>NC_135488.1:18602493-21159993 GCF_052094955.1 Ictidomys tridecemlineatus | reverse complement strand
GCACTTAGTTCTTAGGTGAAAAAAAATCTGCACTAAAATTTGTTTAGCCTCAATTTTAATTTCTACTTGAAGGAGATAAATTAAATTTGCAAATGAAAGGTACATGATATATATTGTAAATAACTGAAGAATTGTAATGCCCTGAGACCAGGATATATACATTACTTTTAGTTCATTATCCAGGTTCATAAAGTCTAATTATTATAATACTGTGGGTTTAAAACCAGTGTTATTTATATATACACATGCTTTGTGGACGGACTTTTATTTATTTATTTATGTATATGTGATGCTGAGAATTGAACCCAGTACCTCACTTGCTCAGCAAGCACCAGGCATGATGGTGTACATCTATAATTTTAGTAAGTTGTGATGGTGAGGCCAACCAATAAGTACAAGACTCCTTGTTATGATGGTGAATTTCTGTAATAACAGTAGCTCAGAAGGCAAAAGCAGGTAATTCTCAAGGTTAAAGGCAAACACAGAAATTTAACAAGAAAGAAAAGTTTTTGAACTAACTCAGTGGTTAAGTTTCTCTGGGTTTAATTCCTGATACTAATGAAAGTACAAAACAAATTGGACAACATAAGCAGACATGATTTTGCTCAATTATAGAGCACTGCTAGATTTGATCCCTATTACAAAGAAAAATAAAAATAAGAAGAATAAAATAAAGAGCCACATATTTACTAACGCCAATTCCAGAATGCAATTAAAAAAAATAACCAATTAACTAATTAATTAATCAGTGCCTTAGTTATGTTGGTGGGCTTACAGAATTCAGAACAGAGCATTGCTTCTACATATTCACTAGGAGAAAACCTGGATTAAATGAAATTGAATGATAATTTCTCCTCAGGCCATATGAGGGCTGATTTCCACTGGTGAATAATTAATGTGGCACTAAGTACATGCTAGACTAGAAGATACACATCCTGAAGCCTTTGGTTGCACTCTGAAAAAAAAGTGTATATTAGTAGAATTAAACTAGGATTTTTATACAAAGCCAAATGTATATGTGTGTCTGTAATGAATAAAAATGTTAAACACTAAAGTCTGAAGACACTCTCTATTTTTTACATGTTTTTCTTTAGAAACCCCAAAATATGTGTCAAATAATATAAAGAAGAATACTTAGAATGCTTTCCACATAGTGTGAGTTTTTTTTTTTTTAATTTTTCAGGTACTAGAGATATATTCTAAATATGCAGTTTTATACATTGCTTTCAATATCCATTAAGAAAATAGAAAATGTGTATTTTTATTGCCTTTTATACTTTTGTTTGTAACTTTACTGGTCTATTTTCTTGAGCTACATTTCTGGACCAGAAATTATAAATAGTTAGAATTTTTTTTTTCCTTTTCATTAGTTCTGCTGCACTAAACGTTCATGTATATCATCATGCTTTCATGTTAAAGGTCTCTCAAAAGATCATATTTTAAAGAATGTACACTGAGTAAATTATGAGCTGTTTCTAATGGATACATTGTGGTAACACATTAATTACTAAAACAACTCACAATCACCTATGAAGTAGGCACACTAGTATGTTCTTTATAGGCTTATCAGATGTGATGATAAGCTGAATAAATACAATTAAATGATTCTATTTTGAATGAATCTAAACTTTTTCATTGGCTTACTGATCATAAAATGACAAATTTGAGTACAAACACTAAAAAGTGTGTCTGAAACTAGCTACATTGGGGTCATTTAAGATTGAAGAAATATGAGCTTATTTATTTTTAGTTACAAGATAGCTATAAAAATATTAAATGCTGTAAATAATGTTAAATTTTTGTAGTTACAAGATAGCTACAAAAATATTAAAAGATATATCATGTTAGTGCCAATAACTTGATACTAACATGATATATTATATATTTAAATTAGTAAGTACAACAGAGAAAGAGAAACATTACTCCCCCAAAAAAATTACTACCACAATAACAGTTTAATATAATGAATGGAAATACATTTCTGTAAGTGCAATATAGTTGTATTTGCAGGTTTATAATGACATAAAATTAAAATGTGCAAGATCTAACTGGGTAACATGGCTTAAGCCTATAATCCCAGTAGCTCTGGAGACTGAGGATGGAGGATTTCAATTTCAAAGCTATGCTCAGCAACAAGGCACTAAGCAAATCTGTGAGGCCCTGACACTGAATCAAATACAAAATAGGTCAGGATATGAGGCTCAGTACTCCAGTAGCACTGAGTTTAGTTTCTAATTATCCCCACCACCAATCAGAGACTTTGATGCGAAACTTTGAAGAAACCAGTATCAACGAGGTAGAAAATTAGAGAATGAGACCATAAAATTGAGCAAATTACATTCACTTGATGAAACAAATGATAGGAAACTAGCCAACAAATTGACCAAGTTTAAATTGAGTAGGTTAAAAAGCTGAAAATGTAACAGCCAATCTCTAAAATATAAAACAATAATGATCAGAATATATATAACAGTAGAAAACCTCGTTTTGTGAAAAATCAGTTTTTTTACTTCCAAATAATAAAATATATCCCTATTAGACTCATGAGAAAATAATAGTTAAGACAGAATTTATCAGAAGTAACTAAAAGCAAAGAGAACATGTGAGTGTCTAACATGAAAAGAATAGTTTATTAAAGAACACCAATAAGTTACATCACAAAGTAACTGGTATTTCTCCCTCACTCTCTCCCTCTCCCTCTCCCTCTCTCTCTTCCTCTCCCTCTCCTAGTGCTAGGGATTGAACCCAGGAATTGTGCATGCAAGGCAAGCACTCTACAAACTTAGCTATATACCTAGCCCTGGAAACTGGTACTGAAAAATGAATCACAAATACACTTACATACTATTTAGAAATTTAAAGCTGCTTTTTCAACCTGTTTCTGACACTCTTAAGAGGCAGGGAAGTTTCAATCATGTTTTATAGCAACTTTGTTCAATGTTCTCTTAATTCCTACTTAATGCTAATCACATAATCATGATGAAAATTTGAATACATATATTTAATTTGCAGTAATTTCTGATTTTTAGTATAGCTAAAAAAAGAATTAAGTCACTTATTGAAATAAAATAACCAGAAATTATTTTTTATAATTATGGATTTTTTAAATACAAGACTTTCACAGTGTGAGTGACAGTGAGTATATGAATTTTTATCAAAGTGATGAAATAGCCATACTTCCTATAAAAGTCTAAGAGAAAATGGTTCCTTGCATTTTCTCAAATCTCATAGTTTCTAGTGTTCTTTAGCTTGTGACCACAAATGCTTCTCTTCTGAGTTGGTGGAGTACTCAAAACACAAAAGATAGATAAGCCTTCTCACAGGGAAGATGATAGTAACGTAGCAGATAAATACCCTAAATTCTCACAGGGTCTGAGAACCATATTATATGATATGGAAGACGCTCCAATAGACTGACCTTGCTTACAAAGATAGAGAAAAGTCAGTTACAATTATGCCAGTATACATATACATATAAAAATATTGACAAAAACATAAAATTAACAAATATACTTTTTGAAAAATTTGTTAAGGTTTTTCAAATGCTCAAGAAAAAAATGATTCATAACCCACTAATAATAATTTTGGGTAGCAGAGAAAGGCTACACACGTCTATGCTCCCAGTGGCTCAGAAAGATAAAAAAGGAGAATCTCAAGTTCAAAACCAGTCTCAGCAATTTGGCAAGGTCTTAACCAAATGAGTGAGATGCTGTCTCAAAAAATGGAAACAGGTTGGTGTATAGCACAGTGACAAAATGCCCATGGGTTAATCTAGAGTGACTCAATAAATACAAATCATAATAATAAATCTAGGTAAAAAGTGACATACAATCCCGTAATAATATTTCTGGGCATACATCTAAATGAATTGAAAAATTTTCAAGAAATAACTGCAATTCCATTTTCATTGTAGCTTTATTCAGAGTATCTAATACAAAGAGAATATGAAATGCCAGCCAGGAATGGTGGGAAATGCCTGTAAACCCAGGGGTTTGGGATTTTTAGGCAGAGGATGAAGAGTTCACGCAGCCTCAGCAATGGTAAGGCACTAAGCAAATCTTTCCAAAGGAAAATGTAATAGGGCTGGGGATGAGGCTAAGTGGTGGAGTGCCTTTGAGTTTAATTCCTGGTATGCATCCCCAAAACAAACTTTCTTTTAAATGAAAGGAACATCAGAAGATTCCTTCCAGCTTCACAGCATTCAACTACTCCACTTAGATGCTACACACTTATACTTCAAACTGATCTCTAGAAGACAAGACTTCTAAATAGGCTAAGAGACATTAGTATCTGTGGACACCTTATTTCAGACTGTTTTAAAATTAAGGACTGGACAAATATGAGAGGTTGGAATGAGAACACAACACACAGTTAAGTTCTTCAAAGGGAAATCATAACTCAGACACTGTGATATCTGAAATCACAGTTGAAGATAAAATTAGATTCTTTGCTTCACTGATTTCTGGGTTATCAATTCAATCCAAACATATATTGAAAAAGTATTAAGGCTACTGGTTAATGTCTATTTAAAACAGGTTATTAAAAATGTATCAGGTTAGGGCTGGGGTTTTGGCTCAGTGGCAGAGGGCTTGCCTAGCATGTGTGAGGCACTGTGTTCAATCCTCAGATCCACATATCAATAAGTAAACATGCAGTCTCACCAGGCACACCCACAGAGTCCTCCAGTATGGCCTAAAAAAACTTAATTCCTCTCAACCTGATAAACAGAGTGAAATATCTGGCAGGATGTACTTGCCCTAAAAGAGCGAAAGGGAAGAAGATCAGGGTGCAGAACACAGACCAGAAGATTCTGACCCCAGGGTAAATGATGTCATGGAGAAATCCCATGATATCTAATAAGAATTGCTAATAAGAATTGAAAGAGAGGTCAAAAGCCCCCAAATTTAGTATAAATAATAGAGCTAATGAACAGGAATTTAGCCAGCTGAAACAATGATGCACTCAAGGTGAAAAACCTGATAAGGACCTGACATCCCGTCACTTGTCATTGTTCTTCTGATCCTCTGCATGATTTTCTCATCTCTCAAACTCTATCACTTCATCTGGACTTTGGTGAAAGCCACAACTTCCACATAGGTCCTCACCTCAAGCTGTTGTCACTCCAAGCCAGGAAAAGCCTGCCTTGGTTCTGGACCTGGACACCACTTGAGTGTGCATCTGCTGAATTAAAAGCCTAAGGCTTAAGAATTTTGATCTGACATTTAAACTTAGCACACAGAGGGAATATCTGTCAATAGCCTGTAATGATTAAGTGAGTTTTTCAGTGTTTAGAATTAATATAGGTTTGTTAGCAGTAAATTAATCAATCTATTTTTTGCTTTGAATGGATTATGTCTACTGCGGAGACTAGCATTCAGGATTGTTATTTTCTCGAGTAAGAACCTATAGAGTATAAATGCATTGAGCAATTTGAGTGAATAAAGCACTGAAAGGGGCAAAAGAATTTGGACATTTTTTATTTCTCTCCTTCACTGCATATGTTGCAATTTTCACCCCTGGCAACTGGGACACGCTGACTATATTATTTTCTTTATGACAAATTTGAGTACAAACACAAAAAAGTGTGTCTGAAACTAGCTACATCGGGGTCATATAAGATTGAACAATTATGAGTTTATTCATTTTTAGTTACTAGATAGCTACAAAAATATTAAATGTTGTAAAAAACTGTCAATAACATGACATTAACATGATATATTATATATTTAATTTAGTAAGTACAACAGAAAAATTATAGAGAAACATCACCCGCCAAAAAAATTTCTACCACAATAATAGTTGCATAATAAATGGAAATATATTTCTGTAAGTGCAACATAGTTGTATTTGCAAGTTTAAAATGACACCAAATTAAAACATACAAGATCTAGCTGCATAAGGTGGCTTAAGCCTAGAATCCCAGTAGCTCTGGAGACTGAGGATGGAGGAATTCAACTTCAAAGCTATCCTCAGCAACAAGGCACTAAGCAAATCTGTGAGGCCCTGACACTGAATCAAATACAAAAAAAGTCTGGGTATGAGGCTCAGTACTCCAGTAGCACTGAGTTTAGTTTCTAGTTATCCCCACTACCAATCAGAAACTTTTGAAAGGAAACTTTGAAGAAACCAATATCAATGAGGTATTAAAGTAGAAAATAGGACCACAAAATTGATTAAACTACATGCACTTGATGAAACAAATGATAGGAAACTAGCCAACAAATTGACCAAGTTTAAATTGAGTAGGTTAAAAAGCTGAAAATAAAACAGCCAATCTCCAAAATATAAAACTAGAATGATCAGAATATATATAACAGAAGAAAACCTCCTTTTGTGAAAATCAGTTTTTCTAGTTCCAAATAATAAAATGTACCCCTATTAGGTTCATAAGAAAATAATAGTTAAGGCAGAAGTTATCAGAAGTAACTAAAAGCAAAGAGAATATGTGAGTATCTAACACTAAGAGAATAGTTTAGCAGAGAACACCAATAAGTTACATCATAAATAAAATGGTATTTCTTTCTTTTTTTTTTTTTTGTGTGTGTGTGTGTGCTAGGGGTTGAACGCAGGGCCTTGTGCATGCAAGGCAAGCACTCTACCAACTGAGCTATATCCCCAGCCCTGGAAACTAGTACTGAAAAATGAATCACAAATAAACTTACATACTATTCAGAAATTTAAAGCTGCTTCACCAACCTGTTTCTGACACTTAAAAAAGGCAGGGAAGTTTCAATCATGTTTTATAGCATCTTTGTTCAATGTTCTCTGAATTCCTACTTAATTCTGATCACATTATCATGATGTAAATTTGAATGTATAGATTTAATTTTCAGTAATTTCTGATTTTTAATATGGATAAAAAAATTAAGTCACTTATTAGAAAGAAATAACCAGAAATTATTTCTTACAATTATGGATTATTTAAATACAAGACTTTCACAGTGTGAATAACTTTGAGTATATAAATTTTTATCAAAGTGATGAAATAGCCATACTTCCTATAAAAGTCTAAGAGAAAATTATTCCTTGCATTTTCTCAAATCTTGTAGCTTCTAGTGTTCTTTAGCTTGTGACCACAAATACTTCTTTTCTGAGTTGGTAAAATACTCAAATCACAAAGAGATAGATAAGCCTTCTCACAGGGAAGATGATAGTAACATAGCAGATAAATACCCTCAATTCCCACAGGGTCTGAGAACCATATTATATGATATGAAAGACACTCCAACAGACTGATTATTCCAAACATTGTTTGCAAAGATAGAAAAAAGTCAGTTCGTTGAACAAAATGAGTGAAGTGGGTTTGTGCCTCTGCAGATGAGAATAGTTGTAAAAGAGCAACAAAAGTAAGTTCAGGACTGGGCATTACAAGACATAGCTGAGGGCTGGGGATGGGACTAAAGTGGTAGCGCGCTTGCCTGGTATGCGTGTGGCCCGGGTTCTATCCTCACCATCACATACAAACAAAGATGTTGTGTCTGCTGAAAACTAAAAAATAAATATTAAGATTCTCTCTCACTCAAAAAAAAAAAAACAAAAAAAAAAAACAAGACATAGCTGACAAAATCCTAAAAAACAAAACAAAACAAAAAAAAAAAACACAAAAACTCAGAAAGCACTTTACCCAGCTAAGCTTATTTGATAGAATCAAATTCAGATGAACAGCAGAAGAAAGAGGCATACCCAAAGGGATATAACAGAATCTATTTTTATTAAATTTTATTATTATTCCTCACAATTATAGAGTTCTGTATCACCTCAATTACTACGTTCTTCATCTTTTAGGCGTTATCATGACCTTGTACATACAACTCATGTACACTAAATTTACCCCTGCATTTATGAGCTTATCACTTACCTTTTTCTCTGTTTAACTGTATATGTATGTTTATATTTTTATCTCACATTTCCAGGATTCTGCCATTAAAATTTCTTTGATACCACCTCCATGAAATGAATTTTTGTCATTTCAGTTCAGTACATCTAAATGTTCTATTCCATGTAGTTGGGAAAGATGGGGCTATTGCAAGGTCTTTCTTATTTTACTAATTATCAACTAGAGTTAAAGATCAACCTCGGTGCCTCCAGAGGATTTAATTCTCATTCACCTTTCTTATACATAGTGTTTTATTTTTATGCAAGCAGCAGTAACTGTATTTAAAAGGTGAGTAAAAGATTCTGATATGGACATGGTGCTTTAGCGGTCCCCAAATCCCTAGGGTGGTGGTTCTGACACCACCTTACCACTGAAGCATCTTGATTGCATTCCACGTTGGACACTGGTACTATGCTTCCACTGAAAGTGATTCATTAGTTATGAATATTGTTCTTTTTCTGCTCTCAGTACTATTGAAATGTGGGAATTTGTGATAGGCTTAGAATCATATTTTTCAACACACTTATCATAGACCCATTTGATAACAATAGAAACACATATCTAAGAAGAAGAAAGAAGAGAAAGAAGACAATTTATCAATCCTAAAGAGGTAACAGAATAAACTCTGGGAATAAAATAGTAGTCATCTTATAAATTTGTTTCAAAAAATATTTTAGATAATAATATATTACTACATTAGAAAAGAGTGATGTAAATGCAATTTCAATTATTAGTGTTGTGACTGATTTTTTAAAGAGAATATCAAAAGCTCTATGCAGTGGTGCATGCCTGTAATTCTGGAGTCTTCTGAGGCTGTGGGTGAAAGATCACTAGTTCAAAGGCAGCCATCCTCAGCAACTTAGAGAGGCTCTAAGAAATTCCCCAAAACCCTTTAACAATAGTGGGATTGTTGATGAAAATTCATCTACATTTATTAAATGCTGAATTCAGAAATTAGTAGGTTCTCAAATATATATAAGTGAGACAGGAGTACTATATTAGGTGTAAATAGGAACAAAGAGGAGATTTGACACAGCTTTTAATTGACCCAGATGCCCACTTTAGTTTGTGATTGGAATTATGCTCATGAGCTAGATCCTTAAGCTGTTTAAAATAATGTGTTTTTATCAAGTATTTATAAAACAAGATTAAGATTTAATATAAATCAGGCTTGGCAAAGGGGAAATTGTTCAAATAATAAGTATATACATAAACACATAAACCAATATTAGATAAGTTAACATTCAGGATATTTATGTCATTATATAATCACTAGGAATGTAAAAATAATGACAAGAAAAAGTGAGTAAATAAAAAAAAAAAACAAATAAATAATTGAATGAATTAATAAATAACTAAAAAGTACAAAGATGTAATGTGACTGAAATTGTAAAAGAGAGCTTGTAGCCTTGAAAAAGTTTGAAGGTACTTTGATATGGTATTCTACTACTTACTGAGGAATACCTTATGAACTGTCAATTCTACTTCTAGATGGGAAGAGTTAAAAACAGAACCAATTCACCTGGCTCTCTCACTTGAGAATAGTGCAACAGTTACCTTTTTCTTTCTCCCCAAATTTTATTTCTGCTTCCAAGAACACTACCCCTGTAACCTCATAATGCTATTGTAGACTTGTTGCATATAAACCCTTCTGCTGCTCAAGTTTTTTTTTTTTAATTGATCTATTTCTCCCTACCCTCATATATTCCACAATTTTAATGAGTTTATTTTCAGTTGTAGTTGGACACAATATCTTTATTTTATTTATTTATTTTTATGTGGTGCTGATGATCAAACACAGGGCCTCTTATGTGCTAGGTAAAAAATCTAGAGCTGAGCCAAAAACCCAGCCCCTCCACCAATACTTAAAAAAAAAATAATGTCACGTACATACTTAGCATCCAGCAGTCTTTCATTCTCCTCCATCCATTTCCTGCTTTGTGCATGAATAATTTTGAGATTTTTTTCATTCAGACATCAATAGTCCAGAGTGCTCAGAATTGGGGGTAAATTTTACAGAATATTAGAGTTCAATTACACAACATTAAAACTTTATATAGTGGAATGCACCTAAAGCTGAGGATAAAAAGAAAATCTACAGACTTCACTAGTTAAAATAAAATATCTAAAATTCATGAAAATGAATAATTTTGAAAAGACAATTTCATAAAAAGGAGAGTAAAGGGCAGAAGATACTAAGCAAAAGCAAAATTTTCACACCACAAAAAATGTACATCTGTATAGAGTGACATGTGTGGGTGCTTCCAAAAGAAAAATTAAATTGAAAGAGATATGATTAATTTGAGATGTAGCAATAAAATATTAATTGTATATAAATGTACCTGTACAAAATATGCCTCATTTAATAATAGGTATACATTGCAAGAAATGAACTCTAAAATTTTAACTTTTATTTTAATTTATCTTATTTATTTTTTATGTCAAAGAGAATACTGACATCTAGAATTTTGTATTGCCAAATGTTCAGGCTACATATTATATTTACTTGAAGTACATCACTGAACAAGATGGATTTTATCACACATTGTTGTACAATATGAACTTATAGAAATTATTAAATACCTTATAATAAAATGAATAAATAGATGTGTGTAAATAACACAGAACCTTTATTAAGAAAAAGAAAATGAAACAAAACAAAACAAACAACAAAAAACTTGAAATTTCGAGAAAGTTTGCAGTGCATTGCAGAAATAGAAATATGAAATTCTTTCCAAAAAATCATTGGGACAAGAAATTATTTTTGAGAAAACCATTATATGCTTTTTTAAACCAGAAGAAACTCATTTTCAGAAGTATTATATTCTTCAATATAAAAATAAAATATATCTGTGGATGGTATTACACAAATAATCTCAATGACTTCGGAGGTGGAAGCTGAAGAATCAAAAGTTCAAAGAAAGCCTCATCAACACAGGAAGGCCATGACCACCAAGAGGAAGTTTCTGTCTCAAAATAAAATATTGAATGGCCTGGGTATGTGGCTGTGGCTTAAGGGTATACAACCCCTAGATTCAATAATCCATATATATCTGTCAAAAGTTACTATAACAAGGAATTTATGCCAGGTGTGGTGGCACATGCCTGTGCCGCAGTCTGGGCTGGGCACAAAATCACAAGCCACCACACACCTTGTAGATTCAAACAGTAATTCTTTATTCCCGAACTCACACCGGCCTCTACACACGTTTTCGGGAAATCCAAGTTCTGCTGCCACCCAATTCACCTACTCCAAGAGGCTTTTTTCAAATACTTTTTGAATCTCCAGAGAACTCAATGGGAACTCAAGCAGCAGGAATGACCTATTCCAAGCAGCAATAATCTTCAAAATCCAACTTCCCTAAAACTCACATTGTCTTAAACCAGGAACGCCCTAAACTTATCTTAAACCGGGAACACCTTAAACCCAAGGAGAGGGTTACTTCCTTGAACTGCAGGATCCACCCTAAATCTGGATCCACCCTCGTCCTTGACCAGGGTCACCTTTCTCAAACACACATGCGATGTCAACAGCGAAATTCCAAGGCAAGTCCATTTAACATGGGGTACGCTGGCAAGGAAATTTCGATGTGTCATTCCTACTTGGCAATGGCCCTCAGCATGCCTGCAATCCCAACACTCTAAAGACTGAGGCAGGAGGATTGTGAGTTCAATTTCAGCCACAACAAAAAGAGTCACTAAAAAGCTCAGTGAGACTCTGTCATTATATAATATTTAAAATAATCCTAGGAATGATTCATTTGTCAGTTGCCCCTGCATTCAATCCCCAGCATGAATAAAAGGGATTTATATTGAAAATGTCATAGTACTTGCCTATAATGCCATCTATTTGGAAGACTAAGGCAGAAAGGTTAAAATTTCAAGGTTAGCTTGGCCACTTGCCAACAACCTGTCTCTATATAAATAGATTTTAATTTTTTGAGTTCTTTGTATACTCTGGATATTAGGGCTCTATCTGAAGTGTGAGGAGTAAAAAGTTGTTCCCATGATGTAGGCTCCCTATTTACCTCTTTTATTGTTTCTCTTGCTGAGAAAAAAAACAAATAAATAAACAATAAGATAACAAATAACCCAATCAACAAATGGGCCAAGGAACTGAACATACACTTTTCAGAGGAGAACATACAATCAATCTACAAGTACATAAAAAAATGCTCACCATCTCTAGCAGTCAGAGAAATGCAAATCAAAACCACCCTAAGATACCATCTCACTCCAGTAAGATTGGCAGCCATTAGGAAGTCCAACAACAACAAGTGCTGGCGAGGATGTGGGGAAAAGGGTACTCTTCTACATTGCTGGTGGGACTGCAAATTGGTGCGGCCAATTTGGAAAGCAGTATGGAGATTCCTGGAAAAGCTGGGAATGGAACCACCATTTGACCCAGCTATTGCCCTTCTCAGACTATTCCCTGAAGACCTTAAAAGAGCGTACTACAGGGATACTGCCACATCCATGTTCATAGCAGCACAATTCACAATAGCTAGACTGTGGAACCAACCCAGATGACCTTCAATAGATGAATGGATTAAAAAATGTGGCATTTATACACAATGGAGCATTACACAGCACTAAAAAATGACAAAATCATGGAATTTTCAGGAAAATGGATGGCATTAGAGCAGATTATGCTAAGTGAAGCAAGCCAATCCCTAAAAACAAATGCCAAATGTCTTCTTTAATATAATGAGAGCAACTAAGAACAGAGCAGGGAGGAAGAGCAGGAGGAAAAGATTACCATTAAACAGGGACATGAGATGAGAGGGAAAGGGAGAGAAAAGGGAAATTGCATGGAAATGGAAGGAGACACTCATGGTTATACAAAATTACATATAAGAGATTGTGAGGGGAATGGAAAAAAATAAGGAGAGAAATAAATTACAGTAGATGGGGTAGAGAGAGAAGATGTGAGGGGAGAGGAGGGGGGGATAGTAGAGGATTGGAAAGGTAGCAGAATACAACAGTTACTAATATGGTATTATATAAAAATGTGGATGTGTAACCTATGTGATTCTGCAATCTGTATTTGAGGTAAAAATGGGAGTTCATAACCCACTTGAATCTAATGTATGAAATATGATCTGTCAAGAGCTTTGTAATGTTTTGAACAACCAATAAAAAAAAGAAAATAAATAAAATAAAATAAAAATAAAAATAAAGAGATTTTAAAAAAATGTCTGGGGATGTTGATGAGTGTAATGGCAACTTTGGTTTAAATCTAAAGAACCACAAAACAGAGCAGTTATTTATTTTCAGAAAGTTACATAAATATGTTAAAAAATTATAAATTTGGCAACATTAAGAAATAAACTTTTTTTTGTTAAGTGGTACAAAGATGGGCTGGAGTTCTGCATCAGTGGCAGATCATTCACCTGGCACATGTGAGGCCCTTGGTTCCATCCTCAGCACCACATGAAAATAAATAAATAAGGGTACTTATGGTAGGAGAAATGTTCAAAAATTAAAACCTCTTAACATCTTAACAAATTATAAAAATGCAAACTAACATCTGATGCCAAAAAAATTACACAGTATTAATGAGGGCAAAAAACAAATTCTCTTGAATTAGAGAAAGAATATAAATTGCTATTATTTCTTGTGTAAAGTGTTTATTTCATACACATGATACTCCTCAAACAGTAGCAAAGCCTATATAAAATATTGTGTTTCTGATCTTGATAATATGTAGTTATATGATAGCATAAGGCTACAAATATGTTCATCCATGCTGTTGAAACCAAAAAAATAGGTGCAAAGATGAAGTACATTCAAAATGAAATAAATACTATACTTTGAAAAAACTGCTTTTTTGGGATCAGACACATTTTTACTTTCATAGAAGTAGCTCCTGTTTTTTCCACAGAAATTTTTAACTTGGCTTCTCCAGAAAACTTCAACTTGGCTGATTTTTGGACTGTCACAAAAAGAGTCTCTACAAAAGAGTTCAAAGTAGATAAATTTCCAATTTCAATGTTGCCCTGTTTTAATTGACCAATACCTGGGAGGAAATCAGCACTCCAGGCACTGTACACCCACTTACTAGTTTCTCACAAACGTATTCAGTAGAGTAGTTTGTTTAAAAAAAAAAAAAAAAAAAAAAAAACATGTAAACAAGGCCTCTTGGCCTGGAGCTGGGGCTTCACACAGCTGTTTACATTTCTAAGATAAGAGAAGTTACCAATTGGGCTCCCTAGTAATAGCAGGCAGGAGGAGGAAAGAAAGAAGAATCTCTCCCCTTCTCAGGTGCAATCCTTAAAGAGTTAACTTGCTGAGAAAAGTGAAAGAAAAAAAAAACTGCTTCTATGTGAACTTCTGCAGACTGTTAGCTTCTGACCACTCCACTTATATGCTGGGTATGAAACTTTGAAGCTACCGAAACTTGGGGTTCAGGGGTTTGATTGATTATACCAAAAGCTATGCCCTCTGAACCTGGCTGCAGCCAAAGAAAACTGTTTCCTGTTATGTTCCATGACTTGTATCATTTGTCCCCACAATATAATTTTATTCAGTTTAATTGACAGAACAAAATATTGCATAAGTATTATATAAAGGTGATATCTGTGTAACACATTATATAGGGAGAGGCTTTCAAGGAAAATATGTGCAATTTATCACAAAACAAAAATTTACAGAGGACATAAAATGCTCCATTGTATACACCATGTGTGTAAATAAAACTCATAATTACAAAGAAAACCATTTATCTCAGTTTAATGTATAATATTTTCCCATTAAAATTTTACTATGCATAAATTGTTTTTTTTGAAATTTATGTAGAAAAAAATATGTAAAATAGCCAAAAACCTTCTATTTTTAAGACCAAATAATGTTGCTGTTGTTTTGTGACATTAATGTGTACTATGAAACTGTATGGCAATAATACAAATAAATGAATCATAAATTATCCAAATCTGAATCCACAAATATGTCATTTTTTTGGCATTGTTAAGAGCAATAGGAAGGCCTAAATAAAAACTATCAATGTGAAAAATAATATTAGACATGAATGGTAAAATTATCCAATATGAATTTGGAATTTGGGACTAGTAGCACAATTTACAAGTAGAGTGTGTGTGTGTGTGTGCAGAATGTGCAAGGTACTTGGTTCCAAACTTAGAAACAATAAAAAACATATGTTAATGGGGGATGATGTTAAAAATAAGGCAGAATATAAAAATTCTAGAGTTTTCCTCCATCTAAAAATATAATTAATAAAAAGCTACTCATGTTCTGAGTGTCTCTTTCACAAAGTTATAAATGAATAGAGAGACTGAAATACATTCAGCAATTTAAAAAATATTTACCTTCAATCAGAATGAAAATCTGGGGTACACTGAGTATTAGCCCAGTCTTGAGCAAATTACCACATTTGAGAACAAATCCCCAATGGCCAATATCACCCAGAGTAAACAGAAGTGGGAAATAGTTAAACAGAAGTGTCTAAGCCACAGAATGTATGGTGATTTCTAGAGGCAATGAAAGCCTCTGCAGTGTTTTATCAGCTGGGATCAAGGCCAAATATCAAAGTTGTTGTTTATCTCAAGAAAACATTTGCCAACATATTTTCCCAATTGCTGTGGCTGTCAGATGATATTCTCCCTAGATTTTATTGTGGATATAATAGGAGGAAATACAATGAACCCCCTGGTACACTGAGTAAAATTCTAGCAGTTCATGAGCCCAGCCCCAACCCTGCTAACTCCAGTAATAAAGTCAGAACTACCAATTGATTCTAGGAGGAGTTTGCTTGTATACTAAATTTCTCCACTTAAACATCTTTTGTTCAAGTTACTGCTGAGGGCCATTACCAAGTAGGAATGACGCATCGAAATTTCCTTGCCAAGCGTACCCCATGCTGCTTAGAGAACATTCGATGGGACATTGCATGCATGCTGTAATAAGATGATCTTGCTCAAGGACCAAGGCAGATCCAGGTTTAGAGCTGATCAGGTTTGAGGAAGTAACTGGCTCCTTGAGTTTAAGGCGTTGCCAGTTTAAGATAATGGGTTTTAGGGAAGTTGGAGATTGAAGATTATTGCTGAGATTAGGGTGTTCCTGTTGCTTGTTCCTGTTGAGTTCTCCTGAGATTAAAATAGGATTTGGAGAGAGCCTCATGGAGTAGGTGAATTGTGCAGGATACTGCAGAACGTGATTGCCCCTGGACCTGTGTGGAGGCAGTGTGAGAGCTGGAATAAAGAACTGCTGTTTGAACCTACAAAGCTGTGAGTGCCTCGTGATTCTGGTGCCAAGCTGAGACATTGGCCTTTGGCAAGTTACTATGTCCTGAACTTCTAAGCTCTGGAAGCAAAAGAGACTGAGAATGTGCAAATCTACACAGATTGAAAACCAATAAATTACATTGTATTTCTCTCACCTTTATGGACTATGATAACCAATATTAGAAATCAGAAAACACAAATCTGTTTATTCAAATAAATCTTTACAGAACACTCCTACACTGGCTAATTCACATAAACTTGCCTCAGGAATTTAATGTAAGAATTCAATCAATATTCTGTGCCCTCTGCAAGGCTCTTAAAATGTCTTTAGGTAAAATCTGAGAGCCAGGTGTGTTGGCAGAGGCCTGTAATCCAGAGGTTTATAATTGTGATTTGAAAGACACTCTCAGCATCTTAGCGAGCCTCTAAGTAACTTAGTTAGACATTGTCTCAAAATAAAACATAAAAAGGACTGGGGATGTGGCTCTGTGGTTTGTACTCCTGGGTTTATCTCCCAGTGCAAAACCAACTAAGGTGAACAATTTCTGAAAGATTACAATTATGCCAGTGTACATATACATGTAAAAATATTAGTGAAAATTAATAAAAATATTTTTTGAAAAAAGTGTTAAGCTTCTTCAAAAGCTCAAGATAAAAATCACATATAATCCACTAATAATAATTTTGGGTAGCAAAGCAAGGCTGCATATGCCTATACTCCAGTGGCTCAGGAGTATAACAAGGGAGCATCTCAAGTTTAAGACCAGTCTCAGCAATTTGGCAAGGTTGTAACCAAATGAGTGAGATGCTGTCTCAAAAAAGGGAAACAGGTTGGTGTATAGCACAGTGACAAAGTGCCTATGGGTTAATCTATAGTGACTCAAATAATAATAATAATAATAATAATAATAATAATAATAATAATAATAAAATTTGGCTAAAAAATGCCATATAATCCAGTAATAATATTTCTGGGAATATATCTAAATGAATTGGAAAATTTTTCTCAAAAAAATAACTGCAATTCCATTTTTATTGTAGCTTTATTCACAGAATCTAATAAAAAAAATAAAATGCCAGCCAGGCATGGTGGGAAATGCCTTTAATCCCAGGGGTTTGGGAGTTTGAGGCAGAGGATGGAGAGTTCAAAGCAGCCTCAGAAATGGTAAGGCACTAAGCAACTCTTTTCAAAGAAAATGTAAAATAGGGCTAGAGAAGAGGTTTAATCTCTGAGTTTAATTCCTGGTATGCACCCCCCCCAAAAAAAACATCCTTTTAGATGAAAGGAACATCAAAAGATTTTTTCCAACTTCACAGCACTGAACTACTCCCCTTAGATGCTACACACTTATAGTTCAAACTGATCTCTAGAAGACAAGACTCAGATAATGATATTTTCTAAATAGGCTAAGAGACATTGATATCTGTTGACACCTTATGTCAAACTGTTCTAAAACTAAGGTCTTGGCAAATATGGGAGGTCGGAAAGAGAACACAACATAGAGTTAAATTCTTTAAAAGGGAATCTTAACTCACACACTGTGATATCTGAAACCACAGTTGGAGATAAAATTAGATTCTTTGCTTTACTGATTTCTGGGTTATTAATTCAATACAAACATATATTGAAAAAGTATTAAGGCTACTGGTTAATGTCTATGTAAAAGAGGTTATTAAAAATGTATCAGGTTAGGACTGGGGTTTCAGCTCAGTAACAGAGAGCTTGCCTAGCATGTTGAGTCACTGGGTTCGATCCTCAAATCCACATATCAATAAGTAAAATAAAAGTACATTGATAACTATTTTTTTTAAATGTACCAGGTTCCTCACATGGCTTTTGATGTTCAGATTCACTATGTACTCTAGCCCTTGTGATTAAACTTCCTTATAGTTTAAATCAAGTCCAGTCCCATCTTTATCTTCCTCCACACTAGGACAAAGATGTTAGCTGGAAATGTTTGGAATGCTTCTACAAGTCATTTTAATAAAATGGTCTTACATATATGGAGGGAAAAACATCAATTAAGGTCCCATTACATTTTTAAAAAGTCTTTAATTGGGACTGTGAGGATGGATTTAGCACTGAGCTTAAACAACTCCATTTTAAAAACTCCAGTTTGAAACATGCAGTCACTCCAGGCACACCCAAAGAGTCCTACAGTATGGCCTAAAAAAAAAAAAAAAAAGTTACTTCCCCTTAACCTGATAAACAGAGTGAAATATCTGGTAGGCTATACTTGCCTAATAAGAGAGAAAGACAAGAAAATCAGAGTGGAGACCACAAGACCAGAAGTTTCTGACCCCAGGGTAAAGGATGTCATGGAGAAATCCCATGATAGCTAATAAGAATTGAAAGAGAGGTTAAAAGCCCCCAAATTTAGTATAAATAATAGAGCTAATGAACAGGGATTTAGCCAGCAGAAACTAGGATGCACTCAAGCTAAAGATCCTGATGAGGACCTGATATCCCATAACTTGTCATTGTTCTTCTGATCCTCTGCATGATTTTCTCATCTTTCAAACTCTACCACTTCATCTGAATTTTGGTGAAAGCCACAACTTCTGCAAAGGTTCTCTCCTTAACATGCTGTCCAATCCAAGCAAGAAGAAGCCTGCCTTGGTTCTGGATCTGGTCACCATGGTCTGAGTGAGTGTGCATCTGCCGGACTAAAAGCCTAAGGTTTAAAAATTTTGTTCTGACATTTAATCTTAGTACACAGTCTGTCACTAGCCTGTCATGATTAAGTGAATTCTGCAGTGTTTAGAATTAATCTAGGTTTGTTAGTAGTAAATTAATCAACCTATTTTTTGTTGTTGTTGTTGTTGCTGTGAATGGATTATGGCTACTGCAGGGCCAAGCATTCAGGATTGTTATTTTCTTGAGTAAGAACCTATAGAGTATAAATACATTGAACAATTTGAGTAAAGAAAGCATTGAAAGGGGTAGAAGAATTTGAATATTTTTTATTTCTCTCCTTGACTGCATATGTTTCAATTTTGCCCCTGGCGACTGGGACACATTGAGTATATTATTTTATTAAGAAAAATATCATCATTTTTAATGTCATCTAATTTTTCCCTGCTTTCTTCTTATGTGAAAGTCTCACAAGGACAAAGCAAAATCTTTTAAAATTGCCATGCAGATCTTGGAGAAAAAAAATATAAATAAAGCATCCCTTTAAAACAAAACATGGGAAAAAATAATTATGTTGATACTGAAGTTTTGAGATGAAACTAAATTTCCCATTTAACCAATTTTCTCTGGGATCTTGTCTCACAAGTTTTGAAGAATAAAATCTATGGACACTCAGTGAAGGTAATAGTAAAAAAAAATAGGACTTATTTTAGCAAGAAGCAATACAACTCCGAAAATGTGGGAGAGGGCATGATAGCAGAAGAACCCATTTTTTGTGTGTCAGGTTCGAAGTTTAAATATGGTTTTTGGCAAAGCATTGGATAAAATCTATTTAAAATGAGTATTTAAAAAGGCATTTTTATTACCAACTAGGCTGAAATTTGTCCTTTTGATATCCCATCCTCCTTCCAGTGACTTCCAATTGGGTTCACCCCAAGGACAAAAAATTTGGTTGAAGGTATACCCACAAGTGAATCTCAAGTGTTCTTTTAATTTGAATAGGCCTTAATGGTGCTCATTAACATATCTATCCATTAACCTTCAGGTGTGGTTAAATAAGATGTCCTTTATACAGCTGCCTTATCATTTTACCATCTATTTTATTTTTTCTCAATCAAGTTGAGCAAGAAACCCGCCTTTGAGAATGTAAAGAGAGCTGGAAATTTGGGATTTAATCTCAGACCTATAATTGCTAAACTATCAGATAGCCATTCAGGATTTGAGTTACTTCTTAGTCTACATTTCAAAAGCTCAGAAGTTCAAAACCAGCTTGAGCAAGTTAGTGAGGTTCTAATGAACTCAGAGAGACCTTGTCTCTACATAAATATATAGAAAAAAGTTGAGAATGTGGGTCAGTAGATAAACACCCCTTAGAATAATTCCTGGTATAAAATAAATAAACATATATACAACAAAAATAAACACTTAAAAGGAACAAGAAAAGGGGTCTCTAAAAAAGCCAGAGCTTCTCTCACACAGTAACACAACTAATGAAGTTGGGGTCCTCTTCTGATGATTATCTCAGTCTTCACCACATATTCTGGGGACATGCTGAGATAATGGCACACAGATGCCCACATAGGAATTCAGGAAGGCCCTGAAAATACCATACAATTATGGAACAAAAGACTTGAGGTCTCAAATACTGATCTAAGCTCCACTATACTAGTCAGAGAAAACTAAAGGCTAAGCTGCCAAAGAGAGACCTTCTACCCACCAGACTCTGGAGACAATTATGAGTTTCCAGCCACTATTGCAAATCCCACTGGCTTCAAACAGCCTCCCTACCCAGTCTCAAAATAAGAACACACACTTACCATTTCCTGGATTTCAGGATGCTTGGTGTTCCCCTTATATTTTTTTTAAGCTCCAGTGTAGCACAGAAACCTGGAAGCATAGAAATGAATTCAATGAATGGCAGATTCCAATAACAAAAAGAATAGCATACTGTGGAAGTCTGCTCCCTCATCACTGGCTGTGTCTTGATTGGGACAGTTCTCACCCAAGAGACAGGTTGGAAAGGGCTTCAGGAACTTCCTCCAAAATTGAGGCTGGTAGTTACACCACTGGTAACTGGTGACAAGTCTTATTTTTCCACATGTTGAAGTTTGAACATTAGAGAAGCATGTTGAGGCAAGCATACAAAGCAGGGTTTATTTACAAAAGAGTAACATAGACTTCTCCCACAAGGGAGAAGTGGGACATAGCTGGTATCAGGGTATTCCAAGAAGCAAAGTGTTCTGCCCTTTTTATATGTCCTAGGCTTCCTTTATTCTCCTGCCTTTGCCCCCTTATCTTTCTCCTTCCTGAGGACATGTCTAGACCCAAAAATGCTTGGTGGGATGGCCTAAAGTTGAGAAATAGGTGGGTTTAAGGGGGGAGGGCAGGATGGAGTACAAGAACATATTAACAATCTTATAGCTCTCTGTAGGGAGGGGAAATTCCTGGGACAGGTTACCTTGGCAACAGGTTGGAGCAGGGGCAGTTTCCTAACAATATTCCTCAGGGGATAGTCTCCAACTTTCCAGATTCACTCAAAATTGGCTTCCTAGATTTAACCTGATTTGATTTATGTATCTACACTGTCTGTTTAATTCAGTAGGCCTACTGTTTGAGTGATAGTAAATTTCATCCAGATCAGAATCAAATAAGGACACAAAGACAGGATTTTGTCTGCTCTGTTTTTGTTGATCAAACTCTGGAGATCTACCACATGCAGGGGTGCATGCCTATAATCCAAGTAACTGGAGAGGCTGAGGCAGGAGAACAGTGAGTTCAAAGCAAGCCTCAGCAATGGCAAGGCACTAAGAACCTCACTGAGATGATGTGTTTAAATAAAATAGAAATAGGGCTGTGAATGTCGTCTCAGTGGTCATGTGCCCCTGAGTTCAATTGTCAGTAGAAAAAAAAAATACTGGAGATCAGATCCATGGGTATTATTCACTACAATGTCCCAGGACCACAGATGAATAGATTGAAGGATTAATAGTAACACAGAGTCCTGGGGAAGAGTCTCTAATTCTCCTCTGATGGCTTTTCAAGTAACTGATATTACAATATTACAGGCATTCTCCACAGCTTTGGAATATTTTTATTTATTTTATTTTTTGTTTTTATTTTTTTTTGCTGTGAATTGCATTAAATGCCTCAGAATAAAATTATTTCATGGCAGAATTTCCTCCCAATATTTAGATCTAGCCCAGACAGAAATGCATTTATATAAAAATTAAGTATCACAATTACTTTAAAATTTTATTTAATATTTTTGTTCTCTGGCCTTATGAGAAAAGAGCTTGAGACTTCCACTCATAAGTCATTCCCTGAGGCAACATTGTCCTACTCCTCTACAAAAAATGGAGCAAAAATAAAATTTTAAAGTTTCTAGTTTAATAAAATAAACAAGAAGTGAACAGTGCCAGGTCTCTAGATCTCTCAGTATTCCAGAACCTAGAGTATAAGAAATTAAAAAATAAATTATTTGCAATTGTGCCTTGAGCACAATAATAGAATTATGATGTCTGTTTTTTCTTTGGTATGGCGTACTATGAGAATATTAGCACAAATCACAGGCATTATGTCTATATAGACTTTTTTCTATAATTTAATACAGCCCATCAACAGAGTCAACTTCAAATTTAAATGAAAAAAAAATTAATTATTATTGCCAGTGTCCAGCCCTAGAAGGAATCCAGGGATCCTGAAGTATGAATGTCATTGGGTACTGAAGGATATGTGGCCTCAGCAAAAGAAGAGATGACAGGATGACGGGTTGCAAGTTACAAGCAGCCTTCAGAAGGATCTGATGCCCATAGAGGGGACTTTATTTTTATACCTTTTTTACAGGTATTTACTCATTTAGTTAAAATAGCAACAAAGCCCAAAACTTTTTTCATTTACATAATTTTCAAGAGTTGCAATCTTTTCTGACATATATTAACTTCATAAGATATTGAACACATTTTTTAAAATATGTTCCTGTAACTTTTGCAAACCACGATAAAGCTTTTACATTTTCACTTCAATCACTAAGTACTAGACTATGCAACTTGACTACCTGTATCATGACCTATTATTAACTTTTAACTTTAAAGCATACCTATGATTATTGGTAAGCTTTTTTGCTTCTAAACTAAAGTCCTAATAATACACACTTAAAAGAGTGAAAGCCTATGACTTAAAAGCCTACTACTCTGAACTGACTTTAAAATATATCTATATAAAATTTTACATTATTCTGTTTTTCCAAACTAATTTTCTTTCTTCACATGACCTATTTAACTGCTTTTTGAAAGAGTTTCTTTGGTCCTTCATCAAATTATGAATTCTTATCTCCTTATAATTTTTAATTAAACAGCAGGCTCTGCACTTCAACTCATTTGCTATTACTATTAACTATGTGTTTCCTATTTTCATCATGAATTCCTGTGTAGGGCAAAGAAGGCTCTTTTAGTAAAAGGAATGTATGTTGGACAGGTTGTGGCTTTAGAATGAGGAGCTAAGTGTAAATTGTTAAGCTTTTCTCAGGAACCTTGATTTGCAATCTTTTTCCTGTGAATATCTTAAGAAATAATACTATTGTTTGTATTGTCAGAGATACTAAAATACATCTCAGGACATATCTTATTTGTATCCTTAATCTCATTCTGGGAATTTTCCTGCAATATCAGGCAACATGTATTGACTGTTGTATGCCCTATTATCTATCTCATGAGTATCATAAACAAAACACTAAACATTACCCATTGTGGTGCAGCCCTGCCACAGAATCCCCCACACTGTGACCCTGCCAGACAGGAGGTGCAAGAACATCTACACCACACTGTCTATAAGATATCAGGTATTTTCCACATAGAAACTAGCTGGTATCTTGTGATTGAATTGTGGCATCCAGTCAATAGTGAGTGGATTATTTATCTGTCATTGGATAACAAGTCATTCTAAAATGTATTCACTCACTGGACCCCTGAGCCAAATCTCAATCCCTATTTTGTATTTTATTTTGAGAAAGATTCTCACTGAGTTGCTTAACATCTCATCTTCGCTGAAGCTAAAATTGAACTCATTATCCTCCTGCTTCAGCCTTCCAAGATACTGGGATTACAGGAGTGCACCATTGCACTCAGCTCTGTTCACATATTTAATGCCAGCATTCCCTCTTTGCCTTATCAACTGTTTCTTTTTTTCTATTGTACATTTCAAATAAATGCAGTATTCTCCAAGAACTGGATGTCAGATTAAAGATTTTGGTTTCTCTTTGTGAGGATTTCACATGAGAGAAAAGCAGACAAGTGTAACTTGACAATTTTAAAACTAAGAACAATTTTTCTCTGCTCTTTGTCTTCCCAGGTACAGACACTTATCACAATATCTAATTTGAAATTCCTCCTTTAAGAATTTCTGGTGTGATGTGTCCTCATTCTAACCTCCTATATTGTCCGATTTGTGGGTTTCATAACTGCTTAACAAAAGGTTTGAACAGCCACCATGTCTAAATTCTTTTGGAGGGCCTAGTGAATATCATTCCCTGCATCTTTTCCCTCTAGAGAGCAGTATAAACTATGAAGTGAAGGCACTCCAGAGAGTCTCTGATAGCCCTTCAGCTGGCAAGGATCTTTTAGTGATACAGGGCTGGGACACTCAGAAAAACTGAGATGGAATGAAGACCACCCCCTTCAAATGCAGACTTTTTTTTTTTAATCAAGGTATAAGTTTCCAAAGTTATCAGAGTGGCAGGCAATGAGTTTATTAGAAGTGATGTGAAGGACGAATAGGGTGACACTCTGACAGAAGAAAGTGTGTTCTCTCTAAAAAGATAATAGCATGTCTCTCTTGAACTTCAGTTTTTTTGAAGATCTAAAAAAAGATCAAAAAGAATCTTGACCAGGTACACTTCTTGACTTTGAACTGACAGTAGGATAACATAAAACTCTCAAGTATCCTCTGCCATGACAACTTTAGGTTAATTAGGCTCATGTTCACCATTTCTAATTGAATTTATAAGCACTAATTTCAGGAAACCCCTTTGAAATAAAAAAAATTTATTTACATTCCAGTCCTCAGAAGGTCATGTTCTTCTCCTGTAGATCCTCAGCACCACATAAAAATAAGTAAATAAATTAAAGGTATTGTGTCCATCTAAAACAAAACTAACACCAGAATACTGGGCACACAGGTGCCTATAATCCCAGCTGCACAGGAGACAGAGACAGTAGAATGATAAGTTCAAGGCAAACTCCAGCAATTGAGACCCTGCCCCAAAATAAAAAAACTGGGGATGTAGTTCAGTGGCAGAGCATCCCTGAGTTCAATCCCTACCACTGCAAAAAAGCACAAGAAAGTAACAAAAAAAAAATAACACTTAGGATTTGCTCTCAGAAATTATTTCACAGATTTTAACAAAGTAAGGTACCCCAAACATTAGTTTTTGCTAGTTCCCCCTTTTTTTTTAATCTTTATTTATTTATTTTTATGTGGTGCTAAGGATCAAACCTCGTGCCTCATATGTGAGGGAAACACTCTACC
Source organism: Ictidomys tridecemlineatus (assembly GCF_052094955.1). Classification (NCBI taxonomy): domain Eukaryota; kingdom Metazoa; phylum Chordata; class Mammalia; order Rodentia; family Sciuridae; genus Ictidomys; species Ictidomys tridecemlineatus. The sequence goes on along the minus strand of NC_135488.1, from coordinate 21,134,720 downwards.
AATGAGCTACAGCAAACTCTCTGTGCCTCGATATCGTTATGTCTCAGGGAGGAAATAATTTAAATCACAATCTTCAAAGAAGCATATTTTATGTATAAAAATTTTTAAATACGGTAAAAGAAATAATTAAATCACATGCAGAGAGTAAATGAGAAAAATAAGTAATGAAGAAAGATCAAAAAGATCAATAAATAAACAACAGAAAAAAGTAGAGAAAATAGAGAAAAATAAACTAATTAAATGCTGGTTCTTGGGCTGGGGTATAACTCAGTAGTTCGGTGTGTACTTACCATGTTTTAAGGCCCTGGCTTGATCCCAAGCACACACACACACAATAAATAAAAAATAAAAAATAAATAAATAAAACACTGGTTCTTTGAGAAGACAGAAAAAAAGTGGAAACCTCCAGTTGGGCTAAATGAGGGAAAAAAGAGAAAATATACATATTACTAATATTAGGAAAGAAAAGATGATATCACCATAGTTTGTAGAGATATGAAAAGCACATATGCCAATAAATCCATCAACCTAAATAAAAACAACAAATTTCTAGAAAGATACCATCAAACTCGCCTACAATGAAAACTTCAATTGAGTAGTCACAGGTTTATATTTAAGAGAATTTGTATTTAAAAAAAAAAAACAAACAAGGGAGAGAATTAAAAAACAGCAGATGGGATAGAGAGGGAAAATGAGAGGGAAGGGGAGGGGGGATAGTAGGGGATAGGAAAGTTAGCAGAATACAACAGTCATTAATATGGTATTATGTAAAAATGTAGATGTGTAACAGATGTGATTCTGCAACTTGTATTTGGGGTAAAAAATGGGAGTTCATAACCCACTTGAATCAAATGTATAGAAGATGATATGTCATGAGCTTTGTAATGTTTTAAACAACCAATAAAAAAAAAGTAAAAAAAAAAAAAAAAGATTTTTTAGCATGAAAATCTTCCCTTAAATTTTTTTTCAGATCCAGATAGCTTCACTGGAAAATTCCAACAAACATGTAGGAAAAAAAAAAATTACCAATTCTATAAAAAAACTGAAAAGGAGGAAATACTTCCTAACTTATTCTGAGGCCAGCATTAACCTGCTATCAAAGCTAGACAATGACATTACAAGAGGTTGTGATACCTCTCATGAACACAGGTGCAAAATCCTATACAAAATTGTGGGGAGAGTGGGGGGTTGTAAAAAGGAATAGAACCCAGGGCTTCACACATGCTAAGATAATGCTCTAATGTGGCTAGACTAATGTCACATTCTCAGTCCTTTTTATTTTGATACAGGGTCTCACTTAGTTACCCATCATAGCCTTGAACTTGTGAACCTCCTGCCTCAGAGTAGCTGGGGTTATAAGTGTATGCCACCACATCCAGTACCCAAGCAAAATTTAAATGAATTAAATACAATAATATATAAAATGAATAATACCTCATGACTAAATGAGATTCATGCTAATATTTCAAAGCTGGTTTGCCATTCAAAACATTTTGCACATCATTATATTAGCAAACAAATAATAAGAATCCAATACCCATTCTTAGTTCAAAAACAACAACAATAAAAACCTTAGGAATACAACAGTCTCATTCTGATAAAAAGAATCCACAAAATAAACCTATATTTAACAACACACATAATTTTAAAAAGATTGAATGTTTTTCTTTTAATATAAGGAACAAGATAAGGATGACCACTCCCATCATTTCTATCCAACAATATACCAGAGATTCTGCTTACTTTAATAAGGCAAGAAAAAAAAACTGACAGTCAAGTGAGAAAGGAAGAATTCAAGCTATATTTTTAAATGATGAGCTCATCTATATAGGAAAATCCAATGAAATATACCCCCAAAAAATCTACTGCTAGAAGGTGAGTTTGGCAAAGCTGCATGATACAAGAGCTAGATACGGAACTGAATTGTTCTGTTGATAATGAAAAATTGTATATTGAATTTTTTAAACATACTATAATAATACCAAAAATGTCAAATATTTAAGACAAATTTGAAAGAGATATGCAAGACTTCTACTTTAAAAGATTGCTGAGAGAAATTAAAGAAATTATAAACAAATGGGAAGAAATAACATGTTCATTTGTTGGAAGACTCAATGATGTTAAGAAGTCAATTCTCTCCAAGTTGATTCATAGATCCAATATCTCAGAATCCCAGCAGGCTGTTTTGTATAAACAGGTAAGCTGATTATAAACTTCCAATGCATATGCAAAAAATCCAGAACAGTCCAAAAAACTTTGCAAAAAAAAAATCATAAGACAAACACTATTACAAAGGTAAAGTAATTCAGACAATGTGGTACTGATATAAAGATAAACAAGTAGATCATGGTACAAAATAGAGGCTAAAATAGATCCATGTACACAGAAAACTTCTTTTGGCAATGGTACAAAGGCAATTCAGCAAAGAGACAATGTTCATTTTTAACAAATGTTGCTGGAAAACTAAAAACCCATATACAATAACTGATGAATTTTTACCTCCGCCTTGCACCACATACAGAAATTAACTCAAAATGGGTCATATTCCTAAGTGTAAAACCTAAATCAATAAATCTACTCAAGGAAATAGGAGCTAACTTCTGTGACTTGGGGTTAGGCAAAGAGTTCTTAGATATGATACCAAAAGTGCATTAAAGAACAATTACTAAATTGAGTTTCATCAAAATTAAGAACATCTGTTCTTTGAAAGACACTGCTAGGGGAATGTAAAACATGTCAGCCTGGGACAAAATATCATAAATCTGATAAAGAATTTGTATCCAGAATATAAAAAAAACTTTTAAAACTTAATAAATAAGAAAACCAAATACCCCAATAAATAATAGCATACAAGATTTGATACTATACCAAAAAATGGCAAATAAGCACATAAAAATATGTTCAACATCATCATCATCCAAAAGGAAAATACAAATTAATATCACAATGAGGGGCTGGGGTTGTGACTCAGTGGCACAGCACTTGCCTTGCACATATGAGGCAATCGGTTCAATCTTCAGGACTGCATAAAAATAAATTTAAAAAATTAAGGTATTGTGTACATCTGCAACTAAAAAAATATTTTAAAAATCACAATGAGGTAATACTATGTATCTATTAGAGGAATAAAATTTAAAAAGACTACCACAGTAAGTATTTAAGATAAAGACTTGGGGCAACGGATTCTTCATTCACTGCTGGTAGGAATGTAAAAGGAAACGACAACTTGGAAAACAGTTTTGCAGTTTTAAAAATTAAAAATACCCTACCACATAGTCTACTTATATCACTTCTGGGTATTTTCCAAAAAGAAAAGCGAGCATAAATCCATACAAAGATCTGTAATATAGTTGTTCAGATATATTTAGTTCTAAGAGCCAAAAGCTGAAAACACCCAAATGGCTGTCAATGTTGAACAGATATATCCATACAATGGAATACTTTGAGCACTCAAAGGAATAAACAACTGGTATGATCAGAAACAGAGACAAATTTCAAAATAACTACAATGAGTAAAAGAGCCAAAAAAAAAAAAAGAGTACATGTGATATAAATTCATTTACATAAAACACTAGAATAAGTAAACTAACCTATAGTGACAGCAGATCAGTAGGTTGGTGGTTGCTTGGAGAAAGGGACAGAGGACCATGAGGAGAGAAAAACATAGAAATTTGGGGTGGTGATAAATCTTTTCATTCTCCTTATTGTTATGATGGTTTCTTGGGTGTGAATATGTGTCAAAAATGATTAAATCATAGACTTTAAACATGAAGGTTATTGGATGTCAATTATACCTCAATAAAACTGTCTTTAAAAAGAGCTACCTGAATTATATAATATCAATTTTACATTGTCCCTTTTCCGTTAGCATACCGAAAATTTTCACTGTAGCAAACTTACTCATGTAACTGCTTCAAATACACCTTTTTTTTGACATTTACTCTATATAAACACGACTGTAAAAGTAAATTACTGGATTATGGATGTGGCTCAAGTGGTAATGTGCTCACCTAGCATGGGTGCGGTGCTGGCTTTGATCCTCAGGACCATAATAAAAATGAAATAAAGATGTTGTATTCACCAAAACCTAAAAAACAAAAATTAAAAAATTCTCTCTCTCTCTTCTCTTCTCTTCTCCTCTTCTTCTTCTTCTCTCTCTCTCTCTCTCTCTCTCTCTCTCTCTCTCTCTCTCTCTCTCAATAAACCTAAATTACTATTGAATAGAAAAGTTAACAAATTGATCTCCCTGGATTGCACAGTTGTCTGTTTACTGGCTTCAAATGAACTCTGAATGTTTAGCTAAACTATCAGTACTGAAGGCTCAGTCACTGAATACTGAAAACACTGTGTTTGAAAGCAGCCCTAAAGCAATTCATTAATTCAAATAAATGTTTACTGCACATGTGCTCTCTGTATGTTATGGTTAAAAGGGCTGGATTTTTTGCAGAATGGATAGTACCAAATTACAAAGTTATTCCACGCCTCTTTTGGAATAATTTGTAAGGTTTAGCAACACTTAAATCACATAATGAAAGAATAGCAATGGAAGCAGACGACAGACAGCGAAGAACAATGACTCTTCTAATTAAAGGTTAAAATAATAAATTTCAATAACATGACTGAAGTACTGTATACTAACAGCTTAGAATTCCAAAATAAAAAGTATCTCTCATACCTTAAGTGAACTCAGAACAAAGATTAAAAATTACTTCCACACACAGCAAGTATGGAGTCTGCCAGCTCTAAGTAGTCATTCTGGCTTAGAAATATAAAAGGATATGAAAAGACAGACCCCAAATTATTATTTTTTTAAATATCAATAACAAATAGAAAGTTTTAAGTAAATTCTCTAACAGTTGGTATCAAAAATAATATTCTGTAACAGCATATTCTTCATTACTGAACTCAGCTAACTGGACCAAGAATGGAAATTACTATATTTTATAGAAAATACAAGCTTAATTATTCACCACAAATACAACCATCCATAGCTCTGCCATAATAAACAAGACCTTTTACAACATAGCAAGGGCAGCCATTTGAAAACCTTACACTATCTTTTTCCCTTGCAATGATACTACCCTTTCAGGTTGTTTATCTAAAAGAACCCAACATCTCCTCCATTTGTGTACAATGAATTGAAGCATTTTCTTCTGTCATGTATAACTGATTACAACTAATGAATAATTTAAAAAAAGAACCCAGGAACTCATGCCAGGTACCCAAAAATCTATAAAAATCATTTGTTAGTGGTAACTGTGGATGGTATGTACTTCAGATTTCCTTAAAAATTTACTCTTCTTCTAAATTTGTTCAGATTCTTCAAAACTGTCATGTTTTCTGTTCTCAATGGTAAAATTTTGCTAAACAATGAGCTTTTAATGAATTTTGACTGACATGATTTCTCTACACGTCTTTCAAACACATCATACCCAAATTCATATCTACATTAAACACTACTAATCCTGAGTGTTCAGTAACCATGGAATCTAGACAATGAGTTCTGCAAGCCCAATATCCAAGTATTCTTATCTTCACTGAGAAGCAATATGCTAAACAAAAGATGAAGAAGACAACCATAGTATTCAGTTATTGCATCTTCTATTTATTTATTTTTTTGGAGTTTTACAAATGAAAATGGTTTGCTTTAGATAAATTGGGGGAAAAAAAAGAAAAGACATTTAACCACTTATAATTAAAAATTATGAAACATTACATCTCATCTCTGATACTGATTGTAATTAATATTGTAAAATAACAATACAGCTTGATTTCCATTGAAGCTAAGAGCCAAATTGTGGTTCCTCTTGACACCTCCACTGTCAATTACTGCCCTCCTGTAGCATTTAAATTTGAAGGAAACCACTGTATCTTACAGTAATTTAAAAAGCTGAGATGCTATAACTTAATTTGAATTCTTAGAAATGTCTATTACAACTTGCTAAAAGACACTGCTGCATCTAAAAGTTTTTTGGCAAAAAAAAATTAAGTAAATTTTTTTAAAAGGCTCACATATACTGCAGGGAATAGGAAGATTTGAGACAATAAACATAATTGTTAAAAACACATTGGTGGGCTGGGGTTGTGGCTCAGCATTAGAGCACTCACCTAGCACATGAGAGGCCCTGGGGTCAATCCTCAGCACCTCATAAAATAAATAAAGATATTGTGTCCAACTACAACTAAAAAAATAAATAAATATTTTAAAAATTGGTCTTCAATATTCCAGGGTTCTACATGCATGGATTTGACGAACTGCAGATAAAAAATATTTGGGAAAAAACATGCTTTTGTTCTGAACATGTACAAACTTTTTGGAGGGTCATTATTCCCTAAGTAATACAACATCACAATTATTTACACCATATTTATACTATATTAGATATTGTAAATAATCTAGAGACGATAGAGAGTACATGGAACAATGGGTATAATTTACATGCAAATATTACATCATTTATATAAGAGAGTTTAGCATCTGAAGATTTTGGTGTCCAAGGAGGGTTCTGAAGCCAATTTTTCACATACACCAAGGGACAAACAAATATGCAACTGACTATGATATTGTGTTATATGGTAGGGTGGTAGGACAAAAATATTTAGCCTCTAAGTTAATATAACTGTATTTTTGCCTTAATTTTTTAAAAGAAACAAACAGCCTCTCTCAAGTAGGAGAGTAATATTACTAATTTACATAAACACAATTATGTTTTTATTAAATTTAATAATAAAAATTATGGCATACCTAAGCTAAAAATAATTTGGCTTTACTAAATATGGAGTGAAGACAGAATTGGAAGCACAGTCATCTCAAAATTAAAGAATAAAAATATCAAAGTTGAATTCCATTCTAGACTGGTATTCCAATAACTATTAAGAGATAGGAATCAGGAGTCAGATTTCAAGATGCCAAAATATGAAATTTGTAATCATTTTATTTTTGAATAAGAAATGGAACTACATTAACTTCTGCTACTCAGAATCCACAATCTTCACATCAACTGAATTCTTACTTTTAAGGTGAACTTTCAGTTCTTTCCATTCATAGATAAGACCTGATTTATTAAGTTCCCTGATTTGTATCTCTAGAGTAGATCACAGCATATTTTCTTAGTACAATATATATTGTTCCAAGTGTTTTATAAACATCTTTTGTGAGAGTTTACAAGAGTGATCTGAAATAACTTCCAACAACAATGGAAACAGTTGAACAACTTTCTTTTTTTTTTTCTTTTTTAGTGGAACTGAGGATTGAATGACACATGGATGTACTATAAAGGGGCTAAACCCCCAGACCTTTTTATTTTAATACATGGTCTCACTAAGTTGCTGAAGCTGGCCTTATACTATTGATCTTCCTGTTGCAGCCTCTGAAGTCCAATACAATTTTCTAAGATTATACCAATACGCTTCTCTGTATGCATTACCCTTCTCTGTAGGCATAAGAAAGCACTGGAACTTAGATAGAGAAATCTGAATTCAAGTGATTTTATTTGTTTGTTTGTTTTTGTTTTTTTTAAAACCAGCTAGCTACATGCCCAAGGACAAATTTCACAATTTTACTGAGTCCTTATTGTTTTGAGAAAAAAATGAAGTAATAATGCACACAAAGAGTACAGTGCAATGCTCAATCCAAGCCCACCACAAAAATCCTCACTGTTCACAACTCTTCACAGAAAATACTCATTTCAGAACTTATACCAGAGTAGGAGTAATTAATATTGGCCATCCTTCTACCTTGTAAACATCTAAAGATCTATGAAGATTTAATACTGAATGAATAATCTTTCTCCTCCATTCCCCTCCAACATAGTTTTTTGAAAAGCTATCAATAAAGTCTCTAAAAATATTAAATTAGAGCATGACACAAAGCACTCATTCACCTAAAAGGTATTTAAAAGTACTGAACTGAGAAACAGAAAAACATGGAGAGAAACACTCTATTAGAAAGAAATGCCTATTTTGCAGTGCAGTTGGTAATCTTTCCATAAAGATTGACGCAATATGTTTATAATTTCCAAGTGTCAGTAATCTGTTTTTAAGGTAAAAGAAAAAAGAAGTGGGATGGTTTCAACCACCAAGAAAAAATTTGAGAAGATATCCTATCTCATTGACAGCAATTAATGTTTGAGTGATGGCTTCTAGAATGTTCAGACTGACGAAAATTGTTATATTAGAACAGACTGAAATATATCTAAAACAAAACACAGGGGGTTTAACGTACACAAACACAATCTGCACCTTTGTGTCCTCTCTAAACAAACCAAAGAAGGAAAAAGCTTGTATGAAATTCTAATTGCACTGCTATAGATAAGGTGTGGGGGTGGGGGATAGTGGTTTTCAGCCATATTCCCATGCTGGATGTCCAATTAAAGACAGCATCTAGACTCTGTAGTAATAGACTTGCTCTGCCTAACTCCCCACAAATTTGCATTATGCCACACACTGGACAAAACTTTCAGGGTTAGGAGGGAGGAAATTTCTCAGGGGAATAGGATGTTCAGAACTTTGGAAGTTTCACTAAGCTCTGAAATCATTATAGACCTTGTGCCCCAAAGCTACTGTTATTCCCTCCTCTTTCTAAAACTCCACTCATAAGACTGAGTTAACAGTGCCCCTTGGGGAGATCTGGTCAGTTGCAAAGTCCACAGAAGGAACCTTGAGTGGCTCTTATCTACACTGTACACCAGCACTTGGCATCTCTCCTCCCACTGCAGCTCAGTACTACCACCTTGATTGCAAAGCTGTTTTATCTCAAAGAGTACAAAGTCTCAAATTCTTCACAGGAAGACTGAACTTCTCTTGTCTACACAACTTTTCAATAAAATGATCACTTACTATGCCAGTCTAAATTAAGCTTTATGCCTCATATAGGAAGAAACTGTTTCAAATGCACAAAATTCAACCCATGTTATATGTAATGAAGTCTTTTTTTGATAGTTGTAGAAGAACATAATAGATTGATTGATTGATTGATTGATTTTTGTGCTGAGGATCAAACCCAGTGCTTCACACATGCCAGGAAGGCACTCTACCACTGAGCCACAATTCAAGCACTGTAATAAAGTCTTAATATCTATTTAAATGTAGTATAAAAACTTTAACAAATGCAGCTGACAGGAGAAATAAAGGATAAAGCCTTCATTTTAATTACAACTTCTATTTAATCCCTCACTTTTCAGGAATATTTTTAGTAGGCATTAGGGCACAAAATAAAGAAATAAACTCAACAGTATAATTAAAGGCACTGTATAAACAAATTCCTCTACTGCTACGGAAAAGAGATTCAAGAACCTCAAACTTCAAGATTTTAGAAAACAAATAAGATTACATCATTAGCCACAATAAGATCCCAGAAGGAAAACCTCAGAAAAACCTCATTAATCTTGCCCAATAATGAAGACTCAATAATTTCAAGTCTGCCTTGATTTAATTTTGGACTATGTCTTAAGAAATAATGGCTAGGGGCTGGGGATGTGGCTCAAGTGGTAGCGCGCTCAAGCGGTAGCGCGATCCTCAGCACCACATACAGACAAAGATGCTGTGTCGGCCAAATACTGAAAAATAAATATTAAAGTTCTCTCTCTCTCTCCCTCTTTCTCCCTCTTTAAAAAAAAAAGTAATGGCTAGGGGTTAGTGTTATGGCTCTGTGGTACAGTGCTTGCCTGGCACATGCAGGGCTATGGGTTCAATACTCAGCATCACATATAAATCAATAAAATAAAGGTATATGTCCAACTAAAAGTAAAAAATGAATATTAAAAAAAGAAGCAATTGCTAGACAAATTAAAGTGCAAATAAAAATTGCTAGAGGATTATTTTATTTTAAGATTTTCAAATGAAAAATTACTTCTGCAATAATACTAATTAAAACGAGTTACATTTATTCTTTAGAATCCTGTATTCCAATAGAAATAAACTTTACAAAATACAGAATAAAACACTGGTTAAATCTATTATATCATTAATTTTTTCATCTCTCTGTTTACTTTGGCTGTGAAAAACTGGTTTAGGAGTCAGAAAAACTTCACAGACAGGTCCCAGACAAAGACTTATTCATTCTACTCAAATACTGGCAATCTAATTCTCTGTTTTTATTTTTAAAAAAATGTAAACTATACAATTATATTTACTTTATTTGTGGGGTGGGCATTTACTTTATCCTTATTTTCAAACAACATATTGTGAAAAATATTGCCATGCCTATACTGGGAAACATAAACAGATCTTAAACAATGTCCAGCAGTATACCTAGTTTAAATACTTACTCTGCCCATAATGAGAAAAAAAAAAGATTTAAAATACATGGCTTATGTGATTTAAAAATTAACTAGAATGTAGTACAAATCAAATTTTGAAACATAGTACCATCAAATGAAATAGTAGCAAGTGCCCTAGAGTTATTCACATCTAAATTAAATGAAACTATGTTAGTCTTCTCTAAATTAAAATGTATAAGTATTGACTTTCACATCTTTAACCTAATAATAAATACATATCAACCACTGGGAGATTGAGGCTTAGGCAGGAGGATCCTAAGTTCATGGCCAGCCTTAGGAACCTAGTGAGGCCCTAAGCAATTTAGCAACGCCCTATCTCAAAATAAAAAATTAATAAACAAAAGGGCTGGAGATGTGTTTCTGTGGTAAAGTGCCCCTAGATTAAATCCCCAGTACCAAAAAATTAAACAAATAAGTAAATAATGATTTGGGTGTCTGTGGATGCCCACGAGGTAGGTACTCAGTGCTGAATAAAATCTGGTGAATAAATCACCAGTTGGACCATATGGTCCCAACCTTGGGGTACTCTGTAGAAAATGTTAATTGAAGTGAAAACAAAAGCCCCCTCAGGAAAGGCAATCAAGATGTACTTTATATATAGAACACAGTTTAATGTTTTTTTTTATTAAGCCAAAGAATAAACAGTAGGTCAATGACAAAGTTGTGAATCTGCTTCATGTGAGGCCATCCTTATATGTAACTCTTATTTGATTGAAATAAAATCTAAAGCAAATATAAAATTAAAAATCATATTTACATCAGGTCGTGATAAAATCTTTTAGACAGAAGAAATACATATAGGTTTAATACACATAGGTTTACACATGAACACACAATCACATAGTTTACATGACTCAAAAACACTATATTATCAACCAATTATGGAAATAATATTCTGTATGCTATTCAGCCATTGGTATCCATGTTTGAAAATTGTTAAAAAAAATATTTTGAAAGTTACTTTAGGCTTCTCTTCAGTGAATAAAACACAAAAGTACTGCTTTTTGCAGAGGAAAAGATTCTGTATTCAAAACAATTATAGATGGTTGATCAAGTTTTCAATTTTTTTTAACATTTACTTCTTATGTGGAACACAATATCTTTATTTTAATTTAATTTGGTGCTGAGGATTGAACCCAGTGCCTCATATATGCAAGGCTAGCACACTACCACTTGAGCCACATCCCAAACCTCAAGTTTTCAAATATTAATATTGATTTAAAATCAATGCAAAAGACAAAAAAACAACTCAATATATTTAAATATTTGCATCACATTTATGCCTAAGAATATCTGACACATAAGAGTCACAAGTATGTAAATAAGGAGAGAATTCTCTGTTAATAAGAATACTGAATGAAAGAAATCTTTGAATAACACAAGGTTTCCTTCAATAGTTGAATACAGTGGAACATACCTGTTATCCCAGAAACTCAGGAGACTGAGGCAGGAGGATCACAAGTTTAAGGACAGCCTCAGCAACTTAGCGAGGCCCTGTCTCAAAATAATGAAATAAAATATAAATAAAAGTTTCTGGGAATCTAATTTACTGGTGAGGTGCCCCTGGGTTAAATCCCCAATACCAAATAAAAACATGTTATCTCAAAAATGTACTTTTTTTTAACTATTAGATTAGCAAAGATTAAAAAGATTAACATAACTTGGTATGAGCAAGGGTTTTGAAAATAAGATTCCAATGGTCATTGAAGGGGATAGTTTTTACAGTTAACAGCTTAGCCATAGTTATCAATATTTAAAACATATATAATGTTTGACCTGGCAGTTATACCTCTAAGAAGATAAATGAATAAGTATACTATCATCAACATACCATTATTCATAAGAAAGAAAAACAAGTAACAATGTAAATGGTTATCAAAGGAGTAGATAGACAAAGTATGATGCCTCTAAATGATAGAAAACTAGGCAGCAAAGGGCTGAGGTTGTAGCTCAGTGGTAGAGCACTGGCCTGGCACCTGTGAAGAACAGGGTTTGATTCTCAGCACTGCATATATAAATAAAGATCTACTGACAAATAAAAAAAATAATTAAAAAAATAAAACTAGGCAGCCAGTTAATTGATCATCCATGATTATGCACATCAGTTTCAACTCACAATTAGAGATATATAAAACATATTAAAAATGACCACATAGCTTCATATAGAGAGAAAATGCTATTTATTGAGTCTTTTATACTGCTATTTATTTAAAGTCTTCTGTATACTTTCATATCCATCAATAAGTTTCCAAACATGAGTTAATGGTGGCCATTTCTTTGTGAAGGAATTGAGGGCTTACTATTGTTATTATGTTTTTTTTATGGGTAGAATTTTTTTTAATTATTATAATAAAAAATCATAACAAACTTTTAAGATAAAGAAGTGCATCTATATCACCAGAATTACTTCAAGTCTTTTCAACCTCCAATTTAAGAGGAAAAAATTCATTGAATATTGCTAGATGTAATATAGAATCTCCTTCTCAGAACCACACTTTAGAATGACAAGATAATAGAAATTAAAATATTAGAGTCAAACAGATAGAGAAAGACAAACATCATTATCAGACAGCTCACATTATTGGCATCCACCTTACCACCCACAGGTTCTATGAACTGAAACACTCCTAAAAAAATATCCCTTTTACAACTTAAAGAAGCAGAATAAATAATAATAATAATTAAAAAATTTTTAAGATGTAAAATCATAAAACACTTATCACAGTGAAAATATTTAATTATTTTTCTGTCTTACATTCTTTCTTAGCACTTGAAAAAAAAAAGTTTGGAGAAGTTAAATAGATTTTAGATGTATACATTTAATCTGATGTTTATTTATTTTAGATTTTTGTTTTTCTGGGACTAGACAAAATAGTTCAAAAGTACTCATGGAAAAATAAGCAAGCAAGAATTCCCAGGAATATGAAAAGCAACAAGGGGAAACTAGTTTTAAAAGATGTTAAAACTTTTAAAAAACCAATAATGTGATGCTGGTGTATGAAGAAAAAGACTAATAGAATACAAACCCCAGAGACACCGCAGTACATCCAAAAGTTAACAATACCATAAAAGTATTCAAAGAAGGGCTCTAAAATCAACAGGTGAAAATACCAGACTCACAGAAAAAGATAAAGTTGAACCTATGCATCATTCTCAACACCAGAAATAATCCTAGTTTGAACATTTAAATATAAAAGTGATACCATAAAAGTACTCAAAGAAACCATGGGCAAATTCTAAAAATCTTGGAGGCCTTTCAGGGACTTAAATTCCAGATACCTGGACTGGAGCTGTAGCTAAGTGGTAGAGTGCTTGCCTAGCACTTGTGAGGAACTGGGTTCAATCCTCAGCACCACATAGAAATAAAGAAAAATTTTAAAAAAATATCAAGATACCATAATGAGTAATATAAACTGTAGAATTCAAAGAAAAAAATGTAAGACTTCTGTATATCAAAATATGTGAAGGTAAATAAAAAATAAGTGAAAATTTGGGGAAAAACTACAATTCATATCACACAGGGCTAATCTCTACAATTTATAAATTTCTAGAAATTGATAAGGGGAAAAAAGCAATTTGAAACAAAAATGTGAAAAAACACATGAATAGAGAGTTTACAGGAAAAGAAGTAAAACTAGTTTTTAAGTATAGGAGCTCAACCTCATTAATAATGATAGCAATGTACATTAAAACAACTCTATATTGATAATTCTCATCCATCAAACTGTTAACAAATTCAAGGGTTGTAAAGGCACAGTACATTGGAAAGGCCCCAGAAAAACAGGAACTCTCTCATACACTTCAATCTGCCCTCCTGTATCTGTGGTATTCAGACTGGATTTAAAAAATTTTAAAAATTATCATGCAGAACACATACTAACTTTTTTCCTTGCCATTAGTCCCTAAATAATACAGTGTAATAACTATTTGCATGGCATTAATATTGTATTAGGTCTTTTAGTAATCTAAAAATGATTTAAAAGTATGCAGATGTGCATAGGTTATATGAAAATACTATGCTTTTTATATAATAGACTCAAGCATCCTTGAATCTCAGTATCCACAAAGGGATCCTCAAACCAATCCTCCAAAGATAAGGAGGAGCAACTGTACTTTTGGGAGTTTAAAATGATGCAACACTTAGGAAAAGAAGTATTTAACAAAGCCATAAATGTCCTGCCCACTGGCACAGTGATCCCACTTCTAGGAATGCATCCCACAGATGTACCTGCATATGTAAAATGATATATATATATATATATATATATATATATATATATATATATATATATATACAAGCTGTTTCACCACAGTATGGTCTGTGATAAACCTAGAGAAGATCCAAATACCCACAAGAGTGGCTGGTTAAGTAAACAAGGCACTTAATAGATGCTGTTTAAACACAGCTGTTTTTTTTTTAAAGTGTTTTCTATAAACAAAGATTATATTCTTTCTAAATAAATACTAATAGGAAAAGATCTCAAGAGCATATAAAGAAAAAGCCATGGGACAGAATTAGTTACATTTTATGCTACAGTTTATATAAAAAGAATATAGTACACTGGCATTTCTCCAACTATAAAAGGAAACAATTGACATCTATGGAAAATAAATTAAAGGAGGTTATCCAAGAAAGAGGGGTGAAGAGGGGGAGGGGCAAAGCAGTTGGAAATCAGATTTTCCCAAGCATGGCTGTGTCATTTTAACTTTTAACAAAAAAACATTAAAAAGGTTTTTTTAACATTTAAGTTTTTTAAACGTTAAAAAGAATACTTACACAAAGAAGAGAAAGAGACACCTATAGATAAGACTTAAAAACAAGCTTTAAATAGATTTTTATATAGATTTTTTCCTCTGAAATTAGATGCTGAAAAGCAATCTTGGTGTGGTTATCACAAAAAATATGCTTTTCCCCCCTTCATTCAAGTTAAAGGATATGATAATCTGTTTTAAAAAAGCTATTTGAAGGAGTAAGAAATTAGGAAAGCAGTAGGATCCCAAGTTTGAGACTGCTTCAACAGCTTCAGAAGATCCCATTTCAAGAAGGAAAAAAAGGGTTATAACTCAGTGGTAGAGCGCCTATGGGTTCAATCCAATCCCTGTAAGTAACCCAGCATCTAAGTGATGACATGAATGTATATTCTATGCAACTCAGACTTGCTATCATACACACTGCTATCACTGCCCAACTCTTTTCTAACATCAAACTTCTAAAATGATTCTAGTGTTGTCAACATTTCTAATTTGAATTCCCATCAAACACAGACAAGATTTTGTGACAGGAAACAACTTTGCCTCCCAAGATTCTAGAATAATTGACAAAAGTGTCACTAACCAAGACCATTGTCTATGTTATATGTCAGACACTTCAGAATAAAAAAATTTCTAGAAATAAGTTGTTTGTCACCCCTTTCTTGTTAAAATTAAGTAGATAATGGATATGTTCATAATAGTATTCTCAAAGAGTCAGAAATGTCCTTAAGAAAAATTTTTAGTTATCAAAGAATTTGGGGGACACCTTGGTGCATTTAGTATTTGGGAGCCAGGATCTAGGCTTCACACAATGCTTGGGTGGGATGGATCTGTATCATCAAGATTCATCATGGTCACAAGAATTTTGATCTTAAAATGGTTTAATCAATCCCACATTAAGTGAGCATTTCTTTAAAACATAAAATTTAAAAATAAAAAAAAATTTTAAAAAAGACATAATATTTAAAGCTTTTATAGGAAACCCCACAACTTGCCTCTAATTATGTAAGACAAAGTAGTAAGGGATGATTCAGCAGAATAAGGAAACTGTCTGAAAATTAGTTCTCATTTCTTTACACTACACATTAACGCAACATAAATTTAATAATGAGTATGCATAGAGTAGTATATATGCTAACAGTATGAGATAGCAGATAAATCTCACCTTAATGAATCCAACAATTTCAATCTTGTTAATACTTTACTGTTATTACTAGCAACTGAAGGAACACATTACTGTTCTTTCAAGTAGTAGTACCTCAAAGCAAAAGACACAAAGGATGTCCTGTGACATAGTAGGTAAAGGGATCCATGGAAGGGCCATAGTATGACCTGCGGGTAGACTGAGGCACCCTGTAATTGACCTTTACATGTCATCCCTACTTCAATCTAGCGTTTTCTTTTTATTAGCTTAAATAAAGTTATCCCAGCACAAAGTGTTTTCTCCCTAGTTTCCATCTTCATCTCCCTCTTTGATTTTCTTGTTTGAACTAGATCCTAATACTTTTTTTTTTTTAACTAACTCAAACTTCTTCTTAGCAGCAGGTGCAAGCACTCAAAAGCATGCTGTCTTCCACCACAGCTAAAAGTTCTGGTTATTAGTGAGACAGCACTGCATATCATACATTGTTCTTCCCTTATTTCTCTTTTACATGTAAGTTAAAGGATCATACCCACTTTCACTTATGTGTGTAGGTAGGTTCTCTGATTTAGGAACCTCACTGCTCAGTAGTGAAGTGGGCTCTACAAATGCTGAACACCAAACACAAGGGCCTTGTTTCTGTGGTTGACAACCAACTGTTCCAGGCTAGAATCACGTGCTTCAATGGAAATCAAACTTTCTTTTGCCTGAGGCAAGCCTTGGGCTAGTGACCCCACACCTAGTGTTCAAAGGTCACTCTATGCCCACCTCTTCTCTCTCACACAGGACCAAATGACAGATTTGGGGTGGAAAACCTTCCAGGAATTGAACAAAAGGCTTGAAAAAACCCTTTCCCAATGAATTTACATACCATGCTGCATCTAATTTCAGAGTGGGTCTGACACACCATCTGCAGCCCCACCAGGACCCCAGGAAACCAGCTGCAAGCACTGCTTGGAGAAGGACCGGAGGCAAGAAAGGGGCACAGGCCTGTGCAAGTATTGGGAGCCCGATCCCACCACATCTAAGCAGTGCAACTTTGGGCAGGGCGCTGCACCTCTCTGTGCAGCCCTAGCATGGAAGTAAACAAGTTAAGTGCCTGGCAAACAGCAAAGTGAGCCAGCCATGGCCAGCAGTGCCAAACCCACCACCCTGGGAGACTGAGGTGGGTTCGGGATCCCACCAAGCGCAAGACCTGACTGGCCAGGGGGAACTGGCCCAAGGCCCAGCTGCCCCACCCTGCACCTTCAGGTATGGCGCCGACCAGGCGGCGCCGCTTCAGCCCCAGGCCCTGCTGGACTGCCTCAAAAGAGCTGGCCACCCACCCGCCCCGCTCTCCTTGCCAGGGGATGGATCTCTGCCGCTTTCACCCTCTTCAGCTCCCAATAGTCGCCGCCGCCACCACCACCACCTCTGTCCACGGCCCGCTGCTCACCTCTCCTGCCATCTCCTCTGCAATCACTAACGCCAGCGCTGTGAGATCTCGCGAGACTTTGGTTCTCCCCTCACTACTCCGCCCTCACCACTGTGCAAACCCAGCCTGGAACTAGCTTGGCCCCTCCCCTTTACACCGCCCACCGCGCCTGAGGGTCAGTACTAGCCATTCTTGAAACCTTCTTTCCAGGCCCTGTCCCTGCTTGCACCAAGGGCACTGCCTCTTAGCCCCAGTCTTCACTCCCCACCCCATCCCTGGCCCCAATGTTCACCAAAGTAAACAGAGACACGCTTAGGAGGTCATCTGCTAAAATCCCCCGATCTTGATAAAATTGTTATCAATAAAATGTTTCAGCTTCATTGCATGAATTTCCTAAGGCCTCCCTGTGATATTCTTTGTGCAGGATACAGAAAATGATGAGACTGTATTGAATTCTGTAGTCTCCTTGGATAACATTTTGCTGATACAAAGTATGATGGAATGGCATAGAGGAGATAGAATATACATGATTTTAGGGAGAAGACACATGGCATTTCTTCCCAGGGGAAATCGTAATAATTGTTTCTAAAGAAGAGGAGCTAAAATTTATTGAAGGTATATATTCTTCCAGTCCTGGAGATGAAGAAACTTGCATAAGTGTTCATAGTTAGTCATAATATGAACCTAAGTCTGAGTTTGATCCTGTTCCACAAGCAGCATAGTCTACTTCTATTGGGTCAGGTTCTGTAAAATCATGAGCCTTTAAGGTTCAATTTACCCCTTTGTTGGAGTCTTCCTTACATGATAGTTTTTTCTGTTAGAAAATACAGGCCCACTCACCCTCCAAGATAGTTCACTCTTCAGGAAATAATTCTGCTATATGAGCCAGAGCATATGAGTCCCCTTCTACATATGAACCCAACCCAATCCACCAGCTGAAAGAGTGGGTCAGGAGGCAAAATCACATCAAAGGGGCAGCTACAAGGTGCCTAGCACAGCTACAAGTGCTGTCCACTCTCTAACACATTTAGTCTGATAATTCTGTATCAGTTAGGATAAGCAGCATTGGGCTGACAGCAGCAGGAGTTGAAGCAAGCAAAGAATCCTGGCACATGGCACTCCAGGGAAGCAAGGGAGAAGCCATCCTTAGTTTATCTGGCCAATCCTCCATGTGGTTTGGGGCATTTTTCTTTGAAGCTTAGCCTCAAGTTCTTTTCTCCAGCCCTACCTGCTGAGGGCCATTGCCAAGTAGGAATGACGCATCAAAATTTCCTTGCCAGCATACCCCATGTTAAATGGACTTGCCTTGGAATTTCGCTGTAGACATTGCATGTAAGGTGACCCTGCTCAAGGACGAGGGTGGATCCAGATTTAGGGTGTATCCTGCAGTTTGAGGAAGTATCCCGCTCCTTGGGTTTAGGGCGTTCCCAGGTTAAGACAAGTTTAGGGCGTTCCCAGTTTAAGACAATATGGGTTTTAGGGAAGTTGGAGGTTGAAGATTATTGCTGCTGGGAATAGGGCGTTCCTGCTGCTTGAGCTCCCGTTGAGTTCTCCTGAGATTCAGAAAGTATTTGGAAAAAAGCCTCGTGGAGTAGGTGAATTGGGTGGCGGCAGAACTGGGATTTCTCCAGAACGTGTGTAGAGGCCAGTGTGAGTTCGGGAATAAAGAATTGCTGTTTTAATCTACAAAGCTGTGAGTGGCTCCTGATTCTGTGCCCAGCCAAGACTGCAGCACCTACCAATGATTCATGGGATGCCTAACATCCTCTAGTGCACTAACCTTTCTACTTAAAGCAGCTAGTATTTCTACCCAAGAACACTGGCCTCTCATAAGCCATTAGAGCCCAGGATATTTTGGGGAAGCTTGCTAGAGACAATGGTAATAGAAAATTTATCTGCTTTAAGAGAGAGCCCCAGGCAGATGAGGTGGAACATGCCTGTAATCCCAGCTACTTGGAAGGCTGAGCTAGGAGGATGGCAAGTTTAAAGTTAGCCGATGCAACTTAGTGAGACCATATCTCAATTTAAATGCTTTCCAAAAGGTCTGGAGATGTAGCTTAGTAGTAAAGTGCACATTCAAGATCATGGTTCAATCCCCATACTGCAAAATGAAGTTAGATAGATAGATAAATAGAGAGAGAGAGAGAGACAGAGACAGAGACAGAGAATATGCAGGAAGCCTGTACATCTCCTTTACTTAGCTTATTCATGTGGTTAAACCAACTCCACTTGGCTTCTCTGTTTCTTACAGCCCAAACATTCACACTGGGTCAGGCAGGAAAACAGCAATTGTTGGGGGATAAACATGCATCGTCCCTGCCACCTGGAGCCACCCAAATTTATGTGCTATCTGCTAAAGTAGCCCTCTCCTCATCAGTCCTACTCAGGTAAGTGCTGTCTGGTTCTAAGCACTCAATTTGAGAAAGAACCTCTTTCCTTGGCCTCTCTCATCTTTTGATTGCCTCTTTGATGGGTATAAATGGTTTTTTACTTGCCCAGCTCACACATCTGGTAAGTGGCAGAGCTGAAGGTCTGGATACCATCCAGATTCCAGGCTTTTAACCACCAAGTTTAATGCCATATACCATCTAGACTCATTAATTTTTTTTAAAAGGCAAAACAAAAAAATAGGGCCCTGAGCCTAACCAAAAAAACAAAAAAATCTCAAATTCCACTTCATATTTTCTATTTGGCTTTGAACTCACCTCTTAAGTATTGCTGTGAAATAAAGATGGTGGTGCCAATTTTGTAGAGTCTAGTAGTCATTTGCACTGCTCACCAATGACTTCCGGCTCTCCACCTTCTGGGCACCTGCAGGATTGACTTCCTGGTCACGTGACTAGTCCTGACCAAAGAGTGTACATGGAAGGAGTTTGTGCCATTTCTGGATGGAGCATTTAATGCTAGTGAGAGAGGAGCCTGAGATATGTCTTTCTGATAGGACAAACAATAATGCCCGTGATGGTGTTTTCTCCATTGAGAAAACTATCAACCAAACCAAACTATCATTGTTGCATAATGTGAGCAAAACACAGATCTTTTTGATTTTAAGCCATTGAAATTTGGGGGTTAATAACTATCATAGCCTGCTGTAGTCTATCCTGACTGATTCAGCTGGCCTCCTATATCCATAGTTCCACCAGTTTAGGATCAAAAACTTTCTTTAAAAAAAACTGCTTTGAGGGCTGGGGCTATAGCTCAGTGGCAGAGTGTTTGCCTAGCATGTGTGAGGCACAAGGTTTGACCCTTAAACTGCATAAAATAAACAAACAAAATAAAGGCATGCTGTTCATTGACAACTACAAAAATAATTTTAAAAAAACTGCATTTATGGGATGTGGTGATGGCTCAGTTGTAGAGCACTTGCCTAGCATATGTGAGGAACTGGGTTTGATTCTCAGTCTCACATTTAAAAAAATAGACACAACAAACAAATAAAAAAAGGTATTGTGTCCATATGTAAATAAAAATATTTTAAAAACTGCATTTATACTGAACATGTATAGAAATTTCTTCTTGTCATTATTTCCTAAATAATACAGTATAACAACTATTTTCATATAATTTACATTGTACTATGTTTATAAGTAATTTAGAGGTGATTCAAAATGTACCAAAAAATATGTATAGGTTATACAAATATCCACTTTGTATAAAGTGTAGAACATCCATAGATTTGGAAATCCAGGAGAGGTCCTGAAACCAGTCCCTCAAGGATACCAAGGGACAATTGTACATACAGTATGATTGTTAACTCATTGATTCAAACATTTTTCTGCCCAGCTGGTCAAGAGTATAAGCTCAAGCCACATTCCTGAAGGTCCTAGTTTAATACATCTGAGATGGGGAACAGACCTGTGCAGCTGTCTGGTATGCCCAACCAATTCTAATGGTCTAGCAAGGTTGAGATTCCTGCATGGCTACATCTTGTGATGGTAGATTAAAATATGGTGTCTACCCTTGAGGGATACCTAGACTGGGAGGACAAGCCCAGAGCCATAAAAATTACACTACTAACAGGGAAAATGACCTGAAATATGCAAAAGTAAGTAAGAATATATAAGCAATTGATAAAAAATAAAGTTTTACATGTAATAGAAAGTAGATATGCTTCCTGGCAAATCCATTCATCAACCCTGTGACCACAGACCAGGTACCCAACCTGTCAGCTTAACATGAAGACTATTATCTGTCACTATGCTTTTCCGTTATGTAAAACAAAGCTTAGAAAAGCTCTAAAGATGTGGTCCAGATTCAAAATAGTTAGCACAGGGCTAAATTGGACTCCAGATACAGGCTTTTATCTATCTAGGGCCCAAGGCCTTGGCTGATTCATTTACGGTCCCTGCTTCTCTTCCAGATTTCTTTCTTGTTTCCCCCTTTACCTTTAACCACGTATTGTGACCGCATTAAACTGCCTGTCACTGCAGGCCCATACCATGCCACTTACTGCACACTGCAGTGCTTTGGCTCCAGCTGTCCTGTCTCTCTGGCATGCCTTCCCTCAATCCTCACCACCTTGTTTCTGAACCCCAGCCAGGTTATTGAATACTTGGTTGGCTGGCCCCATCCTTGGTGCTATGACTGCCCCCAACAGCAATTCTTTTACTGGCTGACTGAGCATCTCCATTATTAGGTTGCAGTTGGGTCTCAGTTTCTTTTCTCTGAGTCATGTAACTAGCATTAGGGACACTGTGCTAAAGCGCCAGCCATGACCCCATGAATGCTTAATTCAGCTAAATCACATTCCTACAACCCACAAGACAAATCTTTTGAACAAGACCACACAGTGAAATATTTATAAAATGCCTTTGTTTTCTGGTAATTTTGTGACCACTGTGAATCTCAGTTGTCAGAAGTAAAGTAGACTAATGGGAGTAACTGCCTCATGGTTGTGAGAATTTATTAAGATGTAAACTTGAGTGCCTTGCCTGGTTCATAAGGGAGACATGAACTAAATCCCAACCACCTTGGTTGTTATGAGTATCTTCTTATTACAACACTGCTATTATCTCTACTCAGCATACTCCCATAGATGTCATCATTAATATTATCACTCATACTTCCAACCATGTCTAAGTGACTGTGCTAAACATTCCTTCCTAGAATGCATAGTATTCTCAGAATCCTCAAAATATATTATTCACAGTCTTATAATGGTTAGGTGTCCCAATCATAAATTATCTCCCTGGTACCTCCAGGAATCTGTCCAGTGTACCATTGGGAAGTCTGTGGCTGCCAGGCAGTTCCATTCAGGCTTTCTGGATATGGCTAAGGAAACATAGGTTCTCTTTAGCCTCCCACTTTCACTGACATTCTTTTCATTATGGGTGTTTCCAAATCATTTATGGTCAGCCCAGGCCACTGTGGAGGTGGCCCCTATGTCTCCCTATAGGAGGATCAGGGTGGCAGTCAAACAGGCCTGTGGGCTTCTGGAATCATTGATAACTCTAAAAGGAATAAAACCTGCACAAAGCTTATTTTTTTTCTTACTAGAAGGAAATCTAATAATGGGGATTTTAGTTGGGAATAATGCCCTCAGAGTGATCTAATCTTGTCCCCCTTCCCTCCTCATCTTTTACATATCTGAAGCACAGTAGGCAAAATTAGGGTTTTGGTGAGCATTTCCAGTTGAGATTGCCTGTTTAATGAGTCTGGGCTATTATAAAAGGACAAGAAAACAGATCCTTTCCCCACAACCCAAATGTCATCAGAACAGGAAATCTTTGAGGGAAACCAAAGCTTAAGCTACAGAATAAAGAAAAAATGGAATCTTGAATTTTCTGATTGAAAAGATTCTGAAGACCCAAGCTTTGAGTGGTGTTTGCTGAGACCCCACACTGAGATGAACACCCAGAGGGCATGTGGAAAATAAAGGAGAGCCCCATTTGTAGGAAGAAAAGAAAACAGCAGGTATGTTGGCATTGTTGGTATGAGGAGAGACCAGAAATCAATGAACAGATTAAGAGGTGGCCCAAGAGGCAAGTTGCCTCCAGGAAGGCCAATGACCAAAGTGAGAAGGCCTCAGATTGGGAATTTTTATTTTTCCCAGATGGATGGAGTGAGAAAAAGCTTTTTTTTTTTTTTTTTTTCAGAACCATGTTGACACACAATGGCTTAAATAAATGTTCATTCCCATCTCATCTGACTCATTTTGCTGGAACAATGAGCTTACATTCCACAGCCTGGACTGACCCTCCTGTAGCCCACTACTGATAAAGCATAAAGGGTATGATTAGTGCTTTTTGCATGAAGAAGGACCATGAAATCAGCTGGCTTCTCTTTTGTGTAGCTTCTGACAGCAATATATAACAACCTATCTTGTATTCTTGTGTCAGCCATTTCTAGGGGAAAAAAAAGTTGGGGAGGCATGATCGAGGAACATTTTTTACAATTTAGCAATATGTAAGCAACAGCCTTTCAATGTAAAATAGAAAAGGAAGAACAAATTCCACAGTTACAAGTAAGGAAAGAGGACATTAGATGGGTGCAGTAGGTCAGGCCTGTGATTCCAACTACTCAGGAAGCTGAGGCAGCAGGATTGAAAGTTTTAGACCAATCTAAGAAATTTAGTGAGACCCTGTCCCAAAATAAAATAAAAAAGGCTAGAGAGGTAGCCAAGTGGTAGAATGTCCCCGAGTTCAATCCAAGTACAAAAAAAAAAAAAAAAGATGGCATTAGGATGAACACTGTGGTAAAGAATTGAAATTAGGGCTGGGGATGTGGCTCAAGCGGTAGCGCGCTCGCCTGGCATGCGTGCGGCCCGGGTTCGATCCTCAGCACCACATACCAACAAAGATGTTGTGTCCGCCGAGAACTAAAAAATAAATATTAAAAATTCTCTCTCTCTCTCCTCTCTCACTCTCTCTTTTAAAAAAAAAAGAATTGAAATTAGTAGTATCATTATAAACTAAAGCTTTTTAATGAAAGGAAAAAGAAAACAAAGAAAAAGAGATGTATGTGTATACATGCATTTATAGAAAAAACATAGTTCCAAATTCTGAACACTAAGAGGACTTAGAACTCTTGTTTCATAAAAATGAGCAGGACAGATCTCCACCCAGATCTGGATTCTAAATACTATTCTCCAATAATAGAGACTTGAAGAAATTGTTGCTCCCAGAAATGGATCAGGAAAAATGTAAAATAATCCTGTGGTGGCAGAAAATAAAGAGATACTTAATAAGAAATAGGGGCTTAATTTTTTTTAAAAAAATGCTACATTATAATTACATATATCAGGAGGATTCCTTGTAACATATATGTAATGATTGCAGCATAAATTGGTTGATTTGATAGGGACTTATTGAAAAGATACAGGAAACAATATGAAAGAGTTTCCAACAGCCAAAGTTGGGACATTTCGAGCAACTAAATATAGTATTGGACTATAAGTCATAGAATTAAATAGATAACCATAAGTCCATATGAATAGAAAAAAATAAGAAAGAAAAGAATAGAGAGTTGTTTCCTTAAAGATAATTACAGTTTATAAAGAAAGAAAGGATAAGTGAAATAAAAATAAAATAACCTTTAGGAAACCATAATAATAAGTGTTATGGGTAAGATCTATGAATTAATGCCAAAAATGTAAGTGAGCAAAAACATTTTTTTCCTCTAGTATGGGAATTTAATCTAGGGCCTCATGCATGACACACCAGTATTCGGCCACTGAGCCACATCCCCTAAATAAGTAAAAATTGAGAGAGAAAAAAGATATTTTCAAGGTATCTTTCCCAAGATATTTATTAATCACAAAGGCAGAAATAGTAAGTTTATAATAAGAAATCCAAGAAGCATCACAAGATTGAAATTAATATCATTCCTAACCAGTCATGTTGATGTATCCCCCTTCCCACCAAATAATCCCATAAGCACCTTTCACTTCTGTGGCATCTCCCAGCCAAATCATAAGTAAACACCAAACCCAAAAGGAGAGACCTTGTACGAAACATCTGACCAGCATCTTTTAAAAGGATCATGGTCATAAAAGACTAGAGACTGAGGCACTGCCAAAGACTTGAAGAGACTAAGGAGTCATTATGACTAAATGCAACACAAGATCCCAGATAGAAACAAGACCTTAAAGGAAAATTTGTGAAATTCAAATAAAGTCTATAGATTAGTTGATAGTTTTATACCCAGGTTTTTGTCTTTGTTTTGATAGTTATACTATAATTATTTATTTATGTATTTGTATTGGGGATTGAAGTCAGGGGTTCTTGGCCACTGAGAGACAACCCTATCCCTTTTTATTTTATTTATTTATTTATTTGAGACAAGGTCTTGCTAAGTTGCTTAGGGCCTTGCTTACTTGCTGAGGCTAGTCTCAAGCTTGATATCCACTTGCCTCAACCCCCTGAGTTTCTGGGATTACAGAAATTCACCCTTGTGCCCAGCCTAGTTAATCTTTTCAAGAGTTAATATGAGAGAAAACTGGGTGAAGGGACTGCGGAAATATTCTGTGATTTTGTAGAGGGCAAAAAATACTTTAAACAACACCAATACAAAACCCTTGGTTAATAATGATAGAATCGAGAGGTGAGCTCCACACCAGCATTTTAGGTTAGGTCTGTGTGAGGGCATGTGACATAGTTCACATCAGTGGGCAAGTAAATCTCTCTCCTGCTCTTTTTCCCTGGCAAAACCTGGTGTGAGGGCAGGAGACCAAATCAGAGGGTGTTTCTCAGCATAGCTAGATCATCAGAAGAGAGAGGTGCAAAGAGAAGTCCAGAGCAGACTTTGAAATTAGGGAGTTGAAAAGAAACAAATTGTTCTGATAAGAGAAACAGTGGAGGAGAATATTGGGGAAGGGCAGGGAATATAAAAGTTGGAAAGGGACAGAAGTTCAGGGAGCTTTGAAGGAAGATTCTTAGCATTCACAACTTATACAAGTTGTTTGCATTAAAAACTCCTTCCATATCCCCAGACCTTTGTAAAGTCTGCTGCACATACAAGCTTGATGTCTGTGTCCATGGGTCTCTGTGTCTATTAATTTGTATGTGTGTGTGTGTGTCTAACTATGGCAGTGTCTATAAGTATGTTTGTCTATATTTTTATGGTCTTTTTTTTGGTTCTGTGAGGCAGTCCATATCTGTGTGTGTACATTTATTTGTCTTTATTTCTATGTATTTGAGTCCATCCATAAGAGTGCATCTCTGTGTGTATATTTTTCAGCCTGTATGTCTTCTTTTTGTGTGTATGTGTGTGTATTGGAAATCCCAGCAAAGGACTGATTTCTTGTGACAATGGGTTTACATATAAGGTCACAGGACTCAGAGGACCAACAAGACATCAGCCAAGACAGAAGGAAATTGAGCCCTAGGTATCATAAGAATGTAAGGTCTTAGGAATTCAATGACATCTTTGCAGAGGCATTGGAATTCCCCCCAGGCACTTGGAATGCTGGTGGGGGTGGAGTTTCATATCAGTAATAGCTAGAGACTTCAGAGGGCAGGATGACCCTACTCCAAGTCAGCTTACTCTGTATTATCTCCATTGCGCAGGTGGGGAAACTGAGTCTCACAACAGCACTTTGATGAGACTGAAGAGAAACAGCAAGCTGATGAGCCAGCAGAGGCCTCTGGGTGAATTGAACACAGTGAACTGCAGTGAGGAAAATCAGCATCCGATCTATTTTCTTTCAGTCTTTCTGATAATAAAGTCTCTTGGGCATAGTCCACCTGCAACACCTCTCTCTTACTGCTAGTGTTTCTTTATTATCAGTCAACACATGCTAGGAGCATCACAATCTCAGGATACAACCAAACATATTCTTCCATGAATGTGCAAAATGACAGCTCTGCAGATATGTGATGTCACAATCATAGCACACCCTGCCCCACCCCTCCAAAAAAAGAACAAGTCTGTTTGGATTCTTAGATAACTTGGCTGTCTTATCTACATATTCTTAATGACAAGGCAGATACTATTTTTTTCTATTTAAAAGACATTTTAATTTTGATAATAATTTTGGGAATAAAACATGAATAATTCAATTCACTAAAAACCATTTAACATCTGAAGGCCTCCTGAGCTCCTAAAAAACTTTAAAATAAATTTTATGTATTTTTTAGTTGTAGATGGACACAATACCTTGTTTTTTTAATTTAATTTTTATGTGGTGCTTAGGATTGAACTCTGTACCTCACACATGCTCAGCAAGTGCTCTACCAGTTCTCCAAAATTTTTTTTTTGAGATTTGTGCCATGAGAAGTAAATTCAAGAGAGTTTCTGTTTGTTTGTGTAATTTATTTATTTTAGAAATATTCAAGGCTATGAAAGAGTTACAAGAACAGCAAAATAATTTTCTATACACTAGATTTGACAGCTATTATTTCTGACCAATTTACCTTGTAAGCTCTTGTGTGTGCATGCCTCTCTTTCTTTACGTATTTATATGTGTATAGGTATATGTTTATGGACATGCATATTACACACACACACTATTTTAAAGCATTGAGATTCCAATGTTAGGATCTTTAGTTCTAAATATTTCAAGTATTTCCTAAGACCAGAGACATTCCTTTGTGTAACCACAATATGGTTACCAAATTCAGGAATGTAATGTGGACACCATGATATTATCCAACATACAATCTATAGTCAAATCTTCTGGTTGTCCCAATGAAGTCATTTTCAATAATTGTTTTTTTCTGATGCACAACCAATTAGGAATCAGATTACACATATTTTTCATTTAACCTGGAATAGTTCCTCAGTCTTTCTTAATCCTTAGGACCTTAATCACAGCCTATTTTTAACAAAGAGAAAGCAAGCTTCAGGTTTGGAGTCTTGAGCTCATCACAATATCCAGCTAGAATGGCATAGATTTTAGTTTTCTGAGTATGTATCTTCCAATTATCATCTATTTATAGAAAGTGACATGAGTTTCTACTTTTGGGGAGTAATTTATGGTGTCTTTTCAAACTCCACTTTAAAAGTAAAATATTTAAAGGAAAATACTAGAGAAATAAAAAAGCAGGCATGTAAGTCAGCCACATTTTCTCAGCCTCGGCACTATTAGCACTTAAGGCCACAGAATTCTGTGTCATGGAGTGTCCTTCATATTGCAGAATATTCTTCAGTGTCCCTGGCCAATACCTACTAGAGGCCAGTAGCATTCCCCCACTCTCTCTCTAGTTATGACAGCCAAATATGCATGCAGATATTACCAAGTATCACCTTGGAGGCAAACTTACCCAGCTGAGAGCCATTAACCTAGCCAAAAGATGTGAGTGGAGGGTGAGTTGATGCAGGAGCTCACAGATCTTGGAGAAGAGTACTCGCTTCTGTCCAGTTCAGTTCAAGCCATGTTGATCAATCATTGCCCAAATGTCTTGCCCTGTGCAAAGCCCTGGAGAGACAGATGGGCAAGAAATAAGGAATAGGGGCTTAATTTAGAACTGCCCTGAATTAAGCAGCAGGCAGGGGGTGTGTAAGAGGAAGAAAAATTTAACCAAGAGGAAGGAGCTGTGAAAAACTATAACATAACCTGGAATTAGATCTTCTTATTAAGCCGCCTCACTCTCAAAAGAGCTCTTCTGCCCAAGTAATTATTTTTAAAACATGAATCAGATCATGTCAGTCCTCTGATGAAAAGCTTTCACCTTCCCACTACACTTAGAACCAAATAACTTTCAACTCTTTGTGGGACCTGCACCATCTAGCTCCTCTCTCCCTTTTGGCCTTAATTTTGTTTGCTCTCTTTTGGTCTTGAGCTGCAACTACCTTGGGCCTCTGTCTCCTGAAATCTCCCCATGATCATTTCCAAACAAAGATCTTTGCATTGTGATGTTCTCTATGTGGAAAAGTGTCCCAAGTATTTTCAGGGCTGGCTCCTGGTCACAGAGGTTCAAATGTCACTTTCCCTGACTACCTTTTGCACTGAATCCCTCTAACCAATTACCCCATGTAAATTTCTTCCATGGTACTTTCTGTATCAGGCACTGTTGGTAGTGGACATGACTTCCAATGTAACTGCCCTTTTTTTTGTGGCCAGCTGGGCAGAGGTGGCTCATGAGAGATGCAGAAATCTGCTTGCCCTACCTGATATAGACACTGTCTCCACCTCTTTACCTCCTGCTGAAGTACAGGAATGAGGACAGAAGGGGAGGTGTTTGAACACTGCAGGACCCCAGGGAGGATGCAAATGTCAGAGCCACCTATTCAATACCAGCATCCTCCTATTTTTTGCTCCAGGGAGAAAATCAAAGCCCTAGGGTGTGAGCCATGATAATCAGGTTATCTTCTACTTGCCTCCAAAAGCATGCCTAACTAAAATACTATTTGAAATTACTGTGAATTTTGTTGCTTCCTTTAATATGTGTGTATGCATTTAATAAATATGTGTATATAAATTTTAATTGGCACATAATTGTTCATGTTTATGGGGTCTAATGTGACATTATGATACATGTATACAATGCATGGTGATCAGGTCAGGGAAATTGACATAGCCATCACCTCAAACATTTATTATTTCTTTCTACTGGGAGCATTACAAGTCCTCTCTTGTGGCTATTTTGAAATATGCAATTGAATGTGGTAAAGCATAGTTACCCCACCATGTCCTGAAATATTAGATGTGACCGTTGCTGTCCTGCAAGCCTGTACCCATTAACCATCCTCTCCCATTTCTTGCCCCCAGTTGTTTGGCTTTTGTGCATATCTCACCCCTAGGCAGGATGAGGAAGACCTGTCTTACTTATTCACTGCTACATCTTTGGCCCCTGGGCACAGAGTTAACTAAGGATAGAGTTCCACAGCTACTGACCTACATGTTCTCTAATTCATCTCATGTATAAGATAAGAATCATCACAGCACCTTGAAATATTTTGAGGACTGAATGAGCAAATCTGCATATAGCACTTAGTGCAGCACATGGCACCCTGTCATTGCTTAAAGAATTGCTAGTATTTGTTGACTTAATGAACTAATTAATGTATGGAGAAAGGGTTCTTTCTCTGCTTGCTTTTTCAGCCCCATGTCCTTTGGCTCCCTCTTTCTCTTCAAATCAAAGTTGTTTTACTTGGTACTGACAAGTCAGGCTATTGATTAAGAAACATGACCACACAGTGAGTAGAAATTCACACCTCTTACTTTGAGCTGATGGATCAGCACTTGCTGGAGGTTGAGAAGGGACAAGCATTGCAAATAGAAGGACAGGGTCCATAAAGACAAGGCCAGGAAGTGCTGGAAATGAAATTTAATACGCTGTTTTGCTTTGGCACACCATGGGATGGGTAGAACCCAGCCAATAAGTGCCTGAAAAAAGTCACTTGGATGTCAAGTGAAGATTATAGGGACAGAGATTCAAAAATGTAGTGGGGGAGGCTGAAACCCATCTGAACCCAAGAAATATACTTATTCATTAACTCAACAGAATATTAAGCACCTACTCTGTGTGATGTAGACAGGGATCTGGCAGAGAAATAATAAGGGGATTCCCACAGAAATTCCCACGGACTCCGCTGACTTTCTTTCATAATAGCCTTGCCACCAAGTTGACACCAATTCAAAATTTTAGATCCACATTTGGCTTAGTTCATGATCAGTATTACTGCCACTAGCTAATAGTTCCAGTACTTACTCTGTACTAGGCACTCTGCTGAGACCACTTTACCAACTGTGGTCAGGGACACTTGCTAGGAACCTAACCAGCATCTATTTTCTTCTTCCTTACTAGAACAAAAACTCACTTTTATTCAAGGTGGCACCAAATAACACAAATCCCTCCAAAACTGGCACTCAAACTTTGTCACTAGCATCCAAACACATGTGTGAGTGGGACTTAGACATGTTATTTCACCCAAGGAGTCAGTGAGGTGAGGGTTAATGTTATTCTTATTTTACAGCCAAGCATACTGAGGTTTAGAGTTTAAATGAAATGTCATATGTCATACAGCTTTTTGCTGGTGAAGGTCATATGTGAATCCAAGCCATCTGTTCTTCTGGTCTATTCTTATTTGAACAGATAGCATATATATGCACAATGGCATTTAGTCCTCTCAAGAACATCAATGGGCAGGGTAACTGGTAAATCTTTCTGATACCTGCCACCATATGTTCTCTGATCATCTGACATCTTCTCTTTGGTCACCTCTCTGGCAGCTTCAAAGGCTAGCCTCTCTCCAGCCCAGTGGAGCCTGGAGTATGGAAGAAGAAGAATAGACAGGTGGGGAAGTGGTTAGATTTTAGATGTTCATCTAGGCAGAACTCCTAGCAGAAGATTGCAGATAGAGGGCATGGAAAAGTCAGAAGCAGAGAAGATTTGGCATCATTTCTTATGTTAAATTCTGACTAGGGACAATGTCAAAATATAATCAGCATACAGTGTGATTAGGCAGAATGAGAGTTTGCAGTTTGCATCCAAAAATTTCTAGAAAGTTCCATGTGTCCTGAAGAGGGACACAGAAAGAAACTGATTGTGGTAGTGAGACTAACAGGAGTTGCTGTGGGAGGAGTGAAGTGGCTCTGAGACTGCAAGTTACAAGGTGACCAGAGATGACCAAGGGAAAATGGGTGGAGCAATAAGTTTTCTAGCAGAAAATTAGCACCAGAAATGTAGGGCTGGTCAACTTGGAGGTGCCAGGAGTGGACTGGGTGGACCATCACTGTCCAGAAGTCCAGCAGCTGTAGGACCTGCAACTGTAGCCTGCTGAACCAGTGACAGAGGGCAAGGAGGTCACTTTCCCAGAGACTGGCAAGGGCTTACAGAGCAGTAGCTTGAGGCATTGGATTCTCTTCCACAGCCCCACACCATCTTGGTGAAACTAGAAAAGAGGAAGAAATTCTGAAACAATGGAGTCTTTTGGTGAAAAGACCTCTTGAACCAAGGGAATATGAGTCACAGAGTAACCATTTCCATTCAAGTTATAGTTACTCTCAACAGAGGGTTTAGTCTGGGAGGAATACTGGGGGAGTCACAGACCTCCAGAAGTAGCTTAGTTCCACACACTCAAGCTGTGGGGAGAGCGTGCTTATGATGGGTCCTGCCGTGGCAGATACTGCCTTCCTCCAGGTCTCCCAGACAAACAAAGTGGAAGGCACCATGGAAATACACAACTGTCTCTGGGCCTCAGTATTTTTATTTTTCCAATGGGAACCAAGGTCACCTCCCAGTGTCAACAGGACTGATGAGGGGCAGAGCCATGGAGCAGGTTGGCAAAGTCACAGGCTAGACAGTGAACCTCTATTTTCATTTTTACTTCCATCCTTTTGGCTTCCTATGGACACTGTCAAAGTTGTGCCTGGAGCCAGCTGGAACCAGGGAGGGGACTCAGTGACTACAAAAGGATTGACAAGCTTCATTTTAATGCTCAAGTTGTATCATATCACCAGGAGGTGTTCATGGATACTTAGTTAACTATTGAATGAATAAATGAATAATTATGGGAGTCATAGACATCAATGATGTCCAGCGAGACTCTGATGTGCTTTTGGTGGGATTGCCTAAGTAGCAAAGGCAGTCATTTTTCAGCCTCAGTTTGAATATTACCTTCTGCGAGAGGACTCCCCTGATACCCTCGTCAGGTATAAGTGCCCACTTTGCACTCTTCTCTACCCTTCCCCCATATACTAGATGGTTCATTGTGGTTTTCATTTGACCTTGAGTTCTTAGAGACAAGGTTACATCTCATTTAATTTTCCTGCATCCCTAGCACAAGGTCTAGACAAACGAAATAACAAGAACATTTTATTAAGTGTTTTCCAGGTACCCGGCATTGTTCTAAGTGCTTTAGCTATCAATATGCTTGACTACCTGAATATCAGGTTCCAGGGTGACATTCTCATGCCATTGTGAAGGTAAGAACACTGAGGCTCAGAGGAGGTAAGAAGCCTGATATTTCTTCTGGCTTTCTGGATCCTTCTCTATCAGACAGCCTAATTCTTGAGGTTTGAGAACAGTATGAAAATCCCAGTGATGGGACAGTCTTTCTATTTGACTGGGTAGGTGTATAGAAAGAGAGAACAATGAAGAGACAGCACATGTTAGCAGCTGACAACCCTGCCACATGCCAGACACAATGCATTCTTTGTCACAGAACTACAACACTGAGACCACACCAGGAGCAGTGCCTCTGAATGGGGATTGTTTTCTTTGGGCACTACAGAAATCATCTGCTAGTAGATTGAGAACAAATGGGTACACGTATATGCTGTTAGGGGTATGATATTTCTGGCAGAAAGACCAGGGAAAACAAAACCAAGGTAATGTCTCAAAACCTCAGCAACACACATGGAAATGTGCAGATGTGAGCTCATGTGGAATAGAGACAGTAACACAACAATATCGACACCCACAACCAAGAGTAAAGAAAAGTTCAACACCCTGTTGGCACATCTAGTTTCAAAAATAGAACAAAATAGGGCCACAATCTTGCTTTTTGAGGGAACTCCTGAAATCTCCCAGAGGATCTGTTCTTTCATAAACCTTTCCTGCCCACACTTCTTGTTACCCATAAATCTTACCCTCTACATGGCAAGGGGGCCTGGAGCAAATAACTTTGCAAAAACAATGTATCCCATAAACAATTCTGGTGGAAAGCATCCAGCCCCATACAATGGAGCTAATCTTCTGGTCACACATTTCACATCTGGGATATTAGCATGGAAGCCACTTCCTTCCAGGTGGAGGCAAAAGCCACTTAGCCTGCATGTCCAAAAACAACAATGCTTGGCAGATTCTCTACTCATGTGGAGTTCAAAAGGCAGGAATTCAGAAGCATGGAGCAGCTCTTTCTCCCCTACTTTCTTTTCTTAAAGAATCACTGCAAATTTGAGGGCAGGGTGACATATTGATGCATATAGCTTTGTGGGCCATAATCCTGACATTTACTTTAGCTCTATCACTGATGAGCCCTATACTCTGAGGCAAGGAATTTAACTTCCCAGAAGTGTAATTTCCCATTGTTCAAGAGGGATTGTGTATAGATGCCTAAACCCACTGGTGCTTGGTAAGGTATAAAATCAAACTGTTGAGTGGTACTGTTAGCACAACAATGACAAGTGTTGTTGAGAATGTGGAGAAATTAGAAAATTTGTTCCCTGGGTAGTAATGTAGAAAGGTGAGTGCACTTGAAAACAGCATAAAGGTTCATCAAAGAATTAATCACAGAACTGCCATGTTGCCCATCAATGCTATTTCTGGGATATATGTTTGGAAGAACTGAAAAAAAAAATTATACACCTGTGTATATAGCAACATTTTCCAAAATAGCCGAGGTATGGAAACAACATAAAATTCCATCTATAGACAAATAAAGAAAAAAAATATGGCATATGCATACAATGAAATATTATGCAAACTTGGAAAGGAGGAAATCCTGTCACATACCACAATTTAGATGTACATAGAGTTCACTATGCTGAGATAAAGCCAGATGCAAAAAATACAAATATGTACTATGTACACATCTTTATGTATCTTAAGTAGTCAAATTTCTACAACAAAAAGAATTGTAGCATCCAGTGGCTGAAGAAGGCAAATGGAGAGCTATTGAATAAATGTGGGTTTCAGTTTTGCAAGAGGAAGAGTTCTAGAGATCTGTTCCACTAAAATGTGAACATAGTTAACACTACTGAACTGGTAACTTTAAAGATGGCTACATTGGGAAATTTGATGTGTTTTTTAACCAAAAATAAAAATAATAAAAATATATTTTTTATGTTTCATATTGGCAAAATTTAAAACGCCTGGCTGCAGGGAGAGTTGGTTATATCAAAGAGAAATGGAAACATTCCTACTCTGTGAATAGCTGTGAAATTCATGTGACTATTCTAAGGGGCAATTCATAATTAGATACACACATTCTACAAGCCAGCAATTTCTCTTCTCATTATTTATTCTAGGGCAGGTACAAAGATTTTTATTGTTATAAGAACAAAAGTTGGAGACTATCTAAATGACCATTAATAGGGCAAAGGATAAAGAAAAATGGCAAATACTCACAAATTAATGAAGGAATCAGATCTATACCAATGTATATCTCAAAAACATATTATTGAGTAAAGAAAAGCAGGTTATACAATAACACAGACAGCATGCCACTCAAAAGAATGCAGAAGATAAAATGTATAAATTTCTAGTGTACCAGTCTTGAGATGCTTCCAGTGATCCCTGATAATTATGCCTTTGTGGAGATCTTTCTACAGTGAATAAAGCTCAGCTGTATCTTACTCATTCCACAGAAACCTAATAGGGTTTTATGAAAGTGGCTTCCAAGGCTAAATATAAGAAATGCTGCTGCCATGTTGCTCTCTGGTTTTTCCTATTGCTCATTCTGAAGGAAGTCAGCCACCACACTGTGAAGATGCTCAGGCAGGCTGGGCAGAGGCCTGGAAGATAAAGAACTGAGGGCTCCTGCCAACTGCCAGCACAACTGGGAGCCACCTTAGAGGTGAATGCACAAGTACAAGTGAAGCCTTCAGATGACAGAAACCTTAGGAGAGAGCATGAATCAGAAAAACCCACCTAAGTCATTATTGAGTTCCTGAACCTAGAAACTGTGGTATGTCAATTGTGCATTTTTTAGTACTTAGAGTTTGAGGGTGATTTGTTACACAGCAATAGGTAACCCATATATTTATGGTTACCACCTAAGGGTCTGTGCCTGCGGCCTGCTTTCCATTTGTATCAGTAAGTGTCAAAAAAAAGTTAAAGACACATTACTATCAAGCTGAACACTTCCTTCTTCAATTACTCAGAAAAATGGATAGTTCTCTAAGTTTGATTTCTCTTTTGACATGAAGTCATCTTCACCAGTAGCAGCAGCCCATGCTTTGGACAATGCTGATCTGGTCTGTTATTGACTGAATTCCATGCCTTTAACATTCAGATGTT
This sequence comes from Ictidomys tridecemlineatus, assembly GCF_052094955.1. Classification (NCBI taxonomy): domain Eukaryota; kingdom Metazoa; phylum Chordata; class Mammalia; order Rodentia; family Sciuridae; genus Ictidomys; species Ictidomys tridecemlineatus. Next base: position 21,098,288 of record NC_135488.1, on the reverse strand, counting down.
GAAGTCATGACCCAAATATCTCATGATTTGGAGACAGGGTCCTTAAAGAGATAATTTATTTAAAATGAGCTCATCAGGATTGGCCCAATACAAGTTATCGGTATAAGAAAAGATTAGGGGGCTGATGTTATGGCTCAGTGGTAGAGCACTTGTCTCACACGTGAAAGACCCTGGGTTCAATCCTCAGCAACATATAAATAAATAAATAAATAGTAGATAAATAAATAAAAAAATAAAGTTTAAAAAGAAAACAAAAGATTAGTACATAGGTACACTGCAAGGGAAAATTATGTGAACACAGGGAAGATGCTTAGAGTACCTATAAGAAGGGTGAGAGGCCTCAGGAGAAACCAACACTTCTGACCCCTAGGTCTTGGACTTCTGGCTTCCAGAACAGTGAGAAAATAAATTTTCTTTGTGTAAGCCACCCAGTCTGTAGTCCTTTGTTTACGACAGCCCAGACAATGAATGCACAATCCAACACCCTTGCTTCATACCTGATGACCTTAGGTCCAGAGGTAGAAGTGACTTAGCTAAAGAAAAAGGGAAAAGAGAAAGCAGAAGCACAGAGAGTCCATGTTTTTTTTTATCTCAAGTGTGGTTTCTCCATTAAGTGAGCCCAAGGCCCCAAAAGTGGAAAAGATATCTCAGGATACATTGTCAGCACCAATTTAGCTCCTCGTTCGTTCCTATTCTTGATGGCAAAAATTGTTCCAAATTTTGAAGCTGTTGGGTCCCCTATGGAGACATAATGTGGACTAACCTTGTTAAACACAGGTTCTCATAGAGAAAATGAAGGGGAAAAGGAGTAGAAAGTCATGGAAGAAGCAGATAAGGAAAAACTGTTTTTCTTCCTTGTTGTCATGAATTATAGCAGCAGAAATGAGAGAAATAAGGAGAGAGAGTGGACACTAACTTCCAGTTGTATAGGTAAGTCTCCACAGGTTCTGAGATTCTCTGAACATAGCAAAACACCCGTGTGCAGAGTCCTGTAACAAGTTCTGGTTATATTTTGTGCTTCTTGCAGCTTCCAGTCAGGTCTTCAGGTACAAGACTTCTTGCAGAAATAGCACTGTGTTTGCCCATTTGTCCAGTTGGAGGAGCCAGCCTCCACCTCCTCACTTTTTGGGAGAATGGCAATGCTGAAAGATGTCAAAAACATCTCACTACCTTTTTTTTTCTGGCCTGGAAAGTGCAACTCCTGGTCTGGTCTGCATGGAATACTAATTAAATAATAATTGTGGACAATAGCCACTCTGGGCAAATAAGGAGGTGTATTTGAAGACTGGGGTGAGCAAGTACACACCTGGACTGTTTGATAAAGGCCATTTGTAGCTCCCAGAAGGCTGAACAATGAGTTTGAAATGAGCAAATGCTCTTCAGTAAGAACCCAGACTCCCTTGCCTGACAAGTGTGCAGACAGGCCTCAGAACCCTCCTAGGCCTTAAATACTTGATCATCAGAATACTTGATGAGATGGGTATGAGTTCCAGGCTGAGGTTGAGGATTAGATTCAGCTGGGTGAACCCCTCCTCTCCCTGGTTCATCACTCTTTAGCCCCTTCTGAAACAGTATGTCATCACCAGAAGCATGATCTTCCCAGAGAATACTTCCCTGTCAAGCACCTAGATGGTGAAGATGGTGATGGAGCAGGGAGTGGAGCAGTGGTTATGCAAATAAAGTGTGGCAAATAAAGTGTTTCTATTGTTGTTTTCTTTTGCCATGCTGAGATTTGTCCTCAGGCTTTGTGTTTGCTATGCAAGTCCTCTACCACTGAGCCTCACCCCCTTACCCTGAAAATATTGTTCTATTGGAATGCCATCAGGCATTCAGTTATTATATATTGCAGATTTGAGGCTATTATCACAGAAAAAATTTGGTTCACAAAGCCTAAAGTTTTCATGATGTGGCCCTCTGAAGAAATATTTACCTGATATAATTTTAATATCACCAAATATATTGGCAGGTTTGTGGAACAGGGAACCCTATGTGCAATTCACCAGCAGCATTCAGGTTAATTTGAGAGTCAAATATTTTGAGTACTTATCAACTGTTAATGAAAATTAAAATTTAATTATGAATAAAATTTCTGTAACCAGGTAAAGTGCCAGTGTGGCAGGCAGCTTCTTTCTGCAATTTGGCAAGTTGTTAGAAGTATTAGAACAAAATGAACTTAAGATGTGTTAACAAACTAGAGCTTTAAATATGCTTTGTATTTGAAATAATACATATTCTATAAATCTCACCTTATTTTCAAAAATGATTACATACTACATTATTTTACAGATATAAAAACTGAATGCTTAAAGAGTACTTAGACAATTTCTAAAAAAAATTTGTAATAAATATTCTTTACATGTGTATATGTAATTTATCAGTATAAATCTTTTTATAAATGAACATATACAGAAAAAATCAGAATATATGCAGAAGATCCTTCTTCATGTGTTTTTTATATAAAATATACACATTTTGGTCTGGGGTTGTGCCTCAGTGGTAGAGGGCTTACCTAGCATGAGTGAGGCACTGGGCTTTATTCACAGCACCGTGCATCAATAAAGAAAATAAAGGGTCATTGACAACTAAAAATGTATTAAAAAGAGAAAAATACATATTTTTATATTATAGATATGATATGTGTCCTTAACATGAAAACCCCAAAGGTAATAATGAAAACCACAACAAATACTGGTCAGATATTCCTCCTCTAACAGAAAACAGAGCTTCCAGCTAATTCTAGCTCTGGAACAAAAAAATAAATGATGTTCTTGAAACATGTTGTTTTGCAAGAAAGTCAAATGTACTCCAGGATGAATTGGACGCATCAAAAAGATGTGTAATCAGCTTGAAATTGCCGTTGCTGTCTACATCTGTCTGGGGTGAGAGAGTACCAAAATGATAAGCTTTTTCTTATTGCCCTCTTTTGGTTGGTTTTTCTATTTTTGGTTATGTAGAATCAATGAAAAAAATCATCATTTGGCTATCCCAATAGTAATAATTTGACACAAGGAGGAATCATCAATGAAATATTAATTCTAGTATGTGAAATTTTACAGACCAAGGATATATTTATAAACTCCCAAAGTATCTCCACACAAAATATTTATGAAATATAAAGGGTAAATAAATACTATGTTTACCATGGACCAACCTGGCAGATACTACTTAACCAAATAATTAGTCAACAATAACCAGAGATGGAACCAACTGATACTGTATATCTCCATAGTTTCTTGTGCCTGTGTGATTGAGGCCCCATATATTTGCTTACATTTAAGTAGAGGTTGACTCTAGATCCTAGACAATATGTCCAAAATTACTAGAGGCTGATCATAATTTTTTACCATGTCTTTCAGTGCTTCCAGAATATGCTCTAGTGTTAGAACTAGGCATTGCATACATGATGGTCTTCTTCTAATGGCATAACCTGAATCCAATCATGAGAAAACATCATGATTCTAAATTGAAGGAAAATCTACAGAATGACTACTGACATAAACCATTAAAAAATTAATAGGTGTCTTGAATAGCCCATAAATACTCAGAAACCATCCCAGATTGAAAAAAAAAATAGAAGAAAACGACCACTGGACACAGTGAATAATTGATATTCAAATTTCCCCAAACTGGATTTATTTTTTTCAAAGACAATTGTTAAAATAAAGTCAAATTTTGAATAAGATTTGTAGAATATTCATAATATAGTTTTCCTATTTTGATCATTGCACCATATTTATAGAAGATAACTTCTCATTTTTAGAAAATGTGAATATTTAGGAATAAAAAGACATTGTGTGCATCTTGCAAATGGCTCACAGATAAAAAACTCTTATGTACCTATACTTATCTAGAAATGGAAAAGAAGATATAAAACCAGTTAACAAAATAGTAACATTTGGGTAATGTTTCTTAGAAATTCTTTTCACTACTGTTTTAAATCCTATAAATCTGAAATTGTCAAAATAGAACATTTCTGAACGAAAAATAAATTTTTAAAATATTAATAATTAACAGCATACTCAATAAAATAAACCATGAATTTGTATAGGTTTAATAAATGAATAAATTTTATGGTGAATAATTAACAAAGGTATTTATAGTCTCAAACTATCTCCCCACAAAAAATAATTACAAAGTAAAATTCTGCAAATACCACCTTAATGACTAAGTTTAACATCAGCAGTAATGATGATATTATAGGTCACATGATATGATTCAAAAAGAAAATCACAGAATTGATTCTGTGATACTCTTGCCAAAAAACATGTAATCTAGTTCCAATCATAAAAAAAAAAAACAGAGAATCTATCTTAAGCACATTTAATGAGCTTTCTCCCTGAAAAGTTTCAAGGTCATGAAAGTTAAGAAAAGACTAAGAAATATTTAAATCTGAAGGCATCTATAAAATACAACAATTAAGGTAATTTTATGACTGAATAAAATATTTTTATAAAGGACAATATCAGGCTACTAGAAAAACATGAAAATAATCTGAGGATTAAGTGGTTGAAGGCATTATGATAAAATATATGAGTATTGATTTGAAAAACAGCATTTGCTTAATGTTTTTTTTTTCTTTTTTCTCTTTATAATATCTTGGAAAATATTCGTGAAGTTGTAGGTTCTACTATAAATTACTTTTTTCCACTGAAGCATTTTAAAGTAAATTACTAATATATGCCATATTTCGTGATATTTTTATTATTTCCTACAAGTCAGAACATGCTAGATAACAAAATAACCTTTATAATGAAACTGATATGATTAACAAGTATACTGTTACTTGTTAATATTTGAAAAATTCATTCATCATGAATGAAGATTGTATTGTCTTTATCTAGCATGTTCTGACTTGTAGAAAATACTAAAAATATCATGAATGATAGTATATGTTAGCAATTCAATTTAAAATGCTTCAGCAGACAAAATTACTTTATATTAGAACCTGTAAATTTACTATTATTTCTTAAGTTTGTGTAAACAAAGAGAAATTAAAAAATTAAGCAAATATTGTTTCTTATTAGGAAAAATTCTTAAGTCAGTGCCTCAAATTAAAATTATAAAATATTAAGGATTGTATGTTTGATGGCAGTATAATAATTTTAATACATTTATCCACTAGTGAATATAATAGTAACCAGTATACCAAAATAATGTTGCCTAATTCTCTGGATCCATATTTCGTGATATATTTTTATAATACAAATAATCCATCATTAATGTGATATTTAGATCTATCAAATTAGTGTTGACAATTTGGTTGTTGAATTGAGTGTAAATGCTAGCATTTAGATAGTTTGAAAGCATGTCTTAGTAAAAACTGGGTTTGCAATTGCATTTCAAATTTTCTTATAGATGTAAATAATTTTCATATTTTGAATATTTCATCATATATATGATACACACATCCATTTCAATAAATTTTTAAATCATACATTTCATAAACAATTTAAATATTATGTCAACAGTTTAAAAACAAAATATTAGCTTTTATATATTTTTTCTTAAAATTTTTGTATATCCTTATGATGTTTCCAAAAGTACATCTTTTCTTGGCTTATTAGTAAATTTTAAGGCAGAATCTCCCATGGTCAGGATTCAAATTCTGCAGCAAGTGAAGAGAAAAAGAATTATATTTTTGCCTCAAAGATTTTATAAGTATGAGTCAGTGAAGATGTTGAGAACTTTTCATTGTTTATAAGAATGAAAAAATAGATATGTAGGTCCACAATAAAAAATTGAAAAGCAATATACCCATATTTTCATACACAGTTATCATTATGACCAAGTATTAGAGCTTTGGGTTTTTCACCCTTTATGCATAAATTTGACAACCATATTCTAGGGTATTCTGGCAAGCACTGGAATGACAACATGAAGATGATAATGGACACCCCTCACCAGTCATATACCATAGCTTGAAAAGCAGGCAAGCAGGCAATTTTCATACAGAGTCATTGGCATTATGACAGGGATAATACTGGAACACTTAGAAGGGACTTCTGTCCCAAATTTGTGTCAGTGTTTTAGGTCCTTTAGTGAAAGTTATATGTGACTTAACATCTGAAGGAAAAGGAGAAATTGTGACAGAGAGGTAAGAGGTGCATGCAGACACCAAGATGAGAAATAACACTTATGGAATCACAGTGGAACAGTGTCACTAGAGTCTAGAGTAAAGTGACAGTAAGAAAGTGAGAAAAGACAGGCTTAATAACCTGACAAAAATCCAAGTGATTTGAGTATTTTAATTTTTGACTAAGAAATTTCATACTTTTCTTGAGGGCAACATGTAAACTAACGATGGAGTCAGGACAGGGTATTTTAAATGCATGACTGTTACTAGGTCAGTAACAGTCATACATTTTGGCCAGAAACAACAGAAAATGGGTGATGCCATTTTTTTCCCACAAAAAAAATTCAGCCCATAGTCTGACAGTTTCATAGTGGGAAAGGAGCAAAAAAAAGGCAGTTTCAAACTTAAGATCTTTGATTTTGATTTTCAGACTTGGAAAAAGATTACGTAGCTCTTTAATTGTAATTGATTTCTTTTCAGAAGTAAATGACCAGCATTTTTTAAGCATTTGGCCCATTTTAGATGTGTACTTTATGAGAAATGTGTGAAAATACTTCCAACTCTTAATATAAATATCACCATGTAGAGTGTTCTTTGTATAAAACCTGTTTTCTTACTAATTCCCTCCAAAGAGTCTAAAATAGATTACTAAACATGGTAAGTATGTTGTTGTGATAACAATAAGGTGACATCCAATTCCTTTACAATTTTTATGTGAAAAAAATTATTTTGACTGACAGAATTCCCATTCCTGTCTTTCTCTTATTCTGTTCTATTTTTCAAGGAAATTATTTTAAACAAAATTTTTACTGGTGCATTTAATTATACATAATAGTGGAATTGATTATGAAATATTCACAGACACACATAAAATAATTTATCACTCTTCCTCTCTAGTATTTTTCTCCTTTCCTCTTTTGTGGCATTCTGCAGTGATTAAGGAGACATATCTTTGTATCTTGATAGAAGAATGTTTTTTAAACTCTCTCATTAAGGCTAGCATGATATAGAAAATTAATGCTCGACAAGGAAATGTAGAAGTATTAGATTAATTTTTAAATAAACTAGCTTATGAAGAAGTAAAAAAAAACATCACTTTCTCCCAGAAATACTATGGAAAAAGAGTTGCCCCACAAAATCTCCCTTTACATTGTGTCTACATTCACACACAATGTATCATTCTTTTGTAAATGGTAAATTATCTCATTTTTTTGGTAAGAACTAATAAGAAGAAATTATATTTGCATCATGCATAACAACTAAATTTTATGCTCTTTTTGTACATAGTCATCCAATTTCATGACTCAAGCACTTCAAATCTGATTCTCTCATTTTTTTCAGAAAGGTATTCATGTAAGCTAAGAAACTGAATATATATATATATATATATATATATATATATATATATATATATATCAGCTATTAAATTACATTATAATTTATATAATACAATTATTTCTGTCACACTATTTAATTTCAGTGTTTTTTTTTTAAAGCTTAGATTTGTTCTCCTGTGATTTTTTTAGGTCAAATGGCAAATAAAAGAATAAGGGTGAGGCCACATTTCCACAGGTATGCACGACTTTACTGTGTTCTAAGAAGATCATCAAAACACCATGGAAGCAGGGTGTGATGACACATTCTTATAATTGCAGTGGCTTAAGAAGTAGAGACAGGAGGGTCTTGAGTTCAAAGGCAGCCTCAGAAATGGTGAGCTTCTAAGCAACTCAGTGAGACTCTTGAGTTTTGTATTTTATTTCTAAATAAAATACAAAATAGGCCTGGGTATGTGGCTCAATGTTTGAGTGCCCCTGGGTTCAATCACTTTTACAAAAAAAAAAATGGAAATAGCATGGAATCTCTAAACCAAGGTGCATTAAAATGGATATTCAAACAACAATGACAGACAATGAAAGCAAGATGTTCTCTTTAATTTGTTCATTTTCAAGCATATATTTCATTGTTACAATATTACCCCTGAATAAAATTTTTCAAATATTATAGAAATATCTTCAAATGGATTCAAAATAGTTGAATATTTTTTCAGCTCTTAAAAATATAGCTCATCATTGCTGGAATAATATTTGACTTGTTCAAATGAAGTCTTAGTATAAAGAAAATCACCTGGTTGTACTGAAGGGCTCCTGTTACATAATGCAACCATAACCCTAACCCTAAAACTAACCCAACCCAACCCAGTTGGGGACAACACTCAGTATAGAATAGCAGAATGAATCTGAAAATTTTTTTCTAGGTATGTATATGAACATACCACAGTAAATTTCATCTTCATGTGTATAAATAATGTATAATTTAAAAACATTTAAAAACTACAAATATGTGTAAGATCAGTAGAGCAGAAAAAGAGAACACAGGGATAAAGCAGGGGAGATAAAGTGGAAGTACTGGTAACTTAATTGGAGCACAATATATTTTATGCTTATGTCAAAATTAACCTCAATTTTATCTATATATAAAATCATTTTTTAAATTATCATCAAATAAAAGAATAATTTAAAAAGTTGTCATAAAAGTAAGTGGAGAGATTTTGGCTCAGTGGTAGAGTACTTGCCTACACGTGCTAGGCACTAGGTTCAATTCTCAGCACAATATAAAATGAATAAACAAAATAAAAACATTATGTCCAGGGGCTGGGGTTGTGGCTCAGTGGTAAAGCGCTCACCTAGCACGTGCAAGGCCCTGGGTTCGATCCTCAGCACCACATAAAAATAAATAAAGGTATGGCGTCCAACTACAATTTAAAAAATTAAAAAAAAATATTAAAAAAAATTATGTCCATCTACAATTAAGTAAAATATTTTTAAAAAAAGAGTAGGTGGAAATTCTAAGTAAGTGGGCACAACACTGAAAAGAATCAGAACAGAGGTAGTGCATGCAATTATGGGTTCTTAATTTATCTAAAGCAGTGTACATATTTCTAGGGGGCTTCAAACTTGCAATTAAAGCAATGTAGGTGAAAGAGAGAAAGAAATCAGAGATGTATGGTGTGGCAGGTTACAATGCTGCCTTTTTGAAAGATTCTCTTTGGAAGACTCTTGAGGAAGCCTTTAGAAATATTGGTATTTTAAAGATAAATATAGCAGATGATGTATACATTATTTTAGCTGACTACCAAAGCCATTTTATTGTGTCAGTTTCCTTAAATATATGCAACTAGAAAATCTTACTAAAACTAGAAAGATTCATATTTAGTGAACTAGTTCAAGGACTTCAAGAATATTCCTTGAAGAATTTTTCAAGCATTTTCATGCACATTCTACTTATTACCTAGGTAAATTAAGCATTTGGCACTGAGACAATTCAAAGCAACAACCACTGGTGCAGAATAAGATAGCTGGGTTGGTGGTCAAGATATATTAAAACTGCTGCCAAGAAAGTTGGCTCATGAATTTGTTACCAGGGCTTCAAGAGACTCCTTCCCATTTATTCTGTCATTTACAGGCCCGAACACTGACCACGAGAATATTTTTAACCACTTTGCATGTTATACTTCCCTTCATCCCCGTGATTATGTTTCCCTTCAAAACAAGTATTACAATGTATAGAGGAAAAACTATATAGAACATTTTTTCTCTATGTATATGTAAGGATAATATCAAAGATTAAAATAAAAAGCAGTTAATATATCAGGAATTAGAATGTGCTCAGAGTGTAGTTTATAGCAACACTGGACACTTAAGGTTTAAGTTATAAACTTTCAAAATTGTGAAACTTGTTCATGTTTCCACGTAGAAGCAGTTTTGTCACAATATAACTATCTGAATTAAAAAACTTCAAAAACACTTAACTAAAAGTCTAATAGACCAGACTACATATAGGAGAACAGTAAGGGAAGAAAGCTTGATAGTTTGCTTCCAGATGTAAAATGCAAAGGTGGGTGAAAGATAAACTTTCCTAACATTAATTCCACAAATTATATTATCTAGTTACTTTTGCATGCTACTGATCTCATGAACCTGTCTCAAAGTTATGCAGTTATAGACAAAGTAAGCAGACTAAGTTGCTCTCTTTCATTCTAGGTTTTGACATACTTTTCAAATTTGGATTCTTCTATATTGAAGTGCCTATACTCTTTCAGTTGTATTTCTTAGAATTTTCAGTTCAGACTCCAGATTTCTAATTCTGAGTTCCATCTGACTTCTTATTGAAGCAAAATTATTCTTTTTTAACTGCTCTTAAATTTATGCAGCTACTGATTGTGCCTAAATAAAATAAAAAGAATATATTTTTAAAAAAACTTAGAACCCAATTATTATGTATTTTTTTCATTTAGTTCTGAGTAAAAAATTCAGACAGAAATTTTAAATGTGAAGAAAAAAGATGCCAGACTTAAATCTTCTCTCATCTCTCTCTCTCAATTACATTAATAAAAACTAATAATTAAATTCTTCCTCTCCTCCTTTCCTTTAACATTCCCTGCCCTCCTTCTCCTCCCTATCCCCCTCCCCCCTTGTGCCTCCTCCTCCTCCTTTTTATTGCAAATGGAACCCAGGCCCTTGCACAAGCTAGGCTAGCTATCTACCATTGGAAAGTGATCTCAGTCATGAATCATTCTCATGTTAGTACTTAGATCATATGACAATTTAAAGAATAATAGAATCAATTCAAAATATAAAAGTTGAAAAATTTAACCTAACAATACCAAAGTATGTTATATTTCTGCATCACATTTTTTCTTTTCTCCTCATAGTTTTATTTATGCCCACTATTATCAAGTATCCAACAGTTATCTGATGAAAATCATTACTCAGATCAAATTAGCTATAAGAATGATGTAAACTGAGGTATTTTAAGGGTTAACAAATGTTTTCTTCTTCTTAGAAATCTACACAACAACTTTCCTCAAGAGATATAGAATACACATGTAATGTATATGTCCAAAATAGAATTTACAAAACAAACTGGATCAAAACACACTGCAGATAAATAAGATAGCCTATAAAACCAGAATTATTTATTTTTACTTCTCCTCTAAATTCCATCTTGCTCATTGTTCAGTGTCACATTCCTACCATACTCCTTGGCCTCATTTTACTCCAGTGCTCTGTGTGTGCCTTGGGAAGTATATAACATTTTCTTCCAACTTCTTTTGACTTCTCTCTTTTTTTTCAAATTTATCTTGTATACTTCCCCCCCCAAAATAAAACAAGTTCTGCATAAAAAAGTCATATTTATTTTCAATTGTAAATATTGTAAATGCTTTGAAGATACATTGTTCATCTTTGTAGTAAGATCATATATCTGCATGAATAAAATAAGTATGAAATAACACAACATGAAAATAAGGTACTTAAAATATTTGACATAAACTGAAACAACAAATTTTACATAAATTCAATTGCAACAAAACATAATTTATACCAGCATTTTGATGAGTAGATTAAGTTTCTATAATAAGATATATTAGCTTTTCGGTTGGCCAAGAATTACAGATCTATAAATTCCAATTCTGGCATAATAAATGTTGGGGAAATCTATATAGAAGGTTTTTTCAAATACTAACAAAAGTATGAACATTCTACAGATAAATTCACTATTGGATTATGTTAATTTAATTTTATGTTTTATCACTGAAATGGAATAAAAGACTTGACAGGTCAATCTACTAACAAAAATTATTGGTTGATATCAAATAATAATTTTGTTTAAAAAATATTAGTCAGTAATATTTTCCATTCATTCTAGAATAGGTGTGAACATTAAATAGTACTCTAACCTTGAGTGAATTTTTTGCTCAATAAGATAATCACCATGCAAATACTGTTGGTGAAAGAAAAGTCAGAGAAAGTGCATGAAAAGAAAAATTTACTTTTATGTGAGCTCTGAGTAAAAGAGATAAAGTCAACAAAAACAGGCAATACAGAAAGAACAACATAAGTATGACAGAGATATGGTACTGCAAATTGGTGCAAAAACTCTGAAAAGAAGTATGGAGAGTCCTCAGCAATCTTGAAATGTAGCCACCCTTTGACCCACTTATCTAACTCCTTGGTTTACACACAAAATCCTTAATATCATCATACTAAATGGACGCAGCAACAACAATGTCTGTAGAAGCTCAAATCACAATAATTAAGCTATTAAACCAAATGAGGTGTCCTTCAATAGAAGAATGGATTTTTAAAAATGTGTCATATACACACAATGAAATATTACTCAGCTGGGAAAAAGAATGAAATTATGGCATTTGCCAATAAATGAATAGAACTGGAGATTAACATGCTAAGTGAAATAAGCCAATCCCCCATATCCAAAGGCTGGAAGTTGTCTCTCACAAGTGGATGCTAACACACAGTAAGGAATGTGGAAGAAAAGAATAGAATTTCATTGGATTAGACAAAAGAGAATGGAGTGAGAATGAATACAGAAAAAACAGTAGAATAAATATGACACGACTTTCCTATGTTCACATATGAATACGTGACCAGTGTAACTCCACATTATGTATAAATAAAATAATGTGAAGTTATACTCCATGCATTTAAATATGAAAATACAGTCTACTAACATATATATGTATAAATAAAAATTAACAAATAAGTAAATTACTATTGTTTACATTTATAAATAACTAAAAAGTATATTGGTAGTTTTCCAGGACTTTGGAAGTGTAGGGATTAAAAAACTGAAGGCTAAAATGTTTCAGGTTTCTTTTAAAAACATGAAAATGTTCTAAAAATTAACTGTTTAAATGGTTATATAACTCTGTTAATGAACTAAGAGACACTGAATTTTACATGTTAAATGGGTGAATTGGATGTGCATTACATATATCATAAAAATGCCTTTTAAGAGATTAACTAAAAAAAAAACTTAGCTAACATTTTTTATTTACTAGTTTGGAATATCAGTCCAGAAATAATACAAATATTTATATGGTCTCATAATGTATCTAAAATAAAACAAAAAGAAACAGCCTAAGTTTTTCAATAATTAAACAATAACCTAAAATATACCTGCATTTTGAGAAATGCATAAAACCTTTTTGTACACATTTTTTTAAAAAATTAATTTATCAATTACCTGCAGATTCTGTATAGATGCACAAAAATGAAAGTAAAAGTAACAAAATTTTCTGAAACATTCTATTAAAACGTACCTCTGATTTAATTTTTCATATTGTAACATGAAAGTAGAAATAGCATTAAAAGCTTCTGGGTTATAGAAAAAAGTCTCAGCTTTCCTCAGACTAGATATTTTAATAAAAGATGCATGAGTTTGTAAGACAAAAATTCCAAAATAAAATTTTAAGTGTAAGAAATAAATGCAGTATAAAGATCCCCATATATAATAAAATCAATTATAATTAAAATATAAAGAAAGCTGTTCATTGAAATTTCTATCTCAGAACACTTTTTATTACTTAAGTAGATGTAGATTTACAGTTGACATGTTCAATTTAAGACATACTTGTCATTTGTCTTAGTGTCTTCATTAGATCTTGTCTTTGTCTTTTAAATTTATGTGAAAATGTGATAAATCTTTTAGTGAAAACTCTGATACAAATGGTAATTTCATGTTATCAGTCTCACAACTATCTGATATTTCTGTTAATGATTTTGTTACTCAGGTCACTTTAAAAGTGTATTAATAACATTTTGTAATTATGTTTACTCTGAAAAAATATCATTACATACATGTTTATTCTCTTTTTTTTTTTTACATGTTTGTACACTCCTGTTTATTTCTGAATTCCCTTAGGGAAGGTTGTGTACTCCTGCCTAATAACTATCACATTCCTTAGACAACAGGGTCAAACCCTGTATCTCTACATACTGCCCTTGATAAAGTTGTAATGTTTAACAACCTACTGAATTCTCAATGAGAAATGGTTACAAAAGTCTCATTTGTGGTGGTGAATTCTGCAGAGGTTATTATCCCTCTCTTATTAGAAGCTCAAATTAATACCCCACATCCTCACATCTTTAAACTTTGCTAAAATAATTCCAATATTGGGCTGGGGATGTGGCTCAAGCGGTAGCGCGCTCGCCTGGCATGCGTGCGGCCGGGGTTCGATCCTCAGCACCACATACCAACAAAGATGTTGTGTCCATCGATAACTAAAGAATAAATGTTTAAAAAAAATAATTCCAATATACATTCATGAATCTTTGATACAATAATCCCAATATACTTTCACAAAGAATAAAGGAGACCCTAGGTAACCTGGTTTCCACCTCACTGCCTGTCCATATCTTCTAGAATTCTCACTGGTCCTCACACCACTCCTACTATACATAAACCCTGCCACCCTCATTAGTCTGGACATGGTGGTTCAGTGACAAATTAATGAAATTTAGATAGCTACAATTACCTTTCTACTTAAAGACACTATATAAATTTCAGAATAGAAAATGGGCCATGAAATGAAGAAAACTATTAGCAAGTTATCATGGATATATGCAATAAATTACAGATGAAAAAATTTTGGTTTTGCTACAATTCATCACATTAGTCCCAATTTACTACAATGACATATAGATGCTTTTAAAGAGGTGGACAAGACATGAATGAAAACAAAAAATATCAGGACAGTTATTTTCAGATTTAAGTTGAATTGAAATGACAAAAAATAAATTTACCAATTAGATATATATAAAAATAGCAAAGAAAGTCTATTACAAAATACAGCATCTACATTTCAGTTCAACTGGGAAATTTGGAATGAACTGTCAAAGTAACTAATTTAATTGAAACTAGGTATGAGCATTTCCATTATCTGTTTCATTGTGATCTTAAAGTATGGCAATGAGAACACATTAAAATTGTTATTCAGTGACAGAATGTAGCTCATTGGTAGAATATGTGTAAACTTTGGGTTGAAGTCACAGCACCAAAATTAGATATTGTTTCAACATTATTGATACCATATTACTAATGTCAGTGTATACATCTACAAAAAATCTGTAACTCAATCTCTTAAATCTTTATAAGAAACATAATTTCTTAAATTGAGGGATCTGTCAGGGCCAAGGTTCAAAAAAATTTCCTTCTTTTTAAATATTAAAATCCATCTAAGTTTTTTGTGTTTAGTTGGCATATGAGAAACTATAGATATTTTAAAATATGTACACAGAGTGTAAGAATCAGAATAGGGAAATTGGAAGGCTTAGCACTTCAAACACAGATTGGTTGTGCTGTGAATGATGCCTAAATTATATTTGCTGGAAAACAGGTTGTACTCTTTTGATATAGAAAACACAGTTTTAATATCTACACTTTTATATTCATCAAGATTCAACATTTTAGCCATAAGCAGGTATCACTTTGAATATTCCTTTGAAGACCCTTTATACAGTTAACTTGCTTGATACTTACTTCTTCTGCTTTCTCCTTTCCATATTGATCCAGTTGTTCTTTTAAATGATTGGTTTTATTGATTAATTCCAAATATTTGTTTTCCAGCATAAGATGATATCTTTCATTCTGAGCTTGAAGTTTTTTTATAACTATTATGTTATAAATATATTATAATTTGCGTTTGAACATTAATAACTCCATCTTTTTATTGTCACCTTTGTTCTGATAGTCATGCAATTGGTCTTCACACAATGTAGTTTCACTTTGTAGTTTAGGTACCTTCTCTTTAGAAGCTTCCTGCTTTCTGAGGTGTTCATTTTTTTTTCTTTGTTCATTGTGATACCGGTGTTCCATCCCCTTCAGTTGGCACTGTCTTTGTTTTAGGTGTCTGTTTACCTGTTCTGTAGCCAAAGTAATTACTCTCAGAGTACCTCTTGTCTGACATGGCTTGTTTCCTAGGTCATTTTTTTTCAGACTTTGGAACCTGTTGGGAAGAAATCTCACAAATAACTTTTAGGTTAGATATATTAATATTATTTTCTTTCTGCGAACTAAAGTCTTCATCTCTTGTTTTCTGAAAAGCAAGTTCTAGATTTCTTTTTGGTGTTGGACTTTCACCATGATAGTGTGGATCAGTGCCAGGTCTGGTAGGGTGGGATTTGACGTCTGTTTCTGGTATTTCTATGCTTTGTTTTTCCACTCTCCAGTGTACTCTGAGATTTCCAAATATCCAACTGTTTTTTTGTCCTTGAATATTTTCGTGTTTCCTCATTCAATTCTTGTGTCCATGAAAGAGTGCTATTCTTTTCTGTTAAAATTTGAGGATTCTCAAAGCACTTATTTTCCAGGTTCTGATATTTTATTGTGTCCATTCCCAGTCTCTTCATGGAGATTTCATCCTTATTCCTGTAATATTGATGCAATAGCTTGTTCTCTGTCCTATCACTAGTAGAAACCTAAATAAAACCAAGGAAATATTTACTTGCATTTAATATAATGTTATTTCATATTTTCACTGAAATTAAAGAATAACCTGTACATTTATATGGTGAAAGGGTTTCAATAAATAGATAGCCCACTGAATAAAAGTTAGATGTAAACTTCTGAGCTTATAGAAATATAAATTCCCAAGAGTTCAAAAGTGAATTCAAGAAAATGGATCTATGAGAGTAAAAGAAAGTTACAATTTAAAGGATGTAAGAACTGACAGGTCCAGAGGCACATGCCCCTAATTCCAATGTCTCTGGAGACTGAGGCAGTAGGATCACAGGTTCAAACAAATCTTCAGCAATTCAGTGAGATCCTAAATCATTCATAAATAAATAAATAAATAAATAAATAAATAAATAAATAAATAAATGGCTGGAAATGCATCTCAGTTGTTGAGCACCCTCATTCAATTCCTGATTATAAAAAAAATATTAAGGAATAATAAATCTTCATTACACCAGAATGAAAGAATAGATTAAGTGATTAGTTAGTTTTCCAATGTAAAAAAAAATAACTTTGCAGAAACAGAAGAGAAGTCACCAAGAAAACCCACATATATACAGTTATCTAGTACTAGACAAACACACTATAAAACATGTATTGGGAAAAAGAATAGGTTCTTCAACTAATAGTTCTGGGAAAACTGAAAACCCATGAGTAGTAGGAGAAATTTAACCCCTATTTCTAACTCCATGCAAAACTCAACACCAAGTTGATTAAGAACCTAGACATTAGAAAAAATAATCCTAGGCCTATTACAAGACAAGATGGGCCCAGCACTCCATCATGTTCGTGCAGGAACTGAATTCCTCAAAAAGACCCTTAAAGCACAAGAAGTACAATAAAGAGTCAAAAAATGGGATGGTATCTTTACAACAAAGGGAACCATCAAGAATGTGAGTAGACAGCCTAGAGAGTGGGAGAAAATCTTTGTTACTGACACCTCAGATAGAGCATTAATTCCCAGAATATATAAACAACTCAAAAATATAACATATAGAAACACCCTCCCTCACACAAAACAAACAAACAAATAACCAAATCAATAAATGAACAAAAATCTGAGAAGGCACTTCAAAGAAGAAGATGTGCAAACAGTTCACAAATATATGAAAATAAAATGTTCAACATCTTTAGCAATTAGAAAAATGCAAATTAAAACTATATTGAGATTCCACCTCACACTAGTTGAAATGATAAATATAAAGAATGCAAGTCACAATAAATGTTGGTAGGAATGTGGGGAAAAGATTCACTCATACATTGCACCAAGCAATCACTCAGGAAAACAGTATAGAATGGAATGACCCTTTGACCCAGTTATTCTGCTCCTCAGTATATACTCAAATGATACTATAGTGACACAGCCACATAAATATTTATAGCAGCTTTTCACAAAAGCTAAGCTGTGGAACCAACCTAGGTGACTTTCAACATTTGAATGGATAAAGAAAATGTTTCATATATAAACAACGGACTCAGCCATGAAGAATGAAATTATGGCATATGTTGGTAAATCGATGGAACTGGAGAGTATCATGTCAAGTGAAATAAGCCAGTTTTCCAAATCCAAAGCCTGAATATTTTCCTTAATATGTGGATGATAACACACCTAAATGTGGGGTAGGAAAGAATAGAAGTTTGTTGGATTAGACAGAAGGGAATAAAGGGCTGAGAAGGGAGGGGAAAGAAAGTACAATGTATCTGACATCACATTCCTATGTTCACATATGAATACATGACCAGCAAAACTCTACAACATTTTCAACCACAGGAATGGGATCCTGAATAGAAGAAGTTATATACTATACAAAACCTACTCTACTGTAATTATACCTTTAAAAAGTCAATAAAAAATAAAAATTCACTATTTCTCACATTGATCCACTTTTAGGATCATATGATCTACACGTTAAACAGTTAAAAACCCCAAATATTTTATTATGGACCTATCTTTTGGGATGACTTCAGTGGCAATTAAAAGAACATTTAACTTTAAGAAAAATATGTTCACCGTCTGATACTTTATGTATTCAACCAGCCCATAGTAAAAGCCTTAGCTCTACATCTACCAAGACATACAAAAGTTCCCCAAAGTCTTTTCCTAAAAATATTCCTAGAATATTTTGTTCTCTAACATTTTGTAGCTGTGAATAAAAATTGCATGTATTGATAGATGTAGGAACAGCATTAAACACATTATGTACATCAATGAACAATATATCAAAATTCTAAAAAGGAGTGCAAGGCTAAAAACATAGGCAAGTTGCACGATTTATCCAAGTCTTTTGCCTCTGCTTCTAATGCTTATCCACAAAGTCAGTTATTTCTGTCCTGTGAATGGATAAACGCCAAAGAAGGCCTGTGTTTCAAAATAAAATGACAAATAAGGCAAAATGTGTAAGGCTCTACTCAGAAAATCCCAAGATTGCTACACAGTAGCATTTGTTTCATCTCAGTGAAGTTTGAAAGATGAATCAATATAAAATAAGGCAAATAAATGGATCTTATGTATTAAGAACAAATATTTACAAGTAATTTATTTCTAAGAACATATTATGGTATGCCATTGTTTCCAAAGGTGTTTTGTGCTGAAGTAGGAGATTACTTGGAGCAAAGTGTTTTTTTTTCTCTTCTCAAAAGTGAGAAAAATGATATACAAAATCAGGGTATTTACTGGCCCCACTTTTCCTCCTTACTTAACACTGGGTGTAGTAAGACACATTAACACAATAAGAGAGTGAAGTTACTTCCCCAAACCAAAAATTTGCTATTAGAAGCAAGAGTTTTGATATCATAGAAAAATCATCTATTCCTCTGGAAAATATGAAAATTTTTTTCTTTTTATAAGGCTACTCTAAAAGTCATCATGGGATTGCTGCAGAGAAATAGAGTTGGATTGAGAACATTACTTAATTCAATGGGACAAAAAATGCCACCCTCACCTCTAAAATATGTACATTCTAGTTATAAATTTATGGATTTAAATCCCTCTATACTTTCCCATGATTTAATAGAGTTACTGTTTAACTATGTTACACACACACACACACACACACACACACACACACACACTCATTTGAAAACAGAAGAAAATAATTCAGAAAACATTTTCTTTCTGCATATGTCTATCCATTTTTGTTTGTAAATATGTATTACTGAAATTTCATATTATAAATTCTCGAATTCTGGTCTCATGTAAATTGTCTGTAGGTTTCATTTTGTCCTGTTAAAATCTACAAATTTATTTCAGCAAGATATTGGCTGTATATCAGCAGGTGATAAAAGTCCAAAAGCTTAGTTTAAGAGTGGTACCTTCAAGATTAAAAAATAATACTAAAAGGTAAATTTATTGTTTATGAGTCAGTGTCTTACATTTCAACTGCACAAATGACAGAAAAATTTGGATGAATGAAAACATTTCTTAAATACAGGCAGAAATGTAATTGTGAAACACTTTTAAAAAATGTTTTAACTAGTTGCATAGCTATTTAGTCTGTATCTTAACATAAAAAAACTCTAAATTGGTATTTATGTTAGTTATTAAACTAAACTTCTTCATTTAGAAAACAAATGCTGAACATCTACCAGATGCTAAAATTTGCTGTAACTAGTTTTGTCATAAAAGTCATCATTTAATTTTAGAGTCAGATAATAATGTGTTTTAAATCAAAAGAGTAGTTCACACCCCACATACCAAAGATTTGTGAAACAGCAGACTTCATGTAAGTGGAGGTCCTATAAGTCTGTACTTTCTGGCATTATGGGAGATGTCTGAAGTGTGTGGATGTACACACACATGATGACTGCATGTTGGTGAAATTGCCAAACAGCACATTTCTCAGACCACATTGCCATCATTAATTGAAACATGACCACATAAAATAAGTTAAAGTGACCTTATAAATAATGCAGATGAAATAAAGTAAAAACTTGAAACTTTACTGAAGGTTCATTTACCTGATTAAAATAATTTCTTGCAGTCTCCAATTCTGTTATCTATTGTACAGAGATTTTAGCTTGCTTTCTCACTTGATCCTCTTTGTTATATTCTGTTTCTTTTAATGGGTTCTAATTTTTTTCATGTAGCATATCATCATTTTTTTCTCTTTGCCTTTTTTTCTTTTAAGGTATATCTGAAGTTTAATATGGTTATGTTTTAATTGATTTTTGCCAGAAAACAAAAATTTCTTTTTATTTTCTGCATCTTTGTATACTGATTTAGTATCCTAATAAAAATTCTATGTTCTCTGAAGTTTTTCTAGTTTAACATTTTTAGTTTCTCCTTTAATCTTGTCTAAAACATACATAATTGAAAGTAGATACTACACAAAAGGAATTTTGAAAGGATTTGGTAAATTGACAAGTTAAAGGTGATTATTTTTGCACTATCATAGACCCTCCCCAATTAAAAAGATAATTTCAAGCTAAGTAAGTTTTAAAGACTTATTGTTTGTGTAAAAACCTATGAATTCAGCAGTAATATAATTTATCTTCATATAATATGCCAGGTATACCTACAACTTGCTTACAGTGTAACAGCATATTCAGAAATTCTTCTTTCAATATGTATCTTTTGAAGTTGGGAATGTAGCTCAGCGATGCAGTGGTTGCCTAGCATGTGTGAGGTGCTGGGTTCAATCTTTAGCACCACATATAAATAAAATAAAGATATAAAAAATATGTCTTTTGTATTACTACAACCCCAAACTGGGATAAGAAATTCAATACATGTTATTACACTTTTTATGTTTCTTTTATGGTATAACTTTCAAATTTCCTCATTGATCATTATGTATTTTACAAATAAATTAAAATCCACTTTTGAAAAAAAAATGACCTAGTATTTAATCCAATAAGGAAGAGTAATGTCCTTCAACAGATGAATGGATAAAGAAAATATTATATATATATATATATATATATATATATATATATATATAACACACACACACACACACACAAACACACAATGGTATATTAGCCATAAAAAATAAATTTATATCAACATATAGTCTAGTGTCATGCATACCTTAAAAAGTTTATGTCCTTTCAATATAGAAATCTGAACAAATTTAATTTCTAATGAGAGTGAATTTGAATAAAATAATTTATAATCAGTTTCCATTTCACTTTTTAATTAATGTCATTGTTAAATGTGTAGCTGAGGGTCTAGCTTAGCACTAGCAGATCATATTAGTCACACAAAACCCTGGGTTTGATCCTAAAAATCAGAATAAAAACTGTAAATGTATAGAAGCATGTTTCAGGGCAGTGAAAAATGCCTCATTGGTGGAATACAAACTTCTTGAGAGCAACTTAAAAATCCTGAAATCTTTTTAAAGTTTCCCAACTTTAACAAAATAACTCTATATTGAAAATTTTTCAAAGTAAAAAGAAATATAGAAAATTATTTTTTCTTTTCTTTTGTTCTCATCCCCATCTTTGGTACCAGGGATTGAACCCAGAGAAGCTAAATCACTTAGCTACATCCCAAGGCCTTTTTCATTTTTTTTAAATTTGGAAACAGCATATCACTAGTTTGCTATTTTGATGAGGCTTGATTTGAACTTTTCATCCTCCTGTCTCTGTTTCCCAAGCTGCTGGAATTATAGGCAGATGCCATGGTATCTGAGTAGAAAATTATTTTTTTTCTAAATGATATTTCTTGAAACATTAATTGTAATAAAATTTAAAAATATAAAGAAATAACAATCCCAAATTCTGTTTCTTAAATAAATAGATTTCTAGCTGATGGGGTTCCATGGAGCCATTAAAAATGTGATGAGAAAAAATATGCACTTAGTTTTTAAAAGTAATCACATTTCATAATATACTATCATATTTGTAAGAATTTTATAATTTTTTCAAGTTTTCTCCCTTGCAAAGTGCTAAAAGATAAGTCAGCAGTTTAAAAAATTCTCCTTCTTATTTCTACTGGAATAAAGGAAAGGATTCACCTATTCTTTCAATCTAGGATATAATACCTTAAATCATGGAGTTGTTGTTTCAATTGTATATTTCTTGCTTAAACTCTGATACCCTCTTTTTAAGTTCACGAATCTCATTTTCCAGTTGTGCATTTTTTTTTACATGTAGTAAACACTGTGTACAGTGACTTTTTTGGTGATTTATTAGTCTTTGAAGTGAAGAAACTGTGTCTGGGTTTTTAACAGGCTAACAGAATCTGTCAGAAATAAATAAATAATATATATATATATATATATATATATATATATATATATGTAAAATATGTGACTGATTTACATATATGAATGCTGTATATTTCACATTCATTATTTATATACTAAACCAATGAATGCATAAAATATGTGAAACAATATGCTGTACTCTGCACATATAGCAGATGAGATGAGATCCCTTTTGTTCTTTAGCTTAAAGACTAATGGAGAAGACACGTAAAAAGATCATTATAATTTCAGACAGATGATATTAGAAAAGAGGTTTGTGACCTAATAGAGGAATCTGATCTACAGAAAAGATTCCCTGAAGAAAATGAGAATACACTGAGAAATGAATAGACATTAGGTAGAATGTGAAGAACAGTATTCTTTTCAACATAAAAATTCAAATTTTCCAACACCCCTGTGGTCTATTCATGTCTTGTATAGAAACAAAGAGGGACATTCACCTGAAGTGATCCTGATTCCATCACATGTCATGACAATAGGAGAAATATCCTGCTTCAGTGTTAGAGGAAGATTTCATGGTGTAAAAAAAGGGAAGCTTCTCTCTAGTAACCTGAGGAGAATTCTACCAACCCCATTATTTATTAGAAGAAAAAGTAAACCCTTACTCACCTACATTGTCAGTGAGCCAGAAAATAAGAACTTCAAATTTGGAAATCAGTGTGGAGTTTCCTCAAAATATCTAGGAATACAACCACCTTAACTCCAAGTATAGAACACCTTGATATTTATCACAAGGAACTAAAAATCAGTTTATAAGTA
Organism: Ictidomys tridecemlineatus; assembly: GCF_052094955.1. Taxonomy (NCBI): domain Eukaryota; kingdom Metazoa; phylum Chordata; class Mammalia; order Rodentia; family Sciuridae; genus Ictidomys; species Ictidomys tridecemlineatus. Next base: position 21,074,933 of record NC_135488.1, on the reverse strand, counting down.
AGACACATCCACATCACTGTTTTTAGAAGCGCAATTTACAGTATACAAGTTATACAACCAGCGCAGAGAAATGAATAAACTAAAAAATTTTTCTAGCACATCAGGGTGCTGAACAGAAGCCACATTTACTCAGGGTCATTTTTCCAGTTATTTATCATAGGAGATAAAAATCCAGAATTTAAAAAAAATATTTTCATTATTTTACTGTGTCATAAATTCAGTTTCTCTGGAGGCATATCCCAACACTATTCTGACTGGATTTTAGAGAGAAAATGAGAGGCAGAGACACTGAGAGCTCTGGGCAGCTACAAAATGTCTTGTGGTCTATGGAAGAACTAGAAAAACCCAGGGCACTTTCATTATGATGTAGGTGTTTGCAGTTATGTGAAACATCCAGGAATGAATGCTTCTGGTAGAAGACTCATACCATGCATCACCACATATGTGAGCAAATATCCCAGGTAAAGTCAACCCACCATGACCAGTAGATTTTGGAATATTTGCTTCCATTTCTGCCTCAGAGGTGTTTCTAAGCTCTTCGCTTAAAACAAAAGAGTGATTGCAATAGACCCCTGTGGTCCACCCCCTTTTGGAACTATCTCTCTGTGTGAAAGATCAAAAAGCACTGCCTGTCTTGTTTCACTGAGAGGAAATCCAGTTTAATAAAATGACAAAGTAGGGTGAAGAAATGTTTCTATCATACTGTTAGAAAGCAGCACACAGAATCCGGGTAGAGTAAAGTTCTCCTCACAGGATGGCAGCTATTCAACCTGATACTATGGGTTTATGACAGAGACTGAAGAGAATGTGCTGAATACTCTCATCAGCAAGAGGTTTGTTGTGCCAACTAGACAATCTATACAGGAGAGGCCAACATGGATTCTGTATATTTCAAATAGGTACTTTGAGAATAGTGGTTGTGAGGGAGAAAAGCTGTGTAGTAATTCAAGAGACAGAAAAATCCAGGAGACCTGGGGCAAGTTCTGGTGAGAAGATTGTTTCTTGAATTTTCCAGAACAAAGCACAGATTCCATCAACTAGCCTCATCTACCATGCTAAGAGTGTGCCAGAAAACCCTTCAAGACACTGGGAATCTTGCACACCCCTTAGATCACTGACTGCAGGAGTCTTCAAGTGGGGTATGCATTACAGACCAGTCCCCAGACTCCATGGTAAAAGGGTTTATCAGACAGACATACCCCATCCCTGAGTGACAAAAAGAAAAAGAAAAAGAAAAAAAGAAAAACAAAGAACAGAGGATAAGTTTTCATCTGCACTGGAAAACTTCCTTAAGTGCCCTATGCAAGAAATTGGGCATAACTGAGAGAAGCTCAGCTTTTGTACTCCACTATCACATTACTACCAGATTAGGTGTGTTTCAGTGGGAGAGTCCAGAAAAGAGTTGGACTACATCTGCCTTTAAGCAATCACACAGTGGTTTTGGTTTCTATAATTGAAGATTCTGAGTAGAAATTCCTTAATTTCATTAACAAGAAAAAATTTTATGCTGTTCTTGCTGCTCTGGGCTTATGTGTAAATTGTTGTGTAAGGGGCTTTCTCATTATTTCACATTCCATCTCATTTTCTAAGATTTTGGCTTCTTTCTTGTATGTTTCCCCCTATATCATCTCTTCTTGCCACTTCAAATCCAATACTTTCTCAGTTTTATTATTTTTTCTCCTTGTTTTCTCCTACAGCTATTTTTAGTGACATAAGTTTCATTCTTTTTTCTTATTGAATTGCAGCCAAATAATTTTATGAACACTAATGCCTATTTTTTGTCACCTGGTGTATACTGTTATTTCTCACCACAACTCTCCAGTTTGTGGATTTATAGAGATCACTTTAAACAAGCATTTTCTTAATAGGTGATATATGTTCTGCTCTAAATTGTCATTTTTACTGGAGGTTATTTTCTACTTTTATAAAAGTCCTGGTGGGCAAAGAAAGCAACTGGGCCATGTCAAATTGGGTACTTGGTGCTGAGATATCACCCCTGCCCAGGGTGCTTTCCAAAGATAAAGCTTTGCACTAAAGGACACACACATATCCTAGGAAGAGAAATTCATCCAAATGCATAAAGCACCTTGGCCTTACTAACATGAAAAAATGCAAAAAAACAGCTCCAATTTTTTAATTATTTAATAACAGAATTCAAAGACTTTTTTCCTTATAATTCACTAAAGAGGTTGGATAAAAGTGTTTAATAATATTAACTGCCTTATGGTATAGAAAGAAAAAAAAAGAGTTTCCCCTTTTACCTCAAAACAATGGTCCATTCTGGGAGGTTTCAATTTCCTAAACAGGCCATTGGGTATCTTTTTTTGAGGCTACTATTTGCATTTATAGAGACACTGATATTTAGGCTATATGAAAATCTTTCACTTTGGCATGAAAACATGTTCATATGCATCTAAAACTGACCCACTGGAAAGAACCATCTTTACCATAAATGCATTCAATGACAATCACTACTATATATGTTCATTAATTAAAATGGGTATTCACAAAACTACTTAATTTTAACTTCTTTATCATTTAAGGGGGTTAGAAAAATGGAAGCCCAAACAATATTCAGAAGAAATTTTGCCTCAATCACAAAGATAATGTTTACCTACATGTTATCCTGAATTTTAATACTATTGTCAGATTCATAATCAGTTAAATTCTTTTAGGCTTGAATATCATCTTTAGACTTCAAAACACTATTATGAAAGATAATTGAATTTGCCTGTATTGACTTTCTTAAAACAAGGAATACAGGAAGAAATCAGAAATTTTTAAAAAATATATGTGTGAACACATCTCTGGCTGCTTATTTTTGGTGTTATCAAGACCTTCCTTCTCTTCTTCAGATGATGAGAATCAAAGGGATTCAGCTGAAAAATGTATGCAGATATACTTAAACTTCTTAGAATATTTAGAGAGAATAATAGTCTGCTAAAAATAAAAAGTAATAATAAGCTTGAATTTTAGGTGATATTACCTTTTTAACTGTTTATTGGTGAGGTAAACTTGTGTGTACTCAGTGATTTAACCCCAGAATATTGCAACATTGGCAAGTGCTCTGCCAGAGTTTTATATTTATTTATTTTTGCACTGTTACACAAGGTTTCAAATGACATTTTCAAAGTGTTTGTTCTGGCCTGAGACTTGCCATGCTCTTGTCTAAGTCTCCCAAGCAGCTGTGTTTAGAGGTGACCAACTGCACCCAGCAGATACTATTTCAGGGAATGATATTAGTGATATAAAACTTCAACAGTCTACCTGGGGAGACACTATATATTACCAGGTTTAAGACATAAAAATATCTCAAAGGTATATCCACTCAAGATGAATAAAAATTTTCCAGAATTAAATTTTAAAAACACAATGGAAATGTGGGGATTCATACAATTTGCTATTCTCTTTCTCGTAACAGTAACTTTTAAAAACAAAAATTTATCAGTAGTCATTTCCACAATGACTTATATATACTATACTGTTATGAATGAACCTCTTGCATATGCAATGTTTTTCTACATTATTCTGAAAAATGTGTTCTTCTATAGAACTCAGTCTGTTTAGTCCTGCATGATTATCAATCTCCTTGTCATAAAATGTTTTTAACCCCCTTGGGGTCTTAGCATTTCAGCGACTGTTCAACTGGATATCTATCAGCTGACTTGTAAATCACTTCTTCCCTTCTGTAGCCCTTTGGCTCCTTGACTTGAGGAGACCTCTTTTACATCACCTTAGCATCAGCAGTTTATTTGAATCCACAATTATTATGTTCCCTGTGAGAATAGAGTAGAAAGATGCCAGAGATAGTGGCTTTCCTGGAGCTAGGACTCTGCAGAGATTAAAGTAATGAGGTTAGCAGCCAGAGGCAGAAAGTGGGGAAAGCTTGAAAGGCTGGAGCTAGACAAAGAGTCAAAAATTAAATGGGTCAGTTTTTGTCTGAAAATATAGAAACTGGTGGGGAGTCATCCAGATGACAGTGAAGTCAAGGGAAACAATAAAGTGTTAGGCTGAACTCATGTTAGGAAAGATTTCTGGGTAATTTTAAAGGCTGGCTTTTTATCTTCTAGAGAGGTTCATGGTCACATTTACATTGTAGCTAGATGGCTCCAAATGCTGAGGATAGGATAAGTGTGTAGAGCATATGTATGAGCAGAAATAAATAAGAAGGTGGGCAGAAGTACCAAATAGAGGGAAGCAAAACAGAATGAAAGGAATGTTTCAAGAAACATAGAGGATATATCATTTTCTGGGACCGGTGTAAAATGAAGTTTCATTAAGTAAATAAAGGAGAAAACTGAGTCTCTGGAATAAGAGGCTCTGCACTGTTACAAAAGGTTTCAAATGACATATAAAATAAAACACAGGAACTGTTTAAGATCTCTGTGGTTACCATGTAGTATTCAAATTTGACATTTTTGTATGTTGAAGGGACTCATTTTGGTGCTTGGGAGCAATTTCCCAAATCTTGGATTTACTCAATCCTCCAATGAGTAAGAAAAACAGCTTTGTGGTACAGCCACTTCTTAGCATGCTAAAAGATCTGTGTTCAGTTCCTACCATTAAAAACTAAACCAAAACTAAACCAAAACCAAACCAAAACCAAAACCAAAAAAACCCAAAACAACAACAAAACAAACAAACAAACAACAACAACAAAAACACCACCACCACCAACAACAACAACAACAAAAGAAAGCATGAAGAGGAAATTTATAAAATGGTTTGTGTAAGTAATTTTGAATTTACAACTCTGGGTTAAAAATAATCAGAAAATAGTAATTTCCTAAAAAATACTTTATTAGTTTTATAGAAAATAAATAATATAAAAATATACAATAATACCTTGTATGTCTTATTACAGAAATAATCATGAGTGATGATGGACATAGGATAAACAGCTGCATAAACTACAACATGGGTTCAATGTATTTAGTCAATAAAGTGTGCATTACACTAGGATTTAAGTTAAATTTTAAGTGGGTCTTGTTTCACACACTATACTTAATTTCTGGGTTCAAACACATATTTTTATGTCCATCTCCCAAGATTTGGAAATTATTGGCAGCTATGCAATGAGTTTTTATAAAATCTCAGAAGTAAATAGAGCCTCATAATTTACCTAACAGATATAAGAATTCTGGGAAATTTAATTTTAAAGAATGAGATAAAGATTTTTTAGAAATCATTTTGTTGTTTCTTTAAAGATATAATTTTAAATTTGTATGCCAATATAGATACTGGTTTTTTTTTTTTTTTGTCAAATCCTCCTACTACTTAGGAGAAAATCTTCTAGAATTAAAAATATTTAAATATAGTTCTTTCTACAGAATATAGAATGCAAAATTTACCTGATTTGCATGTACTTTCTTCTGTTGTCTTCACTGTATTCTTTTGAAGAAAATACATCCTGTCTAAGACAGGCTGTATAAGTTTGGAAAGTAGATATTAAATGCATGTTGTACATTTTATACTATTCACAGGTAATAATTCAAGATAAACAAGAAGTTCATTATTACCTTCACAAAAGGATGTGTGAAATCTGGAAATACTGAAAAGCAAAAGGGATATACAATACATAAAACATGAATAAGACAAAACTACCCACACTTTCCTGCTGAATCAATATGGAGTTAAGTTCCATGGGTTAGCTTTGATAAAGAATATTTTAGCTTTTGGGTTTCTATGATTGCTGGTTTCTGTTGAGTACAGCAACATGAATCAAATACACTGGAGAAGAACATCCAATATTAGTTTAATTAAACATGGAGTTAAGTTTTCAAAATTGAGATTACAGTTCCAATTACCACAAATATAATAGGGAATGTGCACATACCAAGTAAAGGTGTGGATTGATTGAATGAATAGGAATATATAATCAGAGGAGCAAATGAGAACCTTCGGGGCATCAATATATAAAATGAAGAAAATAATTTAACAGTAGGTGTGTATATTGTAGCCAATCACAATCATTTAATTAACTAATTAAGTCCAAAGTTGTGATAATCATTTAATTAACTAATTAAGTCCAAAGTTGTGATAGTAGTCAAGTGGAAAGTAGAATTCATTTGTATTGAGGAAAGTTCTCTGAACTGATCAGTTTAGATATATACTTATTAAAATAATCTATTTTTCCATACTCATGTAGGACAGTGGTGTATCTTCTTTTACTATATCCTCTGGTTTCACACACTCAAGGTTTCTTGATCCATTTATTAGAGTAGATATGGTAACTGTATGTAACAAATAATTTTAAATAAGCATAAAATATTAAAATATGGTAATCCAAAGAGGAAAAGTGAACTGAAATTCGAAAGAATTATCAGATATGAGTAACCTTTTATATTTCAAATTTATTGGCATATCAGTAAAAAAAAATAATAACTATCTCTTAAAGTGCCCTGTGTTTCTTAAATGCTATGTTTCTCATCTCAACTTCTAATATCAATACTTCCCTATGCTTGGTAGTTAAGTAGCAAAGAAATTAATAGTGGCTGGTTGCGCCAATTCTAATTGTTTCTCCCACTTAAAACCATCTCTGGACCAGTAATTCTCACTTTTGTTTGAAGGTAAATACACTGAAACCAGCTAAAATGCATTCTCTCAGTTTCCTTATTATTACCTTCAAAATTACCTAGCTAATTTTATTCCTTCTTCACTACCCCCTCCCTTTGCTTTTCAAAAGCAACCTCTAGATCTGTGGTCTTGATTTTTTTCTTAATATTTGTTGTTTAGATTATTTTCACTATTTTTTCTTCCTAATTTAGTAACTATATCTTTAAAATACAATTCCTAGGAGCTGGGTTTTGACTCAGTCGTAAGGTGCTTGTCTAGCACATGTGAAGTACTGGATTTGACCCTTAGCACCACATAAAATAAATAATATAAAGGTATTTTGTCCATTTACAGCAAAAAAACTTTTAAAAATACAATTTCTATGTCTTCATCCATTTGTTCTTCCCCTTTACCAACAGACATAATAAAAAACAAAGCAAGATTTATGTTTTTAACTTAATCTGGTTATGCCCTTAACTAAGACACAATGGCTCTTAATTTAGATTTTCTAAAGGACAGTTCATTCAATTGCTCTTGCAACTCAGAATGTGGTCTGAGACTCAAGAAGCATTGGAAGCATCTTTGAATCTATCATGATGTAGAACCAAAGACCTACTGAGTCTAAATATACATTTTGTACATGGTCCCCAATATTATGATTCACTAAAATTTGAGAGTCCTTATGCATGCTTAATCTTTTATCAATTCCTCTAACTTAACTTGTCTATTTGATGTTTCTTTTTGCTTTGTTATTTTGTTATTAGTACTGAGAATTGAACCCATGGGTGTCTAACTACTGAGCTACATCCCCATACCTTTTTATATTTTATTTAGAGACAGGGTTTTGCTGAATTTCTGAGGGCCTCATTCAGTTACTGAGCTGAGTTTAAACTAAAAATTCTTCATCTCAGCCTCCAGAGCCACTGGGAATATAGGTATGCACCATGTGCCTGGCCATTTAATTTACCTATTTAAAATTTTCTCTATTTTGTTCCCCAATTTGTAGTTGTATTAGAAGTCATAGTCTTTCCAGGGAATGTTTATCAGGCCATGATCAATGTGCACCTGCTTATTTTTTTTTCTTTTGTTGTTTTTCTCTATAGTCTTTTCTCATGCTTTATTCTCAATTCTTCCGAACCCTTCCTTATGTCCCAACTTTCCTCTAATTTAAGAAGGTCTGGAAATGTACCTAATAATTCAGCTCCTCTACTGACAGTCCAACTTATCTTGTGGTTGCAACTTGATAAGATATACTATTTAAATCTTCTTACTATTTATTATTTTCATTTCTTCCACTATTGAATCATCCTAGTGCTAATGGTTTAAACAAGAATTATATCCAATGACTTTAAAAAGAGTGGTTCTTACCTTTTATATGTCCATATACACCTTCTTTTGATCTTTGATGTGCACCACCAAATGAATGACCAACACTATTCTGAGAAAGAATCTGAGAGACACACTGGTAAAAATTAATATCACTAATGAGTTATATGAAGATTGACTAATCAGTATTCTAAGGAGACACCTAATTGTACAAATTTGAAATAAATTAGAGTTACAAGTACACATTGAAAATTGAAATCTTTTATACCAGAGTGTCATATATCCTCTGCAAATCAGCCAAGTATTATAATCATTTGTCTACTAACTCTATACAACCAGGATAGAAGGATAATAGAGAACTACCAAAATAAGGGTTAGGGTTGTGGCTCAGTGGCAGAGTGCTTGCCATGCATGTGTGCGGCACTGGGTTCAAGTCTCAGCACTGCATGTAAATGAATAAAATAAAGGTCCATTGACAACTAAATGAATAAAAAAGAAGAGAGAGAGAGAAAACTACCAATATCACACTAACTGATGTGCATATTTCTATCAAGAAAGCAACTTCATTACACCTTAACACTACTCATAACTTGCCACTAAAAATAAGAGGACCTTCTACCATATATTAGCATATATAATATATAATATGTACAAAGAGTAAGTTGTATAGACACACATATGTATATATACACTTGCTACCCATCAGTAAACATTTAACACATTCTAATTATAAGGTTTTAGTGTTGTACTCAGATATTTTGTTAGAGAGACTAAATCATGTCACATCAAGTAGAAAAGAAGCCATGTTCCTACTGTTTTATTCAGGGAAGGAAGGGCTTACAGAATTATAAATTTCTTTTGGTTAAATGTTTACTGATAGGAAAACTAGTTTAATAAAATAATAAACTGGTTTTAAGAAAGTTTTCTTTTTTTAATACATGAGGGTAAAGTATGCATCAGTTTCCACTCAAGAAAAAAATTACAAAATATTATACTATGGTAAAAATCATGTATGTAGATATATACAGTGGTTACTGACTGCACCGTGAATTTCAGTCAAATAAACTGGTGTATTTCTGCACAAACACTGGTAAAGGGCATGCAGTGGAGTGAAATTACAGAGAGGCAATTAAAAGATAAGACCCACAAATATGTTTTTTCGAGTAATAAAAGAGCTCATAAAAGAATTTAACTACTGCAGTTGTCAGGAAAAAACTGGCTAGGTGGAAGCTCTTCTCTGGTAGGCTCACACCCTCTATAGTTTTAAAAAAATCATATTGTAAATTTCAGTAATGAGTTTCAGCCAGTTGGATTCTGCCTGAGATGTCAATGGAGGACAGGTGCACTGCAGATTCTTCTCAGAAAAATCATGAGTTCTTACTCAAGAAACTTATTTAGTTGGTGTCCTTTTTCTAGACTTTCTTGATGGAAGATCAGAAACCCTGGCCTTCATTTTCTTATATTTTCAGTACCCAACAATGACATAAATTTGGCAGTTCAGGAAGCATTCACAACACAAGTCAGGTTCTATCAACAATAGTAACTGAGACACAGATCTGTAGCAAGCTCTGTAAAGCTGCAGTCATGGTTACATGGTCATCCAAGGGATAGAAACTAAGGTTAGTTTCAATTAAATGTGCCGGTAGGAACTATGTGTAAGAAGAGTGTCAGGATTGCTTCTGGTAAAATCTTGTTGTTACAATCTCCAGAGGGGAGAGCTGATCTCCAGAGTTTGATCTCCATCTCACTGTGCTCAGAAGCACGTGAAGGAAGAACTAAAGCAATTATTAGTCACTTCTTGTTCATTCACCAAGGGGGTTCCTCCTTTAGAAAGGTCCCATTACTGGAACTCTGTCTTTGAAATATTAACATCTTGTATGCTTTATCTCCAAGACAAAGGAACTGCCTCTGTTTACTGGAATTGTGGATACCCACCATCTAGGTCCAGGTTAACAGCGATGTGTTGAAAACTCTGGTCAGCAGAAAGTATGGTGTGCTGCCTTATAGAATAAAGGGCAGTGGGGACATCTCCCTGTTAAAACTTGTGTTTTGAGATTAGTAACAGAAAACATAATGAGTTGTGTGTGATTCCAAGGGGCAGAACATTTTTGGAATACTTTGAAAGGTCTTGTGAAAAGTTTATTTCCTGCATCTCCCCCAACCAAGCACAGATCCTGCACACAGTCCACCTCTATTATGCTTAGAGAAAGTGAAACCAACACCACAGGAGACATGGAGTCTGGCATGACCTTGAGCTCACTAAAAGTCTGGAATTGGGATTTTCAGCACAGACTTACCCATAGGCTTCATGTGTGAGAGTTTTGTTAATAGCTCTTATTATAGCCATAGTCCCATACCCAGGTACATAAAAAACAATATAAAAATGGTCCTATAGCATTTCCTGGTAGGCACGAATGAAACTTTTCAACATTCAAGACTCCACAACCAATACTGGCCTGTTTTGGCTAGAATTGAGAAGAAACAAGTACAACTATAGTTACTCCCCAGAAACACCCCCCCAAAAAAATGGTTAATCTTAAAAGTAGAAGTTGGATAAGAAACTGCTTATATTTGAATTACATCAGATAAAGAAATCATATTTTTCTTGGCACTGAATCTTTAAGTGGCTTTTCTTATCATTTGTTTTTCACTTTCTAACTTACATGATCTTTTAATTGTTTAATTTTCTTTGTACTTGTTTTCTTATTTTTCATTTGTATTTGCATTATTTTCCTTTTTTTCTTTTTCTTTTTTTCCATCTCACCTTCTGTGTATTTTAGTATTAATTTTAGAATCACTAATGCCTAAGTTTTGGACAGTGTTTATTATTATCACTTCTTCATTGGTTACCTGAGTTGTAGAGATCGTTTAAAAAAGGTTTTGCTTTGGTTTTAAGTCAACATGTGATTATCTTCTAACTTTTTGATATTACTTGTGATTATTCTTTCTTCTTAAAGTGCTTTGAATAAGTAATCCTAGCACTACTGTCAATGAGTTAGGGCTTTGAAAATAGAACATACACTCTGTTTGGGGAATATCTGAAGAGAAATCTGCTGAACAAAATGACCCACATCTGAGAGGGGAATAGAAATCTATTTGAATATCTGCACAAACCTCTGTATATTAAAACAAGAAACATGAGAAATCAAGGCACTAACACACTACCCAAAGTGTTTAAATCCTTAATAACTTACTACACATACATTGATGTGTAGGATATGGTGAGCAAAGAATTCAAAAATTTATTATGAAAATAATTTGAGAAACTAAAGAGTAAAAAATGAATTAATTAAAGAAAACCAAGTTTTGAAAGAATATCCCAAAATGAAATAGTTTCTAAAAGAGAAAAGGCAGAAAATTTGGAAATGATAAGCTTATTAACTCAAATAAAAGTCCAAATGAGAAGTACTGAAAATATACTACATCAGGTAGATGGTAGAATGTTAAGTCTTGAAGACAAGGTCGATGATGTAGAACTTTCCTAATATAATATAAAAGAGAGACTTTAAAAAAATATATAGGCATTTTACAACAACCTTAAAAGACCAATTGCAATGAATGTCTTCAGGGAAGGAGTGTAGATACAGACTAAAGGCATAGAAAACATATTCAGTGAACTCACATCAGAAAAAAAATCCTTAATTGTGGAAATAAGATGAACACCAGGCACAGAAAGCATTTAGAAGGCCAAATACACATGGTCAAAAAGAAACTGTCCACATTATATTTTTTTAAATGACAAAATTCAGAGCAAAGAAAGATTTTTACAGATTCAAGAGAGAAGCACCAAGTCATTGGTGAAAGGTAACACATCTGGGCCAGCAGGACATGCAATACTATATTTCAAGCACTAAAACAGAAATACTAAAGTGGCACCTCCTCATTCACAAATACATCTTCATTAAGCTTCCCCACATACCCTTACCATAATTGTTCTTCTTTAAAATATATCAGCAAAGATCTCTACAAAATGGCTCAAATGTGATTAGACTCCCTATTTCCTTTTGATCTATTTTGACTTGCAGAAACTAAATTTACCCCTGGATTTAATGAATGCACTCTGCTTTTGTGGTATAATCTGTAAAATCCCTGACAGTTATAAGAAATGAGACAATAGGTTACTTATGAGAACTCACAGAAAAAGATAACTTTCATGTAGACCCCTGCAAAAATGTATACTTTTAAGCTCCCCTCTCCACACCACTGGGTATAAAGCTCAACAAATGTCTAGACCCAGCATTCAGGGAGAGAATTTGTTTTAGATGAAAGCTCCCTCTGGAGAGGCTGCAGACAATAAACCTGCTTCCCATTAATTCCTCTGGTGTCCAGTCTCATCTGTCTTACTTCAGTACTGCCAGTCTAAACTGTTTTCTACATCAAAGTTTTTTTTCAGAAATAAAGACCTTTCAAGACAAGAATAAACTAAAATAAACAATGACAAGTAAGTGTAGAAGATTCATAATGGAATTCTATATACACAAGAAGAAGATTAAAATAAATCATGGAGAATACAAAAGAATGAATGTAACTGATGAGTGGATAAGCAAATGGGAATTAAGAGTGAATCCTCTATTATAAAAAAAAAACACACTTCATTATTTTAACACTGGATTCACATTGTGTTAATTGTCAACTTAAAAGATATAGACTGAAATACTCAATTAACAAAAAAGACCCAAATGTGTGTTGTCTACAAGAAACACACCTGAATTTGCAAAGTTGTTCAAAGAATAAAAGTGAAAGAATACAGAATTATTCCACGTAAAAAGAATCCAACAAAGTAGTAGCTATTTGCAAATATGATAAAGGTGACTTCAAGCAACAATTACTCAAAGGTATCAAAGAAGGTCACTACATACTGCTAATGTGAAAAATTCCACAAGAAGAAAAATAGCTGTAAATATTTACACGTGAAAGGCAATGCCACCGATTTTATAAAATAATAAATATTTCACCTAAAGGGACAGATAGGACCCAATAAAAAACTTAAGTGTAAGTGATATTAATACTAATATCACCAGTGACTGGTTAGGTGGTCAAAACACCAATAACTTACCTACATATCACTTTTACTTTATATCATGTCAACTTTATAGTTGTCCACACACATCACAATGGATTGCTATTAGAAAAAAACACATAGAGCCTTATTAACAAGTGGGTCTGGAAAAAAATAGATACACACATGAAGATGAAAAGTCAACTTAAGAGTGGATCAAATATTTAGGAATTACACAAGAAAATCTACAACTGCTGGATAAAATTGTAAGCTGAACTTATCAACATATTATCACAAGCATCAATTACTCTAATAAACCTCCTAAAGCATAAAATATAAATCCAAGAATCAATACCTAGGGTGGCATAAAATTAAAAACTTCTGAACACTAAAGGAAACAAATAAGAAAATGAAGACAAAGCCTGCAGAATGGGTGAACTTTGCCACCTGATCTACAAATGTGGGTTAATATCCAGAATATACAAAGAACTCAAAAAATTTATTAGAAACAATTAATAACTCACAGAATAAATTGAAAGAGAAAACTAAAGGGATCTTTCTTAAAAGAATTACAAATGAATAATAAATATATTTTAAAAATTTCAACATCTCCAGCATTTTGGGAAATACAAATAAAAATTATATTTAGATTTTATCTTACTCTCTTCAGAATGACAATTATCAAAAACACAAGTAATAGTAAATGTTGATGAGATGCAGAAGAAAGGTACACTTGTACATTGTTGGTAAGACTGCAAATTAGCACAAACACCCTGGAAATCAATAAAGAGATTCCTCAAAAACTAGTAATATATTATCCTACTCTTCCAGTCCTTGGTATATAGTCAAAAAATTTAATCTCAGCATATTTTAGGAATGCAGCCACATCAGATTTTATGGCAGCACAATTCAAAATAGAAAGGCTATCAAAAAGAAACCTAGGTGCCAATCAACAGGTTAATGTATAAAGAAAATGTGGCACATATATACAATGGAGCTCTACTCAGGAAATCATCAATAAAAAGAAATAATGGCATTTGTTAGTAAATAAATGGAACTAGATAATGTCCTGCTAAGTGAAAGTAAATGTCCCGCTCAGACTCAGAAAATCAAGGGTGGAATATTTTTCTTATATTAAGAAGGTAGATAAAAATAAATGGAAAATGGGGGATTCCATAAAAATAGAAGAGAGGTCAGTGGAGTAGAGGAAGGAGATTGAGAAGGATGGAGGGAGTGCCAAAGGAAGTGTTGTGAAAAGAATCTGAAGAAATTTTCCTTTGTGAACTTAGTAATATTTCACACTGAATTTGACCTTTATGTATATCAATGATACACTAACTAAAACAACTACAAATAAATACAAGAAAGAATAGTGAAGTATAAGAAAGGTAATAGAGGCAGGAAAGGGAGAGTACTGGGGATCAAACTGGAAAAATATATACCATGCTTGTATGATTATTTCAAAATGAGCCCCAATATTATATGAGAAATAATGATATAATTAAGAAAAAGATGAAAACAGCAAGTAAAACTACAGAAACTACATGAACACTTGAAGAATGAATAATACAGTTGCATAATCAAAGGGACACTGAGGAAATCAGGGGGAAAAAGTTTTAAATAAGCCTGAGAACCACATGAGAATAAAAACACAACATCCATACATTTATGGTATAAAGTAAAAGCAGTTATTTTTCTGTTGTTTTTTGTTTGTTTGTTTCTTTTATTGAGACATTGTATGTATATATAATAGTGGGGTTCATTATACCACATACAGAAGTGCATATAACATATTTTGATAAATCTTGCTGCCCAGTAACTTTTCTTTCCCTTCCAATGTCCCTCCACTAATCCACCAAAAGCAGTTATATGAGGGCAGTTTTTAGCAAGGGCTACATCCATTTAAGAATCTGAGACATTTCAAATTGTAAACCTTATGATGCATCCTCATGTCTAAGAAAAACTTAAGTAAATAAATTCTAAAACTGAACAAGAAAATAATTAATTAATGTTGGATAAAAATTATAGATGAGATAATTTTAAAAAAAAACATAGTAATAATAGAACAAATGGTTGATTGCTGGAAAGATAAATAAAATTGATAAACCCTTGGCCCAGGGACTAATAGAAAGAGAAAGAAGATACAAATGAATAAAGCTAGAAACAAAAACAGAAATATTAAAACAGATACCACTGAAATCCAGAGGATATCTAGAGACTATTGGAAAACTTATATTTTAATGAGTGAAAAAAAATCTAGATTATTTTAAAGAATAAAATTGAAACATAAATAAATCTAGAAGATACTGATAAAATATGGCCTAAAATTTTTGAATCAAAAGGATAGAGAAAAAAATAGCTCAATAACAAGAAATTAAGTTGAAGCAATAATAACAAGCCTCCTGGACCAGAGGTTAATGCATGGCTAAATTTTATCAGATATTTTAAAAGAATTGTTATTAATATCCCCATTTCATGTAAGAGAAAAGGAAAGATGCTTCCAAAGCAATTCTGCAAAGAATTACCCTGACTGGAATAGTGAATATTGGACAGAACAAGGAAAAAACTAGAGAACAATATCCTTGAGAACCATAATATATAAATACTTATAAAATATTCACAAACCACATTCAACAACACATTACAAAATAACATACAGTGTCAGGCATGGTGGTATATGTCTATATTCTCAGAAAAGCAGCAGGTTGTTTGAGGAGCACTGTAATTTCAAAAATAGCTTGGAAAATTTAGTGAAATCTGTATCATAGTAAAAAATAAAAGGTGCTGAGGATGTGGCTCAGTGGTACAACCTTTCTGGTTTGAGTCTCTAGTCACATACAAAAAAAAATAATCCATAAAAGCTGGTTTTGCTCTAGGATACTTCAATACATGCAAATCAATAAAACTAATACACCACATATAGAATCAAGGGAAAAATTACATGATAATTGAAACAGCTGCAGGAAAAGCCTTTGACAAATTCAATGGCCCTTCATAAGAAAGCCCCGAGAAACCATAAACAGTAGAATTTTTATTACAAGTAAATAAAGACCAAGTATATCAAACCCAAAGCCAATAGTAAAATGATGAAGAACATTTTCTCTAAAATGAGGAAAAAGACAAGGATGCTCATTGCCATTATCTCACTAATCATAGTACTTAAAATTTTAGACAAGAGAAAGAAGTAAAAGGGATTCAAATAGGAAAGTTAAAATGTTAAATCACTTTTATATGCAAATGATATAGTCCTATTCTTAGAAGAATATAAATGATGTACAATGAAAATTCTACTTCTGATGAATAAATTCATCAGAGTAACAGGATGCAAAGTAAACATATAAAAATAAACTCTTTGTCTATATACCATAGAAAACCTAGTGAGAATTCAGCAAGGGTAACATCTCATTCAAATAGTTTTAAAAATACCTAGGAAAAACCCTAAACAAGGAAGTGAATGACATTTTCAAAAAAAATTACAGATTGATGAAAAAAGAAACTAAAGAAGACAATAGGAAATAAAAGATCTCCTATGTTCATGGAGAGGCAGAATTAATATTGTGAAAATGGCTGTAGTACTATAAATGAATTATAGATTCCATGTATTCCCATTCAAATTCAAATGATATTATTCACAGAAATGGGGGAAAGAAAGAACTACTTCTAAATCTGTATGGATGAAAAACAAAAAATACTTAGACAAAGTGATAATGATCATAAGAGAAACAATGGATAAACTACAATGCCCAATTTCAAAATAGAAAACAGAGCCACAATAATAAAAACCATGGTCCTGGTGTAAAGAAAGACCCATAGACCAATGGACAGAAGTCAGAAAGCAAACCCACACAGGTAGAATTATGTGATACTAGGCAAAGACACAAAAAACATATTTTGGAGAAATGGTAAATGACATTTTAGGAATAGTGTTGGAAAAACTAGATACCTATATGTAGAAGAAGAAAACTAGATGCCTATTTTATAACACTGTACAAGAGTTTATTTAAAAAGGACTAAAGACACATGTACCAGACTAGAGGGTTTACAACTGCTAGAAGAAGATATATGGAAAACACTTCAGTATGTAGATAATGACTTCCTGATTAGAGCCCCCTACAGCTCAGAAAATAAGAGCAACAATGGATAAGAGAAGATGCATCAAACTGAAAAATTCCTGCACAGTGAGTGAAACACAAAACAGTAAAGAGTGGTAGCCTCCAGAATTGGAGAAAAGAGTAGCTTTACTAGCTACTCTTCTGAAAGAGGTTAATAACCTGAAAATATTAATGCAAATATCTTAACACCAGAAATGCAAAAACCTTTTCCATCAATAAGCAAATGCAAAGCTAGTTCTCAAAATAAGAGATACAAATGACCAACACTTCAGTGAAAAAATAACCATACATCTTTATCAATCAGAGAAATGCAAATCAAAACAACATCAGGCTCCCATTTTCCACCATTCAAAGAAGCAATCATCAAGAAAGCAAATAATTCTGGGAAGAACTAAGGAGAAAATCTCTTATATGTGATTGGTAGGAACATAAATTACTATATATCTAAGGAAATCCATATGAAGGCTACTCAAAAAACTGAACATACAGCTACTTAATTAATCAACTATACTACTCAGTACTTAATGGAAAATATTAAAGTCAGCTTACTTTAGAGATATACATATTCCCATCTTTCCCATGACACTATTAATAATAGGCAAGATACAGAATTAGGCTAGATGCTTGTTAATAAAAGAATGGATAAAGAAAATGTTATATATATACATACACACACAAGGAAGATTTCCATGCATAGAGAACAACAAAACTAAGTAATTTTTAGGAAAATAAATGAAACAGGGAAGCATAATGTTAAGTAATACAAGCCAGACTCAGAAAACAAGTATCATATATTGCTCTCATATGGAAAACTAGATGTGGAAATTTTCAACATAAAAATATATGAATTATAAATTTTATCCATCAGCATACATAAAATTGGGAATATGGAGGAAGGAATGTTGAAGTATATTGGGGGAGTATATGTATATGTATGTACAAATATGCCACCATGAAAATTCTGTATAATTAATGTGTATCAATTTTTAAAAATTGACAAACTTTTTCTAATTTTTAGAAGTTCATTTATTTTTCATTTATCATGTTCATTACCACTGTTACTGGTTTGTTTAGATTTATATTTTTTGAATAGCAGTACTATTTATATATGTATGCATATATTTATTTTATTGATTTATTTTTAGTTATATGTGACAGTAGTGTCCATTTTAATATAATTTAACAAGCATTGACCATCAATAAATTAAGTCTATATTAAATGTTACTAAATATAAATTTCTTGAAGCTTTAATAAGAACAGAAGCAAAGAAAACATTAATTTCTTAAGCATCTAAAATATGCCACATTTATTTGCTTATTTTCCTATTCATTATAATCACAAAATGATCATGATTATAATCCCACAACCTGCTTCCTAGTCATTCAAGGATGTCAAGAGAAAATGATAGACAAATATGACACAATGTTCTATATGTCCTGCATGTACTTCCCTTAACTTTCCTGTTTTGCCTAATACTGAGTTGCTGCTCTTATTAATTTCAATATTTCTTATTTTAAGTATCAGCCATCTTAAAACTTTTATTCAGTCTGTACACTTAACTTTCCCTCCATAAATTAATTCTTTGTATGCATCTCCTTTTCTCAGCTTCATATTCATAAAGCTGTTCTTTTAGCTTGTTTTCTATTTCTCTCCTTCCATAAGGGCACACCAAAAAACTGTTTATTCCCACCCCATTCTGTCAATGTTAATTCTATACATATACCACACCTGTTGATATCCTTGTTTTTTACTATAACCTTGTAGCCTTATTTCTTTCTAGCATGTTCGTCATCATGGAAGAAGATATGTAAAAAAAAAAATGAAAGAATTTTCTTAAAACACATTACCTTTGAGTCAGGTGATGGAATAGAAGGACAATCATTTCTAATTCTGATTGCCTGCACAAGTGTGGTTTCAATTACTTCCTTCTTTCGACTGGCAGAATTACTGTTGTAATTCTGTAAGTTTCCACTTTTTTGGTTCCCAGTGTCATATTTTACTACTGATGATAAAAACAAAATAAACAGTATATGAAACTTGTGTAATTTAGAGTCAATAAGCAGCAAAATTTCAGTTAGTCTTCAAATAGCTTACCATCCTTTATGGATTGTCTGGAAGCTTCAATTAATTCTCCTCCTTCTTCTGGAATATTCTAGGAAGAAAAAAAATTATGGTATAATAAGTGCCAAAGTTGACAAAATGACTAACGTTCTCCACTACTGCAGAGTACAACAGAATAAGCATTCTGATGTATACTCAAACTGTAATTCTCTCACTAATGGGGTAAGGATTATGAGCCAAGACAGAAAGATTTCCAAAATGTCACTCTCCTTATCTCCAATTGATTTTTACACAAATACTGAAATCCATTCTACTATTTTCTTAAGCTCAGTGATGTAGAATAAAAATCGTAGCCATCTTTATTTAGACTATTTTTGAAAAAGACTAATATTAGAAAATATATGTAATATTTTAATGTGTTTATGACATATTGGCATGAATTACCTCTTGAGGGGAAAGTTCATAAGATATGAGCTTTTAGAGTATCTATTAAAAATATTGATTGGATTCCTAAACAGTATAAATTTTGTCTATCTTATGTGTTAAATTGCTAAAGATAAATGATTATACAAATTTTGCTGTTTCCAACAAAAAGAGAAATGAAAAAAAAACAATATTGTGAGGGTGATATCAATGAATAAAAACCTTTTGGAGTTGCTAAACAAAAACATTAACTCAATAACTAAACAAAAGTGACAGAGATAGCACAATGAATAGACACTGAAGACATGTTTTCTGCAGGGAAATATTAAGTATTAGAGTAGGTCATTGTTTTAGAAAGCGATGCATGTTTTTTTTATTCCAGTACCTTCATATAATTAAATTAACAAAACAATAAGATATAAAACAATAAAATATTTCTTAAGAAACCAGATGGTGCTGCCAACCACATCACCATGTTTGCTTGATATAGGTAACAAAAGATAGTGGAAAGTCATTTTTTAATAGATAGGCAAGAAGGAAGAAACTAGCAAATTTTCATCTGAAATCTAAATCTAAACTCAAGTTTGGAGCAGGCTTGGAGGATATTCTTGTTCCTACTAACACATTTATGACGTTACTCTAACTTGTTTATTCTTCCTTTATTGCACCAATTAGAGATAACTTACTCAAAACTTTCACATACCATATATTAAAAGAGAATACAAACAAAGAATATTTTTTTAATTCAGTAGACTTAATTACTAGTTATCTCATGCACATTATACTATTTAGGATGTTTCAGCAAGTAGACATTTATTTTATCCACATTTACTCATGTTCAACACTGTATATGACACCAGCTTTTAGAAATGGTGCATTTCTCCAGGCCAAATGAGCTCAGTTGAGTTATGAATAACACCATAATAGCATTCTAAAAGGAACACAGTATGATCTCTCTATATTTTTATCCTCAAAATAAAAATTACACTGTTCTAACTCACATAATATTTAGCTCTTCATAACTGAAATAAAATTAAAGTCATTGCAAAAACAGAAGATGTTTACATTTAACCTTATTTTAGCTGCTCAAGGATATTTGAACATATATTTTTTAGAGAAAGAGAGAGAGAGAGAGAGAATTTTAATATTTATTTTTTTTAGTTTTTGGCAGACAAAACATCTTTGTTTGTAAGTGGTGCTGAGGATCAAACCCTGGCTGCATGCATGCCAGGTGAGTGCGCTACCGCTTGAGCCACATCCCCAGCCCAGCACATACATTTTTCACCTGGAATAGTTAATAAAAATAGTAGTGTTTTACAAAATAAACATTTAAGTAAGTAATTTTAGATACATTTAAAATTTGAAATTTCTGAGTTTGACATAGAATTTGGATATTTTAAAAAAGTATAATGAAAAAAAATTCTGAACCTAAAGTATTACCATGCAATTATTGAGAGTTTCTGCTTCCAGTACTGGTTATTACTTTGCACACGCCATCTTTTCTTCAATTAGATGAAGAGTAATTTGTACAAAATTTTATTACCTCACATTTTTTAGATTTTTTATTGGTTCTTCTCAGTTATACAGCAAAATAGAATTTACATGCTAGGATATAATTATAAAAGCATAGAATATAATTTGTTCTAATTCAGGACCTAGTACTTCCTTCTGTTCTACTAATCTTTCTGCTCTTATAGTTTTTAAATTACTGTTACTTTTAGTGGAAAGACTCAAAGTTTGGATATGCAAGCCCTTTTTAATACAAGTATTAAGATACAGATTTTAGATTTCTGGGCTGCCACAATTTCCAATATTACTTTATTATAAACACAGAGCCAAGGAAAGAAATAGAGCATACAGGTCTCTTCAAATGTTATAATACCAAAACATCAAGGGTCCAAGTGAAAAAAAGAAAAGTTATGTACAATGTATATTATATATTAAAAACTAAAGGCACCAGGAAAATTGCATAATTCTATAAAAATTAATTTAGGCATGAGTATTGTAAGTCATGTAAGAATGATTTAAAAACCACAGTAACGTAAACTGATCCAAAAAAATCCTTGAATAAATATTATATTTCCTCTGGAGTTAGAAAGCTGTTTCTAATGATATTTTTCTGTTACTATGTATTGCCTAGCCCATTGTTCCTTCCAGCCCCCAAGATTCCCAAGTACTTGAGAGAACATTGATACAAAAAATATTTTAAAAAATTTAACATAATTCTTTAAAATAGATTCTTAGCAAATTTTCACATAAAATGTAAGAAAAAATATAGCTAAATTTTAAGCATTAACATTTAAAACACAAAATTCAGAACAAGAACACGAGTTTTTTTTTTTTTTTTTTACAAAAAATCACTTTACCTTAATACTAGCTTCATAGCTGCCCTCAACCATTGCAAAGCAGGAATCAGCTGGATGTGATTTTTTTTGTTAGATCTTTAGAGAAAAAAATGTGTAACAAAAATGGTGAAGTACTATTCTTTTTAAAATAAACTCCATTTAAAGTTAATGGTGTATCTTTATTGATATAATTAAAATATGACCTCCATTTAAAAAAATAGCTTATATTCACCTCTTTCTGCCTCTACTGCTGTGACTTTATAAAATATTCAATGAAGGCACTCTTAGTTCCAATTCAGAGCAATAGAAAAAACATCAACATAACCTAATAATAATTTATTCTTGGAAATTTTCTATCTTGAAGGCTGAACTTAAAACCCAAGTAATGACTGGCATTTTTTTTTACACCTGATTTGAAACAAACCTCTAATAATAGAAGACAAGATAACAAGATGCACAGTTCCCTCTCGTGGATATCCAGGATACAAATACTAAGCAATGTTGTTCTTCAGTATGGAAATCACCAATAATAATACACAATTTATTCCCTCTACCTACAAACAGTGCACAGAGTTCTCTGGAACTTTAAAATATTTTGAAAGTTAAAAATTGACTATATATGTTATTTAGAATACATTTGTTAGACACATTGGAATAAATTATAAAATTGATTTTTCCTGAATAGGTCCGACTTTATTCAGGTGTTTATAAACTAGCATGCACTTTAAAACCTTTATGGACATTCAGACACTCAAGGGGAAAGACTTCCAGAAAAGCAGAGTCTTGATGTTTGTACCTCTGTTTCCCTAATTATTATGTAAATATCCTCCTTGCTGTAGGAATCAACTTCCCAGTTCCTCATCTGCAAAACTCAGTGGCAGTCTTCAAATTTGAAGTCTACATCCCTTGAATATGCAGAGTCCTGAAACAAGGTTAAACTAAATGGGGTCTCAAGCACTGGCCTGTCTAAATACCTTACCAACTACACAACTGAAGCTTTGTAATAACTTTGCCTGTCAATCACTCCTGGGCCCAGCAAGGACATCAGCAATTTGGAAAGAAAGTGAAGGTGAATGGAAACCTGCTTTGGGCCACAGATCTATATATTCTAAGAAATTTTACTGCTGTTTCACTAGTCTCTAATCCACTCTTGCAACACAGATGAAAACAGGCAAAATACAAGCTTAGGACTTCCTCTAAATTTTGTATTAATATGCATTTTATAGAGAGCTTTTAATATTCTCTGTCTTTAATTCCTGTTTTGTGCTCATTCAACTGATCATAAACCCCAAGATTTTGGTCTCTTTTTTAAACCCTTATTCCTACCCAACACAGTGTTGTTACTCATAAGAATATCCCTTTGCTTTACTAGTTAAATTTTGATCCTGTATCACAGTGTTCACTTTAAAATTCTAGTCTTGTCCTTTTTTGTTGGGATTCTATAGTCAATCTCAATCTATTATACAAAAAATTAGCCTTAAAAATAATAACCAGAAAATGTACTGAGCTCAGAATTAAGGAACTGGAGTTCAAATTTCATTGCTGTTATTGTTTGTACCCAGAAAAGTCCCTTTAATATATTTAAGTTTCAGGCTCATCCTCAAAACTATCATTTGGCCAGCTTGTCAAACATATGCTAAAAGACTAGATGGTTGCTAAAATTCCCTAAAATTCTGAAATTTCTGAACTTTAGATTGTGTCAACAGAAAAAGAAATAATATTCAATTGACAAAGTAAAAAAGAAACACAAAGAGAACAAAACAGAAAATACAAATAGAAATTAAATAAAAGAGTATAGTCATAGAAAAAAGAAAAAAAAGTATAAAAGCAAAAGTCTTCATAAAATGGTTAGGGGTAGTATTTGAAGAGAAACTAACTGGAAAATTGGGAAGTAGAGAAATTTGAATGTCCTCTAAGGATTAATATAATTAATACAACATTTTGTGAATAATATTATTCTTCACTTCCAGAAAAATAATTTCTCTACACCAATTGCTTGATCTTGTTTATTCGAAACCATGTGGCCATAGCTCTGTGAGATTTTCCATAAAAGCTTTGGTATATTAAGAAAAAAAAATTGGTTACCAGTGGAACTGTCAATATCAGGACAAAATCTTGGACTATAACCTGGCTTCTCAGGTAAAATATAAATCAGAATTAACACAAAACTGTCTTTGACTTTCTAAATTGATGATATACAATTAGAAAATTAAAAAGTGAATATATATGCTATTTAGAGTACATGTCAGACACACTGAAATAAATTGTAAAATTGAGTTTTCCTGTACAGGTTTCACTTGGTATCAACCTGTACAGTGGAACAACACAATGGAGTTGTCAGCCAGGTAAGACTACAGTCTAAACATAGGCCTGAAACTTATTAATTATGCAAATATGGGAAAAATAGTCAACCTCTATGAATGACAGTTGCTTTAATAGTAATTAAGAGGTGATAATAGCACAGGTACTTTCAAACTGCTTATAAGACAACTTTAGGAAACAAGTGTTAACAAATGAATGTGGTGTCTGTCTCAGACTAGAATACTCAACAAATCCTTTTACCTTCACTCTCCACTTAGGTAATAGTCATTTTTTTAAAAAAATCTATAAATTCATACCGTCTTAATGAGTCATTTTTAGAACTTTCTTTCACTATTAAATATAACAGTAAAATATATATTTTATCAAAAATGGAAATATAAAATATTAAAAGTTTATGACTCTGATGTTTTGTTATAAAATATTCCTCCAGGCCCATACTTGAAGAAATTTTTAGAAATAATATTAATTTTATTTCTGACAGGTAAGTAAAGAATGCATTAACAACTCCAATGTCTCCCACTTTGTACTTATCAAATGCAAGGAATAATTATGGGAATTATAAGTTTGATACTTAAAAGTAAATCATTGGTCCCATAACCATAATCCTTACCAAAAGCTGCAAAAATGAAAGAAAACCTTATCATTATAACATAAATTAGCATAAAGATATAAATGTCAAACCAGGAGAGACATGATGGTGGATTAGCAGGAAGTGGCTTTTCCCACAGCTCCACCACATGGGACTCAGAGAGTAAAAAAAGTGTTTCTCTGTGAGGTGGGTGATAAAAGCATGCCACTTATACTCAACATTTTTTTCTTTTAGCCTTGAAAACTGAGGAATTTGGGGTGCATCAGACAAAGATGAAAAACAGAACTGGAGCTTAGGTTTTAATGTGAGTGGAGGATATCAGTACACAAGGACAGAAAAGACTGAAAAGTGCTACAGACAAGGGGCTAGGGTTGTGGCTCAGTGGTAGAGTGTCTGTCTAGCATGCATGAGGCACTGGGTTCAATCCTCAGCACCATTTAAAAATAAAATAAAAATACTGTGTCCACCTAAAATTTAAAAATATAATAATAAAAAGAATAAAAGTGCTGCAGACAGTCTTGGAATGAAGAATCTGGAACCAGAGGGTCAAGCCTGCCCTGGGAGGACCGGAGCTACTCTACTCTTTAATCTGTGTCATGAAAGTCACCACGGGTCTGCCTGCTATGTATAGGAAGCTGAAGCTGGAGACATATTTAAACATTTGTAATGTGGTGGCACCAACTCAGACTTGGAACTTAGATTGATGTGTTGAGGCTTAGTCTGATACATAAATCTGCAGACACTAGCCACAAGACTTAAACTGAGCCTAGCAAATCAAGAGAATTTATGCCTTAGACAGTATTTTTTCTGGGGGTATTGCAAGTCAGATGAGCAAAAGAAAGCCTGTCCTCCTCTCTTCCTTTGATACAGCTGTTTCCAAGACCAGGGTCAGTGGCTTCAAAATCTCAATGTCCAGGAGTGATAGAGCTTGGTGTTTGGGGGCAGACCTTAGGAGGTCAGAAAGAACAGTACCCTGGGAAAACAGAACTGGTAAATGACTGGCCTCCCTGTCCCATGAATATAGCCCTGGGGAAAAGAGTGGGGTATAATCCTAGGTGTGCATTGATTTATTAATGCCCAGTAACTCCCCATGCAAAGACTGGACCTCACTGCCTCCCCTGAGAACATCTTGTAGAACCTAGCATAACTTATACCCTGGGGGTGGAGCTGACAGCACCTCTCACAGTTTCACATACCATCCCATGGAAAAGAGAAACTGAGAGATGGAAAGACACTTTAGAACAGACAACAAGCACATACTCTCAGTAACAATCTTGGTTTTTTTTTCTTTTTAGTTTTTCTATGTGTACTGATGGATACATGATGGACATTTATATACTTGTATATGTACATATTTGTTTATGATTTCTCATTTGAACAATTCTTAAACAGTTATTTTTTCTTACTCTTTTGTTGAGGGTTAAAGTTTTCAATTAGCATATTTTTGATTGGCTTTATATTCTGTTTCAAAACTTCTATTTCCTTTTGTTTCTATTTCTCTCTTTTCTCTTACAGTCAAATTCCATTATTCTCTCTTTACTCTTTATTTCTTTTACTTTTTTCTCCTTCTTCCTCATAAACAATACATCCTGTATCATCTCTGCATCTGCCCTATCTACATCTTGAAACTACTAATTCTTTACTATCACCATTGCTTCTTTCCTCATAATGAACTCTAATTTTAATTTCTCTCAGCACTCTTGGTTTATAAAACTCCACACACCACTTCTAATGCTAAAGCAACAATTAATACAACTGAAGCTAAAGAAAACACCTTTTTTATTTTATAAAAATATAAATAATGATTACTTACTCTCTTTACTGATATAAATTGACCCAGTTTTGTTTATTGTGCCAATTAACTTTGTGTGAAAATAAAAATTAAGTATGCAATTTAGTTCTATATATTTTATGCACAACTGGTTGCAATTATTTGTTCCCCCCATCTCTGAGCCATAAGATACCTATAGAATCACAAGAAATGCACAGACTGGAAGTTCTCTTGCTACATATCCATTTAGATACATGAGTAGACACACAAACAATATCAACAAGCAAGGAAACAAAGCATTTCAAACACACCAGAATGACTCAACAGCATATTTCACAAAAATCACAGTGAAGAAAACATCAGAAAAAGAATTTTGAAAGTTTATATTTCAACTGACCTATGAGGTAAAAGATAATGTAAAAAGTAAAATCACAGAGAAGACACAAGAAGTAAAATATCAATAAGAAAATAGAAGTTCTATAGAAAAATTAATCAGAAGTTCTCAAAATGCAGAAATCAATAAACCAAATTAAAAATGCAATGCAAAGCATCACCAATAGATGACTTTAATCAAATGTTAAGATTTAAGTTAAGTATAAAAATGCCATAAGATAATCAATATATTCAGAAAAGCCTGTTCACAATAATCAGCACACATTCAGGTTTAAAACACCAGAGGGACTAATGATAGAAGGGCATTTCTTCAAAATTGTAGAAGCTGTAGTTGAGAAACTAAATGCTAACATCAAACTGAATGAAAAATTGAAACATTTTTTCTAAAAACAGAATCAAAACAAGGAAGTAAACTTTCACCACTCTTTGAATTCCCCACCAGAGCAAACAAGCAAGAGAGGGAATCTAATAATATATACATAGAAAAGAAGAAGTCCTGTTGCCTCTGTTTACTGATGACATAAACATTTTACTTACATAATATAAAATGCTCTATCAGAAAATGTATAGTGCTAATAACAACCCTACTAAAGGAGCTTATACAAGAACATAATCCATAAATCAATTTTAATCCTATATTGCAATAGCAAACTTGCTTCAAAACAATTGGAAAAAATGCTTCATTCAAAAACCTTAAAAAAAAATACTTGGGAAAATATCTAACCTAGGAGATGAAAAAACTCAACAATGAAAATTATAAAATGTTGAAGAAAAACAAACTGAAGACAACCTTAAGAAGTGGACATACTTCCAATGTTCTTGAAAAAGCAAAATTATTATTATCTAAATGTTCATACTACCTTAACCAGTGAACAGACTCAGTACATTCCCAACCAAAATATCAATGACATCCTTCACAACGCAGACATTCTTCACAACACACAGACAAAACAGATTTCTTAAATTCATTTTGACACAGAAGTGACATAGAACAGCCAAACGTATCCTGAACCAGAAGACTGATGCTGAGAGGTTCACAGTACCAGATATCCAAATATGTTGCAGAGCTTTACTAAAAAGCAGCATTATATTGGCACCAAAACAGACCTGAAGATAAATGAAATAGAAAACACAGACAAATCCACAAAGTGACCTGATAAGCAACAAAGCTGCCAAAAATATATGTTGGAGAAAAGAGAGACTATTTTTGTTATGGCTAATTTTCCAGTGTGTGTGTGTGTGTGTGTGTGTGTGTGTGTGTACACACACACACTCATATATATTCTTTATCCATTCATCTGTTGAAGGACATTACTCTTCATTATTGGATTAAATATCAGGTCCTTCTTGTTCAAAAGTTAATTTTAAGTTTTTTGTAAAATACATAATGATCAACAAGGTAGGTTGAAAGTGTTACCACAAAAGAGACATAAAAAAGTGTAATAATAGGTATTGGATTTCTTATCCCAGTTTGGGGTTATAGTATTAGGAAAGATGCATTTTTTTATATCTTTATTTTATTTATATGAGGTGTTAAGGATTGAATCTAATACCTCACTCATGCTAGGCAAGCACTGTACTTCTGAGCTATAGCCCCAGCCCCAAAATATACATATTGAAAGAAGAACATTTTATATATATTTTACTGTAAACCAATTGTAAGTATACTTGTCATATTCTATGAAGATAAATCATATTATAAATGAATTCATAAATTTGAATGTAAACAATATGTCTTTAAAACTTTTTTGACTTGAAATTATCTTTTTAACTGGGGAGGATCTATAATAGTGCAAAAAACTCACCATAAACATGTTAATTTACCATAGCATTTCAAAAACTTTTTTTCTGTAGTATCTAAAAGATTTTCTAGCAACAGAAACTTACAAATAACAAAATAGTCTTTTATTATTGACTTTCAATTATGTATGTTTTAGACAAGATTAAAGAAGAAATTAAAAATGTTAAACTAGAAAAATCTTCAGAGAGCATTGAATTTTTAAGGATACTAAATCAGCATAGAAAGAGCCAGAGCATAAAAAGACATTTTTGTTTTCTTTCAAAAATCAATTAAAAGGTAACCATATTTAACTTCAGATATACCTTGAAAGAAGACGAGGTAAAGAGAAAAAAAATGATGATATGCTACATGAAAAAAAGTAAGAACCCATTAAAAGAAAAAGAAACGGAATACAACAAAGAGGATCAAGTGAGAAAGCAAGCTGAAATCTCTGTTTGTACAATAGATACAGAATTTGAGACTTCAAGAAATTATTTTAATCAGGTAAATAGATTTTCAGTAAAGTTTCAAATGTTTACTTTATTTCATCCACATTATTTATAAAATCCCTTTAACTTACTGTATGTGGCCATGTTCACTTAATGATGGCAATGTGGTCTGAGGAATGTTCTGTTTGGCAATTTCACCAACATGCAGTCATCAGGTGTGTGTACATCCACACACTTCAGACATCTCCCACAATGTCAGGAAATACAAACTTACAAGACCTCCATTTACATGCAGTCTGCTGTTTCTCAAAGCATTGGTATGTGGCTTGTGAAGTACTATTTTGATTTAAAACACAATGTTTTCTGATTATAAATTTAAATGATGAAATTTATGACAAAACTAGTTACAGCAAATCCTAGCATCTTGTAGATGTTCAGCATTTGTTTCCTGAATGAAGAAGTTTAATTTAATCACTGATATAAATTCCAATTTAGGATTTTTTTATGTTAACATACAGAGTAAATAGTTATGCAACTAGTTAAAACATTTTTTAGAAAGTGTTTCACAATTACATTTCTGTCTGTATTTAAGAAATGTTTTCTCTTACCCAAATTTATCTGTCATTTGTGCAGTTGAAATATAAGACATTTACTCATAAAGAATAAACACTACCTTTTAAAATTATTTTTTAGTCTTGAAGCTACCACTCTTAAATTTAGCTTTTAGACTTCTATCACCTACTGATATACAGCCAAAATCTTGCTGAAATAAATTTGTAGATTTTAGCAGAGAAAAATAAAACCTACAGACAATATCAATGAGACCAGAATGCCAGAATTTACTATATGAAATTTCAGTAATACATCTTTGCAAACAAAACATAGTTGAACAATAACTATTGATCATGGGAAAGTGTAGAGTGTTTTAAATCCATATATTTATAACCATAATGTACATACTTTGGAGGTAAGGGTGGCATTTTTTGTCCCATTGAATTAAGTAATGTTCTTAATTTTAACTCTATTTTTCTACAGCAATCCCATGATGACTTTCAGCATAGCCATATAAAGAGAACAGACTTTTAATATTTTCCACAGGAATAGATGATTTTTCAATGATCTCAAAACCATTGCTTCTACTAGTAGATCTTCTATTTTGGGGATGTGACTTCACTCTCTTGTTAAACATGACCTATATTCACATATGAATATCTTACCAATTTTATGTGAACATAGAAATGTAATGTCAGATTCATTCTACTGTCTCTCCCCTCCTCTCTCAGCCCTTTATTCCTTTTTGTCTAATCCATGAAACTTCTATTTTTTCCTCCCCCACTGTAATGTGTGTTAGCATCCACATATTAAGGAGAATATTTAGACTTTAGTTTTGGGGGACTGGATTATTTCACTTGGCATGATAGTCTCCAGTTACATCCATTTACTGGCAAATGCTACAGTTTCATTTTTCATGTCTGAGTCCATTTCGTATATATGACACATTTTCTATATCCATTCATCTGTTGAAAGGCACCTAGGTTGGTTCCACAGCTTAGCTTTTGTGAGTAGCTGCTATAAATAATAATGTGACTGTGTCACTATAGTATCATTTGAGTATACATTGAGGAGAGAATAACTGGGTCAAATGGATGCTCCATTCCAGGTTTTCTGAGAAATCTCTATACTGCTTTCCTGAGTGATTGCTTGGTGCAATGTATGAGTGAATCTTCCCCACATTCTCACCAATATTTATTGTTATGTTCATTATTTATAGTTATCATTTTAACTAGAGTGAGGTGGAATCTCAGTGTAGTTTTAATTTCCTTTTTTCTAATTGCTAAAGATTTTGAACATTTTTTTTCATATACTTGTTAATTGTTTGCACATCTTTTCTTTGAAGTGCCTGCTCAGTTTTTTTGTTCCTTTATTAATTGGGTTATTTGTTGTTTTTTTTTTTTGTGGGTGTCTTTTTTTGTGTGTGTGTTAATTTTCTGAGTTGTTTATATATTCGGGAGATTAATGCTCTATCTGAGGTGTCAGTAACAAAGATTTTCTCCCATTCTGTAGGCTGTCTACTCACATTCTTGATAGTTTTCCTTTGCTGTAAAGATACCAACCAATTTATTGATTCTTTATCTTATTTCTTGTGCTTTAGAGTCCTTTTGAAAAATTCAGTTTTTACACCGACATGATGGAACACTGGGCCTGTCTTGTATTGTAATAGGCCTAGGGTCTCTAGTCTAATGTCTAGGTCCTTGATACACTTTGTGTTGAGTTTGGTGTGGGGTGAGAAGTAAGGGTTAAATTTCTCCTACTAGGTATGGGTTTTAAGTTTTCCCAGCACTATTAGTTAAAGAACCTGTCCTTTTCTCAATGCATGATTTATAGTGTGTTTGTCTAGTATTAGATAACTGTATATATGTGGATTTTCTCTGTGGCTTCTCTTCTGTTCTGTAAAGTTTTGTTTTTTTATTGGTTGTTCACAACATTACAAAGCTCTTGACATATCATATGTCATACATTAGATTGAAGTGGGTTATGAACTCCCAATTTTACCCCAAATGCAGATTGCAGAATCATGTTGGTAACACATCCACAATTTTACATAATGCCCTATTAGTAATTGTTGTATTCTGCTACCTTTCCTATCCCCTACTATCCCGCCCTCCCCTTTCCTCACATCTTTTCTCTCTATCCCATCTACTTTTAATTGTAAATGGACACAATATATTTATTTTATTTATTTGTTTTTATGTAGTGCTGAGAATCAAGGACATGCTAGGCAAGTACTCTACTGCTGAGGAATAACCAAAGCTCCAGGTGTTAGTTCTTAAAGTATTTTTTTTAACTTGGGTCACAGATACCACTCTCTGTTGCTGTCTTGTAAAAATGAATTAGAATAGGAAGAAGTAATTCTGAACACAGCTAATATTTCCTTAGACTTAATGAACAAATCTACTTTTTGTATATATTAACAAATCTTTTTATTTCTATTAATGTCCACTTTTTATTTCTATTTGTGATGATTATGGTAACTATAACTAACAGTGTTGGCTGTTTTCTCTGTCAAGATGTGGAATAGGAGGACAATTAAAGCGGTAGAGAAGGAGAGATTTACCTACTGTGTAATTTACATATAGCTTTGATTATATAATTATAATCTTATATTTTAGTTTTTCACTTTTTTTGTAAAATATCTGAGTCTTGTTTTATGTATTAAATAAAATTTTAAAGTATATGTTCAGGTTTTTTTTTTTTTTTTTTTTTTTACTTTTAATTGCTCCAAGATGTATTTCATGAGCTCTTTATGCTGGCCTGATATCTATATTTATACCTCAGCCTTATTTGATGTTTTAAATCTTGACATGTTCTCCCAATAATATTCCAGGTCTAGATTGACAGTGATGTGTGGGTGCAATGCCATTGCCCAGTGTGCTTCAATTAATTCTGTTGTGAGAAATTGCCTGTGGGAAACCCACCTGAAACTGTCAATTCAGTAATCTCTTACATTTTAAGGCTTGTCTTGGAAAAAAAAAAGAACTCTTGAAACCACAGTTATTCATACTTAAAATGTGAATGGAATAATGTATTTTAACTTGTAAATCTATTAACATTTTTAAAAAACAAAATTCATATATAAGAGGATATCAAATTATTTATAAAAGTTAAGAATAATTTTTAATTTGATGAATTTGTCTAAAAATTAATTAATAGTTTTGAATGCTGAGTCTCCTACATTAAAACAATTATAATTCCTACAGTAAAAAGTCACAAGCCACAGAAATCTGATTGGTGATATCATTGTATGGTTCTAAAATGGGAATTGCCATCAAACATTTATCATTCCGTGTGACTTAAGAATTGTCCAATGTCATTATTTGGTTAAAAGTGTGCCCCACTCCCCCTTAAAAAATAGTTGATACATGTTCAGATGATTGATGAGAAGTGAGGAAACATTGTACCTACAGAAAAATGGTCTCCAGAGAATCATTTTGACTTTTGAATTCTTTCTCAGTTTTGATACTTCTGTCCAGGGAGTGGTTACCTTTCTTTTTAACAAGATGACCCAATCTCCTTCATCCCAGTGTGTATCTCAAGGAGACCGATCACCATCAACCGGGGTGGGGGGGCAGTCAGAGCATTGGCTCTACTTTACATCGATATCAGCAGAAACCATGGCAAGCTCCCAAGCTCCTCATAAGATATGCAAACACTTTGGAATCTGGGGTACCCTCAAGGTTCACTGGCAATGGATCTGGGACAGATTTAACTCTCACAATCAGCAGCCTGGAGCCTGAAGACGTTGCCACTTATTTCTGTCAACAAGGTAACAGTTTCCCACCCACAGTGATACAGGCCATGATAAAAAACTCCCAGGGAAGCAAAAGTATGAGACTGGGCTGCCCCAGCTGCTCCTCCTGCTGCCTCCACCTGCTGAGGGCACTGCTCAGAGGCAGCCAAGGTCACTGGGTGGTTTGGGGAAGGGCCCAGGGACGCTCCTCTGTGGCATTACTCATTTTCCTTCTCCTCAGCTTCAGAAACACAGACGTGACAATGTGCCAACTGATGGAATTAAGTGGACATCAGTGCACCTGCCAGGGGTAGGGGTGAGGTTATGGCATCAGACACAGGGATCAACAGAGCTTGAAGAAAGCATTTGTTTTTTCCCATATTTACTGGCTTCAACATTCATGATATGCTGGATATGATTAATTTAAAAT
The DNA here is from genome assembly GCF_052094955.1 of Ictidomys tridecemlineatus. Lineage (NCBI taxonomy): Eukaryota > Metazoa > Chordata > Mammalia > Rodentia > Sciuridae > Ictidomys > Ictidomys tridecemlineatus. The sequence continues at coordinate 21,041,089 of NC_135488.1, read as the reverse complement.
GGTAGAAGAGGCTCTCCCTTCCTCCACAATCATCTGTGGGCTCAACATGGCCCCATGAAGCTACTGGATGGACTGACCTGTGATGCAGCCAGAACTGAGGACTTCAGGCCAGTTCTCTGTGTGACCATTACCTGCATGCTCCTGATACATCCCAATGGTTCTGTGATGCTGAGGCGGGGAATAGGGCCATCTCCTGTCAAAGCAAAGCACTGGATACATGAGTTTCTCTGAAATGAAGGGGTGTTTGGAACTTTTGCAGTTGTTTCTCTGATCATCACCATCTTCTGGAACAAGTTTCTGCAGGGACCAGTATCGAGGCTCCAGAGCAGCAGGAAACCTGTCCAGGGGACATGGTGTTATTGTAAAGAAATTTGGGGAAGGAAAGTATGGGGGTGCCTTGCTGGAAACTACACGTGAAAGAAGATCCTAATTGTGAAAGAATAGGAATGAGGACTAGGTGCCTGGATTTGGTCTTTTCATTCATGGCTACCAGGATCAAGGTGCTCCATATCCAGGCAGAGGAAGTACAACACCAGCAGGTTCCCCTGTGACCAGGGCTGAAGCTTTGGACACCTGCAGATCAGACTCACATTGCTCAACCACATGTCCTCATGGCTCCAAGACAGAATGGACAGGCTCTAGCTTCCCAGCTCTTCCTGATGGTGGACACAGTGATTGAGGAGTAAAGGAGAAACACTGTATTTGATTTTATGAATACTGCTGATGATATTCAGAAACTAAATAGGCAGGAATCCTCTGCCTTTTAGTCACATTTATTGTCTCACAATCAAGAGTTTACTTGAGTTTTAGATCAGATTTTGGACTAGGACTTTTGCATAAACAGGAATTGTTAAGATTATGGGGACTCTTGAAGGGAGATTAAATGTATTTTTCATGGTGAGATGGACATGAGTTTCAGGGGTACAGGGGCTGAATACTATTGTTTGAACATAAAGTGACCCTGAAACTCAAGTTAGTGCAGAAATTTTCAGATATGAAATGATGAGATTATGAAAATGGTAACCTCAGGAGTGGATTAATCCACTTGGTAGATTTTATAATTGGATGGATTAACTGGGTGGTGACTTTGGGCATACTGGGAAATCTTTGAGGAAGTTAGGCCACATGTCCTTGAGATGTCTACCTTGTCCCTGTGGCTTCTTAGGAACCATGAGATGAGCAGCTTCTCTTCTCCATGCCCATCTGCATTGGGCCATTTTGGACCAGAGGAAGGGAATCAAATCAGACAACCATGAATTGAACCAAACCTCTAAAGGTGAGAGCCCAAGTCAACATGTCCTCAAAAGAAAAAAAAAGTGAAAAATGTTTAACTCTTTCATGAGTATTGTCCAGTCCAAGCCTCAAACCTCATTCAGCTAACTCAGGTTCTGAGCTCCTTCCTATGGCCATGTCCACAGGTTCACATGCTTCTCTCACCCCAGCCCAGGCCTTCTCTTTTGGGTGGCCTCCAAACTCAGCTGCCCCAAGCTCAACAAGTTTTCACACTAATGAGGTTGGAAGTTGCTTTAGTCAGATTTTTCTTTTCTGGAACCAAAAACCTGACAAGAACAATAGGCAGACAAGTTTATTTGGCGCTCACTGTTCCGAGGTCTCAGTTAATAGTCATCCAAGTGCATTGCTCTGGGCCCCAGCTGAGGCAGAACATCCTGGAAAAAAGGTTACAGGGAGAAATACCACTTAGGATGAGGTACCAGGAAGCCAAGAGAGAGGCACTGCACATAAGAGGCAAAATCTATCACTCAAAGCTATGTCCCCAATAATCAACCTCCAGCCACACCTTGCATGCCCACAGAAACCCCCTAGTTAATCTTCAGGGGATTAATGCACTGATTAGAGATTAGGTGACAACTCATAATCTAATTATTTCTTCTCTAAACATCCTTGCATTGTCATACACATGAGCTTTTGGAGGCATCTTATATCCACATCATAACATTGTGCCCTGACCCCACAGGTGGGCTCATGACCACCTCACAATGTGAAATACATTTAGGCCATTGCAGGAGTTTGCATACGCTTAACATTCCTGCATTGCTCAAGTCCAAGTTCAATGAAAACTAAGAGTGTGATCCCCTGTACAAATCAAAATCATGTTAAATATATCTAATATACAAAATCACCAAGTAAGCATTTCCATTCAAAAATAAAAAGGAAGAAAAATTTAAAAAGGAAAAAAGTCCCAGGGCATTCAAAGAAGGAATGGGACCAGTATACCAATATCCAGCTGGGAAAATTTATTCTGTATCCCCACATAAAGCACAGGGCACATGGCACTCTGATATTTTCTCCAAAGGGCTGTGGAGCTCCACAGATGGCTTTGTGGGTGCAACCCACATGCCTTCTCTCTGGTCTTGTTTCTGCTTGATCCTGTAGCTTTTCTCAGCAGATGTTCTGTGTTACTGGCATCTCTCAGTCTGAGGAATCTCCAATGGGCCTTCCATTCCTTTCAGTTTCTCAAACATTGCCCTCTCAGAGGCACCCCACATAGACTCTGATCTTGGCACACTTAGTCTGGCCTCCCAGGATGTCCTTTGAAATCAGGTGGAAGATTCCACAAACCCCCAGCTCATTCCTCCTGTATTCTTGTAGAACCAGCACTGTCATGTCACATGACTAAATCCATCAGGGTCACTCCAAGTGAATTTGGGGAATAAATAAAAACACATACACAGAAAGTATCTTTTCTTTGGGTTCCATGACTGCTCCTCAGCAGCAGCTCCCACAAGGGGGACAAGTAGGCAAGAAAGAGAGCTGGGAAGAGGTGCTGAACACTTTTATTGGGAGAAGCCATTCAAATAAGGCAAGGAGTCAGGATTACAAAGGACAGGTGAAGATAACTCAACCCCCGTGGGTGATGCCTATACCTGGAGCCATGCCTCATTATCTGAGTGGGCAAAACCCAAGTTACTGCAACCTGGCACTGCCAAGTCAGACTGAAGGAAATAATTGGTCAGAACCTGGTGCATCAGGACTTGAAGGCATATGCATCCCGGGTAGCTCCGACCCAGCACCACAGGGTTGATGTCAACATCTGCCACCATCTTGAAGAGTAACCAAGTCTTCAGGAGCCATGGCTGAGGCGGTTTCTGAGTGTCTAGGGAGGTGACATGGTGAAACAACTCCCTTCACCATCCCAACCCCTATGCAAATAGTCTGATTTCTATATTCCAAAAAAGTTGTATAGAAAATGTGTTTGACAGATTCTCATTAAAGTAATGATCAAAACCATAATATTTATTCTTTTACTCAATAAAAAATAATGCTGGGCTAGGATTCTGGCTCAGTGGTAGAGCTTTGGCCTAGCAAGTGGAAGGCTCTGGATTTGATACTTAGCACAACATATAAATAAATAAAAAGAAAGGTATTGTGTCTGACTACAACTAAAAAATAAACATTAAAAAGAATGCTGCTCTGCCACCGTGGTTTGGGTGGCGGCGGGCTCGCCGGGAGTTGAGTTGAATGAGAGAAGTGGGACCCTGACCGTGACAAGAGAAAGAAGAACCAGTTCAGATTTCAGAGCTTACGTAGAATCACAGTGAAGCATTCTGGACTCAAAATATATTATCAAAGACCATTTCCTTCCACAACTAAAATGCCAGAAAAACCAGGGAGCCATAAACACTGTTGGAAGAAGATGCACTCTCACAGCTATGACTTTCCAGTTATTTTCCAGCAATTTTTATGGGGAACAGGGACAAAAGATCTGTAATTGGTCCAGTAGAAGACTTCAGAAAGAAAGCAAAGAACTTTAGGCATCTAGTATGGCATGGGAGACTCACTAGAAAATTCCTTGGGATTAACTTTATGCTTCTTAACCAATGTACTTCATGCCAACTTGACAGCTGCAGAAATCAAAAGGTGATCTTCCTGCCTCATATCTGAGATGAGCATCACCACAATTACTTTGACCCCAAGAAACTGCAGAGAAGAGAACAGAAATAACACAAATTGAAGTTGTATCAATTTGCAAGTTTGGATGTGATGTACTATTTGTTATTGCAAATATCGGTTCTTCTGCAAAAATAAGAAGCAGTATCAAACAAGTTCAGAAGAGAGTTAACACATTTGTGACATATATTGGTAATCAGATATTAAGGATTCTGCCATTTTATTAATTGGTTTGTGTTCTATCCTATTGCCAATTTGCTCAGCAATCAATCATGAGTTAGCTAATTTGTATATGGAAGAGCAAACAAAAGTTTCATTGAAGAAGTAGTTGATTGAGGATACATTGATGGTTTCCATTTATATACAAGCAACTACATGTACCACTATCTGACTTAAACAATTCATGAATAGTACAGTTTTACTTCATCTTGTTGCAAATGAAATTTCTGCTTTGTTGAAGGCTTCAGAAAATGTCAAAAACTAATTGGAGGGCTAGGGTTGTGGCTCAAAGGTAGAGTGCTTGCCTACCATTTGTGAGGCACTGGGTTCAATCCTTAGAACCACATAAAAATAAAATAAAGATATTGTGTCAACCTATAACTAAAAATAAATATTTAAAAAATGCTTACACCCAGGATAATATTGTATTATTGATGGTTAAGGAAACAATCTATTATACACTGTTAGGTTACTCTAAGGTGATGATTTCCATATTTAACATAAACATATTTCACATCTGTAAGTGGATGACAAAGAAAATATAATTTATGGGAAAGTGTTTGTAGCACAAGTCTTCATACTGCACTTGAACCCCTGAGCATGAGTGTGAACCAATATATCCAAAATTCTGTTGTCATTTGCACATGTCCTGTGTCTGTCCTGGAGCTGTCACCCACTATCCTGAGTAGGATGCTCACCAGGTCCTGCAGGTGCAGCAGCCACAGCACCAGCCCCCATGGAGGGCAGCCTTCAGGTGCAGCAGGAACAGCTGCAGAGCTCAGGAGATGCTGGACACCAGGCTGGGCTCAGGGGTACAGTGCAGAGCCTTGGAGGTGGACAGGCAGGCCTGAGCCAAAGCATGGACACTTGTGTGCAAATTCTATTCAGGGCATGATCAGGATGTTCACAGAGACCCTTCTCCCCTCATTGCTGAGGGCTCAGGCCCTATAGGCCCTCAAGGGAGTAGCCACATTGTCCTCCCCAGAAGAGCCACTGAGGTACAATTCTATCATCTTACTGCCTGAAGCTGGTCAAGACGCTCCTGCACCCTGACACCACCTACTGCCATCTCATCCCCTAGGGCAACTTCCTCCTCCCTTTGTCTAGTGAGTCCCTCTCACCAGGCGTTAAAAATATGGAGAGAGGTCTTCTCAGCATGTCCTGTGCCTTTCTGTCAAGGGAAAACACACAGGGTATCACACATGTTTTTAGTCTTCCTTTTTGTGTGACTGTCCCCTGTTGAATCTGAAAGCAGCATCTAGCGTGGCACCATCAGGACCGGGCCTGGCTGCTGAGCTCCTGCTGCCTTCTGTTGCCCTCTACACACCCTGCCTGCCTGGGAGGGCTGTGGGGCAGGGACACAGACCATTCTGTCCCGCAGCAGCCACACTTCCTTCAAGGCACAAGAATCTCCTTCTCCCACCACTGGGGATGAACATCTCCCCATATGCTCCTCCTGCCCAATTGCAGCTGACAATCTGGAGATTCTCAGGAGAGTTAGTTGGGAACAGCTCTAAAATCACATCCTCTCTCCCTTTCCCATTTCTTTTCCCTTGTACCTGGGCTCCTCCTTGCATACCTGCCTAGGTCTTCCAATCCTGTCCCCTCCTATCTGAGTTCCCAACTGTCAGTCCTCACTTCCCACATGGCTGTCCTCATGTGGGTCATAACCCTCTTCTCCTGCACATCCTGGCCCTTGGCCTGCCTCTGGTTCCACTCCTTGGATGCTCATGGGAGAGTCCAAGATGGTGCCTGGTGGTCTCTAAAGAGACCAGAAAGGAGAGCAGCAGATGTTCAGAAGCTGTTCGTGTGGCCAACATGGTCCACTGTGAACAGAGTAGACAAAGGAGCCATCAAACTGCCAAAGGTACCTGTGTCCCTCCAGTCAGAGAGAGGCCACCAGCACTTGTGGATGTGTTTGTCCTGCAGCCAGGCAGTCACAGAGCCAGCAGTTCTTCTCTGTGCGGGGCAAGCCAGCAGGGAGGAGCTGCCCATGCCCACCTCTGGAACAGAACTTCTGTCCTCTTAGGGCCCATAACCAATACTTAACTCTGTGACATCTCTGTGTAGCTATAGATTCTGAGGTCACCCAGTGTCCTGAGCAATGGTAAGGTCACTGTTCCAGGCAGCAGGAGCACAGGGTCAGCCCTTGAGCTTCATGATCCTCAGTTCTCTGTAGTGGAGAATGAGACATAGCTTCTAGTACAGACATGGGTTTTCAATGCCCAAGCTCACTGTAGCCAGCTTAAGGTCAGCAGACTCTGTGGCCCACAACTGTAATCCCAGCTACTTCAGAGTCTGAGGGAGGAGGATCACAGGTCTAAAGGCAGTGTGGGCCACATACGTACTGTCCCAAATTAAAGTTTTCAAATACTTGCAGTGTTATTCTGACACTGCCTAGCCAACATGAGGCTCCAACTGATCACCAAAACTAAGCAAACAAACAAAAACTTTCCATTGTACAAATAGGCAAAGTAGTATGTTCATGGTTAAAATATTTGGATTTCTGATGCACATTGTATTTAGACTTCTCAATATAGTTTATATTTTAAATAGCATGTACACCGCTTATTTTATTCCTTTTATTTCCAAGCACACTTGAACTCTGGCTGAGAGGATTCACTGGGTGGGTCTTTCTGACCTTCCTCTTTGGATCACCAGGGTTTCTGCCCCAGGACCTGTGAGCTCAGCACTGGGCACAGCCTCCCTGAGAGCCAGGTTCTGTCATGACTCCTGGTGCTCCTCACCTGGCTGTGGGCTCTCAGCTTGGCTTAGCCCCAGGGTGTGGAGTTCCTTTCTTTCCTGGATCCCCTGACAGGCAGCTAATAGGCAGGGCCTCTGCTTCCCCAGGTCCTCTGCCCCATTGTCAGGAAAGCCATATCCTCACAGCCCAGGGCCAGAGCCCATAACTCTTGGGTGGCACCAGCCTGAGCTCAGCCTGTTGAGCCCCTGCCCCAGCCTCTCCCATTTAGTCCAGGCCTGAAGGACTGAGCTGAATTTTAATGCACAGACCTCATTTCCACAACTCAAACCAAGGTTGTCACCAGAAAAATTATAACTTACCTCTATTTGCATCCTCAGGTCCTGGCTTGCACCAATCCTCCAGACAGAGATTCCTTGGGTTCCCACTTTCCTTCTGAATTCCACATGAAGCATAGTGAGCTTACAGGGCAAAGCTCTCCACCCTTGCCCAGCTGCCAGCCCTCTACTTCAGTTTACTGAGCACCAGCTCTGTGGTGCTGTGCATGGTGAGGACAGGCGATCCTCTCCCCAACCCAGGCAGGAACAGGGACAGGGGCACATTGGATCAGCTCAGGGACCTATGAGAGCAGAGAGGGTTGGGTTTGGTTTCTGAGAGGATTATGATTCCTCATGAGCAGAATGGAGCTGAAGCCCTTGGACACTCTTCTCCATGGCTCATACATGTGTCTTCCTTGGCCCAGGAGGAATGAAACCCAGGTTTGAATGTCCAATGTGCTGGGGATGGAAAACAAAGGGGGAACCTGAGTCCTTTCTGCTTTCTCTGAGCTATTTCAAATCCTCACACACTCCAACATTCTTAGTTGATTTATTTCTTAAACCTTCCCTGGAGGGATAAATGAAACTCAAACTTGCTTCTAAAATCATTCTTACTTCTCTAGAAAGGATGCTTAAGTGAAAGACGAGTCTGGACTTGAGCCCTGCTGCTCAGGAGGCAGTGTCCTGTGTTAAGTGTTTGGGGAGACTGAGGCAGGCAAGCCTGAAATCAGGTTAGGTCCTTTCCTCCCCTGGCATCTGAGTCAGTCTAAGCCAGTTTCAAGTGAAACCCAAATGTCTCCAAAGACTTAAAATTCAACTCTCTTCTTGTGTGTATCGCTCTTACCTTGCACATGAAAAATTAATCTTTTTTGTTTTTTCTTAATCCTGCTGTATTCCAAGGTCCTTTAACAGAATCAACATTAGGAAACAATACAGTCAGGCATGGTGGCACATGCCTTTAACCTCAGCAGCTTAGAAGGCTGAGGCAGAAGGCTCACAAATTTAAAGTCAGCCTCTGCAAACAAGCAATGTTCTAAACAACTTAGCAAGACTCTGTCCTCTCTCTCTCTCTCTCTCTCTCTCTCTCTCTCTCTCTCTCTCTCTCTCTCAAACACACACACACACACACACACACAAAACAACAACAACAACAACAACAAAAAGCTATATGTGTATATATACATATATGTCTGAAGATGTTAATCAGTGGATTGCAACTCTGGGTTAAATCCTGGGTAGCCCACTGGAAAAAAGGAAGAAAAAAAAGAAAGAAAGAAAGAAAGAAAGAAAGAAAGAAAGAAAGAAAGAAAGAAAGAAAGAAAGAAAGAAAGAAAGAAAGAAAGAAAGAAAGAAAGAAAGAAAGAAAGAAAGAAAGAAAGAAAGAAAGAATTATAGACCATTCTTTGAAGAATGAAGAGAGCAATAAGTTAAAACTCACAGGAAAGTGACCAAATCTATCCTATGGCTCCAGGGTAAGCATGTATTCTGTAGAAAAATTCATGTTGTCCTATTCTGACCTGCGATGCCTGGGGACATGGGCCTGTGCTGAGTGACATATGAGCCAGCCCTGCACAGCCTGCTCGGCCCTGCTGAATTGCATGTGCCCACAGCACAGCCCAGTGCCCTGAGCACTTCGTAAGAGGCTGCTCACACCCTGTGCAGTTCAGTTCCTGTCAGGACACTGCATGGCCATGAGGGCCCCTGCTCAACTCCTGGTGCTCCTGCTGCTCTGCCTCCCAGGAAAGGGGGGACAACACTGAGCATGTACTAAATGCACTATGGTCAGTGTTGACTACCCCTGCCCATAAGTTCTTTAACTGCATGTCTAATTATTTGAAACTTTGTTTGATTTTGTCATTTCAAATATCAGCTGCCAAATGTGACATCCAGATGGCACAGTCTCTATCGTCCCTGTCTAAATCTTGAGGAGAGAGAGTCACCATCACTTGCCAGGAAAGTGAGTACATTAGTGATGATTTATACTGGTACCAATAGAAACCAGGTCAAGCTCCTAAGCTCCTCCTTTATGATGCAACCAGTTTGCAATCTGGGGTCCCCTCGAGGTTCACTGGCAGTGGATCTCGGACTGATTTCACTCTCACCATCAGCATCCTGGAGCCTGAAGATGCTGCTAATTATTACTGTCAACAGAGTTGGGATTCCCCTCTCACAGTGACACAGGTCATGACAAAAACCTCCCAGGGAGCAGAAGTGTGAGGCTGGGCTGCCTCCACCTGCTGAGGGCACTGCTCAGAGGCAGCCAGGCCCTAAGGGTCACTAGGAAGTTTTCCATGAAGGAAACTGGGAGCCCCTCTGCACTCTTACTCTCTTTTTCCTGCTAAACACTAGCAGACAGACACTGATGCATGTTCTTTATTTTCATTTTAAAATAAAGAACATGCATCAGTGCACCTAGGAGAGGTGCAATGGCATAGATATTGGTTCAAACCACAGTAGAAACTACTGTAGTTATGACAAGCAGGAGTTGCCCCCCACCCCCACATACTTAGTACTAAGATTAAACTCCGGGTATTTAACCACTGAACCACATCCCCAAGTCTATTTTATATTTTATTTATTATTAGAGACTGGATCTCACAGCATTGCTTAACACCTCACTTTTGCTGAGGCTGGCTCTAAACTTGTGATCATCCTGCCTCAAATGCCCCATCTGCTTTTAGGGCTGCACCACCATGCCTGGCACAAGCAGAGGTTTATTAAAGAAAGAGAATGGAAATATGAATGACAGCTTTCTGAATATTTAATGGGATAAATAATTGTATGCATTTGTGCGTTGCAATGTGAGATTTCCAAACCTGCATTTTGTGATCATGAAATCACATAATTAGTACATTCCTCACACTACATATTTATCAAACATTTATGGTGAATCTTTCCATCCCCAGTGACTTTGGCAATAAAAGACACAGATCTAGACATGGGGATGCTCTGTTCCTCCCACAGCAATCAGTGTCATCTGCCACAGAAGGTGGGAACCTCTACCCATGAAGCCCTTGACTCTCTGGGACCCTCTTCTCAATTATCACTTTTGAATCTCTGGTTGTCTGCTAGTCATTTGTCCTCAGCTACAAGAAAGATCAGTGATATGAGCTGGACATCTGTGTTTCTAACAGAATCTGTCCCAGTGATAAATGCAATAGGGTCAGCTCCCTGAGCAATAGTTAAGATTAGCAGTGAAGCCCCATGGGACCCAGAGTCTAAAACCCTAACCATGTTATGCCTAAGATCGACCAGTAGACGTCAGACAAGCCCAGCCAACCAGTCACCTTGTCTTAGAAATATCCAAAATATCCAAAAACAGAGTGTACCACAACACACAGCACGCTCCTCACAAACAGAGTCCAGCTAGCAATGCTCCCCCTAGTCCACAGTCACATCCTCGGTGCTCTGGGTGACTCTATTCTACTGCACCTTATTGTAGAGCAAGCTGAGCCTTTCTAGTCCTAATTTCCCATATCCAAAAAAACTCAGAAGCCTAAAGTTTTGGAATAAATTCCAGAAGATTTTGGATTTTTATATGGGAATGATCAGTTAGTAAATGATAAAAAGTTTCCAGAATCTGAAGAAACACTTCCAGGTTCCCACATTTAGAAAATGGATCTTCAACCTGTGTTCTACTTTCCATCATTACAATGTTTGACAATGAGCACATGCAAACAGGAACATCATGGACCAAGATTATGTACAACTATAATGTCTTAAAATATTTAAAATATTCTGAATAAATTTATTAGCCCAAAATTGATTTAAAAATACCCCTATTTTCTAAAACACTGTTTTAGGAAATGTGCCTCTTGTGCATTTCCAGAGACCCTAGAAGAGAAAGCTGAAGGAATTCTAGTGCAGCAGACCCCAAGTGGAGGTGGTGGGCTTTTCCTTTTTGTGAGTCATTTGACAAATATTATAGAGAAGGTTAAAAGACAAAACAATGTTCCCCTGAGCAGGAAGGCTGGGACATGGCCTGTGAGGGTTTCCTGAGGTGATGGTTTGAACGTAACTGATAAAAAGAGTAAAGAGATCAGCTCTAGTGGCTGTGATGGATAGTCCAGTAGATATTATATTGCAGATTAAGACAAATAAGTAGAATTCAAGAGCTGAGAGAAGGTAGTGAAGAGACCACCCAGAGCCCAGTGAGGCTGTGGGGAGAAATTAAGGCTGAATCCTGTTGGTCTCAGGAAAGCTGCTCTTTGACAGTTGTGAGGAGCATTTTCACCATGGAGACAATGATATCATAAAAAGAACAGAGGTGTTGAGTGTCATTGGTCAAGGGATCATCTTAATTAACTAGAAGTTACATCTGTAAGGAGGGTACTGCTAGTGTCAGAGCTTTACTGATGTGGAAGGTGAGTTGAGGACAGCTTCAGAAAACTCCACCCATGTCCCTTGATCTGTGGGACAGCTCTGTCCCCAACCTTATGACCTAACTCAGGGCCAGCATGAGAGCTAGGCAACTGAGTAGACACTTTTCAGCTGTGGTGAAGCAGTCACAGCTGGATGATGGGGATTCCATGGGAACATGGAGTAGCATCAGTGCAGGAGCTTCCTGGAGACAGAGGAAGGTCAGGAGAGCAAGAGTTCACCTACTGGAGGATGTGGCAGATTTACAGGTGACAGTTGTCCCCTGTTAAGGAGAGAAGGCCTGAGCAGGCTGACAGTGTGCATGTACAGGCAGGATGGTCACAGAGTACAGAGGATCATGGGAGGCAGAGCTCCTTCCTGCTGGACAGCACCACCATCTGCCTCAGGAACCTGGAGCCAACAAGGAGCTCAGAGCCTGTCCTGCTCCTCTCTGCACTTGAAGTTTCCTTGAAGCTACACTCGCATTTCAGGAGAGTGTTGCTCTTCACTAAATCTCACAAGGGTGAGGTTTCTTGCTCCTCCAATCCCTCCCTAGGGTCAGAGCTATATCAGTGCCTGGGCCAGATCTCCAGGAAGCTCTGCTTCAGAGGGACGCACAGGGAGCTCCTCTGCCTTCTGTTCCCCTGGCTCCCAGCTGAGGAGAACATGTGGTGGTTCTGCATGTCTGTGAAAACCCCTTCAATGCTTTGGGCCCTTTTTCCAGCACGCTGGCTCAGCAAGCCCAGTGACCAAAACTGCAGTGATTCAGTTCTATTGTTGAGACTGTGGTTAGACCCAAATTGAACAAGCAATGATTCAGTCTTAGTTCTAATTCAAGTTTCAATTGACAAACTGTGCTGATACAGACTCGGTGAGGATCCTGTCTGTCTCCAGGGTAATAGCAAGGTGGAGTGTGGGCAGTTAGTGACCTTAGAATCAGCAGAAGCCTGGGAAGAGCCCTGGAGGCCTCATCTGTGCTGCATCCTGCAGCCTAAGGTGCAGTGGGTCATCCAGAGACTTCCCCCTAACCATCAGCATCCTGGAGCTGAGATGGTGCAGTTCATTATGCTCAGGAAGGCCACAGTGGCCACCAGAGCATCCCAGATAATTCCAGAGGAAAATAATAGCTGCCATCTGCCTTCAATCTCTTTCTGCCAGTGCATAACTGTTCTCTCTAGTGACATAAAAGCAGACTTTTACAGTTTTCTGTTTCTTCTGACCCATGGAAGTGAGAATGTTGGAGACAGCAACTTAGCTTCATTCATGTAGGAAAGATGCTTGGTCCATTTTGCCCTCTTTTGCTTCTCCGGGGACATGGAAGAGACAAAACACTATGGGAAGTTCTTGGTGTTATCTGTAGGGTAGTAGGAGAAAATGGAGAGTTAGGAAGATTCATAAACACCCAGGGCTCTGCTCAGGGTTAACAGTGACTACTCAAGACAAATCATGTGCCAGGGTCCCTGCATATAGGGTCCTGACCCAATGATGGCTTCCTCTGTCATAGACAGAGGAATGATGTTAATGATGGCTGCAGCAGTTCTTCTCAGGTCTTGTTAACATGTAATTTCCTCTGCATTCCAGGATAAGGCCTTGGGACACTTCTCTGTATTGTGATCTGGAATATGAGGGTCCCAGCTCCTTCTGGCTTTGAGTCTGCAGAATTTATCCAGCTATGGCTTCTCCTGAACCCAGAGCAGGACTCAGGGCTCCACGGAGGTGGGGATTTGTGGACACTCAGACTCTCCTGGATTCAGTGTCCTGTGCCCATTCACAGGACCTGATATTCTAACAATGTGTTTTGTGTCTTTTTTTCCTCCGACAAACCAGAATTTTTCTGTTTGCTAGGACCCAACAGTGGAAATTTTGAAATCAGATAAAACAAGGACATACCTGATTATAAAATCACTAACAAAGTATTTCAGGCATTTTTCAGAAACACCATTCAGAATCCACTCAAGGGTGGTTTGAAACAGGCTTTCCCATAATAGACCTGGGCATAGGAGGCAGCTTTTGTTACATTCACAAACTCATGATCCTTTATATTGACCCTGACACCCTTCTCAGAAAAAGCATGTGACTTGTGAAGATGACAATTACCTTCTACACCCCTGTGAAAGTCCCCCAATATATTTCTATGTAACCAATAAGCAGCTTCTCCACTGTCTGCAAACTCGGCTGCTGCCCCCTAGTGGGGAAGCCAATCTGAGCTTTTTGCTCCTGACCTCCTTGCCAGTTCACCTCACAGCTTAGACTTTCTTTTTCTAAAAAGTGATGTCACCATATAGACCTCTGTGTGCACCAGGCAGTGAGCCCTTGGTTGGCGTTAATTGCTTTCATAGAAAAGGTTCTGGTTTACAGAACAGGCAGCCTATGGAGTTCAGGTCACTAGAGGAACAAGTCACAGGAGACCACTCCTCATGAATCTCTGCAGATACTTCCAGGAGGAAATGGACCAACCTAATCTCTGCCCTTGCACCACAGCCAAGGGATTCACAGAGTTTCCCGTCTAGGCTTTTATCTCCTGGGCAACGAGACTCCATGTGCCAAAGTATGAAAGTCCAGCTGCTTCTCTTCAGGGACAGGAAGGGGCCTGAGCTCTTATGCCAGCTCCCCTGGGTCTGAGGATGCTGCACCCAGCACACTATGTGTTCATGAGAACCACAAATGGGTCACAGGAGGGCCTGGGTCAGTCCAAGGTCACCTGCAGAACTGTTGTGCACACACCTCCCCCAGTCTTTCTTTCTGTGGGCTTCATGGACACAGAGCAATAATGACCAGGGAGGACTCAAGGACTTTGTACATGAGTGGTGGCTGAAATCCCGTCCCCTCTGTCATGTCCTATCCCCACACAGTGCAATCACAGGCAAAAAACCCCACAGGAAAACACACACAAGAATGTGCATAAGCAGGTTGGTCCGTCCTGTAGGGAAAACTTGTTCACTAGGTACCCAAAATTTGGTCTCACATTCACCATTGATGGGCAGCAGGTAGACCAGGATCCATGGCCCCTCATCTAGGTGGGAGAAGGTGCCGGCCCTGCAAGTTCTCCTCAGGTCAGTGGCCCAACCTTTGGGGTCTGTGACTCAGACTCATGGTTGCTCACATCCATAGTCCTGGCTCCAGAAATGAGATGAGCATGGTCTAGAGCCAAGCTCTTCAAGAGCTGAGGACTCTGACTACCAGTTAAACAAGAGAAGGTGGAAATCAGTGCTTCACATAGATTTTGGCTACCAGTTGCCCTCAGGATGGAGAAGTCAGTCCTTCCTTCCTCGGGTCATGTGAGGATGAGGTGAAGACCTGAGGCCACACCCCACACCTCAGTAGGACTCCGTACAGACAGCTCTCATCCCAAAACTGCAGTGTACCTGTAGCCAGGACATGGACATTAGTGCCCTGTCCCCTCCCATCTCCATGGCATTTCACATGTTCCCAGTCACCGCCTAGTGTCTTCTGTAGCCAATGGTCCAGTGGAGACCCCCCATATGCTGTGGAGCCAGATCTCCTCAGCCTCCTTCAGCCTGGGGTGGCAGCCTCTGCTTCCTTGGATCTTGGGGTCCAAGGAAGGTGTTGAAGGTGCTGCACAGTGGCCCTATAGAATACCCTCACAGAGTATGCAGTGTCCCTCAGGACTGAATTCTTCTCCTGCATCCAGCATTGTGTTCACTCTGCTGCCATAAATAAGGCCCCCACTGGGCAGCTCCACATCAGAAATGGACTTTCCCATGACTGTAGGATCTCAGGCCAACCTCAAGTCACCAGCAGGTCATGCTGCTCCCTCTTGACTCTCAGGTGGCCATTCTCCTGTGTCACATGGCTTTCCCTGGTGACTCTGAGACCTTATTTCCCCTTCCTAAAGGGACAACAGTCACACTGCATTAGACCTATACCTACAATCTCTCTTTTATATAATTACCTGTGTCTCACCCTCACAAAAATTGTCACTCTTTCATCCGGACATCACACATGTCCTTCAAGGAAAAAAAATGATGAAACTCAGGACAACATAGTGGTAGTTATGGTTAAGGAAATTACCTATTTTACATTGTTGGGTTACTTCAAGGTGATTATTTCCATTTTTAAACAAGAATATTCCATAGCAGAAAGGAGAAAAGTAATTTGTGGGAAGGTGTTGGTGGCACAAGTCTTCAGATTGCACTTCTACATGTATGCACACCTATGAACACACACACATCATTGATTCTATGGATGTCACCAACACAGGCCCTGTGTGTGTCCTGGAGCTACTATACCCTTTCCTGAGCAGGATGCTCAACAGGCCCTGCAGGTGCAGCAGCCACAGCACCAGCCCGCAGGGAGGACAGCCTCCAGGTGCAGCAGGAGCAGCTGCAGAGCCCAGGGATGCTGGACACCAGGCTGGGCTCAGGGGGGGACAGTGAAGAGCCTTGGAGGAGGCCAGGAAGGCCTGAGACAAAGCATGGACATTGTGTGCAAAGTCCACAGGATGTCCACAGAGACACATTGTTGCTCCTTGCTGAGGGCTCAGGCCCAAAAAAACTCCCAGGGAGTGGCCACCTCGTCCTCTGCAAAACACACACGAAGGTACTGTGCTGCTCTCCTGATTGCCAGGATAGTTGTAAAATCCCTCCCAAACATTCTGCACCTTGACACCACCTACTGCCTCCTGATCCCCCAGGACACTTCTTTCTGCCTTTGTCCAGTGATGTCACTCTCACTATCCATCAGAAATGTGGAGAGAACACTCACTTCTTGTAAAGTGAGAACACACAGTTTGTCACTCATGTTTGTCTTTCTTTCTGTGTCCCAAGACAGAGGTCACTGTCCCTTACAACTCACCAAGAGCATTAGCATCATCGAGCCTGGCACCCTCAGAACCAGGCATGGCTGCTGAGCTCCTGCTGCCTCATGCTGCCTTCTGCACACCCTGCCTGCCTAGGAGGGCTGTGGGCAGGGACACAGGTCATTCTGGGCACCAGCAGCCACATTTCTTTCAAGAACTTGAATGTCTTTCTATCCGCACTAGGGGACAAACCTCCACTCAGATGCTGTGAGTGCATAGGGTTGCTGACAGTCTGAGAACCCTCATGGAAGCAGGTTGAAGATAGCTCTGAAGTTACATCCTCCCTCCTCTTCCATCCCTTCTCCCTGGATCCTGGGCTCCTCCAGTGTCTCTCCTCTGCCCTCCTGCCTGGGTCTTCTCTGTCCTTTCCCCTCTTATCACCAGAACTGACAAAGTAACAAAGGGAAAAAATAAATATAAAAACTCATTTTTAAAAAGTTATGAAATGTCTATATGCAGACATATACTCATACTAGAGATGCAGAGGAAACACAGGTATATCCACATAATTTATCTCCTATATATACTATATGTGGCATATAATATTCCTTTCATTCATTTCTAAGCAATTTGAACTCTGGCTGAGATGAGGCTCTGGTGTGTCTTTGCTGACCCTCCTCTCAGGTCTAGCAGGGTCTCTGTCCAGAACAGTGGGCTTAGCACAGAGTGCAGCCACCCCACAGAGCCAGGCCCAGCACTAACTCCTGGTCTCTGAACCTCCCCTGTCCATGGTCTCTCAGCTTGGCTTAGCCCCAGGGTGTGGAGCACCTTTCTTCCCTGGATCTGTTGCCCACAGCCTGAGGGCAGGGCATCTGCTTCCCCAGGTCCTCCATCTCACTGCTAAGTGAAGTTAGTCAATCCCTAAAAAACAAATGCCAAATGTCTTCTCTGATATAAGGGGGGTGACTCTAAATGGGTTAGGAAGAAAGAGCATGAGAAGAAGACTACCACTAAATAGGTAAGAGAGGTGGGAGAGAATGGGAGGGAGAAGGGAAATTTTACAGAAGATGGAAGGAGACCTTCATCGTTATACAAAATACAGGTATGGTGATGTGAGGGAAAAAAAGAAATGTGTCACATTAGATTGGGTGAAAAAAAGAAATTTGTCACATTAGAAGTGATGGTAGAGGAGGGGAGAGGAAGGGGGATAGGAAGGGCAGCAAAATAAAATAGACACTAGTATTGCTGTATGTATATACGTGTCTTTATAACCAATGTGATTCTGCAATCTGTACACTTGGAAAAATGAAAAACTATACCCATTTGATTCAAATGTATGATATGTCAAGATCATTGTATTGTCATGAGAAACTAATAAAAAAGATTTTATTGTACTATCCCTTCCCTAAGGAACTTAGCAAAAGTACAGGGATATTTAAAATAGAGTGAAGCTTTTAAACCTTCTCCTTTCCCTTTAATTTACTGCTCACAAGCTCTGTCCTGCTGTTTGTGGTAGGAACAGGTGAGCCCTCCCATACCAGGGCAGGAGGAAGTATCAGGAGACAACTATTGATCCCAGAAATGATGTATAACTGAGGGAGGAAGAAGCTGGGGCTCTGCCTTAGAGGTAGAGAACTGTGCAGTATGCACCAGGCCTTGGGTTCAGTCACCAGCACCAAAGGGAGAAATTAAAGGAAAAAAATAAAACAAAAGAAAAGAAAAAGATTGTGAACAGTTATTGGGAAGGTTTTTGATAACTCTTAGAATAGCAGGGGTTTTATTTCTAGAAAACTTACAAGAGGACCTGATGAAGGACATGATGTTTAGAAAAACTGCAGCCTTCTTTAGATCTTGAGGCATTACTAGGACTTAAAACACATGTGGTAACACTGGTAAAGCAGAATTATACACAGAATCTGGATCTTTACTGTGTTTACTAAAATGCTGACCATGCCCTAATTCTCCAAACTTCAATTTCTAAAGTTTGTAAAATCTCTATTGTTTGTAAAATTATTGTTACTTATCCTAAAAGATAGTTAAGTTGAAGATCCTGGCTGGCCTTAGACCTGCTGGTCTGGAGAAGATGAGCACCATGATAGGTATGAGTGTGCTCTGTGGGACTCTGAGGCAGAGAGGGCTGGGTCAATTGGTATGTCCCTCTTTCCCTGACTCTTACCCATGCTGTGACAATATCCAGAAACACCAAATACCTCAGTGAGTTTATACATCTTCCTCTCTTTTTGTTTTTATTTCTGTTTTTACCTCCAAAGATAAATTCTATCCCCTTGCTTCTGTATTGCCTCCTCCTCTTCCAAGGATCACCAACACAGAACTGTGCTTAAGACACAAGGACAGCCTGTCCTGAACCAGAAAGTGACTACAGATCACCACTCAGAGCTCAGGGGGATGACTGTTTCCTGTGGCCCCAGGGAACCATGTTCACCCCAAGCAAATATGAGCTGCCCTAGTCTGACCTGGCACACCTGGACACACTGAGCCTTTGTTGATTGAACAGGAGGAGCCTCCCTGCAGCTGTGCCCAGCCTGCCCAGCCCTGATGATTTGCATGTGCCCACAGCACAGCCCATTGCCCTGAGGACTTCTTAAGAGGTTGCTCACACCCTGTGCAGGAATCAGTCCCAGTCAGGACACAGCATGGCCATGAGGGCCCCTGCTCAGCTCCTGGGGTTCATGCTTCTCTGCCTCCCAGATAAGGGGAGAGTACCGGGGATTTACTAATCAGAGTGTGCTCTTTGCTGCCTGGCTACACAGGAAATTCCTCTTGTAACATCACTACTTACAAAGATATTTCCAGTTATGTTTCAATAGCAGGTATCATATGTGTCATCAGGATGACCCAGTCTCCATCCTTTTGCTTGTGTTTCCTGGAGACAGAGTCACGATCACCTGCAGGGACAGTAAAATAATTTACAGTGGTTTCATCAGAAAACAGGACAAGCTCCTAAGCTCGTCATCTATAGTGCATCAACCTGGAATCTGGGGTCCCCTCAAGGTTTAGTGACAATGGATATGGAACAGATTTCACTCTCACCATCAGCAGCCTGGAGTCTGAAGATGTTGCCCCTTATTACTGTCAACAGAGTAACAGTGTCCTTCCCACAGTGATACAGGAAAAGACATAACCTCCCAGGGAGCAGAAATGTTAGGCTGGGATGCCCAAGCTGCTCCTTCTGCTGCCTTCACCTCCTGAGGGTACTGCTCAGCTGCAGCCAGGCTCTGAGGTCACTGGGGGGTTTGGTGGAAAGGCCCAGGGAGGCTCCTCTGTGGCCTTACTCATTTTGTTTTTTATTAGCTTCAGTAATGCAGGCCTGACAATGTCTACTGATGGAATTAGGTGGATATCAGTACACTTCTCTGGGGTGGGGTTATGATATAAGACACAGAGTTTGATAAATACATGTGTATTTTCCCATATTTATTGGATTAAACACTCATAATATCCTGGTTATGATTTACTTAGAATGGTAGAAGAGGCTGTCCCTTCCTACACAATCATCTGTGGGCTCAACATGGTCCCATGAAGCTAATGGATGGACTGACCTGAGATGCAGCTAGAACCGAGGACTTCAGGCCAGTTCTCTGTGAGACCATCACCTGTGTTCTCCTGATACATCCCAATGGTTCTGTGATGCCCAAGGTGGGTAAAAGGGCCACCACCTGTCAAAGCAAAGCACTGGAGACATGAGTTTCTCTGAAATGAGGGCGTGTTTTGTACATTTACAGGTGTGTCTCTGATTAGCCCCATGTCCTGGAATAAGCTCCTGCAGGGACCAGTAGAGAGGCTCCACAGCAGCAGGAAACCTGTGCAGGGGACATGGTGTTGTTGTAAAGGAATTTGGGGAAGAAAAGATGGGGGCACCTTGCTGGAAACTACACTAAAAAAAGATCCTAATTGTGAAAGAAAAGGAATGATGACTAGGTGCCTGGTTTTGTTCTTTCCATTCATGGGGACCAGGGTGACAAGGATCAAGGTGCTCCATGTGCAGGTAGAGGAAGTACAACACTGGCAGGTTTCCCTATGACAAGGGTTGAAGGTTTGGATACCTGAAGATTAGACTTACATTGCTTAACCAGTGTTCTCATGGCCCCAAGACAAGATGGACAGACTCTATCTTCCAAGCTCTTCCTGATGGTGGGCACCATGTCTCACTGACTGAGGAGTAAAGAAGAAACACTGCATTTGGTTATATGAATACTGCTGATGATATTCAGAAGCAAGTGGGCAGAAATCCTTTGCCTTTTAGCCACATTTATTGTCTCACAATCAAGAGTTTACCTTGAGTCTTAGATCAGAATTTGGACTAGGAGTTTTGCATAAGCAGAAATTATTAAGATTATGGGGACTCTTGCAAGGAGAGTAAATGTATTTTTCATGGTGAGATGATCATGAGTTTCAGGGGTACAGAGCAGAATGCTATTGTTTGAATATAAGGTGGCCCAAAAACTCAAGTTAATGCAGGGATTTTCAGATATGAAATGTTGAGATTATGAAAATGGTAACCTCAGCAGTGGATTAATCCATTTAGTGGTTTTAAAATTGGATGGACTAACTGGATGGTGACTCTGGGCATGCTAGGCATTCCTGGAGGAAGTTAGGCCACATATCCTTGAGAAGTCTACCTTGTCCCTGTGGCTTCTTAGGAACCTTGAGATGAGCAGCTTCTCTTCTCCATGCCCAACTGTCTTGGGCCTCACTTTGGACCAGAGGAAAGGAATCAAATCAGACAACCATGAATGAACCGAACCTCTGAAGGTGTGAGTTCAAACCAACATGTCCTCAAAAGAAAGAAAGAAAAGTAAAAAATGTTTAACTCTTCCATGTGTATTGTCCAGTCCAAGCCTCAAACCTCATTCAGCTAACTCAAGTCCTGAGCCCCCTCCTATGGCATGTCCACAGGTCCACAAGCCCCACTCACCTGAGGCCAGGCCTTCTCTCTCGGGCAACCTCCAAACACAGCTGCCCCAAGCTCAACAAGCTTCCACCCTAACAATGTTAGAAGTTGCTGTAGTCATTTTTTTTTCCTTCTGGGACCAGGAACCTGACAAGGACAATAACAGGACAAGTTTATTTGGGGCTCACTATTCTAAGGTCTTAGTTAATAGACAGCCAAGTGCATTGCTTTGGGCCCCAGCTGAGGCAGAACATCCTGGAAGAAAGGTGACAGGGAGAAATACCACTTAAGATTAGGTACCGGGAAGCCAAGAGAGAGGCCCTGCACATAAGGGGCAAAATCTATCACTCAAAGGCATGTCCCCAATAATCAACCTCCAGGCACACCTTGCATGCCCACAGTAACCCCCTAGTTAATCTTCAGGGGATTAATGCACTGTTTAGGGATTAGATGACAACTCATAATCTGATTATTTCATTGAACCCTTGCATTGTCTCACACATGAGCTTTTGGGGAGCACTTTATATCCACATCATAACATTGTGCCCTGACCGCCCAGGTGGGCTCATGACCACCTCACAATGTGAAATACATTTAGGCCATTGCAGAAATTTGCATACTCTTAACAGTTCCTGGATTGCTAAAGTCCAAGTTCAATGCAAATTCTCAGTGTGATCCCCTGTACAAATCAAAATTATGTTAAATAGATCCAATATATAAAAGCACCAAGTAAGCATTTCCATTCCAAAATTTAAAAAAAGAAGAAAAAATTTAAAGGGAAGAAAGTCCCAGGGAATACAAAGAAGGAATGGGACCAGTATCCAAATATCCAGCTGGAAAAATTAGTCCTGTAGCCCTACATCCAGCACCTGGGGCACACAGCGCTCTGATATTCTCTCCAAAGGGCTGAGGCATGTGGATTGCATCCTTTGTGGGTGCAACCCACCTGCCTTCTCTCTGGTCTTGTTTCTGCTTGATCCTGCAGCTTCCCTCAGCAGATGTTCTGTGTTACGGCATCTCTCAGTCTCAGGGATCTTCAATGGGTCTTCCACTCCTTTCACTTTCCCAAACATTGCCCTCTCAGAGGAACCCCACATGGACTCTGACCTTGGCATACTTATTCTGGCCTCCAGGATGTCCTCTGTAATCAGGTGGAAGCTTCCACAATCCCCTTAGCTCATTCCTCCTGCATTCCTGTAGAACCAGCACTGTCATATCACAGGAAAATATCTATCAGGGTCACTTCAAGTGAATTTAGAGAATAAATGAAGACACAGACACAGAAAGTACCTTTTCTTTGGGTTCAGTGACTGGTCTTCAGCAGCAGCTTCCACAAGGGGGTGCAATCAGGCAAGAAAGAGAGCTGGGAGGATGGGCTGAACACTTTTATTGGGGAGAAGCCTTTCAAATGAGGCAAAGAGTCAGGTTTTCAAAAGAACAGGTGAATGTAACTCATGTGTGTGACACCTACACCTGGAGCCATGCCTCATTATCTGAGTTGGCAACACCCATGTTACTGCAACCTGGAACTGCCAAGCCAGACTGAAGGCAATAATTGGCTGGAACATGTTGTATCAGGATGTGAAGGTGTCTGCATCCACGGAAGCTCCTAACCCAGCACCACAGGGTTGATTCCAATGTCTGCCACCATCTTGAACAGTGGCCAAGTCTTGAACAAGGAGCCTTGGCTGAGGTGGTTTCTGAGTGTCTGGGGAGGTGATGTGGTGAAACAACTCTCTCCATTATCCCAACCCCCTATGCAAATTAATCTGATTTCTATATTCCAACAAAAGTTGTATAGAAAATGTGTTTGACAGATTCTCATTAAAATAATGATCAAAAACATAATATTCATTCTTTTACTCATTGAAAAAAATGCTTACATCCATGACAACATCGTCTTATTGATGGTTAAGGAAACAATCTATTTTACACCATTAGGTTACTTGAAGGGAAATATCTCCATATTTAACATAAATATATTCCACATCTGTAAGTGAATAACAAAGTAAATATAATTTATGGGAAGGTGTTTTTAGCACAAGTCTTCAGTCTGCACTCAAACCCTTATACACGAGTGTGAACAGATATATCCAAAATTCTGTTGTCACCTGCACAGGCCCTGTGTGTGTCCTGGAGCTGCCGCCAACTCTCATGAGCAGGACGCTCAGCAGGCCCTGCAGGTACAGCAGCCACAGCACCAGCCCCCAGGGAGGGCAGCCTCCAGGTGCAGCAGGAGCAGCTTCAGAGCCCAGGGGATGCTGTACATAAGGCTGGGCTCAGGGGGAACAGTGCAGAACCTTGGAGGAGACCAGGCAGGTCTGAGCCAAAGCATGGACACTTGTGTGCAAAGTCAGTCCAAGGCATGACCAGAATATCCACGGAGACACTTTGTCACTACTTGCTGAGTGCTCAGGCCCAACAGGACTTCCAGGGTGTGGTCACCTTGTCCTCTGCAAAACAGACTCTAAGGTACCGTACTGCCCTCCTGACTGCCAGGATGCTAGTAAGTTCCCTTCTGCACCTAGACACCACCTACTGCCACCTGATCCCCCAAGGCATTTCCTCCTGCCTTTGTCCAGTGAAGTCCCTCTCACTATCCATCAGAAACATGGAGAGAGGACTCAGTTCTGGTAAAGTGAGAACACACAGGGTCTCACACATGTTAGTCTTTCTTTCTGTGTCCCAGGAGAGAGGTCATTGCCCCTTACAACTCACCAGGAGTATTAGCAGGGTCTAGCCCCACAAAAGCAGGACCGGGCCTGGCTGCTGAGCTCCTGCTGCCTCCTGCTGCCTTCTGCACACCCTGCCTGCCTGGGAGGGCTGTGGGCAGGGACACAGGTCATTGTGGGCACCAGCAGCCACATTTCTTTCAAAAACTTGAATGTCTTTCTATCCGCACTAGGGGACAAACCTCCACCCAGATGCTGTGAGTGCACAGGGCTACTGACAGTCTGATGAATCTCAGGGGAGCAGATTGGGGACAGCTCTGAAGTTACACCCTCTCTCACCCTCCCATCCCTTCTCCCTGGATTCTGGGCTCCTCCAGTGTCTCTCCTCTGCCCTCCTGCCTGGGTCTTCTCTGTCCTGTCCCCTTCTACTCTGAGTTCACACCTGTCACTCCTCACTTCCCACATGGCTGTCCTCATATAGGTCATAACCCTGTTCTTCTGCACATCCTTGCCCTTGGCCTGCCTCTGTCTCCACCCCTTGGATTTTCATGGGAGAGTCAATGATGGTGCCTTGTCGTCTTTAGAGACCAAAACATTGAAGAGCAGGTGTTTGGGGCTGTATGTGTGGCTGCCATGATCCTCTGTTAGCAGAGTCCCTGCATTATATCAGCTGTGACTTGCCAGAGGCATCTCTGTCTACCCAGTCAGAGGAGTTGCCAGCAGCAACTGTGGGTGGGTTTGTCCTGGGCCATGCAGTCACTGAGCCAGCTGTTCTGTCCTGTGTGGAAGCAGCAGGGAGGAAGCTAACCTTGCCCAGCTCTGGACACAGAACTTCTGTCCCCTTGGGCTCAAGAACAACTGCCAGTCTGTATGACACCTGCTCCTATCTGTAAACATAGCCCCATGGGTCACATCCTTATCAATGGGAAGGTCACTGTTCCAGCAGCAGTAGGACCTTGTGCAGGTCCTGAACTTCATGGTGTTCATGCTCAGTTCTGAGACTGAAGAGGCAGCCATGGGTTTAGGCAAGAGATGCCTGCTTTACCTGCCTAGGCTCAAGGTGTCTGAAACTAGAGTTCCATGGGCAGGGTGGCACACACCTATAGTCCAAGATGCAGACTTGCCACCTGCCCCTTGGCCCGTCAGCTCATGTCCCCCACTTTATGATTGATGGGGTGATTTATTGCAATCTCTCCATGACACTACTACACAAGCAAAGTCCTTTCTTCCTCTAATGCTCTGTACACATTCCCACAATTGTCCACCTGCAGGTTGTCACCTTGCTAAGGAGAAACTTGACCTGAATGTCCTTTTCCCAGCCCCACAGTAAAGATTTCATTGTAGTCTCTCTTCCCTAAGAAACTTAACACAAGCACAGGGATATTTAAAATAGGGTGAAGCTTTTAAAACTTCTTCTTTTCCTATAATTTACTGATAACCAGTTCTGTCCTGCTGTTTGTGGTAGGAACAGGTGAGCCCTCCCAGACCAGGGCAGGAGGAAGTATCAGGGGACACACTTTATGATCTCAGAAATGGTATGTAACTGAGGGAAGGAAGGAGGGGCTGGGACTTTGACTCAGAGGTAGAGAACTTGTGCAGCATGCACCAGGCCTTGGATTCAATCATCAGCACTAAATAGGGAAATTAAAGAAAAGAAAAAGAAAGAAAAGGGGAAAGAGATTGTGGACAGTTATTTGGAATGCTTTTTGATAACTTTGAAAAGAACAAGGGTGAGAAATTTTACTTGCTTTATTTCTGGAAAAATTACAAGAGGACCTGATGGGGGACATGATGTTTAGAGACACTGCAGCCCTCTTGAGGTCATGAGGCATTACTAGGGCTTAAAAACACATGTGGTAATACTGGTAAAGCAGAATTATATACAGAGTCTGGATTTTTACTTTGTTTACCAAGATGCTGACCATGCCCTATATTCTCCAAACTTCAATCTTTAAAGTTTTTACAAGCACTCTTGTTTGTAAAGTTATTCTTACTTCTCCTAAAAGATAGTTAAGTTGAAGAACATGGCTGGCCTTAGACCTGCTGTTCTGGAGAAGATGGGCATCATTATGGGTATGAGTGTGCTCTGTGGGACTCTGAGGCAGGGAGGGCTGGGTCCATGGGTGGGGCCCTTCTTCCCTGTTACCCATGCTGTGCCAATGTCCAGAAACCTCAAACACCTCAGTGAGTTTATACATCTTCCTCTCTTGCTGCCTTCATTCCTGTTTTTACTTCCAAAGCATAAACTATCCCCTTGCTTCTGTAATGTCCCCTCCTCCTCCAAGAATCACCAACACAGAACTGTGCGTAAGACACAAGGACAGCCTGTCCTCAACCAGAAAGTGACTACAGATCACCACTCAGAGCTTAGGGGGATTACTGTGTCCTGTGGCCCCAGGGAACTATGTTCACCCCAAGCAAATATGAGCTGCCGTTGTCTGACCTGGGACACCTGGACACACTGAGCCTGTGTTGATTGACCATGAGGAGCCTCCCTGCAGCTCTGCCTAGCCTGCCCAGCCCTGCTGATTTGCATGTGCCTACAGCACAGCCCACTACCCTTAAGACTTCTTAAGAGGCTGCTCACACTCTGTGCAGGAGTCAGTCTTGTCAGAACACAGCATGGCCATGAGGGCCTCTGCTCAGATCCTGTGGTTCCTGCTGCTCTGCCTTCAAGTGAGGGCGAATAGTCTTGGGGATTTACTAATCAAAGTGTAGTCAGTGCTGCCTGGCTACTCAGGAAAGTCCTCTTGGAAAATCACTATTTACAAGGATATTTCTTTTATGTTTCCAATGGCAGGTGTTAGAAGTGACATAACGATGACCCAGTCTTCATCCTCCTTGCCTGTGTCTCAAAGAGACAGAGTCACAATCACATGTAGGGCCAGTGAGGACATTTTTGATTATTTATATTGGTATCAGCAGAAACCAGGTAATCCTCCTAAGCTCCTCATCTATTGTGCAGAGAAGTTACTTTAAAATTTCAGGTTACTTACACCCTGTTCAGCATGAAGAATAACCCCCCAATAAGATGCTTGCTGTCACCCCTGATGAGCCATTATTCTGACTACATTCTGGGCACAGTCACCTAACATGTGCCATTTTTTAATGCTAATCCATTCAAGTTAAGTCTAGGTCCCCCCCCCACCCCCTTGACATTAACTGTGGGACAATCCCTGTGATTTCTGGAGTGAGCTCATGCAGAGGTGACAGGGTAAGATGGAAACTTGGGAGTGGACATCAGGATGATGTCCATGAATTATAACTTGACAGAAATCTGCTGATTACTGAAAATATTATCTTCATCTTAACATAAATTAATCTATCTACTCTTCCATCAATGATTTTTGGCATAAAAATATCAGTATCAAAAATATAGATATAGATCTCAGTTAAGGGCATTTCATTAATGACTTTAACTCATTACTATATATATATATATATATATATATATATATATATATATATATATATATATATCATTTTTTGAACAATCACTTTTCAGTATAGCACAGATTTAATCCCAAACAGAGCAAAACACATTCTTGACGATGATATTTCTGCAGTGTGCCTCCTGCCAGACACACTCATAAATTATCTCCACAAAAAAATGTCACATTGGAGATCATCATATGTTATACTATGGAGTTGTGCACCATGATTGTTGTGACTAAATGTAAAACAGCCTGAGTGAGAGGGGACCTTCTGTGGGGCACTCAGGGCTGCCTGTGTGTGAGTTATATGTGCAGGATATGAAGATGCTGATTTCAACTTCTGCTCCACTTACTCTAGAAACATGCCTAACCTTCCCCTCTCCTTCTAGGGTCAGAGCTGAGGAGAGACAGTTGTAACTAGCCACCTGGTCCTGATGTCAGATAGCTGCATGAGTCAGTCCTCAGCAACGAACCTCTTTCTCAGGATGGACCCTCCCATCGAGCACCACCCTCCTGGGGTGTCTGAGTCCTCCTTTGTGGGGAACAATAAACCTTAGCTGACATTTTACCTACAAGCTGTCTTTTTATCATTTCAAAAGATGCTTGTTGCTCTTGTAACTTTCCTTTTCATTGACCAGTTGATCTTTTTCAACTGTGAAAGTTGTACCTGAATTTTAGCGGAGTTCACTATATTTTTGTGCAATATAAAAGGCAGGACATAGTCTTGTGTTTAAGGGTTTCCAGCTGCATGGCAGAGTTTGCAGGAATAAGTAACAGCCCTCACACTGACAGGTGCACCTGAGCCAGTGTGTGACCCAGGCACTGCTGTCCTCATGGTTATAGGAACCAAGGAATGCAGGAAAGAGTAACTGCAGCAAGGAAAGGGAGCAGAATCATTTCAATTCCTGTATGGAGACTCTGTATGGAGTCTTCTGTGATGTGTGTATGTGGTGTGTGTGGCTGTTCCTCTGTGTGGATCAGGGAAGGCCCAGGGACATTGGGAGATGTATCTGAGAGGGGAGGAAGGAGCCCTATGACCAATGGGGGACAGCAACAGCAAGACCAGAAGGGGCACTTGGGAAAAGCAGGGACCTCGAGATCTCGAAAAAATATTGTTCATTGAAACAAAAGAATATATTTTCTTTTTTTTTTTTTTTACTTCTACAGTCTGCAAAATCAACCAGGCATACAGTGCTTGATAACCTTTTCAAAATAAAAATGACTAGTTAATTGACTACAGTCTACATCCTGGATGAGCCGACTTTCAACAGTGCTGTGAAGACATAACTGTGCATGATTTTCTTTACTTCCAATCCTCTTCTTCCCCCGCACATGAGACTTTCTGATCTGTCTCCAGGGTTGAGATACGAACTATTTTCTCTTTTAACTTGACCTCCATAGTGTTTGCTGTCCCAAGAGGGTTCCTATGTAGGTGACCTTGGACACCTTCACTTCCCCCTCCTGTCTCCATGTCTTCTGTACCTGTGTTAGTGGCTGGGATGAGTCACAGCTCTGATGTGCTGAACCTCACAGGCCACAACAGACTCTAGGCCACATCCAGGCCACACCAAGCTCCTGACACATCCTCCTCTGCAGAGCCCCAGGGTCACCATCCTCCTTATCCACCTCCAAGTGGGTCTATTATGGATACAATAATAATGTAAGAGAACTGGATTAAAAAATAAAAATCAAAGCTTCTCTTGCCTGGGCAGAGGACACACCAGTCACACATGACCCTGGAGCCCCAGCACTCCTACAGGGAAGATGGGGGTCTGAGCAGGGTCCTCAGGAGGCTAGGAGTAGGTCTCTCCCTTGCTCAGAACCTGCAGAGGCTAAGGAGAGAGGCCCAGCATCTGGTCTGGTGGCACCTGGAGCTGCAGCACCTCTGGGACCTTCCCTGCTACTCTCCTTGGGTATTGTGCACCCCACCCAACTGCTGAGTGCTGTCCTGGACCTGAGAGTCCCTGGAAGTTGCTAAGGGTCATAAAATGTTCTTATTATCACCCTCCTCACCTTAGACATTTACCATTTATTTCTGGTGAGTCTTTCAAAGCCTGAGCATTTGGCAAGGGAAGGCACAGATTCTAGACATGGAGGTGCTTGTGTCCTCCCCAGCCATCAGTGTCATCTGCCACAGAAGGTGTGAATCTCTTCCTATGGAGCCCTTGACTCTCTGGGACCCCAGGGTTAGGGTGAAGACGCCCTCTGTGCTCACCCCTCCCAGGAGTTTCTCTGTCCCCCCTGTGGGCACAGGTCTTAGCACAGGTGTTGTGGCTGGCACAGGATTCTCTCTCCTTGGTCCCTCCTGAGCAACCTTGCAGGAAAGAAGGACTGGGCAGTGTTAATGGCAGATGTCCTTCAGGAATGACACTGATGAATGGGGTTGACAGCTGGTGGCCCAGGCTGGTAGTGAACTTTTCACACTGTGACCAAAAGACCAGAGAGGAACACATTCAGAAGAGGGACATTTTCTTGGTGCTCATGGTTTCAGTGTTCAGTCCATGGTCGGCCACTCCACTGCCCTGGGCCTGAGATGAGGCAGGGCATTGTGGCTCCTCCAGGCACTTTATCCATTTCTGAGTTATTTTTGGGTTTGGGGTGTGTCTGCCTTGACCTTTGTCAAATGCTTATACTGGAGTATGGCCTGAGTCAGGGATTCATTGGGAGACTGGAGATAGCAGTGGGAAAATTCAGGGGTTGCCCCTCACTGTTCCTTTGAAAACAGCAGAGGGCACTTCAGTGACACTGAAGGCTTCTTTGACAGAATGTCATACCCAAGACTAAACACGACTAAATGTCTGGAGACAAAATTGTTTTTGGATCTGTTGTGACTGGACCTTTCAAAATGTCCCTGATTGGAAATAATAACATTCCAAGTGAATACAAATCAGCTGGTCTCTGCTCAGCAGGTGGCTCCCAGTCACCCACATGGCCCAACACAAGGACCCATCAGCCATCCCTCCAGCCTTTCCAGTGATGTTCCTGCAGGTGTCATCAGCCAGGGCTCACAAGGCTCCTGATAATTCTGAGCATCCAGCCACCAGGCAGAATGACCACAGATGGGCCCTCATCTACCCCACATGGCCACCAGGTCAAGTACTGTAGAGGCTTTTTAGGGATCCTGCACTGTACTGTGGGGAGCACAGATGCACCCTTCCCAGGCCTCAGGCACTGAATTCAGTGCAGTATTAAAGAAAGCATTTGAATCTTCCTGTCATCATCAGGTTGAAACCTCATAAATACAGGACACAACTGAATTGGAGAGATAGAGATGCTCCCCTGCCACCATCCCTGCAAGCCTGCCATGGTCCTGTGAGGCATTTTAATGGAAGCTGAGATATGAACTGAGGGCTTGAGGACACTTCTCTCTGTTCTCACCACCTCTGTCCTCCTGATGTGTGCCAACGACCCTGCAGATGCCCAAGGGAGGGAAAATAGTCACTGTCTGTTGACCCAAACCTCTGTAGACTCTATTTTCTCTAATATGAAGTGGACCACCTGCCTCTTCAGAGACTCTTGGAAAAAGCACCAGGTGCTGCCATATGCTCCAGATGTGGCCAGTGGCCAGGCTCCTTCCCACCTGGAAACATGTCCACTCACCCTGAAAGCCAAGGACATTTTTGGAATGAAAGTTCAGGGAGGGAAGGCAGTTAGACAACAAACATTGTGGATAAAATGGTGAAATCACACAAATAGGAACAATCTTCAGGATAAGTGGGCATTCCTAGGGACACACTTATTGCTAAGGGTTCAGTGGATTTGACAGACAGAAGGTTCACAGTCATTAAGTTTGAATGCCCTCAGGGTTGGTTGTTGTTGTTATTATTATTATTAAATGACTCCAACTAATACTAAGAGTATAGAGCAGAGTGTTTTGGTTTTGGCCTATGTTAACTGATTAATTTCCATATCTGCAACTCCCCTGCATTCTCCATCCCTTCTAATTAAAATGTGATATTTTGAAACATTTTATTAATTACAAAGCACTGATGGTGACTAGAACTGGTCAACCAAGTTGTCCTTGAACCACAGAAAAACTGCGGAGCTGGAACCCTAGCACCATGAGTCTTTGGTCCCTCCATTTCTGTCTAGAGAGTGTTGAGCAGCTGAATACTGTGTGGCTTCGGGTTCCAGACATGGTGGAGGAATCCCAATTCCTGAACTGCTAACATGTAGCTGGAAACTGTTTCATTTTATGATGGAACCATGGTTCAGGAGAGTGCCAGAAATCCACTTAGGACAATTAACCTAAGGAAAGAAACAAGCACAACAGCAAAGCATGTTTCACAACGTGCAAGAAAGCCCCTGTTGCTCTAGCAATGACTGTGGACAGGAAACTCCTCAGGGTGTTCCTCTGCATGTGGCCACTAGAGGGGGCCAGCACACAGCATTGACGGCAGAGAGGGGCCACAAGTCCTTGGAAATCATGTCCAGTGGACACTGATCCTGGGGTGATTGTCACTAGTACTTCATCACCCCCTTTCTTTAATCCCTTAGGTTTTATTAAGGGGCCTGGAGGATGCAGGTGGATAAGGAAGTGGACATACCCAAGATTTCACCCAGGAATGATGCTTTAAGAGTCCAGGTTTTTGGACTTCTCTGGGGAAAGTGTTGCCAGGCAGCACTGGTGGCTGTGGGCATCTGCCTTCTGCCTGTTGGCTGAGAGGTGTGAAGCTCCCAGAGAGAGACCTGGTCATGCTCTCTGCATCTGCAGGTCTCTGGGGCTGTTTCAGTGTGTTTGTTGCAGTGGATCTGACAGCCATGTCCCCTGGACACAGCAGCCTGGGGGCTGGGGTGCCACTGTCCATCACACTTATGGTGGCACATGGCAGAGCACATGCTTATAAACCAGCACACCGGGTGTCAGACCCACTGACAATCTGTAATTCCTGGTACATCAGAGATGATTAAAAAAGACATACACACACACACACACACACACACACACACACACACACACACACATACATCCAGTAGAAATGAGCACAGTCTTTATTTTTTTTCTCTGTTTCTTTTATACAGCACTGTTAATTATAACAAGGGGGAAGAAAAAGCACCCTTTTGTCAGCTTAATCCTTATGAGCATGTATAAATATTCTCAGGAAAACTTTGTTTATGGTCACAGTGCTCCATATTTCTTATCAATTAACTTGTGGTTAGTTATTCCCAGGCACACACACACACACACACACACACACATATATAAATTTTAAACTTGGCAGAACATTCTCTTCTTTTCTTAAGACAGCAACATGGACACAGTTCAAAGAGTTCATACTTTCTCACAGAACTCCTTGTTTTGCTAAGCACAGCAAAACTTAACTGTCTGTGTGTGTGAGCTCACAGTTCCCCCTTAAATAACAATAATAGCAATTGTGCCTGTCTTAGGTTGTGAACCATACTGCAACATTCTTACCCATCATGGAGGACTTCCATTGATGGGAAATGAAAGCCTCTGTCTTAGGTTGATATGAGCAGTGATTCATCTTAGCTGTCATTGACAACAATCATCCAAACATTAGGGGGGCATATGAAATCATCACAGAAGGATGAGATAAGAGACAAGTGATCATACAATGACCAATGACACAAACAAGTATAGACATGCCAAGTATCAAAATCATACATATCATTAATTTTAACCAGAAAATATTAGGAAGCCAGGATGTTAAACATGAAAATAATTTTTCATTTCTTTCAGATTGTCTGATATTATCAATCATTTCTTTCAAATGATGAATTTCTGTATCAATAGATACACTGTTATCTGTCAGATTAAAGCAACACATATTTTTTACTTGAATACATTTTTTATGGTGTAACAATAGTAAAAAATCTATAGCAGCTCTATTATCCCAAACTCCTTGTCGTAAAACCTGCTGTTCTTTATTCAACAAGGCTAGAGGAGTAGATGTACGATTAATGTTTTTTGCCATTACACATGCTAATTTCATAGCTGTCTTATAAGCTGCTGCTGTCAATCCAAGGATCACCACAAGGGAACAGGTCAATGTATCAAACTCTGCTTTAGATAATAAGTTTATATTATCCTTACAGTCCTATGTTAGCGTAGCCATTCTTCATAAGCAAGGAGAAGGAAGTTCAGGAAGCAATGGAGGGAAGGAAAACTGTGAGACAACTAAGACAGCAATGTGTTCCATGAGTCACACTTGTCAGTATGTAGTTGAATGTATAAGTTCCACAGGAAAAAAAAGAAACAGCCTCTTGGAAGTGGGACATGTCCATAACTTGAAGGAATCGCAAAGGAATTATTACATGCAAAAAAAGGTCCCATAGATCTACATTTAGTTGCACAATTGTGAAACTCAGCGCAGGTGTCATTATCTGTTACAATAACAGTAGTTGTTATAACTTGAACTGCATTGCTGAGTAGGTGCCCCAATTAGAATAATCAGCATAAGTAATAGTTTTATCAAAATTGGAGAAAAAGTCATATATTTTATTTCTTCTGTTGGATGACAGACAGGTAGTAAACAGAAACACAATACTGCTCCTAGATGGACATCTTGTTTTAGGCAGATATTATCAGTCCCTGCCAATGGAGCCAATCTCAGCCATACATTGGTATGATTGAAAGAGGCAACTTCCACAGCTCCAAAAAGGAGAAAAAAAGGTTAGGGACAGCATCTATAAGATATAAAACAAATCAAAGAGGTAAGAGCATTCATGATGTAGTTTATAGAAGAGTCAAACCATATCAAATGAGAAGGAATCCATCGAGGTCTGGGATCATTTTGTGGAAAAACACAGGCAGCTCTTTTTCCCCACATTAATACAGGATCAGCACCCATCCATTGTCCTGTTAAAACATCTTTGCACCTTACAAGTGGATGGGCTGTTTGTCCCTTAGCATGCCATAAGCGATCTGCAGCTGTCAATTTTGTAGCTGGGTCTACAGTTAAAAAATTTAAAATAAATAATGCATGTGCTAAATAAGAGCAGGGACTGCAACTATCTACTCCCCCCTTTTGTTTTTGACAGATATGTTTTAAGAGATGATGAGCTCCTTCTACTATACCCTGTCCTTGAGGGTTATAAGGAATATCTGTCATGTGTTTTACATCATAAGTGTGAAGAAATCTTGTATATGATGTAGTAGTAATGCTGGTCCATTATCTGTTTTAATATGTTTAGGGAGACCCATAATAGAAAAAGCTTCCATATAGTGAGCAATTACATCTTTGACCCTTTTTCCTGAATGAGGAGAAGCATAAATGAAATGAGAGTAAGTATCTATAGACACATGAACATATGCTAATTTGCCAAAAGAAAGATAATGAGTAATATCCATTTGTCATAAATGACCCGGTAAAAGGCCTCTGGAATTAATTTCAAAATTAGGAGAGTGTATCTGTGCAGAGCAGAGGGAACAATCGCAAATAATTTGAGAAGTTGCTTTACAAGAAATTACAATGATGAGCTAAAGAAGAAGCATTAAGGTGAAATTGAGAATGTAGAGTTTGGGGAACCATAGATAGAAAGGCAGACATTTTGGAGGCTAAATCAGTGGCAGCATTTTTTTTACTAAGTGGTCCTGGTAAAGTTGAATGAACTTTGTGCCTAAGAGAGAAAACTTTAATTCTGTTACTCAGGGCTGGATAATCATACTAGCAAACACCAAGCCTACCTGTGTAGGTTAGGAATATCTGTAGGCCTTAAACTAAAAACTTTTGTCTCTGGAAGCTCCTCTTAATTTTTTTTTTTTTTATACTTGTCAGGCATTTTTGTCTGAGAATCCTTCTTTGTAGCCTTCAGTCTTAACTTATCTTACTTATCTCAGGCTAACATAAGGTGTATACCTCAAATAATAATAATAATAACAATAATAATAATAATAATAATTATTATTATTATTAAAAATGTCTAGGAATGGTTGTGTTTTGGTTTTAAATGTCTTTACTGAGTGTTTAAGATGAAACAGTAAAACTGACTTTTGTTTTTATCTATTATGAATAGTCAGCTGAGTTTTTATGGAAGTCATTTTTGGGGAAACTTTACAGTAGCTTTTTAGTTTTGTTAGTGTCATTTGCGCTAGGATGGGTCCAGGTCTTGCTTGACCATGTGGCTTCCCTCAGAAGCATCAGGGATGTCTTCCTTTTCTAATTACCCTGCTCTTTATAGTAAATGCTCTGATTTGCTTTTTGTTCTCCAGTGGCCTCATTAATCTTCCTGATTGAGATGTCATGTGGCTTAGAGTTGCAAAGCTCTTTACAGAAGTTCTCTATTCTCTGATTTAGACTGACTTAGAGGGCAAGAGCAAAATATTGGTTTTCTTGGCCCTTTTTATTTAACTTTAATTTTAAATCTTTATCTTAAACATCCAGTAAATAAATTTTAACAGCTTTATATTAAGAGTATTGGGCTTTAATGTCTATAACTTTATAATTATTTATCTTTCTTATTAATTGGGGTCTATATTATCCTATCCATCTTGTAGGTGATGGCTTATTATCTTAAATTAACCCATGTGGTATGTTTTTAAAGCAGTACCTTTGTAAAAAATTAACAGGCAATCTTTAGGACATTTATAAGAAAATTACAAAATAAAGTTAACAAGAGTGAAAACATATTTAATTTGTGTAATAGCTACCTTGAATTTTGGCTGAGTTATACATTATATCACGTGTTTGAGATCCTAGTAATCTTGATAGAAAAAAAGAACAACTTTTGAACATAACTTTTAATGAACTAAAATCTGGCCTACTGCTTTTATAGTCATTTTTACATTTAGTAAGATGGGACACAGAGCCTTATCTCAGGTAAGGCAGGGCTCTTCATAAATCTTAAGTACTGTAGTTATGAAGCTGATCTTTGTCTTTTAAGTATCATTTCACAAAGTTTATATAAATTGTTTGAGGTCACATGAACATTAGCTAACACCATATGATATCACATTTATAACATGAATTAAAGAAAGGCTGAAAATTATCAACCATTTGTGGAAAGGTAGTAAAATATTTTGTGTTTTTTAATATTAACCTTTACCTAGATTGGGCTGTCTTTAACTTAAAAATACATTTAAAAACTCTGAATAAATTTATTAGCCCCAAATTGATTTTGAAAAAAAAAATCCTGTTTTCTAAAGCAATATTTTAGGAAATGAGCCTCTTGTACATTTCCAGAGACCCTAGAAGAGAAAGCTGGAGGAATTCTAGTGCAGCAGACCCCAAGTAGAGGTGGTGGGCTTTTTCTTTTTGTGAGTAACTTGACCAATATTAGAGAGAAGGTTGAAAGACAAAACAAGGGTCCCCTGAGCTGGAAGGCTGGGACATGGCCTGTGAGGGTTTCCTGAGGTGATGGTCTGAAAGTGGATGGTGAGAAGAGCACAGAGGTCAGCTCTGTGGGCTGTGATGGACAGTCCAGTAGATATTTTATTGAAGATCAAGAAAAATAGATAGGATTCAAGAGCTGAGAGCAGGTAGTGAAAAGACCACCCAGAGCCCAGTGAGGCTGTGGAGGGAAATTGAAGGCTGAATCATGTGCATCTCGGTGATGCTACTCTTCTGACAGTTCTGAGGAGCATTTTCCCATGGAGACAATGATATCATGACAAGAACAGAGATGTTGAGTGTCAGTGGTCAAGGGATCATCTTGATTTACCAGAAGTCACACCTGCAAGTAGAGTGCTGCTGTTGTCAGAGCTTCACTGATTTGAAATGTGATGTGAGGGCAGCTGCAGAAAACTCACCCATGTCCCTTGATCTTTGGGACACCTCTTTCCCCAACCTGATGGCCTGACTCAGGATCAGCATGACAGCCAGGCCACTGGGTGGACACTGTGCAGCTGTGGTGAAGATGTCACAGCTGGATGATGGGGACTCCATGGGAACGTGGTGCAGCACAGTGCAGGAGCTTCCTGGAGACAAGAGGAAGGTCAGGAGAGCAAGAGTTCACCTGCTGGAGGATGTGGCAGATTTACAGGTGAAAGATTGTCCCCCTGCTAAGGAGATAAGGCCTGAGCAGTCTGGCAGTGTGCATGTGCAGGCAGGATGGTAACATAGCACAGAGTATCATGGGAGGCAGAACTCCTGTCTGCTGAACAGTACAACCATCTGCCTCAGGGTTCTGGTGCCACTGCACCAACGGGGACAGAGCCTGGCTCTGCTCCTCTGTGCACTTGAGGTTTACCTGTACCCACTGCCAGAACTAGAGAGTGTTGCTCTTCACTAAGTCTCACAAGGGATGAGGTTTCTTGCTTCTCCCATTCTGCTATGGGTTCCAGAGCCATATCTGTGCCTGGGACAGATCCCTGGGAAGCTCTGCCTCAGGGACCTAGAGGGAGCCACACAGCCTCATTTGGTTCCTCTGCCTCCTATTCTTCCAGCTCCCTGTGGAGGGACTGGTGCTAATTGTTTTCATGAAAAAGATTATGGCTATAAGGTCAGGCAGCCTTTGAGCTCAGTAGAGCACTCCTCATGAATCTCTGCAACTACTTCCAGGAGGAATTACCCCAACCTAATTCCTGCAGCCTGCACATCAGTCATGGTAATTCACAGAACAGCCCATCTTGGCTTTTATCCTCTGAGCAATGAGACTCCATATGTCAAAGCATAGAAGTCCAGCTGCTCCTCTGAGGGGACTGGAAGAGGACTGAGGTCTTCTGCCAGCTCCCCTGGATCTCAGGATGCTGCACCCAGCACACTTGGTATGTATTCATGAGAAGCACTAGTAAGTCAGAGGAGAGCCTGGGTCAGTCCAAGGTCACCTACCATACCTCCCACAGCCCATCTTCCTGTAGACATCATAGACAGAGAGCAAAATAATCAGGGACCTTATAATATTGTGGGTGGATGAAAGTCCCTAATCTCTGACATGTGCTATCCCCGAACAGTGCAATCATGGGCAAATGAACCCACAGGAAAACACACACAAGCATGTGCTGTGAGCAGACTGGTCTGTCCTGTAGAGGAAATCATTGTGCACTGGGTACCCACAGTGTGGTGACCATTGAAGGACAACAAGTGGACCAGGACCTCTGCAGGGTCTCCCAGGTCAGTGACTGAACCTTTGGGGGTCTGTGGCTCAGATT
This sequence comes from Ictidomys tridecemlineatus, assembly GCF_052094955.1. NCBI lineage: Eukaryota > Metazoa > Chordata > Mammalia > Rodentia > Sciuridae > Ictidomys > Ictidomys tridecemlineatus. The sequence continues at coordinate 21,002,757 of NC_135488.1, read as the reverse complement.
CTTGGTTGGTCACATTCATAGTCTCCTACTGGCTCTAGAGAGGGGATGGGTGTGGTCTAGAGCCCAGCTCTTCAGGAGCTGAGGACACCCTCTGAAAATTAAGAAAGAGAAGGTGGAAATGAGTGGATTCAGACCTCCAGCTGTGCTCAGGATGGAGAAGTCCGTCCTTCCTTCCCTACAGACAGCTCTCTCCACATAACTGCAGTGCACCTGTGACCAGGACATGGACATTTCTGCCCTGTCCCATCCTGGCATTTCACATGCGCCTAGTCGCCCCCTAGTGTCTTCTGTAGCAAATGGTCCAGTGGAGACTCCCAGCTGCTGTGGAGCCAGGTCTTTTTGGCCTCCATCAGCCTGGGTTGGCAGCCTCGGCTTCCTTGGATCTCGTGGTCCTGTCTCTGTTGAAGGTGCTGTGCCAGTGGCCCTATAGAATACCCTCACAGAGCATGCAGTGTCCCTCAGGACTGAATTCTGCTCCTGCATCCAGCATTGTGGTCACTCTGATGCCACAAAGAGGCACCCCACTGGGCAGCTTCACATCAGAAATGGATTTTCCCATGACTGTGGGATCTCAGGCCAACATCGAGGCACCAGCAGGTCATTCTGCTCTCTCTTGGCTCACAGAGGGCTGTCCTCCTGTGTCACATAGCTTTTTCTGGTGTCTCTGAGACCTTATTTTCCCTTCCTATAGGGACACCAGTCACACTGCATTAGACCCATACCTAGAACCTCACTTTTATATAATTACCTGTGTCTCACCCTCACCAAGAATGTCACTATTTCATCCGGACACCACACACATCCTTCAAGGGAGAAAAAAAATGATGAAACTCAGGACAACATAGTGGTAGTTATAGTTAAGGAAATAACGTGTGTTACACTGTTGGGTTACTTCAAGGTGATGTTTTGCATATGGAGCACCTTTCTTCCTAGGACCTGTTGCCCACAGCCTAAGGGCAGGGCCTCTGCTTCCCCAGGTCCTCAGTTCCACTGCCCAGTAGAGCTGAGTCCTTCCTCACAACCCAGGACCAGAGCCTAAAGCTCTGGGGCAGCCCCAACTGAGCTCTGCCAAGCTGAGCCCCTGCCTCACCTCTCCCACATACTTTACTAGTGAACTCCTGTCCTTGATCTAAAGCTCAGGACACATTTCCACAAATGTTTACTCACATTGTCACCTTAGTATGTACATGTTAGACCTGATTGTTCTTTTTTCAACCCCAACAATTTAAAATTTTATTCAAATCTTTCATCCCTATTTAACATAACTTATAAACACAGGGATATTTAAAATAATGTGAAGCTTTTAAAATCACCCCCACCCCCTTTTTGGCAAGGTAAGGTCACATGAGCCTTCTCAGAACAGGGCAGGAGAAAGAATTATGAGACCCAAGTGATCATCTCACAAATGATATATGAGTAGGGATGAAGGGGATAGGGGCTATCAGTCAGTGGTAGAAAATTTGTAAACAAACATAAGACCTTGAGTTCAGTCACTAGCACCAAATCAAAAAAAGTGATGGCTGTGGACTCATATTGAAATGAGTATTTTTGATTCCACTAAGAAGATTGAAAGTGAATAGCTTTGCTATTCACTCCTGCAACAGTTAAGAAAAAATACAAGGGATTCTATGATGTTTAGAAACATTTTTTATTGGTTGTTCAAAACATTACAAAGCTCATGACATATCATCTTCCATACATTTGATTCAAGTGGGTTATGAAGACATATCATCTTCCATACATTTGATTCAAGTGGGTTACGAACTCCCATTTTTTACCCCAAATACAAGTTTCAGAATCACATCGGTTACACATCCACATTTTTACATAATACCATAATAATGACTGTTGTATTCTGCTACCTTTCCTATACCCTACTATCCCCCTCCCCTTCCCTCTCATTTTCCCTCTCTACCCCATTTGCTGTTGTTTAATTCTCTCCCTGTTTTTTTTCTCTTTCCCCTCAAAAACTTTTATATGTAATTTTGTGTTTCAGCCCTTTTGACACCATGAGGCATATTTAACAATATTAAAAATCACACAAGATAACATAGACAAAGCAGAACCTGGATCATTTCTGTTTTTCCCAAACTGCGGACTCAGACCTATATACTCCAAACTTTAAAATTCTGTTTTTGTTTTGAGCAATTGCTAGAGGACTTTACACTTGTTTCTGAAATTATTCAAACTTCTCCAGAAAAGATACTTAAGATGAAGAATATTGCTGACCTTAGACCTGCTCCACTAGGGAAGATGGGCACCATCATGCATGTCAGTGTGTTTGTGGGACACTGAGGCATGTGGGGACTGGATCCATGATTGGGTCCCTCCTCCTCTGGCATCTCAGCCATTATACACCAACTTCTGGAAATGAGTTTTTGAATCCTAATCTCTTTCTGTCTTAACTTTTCTTTACCATCCTAAGCATGGAATGATTCTATTACATCACAGTATCATGGACATGAACACTGAGCAAGGGCAGGTGAAGTACCTTCTCCTGCCACAAGTTTTATGGTGATGAAGCTCCACCCAGCCAAGGGCAAGCTTCAGTGCCTGTGCTCGTAACTTCTATAATGCTGAGGACATGATCTTCTGAAGGAAGAAGCTCTAACTTCTGAATGGATAAAGATTCCATTGGGAGCTGATGGAGCATTAATAGCTAATTCCCTTTTGGTTAAAGAAAGACTGGGGAAGTAAAAGCATTGGAGTCCTGTGGGAAAAGCAGACTGTAGGACATGAGGCTCAGAACAGGGAAATGTAGCCTGAAGAGCTGCTCAGCCTGACCAGGGAAAGTTCTGTGTGTGTCAGCAGTATGGCTTGTGGGTGTCAATTACTTTCATGGAAATGTTTGGAATCCCAGAGCAGCCCATCTCTAGAGCTCATGTTTGCTAGCAAGACCCCTCCCACTAGACAGCTTCCTCATAAATGTCTGCCACTATCTCCAGGACAAAGTGTCCCTTTGCCACTTCTGCTGTTGTGCTTTTCCCACTCATCACCGGAGGTGGACACTTGTCCCTCTAGTGCTCTTCTCATATTTGGTGAAGGAAACTGGGATGTTTTTTCACAGACTTTTGTGGTTGAATTTGAATATTTGACAAACCTTCCAGGTGTTTCACCATTTCACAACAGAGTCCTTTTATTTATCATTGCTAGTCTGACTTCACACTAAAATGAGCTGTTTATTACATTCACTTACCTGGAAAATAGAAGAAACACATTTTCCTTTTCTTCTGAGGAGTCAAGGAAATTATGGGTTGGAAGATGTGAAGAGCAGAGCGATGACCAGGAGCACTGACTGCAGAGCTCACTCTGGGCTCCTCCTGGGCACACTTTGTAGAGCCTCAACCTCCTTCTTTGTACAGTAGAGATAAGAAGTTTATTTGCAAAGATTCCTGTTCTGAATGTTACAGAATGATATTAAAGGAGACTGTCAGAAAGTAAATTTATCTTTGCTTGTTTTTGTGTTGAAAGGCCTAATATGAACATAGCAGTCCATCCCAGTGGCTTGCAAGGCTTAGGCAGGAAAATCACAAGTTCAAAGCCACCTTCATCAACAGGAAGGAACTAAGCAACTCAGGGAGACCCTATCTCTAAATAAAACATAAAAGAGAGCTGGGGATGTGGCTCAGTGGTTGAGTGCCCTTGAGATCAATCCATGGAACCCAAAAAATAAATAAATGACAAAAAATAAAAGTAAATTAAATAGAAGTACATCTCAAATTGTTAAGCAAATTCAATGCAATAATTATCAAAAGCACAATTTCATGTTCTTTATTTATTTATTTTTTGCATAAATGTGAATTATTTATTACAGTTAACAGGATAATGCAGAGAACACAGAGCGAGTAAATAATCTTGCAAAATATAAGTGCACTCAGGGGACCCAGTTTCTGATTTCCAATGTTTTAAATTTAATTTTCTTGGCTGTTTCTCAGTGGTGATGGGCAGAGACCCCAGGTTTCCCTCATGCTGCCAGTGCTCTCACAGTGACCTGACCCCAGACACTCCTTTCTCCCTACCACAGTGCTGGGGAGTGAGAAGTCACTGTCCCCTGCAGACTCAGCAAGAGTATTAGCAGTGTCCAGCCTGGCACCATCAGGATCAGGCCTGGCTGCTGAGCTCCTGCGGTCTCCTGCTGCCTTCTACAAACCATGCCTGCCTGGGAGGGCTGTATGGCAGAAACACAGGTCATTTTGTCCCCAGCAGCCACACTTTTTTCAAGGGACTTGAATTTCTTCCTGTCCTTACTAGGAGAAAAACCTCCATTCATATGTAGCTTGTGCACTGTGCTGGTGACTGTCTGAGAACCCTCAGGGGAGCAGTTGGGGACAGCTGTGAAGTCACACCCTTCCTCTCCCCCCATACCTTCTGCCTGGATCCTGGGCTCGTCCAGTGTCTCTCCTCTGCACTCCTGCCTGGGTTTTCTCTGTCCCTTCCCCTCCTACTCTGAATTCACACCTGTCACTCCTCACTCCCCACATGGCTGTCCTCATGTGGGTCACAAACCTGTTCTCCTGCACGTCCTGGCCCTTGGCCTGCCTCTGACTCCACCCCTTGGATTCTCAAGGGAGAGTCAAAGATGGTGCCTGGTGGTCTTTAGAGACAAGAAAGAAGAGTAGTGGGTGTTCAAGGCTGTATATGTGGCTGACATGTTCCACTGAGAGCAGAGTCCCTGCATCATGTCAGCTGTGACCTGCCAGAAACACTCCTGTTTCTCCAGAAAGAAGGGTGGCCAGCAGCAGCTATGAGTGGGTTTGTCCTGTGGCCATGCAGTCACTGAGCCAGCTGTTCTTTGCCCTGTGTGGGAAAACACAAGGGAGAAGCTGCCCATACCCAGCTCTGCACTAAAAACTTTTGTCCTCTTGGAGCCCAGAAAAACTGCCCATGTGTATGACACCTGCTTCTATGTGTAACCAGAACCTCTCAGGTCACCCAGTGTCCTCAGCAATGGAAAGGTCAATGTTGCCATATCAGCCAAATAGGAGCAGGTCATGAACTCCATGCTTATGCTTATGCTCAGTCCCTCTGAGTGGAGTAGCAGCCATGGTCTAGGCAAGAGATGGCAACTTTAAATATCCAAGCTAACTGCTTCAAAACTTAATGTCAAATTGGTAGGGTGGTTGATGCCTATACTCCCACCTACCTTAGAGGCTTAGCAAAGAGGAATCCAGGTTCAAGGCCACCCCAGGAAAAATATAGGAACACTCTATATAAATAAAATTAAAAGGTGCACTCATACATTGCTGGTGGGAATGCAAATTGGTACAATCCCTATGGAAAGGTGTATGTAGATTCCTCAGAAAACTGTGAGTGGAGCCACCATTTGACCCAGCTATCCCACTCCCTGGTTTATATCTAAAAGACTTAAAATCAGCATGCTACAGTAATGCAGCTGCATCAATGCTTATAGCAGCTCAATTCACAATAGCTAGACTATGGAACCAACCTATGTGTCCCTCAATAAATGAATGGAAAAATATAGTATATATACTGAATGAAATTTTACTCAACTTTAAAGAAGAGTAAAATGATGGTATTTGCCAGTAAATAGTTGGAGCTGGAGAATATCATGCTACGTGAAATAAGCCAATCCCCAAAAACAAAGGCTGAATGTTTTCTCTAATCCTAATAGTTCAGGGCCAGAGCCTGCAGCTATCAGAAAGCACCTCCTCAGCTCAGCCTGGCTGAAGCCCTGCCCAGCCTCACTCATCTACAGTTATGGGCCAGGCTACATGGGCAGTGACCACACGGACTCCATTTTACCCTGAGACTCCACCTCCTGTAAGAAGTTCTTCTTCCATGGGAACTCCTGCTTCTGTGCCCATCCGCAGTGGCTGGCACAGCAGTTTGGCAGCACAAAATGGCAATTCTTTTATAATGTAAAGTTGTTCTCTTTTTGGTCCCCATGTTTCCTGGGCCATGCATCCTGCCAGAGAATGGTTTCCTAGATATTGTTTACCATTCTTTAACCTGTGCTCAACTAGAGTGACTTTGACCCACTTCCCTGTTGCTTATGATTTTAGATCTTGTGATGTTTGTTTGTAGTTTTGAACCAGCAACAGCCACTTGTGATTAATGTAGTGCAATTCTTTACTTATGATAAAACCCTGGGGCAGGGGGTGGTCTAAAGGTGTAGACTTGTAGTCTGCCCCTTGGCCTGCTGGCTAGTGAATCCTGACCACTAGCTGGTGAATAAGTGTTTCTTCTTCTGTAAGATCAGGATTTATCTTAAACTGGTTGATTTATTGCAATCTCACCTTAACACTTAAAGCACAAGGACACCCTGTCCTGAACCAGAAAGTGGCTACAGATTACCCTTCACAGCTCTGGGGGCTGACTATGTACTGTGACCCCAAGGAACCATGTTCACCCCAAACAAACCTGAGCTGCCCTGGTCTGACCTGTGACACCTGGATATACTGAGCTTGTGTTGATTGACCAGGAGGAGCATCCCTGCTGCTCTGCCCAGCCTGCCCAGCCCTGCTGATTTGCATGTGCTCACAGCACAGCCCACTGCCCTGAGGACTTCTTCAGTGGCTGCTCACACCCTGTGCAGGAGTCAGTTCCCCTGAGGGCATAGCATGACAATGAGGGCTCTTGCTCAGCTTCCTGGGCTCCTGCTGCTCTGCCTCCAAGGTAAGGAAGGACACTACTGGGGACCTACTCATCCCTCTCTGGTCAGTGATGCCTGTCCCTTGGAGGGTGGAGTCTTGTATCATAATTAATGATGTGGTAATTTTATTATTTATTTATTTACTTAATGTTTTCAATGTCAGGTTCCAGATGTGACATCCAGATGACCCAGTCTCCATCCTCCTTGTCTGCATCTCAGGGAGACAGAGTTACCATCACCTGCAGGGCCAGTCAGGGAATTAGAAATTATTTACACTGGTATCAGCAGAAACCAGGACAAGCTCCTAAACTCCTTATCAGATATTCAATCAGTTTTCAATCTGGAGTTGAGGGGTTGAGGTTCCATGGCAATAGATCTGGGAAACATTTCAATCTCACCATCAGCATCCTGGGGCCTGAAGATGTTGCCAATTATTACTGTCAACAAGGTAGCAGTTCCCCTCCCAAAGTGACACAGGCCATGACATAAACCTCCCACAGAGCAGAAGTGTGAGGTTGGGCTGCCCCAGCTGCTTCACCTGCTGAGGGCACTGCTCAGAGTCACCAGGCTCTGAGGGCCACAGTGAGGGTTTTCTAGAGGGAAGAGGGAGAATTCTTTTTCCAGAGTTCCATTGCTTTTCTTCAACTCCAGCAACTCAGAGAAGACAATCCTTTTCCTGGTATAATTCAGGGTAAAGGTTGTTTCCTCTGTGTCGCTCTGTCATGATTCTGTGAAGTGCACTGTGTTGTGTCAGCTGGTCTGGATGGACAGATGCCTGGAGCATGAGCATGTCCAGAAAGGTGGGTGTCATGTTTGGGGGACCAAGTGAGGAAACCCTTCCTGAGTGTAGGAGGCTCAGCTCAATGGCCTGATCTAGGCAGACTGCAGGAGAAGCAGGGGATGCTCATTTTTGATCTTCTCAAGATTTTCCTCCTCCAGAGCATGAGCTTCTCCTGCCACCAGGCTTGGACATTGACCCCAAGTACTTTGCCCTTTGGACTTGAATAGTACCTGCTGCCTCTCATGGAATCATAGACCTGCAGCCCTGGATTAGGGTCCATCATGGACTCTCTCCATCTGGGGCTTCTGGCCTCCTGACTGAGATGCAAACCGAGGAGGGCAAGGCAATGCTGGTGATCACTGGTTCTGACATCATCACTGCTAATGCATGCACACACACACACACACACACACACACACACACACAGAGTTACAGCACCTTCCTCTACAGGGCACTCCCTGTGCTTTCCAGTCTGTTGTATGTCACTATATTCTTGGTCAAGCTGAGCATCTCCCTTCTGAACATCCAGAGTCCAAAGTGCTCCAATAACTTTTTAATGAGTCCAGTGTGGGTTTTGGTCTCTGAATGGACATGCTCAACTAGTAAAGTTGAATCCAAGTTTCCAAAAATTGAAAAGCAATAAAATCTGTTTTTCCTCCAAACACATATTTTATGTCATTGGTTCAAAGGACAGAATCCATGTCCTGCTGGTCCCCTGCACACTACTGCAGCCTGGCATCTGAGAAATTGTCTAAGATAAGAGCTCAACTCTAACCAGGGCCTTGACTCACCAGGACCCCTCACCTTGGCTCCTCAAAATGAGGCTTCCTGCTCAGCAACTGGGGCTGCTGATGCTCTGGCTCCCTGGTGAGGACAGAGGGGATGATGAGGGAGATTAGGGAGGACGGAGCTCTTTTTGTATGCTGTATATGCAGGTTTTCTCTCCATGATGGGACATGTCAGGTTTTGATTTATACAATGGAGGAATATTTTTAGAAGATAAAGGATTTTTGTACCAGTGGATACTGGGATATTGGAAAAGAGGGGGGTTCTTTGATGACTTCTGAAGGCATCTTTCACCTGGCAAGTCCATAACCCATTAGAATTTGTGTAATTTTGTAACATGAACCAAATCAGGTCTCTCTCTGTCTCTCTGTCTCTCTGTCTCTCTGTTTCTATCTCTCTCTCTCTCTCTCTCTCTCTCTCTCTCTCTCTTTATGTGTCTCTACACACACACACACACACACACACACACACACACACACTCACACACACACACATACACACACATACACACATACCCCATAGTAGCCTGAGATTAAGGTTGGGAGAGAAATCATGGACATCGCTCATAACGGTAGTATAACCTTCCATTTCTTTCTCATTTGAGGACCCACAGGTGCTACTGTGATGACACAGGGTCCTCCCTCCTGCCCCCTACTCATTCACCTTCTGAAGTTCCACCCAGAGCCTTCTACAGACAGATGGATACATTGATTGTTGCAGATGGCAGGAGAGTCTATGTGGTTTTTGACCTTTTGGGCTTCCAATTATCTCTGGGTCTCAGGCAACTTCAGTGGCAGAGGGTCAGGAAAAGATTCCATGCTGGACCTCAGGAGAGTGGAGGCTGAGGAGGCTGGTGTTATTGCTGTGAGCAAACTATAAAAATTAACTATAAAAAATAAGTATAAAACCCCACAAAACTCCCTGCTGGGTGGCCCAGCTGCCATATGTGCTGCTTGTCAGGTGAGAGGCACGGCAGATTCTCTGTCTGTTGGAGAGAAAGATCCTGGGATCTCAGGGGCACAGAGCATAGTCATGGAATCTGGACCATGTACCTAGCTTAGAGCTCAAGCTCTTTTTAAGACCTTGTCAGAGGGGCAGGGCAGAATCAGGAGGGAGAGTGAAGGATCTTCAAAAGCCTCTCTGGTCAACCCAGTATGATGGAAGGGAGCTGAATGATAGTTCAGGCTGGGGCTCCCTTCCATCAGGTGCCTTCACCAGGACCAGGCACAGAATCAGGTGGTTTGTGGCAACACAAAAGTATGTGTTTTCTTTAGCATTTATATTGGCGTAAACTTCATCTGTACATGGCTGGAATTGAGCAGAGCTGTGATAACCTCCTCTCCCTCGCCCTTCTTTGTACTTCTTATATCTCTGGTCCATGTCCCTCTCCAGCTAAGGGTAAGGGTCAGAATTCTACTCTACTCTCCCAGGGAGGCCTCATGTTGATACCTTTGACCAGATTCAGTCATGGATTCTGAAATAACAAGGGAGTGTTATGAATCCATGGATATATTTTTAAATAATAAGCCAAGTGTGAAAGAATTACAGAATCAAAATAGATACCACATTCCTAAAACTATGGGTGGGTATAAGAATCTGTAAGCCAATACTTGCTCAAATGTAGAAAAATACTGTTTCTCTTAGGGTCATAGATCTGTGGTCCTCATTGGCTGGGATGGGCACAGTGCTGGGGTTGGGCTTTACTGAGAAAGCTAGATGGAATCTCTTCTCTTTCTCAGAGAGAATTTCAAATGTCACAGATCCTGCCTGGCCCTCAATGTTGTCCTTGCCCACTGCAAGCCTCATGGAAATGTGGTGTGTCTTGCACTCTCCAGAGGCCTAGTGACTCAAGGGTCAAAAATCTCTGTCCTAATGTGCTTCTCTGACATCACACAATTCTAGTCCACCCAGTGGTGCACAGAAGAGTTCCCACCAGGTGACCCTTTCCACAAGATAGACCTGCGGTGAGTCAAGAAATAATGGTCACTCAGGAGGGACCATGAGGACAAGATGGAAAGGAGGTCGACCAAAATGCAAAGCTGAGCTTGGAAGATAAGCAGACATACAGGAGCCCAAGGCCATGTCCCAGACACACGCAGAGATGGTCAGTGCAGGATCACAGGAGAGGAGGCCCCATGAGGACTTTGCATCCTGCCACTTTGGATTACCCTGCTCTTAGCAAATGCCCACAGGAGAAACCCAGCCTGCTGTTGAGGACTCAGCTGTCAATCAACCTCACAGCTCAAATCAACTCCCAAAGCCCAGTCAGATCCTCTTCCCCAGGGCAGCCCCTCTGCCAGGGCCACACCGTAGCCCTTGGGTTAGTCAAGATGTTAAAGAGGAAACAAAAAATGTAGAACCTCAGCTCACCTAAAAGGTCTACTGTAACTCAGAAATTGTAGGTGTCCTTTTCATTTCTTCCAAGGCTTCTGAGTGTGACAAGCTTGATTGTAAAGTGGTTATTTTATGGTTATTTTCTTCTGTCTTCAGTGCAGTGATTTTGATGGTCTGCTGAGGCCTGCTTCATCCTAAGTGAAGTCGAAGGTCATTTTGTAAACTGAATATAATGTACGGGTTCCAGCTTTGTTACTGAGTTAAACAGTTAGATCTAGAGACAAAAAACCCTGTATCCTACATGGACACAAATGGTGAAAATAAAGAAAAGCCTAAAGAAATGATGATGGTCAAAGCTGAGCTCACATGACTGACAGGGAGGGCTCCATATTCCAGGGTAAGGGTGGGGCCATGATGCTTCATTTCATCTGTTTCAAACTGTGTTCTACTATATACAGTGATCCATGAAAAGTGTTTTAATATTGTATAACAGAATTTTTAAAAAAATTGAACCAAATGAACAAATTATCCTACTTAGGAAAACATACTGTGCTTAAGGTTAGACTTCCAATGTAACAAATTCCATCAAGAATACAACTAAAGATAAAATAAGTAATTTGTTAGTGTAATGTAAATAAAATATTGCAGAGCAGTTAGAAAATTGGATCCTTCAAATTGAAAATAATGGTCTCATTAAATAATTTTTTATGTCTTAAATCAATTTCACAATAATTTTTTTCTTTAATTGATGACATGGTCAACTAACATTATTCAAGTAAGGATTTCTGGGAATATTTTACCCTAATGAAACATAAAAATGTAAATATAAATATGAAATAGATTAAGAAAACTAAAAATGTGAAAACCTGATAAAAATTCTGACTACACTACAAATTCTTCTGAAACACAAAAGTCAAATCCTGGTCAAGAAAAGACCACTTGAGTTACTGCAGGAATCACCTGAACCTTTATAAACCTTTCCCTACCCCATCCCTGAGGGAAGAAGTAGAATAGAGAACAAAGTACCCAATTCCCTGATCCTTCCTGTCACCCAGGAGGAACAGAGCTGCACTTACTTGTGGCTTTCTACCTCCTCTGTGGGCTGCCTGGTGGACTGCTCTCTCTATCACATGACTCGGAACTCAGAAAAGGACAAGTGCAGGGCTCAGGTCTCAGATGAGGGAACTGTGGACAGCAGTGGTGGGTGCCACTGTGTGTGACCACTGCATGAAGGAAAATAGATCAGGCAACACACAGCACAGCCAGGCCCTAAAGAAACTTCCATAGAACCCTCTGGATAACCAGTTTATTTCTAAACAGCCATGAATTCTTTGGAAATTGGGAGGGGAAGCACATCTCAGGCATCTGCATGCCCATGAAAGATCAAAGCCTTCACCCAGGCAGACCCCAGTCCTCAGAGCAAGCCCTGATCACCCAGTGAAGGGGTTCCACAGCAGAATTCAAAGACTGGAGAGGTAAATGTTTAATTTAAAGTCTGCATTTCAACTGAAGATAGAAAGGCACACAAAGAGCAGGGGAAAATTAGATATTCAAAGGAACAAAAGCCTTTAGAAATCACCCCAGCAGAAAAAGACATGAGAGTGACAAGACATCACGTTTCCAATGTCTGCCTTACAGAGGCTTCAACAGGGAAAGGAAAATTCTGGGGGGTGGGGTGGGGACCGAATAAAATCAGGAAAATGTATGTGGAAAAACTGTACTATCACTGAAGAGATGTACATTATATTAAAAAAGAATTAACTAGAAGTCAATATGTAACAAGCATAACACACTTGGCAACACAAAACAGCAATTCTTATAAAATGTAAAATAGTTCTCTTTGTTTTTCTTAATTATTGAGCAATGTACATTGTCATAATTTAATTGTCTAGATGTTAGTAACCATTCTTTAATTGTACTCAACTAGGGTCACTTTTGATCCACTTCTTTTCTGCTTCCTTGCTGCTGTGCCAACCTGGAAAGCCCTGTGGGATATACTAATGTACCCATTACCTTGTCTCATTAACTGTCCAGTTCAGCTTTTGTACTTGCTTGCCTACATTGCCTAAACCTCCAAGTGTCCCTTGTGTAGATATTTTGCTTAAATATGAGGCCAACTGAAGGTGGGCACACCACTCTATCTCATTTTGGAAAGCAGAGTGTCCACCACTGGCCAGTAATAAAGGCTTAATTGGAATGGCGATTTGTGGTCAGAGAGTTATTTGAGCATCTCAGTATGGGTATACCAGTGTCCATATACAACTAAAAATATTTTTTAAAAACTCAGTTTTAATATAGACAGCAATCAATTTATTAAGGGGTTAATAAAAATTTAAAGTAAGCAATAATAATTGAATAAAAGTGTAAAATACATATAAATTTTGGAAATTTCCCTGTATGCCCATAATATAACTTTTGGTGCAGTCAGTCTTGAGAATCCTGAGAAATAAGAGTGTAAACAGGCAAGTGTCCCTCAGTGTTTGGGGCACAGCAGTCCCTGGCTCCCTCACCTGGCATGTCCATGAATTGATCCTTTAGTGAATGGTGACAGGGTGTGGCTTAGAGAAGGTGGCCTGCTGCTCTCAGGGGCCTCTGGGCTCAGGATCCACCCTGACACCTGGGTTTGGAGAAGGCCCTCTGGAGGATGGATCTCTAGTCTCACTAGGGACCCAATCTCAGCTCACACTGAAGAGACCTCCCTTTGGGCCCAGGCAAGAGCAGAGGGCTGTGTCTCTCTTCCTGACCACACAGGGGTTGTGTACCACTGGGCTGCAGAGTCCTCAGAGTACATCTTGGTGCTGGAGTGACAGTGCCAACTTTGTACTCAGCACTCTGACCTTACCTCACTCACACAGCTCCAATACACAGAAGCCCCCCAGCTCTCAGTGGTCACATGCAGGCTTGTAGCTTTGTGGACCCAGCTGACAGCCCCTGACATCAGAGAAAAAACCACAAGGAACCCACGTGCCTAAGTCCCATCTCTTTCAGTTGAGCCTGGTAACCCTGGAGACTCACAGTCCCCTCCCCACCAGGGTCCAGGAAAATTAGTCTCACCCACCCTGATAAACCCTGGTAATGTGTGCCCAGGGGAGAGAGACCAGCTATGTCCACTGGTAAGTTTTGATGTCCACACAGAGCATGGTGAGCTGACCACAGGAGCTTGAGAATCTGCCCTGGATTTAGAAATGCTGCCTTTTCTTTTCTTTCTATGAGAAATTTAGGAATATATTTTTGATGAACAAAGAATTTCTAAGATATTTTATTACATCAATAATTTCTGATATAAAAAAAGCAAAAAGAAGGCTTTTAAATATTGCATATTCATGTAAAACTTAGCAGCATTCTCTGAAACTGTGTTCTATTTAAGATTACTTTGTGAAGGCAACTTTTTCTAAACCTGATCTATTACTAATCAGATCCTGCAGATTTCTTTCTGCTCCTGGTTTTCCCACAATCCAGGTTTCCACAGTGAGAATGGGCACGTGAGTTTCCCAGGGCTGCTCAATAGGCACCTCACACCTGGCCTGACTCAGAGGCATTCACTGCCCATATCTGGAGGCTCAAGTCTGGAGTCCAGAGGCAGCAGGCCAAGCTCTCTCTGCAATCAAACATGGGCCCCTTCCCTGTCCCTTCCAGGCTCTGCTGGCCCAGGCCCTGCTTGCCTGGTAGCAGCTGAACCCCAGGGTCTTCACAGGGTGCCTGAGTTCTCCTTCTGCCTGTGGGCTTCTGCTTCTGTCCTGTGTCCTCCTGTCATGTCAGTAGTGGCCTTCATTTGTCCCCCATGCTACAAGGTGACCTTTCCTTAACCACCTATCTCCAGCAGCACTACACCATGTCATGTCACATTGGGAGCTACTGAGTGATAGACTGTCACCATGTTTTAGGGGCAACACAATGAAACCATGAAGTGGAGTTTGCCACAAAACAAGCACTGGCTTCATGAAAGAAGGTTTTATTCATGAGTAAATGCTAGGGGGTTTTAAATTAAAGAGACAAGACTCTTATTATCTTTAAAACCAGCTCCGGGACAGCTTCTCCTTGCTCCTGCCTCCAGCCACCTAATGCAGTAATGAGGTTTACAGAAGAGACTAGCGAGCGAGAGAGAACATGCCATGGAGTGGGCTTTAACTGGATACAAAAAATTCAAGGGAAAATCCCATCCAATGAAAGTCAAGGGGGCAGCATCCCAAGGTCAGGGGTGTCAATTGGATCTTCGGGGCAGTGGCCAGACATGCCTCTGAACAGACAAGCCCTTGGACCTGGAAAAGGATGGGGAAGGCTCTAACACAGCTGTGTCTAAGCCTCTCATCCAGCCAGGGAGGTAACTCAAATCACTGGGAGGATGGCCTCCCACAGTGGAGTCATTCTAATTTCTCACTTGATACCCATTAGGACAGTTCTTTTAAAAAAGCCATGACATTGATAATTGTGCACACTCTCCTTGATGTTGGTTCTCTTCTCCTTTCTTTTCCGTCTATCACCAGCTTAGCTGATTAGGAGGCCAATAATTGGGAGAAGGTCCCAGAATGACATAGTCTCGTATCACATATCAGATAGAACAACACCAAATTTATAGAATGGAGCAAACCATGAGGGTGAATGAAATGTCAGCGAGGTAAAAGTGACATGTTAGAATCACACCCTCCCCAGATATTTGGCAGCAAGTCTTATTGCTGCAGTGGAAATCGGGGGAAATTCAAGGTCATTTCACTTTCTCCTTTAACCTGTCTAACAAGTCCTATTGGGGTTTCCCAGAGCTTATAAAGATCAAGTTCCAGGTTAAATTTGCTCTATAGTCTATATGCTATTAGATTCCTTGGACTGTTTATTTTGAAACTGAGTGTATATAAATCCAAATTTTGTGGAACAGTGTAACTTATTCTTTCAATAGCTGTAGGATTCTGAGTTCAGGTCAAAAGCAATTTGACACTGGCACCAATCTGCAAGAGGTGTGAAAATCCAGGTGATCTGACAGCCGAGTGTGCTGTTTTTTTGTCACTCATGTACTGTGTGTTTTTCTGAGCTGGGGACTCATGGTGTGGCCACCTCACACAAAGGCCAGGAGAGAGAGACAGTTTATCACCCAAGTCAAGGAAGGAACAGGACCCCTGAGAGGACATGATTGTACACAGTGAGAAGATTCCTGTGGGAAGATCTTTTTCCCCCCCCAAAAAAAACCTTGGAAAATAAGAGTAAATTATTGATTTTGAATGTGAGAGAAAGATTTCTTTCTCCTGTTAGGTTCTTGTGACTTTTTCAAGGACCCAGGGAGAGACCATTTCCAGCACTTGTTAACATGGTAACAGAAGCCACCACAGGAGTCTTAAAAGAGCTAAAGCAGGTGGGTTTGTGGGGAGAAAACTTCCTCTGTAAGTTCTAGTGGGTGTGGGGTGTCTTTCTTCTCCAGGTTACATGGGAGGGAGTCAAACAGCCTGGCCATTTACTCCCCAGACATTGCCCTGGACACACTGTCCACTTTCTCCTGTTGGGTGCTGTATTGGTGCTTCCTATTGAACTCACTGAGACTTTGGCAAAGATTTTCCCTTTTGCCATCAGATCTTATGCCCACAAGGATGGTCTTCATCTAATCACTTTCCCTGCAGTCACAAAAAACATATTTATTCAAAGTCAGTCTATCCCCTCCCATTGGCTCTTTCCACCCAGCTACACCCACAAGGCAATTTGCATGCTGCTCCCTGGGGAGGGCCTTCCTGCAAGGCTGATATAAAAACTCAGGTCTAACATGCCCTTGACTCACCAGGACTACAAAGTTCAGCTTCTCAAAATGAGGTTCCCTGCTCAGCTCCTGAGGCTACTGCTGCTCTGGATCCCTTTTGAGGGCAGAGGGGATGAGGAAAGAGAAGAGAGAGGTGGTGAGCTCAGTTGTGTGGGTGTCACTTCATAGCATAAGGCATGTGATGTTCAGATCCATGAAAGCGAGGAAGTTACTAGAGGAAAAAAAAATCATCTACTGGTGAAGACTGGGACATAAAAAGAGGAGAGTGGTGTGGTCAACCACTAGACAGGCATTGTAGATGTAAAATTCTATGTTATATGACATTGGGTATTTCTGGATAGAAACCCAAACTATATACTCAAGAATGCACAAATAATTTATTTGAGAACGGAACAAAATAGAAATAATTAAAATGTTTCATAATATTATGAATAAATTTTCATTTCTGTCATTATTTCAGGGTCCATTGGGGACACTGTGATGACCCAGAGTCCTCTCTCCCTGTCAATCACCGCTGGACAGCCAGCCTCCATCTCCTGCAAGTCCAGTCAGAGCCTCATACACAGAGATGGAAACACCTATTTGCGTTTGGTTGTGCACAAGCCAGGCCAGGATCCAAGGGGCCTATTATATGGGGTTTCCAACTGTTTCACTAGGGTCCCAGACAGGTTCAGTGGTAGTGGGTCAGGGACTGATTTCACACTGAGAATCAGCAGAGTGGAGGCTGAGGATGCTGGGGTGTATTACTGCTTGCAAAGTACACATGTTCCTAGCACAGTGGTGCAGCCTCTGACAAAAAAAATCCCTGCCTGGGTGGTCCAGCTGCCACCTGAGCTGCTGGTCTGGGCAGCAGCAGAGCAGATTATCTGAGAGAAAGTAGTTGCAGCTGAGGGCCTTGGATCTTGAGTGCTATGGCCACAGCTCAGTCACCACCTATCAAGATCCCACCAGCTGCATGAGCCCTGGTGTGGCAACAGCAGAAGGGAGACCCTGTGAAATAGAGTTGGAGTGCTCCATGTTGAAATTAAGTCAGCTGAAGCAGCCCTAAGAGCTATGCAAAAACACAGAGTTCTTCTGTCAAAACAAAGATGAGAAATATTTTCATTATAAATCTAATCTTTATTTTCCACAGTATATTTAAGAAATAGGTATTGGAAGCACTCATCCTGTTGTGTTAATGCATGCACAACAAAAAGATGCAAATGATGACATCAGTAACACCCAGGGGTGCTTAGGGGCAAGGGAGGGGTCCTATATAGATGAGATTCAAGTCAAATTTTCACAAGCTTTTACCAAGGTGTTACAAATTTTGTATGTTATAATTTACCCCAAATTAACAGAAATAGGGGAAAAACTATCACATAAACAGAAAAAAAATGGGAAAGAATTGAAACATTATATCCCAAAATAAACTAAAGAGAAAGGTGGTTGTAGTGGAGGAGATTCAGGGATTAAAAAGGCACCAGGAGGAGAGAAAGCACAGAATAATGGCAAGGGGAAGTTCCTTCCTGTTTGTAACTCTGCTGAATGTAAATAGGTGAACATCCAGTCAAAATGTGTAGATTGGCAAAATGGATTGAAATTGTGTATGTACATGTTCATTTAGTAATCTCATGTTAGGTCTTAGAACAAGCAGAGCTTGATGGTAAAAACATGAAAAAAAATCAGAAAAAGTAGTCATGCTATTATCAGAAATATAAAATTTTTTCAAATTTGATTTGAGAGACAAAAAAAATTATACAGTGATAATGGGGTCTGTTCTCCTGGGTATAAATGTTACAAACATACATGCACCAAAAATCAAGGCTGCAAAACACATCTAAAAGCAGGGACAGTTGTGAGGGACAAATAGACAACAATACAGTAACAGAGCGTACCCAATTATTGTACTTTCAATAGTCCCTGAAACAACCAGACAGAGGATAAGTCAGGAATCAGAGACCTGCAGCCATGCCACATACCTAACAGACATGTAGGTGAATTCTACCCACAATGGCTTGCTGCATGATTGCTCAAGTGCACATGGAATATTCTCCAAGATCCTGTATGGACACAAACCAAATCTCAATGACATAATAAAGACTTAGAATGTAGAACATGCATATTATCTCCTCTGATGACAATGGTATGAAGTTACAAGTTAACAGCAGAAAGTGAATGGGGAAATTCACAAATATGAAGAAAGATAATGCACTCTTATAAGAGCTGGCACAAATGAAATGCTGTAGTGAGCTCTTAATTTCTGGGACCCAAAGACCAGACATGAACACTGAGAGGACAAGTTTATTTTAGCTCATGGTTTTGGAGGTTCAATCCATGGTCAACTGGCTCTATAGTCCTAGGGCCAAGGTGAGGCAGAACGTCACAGGAGGGGATGTGGCAGAGAGAAGCAACTCATGTCATGTTAACAGGAGAGAGATGGGGAGAAAGAGGAAGGGACACAGGAAGGTCAACTCATCGAGGACATGCCCCCAGTGGCCCACCTCTTCTAGCCCTGCTCCATCTGTTTACAGTTATCCCTGGCACTGTCCATTCAGACTAAGATGGACTGATGATGTCACACTCTCCTAATCTAAATGTTGACCCCTGAAGACGCCCAGGTTAACAGAGGCTTTTGGGAGACATTTCACATTCAAATCATCACAATCCACTCTTGAACTTGAAAAGCTTATGTCCAAATCACAATGAAAAGTGCATTTAGTCCATTTTTGAGAATCCCACAGTCTTCACAATTCAGCGTTACCTTAAAGTCCAAGTTCAAAGTCTCTGAGACCTAAGGGAAACTCAGGGTGGTAAGCCCCTGTAAAAGTCTACAGCAAGTTACATATGTCCATAGTCCAGGGGCTGAATGTCACCATTCCCATTTCAAAGGGGAGGAATATGAGCACAGCAGAAAGGGATGGTGCCAAAGCTGGACTGTAAAATCGAGTTGGGCAAACCTACCCTGCATCCCCTATCTAGCACCTGGGCATGTGGCACAGTGAAGTTCTGTCCAAAGGGTTAACACAGGGCTCTGCCCCTGTGGACTTGAAGGCTGCAGTCCACATGGCCTCCCTTCCCACTTGTCTCTTCTGGATTCAGAGTTTCCCTCAGCAGATTGTCCCATGCTTTTGGCATCTCTCAGTCTCAGGGTCTCCTCTTCAATGCCACCTTCATTCTCACATCTCCACACCTTGTTTTCTCAGGTTCTGGAATTCTACACTGGAACAGCTCTTAATGAGGCTGATGATGCTGTTCACCCTGAACCTTTTGAATAGGATGCCGGTCTCACTGATTTGCTTAGTGCCTCACTTTTGCTGAGGCTGGCTTTGAAATCATGATCCTCCTGACTCAGCATGGACTTAGTTTCATTGGTTTCCCTCCAATCACGGAAGACATTTTATTTATTCAAATTCAGTCCACACCCCCCATTGTCTCTTTCCATATAGCTGTACCTACCAGGTAATTTGCATGCTACTTCCTGGGGAAGACCTTCCAGTAAGGCTGACATAAATGCTCAGCTTTAACCTGGCCTTGACTCACAAGGACTCTTCAGCTCAGCTTCTCAAAATGAGGCTCCCTGCTCAGCTCCTGGGGCTGCTGCTGCTCTGGATCCCTGGTGAGGACAGAGGGGATGGGGAGGAAAAGTGGGAGGGGGGTGAGCTCAGTGCTTCCTACATCTGAGCTCTGTACATGTCAGTTGTGTGGGTGTCACTGCATAGGATGAGGCATGTGATGTTCAGATCCATGAAAGGGAGGAAGTTTCTCGAGGAAAACCAAATCATCTACTGGTGAAGACAGGGACATAAAAAGAGGAGAGTGGTGTGGTAAACCTCTAGACAGGCATTGTACACGTAAAACTCTATCTTATATGACATTGGGTATTTCTGGATAGAAACCCAAATTATGTACTCAAGAATACACAAATAATTTAGTTGAGAAAGGAACAAAATAATTAAAAGGTTTCATAATATTATAAATAAACTTTCATTTCTGTCATTATTTCAGGGTCCAGTGGGGACACTGTGATGACTCAGAGTCCTCTCTCCCTATCACCGCTGGACAGCCAGCTTCCATCTCCTGCAGGTCCAGTCAGAGCCTCCTACACAGTGATGGAAACATCTATTTGCGTTGGGTTGTGCACAAGCCAGGCCAGTCTCCACAGAGTCTAATATATAAGGTTTCCAACCGATACACTGGGGTCCCAGACAGGTTCAGTGGCAGTGGGTCTGGGACAGATTTCACACTGAGAATCAGCAGGGTGGAGGCTGAGGATTCTGGGGTGTATTACTGCTTGCAAACCACAGAGAGTCCTCCCACATTGGTACAGTCCCGAACAAAAATCTCCCTGCCTGAGTTGGCCAGCTGCCACCTGTGCTGCTTCACTGGGCAGCAGCTCTGCAAATTGTCTGAGAAAAAGAAACTGCAACTGGGTCCTCTGGACCTTGAGTGTCATGAACACAGCTCAGTCACCACATTTCAAGGTGCCACCAACTGCAAAAGCCCTGGCATGGCAACAGCAGAAGGGAGACCCTGAGGAATAGAGTTGGAGTGTTCCATGTTGAAATTAATTCAGCTAAAGAGGCCCTAAGAGCTATGCAAAAATACAAAGTTCTTCTGTCAAAATAAAGATGTCAAATATTTTCAGTATGAATCTATTCTTTATTTTCCAAAGTATTTTTAATAAATAGGTATTGAATGTACTCATCCTGTTGTGTTCATGCATGCACAACAAAATTAGTAACACTCAGGGGTGCTGAGGAGTAAGGGTGGTAGTACACTAATGAGATTGAAGTCAAATTGTCAACACCTTTTGATAAGGTGTTAGAAATTAGTATGTTATAATTTACCCCAAATTAACAAAAATAGGGGGGAAAAGGCTATCATATAAACAGAAATAATGAAAAGGGAATTAAAACATTGAACTTTCCAAAAAAACTAAAGAGAATGGTGGTTGTAGTGGAGGAGATTCAGGGATTAAAAAGGCAGGAGGAAGAGAGAAAGCACAGAAGAATGGCCAAGGGAAGCTCCTCCCTGTCTGTAATTTTGCTGAATGTAAATAGGTGAACATCCATTCAAAATGTGTAGATTGGCAAAATGCATTGAAATTGTGTATGTACATGTTCATTTAATAATCTCACCTTAGATCTTCGAACAAGCAGAGCTTGATGGGAAAAAAATGAAAAAACATCAGGAAAAGTAGTCATGCTACTTTTATGTATTATGTATCAGAAATACATAATTTTTTTAAATTTGATAGGAGGGAAAAAAATTATACAATGATAATGGTGTCTGTTCTCCAAGGTGATAAATGTTATAAACATACATGCACCAAAAATCAAGGCTCCAAACACATCTAAAAGTGAGAACAGATTTGAGGGACAAATAGACAACAATACAGTAACAGATGGGACCCCACTACTGTAGTTTCAATAGTCCCTGAGACCCAAAGGCAGAGGACAAGTCAGAAAACAGAGACCTGCATCAATGCTACCCACCTAATAGACATGTAGGTGGATTCCACCCACAATGGCTTGCTGCATGATTGCTCAAGTGCACATGGAATGTTCCCCAAGATCCTGCATGTGTTAGGCCACAAAACACATCTCAATGACATTATAAATATTTAGAACATAGAACATGCATATTTTCTCCTCTAATGACAATGGTATGAAGTTACAAGTTAACAGCCGAAAGTGAACAGGAAAAATCAGAAATATGAGGAAAGATAATGCACTCATATAAGAGTTGGCTCAAATAAAATGTTTTAGTAAGATCTTCATTTCTGGGACCAAGAGAGCAGACATGAACACTGAGAGAAAGACAGGGATTTTTTGGCTCATGCTTTTGGAGGTTCAGTCCATGGTCAACTGGCTTTATAGCCCTAGGGACAAGGTGGGGCATTTTGTCACAGGAAGGGACATGGCAGAGAGAAGCACCTCAGGTAATTTCAACAGGAGAGGGATGGAGAGAGAGAGGAAGAGACACAGGGAGGTCAACTTTCCAGGGCATACTCCGAGGGTCCACCCCCTCTAGCCCTGCTCTACCTGCTTACAGTTATTCCTCACACTGTCCATTCAGACTAAGATGGACTGATGATGTCACACTCTCCTAATCTGAATGGTTGACTCCTGAAGACTCCAAGTTAACAGAGGCTTTGGGGAGACATTTCACATTCAAATCCTAGCAATACACCCCTGACCTCGAAAAGCTTATTTCCATATCACAATGCAAAATGCATTGAGTCCATCTTCAAGAATCCCACAGTCTTCACAATTAAGCATCAACTTAAAGTCCAAGTTCACAGCCTCTGAGACCCAAGGAAAACTCAGGGTGGTGAGCCCCTGTGAAAGTCTAAAGCAAGTTACATATGTACAGTGGCTTATTGTCACCTTTTTCATTTCAAAAAAGAGGAACAGGACAGCAGCAAGAATGGATAGTGCTAAAGCTGGACAGTAAAATACAGTTGGGCAAACCCACCCTGCAGCCCCTGTCCAGCACCTGGGCATGTGGCACAGTGAAGTTCTTTCCAAAGGGTTGACACAGGACTCTGCCCCTGTGGACTTGCTGGCTACAGCCCACATGGCCTCCCTTCCCACTTGTGTCTGCTGGATTTAGAGTTTCTCTTAACCAATCTACCATTCTGTTGTCATCTCTAAGTCTCAGGGTCTCAACTGCAATGCCATCTCCATTCTCACATATCCACAACTTGTCTTCTCAGGGCTGCTGCAGGGATTCAGCCCTGATGCATCCTGCCTGGATTTTAGGGCCTTCTTTGAAATCTCAGTGGAACATCATGACCCCTGACTCCTGCATCCTGCATTCCTGCAGAACCAGCTCCATGTGGGTAAGGCCCATGTCTGCCACCATCTTGAGCTCTCAACAAGCTTTCTGGGACCATAGATATACCTTCTTCTGAACCTGGTTGTTTGAGCACAGGAAACTAGTTCCTAGGAGCCCCGATGCAAGCAGGGTGTCCCATGGTCTCTTTTCAAAGGAAATTTAATTTTTACATCTTTAATGGTGACATTGGTGTGGTCTGTCAATTCATGATATGTCCCCAAGCCAGTTTTTCCATTTTTCATGGGCATAGCACTTGTCATCTCCTGTGCTGTGCCCCTGCTGTGCAGAGCCAAGACTGGAGCCAGGAACTGAGCTCCTGACTCACCTGATCTCTAGGGCCCCCCCCCACCATCCTTCTGCTTCTGTACAAGTTTAGGGTTTTAGATAAAAGGTCATCTCACTTGCTCCCCGAGAGAGTGTCAGGTGTCCTGTGTGCATGTCGTGATCTGGGACTCCTTTAAGGAAAGATGCAGTGTGGGAAGCCGGGCATGCTGGGGTTGCAAGGGCAGGTCCCTTTCCTTCCTCAGCACCCTGCGGAGGCTGGGAGGAAGGGCCAATTGGGGCAGTGGTGATTGGAGCCTGGACACCTCTTGGACACTCTGGACTGCTCTTCAGCTGCCTCAGCTGCCCTGGCCCAACTGCTGGGCATGGAAGTTCTTCCTGGGAGCCCTGGGAGACGCTCAGCAACTCTGGAAGAGTTTTACATGGAAAGCATGAGGCTGGGTTGGCTTCTGTAGACCAGGAGCCCTCACCCTCCCTTACCTTTAAAACTGACCCCTCAGGGTTTCGCAGGCCCCTTCTTTTCTCTGGCAAAACCCTAGCTTTTGCATATCCTGAGATACATAAATAGACACCAGCTCCCTTAAGACCAGTATATTTTCTGAATCCCTGGGGCAGTGTTGGTCTTCTGAACTCAACTAGTTGAACAACTTACTAAGGAGAGAAATCATTTTGAGTTTCCTTCAGAATCAGCCCTAGTGATAGATGGAGGAGGATCAGTTTTATGAATCTGGGATTTTTGCACCCCCAAATTCCCAAGTTGCTATGCCGTTTCAACTCTGCCACTAGGTGGCAAATAAAACCCACAAAGAACCCAGCCTAGGGTCCTGTCCTCAGAGGCCCTGAGAAAGCAGCAGAGATCTCTTTCCATGTGGAGCCCTCAGGCTTGGGATCTCTGCCTAGTGCCCAGGCTCATGGCTGCTGGGCATCTGTGCACAGTGGACTAAGTCTTTTCCCAAGAAAGTTCCTTAATGTTTTCTATTTTGCTTTACAACCTGTGATCATCACAACCTGAGAAGAATGTCCCTCCTCTGAGAACTCAGGGAGTGAGGTCAGAACTAAGGGTCAGCAGTGAGCCTGGATGAGAGAGAGGACAGGGCCACAGCTCTGATGATGGTGCAGCCATGTGTGCAGTGGGTGAGTTGTCCTCATGAATCACCCTGAGGGGATATCGCCTACTGCAGGCTCCACTGTAGTGTGGAACAGACACTGGGGACATCACATGAAGATAAGGAAGGGAGGGGGAGAGGAGGAGAGGCAGCAATGTCAGTTCTGCCCTCAGGCTGTCCCCAGGGTGCTAAGCTATGTGTGATCACTGATCACTCCATAGGGGCCCAGGTGGCCTTAGTGCACCTGGAGTCCCCACAAGAAGCAACACTGCTAGAGAGAGAGCCCATCTGAGGAGGAACAGCTGCTCCAGACATGGGAACAGCAGCTCTGAGCCTGTACTCTGGTGAACAGGACTTCACTCAAGTGCTTCAGGCCCACGGCCCTGCAGAGTTGTTCCAGGTTCTGGAAGATGGGCAGGAACAGAGATCCTCACCAGTAAGGCTGGAGTTCCAGGAAAGGCAAACATGAAGGAGACGGGGACCCCACTCTCTTCACCCTCTGTGTGGGCTGAACCCAGGCCCCTGACTGCAGGACAGGGACTCCACCTCGGAACAGCATACCCAGCCCAGCATCTGTCATCTAAGGGGATATTTGGATTGTTCCCAGCTATTCAACCACTCAAACATGCCACAGTGGTCAGTATTGAGTGTACAGGTCTCAGCCCTGAACACCTTTGGAGGGTGAGTTTGTGTGCAAATAACCCCTGGATCCAGAAAAATTCCCATTTGAATGCCATCAGCAGAGCATGCAAGACAAAGGCCATTCCACCAGGAACAACTGTCACCACCAGCAAGGGGTCACTCTCCCTAACACTGGTTCATGCCAGATTCTTCTTAAAAATCTGCCCTCAAATTCATGTCAAAAATAACATTATATCTTATTTCTTATTTTTATAATTTATAATGGATTTCCGTATATTTATTTTATTTTTTTTTCTTCTGTGATTTGTGCATTCTTGGTCATGACCCCTTATCTTTGATTTTTTTAAAAAAATTTATTATTGATTTAAGGTGCTCTTTGTGAACTATTGATACAGTCCTTTTTCTATATAATGAACTATGTCCTGTTAGGGCACTACTCGTGTTTATCCCATTTTAGTGTATATTAAAATACTAAAATTTAACCTTTTAATATACTCTATTATCTGTATATATATATATATATATATATATATATATATATATATATATATATATATATATATATATTGGTACTGAGTATTGAACCCAGGGATGCTTAACTACAGAGCAACATCTGTAGCCCTTTTTATTTATTTATGTATTTATTTATTTATTTATTTATTTATTTTCTTTTTATTTTGAGACAGGGCTTTGCTAAATTGAGGAGGCAGATCTTGAACTTCTGATCCTCCTGTCTCAGGCTTACATGTTGCTAGGATTACAGGTGTACACCACTGCACTTGGCTTATTATCTGCATTTTTCATTGATATTTTTAGTTGTAGGTGGACATAATACCTTTATTTTATTTTATATGATAGTGAAAATCAAACCCAGTGCTCACACATGCTTAGCAAGCACTCTACCACTGAGCCACAACACCAGCATGTGTCATCTATATTTTTTAAAACTGGTTATGCTGTTATTATCTACAGTTAACATAATATGCATTTTACTTGATGCTAGGAATTCCAAATAAAAATATAAGTCAATAATATGTTGATTTATTAATTATATCTTACATGCAAACAGACAATTTATCCATGTGTATGACACTTGCTCCTTATCTTTCTAACCATCATGGACTCAGGCTCTGGTGAGACTTTGAGACAGAAGGTTTGTTCACCTTCCTCTTGGTGTCATTCCCCAGGACCATGGAGCATGTGATGAGCTCAACAGGCCCACAGTGCCAGGCCCAGGGCTGAGCTCTTTGTCTTGGACTCTCACCTCGGCTGTGTGCTCAGAGCTCTGCTCAGCACCTAGAGCTGAGGAGGAATGTCTCCTGTGGCTCCCCTGACTGGCAGCTCATGCTCAGGGATCTGCTTCCCCAGGCCCTAAGCCCCACTTCCCAGGAGAGCTGCTTTCTCCCATACCCAGGCCACAGCCCAGCCCTCAGGCAATGCCAGCCTGAGCTAGCCCTGTGTGAGCCCCTGCTCCAGCCTCTCCCAGGTAGTGCAGGGCCTGAGTCTGCTCTGTGTGTAAATGTAGAGCCCCATTCCCACCATGGTAAACCAAGATGCTCACCAGAAACCAGAGTCTGCAGTCACTGTCATCTTGAGTTCTGATTCACTGAGCACCTGCTCTGTCCTGCTATGCATGGTAAGAACAGGAGAGCCTCTTCCACTGCAGGATGGGAGCAGGGGTTAGAGGGCACCTGCCACCAGCTCAGAGATGAGACACAAGAGGGTAAAGGAACAGGCAGCACTGGCACAATCTTGAACTTTGTGAGGAGAGAATGTGGAGGGATTTACTCTGCGTTCCTCACTGGAGTGGCTGGGGCCACATGAAGGTTAGAGCCACTGCAGGTGCTAGAAGGAGCGGTGCAGCTCACAGCAGGCCCAGGCCATGTGCTCTGTCTACTTTCTTGTGAGCTGGACTCCTCCAGGGCTCAGGCTGTGCTAAGGCAACTGCTGGAGCTGGAGAAAGAAGCAGAGGATTGCGAAGTCATCAAGTTGATGCCACTAGTCAGCCACCATGCTGATTGGCCATGGGAATGTGATGAAGTGGCAGCAAAGGGGGATGATATGGGAGTCCCCAAACCAAACCAGGACCACTGAGTCCCTGGTATGAAAGACATCCAGAGGGATCTCCAAGTGGCACACTTACCAAGTAAACTTGGTATTATCTTTGTTCTTCTGTGGGACCTTGCCCAATATAAGTGTAGTTCTGCTCTAGAGCTGATCCAAATGCTTTTGAATAAAGCCAAGTTCTTCTAATGAGTTTTTTTTAATTATTTCACATCCTCACAATTTCAAATGAAACCCAAGGTATCCTCACACCAGGAACATGTGAGAGCATATTAATGGCCTGATGTTCTCCTCTGTAACACTTCACTACATATTGTCTACAAGAACCTTCTCCTACATAATCCTCATATTAGGTATGAAATAATTTGCTCAATCCAGACCTTAAGTCTTCATCAAGATATGACAGTTGTCCTAAAAAGTCCGTAGTAACAAAATATCACCAGAGAATAACGGACTCTCTTAAAGGTAAATCTGAGCGGCCTTGGTCTGACCTGGAACACATGGGGACACTTGGTCAGTGTTGAGGGACTGAGAGAAACCAGACGTGGAGCTGGGCTCATTCCTGCACAGCCTGCCCAGCCCTGCTGATTTGCATGTTCCCACAGCACAGCCCACTGCCCTGAGGACTTCTTAAGAGGCTGCTCGCACCCTGTGTAGGAGTCAGTCCCTGTGAGGACACAGCATGGCCATGAGGCCCCCTTCTAAGCTCCTGGGACTCCTGCTGCTCTGCCTCCCAGGTAAGGGGAGAAAACATTGCACAAGTTCTCAGCCTTCCAGAAAAGTCTCTTGTGACATTAATAAATGTGTGTATATTTGTGTTTGTTTTCAATGTCAGGTATAAGATGTGATATCCAGATGACCCAGTCTCCATCCACTCTGTCTGTATCTCAAAGAGAAAGAGTCACCATTACTTGCCAGGCAAGTGAGACTATTTACAACAATGTAGCCTGGTATCAGCAAAAACAAGAGCAAGCTCCTAAGCTACTGATCAATGCTGCAACAATTTGCAATCTGGGGTCTCCTTGAGGTTCAGTGGCAGTGGATATGGAACAGATTTCACTCTCACCATCAGTGACCTGGAGCCTGATGATGTTACCACTTATTACTGTCTACAGAATAACAGTTTCCCTCCCCACAGTGATACAGGCCATGACAAAAACATACCAGGGAGCAGAAATGTGAGGCTGGGCTGCCCCAGCTGCTCCTCCTGCTGCCTCCACCTGCTGTGGGCACTGCTCAGAGGCAGCCAAGCTCTGAAGGTCCTTGGGTGGTTTTGTTGAAGGAGGCCATTGAGGCTTAACAGTTGTTTCTTTGAGCAGCACCAGGTCTGGGGAGAAGCTTCTGCAGTGACCAGTTGCAAGGATTGATTGCAGCAGAAAACATGTCCAGTGGGCATGCTATTGATGTAATGGAAATGTGTGGAAAGACAGCATGAATTTTTGGTCCTCAAACCACATATACTATGAACAAAAGGGGGTGATGCTACACAGGAGGGAAAGTTCTGGGAAATGGTGGCCCTCAGGAGAATTTTTTTTGTGGTTATGGGTTGTGTGGGATTGCCATTCAGAAAGGTTCTTGGTGAGTGAGACACAGTTGGCAGGTAATGTCAACCTAGGTTTCTGTTCATGGTTTAAGAAAACATTGAAGAATGTGGAAGATACTTTTGCTGGTTTTGTCCAGTAGCTGTTAGCTGATGACTTTCCTCATCTTCCCGCTTCCTCCTCTAGTCCTTTTAATTAAATTGATGACATCTCACAATTTTCATTCATCACACCTCACAGATCATGATTGGAAGAGGTCAACAAATGTGTCCCTCAACCAAAGAGAAACTGACTTGTTCAAACCCCAAGCATCGTGCATTGCTACCTAGAGTGTTGAGAATCCTAATATCCTTAGGCTTTGGAGTTCCAGGATCCCAACCCCTGGACAGCTAACATTTAAAAGGAAATTATGTATCATTTCTAATATAACCATAATCCTGCCTTAGTTTGAAAATCACTTGTGACTGTTTTGTCTAAACAAGCACAGTAGCAAAATGTGTTTCACATGTGCAAGAAAGTATGTATTACTCTAAAATGGCACTGCCAACAGAAAAATTCTCAGACAGCATCTCCACACTTGGCCAAAAGAGGCTGTCAAAGCACAATAGGGATGGCAAACAGCCCTCCATGTTGTCCCTGGAAATCATGAGCCCAGACTGACCTGGGGTTATTGCTGTCACCACTTCACCACCCCCTGTCAGACTCACACTTTCCATTGAGGAATCACATCACCTCCTCCCACTGCCCATTGTTCCAGCAGACTCCATGTCCTTAGGGCCATGGGCACAAAGGAAAAACTCAGAGTGAGCACTCAGTGGGTAAATTGGTGAAAACCAATACTTCTAACACATTCAGGGAGAAGCAGCAGGTGTGTGGGTCTGAGCAGATGCCTCACTGGGGAACTGCACTTGAAAGAGGGTCCTTGTAGTGAAGGAATAGGAATGAGGATTAGGTCACTGGAATTTGGTCTTGTCCTTGATGGGCATCGGGGTGACAGGATCATGGTGCTCCTCACCCAGCTAGGAGGAAGTGCAACACTTGCAGGCCCCTAAGGCCAGGGTTGAAGCTTTGGAGACCTACAGATGAGACTCACATCGCTCCCAACCACAGTGTCCTTAGAGCTCCAAGAGGGACAGACTCTGGGTTCCCAGCTCCTCAGGATGGTGGGCTGAATGACTTAGTGATTAAGGGAACAAAGAGAAAAAGTATATTTAATCAGATCCATATTGATGATGATATTCAGAAAAGAAAAATGGACAGGTTGTGGTGTTGCACCTGTGATGTCCAGCAACTTGGGAGCCTATGGCAGGAGGATTGCAAGATCAATACCTGCCTCAGCAACCTAGTGAAGATCTAGCAACTTAGCAAGATACTGTCTCAAAATAAAAAATAAATAATAAAACTGATGGGGATTGGCTCAATGTTTAAGTGCCCCTGGGTTCAATCCCTATTGACAAAAAAAAATCAAATTGGCCAAAGTTTTCTTTTTCTTTTCTTTTCTTTTTCTCCTTCACACAACATTGGGATCATAAGAGTTTGGCTTGGATTTTTGGACCAGCTGGAATTGTTAAGACTATGGGGACTCTTGCAGGTGGACTCCATGCATTTTGTCTATTGAGTCACACCTTGAGTTTCAGGGGTCCAGGTGCAGAATGTTATTGTGTGGATGTGAGGTGTCATCACCTGAAAGCTCCCATTACTGCAGGAACGTTCAGAGGTGGAAAGATGAGGGCATGAAAGTTGCAATTAATCCATTCAGTAGATTTATAATTCAATGGACTAACTGGGTGTTGACCAGGCATTCTGGGAATTCCTGGAGAAAGGGTCCGGGGACAGGTTCTTGAGGATTCTATCCTGTCCTCAAGGCACCTCAATTTCTCACTCTGCTTCCTAGGCACCAGGAGGTGAGCAGCTTCTCTCCTTCATGCCCTTCTGCTGTGGGCCTCACTGTGGGAGTAGAGGAAAGCATTCAAAGATCCATGATCTGAAGTGAAGCTCTGAAGCTCTGGGCCCAAACTTGTGTTTTCTTGAGGAGGAGGAGGAGGAGAAGGAGGAGCAGGAGGAGGAGGAGGAGGAAAAGGAGGAGGGGAGGATTAGGTAAGAAAGAAAGAAAGAAAGAAAGAAAGAAAGAAAGAAAGAAAGAAAGAAAGAAAGAAAGAAAGAAAGAAAGAAAGAAAGAAAGAAAATGTAAAAAGGTTTAACTCTTCTGTGAGTATTGTCCAGTCTGAGCCTCAAACCTTATTCAAATAACCCAGGTCCTAAGCCCCCTTCCTATGGGCCATGTCCACAATCTATGTGCCCCACTCACCCCAGCCCAGGCTTCTCTCTCAGGTTTCCTTCAACCATGGCTTCCCCCAAACTCGACCAGCTTCCACCCTAACAAAGTCAGAAGTCCTTTTCTTCCCCTTTTTTCACTGCTGTTACCACAAGACCTGGCAAGAACAATCAGAGGAGGACAAGTATATTTGGGGGCACACTGTTCAGATTTTCAATCAATAGCCAGCCTTCAACACTACCCTGGGCCCCTGGTGAGACAGAACTTCATGGTGGAAGGATGAGGTGGAGGAGTGTGGTTTAGGAAGTGGCACCAGGGACCAAGAGAAGGACACTACAGATGAGGGGCAAAATATATCACTCAGAGCCATGCCCCCAAAGTGGCCTTCTCTGTCCACACCCTGCCTGTCTGGAGTAACCACCAAGCTTATTTAAATTGGGTGATTAAAGCACTGATTAGAACAGGTGAAGACTCTCAAAATGCAATTATTTACCTCTAGATAGCCTTGCATTGTCTCACACATGAGTTTTGGAGGACATCTGAATTTCATATCAAAATTTCATTATGTTCCTATCCCCAAAAGATCATGCCCATCTGACAGTGTGAGACATACTTTGTCCATTTCTATCCTTGCAGCTCTCCTCAGCACACGGTCTGTGCTACTGGATTTTCTCAGTTTCGGAAATCGCCACTGCAGCGTCTGCCTCCTTCCACAGTTCCATGCAGTGCCCCCTCTCAGGGGCAATCCTCCAGGGACTCCAACAATGGGGCACTTTGTCTGGCCACCCAGGAATCCCTGTGAAATCTGGGTGGCAGCATCTACGAACCCCTAACTCTAGCATTCTGCATTCCTGCAGAACTAGCACCATGTGGTTGACACCAAGATGTGTCAACATCTTGAACAGTAGCCCAGGCTCTAGGGACCACGTCTGCCTCAGCCTCTGAGTGTGTGGGTAGGTGAGCATGGAGAAACTGCTTCCTAAACCCCCAGCCCAGGTCAAATTAATCTGACTTGTATATTCCAGCAAAAGGTTGTACAGAAATATGTTTGTTAGATTCTCATTAAAATCGGGTTTATTCAATTACCCAAAATGTCATTTAGAAAAAAAAAAGAAAAAGGTTTCAATCCAGGACAACAATGCCTTATATATGGAAGTAACCTATTTTACACTGTTAGCTTACTCCAAGTTGAAGATTTCAATTTTTCATCTAACTGTATTTCACAAAGAAAAAAAATATCAAAGGTGGCTATAGCTTATCTTCAGATTGCACTTCTACACCTGTGCACAAGTGTGAACACACATACATCCAAACTTGTATGCATGTCACCTGCACAGTCCCCTGAGTGTGTACTGGAGCTGCCGCCCACTCTCCTGAGCAAGACCCTCACCATGCCCTGCAGGTGCAGAAGTACAAGCACCAGCCCCAAGGGAGGGCAGCCTCCAGCTGCAGAGCCCATGGGATGTTGGACACCAGGCTGGACTCTGGGGGGACAGTGCAGAGCCTTGGAGGAGGCCAGGCAGGCCTAAGGCAAAGCATGGACACTTGTGTGCAAAGTCCATCCAGTGCATGGCCAGGATTTCCACAGAGACACTTTGTTGCTCCTTGCTGAGGGCTCAGGCCCAAGAGGACATCCATGGAAGGGCCACCTTTTCCTCTGCAAAACAGACACTAAGGTACTGTGCTGCCCTCCTGATTGCCAGATGATAGTAAAATCCTTCCCAACCATCCTGCACTCTGACATGACCTACTGCCTCCTGAAACCCCAGGGCAATTCCTCCTGCTTTTGTCCAGTTATGTCCCTCTCACTCTTCATCAGAAATGTAGAGAGAGGACTCACTTCTGGTAAAGTGAGAAAACACAGGGTCTCACTCATGTTAGTCTTTCTTTCTGTGTCCCAGGAGACAATCCCTTACTGACTCAGCAAGAGTATTAGCAGGGTCCAGCCTGGCACCATCAGGACCAGGCCTGGCTGCTTAGCTCCTGCTGCCTCCTGCTGCCCTCTGCACATCCTTCCTGCCTTGAAGGGCTGTGGGGCAGGGACACAGGTCATTCTGGAAACCATCAGCTTCACTTCTTTCAAGGAATATGAACTTCTTACTGTCCCCACTAGGGGAAAATCCTCCACTCAGATGCTGCTTGTGCACAGGGCTGCTGACAGTCTGAGGACCCTCAGGAGAGAAGATTGGAAAAAGATGTGAAGCCACACCATTCCCTCCACCACCCATGCCTTCTCTCTAGATCCTGGGCTTCTCCAGTGTCTCTCCTCTGCCCTCCTGCCTGGGTCTTCTCTGTCCTGTCTCCTCCTCCTCTAAGTTCACACTGGTCACACCTCACTTCCCACATGGCTGTCCTCATGTGGGTTACAACCCTGTTCTTCTGCACATCCTAGCCTTTGGCCTGCCTCTGACTTCACCTCTTGGATTCTCATAGGAGAGTCAAAGTTGATTCTTTAGAGACCAGAAATGAGACTAGCAGATGTTCAGGGTTGTATGTATGTTTGCGATGGTCCACTGAGAGCACAGTCCCTGCATCATGTCAGCTGTGACCTGCCAGAGTCACCTCTGTTTATGCAGTCTGAGGGGTGGCCAGCAGCCACTGTAGATGCGTTTGTGAGCCAACTGAGCCAGCTATTCTGCCCTGTGTGGGGGAAGCCAGCAGGAGGAGCTGCCCTTGCACAACTCTGGACACAGAACTTCTGTCCCCTTGAGGGTCAAGAACAACTGCTCATCTGTATGACATTTGCTCCTATATGAAACCATACTCCCGTGGGTTACCCAGTGTCCTGAGCAATGAGAAGGTCACTGTTCCAGGTAGCAGGGTGACGCTCTGCAGGTCCTGCACTCCATGGTGCTCCTGCTCAGTCTTGAGAGTGGAGAGGCAGCCATGGGTTTAGGCAAGAGATGCTTGCTTTACCTTCCCAGGCTCAGGGTGTTCGCACTTAGAGTCCCATGGGCAGGGTGGCATACACCTATTGTCCCGGACACCTTGTGACTGAGAGAGGAGGATTATAGGTTCAAGGGCACCCCAGAAAAATCATAGAATCACTGAATATAAATAAAATGAAACCGATTTCTGTATAGCTCATTGCTGTGTTAGTATATAAGAGACTCTGTGTTGATCAACAGAACTGACAAAGTAATAAAGAAAAAAGAAAAAAAAATAAAATCACACATTAAACCAAAAGTCATGGCATATCTTTGTGCAGACATATACTAGAGATGCAGAGTAAACTCAGGTATATCCACATAATTTATCCCCTAAATATTATATATGTGGCATATAATATTCCTTTCATTCATTTCTAAGAAAATTGGACTCTGCCTGAGATGAGGCTCTGGTGAGTTTTTGCTGACCCTCACAGCTCAGGGCGCTGACTGTGTCCTGTGTCCCCAGGGAACCATGTTCCCCCAAGCAAATCTGAGCTGCCCTGGTCTGACCTGGGACAGCTGGACACACAGAGCCTGTGTTGATTGACCAGTAGGAGCCCGCCCTACAGCTGTGCCCAGCCTGCCCAGCCCTGCTGATTTGCATGTGCCCACAGCACAGCCCACTGCCCTGAGAACTTCTTAAGAGGCTGCTCACACCCTGTGCAGGAGTCAGTCCCAGTCAGGACACAGCATGGCCATGAGGGCCCCTGCTCAGCTCCTGGGTCTCCTGCTGCTCTGCCTCCCAGTTAAGGAAGAACAACACTGGGGGTTTACTAATCACAGTGTGGTCAGTGCTGCCTGGCTACTTAGGAAAGTCCTCTTGCAACATCACTACTTACAACGATATTTCTTTTTATGTTTCCAATGGCAGGTGTCTGATGTGACATCACAATGACTCAGACTCCATCCTCCTAGCTTGTGTCTCATGGAGACAGAGTCACCCTCACCTGCAGGGCCAGTCAGGGTATTGGCAGTAATTTAAACTGGTACCAGCAGAAACCAGGGCAAGCTCCTAAGCTCCTCATCTATCTTTCAACCAGTTTGCAACCTGGGATCACCTCGAGGTTCAGTGGCAGTGGATCTGGGACAGATTTTACTCTCACCATCAGCAGCGTGGAGCCTGAAGATTTTGCCACTTGTTATTGTCAACAAGATAGCAGTTACCCTCCCACAGTGATATAGTCCATGACAAAAACCTCCCAGGAGCAGAAGTGTGAGGCTGGGCTGCCCCAGCTGCTCCTCCTGCTGCCTCCACCTGCTGAGGGCACTGCTTAGAGGCATCAGGGTCTCAGGGGCATAGGGAGGGTTTGTGGAAGGGTCCATAAGTTTCCTCTTAACCCTCTTTCCTTAAGCTGGTTCCCAGCAGATGACCATGATAATAGCCTCAATGATATGTTACAGGACAGAATTTAGACTTCGAGGGACTCTAATGGCAATAGTTAGTGTCGTGCAGAAAAGACAGGCCTCTCCATGTATTCCACATGGGAATATATTAAGACTTTGATTTTCAGTGTAGTTTATGTTGCCAGCAACACTGGGTGAGATACAGACTTCTCCTGTGTCCCCCCTGCTCCCACAGCCTCTCCACCCCCCCCCCCCAGACTCTGTTGCTTCTGTTACAATTCATCCACCTCTGCACAAGTCTACAGATAAGACCAGGGTAACTTTGTGCATTCTGTGGAACTAAACAAGTGGACAGTGACATGGGTCCAACAGTGTGGCCTGGCACAGTGCAGGTCCTGCCCTCACACCGTCTGAGCTCCAGCTGCTCCTCACCCCCCTCTCTGCTGCAGACCTTCATCATTTCCCATCCCTGTGGTTTCACCCGGCTGGGTGACGCCTGCCTGGCACTCATAGGATGACGATGTTCAGACTGGCCTCTCACCCTGAGTGCTGTGCACACAAACTTCTCCAGGGGTTTTTATTACAGCATAGATAGCTGTTTTCTTTCTTTTTTTTTATTTTTTTCAATATTTTATTCAAACTTGGTATTATACCCAGACATGCACTACCACTCAGCTACATTCATGGTCATATTTGTATTTATATCTATCTATCTATCTATCTATTTATTTGATACAGGATCTCTCTAAGTTTTTAGGTCCTTGCTAGGTTGCATGGATATCAACCCAGAGTCTTTTGGCCTGTAAACCTGGAATTGTACCTACTGTCTGTCCTCTCTTGGGCTAAGAGACCTGGAGACCTGAACTAGGAATGCACCATGGTCTCTCTCCTTCT
The DNA here is from genome assembly GCF_052094955.1 of Ictidomys tridecemlineatus. NCBI lineage: Eukaryota > Metazoa > Chordata > Mammalia > Rodentia > Sciuridae > Ictidomys > Ictidomys tridecemlineatus. The sequence goes on along the minus strand of NC_135488.1, from coordinate 20,966,606 downwards.
GAGGTTTGTGGCCTCTGGGACTGAGATCCAAACAGAGATGGGCAAGGAAATGCTGTTGACAACCTTTTTTAACTGATTACCAGGCCTTGGAAGAAACAAAGTGGGTGCATTAGAAACAATTCCCTTTGGAACAGGTATGGCCAGATATTTAAAAATGGGTCAGAATTTAAAATAAGTACTTGCCAAATAAATGATCATTTAAAGATCATTACTGAGCAAGGACTGCCAATAATTAGCAAGAACAAAGAAAGATTCTACATAGCCATCTACTCCCCCATTTAGGCTCATGAACTAATGTCATGGAGGTTCCTCCTTGGACTCCTACAGTATCAGTCTCTTTTCACCCAGTTCATGTGACTGCTGGCACTTGAAGGCATCCAACTCACCAAGAGGTCTGGACACTGTTGACCCCCATTATTCTATCCACACCATGAGACCCGACTGACACCCGACATCCATCTTACCACAGTTGACCTGGCCATCACTGGAAAGCTGGGGAGGTTATTGTTTGTGCCTTTGCTTTCAGTCCTGTGTCAGCCAGAAACATGTGGAGAGCTCCTGAGAGTTTTCATGTGTGCTATAATTCTTATATAATACACCATTCAACCAAGCAACTCATTTACAGAAAAATAATCAACCTAGTGCACTTGACCATGATATTATTATAAATGCAGGTGCAGTGGTGTTAACAGAAGACTACCCCACACAAATCCAGCTATAGTGGCCCTGGGCCCCATGGAGTTGATTCCCTGTCCTTCCTGGTATGGAGAAGGCTCAGAGGCACTGACCCTATGTAGTTCTGTTTCTCTCAGACATAGAATATTAGCTCTTCAGAATAGCAGGGCCATCCCCAGCCTCTCTATTGTGCCCATGGAGCACCTTGGAAACTTGTATCTACTCACTTTAGTCTTCTGGTCAAAGTTCTTGACCCAAAGGATTGTCATGGTCACTCTTCCATTATACTGAGTGAAATGATGAATTCAAGGTCGTCAGATCCCATAGTACAAGGGACTAATTATGAAGAAAGTGTTCCATTTTTGAGGCAAGGACTATAGATCCTGGTGATCTGTGGCTATTAGGAATCTATCTCCACATTTTAAGAAAGTGACTGGAAAAAGTGTCAATTCTGGAAGAGCTTCAGGAATTGTTCTTCTGATGACATTACCACTGGTGAAAGCTGGTCAGTTTAACAGGTGTCAGCATGAAGTTTTAGGTGATGCAGGAGGTGGCCAGCATAGATCCAGGAAGTGTCATGGGGCACAGGAAATGTGACCTGCACAGAGACAGGGAGACGTGACCTCCAGCCACAGCCTCTTGGTCAGCCTGAGGCTGAGCATCATGGGATCCATTCCCATCTTTCCTCACTGTGATGTCATAGTGTCACCTGGATATGACAGAAGCCATCCTGGGTGCTTAAGCCAAGGTCTGATCATGGCCTGGACCAGGATAAGAAGCCAAAAGTAGCAGGTTCAGGCTACTTGCAGCCCCAACACCCTCACCCCCTGGGTTTGTTTGTGCCAAGGTCAGGAGACATAGCCACATGTGAGGCAGGTGTGTCTGTGAAGCTCCAAGCTGCTCTGCCCACCTGCTGTCTTCCCAGCTTCACAACACCAGCCAGGGGTGGGCTCTGAGGCCCTCACCTCAGGATCCTCTTGCGATGATCTCAGAGAGGTGGAGTTAGGGGAGCCCAGCAGTGAAAGTGCAGCCCCTGCTCATCAGGTGAGAGCAGGCCTGCTGAGAATGGGACCCTTAGGTGTTGATCACCACTGCTGGGGCACACACACACACACACACAGACTCACACAGACACAGAAACACATACACACACCCAGACATGCACACACTCACACAGAGACACACACAGGCACAGACACAAACACACTTACATACACACATACACACACACAAATACACACACACACACAGTCACACTCACACACACAGAGACACCCACAGACATACACATACCCACAGACACATACTCACACACAGACACACACACAGTCACACTCACACACATTCACACAGACACACACACTTACACAGGCAGACACATACACATATTCATAGACACACACACACTCACATACAGACAAATACACTCACACTCGTAGACACACATATTACACATACTAACACATACTCACATACACAGACACACTCACATAGACCCACAGAGACACACACACACACTCTCACTCACACACACAGAAACACACACACTCACACAAATGTACACATACACTCAAACTCACACTCACACACAGTCACACACACAGACACACACACATTCACACCCATAGACACACACAGACATACACACACTCACAGACACACACAGACACATACTCACAGATACACATACTTCACATACTGACACACAGACACCCACACACTCACACACATGCACACACACAGTTAGTCACAGCTTCCTTATAGGGCATGCCCTGTGATTTTCAGTCTGTGTCATTCTACTCTAGGGCAAGCTGAGCACCACCTCTCCTAACATCCAGAATCCAAAGTGCTCCACAATATGAGACATTGGATGGTTCCAGGGAGGTTTGGAATTGGGGATGGGATGCTCAGCTGGTTAAGTTGACTCAAAGATTCTAAAATATGAAAACCATTGAAATACGAAAGCCTCCTAGTCCCCCATATGTCAGGTAAGGGAAATGGAAAAACAGAGTTCTTGCAAAACAGTATTAGTTACCTGAGTCTTTTTAAGGGATCTCATCATCTGAACATGTTTTCCACATGGATTTAAACGTCCACAGTCAGATCTCGCCCTCTTCTGCAGGCAGCAGCATTGACTTTTTCTCACTGGTTTTTCTCCAAAACCTACAAGATATTTTAAATGACTTTGTTCAAAGGACAGAACCCATGTACTCTTGGTGTCCTGCACACTGTGGCATCTGAGATGAAGTCTGAGATAAGAGCTCAGCTAAATCTGGCCTTGACTGACCAGGACTCCTCAACTCAACTTTATAAAATGAGGCTCCCTGGTCTGGTACAGTGGTGCAGACCGGTGGTGCCAGCAGCTCATGAGGCTGAGTCAGGAGAATCACGAGTTCAAAGTCAAACTCAGCAACAAAAAGGCGCTAAGCAGCTCACTGAGACCCTGTCTCTCAAAACAGGCCTGGGATGTGGCTCAGTGATCAAGTGCCCCTGAGTTCAATTCTGATACCTGTCCCCCCCCCAAAAAATTTTAAGCTCCTTTCTCAGATCCTGGGGCTTCTAATCCCCTGGATCCTTGGTGAGGAGACAGGGTATGAGAAAAAAAAAAGGGGAGGAGGGTGAGATCTGGGGCCCCAATGTCCCCCATGTTTGCTCTTTCTTTGTGCTACAAATGTGAGTTTTCACAACATGATGGACATATAGGGTTGTGATGGATAAAATTAAAGAAGATTTATGAAGGTAAACAATCTTGGTAACAGTGGACACTGGGAGATATAAAGAGAGGGTTCTGCAGGTGAGTTTGGGAGACATTGCACATGGCAATTCTATATTCCAACAGAATGTGGGTATTTTTTGAACATGATCCAATTTCAATCCCCTCCACTGCCACACACATACATACACACACCCACACTCACACCCAAAACACACACACACACACACACACACACACACACACACACACACACACACACCTCACAGTAGCCTGAGATTAAAGTTGGGAGAGAAATCATGAACATGGCTCATAATGGTAGCATAACCTTTCATTTCTCTCTCATTTAAGGACCCAAAGGTGCTACTGTGATGACCCAGGCTCATCCCTCCTGCCTCTCACTCATCCACCTCCTGCAGATCCACACAGAGCCTTTTACAGTCAGATGGATACATTGATTCTTGCAGAAGGAAGGAGAGTCTATGTCGCTTTTGATCTTTTGAGCTTCCGATTATCTCTGAGTCTCAAACAACTTCAGTAGCAGAGGGTCAGGGACAGATTTCATTCTGGACTTCAGGAGAGTGGAGACTGAGGAGGCTGGTATTATTGCTTTGTGCAAGCTATAAAAATTAACTATAAAAAAAGGTATAAAACCCCACAGCCCTCCCTGCTGGGTGGCCCAGCTGCCACATATGCTGCTTGTCAGGGGAGAAGCACTGCAGTTTCTGTCTGTTGAAGAGAAAGATCCTGGGATCTTAGGTGCACAGAGCATAGTCAAGGACTCTGGACCATGTACCTAGCTTAGAGCTCAAGCTTTTTTTAAGACCTCATCAGAGGGGCAGGGCAGGAGCAGAAGGGAGGGTGAAGGGTCTTCTGCCAGAGCCATGACAGTGTGCTGGGGACACTCAAGATGTTATAGGGGAAACACAAAAATGATGTTTTGGGCCTTTTAGCTCCCCTAAAAGGCCCAATTTGTCTCAGGAGTTGTAGGTCTCCTTTTCATTTCTTCCAAGGCTTCTGAATGTGACAAGCTTGAGTGTAAAGTGGTTATTTTATAGTTATTTTCTTCTGTACTTACTGCAGTGATTCTGATAACCTGCTGAGGCCTACTAAATCCTAAGTGAAACTGGAAGTTCATTTTGTAAACTGAATATCATGCATGGGTTCCAGCTTTTGAACAGAGTTTTAAACATCTAGATCTAGAGATAGCAAAACCTGTATCCTATATGGACATAAATGTGAAAATAAAGAAAAGCCTATAGAAATGATGATAGTTGAAGCCGAGCTCACATGACTGAGAGGGAGGGGCTCCATATTTCAGGGTAAGGGCAGGGCCATGATACTTCATTTCATCTGCTTCAAACTGTATGCTACTAACTACACTGATCCATGAACAAGTGTTTTAATATTGTATAACAGAATTTTTTTAAAAATGAACTAAATGAACAAATTATCCTACTTTGAAAAATATACTATGCTTAAGGTTTAGACTTCAAATTTAATATATTCTATCAAGAATACAACTAAAGTTAAAATAAAGAATTTGTTAGTATAATGTAAAATAAATTTCAGAGCAGTTAGAAAACTCAATCTTTAAAATTGAAAAGAATGGTCTTATTAAATATTTTTTTAATTTTAATCAATTTCATCAATGAATAGTTTTTTAATTGATGACAGGGTCAGCATAACACTATTTAAATAAGGATTTTTGGAATTTTTTTCCCTATTGAAACATAAAAGTAAAATAAATTAAAAAAAATGAAAACTAAATGGGAAAACCTAATAAAAATTCTGATTACACTCCAAATTCTTCTGAAACATAAAAATGATATCTTGTCAAGAAAAGACTACTTGAGTTACAGCAGGAATCACTTGGACCTTTGTACTCCTTTTCCTACCGCATCCCAGAGGGAAGAGGCAAGATAGAGAACAAAGGGCCCAATTCTCTGATCCCTCCAGTGGCCTAAGAGGAACAGAGCAGCACTTACTTGTGACTTTCTACCTCATCTGTAGACTGCCTGGTGGACTGCTCTCTCTATCACTTGACTCCAAACACAGATAGGGATAAGTGCAGGGATCAGTTCTCAGGTTAGGGAACTTTGGACAGCAGTTGTGGGTGCCACTCTGTGTGACCACTGCATGAAGGAAAAGGAATCAGGAAACACACAGCTAACCTAGCCCTAAAGAAGCTTCCACAGGATCCTCAGTATAACGAGCTCATTTCTAAATAGCCATGGATTCTGGGAAAATTGGGAGGGGAAGCACATACTCAGGCACCAGCATGCCCAAGAAAGATCAAAGCCTTTACCCAGACAGACCCCAGATCTCAGATCATCAGTGAAGTGGTTCCACATGAGAATTCAAAGACTGGGCAGGTGAACGTTTATTTCAAAGTCTGCAGTTCAACAGAAGAAGGTAAGGCACACTAAGGAGCAGGGAAACATGAGCCATTCAAAGGAACAAAAATCTTTAGAAACCATCCCAGCAGAAAAAAGACATCAGAGTGACAGGACATCACCTTTCTAATGTCTGCCTTACAGTGGCAGCTTGGAGGCTGAGGAAGCCACTGTCCATTACTATTGCCATGGCATGGGGCAGACTGTGTGACTGTCAGTTAGCATCCTGGTTGCAGAAGAAATTGTGCTGATATTGCTTTTAGAATTGTGCTGTCTCACATGGAGCACACTAGGCACAGTGACTCTATAAACTTAGATTCATTTAAATTTTACAATGAACATTTCCTTTGCACTTGGATCTTTCCCATGCTTCATCTCACAAGCCATGTGTGGCTAAAGGCTGCCACAGGGGACAGCTCAAACATAGATCTCTTCATAATAGCAGGAGATTCTGTTGGCCAGTATTGGTCTAAAAAATTCACAAGGTTTTTCATGGAACTGCAGCTCAGAATACACCTTCTAAGCCACTGGGCATAAGCGTGTCCTTACTCATCTATTATAGCTGCTGTGGTTCAGCGTCTGCTCTGGAATGGTTCCGGGATGGTAGGAATGGGGCTGCATGTACATATCTAGATCAGGAAAACAGGGTTCTAGCCACCTCTGACAATATGCCCTGCAGCCCTCAGAAGCCTTTGTAAATCCACACCTGTGGCATCTTACCTGGATCACAGTGTCCAGCCCCTACTGTCCTAGGACTATTTTATTTTCTGAATATGAAATTACCTGTTTGTCTTGTGCTCTCAAGTTGGTGTCTGCACCAGAGGAGGGATCATTTTCTGTTCTCTACAGAATCCTTCTGGTGATGATAGCAATAGAAATATCTTCATCAGGAATAGAGAAGGGACTCCAGGAAGCCTCCTTGGGACCAAACTCTGACCCTGTGAGGTGCAATAATAATAAGCAACCAGTAGGTGTCAGAAGAGACCACAATTTGCAAAGAGACCCTTGCTCTTTGAAATAGTAGGTAAGTAATAGCGTGATACTGTTCCTTACCTACCGGAAAGATCTCCAGGCTTAAATAGGGGACTCTGTGTGGAGAGGAGCATGTGGAGGACTTGCCTGGGGGCTGAGGTGTGGACAAAGCTCTCTGTGTTGGTTCTCTGAGACTAAATGCCCTGCTCTGACTTTGCACCCCTATATCTAGTCACTAAGGCCACTTCTTTATTGTTAGTTAAACTGCCCCCATTCATATGTTGATGTCTCATCTCATTGTTTTTATGTTTGCAGAAGTAGTCTATAAGAAGGGATGGAAGTTAAACAAGGTCATCCAGATGAGGCTGATCCCACAGGAACTGTATTGTTCTGAATAGACATCCAGGGAGCTCTCTGTCCATGGAGCTTTCTCCATCCCTCTAAGGCCACAAGGAGAAGCCTGTGAGGACAGGAAGGGAGCCCTAGGAAGAGAGCCTACAACAGAAGTGTCATCTGCCGCCCCTTGACTTTGGACCTTCAGGCTGCAGAAAATTAATAAGACACACCTTTATTATCTGAGCCACTAAGACCAGGGAGATGTTTCTCCCTATGACAGTCCCTGAATATTACTTCAGTATCTCAACCTTCTCTGAGCAGGAGCAGCCTCAGGACAAACCTCATGCACATGGACCTGCCGGGCTTCTCTCTCTCCTGCTCCTCTGACCTGAGGAAGGAGGACCCTCATACTCAGTCTGTGACATGTGATGTTTTTTTTCAGATGATGTTGTCCACCTGTTTTGTCTCTGATCACAGTCACAGCACATGGAGTGAACACGTGCTTGCTGTTGATACTTTAGGGTCTTCATGTTACTTCTGATTAGAGGCTAGTGAATCCTAAAATGGACCACGTCGCTAGTTTCCCTTCTTCTGTTGTAGAAGAGAGGATCTCTATCCTCTCTAGGGTCTGCCTGAGGACCAACAGGGTCCCAGTCTGGCAGAGGCACAAACCAGGCCTGGCTCCCAGCTCCTGCTGGCTCTCGCTGACATGGCCATGGTGCCTGGTGCATCTGGACTGATGCTACTCTGCCAATTGCTGTTCTGTTTTTAGGGCATGTGCCTCCTCTGTTACATGTAAGACATCAATCTCACTTCAGCTTCTGCTCCACCAGGAGGCTGCTGAGGGTCTCAGACCATCCCAGGAGGCAGACTAGGGACAGCTCTGACAGCCCCCTTCTCCATCCCTCTCTCCATGTGGCTCTGGGCAAATGATCCATCCTGTGAATGTCCCTCATCTGTTAATTGAATACTAAAGATTCCAAGGATGACTGCAGCTGGACCAAACCATAGACCATGAGATATACACACAAATTGGAGAAAATCATAGTGCTTTTTTTATGCACTCTTGAATATCTTAGAATGAAGACATTGCATAAGATATACCTAGTCAGTTTTCATTCTTAACTGAAAGTGCTTAGGGTCACCTTATTCTCTTGAGCCTGCCCCTGCTCTAGGCCAAGCCTCTTCGGGGGCACCACTAAGGCCTATGTAAACCCATTACAACTCCGAAGCATCTCTCAGGACCCAAGTTCATTTGCCATGAGTGGATTCATCAAAAAAACAGGAGTCATGTCCCCAGGACTCCACAGAAGGCAGAATCCTTGCTTTGGCCATGCCAGCCACAGTCACTGACCTCCCCATGATTCTTTGCTCTCTGTCTCTCCTGAACATCCACATGCCCCAGCCTCCTAATCATTCCAATCAGAGTGGAGTTAAGCCTTCTCTACTACTGCTTGCTTTCCAAATAACTGTCTCATTTCTAGCTATTGTGTGATGTTTTATAGAAAATACCCTGGGACACACATAAAAGTCTCACCTAAGGTTGACCCTGAGCCTGGAAGAACCAAAATCTTCAAACCAACAGAACCTTAGACCCAGGACTTTGATTTCAGCCCCCTAAGATTAAGAGCTGGAGTGCTGACTATGAAACCAGAACACAGAAAAAAGTAATAAAAACTTTCAAAGATACAACTACATCCAATCAAGACCACCCAGGACATCATTGACTTCCCATAACCCTTAGAAGCCCACTTCACTGGCCAGAAGGAGATATAGGTGTAAGTTGTCCTCCTGTCTCTGTGTGGGTTGATCTGCAGTGAAGTCCATCCCTTTGTTACAACCCCAGGCCACGGTGTGTACATGCCTGTCTTCTCCACCTTTGGGGCAGCAAGCTCTGGCTTGATATCATACACACAGTGGGAAGATGTGCATTTGTTCCACCAGAGAAGCCTCTATCTATCCACTATGTGCAGCATTAGAAAGTCAATGAGATACAAATGACCTCAGCCCCTTCAGTCTGGGTTTTGTAAGCCCTATTTGTGTCAGCCAATTAGGGCTGTCATAACACAGGTTCAAAAAGCTGTTGCCTTAGAACAGCAGACAATTGCTCAGGATTTTGGAGTACAGAAGGCTGGGTCTCTTTCCATGAGACAGGCCCAGGGCACTAGTGGAAGGACTCCTGCACCAGCCTTCACTGTCTTCACTTTCTGGAGGCTACAGCTCCCCTGGCTGAACCCCCACATCTCCACAGTGACTATGTCCCTGTTTCCATGGCCTCCCCTCTTCCATGTTAGATCTCCTGCTCTCTTATGAGAACACCCTCAGGGCCCATCTAGTTAATTCTGAATTATCTCCCTATGTGAATATCCTCCATCACATCTGCCAGGAACATTTCATATGAGGCAGGCCAGCATAGGAGAGGACCTGCACTGGTGGACCACACTAAGAGACCTGAATGGTGAAAAACCAATTCTCCATGTACTAAAACAACTGTGTCTCCCTCCCTGCACCTTCAGCTTCTCTCCTTCATGGTCACCAGTGACCTCACTTCTCCAAGGGTCTCTGCACCCTGGAGGGGCTCACACAGGAAGATTTGCTGAATAGCCTGCCCTGTCACTATTTCCATGCAGAGGACAGACAACCAGGATGGCCCTCCACCATGGGGGAGATGTGATCTTTCAGAGGAGACTCTTGGGTTGTTTCTACCTGGACCTTGAATTGTCTTCAAGGCTGAGTGGCCCTCAGGACTCAGGGAGGGAGCAGGTGACCTCTGGCTAAAATGGGACCCACCTCATGGGTGGCACATATGTTTTGGGCCAAGTGATGTCACTACAGTTCCAAAGTATAAAAAGAATACAATGTTGGCTGTATTTTCCTTAGTTAATTTCTTGAAGTAATTTGAAATGCTTTCAGAGTTAAATAAGAATCAGATTTCTAGTCCCATGTTATCTCATCAGATGGAGGAAATTCTTAATATAGCAATATAATATCCAAAGGCTCTGGTCTGGAACTAAAAAATCCAGCACTTGTCCACTGGTCCCTCCTGAGTCCTCAGCTATCCTGGGGATGGTTGAAGATCTATGCTCCCTCTTAGTTCTTCTTTTATTCCACTAAAGGTGAAGTTCAGGGATGCACTGGACTGTCTGCTCACAGAGTCCAGTGATGAAGAAGGTCAGTGGGCCCAGTCCTCCTGGGACACATAGTTGCTAGGCTTCTGTCAGCTTGGCATCTACTTTAGAAACCAGAGCTGCCCCTCACTGTCATGGCAGCAGAGTGGATAGGGACTTCTCTGCAGGTGTCTGGCTGGCTCTGGGTAACCTCACTCTATTTTCTGGAGAGGTGCCTGGGAGCTGGCAGCACCTTTGTCCCACTCAGTGTAGCTTCAAAGGGACCAGAGGCTCATGCATCCCCTGGCTACCTCTATAGAGCCGCAGGTGGAGAGAGCCTGCCAGTTCCTGGGAATCCTGGAGAGTAGCTCTGCCTCAGGCCATCAGGTATGCAAATGAACTCCATGGCCCACTGTGCCTAGGGTGTTTTAACCCCTGGATTTGAGTGCCAATTCCAGAGCAGGTGGACTTATAACAGGTGCCCAGCCCCCCTGCCTTGTCCTTGGGTCCAGAGCAGCAGGTTCTGTAGACACTGCAGGATGAGCCTCCTGGTTAAGCTCCTCTGCATCCTGATGGTGGGGTTTCAGGGTAAGCACATTCTGGTGGGAGACATTAAGCTTGGAATTTAGCTGTTGGCCTAAAGATACTGTTTGTCAGTGTGCTTTGGAAATTTTTGATGTGATATGACGAGTTGCTTTTACAACTGAGAATCCAAGGCCGAGTCTCAGGGTGACAGATAGGCAGAGGCAGGGAGCTGTGAACCTGTCTTGGGCCTCTTTGAAGATGGGGGACTGTTTTTCTAACAGTCTTTTGAGAGAAGCAACTCAGAGTGCACCCTGGATGCTGTGTCTTTGCAGGCTGCAGGGGAAAGATCACCCTGACTCAATCCCCAGAGACCCTGGCAGCCTCTCAAGGTGACTTTGTCTATATCACCTGTAGAAGCATCATGGAAGTAGGTACCTCCATGGCCTGGTACTGACAGAGACTACAGGAGGCTCCCAGGCTGCTCATTTTGGGGGCATCTTCCAGGGCTGCTGGAACCCCTTCCTGGATCTGGGCATGTGGCTCTGGTTTTGACTTCTCCCTGTCCATCCATGGAGTGGAAACAGAAGATGCTGAGGTGTTTTACTGTCAGCAGCACTTCAGCCAGCCTCTCACAGTGACTGAGCCCAAGTAGAAATGTACCCTATGTGCTCCAGTCCCTGCCCTGGTTCAGACACCTGCTCCCTGTAGGAGGCGCAGCCTGAGATGTGTGAAGAGCCCTTTCTGAGCTCTGCAGGTTCTCAGAGCTGTGCTTTCTGATCTGCTGAAGCAGGGGCAGGGGATAGTGTGCAACTCACAGTTTACCCCAGGGGAGAGTGCTGAGGGACTTATGGCTGAAGGCTTTCATCATCGATCACTTCATAATTGAGCCCCTGACCCTCAGACTGAGTGAGTGATGGTTCATTTCTTCCTGAGAGGCTGTGGCATGGTGCTGAGACCTCTGCAGCTGTGCCTGGTTGCTGCATGCAGCTCTCCACAGCAGCTTAGATGAGCAGGAGCCTCATGCTGGCTTCATCTACTTGCCTCACAGTTGGAGTTGTCTTTCAGCCAGGGTTTCTGGGTCCTCCTCTTAATGACAAGCCAATTGGAGGATTCATGGGTGATGGTTTTTGTTTGTTTTATTTTGTTTTCTGTCAATGTTCCTGAGCTCTTCTGCACATCACCAGAGACAGAGCACTCCTCCCCACAAGAAATAGCTGCTCACAGTCCTTGGCTAGATCCCTGCTGTGCCAGGGCCAGGCTTTCCACAGGTGTGGTGGTGAGTGTGGCTGTGAGCTGGGTGCTTCTTCTGCAGATGGTCTCTGTATCTCCAGTGGACAGCCTCAGTTTTCACATTCCAAGCATAGAAGGTGATTGGTGCAGCAGGGTCAGCCCTGGGTTCTTGGGCAGTGCAGCCTTCATGTATTCTACAGGTCAAACAAGTCCAGAGTTTTGGGGTGCTCCAATCTCTTCAATTTTTGGTAGTTTAAAAATCCTCAATACTTTCTTTGGGTGGGGTGTATGGGGAATGGAACTCAGGGGCACTCAACCACTAAGCCATATCCCCCACCCTGTTTTGTATTTTACTTAGACACAGGGTCTCACTGAATTGCCTAGTGCCTCACTTTTACTGAGGCTGGCTTAAAACTTACAATCCTCCTGCCTCAACCCCCAGAGCAGCTGAGATCTCAGGCAAGGAAAAAATACTTGCCCTCTGTGATAGGCAACAAGAATAATTGTTATTTAAAATATTTGAGGGGCTGGGTATGTAGCTGGGTGGTAGAACACTTGCTGGCATGCAAGAAGCCCTGAGTTCAATCCCAACAGTGCAATATTTTAAATATTTCACAAAAGCAACAGTGAAGCCATCGAATTCTGAGATATTCTTTAACAGATGATTTCTTTTTCTCCTTCTTTCCCTTTTTTCCTGAAGTTTTATGGAATGGCCCCTGGGCCTGTCATGCACTAGGTAAGACTTCTGCCATTGAGCCCTTTAGGGGAGAGTTTCAATTACTGACTCCATCTTCTTTTTTTATTGCTCTATTCAGATTGTCTGTTTCTCCATGACTTAGTCTTGTTGGTTGGTTCTGCTAAAACTTTATCCATTTTTTTTAGGTTATTCTTTTTATTGGCAGAAAACTGTTCATTCTATTCTCTTATGATCCTTTGAATTGCTTTTACTAGATCTAAATTTTCTTTTATTTCTAATTTCATTTGAGACTCTTTTTAATTGAGTCTAGTGAAAAATTGCCAATTATATCTATCTTTTCCTAAAACCAATATTTAATTTTGCTTCTTTTCTATTGTTGTTCTCAGCTCTCTATTTTACTCTGATGTTTTTAACGTCTGTTCTTCATGGTAACACTGGGCTTAGCTGGTCCATCTGTTCCTCCTCCCCGGGTGTAAAGCCAGCTGTTTGGACATCTCTCCTTTTTCAATGAAGGCAGCTACTGCTATAAACCTTTGTCTTTGAACAGCCTTTGATCCACCCCATAGGCTCGGGTGTGTTGTTATTATTCTCATTTGTCTCAGCACAGAAACTTTTATTTCATTTCTTCTTTGGCCATTTGGTTCTTCAGGCCCATATTTTAAAATCTGCACCCATTTCTGATTTTGCCACAATTCTTCTGTACTGAGCTCTCGTTTTATGGCATTGTGTCAGGAGAAGACACTTGGTGATTTCAGTCTTTTTAAGTAGCCATGACATGTTCAGTTGTCTAACATATGCTCAAGAGAATGGTCCATGTTTAATTGAAAAGAATTTGTGTTCTGTTGCTGTTGGAAATGAAGTCTGGTAGATGTCCATTCAGTCTTTTTGTCTACAATGGTGGTTTCTCTCTATTCACTGCTGAATGTAGGAGACTCATGTGCTCTGATATGATTGTGTTGCTGTCTTCATTTCCCTGCAAATCAAATAATGTTTGCTTTCCATAATTATGTTCTCCAATGTTGGGTGCATATACACTTATATTTCCAGCTTCTTGATGAACTGGCTCTGGGGTCCTCTGTAATGACCTTTCCCTTAATTCCCTGTTCAGTTGTGTGCTGATGTCTAGTGTACCTGCTGGGACTGCAGTGGTCCTTGCTCTCTTCTGGTTTCTGAAAACTGCTTTTTGAGAAGAGTAGCTACTGGAAAGTGCATTTTAACCAAAATAATGATGATCTTCAAAAACTCCAGTGAGTTCAAGTTGTATAAATTAGTGTAACTGAACATAATACTGTGTTACAGTACAAAAGCCCAACCATATTGATAGATGATGTAAAATATTTGTTAATTTTTACAAGTATTAATAACTTTTAGTTATGAAATATTTCATTATTTGGAGGCAGGAGAATCAGAAGGCAGAGGGACCACAGAGTTGCACTGTGAGGACAGAAAAGGAGTGGTGTTAATAAGCATCCAAGAACTTTCTCAGGCAAAGAAAACACACTTTAATATGACAGTGCTAGCAGAGAAATGGTTAAAAATGATATATAAAACAAGAAAAAGTTAAAATCAAAATTCATTAATCTCTCAAACAAGGGATCACACTGGCCATGAAAATGTGCTCCAATAATGTGTGTCTATTCTGGTGCACAGCACCCCCAAGAGTTATGCTATGGATTTACTCTAAAAAATACCCCTGCCAAGGGCTTCTAGTGTCTCCTCTAAGCCATATGACAACACAGAGACACTTTTTTAGTCATTTCTAAAAGATTATATTCCACAGGATTTTGGGAAAAGGATCACATGTTCATATTAAGGATTAAGACATAAGATCAAGTAGCTTCTTTTGTTTACTCTTTCTTAAAAGGAGGATGTCTCATTCTAACTACAAAATCTTACACAAATGAGAACCAGAATAATTAGAAAAGTTTTTCTCTCACAAGGCCAAGAAACTCCTCTGAGACTGGATTTGGGCGCCAGCAGGATCTGAGCCCCCAGAACACCAGCTCTGCAGCTGCCGGGCCAGGTCTTCCCAACGTGTGCTGATCTGCAAGTTTCCCCAGAGCCCATTTATGCTTCTCAAAGTCCTTGTGAACAGGCCTCTTGGTGAACCTGGGCAATAGGAGCCTCAGGCAGGGCCCGTCTAACCATGGGTGACCTGGCCACACTCTTCTGCCTTCTGCTGTTCTGGCATTCAGGAGATGGGGGGTGCACAGGGGACAATATGAGCTGATGGAGTTCTCTCCTCCTAGTGTGAGAGTCTCCCAGGGTTGTTTTCACATCTGACTCACAGTGCTCTAAGGTTAGGGGACCAGGACAGCCAGGTCTACTGAAGGAAATGGAGTGGGACACATTTGACAACAGGAATGTTGTTTCTTCCTTCCCAGCTTCCAGTGGGACCCCGGGGGCTGATGCAGTCACCAGACTCTCTGTCTGTTTCCAGGAGAGAGCACCTCCATCATCTGCAATGCCAATGAGAGCATCAGCAATTCTCTAACCTGGTACCAGTAGAAACCAGGCCAGGTTCCCAAGATTCTCATCTATGAAGCTGATAAGTGATGATCTGGCATCCCAGATGGCTTTGCTGGTGTACAGTCTCACACAAAATTCACTCTCAAAATCAGCAGAGTAGAGGCTGAGGATGCTGCCAGCTCTGACTGCTATCAGGACTCTGTAGTCCTTCCCACACAGTCACAGCCCCATGCACAAATCCTCCTCCTAGGGATAGTACAAAGAGGCAACATGGTGTCACCTGCTGCCCTCTGCCATTGGGCATGCTTAGAGGCACAGTGTCTGGTGGAAAGTACTAGCTGGGCTCATGGTAAAGGCCTGAAAGGGACTTCAGAATTCTGAAAGCAGGCTGTCCCATTACCACTACAATGAAGGACACTGACCAGCAGCGCACACTCCACAGCTTTTGGCCAGGGACTGAGATTTGGAGATTGCTGGGTGTTGAAACCACACTAAGGGCCCACATTTCTAGTGACCTACCTCTAGTAATCCTGTACAGATTTGGCTTTGGAGGTTCTCAGAGATCAGCTTGCATCCTGTGTTTGCAGGAGGAGATGGAAACTGACTCTGAGGCTCTGGCTACATAACTCTCACTCATGCCTTCATTTAAAGCCAGATGCAGTTAAATCCAGAAAAGCAAACGTGCTGCCAGTAAGTGAATGTAAAGTGACCAGCTGGGTGAATATGAACTTCCTGCACCACTTAGCCACTGTCCCATGGGTAATACAGGTGTCCCAGCCCCTCACAGGACCTCCCTGCTTTTTCCACTCACCTACCTATCTCCACTTCCCATCAAAACAGGTCAGATCTCCTGGAACTTCCTGTCAGTGGACCTCCTGGATCTTCCTTTTGGCATGTTACTTCTTTTTATCAACAGGTTCTTGAAATTCACCTGTGTAGTGGGTGAGTTTCCAATTGGATCTTTTTCACTGAGGATAGTTCCCTATTATATATGAACATGTTGGTCATTCCTCATGTTAATGATTTGGCTTAGTTCTGACACTTTTGGTAAATTTTTAGGGACATTCTGTCAAGATCTCTTTTAGAAGTATGTATTCACTTCTCTTGGGTATAATCTTAGGAATGGGAGTGGTGAGTTAGAGAGTTGGTTGGCACAGTTTAGCTTCAGTGAAAACTAAAATAAAATAGTGATATGTTTCCTAAAATAGTGAGCATGTTTGAAATCTCCCAAACTGCACCATGCTCAAAAGTTCAGCTTTTTCCCAATAATATTTGCTAGTGTTAGACTTTGTGAATTGTGTCCATATTGGTAGATCTTGTAATCGTATTGTGGTTAACATATATATATTTTGATGAGGAATGATATTGAGTAATTTTGCAGATGTGTTTTCTTTAGCCATTTAAGTATTTTTTAGAATGGTTAGTGATGAAATCAAAACATAAGACATTTATGCTTTTCTCCATTTTCAGTAGTTATTTTTACATCTTGAAAATTATGTTTTGTCAGTGTATAATCCAGGATTCTCCAAGAAATAGAATACATGTGCATGCACACATACACACACACACACACACACACACACACACACACGAGCATACACATAGACGTTCATGTACATATAAGAATATATATCTCAATCTATCAATCATCTATCTATATAGTTTAGAATGTTACATTGGGTCACATCACGTAGGCTGAAATTTTCCCCAGTGGCTGTTTTCAAGTAGCAAAACCATGGAAACAGGTAGTTTCTTGATTCAAGAATCTGGAAGTCTCAGAAGGAGAAAATACAATATGCTCCCATGTTTGAGTCCTTAGGTCCGAAGGCCCCCAAGGGTGCTTTGGTGGTGGGTTAAGTTCACATTCAAAAGCAGAGAATCTTGAAGTTTGATGCCTGCAGCAAACAGTGGTCATTTGGAGTGGTGCACATGGTAAAGAGGGGAGATGGAAAGAGATAAGTGAGATCTTCTCCTACTTTTGTTTTTTTCATTCAGGCTGTGTTTTCTCCACTCACTTTCCTGAACCACCTGCCAATCATTTCTTGGAACACCTTCATGCTTGGAACACATATCCGGAAGTGTGCTTTACCTATGCATTAATCATTCTTCAATCCATTCAGGTGACACATTTTTTGACAAACACAATTAGTAAGTAATATGCACTGGGATATCTTCTCCAAGTCCATCACTTGGTAATTGGGTTTCTATGTTTCAATTTTAAAACATTTTATTGACAAGCAAAGTCAAACCTTTGTATTCAGGGTTTCTGCATAATTGGATTCAATCAATCATAGATTAAATATAGAACTGAATTTATACCAATATTTTCTTGATATTAGCCTCTAAACAATATAGTGGAACCATTATTTATATAAAGAGATGATTTAAAGTGTATGGCATATGAAATTATCTACATCAGAATAATTAGTCCATCAGCTTTAAATTCACCTTCCAGTCTCAAGACATGTATAAAATGTGGACTTCTTTGCCAGAGAGAAACACAAGTCACCTCTATTCCTTTTCCAATAGTCTACTTTCTCTGAATACTCATGAGCCCAGCCTTTATAGTGCACAGTACTATCAGCATTCTGGTATTTTGAGCTTTCAGCAGAATCACACAGTAAACTCTGCTCACAACAATCTAACGTTTTTTCCAACTTACATCTCTAAAATTTTCAAATTTATGCCCACAAGTTCCACATATTTTCAAAGAATCTGAAACACTTGACCAGGTTAGTCACAAAAATGACCCCCATTTTTGGTACCAATTTTTTTCAACCTAAAAATTTTATTGCTGTGACCAAAACACCAGACAAGACAACATAGAAGAGGACACGTTTATTTTGACTTGTGGATTCAGAGGATTCAGTCCATAGATTGCTGACTCCATGGGGCTGGGCCAAATTTGGGGCAGAACATATTGTTGTAATGGTGTGGAGGAGGACAACATCTCAGGACATGGCAACAAGGAGCAGGGGTAGCACCTCTAACCAGGGAAAAAAACACAACGTCAAAAGTTACATCTTCAGAGACCTGCTTCCTCCAGCCACACCTTACCTACCTACAGTTACCACCATTTAATCCACACACATGGGTTTATCCACTGACTAGGCTAAGGCTCTCCTAACCTCACAATTTTACCTCTAAACTTTCTTTCATTATCTCACATATGTGCTTTTGGGGGACACTTCATATTTAAATTGTAACAATGAAATTGAGCACCTTCAAGTATGTGTTGATTACTTGCACATCTTCTTTGAAAAATGTTTGCTGAGGTCATTGGTCCATTTTTATTTATTTATTTATTGATTGATTGATTCATTTTTGCTGTTGAGTTGTGTGAACATCTTATATATCTTGGATATTAACTCAATTGGGTTTATTTTGTTTGCAAGTATCATCTCTCATTCTCTAAATTTCCTCTTCCTCTTATTATCTCTTTTGCTGTACAGAAGTTTTTAGTCCCCTTGTCAATAATTGCTATTGTTTCCTGTGCTTTTGTTGTAATATCTGGGAAGTCACTGATACACCAATGTCAAAGATCTTTCCTTATATGTTTTCTTTTAGGTTATACAGTTTCAAATCTTATATTTACATCTTTAGTCCAATTGAGTTCAATTCTGTATGTAGTGTTGCTCTAGGCTCCAGATTCATTCTTTGCTTGTGTGTGTGTGTGTATTTTTCCTAACACTATTTATTTATCAGACTTCCTTTCCCTATGTGTGTTCTCAGTGCTTTTATAAAGACTGATGTGTGGGCTTATTTCTGGGTTCTCAGTTTAGTGCCACGGGTCTATGTATCAGGCTGATTTCCCAGCACATTGGATTTTCATTCCTCCACTATTGCGGTACAGTTTGAAATCAGGAAGTGGGATCTGGAAAGACATTGCTTCCAGATTCTTCTTCTTTCTTGAGATTGCTTTGGCTCTTTAGGGTCTGTTGTTACTCCACACAACATTAAAAATACCTTTGGGCTTTGTATAAGAATTGCATTGAATCTCTATATCACATGGTGTAGTTTGGGCATCTTTCAATTCACCAACAAGGGATAGACAATTATTATTATTTTCTAATTTTTTTGTAGATGAACACACTATCTTTCTTTATTTGTTTATATGGTGCTAAGGATTGAACCCAGTGCCTCACACGTGTGAGGGAGGTGCTCTGCCACTGAGCTTCAGTTATTTTTGTTTTTGATAATTTCTTTAATGAGTTGTAATTAAGTCTAATGTATCAATGTTCTCCTGTGATGGTTCTATACACATGTTTTATGTTTAAAACATTACCTGCTTTAGGCTGGACATCATCCTCAGCTTTCCCTAGAAGCTGCATTAATTTAGATCTTACCTGTGGACTGTGGTCCTCTGTTAATTTACAGTTTTATTGACAGGATATGTGTGAGAACGTTTTTCTAAATTCCATTTAATTTTATTTTCATATCCAACTTCTCTTTGCAGATTTTTGGAAAAAGTGAAAATCAATTTTTATATCACTGTTTACTACTTTGTTTGAAATCAGGTGACACTGTACATATGGGTCCTTATGGACTCTCAGGGTTTTGTTGTTGTTTGTATATCCATTGTAATTGTCCCTAGAGTGCACTCTTATTGAAGATTTATAAGCCTGTCCTTTCTTTCTTTCTTTTTTTTCTGCTGTGCTGGGGAACAAACCCAGGCACTCTATATTCTAGGCAAATATTCTTAAATGTTCTATCACTGAGCTATATTCCTAATAATAGGTTTCAAAATAGGAGATTATTAACATTTTTCTCCTTTAAATTTTCTGTGGTCACACCAGGTACTTTAAATTTCCTTATAAATTCTATCATAGGTTCATCAATTTCAGTGAGTCATTTGTACATTTTGATTTGAATGGAGTGTGTATGTGTGTTTGTGTGTGTGTGTCTAAATTTTGGGTTAAATGCAACCTTAATATCATCAAGTTTTCTAGTTTATGAACATGATAAAGTCTAAAGTCTTTATTTATACAAATCTTCTTTAATGCACAACACCTACTGTATGCACTGACAATGAATCCAGAGACATTGCAAAATTACTACATGTAGAAGTTTTAAGTTAGATCTTTAAGAATATGTACAAATTTTGTTATTATTATATAAATATTTTTTTCTTTCATTCAAAATGTGTGTCTTTTATATCTTTGTGTGTCTTGGTGAGTTTGGTATGACCTCCAGTGTAATGAAAGTGAAAAAATGGACCCTTTAAAGATAAATCTAAAAGATAAATATTGAATATTGACTCACTGATCACGATGTTAGTTGACACTTTATCAGGAGTGTAAACAGAGCCTTCCACAATTGTTAAGGGGAGCACCTGAGAGTCTGTTGATGGGTGTGTTGTGCTTCCCCATAACTCTGTAAACTTTCTGGGTTAGGAGAGACTTAGCCTAGTCAGTGGTTAAACTCATGCATGTGTATTGAACGGTGGCACCTGTAGGTAGGTCAGGTGTGCAGCTTATAAACCAACAACATCTTCCTTGTAGTTGTGGCTTCAATCTACAAAGTTCAGGCCTTTCAACAGCATCTAACACAGAAACCGTGGGGCTCTGGATTCTGTTGTTGTGGTCACCATGGTGAAAATGCTCATTATCATCCTAAGAAGACTAATTCAGCAGGAACCTACTGCTCCTATTTCAGGGTTTCTAGATCAAGTTCCTGGGATTGTATATAAATAAAATGAAACTTATTTGGATGTAGTTCATTGCTGGCCTAGCATGTGGGAGACTCTGTAAAGATAACCAGAACAGACAAAGTAACAAAATCAACCTTAAAATCACACATTTAACCAAAAGTCAAGATATATCTTTGTGCAGACACACACTCATACTAGAGATGCAGAGTAAACACAGACATACTCACATAATTTATCTTCTAAATATTTTATATGTGACATATAATATTCCTTTCATTCATTTCTAAGCAAATTGGACTGTGGCTGAGATGAAGCTCTTGTGGGTCTTTGCTGGCACTCCTCTCAGGTCCAGCAGGGTCTCTGCCTAGGACATTGAGCTCAGCATAGAGTGTAGCCACCCCACAGGGCCAGGCCCAGCACTGACTCCTGGTTTCTGAACCTCCCTGGCAATGGCCTCTCAGCTTGCCTCAGCCCAGGATGTGGAGCACCTTCCTTTACTAGACCTGTTGCCCACAGCCTGAGGGCAGGGCCTCTGCTTTCCCAGGTCCTCAATCCCACTGCCCAAAATAGCTGCACCCTCATAGCCCAGGGCCAGAACCTGCAGCTCTGGGACAGCCCCACCTGAGCTCAGCCTGGCTGAGCCCCTGCCCAGCCTCTCCCATCTACAGCTATGGGCCAGGTTACATGGGCAATGACCACACAGACTCCATTTTACCCTGAGACTCTACCTCCTGTAAGAAGTGCTTCTCCCATGGGAACCCTGGCCTCTGTGCCCATCCACAGGGGCTGGCACAGCAGTTTGGCAGCACAAAATGGTGATTCTCATACAATATAAAGTTATTCTCTCTGTGTTTCTCATGTTTCCTGGGCCATGTGTCCTGTCAGAGAATGCTCGTCTAGATGTTGGTGACCATTCTTTAACCTGTGCTCAACTAGAGTGATTTTGACCCACTTCTCTTCTGTTTATGATTTTAGATCCTGTTATGTTTTTTTGTGGTTGTGAACCAGCATCAGCCACGTGTGATTAATGTACTGCCATTCTTTACTTATGGTATAAAAAATGGACTCAAACCCTGGAGCGGGTCCAAGGGTATAGACTTGTGTCTTCCCCTTTGCCCCCAGCTCATGAAAACATGTCCTGTCTCCTGCTTTCATATCAATGGATTGATTTATTGTGATCTCACCATGACACTACTACATAAGAAAGTCCTTCCTTCATCTAAAGCTCACTACACATTTAAACAATTGCCCACCTGCAGGTTGTCACCTTGCTAAGGAGAAACTTGACCTGAATGTACTTTTCCCAACCCCACAGTAAATATTTCATTGTAGTCTCTTTTCCCTAAGGCACTTAGCACAATCACAAGGGTATTTAAAATAGGGTGAAGCTTTTAAATCTTCCCACTTTTTCTTTAATTTACTGATCACCAGCTCTGTCCTGTTGTTTGGGGTAGGAACAGGTGAGCCCTCCCAGACCAGGGCAGGATGAAGTATCACGGGACAACTGATCATTCCAGAAATGATGGGTAAGTGAGGAAGAGAAGGGCTGGGGCTCTCACTTAGAGGTAGAGAACTGTGCAACATGCACCAGGCCTTGGTTCAGTCATCAGCATCAAAGGGGGAAACTAAAGGGAAAAAAAGAAAGAAAAGAAAAAAAAAAGATTGTGGACAGTTATTGAGAATACTTTTTGATAAGTCTAAAGAAGAACAACAGTGAGACATTTTACTTGCTTTATTTCTGGAAAAGTTACAAGAGGACCTGATGGAGGACATAATGTTTAAAGACACTGCTGCCCTCTTGAGGTCATGAGGCATTACTAGGACTTATAAACACGTATGGTAATACTGGTAAAGCAGAATTATGTACAGAATCTGGATCTTTACTGTGTTTACTAAGATGCTGACCATGCCCTAATTCTCCAAACTTTAATCTCTAAAGTTTGTAAAATCTCTATTGTTTATAAAATTATTCTTACTTCTCCTAAAAGATAGTTAAGTTGAAGAGTCTGCTGGCCTAAGACATGCTGGTCTGGAGAAGATGGGCATCATGATGGGTGTGAGTGTGCTCTTTGGGACTCTGGGGCAGGAAGGCTTGGGTCCTAGTGTGGGTCCCCCGCCTCTTACCCATGCTGTGCCAATGTTCAGAAACCCCAAATACCTCTGTGAGTTTTTACATCTTTCCCTCACACTTCCTTATTTCTGTTTTTACTTACAAAGCATAAACTATCCCCTTGATTCTGTAATGCTTCTTTGTCCTCCTCCAAGGTTCAACAACAGAGAACTGTGCTTAAGACACAAGGACAGCCTGTCCTGCACCAGAAAATGACTACAAATCACCACTCACAGCTCAGGGGGCTGAATCTGTTCTGTGGCTCCAGGGAACCATGTCCCCCCGCCAAGAAATTCTGAGCTGCCCTGGTCTGAACTGGAACACCTTGAAACACTGAACCTGTGTTGATTGACCAGTAGGAGCCTGCTCTGCAGCTGTGCCCAATCTGCCCAGCCCTGCTGATTTTCATGTGCCCACAGCACAGCTCACTGCCCTGAAAACTATTTTTTTTTAGGGGAAAAGTTTATTTTTTTTAATTTTTATTGTTGGTTGTTCAAAACATTACATAGTTCTTGACATATCATATTTCACACTTTGATTCAAGTGGGTTATAAACTCCCATTTTGACCCCGTATACAGATTGCAGCATCACATTGGTTACAAATCCACTGTTTTACATATTGCTTTACTAGTGTCTGTTGTATTCTGCTGCCTTTCCTATTCTCTACTATCCCCCATGCCCTCCCCTCCAATCTTCTCTTTCTACCCTATCTACTGTAATTCATTTCTCCCCCTTGTTTTTCCCCCTTTCCCCTCACTTCCTCTTGTATGTAATTTTGTATAACCATGAGGGTCTCCTTCCATTTCCATGCAATTTCCCTTCCCTCTTCCTTTCCCTCCCACCTCTCATCCCTGTTTAATGTTAATCTTCTTCTCATGCTCTTCCTCCCAACTGTTCTTAGTTACTCTCCTTATATCAAAGAAGACATTTGGCATTTGTTATTTAGGGATTGGCTACCTTCACTTAGCATAATCTGCTCTAATGCCATCCATATCCCTGCAAATTCTATGATTTTGTCATTTTTTTATTCAGAGTAATACTCCATTGAGTATAAATGCCACATTTTTTTTTATCCATTCTCTATTGAAGGGCATCTAGGTTGGTTCCACAGTCTTGCTATTGTGAATTGTGCTGCTATGAACATCGATGTAGCAGTGTCTCTGTAGTATGCTCTTTTTAGGTCTTTAGGGAATAGACCGAGAAGGGGAATAGCTGGGTGGTTCCATTCCCAGCTTTCGAAGAAATCTCCATACTGCTTTCCAAATTGGCTGCACCAATTTGCAGTCCCACCAGCAATGTACAAGTGTACCCTTTACCCCACATCCTTGCCAGCATTCGTTGTTGTTTGACTTCAGAATGGCTGCCAATCTTACTGGAGTGAGATGGTATTTAGGGTGGTTTTGATTTGCATTTCTCTGACTGCTAGAGATGGTGAGCATTTTTTCATGTACTTGTTGATTGGTTGTATGTCCTGCTCTGAGAAGCGTCTGTTCAGGTCCTTGGCCCATTTGTTTATTGGGTTATTAGTTTTCTTATTGTTTAATTTTTTGAGTTCTTTGTATGCTCTGGATATTAGGGCTCTATCTGAAGTGTGAGGAGTAAAGATTTGTTCCCAGGATGTAGGCTCCCTATTTACCTCTCTTATTGTTTCTTTTGCTGAGAAAAAACTTTTTAGTTTGTGTAAGTCCCATTTTTTGATTCTAGTTATTAACTCTTTTGCTACAGGTGTCCTATTGAGGAATTTGGAGCCCGACTCCACAGTACGTAGATCGTAGCCAACTTTTTCTTCTATCAGACGCAGTGTCTCTGATTTGATATCAAGCTCTTTGATCCATTTTGATTTAACTTTTGTGCATGGCGAGAGAAAGGGATTCAGTTTCATTTTGTTGCATATGGATTTCCAGTTTTCCAAGCACCGTTTGTTGAAGATGCTATCCTTTCTCCATTTCATGTTTTTAGCCCCTTTATCTAATATAAGATAGTTGTAGTTTTGTGGATTGGTTTCTGTGTCCTATATTCTGTACCATTGGTCCACCCGCCTGTTTTGATACCAGTACCATGCTGTTTTTGTTACTATTGCTCTGTAGTATAGTTTGAGATCAGGTATCGCTATACCTCCTGATTCACACTTCCTCCTTAGAGTTGTTTTTGCTATTCTGGGTCTTTCATTTTTCCATATGAATTTCATGATTGCTATATCTATTTCTACAAGAAATGCCATTGGGATTTTGATTGGCATTGCATTAAACCTATAGAGAACTTTTGGTAATATCGCCATTTTGATGATGTTATCAAAATGCCTATCCATGAACAGGGTATATTTTTCCATCTTCTAAGATCTTCTTCTATTTCTTTCTTTAGGGTTCTGTAGTTTTCATTGTATAAGTCTTTCACCTTTTTTGTTAGGTTGATTCCCAAGTATTTTATATTTTTTTGACGATATTGTGAATAAAGTGGTTGTCCTCATTTCCATTTCAGAGGATTTTTTGCTGATATACAGGAATGCCTTTGATTTATGTGTGTTGATATTATATCCTGCCACTTTGCTGAATTCATTTATTAGCTCTAATAGTTTCTTTGTAGACCCTTTTGGGTCTGCTAGGTATAGAATCATGTCAACTGCAAATAGTGACAGTTTATATTCTTCTTTTCCTATTTTTATGCCTTTAATATCTTTCATCTGTCTAATTGCTCTTGCCAGTATTTCGAGAACTATGTTGAACAGAAGTGCTGAGAGAGGGCATCCCTGTCTTGTTCCATATTTGAAAGGGAATGCCTTCAATTTTTCTCCATTGAGAATGATGGTAGCCTGAGGCTTAGCATAGATCACTTTTACAATATTGAAGTATCTTCCTTTTATCCCTAGTTTTTCTAAAATTTTGAACATAAAGGGATGCTGTACTTTGTTGAATGCTTTTTCTGCATCTATCAAGATGATCATATGGTTCTTATCTTTAAGTCTATTGATGTGGTGAATAACATTTATTGAGTTCCGTATATTGAACCAGCCTTGCATCCCAGGGATGAATCCTACTTGATCATGGTACACAATTTTTTTGATATGTTTTTGAATCGGATTCACCAGAATTTTATTGAGGATTTTTGCATCTAGGTTCATTAGAGATATTGGTCTGTAGTTTTCTTTCTTTGAAGTGTCTTTGTCTGGTTTAGGAATCAGGGTGATGTTGGCCTCAAAGAATGAATTTGGAAGTTCTCCCTCTTTTTCTATTTCCTGAAATAGCTTGAAAAGTATTGGTATTAGTTTCTCTTTAAAGGTTTTGTAAAACTCTGCTGTATACCCATCCAGTCCTGGGCTTTTCTTAGTTGGTAGTCTTTTGATGGTTTCTTCTATTTCCTCAATTGATATTGGTCTGTTTAGGTTGTCTATATCCTTTTGACTCAATCTGGGCAGATCATATAACTTAAAAAATTTATTGATGCCTTCACTATCTTCTATTTTATTGGAGTATAAGGATTCAAAATAATTTCTGATTATCTTCTGTATTTCTGAAGTGTCTGTTGTGATATTGCCTTTTTCATCCCGTATGCTAGCAATTTGTGTTCTCTCTCTTCTTCTCTTCATTAGCAAGGCTAAGGGTCTGTCTATTTTATTTATTTTTTCAAAGAACCAACTTTTAGTTTTGTTAATTTTTTCAATTGTTTCTTTTGTTTTGATTTTATTAATTTCAGCTCTGATTTTAATTATTTCTTGCTTTCTACTTCTTTTGCTGTTGTTTTGCTCTTCTTTTTCTAGGATTTTGAGATGAAGTATGAGATTATTCATTTGTTGTTTTTTTTATTTTTTTAAGGAATGAATTCCAAGCAATGAATTTTCCTCTTAGAACTGCTTTCATTGTGTCCCATAGATTCTGATATGTTATGTCTGTGTTTTCATTTATCTCTAAGAATTTTTTAATTTCCTCCTTGATGTCTTCTATAACTCATTGATCATTCAGTAACCTATTGTTCATTCTCCAAGTGATGCATGATTTTTTTTCCTTCTTTTATCATTGATTTTAAGTTTCATTCCATTATGATCAGATAAGATGCATGGTATTATCTCTACTCTTTTATACTGGCTAAGAGTTGCCCTGTGACATAATATATGAAGATTTTTGAGAAGGATCCATGTGCTGCTGAGAAAAAAAAGTGTAACTGCTTGATGTTGGGTGGTATATTCTATATATGTCTATAAAGTCTAGGTTATTAATTGTGTTATTGAGTTCTATAGTTTCCTTATTCAATTTTTGTTTGGAAGATCTGGCCAGTGGTGAGAGAGGTGTGTTGAAGTCTCCCATGATTATTGTATGGTTGTCTATTAGACTCTTGAACTTGAGAAGATTTTGTTTTATGAATATAGCTGCACCATTGTTTGGGGCATATATATTTATGATTGTTATGTCTTGTTGGTGTATGGTTCCCTTGAGCAGTATGTAGTGTCCTTCTTTATCCCTTTTGATTAACTTTGGCTCTAAATCTATTTTATTTGATATGAGTATGGACACTCCTGCTTGTTTCCAAAGTACATATGAGTGATATGATTTTTCCTAACCTTTCACCTTCAGTCTATGTATGTCTTTTTCTATCAAATGAGTCTCCTGTAGGCAGAATATTGTTGGGCATTGTTTTGTGACCCATTCTACTAGCCTGAGTCTCTTAATTGGTTAGTTTAAGGCATTAACATTTAGGGTTATTATTGAGATATGGGTTGTTCTTCCAGCCATATTTGTTTATTTATGTTACTGAACATGGTTTGTTTTTCATCTTTGATTATTTTTCCCCCTCTACTGTTCTACCTCCCACTGTTGGTTTTCATTGTTATTTTCCTTTTCCTCCTCCTGTAATGTTTTGCCGAGAATGTTTTGAAGAGATGGTTTTCTAGCTGCAAATTCTTTTAATGTTTTTTTATCATGGAAGGTTTTTAATTTCATCTTCCATCCTGAAGCTTAATTTTGCTGGATACACAATTCTTGGTTGGAACCCATTTTCTTTCAGTGTTTGAAATATGTTATTCCAGAATCTTCTAGCTTTCAGAGTCTGTGTTGAAAGATCAGCTGTTATCCTGATTGGTTTACCGCTAAATGTAATCTGCTTCCTTTCTCTTGTAGCTTTTAAAATTCTCTCCTTATTCTGTATGTTGGGCATCTTCATTATAATGTGTCTAGGTGTGGATCTCTTATGATTGTGCACATTCGGCGTCATGTAGGCTTTTAGGATTTGGGATTCTGTCTCATTCTTCACGTCTGGGAAGTTTTCTCATATTATTTTATTGAATAGATTGCTCATTCCTTTGGTTTGGATCTCTATACCCTCCTGTATCCCAATGACTCCTAAGTTTGGTCTCTTTATGTTATCCCATATTTCTTGGATGTTCTGCTCATTGTTTCTTAACACTCTTGCTAAGCTGTCTATGTTCTTTTCAAGTTGAAATACTTTGCCTTCATTGTCTAATGTTCTATCTTCTAAGTGTTCTACTCTGCTGGTAGTATTCTCAGTTGAGTTTTTAAGTTGGTTTATTGCTTCCTGCATTTCTAGGACTTCTGTTTGTTTGTTTTTTATAAACTCTATCACTCTGTATAGTTGATCTTTTGCTTTTTGGGTTTGTTTATGTAATTCATTTTCTAAGTGATCTTTCATTATCTGATTTTGCTGTCTAATGTCTTCCTTTAGACTCCAGATGATCTGAAACATGTATATCCTGAATTCTTTATCTGACATTCAATCTGCTGCAGATATTACCTCTTCTAATGTTGAGTTAACCTGCATTGCTTGTGGTCCTTTCTTTCCTTGTCTTTTCATACTGCTCGCCTTTCTTTCTGCTTGGTGAAACTGTTGTGTTATTGACTTTTCCCCCTGTATATGTATATTATTCTTATATAGTTGCAAAGTCTCCCTTGAAGGCATGGGCGGCGGCTCTGCCCCTTCTCCAATTGGGACAATGTGCCTACCCCACCAGCAAGTCGCTGGGCCTGATATGTCTGTCAGTTGCAGGTCTGTCTACCTTGCAGGCGCGGGGGGCGGCTCTGCCCCTCTGCGGGTTTCTGGGCCTGTTCTGCCAGTGGGTTGCAGGTCTGCCTACCTTGCAGGTGCTGAGGTGGCTTTTCCCCTCCGCAGGCCGCTGGGCCTGTTCTGTTGGTGGTCGCAGGTCTGCCTACCTAGCAGGCAAGGGCAGCAGCTCTGTTTCTCCCCCAACCAGGGCTATGTATCTACCACGCTGTCGAGCTTCTGGGCCTGTTCTGCCAGTGAGTCGCAGGTCCGCCTACCTAGCAGGCGCTGCGGTGGCTTTTCCCCTGCCCTGTTTGCTGGGCCTGTTTTGCAGGTGAGTCGCAGGTCCACCCACCTTGCAGGCACTGGGGTGGCTCTTTCCCTATGAAGGCTGCTGGGCCTGTTCTGCTGGTGAGTCACAGGTCCGCCTACATAGCAGGCGCTGGGGAGGCTTTTCCTCTGTGCTTTTTGCTGGGCCTGTTCTGCCGGTGAGTCGCAGGTCCACCTACTTAGCAGGCGCTAGGGCAGGTCTTTTGAAAACTTCTTAAGAGGCTGCTCCCATCTTGTGCAGGAGTCAGTCCCAATCAGGACACAGCATGGCCATGAGGACCTCTGCTCAGCTCCTGGGATCATGCTACTCTTCCTCCCAGGTAAGGAGAAACAGTACTGGGGATTTACTAATTACAGTGTTGTCAGTGCTGCCTGGCTACTCAGGAAAGTTTTCTTGCAACATTACTACTTACAAGGATATTTGTTTTTGTTTTCATTGTGACATCACAAGGACCCAGTCTCCATCATCCTTGTCTGTGTCTCATAGAGAGAGTAACCATCACCAGCAGGGCCAGTAAGGGCATTAGCAATGGTTTACACTGGTATCAGCAGAAACCAGGACAAGCTCCTAAGCTCCTCATTTATGGTACAAACACTTTGCAATCTGGGGTCCCCTCGAGGTTCATTGGCAGTTTATCTGGGACAGATTTTACTCTCACCATCAGCAGCCTGGAGCCTGAAGATGCTGCCACTTATTACTGTCAACAGAGTTGGGATTACCCTCCCACAGTGACACAGGCCATGACAAAAACCTCCCAGAAAGCAGAAATGTGAAGCTGGGCTGCCCCAGCTGCTCCTCCTGCTGCCTCCACCTGCTGAGGACACTGCTTAGAGGCACGAGGATATAAAGAGCACTAGGGGTTTTGGTAAAAGGGCTCAGGAAGCTCCCATCAACCCTCATTCTCTTTCATTCAGAGGAGGGACATTTACTTGGTGCTCATGGTTTCAATGTTCAGTCCATGGTCGGCCACTCCACTGCCCTGGGCCTGAGGTAGACCAGGGCATCTTGGCTGCTCCAGGCACTGTGTTTTTTCTGAGTTATTTCTGGATTTGGGGTGTGTCTGCCTTGACCTTGTCTAATGCTTATACTGGACTATGTCCCTCCATGGCCTGAGTCAGGGATTCCCTGGGAGACTGGAGATAGCACTGGGGAAATCCAGGGGTCACCTCTCACTGTGCCTTTGAAAAGAGCAGGGGCCACTTCAGTGTCATTGACAGCTTCCTTTGATTGAATGTCACACCCAAGAGTAAAACAAACAAAAGTCTACAGACAAAATTTTTTAAAAAAATGAATAAATAAACTGAGATTGGGTCATTCAAAATGTCTCTGATTGGAAATAATGACATTTCAAGTGGATACAAATCAGCTGGTCTCAAATCAGCAGGAGGCTCTCAGTCACCCACATGGCCCAACACAAAGACCCATTAGCCACCCTCCCAGCCTTTCCAGTGAGGTTCCTGCAGGTGCCATCAGCCAGGGCTCACATGGCTTCTGAAGTTTCTGAGCATCCAGCCACCAGGTGGAATGACCACTGATGGGCCCTTATCTACCCCCTGTGGGTACCAGGTCAAGGACTGTGGAGGCTTATTTGGGATCACACACTGTACTGTGGGGAGTATAGATGCTCCCTTCCTAGGCCTCAGAGACTGAATTTAGTGCAGTTTGTAAGTAAGCATTTGAATCTTCCTGTCATCAACAGGTTGAGCCTTCATAAAATACAGGAAACATCTGAAATACAGAGATATGGAGGCCCCCCTCCCTCCACCATCCCTGCAGGCCCACCCTGGCCCTATGAGGCATTTTAATGTAAGCTCAGATCTGAACTGAGTACTTGAGACCATTTCTATCTACAAACATCACTCTGTCTTCCTGATGTGTCCGAAAGACCCTGCAGATGACCAAGGAAAAAAAATGGTCATTGTTTATTGACCCAAAACTCTGGAGCCTCTAGTTTCTCTAATATTTGGGAAAAAAAAAGAAAAAATATATAATATGAAGTGGATCACCTGCCTCTCCAGAGACTCTTGGAAAAATCACCACATGCTGCAACATGCTCCAGATGTGGTCAGTGGCCAGGCTTCATCCCACCTGGAAACCAGTCCACTTACCCTGAAAACCAAGGACATTTTGGAATTAAAGTTCAGGGAGGGAAGGCATAGATTGTTCACAGTGAGATGACAAACATTGTGGATAAAATGGTGAAATGACACAGATAGAAACAATCTTCAGGATAAGTGGGCATTCCTGGGGATACACTTGCTGCTGTGCATTAAGAGGAATTCACAGACAGAAGCTTCACAGTCATTAAGATTGAATGCCCTCAGGATTGGTTGTTGTTGTTATTATTATTAGTAGTAGTAGTATTAGTGTTATTAAGTGATTTCACCTAACACTCAAGAGTATGGAGCAGATTTTTTTTTTGCTTTGGCCTATGTTAACTGGTTAATTTCCATATCTCCAACTCCCCTGCATTCTTCACTCCTCCTAATTAGAAATACAATATTTGGAATATTTTATTTATTACAAAGCCCTGATGTTAACTTGAAATGTTCAACCAAGTTGTCCTTGAACCACAGAGAAACTGCACAGCTTAACCCCAAACACCATGAGTTTCTGATCCCTCCATTTTTGCCTAGAGAGTGTTGAGCAGCAGAATATTGTGTGGCTTTGGGTTCCAGAAATGGTGGCGAAATTCCAATTCCTACACTGCTAACATGTAGCTGTAAACTGTGTCTCATTTTCTATAGAAACCAAAGTTAAGAAGAGTGCCTGAAATCCACTTAGAACTAATTATCTAAGGAAAGAAAAAAGCATAACAGCAAAGCATATTTCACAATATGCAAGAAAGCACCTGTTGCTCTAGCAATGACTGTAGACATGAAACTCCTCAGGGCATTTCTCTGCATGTGGCCACTGGCGGGGGGGGGGCAGCACACAGTAGTGAAGGCAGAGAGAGGACACAGGTCCCTGGAAATCATGTCCAGTGGACTCTGATCCTGGGGTGGATTGTCACTAGCACCTCATGACTCCTTTTTTTTAATCCCCTAGGTTTGTTTACATGGCCTGGAGGATGCAGGTGGATAAGAAAGTGGACATAACAAAGATTTCACCCAGGAATGATGCTTTAGGAGTCCAGGTGTGTGGACTTTTCTGGGGAAAATATTGCCAGAAGCCCTGATGGGTGTGGGCATCTGCCTTCTGCCTGTTGGCTGGGAGGGATGGAGCTCCCAGAGAGAGCCCTGGTCACGGTATCCGCATCTGAAGGTCTCTGGGGCTGTTTCAAGATGTTAGTAGCAGTGAGTCTGACAACCATGTCACCTCAATGAAGCAACCAGGGGACTGGGATGCCACTGTCCATCACTCTTATGGTGGCACAGGGCAGAGCATATGCTTATAAACCAGCACACTGGGGGTCTCGGTGACATTCTTGACTGTTACTTTGGAACTATGCTGGCCTATGTGGTAAACACTGGCCTTGAGTGACTACAAATTTAAAAGGAAATTAAAGTTTAAATTGAATATTTTAGATGCACTTGCTGTGTCTCAAGTGGTCATATACACTGGTGACTGGTGGCCCATGTTGGTCTGAAAGGTTGGTTTGACCATCTTTGATGTTGTAGATAAGAGCACAAACTTCCCAGCAGTTGGTCACAAGCCTGTGTAACCTCTGGGCCTTCTTAGTAGGCAGAGGTGGTATGCTCTTGAGTTGTCCCAGGGATCTTTCTGAGAGGGCAGGAACAAGGCTGCACTGACAGGGAGGCCAGGAGGCCTGGGATCCCCCACTCTGACTCCACACTTGCATACCCAGGAGTCTCTCTGAAGACACATCCTTGGCCTCTCACATGCACACAGAGTCCATCACTTAACCCTCTTCTCAATTATCACTTTTGAATCCCTGGTTGTCTGTTAGTCATTTGTACTCAGCTACAAGAAAGATTATTGATATGAGCTTGACATCTGTGTTCCTTACAGAATCTGTCCCAGTGATAGATACAATAGGGTCAGCTCCCTGAGCAATAGTGAAGATTAGCAGGGAAGCCTCCTGGGTCTCAGTCTAAAATCCTAACCATGTTATGCCTAAGACTGACCAGTAGGTGGCAGACAAGCCACAGCCAACATATCACCTTGTCTTAGAAATATTAGGAAATAGAATGGAACATACTTTATATACAACCAGAGATGTAAAAAATTGTGCTGTATATATATAATAAGAATTGTAATGCATTCCACTGTCATTTATCTTTTTTTGAATAAAAAAATGTAAGAGAGAGAGAGAGAGAGAGAGAGAGAGAGAGAGAGAGAGAGAGGACCACAGGACACAGCATGTGCCTCACACACAGAGTCCACCTAGCAATGCTCCCACCATCCAGAGTCACATCCTAAGTGCTCTGGGTGACTCTCTTCTACTGCACCTTATTCTAGGGCAAGTCTAGCCTCTCTAGTCCTAACATCCCATATCTGAAAAGCTTAGAAATCTTGGTCATTTTGGATGGATTCCAGTGGATACAGGATTTTTGTATGGGAATGCTCAGTTGGTAAATGATGAAAAGTTTCCAAAATCTGAAGAAACACTTCCAGGTTCCCACATTTAAAAAAAGGATCTTCAACCTGTGTTCTACTTTCCATCATTACAATGTTTGATCATAATCACATGCAAACAGGAACACCATGGACCAAAATTATGTACAATTATAATGCCTTAAAATTTAAAAAAATTAAATAAATTTATTAACCCCAAATTGATTTTAAAAACATTCTATTTTCTAAAACTCTGCTTTAGGAAATATGCTTTTTGTGCATTTCCAGAGACATTAGAAGAGAAAGCTGAAGGAATTCTAGTGCAGCAGACCCTAATTGGAGGTGGTGGGTTTTTCCCTTTTTTGAGTCATTGACAAATATTAGAGAAAAGGTTAAAAGATATAACAAGGGTCCCCTGAGCAGAAAGGCTGGTACATTGCCTGTGAGTGTTTCCTGAGGTGATGGAATGAACGTGGGTGGTGAGAAGAGTAAAGAGGTTAGCTCTGGTGGCTGTGATAGACAGTCCAGTAGATATTTCATTGCAGATCAAGACAAATAGGTAGGATTCAAGAGCTGAGACCAGGTAGTGAATAGGCACCCAGAGCCCAGTGAGGCTGTGGAGGGAAATTAAGGCTGAATCCTGTGGTCTCGGTGAAGCTGCTCTTCTGAGAGTTGTGAAGAGCATTTTCACCATGGATACAATGACATCCTGATCAGAACAGAGGTGTCATATGCCAGTGGTCAAGGGATCATCTTGATTAACTAGAAGTCACACCTGTAAAGAGGGTGCTGCTAGTGTCAGAGCTTCACTGATGTGGAATGTGAGGTGAGGGCATCTGTAGGAAACTCCACCCATGTCCTTGATCTGTGGGACAGGTCTGTCCCCAACCTGATGCTCTGACTCAGGCCCACCATGACAGCCAGGCCACTGGGTGGATACTGTGCAGCTGTGGTGAAGCTGTCACAGCTGGATGATGGGGATTCCATGAGAATCCCTCTCAGCAAGCCAAGTGACAGAAACCAATGTACTGCATTGATCTGGTTCTACTGTGTAGACTGTGGTTAGACCTAAAGTGAACAAGAAATGATTCAGTCTTAGTTCTAATTCCAGTTTCAAATGGTAAACTGCTGACACATATTTGATGAGTCTCCCATCTGTCTCCAGGGGAACAGCAAGCTGGAGTGTGGGCAGCTAGTGACCTTGGCACCATCAGAACCCTGGCTGACACCTAGAGGCCTCATCTGTGTTGCATTCTGCAGGTCCAGTGGTGCCCCAGCCTGGCTTATGGTCAGTTGGTCATGGAGAGACTTCCCCATGACCATCAGCATCCTGGAGCTAGGATGGTGCAGTTCATTGCACTCAGTAAGGCCACAGTGGCCACCAGAGCATCCCAGATGATTCCAGGGGTAAATAACAGCTGCCATCTGCATTCAATTCTTTCTGCCTGGTACATAACTGTTCTCTCTAGTGACACAAAATCAGACTTCTGCAGTTTTCTCTGTTTTTTCTGCCCCATGGAAGTGAAAGGGTAGGAGACAGAAACCCAGCTTCATTCATGTAGGAGAGATGCTTGTTCCCTTAGGCCCTCTTTTGCTTCTCCAGGTACATGGCAGAGACTAAACACTATGGGAAGTGCTTGCTGTTATCTGCAGGTGAGCAGGAGAAAATGGAGAGTCAGGAAGATTCATAAACACCCAGGGCTATGCTCAGGGTTAATAGCAACTACACAAGCCCAATCGTGTGCCCGGGTTCCTGCATTCCTCTCCTCTCTTCCTGACCCAGTGATGGCCTCCTCTGTCCAGGACACAGCCTGTTAATGATGGCTGCAGCAGTTCTTCTCAGGTCCTGCTTACAGGGCATTTCCTCTGCATTCCAGGATAAGGCCTTGGGACACTTCTCTGTATTGTGATCCTGGAATATGAGGGTCCAGCTTCTTCCAGCTTTGAATCAGCAGAATTCATGCAGCCATGGCATCTCCTGAACCCAGAGCAGGGCTCAGGGCTCCATGAAGGTGGAGATTTGTGGACACTCAGGCTCTCCTGGTGTCAGTGTCCTGTGCCCATTCACAGGACCTGATATCCTAACAACGTGTTTTGTGTCTCTTTTTCCTCCGACAAAACATAAATTTTCTGTTTGCTAAAACCCAAAAGTGGAAATTTTGAAATCAGATAAAACAAGGACATAACTGAACATAAATTCCCTAACAAAGTGCTTCAGGCATTTTTCAGAAACACCATTCAGAATCCACTCAAAACAGGCTTTTCCACAATAGGCCTGGGATTAGGAGGCAGCTTTTGTTACATCACAAACTCATGATCCTTTATTTTGACCTTGACACCCTTTTCAGAGGAAGCATGTGACTTGTGAAGATGAAAATGACCTTCTACACCCTTTTAAAAGTACCCCAGTACATTTCTCACTATCTAACCAACAAGCAGCGTCTCCATTGTCTGCAAACTTCACTTCTGTCCCGTGGTGGGGAATGATCTGAGCTTGTTGCTTGTGACCTCCTGGCTAGTTCACCTCATAGCTCAGACTTTCTTTTTCTAAAAACTGATGTCACCATATAGACTTCTGTTTGCACCTGCACCGGGCAGTGAGCCCCTGATTTGTGTTAATTGCTTTCATAGAAAAGGTTCTTGTTCCCAGAACAGGCAGCCTATGGATTTCAGGTCACTAGAGAAACAAGTCCCAGGAGACCACTCCTCATGAATCTCTGCAAGTACTTTCATTAGGAAATGGACCAACCTAATCCCTGCCCCTGCACCATAGGCAAGGGATTCATAGAGCTGCCATCTAGGCTTTTATCTCTTGGGCAATAAGACTCCATATGCCAAAGTATGAAAGTCCAGCTGCTTCTCTGTGGAAACAAGAAAGGGCCTGAGCTTGTCTGCCAGCTCCCTGGGTGGGAGGATGCTGCACCTCGCACACTATGTGTTCATAAGAACCACAAGTGTGTCACAGGAAGGCCTGGGTCAGTCCAAGGTCACTTGCAGAACTCTTGTGCACACACTTCCCCAAGCCTTTCTTTCTGTGGATTTCATGGACACAGAGCAATAATGACCAGGGAGGACTCAGAGACTTTATTCTTGAGTAGTGGCTGAAATCTTCTCTCCTGTGTCATGTCCTATCCCCACACAGTGCAATCACAGACAGGTAACACTGTCATGTTTCTTATGATTAAAACACTCAGGGTCACTCCAGGTGAACTGGACTGGCACAAAATAATCACATAGAAACAGAGAAATACCTTTTTCTTTGGGTTCTGTGATGGCTCTTCTGATCTTAGTGGTCCATGGAAAAAGAGAGAGTGAGCCTGTGCTGATCCATTTTATTGAGGAGAAGCCATTCAAATGACAAAAGGGGTCAGGTTTCAGGGGGTGGAGTCTAGTTTCCTGATGTCTGCTGTCAATAGGTTGACTAAAACCTAGGAAGGCCACACCAAGGGCAGAGCAAGAGAAGGGGACACACAAAAGGCATTTTCATGGAACATTCTATCCCAAACAGGGCAAAGGGATAGGATTACAAAGAAACAGGTGAGCATAGCTCAACCTCATGGGTGACATGCCTACACCTGAAGACACTTTCTACTTTCTGGGCTGGGACAATGCCCAAGTCACCATGAAATGTAGTGATTGCTTCAGGACTAAAAGGCTTGGGTTATTAAGAGTGGCTTTCCACACAACCCCACAGGAAGATGCACATAGAATGTGCTTTGGGTAGGCTGGTCTCTCCAGTAGAGGAAAAGATTGTGCTGCAGGTCCCCACAGTGTGGTTTCACATTGACCAGATGGGCAGCAGATGGACCAGGATCCATGCCCCTCATTCAGGTGGAAGAAGGTGCCCACCCTTCAGGGTCTCCCAGGTAAGTGGCCCAGCTTTTGGTGTCTGTGACTCAGACTTGTGGTTTCTCACATTCATATTCATGGCTCCAGAGAGGGGATGGACATGGTCTAGAGCCCAGCTCTTCCAGAGCTGAGGACTCTGACTACCATTTAAACAAGAGAAGGTGGAAATCAGTGCTTCACATGGATTCTGACCAATAGCTGCCCTCAGGATGGAGAAGTCGGTCCTTCCTTCCTGGGATCATGTGAGAGTGAGGTGAAGACCTGAGGCCACACACCAAACTTCAGGAGGACTCCGTACAGAAAGCTCTCCCCACCTAAATGCAGTGTACCTGTGAAAAACACATGGACATTAGTGCCCTGTCCTCTCCTGTCTCCATGGCATTTCATATGTGCTTAGTCTTTCCGTAATGTCTTCTGTAGCAAATGATCCAGTGGAGACTCCCCAGCTGCTATAGAGCCAGGTCTCAGCCTCTGCCTTTTTGGATGTTCTGGTCCTGTCTCTTTCGAAGGTGCTGTTCCAGTGGTCCTATAGAATATCCTAACAAAGGACACAATGTGCCTCAGGACTGAATTCTGCTCCTGCATCCAGCATTTTGATCACTCTGCTGCCATTAAGAGGGACCCCCACTGGGAAGCTTCACCTCAGAAATGGACTTTCTCAGGACTGTGGGATCTCAGGCAGACATCACGGCATCAGTAGGTCATTCTGCTCTCTCTTGGCTCTCACATGGCCGTCCTCCTTGTCACATGGCTTTCCCTGGTGTCTCTGAGACCTTATTTCACCTTCATATAGGGACACCAGTCACACTGCATTAGACCTATATCCACAACCTCACTTTTATATAATTACCTGTGTCTCACCCTCACCAAGATTGTCACTATTTCATCTGGATATAACACACATCCTTCAAGGAAAAAAAAAGGTTTATATGCAGGACAATTATAGTTGTAGTTATGGTTAAGAAAATAACCTATTGTACACTGTTAGGTTACTTCATGGTGGTGATTGCCCTTTTTAACACAAAAATATTTCATAGCAGACAGGAGAAAAATAATTTGTGAGAAGGTGTTTTTAGCACAAGACTTCAGTTTGCACTTCTACACCTAAGCACACCTGTGAACACACACACACATCCATGTTTGTATGGATGTAACTTGCACATGCCCCTGTGTGTGTGTCCTGGGCATGCCACCCACTCTTCTGAGCAGGAGGCTCACCAGGCCCTGCAGGTACAGCAGTCACAGCACCATCCCAAGGAAGGGCAGACTCCAGGTGCAGCAGGAACAGCTGCAGAGCCCATGGGCTCTGGGGGGATAGTGCAGAGCCTTGGAGGAGGCCAGGCAGGCCTGAGCCAAAGCATTGACACTTCTGTGCAAAGTCTGTCCAGGGCATTGCCAGGATGTCCACAGAGATACTTTGTTGCTTCTTGCTGAGGGCTCAGGCCCAAGAGGACTTCCAGGTAGTGACCCCTTGTCCTCTGCAAAACAGACACTAAAGTACTGTGCTGCCCTCCTGACTGCCAGGATGGTAGTAAGATCCCTCCCAAACCTCCTGCCACCTGATCCCCCAGGGTACTTCCTTCTGCCTTGGTCCAGTGATGTCCCTCTCACTATAAATTAGAAATATGGAGAGAAGAGTCACTTCTGGTAAACTAAGAACACACAGGGTCTCATTCATGTTAGTCTTTCTTTCTGTCTCTCAGGAGAGAGGTCACTGTCTCTTACCAACTCAGCAAGAGTATTAGCAGGGTCCAGCCTGCCACCATCAGAACCAGGCCTGATTGCTGAGCTCCTGCTGGCTCCTGCTGCCCTCTGAACACCCTGCTTGCCTGGGAGGGCTGTGGGGCAAAGACATAAGTCATTCTGGCACCAGCAGCCACACTTCCTTTAACAAACATGGACTTTTTTTTGTCCCCACTAGGGGACAAACTTCTACTCAAATGCTGTTGTACACAGGGCTGCTGACAGTCTGAGGACCCTCAGGGGAGCAGGCTTGGGACAGCTATGAAGTCATACCCTCCCTCCCCTCCCATCCCTCCTCCCTGGATCCTGGGCTCTTCCAGTGTCTCTCCTCTGCCCTCCTGCTTGGGTCTTCTCTGTCCTGTCCCCTCCTACTCTGAGTTCTCAACTGTCAGTACTCACTCCCTCCATGGCTGTCCTCGTATGGGTCACAACAATGTTCTCCTGCACATCCTGGCCCTTGGCCTGCCTCTGAGTCCACCTCTTAGATTCTCATGGGAGAGTCAAAGATGGTGGCTGGCGGTCTTCAGAGACCAGAAAGGAGAGCAGCAGGTGTTCAGGGCTGTATGTGTGGCTGCCATGGTCTACTACGAGCAGAGTACCTGCATCTTGTCAGCTGTGACCTGCTGGAGGCACCTTTGTCTGTCTAGTCAGAGGAGTGGCCAGCAACCACTGTGGGTGCATTTGTCCTGTGACCATAAAGTCACTGAGCCAGTTGTTCATCCTGTGTGGGGGAAGCCATCAGGGAGTAGCTGCTCTTGCCCAACTCTGGACACAGAACTTTTGTCACCTTGGGGTCAATAATAACTGCCCATCTGTATGACACCTTCTCCTACCTGTAACTATAGCCCTGTGGGTCACCCAGTATCACGAGGAATGGAAAGGTCACTTTTCCAGGCAGCAGGAGGACCCTGTGCAGATCCTGAACTTCATAGTGCTCATGCTCAGTCCTGAGAGTGGAGAGGCAGCCATGAGTTTGGGCAAGAAATGCCACCTTTAACTGCCCAGGCTTAGGATGTCCGAACTTAGAGTCCCTTGGGCAGGGTGGCACACACCTATAGACCTGGATGTCTTAAGACTGAAGGAGGGGGACTGCAGGTTCAAGAGCACCCCAGGAAAATTATAGAATCACTATATATAAATGAAACCGATTTGGGTATAGCTCATTGGTGTTCTGGCATGTAAGAGACTCTGTGTAGATTACCAGAACTGACACAGTAATAAAGGAAAATGAAAAAAAATCACACATTAAATCAAAAGTAATGGCATATCTATGTGCATACATATATTCATACTAGAGATGCAGAGTAAACACAGGTATATCCACATAAATTATATGTGGATATACCTGTGTTTAAATATTATATATGTGGCATATAATATTCCTTTCATTTATTTCTAAGTTTATTGGACTCTGGCTGAGATGAGGCTCTGGTGGGTCTTTGCTAACCCTCACAGAACAGGGGGCTGACTTTGTCCTGTGGGGCCACAAAGAACCCATGTTCCCCCAAGCAAATCTGAGGTACGCTGGTCTGACCTGGAACACTTGGACACACTGAGCCTGTGTTGATTGACCAGGAGGAGCCCGCCCTGCAGCTGTGCCCAGCCTGCCCAGCCCTGCTGATTTGCATGTGCCCACAGCAGAGCCCACTGCCCTGAGGACTTCTTAACAGGCCGCTCACATCCTGTGTAGGAGTCAGTCCCAGTCACGACACAACATGGCCATGAGTGTTACTTCAGAGCTCCTGGGGCTCCTGCTGCTCTGCCTCCCAGGTAACGGGGGACAGTACTAGAAATTTACTAATCACAGTGTGGTCAGTGCTGCCTGGCTACTCAGGAAAGTCCTCTTGAAACATCACTACTTACAAGGTTATTTCTTTTTATGTTTCCAATGGCAGGTGTCAGATGTGACATCATGATGACCCAGTCTCCATCCTCCTTGCCTGTGTCTCCTGGAGACAGAGTCACCCTCACCTGCAGGCCAGTGAGGACATTAGCAGTTATTTAAACTGGTATCAGCAGAAACCAGGTCAAGCTCCTAAGCTCCTCATCTGTCGTGCCAACAGTTTGGAATCTGGTGTCCCCTCGAGGTTCAGTGGTAGTGGATCTAGGACAGATTATTCTCTCACCATCCGCAGCCTGGAGCCTGAAGATGTTTCCATTTATTTCTGTCAACAAAACTACCATTTCCCTCCCACAGTGATACAGGCCATAACAAAAACCTCCCAGGGAGCAGAAGTATGAGCCTGGGCTGCCCAACCTGTTCTTTTTGCTGCCTCCACCTGCTGAGGGCAGAGCTCAGAGACAACAGGCCCTGAGCATTACAAGAAGTGTTTGTCAGAGGATCCAGGTGGCTCCTCTGCACCCTAACCCTTCAGCTCAGCCCCAGAAGGCAATGAGCTAATTGCTATGATAAAGAAAATAATTTAAAACATGAAGAAACTGAATTAGGCAGTATCAGGTGTTGTGCAACAAAGACAGACCTCTCCATGTATTCCACCCAGGAATATTTTAGAATTTATTTTTGAGTGTAGTTTCTGTATCCAGGAAAATTGGGGAGAAGTTCAGGGTTCTCCTGTGTCCTCCCTGCTCCCATAGTCCCTCCATCACCAC
Organism: Ictidomys tridecemlineatus; assembly: GCF_052094955.1. NCBI lineage: Eukaryota > Metazoa > Chordata > Mammalia > Rodentia > Sciuridae > Ictidomys > Ictidomys tridecemlineatus. The sequence goes on along the minus strand of NC_135488.1, from coordinate 20,924,689 downwards.
CCGAGCTTCTGTTGCTTTAGTTACAATTCATCAACCTCTGCCCACATCTACAAGTCACACCAGGGTCACTTTATGCATTCTGTGGAAATAGACAAGTGGACAGTGATGTGTGTCCTATATTAGGCCTGGCACAGTGCAGGTCCCACCCTCCTACTGTCTGAGCCCCAGCTGTTCCTCACTCCCTCTCAGTTCCTGTGTTACTGGCTGAGATGAGTCACAGCTGTGATGTGCTGAATCTCCCTGGCCGCAGCAGACTCCAGACCTCAGCCAGGGACCATGCTTCAGACAACCCATCCCTGGAGAGCCCCAGGGTCACAATCCTTCTGGCCCTCCTCCTGATATAAAAATAATTCAATAAATCTGTTTTTGATTCAAAAAGAAAAATCTAAGCAGCTCTCACCTGGGCATGGAACACACTAGTCAAGTGAACCTGGAGCCCCAGGACTCCTAGAGATGTGGTCTGATCAGGGAGCTCAGGATCCAGGGAAGGTCCCTTCCTTGCTCAGCACCTGCAGGGGCTGAGGGGAGAGGCACAGGGGGTGTTGGTGACTGGAGCTGCAGCACCAATGGGACAATCTGTGCTTCTTCTCATGGGTCAGGGGTGACCCTACCCAACTGCTGAGTGCTGCCTCTTGGCTTGAGAGATCCTGGGAGATGCTGAGGGTCTCACAGAGGCTCTAGAAATATTTGGGGTGGGGAGCATGAGGCTTGGTTGGCAGCTCTAGACCAGGAGCCCCAAGTAACCCCCTCCTCTGGTAACTCTGCACCCTATATGGTTTTTCAGGCCCCTTTTTTCTTTGCCAAAACTACAACTTTGGCATATAATGTGGTTCACATGGGACAGGTGTCAACCTCCTTGAGACCAGCATGTATTTTAAATTCCTGATGAACTGTTAATCTTCTGTCCTTAAACCATGGACTATCGCTTGAGCAGAGGGATCACCTGAGTTTTCTGTAGAATCTAGTCTAGTGAAGAAATAAAAGAAACTTCTTCATAAATTGGGGAGAAAAAATTCACAGTCAAGACTATGGAACCCCAGACAATAAATCTCACATGTTGATGCTCCAGACTGTCAATAGAGAAGAAACACAGCAGACAGTAACAATTCCGGGAACCTGATTTATAAACCCTGAAATAGAAGCAGTAGGTCCCTGCTAAGTTAGTCTTCTGATGATGATGAGCATTGTCACCATGGAGATGACAACAGCAAAATCAAGAGCCCCTCGTGTTCTGTTAGATGCTCTGGGAAGGCTTGATCCTGTTTAGGTTGAAGTCAGAACTACCAGGAAGATGCTATTGGTGTAACAGCTGCACAGATGTGCCCTTTGAGGCCAAGGGAGGTTGAAGACTATCTTCATGTGACACAGTCTATCAGTGACAGAGCCCCATCTGACCCAGATGGCCTGACTCAGGCCAAGCCTGACAGCATTAGGCCATGGGGTAGACCCTGTGCGGCTGTGGTGAAGCTCTTATAGCTGAATGGTGTTGATTCCAGGGGAAGGTGGAGCAGCCTCAGTGCAGGAGCTCCCTTGAGATGCAGAGAAATGTCAGGAGACCAAGAGTTTAGGTTTTCAGAGAAAGCAGCAGATGGACAGGGTACAACAGAGTTTCCATACTGTCATGGAGAGAAGACCCTGAGTTGGTTGATGGCTGCATTGTGCAGGATGGAGTGGGTAGACTACAGGAGGAACCTAGGCAGAGCTCTGTGGTGCTTCTCAGCCTTCTCATCAATTTCAGGGAGAAGGAGCAGCTCTCTGGGTCTCAGGCAGCCCTGCTCCTCCAAGCAGGTGTGGTTGAACTTGCATGACTTCTGCTGGGCCTCAGGGAGGTTTGTTCTTTTTTAGTTTCTACTGAGAATATGGTGGCCTCAGGGCCTCAGGAAAATGGGACAAGAAACAAGTGAGATGTGCACCTGAAGGTCAAGTTCTGATGGACTCCCCATTCTATCCTGATGCAGCCCTGCCCTGGTGCATAGCACTGGGCACAGGTGGGGTAGAGGGTGACCTGGAGTGGCAGCTTCTATTTTCCCTATGAGTTTGCCCAAGCAGCATGTCAGGGAAACTAGCTGAGTGGTGAGGCAGGAGGACCTGGAAACTCCATGACAATAAGAGCCTGCAGTAGCCTCTACTGCTTCCAGGGCTTTCCTCAGTGAGCCTCCCCTAATTCCAGGGAGAAATGCTGAGAGTCATTGGGAGAGTCCTACAGGCCTCTGTTCTGTAAAAGCCAGAGGCTCCAGGCAATGGCAGTAGTGTCCCAGCCAGTGAACCTTCAAATTGGGGAAAAGCTTGGACACATGGACACAGCTGGTGTCACACACATGTCGACACACATATCAACACTGTATGAATCATATGTGCAACACTTTCCATTAGTACACAAGCTGGTGTGCCCTAGCCTGATGCACACTCATGCTGTATATTAACCTAGGAGACTTACATTCACATTGCTGAAGCATTGCTAACACTCATATATCCATGAACATTAGTGGATATATTGGATATGCATATGCTGTGTTTTCTGGTATTAATTTTTTCTCTCCTTGACTTTATTTTTTTACCTGTTTGTGTCATTAAAATTCCTAGTCCTGATTTTCTAAATCATTTTGTTGCTCTGGTAGGATATAAATATAGTCTCCATATAAAATGCCAAGTTAAGGAATTTTCTGACTAGGTGGCTACATGATAACACCTGGAGAAGTCTGAAGGAAGTGTCTTAGGGAAAGCCCCAGAGGGACGATGCGGTTTGTCTTTAATGTGAGTTATAAGTATGAAGGCCACAGTGGGAAAACTATAAAGGCTGAAAAGGCCCTCAGTGACACAGAGAGACTACAAAGGCCTGTGAGCCTGTCCAGGAGGAGTGTGGATAACAGAGGGTTGAAGCCACAGGGCAGCCAGGGTCAGTGGGCAAGATGGAGGGGCTGAGCTGGGCACAGTACCAGAAGGAGAGAGCAGTGAACACTGTTAGCAGTTAGTGGAAAGCAGGGCCCTAGGCCTGATGGGAGGTGAGGAAAGCATTTGTGCTGGATTTCAGGCTGCTCCCTGGGTCTCTGCTGAGTTCCTCACAGTGCTCATCAGGACTGTGCTGAGGCTAACAGCATGAAAGAGTGGTAAAGTACCATGGCACACCTTGGATGCTGATGCTGTCCTGATTCTCTGTCCTGTTAGAACTTGTTGGACAGGAGGACGTGAGACATTCTATTATGTCACAGTATCATGGACGTGAACCCTGAGCAAGGGCAGCTGAAGTAACTTCTCCTACCTCAAGTTCCATGGTGATGGAGCTCCACCCAGCCAAGTGACAGCTTCGGTGCCTGTGGTGGTAACTTCTAGAATTCTGGGGACATGATCTTCTGCAGGAAGAAGCTCTAACTTCTGAATGGATGAAGATTCCATTGAGAGCTGACATTATATTAATAGCTAATTCCCTGTGGCCGAAAAAGGCTGGGGAAGCAAACACATTGAACTCCTGTGGGAAAAGCAGACATATAGGACAAAAGGCTCAGAACAAGGTAATGTAGCCTGAAGGGCTGCTCATCCTGATCAGAGAAGGTTCTGGACCAAGCCCTCACATCCCCATGTGACCCATGCTGAGGAGCCCAAGGAAACCAAGCTGGATCCTCTGTAGATCAGAACCAGGAGCTGAGGTCCTCCACATTCACCAGGAGAAAAGCTGAGATCTGGTGAGACATGCACATCACACAAGATGGAGAGAAGAGGGTTTTAGAGGGTCATTGCAGAAAGACTTTTCTGCCTGCTGGGCAGCACTGGTGTCCATCTCAGGGACCTAGTACCTGGAGCCTGAGAAGTCAGAGCCAGGCCCTTGTCACCTGGCATTGGTGGTTTCTTGTACCACACACTCTGGGGCTTAAGAGAGCTGCTCAAACTACAACTCACACAGGGTAAGTTTCTCCTGGGCCTGCAGGAATGATCAGTAAGGAGCATGAGCATTGGTGGATATGTTGGATATGCATATGCTGTGTTTTCTGGTGTTAATTCATTCTGTGGGCAGATCACCTACTCCTGGCCAGGACAGGTAAACCTACCTTCATGGAGAGGACCACTCATGGGAGACGAAGAGAGAAGTGAGACCACAGGCTTTCATGCTGTTCCCTGTAGGACTGTTCCAATGTCAGCTGGGCAGTTTAATAGCCAGGTGAGGCATGAAGAAAGAGAGGGGAAATTCTGTACCCCAGGAGGGAGATCTGTCCTCAGGCTGAGCCCAGGATTCTCCTGCTAGGATCACCTGATGTTCAAGTGCAGACAGAAGGAGGCTAACTCTCTGCCCCAGGAGACCCACTGTCCCCTCACAGCTGTTTTGCATGCCCCACCCACACTGCTTTCCAGAGCCATATGAGTGACTGCTTAATGCTCTGGGGAGGTCAGTGTTAGGTGGGTCCCTAAATGAGCCATGGCATCCCTTATTCATCTCCTTTGCCTCCTGTTACTCTGGCTCCCAGGTGAGGGATCATGGGATGGTTCTGCACACCTGTGAAAAGTCTTTCATGGTGGTTGGGTCCTGTGTTCTGGCATCTCTGTTTAGCAAGCCCAGTGGATTCAAGCTCAGGGTGCTGCAGGGTCCTGGCTCTACTGTGGAGACTGGGGTATGACCTAGACTGCACAGGTGACCTTTCTGTTCCTTTCCATCTCAGGTGCCACAGGAGAAATTGTGCTGATACAGACTCCAGCCTCTGTGGCTTTGTCTCCAGGGTAAAGAGCTACCCTCACCTGCAGGGCCAGTCAAAGTGTTGGCAGCTCCTTCTCCTGGTACCAGCAGAAGCCTGGGTAGTCTCCCAGACATCTCATCTAGGCTGCAGGGCCAATGGCATATTATCACAGTTCAGTGGCAGTGGCTTAGGGACAGACTACACCCTCTCCATCAGCAGCTTGGAGCCTGAGGATGCTGCAGTTTATTACTGTGCAAAGACACACAGATTACCACAGTAGTTCAGTCCCCCACAAAAACCTCACCAGCCCTGCTGCCACCCTCTCTCTTCAGGGGCACAGAGGCTGCCCCCAGAGGCACTCACTCCAATATTTTACACTTTTCTATTTCCTTGCACCTGAAAAGTTTGTGTGAGAGAAGGTATAAAAATTTCTTCAGGTCTGAAAGATTCATAGTCTCCTACACCCTCTTTTGCTCCCTTGGAAAAAAATATGAGAGATTAAAGAGAATGGGAACACTTGGTATTATCTCCTTACTTTTCCAGGTGAGGATTGAGTCTCCAGAAGAGTCATAGCATCCCAAACACAGGTGGAGTTAAAGGTGAATTCCTAAGAGTAATTTGATTTTTAGATATTTATTTTCTTCTCATTTCAACATCAACAACATCTTGCTAAATCTGTCAAAGCATAGACACTGTCAACCGAGGCTCCAGAAATAGCTCCAGGTTCTGCTCACATTTATTTTATTTCAAATCCAGGGTAAGATGAGGAAATCTTTAACACTTTCTTTTTGCTTGTGTCCACACAAAGCCTCTCAGTTATTCCTACTCCTCCACCTATAGAGAGCCCAGGCTTCCAAGGAGGTGGGAATTGGTGGAAGGTCAGGGTTTCTGATGAGCACATTCCTCCATCCATCCTAAGGAGCTAACATCTGAATGATTTGTCAGTAATTTGTCTTTTTCCTGTCACAATCCTGGTGATGTTTGACACTGAATAATGAAGAGTGTGAATACAACTGTAGCTCAATACATCTAGACATAAATTTCCTAAATAGTCAATCACTTAGGGTGTTATTTAGAAGAAAACTCCAGATCCCATTCAAGCACAATTTGCAACAGGTTATTTCACAATGAAATGCCAAGAAAATTCCAGTTGTCCTAGTCAATAAACCTTTTCTTTTTTTTATTTCTCTCTTTGGCCAATGAACTTTCAAAGTCACAAGCTCAGTATCTCACATGCAGAACCTAATATCTACCCTCAAAGGACTATGTTCCTGTGAAGAGGCACCATGACCTCCTATACCTGCATGAAGGGACTCATATTCCCCTTCTCACCTTCCAGCCCCCAGGCAGCCTCCTTCAGTTCCTGGAACCCTCTTATCCCAGTGCTGTGGAGGCAGAGTTGAGCTGAGGCCTCCTGTCCTGCATGCCAGCTGGCCTCACAGGAAATCTCACTCTTTTTGCAAACCTGGGTGTCCCAGTTTGGCTTCCATGTGCATCAGCAGTAAGGCCTGGTTGGTGTCAATTACTTTCATAGAAATCTTTGGAATCCCAGACCAGCCCATCTCTGGAGCTTATGTTTGCTAGCAAGACCCTTCCCATTAGATGGCTTCCTCATGAATCTCTGCTGCTCTCTCCAGGACAGTGTCCCTCTGCAACTCCTGCCATTGTGCATTTTCCACTCAGCTGATGGACACTTGTCCCTCTAGTAGTCTCCTCAAGTTTGGTGAAGGAATTTGTGACATCTGTGCACAGACTCTTGTGTTTGAATTTAAACCTCTGACAAACGTGCAGGTGTTTCACCATGTTCAAGGAAGTCCTGGTCTTTAGTGTTACTACTCTGACTTCTTGATCTTTACACTACAGTCAGCTGCTTATTAGGTTTTGTTTCATGAGAAATGGAAGAAACATATTTTACACTCCTTCTGAGGAGTGAAGGAAATTTTGTGATGATCCGAGATGTGAAAAGCAGAACAATGACATGGAGCACTGATGGCAGAACTCACTCTGAGCTCTTCCTGGGCAAATGTTCAGCGTATTGTCTCAACACCTTAGTTGAGCAATAGCAATAAGAAATTTATTTTGCACAGGCTTGTGTACTGAATATTACAGAACAACTTTGAAGAAGGCTGTCAAAAGGTAAATATATTCTTGTTTTATTATTTGTGTTTTGAAAGGTCTAATATTATTAAAATAGCAGTGCATTTCTAATTCATAAGTACATTCAAAGCAACCAGTTTCAAAATCTCAGCTGCCTTTATTTATTTATTTATTCATGTCAGTCAAATCCTACAATTAACATGGGAATGTAAGGGACACAGAGAGACTAAAAAATCTTGCAGTAGAGAAATACAGTGAGAGGCCTCAGTTTCTGATTATTAATATTTTTAATTTAATTTTGTTGGCTGTTCTCTGTGGTTCTAGGGAGAGAAACCAGGCCTCCCTCATGCTTCCAGTGCTCTCATAGTGACTTGACCCCCTACCCTCCCTTCTCCCTACCAACAGTGCTGGGGAGCCAGGTGCTTTTATCCTGGAATAATGATAGCTGTGTGGATTTTGGGGTAGAGCTGAGGCAACACTCACACACTGGGGTAGTTGATTTTTGGCAAAGGTGGCAAGACTACACAAGGGAAAGAGTGTTGTTGTGAACAATAGACCTGGGACACAGGGACACCTGCATTCAGAAGGATGAAGGTAGGCCCTGCTACACACCATGTATGACAATAGCACAGCATGTCTCAAAGGCCTGGACTCAAGAGCAAAGATATTAAATTTTCATTAGAAAACAGAGGTAAAAATCTCTGTGACTTTGCATCAGGTGACAGTCTCTCAGATGTGGCACTAAAGTAAGCCACCAAAGTCAGAACAGGCAAATAAGACTTGAGGAAATGGAATAGTATCTCCCCAGTGGACACTCTGAGGAATATGTCTTTCCCAATCAGCACAGGTGATGGGCACTTGCACTTGTTCGAAGATGACCCTTCGAACAGGGAGAGAGGGGTTCAGACCCTGATACCTGACAAGGGCCACCAACCTCAGTGGGTTCTCCCTGTGGCCATGGAAACTCCTCATGGGCTCTGGGGCTGTGCAAACCCTGATTTAAAGACAGATTGCCCCCCATCCTCAAGGAGGAGGAGAGGAAGGCATGGAGGAGGCAGAGCTCCAGTCACAGGTGCTCAGTGGGCAAAGGATGGGGAACTGGGCTCACAGAGATGAACCTTCACAGAGGGACATTCACAGCCTTCATCTCACAGCTCAGGTGCCCTTGTGCAGGACATTTTCTTCTGCTTCCATCAAAAAAACAAAGAAATAATCCAAATATTTGTAAACAGATTTAGATCATGCAGATCTGGAACAGGTCTCGAGGGTCTAAAAAAGTCTTCTCTGTCAACAAATCAATTTTATCTCATAAGTTGGAAAGACATATGCTCAGAATTCAGATCTTTTCTATCTTCATTTATCAAACCTTAGTGTAAGGCTTTCTTAATCAGCTGAAGTGAACTTAGAGATTCACAGTACCACTTTGAGGTAAACTGGGAAACCACATTAGTGCAGGTCTGTGTGAATATTTATGGTCAAGGTCACTTCATTGAGAACAACGTGTACTCCCCCAGGTTGTGTCTGGGAGCCTCTCTCTGCCCTGGTGATGCTCCAGTGTGGTTCTGGATTTAGTCCCAGTTTTCTGAGTATTCTGGGCATGGCCTCTTGACATCTTTCCTCTATAGCCACCTTTCTATTTAAGATCATATATTTTGTCTTCAAGGCTTGACAAGTCTGTCTTCAAAGTGGCTAGAATGATTGGAGACTGTTTCATTGAATTTAAATATGATTTATTGGGTTATTTACAGGGTTTCCTTTTGTTCTTTGTCAGAGTGTCTGAGTCTCCAGTAAAGAGATATTTCTCTTCCTTTGTTTTCTAATCTCACTCCTGGCATCTCCTTTTAGTTCACTGGACACTTTAGCCATGAGCTGTGTAAATTTTATCTCTGATGTTCTGCTCCACAGTGGTGATGATGGTGTCAGGTGTAAAAGTGCTCTGAGCTGTTTGTTCTTTGATGGGTGATTTGTTCCTTTGATTTTTCATTTTCATCCATATATCGGGATGGCTATTGCTTCCTCTTTGAAGCAAAACACTCTTTCATGAGCTTCTTTTTCTTTAGAGCCCCTGGTTTGAGCAAATATCCAGATATTGATACTTAAACTCAGTGGGTGGCCTCTGCTGTTCCCAGTATCAACTGATTTTTGAAAGATGCCACAGAGTAGAGCAGATTCTATGCTTATAAATTATAAATGGTGCACTGTCACGTGTGAATCCTCTTCACAACTGATCTTATACACTCTGAATTAAATTTTATATTGAATTTTTCAGTTGTTTTACTTTGAATGTTCAATGTCACATGTGGCTAATGGCCAGCAAGTAGGACAACTTGGATACACAGTTCACCACCATGACAGAATCAATATGAGTGTAAAGATTAATGTATTCATTCCTGGTGTTGTGTCTAGGAGCACAAAACTTTGAGCCATTGGTCACAAACTTGGGGGGTGAACTTTCTGTAGTCACACCTTGTCATCTCTCCTGGGTTACATAGCTCATCCTAAACCCTAATCTCTTTTAGACCCTTGGTTATCAGTTAGTCTTCAGTCCTAGATTAGCAGACAAGGTTCCTGACATGAGCGGACAGCTGTTTTTCTCACAGAACTCAATATCCTGGTGGTGGTACAGTGGCATGAGCATCTTGAATGACACTGAAGACTCAAGTAAAGCTTCCCTGGGAAACAGTCTCTAAAATCCTGAGGATGTTTTTTCACAGAATGACCAGTAGATGGCAGACTAAGGACAATGAACTGAGAGGGCTGCCTATTTCTACAATATTAGGGAAATAATAAAGTGTTGTATCCTCTTATCAACAGGGAGTGCCTCCTCTTCACCAGTGTGTCTGCTGTGAGAACAAACTCATGTAAGAAGCTGGCAGGGGCTGCCTGGTGGGGAAAGCTGCTCTGTGCTCTTGGCCTGGAAGCCCAGCCTGGCCCCTTCCTCTCTGTCTCCAGAGCCAATATGATATGGATGAATCTTGTTCCCTGATTTTATAGGCTGAAGCCCGACCCCAGTGTGGCTGCTGGTGAAGAAAGTGACAGTAAGGAGGTCATTAGGGTAAAATGAGATTCCTGTGGACCTGGGACCTGCCTGGCCCCTGCTCCTGGTGATGCACTGACTCTGGTGGGAAGAGAGGACCCTGATTTCCCCTCAGTGTTGTGCTGAGCACAGGGTTTCTTGCTCATGAAGTTGTTCAGCTGGTTTTCTTTCGGTCAGAATCTAACAAAATTTAATGAGAGCCTGTTTGGAGCTCATGAGGGATGTTTTCATGATCATTTCCCACCTAATATGAGAGCCAATTGAGATCAAAGCCCAGCTCCTTAATCCCTGGGACATGACCTGCTTGGGGATATCCACAAGGTCCTGTGAGATCTGATGCAGAGGTGCTAGGGTCAGAGGGAGAATTAAAGTGGCACTTCAGGATGCCTGTCCACATAATCCAAGTGGATCCTATGACTGTGGTGAGCCCAACTCCCAAAGTGCTTTCATCATGAAATTGGGCAGTGCTCGGCCCAGCTGGTGCTGCCCTGTGCTGGGTCCAACAGTCCTGTTGTGGTGAGAGGCCAAGTCACTCAGTCACTCAGGGCCCCAGGGCATGGTGCCAGGGCTCAGGGATGTTCTGAAGGCTGCTTTTAGAACAGTAGTTGCTTCTTTCTTCTTAATCCCTGGGGATGGCCTGCTCTTCTCTAGTGCTCTGCAGGTCTCTGCTGTGACACTTTATTGAGAACTTGCCAGGGACACACACATTGTCCTCATCTAGCAAAAACCCTCCCTCCCCTAGAAATGTGCTGGGCCCTATGGCCACACAGCAGGGCTCCTGGGTCACAGCACAAGCCTGCTGCAGAGTGTCCTACTCTGGACCCCTCAGCACAGACAGGCTTCACAGGAAGCTGATGAGTGTTTGGTGCAGCTCACCCAGCATGGAGTTTGCCATCTCAGCTTTGCACAGAGCCCAGCCAGCACTGAGCTTCCTTCTCTGTGGCTGGAGATACAGGTGAGGAATTCCTCCTCCCTCCCCTGAAGGGGAGGAGCCAGCAGGCCTCAGAAATCTGGGCCCTATTATGTTCACAGTGTGAAAGATTCATCAGTTGCTGTAGGACTGCAGCCCAATCACTGGACAGCATGGGCTTCACTGGAAAATAGGTCTTTCCATCTCCTGCTCATTATGTCCAATCAACATGATGACATCATCCAGGCAGAGTCCCATGGGGTGGTGCTGCAGGGTGTCCATGTAACCAGAGTTTTTTCAGGCTGTGCTTCAACCTAGAACCAGAGAGTTCTCATTGCTTGAGGTCACGCCTGAGGGCTGATGTGCTGGGGATTCCAGACACCTACAAGGTCAGGCAGAGGTCTGTGGCAGGTGGGTCTTTGCTGTGCTGCTGGGTCCTGTGTCTGGTCCCTGTACCTATCTGAACAGACACACTTGGCTATACCATGCTCTTCTTCTGTACCTTGTGGGTACACCTGAGGCCATGACACAACCAACACCCTGAAATCTGTCCTACCCAAGCAGAGCTGAACCCAGGTCATGTCAGGACACTGCTATGTTCAACACTTGTCACTTTTCAAACTAGTGAACACTTGTTGCATGTAACTTCCCCTTTCCTTCTAATACAAATATATATAGGGTCATTTACAGGTCTTCCCTTGAATGCTAAATTTGCTCATTTAATGCAAAAGTTACTAGTGGGAAAAGATTATGAAGCAGACAGGGAATGACATGGAGTTGAGGTGACAGGGATGGTAAGTCAGTAGTGTTCCCCTTCTCTTCTCTCTTCCAAAACCACCTCTCATGTGGGTCACATGGCATCTCATGTGGGTCACATGGCCCAGATATCAACTGCCCTAAGATCAGTATGTGTTATCAGATCCTGCTGAACTGTTAATTTTCTGTCCTTATGCAATTGAATAATTTTTTTTGAGCAGAGGGATCACTTGAGTTTTCTACAGAACCTTTCATAGTTATGAAAGAAGAGAAACGTCATGAATTGGGAGAAAAGATTAATGGTCAAAAATTTGTTACCCCAAACTACAAATCCTGGTTGTTGATGCTCCACTGACCTGTCCCTAGACAGCAAAGAGCAGAAAATAAATAATTCAAGGAAAATGATCCAGAAACATTGGGACAAAGGAAGTGATACCCCCCATGGGGAACACTAGGGCTTGGGAGCTCTGGCCTGCACTCAGGCCCACAGGGCTGCTGGGGCTCTGCACATCAGCTGTGTCTCCCCAAATGCAAGCTCAGGAAGATCTTCTATTTTCATTTGTGACCTGTATTAACTGCAACTTGACAAGGGAAAATTTCCCCCAGGGATTCATTGAATCAAGCCACAAAAACAGGTCAACTGTGGACCAAACTGCTGGGAGGAAAAGGTCCCATGCTCTGAGGATGACCCTGATGAGCAGTGAGGATGGACTGTCCTTGTGAATTCCAGAGAGGGGACAGAACACAATGAAAGCCCATTCAGTGAATGTGACCAGACCCTTCAGGTGTCCAGAGAGGAGGGAACAGGAGTAGAAGGAAGAGGTCTTGCTGTGCTATGCCAGGGTGTCCCCAGAGCCCTCAGCAAGGATCAGGTCACTGTTGAGTGCAAGGGGCCCCATGAGGGCTGAGTTTCATGCTTCACTATACATGAAAAGAAAGGAACTGAGACTTGCTTCTAACATTACTCTACTCTCTCCAGAGCAGAACCTTAGGAAAGAGCCTGGCGGGCCTAAGAACTGATCTTCTTGGGAACAGAACAACCATCCTTTATATAAATGAGTGTTTTGGGGAGACTGAGACATGAAGGGCAGAATCATAATGGCTTCCACCTCTCTGGCCTCTTAGTCAGCAAAGCCAGTGTCTGGATAAACCTGAACCATGTCAGAGGGTTCACACACTCCACTCCCTCTTTGCCTTTAGTGCTCTTTATACATCCCAATCATGAGATGTCCTTTCTTTCTTAATTCCTCCATACTCTTAATGTCAATAATGAAGAACTGTCTTTAGAAAAGAGAAAAGGGCTTTTCTGGATCATGGAGAGAGCATAGGTCACTCTTCACAGAGAGTCCGCTGATTCTGTTTTATGTCTTCCAGGAAAATTCATATTCTGCTCTGGTACATTTGTGTTGGCCTGAAATGACCTGGTGAATGGAAACATCTGACCTGTGCTGAGTGACTGAGAGGAGCAGCCCTGCAGCTGTGCCCAGCCTGCCAAGCCCTGCTGATTTGCATGTGCCCACAGCACAGCCTACTGCCCTAAAGACTTCATAAGAGGCTGCTCATACCCTGTACAGGGGTCATTCCCAGTCAAGTCACAACATGGCCATGAGAGTCTCCAATGAGTTCCTGGGGCTCCTGCTGCTCTGCCTCTCAGGTAAGAAGAGTACTGGGGATGTCCTCAGCACAATGTGGTCAGTGCCTGACTCTTTAATGAAGTCCTCCAGTAATGTGATTAATTACAAGAATGTTTATTTTTATGTTTCCAATGTCAGGCTCCAGATGTGACATCACAATGACCCAGTCTCCATCTTTTATGTCTAAATCTCAAAGAGACTCAGTCACAATCACTTGTCAGGCAAGTGAGAGTATTGGTACCAGTTTACACTGGTACCAGCAAAAACCAGGGCAAGCTCCTAGGCTCATGATCAATTATGCAACCAGTTTGGAATCTGGGGTCCCCCGAAGTTTAGTGGCTCTGGATCTTGGACAGATTTTACTCTCACCATCAGAAGCTTGGAGCCTGAAGATGTTGCCACATATTACTGTCAACAGAGTTGGGATTCCCCTCCCACAGTGACACAGGCCATGACAAAAACTTCCCAGTGAGCAGAAGTATGAGGCTGGGCTGCCCCAGCTGCTCCTCCTGCTGCCTCCACCTGCTAGAGCTCAGCTCAGCCAACATTAGAGTTCAATGGAAGGATTTTGAAGAAGGGGAGAGGAAGGATCCTTTGTCCTAAACTCCCCTTGCTCCTCCAGTGTCCCAGCAGCACAGACATGACAACACTTCTCTTGATTTAACACAGACTTTATTACTTCTGTGTAGTTCTGTGAAGAATACTTGATACACGTTCCATGGTGTCATCTTAACTGGGTGGAGAGACACGTGGAGTGTTAGTACAGCATGCTCTGTATGTGTGTGAGCCTGTTTCACATAAGATTGGTGTGATATTTAGGGACTAGGTGAAGACCCTATATGAGTGGAGGTGGCGCTGCTCAATGATGTGGAACATAGGGGATATAGAAAGAATAAAAGAAACACACTTTTTTTTGTCTTCCCAAAAAGAACTTCCTCTCCCAAAGAATGTGCTTATTCTACCATGTTTGGTCACTGACTCTGCTTCTTCAGGTCTTTGTCCTGTAAGGTGATAAGTATGTGCATCTTATAAAATACCACCCTAGGGAATTTGTCTCTTTATTGTGATGCATTATAAACTCCCTAATGAAGAAGACTTGAAGGTATTGCACTGGGCAAAGCCCCAAAAGAATGGTAGCAATTATTATTTTTCCTTTTTTAAAAATTGTTATTCTTATATACACATGCCAAATTTTGACATATTATACATATATGGAGTAAAACGTATTCTAATTAGGATTCCATTTTTCTGACCAAACATGATGTGGATTTACTCTGGTCATGTATTCCTATGTGAACATAGGGATGTTATGTCTGATTAATTCTTGCTACTGTCTTTCTTATTCCCATCTTCCCTCCATCCTCCTCATTCCCCTTTGTCTAATCCAATGAACTGAGGGAAACATATAATTGTTCTGTACATCTGTGTATATTCTTCCAATGCTGTGGGTCCTGTGCCCTGGCCCTTCTGTTTAGCAAGCCCAGAAAGTTAAAACACAATGGAAAAACAACAATGTTCACAGAACAATGTGCTACAATGATCTGGGCTCTACTGTTGAGACCAGGTTGAGACCTACATTGAATAAGTGAGATGTCAGTTTTATTTCCAAATTCCAATGTCAGGTATCACCTGAAAATGTGCTGACAAAGATTCCAGGCTTCTTGTCTCTGTCCCCAGGGGAAGAGCACTCTGAGGTATTGGAAGCTGGTGACCTTGGCACCAGCAGAACCTGGGAGGGCACCTGGAGGTTTCAACTGTGATGCATCCAGAAGGGCCAGAGATGCCGCAGCACGGCTCAATGTTAGTGAGTCAGGTTGAGATTTCATCCTGTCCTTAAGCAGCCTAGATCCTAGGGTGTGGTGTTCATTACTGTCAGGAAGGCCACAGTGGCCACCAGAGTGGTCCAAGTGATTTCAATGGAAATTACCACAGTCCCTTTTGACTTCAGTCTCTCTCTTCCTGGAACATGACTGCTTTGTCCATAGGCACAAAGTTTAACCATCTGGAGTTTGTTTTCCCTGCTTCACTCAGGTCTCAAAGGTGCTTGGTCCATGAGGTCCTCTTATTCTTCCCTAGGCAACATGGCAGAGGTTAAACAGGCTGGGAAGTGCTTGCTGTTATCTGCAGGTGAGCAGGAGGAAATGGAGGCTCAGGAAGACCCATAAATACCCAGGGTTCTGCTCAGGGTTAATAGTGACTACACAAGCACAACAGCATCAGATGTGCCAGCATCTCTGTGACTTCTCCTTTCTTCTTAACCCAGTAATGGCCTCCTCTGTCCAGCACAGAGCCTGTTAATGATGGTTACAGGAATTGCTCTCAGGTTCTTCTCACAGGATATTTCCTCTACTTTCCAAAAAAAGGTCTTAGGCAATTTTGTGTATTCTGATCCTGCCATGTGGAGGCTCAGTCTTCTTCTGGCTTTGTATCTCAGCAAGACTCATCCAGCTGTGACTTCTACACCCACAGCAGGGCTCAGGGCTCCATGGATGAGGAAATTTGTGGACAGGTAGGCTTTCACAGAGTCAGTTTACCAAATAGTGGTCTGTGTCTCTTTTTCCTGTCATTGTTAGGACACTATTTCTAAATGCCAAATAAAGTGCTGGGTCTTTTTGAAGTAAAATCAAAGGATTTACCTTGGCCAGGGCCAAAGGAGAAAAAAGCAAACAGTTCCACAACCCTCAACCCTGACTGGGGTAGAAAGAAACTTATAAGGACTAAAATCTACAAAGAAGGGGAGCAGGAGTGCAATTATAATCACATACACGTTTCATAAAGTGGAAAGCACATTTTCTCAGAAATCACATCTTTAGTACATACTCAGGAAGGCAAGCATGGATTAGCTTCATAGTTCACAGATATTGTGGTCAGGGTGCAAGTGCGTGAGGTTGGAGGAGTCAGCTTCAATGCCAGTGGGCTCATAAAAAAGGAGGCATATTTACAGAGGGTGAATTATCTGAACAAAATGGGGTCAGCCTGGCCTAATTTTCCAATCATCCAATAACATTTGTTCCTTTTGTAGATATCATCAAATTTTTTATTCTTCATCTATGTTGGGTATGGGGTACAAATATCAGTGCATACACATGAGTTTAACAGAAGAAATGTGTTTTTTAATAAATTTGATAAGATGCATGGGCCCCTGAGCAATCCTCTAAACATTACGCCTGCTGGTCCAGCCAGGCCTCTAAGGAGAGTAGGTAGCCAGGGGTTCCATTTGTACCAATTTTGGAACAAGGGCTCATTTTCCTTTAGCCCCTGATCTCTCCCATGTAGGTTTCTTACTTTGGAAAAGTGACTTTTAATAACTCCAAGTTTTTGGCATGGAAACAGCAAGCTTCTCCCAGAGCCACAGAGAGTCCTTCTTGGGACTGAAAAATAGGGTCTAGGCCTCTTCTATTTTAAAGTACAACTTCTGCCAGAGATTGAACCTGTTTACGTAAATGACCAAAGGCTGGCTCAATGTGGCCCAAATCTATATTCACTTCCTGGGTTAGGTGAGAGAGCTCTTGTTCTCCTTTTATTTGTGTGGCTGTTCCAACCACAGTTGATGCTACCACACCTAACCTGATTAGGGCTGGAATAAAATGAGAAGGGCTCTTTTGATTTTGTAATTTATATTTAGGGCATTTCCAGTTGAGAGGGGATAGCTCCTTCTGGTCCCCTATAGGCAAAGACCTGGGGTAACACTTGTTCAGTAATAAAAATAGCTGGGTTATGAGTAGGGGTATGCAGTGAAATAACCCCAATGTCACATGTAAACCAAGTCCCATTAGGAGAAAAATATGACACAGTGGAGTATTCAGTAATATTATAGGAACTAACATTCCTGGGAAAGTTGATTTCCAAATTACATTGGTTAGGAAAGATAAAGCAAGAGGCCTTTTGTGACATGGCACCTAGAGTGAGGAGTGGTCCACGATTAACATAATTAGGTTTATTTTTGGTTAGGTGGATTTTAGTTGATATGTCCCTTACATAATAAGGGGGTGTGCGATTAACAAAATTAGGTTTATTTTTGGTTAGGTGGATTTTAGTTGATATGTCCCTTACATAATAAGGGGGTGTGGACTTGAGACAGAAGCAACAGTATTGCCTTGTGTAGGCCAAGACTTGTTAATAACCTTTAGGACAGCACGTGAAGTGGGGAAAATGTTGGGTTCCCTGGCTGCTTAAGGCAATTTGGTGGAGCCAGATAGAAAAGATTTTTTATATTGGGAGCTCCTTGGTCATGATCATAGAAAAGAGTGTCTGGTAGATCTGTTAGGGATCCTATCAGCTATAGGCCATGAGTTATTCTCATTCCTTTCTCTGAAGAGTTTAAATTTCCCTATGATCAATTCCCAGTTAGTATATCTGAACCTCCCAAGTATGTCCAGATTGGAGTATGTAATGCAGAGGTTGCGTAATTCTGACTCTTAAAAGGGCCACCAAGGAAAAGTTTAGGAGAATTTTATGTCAAACTGAAAACCAAGTTTTATCATTAGATCCATCTCTATAGGTGGCTATCTTGATAACAATGAGGAGGGACAATAAAAATTAAAGAGATCCCTACATTCATGTGGGGAAATCACATAATTACATATATATATATATCCACTTCAGGGTATAAGAATTGCCACTAAATTGGGGAAGAGCACCATCCAAATGTACAGTTAACAAAGGTCTATTTAGGTCTGTCTCACCTGGTCTAGAAATGCATCAATCTACTTGAGCTGGAATTCTGCAGGTTTGCAGGATGAAGGCATGGTAAATTTACACCTGGGGAGTTCAGTAGCCTGGGACTTAGGACACAGTCCAAGCAAGAGAAAATACATAATTAACATTTTTTCCAGTTTTTATTAAGAGTATGGATGGGGTCTCAGTGAGAGACCATTGCTTCTGCAGCAGGTATTTTTGTGAGATTCACTGGGATATGATGAATCCATGCAGTGTGCCCATCTACCTTTATGGCCATCCAGGTGGTCAGGATGATGGAGTAAGCTCCTCTCCAGCTGGGTGTCAGTTTTCTCCTTTAGAACACTTTGATGTAGATCTTGTCTCCTGACTGGAATGGGTATTGGAAACCAGTGGCCTCTCTGTGTTGTTTCTCACACAAGAATCTGTAAGCTTTTTCTTTTAACTGCTGGAGAGACTTACAGCAGTTTACAAGAGATTGGTGGATGATTTCAGCCAAATAAATTCCACACACCTGGGGGAGCAAATGGGGTTATCTCCCACACATGATCTCAAAGGGAGAAAAATTTCCCTTAAAATGTAAATGTTTTCTTTCTTACCTTAAAAGGGGAGCATTGCTTTTGCAAAAGAGCAATGGGCAAAAGCATTGGCCAGCCGGCACTGCTATCTAGTGCAAATTTACTGGGGGTACACTTCAGGGTCCAGTTCATGCGGTCAACCTGTCCAGAACTTTGAGGATGGTAAGCACAATGAAGATTCCAGTCTATGTTTAAAGGCTTTGGTATTTTTTGTGCTATGGCTGCAGTGAATTCTGGCCCATTATCTGATCTTACCATGACAGGTATGGTATGATTTCATTAAGAAGATATTTTATTACAGTCCATGCATTCTCATTTTTGGTAAAATATGCTTCTTTCTGGCCAACCTGATAAAGCATCCAAAAAATGAGGAGATATTTAGTACCATTGGAGGGAGGTCTTACCTCAGTGAATTCAACTTTCCAATGGTCTCCAGGCAGCTCATCTGAATTGTGAACCCCAGGTTGGGTCTGCCTTCCTGTTTGGCATTTACCTGTTGGCAGGCTAGACATCACTCGGAGATGCCCTGGGCTGTATATTTTAGTCCTGGGATGTAGTGTGTTTCAGATAGAAAGTCAGTGATTTTTTTTCCAAATGGGTAGTTATATGTAATTCCAATATTAATCTTTTTTTCCCAAGGTTTAGGGTATCATTAGTCAGGAGTTGGGCAGAGTCTACCAGCTTTCTGATTTTGGACCCTGCCTTTTGTTATCCTGCTCTTCTTCTTCTGGAAAATAGTCTTGGGGGGAAGGAAGGCTGGTTTTGAGATATAAAGCCAAAGGGAATATGGTGACTTGTTCTGGTTTGGAGCTCAATGTCAGCCATTGAGCTGTCTCATCAGCAAAATTTTTGCCTCTGATCATTGTAGGGTCTAGTTTTTGGTGACCCCAGCAGAATATGATAGTCACATGATTAAGTAACAAAATGGCCTCAAATAGGGCTAATATCTCCTCTTTATGTTTTATGGAATTTCCCTCAGCACTTAGTAATCCCTGTTCCCTATAAATGGTTCAGTGCACACAAGACTAGCAAAAAGCATACCTGCTGGCTATGCAAATGTTTTCTTTCTTACCTTCAGCTCACACTCAAGCCTATCAAGGCAACTAGTTCCACTCACTGTGTCAAGGTTCCTTTTGGGGGGGCTTGAACTTAAATCACTTCTGTTTCCATTGTGACCCTATCTCTGATAAGCTGCTGCCATCTATGAATGGGACAGCTTCAGCCTCAGTCAAAGGAACATTGATTATGTCCAGCCTTCCTGAGCTCACCTGGTCAAGCATACCTTTGCAGTTGTGGAGGGGCTTTAGCAAGGCAGGGTTAAGGGCCCTTGTGGGGGAAAAGTGAGGCAGGGGTTGTGAAATAACAGATTCTGATATTGAATAATATGACTATTAGTCATCTATCTGTATAGTGCACAATTTAGGAGGGTCTCTACAAAGTTTAGGGTTGCAACTCTGTGGGATTATCCCAAAGTTAACCTATCTGCCTCCTTGACCTTAAGAGCAGTGGCCACTATGATACCTAAGCAGAAAAGCCATGTGGATGCTACTGAGTCCAATGCTTTAGACAGATAGGCAATTGGCCTCTTCCAGGGTCCAACATCCTGGGTGAGGACCCCTTTGGCAATTCTTCAACTTTCTGCCACAAACAGGTTGAAGGGCTTAGTAACATTGGGCAGAGACAGAGCAGAGCCTTGATTAGGGATGCCTTGGTGGTTCAAAGGGCTGCTGTCACCTTTCAGTGTGTTTTAAAGGACCAGTACTTGGGGTGGCTTCAAACAAAGCCCTTGCTTCTTCTGCAATGGATGCAATCCACAGCCTGCAGAAACCTGCCATTCTTAGAGATTCACAGACTTTTCTCTTTGTAGTGGGGCTAATTGAGAGATCAAAGCCAGATTTATTGCCCAAGAATTTCCTGGTACCTTTGAGTCCAAGAGGGTACATTTATTGACAGCATCTTGTAGCCTTTCAAGAAACATGTTTGGTGCCTTGTTGGGGATCTAAAGAACCTCAGAAGTTCTAGACAAATTATTCAGCTTCTTAGAAGCCTCTTTAAGTCCTACCCACAAATGTCAGTGATAGGCATACAATTAATCCCAGCCTACCCTAGAGTTATGATCCCAATCAGGAAAGTTGTCAGAAAGAGCCTCCTCTAACAACTGCCCTTCTTTGGCTTCAGTGTGACTGCCTCCATAAGGATAGCCCTCTTGGCCTCCACCTTGATGTGGTCCTGCTCTTTTTACACCCCTGAAGTAAAAAGAGTCAGAGAGAGCTGTTGACAATCATTCAAAGCGGGCTGATGTATGCAAAAAATGAACTCAATGAGAGAAATAAGGACCTGTGGATCTCAGAGAAAGGAAGATTTGGACTCTCTGAACTATATATATGAAGGTGTAAAGGGGACATGGTCAAAGGCAGTACTCTCATCCCTCCCTGATAGAACTTCTTGGAGAAGCAACAAGAGAACAAGTGGGGCTGGGGAAGAAATTGCACCTGGGAAAGTAGCAGCAAGGGAGCACGTGAAGGGATGTTGTGGGACTGGAGGAAGAGAAGAGACTGGAGGAAAGAGACATCACCACTTCCATCAACAGATCATCTCTCTCTGAGAAGGTAGAAGTTATAAGTAACTCTGATGATTTAAATAAACAGACTCAAGGGACCTTCAGGAGGAGACAGATAAGTGAGAAGAAGTCTGAGGTCCACAAGAATTATTAAGCGGTGGCAACACTTTATCCTAATCTGAAGGGGATACAACAGGGACAGAAAGATGCCAAAAAGATTTTTTCATAAATTTCCTGTTGCAACTCTGGGAACTTTTGATATCCTGCAGATCCAGGACTTTGGCTGATTTAATTATGCTCTGGAGGCATATTTATAACCACTTTGAAGGATGGAGAATCAAATCTAGCCTTTGCTCTATTTATTCAGGATGGCCAGGCCTGCTAGTCACCAATTTCCAGAACTTCCATAATATGAGGGGATCTAGATATTCCTCAGATTGCATCCTATAGCCTTGGCTATTCCACCTTATGAAAGATTTGAACCCCAGAATCACAGGAACCCCCTAATCAACATGGAACCCAGACAAGAGGAATTAGATGATGACACTGGTTATATCCCATACAAAAGCTAAGGTTTAGAACAACAGGCAGAAATCAACGTAAATTGAGAGACAGAAACCTAATCAGATAGTGAGTTTGTGTATTCAAGAGAACTGAGATGACAATTCACTCATGGGTCCAATCTGTTAGGAAGAGAAGAAGGTTTTCTCACTTGAGCAACAATGAAGGAGCAATTTTAGAGACAACTAGACACACACCCATGATCAACACAAGATAATTATCCATGAAAAACAAACAGTCCCTCCTCCCTTCCCAGTCTCCAGACAATCCTCACAGCTTTATGATCAGAGGCTCTGGGCCAAGCCCATGTCTTTCAGACAACCAGTTAATCCAAACCCCTACAAGGCTTTCTAATCAATCCAGGTGAAATGCCTCTCAGGATTTACACTCAACCTAGTTGACACACCTCTGGGCTTTACATTATTTCTAGATGAGACAGCACAGAGGATTTACCATCAACCTGTTTGATACAGCTTATGGCTTTGGAATCAGTCCTGTTGATATACCTTTAGGCTTTACATTCAAAGCAGAGAACAAATAAGGTACCTTTAAGCACTCATAGCTTCTTTTGTCTTTCTTCAGACCCAAGATTCAATGGGTTACTATGTAGGATCCAAACTCCGGCCAAACATGGAGCTCCCAGTACCAGAGAAAAGAGTGTCTCTCTTTGTGTTTATGGGGTGGAGGTCCCAGAGGGCCGAGAGTCACAGCCTGGATTCTGGAAGGTATCTCACTGGGACCTTCAAATAAAACTCTGGGCCTTTCTGAAGTAAAAACAAGGGATTTATTCTGGCCAGGGCCAAAGGAAAAGAAAGCAAACAGTTCTGAAACCCTCAACCCTACACTGGGGTGAAAACAAATTAATAACAACTAAAAACCAAAGAAGGGGGCAGGAGAGGCAATTGTAATCACAAGACACACTTCATAAAGTGGAAAGTACTTTTCTCAGAATTCACACTTTTAGTAAATACTCAGGTGAGCATGCATTAGCTTCATAGTTCACAGATATTGTGGTCAGGGTGCAAGTGGGTGAGGGTGGAGGAGTGAGCTTCTATGCAGTGGGCTCATGGCAAAGCGGGACAAATTCACAAAGGGTGAGATATCTGAACAAAATGGGGTCTGGCATAATTTTCATGTCAGACCATAGCATTATGACCCAGAATTCTATTTGTTTGGAACTGAATGTGAAGATTGTGGAATATGCTGAGCGAGAACACATATGGACTTAAATTTACTAACAAACAAAGTGCTTCAGGCATTTTTCAGGAGGAAAAGTCCAACCTACCTCCTGCCTCTGCACCACAGCCAAGAGATTCACAGAGCTGACCGCCTTGGCTTTTGTCCTCTGGGGAATAAGACTCCCTGTGCCAAAGCACCAAATGCCATCTGTTCCTCTGAGGAGACTGGCAGGGACCTTAGTTCTTCTGTCAGCCTCCCTGAGTCTCAGGATGCTGCACCCAGCACAGTCAGTATGTGTTCATGAAAATGACAAGTGGGTCACAGGAGAGCCTGAGTCAGTGCACAGCCATCATCCAGGTGAGACAAGGTGCCCACCCTGAAGGGTCTCCACAGGTCAATGGCTCACCCTTTGGGGTCTCTGACTCTGACTCATGGTTGCTCACTTTGATTGTCTTCTCCTAGCTTCAGAGATGGGATGGGCATGGTATGGAACCCAGCTTTTCAGGAGCTTAGGACACCATCTTCAAGTTAAGGAAGAGAAGTGGTGTTTCACATGGTGCTTCATGTGGATTCTAACGCCAGCTTTCCTCAGGATGGAGAAGTCCCTACAGAAAGCTATCTCCACATAACTGAAGTGCAACTGTGACCAGGACATGGACATTACTGCCCTGTCCCATCGTGTCTTCATGGCATTTAACATGTTCCCAGTAAGCCCTAGTGTCTTCTGTAGCAAATGGACAAGTGGAAACTCCCCAGCTGCTGTGGAGCCAGGTCTCTTTGGCCTCCTTCAACCTGGGATGGCAGCCTCTCCTTCCATGGATCTTGTGGTCCTGTCACTGTTGAAGGTGCTGCACCAGTCGCCCTATAGAATACCCTCACAGAGGACACAGTGTCCCTCAGGACTGAATTGTGCTCCTGCATCCAGCACTGCGGTTACTTTGCTGCCATAAAGAGGGACTCCACTGTGCAGCTTCACATCAGTGGCTTTTTTAAAAATGGTGGAATCTCAGGCAGACATCAAGGAAACAGCTGGGTCATTCTGCTATCGCTTCGCTCTCTCAGATGGCCATCACATGCTCTTTCCCTGGTGTCTCTGAGATCTAATTTACTCTTCTTATAAGAACACCATTCATAGTAGATTAGACTTTAACTCAAACCTCACTTTTTCATAGTTACCTCTTCCAATACCCTGTCTGTGAGATCAGTCACACTGTGAGGTTCTGGGGGACACAACCCCAACCTTTAAATTTTGAGGGGACTCAGCTCAGCTCTTACTAGGTAGGAAGCTCTGACCTTCACATGGTCTCCTGCATCTCTCTAAACCAGGACTCGGGGTGTCACCAGAGTTCTCCAACGTTTTGCTATTTGTCCCCTTCATAACTAATAAGAATGTGTGGAGAATTCTATTTTTGATTTATGAATATCTCTTTGTCATTCAAAATATTATTATGTACTAATGTGATTGTATGTTTCTCAATGGGTCATAAGTATTGTGATTATTAATATTTTAGTACTCCAAATTCTCCATATTAGTCTCATTGATGTCCCAAGAAGATTGGTTTATGCTTTATTTTGCTATGAACCCCCTTAATATTTGGTTGTATCTTGAGTTTCAGGATAGTTCTGGATTCTGCTTTTTCTATCCAAGACTTTCTGAATAACACATTATCCAAATTTATGATTCCCATTATTAAAGAGTAGTATTTAGGAACTATGGACACTTTTTGAGACTGGAGTGAATTTTTCAAGACTATAAGTGTCATTCATTTATTACCCCATCACTGTATCCACACACAGAGAAACATGCTCATGTTCTATCTAAAAAATCCATTGGTTCACATTCTCAAATTTAATTACATTCTAAAACACAGAGTTTGCTTACATATTCTCCTGTCAAATCAGCCACTTCTTTTTTCAACAGTACATCTCTTACATCTAATAGCAATCCATTAATTTACTTTTTTGAACCATACCTCTTTTTAAAACCAATCTCTAGGGGTCATCTTTGTGGATAACTACAGACCTGATGAGGGCAGAATACACAGAAAAGATCATAGAATTGGGGTAAGAATGAGGATGTGAAGGAGAGGACCTCCTCCTTTGAAGACACTGGGTTCTGAGGCCACAGAGAGTGGGAGTCATAACCTGAGGATCCAGGGGACATAAGCCATGGATATGTGCAATCAAGCAGAGCCAGGAAGAGAGATGGTGCCCTTCAAGTGGGAGGTGAGGAAATCCTGACCTGGGCTGATCTTGATCAACTCAGTGGACAGGGCAGGGTCAAACAGAGGGAGAGAGTTGGTGCAGCTAGAGATGGAAGATGGGCGAGGACAGGTGGTGCCCTTCCTATAAATCAAGACCCAAAGTTTTTTGTATTGCTGGTCTTTTTCACATCTAGATCACAAATGAATCAGAGCACAGAATTGGCCATTCTGGCCACAAAAACAGTGATACATTCAACATCCAAGAAGCTTGTAAACTTCCCACACTTTCTGGGATTTTGACCTAAACCACAGCCTCTGTCATGGATGGAACAAAGCATGAACAAAACCTAAATGTTATCAAATAGTGCACTACATAAAGGACTTGAGATTGACACTGTCTTTGGCCCCAGAAAGCAGAACATTTTCTTTCAGCAATTCTGAGCTTCCCTGTATAACCTGAGTCTCAACATCCTGCAGACTGTGCTGAGTGACTGGAGGAACTAGCCCTGTAGTTGTGCCCAGCCTGCCAAGCCCTGCTGAATTGCATGTGCCCACAGCACAGCCCACTCTCTTGAGAACTTCTTAAGAGGCTGCTCACACCCTGTGCAGGAGTCAGTCCCTGTCAGGACACAACATGGCCATGAGGGCCCCTGCTCAGCTTCTGGGGCTCCTGCTGCTCTGCCTCCCAGGTAAGGAGAGACAGCACTGTGGATGTCCTCAACACAGTGTGGTCAGTGCTGCCTGGATCTGCAGGGAAGTCCTCTTGTGAAATGAATAATTCTGTGGCTATTTGCTTTTGTTTCTAATGTCAGGTGTCAGATGTGACATTCACATGACCCAGTCTCCATCATCTCTTTCTGTATCTCCAGGAGATAGAGTCACCATTGCCTGCAGGGAAGATCAGGATATTAGCTATTATTTAGCCTGCTGTCAGCAGAGACCAGGACAAGCTCCTAAAAACCTTATCTATGTTGCAACCACTTTGGAATGAGAGGTTCCATCAAAGTTCAGTGGCAGTAGGTCTGGGACAGATTTTACTCTACCATAAACAGCCTGAAGCCTGAAGATGTTGCCACTTATTACTGTAAACAATATTACCATATCCCTCCCACAGTGACACAGGCCATGACTAAAACCTCCCTGGGAACAGGAGTGTAAGGCTGGGTTGCTCCAGCTGCTCTTCCTGCTGCCTCCACCTACTGAGGGCACAGCTCAGAGGCACCAGATTCTTAAGGGCATTGAGAGGGTTTCCTAGAAGCAGAGAGGGGGGTCCTCTGCCTTGCAGTCCTCTTACTCTTCCTCAGCCCCAGTAGCTCAGACAAGACCATTCTTCTTGCACAGTCATTTGATCCCATTCAGACAGGGGACTAATTGGAGTAATTTTGAAGAAATGGTCCCATTATTGAATCTAGGGTTATAGACCTGGTAATCAATGGCTGATAGGAATCTAACTACATGTTTTAAGAATGTTACTGGAAAATGTAAAAATTCTAGAAGAGTTTCTGGAATGGTTCTCCTGATGACATTCCCACTGGTGACAGCTTCTCGGACAGTTGAGCAGGTGTCAGCATGGAGCTTTAGGTGCTGCAGTAGGTGGCCAGCACAGGTCCAGGCAGCCTCATGAGGCACAGGTCATGTGACATGCATAGTGAGACATGGAGACATGAACTCTAGCCACAGCCTCTTTATCAGCCTGAGGGCTGAGAATCATGAGGTCCAGTCTCTTTCTTTCTTACTGTGATGTCATAGTGTTACCTGGATGTGATAGAAGCCATCCTGTATGCTTAAGCAGAATGGTCATGGTCATGAATCATAATAAACAAACTCCAGGACAGAGTTTGTTTCCTCTGTGTAGCTGTGGCATGAGATGTGAGGGACACTGGGTGATGTCAGGTTGGGTGGATGGAGAGAGGCCTGGAGCATTAGTGTGTTAGTAGAGCATATGCAGATGGTGGATGTCATGTTCATGAGACCGAGTGAGGAAATCCTTCCTGAGTGTAGGAGGCTCAGCACAATTGCCTATGCCAGGTGGACTACAGAAGAAGCAGGGGACACTCATCCTTTATCTTCTCAAGCTCTTCCTCCTCCAGAGCATGAGCTTCTCCTACCACCAGTCTTGGACATCAACCTCAAGTCCTTTGTCCTTTGGATCTGGACTTGCACCTTCTGCCCTCTCTGGGGATCATGGACCTGCAGCCCTGGACTGGGAATGTGTCATGGTCTCTCTCCTTCTGTGGTTTTTGGCCTCTTGGCTGAAATGCAAACTGAGGAAGGCAAGGCAATGCTGGTAACAACCAGTTTGGATAGATTATCAGCCTTGCAAGAAATGCAGAGAGGGAATTGTTGACAATGTCTTTTTGGAAGAGCTATGGCCAGGCAGTTACAAGTAGATCAGAGTTTAAAATAAGTGCTTCATAAATGAATGATCATTTAAATGTCATTAAGGAGCAGGGACTGTCAATAATTTGCATGAACAAACATATAGACTGGAGAGAGTCATCTTCTACTATCCCATTTAGGCTCATGAACCAATGTCATGAGGGACCCTTCTTGAACTCCTATAACATCAACTTCATCCCACACAGTTCATGTGGCTTCTGGCACTTCTGAGCATCCAACTCGCCAACCGGGCTGGCCACTGTTGACCCCCTATATCATACCTAAAGCACAGGACTAGACTGTCCCTCAATGTCGACCTGACTCCAGTAGACCTGACCAAAACTGGGAGGGCTGGGAGGGATTCTTGTCTGTGCCTTTGCTTTCAGCCTGTATCTGCCAGCAATATAATATGGAGATTTTCTGAAAGCTTTAAAACATGGAAAAAGTTCTTACATGTTGCACCATTGGATCAGGAACCTCAACTGTAGAAGAATAAGAACCTGAGTGGACTTGATCATGACATCATTATGTATGCAGTGGCAGCTGCGTTAATGAAGGGAGAAACACACAAAAAATCCAGTTCCACTGACCGTGGGCCCTGTGAGGTTGATTCTCTTCCTGCCTGGAGTGGAGAACGATCAGAAGCACTGACCTGTGTGGTTCTGTTTCTCTCAGACATAGAAGATTAGCTCTTCAGATTTGCAGGGTCATCCCCACCCTCTTGATCATGCCAATGAGCACCTTAGAAACTTCTGTTTCTCTCTACTCAAATTTTACTTTTCTGGTCAAAAGTTCTTGACCTAGAGATTTGTCATCGTCATTCTTGCATTAAACTGAGTGACAAGATGAACACATGATTGTCAGATCCCATAGGACAAGAGACTAATTATGAAGAAAGTGTTCCATTTTTGAGGCTAGGACTATTCATCCTGGTGATCAATGGTTAATAGGAATCTATCTACACATTTTAAGAAAGTGACTGGAAAATGTGTAAATTCTGGAAGAGCTGCAGAAATGATCCTCCTGATGATATTGCCACTAGTGACAGCTGGTAGGACAGTTGAGCAGGTGTCAGCATGAAGCTTCAGGTGATGCAGAAGGAGGCCAGCACAGGTTCAGGCAGCATAATGGGGCACAGGGAATGTGACATGCACAGAGAGACAGGGAGACATGACCTCTAGCTACAGCCTCCTGGTAAGCCTGAGGGCTGAGAATCATGAGGTCCAGTGTCTTCCTTCCTCACTATGATGTCATAGTGTCACCTGGATATGACAGAGGCCATCCTGGCTGCTTAAGCCAAGGTCTGAACTATGTTGGCCATGAACTAGGATAAGGAGGCAGGAGGACCAGGTACAGGCTACTTTCAGCTCTAAACCCTTCACCTCTGGGCCTTTGTGTGCCAAGGTCAGGAGACACAGCCATGTGTGTGGCAGGTGTGTCTGTAAAGCTGCAAGCTGCTCTGCCCACCTGCTCTCCTCCCAGCAGCACAACCCAACCAGGGGTGGGCTCTGAGGCCTTCACCTCAGGATCCTCCTGCATGGATCTCAGGCAGGTGGAGTTAGGGGAGCCCAGCAGTGAAAGAGCAGCCCCTGCCCATCAGGTGAGAGCAGGTGGGCTCCAGGGTGAGCAGGCCTGCTGGGGGTGGGACCCTTAGGTGTGTGGTCACCACTGCTGGTGCACACACACACAGACACACACACACAGGCACAGACACACCCCCCCACACATAGATACACACTCACACTCACACAAACCGATACACAGACACAGACATACACACTCACACCCAAACAGTCACACACACTCACACACAGAGACACTCACAAACACACACTCACACACACACTCATACACACAAACAAGCACACACAAACTCACACACACATATACAGATACACAGACACCCACATAAACTCACATACACACATACACACATACACAAACACTCTCACACACACACTCACACACATACACAGACACTTCCACTCAACAAACACACATTTGTAGACATACACACATACACAGACACACACACTCACACACATGGACACAAACACACACACACCACAGTAGCCTGAGAATAAGGTTGGGAGAGAAATCATGAACATGGCTCATAATGCTAGGCATAACTTTCCATTTCTCTCTCATTTGAGGATCCACAGGTGCTTCTGTGATGACCCAGGCTCCTCCCTCCTGCCTTCACCATCTACCTCCTGCAGGTCCACCCAGAACCTTCTACAGACAGAGGGATACAATGATTCTTGCAGAAGGCAGGAAAGTCTGTGTGGTTTCTAAACCTTTGGGCTTTCATTTGTCTCTGGGTCTCAGGCAACTTCAGTGGCAGAGGATCAGGGACAGATTTCATATTACAACTCAGGACAGTGGATGCTGAGGAGGCTGTTGTTATTGCTGTGTGCAAGCTATAAAATTAACTATAAAAATTAAGGTATAAACCCCACAAACTTACCTGATGGGTGGCCCAGCTCCACATGTGTTGCTTGTCAGGGGAGAGGCACTGCAGATTCTCTGTCTATTGAAGAGAAAGATTCTAGAATCTCAGGGGCACAGAGAATAGTGAAGGACCCTGGACCATGTACTTAGCTTAGAGCTCAAAATCTTTTTAAGACCTCATCAGAGGGGCAGGGCAAGAGCAGGAGGGAGGGTGAAGGGTCTTCGGGAGCCTCTGGTCAGCCCAGCATGATAGAAGGTGAGCTGAATGACCACTCAGGCTTGGGCTCCCTCCCATCAGGTGCCTTCACCAGGACTAGGCTCAGAAATCAGGTGGTTTGTGGCAACACAAAGGTATGTGTTTTCTTTAGCATTTATTTTGGTGTAAACCTCGTCTGCATGTGGCTGGACTTAGCAGGGCTGTGATGACCTCCTCTTTCTCACCCTTCTTTGCACTTCGTTTATCCCTGGCCCACATCCCTCTCTAGCTCAGGGTCAGGCTCAACATTTTACACCACACACCCAAGGAGGCCTCATGTCGTTTAATTTGACCAGATTCAGTCATGGGTTCTCAGATAACAAGGGAGTGCTATGAATTCCATGGATATATTTTTAAATAATGAGCCAAGTGTGAAAGAATTACAGAACTTAAAATAGAAGCCACATTCCAAAAACTGGGTAGGTGTAAGAATCTGTAAGCCAATCCTTGCTCAAGTGGAGAGAAATATTATTACTCTTAGGACCATCGCACTGAATGAGAAGGTAAATGGGACATGGTAAAGGCCAAGTCTTGTTCAGCACAAAACCAAGGTCCTTGTTGGCTGGGGTGGGCACACTGCTGGGGTTGGGCTTTACCTAGAAAGCTAGATGAAATATCTTCTCTTTCTCAGAGAGAATCCCAAATGTCATAGATCCTGCCTGGCCCTCAAAATTGTCCTTGCCCACTGCAAGCCTCATGGAAATGTGATGTGTCCTGCACTCTCCAGTGGCCCAGTGACTCAAGGGTCAGTGAAGCTCCTGTATAAATGTGCTTCTCTCACATCACACAATCTAGTACACCCAGTGGGGCAGGGTAGAGTTCCTACCAGGTGACCTTTCCCACAAGATAGACCTGGGGTGAGTCCAGAGAGAATGGTCACTCAGGAGGGACCTTGTGGACAAGATGGACAGGAGGTTAACCAGGAGGCAAAACTGAACTGGGAAGATGAACAGACATGCAAGAGCCCAAGGCCATGTCCCTGACACACACAGAGTTGGTCAGTGCAGAATCACAGGAGTGGGGGGCACTTGAGGACTTGGCATCCTGCAACTTTTGCCCTCCAAGACATTAGCAAATGCCCACAGGAGAAACCCAGCCTGCTGTTGAGGACTCAGCCATGTCAATCAACCTCTCAGCTCAAGGCGACCCCCAAAGCACAGTCAGGTCCTCTTCCCTAGGGCAGCCCCTCTCCCAGGACTATGTCAGAGTGCTGTGGACATTCAGGTTTAAAATGTTAAAGTGGGAACACAAAAAACAGGTAAGCTTCTGCCCCCACTAACAGGTCCAATCTGTCTCAGGAATTTTAGGCCTCCTTTTAATTTCTTGTCCCAGGCTTCTGTGACAAGCTTGAGTGTAAAGTGGTTATTTTATGGTTATTTTCTTCTGTGCTTAGTACAGTGTTTTTCATGGTCTGCTGAGGCCTGCAACATCCTAAGTGAAAGTGAAAGTTCATTTTTTAACCGAATATAATGTATGGGTTTCAGTTTTGTTGTTCAGTTTTATACATGTAGATTTAGAGACCACAAAACCTGTATACTACGTGGACACAAAGGGTGAAAATGATGAAAACTCTGAAGAAATGATGATAGTCAAACCCGAGCTCAGAATGACTGAGAGTGAGTGACTCCATATTCCAGGTAAGGGCAGAGCCTGTATGCTTAATTCCTCCTGTTTAAACTCTGTTCTAATAACTACAGTGATCCATGAACAAGAGGTTTAATATTTTAAAATAGAAATTTTTTAAAAAAGACTTGAATTAAATGAACAAATTATCCTACTTAGGAAAATATACTGTGTTTGAGGTTTCCATTTCTAACAACATATTCTATCAAGAATACAATTGAAATTAAAATAAGTATTTTTTAGTGTAATATAAGGAAAATATTGCAGAGCAGTTAGAAAACTCAATCCTTAAAATTGAAAAAAATGTTCTCGTTAAATAATTTTTTATATCTTAAATCAATTTCATCAATAAAAAGGTGTTTTTTGTTTTTCTTCAACTGACGAGAGTGTCAGAATAACATTATTTAAGTGAGAATTTCTAGGAATTTTTTTTCCTATTGAAGTATAAAAATAAAATTAATTAAGAAAACAAGGGCTGGGGATGTGGCTCAAGCTGTAGCACATTCGCCTGGCATGCGTGCGGCCCGGGTTCAATCCTTGGAACCACATACGAACAAAGATGTTGTGTCTGCCGAAAACTAAAAAATAAATATTAAAAAAGATTCTCTCTCCCTCTCTCTCTCTCTCTCTCTCTCTCTCTCTCTCTCTCTCTCTCTCTCTCTCTCTCTCTCTCTCTTTCTCTCTTTTAAAAAAAAAAAGAAGACCAAAAACTGAATGGGAAAAACTGATAAAAATTCTGATTACACTCCAAATTCTTCTGAAACAAAAGTCAAAGCCTGGTCAAGAAAAGACCACTTGAGTTACAGCAGGAATCACCTGGACCCTTATACACCTTTTCCTACCCAATCTCTGTGAGAAGAGGCAGGGTTAAGAGCAAAGTACCCAATTCCCTGGTCCCTCCCATGGCCCAGGAGAAACAGAGCAGCACTTTCTTGTGACTTTCTACCTCATCTGTTGGATGCTTGGTGGACTGCTCTCTCTATCACATGACTCAGAACTCAGAAAGGGACAAGCGCAGGGCTCAGGGCTCAGGTGAAGGAACTGTGGACAGCAGTGGTGGGCACCACTGTGTGTGACCACTCCATGAAGGAAAAGGGATCAGGAAATACACAGCACACCCAGGCCCTAAAGAAGCTTTCATGGGACCCTTAGGATTATCAGCTCATTTCTAAACAGCCATGGATTCTGGGGAAACTGGGAGGGGAAGCACACACTTAGGCACCTCCATGCCCAGGAAAGATAAAAGCCTTCACCCAGGCAAACCCCAGTCCTCAGAGAAAGCCCTGACAACTAGTGAATGGGTTTCACATCAGAATTCAAAGACTGTGCAGGTGAGTGTTTAATTCAAAGGCTGCATTTCAACAGAAGATGGCAAGGCACCCAAAGGAGGAGGGAAACATGAGCCATTCAAAGAAATAAAAATCCTTAGAAACCTCCCCAGCAGAAAAAGACATCAGAATGACAGAATGTCAACTTTCTAATGTCTGCCTTACAAAGGCAGCTTGGAGACTTGGGATGCCACTGTCCATCACTCTTACTATGACATGTGGCAGACTGTGTGCTGGTCAATTACATCCTGGTGGCCAAAGAAATTTTGCTGATGCTGCTTTTAGAACTATGCTGTCTCATGTGGAGCACAGTAGCCACAGTGACTCTATAAACTTAGATTCAGTTAAATTTTACAATGAACATTTTATTGGCACTTGGTTCTTTCCCATGTCTAATCTCACAGGCCATGTGTGCCTAACAGGTGCCACATGGGACAGCTCAGATACAGATCTCTTCAACATGGCAGAAGATTCTGTTGGCCAGTGTTGTTCTAAACGATTCTCAAGGTCTTTGTAGAAGCTGCAGCTCAGAACACAAACCTCACCAGCCACTAGAGGCCTCAGGTCCTTCCCCAGATGGTGTAGCTGTTGTGGCCTAGAATATGCTCTGGAAGGCTCCTGGGATGATGGGAATGGGGCTGCATGGACAGATATAGAAAAGAAGAACAGGGTTCCAACCACCTCTGACAGTATGCCCTGCAGCCGAAGGGAGCCTTTGTAAATCCACACCTGTGGCATCTCACCTGGAATACAGTGTCCAGATGTGCCATACTGTCCCAGGACTATTTTATTTTCTGAATATGAAATTATCTGTTTGTCTTGTACCCTCAAGTTGGTGTCTGCATCACAGGAGGGATCATTATCTGATCTCTACAGAATCCCTCTGGTGACTGATGCAATAGAATGAGCTCCATCAGCAAGAGACATGGTTTTCCAGGAAGCTGTCTTGGTACCATTTCTGACACCATGAGATGCAATACCAAAAATCAACCAGTAGATGTCAGAACAGACCACAACTTGCAAAGAGAAGCTTGCTCTTGGAAATGCTAGGTAAGTAAAAGAGTGATACTATCCTTTACCTACAGGGAGATCCCCAGGCTTGAATTGAGACTCTGTGTGGCCAGGAGCATGTGGAGGACCTGCCTTGGGGCTGAGGTGTGGGCAAACACTCTCTGTGTTGGGGTCTGAGACTGGATGCCCAGCCCTTCTTTTGCACTCCTCCACCTAGTAACTAAGGCCACTTCTTTAGTATTAGTAAAACTGGCCTCATTCAAATGTTGATGCCTCAACTAATTGTTGGTGTGTTTGCAGAAATGGTCATAAGAAGAATGGAGGGTAAAGAAGGTCATCCAGTTGAGGATGATCCCACAGGAATCATGTCCTTCTAAATAGATGTCCAGGGAGCTCTCTGTCCAGAAAGCTCTGACCATCCTTCTTAGGCCACAAGGAGAAGCTTGTGAGGACATACAAGAAGGGAGCCATAGAAAGAGAGCCTATGATAGAGGGGTCATCTACTGCCCCTTGACTTTGGAACTCCAGTCTGCAGAACATTGAGAGGACACATCTTTACTATCTGAGCCACTGAGACCAGAGTGATGTGTCTCCCTATGACAGTCACTGAAATGTGACTGGAGGCATGACAGGAAGGTGTGCCTTGTCCTTGACCCCTCTCTCTCTCTCTCTCTCTCTCTCTCTCTCTCTCTCTCTCTCTTGTTCTCTCTCTTCCCTCTTCCTGGCTTCCTGAGGTGAGCAGCTCTGCCCTGCAACATAAGCCCTGCCATGCTGTTCTGCCTGCACACAGACCCCAGCCAAGGTGCCACGGTCTGTGGCATAAAACCTCTGAAACCAAGAATCAAGATCAGCCTTTCCCCAGGAGGTTTTTGTGGAGGTGTTTGCTCACAGTGGTGGGCAGCTGATGAGCACACCCTGCACCTTGTTAAAGGCAGCTTTTCCTCCTAGGTGATCAACTGGGGCACTCGTGTGATTCACATGCCAAAGTGAATAATTCTAAACCCACAAGCACTTATTGTCAAAGGCATAGACAGATATCAGTAGAATCACCAGGTGAGGAAGTACAGGAGGCTGAGAAAAATCTGCAGTCTGGACCTCTCTGGTGGACTGTGAGAATACAATATTATGCAGTCTTCTTTTTTTTTTTTTTTTTTTTTTTTTTTTTTGGTGCCAGGGATTGGACTCAGGTACACTCAACCACTGAGCCACATCCCCAGCCCTATTTTTGAATTTTATTTAGAGACATGGTCTCAGTGAGATGCTTAGCACCTTGCTTTTTCTTAAGGCTGCTTTGAACTCATGATCCTCCAGGCTCAGCCTCCCAAGCCACTGGGGTTACAGGCATGTGCTACCATGCCCAGCTTAAATTAGGCAGTTTTTATAGACAGAGAAGATATCAGAAGAATGACCAGGTTATGAGGTATAGGAGCTTAAGAGAACCTTCTTCAGTCTGGAGCTACCTAAAGTACTCTGAGAATACAGAATTAGGCAGTCTTTACCTATATTGACAAATGAGTTCAGGATTAAGGAGAGAAACAGAGAATCCCCTATTTCTAAGACCAATATCCCTAATAGCCAGACCTGCTAATTAATATCTGTAGTGTGAACTTCAATCCCTGTATTAACATTAGTCCTGTTTTGAGTATCTGTTAGCTATATAAATCGCATGTGATACCACTAAGTGGAACCCCAACATACACTACTCTGCATCATTCAGAAAATAAAAAGAGACACACTCTGGTCTGCTCTAATGGATGCTGAGGGGGAAGGAAAGATGGTGAATACACAAAGAGGTACTCTCTCCCCTTCTAGGCAATGTACTTTAGAGCCTGGCTGCATCTGAGTAGTGCCCTCAGCAGTTGGAAGCAGCAGGAGGAGCAGCTGAGGCAGCCCAGCCTCACACTTCTGCTTTCCTGGGATGTTGGTGTCAAGGCCTGTGTCACTTTGGAAAGAAAACTTCTATGCTGTTGAAAGTTGAAAGTAATAAGTGGCAACATCTTCAGGCTCCAGGCTGCTCATGCTGATGTTAAATCTGTTCTGGATCCTCTGATGCTGATCCTGGATTGGACTTCATGTTGGAAAAAGTTTGCAGAATACATCAGGAAATTGGAGCTTTCCCTGCTTCCTATTGATATCAGTGTCAAATAACTAAGACTCTGACTTGCCTGGTGGGACATTGTGATTCCGTCTCCTTAAGCTGTAGACCTGGATTGTGATTATCTATATCCAGATTTGGTGTTCCTTGGATTTACACACTATAGCTCCTTCTCTGTATTCTTTAGTAATCAGATCAATGTCTTCAGGAAGAGAGGTCCCTTCTCTGCCAAAACTCCTCATTGATACCCTTGGATCTACAATTGTTTTCCTTCATTTATGGAGAATTCCTACTAAATTCTTTCTCTATTTATGAAGACTATGTAATCTGGGTGTTACATCTGATATCTGAGATTGGAAACATACAAACCAATATCCACATACTGAACCTTGTTATGAGAGAATGCATTTATAGACCAAGTACATCAGATACCACTGTGCTGGAAAAATCACCAAGTTTTGAAACTTCCTGCTTTAAAATAAAAGTAGCTTGGTCCCCAGGAATTGTATGGGCACCCTTATGTCCATGCTGTGTCCTTACTGGAACTGAATTCTGCAGACTGTGACCACCAAAGTAGAAGTCCTCGGGTAGTGGGCTGTACTCTGGGCACATGCAAATCCACAGGGCTTGTCAGGGCTGGACACAGATGCACGACTAGCTCTTCTAACAAATTCAGCAGAAATTCAGTGTCTGCCTGTTTCCCTGGGCATCACATATTTGCCCACAGAGTATGTTCTAATTTGGGAGGGGGGGCAAGAAATAGCCTCAGCCTTGTCCCCTCTGCATGGCCTGTTAGTTCATTCTCCTACAGCTTCAACACATTCTGAGCTTGCTAGATTCCATCTATGACAGGAACTGTCCATTAGGACACAATTTCTTCATATGCATGAGTGTTCTAGCTCCTTTTCTTGGTACCCATGAATATCACTGAGGCCAGGGCAGCTTCCTCTTTACTCTGATTCCCTGACACTGTGTTTCATTCAGGGAAGCAATAGAAAAATATGGGGAGCCACATCTATTTTAAAGAGTGTCACCTACCTGACCCAGCTGTCATGAACAGCCAAGCATATTTATTCCTCCATCTCTGAAGACTTGGTCCCACTGCTTCCATCAAAGCCATCCAAGATCAGGGATCTCTTCCTTCCCATCAAAACTATGAGCTTCTGTTCTAGCTGCTCATGATTACACATGTCCATGCCTGCTGACCCTGGATGCTCAGGTTCATGCTTCTGCTCGCTATAGTCCCATAACTCAAGTAGCTGTGTTCAGAGATGGATATCCTTCCTCTATTAAGTCCTCATTAACACCCTTGAATGTCTTGTGATTCCTAAGTGTGAATTTCTTCCATCACCAAGTATCTATTAATTCCTTAAAGAACCCAGTTCTAATGGATGTTTTAGGACTGCAGGACTCAAGCAGGGCGAGGGAGAAATATGTGTGCATGCAGTCTCATTGGTCCTGAGGGTGCCCTTAATTAGGGTTAGTTGTACCTTTGACTCACTGTGGGCATCCAAGAAAGAAGGAAGGGAAGAGTACTCAGATGGATGAGGTTCCTATGTAAGGAACAGGGTCCAGGCATGGTGAGGGGGACACTCTATGAGGCACAAAGTGGAGATGGCCAAGAAGTGGTATCAGAGTGAAGCAGGTGTGTGGATGTGTGGGGAGGAGTGGGGACAACTTCCAGAACCCACATTTCTCTTCATTCTTTGCTGAACTCTTTTTCACTTGCTCACATGCTTCTTTATCTCTTTATCCTGCTTAAATCCAGAGGCCCTGTGGGCAGCCATTAATAACTCTGCTCCACTCTGAATGAGAAGAGTTTGGACAAGCTTAAAATATGCAGGTTTCCAGAACTTTGTAGATTCAAGGGTGTCAATGAGGAGCGTTGAAGTGAGGGAACCTCTTCTTCTGAAGACTTTGATCTGATTACTATATAATATAGAGGAGGGGCTGTAATCTGTAAATCCAAGTAAGATTAAATGTGGATATAGATAATCACAAGCAGAAATAAGAAGGTCACTCTCATTCCTCTGATAGACAGAGACACCTACTGACCTTGGATGACTTGGGTGTATGTAGAGGGACACAGCATTCATGAACAATCTCTTGCTTAGCTGGAGAAGCCAGTAAGAGTGAGGACAGATCCTGCTCATTCTTATAAATTATGACCTCCCCCCCCATATTTGCATTGATTTTCTCATTCACAGTAAGGGCACGAGGGAAATAGACCAAAGAGGAACTGGTCTCATTTCACTAATATCTGCATGTGCTCAAGGAACCCTCATTTAACTTATTGCAGTTAATGTATTTCTGACCTGACTGAAAGCCCCTGTCAGGATGAAATGGAGACCAAGAAAGCACATGGCCACCTTCAAAAGACCAAGTAATATTCTACATTCAGGCACAAGGGGGATGCTGTCTTTTATTTCCCAAAAGGAGCACATTATCCACAGCCAAGTCCATGGTGACCGGTTTACTCTAAAGACACTTGGGCACCCTGGACCTGTGCTGAGTGACTGGCAGGAGCCTTCCCTGCAGGTGTGCCCAGCCTGCCCAGCCCTGCTGGTGCTGAAGGTTTGGTCCAGTGGGGCCAAGGTGAGAGATGATTGATCCTGTAAGAGGTGGGGCCTGGTAAGAAAGGGTCAGGTCTGGAGCTACTGCCCCTGGAAGGACAGTGCGGTTCTCACACACTGAGGGCATCCTCAGCAGAGTGTGTTGTCATGAGGCCACACCACAAGCCTGGCCACTGCAATGTGCAGCTGGTTCCCTCTGCACGTTAACAGCACTGTGACACAGGGGCCTCCCCAGAGAATAAGTGGGACTGCCAAGCCTAGGACCCTCAGCCTTGAAAACCATCAGTTAAACCTTTTTATTACACAGTACTTGCTTAACTCAGATGTTTTGCTATAGCAACATATAAAGGACCAATATGTGCTTCTTGTTACTAAGGTTTTAGATGTGAATTTCCTTAATGAACCGCATTGGAAATTAAGAAACTCTATCTGAATAATTGTGTTTGAAAGTTACTCTCAGATCTCATGGATACGAACTACTCAACAGTGTAAGATGGCAGTTCTCATCCAGCAGGTGGTTCTGGAATTCTGCACTGGAACAGTTCTTAATGAGGCTGATGATGCTGTCCACCCTGAACCTTTTAAATAGGATGCAGGTCTCACTGATTTTCTTAGTGCCTCACTTTTGCTGAGGCTGGCTTTGAAATCATGATCTTCCTGACTCAGCATGGACTTAATCTCATTGCTTTACCTCCAATCACAGAAGACATGTTGTTTATTAAAGGCAGTCCACCCCCCATTGGCTCTTTCCACATAGATGCACCCAACAGGGAATTTGCATGCTGGTTTCTGGGGAGGACATTCCTGCAAGGTTTACATAAAAGCTCAGCTCTAACCTGGCCTTGACTCACCAGGACTCCTCAGCTCAGCTTCTCAAAATGAGGCTCCCTGCTCAGTTCCTGGGGCTGCTCCTGCTCTGGATCCCTGGTGAGAACAGAGGGGATGGGGAGGAGAAGTGGGAGGGGGGTGAGCTCAGTGCTTCCTACATGTGAGCTCTGTACATGTCAGTTGTGTGGATGTCACTGCATAGAATAGGGCATGTGATGTTCAGATCCATGAAAGGGAGGACATTTCTAGAAAAAAACCAAATCATCTACTTGTGAAGACAGGGACATAAAAAGAGGAGAGTGGTGTGGTCAACCTCTAGACAGGCATTGTACACGTAAAACTCTATCTTATATGACATTGGGTATTTCTGGATAGAAACCCAATCTGTGTACTCAAGAATACACAAATAATTTAGTTGAGAAAGGAACAAAATAATTAAAAGGTTTCATAATATTATGAATAGACTTTCATTTCTGTCATGATTTCAGGGTCCATTGGGGACACTGTGATGACCCAGAGTCCTCTCTCCCTGTCTATCAGCGCTGGACAGCCAGTCTCCATCTCCTGCAAGTCCAGTCAGAGCCTCCTACACAGTAATGGAAACACCTATTTGCGTTGGGTTGTGCACAAGCTAGGCCAGTCTCCACAGAATCTAATATATAAGGTTTCCAACCAGTACACTGGGGTCCCAGACAGGTTCAGTGGCAGTGGGTCTGGGACAGATTTCACACTGAGAATCAGCAGGGTGGAGGCTGAGGATGCTGGGGTGTATTACTGCTTGCAAACCACACAGAGTCCTCCCACAGTGGGGCAACCCTGAACAAAACCCTCCCTGCCTGAGTGGGCCAGCTGCCACCTGTGCTGCTTCTCTGGGCAGCAGCTCTACAAATTGTCAGAGAGAAAGAAACTGCAACTGGGTCCTCTAGACCTTGAGTGACATGGCCACAGCTCAGTCACCACATATCAAGTTGCCACCAACTGCAAAAGCCCTGGCATGGCACCAGCAGAAGGAAGACCCTGAGGAATAGAGTTGGAGTGTTCCATGTTGAAATTGATTCAGCTAAAGAGGCCCTAAGAGCTATGCAAAAACACTGAGTTCTTCTGTCAAAATAAAGATGGGAAATATTTTCAGTATAAATCTAATCTTTATTTTCCACAGTAATTTTAATAAATAGGTATCAAGTGTACTCATCCTGTTGTGTTCATGCATGCACAACAAAATTAGTAACACCCAGGGGTGCTGAGGGGTAAGGTTGGGTAGTACACTGAGATTGAAGTCAAATTGTCACCAGCTTTTGTTAAGGTGTTAGAAATTTAGTATGTTATAATATACCCCAAATTACCAATATAGGGGGAAAAGGCTATCATATAAATAAAAAAAAATGAGAAGCAAATAGAAATACTGTATTCGCAAAATAAACTAAAGAGAAAGGTGGTTGTAGTGGAGGATATTCAGGGATGAAAAAGGCAGGAGGAAGAGAGAAAGCACAGAAGAATGGCCAAGGTAAACTCCTCCATGTGTGTAATTTTGCTGAATGTAAATAGGTGAACATCCATTCAAAATGTGTAGATTGGCAAAATGCATTGAAATTGTGTATATACATGTTCATTTAATAATCTCACCTTAGGTCTCAGAACAAGCAGAGCTTGATAGTAAAAACAAGAGAAAACATCAGGAAAAGTAGTCATGCTACTTTTATGTATTATGTATCAGAAGTACATATTTTTTCAAATTTGATTGAAGGGAAAAACAAAATTATACAATGATAATGGTATCTGTTCTCCAAGGTGATAAATATTACAAACATACATGCACCAAAAATCAAGGCTCCAAACACATCTAAAAGTGAGGATTAATTTGAGGGACAAATAGACAACAATTAAGTAACAGATGGGACCCCACTACTGTACTTTCAATAGTCCCTGGGACCCCCAGGCAGAGGACAAGTCAGGAAACAGAGACCTGCATCAATGCTACCCACCTAATAGACATGTAGGCGGATTCCACCCACAATGACTTGCTGCATGATTGCTCAAGTGCACATGGAATGTTCCCCAAGATCCTGCATGTGTTAGGTCACAAAACACATCTCAATGACATTATAAAGATTTAGAAGATAGAACATGCATATTATCTCCTCTAATGATGACGGTATAAAGTTACAAGTTAATAGCCAAAAGTGAACAGGATAATTCAGAAATATGAGGAAAGATAATGCACTCATAAGAGTTGGCTCAAATAAAATGTTTTAGTGAGCTCTTTATTTCTGGGACCAAGAGACCAGACATGAACACTGAGAGAAGAACAGGTTTTTTTTTTTTTTTTTGGTTCATGGTTTTGGAGGTTCAGTCCATGGTCAACTGGCTCTATAGCCCTAGGGAACAGGTGAGGAATTATGTCAAAGGAGGGACATGGCAGAGAGAAGCACCTCAGGTCATGTCAACAGGAGAGGGATAAGGAGAGAGAGGAAGGGACACAGGGAGGTCAACTCTCCTGGGCACACCCCAAGTGTCCCACCCCCTCTAGCCCTGCTCCACCTGCTTACAGTTATTCCTGACACTGTCCATTCAGACTAAGATGGACTGATGATGTCACACTCTCCTAATCTGAATGGTTGACCCCTGAAGACTCCAAGTTAACAGAGGCTTTGGGGAGACATTTCATATTCAAATCCTAGCAATACACCCCTGACCTCGAAAAGCTTATTTCCATATCACAATGCAAAATGCATTGAGTCCATCTTCAAGAATCCCACAGTCTTCCCAATTCAGCATCACCTTAAAGTCCAAGTTCAAAGTCTCTGAGACCCAAGGAAAATTCAGGGTGATGAGCCCCTGTGAAAGTCTAAAGCAAGTTACATATGTCCATTGTCCAGTAGCTGAATGTCACCTTTCCCATTTCAAAGAAGAGGAACAGGGCCACAGCAAGAAAGGATGGTGCTAAAGCTGGACTGTAAAATCCAGTTGGGCAAACACACCCTGCATCCTCTATCCAGCAGCTGGGCATGTGGCACAGAGAAGTTCTTCCCAAAGGGTTGACACAGGACTCTGCCCCTGTGGACTTGCTGGCTACAGCCCACATGGCCTCCCTTCCCACTTGTGTCTGCTGGATTCAGAGTTTCCCTTAGCCAATGTACCATTTTGTTGGCATCTCTCAATCTCAGGGTCTCAACAGCAATGCCACCTCAATTCTCACATCTCCACACCTTGTCTTCTCAGGGCTGCTGCAGGGATTCAGCCCTGATGCACCCTGCCTAGCTTTCAGGCCCTCCTTTGAAATCTCAGTGGAACATCATGACCCCTGACTCCTGCATCCTGCATTCCTGCAGAACCAGCTCCATGTGGGTAAGGCCCATGTCTGCCACCATCTTGAGCTGTCAACAAGGTTTCTGGGACCATAGATATACCCTCTTCTGAGCCTGGTTGGCTGAGCACAGGAAACTAGTTCCCAGGAGCCCCCATGCAAGCAAGGTGTCCCATGGTCTCTTTTCAAAGGAAATTTAATTTTTACATCTTTCATGGTGACATTGGTGTTGTCTGTTAATTCCTGATATGTCCCTAAGCCAGTTTTTCCATTTTTCATGGGCACAGCACTTGTCATGGCCTGTGCTGAGCCCCTACTGTGCAAAGCCAAGACTTGAGGCAGGAACTGAGCTCTTGACTCACCTGATCTACAGGGCCTGCCCACCACCATCCTCCTGCTCCTGTACTACAGGAGTAAATGGTTTTAGATAAAAATTCATCCCACTTGCTCCCTGAGAGGGTGTCAGGTGTCCTGTGTGCATGTCATGATCTGGGACTCCTTTAAGGGCAGATGCAGTGTGGGAAGCTGGGCATGCTGGGGCTGCAGGGGCAGGTCCCTTCTCTTCCTCAGCACCCTGCAGAGGCTGGGAGGATGGGCCAAGTGTGGCAGTGGTGACTGGAGCCTGGGCACCTCTGGGACACGTTGGACTGCTCTTCAGCTGCCTCAGCTGCCCTGGCCCAACTGCTGGGCATGGAAGTTCTTCCTGGGAGCCCTGGGAGACCCTCAGCAACTCTGGAAGACTTTTGCATGGGAAGCATGAGGCTCGGTTGGCTTCTCTAGACGAAGAGCCCTCAGCCTCCCTCACCATTAAAACTGACCCCTCAGAGTCTCACAGGCCCCTTCTCTTCTCTGGCAAAACCTTAGCTTTTGCATATCCTGAGTTACACACCTAGACGCCAGCTCCCTCAAGACCAGTATATTTTTTGAATCTCTGGGGCAGTGTTGGTCTTCTGTACTCAACTAGTTGAACAACTTACTAAGGAGAGGGATCATTTTGAGTTTCCTTCAGAATCTGCCCTAGTGATGGATAGAGGAGGATCAGTTTTATGAATCTGGGATTTCCACACCCCAAAATTTCTAAGTTGTTATTCCTCAACTCTGCCACTAGGTGACAAACCCCACAAAGAACCGAGCCTAGGGTCCTGACCTCAGACGCCCTGGGAAAGCAGCAGAGACCCTTTCCCATGAGGAGCCCTCAGGCTTCGGATCTCTGCCCAGTGCCCAGGCTCATGGCTGCTGGGCCTCTGTGCACAGTGGACTAAGTCTCCTCCCAAGAAAGTCCCTGAATGTTTTCTATTTTGCTTTATAACCTGTGATTATCACAATCTTAGAAGAATATCCCTCCTCTGAGGACTCAGGGAGTGGGGTCAGAACTAAGGGTCAGCAGTGAGCCTGGATGAGAGAGAGGACAGGGCCACAGCTCTGAAGATGGTGCAGCCATGTGTGCAGTGGGTGAGTTGTCCTCATGAATCACCATGAGGGGACAAATCGTACTGCAGGCTCCACTGTAGTGTGGACCAGGCACTGGGGACCTCACATGGAGGAGGGGAAGGAAGGGGGAGGGGTGGAGAGGCAGCAATGTCAGTGCTGCCCTCAGGCTGTCCCCAGGGTGCTAAGCCTGTGTGGTCACTGATCACTCCATAGAGGCCCAGGTGGCCTTAGTGCACCTGGAGCCCCCACAAGAGGCAACACTGCTAGAGAGGGAGCCCATCTGAGGAGGAACAGCTGCTCCAGACATGGGAACAGCAGCTCTGAGCCTGGACTCTGGTGAATAGGCCTTCACTCACGTGCTTCAGGCCCACGGCCCTGCAGAGTTGTTCCAGGTCCTGGAAGATGGGCAGGAACAGAGATCATCACCAGTAAGGCTGGAGTTCCAGGAAAGGCAAACATGAAGGAGACGGGGCACCCCACTCTCTTCACCCTCTGTGTGGGCTGAACCTAGGCCTGTGTTTGCAGGGCAGGGACAACACCTTGGAGCATCATCCCCGGCCCAGGGTTTGTCTTCTAGGGGGATATTTTTGTTTTGTTTTGTTTTGGTTTGGATTTTTTGTTTGTTTGTTTTTCTGGGAAGGGCTACAGTTAAAAGAGCTACCATCGGATCTAATTACGGCTGAACACCATATTCTGAAAGTGGACCCCGGGAATTTATTTCTCACAGAAGGGCTGAGGGAAAATTAAAAATGACAGGTATTTGGACAGTTCT
Source organism: Ictidomys tridecemlineatus (assembly GCF_052094955.1). Lineage (NCBI taxonomy): Eukaryota > Metazoa > Chordata > Mammalia > Rodentia > Sciuridae > Ictidomys > Ictidomys tridecemlineatus. The sequence continues at coordinate 20,879,781 of NC_135488.1, read as the reverse complement.
TTTTCCCCCCATTTTTTTTTACCCCCTAAACGTGTACACTTAAAAATAATCTTGATGGGGGACAGGGAAGGAAAAGCCTCAAGTCATCCCTTGCGCCGGTTTACCAGGGCCCATTTCTTCCTTAAGAATCTAGAAAAAGGGGCTGGGGATGTGGCTCAGGCGGTAGCGCACTCGCCTGGCATGCGTGCGGCCCAGGTTCGATCCTCAGCACCACATACCAACAAAGATGTTGTGTCCGCCGAGAACTAAAAAATAAATATTAAAAAAAATTCTCTCTCTCTCTCTCCTCTCTCACTCTCTCTTTAAAAAAAAAAAAAAGAATCTAGAAAAAGAAGATGGCCGAGTGGAGAAAGAAAGCTCCTCAGCAGGGGCCTCAGGGAGCCGGAGGCCGCCGGGAAGGCTCCTCTGTGAGGTGAGTAGGACAACCCTGGGGAAGCCCTGGCGCCCGTCTCCAGCAGAGCCTGCGGGAGCGCGGGCATGAGGCGCATGGCTGGAGGACCAAGAAATTAAAAAATGAGGAGAAATCGACTTGAGGAAAGTTGTGGTTTTCAGAGGAAGCTAGGGGGATATTTGTATTGTTCCCAGGTATGCAACTATTCAACATGCCACAGTGGTCAGTATTGAGTGTACAGGTCTCAGCTCTGAACACTTTTGGAGGGTGAGTTTGTGTGCAAATAACCCCTGGATCCAGAAAAACTCCCATTTGAATGCCATTAGCAGACCATGCAAGACAAAGGCAATTCCACCTGGAAGAACTGTCACCACCAGCAGGGGATCACTCTCCCTAACACTGGTCCATGCCAGATTCTTCTTAAAAATCTGCCCTCAAATTCATGTCAAAAATAATATTATATCTTATTTGTTATTTCTATAATTTATAATGGATTTTCATATATTTATTTTATATTTTTATTTTCCTTCTGTAATTTGTGCATTCCTGGTCATGACACTTTATCTTTGATTTTTTTATTTTTATTATTGATTTGAGGTGCTCTTTGTGAACTATTGATACAGTCCTTTTTCTATATAATGAACTATGTCCTATTAAGGCACTACTTGTGTTTACATCTTTTTAGTGAATCTTAAAATGCTAAAATGTAACCTTTTAATATACTCTATTATCTGCAATTTTTTGTACTGAGTATTGAATCTTATGCTTAACTACAAAGCAATATCTGCAGCCCTTTTATTTTTTATTTTATGTTTTTATTTTGAGACAGGGCTTTGCTAAATTGTGGAGGCTGATCTTGAACTTCTGATCCTCCCGCCAAGGCTTACATGTTGCTAGGAAGACAGGTGTAAACCACTGCACTTGGCTTATTATTTGCATTTTTTCATTGATATTTTTACTTGTAGGTGGACACAATACCTTTATTTTATTTTTATATGATGCTGAGAATCAAACCCAGTGCTCACGGATGCTAGAAAAGTGCTCTACCACTGAGCCACAACACCAGCATGTGTGATCTGTATTTTATAAACTGGTTATGTTGTTATTATCTACAGTAAATGTAATATGCATTTTACTTCATGCTATGGTTTCCAAATAAAAGTATAAGTTAATAACATATTGATTTAGTAATTATATCTTACATGCAAACAGAGAGTTTATCTAGGTGTATGACATGTGCTCCTTATCTAACTATCATGGATCTGGCTCTGACAAGACTGAGATAGAAGGTTTGTTCACCTTCCTCTTGGTGTCAGTCCCCAGGACCATGGAGCATGTGCTGAGCTCAGCTGCCCCACAGAGCCAGGCAAAGGACTGAGCTCCTAGTCTTGGACTCTCACCTTGGCTGGGGGCTCAGAGCTCCACTCAGCATCTAGAGCTGTGGAGGGATTTTCCCCCTGGCTCCCCTGCCTGGCAGCTCATGCCCTCAGCCCCACTGGCCAGGAGAGCTTCTTCCTCCCAGCCCAGGGCCACAGCCTAGCCTTCAGGCAGTGCCAGCTTGACCTGTGGGAGACCCTGTTCCAGCCTCTTCCAGTTATTCCAGGTCCTGATTCTGCTCTGTGTGTAAATGCAGGACCCCATTCCCACCATGGTAACCCAAGATGGTCACCTGAAACCCGGTCCTGCAGTCACTGTCATCCTCAGGTCTGATTCACTGAGCACCTGCTCTGTCCTGCTCTGCGTAGTAAGAACAGGACAGAATCTTCCAGTCCAGGACAAGAGAAGGGGTTAGAGGGCACCTGCCACCAGCTCAGAAATGAGACACAAGAGGGTAAAGAAATGGGCAGCTCTGGGCACAATCTTGACCCTTGGGATGAGAAAGTGTGGAGGGATTCGCTCTGCATTCCTCCCTGGAGTGGCTGGGGACACATGAAACTTAGAGCCACTATAGGAGTCAGCAGCAGGGGCTCAGCTCCCAGCACGCCCAGGGCATGTCCTCTGTGTGCTGTGTGCTTCCTTGTGAGCTGGACTCCTCCAGAGCTCAGGCTGTGCTAAGGCAGCTGCTGGAGCTGGAGGAAGAAGCAGAGGATTGCAAAGTCATCAGGTTGATGCCACTAGTCAGCCCCCATGTTGATGGGCATGGGAATGTGATGAAGTGGCAGCAAAGGGGGCTGATATGGGAGTCCCCAAACCAAACCAGGACCACTGAATCCCTTGTATGAAAGACATCCAGGGGAATCTCCAAGAGGCACATTCATCAAGTAAACTTGGTATTATCTTTGTGCTTCTGCAGGACCTTGCCCAATATATATGTAGTTCTTCTCTAGAGCCATTCCAAATGCTTTTGAATAAATCCAAATTCCGCTAATGCATTTTTTTCTTTTAAAACGTTATTTCACAATTACACGATTTCAAATGAAACCCAAGATATTCTCGCACCAGGAACATGTGAGAACATATTAATGGCCTGATGTTCTCCTCTGTAACACTTCTCTATGTATTCTCTACAAGAACCTTCTCCTATGTAATCCTCATATTACGGATGAAATACTTTGCTCAATCCAGACCTTAAGTCTTCTTCAAAATTGGACAATTGTTCTGAAATATTCTTAGTTATAAAATGTCACCAGATAGAAACAGACTCTCTTAAATGCAAGTCGATGCTACCTTGATCTGACCTGGAACACATGGGGACACTTGGTCAGTGTTGAGGGACTGAGAGAAGCCAGCCATACAGCTGGGCCCCTGCCTGCCCAGCCCTGCTGATTTGCATGTGCCCACAGCACAGCCCACCACCCTGAGGACTTCTTAAGAGGCTGCTCACACCCTGTGCAGGAGTCAGTCCCTGTTAAAACACAGCATGGTCTTGAGGGCCCCAGCTAAGCTCCTAGAGGTCTTGCTGCACTGCCCCGAGGTAAGGAGGGACACCCTGGGGATTTACTAATAACAGTGTGGTCAGTGCTGCCTGGCTACTCAGGAAAGTCCTCTTGTAACATAACACTAATAGGAATATTTCTTTTTATGTTTCCAATGACAGGTGTCAGATATGACATTACAATGACCCAGTCTCCATCCTCCTTGCTTATGTCTCATGGAGACAGAGTCACCATCACCTGACAGGCCAGTCAGGGCATTAGAAATTATTTACACTGGGATCAGCAGAAACAAGGCGAAGCCACTAAGCTCCTCATCAGAAATGCAAACAACTTTGCAATCTGGGGTCCCCTGGAAGTTCAGTGGCAGTGGATCTGGGGCAGATTTCACTCTCACCATCAGCAGCCTGGAGCCTGAAGATGTTGCCATGTATTAAGGTCAACAAGGTAGCAGTTCCCCTCTCACAGTGACACAGTCCATGACAAAAAGCACTCAGGGAGCAGAAGTGTGATGCTGGGCTGCCCCAGTTGCTCCTCCTGCTGCCGCCACCTGCTGAGAGCACAGCTCAGAAGCAGCCAGGCCCAGAGCACTATAAGGAGGGTCAGTCAGAGGATCCAGGGGAAGCTCCTCTGCATCCTCACCCTTCTGCTCAGCCTCATCAGGCAATGAGCTCACTGTATGATAAAGAAGGTAATGTAAGACCTGAAGAGACTGAATTAGGCAGTATCAGGGGTTGTGCAGCAAAGACACACCTCTCCATGTATTTCATATGGGAATATTTTAGACTTTATTTTTTTAGTATAGTTTAAGTATCCAGGAAAATTGGGGTGAAGTACAGTGTTCTCCTGTGTCCCCCCTGCTCCCACAGCCCCTCCATCACCACCTCAGACTCTGTTGCTTTCATTAAAATTTTTCAACCTCTGCCCATGTCTACAGGTCACACCAGGGTCATTTTGTGCATTCTGTGGAACTTGACAAATGGACAGTGACATGTGTCCAACAGTGTGGCCTGGCACAGTGCAGATTTTGCCCTCACACTCTCTGAGCTCCAGCTGCTCCTTACCCCCCTTCTCTTCTGTGGAGCTTCATGATTTTCCATCCTGTAATTTCACCTGGGCTGAGTGATGCCTGCCTGGCACTCACAGCCTGGCCTGTCACCCTGAGTGATGTGCACACAAACCTCCTCCAGGGGTTTCCATAATGTGATAGGTAGGTATTCTCTTTCTTTCTGTTTTAATTTTAAATTTATCTTCAAAGTTGGTACTGAATCCAGGCATGTAGTACCATTTAGCTACATTCACATTCCTAGTTTTAATTTTGAAACAGGATCTCTGTAAATTTTTAGGTCCTTGCTCAGTTGCTGAACCTGGCCTTAAACTTGTCATCATCCTTCCTTAGCCTCCTTGTTGCTGGGGTTACATGTGAGCATCACTGCACCTAGCTTGATCACTGTGTTTTCTTCAGTGCTGAGTAATATTCTATTTACTGACTGTATAAGAGTATTGATTCATTTTCCTACTGAAGGGCAGGCTTGAGTCTTCCAAATTTTCAATGCTGAACACAGGTCCTGTAAGTTTTTAGGTACAGAATTTTATTTTCTTTTTATACGTGTGCATTCACCATCTTTAGTTTCATATCAGAGGCAAAGGCCTCCACCATCCTTTGAGGTGCACAGACCAGAAATAGAGGGGTCATTCTTCACATTTTCGTTTCTTCATTTCTCATATAAAAAATCTCCTTTTCCCCCTATATCATTAATAGTTTCTCTCCACCAGGACATTTCCATCATTATGCAGTAGTTGTTGCTGCTAAGAACAAAACTCCTAGTAGGTGTAATATGTCCTCATCAGCTCTACTACTTTTTTCTTCCCTTTGTTGAATCGTAACAGTAAAGTTTTCATCCCAAAACTTTCACCCAAATTTCCCTGGTGATAAAGACCCCAGTGACCTCTGCTTTGTCCAAAGCAATGGTCAATCCCTCCCTCCCCCCACTGGGGGGATTCTTGCTCCACAGGTGACCCTCACTCCTGTTGAAACTGTTCCTGCACTCCCTTCCTGGAACCTCCTTGCCTTCAGTGTTCTGCCTCTCTGGTTACTTGCCAAGATTCATTTGTGAATCCCCTTCCTCTGGCTGAATGCTCCATGTTGGAGTGCCTCAAGCAAATGGGTTTGAATTTCCTGAAAAACAGAGTAAAATTTTACATTTCGCCCTCTAAGAATTCTTGCCCATACAGTGTCAACTATTACTTTTATTAGTGCTGAATTTATGTTGTGCACTGGATTTGTAAACTGAGGCATGTTTATGCAATGATCTAAGTTCTCAGACAATGTATCTTGGACATGCTGGAAACCTTCGTGTACTTAATTTTTTTTTATTTATTGTTCAAAACATTACAGAGCTCATGATATATCATCTTTCATACATTTGACTCAATTGGGTTTTGAATTCCCATTTCTACCCCAAATACAGATTGCAGATTCACATCTGTTACATACTCACATTTTTACATAATGGCATATTAGTGACTGTTGTATTCTGCTACCTTTCCTATCCCCTATTATCCCCCCTCTCCTTTCCTCCCATCTTCCCTCTCTACCTCCTCTGCTGTTGTTCAATTCTCTCCCTTTCCCCCCCTCCCCCTTGCCCCTCATAACCTCTTATAATTTTGTGTATCATTGAAGGTCTCCTACCATTTCCATATGCTTTTCCTTCTCTCTCCCTTTCTCTCCCTCCATTCGTCTTTGTTTACTGTTAGTCTTTTCCTCATACTCTTCCTCCCTGTTCTGTTCTTAGTTGCTCTATTTATATCAAAGAAGACATTTGGCATGTGTTTTTTAGGGCTTGGCTAGCTTCACTTAGCATAATCTGCTCTAATGCCATCCATTTCCCTGCAAATTCTATGATTTTTTCATTTCTTAGTGCTGCATAATACTCCATTGTATATAGATGCCACATTTTTTTATCCATTCATCTATTGAAGGGCATCTAGGTTGGTTCCACAATCTAGCTATTGTGAATTGTGCCACTAAAATTATTGATGTGGCCCTATCCCTATAGTGCACTCTTTTAAGGTCCTCAGGGACTAGTCCGAGAAGGGCGATAGCTGGGTCAAACGGTGGATTCATTTCCAGCTTTCCCAGGAATCTCCATATTGCTTTCCAAATTGGCCTCACCATTTTGCAGTCCCACCAGCAGTGTACAAGTGTACCCTTTCCCCACATCCTCGCCAACACTTATTGTTGTTTGACTTCATAATGGCTGCCAATCTTACTGGAGTGAGATGGTATCTTAGGGTGGTTTTAATTTGCATTTCTCTGATTGCTAGAGATGGTGAGCATTTTTTCATGTACTTGTTGATTGATTGTATGACCTCCTCTGATAAATGTCTGTTCAGGTCCTTGGCCCATTTGTTGATTGGATTATTTGTTATCTTATTGTTTAATTTTTTGAGTTTTTTGTACATTCTGGATATTAGGGCTCTATCTGAGATGTGAGGGGTAAAAATTTGTTCCCAGGATGTAGGCTCTCTATTTACCTCTTTTATTGTTTCTCTTGCTGAGAAAAAAAAAATTTAGTTTAAGTAAGTCCCATTTGTTTATTCTTATTATTAACTCTTGGGCTACGGGAGTCCTATTAAGAAATTTGGAGCCCGACCCCACAATATGTAGATAGTAGCCAACTTTTTCTTCTATCAGACGCAGTGTCTCTGATCTGATATCTAGCTTCTTGATCCATTTTGAGTTAACTTTTGTGGCTGGCGAGAGAAAAGGATTCAATTTCATTTTGTTGCATATGGATTTCCTGTTTTCCCAGCACCAGTGTTGAAGATGCTATCCTTCCTCCATTGCATGTTTTTAGCTCCTTCATCAAATATAAGATAGTTGTAACTTTGTGGATTAGTCTCCGTGTCCTCTATTCTGTACCATTGGTCCACCTGTCTGTTTTGGTACTAGTACCATGCTGTTTTTGTTACTATTGCTTTGTAGTACAGTTTGAACTCTGGTATCACTATACCTCCAGATTCACACTTCCTGCTTAGAATTGCTTTTGCTATTCTGGGTCTTTTGTTTTTCCATATGAATTTCATGATAGCTTTATCTATTTCTACAAGAAATGCCGTTGGGATTTTGATTGGCATCTCATTAAACCTGTAGAGAACTTTGGGTAATATCGCCATTTTGATGATGTTAGTTCTGCCTATCCATGAACAGGGTACATTTTTCCATCTTTTGAGATCTTCCTCTATCTCTCTCTTTAGGGTTCTGTTGTTTTCATTGTATAAATCTTTCACCTCTTTTGTTAGGTTGATTAGGTACAAAATTTTATTTATTTTTAAATGTGTGCATTCACCATCTTTAGTTTCATGTCAGAATGCCTAGTGTTATAAGAATCTGTCACACTGTCTTGCACATCCTGTCTTCCTCTTGGAAATATCTTGTGGACACTCCCCAGAACACTCAGCTGCTGGGAGTGGCTTGTGACTGCAGCCAGGACCAGCTCAGCAGCAGTGATGGGGCCTTGGCTCCCCTCCTGCTGCCTGTGGGGTGCTCCTTCCTGGACTTGGCCATCCCTCTGGGGGCTGTTTTCTCATGTGTTTTAATTTGCATTTCCTTGGCGACCTGGGGTGTCACAGTGATGTTTGGACAGATGTCCACAATGTGCAATGGTCAGATTCAGCTTTCAAAGGCTTGTCACTTGTCCATCCTTTATGGTCCTTCCCCATCCTGTGTTGCAAGGTCCCTGCCCCTGTCATATCTCTATTCTCTATAGAGCCCCTTGCAGCCACTTTGGGGTCAGTGACACCTCTCTTCATGTTTCTAAAACTGAGGACTCTTGAGTTTCCTGTGACTCCTGTGGAACTGTTCCCAGGATCTAGAGTTCTAGGTCAACAGTCTTCTCCTTCAACACTTGAAACTGTGTCCTTTCCTTTTACCTCTCTGTTTCCAGGGGAGAAATTCTCTGTCCATTCCAGTTGCTTCTCCCATAAAGCTAAGAAGTCTCTTTTCCATTTCAGCTTTTAAGGTCTATATCTTTGTCTGTAGAAGGTGACAGTGTGGCTGTGGGGTGGGCTTCCAGGCACCTCCTGACTGTCTGAGTCCCTGTTCCCTTGCCCACAGGTGTGTTCCAGGAGGAATGCACCACAGCCCTCCAGGGGACACTGATTAAAAACTCCAACTTCCTACAGGTGATAGGTGACATTTGGTTCTGATGCAGAGAAATCAGATATCCTGTGGTGGCTGTAGTACCAATAGCGAAGTAGAGGTGGTGGAGAGATGTGTCTCTTGTCATGACCTTCATCCCTGCCTCCACTCAATTAAGGATATGTTGTGTAAATATAGTGGTAGTGAGGGTGACACAGAGACCAGGCACTTTTCCCAGAGAAGAGAGTCTTCTAGCTCACAATGAGACTTAGCTTTCCTCTGTGCACCTTCTCTGCTGTCCCACAGAATCCATAAAGTCTCCATGCAGAACCCACTCCAGAAGCTCATCTGCTGCACCCTCTCAGGATCACTGTTTCTGATTTCCTGTCTTCTCCAGGCCCTCAGCCAAGCAGCTGTCCAGGGTCCATGCACAGATCTTTGACCAGGGCATCCCCTGTCCACATGCCATATGTTCTTTCTAAATATCTACTAGCTTGCTGGAATATACGAGATCAAACAATTGTCACAAGCTGTCCATGGGTTCTGTATGGGTCTCTCTTCATGGAAGCCTGGTGAATAGGAACATCTGGTGTCTAGGAATGACCAGTGGACATTTTCTCAGGTCAATTGCCCAGTGATATTGTGAATTTCTATCCCACTCTACTATGACGCACATAGCACCTGAGACAGGTGTGACCTGCCAAGGTGCCAATCAACTTGCTGACTGCAAGACACATGAAGCAAGAATCACCCTTAACACCGTATACCTGCCTTTGATGTACCCCCTTAAATAAACCACCAGAGCCATCTTTCCTCTGTCTAATTCCAGCTCTTGTATCTACTGAGTGTATCAGGGGCTTGGCTTTTGTAATATATTTCTAAATCTTTGTCTTTTATTCTTTTCCAATTATTTTAGACTTTAAGTTTTCAGGTGGCTTACACCCTCTTTGGCAGGAAGAAAACCCCCCGAAGGAGATGCTGGGTGTTACTCCTGTGAACCCATTTTTCTGGCTACACTCTGGGAATATATAATGTACGCCTTACATATACCATTTTATGAGGCTAAACCATTCAGGTCAAAGCCTAGTTTGTTTTCCCCCCCTTGACATTATCTAATTGAGATGATCCCTGTGATTCCTGAAGGAAGATCATGCAGAGGTGTCAGGGTAAGGCAGAAACTTGGTAGTGGACATCAGGATAATGTCCATGATTTATAACTTGGACATGTATCTGTTGATCACTGAGAGTATTACCTGCCTTTAACATAAAATAATCTATCTACTTGTTCACTCTTTGAACAATGATTATTGGAATAAAAATATCAGCATCAAAAATACAGATGTAGGTCTCAGGTTATTTCATTAATGACTTTCATTTTGAACAATCAATTTTCAATATAGCACAGATTTTATTCCAACCATTACATAACACATTATTGATGATGATATTTCTACAGTGTGCCTCCTGCCAGACATGCTCACACATTATCTCTACAGAAAATTTTCATATTGGAGAACATCATATGTTATACTCTGGAATTGTACACCATGATTGTTGAGACAAAATGTAAAACAGCCTGAGTGGGAAAGAACCTTCTGTGGGGCACTCAGGGCTGCTGTGTGTGAGTTCTGGGCACTGGATATGAAGATACTGTTTTCAACTTCTGCTCCACTTGCTCTAGGAACATGCCCAGAACTTCCCCTCTCCTTCTAGGTCAGAGCTCAGGAGACAAAGTTGTAACTAGCCACCTGGTTTTGATGTCACATAGCTGCATGAGTCAGTCCTCAGACCCCACCCTCTTTCCCAGGATAGACCTTCCCATCAAGCACCACCCTACTGGGGTCTCTCCATCCTCCTTTTTGGGGAACAATAAACCTTAGCTGACATTTTACATACAAGCTGTCTTTGTATAATTGCAAAAGATCCTTGTTGCTCTTATAAGTTTCCTTTTCATTGCCTGATTGATCTTTTTCACCTGTGAAAATTGTACCTGGAATTTACTTGAGATCACCTTATTTTTATGTAATATGAAAACCAGGACCTACTCTTGTGCTTGAGGGTTTTCAGCTGCATGGCAGAGTTTGAAGGAATAAGTAACAGCCCTCACACAGGGCAGGTGCACCTGAGCCAGTGTGTGACCCGGGAACTGCTGTCTTCATGGTCATGGGGACCAAGGCATGCAGGAAAGAGTGACTGCAGGAGGGAAATAGAGCAGAATCATTTCAATCTCTGTTTAATTCTGTGTGGAGTCTTCTGTGATGTGTGGTTTGTGGTGTGTGTGGCTGTTCCTCTGTGTGGATCAAGGAAGGCCCAGGGGCATCTGGAGATGCATCTTAGAGAAGAGGAAGGAGCTCCATGGCCAACAGGGAACAGCAACAGCAAGACCAGGAGGGGCACTTAGGAAGAGCAGGGGAACTCAAGATCTCAAAAGAACATTGTTCATCGAAAAAAGAAAATATATATATATATATAAAATTTCTGCAGTGTGTGCAAGATCAACCAAGGCTTACAGTGATTGATAACTTTTTTCAAATATTTCATATAAAAATAATTAGATAATTGGCCACAACGTACAGCCTGGTGGAGCCCACTTTCAACAGTATTGTGAAGACATAACTCTGCATGATTTTCTTCAATTCCCATCCTCTTCCTGCTCCTCACATGGGACTTTCTGATCTGTCTCCAGGGCTGGGAAACAAACTGTTTTCTCTTTCAACTTGACCTCCACAGTGTCTGCTGTCCTGAGAGGTTCCTGTGTAGGTGACCTTGGACACTTTCACTTCCCCCTCCTGTCTCCATGTCCTCAGGCCCTGTGTTAGTGGCTGGGATGAGTCACAGCTGTGATGTGCTGAATCTTTCTGGCCACATCAGACTCCAGACCTCAGCCAGGAACCAAGCTCCTGACACACCCTCACCTGCAGAGCACCAAGGTCACCATCCTCCTGGCCCACCTCCAAATGGATCTGTTCTTGATACAAAAATAATTTCAGAAAACTTGATTAAGAAAGATAAATTGAAGCTGCTCTCACCTGGGCAAAGGACATCCCAGTCATACATGACCCTGTAGCCCCAGGACTTCTACAGGGAAGGTGGGGGTCTAAGCAGGGTCCTCAGGGGGCCAGGAGTAGATCTCTCCCTTGCTCAGCACCTGCAGAGGCTGAGAGGAGAGGCCCAGTGTCTGGTGGCAACTGGAGTTGCAACACCTCTGTGACCTTTCCAGCTATTCGCCTGAGGCCCTGTGTGACCCCACCCAACTTCTGAGTGCTGGCCTGGGCCTGAGAGCCCCTGGGAGCTGCTAAGAGTCATATAATTTTCTAATTATCGCACTCCTCACCTTAGACACTTATTTCTTAGACACTTATTTCTGGTGAGTCTAATCCCTGTGCAATTGGCAAGAGAAGGCACAGATTTTAGACATGGAAGTGCTGAGGTCCTCCCCAGCCATCAGTGTCATCTGCCACAGAAGGTGAGAACCTCTACCCATGATGAAAATGGTGAATTAGCCCAAATAGCGACAATATTCATGATAAGTGGGCATTTCTAAGGGACACACTTGTTGCTATTGGTTAAGTGGACTTGATGGACAAAAGCTCCACAGTCATTAAGATTGAATGTCCTGTGGTTGGTCATGTGTTTTTGATGATTCCAACCATCAATCAAAAACATGGAGCAGAGGTTTTGATTTGGGGCTCAGAATTCTGATTGATTTTTAAATCACTGTCTACCCTGCATTCTTCATCTATTGTAATTATATTGAGGACATCTTGGAATATTTTATTCATCACAGTGCATTGATGATGACTGAAATGAGTCAACAAAGTTGTTCTCGAATCACAGAGAAACTCCACAGCTAAGAACCAAAGCACCAGGATTCTCTGGTTTCTCCATTGCTACCTAGAGAGGGTTGAGCAACAGAATATTGTGTGGCTGATAGATTCCAGCCATGGTGGCTGATTAGCTTTGTGTGAGTTTATAAAATTAAAATTAAAGTTTAAATTGAATCTTTCAGATGCACTTGCTGAGTCTCAAGTGGTCACTACACACTGGTGGCTAGTGGCAACAGGATGTTCTGTTGGCCTTTGTTAATATAAAAGGTTGGTTTGACCATCTTTGATGTTGTTGCTAAGAAAATAAACCTCCCATTGGCTAGTCACAAGCCTGTGTGACTTCCGGGCCTTCTTAGTAGGCACAGGTGGTGTAGTCTTGAGTGGGGATCTTTCTGAGTGGGCAGGAAGGAGGCTGCACTGACAGGAAAGCCAGGAGGCCTGTGCTCCCCGACCCTGCCTCCACACCTGCATCCTCAAGAGCCTCTCTGAAGCCACAGCCTTGGCCTCTCACGTGCACCACAGAGTCCATCCCTTAACCCTCTTCTCAATTATCACTTTTGAATCCCGGGTTATCTGTTAGTCATTTGTCCTCAGCTACAAGAAAGATTATTGATATGAGCTGGACATCTGTGTTCCTTACAGAATCTGTCCCAGTTATGGATACAATAGGTCAGCTCCTTGAGGAATAGTGAAGATTAGCAGTGCAGCTTCATGGGACCCAGTCTAAAATCCTAATCATTTTATGCCTAAGTTTAACCCGTAGGTGGCAGACAAGCCACAGCCAACCAGTCACCTTGTCTTAGAAATATCAAAAAACAGAGAGTAGACCACAGCGCACAGCATGCGCCTCACACACAAAGTCCACCTAGCAATGCTCCCACCATCCACAGTCACATCCTGGGTGCTCTGGGTGACTGTATTTTACTGCACCTTATTCTATGGCAAGCAGAGCCTTTCTAGTCTTAAACTCTCACATACAAAAAGCTTAGAAATCTGAAAGTTTTGTGATGGATTCCAGTGGGTTTTGGATTATTGTATGAAAATTCTCAGTAAGTAAATGATGAAAAGTTTCCAAAATCTAAAAAACATTGAACTCTAAAGCACTTTCAGTTTCCCACATTTAGGAAAAAGGATCTTCAATGTGTGTTCTACTTTCCATCATTAAAATGTTTGATCACACGATCACATACAAACAGGAACACCATAGACCAAGATTATTTATAACTGTAATGCCTTAAAATTTAAAAATATTCTAAATAAATTTATGAGAACCAAATTGATAAACTAACCCATTTTATAAAACACTGTTTTAGGTAATGTGCTTCTTGTGCATTTCCAGAGACCCTAGAAGAGAAAGCTGAAGGAATTCTAGTGCAGCAGACCCCAAGTGGAGGTGGTAGGCTTTTTCTTTTTGTGAGTCATTTGACAAATATTAGAGAGAAGGTTAAAAGACAAAACAAGTGTCCGATGATAAGGAAGGGTGGAACAGTCTTATCTCTAATTTTAGGGACCATGTGAGATATTGTATTGATACAGACCTCAGCTTCACTGTCTCTGTCTTCAGGGGAACAGCAAGCTGGAGTGTGGGCAGCTCATGACCCTGGCACCAGCAAAACCCTAGGCAGAGACTTGGAGGCCTCATCTGTGCTGCATCCTGCAGGCCCAGTGGCATCCCAGCCTGGCTCAGGGGCAGTGAGTCATGGAGAGGCTTCCCCCTGTCCATCAACAGCCTTGAACTTGGATGCCAGAATTCGTAACTCTCAGGAAGCCTCAGGGGCCACCACAGCCTCCCATGTGATTCCAGAGGGAAATACCAGCTGCTATCTGCCTTCAATCCCTTTCTGCCTGGTATATAACCACTCTCTCCATAGACACAAAGTAAGACTTCTGCAGTTTTCTATTGCCTTTGCCCCTGAAAAGGAGATTGTAGGAGAGATAAAACCCACCTTCATTCATGTATGTGAGATGCTTAGACCTTCTTTTGCTTCCCCAGGTACATGGCAGAGGTTAAACAGAATCGGGGAGTATTTGCTATTACATGCAGGTGAGCAGGAGGGAATGGAGGCTCAGGGAGAGCCATAAACACCCAGGGCTATGCTCAGAGTTAACAGTGACTACACAAGCACAACTGTGTGCCAGGGTCCCTGTATACTTCTCTTCTCTTCCTGACCCAGTGACAGCCTCCTCTGTCCAGGACAGAGCCTGCTAATGATGGCTGCAGCAATTGTTTTCAGGTCCTGCTAACAGGGCATTTCCTCTGCATTCCAGAATAAGGCCTTGGGACAGTTCTGTGTATTGTGATCCTCAAATGTGGGGCCCCATCTCCTTCATGCTTTGTGTCTCTGCAGAAGTTGCCCAGCTGTAGCCTTTCCTCCACACACAGAAGGCTCAGGGCTCCATGGAGGAGGGGATTTGTGGACCGGCAGGCTTTCCTGGAGCCAGTTTATTATGTCCATATCCAGGATCTGGTATCCTAACCACGTGTTGTGTATCTCTTTTTTTCCTCACAAATCTTCTCTTTGCTAGAACCTGAAAGTGGAAATTGTGAACTCAGCTAAGACAAGGACATACCTGGACACCAATTCACTAACTCACAAAGTGCTTCAGGCTTTTTTCAGAAAATGCATTCAGAGTCCACTCAAGCATTGTTTGAAACAGGCTCTGACAGGATGGAAATGGAATAGGAGGCAGCTTTACTAACATCACCATTTCATGATCCTTCATTTAGATTCTGACACCTCCTCCAGAGGAAACATGTGACTGTGTAGAGGACAATGACTTTCTACACCCTGTGAAACTCCCCATACACATTCTCACCATCCAATACACAAGTTATTCTTCCACTCTCTCTGTCTGCCAACCCCACTACTGCCACCTAGTGGGGAAGTGGATTTGAGCTTCCTGCTCCTGGCTCCTTGCCAGCTCACCTCAAGCAACTGGCAGTTTACTTTTATAAAAACTCAAGTCAATGTATAGACTTCTGTGTGCACCAGGCAGTGAGCTCTGATTTATTTCTAACTGCTTTCTTTTTAAAAAAATATTTAACTGATTTCATTTTTAAATACATGGCAGTGGAATGGATTACAATTCTTATTACACATAGAGCACATTTTTTTTTCATATCTCTGTATATAAAGTATGTTCACAGCCATTCATGGCTTCATCCATGTGGCTTTCATGAAAAGGGTTTCTCATTCCCAGAAAAGGCATCCTTTGAGATCACTAGAAAAACAAGTCCCAGGAGAACACTCCTCATGACTCTCTGCAAACACTTCCTGCACAACAACCAAGAGAACTCACAGAGCTTCCATTTTGGCTTTTATTCTCTAAGCAATGACATCCCATGATTCAAAGCACTGAAGCCCAGTTTAGTAACTCCTCTGAGGGAACTGGAAGGGAATGAGCTCTTCTACTAGGATCCCTGCGTCTCAGAGTGCTGCACCCAGTGCACTCAGTATGTGTTCGTGGAACCACAAGTGAGTCAGAGTAGAGCCTGGGTTAGTCCAAGGCCACCTGCAGAACTGCCCTGCACACACCTCCAACAGCTCATCATCCTGTGAACTTCATGGATACAGAGCAATTGTACTCATGGAGCTCAAAGTAGTGTGCTTGGCTAAACCCCCCCCTCCCTGTGTCATGTCCTGTCCCCATAGAGTGCAATTATGGGGAAATGATGCCACAGAAAACACATAGGATAATGTGTCATGAGCAGGTTGGCCTGTCCTGCATGGGAAAATATTGTGCACTGGGTCCCCACAGTGTGGTCTGGCGATGATCACTAATGGGAAGTAGGAGGAAAAAGATCCAGTGCTCCTCATCCAGGTGAGAGAAGGTGCCCACCCTTCAGGGTCTCCCAGCTCAGTGGCTGAGCCTTTGGGTGTCGGTGACTCAGAATCTTGGTTGGTCACATTCATAGTCTCCTCCTGGCTCCAGAGAGGGGATGGGCATGGTCTAGAGCCCAGCTCTTCAGGAGCTGAGGACATCCTCTTAAAATTAAGAAAGAGAAGGTGGAAATGAGTGGATTCAGACCTCCAGCTGTGCTCAGGATGGAGAAGTCTGTACTTCCTTTCCTACAGACATACTCACGTAATTGCCGTGCACCTGTGACCAGGACATGGACATTAATGCCCTGTCTCATCCTATCTCCATGGCATTTCACACGTGCTCAGTCACCCCCTAGTGTCTTCTGTAGCAAATGGCCCAGTGGAGACTCCCCAGCTGCTGTGGAGCCAGGTCTCCTCAGCCTCCTTCAGCCTGGGGTGGCAGCCTCTGCTCTCTTGGATCTCAGGGTCCTGTCCTGATGGTGCTGCGCCAGTGGCCCTGTAGAATATCCTTACAGAATATGCAGTGTCCCTCAGGACTGAATTCTGCTTCTTCATCCAGCATTGTGGTAACTCTACTGCCATAAAATAGCCACCACCACCCCCAACACCACCACTGGGCACCTTCAACAGAAATGGACTTTTCCATGACCGTAGAATCTAAGGCAGACATAAGAGCACCAGATGGGCTGTTCTGCTCTCCCTTGGCTCTTAGATGGCCATCCTCCTGTGTTTTGCATGGTTTTTCCCTGGTGTCTATGAGACCTAATTTCTCTTCCATTAGGACACCAGTCATATTGGATTAGACCTCAAAATCAAACCTCACACTTGCATAATTACATCTTTTAACACACTATGAAGATGTGCAGGCCACAGCCCCAGCCTATGAATTTTGAGGAACACAGCTCAGCCCATAGCAGGTGGGCAGAAGTGTGCAGAGAGATACTCTGCTCTTCTCATGGCCTCCTGCCAGGTAAGGCATGACTTCATGTCCTACACCTTAGTGATTCTCTTGGAACCTGGGCTCAGGGTGTCACCAGAGTTTTCCAATGATTGTTTTTCCCTTTAAAACTGTAAGATTTTCTCCTTTGAATTATCATTATACACTAATGAGTTCATATGTTCTTCAATAGTCAGAATATTATGATCATTAATTATTTTAATACTTCAAATTCTCTAAATTTTTCTACTTGCTGTCACAGACAAATTGTCTTCTGTTATGTTTTTCTATGACCTCAATATTTCACTACATCCTGTGTTTCAAAATTATCTTAGTTTCTCATTTTTCTACCCTATATTCTGAATAAAATATTTTCCAGAAATTCACATTTCCATGAGTGAATAGTTGTTTTAGAAATTATAGGTTCCTCAGAACAGGGAGAAAGAGCAGGAAGAAAAGACTAACATTAAACAGAGACATGAGATGGGAGAAAAAGGGAGAGAAAAGGGAAATTGCATGGAAATGAAGGGAGACCCTCATTGCTATACAAAATTACATATAAGAGGTTGTGAGGAGAATGGGAAAATAAACAAGGAGAGTAATGAATTACAGTAGATGGGGTAGAAAGAGAAGATGGGAGGGGAGGGGAGGGGGGATAGTAGGGGATAGGAAAGGTAGCAGAATACAACAATTACTAATTGGGCATTATGTAAAATTGTGGATGTGTAACTGACGTGATTCTGCAATCTGCATTTTGGGTAAAATTGGGAGTTCATAACCCACTTAAATCTAATGTATGAAATATTATATGTCAAGAGCTTTGTAATGTTGTGAACAACCAATAAAAAAAATTAAAAAAATTTAAAAAAAAGAAAGATATTTTGAAAAAAAAAAAAGAAATTATAGCTTCTTTTTGAGAGAACAGGATGATTTCTTCAAGATGGTATGTGTCCGGAACTAGAAAAAAATTCTCCTTCAAAGATTAGCCTGACAGCCCCCTGGGAGACATGCTGCCCTGAAGGCATCCTGCAGCTACCTATCTCTCTGGAACACCCTGCGGTTATCAGGATCATCAGACATCTTGCAGCTGGCAGTTTTACCCACCCACATCCAGCAATTGAGAAGAGCTTTCCCATCCCCAGCATATAAATACCCCTGTGTAAACAATAAAAGTTTGCAGCTTGATCAGAACTTTTGTCTTGCTGTCACCTTTCGTGTCTCTTGTCCCTTTATTTCTCCCCATCTAGGTTCGCTGCCTATGTTGATGTGTCCTGCCAGATGAGACAGGTATGGATTTTTCCATTTATCAAATCACCCCTTAACCATACACAATGATAATTGCTCACATTCTATCGACAAAATCCATGGTTTTACATAATCACATGTAAGTACATTCTAAAACATAGACTTTGTTTAATAATTCTTCTGTCAGATAAGTCACTTGTTTTCTCAACAGTGAGTCTCTTAGATCTAATTACTGATTGTGAATTTACTTACTTGAGCCACACAACTGTTTAAAACCAAGATGTAGATGATGTTTTTTGTGAACACCTACAGGCTTGATCATTGCAGAGTGTTCAGGAATAGGGAACATGGTAGATTTTGCTGAAAGAAAATGTTCTACTTTCTGCTGCCACAGGTAGGTTGAGGGTTTCAGAAGAGAAGACTGCCACCTCTGAAGACAATGGACTGTGAGGCCAGAGAGAGTGGGAGTGATAACCTGAGAATGCGGGGGACATCAGGCATGGGTATGGGATATCAGAGGCAGAGCTAGGAAGAGTGCTGTGCCTCTCTCATGTAGGAGGGAAAAATATTTGATTTTGGATTGTCTTGATAAGCTCAGTGGGACAGAAAATGGATGAACTGAGGAAAAGAGATTGAGCAGCTGGAGAAGGAAGATGAAGGAGGAAAGATCCTGCCCTTCTTATGAATCAATGAGGTTTTTTTTTTTTTTTTTTGTATTGCCTTTCTACTTCACCATCAGGAACTCAGAGCAAGGAGTCAGCCACTCTGGATTCATTAATGATCTCAGGTGCCAAATGCAAGTATCTCCTAAGAATTTCTGAAGCTTCTGGGGTTGTGTCATGGCCCACATTCTCTCTCTGAGATGGAAAGAAGCACAGATGGAACCAGATTTGTCAAAAAGCATGTCACATGCAGGACTCAACAAAAACACTGCCTTTGGCTCCAGAGAGAAGAGCATTTTCTGTCAGCAATTCTGAGCTTCCCTGTCTGACCTGGGACTCAGGACCTGGAGCTTGTGCTGAATGACTGAGAGGAGCATCCCTGAAGTTGTTCTCAGCCTGCCCATCCCTGCTGATTTGCATGTGCCCAAAGCACAGCCCACTGCCCTGAGGACTTCTAAAAAGGCTGCTCACACCCTTTGCAGGAGTCAGACCCTATTAGGACCTCAACATGGCCATGAGGGCCCCTGCTCAGCTCCTGGGGCTTCTGCTGCTCTGCCTCCCAGGTAAGGAAGGACAGCACTGGGGATTTACTAATCACAGTGTGGTCAGTGATGCCTGGATCCCCTGGGAAATTCTCTTTTAACATGATTAATATTGTGCATATTTGTTTTCATGTGTTCAATGTCAGGTTCTAGATGTGACATCAAATTGACCATCCTCCTTGTCTCCACCTTCCCTGTCTCAATCCCAAGGAGAAAAAGTCACTGTCACTTGCAGGGCCAGTAAGGGCATTAGCAATTACTTAAATTGTACTAGCAGAAACCAGGGCAAGATCCAAAGCTCTTGATCTATGCTTCAAACTGCTGGCAATCTGGGGGTCCCATCAAGGTTCAGTGGCAGGATATCGAAGACAGATTCCACTCTCACTATAAGCAGCCTGATTCTGAAGATATTACCACTTATTTCTATGAACAGTATGATGAGTGTCCTCCCACAGGGATACAGGCCATGACACAAACCTCCCAAGGAGTAAGTGTGAGGCTGGGCTGCCCTGGCTGCTCCTCGTGCTGCCTGCTCCTGCTGAGGACACCACTCAGAGGCATGCAGGCACTGAGAGTCATTGGTAGAAGATTCCAGAGAAGTTCCTCTGCACATGAAACCTCTATCTGCTTCTTAGGCCAAGCAGGCAGAGATGACAGTGACTATTCAAAGGTCAGCAGTCAGATGGGATGGGCCCCAGTGGAAGTCTTACTCAAAGACAGAGACCACACCAGGAGGTTAACCTGTACAAATCCTAATGGGCATCATGAAGACTTTTTCCAAATATAAAATCCCATGAGGCTTACTTACCTGTGGTAACACTCTAGCCAACTCTTCATCCCGGAGATGCAGGAAAATGGAAGGTGGCAGTGAACCCCGACGGGAATCAGAGGATGGGTTAAGCCTTCAGGCTAAAGTGCAAACAAAGGACCTTGACCTTTTCTCAACACCACTTTAACATAGATTGATCTAAACTCAGACAGTAAACCACATAAGCTCCTAAATTAGAAAACCCATAGGGTGTGTCAGGCCCCCTCCCTTTTTGAGGGACTTATCTCACTTTTCCTAAAATAAATCCTACTTCATTTACCCTTCCCTTCCATTATAATCCCTGAATTTTATTACATGAAGGAAATTGGCAAAGCAAAAAACCAGTCTCTTCTCAAACCTCTGGATTCACTGGTGTTCCTCCTGATTTAATGAAGGACAAACATCAATGGATCCGAGGGGTTTGGTTTATAGTAAGACTTTGGATTTAAATAGAAATGAGAAGTCACTGTGTGTATTCCAAACAGGAAATCTTCTAAAGCACAAGGGATGGGAATCTAAACTGCTGGCTCTCACAGTTCTGGGAATGTGGTCATGAAGGGGCAGATAAAGAAACAGAACACAGAGAGGGCAACTGTGACAATGGAGGACCTTATGCTCCTGTGTTAGAGCCCAGAACACCTCTGCAGAGGTTGTCCTTGGAAGAATCATGGAATATGGATAAATTGAGTCCAAGTGGCAAGGTTTGAAAGACCAGGGCCACCTGATAGGAATGCAGATGCTGGACTTGGGAGATTTTCTGGTGCTGCCCTCAAACCGGAGCTCACTGCCACTGAAGGCCTAGCCTGGTGCCCCTGTCTTCCTGGGACCTGTATGGGAGCCCAGGTGTGTGGCTATGCCCTCAGCAGCCTGCTACACCTCATAGGTTACTCTCCAGTCTTCACTCTGTCCATGTGTCTCCTGCAGGTGCAATGGATGATGTGGAATCTTCCTCTTCTTTACCCTTCTTCTTAGATGAGGTCCCTCGGGGAGCTTCTAGACAGGTGTCAGAATCAGGGTCCTTTGAACTGTATTCCCAGAAGCCATGGTGAGTCCAGCATTTACCAGCTGCCCTTCCACTTTGGTCACTGTGGTTCAGGCCCACCATGGCCATAGGTAGCTCCCTTTCTTAGGCTTCTTGTGAGTTGATAATTTTATGTTTTCAGTGTGTAGCTTAGGCCATGATGTGGGTGTGACGGTCAATGTGTGGTCAAGGCCATTAACCCTCTGAGTCAGCACATGCACTCAAGGTCATAAAGTGTAACCTGTGATCAGAAGCCATGTGTACCCTGTTAGCCGGGGCCTTCTTTTTTTGAACTGCACATTAAAAGAGCCTAGGATAATGGCTCAGGGATGGGGTCTGGCTACAGGTTGTTATCCCCTCTGAATAAAGGATTACCAGCATTCTCACCTGCCTCACATCCTTCAACTTCTAGATCCTGAGCCTCACTTTCTGGGACTGAGTCTAAGCCTCACAAAGGCAGTCATTATTTCCAACTCTTGGAGTTCTGTAAAGAAGGACAGGACACAGAGTACTTTCTATTTGCCACAAAGTGCCTTCAGCAAGTTGAAATCACATTATGAAAGCTTCATTAAATCACAGAGTCCACAATAAAGGAAGAAATTACAAGCAAAGATAAGGATCCTTTCCCAAAACAATGAAATCTTCCTACCAAATGAAAAGCAAGCCAAGTGTGGACGTGGAGTAATTCTCATCCTGTTCAACGTGTCAGGCTAAACAGAGTCATCTGTGTCACTGAGAGCTGTTTTGAGAGCAGAGTTCCAGAGACACCCAGGCCCGCACATGAGAATCTGCACTTCTAGAATGTGGAGTGGTCCGTACACATGAGATTGGGGGGACTACCTGTAGGATACAATTATTATAGATAGAGTTGTTAATCTGCAATAGGCAATTTAATGAGATTTCAATTTAAACACTTATTAATAAAAATACCAATTAGTAATTTTTCTGTTGCTATAGCAAAATTCCTAAGCTAAGTAAGTGCTGTGTAAAGAAAAGTTTTGTTTCATAATTTTCAAGCCTTAAAGTCCAAGGTTGGGCAGTCTCACCTGTTGTCTGCAGGTGAGGCCCCCCTGAACAGTGTCACAGCACAGTGTGTAGGTGGAAAGGGCACCAGCTGCAGGTTGCAGTGGTCAAGCCTGTGGTGTGGTCAAACTTATGGCCACCCACTCTGGAGAGGACTACCTCTGTATGTGAGTCTAGCACTTTTCCTTCCAGGGGCAGCAACTTCATTGACCTGGCCCCTCCCATCAGGCCCCTCCTCTTAAAGAACAAACCATTTCCTATCATGGCCACACTGGGACCAAACCTCCATTACAAGACCTCCTAGAGGAGGACCAATTAGGATCTCAGCAACTTCAATTTTCACCTTATAATTAATATGTAATTAATTGACATATTTGAACATATTGCCCTTAACAAAGCAGAATGTGTACAGGAAATTCTCAACTACTTGATCAACTGGTGGACCATCTTGGCTGGTCACTTGGCTTCCTCCTGCACCCTCCCATAAGAATTCTCTGGGTTTCATTCTTGTTCACAATGACTCCCATGTTTACACATCATGGTAATGCATACATGAAAATAGGAACAGGAGGGAGAGCAGGAGGGCAGAGCACCTGGATCAGGGGAGGACAAAGGACAGGATGGGAAAGGACTGGGAAAAAGACTGGGCACAATGTGACATCCACACACCTAACTGCTATGTGTGCTCAGAATGCAGTGGCACCATTGAAGTAAAATTCCTTTTTGTGAAAATGCAGACATTTAATATTTTCACATCTACCCATTTAATTAGAATGTTTTTAACTTTAGAATTTGTATGAACAATAATCAATTCATTACATTATTTAGAAAAATTGAAAGTAAGTCATAATTGAAAAAAATAAACTGCATAGAATTTCTGGAAATTTACATGTTATCTTATCATATAAATTTTGGTTGTCAGTCTTTAGAATCCTGATAACAAAGAGTGTAAACAGGAAAGGGTCCCTCAGTGTTTGGGCACAGCAGTCCCTGGTTCCATGTACCTGTCATGTCCAAAATTGATCCCCCAGTGAGTGACAACAGACCATGACTTAGAGAAGGTGGCGTGCTGCCTCAGAGGCCTCTGATCTCAAGATCCACCATGACACCTGAGTTTGGAGGAGCCCCTCTGGAGGATTGATCTCTAGTTTACAGATGAGAAAGACTCCTGTGGAAGATACTTTTCTCATCATCCATTGAAAATTAAAAATCAATTATAGATTTTGAGTGTCAGAGAAAGTTTTCTCTCTCCCTGTCAGGTACTTCTGATTCATGCAAGGGCCCAGGAGAGATCATTTCCAAGACTTGTTAATATTGAGCTACCACAGGAGTCTTTAGATACCTGAAGGAGATTGGTTTGTTTGGAGGAAATTTCCTGTCAGATCTAGTGGGTGTGGGATGATATCCTTCTCCAGGTTTGCTGCTAGGAGGAAGTCCAACAGCCCAGCCATCACTCTCCAGAGATTTCCCTGGACACACTGACTACATCTTCATGTCTCTGGTGCTGTATTGGTGCTTCCTACTGAACTCATAGAAAATCTACATCTTTGCCAAAGATTTTCACTTTCACTATCAGATCCTCTGCCCACTACTGCAGGCAGCATCTCCTTCATCTCTTTGGTTTCCCTTCAGCCACAGAAGACATTTTATTTGTTCAAAGTCAGTCCATACCCACACACCCTATTGGCTCTTTCCACCCATCTGCACCCACCAGGGCATTTGCATGCTGCTCCCTGGGGAGGGCTTTCCTGCAAGGGTGATATAAAAGCTCAGCTCTAACCTGCCCTTGACTCACCAGGACTCCTCAGCTCAGCTTCTCAAAATAAGGCTCTCTGCTCAGCTCCTGGGGCTGTTGCTGCTCTGTGTCTCTGGTGAGGACAGAGGGGATAAGGAAGGACAAGGGGGAAGGGGGTGAGCTCATTGCCTCCTACCTGTGATCCCTGCCCATGTTCATGGTGTGAGTTACAGCTCAAAAAATGGGGAAGGTGATGTTCAGATCCATGGAAGGGAAGAAGTATCCAGAAGGGGAAAAAAAAAAAAAAAGATTTGTGTCCTGGTGAAGACTTGGACCTAGAAACAGGAAATTTATGTGGTCAACCTCTAGACAGGCATTGGACTTACCAACCTGTGTCTTATATGACATTGTATTTTTTTGGTAGGAACCCAAACTACTTACACTGCACACACAAATGATTTAGCTAAGATAGGACCAAGAGAGAAATCATGAAAATGTTTCATAATACTGTTTATAAACTTTTGTTTCCATCATTATTTCAGGATCCAGTGGGAATGTGGTGCTGACCCAGTCTCCTCTCTCTCTGCCCAACACCCATGGACAGTCGGCCTCCATCTCCTTCAGGTCCAGTCAGAGCCTCCTACACAGTAATGGAAAAACCTATTTGGAATGGCATAAGCAGAATCCAGTCCAGTCTCCATAGCTTCTGATCTATAAGGTTTCCAATCAGTTCACTATGGTCCCAGACAGCTTCAGTGGCAGTGGGTCAGGAACAGAGTTCACACTGAGAATCAGCACGGTGGAGTCTGAGGATGCTGGAGTATATTACTGTGGGCAAGGTACACATATTCATCCCACAGTGTTGCAGCCCTGAACAAAAACTTCCCTTCCTGGGTGGCCCAGCTGCCACATGTGCTGCTGATCTGGGCAGCAGCTCAGCAGATTGTCTGAGAGGAAGAAGCTGCAGCTGAGGGCTCTGGACCTTGAGTGCCATGGCCACAGCTTAGTCACCACCTACCAAGTTCCCACCAGCTGCAGAAGCCCTGGTGTGTCACCAGCAGAATGAAAATTACTGGGAAAAAATGTGCTCCAAGTTGAAATGAAGTAGGCCAAAGTGTAACTAAAAACCATTCAAAACTACAGAGTTCTTGTGTCAAAACAAACACAGGAAATGATTTTTAAATCATTCGTGCAGTTTCATTATAATACTAGTCTTGTTTTTCACAGGATTTTCAGGAAATATATTAATGGTCATCCTCATTAAGCATTATGTTAACACCTGCACAACAAACAGATGTGAATTGATATTAGTAACATAAAGGGATGAGAACTGTAAGGGAGGGCAGTGGTTTAAGGAGACTGAAGTCAAATTGTCACCAGATCGTGTTAAGATGTTATAAATTTAGTGTGTTATATTTCAACCCAAATTCACCAAAACAAAGAAAAAAATAAGCTGTCAAATACACAGGAAAAAAGAAAATGGAAAGGAAATCAAAATATTTTACCCCCAAATCAACTAAACTTAAAGGAGGATATGGACAAATAGACATGAGACAGAAAGATAGGTTTAAAAAAAATGGCAAAGGGAATTTTTTTCCCCTCTGTAATTCTGCTGTTGTAAATAAATTAACCTCTCATTAAAATATGTAGATTGGCAACATTGATTGAAACTGTATGTCTACATGCTGTGTCCAATAGTCTCACACTAGGTCTTAGAGCCAGCAGACCTTGACATTGAAAACACGGGAAAATACCATAGGCAAATATTGAGCAAGAGACAAGAAAGGAGTTTATGCTCTTGTTCAACATCTGTAAGTTTGTTAAAATTGCTTTAGAGACAAAGGAGAAAATTATGTAATAAAAACAGAGTCAATTCACCAAGAAAATAGGACACCCACATACATTTTCACTAAACATGAAGACTCCAAAACACATTTAAAAACAGGGACAGCTAGGAGGGGCAAACAGACGATAATACAGTAACAGAGCGGACTCCACTATTGTACTTTCAATCATCCCTGGGACAACCAGGCAGAGAACAAGTCAGAAAACAGAGACCTGCAGCCATGTCATCCATGTAACAGACATGTAGGAGGGTTCCACCCACAATGGCATGTTACATGATTGCTCAAGTGCACATGGAATGCTCTCCAAGATCCTGCATGTGTTAGGCCACAAAACAAATCTCAATGACGTTATAAAGACTTAGAACATAGAACATGCAAATTAGCTCCCCTGAAGAAAATGATATGAAGTTACAAATTAACAGCAGAAAGTAAACTGGAAAATTCACAAATATGAGGAAAATAACATACTTATATATAAGAACTGGGTCAAAGTATAGGTTTTACTCAGCTCTTCATCCCTGAGACACAAAGAGCAGACAGGAATAACTTAGTTGGTCACGTGGCATAGTGATGTTCTTGGGTTCGGAGATTCAATACATGGCCAACTGGCTCCATATCTCTGGGATCTTGGTGAGGCAGAACATCATCGCAGAGGACATGGCAGAGAGAAGCAGCTTAGGACATGACAAGGTCTCCAGGAGAAAGGGGCTTAGGGGGCACAGGCAGAACAGCTCTTCCAGGATATCCCCCGTGACCCACTTCCACCAGCCTTTTCTCATCTGTCTACAATTAAGACAGGATCAGTCTATTCAAACTAAGATGGACTGATTATAGCTATTGAGATCTGAATATTTTACCTCTGAAGAACAGAAGATTCTGGGGAGAAATCTCATATCCATATCATAACCTGCCACTCTTGACCTCCAAATGCTCATGTCCATATCACAGTGCAAAATGCATTTAGTCCATCTTCAAGGGTCCCATAGTCTTGCCAGTTCCTGAGATCTCTCAAGCCCTCTTTCCCATTATTCATGGGCACAGTAAAAATTTCACCATTACCTAAAAGTCCAAGTCCACAGTCTTATATGAACAGCAAGAAAAACTCTTGGGGAAAAGCCAAAAGAAAATCCATTGTTCAGTGTCAAAGTGTCAACATTGCCATTTCAAAGGGGAGAAATCAAATCTAAGGAAGAAGGGATGGGACCAAAGAAAGATTTTAAAAATCCAGTTGGGCAAACCCACCCTGCAGCCCCCTATCCTGCACCTGGGCATATGGCACAGTGAAGTTCTGTTTAAAGGGTTGACACAGAGCTCTTCCCCTATGAACATGCTGGCTACATCCCACATGGCCTCCCTTCCCACTACCCTCTGCTGGATTTAGAGTTTCCCTCAGCAGCTGTCCCATGCTGTTGGCATCTCTCAGTCTCAGGGCCTCCACTGCAACACCACCTCCATTCTCACATCTCCACACCTTGTCTTCTCAGGGGCTGCTGCAGGGATTCAGCCTGATACACTGCGCCTGGCCTTCAGGGCCTCCTAGAAAATCTCAGTGGAACCTCATGACCCCCAACTTTTGCATCCTGCATTCCTGCAGAACCAGCTCCATGTGGGTGATGCCCATGTATGCCACCATCTTGAACTGTCACCAAGCCTCCTGGGACCACAGTTATACCATCCTATGAGTGCCTGGGTGGCTGAGCACAGGAAACTACTTTTTAGTAGGTTCCCCATGCAAGCAAATTTTCCCATGGTCTCTTCTCAAAGGAAATTTTACTTTTACAACCTTAAGACAAAGATGGGTGTGACCTTGCCAGATCCTGAGATGTCTCAAGCCCCCTGTCCCATTGTTCATTGGTACAGCACTGTCATTTCCTGTGATGAGCACCTGCTGGCAGAGCCAAGACCTGAGCCAGTAACCAAACTCCTGTCCCACCAAATGAAGGTCCCTCACCATCAACATCCTCCTGCTCCTGCAAAGGTTCATTGTTTTAGATAAAAAGTCATCTCACCTTTTCCATAAAAGGATGGCATCATGTCCTGTGTGCATCTGGTGACCTGGGACTCCTTTAATGACCCATACAGTGTGGGAAGCCAGGTGCACTGGGGCTGAAGGGTCAGGTCCCTTCCCTTCCTCAGCACCCTGCAGAAGGGCCAGGGCAGCAGTGGTGCTGGATCTTGGACACCTCTGGAACCTTCTGCACCATTCCTCATTTGCCCCTGCCCAAAGGCTGAGTAGGGAAGCTTTTCCTGGGAGCCCTGGGAGACTCTCAGCAGCTCTGAAAGGGGTTTTGAGTGAGAATTATGAGGTTGGGTTGACCTCTCTAGACCAGGAGCCCTCAGCCTCCCTCACCAATGCTGCTGCACCCCAAAGGGTCCCTCAGGCCTTTTATCTTCTCTAGCAAAACCCCAGCTTTGGCATCTACTGTGGTTTCACACCTAGACCCCAACTTCCCTGAGACCAGTATGTTTTCTAAATTCCTAGTGAATTGGTGTCTTTGGTTTGACAACTTACTGAGGAGAGGGATCTCTTGAGTTTCCCAGGAAATCTGGCCTAGTGATGGATAGAAGAGAATCAGCTTCATGAATGTGATGAATGTGTGAGAAGGAATCCACAGTCAGGACTTTGGGTCGCCAGACCCCAAATTCCATGATATGCTCTGCAACAAACCTACCACTAGATGGCAAATACACCCCATAGAGAGCAAAGCCTCAGCATCACTGGGCAAGCAGCAGAGATCCTGTTCCATGAGGAGCCCTAAGGCTTGGGGGCTGTGTCCAGTGCCCATACTCATGGCTTCTGGGTTCTGTTCACAATGGACCAAGTGTCTCCACAGTCCAGCCCCTGGATAATTTCTATGGAACTTTGTGATCTCTCTTGACCACAACCTGAGAAGCATGACCCTCCCATTGACACCAGTCTTAGAATCAGGGTGGGTCCTTGTTCCTCTGTTTTGGAAGATGAAGCACCTGAGAAGTGCCAGACAAATACAGAGAGCAAGTTTGATTTAAGGAACAGAACAGAGATGGCAGACTTCTCTGGAGTAAAGCTGGGGCCAGACCTGGCATCTGCAGGAGATGGAGTTGCATGCATTTATAATTGACCTCCACCCTCTTTATTTCTTGTATACATTCCCCAACTTCAAATTTGGTTAACTTACTGTATTATCTTTTAAAATTCAGAAAGAAAAAGAATAGAAAAAATAGACATCTTATGGAAGGTACTAAGGGCATAGAAGTGCAAAACTTGTAAAACTCTGTAGTTCTAGGCTCAACTCTTATTACACTTTTTTATGAGTAATATCCAATAACTGTGTCTGTTAATCAGAAGAAATGACAGATTTTAAATTACCAGTTACAGTTTGCTTTTACTCCATATTTTATTGGTGTATTATAATTATACACAATGGTGGGTTTCATTGTTACCTATCAATTCCAGAATATAAACTAACAATGGGATATGGCCAATATGATTTCCATTATCTTCATATTTTAGTGGCCATAGACAATACACGTTTGAAAAACTATATTTATTCTTTCAAAAAAAGTCAGGTGCTGTGATATACAAGGGTCATTTCCCAAACCCTAGTATCTGACTCTCAACTGGTGACACCCAAATTTAAACTCATGCAAATCCACACTGCTAAATGTTCCAACAATACCCTACAACTGTCAGACTGAGAAAACAAGCATATTCTTTGATTCACATCCTGAGAAAATACCTATTGTACTCTAGAAAATGCATGGAAACTTCCTCCTCTTAACTACGGGTGGTATTAATAATACATTGTCCTAGTTTGGGGTTTCAGGTCGGGAGAGCAACTGGAGAGTGCCATGTCTATTAAAGGCCTCCTGAGATTCTGGAGGCTGCTGCAGACCCTGGGGAAAAAAGTCCTCACATGTGTCTTTGTGAGACAAAGGGTCTTTTAAATACTCCATCTGATTCACAGGGTCCATGATTGGCAAAGGTCTGTCCCCAACATAAATGGTCTGATTCAGGGTTCATCGCTACAGGTTAATGTACCCTGGTTGGATGTGACTTAGCCGTGGATGAAGCTTTATAACAGTGGCCCACCATGTGTTTGAATATAGCCCTTGCTGCTCTGCAATGAGCATTATTTTTTAAAATTTTCATTCATTTGTTCTAATTAGTTATATATGACAGCTCAATACTCTTCAATTCTTAGTACACAAATGGGGCACAATGTTTACTTCTCTGGTTATACACGAAGTAGAGTCACATCATTCCTGCAATCATACATGAAACCAGGTTAATGATGTTCTTCTTATTCCACCTTCTTTCCTACCTCCAGGCCCCTTTCCCTCCTTTCCCTCCTATTTTCCAATCCAAAGTTCCTCCATTTATCTCATGCCTCCCCACATCCTGCATTATTGAGCAGCATCCACTTATCAGAGAAAACATGTGGCATTTGGATTTTGGGGATTGGTATATTTTGCTTAGCATGATATTCTCCCACTCTATTCATTTACTTGAAAAGCCATAATTTTATTCTTTTCTAATTCTGAGCAATATTTCATTATATATATATACCACGTTTCATTATCCATTCATATGTTGAAGGACTTTTAGATTTGTTCCACAGCTTAGCTATTGTAAATTGTGCTCCTATAAATATTGATATGGCAGTGTTACTGTAGAATGCTCTTTTTGAGTCCTTTGAATATAATCCAAGGAGTGGGATATCTGGTTCAAATGATTGTTCCATTCCAAATTTCCTAAGAAATATCTATAATGCTTTCAGATAGGTTTCACCAGTTTGCAGTACCATGAGCAATGTTAAGTGTGTGCCTTTTCTCCCACATTCTCACCAACACATATTGTTGCTTGTATTCTTGCTACCTGCCATTCTACCTGGAGTGAGATAAAATATTAGAGTTGTTTCAATTTACATTTATGTAATTGCTAGAGATGTTGAACATTTTTGCATATATTTGTTGATTGACTGTATGTCTTCTTCTGAGATCAATTATATTTCTTCTTTTGTTCCTTAGCCCATTTAATGATTGGGTGGTGGTTGTTATTATTATTATTATTATTATTATTATTATTATTACTATTAATTTGGTGTTACTTTTTTGAGTTCTTTATATATCCTAGAGATTAGTGCTCTATCTGATGTTCTTGTGGTAAAACATTGCTCCCATTCTGTAAGCTCTCTCTTCACCTCACTAATTATGTTGCTGAGAAGAAGCTTTTTAGTTTGAATCCTACCCATTTATTGATTCTTGATTTTATTTCTTGCACTTTAGGAGTCTTGTTAAGAAAGTGGGTGTCTGATCTGACATGATGAAGATTTGGGCCTACTTTTTCTTCTATTAGGCACAGGGTCTCTGGTCCTTGACCCACTTGTAGTTGAGTTTTATGCATGGTGAGAGTTAGGGACTTGATTTCATTTTGCTGCATATGGCTTTCCAGTTTTTCCAGCACCATTTGTTGAATAGGCTATCTTGTCTCCCATGTTTGTTTTGGGAGCTTTTGTCTAATATGAGATAACTGCATTCATGTGGGTTTGACTCTGTGTCCTCTATTCTATACCATTGGTCTAGCTTTCCTTGGGATTCTATATCCCCACAAAAGAAGCAGAGCTACTCTAAGTTGTGCTTTGCAACATTTTAATCTAATAAGATTCATATTAAT
Source organism: Ictidomys tridecemlineatus (assembly GCF_052094955.1). NCBI lineage: Eukaryota > Metazoa > Chordata > Mammalia > Rodentia > Sciuridae > Ictidomys > Ictidomys tridecemlineatus. The sequence goes on along the minus strand of NC_135488.1, from coordinate 20,848,247 downwards.
TCCTAAATTTTTCTGTTTACATATGAGCTTTTGTTGGTTTATTAATGTTTTCTTAGCCCATAACAAAGCACCAAGTCAAGTCTTTCCATAGGACGTCCCTCTCGTCAACTCATACCAATTCATCAACCATCTGAAAAGTTTCTCCACTTGATGATACTGCTTGAGCTGGATGCTGGTCAGAGCTCCACCATCTCAAGAAGATGGTTGGTAACATTGGTGAGAAAAAGGAATCTGTACCCTGGGGCCTTTTGGGGTGTCCACCTTAACTGTCATAGTATTATGGCTTTGGCTATTTCCTTCCTTTCTTGTCAAATGGCCCCTGCACTCAGGTGTTCCATGTGGGAGCTTCCCCTGGTGATGGGCCTGAACTTCACAACTCCCAGGAATCTCAGGATGACCTCTTCATTCCACTTCTCCAGCTCCTTCTGTTGCTTCCCAAGTGAGGAAATGGCCAAGCTGCCACTCTGTCAAAGTGGCAAATTTTTAGAGAACAAATGAATATTTGAATTTACAAATATAAGCCTCTAATTTTATGTTCTAGTAATGATAAAAAAATCTGAAATCAAATTATGTATTCTTAGAAACTAGTAGAAGAAAGAGAAATCTAGAGCAAGCAGATAGAAGAAAATGATGTAAAGTAGAAGACAGACAAATGAAAGAAAACCAGAAAATCAGTGACACCAAATGGTGATTTCCTGAGAAGATCAAAAACTTAGCAGACCCTTACAAAAATTCATTCAGAAAAAAGATGGAAGGCAGAGATGACCTATAGAAATTTAAAAACATTATAATATGAAAACATGCCATTACTGTCAAATTATGCAATTTAAATGGAACACAACAACTCTCAGAAAGAGATAAATTATTAAGACTCAGGAATATCTAGAAAAATTGGATAGAATTATAACAAGAAATGAATTTTAAAATGTTGAAATAAAGCAAAGCACAGAGTCAGGACGTCATTGAGGAATTTAATCACATACTTGAAGTAGAAATGTCATCAATCTTACACAACTGTCTTGACAAGCAGAAAGAAGAACTTCCCACTCTGTTCTATGAGGCCAGTTTTACCCTAAGACCAAGCCAAAGGGCCTGGCAGAGAAAGAAACTGCTAGTGTCATTTGATCACTAAGGAGGTTGGAAGTTGCTTTAGTCAGCTTTTTCACTTCTGGAACCAGAAACCTGACAAGCAAAATAAGAGGACAAGTTTATTTGGGCTCACTATTTCAATGTCTCATTTAATAGACAGCCAACTGCATTGCTCTGGGCCCCAGCTGAGGCAGAGCATCTTGGCAGAAAAGTACAGGAAGAGATAACACTTAGGATGTGGCACTGCACAGAAGGGCAAAATCTATCACTCAAAGGCACGTGCCCAATGACCAGCCTCCAGGCACACCTTGCCTGACTACAGTAACCCCCTAGTTAATCTTCAGAGGATGAATGCACAACTCATAATCTGATTATTTCATCTCTAATTACCCTTGCATTGTCTCACACATGAGCTTTTGGGGAACGTCTTATATCCACATCATAACATTGTGCCCTGACCCCCCAGGTGGGCTCATGCCCACCTCACAATGTGAAATACATTTAGGCCATCACAGTTGTTTTCATATGCTTCACAGTTTCTGGATGGCTCAAGTCCAAGTTCAAAGCAAATTCTCAGTGTGATGCCCTGTACAAATCAAAATCATGTTACATGTATTCCATAAAGCACCAAGTAAGCATTTATATTCTAAAATAAAAAAAAAGAAAAATTTAAAAAGGAAGAAAGTCACAGGGCATACAAAGAAGGAATGGGATGAGTATACCAATATCTAGCTGGGAAAATTAGTCCTGTAGCCCCACATAAAGCACCTGAGTCACATGGTGCTCTGATATTCTCTCCAAAGGGCTGTGGATCTCCACAGATGGCTTTGTGGGTACAACCAACATGCTTTCTCTCTGGTCTTATTTCTGCTTGATTCTGCAGCTTTCCTCACCAGATGTTCTGTGTTACTGGTGTCTCTCAGTCTCAGGGATCTCCAATGGATCTTCCACTCCTTCCACTTTCCCAAACATTGCCCTCTCACAGGCACCCCAAGGGACTCTGACCTTGGCACACTTAGTCAGGCCTCCCAGGACTTCCTTTGAAATCAGTGAAAGCTTCCACAATCCTCTAGCTCATTTCTCTTGTATTTCTGCAGAACCAGCACTGTCATGTCACACGACTAAATTCACCAGGGTCACTCTATGTTAATTTGGGGAATAAAGACACAGACAAAGAAAGTACTTTTTTAGGGGGGTTTAGTGACTGGTCTTCAGCAGCAGCTGATGCATGGGGGGCAACCAGGCAAGGAAGAGAGCTGGGAGAAAGTTCTGAACCCTTTTATTGGGGAGAAACCATTCAAATGAGGCAAGAAATAAGGTTTACAAAGGAGCAGGTGAATGTAACTGAACCCCCATGGGTGATGCCTACACCTGGAGCCATGCCTCATTATCTGAGTAGGCAACACCCAAGTTACTGCAACCTGGCACTGCCAAGCCAGACTGAAGGCAATAATTGGTCAAAACCTGGTGCATTGGGACTTAAAGGCATCTGCATCTAGGGCTGCTCCAGAACCAGCACCAAAGGGTTGATGCCGATGTATTCCACCCTCTTCAAGAGTAGCCAAGTCTCCAGGAGCCATGGCTGAGGTAGTTTCTGAGTTTCTGGGGAGGTGACATGGTGAAACAACTCCCTGCAATATCCCAATCCCCAGTGCAAATAATCTGATTTCTATATTCCAACAAAAGTTGTATAGAAAATGTGTTTGACAGATTCTCATTAAAACAATGATCAAAAACATAATATTCATTCTTTCACTCAATAAAAAAAATACTTACACACAGGACAACACTATGTTCACGGTCAGAAGAATTCCTGCATCATGTGAACTGTGGAGCTGCCAAAGGCACCCCTGTTTCTCCAGAAAGAAGAGTGGCCACCAGCAGCTTTGAATGGGTTTGTCCTGTGGACATGCAGTAACTGAGCCAGCTGTTCTCTTCCCTGTGGGGAAAACACAAGGGAGAAGCTGCCCATGCCAACCACTGGACCCAAAACTGCTGTCCTCTTGGGGCCCAGAATAACCACCCATGTGTATGACAACCTGCTTCTATCTGTAACCAGAGCCCCTCAGGTAACCCAGTGTCCTCAGCATTGGAAAGGTCAATGTCGACCAGCAGGTACAAAGGAGCAGGTCATGAACTCCATGATGCTCATGCTCATTCCCTCTGAGTGGAGTAGTAGCCATGGTTTAGGCAAGAGATGCCAACCTTAAATATCCAAGCTGACTGCTTCAAAATTTAACGTCCAATGGGTAGGGTGGCTCATGCCTATAATCCCTCCTACCTTAGACACTAAGGGAGGAGGAGTCCAGATTCAAGACCACCCCAGTAAAATTACAGGAACACTCTATATGAATAAACTAAAAAGATTCACTCACACATAGCTGGTGGGACTTCAAATTGGTACAACCACTATGGAAAGCAGTGTGGAGATTACTCAGAAAACTGGGAATCAAGCCACCATTTGACCCAGCTATCCAACTCCTTGGTTTTTACCCCAAAGACTTAAAATCAGCATGCTACAATAATGCAGCTGCATCAATGTTTAGAGCAGCTCAATTCACAATAGTTAGACTATGTAACCAACTTAAGTGTCCCTCAATAGATGAATGGAAAAATAAAATATATTATATATACTCAATGAAATATTACTCAGCTTTAAAGAAGAGTAAAATGATGGCATTTGCCAGTAAATGGTTGGAGTTGGAGAACATCATGCTACGTGAAATAAGCCAATCCCAAAAAACAAAGGCTGAATGTTTTCCCAAATCCTCATAGTTCAAAGCCAGAGCCTGCAGCTCTAAGTGAGCACCTCCTGAGCTCAGCCTGGTTGTGCCCTTGCTCCAGCCTCTCCCATCTACAGCTATGGGCATGGCTACATTGGCAATTACCACACAGGGTAACAACCCTTTTCTCCTGCATATACTGGCCCTTGGCCTGCCTCTGACACCACCCCTTGGATTCTCATTGGAGAGTCAAAAGTGGTTCCTGTTGGTCTTATAGAGAGCAGAAAGGAGAGCAACAGATGTTCAGAAGCTGATCATGAGGCTGACATGGTCCACTGTGAGCAGAGTCCCTGTATTATGTGAGCTGTGGAGCTGCCAGAGGCACCTCTATCTGTCCAGTCAGAGGGGTGACCAGCAGCTGATGTGGATGGGTTTCTCCTGTGGCCATGCAGTCACTGAGCCAGCTGTTCTGCCCTGTTTTGGGGAAGCCAGCAGGAGGAGCTGCCCTTGCACACCTCTGGACACAGATCTTCTGTCCTCTTGGGGTCAAGAATAACTGCTCATCTGTATGACACCTGCTCCTATCTGTAACCATAGCCCCGTGGGTTACCCAGTGTCCTGAGCAATTGGAAGATCGCTGTTCCAGGCAGCAGGAGGACCCTGTGCAGGTCCTAAAGTCCATGGTGCTCATGCTCAGTCCTAAGAGTGGAGGGGCAGCATGGGTTCAGGTGAGAGATGTCAGCTTTACCTGCCCAGGCTCAGGGTATCTGAACTTAGAGTCCCATGGGCAGGGTGGTACATACCTATAGTCTTGGATACCTTGAGACTGAGGGAGGAGGACTGCAGGATCAAGGGCACTCCAGGAAAATTATAGGATCACTAAATATAAATAAAATGAAACTTATTTTGGTGTAGCTCCTACTGGCCTAGCATGTAAGAGACTCTGTGAAGATCACCAGAACTGAAAAGGTAACAAAGAAAAAAGAAAAAAAATAAAGCCACACATTAAACCAAAAGTCAGGGCATATCTATGTGCAGATATATACTCATACTAGAGATGCAGATTAAACACAGATAGATTCATATAATTTATCTCCTAAATATTATGTATGTGGCATATAATATTCATTTCATTTATTTCTAAGAAAATTGGACACTGGCTGAGATGAAGCTCTGGTGGGTCTTTGCTGAACCTCATAGATCAGGGTGCTGACTGTGTCCTGTGTCCCCAGAAAACCATGTTCCCAAAGCAAATCTGAGCTGCCTGGTCTGACCTGGGACACCTGGACACACTGAGCCTGTGTTGATTGACCAGGAGAAGCCCACCCTGCAGCTGTGCTCAGCTGCTGCAGTCTGGCTGGGCACATTTCAGGAGCCACTTGTCAAAAAAAACTAACTTTATTTTTAGAACTACAAACGCCAAACAAAACAGCTCCTCAGGAAAAAAACTGTCAGAGCCCAACTGCCTCCACCGGCTTCCACAAGCCTCTCACCCACACAAACCTCCACCACCTCCCACAATCCTCCTGCTCTTGAGGCCGATTGGCTGGGTTGCATGGGCGGAGCCAAAGAAGTCCCCCAATGAGCAGCTCCGTGGTCTGAAAAGGCAGGGAAACAGCCCAATGAGCAATCAGCTAGATGTTGCTAGGGCCGCTGTGAGCCAATCTTCAGCTGGCAGTCTGAAGGGCAGGGAAACAGCCCAGTGAACATCACCGCAGAGGAGCCAATCATCTAGATGTTGCTGGGGTTGCTGTGAGCCAATCATCAGCCGGCAGCTGGAAGTTTGCTGGAAGCTGGAAGTTTGCTGGGGCCCCTTTGGCTGTGGCTCTCAACATCTCCCCCTCTCTGTTTAAACAACAAGCATGTGGCTTGGGGACCGTGCGTGCCTTAGGTTGTCCAATACTACATATGGTCCTTACCCGTCTTCGGATGAGCTGACCTCAGGGCGTCAGCCTCCTGTCTTAGGTTGGTACCATTGTAATTGGATCTTACCCGTCATTGACTACTGGTCCAGTATACAGCCACACCTGTGGAGAGGTACCAGCAGGGGGGTGAGGTTCTTTGCCTCACCTCTGTTGGCCCCCAAATTTTAGCTGAATGATCATGACAAGCAGAAGGGAGGAAAATATACAAAGCCCATTGACAGCCCCTTTTGGGAAAATTGTACCACCGATGACATCATCAGCAAAAATACCCCAACACTACCACAAGTCGATGCACAAACAGATAGTTCACAATGCATACAAGTGAGTTCATAATGCATATAAGTGACAGATAGTCTAGGTAAGTTCTGCAAGCAGTTCAGTGATGGCTATTGCAGAAGCTGTAGATTAGTTTTATCTTTGTCTTCACTGGCACTAGGATGAAGATAGGAATTTTGGCAATAATGGCTAAAGAAAAAATTATGTAACATTCCAGAAGGCACTAAAAGAAAACAATTTACTTAACAATTTACATTATCTTGAAGAGAATTATTAAATATAATGAAAAGGAAAGGTGAAAGTAAACAAACAGATCTGTTAACCTGCTTATTTGTACACATATTAAAACAATGTTCAACAGCTGTTTACACATTTTAAATTAAACCATTTAAATAACGTGAATAAAAAAATATTTGGATCCATTTTTTCATGAGTGCTCATCATATATGATATATGGACATACGTACATTCAAACATATGACACAAAACACAAGTGTGCACACATAATATAATACATACAACACATAACATAATAGTAAAGGCCTTATAATTTTTTACAGGTGAAATCTCCATTGCAATTTTTAAAAACTCTATAGTCAAAAAAAATAGAACTGATTAGCAAAACATTAACCTAGGTCTGTATGAGCTCAAAAAACAAAATAGAACTTCATGATATGGGAAAAGGCAATAATAAAACAGATATTGAAAAAAGAATTCTGGTTCTGTCTCAGATGTAAGGGTAGCCAAATTGGAGTTTGGGATATCAGCTGTTATGGATTTGAGCCAAATCATCTTCTTTTTGGTCTGTAGAAATCGCTTTAGTTAATCTCTCTGGAATCCAAATCGGCTGCTGCTCCCTGTGGAAACATAGAAACAGGCCCTCGACTCCAGACAATCACTGGGTCAGGACCTTGGTTAATCTCTCTGGAATCCAAATTGGCTGCTGTTGTTCCTGTGGAAACACACAAACAGACCCCTGACTCCAGACAATTACTGGGTCAGGACCTTTCCATTGTCCTGTTAGAATATATTTCCAAAGTACCTTGGGCTTATGTACATTTTTTGGACACATATGTCTTTCTACAGCACTAAGTCCTGATGAATCCAAATTTAAAAAGTTTAGAGTAAAAAGGGTTATTTTAAGTTTATCTTTGGGGAATATATACCCCTTCCCAATTCCGTCTTTTTGCTTTAATAAGTACATTTTAATAGTTTTATTGTCTCTTTCAACTATGCCTTGTCCCTGTGGATTGTATGGGATTCTTGTTATATGAGCAATGCCAAATGATGAGCAAAATTGTTTAAAAGAGGTAGAAGTATAATCAGGGGCATTATCTGTTTTTAACTGTTTTGGAATGCCCACAGTGGCAAAATTTTGTAAGCAATGAGCTATAACATCTTTAGTTTTTTCTCTGGCATGAAGGGAGCCCATCAAAAATCCAGAAGAAGTATCAACTGTAACATGCAAATATTTTAATTTTCCAAATTCTGGCAAGTGTGTGACGTCCATCTGCCAAATATGGTTAGGTATCAATCCTCTAGGATTGACTCCAAGATTAACTTGTGGTAAAAAGGTCACACAATTTTGACATTGTTTTATTATTTGTCTAGCTTGTTTCTTAGTTATTTTAAAACGCTTTTGTAAAGTATTAGCATTCACATGGAACCTTTTATGAAAATTTATAGCTTCTTCCAGTGTAGAAAAAATATGTATGTCATGTGTACTTTTATCTGCTGAATCATTGCCCAAACTAAGGGCTCCAGGCAATCCTGTATGTGCCCTGATATGTCTTGTAAAGAATGGATCTTTTCTGTCCCAGATTAAACTTTGTATAGTGGAAAACAAAGAGAAAACAGTAGAAGAAGGGGAAATCCTACCAGCATCTTCAAGGAATACTATAGCATTAACTATATACTGACTATCAGAAAATAAATTAAATACAGAATCTTTAAACATCACAAAAGCTTGCAATACTGCATTAAGCTCTACCTTTTGAGCTGATTGTTTGGGTACTAAAAATGTAAAAGTTTGATCAGGTGTAACTATTGCTGCTGTACCATTATTTGACCTATCAGTGAATATATTTGGAGCATTCATGATAGGTGTTTTTCTTGTCATTTTTGGGAAAATTACAGGATGCAATGACCAAAAAGACAATAAAATATTAGATGGTAAGTGGTTATCAAATGAAACATTAGATTTGCACATAATTATTGCCCAAGTATTTAACGCATAAGCTAATTCATCAATTTGATTCATAGTATATGGTGTAATAATTTTATTGGGAGAAATTCCAAATACTCCCTTTGCTGTTTTTATTCCTTTGAGTTTTAATTGTCCTAAAGCCTCAGGATACCTAGTAAGAATAGTGTTAGGAGAATAAGATAAATGTATCCATAATAATGGACCTTCTTGCCAAAATACTCCTGTAGGAATATTTTTTGTTGGTAGTACAATAAATAATAAAGGCAAACTTATATCAATTCTATCTAAATGCATATTTTCCATATATGTTTTAATGATTTTTAATGCCTTTCTTGCTTCAGGCGTTAACATTCGGGGTGAATTTGTGTCTGATGGACCTTTTAGGATATCAAATAAAGGTCCCAATTCTCCTGTTTGTATACCTAGATAAGGCCTTATCCAATTTATGTCTCCTAATAACTTTTGAAAGTCATTAAGTAATTTGAGTTGATCTACTCGTATTTGAATTTTTGGTGGACGGACCATGGTTGAGGATAATAGAACTCCTAAAAAATTAATTGGAAAATTTAATTGTACTTTATCTATTGCTATCTCTAGATTATAATTTTTTAATAAGTTTGTAAGTGTGGCATAACATTCTAGCAATGTGTTTTTAGCTTTGTGGGCTAATAATACATCATCCATACAGTGAAATATTTGTAGTTCAGGATTTTGATTTCTAAGTGGCTGGATTACTTTGTTAACATAAATTTGACACATAGTTGGGCTGTTAGCCATCCCTTGAGAGAATACTTTCCATTCATATCTCTGATCAGGTCCTTCATGATTCAGTGCAGGGATAGTAAATGCAAAACGTGGACTATCCTAAGGATGAATTGTAATTGAAAAAAAATATAATCTTTAATATCTATAACTAAAACATACCAAGTTTATGGCAAAGCAGACAATTGAGGAATCCCCAATTGAGCAGGTCCCATAATGACCATTTCATTATTAATGGCTCTTAAATCTTGCAATAATCTCCATTTACAAGATTTCTTTTTGATGACAAAAATGGGAGTATTATGGGGAAATACAGAAGGTTGTATATGTCCTTCAGCTAATTGTTGTTTGACCAGATCATGGGCTATTTTTATCTTTTCTTTAGTCAAGGGCCACTGAGGATCCCATACTTGTCTTTCTGATTTCCATGTAATTTTTATTGTCTCAGTGGCCCTTTGTGAAAATCCAACCCATGTCTCTCTGTTCCTTGATCTATTTGTATTGGTGCTGCTATACCTTGTTCTTGTTTTTCTAATCTTTTTTCTTTCCTAAAACCTTGTCTAGCCATAATAGTGGGTGCATTTTGATTGATGTTATTTGTTAATGTCAAACCTAATTGATCTAGGACATCTCGTCCCCATAAATGTACGGGAAGATGATCCAATACATATGGCTGTATAGTTCCTTCACATCCTTCAGGATCCTTCCAATCTAATTCCATTGCACTTCTATCAGGATTAGTTGCCACTCCTAGGCCTCGAAGCGTTTGAGTGGCTTGTTGTAATGGCCAATGTTTTGGCCATTCTTGATGAGAGATGATGCTAAGGTTTGCACCTGTATTCAGTAGCTCATTAAATTCATGTCCTTGAATATTTAGTTTTAGCATGGGGTGAGAATCTAAATTTAAAGAAAGCATAGCCCAATCTACACCTGTGGAGCCTAATTCCTTGGAACCTCTTTCTACAGCATGACTGGAAAATTTATCATGTAGGCTTGGTATTATTAGTAACTGTGCTATTCTATCTCCTGGTGAAATTACTGATATACCCTTTGGAGAACTGCCTGTAATTTTTATTTCACCTTCATAATCGGGATCAATTACCCCAGGACTTATCAAAAGTCCTTTTAGAGTAGAAGAGGTGCGTCCGAATAATAAGCCTACTGTTCCTTTGGGAAGAGGTGCTTTTACCCCTGTGGGAATGATTTGAACTCCCATCTCTGGAGTTAGTACTGATCTGGCGGAGGCGCAGATGTCCAACCCTGCGCTCCCTCTGGTTTGTCTGATGAGGGATCTGATGGACAATGTGTCCTGCTCACTATCCTGGTGGGGTTCCTGGGTTCCTCCAGTGCTCTGTATATTTGTGGTTTGGGGACCTGGAGCATTGGGGCCTCCTGTCCATTTTTTGGCAACGGAGCCCGATGCCTTTCTCCACAATATCATGGATAAACACTTGGTCCTTATTCGTTTTTCGATATTGGAGTACCCTCTATGTTGGTTTGAGAACGGCATTCATTAGCCCAATGTCTCCCTCTACGGCATCGTGGGCAAGTACCCGGTATTCTACTCCTTTGATACCTAGTTTTGTTAAACCCTCCTCCTATGGGACAATTCCTTTTAAAATGTCCTGTTTGTTGACAATTGTAGCATGTTCTTGGCCTGGCATATAAATACCTGTTTTACTGCAGCTGCCACAATTTGCCCTTGTTCATTAATGTCTCTGGCATCTAAAGCCTGTTTTACTGCAGCTGCCATGACTTGCTCTTGTTAATTAATGTCTCTACATAATTTAATATATGTGTTTAAATCTTCCTGTTTCAATGGTCTAATGATATCTCTGCACCAACGATTCACTTGGACATAAGCCAGTTGTTTTATTAATTGCATTGCTTGTTCTATATTCCCAAAAACTCTGGTAGCTGTTTGAATAAGCCTATCTACAAATTCAGTGTAAGGTTCATTAGCTCCTTGTATTATCTTAGATAATAGACCTTGTACACCTCCATGTCTTTGTAAAGTCTTCCATGCCTTAATGGTATCTACAGCAATTTGTAAATATACACCAGGATCATATGCAATTTGTTGCTGCCGATCCTCATAAGGTCCCTTTCCTAACATATCTAGATTTCTCTGAGGATAACCAGCTGCTGCATTTCGCCTAGCCATCTCCTTGCAAAATTCCTCATTGGCAACCTTTCATAACAGGTATTGTCCTCCATGTAGCACAGCTTTACAAATATTAGCCCAATCTGCTGGCGTCATGTTTAAGTTGGTAATGGATTCGACCAAGCTTACAGTAAAGGGTGCTTGAGGACCATAGGTTGTTACAGCCTCTTTTAGCTCTTTCACTGTTTTGAAATTTAAACCCTGGTAAATTCGCTGACCTCCTACCTCAAATACAGGGCATACTTGAGATCCTGTCTCAGGATCCCAACTATCAACTGCAGGGGTTGGGAGTCTCCTAGCATATGGAGGTGGTGCTGCTGATTAGACACTTATGCCCTCTGGTGATGCCCTCTGTTAGTAGCAGTCTCCTGTAGAGGTGGTGCTGTTGGTTGGACACTTACGCTCTCTGATAGAAAGGTGTTATTTGCAGTCTCCTGTTGTAACTTTTCCCCTGATGGCTTTTTCTGCTCTAAACTTCCTTCCTCTGTCTCACTAGCTTGAAAGACCTTCTCTTTTACTTGAATCTTTTCCTCTTTCTGACTAACTTGAGAGACCTTCTCTTTTACTTGAATCAATATGTCTTCTCCTTCCTCTACCTTTGTCTGAACTGAAGGCTTTGGACTAAGCAAACCAGATACGAACGTCCACAATGGCAATGTGCCAACTGGCAGAGTCCCTGGGTTGTTCTTTTCTATTCTTTTTAAATCTTCACTATGATGGTTCCATTGTGATATATCTAACAACTTCTCCTTAAAAAGCCATGGGCTACATTTTTGTATTATATCAACGTATGCCCTGACTGCTCTTGATTTTACTGGGAAGCCTCCTTCCTCTAATAATTTACTTAACAGTCTTTCGGTTTGTTTTTTACTAATTTCTGATCCCGTATTTCTACTATAATACAACCCAACAAGATGACGCCAAACAAAACCAAGACATAATGCAATAAAAATGGAACAATAATTTATTATATCAGCCTTTCTATCCTCCTGAAATGTGTATCCGTCCTTTCTCTCTATCTGTTCCTCAGACGCAAATAGTTTTTCCTCAGATGTGAGCGGTTTTTCTTCTGTCTCACTCATCTCCAGGGACAGGCAAGATAAAACAAAAATGAAGCAAAAAAAAGAGTAAACTTAGAATGGCTACCCATCCTCTTGCCCTGCCCTCAGGGGCGAGCAGTTTACTTACCCTCAGTTGCTCCCCGTGTGAGCCACCAAATGCTGCAGTCTGGCAGGGCACAATTCAGGAGCCACTTGTCAAAAGAAACTAACTTTATTTTTAGAACTACAAACGCCAAACAAAACAGCTCCTCAGGAAAAAACCCTCAGAGCCCAACTGCCACCACTGGCTTCCACAAGCCTCTCACCCACACAAACCTTCACCACCTCCCACAATCCTCCTGCTCTTGAGGCCGATTGTCTGGGTTGCATGGGCAGAGCCAAATAAGTCCCCCAATGAGCAGCTCCGTGGTCTGAAAGGGCAGGGAAACAGCCCAATGAGCAGCTCCGTGGAGGAGCCAATCAGCTAGATGTTGCTAGGGCCAATGTCAGCCAATCATCAGCTGACAGTCTGAAGGGCAGGGAAACAGCCCAATGAACATCACCGCAGAGGAGCCAATCAGCTAGATGTTGCTGGGGCCACTGTGAGCCAATTATCAGCTGGCAGCTGGAAGTTTGCTGGGGCCCCTTTGGCTGTGGCTCCCAACACCCAGCCTGCCCAGCCCTGATGATTTGCATCTGCCCACAGCACAGCCCACTGCCCTGAGGACTTCTTAAGAGGCTGCTCACACCCTGTGCAGGCGTCAGTCCCAGTCAGGACACTTGCCCTCACATGAGGGCCCCTGCTCAGCTCCTGGGGCTCCTGCTGCTCTGCCTCCCAGGTAAGGAGGGACAGTACTGGGGATTTACTAATCACAGTGTGGTCAGTGCTGCCTGGTTACTCGGAAAAGTTCTCTTGAAACTTAAGGATCATATGAATATTTATTTTTATGTTTCCAATGGCAGGTTTCAGATGTGACATCACGATGACCCAGTCTCCATCCTCCTTGCCTGTGTCTCTTGGAGACAGAGTCACCATCACCTGTAGGGCCAGTCAGGGCATTAGTAATTATTTACACTGGTATCAACAGAAATCTGGTCAAGCTCCTAAGCTCCTCATCTATGTTGCAAACAGTTTGGAATCTGGGGTCCCCTTGAGGTTCAGTGGCAGTGGATCTTGGACAGATTTCACTCTCACCATCAGAAGCCTGGAGCCTGAACATGTTGCCATTTATTACTGTTCAACACATGGAAATAAATAAACATTTTTTAAGTAAATAGATGTAAAGGCAAGAGTAAGAAAATTATCTCAATAATTGCAGGAAAAGCATTTCACTAAATACATGGTCAAAACACTAGAAAACTATGTATAGTAGAGATATATCTTAACACTATAAAAGCTGTCTATCCTACACACAAGGGAAACTTATACTGAAAACAGAAAACTGGGAGAACAAAGGATTACAAACAGGAATGTGGACCCACAGCAAAACAACAACAAAAGAACAAAAGGGTAGGGGCAGGGGTGTCAGAAGCACAGAAGGATGTAGCCAGAGCAAAGAAAAGACATAGTATTTTTTTCCTCTTCTTCCCATTTCTTTCAAAAACAAACACAACACACATGCACACACAACTGTTTCTTCCCTATTAGAAACATAAATAGTACAAAATCGAACACTCTGTTTTTCTCTCTTCAAAAGGCAAAAAAAAAAAAGTAAAAGAAAAGGCAGGCTACAGGCTGCTTCCCAAGAGCCGGCTTACACAGGAGCAGCCAGGGCACTCAGATTTGTGCAACACAGGGAAGCTTGGGCAACAGAGGCAGCTCCAGGGGGAACAGAGGCAGTGTGAAGGGGGCGTCATTTGCTTGACCCCTAAGGAGCAGGGGGTCCAGCTTGTCAAAGTCCAGGGTGCCCTCTCCAAGTTCTGGGAACCCCCGGGGATATCCCTGGGGACCACGCTCTCTCTGTGTCCTGTGTCCTGGGCATCCTCAGGGAGGGGGTCGCCAGGGCTACATCCTCTCCAAGTACTGGGAGCCCAAGCCCCCCCACCAACCCACCCCTCAAGGAGGGGGTCACACACACATCAAATAGAGCAGTAATCTCCAAGATATAAGAAGACCTCAACAATATTAATGCCAAAAAAGTGACATAACCCATCAATAAATGGACTAAGGAACTGAACAGACACTTCATACAAGAAGAAATACAATTGATCAAAAAACATATTAAAAAAGACCATCATATTTAGCAATTAGAGAAATCCAAATCAAAACTATTTCAATACTTCATTTGACTAGAATGTAGTCATAATGGCAATTATCAAGAATACAAGCATTAATAGTGTTCATGAGGATATGGGAGAAATAGTACACTCGTACATTGCTGGTGGTCACATCAATGTAGAGTAGGTCATTTCACAATGTCTAAACTAGGGAACCAACCTAGCTCCCTTCAACAGAAGAATACATAAATAAAATGTGATACACACACACACACACACACAAACACAAACACATACATACACACATGCACACACATGTGTGTGTGTGTGTGTGTGGAATATTACTCAACCCTAAAAAGAATGAAATTATGCCACTTGCCAGCATATGAATGGAACTTGAGAATACCATGCTAATCTAAAAAACCATCAGAAACGTTCCAAGCGCTGAATATTTTATCTGGTGTGCAGATGCTAATTCACAATAAAAGAGACTAGAGAAGATTAAATGCACTTTGGATTAGAAAGAGAAAAGAGTAGGGAGGAAAAGAGGTATGAGGTTTTGAAGGATAATGAAATGGATCAGATGTTATTACCCTGCATGCTTATACAATTACATGACTGGTGCAATTCTACATCATGTACAACAAGAAAAACGTGAAGTTATACTCCATTTATACATGCGGTGCCAATGCATTATACTGTTATGTATAGATAATTGTAACAAATGCCAAAAAGATAGAATCAAACAAATTGCAAAATATAAAAATTAAAACACTGTTGTACTGAAATAGAAGGCAACGTATAGACCAATGCACAGAAAAGAGAACAAGGATAAGCCCGGACATTCCCTTCACAATCATCTTTGAGGAGGGGGTCAATAATACATAATGGATAAAGGATAGTCCCTTAACAAATGGTGCTGAGGACACTCTATGTCCACATGGGGAAGAAAGAAAACCAAGACTTTTCTTACACCATATCAAAACATCAAGTCAGAGAGAAAAATATATAACAGTGAGACATGAGTCCGTAAAATTCCTGGAAGAAAATGCTTGGGTTCCATTTACTAATTTTTTTCCATCCTACTAAGGTGACAAATATGATCTTTACTCTGATTTGATCACTACACAGTGTTGCATGTATCAAAATATCATGCTATACCACACAAGCAAATGAAGATGCTATTTTTCAATCTAAATTAAAAAAAAAGAAAGAAAGAAGAGCATAAGTTTGTGAGCAAAATATAAAAGAAAACACAGAAGAAACACCTTACAACATTGCTTTAAGTAATGGTGCTTTGGCTATGACAGTAAAATGACAGAGGACAGAACCATAAACAGACTAGTATAATTTTATTAAACCAAAAGCTTCTGCACAACACACTAATGCATGAACAGAGAAAATATTTAACTGTTAGAATGAGAGAAATTACTTACACATCACCTGAGAAGAGTATAAAGTCTAAAACACACACACAAAAAAATCCCTATGAAAAACCAGTACACGAGCTGGGCATGTTGGGACATACCTTGAATATCAGTGGATTAAGAAGCTGAGGTGGCAAGATAACAAGTTAAAAACCAGCCTCATAAAGTTAGCCAGGCACTAAGCAAGCAACTGAGACTGTGTCTCTAAATTAAAAATAAATAAATAAATAAATAAATAAATAAATAAATAAATAAATAAATAAATAAATAAATAAAAACTCTGGGGATGTGGCTCAGTGGTTAAGTACTGTGGATTCAATCTCTAGTGGCAAAACCAAAAGGAAACAGAATAGTATGTTGCTTCCAAAGGAATGTGATTCAGGTAAAATTGGTGCTAATCTTCAATGGATATAAAAGTTTAATTGTATAAGATAAACAACTTCTAGATATTTGCAGAATACTTCTGTACTTACACTTTACAATACTATAATGTTAACTTATATGTTTTCAGAGTACATATATCCTACTTAGTGTTCTTACTATTTTGCAAGAGAGGAATGAAGGAAGCAAGTGATGGAGGGAGGAAAGAATGATGGAGAGAGAGGAGGAGGCAGAAGACAGAGAAAGGAGGCCTAGCCCCATGATGCTCTTCTACACAGTCAGGATTTCTGCTCAAAGTGGACCTGTCCTTTATTGAATATTGTGCTATTGCTATCATAATTTTTATTTATTATATCTTACTACTTACTTTTCATAAATTCCAAGAAGACAATGGACCACAGGTATGAACACAGCACACAAATGTAACCTGCAGATATATCACATTTGGCCACCTCATGCTTACTGAGATTTCATTCTCATCAACATAGAAGTCCAGTGGGCCAAGAAATATGGGAGCTAGGAGAAAGTTAGGTCCAATGTGACCATGTCCTATCCACACTTAAGTAAAAAAAGGGAGGATGATAAAACCCAGGGAGACCACACATTAATGTCCAAACAGAATTAGACTTAAATATAGAAAGAAGACATCTTTGTCACTCAAGATACTTCACTGTGTCAGCCCATCTCTCCAGCTGAAGATAAGGGAAAGTAGGGTAATCCATAGTCAGTTTTCTTCCAGTTATTTCAAACTCATTAACAAACCAGGTGGAAAAACTTTCACAGTTATCAAGGTGTAGTAAAAACAACTGCACTGGTTCTGTGTAACACATTCACTTCTTTGGTATTAATGAACCCAACATGTATGTGCAAGCTCTACAATGTGACTTTTTAGTAAGTTTGGATTTAGAATTGATGTGGTATACTTAAAGATGAATGTTAGAAATCTTGCTAATAATTAAAAATGTTATAATAAAAAGGACAATTATAAGACAGACAAACTGTACCGTGATATATGAAGAGATCAAGATCATAGAAGAAATAGATTGCTGTGGCATGATGTCAATGGCACAGGTCACCTGCTTTTAGACAGAGACTCTAAGTTTTCATTTTGCATTGGACCTGAAAAAGTACACGTTTCCCTAAAAATACCAGTAAAAAGGTATATATTTCCCTAGAGAAAGTGCTGATTCTAAGATCTGGTAAGATAAATTAAAAAATGAGCCTTAACATATGAAGGAGGAAGAGAAGAAAGAGTAGGAGGAGAGTCTCCCAAGGTGTCCCATATGTGGATTTCTGAAAAGTGACATAAAAACTAAGGTAAAAATCCTGAAATAGTGAAAGTTGGAAAAATATGACCAATAAAACAAAAACCTTTTACAGCAAATTATAAGTGAAAGCAGAAAATGAGTCTATATTTACTGATAAAACATAATAGACTTCATTGATAAAAAGTGATGGAAACAGACAACTCTTTTATATAGAATAGTTCAAAACAATGCAGGATAATAGCATCCTCTCCTACATGTGAAGCTTAGAATCCTTGTCATTTTATGGATGGGCAAATTCAGTGACTTGATTGCAACAAATAATGAAGGAATAAGGAAAAAGTATTACATTCCCAAAGAATGAACCTGGCACAAATGACTTTTCACAATGGATGGACTGTAGCAATTTAAATGTTTCAGTGACCATCAGGTAACCTCATCATGCTGTAACAACAAGGCATTACAAATCCATACTATTCCTTCCACAATTATTATTATTTTTTAACAAATAACATAATTTTATTTTCTCATAGTTCTGAAGACTGGGATGCACAAGATCAAGATGCTAGCAGGTCCAACTGTCTGGTGAAAATTTGAATACACATTCTTCTCATCAGTGCATGGAACAGTCTCCAAGATGGATCATAGGATAGGCCCCAAAATAAGTCTCAACACATGTGAAAATATCGAATTAATATCATTTAATTTTTCAGTAAAATGTAATAAAATTAGAAATTGATAACAAGAAATTATTTAGTTTATTTTTCATATATTTTTATAGCTGCCAGTGTTTCACCTGCATTTGACTTGATTTTTTGCTTCCTGCAATTCTGTTGACAGTAAGTTGACATCATTAATATAAGACTTTGATTATTTGTGCCACTGTTGCCTTGAAAACATTGAAAATGATTTAAAGATGAGCTATTTTTTTCCACACTGGCGAGAATTAACTCACCCAGTTCAAAAAAATAAAGATTTGACCTGGAATACAAACTGATATGTATAGCTTTACTTAAGATTAAATTTTATTTCATTTTTTTATTAGTTACTCAAGACAATACAATGATCTTGACATATCACACATTTGATTCAAATAGGGAATTAATTCTCATTTTTCCACGTCTACAGATTGCAGGATCACATTGGTTATACATCCATGTGTATACATACAGCAATCCTAGTGTCAGTTGTATTCTTCTGCCCTCCCTATCTCCCCTCCCCTTCCCTCCCCTCCCATCACATCTCTCTACCCATTCTACTGGGACACTTATCTCTTTCTCTTTTTTTCTTCCCTTCCCCCTCAAACCGTCGTATATGTCCATATATCTATTTTGTGAAAACATTCGGATCTCCCTCCATCTTCCATGCAATTGCCCTTCTCCCTCCCATTCCCTCCCACCTCTTTTCCTTCTTTCGTGTAATCTTCTTCTCATGCTCTTTCTCCCTTATATCAGCGAAGACAATCAGCATTTGTTTATTAGGGATTCGCTAACTACGCTTAGCACAATCTGCTCTAATGCCATCCATTTCCCTGCAAATGCAATGATTTTGTTATTTTTTAGTGCTGAATAATATTCCATTGTGTATAAATGCCACATTTTTTTATCCATTCATCTCTTGAAGGGCATCTAGGTTGGTTCCACAATCTAGCTATTGTGAATTGTGCTGCTATAAACATTGAGTAGCTGTGTCCCTGTAGTATGTTCTTTTTGGTCTATTGGGTATAGTCAGAGAAGGGGAATAGCTGGGTCAAATGGTGGTTTCATTCCCAGCTTTCCAAGGAATCTCCACTTATTTAATTAGTTCTCTTTATAGGTGATTGACAGTGACCATTTTCACAAGCAGGAAACAAACCATAAGAATACCCTCTCCCTCAGTGTTGAGTACCTACCTTTCAGTGATCAAATAGAATAATTAGTTTTAATTTGTTTTTAATTAACAAATATTTATTGCATATGTTAATGAAATTGAGCATAATAATTCCAAATGCATGGTACACAGTGATCATATCTAATTATCTATCTTCTACTTTCATTTCTTGCCCTGACCCAGCACCCTTCCTACTATCCAGAAATTACTACATGGCTTCCATATTCCTTTTAAAAAGTCAACTTCAGGGTGTAGGTAGCAGACATGGTAATAAAAAAAAGATTTCTGAAGCCACAAACAAGCAATTGCAGGAATAATCTCTTTCCACATCTCAGAGATCATAAATGTTAACATCTGACTAAGTCTCTCTTTATCTCATTGTGCACAATTAGCAAAACAATCTCCAGCTATTGCCTTCACTAAGCTGACCCTAATTTTTCCATAAATCATCCAATTGCCCTCAGTTCCAACAACCTAAGAAAAGGGATTTCACTGAGATCATCATAAACCACTATGGTGCCAAATCTCAAGGTCTCTCCTTTGCCACACTTTTAGTGGTTTCCAGAACACAAGGTTCTGCCTTTCTTTTAAAATTCATCTCTTCCAAAAATCCATGTCATTACATTTCCCTGGTTTTCTATCTCCTTAACTAGATGCTCTCACTCTCTGCCTTTTTCATAGACTTTTCTTCTCCATTGATAAATATAGGTTTCTCTGAGCCCTAGCTCAGAGAAATGGTCCCTGTACTTCTATATATTCACCCACACCCAGGGTCATGCTCAGTCTCATGGCAGTATTTTCCAAATTCCTCTGCCTCCCAAATATTCATTTTCTTTCCAGTCCTCTCCTGTCACCTTCAGATATGTTCAATTGGATATCTAGGAAAAATCACAACATCAACACAAAAGCCTTCTTCAAGACTAGCACTCTTTTCCCTGCCTCATGTGGTCTTTCTGCCCCATACAGGATTGGGTATCAGCAACTACCCTAGAGTACTCAAGTCAAAAATTCAGCAATTGTCCTTGGTCTTTTCACCATTACACTCACCCCAAACCATCCCCAAACCTTGCTTATCTTAAAGACAATATTATAAACATATATGCGTGTGAGACAGAGAGATTCATATATTCAAAATCATAAATATATAAGTATACAATTATATGTATATTAAATATCTATAAAATAAATAATTATAAATAAGTAAATCAGGTTAAACTAATTTTATTCCTATTACCAAGTCATGCCATCATATTATATCATACATATTCTATTGGTAGTCATACCCATGGGGACAAGTTCTGCTAAATGATCACAAATTCTCATATCAAGGAACTTAAAATCTGCTTTTCCCAAAAAAAAAAAACCACTGATTATTCACTTAGGCCTACATATGCCCAATAAGTGAGATAAAACTTGGCATCTCTGAGATATATTTATTCTATTTATTGGCTTATAATAATCCCAGCATAGAAAAGAGAAAGAAATACCTGCAATATTAGTAAGGACTCCTGAAACATTCCAGGCACAATAGGTGTAGGAAGAGGCCATGACTGAATTGAAACCCTTACCTCACTTTTGAATAAAATTTTGAAAAAAAATACAAATACACAAATACACAGACACACACACACATACACACACAAAAACATACATATATACACTGGGTAGTAAGTGTAATACTCCCTTTCTTAGCTGGATGATTAATTTCATACATGCAATTAATGAGGATTTGTATGAAAAAAATGAAAAAGCTGTTTGTAAAACAAGTAGTGAAGGGCTTTTTAAATGTTTCATAACCAAGCCAGCCAATAAGTAGGCAGACACTCTGGTGGACACTAGAAACCTAAATGGCTTTGCAGATGTGTAAATATTCATAATCAGTCTCATTTCATCTCTTTGTACAACAACAACAAAAAACTACCACCACAATATTCTACCATTTGTTTGATGGTACATGAAGCTAAAGCCTTAACAGTATTTTTACTTCATTAGATCATTCGAAATTATGCACTCTTTGGAGTTAATCTGCAAATTAAAAAAAAAAAACTTATAAAACTAAATGTTTTTTCTTCATTTTATATCCTTTTACACTTTCTGAATAAACATTATATTAAAAATGAAGCTAGATCACAAGTTAATAAATGTATAGATGTTTATTTGCTATCAAGTTAGAATGATTATTTCTTCATGAATTATGCTGTAATTGATAACAAATAAGAAGAAGCTTAATTTAATCTACCTCTTCATCCCTAGTGCAAATTTCTCTCTAGCACTTCTGACACCTTTACCTATCATACTGTGTTAAATACTGCAAACTTCTGGAACATTTATGTAAAATGCTCCAAAAGTTTGGAACATTTTTTTAGTGGTATCTTCCAGAATGGTTCTATGAAACTTTGCACTACCATTTGCTCAGCCTAACAATTTTTTAAGACAATGAGATGTTGATTCGTCATTTTTTTTTGTTTCACCCAAACTTGAAAAGCATCTGTTATGATTAAATCAATATAATGTGAATATATAAATTACTTTTCATAAAACAAATAAAAAGTGATAGCAGCTGTCACATTTTCTAAGGTCATTAGTAATTTTAGAATTTTAAAACATGACTTTTACATATATTTCAGGTTTGTATTTCTGTTTCAACAACAAAAGTAGAAATACATGCTAAATAAGCTTAAAAACAGTCTGCATTAAAACAGTGTTTCTGTAGACCTAGTTGGACAAATAAAAAACTGGGCTTAAAGTGGAGACTTCATGGGTTTTAAGTTAGGGGAGAAAAAAGTTTATGCCACAATTACTTATATAATTTCAATTAAAATCTATTTAGCAAATTGTCTTAGAAATATCTCTTTTGAACATCAAAACAAAACAAGCTTCTTCTTATACTTACAGAAAAATTCTTCATAAATCTTTACATAAGTGCAGCCACTTGGCAGAAAAAAATATATTTTACTCCAAGATTACATCATTTCACGATTTTTTTAAAATTATCATCCTTGACACATTTGCATTCAGAATATTGTCTTTAGATTAAACATAACTAGTTTTTTAAAATACCAAATATTCTTGTTAGCCACTTAGATCTCCAAACAAAGAAAACCTGTCTACCATTATACAAATATATTGAATGTAAGATAGGCAAGAACACCTAACAACAAAGTAACGATTCTGTAATAGATTTCTACTATTAGACAAAAGTAAATAAAACTGCCATGATAAGATAAAAGAATAAATATAATTAAGGTGTGATTACTGTTTTGTCATTAGAGAAAGAAATATCCATTATAGCTCAATAAATATTGGAGGGAAAGCCCACAGCTGCTCAAGTAAAGAACAGGCCTGATCAAATCACCACTAGAAGCTAGACACAATTCAGGGATAAGAGTGACATCTAAACATCTATCAAAGAATAGAACAATGGGCTGCAAAAAGAAGGCAAGTGTTATTTTAGGTTCAGGGTATGCAACATACTGAAGAATAATATTACATGGGCACTGGGGAAAAATAATTAAGCTATTCTCAAAACAGCTCTTTATTAAAGACTGAATTAGGACTATTAAGTGAGGATATTCTTTTCAAATCATTGGTAATCTTAATTTGGTCACTTAATATGTAAATGGTCCCAGCAAGTATAATCAAGTGTGTCTCAAAGTTAAATGTTTAGAGCAAATTAAATTCTAAGGACACAGAGAAACCCAGGAAAATGTCATGGAGACAAAAGATGGCAATCTACATGTCAAAGAGTGCACCTCAAAAGAAATCATTCCAGCAATTACCTTGATATACAAATTCTAGAATTAGAACAAATAAATTTCTATGTAACCCCATTAGTGCATTGTCTTACATTAGCCCTGTGAAACTAATGCACCCCATTTGGACACACATACACTGTCCCTCCCCCTGGCTGAATGAATGTACAATTGGATCACATCACCTTCAAACAGCATTGAAAGTCTGACCTACTGCAAGAAAAGACATTTCTTACTAGAATATTCTTAATGTATGCAAAAACACAGCTCCTTACCTGATGGGGATATAGAGATTTGTGGTATGGCACACTAATACAAAATATGTACTATTTTACCTCCTTAATTAATGTAACTCTTACATCTCTTTGTGTCAAAACATTCCTGGTGAGGATGTTTGTATATAATTTTCATACAAGAACTAGGAGGCCATTGGAATTTACTGGTACATGGGCTACCTGGGGCAGATGGCTAAAACAAAAACAGTAACATTACAAAAGAAATATTCAGTGCCCAAAAAATACTGACATTGATGTGAATGTGATTTTTCTGTTATTTCTACTTGTATGTAATCTGAATATCACACCTATTATGTTGTCAGGAGAAATAATACAGTCCAGATTATTTTGGAAAAGGCATGTAGGTCATTCAAGTGGTAAAGTTCTAAAAGTTTAGAAGATTCACAATCATGAATATTTGTTCTGGCATATTCTGACCAACTCCAGATTTTTCCTGTGGAGACAATTTTCCAGAAGGCTCAGCTAACCTCAGACCACAGATATCATTGTGGGTTTTGTGGTGCACTTCCTCTTTCCACAGGAGACAGAATTAAAATGTAGCTTCTTGATGGTCTACAAGTAGCTCTGCAAAGAGTTTGTCTTACATGTAGGACAGCAGTTAACCCTAACCATCATGGCTGTTTCCACAGGTGAAACTCCCACTGAAAATTTTTATACACAGATTAAAAATAGATGAATATATGCATAGGCCTCCATACATTGGATTACAGAATAAGGTCTTTGGATAATTATTTCAGTAGAAAAACTAGAATCCAATATTTAAATATCCACACCCTATCACACATGTCCCAATATAACCTAATTCGGCCATTGCATGTGCCTGCAAATACTGCCCACCCCTACACACACAGAGAGAAGAAGGTCAAAAGACATTCCAGCTGTGATCCAAGATGAGGATGTGCCTGGATTGCTCTTCTCTGGATTGCTCTCTTTTACCTGTAAATACCTCTTGATACCCTGGTGTGAAGGCTGAGACAACATGTAAATATGCTCAGGACATTTTTGTGCCTAGAACCATGGAAGGTTTGCATACATCATAAAAAAATATTTTTCTCTTGTGCATCTCCATTTAAATGAGAGGAATAATGCACCCTCTCTGGAATGTGTGTGGCTGGTTACCAGAGTTCTAAGTTCTATTTGGTTCTAATGCTGAATAATTGACTTTGATTCTTCAAAGTTTCATCACCTAGGCCACTTCCTATACAAAGACCACGACAAAACATTCTTAAGAGTGCTGAATTTTTTTTTTTATCTGTGTAAAAATACATAAATGGATATGGTCTTTTAGTCTCTTGGGAAGTTGTCAGTACATCTTGTAAAAGAACTATAAGCCCAGTGGAGTTGACTGGTACATGGGCTACCTGGGGTTGGGAGCTAAAGCAAAAACAGTAGGAACAGAAAAGAAATATTAAGTCCCCAGTAAACCCTGACAATGATGAGTGCACCCATTGGTGAAGGCTTCCAGCAGGTTCGGCAGGTGCCCTAGAGTAGACTTGGACCTGGATGGCAACATTAGAGCTTGATTTTTTTTTAGTTTAATCTGGAGGCAGAATGAAAGGATCAGAACAGAAGAGACATCAGAGAGCACAAACATGTGTACAACCCAGCTGTCTCTGGGCTCCCTTGCTCTCTTGTGAGGCATTTTTTAAGAAAAATACCTGCGGTTGCCACACGATGGCATAATTGCACAGACCAAGGCAAACCTGTGCACTTTGTCTGGCTACCCCCCCCTCCCCTGACCTCACCTGAAACTTGGGCCCTGGGCGCTCACCTGCCTTTCCTCAA
Organism: Ictidomys tridecemlineatus; assembly: GCF_052094955.1. Classification (NCBI taxonomy): domain Eukaryota; kingdom Metazoa; phylum Chordata; class Mammalia; order Rodentia; family Sciuridae; genus Ictidomys; species Ictidomys tridecemlineatus. Next base: position 20,823,070 of record NC_135488.1, on the reverse strand, counting down.
AACTAAAAAATAATCTGCCCAGGGGTGCATTCATAATTAGAGCTGGACACTCTGCACTTTACAAAGAAAAAAAAAATAGCATTATAAACTGCTCACCTTTTCCTGCTTGTTTTGATGCAAACAGAGCATATCTGATTCAAAGCAGAGTTCTGTGTCTTACTCCCCAAATATCAGGGTTTCAAAAAAATCACATATTACAGACAATACTAATTGTTAAGAGAGGGTCAAGGGTCTCTCTCTTCAAAGAGAAAAAAAATATTTGTCTTTCATTTTGAATTCAGGAAAACTAATTCCAGATTTTTCTAATTCTATGAATAACTCCATATATGTGCCAATAAAAAAATAGCTGAGCTTAATGCTAGCACAGACCCTTGGTCATGGCACCCTGCTCCTCTGTGCCCTAGTTAAACCATGGGCTTCCTTGAGATTACCTGCGTTCTTGAATTCCTTCACCTGCATATCAATGCAAAAGGGGTGCTGTCCCTTCTGCTCCTCTTTGCATCATTCTGAACTTCTACCTCATTTTCATGACTGAACACCTTTGCATACTCCACTTGGGGAGAGACTCAGAAAATTCTGGAATAAACCTAAAGACATTTCATTATCAGACAATGATGCTATCAGTTTATTTCTATTTTCCTATGCATTATTTTTAAATTTGCGTTATTTTAGTTGTTCTTCTTAATTAAATATGTCATAGAATTTATTTTGGTAAACTTAAACAAGCATAGGAATTCCTATTTATAATTCATAATTGCCAGACACATGTGAAGAACTGCATTCAATCCTCAGCACCAAAAAAAATAAATAAAATAAAGGTATTGTGTTCATTTATAATTATTCTAATTCTGAATCTCATTGCTGTTGGTGGATATGATGATGGAATTTATTTATATATTTTTATATGCATACAACCTAAAGTATGTTACATTCATTCTTCTGTCATTTCTATTCATATCTATTCTATCTTTCTTGAATGCTTCTTTGGATAATCTACTGAACTTCTCCTCTTTCCCTCCCTGAATTATTGTGGTTTAGCCTGGACATGTCAGCAAAAACATTTCACCTATTGTTTTTTTTGGATTCTCTTTTTTCACTTAGCATATCAATCTCCATATCCATTTATTTACTGGCAATTTCATAGAGTCATTCTTCTTTACGGCTGAGTAATATTTTATTGTGTGCATATATACAACAATTTCTCTATTCATTATCTGTTGATGGGCATCTAGCTTGGTCCCATAGCTTAGCTATTGTGAATTGGGTTGCTAAAAACATTGGTGTGGCTGTGTCACTGTAGTATGCTGATATTAATTCCTTTGCATATATTCCAAAGAATGTGATAATTGGTTCAAAATTCCTAGTGTTTTTTTTTTAAATCTGCATACTGCATTCCACAGAGGTTACACAGATTTGAAGTCTCACCACAATTATTGAGTGTTTTGTTTCCCCCACATCCTCACCAAAATTTGCTTTTACTTATATTCTTGATAATTGACATCAAAGTTAGTATGAGATGGTTTTTAGTTTTAATTTGCATTTCTCTAATTGCTAGAGATGTTGCCTTCTCAGTGTTTTTCACTTTTGCTTCTCAGTAACAACATCCATTGTATTCTGGGGACCAGTTTTGCTTTAATTATGAAGTGGGGACAAGATTTCACTTGAAAGATTGACTGGGAAGGTTAAGGCACATGACCGTGAGTCCAGGAATGACTTGTACACAGTTGTCTTGCCCATGATTATGAGAAAAAAATACATATGGGGAGAGAAGGGAAAAAGGATAAGGGAGCAAGAAAGGAATGAAACATATTGGGGCCAAAAACCACACCTTTCCCAATGAAGTGTAGGTGAATGGAAACTAGGCCTGATCCTCAGATTTTGGGGAGAGAGATGGGTTATTTCACCAAAGACCAGTTCCTTAGCTAAGCCAAGCTTAGACTGGTAGCAATGTGCCCAAGATGCTCCCAGCTATGGTGTGCCATGTATCTCTAGAAGTAAAAACTTGAGGTAAGTATCTTCTTGAATTTTCAAGGTTAAATTAATGAAGCAAGCCTTTTAGGGGAATTTGGTCCAGGAGCTGACCGTAATACTGGCACAAACTCTTGGTCATGGCAGACATGACCCACACTACCCTTGTATTTTCTGGCCAGTAGAGGTAGCAGTCCCAACAAAGAAGGGGACCACAGCTCTAGTTTTATCCAGGTGTAAACAAGCAGCATGTCAAACTATGGCCTTACACAGAGCTGATGAAGGAACTCCCTGTGTGATTCTGCTGTCAAAATGAGCAGCAAGAAGAGAGACAGAAAAACAGACACAGAGAACTGTGGCTGTGGCACATGGCAGGTACTAGTGACCTTGAGTTCTCTTACAATACTGAAGAAAGAGCAAGATGTAATTGTATACCTCCTGAGGTCAGGTTCAGAGCTCAACCCCCAAGCAACACAAACACATTCATTCTCATTGGAATGTCCATTCTAATTCTTAAAATTTAAAAAACAATAATGCTCAAGACCACATGCACTCTGCAAAATACAGTGTCATTCTTCTTGGTGTGGCACCTCCTATGAAGGACAGGTTAGGCACCTGGATGAGCTTCCTAGCATAAATTCTTAGGGACAGCTGTTTAGGGCATACAGGCTGGACTTGGGTATCCCAGGCCACTCTGAGGCACTGAGTGGTAACAGGGATTAGACTTGGGTCATATCTTTCTATATTTGAATGTACTAGTCCAGAAGTTCACTAGGTGCACTATAGTTGTACATGGGTTGAAACATTTTGCTCAAGAAATGTAGCATCACCTAGCACAGTAGTAATCTCATCACACATGCAATTAACTATTTTTTTACATATAAACATTATCTGAATTAAACCATCCATATTTTTAAACCATCATTCTTAGGTCTGCATAAGAGCCTTTAGAAGAGTTGCACCATAGATACTCAGCCATATTGCTATCTTGGATGCTTAGCTTCCTTATAATTTTTAGCTATTCAAAAAATAATCTGTAAAATATAAACATTTTACCCCAAATAATAAAACAAGAAGTGAGTGCAGAGAAAGTATTCTTGGTTGGGGAATGATTTCTGTTCTCTCCCATCCCTTTTCAACAAGATCACACTTTCTTGGAATTCTACGTGTTTGGGAGAATATCTGTCCTTAAATTGTTTGGACATCTGCTCCTTAGACTCTTTGTGTCTCTCACCCGTACTCAACTGTCTTTCTGGTGTAGTTGTACTGAGTTTGAATAGGTGGGATGCATTGACCTTCTAAGGATGACCCTTACCAAACTGAGAGATGAGCCAGACTTAAACCCAGTTGTGAAACAGGGCTGAGCAGAAGGGATCTAAGTAGCCAACTGTGAAAGAAAAGCCACAACCTGCCTTCTTGAAGACACAATGACTTTATATTGATTTCTGAGAGAGACAAAATGTCCTTTATGTGCAGCCTTCTGGTTTAAGCAGTCACATGAAGCCTTTTCCACCCACAGGATAAAAAGTTTTGGAGTCTTCAGGATGAGGGCAAGGTGTGGTGGGGTTCTTTATATCCTTTTGTTTTTTCAAGTTTTTTTTTAATTTCTATTTCTATAGGATCATTAGCTACTAGGATGTCATGTGGTTCATCTGCTAGGTGAAAGAAAGTCATTATGTCTACATGGCTGTTCCAGAGAGACTAAACAATTTTAGAAGGAGAAGTTTTCACATTCTATCCTTAGAGAAAGGAGATCAAAGTCATTTGTGATAGAAATAATCACAGTTGAATAAAAGAAAACCTTGTGCAAGGAATCAGGGGATATTGATCAAATACAGCTCTATCACAGCTGTTTTTGCAAGATAGTTAAACCAGGTCCCTGAGGACTGACTTTTTTCTCTTCACAGTTACTGGTATTTGTTATTACTCTCAAAGGCCCTCCTTGATTTTGGGGTTTGTGGCCTCTGTGTCTTCCCCTGAAATTTGGTCTAAGACAGACATTTGTGCAGCAGGTAGGCAGAAGAAAAGTGGGCAAATATGTGTATGGCCTAGCACTGCCGGGCTTCCTGGATACACTGTGCAAACCTGGTGACTTCTTTCCTGGGCACTTAAAGCAATAATCACACTAAAGGTGAAATGGGAATTATAACATGATACAATGTTCAGGCCAAATAGTGCTAGAAGAAACCAAGGCCCCTGAATAAATTTATACACCTATAAAACTATGTGTTCAGAAACTAGGGTTGCAGTGGCCAGGACCTAGAGCCTGAGAATAAGGTGTGGAGACTTGGCCACATTTTGGGTAGGATAACATGGCATCCTGGTTTAGAGGAGCTGGTACTTCCTTAGACTTGCTCTTAGAGTGCAGAGGAAATTGCAGGAATGGAAAACTGCATGTGGAGGAGGAGCATAGGGTTCATTTGTGTTCTGGTGTGACCTGGTAGCTCTAATTTTAGAAGTTGATTCTGAAGACCCCACCTCAGTTTTGGGAAGATATTAAATGGTGAACAGATGGCTAGCCATTCATTTAATACTTTTATCAAATTTTAAAACTATTTTTTATTTGAGGCAAACATTACTCATTTTGATTTAAAACTGCCACAAACACTTAAGGTTTTGAGGACATTTCTGTAAGTATAACAGGCAAGTTGACTTAAGAAAAATAAGTGAACAAAAAACAATAGTAATGCCAAAACTGCAAAGGTGATATGGGAATATATATATGTATCAATCACTAGAAGGTATCAGTAGGCAGGGAGCCTCCCAAACTCAGGAACAAACTTACCAGTACAGGGCCTATGTGAAGTTCTGTCAGGGAATCTTTATCTTTCCTGCTACCCCTCTTTTTCCTCTATGTCAATTAGAAGCTTCTTGCACTTGATAGAGACTAACCTTGAGCTGGGAGGTCAAGACTGATTCAAAACAGTCTGGATTTGTCTTTATATTCAGGTCTACCACTTTCAAGGCCAGTGGCCTTCGACAGGAATTTTAACCCCCTCTGAGTTCTGTTTTCCTCATCTATGAATTGGGGATGTCCTGAGCCCTGAGTGCTTGAACAGTGTCATAAACTAACATAGACTTCTCAGCTCCTCAGTATAGACAATGGCTTCCCTGAAGATCAGAAGGGAGTCTAATGTGTTATTTGTCTCCAGAGTCTGTTTTCTCTTCTTCCAGAAAATGCTTGTGTTTTTTCCTGGGAATACCCTTCTGCATTCCACTCCATGTGGGGTGAGTCAGACAGGTTACCCAGACCAGGACATGTTAGCATGAAGCCCCCTGAACAAGTGGCTCTTAACCTGCCAAGTTGGTTTGAGCTGGCCTGGACATACTGTTCCTGAGCCCACAAATAACTGTAGAAAGTGTAGAAAATGAGCATGGAAACCTTATTGCCCTGTAATGAAATGGGAAAATGAAATGGGAAGTGAGAGATGAAAGGACACTGATTCCTGAAATCACCTGTGCCTAAGTCAGAACTACCTACAGATATTTTACTTGTAAAAGAAAACAAATTTTGGGCCAGGTGCAATAGCACATGCCTGTAATCCAAGTGGCCCTGGAGCCTGTGGAAGTAGCATCCTGAGTTCAAAGCCAGCCTCAGCAATACCACAGTATTAAGCAACTCTCTCTCTAAATAAAATTCAAAATAGGGCTGGGGATGTTGCTCAGTGGACAAATTAACTCTGAAAGTGTTTGTTTGTTTCTTTTACTGTATTAAACTCACATTTATAAGTGGGCATACATTTATAGCCAATAATTTGTTTTTAGTTTCAGGCAAATTCTTTTTTTTACTAGTTCTGCAATGCATATTAAAACCACATCAACTGAGATACTTTTCTTGAGTGAGTAGAACAGGTAAAGAAAGGTTATTGTTTCCAGTTTCTTGAGTGTCCCTTGAGCAGGGATAACTTCTGATTGGCTGTATGTACTAGTGGTTTGAATAGGCTGAACAGAATTTGTGGGTGGAGATCAGATCATTGCTTATTTCTAAACTAAGATTCATTTATTGAGCCAAGCATTTGCCAGAGCCCCTTATGCTGGAGATACAGGATGGAAATGATTCTCTGATTGAATTTTTCTGGTTATCCAGTGCACAGCCTTACCATTTGTTTTGATAATTTTCTAGCATAAATCACCTCTCATGCAAATCTTTATTTGAAAGTGATGAAAATGCACATGTATCTTGTGGAGACATCTCATTCCTGGCCTCAAATACTGTGGATGATGACTATCCTAACCTCATTGGTTATTTGAACAGAGAAGTGGGAACCAAAGATCTTTGCTGCACAGGAACTGGACTCAACCTTATCTCCTGGTGGTCCTAACCACTAGAGTATGAGAAAAAAGACAGTCACACCATTTAGCTTTATCTTAGCTCTATCTTTTGGCTTTTGCTGAAAGAGCTGGAGACTACAACTCTATAAATCTTGAAAGTGTAGCTGGAGCAAATTTAATGTAAATCATGAGAACTTTTTAAATGTTTAATGATACAAGGTCGGTGACTTTATATAAACTGAGACAGTAAGAAAGTCCCCTTTCAAACTCTAATTCTTGTAACTAAGTCAGAAAGATTTCAGATATTTCACTCAGAAAAGCAGGCAATACTTTATTGAAGGGATAAACAAGGAAAGGGGACACTCTCAAAGTATATAATGGGTCCTCTGAAAGGGGAGAGAGACAGTGTCCCTTTCATGCAATCCACTTTAGTTGGGTATCCCAGAGAAGTTTCCAAAAAGTACCACCCAGGCCTACTACTTGACTTTGAACTGACACCTGGATGACATCCAATTGTCAAGTCCCCACTGCTAGGATAACTTTAGGTCACCTTGGCCAATGCAACTGATTCTCATTGAATTATTATTTTTTTTATATTGGTTACTCAAAACATTACAAAAATTACAGAATCACATCGGTTACACATCCACATTTTTACATAATGCCATATTAGTAACTGTTGTATTCTGCTACCTTTCCTATCCTCTACTATCCCCCTTCCCCTCCCCTCCCATCTTCTCTCTCTACCCCATCTGCTATAATTCATTTCTCTCCTTATTTTTTCCCATTCCCTTCAAAACCTCTTAAATGTAATTTTGTATAACAATGAGGGTCTCCTTTAATTACCATGAAATTTCTCTTTTTTCTCCCTTTCCCTCCCACCTCATGACTCTGTTTAATGTTAATCTTTTCCTCCTGCTCTTCCTCCCTGCTCTGTTCTTAGTTGCTCTCATTATATCAAAGAAGACATTTGGCATTTGTTTTTTAGGGATTGGCTAGCTTCACTTAGCATAATCTGCTCTAATGCCATCTATTTTCCTGCAAATTCCATGATTTTGTCATTTCTTAGTGCTGCATAGTACTCCATTGTGTATAAATGCCACATTTATTTTTATCCATTCATCAATTGAGGGGCATCGGGGTTGGTTCCACAGTCTAGCTATTGTGAATTGTGCCACTACAAACATCGATGTGGCAGTATCCCTGTAGTACACTCTTTTAAGATCTTCAAGGAATAGTCCAAGAAGGACAATAGCTGGGTCAAATGGTGGTTCCATTCCCAACTTTCCCAAGAATCTCCATACTGCTTTCTATATTGGCCGCACCAATTTGCAGTACCATCATCAATGTACAAGAGTACCCGTTTCCCAGCATCCTGGCCAGCACTTGTTGTTGTTTGACTTCATAATGGCTGCCAATCTCACTGGAGTGAGCTAGTATCTTGGGGTGGTTTTGATTTGCATTTTTCTGACTGCTAGAGATGGTGAGCATTTTTTCATGTACTTGTTGATTGATTGTATATCCTCCTCTGAGAAGTGTCTGTTCAAGTCTTTGGCCCATTTGCTGATTGGGTTCTTTGTTTTCTTATTGTTTAATTTTTTGAGTTCTTTGTATACTCTGGATATTAGGGCTCAATCTGAAGTGTGAGGAGTAAAAATTTGTTCCCATGATGTAGGCTCCCTGTTTACCTCTCTTATTGTTTCTCTTGCTGAGAAAAAAACTTTTTAGTTTAAATAAGTCCCATTTGTTGATTCTTGTTATTAACTCTTGTGCTATGGGTGTCCTATTAAGGAATTTGAAGCCTGACGCCACAATATGTAGATAGGAGCCAACCTTTTCTTTTATCAGATGCATAGTCTCTGATTTGATATCAAGGTCCTTGATCCATTTTGAGTTGACTTTTGTGCATGGTGAGAGGAGGGGATTCAGTTTCATTTTGTTGCATATGGATATCCAGTTTTCCCAGCACCATTTGTTGAAGACGCTATCCTTCCTCCATTGCATGCTTTTAGCCCCTTTATCGAATATAAGATAGTTGTAATTTTGTGAATTGGTTTCTGTATCCTCTATTCTATACCATTGGTCCACCTGCCTGTTTTGGTACCAGTACCATGCTGTTCTTGTTACTATTGCTTTGTAGTACAGATTGAAATTTGGTATCGCTACACTTCCTGATTCACACTTCCTGCTTAGAATTGCTTTTGCTATTCTGGATCTTTAATTTTTCCATATGAATTTCATGATTGTTTTATCTATTTCTACAAGAAATGCCATTAGGATTTTGATTGGCATTTCATTGAACCTATAGAGAACTTTCGTAATATCGCCATTTTGATGATATTAGTTCTTCCTATCCATGAATAGGAAATATTTTTCGATCTTCTAAGATCTTCTTCTATTTCTCTCTTAAGGATTCTGTAGTTTTCATTATATAAATCTTTCACCTCTTTTGTTAGCTTGATTCCCAAATATTTTTTTTTCTTTGAAGATATTGTGAATGGGGTGGTTTTCCTCATTTCCAGTTCAGAAGATTTGTCGCTGATATACAGGAATGCCTTAGATTTATGCGTGTTGATTTTATATTCTGCCACTTTGCTGAATTCATTTATTAGCTCTAGTAGTTTCTTTGTAGAACCTTTTGTGTCTTCTACGTATAGGATCATATCATTCGCAAATAGTGATAATTTAAGTGCTTCTTTTCCTATCTTAATGCCTTTAATTTCTTTTGTCTGTCTAATTGCTCTGGCCACTATTTCAAGAACTATATTGAATAGAAGCAGTGAGAGAGGGCATCCCTTTCTTCTTCCAGATTTTAGAGGGAATGCCTTCATTTTTTTTCCATTTCAAATGATGCTAGCCTAAGGCTTTGCATATGTAGCTTTTAAAATTGTGAGGTAATTTCCTGTTATCCCTAGTTTTTGTAACGTTTTGAACATAAAAGGATGTTGTACTTTGTCAAATGCTTTTTCTGCGTCTATCGAGATGATTATATTGTTCTTATCTTTAAGTCTATTGATGTGGTGAATAACGTTTATTGATTTCCGTATATTGAACCAGCCTTGCATCCCAGGGATGAATTCTACTTGATCATGGTGCACGATATTTTTGATATGTTTTTGTATATGATTTGCCAAAATTTTATTGAGGATTTTTGCATCTAAATTCATTAGGGATATTGGTCTCTAGTTTTCTTTCTTTGAGGTGTCCTTATCTGGTTTGGGAATCAGGGTGATATTGGCCTCATAGAATGAATTTGGAAGTTCTCCCTCTTTTTCTATCTCCTGAAATACACTATGGAGTATTGGTATTAGTTCTTCTTTAAAGTTCTTGTAAAATTCTGCTGTATATCCATCTGGTTCTGGGCTTTTCTTGGTTGATAGTCTTTTGATGGCTTCTTCTATTTCCTCACTTGATATTGGTCTGTTTAGGTTGTTTACATCTTCCTGAAATTGGATTCTTAACCATAAATTCTTGCAGATTTTAGAGCTAGGAAAAAATATTTTTATTTCTCTTGGTTTAAGAATGTGATATATGGAAAGAGTAACAAAAGTTCCCTTCTTAAGGGTAACACGGCTTCTTCTTATGAACATTATTTTATACCCAATTTTTTCCTGCAGATAACAGTTTACTGAAGAATGTGATATACCCTGACCACTTAAGTCAGGCCAGGTTGCAGGTTAATTTCTTCATGATATAAAAGCATGTGGGGAACAGCACAGTGATCCCCACTTTTATAGAATTATTCCCTGAACCGCATGCTCTCCCCACTCAAATCTATCCCCTTTCATTTAGCAAGAAGTAGTTTAGCCTAAGTAATACTATGGTTGATACTGCGTCCCAAAGACTGGGCCCCAGACAAACATCAGTTTTAACAGAGAACTGGATAGAAATGTGAATTCTCAGATTGCAGTTCAGCCTTATTATATGAGACTCCGACTGGCTCAAAAATCTTAATTTTAATTATCCATTCAGTTTTATGGTTGGGGCTTAAAATCTGTGCCCTGATTTAGTCTCTACTCCAAGAACTATTTTTTTTCACCACTTTACAAAAAAAAAAAAGTTATTATGACCTCATTAACTTACAGCTTAATGACCTGCATCCAAAATTGTCTAGTTTCAGCCCTGATGAACAGATCCTGAGATTTAAAGGGCTGGGTGCATGGATCTCTACTGCTGAGATGTTCAGGGAATCCTGTTACAATGACCCCAATAAGACCTTCAATCACAACACCCACAGCTAAGAGTCAAATCCCTGTAAACTTTTTAACTGTTACTTCTCTTCCAGAGATTAAAGCAATACCAAATCTCTTGTTTAAAAACTCTAAAGGGGGCTGGATTTGTGACTCAGTGGAAGTGTGTTCTCATAGCATGCATGAGGCACTGGGTTTGATCCTCAGCACCACATAGAATTAAAATTCAAATAAATTGCATCCACCTCAAATGAAAAACAAAATATTTTAAAAAATAAAAAAAGAATCTCTAAAGGCCATGTTACTGCACTATAACCATGATAACCATGGACCATTGTTTTTTTAAATAAAGATTCTGCATCATGATGTACAGATACCCACAGTTGCCAGATAAGACCACTAGATGGTGAGCATGTTTTTTGTTTTGTTTTCTTTTGTTTTTGTCAAAGAAGGGCACTCTGCAGGTAACTGGGGGCTTCTGTTGGTTGCTTCCATCATAGTCCTTGAAGTGTCCTGTGCTGAGGCAGGTTTTACTTTAGATTCTAGGAAGTTATATGAAACTAGGGTCTTTGACTACAGTACTACTATAGTACTGTAGCTGGAAATTTTTTTAGAATGGTACAGGTCCTCCTCCCCATATAGGACAGGCAGACTATTTCCCCACAGACTGAAGTCCTGGTGGTGGCAGAGATATGGTCATAGGCGCTAATAATAACAATCTGGAGGAGAAAAGTAGAGACAATATTTTCTTCTCCTAAAAAGTATAATCTGGTTTTATGAACACCCAGAACATGTGGCCTGCCTTTTTTGATGCTTTAACGTGTTTATAAGGAAGGTAACTGAGAAGGTAGGAAGATATCTTAAATTTGAATCTTGGCGTAAAAGCCTAGCTCTACTCCAGACTATAGTGGACTTTATCTGCTAATGTACCTCTTTTGCAACCCATGTTTACAACAATGGTGCAACAGGAACAGTGCCTGCACAATTCCCACATTCCAGGTGCAGTGCCCCTCCTTTGCACTCACCTCTGGCAGCCCATTGTGTTCCCCAACTCTAAGAGGGGGAAGGCCTAACAGAAAGAAGGGGCTTCAGTGCCTCCTCATGAAAAAGATCAAGTGGTACAGGTTGCAGATGTAGTTGCTCTGGCCCTTTTGAGATTTATAGATTTTCCATTGCCCTGAGAGTTCTTTGAGTTTGTTTTATGCATATGTAGAAGATGCACATAAACACATGCACTGTCACAGAGAACAGTTTTTAACAAGCAGTACTGAAGAGGCATTTGGGAAGCTCCACAGTTGGTCAGGAGATGAGGGTGTGGGAGATGATGGATAAAATGGGAAAGAGACTTCTTTGTATTTGTGCAGGAAGAAAAGATGAGACAGCATAAGTGGATTTAGGGTTAATATGTTATAATTTCAGTGAGCTTTAGGGGGCATGAGCCATCTCTGGTATTCTGGTACCTGGACCTGCCATGATTAGATCAGACAAAGCTGATTTTGGATGCTGGGAGCATAACAGGAAGGATATTGGTAGTATGGAAATAATATTAGTTAATTTTCACATGAACAACTTGGGAAGATGGCTAACTATTTCTAAGAATTAACTCTCTACAGAAGGTCATGACTGGGTGAACTAGAGCATGCCTGGGTGTGGTGGTCCATACCTATAAATCAAGGGATTCAGGGGACTGAAGCTGGTGGATTTTAAGTACAAGGTCAGCCTGAACAATTTATTGAGACCCTGGCTCACAGTGAAATTTACAAAAAAAAAAAAAAAAAAACATCTAGGTATCTTCTTCCAGTGTAGAAAAACAGCTGTAGAAGGATCATGAGTTAAATCCCAAGTACCTTCCTCTGCCCCCAAGATACACACACACACACACACACACACACACACACACACACACACACACACACACACACATACACACAGTCAAAGAATATATCCCCTTCATGGTCAGCAAAGCCCCATTGTCAAAGAAAGAGAGTCCAGGTTATAAAAGGCTGTGGTAACACAAGTACATTCTATTTCCAGAAAAAAAAAAAAAAGGAAATGACTCTGTAGGTCCTTCTAGAGGCTTGCTCTCTACTCCCTCAGGCAAGAACCTGTGTTTGTGATGATGATGATGATGATGATGATGATGATGATTTTGCTTCACTAACCCTATAGGCCCTTTTGGGTGATTGCAGAGCAACAGGTCTTTTTGTTTTAATAGAGTATCTTCCAGTGAGGCCTAAAGCTTGGCCAGCAGAGCAGAGAAATCTAATGCCTGTCATCAGTCTCTCCTCTGTCCTTTAGTCCTCAATTTACAACCAAGTGATACCTGCCTGGGGCAAGCTCAGGATGTTTGGGACAAGGCAAACTACTCAGGTAGAGAGATGAGGGCAGGGCCCTGGCTTTGAATCTCACTGGACCTTTTTTTTCCTCTGGTATAGCAACTTTGAAGGGGAAAGTGAAACACTGCACAGAAAATTGTGGAATGTGCAGGATCAGAAGTTAAATGTTTTTCTTGTAGATGGCAAGATAATGTCCCAGGCCCCCTGATTCAGCATGGGGTTGCAGATTCTGATTGCCTGAATATGTGTGTGTGTGTGCACACGCACATGTGCGCATGTGTGCAGGTGAATGCAGGTGGAGTCCTCAATGACTCACTATTTATTCCTGGAATAGAAGAGCTGGAAAGACTACATCCTCAATGGGGTTTCTGCTAAGGAAGAATCTTGTCTGATGTTCAAGTACAGGCATCTGGCTCAATATTGATAACTGACCTGAGACTGGTAAGGTTTGGGAAGGATGATAGAACTCTTGGTCAGAGAGTTAGTAGCACCACAATCAGGGCCAAATTAATAATTCTCCTGCCTTCAGGATTTAGGTATCTTCTGATAATATGCTGTGTTTCTCCTTTTGCTCCTTTTTTTTTTTCTTTCCTCCTTCCTCACTACTTTAAGACAATCATTGTGCTTAAAGCACTGGAGAGAAAACAATAAATTAGAAAAATCCCAGTTTTTTTTTCCAGCATGTATGATCTACCCCAGAGTTCCTGAGCCTAAGCATGGTTAAACTTAGAGACCAAAGACTTATTTTTGGCAAGGGGCTTGCCAACCATGATGATGTTTAGTAAACCTATTCCCTACCTTGAAAATAAAAAATGCCTCTAAAAGGCTCAATGTCCACAGGGTGTAACCACTGCCATGGCTGAGAACTTCTGAGCAGTGAAGTATAAAGCTAAGTTCACACCTGCAGTGGAGTTTGCAAGGATGTCTCTGTGTCTTCTTGGGGGTCTCTTTTATTTAGAGTTATGATCTTCCTAAGCTTTGCCACATTATTGATATTTGTATGGTTTCTCCCCAGTATGAATTCTCCGGTGTTGGTGTTGTTCTTTTATTAACAGCTTTGTCACCTTCTTTACGTTGCTATGGGTTTTCTCCAGTGTGAATTCTCTGGTGTTGATTAAGTCATGATTTTTGAGTCTGAATTGTGATCATGAAGTAACTATAGCTATTATCATTTTTTTAATAAAAGCTTTTTAAATGTTGCAATTGTTCAGACTTATGCACAGCAAAAACCTGAGTCTGATGACCAAAAAACCTGAGTCTCTTTGTCTTTTTTTTTTTGTACTTGGGATCAAACAAAAGTGCTCTCTACCACTGAGCCACATTCCAAGATCTTCCTAAGTAGCTTAGATTCTTGTAAAATTGCTGAGGCTGGTTTTGAAACTGTGATCCTCCTTCCTCAGCCTCTCCTGCTGCTTGGATGAAAAGTGTGCAGCACTGTGCCCAGATGAAGACTGAGTCTTCCAGAATCCTGAAAGAACCTGAAGTACTTCAGTGGAAGAGATTTCCTCATACAATATTGACTGTTAAAAACATCATTTCCTGGAAAGAAAATTGAGGAGCCAAGGATGGATTCTGGGAAAGATGTTAGCTATCTGAGCGTTCACAATGTGGCTTGGGACAGACATTTTTCCTGGGTGACACAACTGTATCCCTGTAAGTGTTACTGGCAGGATGGACTCATCAGTCCAATGCTTTTCATTGACACCATTTTTTAACAATTCTTATATTTTTTTCAAATGTAACACAATCATTGATTTAAAAACTTTTCAGGGCTGTGGTTTTCTTTTAAGAGAAAAAAGGGCAACTATGATTTATCAGGAACTGGCTCAGTGTTCTCAAAAACAGATGTCATATGCAAGCAGAGCAACACATTGGTACAAAGACACACAGTGCTACCCCTGATCTGCTAGTAACTGCTATAGTATGTTTAGGGGTGGAAAAAGGTAGTATGCTTCTTTCTCATATGTGCAAACCCTCTGGAGGATCAAAGACTCAAAGTCATGTATGGAGTATCAGGGCTCTCAGGGTCATAGACAGGCCTCCTGCTGTCTATTCAGTGTGAGCATTCACACCCAGTACATGTGTGAATTTAACCACAACATATATTGTATTTTGCTTTTCAAAATCTTTGTTTCTCAGCACCTGGTTTCAAACTTGTGAACTCTGCATTTGATGTAGAAAGCTAAGATGTATGATTTGAAAAGCTAGAATCTGATGCCTGAAGTGTGACAAAAAATATATTTTTAATGCTTTTTATGCCCATAAAATCCTGAGTAAAATTTAACCTCAGAGCAAAAGACATTGACATGCATGCTTGTCATCCAAGCAGCACAGGAGGCTGAGGCAGTAGAACCACAAGTTCAAACCCAGCCTGAGTACTAAAAGTGAGGCCTTAATAAACTCAGTGAAATTGTGCCTATAAATAAGTACAAACTAGGGATGTATGTGGCTTAGTGTTTGAGTGCTCCTGAATTAAATCCTCAGTATACCCCCAAAATAAAATAAATAAGACATTAAAAAAGGAACATGCTGTCCATCTGAGGTTATTAGAAAAACATTGATGTGATCATAGACTTTAGGCATAAGATGGTTTTATTAATGTGTCAGTTTGACACAAAAGAGGCCTTTAAGTAGAGAGATAGCTTTGGAAACAAAGTATGATTTGAATTTAATCAATTCAAACAAAAACCGATGAAAGGACAAGTGAACCTGGAGAGGTCCACAGAAAAAAAGAGGGCCAAGGGTCCAACCATGCTTCCTGCCCACTTCCATGGGCTCCTGTGCCAGTTGGGCAAGGGTTGAGGTTTCATGGAGTGAGCACTGCAGAGCTATCTCTGGACAATTGTAATTTTTTGTTCCAGTAAGAAGTTTCTGGTGACGAATGAGGTGTGATCTTACAACAAATGGCTTTTACAGTCTATAGATTTTTGAGAATTGTCTCAAGTATGAATGACCTATTTCTTGTTAACAATTGAAGCACACTTAAAACTTTGCCACATTCATAATATTAACATGGCTCTTATCCAGTATGAATATTTGGTGAACAACAATACTTTTCATAATAAAATAGCTTTGCCACATTCTTTGCATTTGTACAGTTTCTCCTCTTACGAATTCTCTGGAGTTGAGAAATGTGTGATCTTTGATAAAGAGCTTTGCCATATTCTTTACAATAGTATGGCTTTTCCCCAGTATTAATTCTCTGGTGTCAAATAATGTATGATTTTTGGTTAAAAACTTTGCCACATTCTTTTCATTTGTATGGCTTTTCTCCTATATGAAGTCTCTGGTGTTGACTAAGGAGTGACTTTCAATGACAAGCTTTACAACATTGATATTTGTATGGTGTCTCCCCAGTATGAATTCTCTGGTGTTGCGTAAGGTATAATCTTTTATTAAAAGCTTTACCACATTCTTTACATTTGTATGGCTTTTTTCCAGTATGAATTTTCTGGTGTCCAGTAAGATGTGATTTTTGAATAAAAGCTTTGCCACATTCTTTACATTTGTATGGCATTTCTCCAGTATGGATTCTCTGGTGTTCACTAAGTTGAGATTTTGAATTAAACGCTTTGCTACATTCGTTACATTTGTATGGCTTTTCTCCAGTATGAATTCTCTGGTGTAGAGTAAGGCTTAGTCTATAATTAAAAGCTTTGCCACATTCTTTACATTTCTATGGCTTTTCTCCAGGATTAATTCTCTGGTTCTGAGTAAGGCCTGATTTTAGATTAAAACCCTCACCACATTCTCTACATTTGTATGGCTTTTCTCCAGTATGAATTCTCTGGTATTGAGTAAGGTGTGATTTGTCGATTAAAAGCCTTGCCACGTTCTTTACATTCATATGGCATTTCTTCAGTGTGAAGTCTCTTGTGTTCAGTAAGTTGTGATTTTCAATTAAAAGCTTTGCCACATTCTGTACATTTGTATGGCTTTTCTCCAGTATGAATTCTCTGGTGTCGAGTAAGGCTTAGTCTATAATTAAAAGCTTTGCCACATTCTTTACACTTGTATGGCTTTTCTCCAGTATGAATTCTCTGGTTCTGATTTTAAGATTAAAACCCTTGCCACATTCTCTACATTTCTATGCCTGATTTTAGATTAAAACCCTTGCCACATTCTCTACATTTCTATGGCTTTTCTCCAGTATGAATTCTCTGGTGTTTAGTAAGGCCTGATTTTTGATTAAAAGCCTTGCCACATTCTTTACATTTGTATGGCATTTCTCCAGTATGGATTCTCTGGTGTTCACTAAGGTAATATTTTGAATTAAAAGCCTTGCCACATTCTGTACATTTGTATGGCTTTTCTCCAGTATGAATTCTCTGGTGTTGAGTAAGGTGTGATTTTCGATTAAAAGCCTTGCCACATTCTTTACATTCATATGGCATTTCTCCAGTGTGAAGTCTCTGGTGTTCAGTAAGTTGTGATTTTTGATTAAAAGCTTTCCCACATTCTGTACATTTGTATGGCTTTTCTCCAGTATGAATTCTCTGGTGTTGAGTAAGGCTTAGTCTATAATTAAAAGCTTTGCCACATTCTTTACACTTGTATGGCTTTTCTCCAGTATGAATTCTCTGGTGCTGAGTAAGGCCTGATTTTAGATTAAAACCCTTGCCACATTCTCTACATTTGTATGGCTTTTCTTCAGTATGAATTCTCTGGTGTTTAGTAAGGCCTGATTTTAGATTAAAAGCTTTGTCACATTCTTTACATTTGTATGGAATTTCTCCAGTATGGATTCTCTGGTGTTCACTAAGGTAATATTTTGAATTAAAAGCCTTGCCACATTCTTTACATTTGTATGGCTTTTCTCCAGTATGGGTTCTCTGGTGTTGAGTAAGGTGTGATTTTCGATTAAAAGCCTTGCCACATTCGTTACATTCATATGGCATTTCTCCAGTGTGAAGTCTCTGGTGTTCAGTAAGTTGTGATTTTTGATTAAAAGCTTTCCCACATTCTGTACATTTGTATGGCTTTTCTCCAGTATGAATTCTCTGGTGTCGACTAAGGCTTAGTGTATAATTAAAAGCTTTGCCACATTCTTTACACTTGTATGGCTTTTCTCCAGTATGAATTCTCTGGTGTTGAGTAAGGCTTAGTGTATAATTAAAAGCTTTGCCACATTCTTTACATTTGTATGGCTTTTCTCCAGTATGAATTCTCTGGTGTTGAGTAAGGTGTGATTTTCGATTAAAAGCTTTGCCACATTCTGTACATTTGTATGGCTTTTCTCCAGTATGAATTCTCTGGTGCAGATTAAGGCACGATTTTCCACTAAAAGCCCAGCCACATTCTTTACATTTGTATGGTTTTTCTCCAGTATGAATTCTCTGGTGTTGATTAAGGTGTGATTTTCCATTAAAAGCTTTGTCACATTCTGTACATTTGTATGGCTTTTCTCCAGTATAAATTTTCTGGTGTTCAGTAAGGTGTGAGTTTTGATTAAAAACTTTGACACTTTCTTTACATTTCCAGATTTTCTCTCTAGTATGATTACTGTAGTGTTTAAAAAGGTTTGAGCAACACTTGAAGACATTTTCACATTTCTTCAATTTGTAGGGTATATCTTCATTGTAAAGCCTATGGTTTTTAGTAATGGATGGAATTTGAGTAAAATATTTTTCACATTCTTTACTTGTGGAGGATTTATCACTGCTCTGAGAAACAATTGAGGAATCTTTAAATGCTTTTACATATTTTTTAAACTTGTAGGGCTTCCCACCAAAATTAATTCTCTGGAGTTCAGGAATTCTTGTAGTTTTATTAAAAATGCTTTTACATACCTTATATCTGTAATTTGTCTCTTGATTATGAAAGCTTGGATAAATAAATTTTGGGCATGGATTAAAAACTTTTTCACTTTTATCATTGTAAAGCTCTTTTAACTGATCACATGGGTGTTTTCTAGGATTTAAAAAAGAGGGAAATTTTAATGACTTTCACAGAATTTACATTGTTTTACACCAAATCTAACATACTGCTGAATACTTTGTGTAGAGATTGTCTATAGGTCCTTAACAGAAATATTTGTGGATATTTACAAAATGGTGCATTTCAAATTATTCCACTAACTGAAGAATGAACTTGACTACATATAAAATTTTGTATCTTTCAGAGGAAGGGTATAATTACAAAATGCTGTGCAGATATATTTAAAAGCACACATGAGTCCTCAGATAAGACTGCCATATGTGTTGTTGTCTTTTTCCAGCTTAGCCAATGCCCCATATCCCTACAGTTCCAACTTGCCTCAAACACACTATTGTTTGGTTTTAATTTGCAGGAATTCCTGAAGGCACAGGAACCTAAACATGGCACTTATGTGCCAGAACATTTTCATTAACCAAAGACCAAACTGCATCTGAGCTGGGCTGCTCAATTTTCCAGCAAAAATATATATCACTGAGGGTGTTGTTAAAATTCTTTTTATGTAACTAGCTCACTGAAATCAGTTAGAAAATACTTTGGATTTGTTGAAAACATATTCTTTGAGATGCATAGATGAGTAGTGCTATGGCCTAAGATTTAGTTCACTGGGGACGTGTATAGGATTCAGGAAGTCTCTGGATCTTAAACTTGGAAAGTTTTTCTCATTCCACCCACAACCACAGAATGCATAGATATTTTGGGTATTCACTTGGAGACTGGTCAAAATCCCTGTTGATATGAAAGATAAAGCAGTGCATGTCAGATGGATCTGCTGAAAGATATCTATGAACTCTGCATGAATTTTTTTTTTTTAAAGCATGGAATCCATTAGGAGAAAAAGACTGGTATCTGGGAACTCACAGTTGAAATCCAGCTTGTTTGGGACTATCCAATACATGTTATATACTACCTAGCTTTGTCTAAATTCAGCATGGCCCTGGAGATGGTATCATCCATTGGAGCCACATAGCCACAGCATCATATAGATGGGTGAGACTTGCTAAAATGCCAATCTACATGTCTAAAGAAAGAATTTTACTGTTGATATTTTATTCCTATCTTTGATGTACACTCCCTTAAATAAAGAATGGAAAAATTACCTAGTCATCTTTCTTTAGATCTTATGTGGTCTAGAGAATCTATAAGGTGCTTTACCTCTTTTATCATAAATAAAGGAATATAACACAAGGCCATAACTTATTTATTTCAGATATTCATTTTTTTTTCAGGTGGCTCATCACTTTCCAAAAGGAAATGACTCAGGTGGAATGCTTGAGGTCCCATGACATGGAGTGATTATGATAATTTGTAAGTCATGAATAGATAGGTAACTACACAAAGAGTGCTTCAAGTTGAATTCAAATTATAAATATTTACAAGCAACCTTTACTCAAACCATCAAGTTTCAGGAAGAAGAGTCTACAAAAATGCTATCCTGACACAGTAGAACGAATCATGGATTGACAAAGACATTATAGATCTTTGTTCCCTAAGGAGGAGAAATTTCATGGTAAGACATGCCCCATTCAAAGGTGGTCTTACCTCACCAATGTGGCTGTTTTAATTGTCTTAAAAGTTTTACAATTACAAGCTTTAGTCCTTCATTGTTCTTCATTAGCCCCACACCTTCCCTACTGCTTATGCACCAGGCATATTTTCTACTCCTCAGTATGAGCCCAGAAGAGTGTCAGAAGACTTACATTGTTGTCATAAGACCCCCATGTCTACTTTTGAGGTGTGATGCATTCCTGCATGCCATTTGGGCTTTGGGTTTTCTGGGAGACTGTTCTAGAAGTTCCTGAGTCTTTCCTTTGTTTCAGTTGCTGTACATGACAGATGAGCTGTATGCTTATTTGATGTGTTTTAGAAGTACATCGCTGCTTCTCTTCTCTTTTATTAATTATTAGTGCATTCAAAAAGCAATGGCTACCAAACTTTCACCTTAAAAATATTCGATTAATCAATAGTTCTTTTCAACAGAAAGTCCTAGTGAGGCTTATTGCAGCATTTCCATTTCTCCTTTTTTCTGAATATTTTTCTTGTCTCTAAGTAAAAATACTATACAGGTGTTTAAATGATGAGACAATTTGTCTATATTGTGTAGAAAATCACCTTGTTATAACTTCATAAAACAGATTAGAATATTGCAATTTTGTATTAGTGATCTGTAGACTTTTATCTAATGTGCAATCACATAGATTATTAAAAGTTAAAACATAACTGATTAATAAGCATTTTATTACTGTTTAGATTTTTTTCACTAAAATGCCCATTTCTATTCTAGTTTTATTTATAAAGCTTCCAAAACTGGTTGAGTCTTTATTTTCCTGAAGGTATTTTAAAGACTCAGCTTTATAATGGCCTGTAAACATTGAATGTGTATGTAGGTTGATACATGTTTTTGCATTTGAAAATACTGTGCATTGTAGTGGTTTTATACAGAATATTTTAAAATTACAATAATGTACTTAAAAATTTTAACCAAACAAAAAGTGGCTGTCACAAGTTGAGGAGTCAGTCTTCTGAGATGTTTGTAATAATGTAACCTGATTAATTTGTAATTTTGTGTATAAATAATTTTCATTATTTTTTCCTGTTTATTAAAATTTTTTGAACTTTCCTCTCTTTTAATTTCTATTTCTTGTTTAAAATTAAGTATATAACTCTCTTGGTATCCATACCTGCTCTTTATCAAGTTTTGCACAAAATATTTTATTTCTTCCTCTTCTGAAAATTCTTGGTTTGGATTAGAAGTCATACCTGAAATAAATTAAAATAGCAAGTTATTCCACTTATAACACTATGGGGAATAGACTCTGCAAATATATAAAAACTTATCAAGATGGGGGAGGGGCATAGTACCAGAACAGAATAATTTAAAGCCATTATTACTCAAGAAATATACAGAATTTACTATAATATGCTGACAAAAGCTGTGAGAACTTTGAAAATCATCTTAAGAATTTGTAGCACCACAGATGATGACAACATTCAAACTGATTGATATCATAATCAAAGCCCTTCACTTCAACATATTTGAACTCCACCTGTGACTCAAATGTTGCAGAAAATAGATCTCTTATTTTTTTTCTCTTTTTATCTTTTTGGGAAGCATTTCTTAGGATTAAACACAGTGATATTTTATCACTAAAATACATCCATAGACCTTTCTATGTTTATACTTTTTTTGAGACAGTTTATTACAACAATGCTAAAATTTATTTTAACCTGGCATTCCACTGCCGTAGATTCCCAATTATATGGAATTACATTTATATATCATTGCACATGACCTGTTTTTGTTTACATTGTAACTTCCAAATATTTTCCAAAATGACTATAATGATTAACTTTAACATATTTTAAATAGAAAAATCTCAATGAAAATAATAGCTCACACAATAAAGGGTATAATCTACTCAAGCAAACCAAAAGTTGAGAGTTGGAAAATTGATGTTGTTAATTATCTAAGCAATGCGCAATAACCTCTTGAAAGATATTTATTAAACTAAATAAAAATGTAGAAAATTGAAAATAAATACAGAAAAATAGGAACAGAAAAAGTAGAAATTATATACTGGAAATATTCATTTAAAAATGTCTCAGGTTGGGGATACATTTTAGATGGTAGATTGCTTGACTCACATGCAAAAGGCTGGGCTTGATTCCCAGCACTCCTCCCCCGACACACACACAGTCTCATGAATTAAAAATTTGAGGAGGCCGCGCTGAGCGAGGGATCGCCGCGAGAGCAGGAGCCCCGGCGCTTCGCCCACCCGGTCCCCCGCAGCGGGCTCACCCCCTCCCCAGGACTCTCGAAGAAACGCGAACAATGAGAAGCCGCCTCCCCCGCCATCCCCGAGGCCAGCACGGCCGGGGGCGGCGGCGCCATCTCCCCTCACGCCCCTGCGGACACACCCCCCCCCTTCCGGGCGCGGGGCCGCCGTCAAGCGCCGGCACCCGGCCGAGCGGACGCGCGTCCCAGCCCGCGGCTCCCGCGCCCTTCGCCTCGCCGCCCGCCCCACTCACTGGCTCCTACCCCAGCCCGGGGCTCCGCTGGCCGCGGCCGGAGCGAGACTCAGGTATCAGCCGCCGCGGCCGCCGGCGCCGCCGCACAATATGGCGAGCCTTGGCTTCCGCAATGGAGCTCGGGAAATACAACAGGGGCCGCTCAATATTCATGAGAGA
This sequence comes from Ictidomys tridecemlineatus, assembly GCF_052094955.1. Taxonomy (NCBI): domain Eukaryota; kingdom Metazoa; phylum Chordata; class Mammalia; order Rodentia; family Sciuridae; genus Ictidomys; species Ictidomys tridecemlineatus. Next base: position 20,800,182 of record NC_135488.1, on the reverse strand, counting down.
CGGAGGGGAAGCCGGCTTGGCCGGCGCTACGGGGAGGGCGGGAAGAAGCGAGTGAGGGAGGAGGCGGAGGCGCGGGACGGGGACGTGCACGGCGCGGGGAGGCCCGCGGCGCGAGGGGAGGGGGCGCCGCCGCGTGCTGGCCAGGACGGCCTGGGAGCCGCGCCCCGCCCCGGCCGGCGCCCCGCCCCCGCCTCCAGGCCCCGCCCCCGCCCCCCCCGCCCCCGGCGGCCCCCCGCGGCCCGTCGCAGCCCCAGGGCTTCGCCTGGTGACGGCGGCGCCACCTTGTCCTCAGTGTGCACTCTCTCCGAGTTTTCATCCCTAGCTCGGTACACCTGGTGCGCCTCCCTGGTCCGCTGTTGGGGTTCAGGCTCAGACTTGGTCTTGGTACACCCATCCCACCGGTAGAAATCCTCGTTCACCTCCACGACTTCACCTGAACTCCCTGCACCCTGGAGTCCCCTGGACACACACACACGCTTTTCATCCTTGCAGAGTAAACCTGCAAGATCTAATTATTTCGGGAAAAAGTGGCCTTCAACTCTAAAAGTATGTTGTTGGACGTCTGTTAGCATTCTGGTCGTTCTCATCAGGGCTCTTACTGTTAGACCTTGCTGCTGTGTTATTTCTACTTCTTGGCCCTTTCCTCTGCTGCATTGTCTTCTGAACTTGAGAATGCAAGAAATAATAGCTTAAATAGATGTAATAACTACCTAAAACACAGCCTATGGGAAATTTTTGCTTGATGGATATAAATTATGAGCTGAAGACGTAAAAGATTTGAAGAAGTGAAAGATTTGCCTAACTTAAAGATGTACCATCAGTGAGATGTCATTTATCTGGAAAAGATAACCAACAATACCAGACGATGAATGTAAAGGCACTTGTGACAACAAGGAATGGACTTGCACAAAGAATTCAGCAAACCGGTTTATAGCCTCCAATAACTATGTGGTTTAGGTGGATTACGTAACTTCTCTGGACTTTGTTTTCCTCTTTTCCAAAATAAGAAATTGTGTTAAATGATTCTAAGGTCTTGTCCAGCTCCTGAACTCATTAAAACTCTAGGTAAGCAATTCCAAATAAATGATATGAATTTACATAGGAATTTTAAAAAGACATATCAATCCCAGCTGAAGTACTCAGGGACAATTTCTTGAGGAGCTGGGATTTGAGTTGGTCTTTGACAGCCTTGGATAGGTGGGAAAAAAAGAGGACAGGCATTAAAATATTAAAGACAACACATTATTTATGCTTCCTAATAGCTACTAAAGTAAACAAGACCAAAGCATTATTCTTTTCTAGTGGCTTGAAAAAACTCTCCCTTACTATTCACAGTTTTAAATAAGAAATGACTATTTTCTGACTTTACAAACCCTTCAAGGTTAAGCTCTTTCTTAGATGTGAATATAAAATCAAAATAATCATGAATCTCTGCTTTTCCCTTATTGTGAGAGTCCACTTTGTAGAGACAATACAGTTGTGGAAGCATCTTCTTTCTTTACTCGAGATGACTGTTTTGTAATTCAATCAAAGGAAGACAGCATGTTCATAATTTAGGACCTTTTGCACTAGTTAAAATGTTTTTGAAAAAATTATAATGTGTGGTTAGATTAAGCAATTCAATTGATTTTGAAAAGTGATCATTTGTAGAAAGCACAGGAATTTTATGTATTAAAGTTAATATAGTACTTAAAAAAGATTCACGGGAGAATTAGTGGAAAATGGAAAACTTATGGGATATCTGAATTAAATGTGATTAAAAAGCTAGTCCTCAGGCTAACATCCTTAATATGAAAGACACTACTGACAAATTAATGGAACTTATTATATCTCTTACTGGAACACTTGGTTCTGATAGTAGCACGTGTTTGGGTAAGAGATCTTCCCTAACTATATTAACCAGGAAAAGTTTATATTATGATGTATAGTAACAGACATTGCCATAATGGACATGCCTTAACACAACAAAAAAGTTTATTCATCCTTCTCGCTCCTTATGGGAAAGACTGTTCCAATCCCTTCAGGAGCTAGATTGACAGACTCTGCCATCTTATAGCTCTATCACCAGGAACACAGCAACTCATTTTCTATGGCAAAAAAAGAAAATGACTGAAGGTCTCTATGAACTTTTCAGAGCCCTAACTTGGAGGGGAAACAGATCATCAATCATATTTCTTTGCCCAGAACTGCTTACACAGTCCCACACATCTGCGGGGAGACTGAATCCTTGAACCGAGTTCAGGAGAAGTGGGGATTTTGGTGAACAATGCTAATATCACCCACTTTGACATCACCAGTTGGTTTCTGGATGCTATGAAAAACACTCCAATTTTTCTTGTGTAACTTCAAGAAAGTTACACTTTCAAAAACTAATTCTCTATAGGTGTTCAGCTCACTGTTGTATACAGTGAACTTTCCAATTCCTTTTTCTTTGTATTAATTGTACAGTATAGATTTTCCCCAACTTAAAATGTTTTACTTGAATGTTTCAACTTTGTTATAGTACAAAAGCACATTCATGCAACTATTTCATTTCTTCACTTTCAGTACAGTGTTCAATAAATTATGTGAGATATTCTGTGTTTTATTATTAAAAAAAAATTTGAGGAATAAAATATATCAAATGCTAGAATTAATTAAAAGACACAGTTAGTGTTAGACACAGTCGTGCATAACATTAACCCCAGCATCTCGGGAGGCTGAGAAAGGAGGATCAGGAGTTCAAAGACAGACTCAGCAATGATGAGGCAGTAAGCACCTCAGTGAGAACCTGTCTCTAAGTGAAATACACAATAGTGATGGTGTTGTAACTCAATGGTTGAGTGCCTCTGAGTTGAATTCTAAATAAATAAATGAAAAAAGTTAGTAAATTTATAACCAAACTTTTAAAACTCTTCAAAAAATAATTGATATCAAAAGATATAAAAAAAGAAATTTTATTTACAAAGATATTCTTTTATGATTAACATTTAATTTCTTTTTAGAAGACTTCCAGAAAAGAATTGGGATATATAGGTATGTATGTTGAAAGAAAAAGAAAATATGAACCTAGAATACTTTATCTACCAATACCATTTTTTTGAATTTTATGAAAAATACATCTTTAAAGATATGAAAATATTCAAAAATTGCTTTACTTCTTTACCTGCTATAAGAGAAATAATCAGTGGAATATTTGCAATAAAATATTCTGCACAACAGAAATCATATAAAATTTGAAAGCTCTTGTGGAAAAGAAAAATATATACAAATATATATTTTATTATACTTTCATTGTTGTATGTAAAACATTTCATTGTACAATAGAATGTGGAAAACTAAAGAATAAAAATTATCATAAATATTTGCTAATTAGTATAAATTAGAAAAGCAGGTATGGCATCAAACAAATCATGGCAACACATGTAAAGAAATTGATTGTTTTAGAAAATCAATAAATTCTGAATAAAATGTAGTGCAAACTAAGTACTTTATTTTTTCATTAATTTTCCTTTAGTTATACATGACACTAGAATGTATCTTCATATATCATACATTCATAAATTATAACAATCTATTATGTGGAGTTACACTGATTGTATATTCATTTAAGAATATAAGAATGTAATTTCCAATTCATTCTACAGTTTTTAAGCACTTAAATAATTACAAAGTAATGACAAAATAAACGTCAAGGATAAAAAAAATGGAAAAAAGTAAATTATCACCATAAAAATGTATGAGCTATGCATTAAGGCATATTTTAATAGTAGAAAAAAATATAAGAAATCAACAAAATTTGATAACTATAGAAGTTTTTCCTCATCACTAATTTCAATATCAATAAACAATTTTGAAAAAAACTAATCAAAACACAATATGACCAACAAGATTAAATTTAAAAATATTTTAAGTATGTCAGATTTAAATCTACAAAAATTCTCTTTAGATATAAAGTCACAGAAAGATTAAAAACAAAAGGATAAAACAAATATTACATTCAAAATTGTTGATAATATTTATATAAATAAGAGACAAAGTAGAATATTATATAAAAATAAATATGCCAAATGCTTAGAATACAATCATATGGAATTATATTTGTAACTCAAATAATGTTTTTCATCTACAGAAAGAAAAGACAAAATTCAACATCATAGAAAGCAAAAACATAATAATAGAAGATATCAATCCCCAATTAATGCAAAGAATAAAAAATAGAATTGCATTATTACCCAAGGAATAAAAAAAAAAAACCTTCAAATAACATTAAAAACCATTTTGGTTTACAGAGGCAATATTCTCTGTAGTCTCTGGAATATTATTCCAAAGAAATAAGGTTAAACGCACAAAACAAATGTTAACAGATATTACAATATTGAAGTTGCATTCTAACATAATAAGACAGAAATCAAAAGCAAAAGTGATATTTAAAATTTATGAATATGAGTTTAAAGCCAAATTCAGCAATTAAGCAAGGCCCTAAGCAACTTACCTAGACATTGTAACAAAATGATATATAAAACATCTTCCAGCCAAGCATGATAACACCCACTTTTAATTCAAGAAGCTTGGGAGTCAGCAGGATTGTGAGCTCAAATCCAGCCTCATCAAAACAAGGTGGTAAGCAACTGAAGGAGACCATGTTTCTAAATAAAATACAAAATGGGGCTTGGGATGTAGCTCAGTGGGCAAGTGCCCCTAAGGTCAATCCTCAGTAACCTTCCCAAAAAAGGGGTGTAGATGTGGCTCAGAGGGTAAACACCTCTGTTACAGAAAAAAAAGCCTAAAGCACCCAAAGTAATCTATGAAGTCCATGTAATACCAATCAAAAAATCAATATTATTTTTGCATGTACAAAATAAGTTATTTGAACAATTCTATGGAATATCCTGGGTACATACATAACTACACATATTAAAATAAAAAAATGCTTCCTTATATAAATACAATAAAAGTTACAATATTCAATAGAGCATATTAACTTGAGGTTAAATGAGGAAGACATGAGTAATAAAACTAAAAGCATATCAATTAGCCCTCAACTTGATGGTCAAATCAAAATATATTTACAGACCTATTCTCATTAAAAAAACATTCAATAGAGACCAATGTGGCAAACCAATCAAATTACATTTCACATGACTACATGTAGGTGATTTGAAATGAAATATGAAAACTTTTAAAATTTTACAAAGATAAGAAATTGTATAATATTTAAATGATCAATTTTTAAGATAGTATATTAAGTGAAATAGTAATATCAATAAAAAAAACAAATACCAGGTAACTCTATGTATGAGAGATATCTACTGTAGCCAAATATAGACACCAAAAAGAATGGCATCAGGGATGAAAAGGTGAGACAAAGAATCACTTGTTTGGAGGAAAAAATAAATTTACTTTATATGTGATACACACATTCTAGAAAAAAAATCTTACAAAACAATTTATATGAATACTACTGAGCAGTAAATTCAAAATATATAAGACAGTAAGTTCTGGAAAGTTATACAGTATACAATTTTTATCAAAATTAAAAATTTGACAAATACATAAAAGATAAACAGAATTTGAATCATCTTTATGGTACCTTTAAAATACTAAAGTCTTACTCCTACACAAAAGAACAGATTCATATATAGAGAGATAATGAATATGCCATTAATTCTAGCAACTTGGAAGAAAGGCTGAGGCATGAAAATAGAATTTCAGCTTCAGCCACTTAGCCAGAGTCTATTGTAAACTAAAAGTGAGTTCAATCCACTGTATGTGTGTGTGTGTGTGTGTGTATGTATAAATATATAAACTTAAATACATTATATGATTAAGCACAAGAACTGAGTAGAAACAATCAATGTACTATATAAAATCATATATAAAAAGGGTTAATATTTATACATGTAAAAAAATCATAGCAAAATTGATTGAAAATTGGAACATGGTTCACGTGCAGTTTAACTTCAACTAATGTTTTCCTAAAGTGACAAATCATGATAATTTCTGTTCAATTATAACATATAGGTATAGAAATCAAAACAATATCACGGAGCTGGGGATGTGGCTAAAGCGGTAGCGCGCTCGCCTGGCATGTGTGCAGCCCGGGTTCGATCCTCAGCACCACATACAAACAAAGATGTTGTGTCCGCCGAGAACTAAAAAATAAATATTAAAAATTCTCTCTCTCTCTCTCTCTCTCTCTCTCTCTCTCTCTCTCTCTCTCTCTCTCTCTCTCCTCTCTCTCTCTTTAAAAACAAAAACAAAAACAATATCACGAATGTGAGAAAACCTAATGAACAACACTGAAGCTCTCTATAGAGTGAAACAAAAAAAAAAAAAGAATTAGAAAAATGTAACCCACAAAATTCTGGATAATTGTATTACAATAAAAATAAATCTTTTTACTTTTTTTGTAGTGATAGGTGGACAGAATGCATTTATTATATCTGTTTATTTTTATGTAGTGCTAACAATCAAACACAGTACTGCACAATGTGAGGAAAGCCCTCTGCCACTAAACTACAGCCCCAGCCCTGAAAATTCTTCTTTAAACCACATTGATTAGCTATACTTACATAACCATTAGGAGCAGGTATTATGAAATACTGCTATTTATTACATGGCAGAAAAATGATAAAAAAAAATACATGTGCAATGTCAAGGTGCTATGTCAATTCCCTGCTTGAAAATGCTCTTCACTAGAGTGTTATCAGCCTCAAATATGATCTCTGGCACACAGCTCCTGGGAATAAAAGAACTCTCTTTATAGATAAGCACAATGTTTCACTGAGCCTAAAACTGTCTACATAACAGTAAGTTTATACAATGGACTTTCTTGAGAGCTACACAAAACTCCTAACATTGCACATTACAACTTAGTATATAACTGAGGAATAAGGTACATAATGTTGCTAAGTTGGTAACCTCCCTAGTAATAAAATGAACAATATGTAGTAGTGATGCCAATGAACTAAATTAACCTATTGAAATGAGGCAGCTTGGCCTCCTTGCCATTATCCCACCTTTCCTGCCTCTTGACTCTGTCTTTTTTTTTTTTTTAAACAATGCTTTGTGTATTTGAATGTAGGGAGATCACTGGAGAACAAAAAGAGCTTAAATCATTCATATGCATGATAAACATAGAGCATGCAATGCTCTTTAATTATTGCAACAGAAATAAACCTAGGCTTGAAAAAATTAATTTTTTGTGTCAGATTTTAGCTTATCAATTAACATTTTAAAATGTGAATTCCTCTTTGACATTTGAACCTCTTATCTGTATTCTTTGCTTCATTGATTTTTTCCCACTTTGATATATGTCTGCTGTCAATTTTCTCTTCAAATTCCAAGATTATTTCTTTGGGGGAAAGAAAGGTGACCAAGGATAACTTACAGAGAGCAAGATCTTTTTGATGGAAAATGGAGTATGTCACATTTTGTTATTTTCTTGATAACTACAGAAGGCTTTTTAATATTTTCTTCCATTGAAAAAAATAAAGATAAAACACCCTTAATATTCTACACAATTATTTTCCAAATATTTTTTCAGACAAAAACACTAAAATAATTTAAAACCAGTTTTATTCTCTACATTGTGAGCACTAATTAGAAATGATAAGTTAAAGATAAAGAAAAATATTAAACACTTTCTTTTCTATAAAAACAAATGCCCAATCTTTGTCCTAAAAAACAAGAAACTAAAACTTTTTCATACAAAATAGAAGCTGGCATAAGATACACTATACAGTTAAAAAATTAAATATTGGTTTTGAATTAGAAGTTCTGAATAAAATTTAGGCTCACCAATAAAGCGTAGGTGTCTACAGATCTCTAACATCACATCTCCATATAAAGTCTGCTGAGAAGGGTCCAGGCATTTCCATTCCTCTTCTGAAAAATCAATGACCACATCCCTTAATGTCAATGGTTCCTGAAGCAAAAATGAATAAATACACATCACATAAACAATATGATTTATGACACAGTATTTAACTTCACAAAACTTTTAATGAGTTAAAAGAGGTGGTTTTCACATATGGTAGTAATGTCACTGTTCAATAAGATACTTTTTTTTATGGTGCTGGGGATTGAACCCAAGGCCTTGTGCATGAAAGGGAAGCACTCTACCAACTGAGCTATGACCCCAGTGCCAATAATTTGTTACAAGCAGTAAAATTGGTGGATAAATTTGGTATAATGAAATCCAGGGAGCAACACATGAGAAGCAAAACACTGAAGCAAAAAAGTGGAAAAGATCCAACATAATTCCAAAAGATAAATAATAGTTGCAATTAGTTATTGAATATTCAAAAAAAGCACAACAAACAAAGTAATGATACTTGAGAAATACATAGGAAAAATATAAGTAATAACTATACTTATACAACAGTGGTCACCTTAGCGTGTTGAAGACATAAGAGATCACTAAAGACACACCAAAACTTTCAACAGACCACATATGTATTTGAATGGTTATCTCCAAAGTTGTCTATCTTCTCATTATTTAAACATACCATAAATCTATACTATCTTTAAAAAAATATTTTTACTTCTGCAGACCACAATATCATACTTCTAAAACGATAAAATTTTTAACTATCAAACTATTACAAAACACTTGGGTACTTGGGTCAACTTGAACTACATGAAACAAAGTTATATAACAAAAAATAAAAATAAAAAAAAATTAAGTGAACAGACTGTTAATCTCTCAGTTCATAAGAAAACTGATACATCAGGTTTAACATTCCCAGATTTGTATAACCACTCTGTGAAACTGTATCCTCACCTGGCTCATTTCAAAGTAGAAAGTGAGAGAATACTAAGAAATTAAGAACAAAAATTCTGAAAGGTTCTGGCACCCTAAATGCCTCCCTGACTACATAGAAATACATCTTTTTCCAGGGTCTCACTTATCACTAGTGAACCAACACATACATGAAGTTAGTTTTACATTCTATGTGATGTCTTTCTTCTGAAACAGCATTATTTTTTTTTTAATTAGAGATTTAACCCAGGAGCTCTCTACCCCTGAAATGCATTTCAAGAAGTTTTTATTTTATTTTTTTAATTGTGATAAATGGGCTTACAAAGTTGCTTAGGGTCTCTATATTACTGAGATTGGACTCAAATTTACTTTCTTCCTATCTCATTTTTTTACATCACTGTGATTACAGGTGTGAGCCACGACTCCTGACTCTGCAACCACTACTGATACTAAATGTGTGAACAACAACCAAAATTTCAACAATTAGTAGTCTCATAATTCAATTATGATAACATCTAGTACATATCCCACAAGGCTGGTGTTATGCCTATAAAATTTTCCTAAATGAAGTGCCAGTTACAAGTCCCAGAATAGAATAATATTTATATTTATGATTCATTTCCTATAAATTAGGGGTCTCTACATCTACACAAACAAGTTACTTATTCTGATAAAAAAGAACACACTTATATATACTCGCTTCTTATAAATTATATAAATAGGGAACTTGACAATTGAAACCTTGCATAGAATATAAAAAATGACAGAGAAAAATGGGACACCTTATACGCCATTTTAGGAAATAACTGGTTGAAGATATTACCTCCAATTTTTCTGTTCTACTAAAGAAGAGCTCCCTTCCCAATATGATCTAGAAGATCCTCACTATTTTAAATATGATGGTTTAGAAACTCAATCAGAATATTCACATTCTTGTCCATAAAAAAAATTAATTGAACACCTTTATATTCAGGGGTAAGAACAAAATATTTGTTTAAAAAAAAAAGTGAATCTTAAGTCTCTCTCTCCTTTATGTGAAACCCTTAGAATATTAAGCCATCTCATGTCAACCCAAAACAACATACACACAATTTTCTTAAAACTCCTAAGTATTTGTTGGCTTAGGGTAAAGGAATCTTCATCTGGAATTTTGATTTATTTTTTGGTAAGGGGGCATTCTACAACTAAGATATATTCTAGGCCTTTTCTTTTTTCTTTTTTTTTTTTTTTTTGAGACAGTGTCTCACTAAGTTGCTACACTGAACTTCAGGTTTGATCTTTCTTTTTCAACCTCCAGGTTTTGTGATTACTGGCATGGCCTAATGTGCCCAGAATTTTATGAATTTTCTAACCTTCTTTGGTCCATTTTGATTTCACCTCACTTATTTTCTATTTCTTCAAAAAAAACCAAAAACTTGACAGCCTAAGATTTTGGATGCATGCATTGCCTATCTCTGAATTTTTCTAACCTGACATTCTAGAAAAAGCCCCACATCAAGAAAAATTATAGCCATAGATACAACTAAAATCTTACTTAACCTTCAATGATGTTCTTTTACAGGCTCAAAAAATTACCTTAGTTTGAATACAATTTGATTTGAAATTTAACTCTATCTTTTCTCTTTGGAAACTTCTTTTTTAAACATTTCAAATATTAGTGACAAATTACATTTTATATGTAATAAAAATATTAGAATAAGTGAGAGATGGTCAATCCATATAATTACCACCCCAAACATGAGGCACTATATTATGTCTTCCAATTAGCATATAGTGAGTTTTTCCGTGAAGACATCTGCACAAACACAGTAGGATTTTTTTTTTTTTTTTTTTTTTTTTGCTACATCCTTGCTACGGTTTATTCTCCTTTCAAATTCTGGCACATTATAAAAAAATCTTCCCTAGGTGAGTAAGAAAATGGAAGTCAAAAATCATATTTGCCTTTCTTTTCAGTTACAAAATCAATGGATCTGAGCAGCAATGTATTTCTGTGGAGCTGAACCTAACATTTGAGGAAAATAATATTAATATTCCAATATTTGATATTTACATGAATCCTACAAAAGATATCTCTCTAATCTTTAGAGTATCTAGAGTATTCATCTAGTTAAAAAAGGTGCCCCATTCTCTGACCACAAGGTACTCTGTAGGAAAAGAGGATTACACCCAGGTTGGTATTCTCTAGGTAATTCAACAAGGGAGCTGTGAACACTTTGGGTTAGCTTCATGTAATTTTTACACCATGGCCACTCAAAGACATGGCAGACACTTAAGAGACATCATACTCTAAAGTTTCTTAAGGGGACCCCAAACTTGCTATCTATGCTTATGAAGGACAAATAAACAAAAGGTTCAAAGATGTTTTTAATTTTAATACTAAAGATTAAATTCAGCAGTGTCTACACACTGAGCAACATCCACCTCCTCTTTTTATTTTTAATTCTCAATATATTGATCCTCTTGCTTCAGCCTACTGAAATTCTGAGACTCTGAACATGCATCTTCACACACAACATTAGGTACAAATATTTTTTAAAGTGTTTCATAACTCCATGTTCCTCTCATGTAAAAGTACAACCATACACATGCACATACACACTCATTCACTTTTAAAAATTCCATCCAAAACCAAGAAAAAGATGAATTAAAACTATGTGCTATTTGAAAGAGAATAGAACCATACTTCATAATATAGTGAATTAGCTGAGAAAAGATGACATTTAAGAAAATCATGCTTACCACACATTTGGAAAATGCACTTTAAAAAGTGGGTGCCACCTGGTAAGGAAAGAGAAACTGAAAATTCCTTGGACCACAGCTCCTCCAAATATGAATTATTTACATGAGTCAAAATTCTCATGTCCTGATCCTGTCTATAAAATCCACTCTGAAGCGGTGTAGGCAAGAAAACACAGTTACTTTCAGGCCAGGAAGAGGTCACCAATCTGGAATAGGACAAAAAAGTAGAATCCTCACAGTCAACCCCATTCTTAGGCCAGAGGTGGCAGTATATTGAGCTTTATCAAATTTAGAGTAGAGTTAAAAGATTAAAAAGGTGATGTCAGGAAAGCCTAGGTTCTCACAATTAGTTCAGACTACTTTTACTCAACCCCCTTCTTCTGCTTCATAATGTCGAGCCCTGCAGACTGATCATTTTTAAAAATTCTCGAGGGCCTGTGGTGATGGCTCTGGTAGACTGCTTGCCTAGGATGCATGTGGCAATGGGTTCAATCCTCGGCCTCACATAAAAACAAACTAATGTATCCACCTAAAACTAAAAATACATAAATAAATAAATATTTTTTTAAAAAAATACCCTGAGAGTAAGAGGGAAAAGGCTTGTGAAAGAGATACCCAGGCATCACAAAACCTGGAGATGGATCAAGAGATCTGCCTGAGACAGAGATGAATTTTCTCCCATATTTTGAAGCCTACCCTCTATTCTTTGGTTGTTGCTCTGATTCAATAATTATTACCCCAATCACTTCTGATTAAATAATTTTTACCTGAATAAAGAAAATATCAACATCAGACTCCTCTGCCTCTGAGTGCCAGGTGAAACAATTTCAACTAAGGCTTTAGGACCCCAAAATAATGAACTATTAATTATATTCCCTCTCAGACAGAGCCTTTTAAGTACTAGAAGACCTGGCCATAGAATGGGACATAAATATTTAATGTTGAATATAATGTCATATCAATTATCAGGGACAATAATGCCAATAACAGATTGACAAATGCAAATAATATAGTGAGAATTACTTTACATATTTGGGTTTCAAAACCTTCATACTCTGGCTAAATGAGGCTTGTTTTGTTGGTTGTTTGGTTGGTTGGTTCCAGGGATAGACCCAGTGATCCATCACTGAGGATCATCTCCAGTTGTTTTCATTTTTTTTTTTTTTTGCCAAAATCTCACTAAGTCTTTGAGGCTGACCCTAAGCTTGTGATTAACTTTCTTTATTTTTCTGAATCACTAGCATTTCAGGTATGCAAAATGCACTCAGCTCTTGTTCAGGAATTTTGATGCAGCTAGAGTTTAGAAAAAGTAGATAATCTTCTATAGCATCGTGCACAGTTTAAAAAATAAAATGATAAATATGTATAACTGAGATTTAGATGCCATGAGTAAAATAAATAATTATAATAATAAATAAATGTCTATAAATTTTTATAATTTATGTTACAACAAATAATTTGTACTATACAATAATTTAAGATATAAAATAATTTAAATATTTTATTACATAAAATTATGATTATAATTTCTAGGAAAATTATTTATATTTTAACCCAATATTATTCATAATTTTATTATTCTAATAGAGAAACAATGAAAATTGTTAGCTAACTACATGTGTTTTTCATTAAACTTTCAAATCTCACACTTTTTTCTACTTCTAATACTTTTCAAGGTAGACCAGCCATATTCCAAGAACTCATTAGCTACATATGGCAAGTGGCTGCGACATCAAAAGTATATATTAAGCGATGTGGTTTCCTACTCTGCAAAAAATTGAATGACTGAAACCCTGCTTTCTTATCAGAGTTGAGAAAACATGTTTTCCTTAACACTATTTCTCCTTTAAACCAAATGAGAAAGAAATAATATTTTTAGACCCAGGAGGCTATGAGAGTTGCCTAAAGCCGGCCATTCTTTCAAACTGATAACTGTTATAGTAGCTTTTCATATATTAAAGAGCAAACAACTGATGATGCAAATCCAGGGGGAAGTGTCCTCATATATCTTCATGTCTGTATATACTTTTTAGTTGTGAACAAAAAAATTATATATTTTTTAATTTTTCCATTGGGCCTTCATCCTAGTGATCCAGCTATGGTTGTCTGGCTTGTCTTTTGTTGTAGAGTATGCTGTGAGTTAAAGTACTAATAACATTTTAATGTCTATATGCATTTTGGCATTACTCAAAATTATTTTACAGATCTTTTAACATTAAATCAAGAAAAATAAATTCAGTGCTTCTTTCATGCCTAAATCTATGCATTTAATTTGAAATTATTATGTTTTGAATTCTGGCTTCCTGTCTCTATTAAATGTATTTTAAGCTATGAAGTATTACAAACTACCAGAAAACTTACTAATTCATAATTCAAATGAACAGTTTTTGAGTAAGCCAAAATTATATTGATTATCTGAGCTATTCTAATTTCAGCAGAAATTTTATATATGTATGCTCCACAATTTGACATGGTTACCCTGTTCCTGGAAGAGAGATGACTGTCCATTTTGGTCTTTTTATTCTCATCCACATGGTCTCTTCTCCTTTATAATCCTAATATGAGCTTCTTCTTCTTAAGATTATGAAGTTTACAAAGATAAAAACTGGAAGAATTCAACATACTTTAGGTCTAATCACAATACCAGTAGGTTTCCATATTTACCCTCTTCTACTGGATGTAATATAATAGCCATACTTTTTATTCACATATTGGCATAGATATACTACCTCTTGATAAGGAGAGCTATAACAGAGAATTGCCAATTTGCTGAGATACAGGGAAGTATATGGAACTGGAGATATTTTCGCATTATATAATCTTTTTTCTTTTCTTTTAGAGAATCTTTGTATGTCTATTATGTTAATTAATACAATTTTACAATACCACAGGTAGTAAGAGGCTATTCAGGTTTTGAACTCAGAATCACAACTGTCTGTCTCAAAAACTCAATGATTTTTCTAGATTATAGAATCATGCTACATTTCTATGGCTCTTAATATAGTTCAATTGATAATACTTGCCTTGAATGCAAAAGACCCTGGGATAAATTCCCAGCACCAAAAAAAAAAACAAAAAAATACATAAAACTTTTCGAGGATTCTATGAACTAAAAAATTACACCTCTGCTATAGAAGCACATTTTTTAGCTTCATATCTTTAACTACTTTTTACTATTCAAATACTTTCAAGAACACTCAAGTATTTTTTTAATAGAGTATAATTTGGGTAAATCAATTTGGACTATGTTTTGAAAATTAAGCTAAATGATTCATTTTTATTTCTCACCATGAGATAATAGTAAAAACTGTGCATAACATACAGTATATCTTCAACGTAGTTTATTTATTTATTTTTTTGTATTTGTAGTCTATTGTAATTTTGAATCTAGTCTAAACCTAGACATTCTTTTTATGAAATAGTTTCTTGATATGAAAGCAAGGGAACAAGATAGATCTACTGAAAAAAATACTTCCTCACCAAACAGTTTTTGTAAATACCTGAAAATTTAAGAAAATCATCCTTTTATTTTTTTCAACATTGCAAATCTGTTTACTATAAACCCCCACAGGAAAGGGTGAAGTGGACAAATCTACACAGCACACAAGGAAAACACAGAGACTTAAAGCATTTTCAACTGGAAACCAATGGTTTCCAATTCTGTCTTAAGTGTACAGGCACTTGAAGGGCTCTTTAATTTTAAAAAGAAAAAATGCATTAAAATAATGTAATCCATAACCCTGGATTTCATATGTCTGGAGAAAAACCCACCCATCAGTGTTCTTGAAAGATTGGAAAAAAAATTACCATGTATAGTAAAACTAAAAAACATTACTTTAAATTAACATCTTTTAAAAAATGAGTTGCAAAAACACATAAGATATATGCTCATGAATTTAGCTACACAATTTTTCAGTTTTTTGTTTTGTTTTGTTTTTAGCTACGAAAAGCACTTGTGATAATCAAGTAGCAAATAGAAAAAAATCTTATTTTAATTAAAAATTCTGGAGATTCTTGTTGATATGGTACTGGTATTACAGCTTTATATTTGAAGTGAGTAAGCACATTATGGCAGGAACACATGGCATAGAATTGCACCAGGTGTCAACAATTTGTTCCAAATACATACTCTACCAAGAACTAAACAATTCCCAATAGGCATTACTTTCTAATGTTTTGACTAAATAAAACAACCTTAGGAAAGGACTTCTAATACATGGACCATTATGAGGCAGTTATTTAAACCACAGAACCTGTATTGTATTATTGATGTCCTTTGCATACACTGATCTTTGATAGTCATTTTTCCCCATTCAACTCAGTTAAAAATTACTAGAAATATACCAGGCACAGGACACAGTTATAAGTGTCTTGATTTTGAAACACATAATTTTATCAAAGAATTTAATAAGAGACAATTATTAAAGAAAATTTCTTAAGCCATGGGTTGTGTTGCATGCCAATAATCGTACAATAAAGGTGTCTGGTACTGCTGGATTGCAAGTTCAATGACAGGCTTGGTAACATAGCAAGGTGTCATTTATGGATGCACTTCAATTGTTCATTTAAACATTCAAGAACATTTGAGTTATCTCTTATATTGAACCATTAGGACTAGTGGGCCCATCAATAATTTTAAATAAATAATTATTCCATTCAGCTTATTCTTTCCTAGTATTTCAATGACACTATATTTTATTTTTCTGGTTGCTATGAAAATCATAATTTCCATCTTATCATTTCAACTTAATTAGAGTCAATATTATATCTGTTTACTAAATACAAACTAAAAACCTTACCACAGACTGTTTATTTTCTTGAACCCTTTGTGCAATTACTATAAATATTAATGTACACATTATATATCCCAAAATACACCATATAATTTTTGTACAAAAAAATCATAGATTATTATAAAACAAAGAGAAACAAGTATCAATCATAAGACTAATAATGTATGCTATCCATGGTGGTACACACCTATAATTCCAGTGACTTGAAAGGATGAGGCAGGAAGATCACAAGGACAAATATTGCCTCTGTTACTTAGCAAGGCTCTAAGTCATTCAGCAAAACGCTATCTCTAATAAAAGTATTAAAAAGGTGTAGGAGCTCGGGATGCAGCTCAGTGCTTAAGTGTACCTAGGTTCAATCAATGGTACCAAAATAAAGATTTCTAATCTTTTTAAAACTTAGGCTGTACGGTTAAACTAACAGGATATATTATTCTTTGTACTGATTGTTGTATGTTCTACAAGATACTTTGCTCTCAGCTTTCTAAAGTTTTTAGGAAAGTGAATTTGAGAATTCCAAAGTCACTAACACTACATAATAAGAAGTATAGAAATCCTTTAATACCCCTGGTGAAAACTCTAAAACACATTAGAGATGAAAAACAGTTCTATGTGACCATTGTGAATTTAAATCTTCACTCTCAAAATTGTATTTACACAATAAAAACACACTTTAGATAACATTCTGCCAGAAATTCACCACATAATACACATTAAACAGAAGCCCAAGTGCATATGCTTTGTTGACTTTTTCATTTTCTCTAAAGTATCCTATTTTTACACACTTCAATTATGAGGACCTTGAAAATATCT
The DNA here is from genome assembly GCF_052094955.1 of Ictidomys tridecemlineatus. Lineage (NCBI taxonomy): Eukaryota > Metazoa > Chordata > Mammalia > Rodentia > Sciuridae > Ictidomys > Ictidomys tridecemlineatus. The sequence continues at coordinate 20,783,091 of NC_135488.1, read as the reverse complement.
ACTTTTTAAGTTCTGTCATTACTCATTTGAGGAAAGAACAAAATTAATATAGCAAGAGATAAAAAGATCTTACTTTCACCATATTAAAAACATTGGTGAGTATCTCACAAACCTACAATTCAGAAACAAACAAACAAACAAAAAACAAGACCACTAAAGAGACACAAATACATCCACTCAGAGAAAGAAGTGAAAGAAACATGAAACAGTAACTTTTCTGTTCTCACTTAAGTAGATGACAGAAGCAATAAAGAATTCCTCCAATCTTTAAAAATAAAAACAAATATTTTCAGAAAGTTTGTCAGAATCAGCCGTACACGTGAACACTGCAAAATATAAAATATATTCAAAAGGTTTTTATAACAAAATACTTTATAAAGAATAAGTAGTGAGAAGTTATATAAAACATAGAATACTTCGTTAAGTCACATCTACAGTAAGCAGAAGTTAAGAAATTAAAGAAAAAAAGTTTAAATACTGAAAAATTTTAAGAATTTGCTTTACCAAGCTGTTGTTTCTGTTTCTGATAATATGATAGGCACCTTTCAATTATAATTTGCAAATATATGCACAACCTGAACAACAACTATTTATATTTGATACTTACCACTTTAGCATAATTCTTTTTTGTCACATCATCAATTAAACTTGCAAAAAATCCCTAGATTCTCATTGCTACCAAAGGAAATAATCACAAATATAACAGTTTAAAATAGTAGAAACTCATTCTTCTATAGACATGGATGTTTTTATTATCACAACAGAGGATTAATATCAAAATATTACTAAAGCCACACTCTTTCCACAAACGCTGCAAGAGAATCATTTTAGCTTCTAATAGATATAGGTCTCTTTTCTGTGGTTACATGTTTCCCAATTTTTTGTAGTGATTCAGCCTTCAAAAGAGTTAAGAGAGACAAACTCTCTGTATCTATATCTATCTATCTATCTAAACATTTATAACCACAAAAAAGATACCAGTAGCCATTAGAAGCTAAAATGATTTTAGAAAGATAGATATACATATGGATAGATATAGATAACATAGTGTGAGAGTGAGCACATGATGCTGTCACAGTAAGTTATGACATTCAAACTTCATAGAATCTGAGAACTGTAGAAATATAGAATGCAGATGCTGCACTGAGTTATTTTATTCTTGCAGAGAATAATTGAAAGAATCACACAAGAGGATATTTTATGCAAAGTAGATGAAAAAAGAGAAGGAACACAGAGCCAGGAGAATGTAGCAAAAACAGGTTAATTATGCACAAAAGTGAGTGTAATGGGTAAAAAATGTGACATTATACACTGTCTCTAGATGCAGAGTAGAGGACAGAGCCATGTCCAGAGTGCCCGTCTTATTTGTTTTTTCTTGGAACACTGAAAACTCTCTCAATTTTATGGGGCATTAGATTATTCCAACTAATACTCTATTCATACTTTCTGCCTGTCCTTGATCATCCTCTTACAATAAGCATGCATGATACTTATTTGAAAACTGGTAAAAGAGAAACTACATCAGTGAGCTCTTTTACTTAATTTTTAAAAAATTTCCCTGCATATTTCCATGGATTTATGTACCTAAAGGGCATTTTTTAATATTTTAGAATGAAGAACACTCAGTGATCAAAGCTAAAATACAAATTGGGAGAAAATACTTGCAAAGTAGATATGTAGCAAAAAAGTGATATGACAGAATGAAAGTGGAGTTATATTTGTGAAAAAAAGACATACCAAAAGAGTATGTTACAGAAAAAAAAAATATAAATCCACTTAATAAAAGAAGAAATATTCAACCATCACATAAATTTTCAAAAAAAGAGTATAAATCACTACAACTGAGATAAGTTAACACTAAAGCAAATTCACTATTGCATAACAATCAGGAAGAAAAACATGAAAAAGAAGGGGAAAAAAAGATTGAAATTACAAACATGCTAATTTATTAGAATTGCCAAATCCTTTTCTTTGCCATGCAAAAATTTAGAGCCTTGTGGAAAAATTGATTTGGTACTGCCTAAATAGGTAAACATTAATGAGTCATCAGTTCTATTCCTGGGCAACAAAATATTCTGAATGTTTAAACAGGTAATTGCCACTGCAGTTTTCATCATGAAAATAGACTGCATCTGCCATGACCTTCTACATTCCAGATTCCCTAAGTCAAGGCCCTGGTTACCAAGATTCCCATAAGCCTATGCCCAGTACCACTACAATGTCAGAGTAAATCATAAGGAATGTGGCATAGTTGAGAATCAAGGATCTGAACCTAGACACTATGGAAGTAAATGCAAACTAGAGAGAGTAGAAAAAAAAGTGGTAAGTGAGTAAAAGAATGGATCTTAGGAGGAAGAAGAAACTGTAAACTGTGTATTAGATGAGAAAAACATTCATCCCAAGTGAGAGAAAACAAGACATATTGTGGCAGCATAATATTTACCCAAGTGGCCTCATATATAGAAATTCCTAAAAACTAGAACTTAAAGGTGTAACAGTGTAATCAAACAAGTATGCAACACATCTGGCTTCCTGCCTCTACAAGAGATGTCACACTCTTTTTCTTTAAGACTACTAATTTCTTTCTCTCCAGGCACTGCTCATCCAACTTAAATCTGTTGTTGCTCCACTTCTGGACCTGTTCCATTTAAGCTCCCTCAGATTGTCTCCTGTAACTCATACCTATTTTTTTTTCTTTTTATTTAAACAATCCCACCAAATCCTTATACTCTTATAATGTCTCATACCTGAACTCTTAATGTGCCATCCCTGACATTTTGAGCTACCCCTCTTTTATCTGACTGCTGAATCACCCTCCAATTAGTTCCACCAACAAAACTTTAAGCATATTTAGTGTAAGATTGTGTTTCCTACACAATGCATTACATATTTTACTCATCTTTTATATAATTAAATAAATAAATGGTCCCACTCCTGTACATATTAATTATTTTAAAGAATAATACATTAAAAAAACAAGTTGGAATGGAAAAGTTGAAGTTACCACTAGGGTGATTGGAGGGTATATTGAAAGCAATAGGACATGAAGCTCTTCTCTGTAGCATCATTAATGTTCTATTTCTTAATAAAAATAGTAGTTAAATAGTAGGTTTCACTTTTAATAATTCATTGATCTGTAGAGTTTTGGTGCAGTTCAAGTACTTGCATCATTAAATAAGATCAAATTATTTTACAAAAGGTGGTGGGGAAGAGACTAAAAAAGAGCACTAGAAAATACTTTGGTGTAATGAATGAATTAATTCATTATTGAGCTGAAATGTGGTAAAGTGCTTGCCTCACATGCATAAGTCCCTGGGTTCTATTACCAGGACCAAAGAAAAAAAATTTGCAAACTTTTTGAAAATTTGTTAATTTGTAAATGTTTTTGGAAATTAGACACATTTTGAAAAATATGTCTAAGTTATGGTTAAAAAGTAATTACACTATTAAATTATGAATTAAAAATAAAACTAAGAATTCATTAGCTATATATTGGTTTCAATATTTTGAGAAAAAATATTTTTATAGGTAGAGAGTAAAGAAAAAATACTAACAAAGAAGTAATATTTAAACATATTAACAGTGAATATAGCATAGAAATTAGCAGTAATTTCAAACATTGCATTGAGAATACAACTAAAATTAAAAGAATTCTGGTAAATTTCAAAATAAAAATTATATGTATTAGTAAAATTTTAAAGTATTGTTTATGTATTATATACTTTTTAAATGTATGGTGTGTACAATGATGCCTCATTTAATGATGTGGATGCATTCTGGAAAACGCACCATAAGGTGATTCTGTTATTTTGCTCTTGATGCAGGGTACTTACATAATTCTAGATTATATACACCACTATATACCTAGGTTGTTATTTAGCCATTAGAGTACATAAAACATTGTGTCACACATGACTGTAGGATTTAAAATGAGCTACATGTTTAACTCATTATTCTGTATAATTACATAAATAAATCATAAATATACATCTCATAATGAGGTGAAAAATTAGCCCTGTGGAACTAGAGATATAATATTGAAAAAGACTCTGGCAATTTACAGAATGATAAAACACAAAAATTAAACTAAAATAAAGCGGAAAAAATGACAACGTTTCCAAAGAAAGTTGAATTAAAAATGGAGTATCTGAATAAAAAAATGCCATTGTATCATTTCTTGGTATGACTTAATAAAGCATTCACTGGTAAAAATAATAATTTAATATAAAATATGCAAACTTTTATAAAAAACAAATTTATACATTATATCTAGTGGTGGTGACTATAAAACGAGCTATTTAAAAGGAAAATAAAAAAAAATTTCAAAATCAAGATTAGCTTAAGCATCTTAGTGAGATGCTTACTCAAAATAAACTTGACATAGGACTGTCAATGTGCCTGAGTAGTATGGTACACCTTTCTTTAATTATCTAAAATAATAAAATAATAATGATATTAACAGACAGAAGTATGGTTGTTTGTTTCCAAAGTTAAATGTTACCTTTATAGCAAAACAGATTGTCACATTCATAGAACTAAGAATACAGAAAAAATGATACTTATCTATGTTCATGCAGGGGCATCCATGGGCTTAAAACCCTGAGATCAGAACAGAGAAGTTAAATCACAAATAATTTGGTTTATGCATTTATGGGTGTTCAGCACACAAAGAGCTCCAGTCTCCAGCTTGCCCGTCTAAAAATTTCATGACAGCCAACTTTTCCCAGCAGGAAATTTTTTCTTCACTGACTGATGTAATCTCTTAACATCTTCCATTCAATGGAAGAAAAAGTCCAGAGTTCTGAATTTGAGGTTCTGCTTCTTAGACATATAGAAAGCACAGGAGAAAAAAGAAACTCAGTCACCTATATACCAGCAACACTTTTATGCAAAGAAAAAAAAAATACATCTGGATTTGGGATTCTCTCTTGATGATCATATCAATCAGTTCCACAAAATCTGAGGAGATCCCATGCATCCAGAATAAAGCTGTCCACATATGCTCCAATCCATGGCTGAAGATACCATGATTGGATAGGACAGAATGTTCAGAATTTCAGCTGCTGATGTTTTTTCCCACTGAATTGGCCAGAGGAGACTAAGAATGAACTTCTCTATAAGATGATTCATTTTTACATGGAGTCTGCTGGGCAGTTCCCATCTACCAAAACCACTTCCAGCCATAGTAATTGCTGTTTGAAATGTCTTTCAAAAAGAGTCTCCCTTTCCAGTGTACAGATACAGTCTAAAAACCGTGCACAGTCATTATTGCCTGGCTTTCAGGGTGACTTGCATTCTCTCTATAGATTATTTTTATTATCTGGGTAGAAGCAGAATCTGGTTTTCCTGAGCATTGAGAAGGAAGCCTAGAAATGAATCTGAAAGAATGGCAAGCTCCAGAAATTAAAAACTCAAGTAGATAATGTAAGTCATACCTTTTGTACTTATCATATGTTGGACTGAACAATTATCACCCAAGAGCAACTGAATATAAACTGCTGCCCTTTTAGTCTGAATGCACTGAGCCTACTATTCAAATGACAGGAGATGGCACCACCTCCAGGAATGAATGAGGTCAGAAGGAGTCAAGATAGGCAGGTTCTTGGGTACATTTACTTCACTTTTCTTTTAAGGTGATTAGAATTGAGTACAGATAACAGCTTTTTTAAAAGGCAAGTTTTTCCAAAAGTGATGGAGTCTAGCCATGCAGTAGTATATTTAAATTGAGCCTTTTATATAGGATAATATAAATGTATGAATTATATGCATACTTATTGTTAATTATTGGAAACCATATAATGGACAGTAACTTTTTTTGTATTTAACTTTTCTGATCTATTTTCTAAAAAAGGCAGTTAGAGCTCTCAACTGGGAAGTAACCCCCTAATGTCCAATACAAATAGTGTTAGGCACAGGTGTAGTTTTTAACTATTTTAATATATACAATTAAAAAAGACATAGTTGAAATTTATTTTAATCACAAAACTGAATATATCAAGAGTAGTATTATTATGCGACAAATATATAATTACTAATAAAGAAGATATATGTATTTAGAACTAAATTCTCACAACTCCCTCTATTTTAAGGCTCTAGAACATCTTAATTCATAGTGGTTACATTCAGTTTTGAGAATATGGCTACTCTGACCTTGGCGAATCAAAAAGCCTGGATCCCTTCATTCTATGCAAGAGGTGAGAGAATACACTTTTTAATCAATGCTTTTCCACAAAACCAAACAGCAAAAGTGGCACTACCCTCAGAAAGAGAAGAAAGACAAAACAGACAGGGTCCAAAAGATAATGATGTTATTTCAATTTGATGCTGAACACAAACTTATTTCCATTTCAGATGTCAGACAGCATAAAAGAGAAGACAGAGTTCCAGGAGTTGGATGTCTCATTTTGGTATATCTTTTCACAGCCTTGACTCTAAAACTTAAATATATTAAAGAAAAACATCTTATTTTGCAACTTAGCCTTTTACCTAATGCCTAGGATCTGATAATATTTCCTCATTTGCTATGAGGTACTGTGAGAATTTTCATCAATGTGATGTATACATGTCTGCATAAGCTAATAGCACCTCAATAATGGTCCGGACTTAAATTAGGGAAAAAGAAAAACAGTGCCAATAAGGCAACTGCTGTTTTCCACAGAATTCTCTCAAAGTATGAGAGAATCCTGGTTTCCAATTATAACTGATAGATGAGTCAGCCTAGAGATTATTAGATGATGATTGGTCTTCAATTAATTCATGCTGGCCTTATCTGTTTTTTCATGGTAGAAACAGTTAGCTGATGACTGCTTAACTTCAGAGGGTAAGCTATCATCCTCACCAGAAGCACCTTAATTCTCTGCTTTGATAATTCCTCCTCTAATGTGGGCTTGTTATTTTGTACACAACAGGATTTGAAAAGCAAAATCAAAAGAAATAAAGGCCTTTTGATTATAGGTACCATACTATTCACTTTCATCTTTACTGGTTCCTATGAGCCAAAATAAATTAAAAAAAAAAAAAATGTCAGGCACAGTGGTGCATGACCAGAATCCAAGTGGCTTAGGAGACTGAGGCAGGAGGATTGTTAAAAAAAAGTTTAAACTGAGCCTCAGAAATGACAGGAACTAAGAAACTCAGTAAGACCCTGTCTAAAATAAAATACAAAATAGGGCTGCGGATGTGGCTCCGTAGCCAAGTGCTGCTGAGGTCAATCCCTAGTACTCCATACCCCCACCAAAAAAAAAAAAAAAGAAAAAGAAAGAAAAAAAAAGGAAAGAAGGAAGGAAGGAAGGAAGGAAGGAATGAGAAAAGAAAGCAGTAAAGAAAGAAAAAAAAATAAGGAAGGAGATAGGGAGGAAAGAAAAGAAAAGAAAAGAAAGAAATATTAGATCTTGGACTTGAAAACAGATTCTGCATTTTAACAGGTCAAGATAAAAAACACAATACCTAGTTTATAAGTACAGAAAAGAAGAAATAATTGCTTATATCATGCACTCTATAGCATACTACCCTATTTTATACATGAAGCTTATATAATGATTTGAAGAAATTAAATGTGTTCAAATATCCACAGCTATTAAGCAGACTAGGTAGAATTCAGAATCAATTATGCATGTGACTCTAAATACCCCAAAATTCCACTAGACCACATACCACATACAAATTCTTTTACTCTTTGAGGTTTTGAATAGACACACCAGAAAAACAGGATCTTTGTTCATATTATGTATATCACTGATGGAAATAATATACTCAAGAGTGTTCTTTTGAAGCTTCTAGAAAGGACTTGGAATAATTTTGAGTAATGGCTGAAGTCTCAATTTAGAAAATCAATAATCAACAATACATTTTCATGAAAATACTACAATGCATTCCACAGGAGTGGTGATAAAATATTCTTTAAAAATTCTAGAAAGAATACTTCATCTGTTTCCCAAAAGTGCTAAAAATGAAAATTTCAAAACCCATAAAAGAGAATGTAGCAGAACTAGCGCTTTTAAATAAGATACCAAAAAATGCACTAGAACTCTCTGATGAGATTACTATCTGGGTCTTTCTATATAAGAACATGAAGCTACATGGAACTTGTGTCGATACAAAATAATTTTTAAATGACATAAATTAGAAGTAAATTCCATGATTATGATATATATGCATTGATAGGATAACACCTTAAATTTAATTGCAAGAATTATTCTAAATATTTAATGGAGAGAAATCCAAATATTAGTTTTAGTTAAAAAATATGAATACAAATTAATGAAACACAAATAATAATTTAAATAAAAATCAATTCTACAACACACCTGATGTAAGTGAAGCCACCCCTGTCACAAGAGTAGATCCTGGTATAGAGATAAAAATTCAGTGTCAGCTATCAACTAAAGAGGCCACATTTATCCTAAAGTTTTTTGATTACTAACACTTCTGTTAATAAGTGAGAATAATTTCCAATAATACGGGTAAAAAATATTGCGTCACTGTGAAATACTTAAACTAACCAAGAATGGTAGCACAAACCTAAAATTAAAGTGGCTCAAGAGGCTGAGATAGAAAAAAAGTAAGTTCAGAGATAGTATCAGGAACCTAGTGAGGCTCTAAACAACTTTGAGAAATTCTGTCTCTAAATAAAAATAAAAAGGTATAGGAATGTGGATCAGTGGTGCAGTGCCCCTGGGTTCAACCCCAGGTACAAAAAAAAAAAATTTTTTTTTGAAATATTGTGCTTCAATTTTTCTCACTACTTGTTCTTGTTCATGTCTCATAAAATTAAGTAAAAATTATCTACTGTTACATAGTATATCTTATTGACATTGATATATCCTATCACCTTAGGCATCATAATTATTTGAATATTCAGGTAGTACCTATATGAACAAGATCAGACAATACAACAATGAAAAAAAACTGAAAGCCTATAAGTAAACTTCACACTTCCAGTCAATTTAATTTTGAAAATTTTGTTAGAAATATTAAATGGAGAATAAGTAGTCTATGCCTTAAGCAAGATTGATATAAATGCATATTTATGTTTCAAGTTATGTTATTGGATTTTAGATAACATTATGTACAATATTTAATATGAAATGTATCTTACACCAGAATATGAGTTAAAACTATAAAACTTAAGAAAAAAACTATTACATATTTCTAAATCAGATTTAACTGTGAAGTCTTAGTTATGCTTCCAAAGTAAAAATAAGAAATAATAAATTGGACTTGAAACAACTTCTGTACAAAAAATCGCCTCAACATGAAAGTGAAGACATAATTATGAAGTTTTCCTTTTTGTTTTCAAAGAAGTATTTGTTCCAGTTTCTCACATTGGCTAGAGGGCAGTCAATACTCCTTATTAAGAAACTGATTGAGCCCACAGCCTATATATATACATACATACATACATATATAATTTTTAGGATCTCACACTCCAGTGCCAAAATTCACCCTTCATAATTACCCCACAATAAGAGACTCAACCATTTAAAGATGTTATACATCCCAGAGACCCTCAAAATTTTCAAGCTGTTAAGTCAATGATAAGTCCTAAGATCTAGATGACTTCATAGCACTTGACATGTACAAATTTCTGACACAGTTCTAATTTGTTTTTGTGAGACTGTTGAATAAACCACTATGTGTTTATTTTCTGCAGCATTCTTTTGTTCCTTTTGCCTATCCAAATGCAACTATTTTACATCATGTAAAAAAATAATTAACATTTGCAAAAAAAAAAAAACCCTAAAAAAGATCAATATGGAAAAGAAAAATAGGTCATTATGCAGAAAATTGAAAATCTCATTCCTCTTTGATATAAAAGTAAAATTAACTTGGTGATTTTTTGGTACAATAAAGAATTACTAGATGAACAAGTATTTACCTCTGAAATATACCAAAAGTAATTAGAAATCTGTCATTCATATAGGAATATTTATTGTTGGACTATTCATAAGAACCAAAATGTAAAATCAATGCAAGGTAAATAGATAAATGGAAACATGTAAATTCTTACAGTAGAATATTACTCAGGAATATTATCTTTCTGTTGCTAGGAATTGAACTCTGGGCATCACACAGGCTAGAAAAGCACTCTACCTCTAAACTGTTATCCCAGCAATATTGAACAAGTATGTTTCATGAGAGGACTAAATGTTACAGTAAATGTGTACATGGAAACCTTAAGCTAATTGAAAATAAGCAGAAAAACTTGTAGAGAATCAGATGTAACTGCGTTACTATTACTGTCCTTGATGGAGTCTGCCTGCAAATGGGATATTCTGTCAAGGTATAGATAGGTAACAGCGGACATGCTTGAAAACCAGGTGTCTGCTGTCCTTGGGAGGGCCTGCTTGCAAACCAGAGGCTCCTTCAAGGTTTAGATAAGGTAACGGCGGACATGCTTGAAAAAGTGGTGTCTGCTGTCCTTGGGAGGACTTGCCTGCAAACGGGATGTTCTGCCAAGTGGGCTAGGAGGGTGCTGAGAAAAATTTTATTTTCTATTACTAACAAAGAGCAGAGCTCAACATACTCCGAGATGAGAATATATTAGCCATGAGAAGCGGGTGACTTCTGATTAGAAAGTAAAACTTCTGGATGCTATGTTTAATTAGCTGAAAGACCTGATTTATTGATGTTGGAAGGCTGCCTTCTTTGTTCACAATACTATAAAAAGATTGCTTGTACACAATAAAGGACTTTTTTTCTCCTGCTGCTTTGCTTGCTCTGCTTCTTCTTCTTTCTTTTCCCATGCTGACCTGCAAGTGAATTACTGCAACAAAACTGTAATGTGTTTAACAATTAATATTATTTGTAATTTTCTGAGCAAGTAAATTCAAGAAGCAAAAACACATATTAGTCATTGCCAAGAGCTTTCTGAAAAAGAAAAAAAAAAGAAAAGAAAAAACTGCTAGTGGGCACTAATTTCTTTTCATCTAAAATAGTTCTTGAAACTAAATTTTGGAATGGTATACATGTGACTATGCTAAATGATAAAGAATTACACCCTGAAAATATTTATAAAGTTAATTTTATGTTCACATGTTCTTTGCAGAAATTAAAAGATAAATAATTTATGGAATGCATAAAGCAGTCAAAATTCTAGCCAGTAAAATAGAAAAATAAAAAATGTAACTAATTATTGTTCAAAAAGACACTGAGTTTTCATTATGAGATCCACTTACATTTATGTGAATATACTGTAGCTTTTTTAATTTTCATTTTTACTTTATAATTTTTAATAAGTATATAAGAAAATATGTCTATACATCAACCACTATTGTAAAGTTGTCTAGTTTTTAATATTCTTATGTTAATAAATATTTATTTGTGTGTGTGTGTGTGTGTGTGCGCATGCACTGTTGGAGATCAAACCCAAGATCTTGCACAAGCATGGCAGGTGTTTCACTGTTTTGCCACAACCCATATACAAATGTATGTTTTTAATCATGGTTCGTGTTCTCTCTCTCTCTCTCTCTCTCTCTCTCTCTCTCTCTCTCTCTCTCTCTCTCTCAAAAACCCATGTACAAACATACATTTTTAATCTTGGTTGCACCCCCCCTCTCTCCTTTCTTCTCTCTCTTTCTGTCTCTCTCTCTCTCAGCCCCTTATTTTCTATCTTTCTCTCACTCTCTCTGTTTTGCATTTTTAGACACAGAGGGCACCTTGGGGTCATATTCCAATGAATTATATCCCTAATCCTTTTGATTACTTTTTACAGTGGCAGACAGTTTTTCTAAGTGTATTAGGCTGGCCTCCAATTTATAATCCTCCTGCCTCAGCCCTCAGTCATGGGATTAAAGGTATGTCTTGCAATATCTGTCTATTTATCTCTTTTTGAAAGGATATCTAATGCCAATTTTTAACTTTGTATTATATATATTTCCTTTTGCTAAAAATTAACATTTATTATGTTCTAATGAACATTCTGCTAATAATCTATTGATTGATGTTGCTGTTTTATGAGTGAATAAATATTTTACATTAGTAACTACTATCTTCTAATACTTCACACAAATGCTTTCTTGTATTGCCTATTTATTTTATATAGAATATAAACTTGATCTCCCTGCTGATTAGTGTTCTCAGTCTCACACACTCCTCAGTTCTCTGGGTTCCTCAGCCTCCTCAATCTCGCTTTTGCTCTAGTTAAGTGTCAGCAATCTTCTTATCTATGCTTGTGCATATGTTCTGGGTGTTATTCTAACATAGCAAGGCACAGGTCTGTGTTAAAACAAACAAAAATCATCTATATCTCATGGCCATGTTTTCAGACAGAAGGAACTATGCATAGGGACAGTCAGATTTATGAAAAAGGAGTCACAAGCATTTACTAAAAGACAAAATTAAAATTGAGAAATAAGTACCTGAGGATAAAGTTCCCTGATGTTATTTACACATATATGAGTAATACACAATTTATCATACATCTGTAAAACTGGCAATTTTGGAAGCTGAGGCCAGAGGATTACAAATATAAAGCCAGCTAAGCAATGTCATTCTATTTCCAATTGTGCTCTCTTAAAATCTAATAACTGTAGGGGGGCACTGGAACACTACTGTAATTAAAGAAATGTTGAAGATTGAGTCAGGAGGATTGCAAGTTGGAGTCCAACTTCAACAACTTAGGGATGTCCTATGCAACATAGAGAGACCATGTCTTAAAATTGAAAATACTCAGGCTGTGACTCATTGGTAAAGGGTCAATGGGGTCAATCACCAAAACCCCTAAAATAACTAATACCTGAAATTTATTACAAATGAATTAATTATCTAATAGTTCTTTAAATTACAAAATCAGCACTTATTTCTTAGGTGAAAAAAATCTGCACTAAACGTTGTTTAGCCTCAATTTTAATTTCTACTTGAAGAAGATAAATTAAATTTGCAAATGAAAGGTACATGATATATATTGTAAATAACTGAAGAATTGTAATCCCCTGAGACTAGGATATATACATTACTTTTAGTTCATTATCCAGATTCATGAAGCCTAATTATTATAATAGTATGGGTTTAATAACCAGTGTTATTTATATATATATATATATATATATATATATATATATATATATATATATACATGCTTTGTGGATGGACTTTTATTTATTTATTTATGGATATGTGATGCTGAGAATTGAACCCAGTACCTCACTTGCTCAGCAAGCACCAGGCATGATGGTGTACATCTATAATTTTAGTAAGTTGTGATGGTGAGGCCAACCAATAAGTACAAGACTCCTTGTTATAATGGTGAATTTCTGTAATAACTGTAGCTCAGAAGGCAAAAGCAGGTAACTATCAAGGTTAAAGGCAACCACCGAAATTTAACAACAAATAAAAGTTTTTGAACTAACTCGGTGGTTAAGTTTCTCTGGGTTTAATTCCTGATACTAATGGAAGTACAAAACAAATTGGACAACATAAGCAGACATGATTTTGCTCAATTATAGAGCACTGCTAGATTTAATCCCCATTACAAAGAAAAATAAAAATAAGAATAAAATAAAGAGCCACATATTTACTTACGCCAATTCCAGAATACGATTAAAAAAATAACCAATTAATTAATTAATTAATCAGTGCCTTAGTTACGTTGGTGGGCTTACAGAATTCAGAACAGAGCATTGCTCCTACATATTCACTAAGAGAAAAGCTAGATTAAATGAAATTGAATGATAGTTTCTCCTCAGCCCATATGAGGGCTGATTTCCACTGGTGAATACCTAATGTGGCACTAACTACATGCTAGACTAGAAGATACACATCCTGAAGCCTGTAGTTGCACTCTGAAAAAAAATTAGTAAAATTCAACCAGGATTTTTATACAAAGCCAAATATATGTGTGTATGTGTGTGTGTATGTGTGTGTGTTGAATAAAAATGTTAAACACTAAAGTCTAAAGACACTCTCTATTTTTTACATGTTTTTTTTAGAAACCCCAAAATGTGTCAAATAATATAAAGAAGAATACTTGGAATACTTTCCACATAGTGTGAGTTTCTTTTTTTTTCAATTTTTGAGGTACTAGAGACATATTCTAAATATGCAGTTTTATACGTTGTTTTCAATATCCATTAAGAAAGTAGAAAATGTGTATTTTTATTGCCTTTTATACTTTTATTTGTAACTTTAGTTATCTATTTTCTTGAGCTACATTTCTGGACCAGAAATTATAAACAGTTTTGTTTTTTTTTTTTCCTGTTCATTAGTTCTGCTGGGCTAAACGTTCATGCATATCATCATGCTTTCATGCTAAAGGTCTCTCAAAAGATCATGTTTTAAAAAATGTACACTGAGTAAATTATGAGCTGTTTCTAATGGATACCTTGTGGTAACATATTAATTACTAAAACAACTCACAATCAACTATGAAGTAGGCACACTACTATGTTCTTTATAGGCTTATCAGATGTGATGATAACCTGAATAAAGACAATTAAATGATTCTATTTTGAATGAATCTAAACTTTGTCATTGGCTTAGGCACACTACTATGTTCTTTATAGGCTTATCAGATGTGATGATAACCTGAATAAAGACAATTAAATGATTCTATTTTGAATGAATCTAAACTTTGTCATTGGCTTACTGATCATAAAATGACAAATTTGAGTACAAACACTAAAAAGTGTGTCTGAAACTAGCTACACTGGGGTCATTTAAGATTGAAGAAATATGAGGTTATTTATTTTTAGTTACAAGTTAGCTATAAAAATATTAAATGCTGTAAATAATATTAATTTTTTGTAGTTACAAGATAGCTACAAAAATATTAAATGATATATCATGTTAGTGCCAATAACATGACACTAACATGATATTATATTTAATTTAGTGAGTACAACAGAGAAATTAAAAAGAAACATTACTCCCCCCAAAAAATTACTACCACAATAATAGTTTAATATAATGAATGGAAATATATTTCTGTAAGTGCAATATAGTTGTATTTGCAAGTTTAAAATGACATCAAATTAAAATGTGCAAGATCTAGCTGGGTAACATGGCTTAAGCCTATAATCCCAGTAGCTCTGGAGACTGAGGATGGAGGAATTCAATTTCAAAGCTATGCTCAGCAACAAGGCACTAAGCAAATCTATGAGGCCCTGATACTGAATCAAATACAAAATAGGTCAGGGTATGAAGCTCAGTATTCCAGTAGCACCGAGTTTAATTTCTAGTTATCCCCACCACCAATCAGAGACTTTGATGGGAAACTTTGAAGAAACCAATATCAATGAGGTAGAAAATTAGAGAATGAGACAATAAAATTGAGCAAATTACATTTACTTGATGAAACAAATGATAGGAAACTAGCCAACAAATTGACCAAGTTTAAATTAAGTAGGTTAAAAAGCTGAAAATGTAACAGCCAATCTCCAAAATATAAAACAAGAATGATCAGAATATATATAACAATAGAAAACCTCGTTTTGTGAAAAATCAGTTTTTTTTAGTTCCAAATAATAAAATGTATCCCTACTAGACTCATGAGAAAATAATTGTTAAGACAGAAGTTATCAGAAATAACTAAAAGCAAAGAGAACATGTGAGTGTCTAACATGAAAAGAATAGTTTATTAAAAAACACCAATAAGTTACATCACAAAGTAACTGGTATTTCTCCCTCTCCCTCTCCCTCTCCCTCTCCTAGTGCTAGGGATTGAACCCAGGAATTGTGCATGCAAGGCAAGCACTCTACAAACTGAGCTATATATCCAGCCCTGGAAACTGGTACTGAAAAATGAATCACAAATACACTTACATACTATTCAGAAATTTAAAGCTGCTTCTTCTACCTGTTTCTAACACTCTTAAAAGACAGGGAAGTTTTAATCATGTTTTATAGCAACTTTGTTCAATGTTCTCTTAATTCCTACTTAATGCTGATCACATTATCATGATGGAAATTTGAATACATATATTTAATTTGAAGTAATTTATGATTTTTAGTATGGCTAAAAAAAGAAGTAAGTCACTTATTGAAATGAAATAACCAGAAATTATTTTTTATAATTATGAATTATTTAAATACAAGACTTTCACAGTGTGAGTGATGGTGAGTATATGAATTTTTATCAAAGTGATGAAATAGCCATACTTCCTATAAAAGTCTAAGAGAAAACTATTCCTTGCATTTTCTCAAATCTCGTAGATTCTAAGTGTTCTTTAGCTTGTGACCACAAATGCTTCTCTTCTGAGTTGGTGGAGTACTCAAAACACAAAAGATAGATAAGCCTTCTCACAGGGAAGATGATAGTAATGTAGCCAATTCCCACAGGGTCTGAGAACCATATTATATGATATGGAAGACCCTCCAATAGACTGACTATTCCAAACATTGCTTACAAAAATAGAGAAAACTCAGGTACAATTATGCCAGTATACATATACATATAAAAATATTGATGAAAACATAAAATTAACAAATATACTTTTTGAAAAAATTTTTAAGGTTCTTTAAATGCTCAAGAAAAAAAAAGGATTCATAACCCACTAATAATAATTTTGGGTAGCAGAGCAAGGCTACACATGTCTATGCTCCCAGTGGCTCAGAAAGATAAGAAAGGAGAATCTCAAGTTCAAAACAAGTCTCAGCAATTTGGCAAGTTTTTAACCAAATGAGTGAGATAGTGTCTCAAAAAAGGGAAACAGGTTGGTGTATAGCACAGTGACAAAATGCCCATGGGTTAAACTAGAGTGACTCAATAAATACAAATAATAATAATAAATCTAGGTAAAAAGTGACATACAATCCCGTAATAATATTTCTGGGCATACATCTAAATGAATTGAAAAACTTTTCTCAAGAAATAACTGCAATTCCATTTTCATTGTAGCTTTATTCACAGTATCTAATACAAAAAGAATATGAAATGCCAGCCAGGAATGGTGGGAAATGCCTGTAATCCCAGGGGCTTGGGATTTTTAGGCAGAGGATGAAGAGTTCACGCAGCCTCAGCAATGGTAAGGCACTAAGCAAATCTTTCCAAAGGAAAATGTAATAGGGCTGGGGATGAGGCTAAGTGGTGGAGTGCCTCTGAGTTTAATTCCTGGTATGCACCCCCAAAACAAACTTCCTTTTAAATGAAAGGAACATAAGAAGATTCCTTCCTGCTTCACAGCATTCAACTACTCCCTTTAGATGCTACACACTTATAGTTCAAACTGATCTCTAGAAGACAAGACTTTTAAATAGGCTAAGACATATTAGTATCTGTGGATACCTTATTTCAGACGTTTTTAAAACTAAGGACTGGGCAAATATGAGAGGTTGGAATGAGAACACAACACACAGTTAAGTTCTTCAAAGGGAAATCATAACTCAGACACTGTGATATCAGAAACCACAGTTGAAGATAAAATTAGATTCTTTGCTTCACTGATTTTTGGGTTATCAATTCAATCCAAACATATATTGAAAAAGTATTAAGGCTACTGGTTAATGACTATGTAAAACAGGTTATTAAAAATGTACCAGGTTAGGGCTGGGGTTTTGGCTCAGTAGCAGAGGGCTTGCCTAGCATGTGTGAGGCACTGTGTTCAATCCTCAGATCCACATATTAATAAGTAAACATGCAGTCTCACCAGGCACACCCACAGAGTCCTCCAGTATGGCCTAAAAAAAGTTAATTCCCCTCAACCTGATAAACAGAGTGAAATATCTGGCAGGATATACTTGCCTTATAAGAGCAAAAGGGAAGATCAGGGTGCAGACCACAGAACAGAAGATTCTGACCCCAGGGTAAATGATGTCATGGAGAAATCCCATGATATCTAATAAGAATTGCTAGTAAGAATTGAAAGAGAGGTCAAAAGCCCCCAAATTTAGTATAAATAATAGAGCTAATGAACAGGGATTTAGCCAGCTGAAACAAGGATGCACTCAAGGTGAAAAGCCTGATAAGGACCTGACATCCCATTACTTGTCATTGTTATTCTGATCCTCTGCATGATTTTCTAATCTCTCAGACTCTATCACTTCATCTGGACTTTGGTGAAAGCCACAACTTCTACATAGGTGCTCACCTCAAGCTGTTGTCACTCCAAGCCAGGAAAAGCCTGCCTTGGTTCTGGACCTGGACACCACCTGAGTGTGCATCTGCTGGATTAAAAGCCTAAGGCTTAAGAATTTTGATCTGACATTTAAACTTAGCACACAGAGGGAATATCTGTCAATAGCCTGTGATGATTAAGTGAGTTTTTCAGTGTTTAGAATTAATCTAGGTTTGTTAGCAGTAAATTAATCAACCTAATTTTTGCTTTGAATGAATTATGTCTACTGCAGGGACTAGCATTCAGGATTGTTATTTTCTTGAGTAAGAACCTATAGAGTATAAATGCATTGAGCAATTTGAGTGAATAAAGCATTGAAAGGGGCAAAAGAATTTGGACATTTTTTATTTCTCTCCTTCACTGTATATGTTGCAATTTTGACCCCTGGCAACTGGGACACACTGACTATATTATTTTAGTTATGACAAATTTGAGTACAAACACTAAAAAGTGTGTCTGAAACTAGCTACATTGGGGTCATATAAGATTGAACAATTATGAGCTTATTCATTTTTAGTTACTAGATAGCTACAAAAATATAAAATGTTGTAAAAAAACTGTCAATAACATGACATTAACATGATATATTATATATTTAATTTAGTAAGTACAATAAAAAAATTATAGAGAAACATTACCCCCCCAAAAAAAAATTGCTACCACAATAATAGTTGCATAATAAATGGAAATATATTTCTGTAAGTGCAACATAGTTGTATTTGCGAGTTTAAAATGACACCAAATTAAAACATACAAGATCTAGCTGCGTTAGGTGGCTTAAGCCTAGAATCCCAGTAGCTCTGGAGACTGAGGATGGAGGAATTCAATTTCAAAGCTATCCTTAGCAACAAGGCACTAAGCAAATCTGTGAGGCCCTGACACTGAATCAAATACAAAAAAAGTCTGGGTATGAGGCTCAGTACTCCAGTAGCACTGAGTTTAGTTTCTAGTTATCCCCACCACCAATCAGAAAATTTGATGGGAAACTTTGAAGAAACCAATATCAATGAGGTATAAAAGTAGAGAATAGGACCATAAAATTGATCAAACTACATTCACTTGATTAAACATATTATAAGAAACTAGCCAAAAAATTGACCAAGTTTAAATTGAGTAGGTAAAAAAGCTGAAAATAAAACAGCCAATCTCCAAAATATAAAACTAGAATAATCAGAATATATTTAACAGTAGAAAACCTCCTTTTGTGAAAATCAGTTTTTTTAGTTCCAAATAATAAAATGTATTCCTATTAGGTTCATAAGAAAATAATAGTTAAGGCAGAAGTTATCAGAAGTAACTAAAAGCAAAGAGAACATGTGAGTATCTAACACTATGAGAATAGTTTAGCAAAGAACACCAATAAGTTACATCACAAAGAAAATGCTATTTCTTTCTCTTTTTTTTTTTGTGTGTGTGTATGTGTGTGTGCTAGGGGTTGAACCCAGGGCCTTGCACATGCAAGGCAAGCACTCTACCAACTGAGCTATATCCCCAGCCCTGGAAACTAGTACTGAAAAATAAATCACAAATAAACTTACATACTATTCAGAAATTTAAAGCTGCTTCATCAACCTGTTTCTGACACTTAAAAAAGGCAGGGAAGTTTCAATCATGTTTTATAGCATCTATGTTCAATGTTCTCTTAATTCCTACTTAATTTGGATCACATTATCATGATGAAAATTTGAATGTATAGATTTAATTTTCAGTAATTTCTGATTTTTAATATGGATAAAAAAATTAAGTCACTTATTGGAAAGAAATAAGCAGAAATTATTTCTTACAATTATGGATTATTTATATACAAGACTTTCACAGTGTGAATGACGTTGAGTATATAAATTTTTATCAAAGTGATGAAATAGCCATATTTCCTATAAAAGTCAAAGAGAAAATTATTCCTTGCATTTTCTCAAATCTCGTAGCTTCTAGTGTTCTTTAGCTTGTGACCACAAATACTTCTCTTCTGAGTTGGTGGAGTACTCAAAACACAAAAGATAGATAAGCCTTCTCATAGGGAAGATGATAGTAGCGTAGCAGGTAAATACCCTCAATTCCCACAGGGTCTGAAAACCATATTATATGATATGGAAGACCCTCCAATAGACTGACTATTCCAAACATTGTTTGCAAAGATAAAAAAAAAGTCAGTTCATTGAACAAAATGAGTGAAGTGGGTTTGTGCCTCTGCAGATGAGAATAGTTGTAAAAGAGCAACAAAAGTAAGTTCAGGACTGGGCATTACAAGACATAGCTGAGGGCTGGGGATGTGGCTCAAGTGGCAGCACGCTTGCCTGGTATGCGTGTGGCCCGGGTTCGATACTTAGCACCACATACAAACAAAGATGTTGTGTCTGCTGAAAACTAAAAAATAATTAAGATTCTCTTTCTCTTTTTGAGACTCTCAAAAAAAAAAAAAGACATAGCTGACAAAATCCTGAAAACAAATCAAAACAAAAAAAAACAACAAAAACTCAGAAAGCACTTTACCCAGCTAAGCTTATTTGAGAGAATCAAATTCAGATGAACAGCAGAGGAAAGAGGCATACCCAAAGGCATATAACAGTATCTATTTTTATTAAATTTTATTATTATTCCCCACAATTATAGAGTTCTGTATCACCTCAATTACTACTTTCTTCATCTTTTAGGTGTTATCATTACCTTGTACATACAACTCAGGTACACTGAATTTACCCCTGCATTTATGAGCTTATTATTTACCTTTTTCTCTGTTTAACTGTATATGTATGTTTATATTTTTATCCCACATTTCCAGGATTCTGCCATTAAAATTTCTTTGATACCACCTCCATTAAATGCATTTTTGTCATTTCAGTTCAGTACATCTAAATGTTCTATTCCATGTAGTTGGGAAAGATGGGGCTATTGCAAGGTCTTTCTTATTTTACTAATTATCAACTAGAGTTAAAGATCAACCTTGGTGCCTCCAGAGGATTTAATTCTCATTCACCTTTCTTATACATAGTGTTTTACTTTTTATGCAAGCAACAGTAACTGTATTTAAAAGGTGAGTAAAAGATTCTGATATGGACATGGTGCTTTAGAGGTCCCCAAATCCCTAGGGTGGTGATTCTGACACCACCTTACCACTGAAGCATCTTGATTGCATTCCACATTGGACACTGGTACTATGCTTCCACTGAAAGTGATTCATTAGTTATGAATATTGTTCTTTTTCTGCTCTCAATACTCTTGAAATGTGGGGATTTGTGATGGTTTAGAATCATATTTTTCAACACACTTATCATAGACCCATTTGATAACAAGAGACACACATATCTAAGAAGAAGAAAGAAGAGAAAGAAGAACATTTATCAATCCTAAAGAGGTAACAGAATAAACTCTGGGAATAAAATAGTAGTCATCTTATAAATTTGTTTCAAAAAATATTTTAGATGCTAATATATTACTGCATTAGAAAAGAGTGATGTAAATGCAATTTCAATTATTAGAGTTGTGATTGATTTTTTAAAGAGAATATCAAAATCTCTATGCAGTGGTGCATGCCTGTAATTCTGGAGTCTTCTGAGGCTGTGGGTGAAAGATCACTAGTTCAAAGGCAGCCATCCTCAGCAACTTAGTGAGGCTCTAAGAAACTCCCCAAAACCCTTTTTCTATATAAAATATTTTATAAAGGGCTGAGGATGTTTCTTAGCAGGAAAGCATTCCTGGGTTCAGTCTGTAATATGAAAGAGAGAGAGAGGGCTGGGGATGTGGCTCAAGCGGTAGCGCGCTCGCCTAGCATGCGTGCGGCCCGGGTTCGATCCTCAGCAGCACCACATACCAACAAAGATGTTGTGTCCGCCGAGAAATAAGAAAAAATAAATAAATGTTAAAATTCTCTCTCTCTCTGTCCCCCCCCTCACTCTCTCTTAAAAAAAAAAAAAGAAAGAGAGAGAGAGAGAGAGAGAGAGAGAGAGAGAGAGAGAGAGAGAGAGACAAAGAGAGAGAGACAGAGACATGGAGGGAGGGAGGGGGGATAATCAGTGAAACTTTCAGGGTAAAGGATTTAAACGATTTAAAAACAATAGTGGGATTGTTGATGTAAACTCACCTGCATTTATTAAATGCTGAATTCAGAAATTAGTATGTTCTCAAATATATATAAGTGAGACAGGAGTCCTATATTAGGTGTAAATAGGAACAAAGAGGAGATTTGACACAGCTTTTAATTGACCCAGATGCCCACTTTAGTTTGTGATTGGAATTATGCTCATGAGATAGATCCTTAAGCTGTTTAAAATAATGTGTTTTTATCAAGTATTTATAAAAATGATTAAGATTTAATATAAATCAGGCTTGGCAAGGGGGAAATTGTTCAAATAATAAGTATATACATAAACACATAAACCAATGTTAGATAAGTTAACATTCAGGATATTTATGCCATTATATAATCACTAGGAATGTAAAAACAGTGACAAGAAAAAGTGAGTAAATAAAGAAACAAATAAATAATTGAATAAATGAATGAATAACTAAAAAGTACAAAGATGTAATGTGACTGAAATTGTAAAAGAGATCTTGTAACCTTAAAAAAGTGTAAAGGTACTTCGATATGGTATTCTACTACTTACTGAGGCATACCTTATGAACTGTCAATTCCACTTCTGGATGGGAAGAGTTAAAAGCAGAACCCACTCACCTGGCTCTCTCACTTGGGAATAGTGCAAGTTACCTTTTTCTTTCTCCCCAAATTTTATTTCTGCTTCCAAGAACACTACCTCTGTAACCTCATAATGCCATTGTAGACTTGTTGCATCTGAACCCTTCTGCTGCTCAAGTTTTTTTTTTTTAATTGATCTTTTTCTTCCTACCCTCATATATTCCACAATTTTTAATGTGTTTATTTTCAGTTGTAGTTGGACACAATATCTTTATTTTATTTATTTATTTTTATGTGGTGCTGATGATCAAACACAGGGCCTCTTATGTGCTAGGTCAAAAATCTAGAGCTGAGACAAAAACTCAGCCCCTCCACCAATACTTAAAAAAAATAATGTCACCTACATACTTAGCATCCACCAGTCTTTCATTCTGCTCCATCTATTTCCTGCTTTGTGCATGAATAATTTTGAAATTTTTTCCATTCAGACATCAATAGTCCAGAGTGCTCAGAATTGGGGATAAATTTTACAGAATATTAGAGGTCAATTACAAAACATTAAAACTTTATATAGTGGAATGCACCTAAAGCTGAGGATAAAAAGAAAATCTACAGACTTCACTAGTTAAAATAAAACATCTAAAATTCATGAAAATGAATAATTTTGAAAAGACAATTTCATAAAAATGAGAGTAAAGGGCAGAAGATACTAAGCAAAAGCAAAATTTTCACACCACATAAAATGTACATCTGTATAGAGTGACATGTGTGGGTGCTTCCAAAAGACAAATTAAATTGAAAGAGATATGATTAATTTGAGATGTAGCAATAAAATATTAATTGTATATAAAAGTAATATATATGTACCTGTACCAAATAAACCTCATTTAATAATAGGTATACATTGCAAGAAATTTATCTTATTTATTTTTTAAATGTCATAGAGAATACTGACATCTAGAATTTTGTATTGCCAAATGTTCAGGCTACATATTATATTTACTTGAACTACATCACTGAACAAGATGGATTTTACCACACATTGTTGTACAATATGAACTTATAGAAATGATTAAATACCTTATAATAAAATGAATAAATAGATGTGTGTAAGTAACACAGAACCTTTATTAAGAAAAAGAAAATGAAACAAAACAAAACAAACAACAAGAAACTTGAAATTTAGAGAAAGTTTGCAGTGCATTGCAGAAATAGAAATATGACTTTCTTTCCAAAAAAATTATTGGAACAAGGAATTATTTTTGGAGTAAACTATTATATGCTTTATTAATACCAGAAGAAACTCATTTTCAGAAGTATTATATTCTTCAATATAAAAATAAAATATATTTGTGGATGGTATTACACAAAAAATCTTAATGACTTGGGAGGTAGAAGCTGAAGAACCAAACGTTCAAAGAAAGCCTTGTAAACACAGGAGGGCCATGACCACCATGAGAAGTTTCTGTCTCAAAATAAAATATTGAATGGCCTCGGTATGTGGCTGTGGCTTAAGGGTATACCACCCCTAGATTCAATAATCCATATATATCTGTCAAAAGTTACTATAACAAGGAATTTATGCTAGGTGTGGTGGCATATGCCTGCAATTCCAAAACTCTGAAGACTGAGGCAGGAGGACTGTGAGTTAAATTTCAGCCACAACAAAAAGAGTCACTAAAAAGCTCAGTGAGACTCTGTCACTATATAATATTTAAAATAATCCTAGGAATATGATTCATTTGTCAGTTGCCCCTGCATTCAATCCCCAGCATGAATAAAAGGAATTTATATTGAAAATTTCATAGTACTTGCCTATAATGCCATCTATTTGGAAGACTAAGGCAGAAAGGTTAAAATTTCAAGGTTAGCTTGGCCACTTGCCAACAACCTGTCTGTATATAAATAGATTTTAATTTTTTGAGTTCTTTGTATACTCTAGATATTAGGGCTCTATCTGAAGTGTGAGGAGTAAAAATTTGTTCCCATGATGTAGGCTCCCTATTTACCTCTCTTATTGTTTCTCTTCCTGAGAAAAAAAAAAAAAGCAATAAGATAACAAATAACCCAATCAACTTTTGGTTCTTCACGGACCTGAACAAACACTTCTCAGAGGAGGACATACAATCAATCAACAAGTACATAAAAAAAATGCTCACCATCTCTAGCAGTCAGAGAAATGCAAATCAAAACCACCCTAAGATACCATCTCACTCCAGTAAGATTGGCAGCCACTATGAAGTCAAACAACAACAAGTGTTGGCGAGAATGTGAAGAAAAGGGTACTCTTCTATATTGTTGGTGGGACTGCAAATTGGTGTGGCCAATTTGGAAAGCAGTATGGAGATTCCTGGAAAAGCTGGGAATGGAACCACCATTTGACCCAGCTATTGCCCTTCTCAGACTATTCCCTGAAGACCTTAAAAGAGCGTACTACAGGGATACTGCTACATTGATGTTCATAGCAGCACAATTCACAATAGCTAGACTGTGGAACCAACCCAGATGCCCTTTAATAAATGAATGGATTAAAAAAGGGGGCACTTATAAACAATGGAGCATTACACAGCACTAAAAAATGACAAAATCATGGAATTTGCAGGGAAATGGATGGCATTAGAGCAGATTATGCTAAGTGAAGCAAGCCAATCCCTAAAAAACAAATGCCAAATGTTTTCTTTAATATAATGAAAGCAACTAAGAACAGAGCAGGGAGGAAGAGCAGGAGGATAAGATTAACATTAAACAGAGACATGAGGTGGGAAGAAAAGGGAGAGAAAAGGAAATTCCATGGAAATGGAAGAAGACCCTCATGGTTATATAAAATTACATATAAGAGCTTGTGAAGGGAATGGAAAAAAAATGAGAGAAATGAATTACAGTAGAGTAGAGAGAGAAGATGTGAGGGGAGAGGAGGGGGGATAGTAGAGTATAGGAAAGGTACCAGAATACAACAGTTACTAATATGGCATTATGTAAAAATGTGGATTTGTAACTGATGTGATTCTGAAATCTGTATTTGGGGTAATAATGGGAGTTCATAACCCACTTGAATCTAATGTATGAAATGTGATATGTCAAGAGCTTTGTAATGTTTTGAACAACCAATTAAAAAGAAAAGAAAAAAATTAAAATAAAGAGATTTTTTAAAAATGCCTCGGGATGTTAATGAGTGTAATGGCAACTTTGGTTTAAATCTCAAGAACCACGAAACAGAGCAGTTATTTATTTTCAGAAAGTTACATAAATATATTAAAAAATTATAAATTGGGCAACATTAAGAAATAAACTTTTTTTGTTAAGTGGTACAAAGATGGGCTGGAGTTCTGGATCAGTGGCAAATCACTCACCTGGCACATGTGAGGCCCTTGGTTCCATCCTCAGCACCACATAAAAATAAATAAATAAGGGTACTTATGGTAGGAGAAATGTTCAAAAATTAAAACCTCTTAACATCTTAACAAGTTATAAAAATGCAAACTAACATCTGATGCCAAAAAAATTACACAGTATTGATGAGGGCAAGAAACAAATTCTTTTGAATTAGAGAAAGAATATAAATCGCTATTATTTTTTGTGTAAAGTGTTTATTTATTATAGATGATACTCCTCAAAGAGTAGCAAAGCCTATATAAAATATTGTGTTTCTGATCCTGATAATATGTAGTTATATGATAGCATAAGGCTACAAATATGTTCATCCATGCTGTTGAAACCAGAAAAATAGGTGCAAAGATGAAGTACATTCAAAATGAAATAAATACTATACTTTGAAGAAACTGCTTTCTTGGGATCAGACACATTTTTAGTTTCATTGAAGTAGCTCCTGTTTTCTCCATAGAAATTTTTAACTGGGCTTCTCCAGAAAACTTCAACTTGGCTGATTTTTGGACTGTCACAAAAAGAGTCTCTACAAAAGAGTTCAAAGTAGATAAATTTCCAATTTCAATGTTGCCCTGTTTTAATTGGCCAATACCTGGGAGGAAATCAGCACTCCAGGTACTGTACACCCACTTACTAGTTTCTCACAAACATGTATTCAGTAGAGTAGTTTGTAAAAAAAAAAAAAAAAAAAAAAAAAACATGTAAACAAGGCCTCTTGGCCTGGAGCTGGGACTTCAGACAGCTGTTTACATTTCTAAGATAAGAGAAGTTACCAATTGGGCTCCCTAGTAATAGCAGGCAGGAGGAGCAAAGAAAGAAGAATCTCTCCCCTTCTCAGGTGCAATCCTTAAAGGGTTAACTTGCTGAGAAAAGTGAAAGAAAAAAAAACTGCTTCTATGTAAACTTCTGCAGACTGTGAGCTTCTGAGCACTCCACTTATATGCTGGCTATAGAATTTTGAAGCTACCCAAACTTGGGGTTCAGGGGTTTGATTGATTATACCAAAAGCTATGCCCTCTGAACCTGGCTGCAGCCAAAGAAAACTGTTTCCTGTTATGTTCCATGACTTGTATCATTTGTCTCCACAACATAATTTTATTCAGTTTAATTGACAGAACAAAATATTGCATAAGTATTATATACAGGTGATATCTGTGTAACACATTATATAGAGAGAGGCTTTCAAGGAAAATATGTGCAATTTATCACAAAACAAAAATTTACAGAGGACATAAAATTCTCCATTGTATACACCATGTGTGTAAATAAAACTCATAATTACAAAGAAAACCATTTATCTCTGTTTAATGTATAATATTTTCCCATTAAAATTTTACTATGCATGAATTGTTTTTTTGAAATTTATGTAGAAAAAAATATGTAAAATAGCCAAAAACCTTCTATTTTTAAGACCAAATAAAGTTGCTATTCTTTTGTGACATTAATGTGTACTATGAAACTGTATGGCAATAATACAAACAAAAGAATCATAAATTATCCAAATCTGAATTGACAAATATGTCATTTTTTTGGCATTGTTAAGAGCAATAGGAAAGCCTAAATAAAAACTATCAATGTGAAAAATAATATTAGACATGAATGGTAAAATTATCCAATATGAAGTTGGAATTTGGGACAAGTAGCACAATTTACAAGTAGAGTGTGTGTGTGCAGAATGTGCAAGGTACTTGGTTCCAAACTTAGAAACAATAAAAGGCATATGTTAATGGGGGATGATGTTAAAAATAAGGCAGAATATTAAAATTCTAGAGTTTTCCTCCATCTAAAAATATAATTAATAAAAAGCTACTCATGTTCTGAGTGTCTCTTTCACAAAGTTATAAATGAATAGAGAGACTGAAATACATTCAGCAATTTAAAAAATATTTACCTTCAATCAGAATGAAAATCTGGGGTACACTGAGTATTTGCCCAGTCTTGAGCAAATTACCACATTTGAGAACAAATCCCCAATGGCCAATATCACCCAGAGTAAACAGAAGTGAGAAATAGTTAAACAGAAGTGTCTAAGCCACAGAATGTATGGTGATTTCTAGAGGCAATGAAAGCCTCTGCAGTGTTTTATCAACTGAGATCAAGGCCAAATATCAAAGTTGTTTTTTATCTCAAGAAAACATTTGCCAACATATTTTCCCAATTGCTGTTGCTGTCAGATGATATTCTCCCTAGATTTTATTGTGGATATAATAGGAGGAAATACAATGAACCCCCTGGTACCCTGAGTAAAATTCTAGCAGTTCATGAGCCCAGCCCCAACCCTGCTAACCCCAGTAATAAAGCCAGAGCTACCAATTGCTCCTAGGAGGAGTTTTCTTGTATACTAAATTTCTCAACTTAAACATCTTTTCTTCAAGTTACTATGTCCTGAACTTCTAAGCTCTGGAAGCAAAAGAGACTGAGAATGTGCAAATCTACATAGATTGAAAACCAATAAATTACATTGTATTTCTCTCACCTTTATGGATTATGATAACCAATATTAGAAATCAGAAAACACAAATCTGTTTATTCAAATAAATCTTTACAGAACACTCCTACACTGGCTACTTCACATAAACTTGCCTCAGGAATTTAATGTATAAATTCAATCAATTTTCTGTGCCCTCTGCAAGGCTCTTATAATGTTTTTAGGTAAAATATGAGAGCCAGGTGTGGTGGCAGAGGCCTGTAATCCAGAGGTTTATAATTGTTATTTGAAAGACACTCTCAGCATCTTAGCAAGCCTCTAAGTAACTTAGTTAGACATTGTCTCAAAATAAAACATAAAAAGGACTGGGGATGTGGCTCTGTGGTTTGTACTCCTGGGTTTATCTCCAGTGCAAAACCAACTAAGGTGAACAATTTCTGAAAGATTACAATTATGCCAGTGTACATATACATGTAAAAATATTAGTGAAAATTAATAAATATATTTTGAAAAAAGTGTTAAGGTTCTTCAAAAGCTCAAGATAAAAAATGACATATAATCCACTAATAATAATTTTGGGTAGCAAAGCAAGGCTGCATATGCCTATACTCCAGTGGCTCAGGAGTATAAGAAGGGAGAATCTCAAGTTTAAGACCAGTCTCAGCAATTTGGCAAGGTTGTAACCAAATGAGTGAGATGCTGTCTCAAAAAAGGGAAACAGGTTGGTGTATAGCACAGTGACAAAGTGCCTATGGGTTAATCTATAGTGACTCAAATAATAATAATAATAATAATAATAATAATAATAATAATAATAATAATAATAAAATCTGGCTAAAAAATGCCATATAATCCAGTAATAATATTTCTGGGAATACATCTAAATGAATTGGAAAACTTCTCTCAAAGAAATAACTGCAATTCCATTTTTATTGTAGCTTTATTCACAGTATCTAATAAAAAAAATAAAATGCCAGCCAGGCATGGTGGGAAATGCCTCTAATCCCAGGGGTTTGGGAGTTTGAGGCAGAGGATGGAGAGTTCAAAGCAGCCTCAGCAATGGTAAGGCACTAAGCAACTCTTTTCAAAGAAAATGTAAATTAGGGCTAGAGAAAAGGTTTAATCTCTGAGTTTAATTCCTTTTATGCACCCCCCCAAAAAACATTTTTTTAGATGAAAGGAACATCAAAAGGTTCCTTCCAGCTTCACAGCACTGAACTACTCCCCTTAGATGCTACACACTTATAGGTCAAACTGATCTCTAGAAGACAAGACTCAGATAATGATATTTTCTAAATAGGCTAAGAGACATTGATATCTGTGGACACCTTATGATATACTGTTCTAAAACTAAGAACTTGGCAAATATGGGGGGTTGGAATGAGAACACAACACAGAGTTAAGTTCTTTAAAAGGGAATCTTAACTCACACACTGTGATATCTGAAACGACAGTTGGAGATAAAATTAGATTATTTGCTTTACTGATTTCTGGGTTATTAATTCAATCCAAACATATATTGAAAAAGTATTAAGGCTACTGGTTAATGTCTATGTAAAACAGGTTATTAAAAATGTATCAGGGGAGGATGAACATGGCTGCCAGCGAAGAGGCAGCACATACAATGCCTCCGTGGTAAGGGGATCAGAGAGACTCATTAATACACCCACATGCG
The DNA here is from genome assembly GCF_052094955.1 of Ictidomys tridecemlineatus. Lineage (NCBI taxonomy): Eukaryota > Metazoa > Chordata > Mammalia > Rodentia > Sciuridae > Ictidomys > Ictidomys tridecemlineatus. Next base: position 20,752,924 of record NC_135488.1, on the reverse strand, counting down.
TCCTGCTGGGAAACTTCAAGCAAATTTCCTCTGAAAGGAGACCTTCCTGGAACTAGTAAGTTTAATAGGAGGTGTCAGATTGTCACAAAATACTGAATCTCGGCAACCCAGAGCAGGGGCACAGTCCCGCCAGGGGCCGCCGAATGGCCGCTGCCTACACATTGCAGTGAGCATAGGAGCGGACACTAACCGCCTGGACCCCCGCGGGCGGGCTCTGTGAACCCAAGCCGACCGCTGCCCACACGCTGCAGCATTCGTGGGAACGGTCGTTGCCTGCCTGGGTCCCCGCGAGCTGGCTCTGTGAATCCCAGCCGGCGCAGGGCACACGCTGCATTGTTCTCGGGAACCATTGCTGCCCGCCTGGATCCCCGCGGGCCGGCCCTGTGAACCCAAGCCGACCGCCGCCCACAAGCGGCTGCGAGTTTAGGAGCAGGAGCGACCTGCCCCGGGTCCCCGCGAGCTGGCTCTGTGAATCCCAGCCGGCGCAGGGCACACGCTGCATTGTTCTTGGGAACCATTGCTGCCCGCCTGGACCCCCGCAGGCGGGCCCTGTGAACCCAAGCCGACCGCCGCCCACACGTGGCAGCGAGTTTAGGAGCAGGAGCGACCTCCCCTGGGTCCCCGCAGGCTGGCTCTGTGAATCCCAGCCGGCGCAGGCCACACGCTGCATTGTTCTTGGGAACCATTGCTGCCCGCCTGGATCCCCGCGGGTGGGCCCTGTGAACCCAAGCCGACCGCCGCCCACAAGCGGCAGCGAGTTTAGGAGCAGGAGCGACCTGCCCCGTGTCCCCGAGAGCTGGCTCTGTGAATCCCATCCGGCGCTGGGCACACGCTGCATTGTTCTTGAGAACCATTGCTGCCCGCCTGGACCCCCGCGGGCGGGCCCTGTGAACCCAAGCCGACCGCCGCCCACAAGCGGCAGCGAGTTTAGGAGCAGGAGCGACCTGCCCCGGGTCCCCGCGAGCTGGCTCTGTGAATCCCAGCCGGCGCAGAGCACACGCTGCATTGTTCTTGGGAACCATTGCTGCCCGCCTGGATCCCCGCGGGCGGGCCCTGTGAACCCAAGCCGACCGCCGCCCACACGCTGCAGCGAGTTTAGGAGTAGGAGCAGCCTGTCTGGGTCCCCGCAGCCTGGCTTTGTGAACCGCCCACACGTAACATCAAACTTGGAAGCAGTTGCTGGCTGTCTGCCTGTTCCCCCCCCCCCCCCCCCGCTGGCTTGGTGAACCTCAACCAGCCGCTGCTCACACAGCGCAGTGAACTTGGGAGCCGGCGCTGCCTGCTTGGCTGCTTGGGCCCCCGCAGACCAGCTCTGTGAACCGCTGCTGGCTACCGCCAAGCAACCGCTGCCTACACCCTTGCAGTGAGTGGGGGAGCAGGCGCTGCCTGCCCGGCCCCGAGGGCTCGACTCTGTGAACCTCCTCTGGCGGTTTGGAGCTGCAGACGACCACCCTCCACCTGCCAACCCAGTGCTGCAAACGACCCCTGACCAGCTCTGCAAAAGGCCCCGCCCACACAGCGAACAGCAGGAATGGAGACCCGCCCAATCCGGGAGGAAGTACCGCTGCACAGTGATTGACTCCCGCCTACTGAGAGGAGAAACTTGGCCCGGTGGGCATAGCTCCACCCACTGGAAGAGCAGTTAATTGAACTCTAGGACTGCATTTATAATTTTTTTTTTTTTGCTGTCTTTTTAAATGTTTTTTAATCCATCTTATTTTATTTTATTCTATTTTTTAAATCTCATTTTCCATTTCTACTATTATTATTTTTCTTTACATCCCTTTTAATCTTCTATTTTTTTCTATGCTTCTTTTCTCCTGTCTTTACATCTCTTTTTAATTTTCTTATTCCCCCTTCCTTGAATTCTACCTGCTTACTCTTATTCTCTTTAGTGACTTCTACCCATCCCTTCTAATACCTTTCCTCCCAAGCTTCAAATATATTTATAGGAGTAAACAGTAACTCAGCAGTCAAACAGAACAAGAAACAATATGAACAGCATGAAAAAGCAAGGAAGAAAAGGAGTGCAAACAATGCAGGGCAGCCTAAATATTCAGGAGGATATAGAACCACCAGAAAAATGGTCATATAAAGAACTCATGGAACACCTGAGACAGATGGAACGGAACCTTAAAGAGGATACAAGACAGCAAATTCAAGCAGCGAAAGAACACATTGAGAATGTATTACACAAACAGATAAAGGAAGAAGTTAAGCATCTTTATCAGGAGATACAGACTATAAAAAAGAATCAAACCATAATCTTAGAAATGAAGGAAACTATAAACCAAATTAAAAACTCAAATGAGAGTATCATTAATAGAGTGGAGCAAGTAGAAGCTAGAACATCAGATAATGAAGACAAAATATATCATCTGGAAAAGAGGCTAGCCATCTCAGATAGGCTGGTTAAAAATCATGAGAGAAGCATACAAGAGATATGTGATAATATAAAAAAACCAAATTTAAGAGTCATTGGGATAGAGGAAGGGATAGAGATTCAAACAAGGGGAATGAGTAATCTACTAGATGAAATAATCACAGAAAACTTTCCAGAATTAAAAAAGGAAACAGATATTCAAATTGTAGATGCATACAGGACACCGAACATACAAAATCACAGTAGACCAACGCCAAGACACATTGTTATGAAGATATCCAATATACAGAACAAAGAGAAAATATTAAAAGCTACAAGAGAAAAGAGAAAGATTACATTCAGGGGTAAAACAATAAGGTTAACAACGGACTTCTCAACTCAGACGCTGAAAGCGAGAAGATCCTGGAATAACGTATTTCAAACACTGAAAGACAATGGATGCCAACCAAGAATTCTGTACCCAGCAAAATTAAGCTTCAGATACGACAATGAAATAAAAATCTTTCACGATAAACAAAAACTAAAAGAATTTGCAGCCAGAAAACCAGCGTTGCAAAGCATCTTGAGCAAAACACTTCACGAGGAAGAAACGGAAAACAATAACCAAAGCCAACAGTGGGAAGTACCTCAGTAAAGACAGACGGAGGGGGGAAAACTAATCATGGTGAAACAAACGCAATTAAAAAAATAAAAATAAAAAAATGAGATAAATAATCAAATATGGCTGTAAGTACAAACCATATATCAATAGTAACTCTAAACATTAATGGTTTAAACACTCCAATAAAGCGACATAGGCTGGTAACATGGATCAAAAAAACAAATCCAACAATATGCTGTCTCCAGGAGACTCACCTGACTGGAAAAGACATACACAGGCTGAAGGTGAAAGGTTGGGAAAAAATATACCACGCACACGCTCATCGCAAGCAAGCAGGGGTGGCCATCCTCATATCGAATAAAATCGACTTCAGGACTAAGTTAATCCAAAGGGATAAGGAAGGACATTATATACTGTTAAAAGGAACCATTAAACAACAAGACATAACAATTATCAATATTTATGCACCAAATAATGGCGCTTCAAAGTTTATAAAACAAATTCTCCTCAAGTTCAAGAATCAAATAGACCACAACACAATAATTATGGGTGACTTCAACACACCTCTCTCACCATTGGACAGATCCTCCAAGCAAAAGTTGAATAAAGAAACTATAGACCTCAATAACACAATCAATAACCTAGACTTAACTGACATATATAGAATATACCAACCATCATCGAATGGATATACTTTTTTCTCAGCAGCACATGGATCCTTCTCAAAAATAGACCATATATTATGCCATAGGGCAACCCTCAATAAATATAAAGGGGTAGAGATTATACCATGCATTTTATCCGATCATAATGGATTGAAACTGGAAATTAATGATAAAAGAAGGAAGGGAAAATCCAATATCACATGGAAAATGAACAATATGTTACTGAATGATCAAAGGGTTACAGAAGACATAAAGGAGGAAATCAAAAAATTCTTAGAGATAAATGAAAATGCAGACACAACCTATCGGAATCTATGGGACACAATGAAAGCAGTTTTAAGAGGGAAATTCATCGCCTGGAGGTCATACCTCAAAAAAAGGAAAAACCAACAAATAAATGAGCTCACACTTCATCTCAAAGCCCTAGAAAAGGAAGAGCAAAACAATAGCAAATGCAGCAGAAAGCAAGAAATAATTAAAATCAGAGCGGAAATCAATGAAATTGAAACAAAAGAAACTATCGAAAAAATTAACAAAACTAAAAGTTGGTTCTTTGAAAAAATAAACAAGATTGACAAACCTTTAGCCATGCTAACGAAGAGAAGAAGAGAGAGAACTCAAATTACTAACATAAGGGATGAAAAAGGCAATATCACAACAGACGCCACAGAAATACAGAAGACAATTAGAAACTATTTTGAAAACCTATATTCCAATAAAATAGAAGATAGTGAAGACATCAATAAATTTCTTAAGACATATGATTTGCCCAGACTGAGTCAGGAGGACACACACGATTTGAACAGACCAATATCAATGGATGAAATTGAAGAAGTAATCAAAAGACTACCAACCAAGAAAAGCCCAGGACCGGATGGGTATACAGCAGAGTTTTACAAAACCTTTAAAGAAGAATTAATACCAATACTTTTCAAGTTATTCCAGGAAATAGAAAAAGAGGGAGTCCTTCCAAATTCATTCTATGAGGCCAACATCACATTGATTCCGAAACCAGACAAAGACACATCAAAGAAAGAAAACTACAGACCAATATCTCTGATGAACCTAGATGCAAAAATCCTCAATAAAATTCTGGCGAATCGGATACAAAGACACATCAAAAAAATTGTGCACCATGATCAAGTAGGATTCATCCCTGGGATGCAGGGATGGTTCAATATACAGAAATCAATAAATGTAATTCACCATATCAATAGACTTAAAGATAAGAACCATATGATCATCTCGATAGACGCAGAAAAAGCATTCGACAAAGTACAGCATCCCTTTATGTTCAAAACATTAGAAAAACTAGGGATAACAGGAACTTACCTTGATATTGTAAAAGCTATTTACGCTAAGCCCCAGGCTAGCATCATTCTGAATGGAGAAAAATTGAAGGCATTCCCCTTAAAATCAGGAACAAGACAGGGATGCCCTCTATCACCACTTTTATTCAATATAGTTCTCGAAACACTGGCCAGAGCAATTAGACAAACGAAAGAAATTAAAGGCATAAAAATTGGAAAGGAAGAACTTAAATTATCACTATTTGCAGATGACATGATTCTATACCTAGAAGACCCAAAATGGTCTACAAAAAAACTACTAGAACTAATAAATGAATTCAGCAAAGTGGCAGGATATAAAATCAACACGCACAAATCAAAGGCATTTCTGTATATCAGCAACAAAACCTCTGAAATGGAAATAAGGAAAACCACTCCATTCACAATATCCTCAAAAAAAATAAAATACTTGGGAATCAACCTAACAAAAGAGGTGAAAGATTTATACAATGAAAACTACAGATCCCTAAAAAGAGAAGTAGAAGAAGATCTTAGAAGATGGAAAGATATACCCTGTTCATGGATAGGCAGAACTAACATCATCAAAATGGCGTTATTACCAAAAGTCCTCTATAAGTTTAATGCAATGCCAATCAAAATTCCAATGGCATTGCTTGTAGAAATAGATAAAGCAATCATGAAATTCATATGGAAAAATAAAAGACCCAGAATAGCAAAAGCAGTTCTAAGCAGGAAGTGTGAATCAGGTGGTATAGCAATACCAGATTTCAAACTATACTACAGAGCAATAGTAACAAAAACAGCATGGTACTGGTACCAAAACAGGCGGGTAGACCAATGGTACAGAATAGAGGATACAGAGACTAATCCACAAAGTTACAACTATCTTATATTCGATAAAGGGGCTAAAACCATGCAATGGAGGAAGGATAGCATTTTCAACAAATGGTGTTGGGAAAACTGGAAATCCATATGCAACAAAATGAAACTGAATCCCCTCCTCTCACCATGCACAAAAATTAGCTCAAAATGGATCAAGGACCTTGATATCAAAACAGAGACTCTGCGTATGATAGAAGAAAAAGTTGGCTACGATCTACATATTGTGGGATCAGGCTCCAAATTCCTTAACAGGACACCCATAGCACAAGAGTTAATAGCAAGAATCAACAAATGGGACTTACTTAAACTAAAAAGTTTTTTCACAGCAAGAGAAACAATAAGAGAAGTAAATCGGGAGCCTACATCATGGGAACAAATTTTTACCCCCCACACTTCAGATAGAGCCTTAATATCCAGAGTTTACAAAGAACTCAAAAAATTAGACAATAAGAAAACAAATAACCCAATCAACAAATGGGCCAAGGACCTGAACAGACACTTCTCAGAAGAGGACATACAATCAATCAACAGATACATGAAAAAATGCTCACCATCTCTAGCAGTCAGAGAAATGCAAATCAAAACTACCCTAAGATACCATCTCACTCCAGTAAGATTGGCAGCCATTATGAAGTCAAATAATAACAAGTGCTGGCGAGGATGTGGGGAAAAGGGTACCCTTATACATTGCTGGTGGGACTGCAAATTGGTTCGACCAATTTGGAAAGCAGTATGGAGATTCCTGGGAAAGCTAGGAATGGAACCACCATTTGACCCAGTTATTGCCCTTCTTGGTCTATTCCCTGAAGACCTTAAAAGAGCGTACTACAGGGATACTGCCACATCGATGTTCATAGCAGCACAATTCACAATAGCTAGACTGTGGAACCAACCCAGATGCCCTTCAATGGATGAATGGATTAAAAAAATGTGGCATTTATACACTATGGAGTATTACGCGGCACTAAAAAATGACAAAATCATGGAATTTGCAGGGAAATGGATGGCATTAGAGCAGATTATGCTCAGTGAAGCTAGCCAATCCCTAAAAAACAAATACCAAATGTCTTCTTTGATATAATGAGAGCAACTAAGAATAGAGTAGGGAGGAAGAGCAGGAAGAAAAGATTGACATTAAACAGAGGCACGAGATGGAAGGGAAAGAGAGAGAAAAGTGGAATTGCATGGAAATGGAAAGAGACTCTCATTGTTATAAAAAACTACATAAAAGAGGTTGTGAGGGAAATTGGAAGAAAAATAAGGAGAGAAATGAATTACAGTAGATGGGATAGAAAGAGAAGATGGGGGGAGGGGGATAGTAGAGGATAGGAGAGGTAGCAGAATACATCAGTCACGAGTATGGCATTATGTAAAAATGTGAATGTGTAACCTATGTGATTCTGCAATCTGTATTTGGGGTAAAAATGGGAGTTCATAACTCACTTGAAACTATTGTTCAAAGTATGATATGTCAAGAGCTTTGTAATGTTGTGAACAACCAATTAAAAAAAAAAAATGTATCAGGTTAGGACTGGGGTTTCAGCTCAGTAACAGAGTGCTTGCCTAGCATGTTGAGTCACTGTGTTCAATCCTCAAATCCACATATCAATAAGTAAAATAAAAGTCCATTGATAACTATTTTTTTTAAATGTACCAGGTTCCTCACATGGCTTTTGATGTTCAGATTCACTATGTACTCTAGCCCTTGTGATTAAACTTCCTTATAGTTTAAATCAAGTCCAGTCCCATGTTTATCTTCCTCCACACTAGGACAAAGATGTTGGCTGGAAATGTTTGGAATGCTTCTACAAGTCATTTTAATAAAGTGGTCTTACATATATGGAGGGGAAAAACATCAATTAAGGTCCCATTACATTTTTAAAAAGTCTTTAATTGGGACTGTGAGGATGGACTTAGCACTGAGCTTAAACAACTCTATTTTAAAAACTCCAGTTTGAAACATGCAGTCACACCAGGGACACCCAAAGAGTCCTACAGTATGGCCTAATAAAAAAAAAGTTACTTCCCTTTAACCTGATAAAGAGAGTGAAATATCTGGCAGGCTATACTTGCCTAATAAGAGAGAAAGACAAGAAAATCAGAGTGGAGACCACAAGACCAGAAGTTTCTGACCCCAGGGTAAAGGATGTCATGGAGAAATCCCATGATAGCTAATAAGAATTAAAAGAGAGGTTAAAATCCCTCAAATTTAGTATAAATAATAGAGCTAATGAACAGGAATTTAGCCAGCAGAAACTAGGATGCACTCAAGCTGAAGAGCCTGATGAGGATCTGATATCCCATCACTTGTCATTGTTCTTCTGATCCTCTGCAAGATTTTCTCATCTCTCAAACTCTACCACTTTATCTGAATTTTGGTGAAAGCCACAACTTCTCTGAAGGTTCTCTTCTTAACATGCTGTCCAATCCAAGCCAGGAGAAGCCTGCCTTGGTTCTGGATCTGGTCACCATGGTCTGAGTGAGTGTGCATCTGCTGGACTAAAAGCCTAAGGTTTAACAATTTTGTTCTGACATTTAATCTTAGTACACAGAGTCTGTCACTAGTCTGTCATGATTAAGTGACTTCTGCAGTGTTTAGAATTAATCTAGGTTTGTTAGTAGTAAATTAATCAACCTATTTTTTGTTTTTGTTGTTGTTGTTGTTGTTGCTGTGAATGGATTATGTCTACTGCAGGGCCAAGCATTCAGGATTGTTATTTTCTTGAGTAAGAACCTATAAAGTATAAATACATTGAACAATTTGAGTAAAGAAAGCATTGAAAGGGGTAGAAGAATTTGAATATTTTTTATTTCTCTCCTTGACTGCATATATTTTAATTTTGCCCCTGGCGACTGGGACACATTGACTATATTATTTTATTAAGAAAAATATCATCATTTTTAATGTCATCTAATTTTTCCCTGCTTTTTTCTTATGTGAAAGTCTCACAAAGATAAAGCAAAATCTTTTAAAATTGCCATGCAGTTCTTGGAGAAAAAAAAATACAAATAAAGCATCCCTTTAAAACAAAACATGGGAAAAAATAATTATGTTGAAACTGAAGTTTTGAGATGAAACAAAATTTCCCATTTAACCAATTTTCTCTGGGATCTTGTCTCACAAGTTTTGAAGAATAAAATCTATGGACACTCAGTGAAGGTAATGGTAAAAAGAATAGGATTTATTTTAGCAAGAAGAAATACAACTTCCAAAATGTGGGAGAGGGCATGATAGCAGAAGAACCCATTTTTTGTGTGTCAGGTTTGAAGTTTAAATATGGTTTTTGGTAGAGCATTGGTAAAAATCTATTTAAAATGAGTATTTAAAAAGGCATTCTTATTACCGACTAGGCTGAAGTTTGTCCTTTTGGTATCCCATCCTCCTTCCAGTGACTTCCAATTGGGTTCACCCCAAGGACAAAGAATTTGGTTGAAGGTATACCCACAAGTGAATCTCAAGTATTCTTTTAATTTGAATAGGCCTTAATGGTGCTCATTAACATATCTATCCATTAATCTTCAGGTGTGGTTAAATAAGATGTCCATTATACAGCTGCCTTGTCATTTTACTATTTTATTTTTTCTCAATCAAATTGAGCAAGAAACCTGCCTTTGAGAATGTAAAGAGAGCTGGAAATTTGGGATTTAATCTCAGACCTATAATTGCTAAACTATCAGATAGCCATTCAGGATTTGAGTTACTTCTTAGTCTACATTTAAAAAGCTCAGGAGCAATGAGGATATGGAGTTCAAAACCAGCTTGAGCAAGTTAGTGAGGTTCTAAGGAACTCAGAGAAACCTTGTCTCTACATAAATATATAGAAAAAGGTTGAGAATGTGGGTCAGTAGATAAACACCTCTGGGAATAATTCCTGGTATAAAATAAATAAACATATATACAACAACAATAAACACTTAGAAGGAACAAGAACAGGGGTCCCTAAAAAAGCCACAGCTTCTCTCACACAGTAACACAACTAATGAAGTTGGGGTCCTCTTCTGATGATTATCTCAGTCTTCACCACATATTTTGGGGACATGGTGAAATAATGGCACACAGATGCCCACATAGGAATTCAGGAAGGCCCTGAAAATACCATACAATTATGGAACAAAAGACTTGAGGTCTCAAATACTGATCTAAGCTCCACTATAGTAGTCAGAGAAAACTAAAGGCTAAGCTGCCAAAGAGAGACCCACCAGACTCTGGAGACAATTATGAGTTTTCAGCCACCATTGCCAATCCCACTGGCTTCAAACAGCCTCCCTACCAAGTCTCAAAATAAGAACACACACTTACCATTTTCTGGATTTCAGGATGCTTAGTGTTCCCCTTATTTTTTTTAAGCTCCAGTGTAGCACAGAAACCTGGAAGCAAAGAAATGGATTCAATGAATGGCAGATTCCAAAAACAAAAAGAATAGAATACTGTGGAAGTCTGCCCCCTCATCACTGGCTGTGTCTTGATTGGGACAGTTCTCACCCAAGAGACAGGTTGGAAAGGGCTTCAGGAACTTCCTCCAAAATTGAGGCTGGTAGTGACACCACTGGTAACTGGTGACAAGTCTTATTTTTCCACATGTTGAAGTTTGAACATTAGAGAAGCATGTTGAGGCAAGCATACAAAGCAGGGTTTATTTAGAAAAGAGTAACATAGACTTCTCCCACAAGGGAGAAGTGGGACATAGTTGATATCAGGGTATTCCAAGAAGCAAGGTGTTCTGCCCTTTTTATATGTCCTAGGCTTCCTTTGTTCTCCTGCCTTTGCACCCTTATCTTTGTCCTTCCTGAGGACATGTCTAGACCCAAAAATGCTTGGTGGGATGGCCTAAAGTTGAGAAATAGGTGGGTTTAAGGGGGGAGGGCAGGATGGAGTACAAGGACACATTAACAATCTTATAGCTCTCTGTAGGGAGGGGAAATTCCTGGGACAGGTTACCTTGGCAACAGGTTGGAGCAGGGGCAGTTTCCTGATAATATCCCTCAGGGGATAGTCTCCAACTTTCCAAATTCACTCAAAATTGGCTTCCTAGATTTAACCTGATTTGATTTATGTATCTACACTGTCTGTTTAATTCAGTAGGCCTACTCTTTGAGTGATAGTAAATTTCATCCAGATCAGAATCAAATAAGGACACAAAGACAGGTTTTTGTCTGCTCTGTTTCTGTTGATCAAACACTGGGGATCTACCACATGCGGGGGTGCATGCCTATAATCCAAGCAACTGGAGAGGCTGAGGCAGGAGGACAGTGAGTTCAAAGCAAGCCTCAGCAATGGCAAGGCACTAAGAACCTCACTGAGATGATGTGTTTAAATAAAATAGAAATAGGGCTGTGAATGTCCTCTCAGTGGTCATGTGCCCCTGAGTTCAATTGTCAGTAGAAAAAAAAAAATACTGAAGATCAGATCCATGGGTATTATTCACTACTAAGTCCCAGGACCACAGATGAATGGATTGAAGGATTAATAGTAACACAGATAGAATCCTGGGGAAGGGTCTCAAATTCTCTTTTGATGGCTTTTCAAGTAACTGATATTATAATATTACAGGCATGCTCCACAGCTTTGGAATCTTTTTATTTATTTTATTCTTTGTTTTTATTTTTTTATTTTTTATTTTTTTTTGCTGTGAATTGCATTAAATGCCTCAGAATAAAATTATTTTATGGCAGAATTTCCTCCCAATATTTAGATCTAGCCTAGACAGAAGTGCATTTATATAAAAATTAAGTATCACAATTACTTTAAAATTTTATTTAATATTTCTGTTCTCTGGCCTAATGAGAAAAGAGCTTGAGACTTCCACTCATAAGTAATTCCCTGAGGCAGCATTGTCCTACTCCTCTACAAAAAATGGAGCAAAAATAAAATTTTAAAGTTTCTAGTTTAATAAAATAAACAAGAAGTGAACAGTGCCAGGTCTCTAGATCTCTCAGTATTTCTGAACCTAGAGTATAAGAAATTAAAAAATAAATTATTTGCAATTGTGCCTTGAGCATAATAATAGAATTATGATGTCTGTTTTTTCGTTGGTATGGGGTACTATGAGAATATTAGCACAAATCACAGGCATTATGTCTATATAGATTTTTTTCTATAATTCAATACAGCCCATCAACAGAGTCAACTTCAAATTTAAATGAAAAAAAATTTAATTATTATTGCCAGTGTCCAGCCCTAGAAGGAATCCAGGGGTCCTGAAGTATGAATGGCATTGGGTACTGAAGGATATGTGGCCTCAGCTAAAGAAGAGGAGACAGGATGACGGGTTGCAAGTTACAAGCAGCCTTCAGAAGGATCTGATGCCCATAGTGGGGACTTTATATTTATACCTTTTTTACAGGTATTTACTCATTTAGTTAAAATAGCATCAAAGCCCAAAACTTCTTTCATTTACATAATTTTCAAGAGTTGCAATCTTTATGACATATATTAACTTCATAAGATATTTAACAAATTGTTTAAAATATATTCTTGTAACTTTTGCCAATCACAATTAAGCTTTTAAATTTTCACTTCAGTCACTAAGTACTAGACTATGCAACTTGACTACCTGTATCATGACCAATTATTAACTTTTAACTTTAAAGCATACCTATGGTTATTGGTAAGCTTTTTTGCTTCTAAACTAAAGTCTTAATAATACACACTTAAAAGAGTGAAAGCCTATTACTTGAAAGCCTACTACTCTGAACTGAGTTTAAAATATATCTATATAAAATTTTACATTATTCTGTTTTTCCAAACTAATTTTCTTTTTTCACATGACCTATTTAACTGCTTTTTGAAAGAGTTTCTTTGGTCCTTCATCAAATTATGAATTCTTATCTCCTTATAATTTTTAATTAAACAGCAGGCTCTGCACTTCAACTCATTTGCTATTACTATTAACTATGTGTTTCCTATTTTCATCATTAATTCCTGTGTAGGGCAAAGAAGGCTCTGTTAGTAAAAGGAATGTATGTTGGACAGGTTGTGGCTTTAGAATGAGGAGCTTAGTGTAAATTGTTAAGCTTTTCTCAGGAACCTTGATTTGCAATATTTTCCCTGTGAATATCTTAAGAAAAACACTATTGTTTGTATTGTCAGAGATACTAAAATACATCTCAGGACATATCTTATTTGTATCCTTAATCTCATTCGGGAAATTTTCCTGCAATCTCAGGCAACATGTACTTTTTTTATTGACCCTTGTACGCCCTATTATCTATCACATGAGTATCATAAACAAAACACTAAACATTACCCATTGTGGTGCAGCCCTGCCAAAGAATCCCCCACACTGTGACCCTGTCAGACAGGAGGTGCAGAAACATCTTCACCACACTGTCTATAAGATACCAGGTATTTTCCACATAGAAACTAGCTGGTATCTTGTGATTGAATTGTGGCATCCAGTCAATAGTGAGTGGATTATTTATCTGTCATTGGATAACAAGTCATTCTAAAATGTATTCACTCACTGGACCCCTGAGCCAAATCTCAATCCCTATTTTGTATTTTATTTCGAGAAAGATTCTCACTGAGTTGCTTAACACCTCATCTTTGCTGAAGCTAAAACTGAACTCATTATCCTCCTGCTTCAGCCTTCAAAGATACTGGGATTACATGAGTGCACCATTGCACTCAGCTCTGTTCACATATTTAATTCCAGCATTCCCTCTTTGCCTTATCAACTGTTTTTTTTTTTTTTTATTTCTATTGTACATTTCAAGTAAATGCAGTATTCTCCAAGAACTGGATGTCAGATTAAAGATTTTGGTTTTTCTTTGTGAGGATTTCACATGAGAGAAAAGCAGACAAGTGTAACTTGACAGTTTTAAAAATAAGAACAATTTGTCTCTGTTCTTTGTCTTCCCAGGTAAAGACACCTTATCACAATATCTGATTTGAAATTCCTTCTTTAAGAATTTCTGGTTTGGGCTGGGGATGTGGCTCAAGCGGTAGCGCGCTTGCCTGGCGTGTGTGCGGCCCGGGTTCGATCCTCAGCACCACATACAAAGATATTGTGTCCGCTGAAAACTAAAAAATAAATAAAAGTTTAAAAAAAAAAAAAAAAGAATTTCTGGTTTCATGTGTCCTCATTCTAATATCCTATATTGTCCTATTTGTGGGTTTCATAACTGCTTAAAAAAAGGTTTGAACAGCCACCATGTCTAAATTCTTTTGGAGGGCCTAGTGAATATCATTCCCTGCATCTTTTCCCTCTAGAAAGCAGTATAAACCATGAAGTGAAGGCACTCCAGGGAGTCTCTGATAGCCCTTCAGCTGGCAAGGATCTTTTCATGATACAGGGCTGGGACACTCAGAAAAACTGAGATAGAATGAAGACCACCCCCTTCAAATGCAGACTTTTTTTTTTTTTTTTCAATCGAGATATAAGTTTCCAAACTTATCAGAGTGGCAGGCAATGAGTTTATTAGAAGTGATGTGAAGGGGGAACAGGGTGAAACTCGGACAGAAGAAAGTGTGTTCTCTCTAAAAAGATAATAGCATGGCTCTCTTGAACTTCAGTTTTTTTTGAAGATCTAAAAAAAGATCAAAAAGAATCTTGACCAGATACACTTCTTGACTTTGAACTGACAGTAGGATAACATAAAACTCTCAAGTATCCTCTGCCATGACAACTTTAGGTTAATTAGGCTCATGTTCACCATTTCTAATTGAATTCTTAAGCACTAATTCCAGGAAACCCCTTTGAAATAAAAAAATTTATTTACATTCCAGTCCTCAGAGGGTCATGTTCTTCTCCTGTAGATTCTCAGCACCACATAAAAATAAGTAAATAAATTAAAGGTATTGTGTCCATCTAAAAAAAACTAACACCAGAAAACTGGGCACACAGGTGCCTATAATCCCAGCTACACAGGAGACAGAGACAGTAGAATGATAAGTTCAAGGCAAACTTCAGCAACTGAGACCCTGCCCCAAAATAAAAAGGACTGGGGATGTAGTTCAGTGGCAGAGCATCCTTGAGTTCAATCCCTACCACTGCAAAAATCAAAAGAAAGTAACAAAAAAAATAACACTTAGGATTTGCTCTCAGAAATTATTTCACAGATTTCAACAAAGTAAGGTACCCCAAACATTAGTTTCTGCTAGTTCCTCTTTTTTTTTAATCTTTATTTATTTCTTTTTATGTGGTGCTAAGGATCAAACCTCATGCCTCATATGTGAGGGAAACACTCTACCAATGAGCTACAGCACACTTCTCTGTGCCTCAATATCTTTATGTCTCAGGGAGGAAATAATTTAAATGACAATCTTCAAAGAAGCATATTTTATGTATAAAAATTTTTAAATATGGTAAAAGAAATAATTAAATCACATGCAGAGAGTAAATGAGAAAAAGAAGTAATGAAGAAAGAGCAGAAAGATCAATAAATAAACAACAGAAAAAAGTAGAGAAAATAGAGAAAAATAAACTAATTAAATGCTGGTTCTTGGGCTGGGGTATAACTCAGTAGTACGGTGTGTACTTACCATGTGTAAGGCCCTGGCTTGACCCCAAGCACACACACACACACAAAATAAATTAAAAATAAATAAATAAATAAATAAAACACTGGTTCTTTGAGAAGACAGAAAAAAAGTGGAAACCTCCAGTTGGGCTAATGAGGGAAAAAAGAGAGAATATACATATTACTAATATCAGGAAAGAAAAGATGATATCACCATAGTTTGTAGAGATATGGAAAGGACATATGCCAATAAATCCATCAACCTAAATAAAAACAACAAATTTCTAGAAAGATACCACCAAACTCGCCTACAATGAAAACCTGAATTGAGTAGTCACAGGTTTATATTTAAGAGAATTTGTATTTTTTAAAAAAAAGGAGAGAATTAAACAACAGCAGATGGGGTAGAGAGGGAAAATTAGAGGAAAGGGGAGGGGGGATAGTAGGGGAAAGGAAAGTTAGCAGAATACAACAGTCATTAATATGGTATTATGTAAAAATGTGGATGTGTAACTGATGTGATTCTGTAACTTGTATTTGGGGTAAAAAATGGGAGTTCATAACCCACTTAGATGATATGTCATGAGCTTTGTAATGTTTTGAACAACCAATAAAAAAAAAAGTACAAAAAAAAAATTGGAGCTTGAAAATCTTCCGTTAAAATTTTTTTCAGATCCAGATAGCTTCACTGGAAAATTCCAACAAACATGTAGGGAAAAAAAGAATTATACAAATTCTATAAGAAAACTGAAAAGGAGGAAATACTTCCTAACTTATTCTGAGGCCAGCATTAACCTGCTATCAAAGCCAGAAAATGACATTACAAGAGGTTGTGATACCTCTCATGAACACAGGTGCAAAATTCTATACAAAAATTGTGGGGAGAGTGGGGGGTTGTAAAAAGGGATAGAACCCAGGGCTTCACACATGCTAAGATAATGCTCTAATGTGGCTAGGCTAATGCCACATCCTCAGTCCTTTTTATTTTGATACAGGGTCTCACTTAGTTACCCATCGTAGCCTTGAACTTGTGAACCTCCTGCCTCAGAGTAGCTGGGGTTATAAGTGTATGCCACCACATCGAGTTCCCAAGCAAAATTTAAATGAATTAAATACAATAATATATAAAATGAATAATACCTCATGACTAAATGAGATTCATGCTAATATTTCAAAGCTGGTTTGCCATTCAAAACATATTACACATCATATTAGCAAACAAATAATAACAATCCAATACCCATTCTTAGTTCAAAAACAACAACAATAAAAACCTTAGGAATACAACAGTCTCTTTCTGATAAAAAGAATCCACAAAATTAACCTATATTTAACAGCACACATAATTTAAAAAAGATTGAATGTTTTTCTTTTAACATAAGGAACAAGATAAGGATGACCACTCCCATCATCTCTATCCAACAATATACCAGAGATTTTGCTTACTTTAATAAGGCAAAAAAAAAAAAAAACTGACAGTCAAGTGAGAAAGAAAGAATTCAAGCTATATTTTTAAATGATGAGATTATCTATATAGGAAAATCTAATGAAATATACCCCCAAAAAAAACTACTGCTAGAAGGTGAGTTTGGCAAAGCTGCATGATACAAGAGCTAGATACGGAACTGAATTGTTCTGTTGGTAATGAAAAATTTTATATTGAATTTTTTAAAAATACTATAATAATACCAAAAATGTCAAATATTTAAGACAAATTTGAAAGGGATATGCAAGACTTCTACTTTTAAAAGATTGCTGAGAGAAATTAAAGAAAATCTAAACAAATGGGAAGAAATAAAATGTTGATTTGTTGGAAGACTCAATGATGTTAAGAAGTCAATTCTCTCCAAGTTGATTCATAGATCCAGTATCTCAGAATCTCAGCAGGCTGTTTTGTATAAACAGGTAAGCTGATTATAAACTTCCAATGCATATGCAAAGGACCCAGAACAGTCCAAAGAACTTTGCAAAAAAAAAAAAAATCATAAGACAAACACTATTACAAAGGTAAAGTAATTCAGACAATGTGGTACTGATATAAAGATAAACAAGTAGATCATGGTACAAAATAGAGGCCAAAATAGATTCATGTAAACAGAAAACTTATTTTGGCAATGGTACAAAGGCAATTCAGCAAAGAGACAATGTTCATTTTTAATAAATGTTGCTGGAAAACTAAAAACCCATATACAATAACTCATGAATTTTTACCCCTGTTTTGTACCACATACAGAAATTAACTCAAAATGGGTCATATTCCTAAGTGTAAAACCTAAATAAATAAACCTCCTCAAGGAAACAGGAGCTAACTAATGTGACTTGGGGTTAGGCAAAGAGTTCTTAGATATGATACCAAAAGTGCATTAAAGAACAACTAGTAAATTGAATTTCATCAAAATTAAGAACATCTGTTCTTTGAAAGACACTGCTAGGGGAATGTAAAACATGTCAGTCTGGGACAAAATATCATAAATCTGATAAAGAATTTGTATCCAGAATATAAAAAGAACTTTTAAAACTTAATAAATAAGAAAAACAAATACCCCAATAAATAATAGCATACAAGATTTGATACTGTACCAAAAAATGGCAAATAAGCACATAAAAATATGCTCAACATCATCATCAGCCAATAGGAAAATACAAATTAATATCACAATAAGAGGCTGGGGTTGTGACTCAGTGGCACAGCACTTGCCTTGTACATATGAGGCAATCGGTTCAATCTTCAGGACTGCATAAAAATAAATTTAAAAAATTAAGGTATTGTGTACATCTGCAACTAAAAAAATATTTTAAAAATCACAATGAGGTAATACTATGTATCTATTAGAGTAATAAAATTTAAAAAGACTACCACAGTAAGTATTTAAGATAAAGACTTGGGGCAACTGAGTCTTCATTCACTGCTGGTAGGAATGTAAAAGGAAATGACAACTTGGAAAACAGTTTTGCAGTTTTAAAAATTAAAAATACCCTACCACATGGTCTACTTATATCACTTCTGGGTATTTTCCAAAGAGAAAAGCGAGCATAAATCCACACAAAGATCTGTAATATAGTTGTTCAGATATATTTAGTTCTAAGAGCCAAAAGCTGAAAACACCCAAATGGCTGTCAATGTTGAACAGATACATCCATACAATGGAATACTTTGAGCACTCAAAAGAATAAACAACTGGTATAATCAGAAACAGAGACAAATCTCAAAATAATTACACTGAATGAAAGAGCCAAAAAAAAAAAAAAGAGTACATGTGATATAAATTCATTTACATAAAACACTAGAATAAGTAAACTAACGTATAATGACAGCAGATCAGTAGGTTGGTGGTTGCCTGGAGAAAGGGACAGAGGACCATGAGGAGAGAAAAACATAGAAATTTGGGGTGGTGATAGATCTTTTCATTCTCCTCATTGTTATGATGGTTTCTTGGGTGTGAATATGTGTCAAAAATGATTAAATCATAGACTTTAAATGTGAAGGTTATTGGATATCAATTATACCTCAATAAAACTGTCTTTAAAAAGAGCTACCTGAATTATATAATATCAATTTTACATTGTCCCTTTTCTGTTAGCATACCGAAAATTTTCACTGTAGCAAACTTACTCATATAACTGCTTCAAATACACCTTTTCCTTTGAAATTTACTCTATATAAACACGACTGTAAAAGTAAATTACTGGATTATGGATGTGGCTCAAGTGGTAATGTGCTCACCTAGCATGGGTGCGGTGCTGGCTTTGATCCTCAGGACCACATAAAAATGAAATAAAGATGTTGTACTCACCAAAACCTAAAAAACAAAAATTAAAAAATTCTCTCTCTCCTCCCTCCCTCCCTCTCTCTGTCTCTCTCTCTCTCTCTCTCTCTCTCTCTAAATAAACCTAAATTACTATTGGATAGAAAAGTTAACAAATTGATCTCCCTGGATTGCACACTTGTCTGTTTACTGGCTTCAAATGAACTCTGAATGTTTAGCTAAACTCTCAGTACTGAAGGCTCAGTCACTGAATACTGAAAACACTGTGTTTGAAAGCAGCCCTAAAGAAATTCATTAATTCAAATAAATGTTTACTGCACATGTGCTCTCTGTATGTTATGGTTAAAAGGGCTGGATTTTTTGAAGAATGGACAGTACCAAATTAAAAATTATTCCACGGAATAATTTGTAAGGTTTAGCAACACTTAAATCACATAATGAAAGAATAGCAATGGAAGAAGACCACAGACAGCGAAGAACAATGACTCTTCTAATTAAAGGTTAAAATAATAAATTTCAATAACATGACTGAAGAACTGTATACTAACAGCTTAGAATTCCAAAATGACAAGTATCTCTCATATCTTAAGTGAACTCAGAACAAAGATTAAAAATTACTTCCACACACAGCAAGTATGGAGTCTGCCAGCTCTAAGTAGTCATTCTGGCTTAGAAATATAAAAGGATATGAAAAGACAGACCCCAAATTATTATTTTTTTAAATATCAATAACAAATAGAAAGTTTTAAGTAAATTCTCTAACAGTTGGTATCAAAAATAATATTCTGTAACAGCATATTCTTCATTACTGAACTCAGCTAACTGGACCAATAATGGAAATTACTATATTTTATAGAAGATGCAAGCTTAATTATTCACCACAAATAAAACCATCCATAGCTCTGCCATAATATACAAGACCTTTTACAGCATAGCAAGGGCAGCCATTTGAAAACCTTACACTATCTTTTTCCCTTGCAATGATAATACCGTTTAAGGTTGTTTATCTAAAAGAACCCAACATCTCCTCCATTTGTGTACAATGAATTGAATCATTTTCTTCTGTCATGTATAACTGATTACAACTAATGCGTAATTTGAAAAAAGAACCCAGGAACTCATGCCAGGTACCCAAAAATCTATAAAAATCATTTGTTAGTGGTAACTGTGGATGGTATGTGCTTCAGATTCCCTTAAAAATTTACTCTTCTTCTAAATTTATTCAGATTCTTCAAAACTGTCATGTTTTGTGTTCTCAAAGGTATAATTTTGCTAAACAATGAGCTTTTAATGAATTTTGACTGACATGATTTCTCTACACGTCTTTCAAACACATCATACACAAATTCATATCTACATTAAACAATACTAATCCTGAGTGTTCAGTAATCATTGAATCTAGACAATGAGTTCTGCAAGCACAATATCCAGGTATTCTTATCTTCACTGAGAAGCAATATGCTAAACAAAAGATGAAGAAGACAACCATAGTATTGAGTTATTGCATCTTCTATTTATTGATTTTTTTTTTGGAGTTTTACAAATGAAAATTGGTAAATTGGTGAAAAAAAAAGCAAAGACATTTAACCACTTAACACAGATTTTGGTGTCTAAGGAGGGTTCTGAAGCCAATTTCCCACATACACCAAGGGACAAACAAATATGCAACTGACTATGATATTGTGTTATATGATAGGGTGGTAGGACAAAAATATTTAGCCTCTAAGTTAATATAATTATATTTTTGCCTTAATTTTTTAAAAGAATCAAGCAGCTTCTCCCAAGTGGAGAGAAATATTACTAATTTATATAAACACAATTATGTTTTTATAAAATTTAATAATAAAAATTATGGCATACCTAAGCTAAAAATAATTTGGCTTTACTGAATATACAGTGAAGACAGAATTAGAAGCACAGTCATCTCAAAATTAAAGAGTAAAAATATTAAAGTTGAATTCCATTCTAGGCTGGTATTACAAAAACTATTAAGATATAGGAATCAGGAGTCAGATTTCAAGATGCCGAAATATTAAATTTGTAATCATTTTATTTTTGAATAAGAAATGGAACTACATTAACTTCTGCTACTCAGAGTACACAATCTTGACATCAACTGAATTCTTACTTTTAAGGTGAACTTTCAGTCCTTTCCATTCACAAATAAGACCTGATTTATTAAGTTCTCTGATTTGTATCTCTAGAGTAGATCACAGCACATTTTCTTAGTACAATATATATTGTTCCAAGTGTTTTATAAACATCTTTTGTGAGAGTTTACAGGAGTGATCTGAAATCACTTCCAAGATTCCATCCTATAACTCAGTTATTCTTAAAAAAAAAAAATAGAGTTTCTCTGCCTTATCACTTTCATTTTCCTATTCATCACAAGTCTGATTCTAATCTGCCCCTCACACACACACAAAATCACTGGCAGGATTATCAACAGAAAATTACAGGCATTAAATTCTAGGCAGGGCAAAAAGGCACAATTTTGTTACTTAGACATGAAAATTACAGGTCCACACCACAACTGAACTTTCAAAAAAGTCTTTTAGCCAATAAGAATAAATCTCAAGAGTTATCAATCACTTAGCTCTACATGGGGCTCCTAAATCTATATTTCTTGATCAAATGATCCATCCTATGCCTGCTATGCATGGCTACCTATATGCATTCATTCACAGATGTGCCAAGTACAGTAATGCTAGGCTCTGAAAGTCATAGCAAAGAAAAGAACCAGTCCCTAGAGAGGCTTCTATTAGTGAATAGAGTCAAGTGAATAGTCACAGGAACATAACATCTTGGCAGTCACATCCCAAACTAAGCTGGTCTAAAAGTGAACTCGGTTTACTTCATGCATTCTAGTCTACTCACTTGTGAACCTTGATCTTGCACAGAAATGCTATCATGACAGGCTACTCAGGCCACAAACTTTTGAGGCATTTTCAACCTTCTGCTTCAAATCTTAATAACTGCCCAAGCCAGATTGAATAAAAAAAAAAAAACAGATGGCTCTGCTCCACAATGCTTCCCAAATTCTGGGAATGCTAGTGATGATAGCAGAGAGTTCCCAGCAAAGCTTCTGCCTTAGCAGGAGGCAATAAAACCAAACCTACAAGTAATCTTGGCGGCTGGGGTTGTGGCTCAGTGATAGAGAACATGTCTAGCATATGTAAGCCACCAGGTTTGATTCTCAGAACCACATAAAAATAAACAAAATAAAGTTCATCACCAACTAAAAAATATATATACATTTAAAAAAAAGTGCTCTTGGGATTTTAAAAAGCATGGCTGGGAGGAGACCCTCTTTCCTCCCTCTTTTTAGAGAGCCTGAGGATGACCCCTGCTCTGTTACTTTTAACCCCAAGGGCCTAAAATCTTGCTGGCTTCTGTGGCATTTCATTCCTTTGAAACCTTCTTCAGAAATCTTTCTTCTTAATAATCCTCCTTTTAACTTATGATGGTTGATGCAGCCAAGCATCCAGATTTTCACGTTCAAAAAATTTCCAGTCTGTGTATTCACCTCAACCATCAGTACACTAGCTCAGGTCTTCATTGGCGCTTATCTGGACTAGTCCAACAGCCCCACAATTCTCTTATTTCTAGTCCTCACAACCACCATCTGTGATACAATAACAGGAAAAACCGTGTTCCCCACACACACCCAAACTCATCAATAGCTCTGCATTATTAAAGAAAGATCTAAAATCTTTAACAGGACTCACCCCACTCTCTATACACAATCTTCTCTCCAGCCAAAGAGCTGTTTCTCCTTGACTCAAATTTTAGCTCTGACTACCCAGAACTGCTTGGCTTTGGACTGGACCTCAGAAATCCACACCCACCACACTGAATTAATTAGTAAGTAGGAAGTTCCCATTCTTGAAAACCTGAAGAAATCACAGAAAAGTGGCTTTCTTCAGGTTTGCTTCTGGGTATCAAAGTCATCACAATGATGTCTACATTTTATTACATCGATATCCATAAATATTGCTGTTACAGATCACTGGTGCCAATATACACAACACACACAGCAGCAAGTATCTGAAAGGAAGAATCAAAGATTATAACAAAAGGTTCTGATCATCCATGCATCTCTGCAGACAGAGCACCAGCACTGACTCACTGTGAGGATTTCTCACCCCTTATCCTCCACTGGTGCCACTACCCTCTGTAGAAATCTGTAGCCTGACACATGACTTCTTGTTTTTAAAGGACAGGACCATGTCTCCAGCATTCCTAGATCTCCAAGCCCAGTCAAGTCCTCAGAATACATTAGACACCTATAAATATTTACAGAATAATATGTGCATTCTGAGCTAAGCAGAACACTCAAAGACATTTTCTGATTTTAAAGAGGGCACTAGATATCAGGTTTGAAATCTTGGGCTTCTTCTATTAATTTCATGAAAATATTTGAAAACACAATTTTTTTTTTAATATCTCTAACCCATTGTGTAGTTAATAAAATGACCATTATTTCTGTAGAAAAAAATTTAATGGGAGATTTGAGAAATAAGGTCTGAGGTTTTTTAACTTATAGAAAATTTCAGAGAAACTGCATAAGGAGACAAAAAAACTGGCAAATTAGACTCCAATAAAAAATCTACATGCTTCATAAGATGTGAAAAGACTATAGAATAAGAAAAATATTATACTTCACATATCTGATAAGAGTACATTTGTGTATTTCCAGAATACATAAGAACTATTACAACTGAACAAGAAAAGAACAGCTCAATTTTAAAATGGGCAAAGGATCTGAATAGTCATTTGCCTAAGAAAGATAAACAATGGCAAACAATTACATGAAAATATACAATTTCATTAGTTATCAGAGAAATCCAAATCAAAACCACAATGAGATGCCACTTCATACCCATTAGGATGACTACTATGAAAAAAAAAAACATATTAAAGTGTTGGCAAGGATATGGAGAAATGGAATCTTCAAACATTGATGATGGGAATGTAACATGGTAGAGTCACTTTATAAAACAGTCTGGCAGAGTTACTTATGGCCAATAAATTTTACTCAAAAGTATCTACCCAAAAGAAAACATAAGTCAACTCAAAAACAAAAATATTCACAGCAGCATGATCATAAGAACCATAAAGTGCAAGTCACCCAAATATCCATCAACTAATAAATGGATAAACAAACTGCAGTGTATCCACATAACAGAACACTATTTCACAATAAAAAAAAAATAAAGTTCTGTTATGTGCTACCTCAAAAAGAGGCTAAGAAGCCAGACACATAGGGCCATATATTGAATGATTACATTTATATAACATGTCCAGAACAAGTAAATCCACAAAGAGAGAAAAAAGATTCATAGCTACATGGAGCAAGAGTGAGTGGAGTGTGATGACTAAAGGGTATAGGTCTTCTTTGAAGGTGATAAAAGTGTTTCAGAATTAGACACAAAATAGGCACACAACTATGTGAATATACTAAAACTCAGTGAATTGCACATTTCAGGGGTGACCTTGATGGTAATGTGAATTATATATCAATAAAGCTGTTATTTTTTAAAATGGCTACACAAAGTCAAATAGTAACACCTCTGCACAAGGCTCTGGTGAATCACTCTACCTGTGAAAGAATAATCTGTCATAAAAACATACAATCTGTTCAAATGGGGAAATAATCTATGTTCCTACCAATAAATTCCTATTGCAACCAATCTAAAAACCAAATCCAAAGTAAAAAGAGCAGAGAACAAAAGAGAATGCAATTCACAATTAGCTGGCAGGTTACAGAATGAAACTAACCAAGAACTACAAAAAGGAAAAAGTTTATTAAGACTATCCAGTTCTTATCAATTACATGATGTAAACAAGTCAAAATCCTGTATACTCATAAAAAAATCTGCTAGCTTATTTATTAGCACAAAGCAAGGAAAAAACAAAAAACAAGCATTCTCTTCTATAATCAAATTAACATCCCACAGAAGGTCTGTTTGTACTTGGCAGCATGAACCTTTCATTTCAGAGTGCTGCTAAATTAATCAAGCCTATGTTGTATTGAACACAATGAGCCAGACACCCTGGCATGCTCCTAGACTTCATTAGTTGATTCTGAGGAACATTAAAAATAAAAAGGATAGTATGAATTAGGGCAAGGGTGGTGAGAGAATAAAGTAATTGTCAGTCTTTTCAACATTTCCATTATCTACAATACAACAATGGAAACAGTCTAACAACTTTCTTTTTTTTTTCTTTTTTAGTGGAACTGAGGATTGAATGACACATGGATGTACTATAAAGGGGCTAACCCCCAGACCTTTTTATTTTAATACATGGTCTCACTAAGTTGCTGAAGCTGGCCTTATACTATTGATCTTCCTGTTGCAGCCTCTGAAGTCCAATGAAATTTTCTAAGATTCTACCAATACGCTTCTCTGTTTGCATTACCCTTCTCTGTATGCCTAAGAAAGCACTGGAACTTAGATAGAGAAATCTGAATTCAAGTGATATTTTTTTGTTTGTTTGTTTTTATTTTTTTAAACCTGCTAGCTACATGCCCAAGGACAAATTTCACAATTTTACTGAGTCCTTGTTGTTTTGAGAATAAAATGAAGTAATAATGCACACAAAGAGCACAGTGCAATGCTCAATCCAAGCCCACCACAAAAATCCTCACTGTTCACAACTCTTCACAGAAAATACTCATTTCAGAACTTATACCAGAGTAGGTGTAATTAATATTGGCCATCATTCTACCTTGTAAACATCTAAAGAGCTATGAAGAATTAATACTGAATGAATAATCTTCCTCCTCCATTCCCCTCCCACATAGGTTTTGAAAAGCTATCAATAAAGTCTCTAAAAATATTAAATCACAGCATGACACAAAGCATTCATTCACCTAAAAGGTATTTAAAAGTACCGAACTGAGAGACAGAAAAACATGAAGAGAAACACTCTATTAGAAAGAAATGCCTATTTTGCAGTGCAATAATTGGTAATCTTTCCATAAAGATTGATGCAATGTGTTTATAATTTCCAGGTGTCAATAATCTGTTTTTAAGGTAAAAGAAAAAAGAAGTGGGATGGTTTCAACCACCAAGAAAAGATGTGAGAAGATATCCTTTCTCATTGACAGCAATTAATGTTTGAGTTATGGCTTCTAGAATGTTTAGACTGAAGAAAATTGTTATATTAGAACAGACTGAAATACATCTAAAACAAAACACAGTGGGTTTAACATACACAAACACAATCTGCACCTAGGTGTCCTCTCTAAACAAACCAAAGAAGAAAAATCTTGTTTGAAATTCCAATTGCACTGCTATAGATAAGATGTGGGGGTGTGGGATAGTGGTTTTCAGCCATATTCCCATGCTGGATGTCCAATTAAAGACAGCATCTAGACTCTGTAGTAATAGACTTGCTCTGCCTAGCTCCACACAAATTTGCATTATGTCACACACTGGACAAAACTTTCAGGGTTAGGAGGGAGGAAATTTCTCAGGGGAATGGGATGTTCATAACTTTGGGAGTTTCACTAAGCTCTGAAATCTTTATGGACCTTGTGCCCCAAAGCTACTCTTATTCCCTCCTCTTTCTAAAATTCCACTCATAAGACTTTGAGTTAACAGTGCCCCTTGGGGAGATCTGGTCAATTGCAAAGTCCACAGAAGGAACCCTGAGTGGCTCTTATCTACACTGTACACCAGCACTTGGTATCTCTCCTCCCACTGCAGCTCAGTACTACCACCTTGATTGCAAAGCTGTTTTATCTCAAAGAGTACAAAGTCTCAAATTCTTCACAGGAAGACTGAACTTCTCTGTCTACCCAACTTTCCAATAAAATGATCACTTACTATGCCAGTCTAAATTAAGCTTTATGCCTCATATAGAAAGAAACTGTTTCAAATGCACAAAATCCAACCCATGTTATATGTAATGAAGACTTTTTTTTTGATAGTTGTAGAAGAACATAATTAATTGATTGTTTGTTTGATTGATTGATTGATTTTTTTGCTGAGGATCAAACCCAGTGCCTCACACATGCCAGGAAGGCACTCTACCACTGAGCCACAATCCAAACACTGTAATAAAGTCTTAAAATCTATTTAAATGTAGTATAAAAATTTTAACAAATGCAGCTGACAGGAGAAATAAAGGATAAAGCCTTCATTTTAATTACAACTTCTATTTAATCCCTCACTTTTCAGGGATATTTTTAGTAGGCATTAGGGCACAAATTAAAGAAATGAACTCATCAGTATAATAAAAGGCACTGTATAAACAATTTCCTCTACTGCCACCGAAAAGAGATTCAAGAACCTCAAACATCAAGATTTTAGAAAACAAATAAGATTACATCATTAGCCACAATAAGATCCCAGAAGGAAAACCTCAGAAAAACCTCATTAATCTTGCCCAATAATGAAGACTCAATAATTTCAAGTCTGCCTTGATTTAATTTTGGACTATGTATTAAGAAATAATGGCTAGGGGCTAGTGTTATGGCTCTGTGGTACAGTGCTTGCCTGGCACATGCAGGGCTGTGGGTTCAATATTCAGCATCACATATAAATCAATAAAATAAAGGTATTGTGTCCAACTAAAACTAAAAAATGAATATTAAAAAAAGAAACAATTGCTAGGCAAATTAAAGTGCAAATAAAAATTGCTAGAGGATTATTTGATTTTAAGATTTTCACATGAAAAACTACTTCTGCAATAATACTAATTAAAACTAGTTACATTTATTCTTTAGAATCCTGTATTTCAATAGAAATCAAATATACAAAATACAGAATAAAACACTGGTTAAATCTATTATATCATTAATTTTTCCATCTCTCTATTTACTTAGGCCTTGAAAAACTGGTTTAGGAGTCAGAAAAACTTCACAGGCAGGTCCCAGACAAAGACTTATTCATTCTACTCAAATACTGGCAATCTAATTCTCTGCTTTTATTAAAAAAAAAAAAAAAGTAAACCATACAATTATATTTACTTTGTTTGTGGGGTGGGCATTTACTTAAACCTAATTTTCAAACAACATATTGTGAAAAATATTGCCATGCCTATACTGCGAAACATAAACAGACCTTAAACAAAATCCAGCAGCATACCTAGTTTAAATACTTACTCTGTCCATAATGAAAAAAAAAAAAAGATTTAAAATACATGGCTTATGTGATTTTAAAAATTAACTAGAATATAGTACAAATCAAATTTTGAAACATAGTACCATCAAATGAAATAGTAGCAAGTGCCATAGTTATGCACATCTAAATTAAATAAAACTATGTTTGTCTTCTCTAAATTAAAATGTATGGGTATTGACTTTCACATCTTCAACCTAATAATAAATACATATCAACCATTGGGAGATTGAGGCTTAGGCAGGAGGATTCTAAGTTCATGGCCAGCCTTAGAAACTTAGTGAGGCCCTAAGCAACTTAGCAAGACCCTATCTCAAAATAAAAAATAAAAAAACAAAAGGGCTGGACATGTGTTTCTGTAGTAAAGTACCCCTAGATTAAATCCCCAATACAAAAAAAAATTAAACAAATAAGTAAATAATGATTTGGGTGTCTGTGGATGCCCCACCAGGTAGGTAGGTACTCAGTGCTGAATAAAATCTGGTGAATAAATCACCAGTTGGACCATATGGTACAAACCTTGGGGTACTCTGTAGATAATGTTAATTGAAGTGAAAACAAAACCCCCCTCAGGAAAGGCAATCAAGATGTAATTTATATATAGAAGACAGTTTAAAGTTTTTTTTTTATTAAGCCAAAGAATAAACAGTAGGTCAATGACAAAGTTGTGAATCTGCTTCATGTGAGGCCATCTTTATATGTAACTCTTATTTGATTGAAATAAAATCTAAAGCAAATATAAAATTAAAAATCATATTTACATTAGGAAGTGAAAACATCTTTTGGACAGAAGAAATACACATAGGTTTAATACACATAGGTTTACACATGAACACACAATCACATAGTTTACATGACTCAAAAACAGTATATTATCAACCAATTATGGAAATAATATTCTGTATGCTATTAAGCCATTGGTATCCATGTTTGAAAATTGTTAAAAAAATTATTTTGAAAGTTACTTTAGGCTTCACTTCAGTGAATAAAACACAAAAGTACTGCTCTTTGCAGAGGAAAACATTCTGTATTCAAAACAATTATAGTTGGTTGATCAAGTTTTCAATTTTTTTTAATATTTACTTTTTATGTGGACACAATATCTTTATTTTAATTTAATGTGGTGCTGAGGATTGAACCCAGTGCTTCATGCATGCCAGGCTATCACACTACCACTTGAGCAACATCCAAAACCTCAAGTTTTTAAATATTAATATTGATTTAAAATGAAGGCAAAAGATAAAAAAAACAACTCAGTATACTTAAATATTTGCATCACATTTATTCCTAAGAATATCTGACACATAAGAGTCACAAGTATGTACTTAAGAAGAGAATTCTTTGTTAATAAGAATATTGAATGAAAAAAATTTTTGAATAACACAAGGTTTCCTTCAATAGTTGAATACAGTGGAACACACCTGTTATCCCAGAAACTCAGGAGACTGTGGCAGGAGGATCACAAGTTAAAGGACAGCCTCAGCAACTTAGTGAGGCCCTGTCTCAAAATTATAAAATAAAATATAAATAAAAGGTTCTGGAAATCTGATTTACTGGTGAG
The DNA here is from genome assembly GCF_052094955.1 of Ictidomys tridecemlineatus. Taxonomy (NCBI): domain Eukaryota; kingdom Metazoa; phylum Chordata; class Mammalia; order Rodentia; family Sciuridae; genus Ictidomys; species Ictidomys tridecemlineatus. The sequence continues at coordinate 20,723,162 of NC_135488.1, read as the reverse complement.
GTGCCCCTGGGTTAAATCCCCAATACCAACTAAAAACATGTTACTCAAAAATGTACTTTTTCTTACTATTAGATTAGCAAAGATTAAAAAGATTAACAAAACTTGGTATGAGCAAGGGTTTTGAAAATAAGATTCTCATGGTCATTGAAGGGGATAGTTTTTACAGATAACAGCTTAGCCATAGTTATCAATATTTAAAACATATATAATGTTTGACCTGGCAGTTATACTTCGAAGAAGATAAATGAATAAGTATACTATTACCAACATACCATTATTCACAAGAAAGAAAAACAAGTAACAATGTAAATGGTTATCAAAGGAGTAGATAGATAAAGTATGATGCCTCTAAATGATGGAAAACTAGGCAGCAAGGGCTGGGGTTGTAGCTCAGTGGTAGAGCACTGGCCTGGCACCTGTGAAGAACAGGGTTTGATTCTCAGCACTGCATATATAAATAAAGATCTACTGACAAATAAAAAAATTATAATTAAAAAAAACAGAACTAGGCAGCCATTGATCACCCATGATTATGCACATCAGTTTCAACTCACAAATAGAGATATATAAAACATATTAAAAATGACCACATAGCTCCATATAGAGAGAAACTGCTATTTATTGAAAGTCTTTATTACTGCTATTTATTTAAAGTTTTCTGTATACTTTCATATCCATCAATAAGTTTCCAAACATGAGTTAATGGTGGCCATTTCTTTGTGCAAGAATTGAGGGCTTACTATTGTTATTATGTTGTTTTTATGGGTAGAAATTTTTCTAATTATTATAATAAAAAATCACAACAAACTTTTAAGATAAAGAAGTGCCTCTATATCACCAAGATTACTTGAAGTCTTTTCAACCTCCTATTTAAGAGGAAAGAATTCATTGAATGTTGCTAGATGTAATACAGGATCTCCTTCTCAGAACCACACTTTAAAATGACAAGATAATAGAAATTAAAATATTAGAGTCAAAGAGATAGGAAAAGACAAACATCATTATTCAGAAAGCTCACATTATTGGTATCCACCTTACCACCCACAGGTTCTATGAACTGAAACACTCCTAAAAAAATATCCCTTTTACAACTTAAAGAAGCAGAATAAATAATAATAATAATTAAAGAATTTTTAAGATGTAAAATCATAAAACACTTACCACAGTGAAAATATTTAATTATTTTCCTGTCTTACATTCTTTCTTAGCACCTGAAAAAAAAAAAAAAAAGGTTGGAGAAGTTAAATAGATTTTAAATGTATACATTTAATCTGATGTTTGTTTCTTTTAGATTTTCGTTTTTCTGGCACCAGACAAAATAGTTCAAAAGTACTCATGGAAAAATAAACAAGCAAGAATTCTCAGGAATATGAAAAGCAACAAGGGGAAACTAGTTTTAAAAGATGTTAAAACTTTTATAAAACCAATAATGTGATGCTGGTGTATGAAGAAAAAGACTAATAGAATACAAACCCCAGAGACACCCCAATACATCCAAAAGTTAAAATACCATAAGAGTATTCAAAGAAGGGCTCTAAAATCAACAGTTGAAAATAACAGGCACACAGAAAAAGATAAAGTTGAACCTATGCATCATTCTGAACACCAGAAAAAATCCTAGTTTGAATATTTAAATATAAAAGTGATACCATAAAAGTACTTAAAGAAACCATGGGCAAATTCTAAAAATCTTGGAGGCCTTTCAGTGACTTAAAATCCAGATACCTGGACTGGAGCTGTAGCTCAGTGGTAGAGTGCTTGCCTAGCACATTTGAGGCACTGGGTTCAATCCTCAGCACCACATAGAAATTAAGAAAAATTTTTAAAAAATATCAACATACCATAATGAGTAATATAAACTGTAGAATTCAAAGAAAAAAATGTAAGACTTCTGTATATCAAAATATGTGAAAGTAAATAAAAAATAAGTGAAAATTTGGGGAAAAATTTTAATTCATATCACACAGGGCTAATCTCTACAGTTTATAAATTTCTAGAAATTGATAAGGGGAAAAAAGCAATTTGAAACAAAAATTTGAAAAAACACATGAATAGAGAGTTTACAGAAAAAGAAGTAAAACTAGTTTTTAAGCATAGGAGCTCAACCTCATTAATAATGATAGCAATGTACATTAAAACAACTCTATATTGATAATTCTCATCCATCAAACTGTTAACAAATTCAAGGGTTGTAAAGGCACAGTACATTGGTAAGGCCCCAGAAAAACAGAAACTCTCTCATACACTTCAATCTGCCCTCCTGTATCTGTGGTATTCAGACTCGATTTAAAAAATTTTAAAAAAATTATCATACAGAACATATACTAACTTTTTTCCTTGCCATTAATCCCTAAATAATACAGTGTAACAACTATTTACATGGCATTAATATTGTATTAGGTCTTTTAAGCAATCTAAAGATGATTTAAAAGTATGCAGATGTGCATAGGTTATATGCAAATACTATGCTTTTTATATAATAGACTCAAGCATCCTTGAATCTCAGTATCCACAAAGGGGTCCTCAAACCAATTCTCCAAGGATAAAGAGGAGCAACTGTACTTTTGGGAGTTTAAAATGATGCAACACTTAAGAAAGGAAGTATTTAACAAAGCCATAAATGTCCTGCCCTCTGGCACAGTGATCCCACTTCTAGGAATGCATCCCACAGATGTACCTGCATATGTAAAATGATATATATACAAGCTGTTTCACCACAGTACGGTTTTTGATAAACCTAGAGAAGACCCAAATACCCACAAGGGTGGCTGGTTAAGTAAACAAGGCACTTAATAGATGCTATTTAAACACAGCTTTTTTTTTTTTTATAAAAAAAAGTGTTTTCTATAAACAAAGATTATATTCTTTCTAAATAAATACTAATAGGAAAAGATCTCAAGAGCATATAAAGAAAAAGCCATGGGACAGAATTAGTTACATATTATGCTACAGTTTATATAAAAAGAATATAGTACACTGGCATTTCTCTAACTATAAAAGGAAACAATTGGCATCTATGGGAAATAAATTAAAGAAGGTTATTCAAAAAAGAGGGGTGAAGGGGGGAGGGGCAAAGCAGTTGGAAATCGGATTTTTCCAAGCATGGCTGTGTCATTTTAACTTTTAACAAAAAGAACATTAAAAAGTTTTTTTAACGTTAAAAAGAATACTTACACAAAGAAGAAAAAGAGACACCTATAGATAAGACTTAAAAAGAAGCTTTAAATAGATTTTTATATAGATTTTTTGCTCTGAAATTAGATGCTGAAAAGCAATCTTGGTGTGGTTATCACAAAAAAATATGCTTTTTCCCCCTTCAATCAAGTTAAAGGATATGATAATCTGTTTTTAAAAAAGCTATTTGAAGGAGTAAGAAATTAGGAAAGCAGGAGGATCCCAAGTTTGAGACTGCTTCAACAGCTTCAGAAGATCCCATTTCAAGAAGGGAAAAAAGGGTTATAACTCAGTGGTAGAGTGCCTATGGGTTCAATCCAATCCCTGTAAGTAACCCAGCACCTAAGTGATGACATGAATGTATATTCTACTCAACTCAGACCTGCTATTATACACACAGCTGTCACTGCCCAACTCTTTTCTAACATCAAACTTCTAAAATGATTCTAAGTGTTGTCAACATTTCTCATTTAAATTCCCATCAAACACAGACAAGATTTTGTGACAGGAAACAACTATGCCTTCCAAGATTCTAAAATAATTGACAAAAGTGTTACTAACCAAGACCATGTCTATGTTATATGTCAGACACTTCAGAAAAAAAAAATTCATAGAAAAAAGTTGTTTGTCACCCCTTTCTTGTTAAAATTAAGTAGATAATGGATATGTTCTTAATAGTATTCTCAAAGAGTCAGAAATGTCCTTAAAAAAATTTTTAGTTATCAAAGAGTTTGGGGAACACCCTGGGGCATTTAGTATTTGGGAGCCAGGATCTAGGCTTCACAAAATGCTTGGGTGAGATGGATCTGTATCATCAAGATTCATCCTGGTCACAAGAATTTTGATCTTAAAATGGTTTAATCAAGCCCACTTTAAGTGAGCATTTCTTTAAGACATAAAATTTAAAAATAAAAAATAAATAAAAAATAAAAAAGATATAATATTTAAAGCTTTTATAGGAAACCCCACAGCTTGCCTCTAATTATGTAAGACAAAGTAGTAAGGGATGATTCAGCAGAATAAGAAAACTGTCTGAAAATTAGTGCTCATTTCTTTACACTACACATTAACTCAACATAAATTTAATAATGAATGTACATAGAGTAGTATATATGCTAACAGTATGAGATAGCAGATAAATCTCACCTTAATTAATCCAAAAATTTTAATCTTATTAATATTTTACTGTTATTACTAGCAACTGAAGGAACTCATTACTGTTCCCTCAAGTAGTAGTACCTCAAAGCACAAGACACAAAGGATGTCCTGTGACATAGTGGGTAAAGGGATCCATGGAAGGGCCATAGTATAACCTGTGGGTAGACTGAGGCACCGTGTAATTGACCTTGACATGTCATCCCTACTTCAATCTAGGCTTTCTTTTTTATTAGCTAAAATAAAGTTATCCCAACACTGTTTTCTCCCTAGTTTCCATCTTCATCTCCCTCTTTGATTTTATTGTTTGAACTAGATCCTAATACCACTCAAACTTCTTGATTAGCAGCAGGTGCAAGCACTCAAAAGCATGCTGTCTTCCACCACAGCTGAAAGTTCTGGTTATAAGTGAGACAGCACTGCATATCATATATTGTTCTACCCTTATTTCTCTTTTACATGTAAGTGAAAGTATCATACTCACTTTCACTTATGTGTGTAGGTAGGTTCTCTGATTTAGGAACCTCACTGCTCAGTAGTGAAGTGGGCTCTACAAATGCTCAACACCAAACCCAGGGGCCTTGTTTCTGTGGTTGACAACCAATTGTTCCAGGCTAGAATCACGTGCTTCAATGGGAATCAAACTTTCCTTTGCCTGAGGCAAGCCTTGGGCTATTGACCCCACACATTGTGTACAAAGGTCACTCTATGGCCACCTATTCTCTCTGACACAGGACCAAATGACAGATTAGGGGTGGAAGACCTTCCAGGAATTGGACAAAAGGCTTGAAAAAACCCTTTCCCAATGAATTCACATACCATGCTGCATCTAATTTCAGAGTGGGTCTGACACACCCTCTGCAGCCCCACCAGGACCCCAGGAAACCAGCTGCAAGCACTGCTTGGAGAAGGACTGGAGGCAAGGAAGGGGCACAGGCCTGTGCAAGTATTGGAAGCCCCATCCCACCACATCCAAGCAGTGCAACTTTGGGCAGGGCGCTGCACCTCTCTGTGCAGCCCTAGCATGGAAGTGAACAAGTTAAGTGCCTGGCACACAGCAACGTGAACCAGCCATGGCCAGAAGTGCCAAACCCACCGCCCTGGGAGATTGAGGTGGGTTCGGGATCCCACTGAGTGCGAGATCTGACTGGCGAGGGGGAACTGGCCCAAGGCCCAGCCGCCATCAGGTATGGCGCCGACCAGGCGGCGCGGCTTCAGCCCCAGGCCCTGCTGGACTGCCTCCAAAGAGCTGGCCACCCACCCGCCCCGCTCTCCTTGCCAGGGGATGGGTCTCTGCCGCTTTCACCCTCTTCAGTTCCCAATAGCCGACGCTACCACCGACACCGTCATGGCCACCTCTGCCCAGGGCCCGCTGCTCACCTCTCCTGCTGTCTCCTCTGCAACCACTAACGCCAGCGCTGTGAGATCTCGCGAGACTTTGGTCCTCCCCTCAGTACTCCAGCCTGGAACTAGCTTGGCCCCTCCCCTTTACACCGCCCACCGCGCCTGAGGGTCAGTACTAGTCATTCTTGCAAACTTCTCTCCATATCCTCATCCCTGAATCCACTCCACCTACCCCATGACCCAAAAGGATTAAAACTCAGGTGCTAGGCAGCACCTCTGTCTCATGTGGCCCATCGGTGTTTTTCGCATGCACCTGCCCAGGCCCTGAACCTGCGAGCCTCAGCCCCCATGGTAAAAATAGTAATCATAGCAGCTGAGAACTTTAACAACACCCCTTGGATCCTCACAACTTCCCTAAGAGGGTATTACCATCCTCCCTATTACACAGAGGAAAAATTGGCGTGGCAAGATTAAGCAATGGGCTCCAAGTCATACAGCTGGGAAGTGGTAAGAGCCCACATTGGAATCTAGGCTCCTCTGGAGCCCAAACCAGTGCCCTCCATGACAACCCCCAGGCCCTGTCCCTACTTGCACCAAGGACACTGCCTTTTAGCCCCAGTCTTAACTCCCCACCTTATCCCTGGCCCCAATGTTCACCAAAGTAAACAGAGACACGCCTAGGAGGTCATCTGCTAAAATCCCCCATCTTGGGAAAATTGTTATCAATAAAATGTTTCAGCTTCATTGCATGAATTTTCTAAGGCCTTCCTGTGATATTTTTTGTGCAGGAACCAGAAAATGATGAGACTGTATTGAATTCTGTAGTCTCCTTGGATAACATTTTTCTGATACAAAGTATGATGGAATGGCATAGAGGAGATAGAATATACATGATGTTAGGGAGAAGACACATGGAATTTCTTTCCAGAGAAAATCGTAATAATTGTTTCTAAAGAAGAGGAGCTAAAATTTATTGAAGGTATATATTCTTTCAGTCCTGGAGATGAAGAAACTTGCATAAGTGTTCATAGTTAGTCAGAATTTGAACCTGAGTCTGAGTTTGATCCTGTTCCACAAGACAGCATAGTCTACTTCTTCTAGGTCAGGTTCTGTAAAATCATGAGTCAGGAGGTGAAATCTAATCAAAGGGGCAGCTACAAGGTGCCTAGCAAAGCTCCAAGTGCTGTCCACTCACTAACACATTTAGTTTGATAATTCTGTATCAGTTAGGATAAGCAGCACTGGGCTGACAGCAGCAGGAGTTAAAACAAGGGAAAACTCCTGGCACATGGCACTCCAGGGAAGCAAGGGAGAAGCCATCCTTTGTTAATCTGGCCAAGCCTCCATGTGGTTTGGGGCATTTTTCTTTGAAGCTTAGCCTCAAGTTATTTTCTCCAGCCCTACCAATGATTCTTGGGATGCCTAACATTCTCTAGTGCACTAACCTTTCTACGTAAAGCAGCTAGTATTTATACCCAAGAACACTGGCCTCTCATAAGCTATTAGAGCCCAGGATATTTTGGGGAAGTTTGCTAGAGACAATGGTAATAGAAATTTTATCTGCTTTAAGAGAGAGCCCCTGGAAGATGAGGTGGAACATGCCTGTATTCCCAGCTACTTGGAAGACTGAGCTAGGAGAATGGCAAGTTTAAAGTTAGCCTATGCAACTTAGTGAGACCATATCTCAATATAAATGCTTTCCAAAAGGGCTGGAGATGTAGCTTAGTAGTAAATGCTAATGCAAGATCATGGTTCAATCCCCATACTGCAAATAAAGTTAGATAAATAGAGAGAGAGAGAGAGAGAGAGAGAGAGAGAGACAGAGAGAGAGAGAGAGACAGAGACAGAGACAGAGACAGAGAGAGAGAATATGCAGGAAGCCTGTACATCTCCTTTACTTAGCTTATTCATATGGTTAAACCAACTCCACTTGGCTTCTCTGTTTCTTACAGCCCAAACATTCAAACCGGGTCAGGCAGGAAGACAGCAATTGGTGTGGGATAGACATGCATCGTCCCTGCCACCTGGAGCCACCCAAATTTCTGTGCTATCTTCTAAAGTAGCCCTCTCCTCATCAGTCCTACTCAGGTAAGTGCTGTCTGGTTCTAAGCACTCAATTTGAGAAAGAACCTCTTTCCTTGGCCTCTCACATCTTTTGATTGCCTCTTTGAGGGGTATAAATGGTTTTTTACTTGCCCAGCTCACGCATCTGGTAAGTGGCAGAACTGAAGGTCTGGATACCATTAAGATTCCAGGCTTTTAACCACCAAGTTTAATGCCATATACCATCTAGCCTCATTAAAATTTTTTTTAAAAGGCAAAACAAAAAAATAGGGCCCTGAGCCTAACCAAAAAAAGAAAAAAATCTCAAATTCCACTCCATATTTTCTATTTGGCTTTGAACTCACTTCGTAAGTATTGCTGTGAAATAAAGTTGGTGGTGCCAATTTTGTAGAGTCTAGTAGTCATTTGCACTGCTTACCAATGACTTCTGGCTCTCCACCTTCTGGGCACCTGCAGGATTGACTTCCTTGTCACGTGACTAGTCCTGACCAAAGAGTGTACATGGAAGGAGTTTGTGCCATTTCTGGGTGGAGCATTTAATGCTAGTGAGAGAGGAGCCTGAGATATGTCTTTCTGATAGGACAAACAATAATGCCCGTGATGGTGTTTTCTCCATTGAGAAAACTATCAACCAAACAAAACTATCATTGTTGCATAATGTGAGCAAAACACAGATCTTTTTTCATTTTAAGCCATTGAAAGTTGGAGATTAATAACTATCATAGCCTGCTGTAGTCTATCCTGACTGATTCAGCTGGCCTCCTATAACCATAGTTCCACCAGTTGAGGATCAAAAACTTTCTTTAAAAAAGCTGCTTTGAGGGCTGGGGCTATAGCTCAGTGGCAGAGTGTTTGCCTAGCATGTGTGAGGCACAGGGTTTGACCCTTACACTGCATAAAAAAAACAAATAAAATAAAGGCATGCTGTTCATTGACAACTACAAAAATAATTTTAAAAAACTGCATTTATGAGATGTGGTGATAGCTCAGTTGTAGAGCACTTGCCTAGCATATGTGAGGAACTGGGTTTGATTCTCAGTCTCACATTTAAAAAAATAGATAAAACAAACAAATAAAATAAAGGTATTGTGTCTATATGTAAATAAAAATATTTTAAAAACTGCCTTTATACTGAATATGTATAGAAATTTCTTCTTGTCATTATTTCCTAAACAATACAGTATAACAACTATTTTCATATAATTTACATTGTACTATGTTTATAAGTAATTTAGAGGTGATTTAAAATATACCAAAAAATATGTATGGGTTATACAAATATCCACTTTGTATAAAGTGAAGAACATCCATGGATTTGGGAATCCAGGAGAGGTCCTGAAACCAGTCTCTCAAGGATACCAAGGGACAATTGTACATACAGTATAATTGTTTACTCATTGATTCAAACATTTTTCTGCCCAGCTGGTCAAGAGTAAAAGCTCAAGCCACATTCCTGAAGGTCCTAGTTTAATACATCTGGGATGGGGAACAGACCTGTGCAGCTGTCTGGTATGCCCAACCAATTCTAATGGTCTAGCAAGGTTGAGTTTCCTGCATGGCTACATCTTGTGATGGTAGATTAAAATATGGTGTCTACCCTTGAGGGATACCTAGACTTGGAGGACAAGCCCAGAGCCAGAAAAATTACACTACTAACAGGGAAAATGACCTGAAATATGCAAAAGTAAGTAAGAATATATAAGCAATTGATGAAAAATAAAGTTTTACATGTAATAGAAAGTAGATTTGCTTCCTGGCAAATCCATTCATCAACTCTGTGACCACAGACCAGGTATCCAAGCTGTCAGCTTAACATGGAGACTATTATCTGTCACTATGCTTTTCAGTTATGTAAAACAAAGCTTAGAAAAGCTCTAAAGATGTGGCCCAGATTCAAAACAGTTAGCACAAGTCTAAATTGGACTCCAGATCTAGGCTTTTATCTATCTAGGGCCCAAGGCCTTGGCTGATTCATTTATGGTCCCTGCTCCTCTTCCAGATTTCTTTCTTGTTTCCCCCTTTACCTTTAACCATGTATTCTGACCGCATTAAACTGCCTGTCACTGCAGGCCCATACCATGCCACTTACTGCACACTGCAGTGCTTTGGCTCCAGCTGTCCTGTCTGTCTGGCATGCCTTCCCTGAATCCTCACCACCTTGTTTCTGAACCCCAGCCAGGTTATTGAATACTTGTTTGGCTGGCCCCATCCTTGGTGCTATAACTGCCCCCAACAGCAATTCCTTTACTGGCTGACTGAGCATCTCCATCATTAGGTTGCAGTTGGGTCTCAGTTTCCTTTCTCTGACTCATGTAACTAGCATTGGGGACACTGTGAACCAGCCATGACCCTGTGAATGCTTAACTCTGCTAAATCATATTTCTACAACCCACAAGACAGATCCTTTCAACAAGACCACACAGTGAAATATTTATGAAATGCCTTTGTTTTCTGGTAATTTTGTGACCACTGTACAATTCTCCACCTTTGTGAATCTCAGTTGTCAGAAGTAAAGTAGACTAATGGGAGTAACTGCCTCATGGTTGTGAGAATTTATTAAGATGTAAACTTGAGTGCCTTGCCTGGTTCATAAGGGAGACATGAACTAAGTCCCAACCACCTTGGTTGTTATGAGTATCTTCTTATTACAACACTGCTATTATCTCTACTCAGCATACTCCCATAGATGTCATCATTAATATTATCACTCATACTTCCAACCATGTCTAAGTGACTGTGCTAAACATTCCTTCCTAGAATGCATAGTATTCTCAGAATCCTCAAAATGTATTCTTCACAGTCTTGTAATGTTTGGGTGTCCCAATCATAAATTATCTCCCTGGTACCTCCAGGAATATGTCCAGTGCATCCTTGGGAAGTCTGTGGCTTCCAGACAGTTCCATTCAGGCTTTCTGGATATGGCTAAAAAAACATAGGTTCTCTTTAGCCTCCCACTTTCACTGACATTCTTCTCACTATGGGTGTTTCCAAATCATTTATGGTCAGCCCAGGCCACTGTGGAGGTGGCCCCTATGTCTCCCAATGGGAGGATCAAGATGGCAGTCAAACAGGCCTGTAGGCTTCTGGAATCATTGATAACGCTAAAAGTAATAATACCTGCACAAAGCTTATTTTTTTTCTTACTAGAAAAAACTCTAATAATGGGGATTTTAGTTGGGAATAATAATGCCCTCAGAGTGATCTAATCTTGTCCCCCTTCCCTCCTCATCTTTCACATATCTGAAGCACAGTAGGCAAAATTGGGGTTTTGGTGAGCATTTCCAGTTGAGATTGCCTGTTGAATGAGTCTGGGCTATTATAAAAGGACAAGAAAACAGATCCTTTTGTTAGACCAGGATGCAAGAAAAGACCACTGACTCCAATTAAAATCAAATTAAAGCAAGCTTATTATTTCAACCGACTGGACTGCCTTTTTCTCCCAAAACAGTGGGAACAAAACAGCAGCCTCAGCTTTCCTACAGCCCAGCTTTATAGCCCAGAAAGTTACACAAAAGGGGGGTTACAGATAACAGAACTCTGACAAGCAGTTTACATTTTTTGCTGGCCCCAACATCAGAATTTATGAGGACTATTAGAGCCTCAGAGAGGGTCGTTGTCTGGCCAGGGAAGGCCAATATTTATGAGGTGTCACTAAAGTTTCAGAGAGGGCTGCTATCTGGTCAAAGAGCCAGGCATGGGTGAGTTCAAGGTATGGGCAGGCATTCCAAGCAGGTTCAGAATTTGCAGTAATTTATAGTAAAGCCGAAATTAGCTTTTCATGACTTTGTGGCAAGATGGCTCCCAATTTAATAAAAGATGAGGTTGGGTTTATCATTTTTCTTTTTTCTTATGTGTCTCTTTCAAATCTTTGATAGGGTAGGGGAAGAGCACTGAGGGAATTTTAATCCCTCAGGTAACAGTCTCCAAATTTTTAGAACTCACCCAAAACCGGTCTCCCTGATTTTACCTGATTTAATTAATTACTTATATTGATAATCTATTTATTTTTTGCTCCATTGTTGTAAGAAGACAGGCGTCACTCATTTTGGCTTCTTCTGAGCTGAGAGAGGGTGACGTGAGGGAGCACGGCGTGAGGGACATGAGTTGCCTTTTAGAAGTCAGTTCGGTTTGAAGTCTGGTTGGGGAAGAACAAGTTGTAAAATCATCTGGGGATGGGTGCTTCTATGAGAGAAACAAAAACCATGAGTACTGAGTAAATGTTGCAGCAGCTGGAACGTGTCACTGTATAGAAGTTTCCTCACCAGGCTTTAACAGTTATCAGGACTGTAAGCATAACATTTAACTTTTAGTGTTACAGATGTCCTTCTCCATAAAATACAGTTTAATAATTTAATGTCATCTTATCTTGCAAAATTCTTTTACTAGTATGAGCTCTGTGTCTAATAGAGAAACCTTTAATTCTGTTACTCAGGGCTGGATAATCATACTAGCAAACATGAAGCCTACCTGTGTAGGTTAGGAATAACTGTAGGCCTTAAACTAAAAACTTCTGTCTCTGGCAGCTCCTCTTGATAGTCTCTTTTTATAGTTATCAGGCATTTCTGTCTGAGAATCCTTCTTTGTAGCCTCCAGTCTTACTTATTTTGGGAGGCTAACATAAAGTGTATACCTTAAATAATAATAATAATAATAATTATCATCATTATTATTATTTAAAATGCCCAGGAATGGCTGTATTTTGGTTTTAACTGTCTTTGCTAAATGTTTAAGATGAAGCAGTCAAACTGACTTTTGTTTCTATCTATTGTTAACAGTCAGATGAGCTTTTATGGGAGTCATTCCTCGGAAAACTTCTCAGTTCTGCTAGTGCCATTTGCGCTAGGATGGGTTTAGGTCTTGCTTGACCATGTGGCTTCCCTCGGAAGCACCAGAGATGTCTCCCTTCTCTGATGACTCTCCTCTTCATAGGAAATGCACTGATTGGCTTTCTGTTCTCCAGTGGTCTCATTAGTCTCCCTGATCGGGAGGTTATGTGGCCCAGAGTTGCAAAGCTCTTTAGAGAAGTCCCCTGTTCCCTGGATTCAGACTGACTCAGAGGGCAAGAGCCGAATATTGGTTTTTCTGGCCCTTTTAATTTAACTTTAATTTTAAAACTTAATCTTAAACATCCAGCAAATAAATTTTAACAGCCTTATATTAAGAGTACTGGGCTTTAATGTCTATAACTTTATAATTATATATCTTTTTATTAGTTGGGATCTGTATTATCCTATCTGTCTTGTAGGTGATGGCTTATTATCTCAAACTAACCCATGTTGTGTTCTTAAAGCAACACTTCTGTAAAACACTAACAGGGAATCTTTAGATCACTTATAAGGAAATTACAAAATAAAATTAAAAAGAGTAAAAAACACTTAGTTCGTGTAACAGCTACCCTGAATTTTTGGCTGAGTTATACATTATATCCCCTGTTTGAGCTCCTAGTAATCTTGACAGAAAAAAAAAAAAACATCAAAAAAACAAACTTTTGAACATAACTTTAAATGAACTAAAATCTGGCCTACTGTTGTTTTCATAGTCGTTCTCACATGTAGTAAGATGGGACACAGAGCCTCATCTCAGGTAAGGCAGGGCTCTTTATAAATCTTAAGTGTTTTAGTTCTAAAGCTGATCTTTGTATTTTTAAATATAATTTTACAAAGTTTACATAAATTGTTTGAGGTCACATGAACATTAGCTAACAACATATGATATCACATTTAAAACATGAATTAAAGAAAGGCTGAAAGTTTTTAACCTTTACATAGATTAGGCTCTCATTAACTTAAAAATACATTTAAATTGTTCCCCAATGTAAGAAGTAACAAAACTTTACATATCTTATTGATAACAGGTAAATAAATCCCCAATATATTTTTTTACCATACAACTTCCGAACACCAGCTTGATATAATGCTCTTTCAAAGTTTCTACCTTACAGACTTGTATACCTGGAAGATATGAGCACATTAATAGCATCACAATTACATTGATGTTTCTACATTAACCAAGTTTAGCTTTTAAAGAAATGGCAGTTGACAGGAGAGTTACAGGAGAGTTTGAAATAACCAAAGGACAGAGAGTTTGAAGTAAACATGTTGTGATGAAGAAAGGTGCCTAAGCTAGAAAATGTGTGAAATAGATAAGGATACAAGGTAAACATGTTTTGAGGTATTTTAGCACAAAACAAGTGTGATTGTCTAAGATAAGCAAAGATGTAAGCAAGGTGTGATGTAATAGAGACGATCGGTTAAGATAGGATAAATAGAAGTTATGGAATAAACATGTTTTTGGTTTGAAGTGTTGTAAACAACTATAGTATTTAAAGGCCAGGAAGGCTGAGCTCTTTGGCCAGTTCAGACCCACTATGTGGTGGGTCAACATGGAACGAACTGTGTCCCGCCAGCCTCTGTTCCTGTGCCTCGTGTGATGTGATGCCCTTGGAGTGAATAAACCGAGCATTCGAAAAGGCATCTTGCGTGTGGCGGCTTCTTCCTTCAAGACACGGATCGTCGGCCGGGAGAGGTTACCTGGGGCAGGGGTGACCGTGACTTCAGGACCACCTGGAAGCGGTCGGGGGACCTCGCCGCCGTCCCTTGCTCGTGTCAGCAGTACAGTGCTCTAAAATAACAGTTCTTATTTAACCAGTTGTTTAATTTTTATGGTTGCTTGCTCTAGAAAAAAGTAAAACTTAATAAACACAATGTTATGGGTAAACTTATGTTTTAAGAAATTTTTGTCTCTTTAACACATGACTGATTTTTACAATCTTATACAGACTTTAGTACAAACTTATACAGACCTTAGTAAATCAATCAGATATCTAACAAAAGTATTCATGAATGAGTAATCCCATATCAAATTTACTTTACTTATTTATCAAAATATTAGACAAATGTATTGAACAGTGTAAACCATTTTTTGTTGAAGGAAAAGTCCTAGAACCAAGGCATATTAGACATTTTATAGACATTAATATTTTATGAGTTTTTTGAACACCTAGAAAAACTTGTAAGCTTAAATTTAAAGACATTTATTTTTATCTGTTTATCCAATTTAAATTGAACCATTTAAATCACATGAATTAAAGATCTTTGGATCCATTTTTTTAATTTGTTTTTTATGAGCGCTCCTTATATATGTTAATTTGTATACCATATATATGATATACGGACATATGTATATATAGACATACAACACATAACAAAAGTGTGCACACATAACAATAGTAAAGGCCTTAGTAGCTTTTCGCAGGTGAAATCTCCATTGCAATGTTTCAAAAACTCCACAGTTGGTCAAAGATAGGACTGATCAAAAAAACATTAACCTAGGTCTGTAGGGTCAAAATCATGAGCTCAAAAAAATACAAAATCTAAGGAAAAAAAACAAGAGTCCTAGTAAAAATGACTGGCCAGTAATTAGTAAATACCATACAATTTAGTTTTTTTTTTCCTTAGGTCTCAGATCAGTCTCCTACTGAGCTTGCAGGCTTCTTTCATTTGCATTTCAAATAAGTCCTGGCTGAGGTCTGAAAGGAGCAGGGAAAAACTGCTATTCTGAGCAGACCCCTCAGGCCTAAGGCATTTTAACTATAAGTCATAATTTTCAGGTTCGAATGTTGAAAATTATGATACAAGTTTAAGATACAATTCACAAAATTTTATATCTTTACAACTTGTTTTGTCAACAGATACCATACTATGATTTACTATCCTTGTCCAAATTAATGCACTGGTACACACAGTAACATTTTCCCAGGCTACCCAATTCAAAATTGGTGGAAAAAAAAAAAAGACTGAATGATTGGGAAGTTACTTGCCAACTTGGAAGTAGAGTTCTTTAGTTTTCCATCCTAAGTATTTAAGTTCTCTGGCATGAATTATCTGAAATCATAAACTAAACAATTACCTAAACCCAACTTTTAACTGCAAAATTGTGCAATGCATCAAAAACCCATTCAGATACCAGATTTTTACAATAAAACATCATCTTTTAGACACACATTCAGCCAAGATCATTCCCAAAAAACAATTTATAATATCAACACACTATTGCACATGTCTTAAAGGGTCAGAAACAAAGACACAGGACAGACAGAGAGGAGCTCCAGAATATGGCTGACAGACAGAAACCTTTAAAACAGAGCAGATAAGAGAAAAATCTCCTACACCAGTGGCACCATAGATGTCCCCACAAGGGGACCAGATGTTTTCACAGAGGGGCAACCTGAAATATAAAATCAAGGGTCTCTATGGCGACTTTACTGCATTAAGAGTCTTCTTTTTTTTTTTTTTCTCTTTTAAAGAAGATAGAGGTGGCATAATCCTTACAGTGCAGGGAAAGAAGGAGGAAATCCCCGAAGCAACAGGGCTTCGGCAGCTGCTGGGAGTCCCTCAGTCCCTCCTATTACTTACAGGATTCCACCCCAAGCACACTCCATCTCCTAACATTTCAGTAGTCAGCTCTCAAAAAGTTCGGGGGGGGGGTGGTATCAAAATTTGTAACTGAAAGTTTGGTTCCTGACCTTAGAGCCAATTAATGCCAATTTAATAATGAGGACAGGGTTTTGAGAAAAAGAAAAAGAGAGTTTTATTGCTTTGCTAACAAAGGAGAAACACCGGGGACTCTGCCCAAAGATTGTGACTCTCTTGATCTGGAGGGACAAGGGGTTTTAAAGGAGTCTCATTTGTTAACCTGGAAGATACTCAGTTCTTAGGTCCCCAGCAGGCATTGCCCTCTGCACTGGAGGTGCTTCAAGCAGCCAGCTAGGGGCTTCTCTCCTCCTGCTTAACAAAGGGAGATAAAGTTCATCGCAGTTCCTTAAAACACAGTCCAAAGGGATGTCAGGCTTCCTTGCTTTATTACCCATATTTACGTCCAATATCTTTAAGTTTTCACCACAGAAATCACACAACAAAACGCACAAAAACAAACAAAAACAAACAAACAAAAAAAATATAGAACACAGAACAAAAACAAGAAAACAGAAACCCGGTGCCGAAACAGAAAAACAGAGGAGCAATGCAACGTCTTGCCAAAGCTCCGGGGTAGGAGTGCGTGCGTGCCCGTCAGCACCTCTCTACCCTTCCAGAGGAATTCCTTACAGAACAGAACAAAAGACAGAACGATTTCTCGTACTGTCCGGACAGGAGTATATGTGAGCCTCGCCAGGCCACCTCTCTGTCATCAGAAGAGATCTCCCTTAACCGGATATCAGATGTTATAAAGGCGCCACTTACCTATGGAGGCCTCCTCCACCAGGTGCTTGCTAATAGTTTTAGTGCGGCAGTTCACTGCAGGGTTCCGGGGACTGAAGGCTCACCCCGAGGCCTTGGAACGTCTCAAGTTGCACACCCCCTAGAGAGGCTCTCCAGCCTGGAGCCCTGGAGCTAAGCCCGGCTTCAGAATTTCCAGCAGTCTGGTCTTGTGATCTGGTCGGGCAGAGTCATCTCGCTGGAGAACTCCAAATTGTTAGACCAGGACACAAGAAAAGACCACTGACTCCAATTAAAATCAAATTAAAGCAAGCTTATTATTTCGACCGGCCAGACTGCCTTTTTCTCCCAAAATGATGGGAACAAGACAGCAGCCCCAGCTTTCCTACAGCCCAGCTTTATAGCCCAGAAAGTTACACAAAAGGGGGGGTTACAGATAACAGAACTCTGACAAGCAGTTTACATTTTTTGCTGGCCCTAACATCAGAATTTATGAGGACTGTTAGAGCCTCAGAGAGGGTCGTTGTCTGGCCAGGGAAGGCCAATATTTATGAGGTGTCACTAAAGTTTCAGAGAGGGCTGCTATCTAGTCAGAGAGCCAGGCATGGGTGAGTTCAAGGTATGGGCAGGCATTTCAAGCAGGTTCAGAATTTGCAGTAATTTCTAGTAAAGCCGAAATTAGCTTTTCATGGCTTTGAGGCAAGATGGCTCCCAATTTAATAAAATATCAGGTTGGGTTTATCACTTTCCCCACAACCCAAATGTCATCAGAACAGGAAACCTTTGAGGGAAAACAAAGCTTAAGCTACAGAATAAAGAAAAAATGGAATCTTGACTTTTCTGATTGAAAATATTCTGAAAACTCAAGTTTGAGTGGTGTTTGCTGAGACCCAACACTGAGATGAACACCCAGAGGGCATGTGGAAAATAAAGGAGAGCCCCATTTGTAGCAAGAAAAGAAAACAGCAGGTATGTTGGCATTGTTGCTTTGAAAAGAGACCAGAAATCAATGAAGAGATAAAGAGGTGGCCCAAGAGGCAAGCTGCCTCCAGGAAGGCCAATGACCAAAGTGAGAAGGCCTCAGATTGGGAATTTTTCCCAGAGGGATGAAGTGAGAAAAAGCTTTTTTTTTTTTTTCTTTTTCAGAACCATGTTGACACACAATGGCTTAAATAAATGTTCATTCCCATCTCATCTGACTCATTTTGCTGGAACAATGAGCTTACATTCCACAGCCTGAGCTGACCCTCCTGCACCCCACTACTGATAAAGCATAAAGGGTGTGATTAGTACTTCTTGCCTGAATAAGGACCGTGAAATCAGCTGGCTTCTCTTTTGTGTAGCTTCTGACAGCAATATATAGCAACCTATCTTGTATTCTTGTGTCAGCCATTTTTAGGGGAGAAAAAAGTTGGAGAGGCATAATCGAGGAAAATTTTTTCACAATTTAGCAATATGTAAGCAACAGCCTTTCAATGTAAAAAAGAAAAGGAAGAACGAATTCCACAGTTACAAGTAAGGAAAGAGGACATTAGATGGGTGCAGTAGTGCAGGCCTGTGATTCCAACTACTCAGGAAGCTGAGGCAGCAGGATTGAAAGTTTGAGACCAATCTAAGCAATTTAGTGAGACCCTGTCCCAAAATAAAATAAAAAAGGCTAGAGAGGTAGCCCAGTGGTAGAATGTCCGCGAGTTCAATCCGAGTACAAAAAAAAAAAAAAAAAATGACATTAGGATAAATACTGTGGTAAAGAATTGAAATTAGTAGTATCATTATAAACTAAAGCTTTTTAATGAAAGGAAAAAGAAAACAAAGAAAAAGAGATGTATGTGTATGCATGCATTTAAAGACAAAACATAGTTCCAAATTCTGAACACTAAGAGGACTTAGAACTCTTGTTCCAAAGAAATGAGCAGGACAGATCTCCACCCAGATCTGGATTCTAAATACAATTTCCAATAATAGAGACTTGAAGAAATTGTTGCTCCCAGAAATGGAGCAGAAAAAATGTATAATAACCCTGGAACACCTTGTGGTGGCAGAAAATAGAGAGATACTTAATAAGGAATAGGGGCTTAATTTTATTTTTTTTTAAAATGGTACATTATAATTACATACATCAGGAGGATTCCTTGTGACATATATGTAATGATTGCAGCATAAATTGGTTAATTTGATAGGGACTTATTGAAAAAATACAGGAACCAATATGAAAGAGTTTCCAACAGCCAAAGTTGGAACATTTTGAGCAACTAAATATAGTATTGGACTATAAGTCATAGAATTAAATAGGTAACAATAAGTCCATATGAATAGAAAAAAAAATAAGAAAGAAAAGAATAGAGAAAGAGAAATTTGTTTCCTTAAAGAAATTACAGTTTATAAATAAAGAAAAAATAAGTGAAATAAAAATAAAATAACCTTTAGGAAACTATAATAATAAGTGTTATGGGTAAGATCTATGAATGGATGCCAAAAATGTTAGTGAGCAAAAACATTTTTTTTTCCTCTAGTATGGGAATTTAATCTAGGGCCTCATGCATGACACACCAGTATTCTACCACTGAGCCACATCCCCTAAATAAGTAAAAATTGAGAGAGAAATAAGATATTTTCAAGGTATCTTTCCCAAGATATTTATTAATCACAAAGGCAGAAATAGTAAGTTTATAATAAGAAATCCAAGAAGCATCACAAGATTGAAATTAATATCACTCCTAACCAGTCATGTTGATGTATCCCCCTTCCCACCAAATAATCCCATAAGGACCTTTCATCTCTGTGGCATCTCCCGGCCAAATCATAAGTAAACACCAAACCCAAGACGAGAGACCTTGTGCAAAACATCTGAGCAGCATCTTTTAAAAGGATCATGGTCATAAAAGACTAGAGAGACTGAGGCACTGCCAGACTTGAAGAGACTAAGGAGTCATTATGACTAAATGCAACACAAGATCCCAGACAGAAACAAGACCTTAAATGAAAATTGGTGAAATTCAAATAAAGTCTATAGATTAGTTGATAGTTTTATACCCAGGTTTTTGTCTTTGTTTTGATAGTTATACTATAATTATTTATTTATGTATTTGTATTGGGGATGAAGCCAGGGGTGCTTGGCCACTGAGAGAAAACCCTATCCCTTATTATTTTATTTATTTATTTATTAGAGACAAGGTCTTGCTAAGTTTCTTAGGGCCTTGCTTACTTTCTGAGGCTAGCCTCAAGCTTGATATCCACCTGCCTTACCCCCCTGAGTTTCTGGGATTACAGGAATTCACCCTTCTGCCGAGCCTAGTTAATCTTTTTAAGAGTTAATATTAGAGGAAACTGGGTGAAGGGACTGCAGGAATATTCTGTGATTTTGTAGAGGGAGAAAAATACTTTAAATAACACCAATACAAAACCCTTGGTAAATAATGATAGAATCGAGAGGTGAGCTCCACACCAGCATTTTAGGTTAGGTCTGTGTGAGGGCATGTGACATAGTTCACATCAGTTGACAAGTTAATCTCTCTCCTGCTCTTTTTCCTTGGCAAAACCTGATGTGAGGGCAGAAGACCAAATCAGAGAGTGTTTCTCAGCATAGCTAGATCATCAGAAGAGAGAGGTGCAAAGAGAAGTCCAGAGCACACTTTGAAATTAGGGAGTTGAAAAGAAACAAATTGTTCTGATAAGGGAAACAGTGGAGGAGAATATTGGGGAAGGGCAGGAAATATAAAAGTTGGAAAGGGACAGCAGTTCAGGGAGCTTTGAAGGAAGATTCCTAGCATTCACAACTTATACAAGTTGTTTGCATTAAAAACTCCTTCCAAATCCCCAAACCTTTGTAAAGTCTGCTGCACATACAAGCTTGGTGTCTGTGTCCATGGGTCTCTGTGTCTATTAATTTGTATGTGTGTGTGTATGTCTAACTATTTCAGTGTCTATAAGTATGTATGTCTATATTTTTATGTGGTTTTTTTTTTTTTTGGTTCTGTGAGGCAGTCCATATCTGTGTGTGTACATTATTTCTATGTGTTTGAGTTCATCCATATAAGTGCATCTCTGTGTGTATATTTTTGAGCCTGTATGTCTTCTTTTTGTGTGTATGTGTGTGTATTGGAAATCCCAGGAAAGGACTGATTTCTTGTGACAATGAATTTACATACAAAGTCACAGGACTCAGATGACCAACAAGACATCAGCCAAGAAAGAAGGAAATTTAGCCCTAAGTATCATAAGAATGTAAGGTCTTAGGAATTCAATGACTTTTTTGCAGAGGCATTGGAATTTCCCCCAGGCACTTGGAATGCTGGTGGGGGTGGAGTTTTATGTCAGTAATAGCTAGAGACTTCAGAGGGCAGGATGACCCTACTCCAAGTCAGCTTACTTTGTATTATCTCCATTTTGCAGGTGGGGAAACTGAGTCTCACAACAGCACTTTGATGAGACTGAAGAGAAACAGCCAGCTGATGAGCCAGCAGAGGCCTCTTGGTGAATTGAACACAGTGAACTGCAGTGAGGAAAATCAGCATCCTATCTATTTTCTTTCAGTCTTTCTGATAATAAAGTCTCTTGGGCATAGTCCATCTGCAACACCTCTCTCTTACTGCTAGTGTTTCTTTATTATCAGTCAACACATGCTAGGAGCATCACAATCTCAGGATACAACCAAACATATTCTTCCATGAATGTGCAAAATGACAGCTCTGCAGACATGTGATGTCACAATCATAGCACACCCTGCCCCACCCCTCCTAAAAAAGAACAAGTCTGGTTGGATTCTTAGATAACTTGGCTATCTTATCTACATAAACTTAATGACAGGGCAGATACTATTTTTTTCCATTTAGGAGACATTTTAATTTTGATAATAATTTGGGGAATAAAACATGAATCATTCAATTCACTAAAAACCATTTAACATCTGAAGGCCTCCTGAGCTCTTAAAAAAACTTTAAAATAAATTTTATGTATTTTTTAGTTGTAAATGGACACAATACCATTTTTTTAAATTTAATTTTTATGTGGTGCTTAGGATTGAACTCAGTACCTCACACATGCTAAGCAAGTGCTCTACCAGTTCTCCAAAATTTTTTTTTGAGATTTGTGCCATGAGAAGTAAATTCAAAATAGTTTCTGTTTGTTTGTGTAATTTTTTTTTTATTTTAGAAATATTCAAGGCTATGAGTTACAAGAACAGCAAAATAATCTTTTATACACTAGATTTGACAGCTATTATTTCTGACCAATTTACCTTGTAAGCTTTTGTGTGCGCATGCCTCTCTTTCTGTACGTATTTATATGTGTATAGGTATATGTTTATGCACATGCATATTACACACACACACTATTTTAAAGCATTGAGATTCCAATGTTAGATCTTTAGTTCTAAATATTTCAAGTATTTCCTAAGACCAGGGACATTCATTTGTATAACCACAATATGGTTACCAAATTCAGGAATGAAATGTGGACACCATGATATAATTCAACATACAATCTATAGTCAAAGTCTTCTGGTTGTCCCAATGAAGTAATTTTCAATAATATTATTTTTTTCTGATGCACAACCAATTAGGAATCAGATTACACATATTTTTCATTTAATCTGGAATAGTTCCTCAGTCTTTCTTAATCCTTAGGACCTTGATCACAGCCTATTTTTAACAAAGAGAAAGCAAGCTTCAGGTTTGGAGTCTTGAGCTCATCACAATATCCAGCTAGAATGCCATAGATTTTAGTTTTCTGAGTATGTATCTTTCAATTATCATCTATTTATAGAAAGTGACAGGAGTTTCTACTTTTGGGGAGTAATTTATGGTGTTTTCTAAAACTCCACTTTAAAAGTAAAATATTTAAAGGAAAAAACTAGAGAAATAAAAAAGCAGGCATGTAAATAAACCACATTTTCTCAGCCTCAACACTATTAGCACTTGAGGCCACAGAATTCTGTGTAATGGAGTGTCCTTCATATTGTAGACTGTTCTTCAGTGTCCCTGGCCAATACCTACTAGAGGCCAGTAGCATTCCCCCACTCTCTCTCTAGTTATGACAGCCAAATATGCATGCAGATATTACCAAATTTCGCCTTGGAGGCAAACTTACCCAGCTGAGAGCCACTGACCTAGCCAAAAGATGTGAGTGGAGGGTGAGTTGATGCAGGAGCTCACAGGTCTTTGAGAAAAGTACTCACTTCTGTCCAGTTCAGTTCAAGCCATGTTGATCAATCATTGGCCAAATGTCTTGCCCTGTGCAAAGACCTGGAGAGACAGACGAGAAGGAAATAAAGAATAGGGGCTTAATTTAGAGCTGCCCAGTTTTAAGCAGCAGGCAGGGGGGTGTGTAAGAGGAAGAAAAAATTAACCAAGAGGAAGGAGCTGTGAAAAACTATAACATAACCTGGAATTAGATCTTCTTATTAAGCCTCCTCACTCTCAAAAGAGCTCTTCTGCCCAAGTAATTGTTTTTAAAACATGAATCAGATCATGTCAGTCCTCTGATGAAAAGCTTTCACCTTCCCACTACACTTAGAACCAAATAACTTTCAACTTCTTGTGGGACCTGCACCATCTAGCTCCTTTCTCCCTTTTGGCCTTAATTTTGTTTGCTCTCTTTTGGTCTTGAGCTGCAACTACCCTGGGCCTCTGTCTCCTGAGATCTTCCCATGATCATTTTCAAACAAAGATCTTTGTATTGTGATGTTCTCCATGTGGAAAAGTGTCCCAAGTATTTTCAGGGCTGGCTCCTGGTCACAGTGGTTCAAATGTCACTTTCCCTGACTACCTTTTGCTATGAATCCCTCTAACCAATTACCCCATGTAAATTTCTTCCATGGTACTTTTTTTATCAGAAATTGTTGGTAGTGGACATGACTTCCAATGTAACTGCTCTTCTTTTTTGTGGCCAGCTGGGCAGAGGTGGCCCATGAGAGATGCAGAAATCTGCTTGCCCTACCTGATATACACACTGTCTTCACCTCTTTACCTCCTGCTGAAGTACAGGAATGAGGACAGGAGGGGAGGTATTTGAACACTGCAGGACCCCAGGGAGGATGCAAATGTTAGAGCCACCTATCCAATACCAGCATCCTCCTATCTTCTGCTCCAGGGAGAAAAATCAAAGGCCTAGGGTGTGAGCCATGATAATCAGGTTATCTTCTACTTGCCTCCAAAAGCATGCCTAACTAAAATACTATTTGAAATTACTGTGAATTTTGTTGCTTGCTTTAATATGTGTGTATGCATTTAATAAATATGTGTATATAAATTTTAATTGGCACATAATTGTCCATGTTTATGGGGTCTAGTGTGACATTATGATACATGTGTACAATGCATGGTGATCAGGTCAGGGCAATTGGCATAGCCATCACCTCAAACATTTATTATTTCTTTCTACTGGGAGCATTACAAGTCCTCCCTAGTGGCTATTTTGAAATATGCAATTGAATGTGGTAAAGCATAGTTACCCCATCATGTCCTGAAATATTAGATGTGATTGTTGCTGTCCTGCAAGCCTGTACCCATTAACCATCTTCTCCCATTTCTTGCCCCCAGTTGTTTGGCTTTTGTTCATATCCCACCCGTAGGCAGGATTAGAAAGACCTGTCTTACTTATTCACTGTCTTACTTATTCACTGCTATCTTTGGCCCCTGAGTTAACTCAGGATAGAGTTCCACAGCTACTGACATACATGTTCTCTAATTCATCTCATGTATAAAATAAGAATCATCACAGCACCTTGAAATATTTTGAGGACTGAATGAGCAAATCTGCATATAGCACTTAGTGCAACATGTGGCACCCTGTCTTTGCTCAAAGAATTGCTAGTATTTGTTGACTTAATGAACTAATTAATGTATGGAGAAAGGGTTCTTTCTCTGCTTGCTTTTTCAGCCCCATGTCCTTTGGCTCCCTCTTTCTCTTCAAATCAAAGTTGTTTTACTTGCTGCTGACAAGTCAGGCTATTGATTAAGAAACCTGACCACACAGTGAGAAGAAATTCACATGTCTTACTTTGAGCTGCTGGGTCAGCACTTGCTGGAGGTTGAGAAGGGACAAGCATTGCAAATAGAAGGACAGGGTCCATGAAGCCCAGGCCAGAAAGTGCTGGAAATGAAATTTAATATGCTGTTTTGCTTTTGCACACCATGGGATGGGTAGAACCCAGCTAATAAGTGCCTGACAAAAATCACTTGGATGTCAAGTGAAGGTTATAGGGACAGAGATTCAAAAATGTAATGAAGGAGGCTGAAACCCATCTGAACCTAAGAGATATACTTATTAATTAACTCAACAGAATATTAAGCACCTACTCTGTGTAATGTAGACAGGGATCTGGCAGAGAAACAATAAGGGGATTCCCACAGGGATTCCCACGGACTCCACTGACTTTCTTTCATAATAGCCTTGCCACCAAGTAGACACTAATTCAAAATTTTAGATCCCATTTGGCTTAGTTCATGATCAGTATTACTGCCACTAGCTAATAGTTCCAGTACTTACTCTGTACTAGACACTCTGCTGAGGCAACTTTACCAACTGTGGTCAGGGACACTTGCTAGAAACCTAATCTACATATATTTCCTTCTTCCTTACTAGAACTAAAACTCACTTTTATTCAGGGTGGCACCAAAAGAACACATATTCCTCCAAAACTGACACTCAAACTTTGTCACTAGCATCTAAACTCATGTGTGAGTGGGACTTAGACATGTTATTTCACCCCAGGAGTCAGTTAGGTGAGGGTTAATGTTATTCTTATTTTATAGCCAAGCATACTGAGGTTTAGAGTTTAAATGAAATGTCATATGTCATAGAGCTTCCTGCTGGTGAAGGTCGGATGTGAATCCAAGCCATCTGTTCTTCTGGTCTATTCTTATTTGAACAGATAGCATATATATGCACAATGCCATTTAGTCCTCTCAAGAACTTCGATGGGCAGGGTAACTGGTAAAATTTTCTGATACCTGCCACGATATGTTCTCTGATTATTTGACATCTTCTCTTGGGATCACCTCTCTGGCAGCTTCAAAGGCTAGCCCCTCTCCAGCCCAGTGGAGCCTGGAGTATGAAAGAAGA
Organism: Ictidomys tridecemlineatus; assembly: GCF_052094955.1. NCBI lineage: Eukaryota > Metazoa > Chordata > Mammalia > Rodentia > Sciuridae > Ictidomys > Ictidomys tridecemlineatus. Next base: position 20,697,147 of record NC_135488.1, on the reverse strand, counting down.
AGGAGACACAGGTGGGGAAGTGGTCAGATTTTAGATGTTCATCTAGGCAGAACTCCTAGCAGAAGATTGCAGATAGAGGGCATGGAAAAGTCAGAAGCAGAGAAGATTTGGCATCATTTCCTATGTGAAATTCTGACTAGGGACAATGTCAAAATATAATCAGCATACAGTGTGATTAGGCAGAATGAGAGTTTGCAGTTTGCATCCAAAAATTTCTTGAAAGTTCCATGTGTCCTGAAGAGAGACACAGAAATAAACTGATTGTGGTAGTGAGACTAACAGGAGTTGCTGTGGGAGGGGTGAAGTGGCTCTGAGACTGAAAGTTACAAGGTGAGCAGAGATGACCAAGGGAAAATGGGTGGAGCAACAAGTTTTCTAGCAGAAAATTAGCACCAGAAAGGTAGGGCTGGTCAACTGGGAGGTGCCAGGAGTGGACTGGGTGGACCATCACTGTCCAGAAGTCCAGCAGCTCTAGGACCTGCAACTGTAGCCTGCTAAACCAGTGACAAAGGGCAAGGAGGTCACTGTCCCAGAGACTGGCAAGGGCTTACAGAGCAGTAGCTTGAGGCATTGGATTTTCTTCCACAGCCCCACACCATCTTGGTGAAACTAGAATATAGGAAGGAATTCTGAAACAATGGAGTCTTTTTGTGAAAAGACCTCTTAAACCAAGGAAATATGGGTCACGAAGTAACCATTTCCATTCAAGTTCTAGTTTCTCTCATCAGAGGGTTTAGTCTGGGAGGAATACTGTGGGAGTCACAGACCTCCAGAAGTAGCTTAGTTCCACACAGTCTAGCTGTGGGGAGAGCGTGCTTATGATGGGTCTTGCTGTGGCAGATACTGCCTTCCTCCAGGTCTCCCAGACAAACAAAGTGGAAGGCACCATGGAAATACACAACTGTCTCTGGGCCTCAGTATTTTCATTTTTCCAATGGGAACCAAGGTCACCTCCCAGTGTTAACAGGACTGATGAGGGGCAGAGACATGGAGCAGGTTGGCAAAGTCACAGGATAGAGAGTGAACCTCCATGTTCATTTTTCTTCCATCCTTTTGGTTTTCTATGGACACTGTCAAAGTTGTGCCTGGAGCCAGCTGGGACCAGGGAGGGGAGTCAGTGGCTGCAAAAGGATTGACAAGCTTCATTTTAATGCTCAAGTTGTATCATATCACCAGGAGGTTTTCATTGATACTTAGTTAACTGATTGAATGAATGAATGAATAATTATGGGAGTCATAGACATCAATAATGTCCAGCGAGGCTCTGATGGGCTTTTGGTGGGATTGCCTAAGTAGCAAAGGCAGTCATTTTTCAACCTCAGTTTGAATATCACCTTCTGCGAGAGGACTCCCCTGATACCCTCGTCAGGTATAAGTGCCCACTTTGCACTCTTCTCTACCCTTCCCCCTTATACTAGATGGTTCATTGTGGTTTTCACTTGACCTTGAGTTCTTAGAGACAAGGTTACATCTCATTTAATCTTCCTGCATCCCTAGCACAGGGTCTAGACCAACGAAATAACAAGAACATTTTATTAAGTGTTTTCCAGGTAGCAGGCATTGTTCTAAGTGCTTTAGCTATCAATATGCTTGACAACCTGAATATCAGGTTCCAGGGTGACATTATCATGCCATTATGCAGGTAAGAACACTGAGGCTCAGAGGAGATAAGAAGCCTGATATTTCTTCCTGCTTTCTGCATCCTTCTCTATCAGACAGCCTAATTCTTGAGGTTTGAGTACAGTATGAAAATCCTAGGGACAGTCTGTCTATCTGACTGGGTAGGTGTATAGAAAGAGAGAACAATGAAGAGACAGCACATGTTAGCAGCTGACAACCCTGCCACATGTCAGACACTATGCATTCTCTGTCACAGAACTACAACACTGAGACCACACAAAGAGCACTGACTCTGAATGGGGAGTGTTTTTTTTTTTTTTGGGCACTACAGGAACCATCTACTAGTAGATTCACAACAAATGGGTACATGTATATACTGTTAGGGGCATAATATTTCTGGCAGGAAGGCCAGGGAAAACAAAACCAAGGTAATGTCTCAAAATCTCAGCAACACAAATGGAAATGTGCAGAGGTGAGCTCATGTGGAATAGAGACAGTAACACAACAATATTGACACCCACAACCAAGAGTAAACAAAAGTTCAACACCCAGTTGACACATCCAGTTTCAAAAATGAAACAAAATAGGGCCACAATCTTGCTTTTTGAAGGAACTCCTGAAGTCTCCCAGAGGATCCATTCTTTCATAAACCTTTTCTGCCCACACTTCTTGTTACCCATAAATCTTACCCTCTACATGGCAAGGGGGCCTGAAGAGCTTGAAGATTTACTGGAGCAAATAACTTTGCAAAAACAATGTATTCCATAAACAATTCTGGTGGAAAGCATCCAGCCCCATACAATGGAGCTAATCTTCTGATCACACATTACCCATCTGGGGTATTAGCATGGACACCGCTTCCTTCCAGGTGGAGGCAAAAGCCACTTAGCCCGCATGTCCAAAAACAACAATGCTTGGCAGATTCTCTACCCTTGTGAAGTTCAAAAGGCAGAAATTCAGAAGCATGGAGCAGCTCTTTCTCCCCTACTTTCTTTTCTTAAAGAATCACTGCAAATTTGAGGGCAGGGTGACATATTGATGCATATAGCTTTGTGGGCCATGATCCTGACTTCTATTTTAGCTCTACCACGATGAGCCCTGTACTCTGAGGCAAGGGATTTAACTTCCCAGAAGTATAATTTCCCATTGTTCAAAAGAATTGTGTTTAGATGCCTAAATCCACTGGTGCTTGGTAAGGTATAAAATCAAAATGTTGAGTGGTACTGTTAGCACAACAATGCAAGTGTTGTTGAGAATGTGGAGAAATTGGAAAATGTTTCCCCTGGGTAGTAATGTAGAAAGGTGAGTGCACTTGAAAACAGCATAAAGGTTCATCAAAGAATTAATAACAGAACTACCATGTTGCCCATCAATGCTATTTCTGGGATATATGTTTGGAAGAACTGAAAAAAAAATTATACACCTGTGTATATAGCAACATTTTCCAAAATAGCCAAGGTATGGAAATAACATAAAATTCTATCTATAGACAAATAAGGAAAGAAAATATGGCATATACATACAATGAAATATTATGCGAACTTGGAAAGGAGGAAATACTGTCACATACCACAATTTATATGTACATAGAGTTCACTATGCTGAGATAAAGCCAGATGCAAAAAATACAAATATGTACTATGTACACATCTTTATTTATCTTAAGTAGTCAAATTTCTACAACAAAAAGAATTGTAGCATCCAGGGGCTGAAGAAGGCAAATGGAGAACTATTGAATAAATGTGGGTTTCAGTTTTGCAAAAGGAAGAAGTTCTAGAGATCTGTTCCACTACAATGTGAATATAGTTAACACTACTGAACTGGTCACTTTAAAGATGGCTACATTGGAAAATTTGATGTGTTTTTTAACCAAAAATAAAAATAATAAAAATGTATTTTTTATGTTTCAGATTGGCAAAATTTAAAATGCCTGGCTGCAGGGAGAGTTGGTTATATGAAAGAGAAATGGAAACATTCCTACTCTGTGAATAGCTGTGAAACTCATGTGACTATTTTAAGGGGCAATTGATAATTAGATACACAAATTCTACAACCCAGCAATTTCTCTTTTCATTATTTATCCTAGGGCAGGTACAAAGATTTTCTTTGTTATAAAAACAAAAGTTGGAGACAATCTAAATGACCATTAATAGGGCAAAGGATAAAGAAAAATGGCAAATACTCACAAATTAATGAAGGAATCAGATCTATACCAATGTATATCTCAAAAACATATTATTGAGTAAAGAATAGCAGGTTATATAATAACACAGACAGCATGCCACTCGAAAGAGTGCAGAAGATAAAACATATGAATTTCTAGTGTACCAGTCTTGAGATGCTCCCAGTGATCCCTGATAATTATGCCTTTGTGGAGATCTTTCTACAGTGAATAAAGCTCAGCTGTATCTTACTCATCCCACAGAGACCTAATAGGGTTCTATGAAAGTGGCTTCCAAGGCTAAATATAAGAAATGCTGCTACCATGTTGCTCTCTGGTTTTTCCTATTGCTCATTTTGAAGGAAGTCAGCCACCACACTGTGAAGATGCTCAGGCAGGCTGGGCAGAAGCCTGGAAGATAAAGAACTGAGGGCTCCTGCCAACTGCGAGCCCAACTGGGAGCCACCTTAGAGGTGGATGCACAAGTGCAAGTGAAACCTTCAGATGACAGCAACCTTAGGAGAGAGCATGAATCAGAAATACCCACTTAAATCATTATTGAGTTCCTGAACCTAGAAACTGTGGTATATCAAAGGTACATTTTTTAGTACTTAGAGTTTCAGGGTGATTTGTTACACAGCAATAGGTAACCAATATATTTATGGTTACCACCTAAGGGTCTGTGCCTGCGGCCTGCTTTCCATTTGTACCAGTAAGTGTCAAAAAGATGTTAAAGACACATTACTATCAAGTTGAACACTTCCTTCTTTAAGTACTCAGAAAAATGAATAGTTCTCCAAGTTAGATTTCTCTTTTGACATAAAGTCAACTTCACCAGTAGCAGCAGCCCATGCTTTGGACAATGCTGATCTGCTCTGTTATTGACTGAATTCCATGCCTTTAACATTCAGATGTTTAAGTCATGACCCAAATATCTCATAATTTGGAGACAGGGTCTTTAAAGAGATAATTTATTTAAAATGAGCTCATCAGGATTGGCCCAATACAAGTTATCAGTATAAGAAAAGATTAGGGGGCTGGTGTTATGGCTCAGTGGTAGAGCACTTGTCTCACACGTGCAAGACCCTGGGTTCAATCCTCAGCAACACATAAATAAATAAATAAATAGTAGATGAATAAATAAAAAAATAAAGTTTAAAAAGAAAACAAAAGATTAATACATAGGTACACTGCAAGGGAAAACGATGTGAACACAGGAAAGATGCTTAGAGCACCTGTAAGCAGGGTGAGAGGCCTCAGGAGAAACCAACACTGCTGACCCTTAGGTCTTGAACTTCTGGCTTCCAGAACAGTGAGAAAATAAATTTTATTTGTGTAAGCCACCCAGTCTGTAGTCCTTTGTTTATGACAGCCCAGAAAATGAATGCACAATCCAACACCCTTGCTTCATACCTGATGACCTTAGGTCCAGAAGTAGAAGTGACTTAGCTAAAAAAAAAACAGAGAAAACAGAAAGCAGAAGCACAGAGAACCCATGTTTTTTTTTATCTCAAGTGTGGTTCCTCCATTAGGTGAGCCCAAGGCCCCAAATGTGGAAAAGATATCTCAGGATACACTGTCAGCACCCATTTAGCTCCTCATTTGTTCCTATTCTTGATGACAAAAATTGTTCCAAATGTTGAAGCTGTTGGGTCCCCTATGGAGACATAATGTGGACTAACCTTGTTAAACACAGGTTCCCATAGAGAAAATAAAGGGGAAAAAGAATAGAAAGTCATGGAAGAAGCAGGTAAGAAAAAACTTTTTTTCTTCCTTGCTGTCATGAATTATAGCAGCAGAAATGAGAGAAATAAGGAGAGAGAGTGGACACTAACTTCCAGTTGTATAGGTAAGTCTCCACAGGTTCTGAGATTTTCTGAACATAGCAAAACACTCGTGTGCAGAGTCCTGTGACAAATTCTGATTATATTTTGTGATTCTTGCAGCTTCCCTTCAGGTCTTCAGGTACAAAACTTCTTGCAGAAATAGCACTGTGTTTGCCCATTTGTCCAGTTGGAGGAGCCAGCCTCCACCTCCTCACTTTTTGGGAGAATGGCAATGCTGAAAGATGTCAAAAACATCTCACCACCTTTTTTTTCTGGCCTGGAAAGTGCAACTCCTGGTCTGGTCTGCATGGAATACTAATTAAATAATAATTGTGGACAACAGCCACTCTGGGCAAATAAGAAGGTGTATTTGGAGACTGGGGTGAGCAAGTACACACCTGGACTGTTTGATAAAGGCCATTTGTAGCTCCCAGGAGGCTGAACAGTGAGTTTGAAATGAGCAAATGCTCTTCAGTAAGAACCCAGACTCCGTTGCCTGACAAGTGTGCAGACAGGCCTCAGAACCCTCCTAGGCCTTGAATACTTGATCATCAGAATACTTGATGAGATGGGTATGAGTTCCAGGCTGAGGTTGAGGATTAGATTCAGCTGGGTGAACCCCTCCTCTCGCTGGTTCATCACTCTTTAGCCCCTTCTGGAAGAGTATCTCATAACCAGAAGCATGATCTTCCCAGAGAACACTTCCCTGTCAAGCACCTAGATGGTGAAGATGGTGATGGAGCAGGGAGTGGGGAAGTGGTTATGCAAATAAAGTGTGGCAAATACAGTGTTTCTATTGTTGTTTTCTTTTGCCATGCTGAGATTTGTCCTCAGGCTTCTTGTTTGCTATGCAAGTACTCTACCACTGAGCCTCACCCCCTTACACTGAAAATATTGTTTTATTGGAATGCCATCAGGCATTCAGTTATTATATATTGCAGATTTGAGGCTATTACCAAAGAAAAATTTTGGTTTACAAAGCCTAAAGTTTTCATGATGTGCTCCTCCGAAGAAATATTTCCCTGATATAATGTTAATATCACCAAATATATTGGCAGGTTTGTGGAAGAGGGAACCCTATGTGCAATTCACCAGCAGCATTCAGGTTAATTTGAGAGTCAAATATTTTGAGTAATTATCAACTGGTAATGAAAATTAAAATTTAATTATGAATAAAATTTCTGTAACCAGGTAGAGTGCCAGTGTGGCAGGCAGCTTCTTTCTGCAACTTGGCAAGTTGTTAGAAGTATTAGAACAAAATGAACTTAAGATGTGTTAACAAACTAGAGCTTTAAATATGCTTTGTAGTTGAAATAATACATATTCTATAAATCTCACCTTATTTTCAAAAATGATTACATACTACATTATTTTACAGATATAAAAACTGAATTCTTAAAGAGTACTTAGACAATTTCTAAAAAAAATTGTAATAAATATTCTTTACATGTGTATATGTAATTTATCAGTTTAAATCTTTTTATACATGAATATATACAGACAAAATCAGAATATATGTAAAAGACCCTTCTTCATGTGTTTATTATATAAAATATACACATTTTGGTCTGGGGTTGTGCCTCAATGGTAGAGGGCTTACCTAGCATGAGTGAGGCACTGGGCTTTATTCACAGCACTGTGCATCAATAAAGAAAATAAAGGGTCATTGACAACTAAAAATGTATTAAAAAGAAAAAAAACTACACATTTTTATAGTATAGATATGATACATGTCCTTAACATGATAACCCCAAAGGTAATAATGAAAACCACCACAAATACTGGTCAGATATTCCTCCTGTAACAGAAAACAGAGCTTCCAGCTAATTCTAGCTCTGGAACAAGAAAATAAATGATGTGCTTGAAACATTTTATTTTGCAAGAAAGTCAAATGTACTCCAGGATGAATTGGACGCATCAAAAAGATGTGTAATCAGCTTGAAATTGCAATTGCTGTCTACATCTGTCTGGGGTGAGAGAGTACCAAAATGATAAGCTTTTTCTTATTGCCCTCTTTTGGTTGGTTTTTCTATTTTTGGTTACGTAGATTCAATGAAAAAAAATCATCATTTGGCTATCCCAATAGTAATAATTTGAAACAAGGAGGAATCATCAATGAAATATTAATTCTAGTAGGTGAAATTTTAGAGACCAAGGATATATTTATAAACTTCCAAAGTATCTCCACACAAAATATTTATGAAATATAAAGTGTAAATAAATACTATGTTTACCATAGACCAACCTGGTAGATACTACTTAACCAAATAATTAGTCAACAATAACCAGAGATGGAACCAAGTTACACTGTATATCTCCATAGTGTCTTGTGCCTGTGTGATTGAGGCCCCATATATTTGCTTACATTTAAGTAGAGGTTGACTCTAGATCCTAGACAATGTGTCCAAAATTACTAGAGGCTGATCATAATTTTTGACCATGTCTTTCAGTGCTTCAGAATATGCTCTAGTGTAAGAACTAGGCATTGCATGCATGATGGTCTTCTTCCAATGGCATAACCTGAATCCACTCATTAGAAAACATCATGATTCTAAATTGAAGGAAAATCTACAGAATGACTACTGACATAAACCATTCAAAAATTGATAGGTGTCTTGAATAGCCCATAGATACTCAGGAACAATCCCAGGTTAAAAAAAAAATAGAAGAAAAAGACCACTGGACACAGTGAATAATTGATATTCAAATTTCCCCAAACTGGATTTATTTTTTTCAAAGACAATTGTTAAAATAACATCAAATTTTGAATAAGATTTGTAGAGTGAATATTCATAATATAGTTTCCCTATTTTGATCATTGCACCATATTTATAGAAGATAACTTTTCATTTTTAGAAAATGTGAATATTTAGGAATAAAAAGACATTGTGTGCATTTTGCAAATGGCTCACAGATAGAAAACTCTTATGTACCTATACTTATCTAGAAATGGAAAAGAAGAGATAAAACCAGTTAACAAAATAGTAACATTTGGGTAATGTTTCTTAGGAATTCTTTTCACTACTGTTATAAATCTTCTATAAATCTGAAATTGTCAAAATAGAACATTTCTGAAAGAAAAATAAATTTTTAAAATATTAATAATTAACAGCATACTCATTAAATTAAACCATGAATTTATATAGGTTTAATAAATGAATAAATTTTATGGTGAATAATTAACAAAGGTATTTATAGTCTCAAACTATTTCCCCACAAAAAATAATTACAAAGTAAAATCCTGCAAATACCACCTTAATGACTAAGATTAACATCAGCAGTAATGATGATATTATAGGTCACATGATGCCATTCAAAGAGAAAATCACAGAATTTATTCTGTGATACTCTTGCCAAAAAACATGTAATCTAGTTCCAATCATAAAAAAAACCATAGAATCTATCTTAAGCACATTTTATGAGTTTTCTCCCTGAAAAGTTTCAAGGTCATGAAAGTTAAGAAAAGACTAAGGAATATTTAAATCTGAAGGCATCTATAAAATACAACAATTAAGATAATTTTATGGCTCTGAAAGAAATATTTTTATAAAGGACAATATCAGGCTACTAGAAAAACATGAAAATAATCTGAGGATTAAGTGGTTGAAGGCATTATGATAAAATGTATGAGTATTGATTTGAGAAACAGCATTTGCTTAATGTTTTTTATCTTTTTCCTTTTTCTCTTTATAAAATCTTGAAAAATATTCATGAAGTTGTAGGTTCTACTATAAATTACTTTTGTCCACTGAAGCATTTTGAATTAAATTACTAATATATGCCATATTTCATGATATTTTTATTATTTCCTACAACTCAGAACTTGCTAGATAACAAAATAACCTTTATAATGAAACTGATATGATTAACAAGTATACTGTTACTTGTTAATATTTGAAAAATTCATTCATAATGAATGAAATTTGTATTGCCTTTATCTAGCATGTTCTGACTTGTAGAAAATACTAAAAATATCATGAATAATAGTATATGTTAGCAATTCAATTTAAAATGCTTCAGCAGACAAAATTACTTTATATTAGAACCTGTAAATTTACTATTATTTCCCAAGATTGTGTAAACAAAGAGAAATGGAAAAAAAACATTAAGCAAATATTGTTTTTTATTAGAAAAAATTCTTAAGTCAGTGCCTCAAATTAAAATTATAAAATATTATAGATTGTATGTTTGATGGCAGTATGATAATTTTAATACATTTATCCACTAGTGAATATAATAGTAACCAGTATACCAAAATAATGTTGCCTAATTCTCTGGATCCATATTCCATGATATATTTTTATAATACAAATAATCCATCATTAATGTGATATTTAGATCTATCAAATTAGTGTTGACAATTTGGTTGTTGAATTGAGCGTAAATGCTAGCATTTAGATAGTTTGAAAGCACGTCTTAGTAAAAACTGGGTTTGCAATTGCATTTCAAATTTTCTTATAGATGTAAATAATTTTCATATTTTGAATATTTCATCATATATATGATACACACATCCATTTCAATAAATTTTTATATCATACATTTCATAAACAATTTAAATATTATGTCAACAGTCTAAAAACACAATATTAGCTTTCATATATTTTTTTCTTAATATTTTTGTATATCCTTATGATGTTTCCAAAAGTACATCTTTTCTTGGCTTATTAGTAAATTTTAAGGCAGAAGCTCCCATGGTCAAGATTCAAATTCTGCAGCAAGTAAAGAGAAAAAGAATTATATTTTTGCCTCAAAGATTTTATAAGTATGAATCAGTGAAGAAGTTGAGAACTTTTCATTGTTTATAAGAATGAAAAAATAGATATGTAGGTGCACAATGTAAAATTGAAAAGCAATATACCCATATTTTCATACACAGTTATCATTATGACCAAGTATTAGAGCTTTGGGTTTTCCACCCTTTATGCATAAATTTGACAACCATATTCTAGGATATTCTGGCAAGCACTGGAATGACAACATGGAGATGATAATGGACACCCCTCACCAGTCATATACCATAGCTTTAAAAGCAGGCAAGCAGGCAATTTTCATACAGAGTCATTGGTATTATGACAGGGATAATACTGGAACACTTAGAAGGGACTTCTGTCCCAAATTTGTGTCAGTGTTTTAGGTCCTTTACTGAAAGTTATATGTGACTTAACATCTGAAGGAAAAGGAGAAATTGTGACAGAGAGGTAAGAGGTGCATGCAGACACCAAGATGAGAAATAACACTTATGGAATCACAGTGGAACAGTGTCACTAGAGTCTAGAGTAAAGTGACAGTAAGCAAGTGAGAGGAGACAGGCTTAATAACCTGATAAAAATCCAAGTGATTTGAGTATTTTAATTTGTGGCTAAGAAATTTCATACTTTTCTTGAGGGCAAAATGTGAACTAACTATGGAGTCAGGACAGGGTATTTTAAATGCATGACTGTTACTAGGTCAGTAACAGAGATGCATTTTGGCCAGAAACAACAGAAAATGGGTGATGCCATTTTTTTTCCCACAAAAAAAAAATCAGCCTATAGTCTGACATTTTCATAGTGGGAAAGAAGCATAAAAAAAGGCAGTTTCAAACTTAAGATCTTTGATTTTGATTTTCAGACTTGGAAAAAAATACATAGCTCTTTAATTGTAATTGATTTCTTCCCAGAAGTTAATGACCAGCATTTTTTAAGCATTTGGCCCATTTTAGATGTGTACTTTATGAGAAATGTGTGAAAATACTTCCAACTCTTAATATAAATATAACCATGTAGAGTGTTCTTTGTACAAAAGCTGTTTTCTTACTAATTCGCTCCAAAGAGTCTAAAATAGATTACTAAACATGGTGAGTATGTCGTTGTGATAACAATAAGGTGACATCTAATTCCTTTACAATTTTGATGTGAAAAATAAAATGATTTTGACTGACAGAATTCCCATTCCTATCTTTCTCTTATTCTGTTCTATTTTTCAAGAAAATTATTTTAAACAAAATTTTTACTAATGCATTTAATTATACATAATAGTGGAATTGATTATGAAATATTCACAGACACACATAAAATAATTTATCACTCTTCCTCTCTAGTATTTTTCTCCTTTCCTCTTTTGTGGCATTCTGCAGTGATTAAGGACACATATCTTTGTATCTTGATAGAAGAGTGTTTTTTAAACTGTCTCATTAAGGCTAGCATGATATAAAAAATTAATGTTCCACAAAGAAATGTAGAAGTATTAGATTAATTTTTAAATAAACTAGCTTATAAATAAGTAAAAAAGAAACATCACTTTCTCCCAGAAATACTAAGGAAAAAGAGTTGCCCCCCAAAATCTCCCTTTACACTGTGTCTACATTCACACACAATGTATCATTCTTTTGTAAATGGTAAATTATCTCATTTTTTCTGATAAGAACAACTTATACTTGCATCATGCATAACAACTAAGTGTCATGCTCTTTTTGTACATAGTCATCCATGACTCAAGCACTTCAAATCTGATTCTCTCATTTTTTCAGAAAGGTATTCATGTAAGCTAAGAAACTGAAATATATACATATATATATATATATATATATATATATATATATATCAGCTATTAAATTAGATTATAATTTATATAATACAATTATTTCTGTCACATTATTTAATTTCAGTGTTGTTTTTTTAAAGCTTAGATTTGTTCTCCTGTGATTTTTTTAGGTCAAATGGCAAATAAAAGAATAAGGCTCAGGCCACATTTCCACAGGTATGCACGACTTTACTGTGTCCTAAGAAGATCATCAAAACACCATAGAAGAAGAGCATGATGACACATTCCTATAATTGCAGTGGCTTAAGTGGTAGAGACAGGAGGGTCTTGATTTCAAAGCCAGCCTCAGAAATTGTGAGCCTCTAAGCAACTCAGTGAGACTCTTGAGTTTTGTATTTTATTTCTAAATAAAATACAAAATAGGCCTGGGTATGTGGCTCAATGGTTGAGTGCTCCTGATTTCAATCCCTTTTACAAAAAAAAAAAAAAAAATTTAAGTAGCATGGAATCTCTAAACCAAGGTGCATTAAAATGGGTATTCAAACAACAATGACAGACAATGAAAGCAAGATGCTATCTTTAATTTGTTTATTTTCAAGCAGATATTTCATTGTTACAATATTGAATAAAATTTTTCAAATATTACAGAAATATCTTCAAATGGATTCAAAATAGTTGAATATTTTTTCAGCTCTTAAAAATATAGCTCATCATTGCTGGAATAATATTTGGCTTGTTAAAATAAAGTCTTAGTATAAAGAAAATCACCTGGTTGTACTGAAGGGCTCCTGTTACACAATGCAACCATAACCCTAACCCTAAAACTAACCCAACCCAACCCAGTTGGGGACAACACTCAGTATAGAATAGTGGAATGAATCTGATAATTTTTTTTCTGGGTATGTATATGAACATACCACAGTAAATTTCATCTTCATGTGCATCCATAATGTATAATTTTAAAAAATTTAAAAACTACAAATATGTGTAAGATCAGTAGAGCAGAAAAAAGAGAACACAGGGATGAAGCAGGGGAGATAAAGTGGAAGTACTGGTCACTTAGTTGGAGCACAATATATTTTATGCTTATGTCAAAATTAACCTCAATTTTATCTATATATAAAAGCATTTTTTAAATTTTTATGAAATAAAAGAATAATTTAAAAAGTTGTCATAAAAGTAAGTGGAGGGATTGTGGCTCAGTGGTAGAGTACTTGCCTACACGTGCTAGGCACTAGGTTCAATTCTCAGCACAATATAAAATAAATAAACAAAATAAAAACATTATGTCCATCTACAATTAAATAAAATATTTTTTAAAAAAGAGTAGGTGGAAATTCTAAGTAAGTGGGCACAACACTGAAAAGAATCAGAACAGAGGTAGTGCATGCAATTATGGGTTTGTAATTTTTCTAAAGCAGTGTACATATTTCTAGGGGGCTTCAAACTTGCAATTGAAGCAATGTAGGTGAAAGAGAGATAGAAATCAGAGATGTATGGTGTGGCAGGTAACAATGCTGCCTTTTTGAAAGATTCTCCTTGGAAGACTCTTGAGGAAGCCTTTAGAAATATTGGTATTTTAAAGATAAATATAGCAGATGATGTATACATTATTTTAGCTGACTACCAAAGCCATTTTATTGTGTTGGTTTCCTTAAATATATGCAACTAGAAAATCTTACTAAGACTAGAAAGATTCATATTTAGTGAACTAGTTCAAGGACTTAAAGAATATTTCTTGAAGATTTTTTCAAGCATTTTCATGCACATTCTATTTATTACCTAGGTAAATTAAGCATTTGGCACTGAGACAATTGAGAGCAACAACCACTGGTGCAGAACAAGATAGCTGGGTTGGTGATCAAGATATATTAAAGCTTCTGCCAAGAATGTTGGCTCATGAATTTGTTACCAGGGCTTCAAGGACTCCTGCCCATTTATTCTGTCATTTACAGGCCCCAACACTGACCACGAGAATATTTTTAACCACTTTGCATGTTATACTTCCCTTCATTCCCGTGATTATGTTTCCCTTCATCACAAGTATTACAATGTAGAGAGGAAAACCTATATAGAACATTTTGTCTCTATGTACATGTAAGGATAATATCAAAGATTAAAATAAAAAGCAGTTAATATATCAGGAATTAGAATGTGCTCAGAGTGTAGTTTAGAGCAACACTGGACACTTAAGGTTTAAGTTATAAACTTTCAAAATTGTGAAACTTGTTCATGTTTCCACGTAGAAGCAGTTTTGTCACAATATAACTATCTGAATTAAAAAAACTTCAAAAACACTTAACTAAAAGTCTAATAGACCAGATTACATATAGGAGAACAGTAGGGGAAGAAAGCTTGATAGTTTGCTTCCAGATGTAAAATGCAAAGGTGGGTGAAAGATAGACTTTCCTAACATTAATTTCACAAATTATATTATCTAGTTACTTTTGCATGCTACTGATCTCATGAACCTGTCTCAAAGTTATGCAATATAGACAAATTAAGGAGACTAAGTTGCTCTCTTTCAGTCTAGGTTTTGACATACTTTTCAAATTTGGATTCTTCAAATAGAAGTGCCTATACTCTTTCAGTTGCATTTCTTAGAATTTTCAGTTCAGATTTCAGATTTCTAATTCTGACTTCCATCTGACTTCTTATTGAAGAAAATTAGTCTTTTTTAACTGCTCTGAAATTTATGCAGCTACTGCTTGTGCCTAAAGAAAATAAAAAGAATATATTTAAAAAAAATTAGAACCCAATTATTATGTATTTATTTCATTTAGTTCTGAGTAAAAAATTCAGACAGCAATTTTAAATGTGAAGAAAAAAATGCCAGACTTTAAACTTCTCTCATCCCTCTATCAATTACATTAAATAAGAACTAATAATTAAATTTTTCCTCTCCTCCTTTTCCTCCACATTCCCTGCCCTCCTACTCCTCCCTATCCCCCTCCCCCCTCCTGCTTCATCCTCCTCCTTTCTATTGCAAATGGAACCCAGGCCCTTGCACAAGCTAGGCTAGCTATGTACCATTGGAAAGTGATCTCAGTCATGAATCATTCTCATGTTAGTACTTAGATTATCTGACAATTTAAAGAATAATAGAATCAATTCAAAATATAAAAGTTGAAAAATTTAACCTAACAATTCAAAAGTATGTTATATTTCTGCATCACATTTTTTTCTTTTCTCCTCATAGTTTTATTTATGCCCACTATTATCAAGTCTCCAACAGTTATCTGATGAAAATCATTACTCAGATGGAATTAGCTATAAGAATGATGTAAACTGAGGTATTTTAAGGGTTATCAAATGTCTTCTTCCTCTTAGAAATCTACACAACAACTTTCCTCAAGAGATATAGAATACACATGTAATGTATATGTCCAAAATAGAGTTTACAAAACACACTGGATCAAAACACACTGCAGATAAATAAGGTAGCCTATAAAACCAGAAGCATTTATTTTTACTTCTCCTCTAAATTCCATCTTGCTCATTGTTCAATGTCACATTCCTACCTTACTTCTTGGCCTCATTTTACTCCAGTGCTCTGTGTGTGCCTTGGGAAGTATATAACATTTTCTTCCAACTTCTTTTGACTTCTCTCTTTTTTTCAAATTTATCTTGTATACTCCCCCCCCCAAAAAAAAAGTTCTACATAAAAAAGTCATATTTATTTTCAATTGTAAATATTGTAAATGCTTTGAGGAAACATTGTTTATCTTTGTAGTAAGATCATCCATCTGCATGAATAAAATAAGTATGAAATAACACAACATGAAAATAAGGTATTTAAAATATTTGACACAAACTGAAACAACAAATTTTATATAAATTCAATTGCAACAAAACATAATTTATACCAGCATTTTGATGAGTAGATTAAGTTTCTATAATAAGATATATTAACTTTTCTGTTGGTCAAGAATTACAGATCTATAAATTTCAATTCTGGCATAATAAATGTTGGGGAAATCTATATAGAAGATTTTTTCAAATACTAACAAAAGTATGAACATTCTACAGATGAATTCATTATTGGATTATGTTAATTTAATTTTATGTTTTATCACTGAAATAGAATAAAAGACTTGACAGGTCAATCTACTAACAAAAATTATTGGTTGATATCAAATAATGATTTTGTTTAAAAAATATTGGTCAGTAATATTTTCCATTCATTCTAGAATAGGTGTGAACACTAGATAGTACTCTAACCTTGAGTGAATTTATTGCTCAATAAGATAATCACCATGCAAATACTGTTGGTGAAAGAAAAGTCAGAGAAAGTGCATGAAAAGAAAAATTTACTTTTATGTGAGCTCTGAGTAAAAGAGATAAAGTAAAAAAAAAAAAGACAATACAGAAAGCACAACATAAGTATGACAGAGATATGGTACTGCAAATTGGTGCAACAACTCTGAAAAAAAGTATGGAGAGTCCTTAGCAATCTTGAAATGTAGCCACCGTTTGACCCACTTATCTAACTCCTTGGTTTACACACAAAATCATTAATATCATCATACTACAGGGACACAGCCACAACAATGTCTGTAGCAGCTCAAATCACAATAATTAAGCTATTAAACCAAATGAGGTGTCCTTTAATAGAAGAATAGATTTTTAAAAATGTGTCATATACACACAATGGAATATTACTCAGCTGGAAGAAAGAATGAAATTATGGAATTTGCCAATAAATGAATAGAACTGGAGGTTAACATTCTAAGTGAAATAAGCCAATCCCCCAAATCCAAAGGCTGGAAGTTGTCTCTTATAAGTGGATGCTAACACACAGTAAGGAATGCGGGAGAAAAGAATAGAATTTCATTGGATTAGACAAAAGGGATGGGAGTGAGAATGAATACAGGAAATAACAGTAGAATAAATATGAAATGACATATGAATACATGACCAGTGTAACTCCACTTTATGTATAAATAAAATAATGTGAAGTTATACTCCATGCATTTAAATGTGAAAATACAGTCTACTGACATGTATATGTAAAAATAAAAATAAATAAATAAGTAAATTACTATTGTTTACATTTATAAATAACTAAAAAATATATTGGTAGTTTTCCAGGACTTTGGAAGTGTAGGGATTAAAAAACTGAAGGCTAAAATGTTCCAGGTTTCTTTTCAAAACATGAAAATGTTCTAAAAATTAACTGTTTAAATGGTTATATAACTCTGTTAATGAACTAAGAGACACTGAATTTTACATGTTAAATGGGTGAATTGTATGTGCATTAAATGTATCATAAAAATGCCTTTTAAGAGATCTACTGAAAAAAAAAACTTAGCTAACTAGGTATGAGCATTTCCATGATCTGTTTCATTGTGATTTTAAAGTATGGCAAAGAGAACACATTAAAATTGTTATTCAGTGATAGAATGTGGCTCATTGGTAGAATATGTGTAAACTTTGGGTTGAATTAACAGCACCAAATTAGATATTGTTTCAACATTATTGATACCATATTACTAATGTCAGTGTATACATCTACAAAAAATCTGTAACTCAATCTCTTAAATCTTTATAAGAAACATAATTTCTTAAATTGAGGGATCTGTCAGGCCCAAGGTTCAAAAAATTTTCTTCTTTTTAAATTTTAAAATTCATCTAAGTCTTTTGTTTTAGTTGTCATATGAGTAACTATAGATATTTTAAAATATGTACACAGAGTGTAAGAATCAGAATAGGGAAATTGGAAGGCTTAGCACTTCAAACACAGATTGGTTGTGCTGTGAATGATGCCTAAATTATATTTGCTGGAAAACAGGTTGTACTCTTTTGATATAGAAAACATAGTTTTAATATCTACACTTTTATATTCATCAAGATTCAACATTTAGCCATAAGCAGGTATCACTTAGAATATTCTTTCGAAGATCCTTTATACAGTTAACTTGCTTGATACTTACTTCTTCTGCTTTCTCCTTTCCATATTGATCCAGTTGTTCTTTTAAATGATTGGTTTTATTGATTAATTCCAAATATTTGTTTTCCAGCATGAGATGATATCTTTCATTCTGAGCTTGAAGTTTTTTTTATAACATAATAAATTTGGGTTTGAATATTAATAACTCCATTTTTTTATTGTCACCTTTGTTCTGAGAGTCATGCAATTGGTCTTCAAACAATGTAGTTTCACTTTGTAGTTTAGGTACCTTCTCTCTAGAAGCTTCCTGCTTTCTGAGGTGTTCATTCCTTTTTCTTTCTTCATTTTGATACCGGTGTTCCATCCCCTTCATTTGGCACTGTCTTTGTTTTAGGTGTCTGTTTACCTGTTCTGTAGCCAAAGTTATTACTCTCAGAGTACCTCTTGTCTGACATGGCTTGTTTTGTAGGTATATATTTTTTTCAGACTTTGAAACCTTTTGGAAAGAAATCTCACAAATAACTTTTAGGTTAGATATGTTAATATTATTTTCTTTCTGCAAACTAAAGTCTTCATCTCTTGTTTTCTGGAAAGCAAGTTCTAGATTTCTTTTTGGTGTTGGACTTTCACCATGATGGTGTGGATCAGTACCAGGTCTGGTAGGGTGGGATTTGACTTTGTTTCTGGTATTTCTATGCTTTGTTTTTCCACTCTCCAGTGTACTCTGAGATTTCCAAATATCCAACTGTTTTTTTGTCCTTGAATATTTTCCTAAGTGTTTCATCATTCAATTCTTGTGTCCATGGAAGAGTGCTATTCTTTTCTGTTAAAATCTGAGGATTCTCAAAGCACTTATTTTCCAGGTTCTGATATTTTATTTTGTCCATTCCCAGTCTCCTCATGGATATTTCATCCTTATTCCTGTAATATTGATGCAATAGCTTCTTCTCTGTCCTATCACTAGTAGAAACCTAAATAAAAACAAAGAAACATTTAGCTAGCATTTAATAAAATGTTATTTCATATTTTTCACTGAAATTAAAGAAAAACCTGTACATTTATATGGTGAAGGGGTTTCAATAAATAGATAGCCCACTGAATAAAAGTTAGATGTAAACTTCTGAGCTTATAGAAATATAAATTCCCAAGAGTTAAAAAGTGAATTCAAGAAAATGGATCTATGAGAGTAAAAGAAAGTTACAACTTAAAGGATGTAAGAACTGACAGGTCGAGAGGCATATGCCCCTAATTCCAATGTCTCAGGAGACTGAGGCAGGAGGATCACAGGTTCAAACAAATCTTCAGCAATTCAGTGAGACACTGAATCATTCATAAATAAATAAATAAATAAATAAATGGCTGGAAATGCATCTCAGTTGTTGAGCACCCTCATTCAATTCCTGATTATAAAAAAATATTAAGGAATAAAAAATCTTCATTACACCAGAATGAAAGAATAGATTAAGTAATTAGTTAGTTTTCCAATGTAAAAAAAAAATAACTTTGCAGAAACAGAAGAGAAGTCACCGAGAAAACCCACATATATACAGTTATCTAGTATTAGACAAACACATTATAAAACATGTATTGGGAAAAGGATAGGTTTTTCAACTAATGGTTCTGGGCAAACTTAAAACCCATGTGTAGTAGGAGAAATTTAACCCCTATTTCTAACTCCATTCAAAACTCAACACAAAGTGGATCAAGGACCTAGACATTAGGAAAAAAAAATCCTAGGCCTATTACAAGACAAGACGGGCCCAGCACTCCATCATGTTCATGCAAGAACTGAATTCCTCAAAAAGACCCTTAAAGCACAAGAAGTACAATAAAGAATCAATAAATGGGATGGTATCTTTAAAACAAAGGGAACCATCAAGAATGTGAGTAGACAACCTAGAGAGTGGGACAAAATCTTTGTTACTGACACCTCAGATACAGCATTAATCTCCAGAATGTATAAACAACTCAAAAATATTACATACACACAGAAACACTCTCCCCCACACAAAACAAACAAACAAATAACCAAATCAATAAATGAACAACAACAACAAAAAAAAAAACTGAGCAGGCACTTCAAAGAAGAAGATGTGCAAACAGTTCCCAAATATATGAAAATAAAATGTTCAACATCTTTAGCAATTAGAAAAATGCAAATTAAAACTATATTGAGATTCCACCTCACACTAGCTAAAATGATAAATATAAAGAATGCAAGTCTCAATAAATGTTGGTAAGAATGTGAGGAAAAGATTCACTCATACATTGCACCAAGCAATCACTCAGGAAAGCAGTATAGAATGGAATGACCATTTGACCCAGTTATTCTGCTCCTCAGTATTTACTCAAATGATACTATAGTGACACAGCCATATAAATATTTATAGCAGCTTTTCACAAAAGATAAGCTGTGGAACCAACCTAGGTGACTTTAAACATTTGAATGGATAAAGAAAATGTTTCATGTATATACTCAGCGATGAAGAATGAAATTATGGCATTTGTTGGTAAATTGATGGAACTGGAGAGTATCATGTCAAGTGAAATAAGCTAGTTTTCCAAATCCAAAGTCTGAATATTCTCCTTAATATGTGGATGATAACACACCTAAATGTGGGGTAGGAAAGAATAGAAGTTTGTTGGATTAGACAGAAGGGAATAAAGGGCTGAGAAGGAAGGGGAAAGAAAGTACAATATATCTGACATCACATTCCTATGCTCACATATGAATACATGACCAGCAAAACTCTACAACATTTTCAACCACAGGAATAGGGTCCTAAATAGAAGAAGTTATATACTATACAAAACCTGCTCTACTGTAATGTATACCTTAAAAAAGTCAATAAAAAATAAAAATTCACTATTTCTCTCATTGATCCACTTTTAGGATCATATGATCTACACGTTAAACTGTTAAAAACCCCAAATATTTTATTATGGACCTATCTTTTGGGATGGCTTCAGTGGCAATTAAAAGAACATTTAACATTAAGAAACATATGTTCACCATCTGACACTTTATGTATTCAACCAGCCCATAGTAAAAGCCTTACTATGTCTTGTCTACCAAGACATACAAAAGTTCCCCAAAGTCTTTTCCTAAAAATATTCCTAGAATATTTTGTTTTCTAACATTTTGTAGCTGTGAATAAAAATTGCATGTATTTATAAATGATAAATGTAGGAACAGCATTAAACACATTATGTACATCAATGAACAATGTATCAAAATTATAAAAACGAGCGCAAGGCTAAAAACACAGGCAAGTTGCACAATGTATCCAAGTCTTTTGCCTCTGCTTCTAATGCTAATCCACAAAGTCAGTTATTTCTGTCCTGTGAATGGATAAATGCCAAAAAAGGCCTGTGTTTCAAAATAAAAATGACAAATAAGGCAAAATGTGTAAGGCTCTACTCAGAAAATCCCAAGATTGCTACAATCCCAAGATAGCATTTGTTTCATCTCAGTGAACTTTGAAAGATAAATCAATATAAAATAAGGCAAATAAATGGATCTTATGTATTAAGAACAAATATTTACCAGTAATTTATTTCTAAGAACATATTATGGTATGCCATTGTTTCCAAAGGTGTTTTGTGCTGAAGTAGGAGATTAC
The DNA here is from genome assembly GCF_052094955.1 of Ictidomys tridecemlineatus. Taxonomy (NCBI): domain Eukaryota; kingdom Metazoa; phylum Chordata; class Mammalia; order Rodentia; family Sciuridae; genus Ictidomys; species Ictidomys tridecemlineatus. Next base: position 20,675,502 of record NC_135488.1, on the reverse strand, counting down.
TTGGAGCAAAGTGTTTTTTTTTCTCTTTTCAAAAGTGAGAAAAATGATATACAAAATGAGGGTATTTACTGGCCCCACTTTTCCTCCTTACTTAACAGTGGGAGTAGTAAGACACATTAACGCAATAAGAGAGTGAAGTCACTTCCCCAAACTAGAAATTTACTATTAGAAGCAAAGGTTTGGATATCATAGAAAAATCATCTATTCCTGTGGAAAATATGAAAATTATTTTCTCTTTATAAGGCTACTCTAAAAGTCATCATGGGATTGCTGCAGAGAAATAGAGTTGGATTGAGAACATTACTTAATTCAATGGAACAAAAAATGCCACCCTCAGCTCTAAAATATGTACATTCTAGTTATAAATTTGTGGATTTAAATCCCTCTATACTTTCCCATAATTTAATAGAGTTACTGTTTAACTATGTTACACACATACATACAAACACACACACACACACTCACTCATTTGAAAACAGAAGAAAATAATTGAGAAAACATTTTCTTTCTGCATATGTCTATTCATTTTTGTTTGTAAATATGTATTACTGAAATTTCATATTATAAATTCTCGAATTCTGGTCTCATGGAAATTGTCTGTAGGTTTCATTTTGTTCTGCTAAAATCTACAAATTTATTTCAGCAAGATATTGGCTGTATATCAGCAGGTGATAGAAGTCCAAAAGCTTAATTTAAGAGTGGTACCTTCAAGATTAAAAAATAATACTAAAAGGTAAATTTACTGTTTTTGAGTCAGTGTCTTACATTTCAACTGCACAAATGACAGGTAAATTGGGGTGAATGAAAACATTTCTTAAATACAGGCAGAAATGTAATTGTGAAACACTTTTTAAAAATGTTTTAACTAGTTGCATAGCTATTTAGTCTGTATTTTAACAGAAAAAAAACCTAAATTGGTATTTATGTTAGTTATTAAACTAAACTTTTTCATTTAGAAAACAAATGCTGAACACTTACAAGATGCTAAGATTTGCTGTAACTAGTTTTGTCATAAATGTCATCATTTAATTTTAGAGTTAGATAATATTGTGTTTTAAATAAAAATTGTAGTTCACACCCCACATACCAAAGATTTGTGAAACAGCAGACATCATGTAAGTGGAGGTCCTGTAAGTCTGTATTTCCTGGCATTGTGGGAGATGTCTGAAGTGTGTGGATGTACACACACATGATGACTGCATGTTGGTGAAATTGCAAAACAGCACATTCCCAGACCACATTGCCATCATTAATTGAAACATGGCCACATACAGTAAGTTAAAGTGACCTTATAAATAATGCAGATGAAATAAAGTATAAACTTGAAACTTTATTGAAGGTTCATTTACCTGATTAAAAAAATTTCTTGCAGTCTCCAATTCTGTATCTATTGTACAGAGATTTCAGCATGCTTCCTCACTTGATTCTCTTTGTTATAATCTGTTTATTTTAATGGGTTCTTTTTTTTTATGTAGCATATAATCATTTTTTTCTCTTTGCCTTTTCTTCTTTTAAGGTATATCTGAAGTTAAATATAGTTACGTTTTAATTGATTTTTGCCAGAAAACAAATTTTTTTTTTTAATTTTCTGGATCTTTGTATACTGATTTAGTATCCTAATAAAAATTCTATGTTCTCAGAAGTTTTTCTAGTTTAACATTTCTAGTTTCTCCTTTAATCTTGTCTAAAACATACATAATTGAAAGTAGATACTCCACAAAAAGAATTTTGAAAGGATTTGGTAAATTGACAAGTTAAAGGTGATTATTTTTGCACTATCATAGATCCTCCCCAATTAAAAAGATAATTTCAAGCTAAGTAAGTTTTAAAGACTTATTGTTTGTGTAAAAACCTATGAATTCAGTAGTAATATAATTTATGTTCATATAATATGTCAGGTATACCTACAACTTGCTGACAGTGTAACAGCATATTCAGAAATTCTTCTTTCAATATGTATCTTTTGAGGCTGGGACTGTAGCTTAGTGATGCAGTGGTTGCCTAGCATGGGTGAGGTGCTGGGTTCAATCCTTAGCACCACATATAAATAAAAATACATATATAAAAAATATATCTTTTGTATTACTATAACCCCAAACTGGGATAAGAAATCCAATACCTATTATTACACATTTTATGTTTCTTTTATGGTAACACTTTCAAATTTCCTCATTGATCATTATGAATTTTACAAATAAATTAAAATCCACTTTTGAACAAGAAAGGACTTAGTATTTAATCCAATAATGAAAAATAATGTTTTTCAACAGATGAATGGATAAAGAAAATATTGTATATTTAAATATATATATCACACACACACACACACATACAAACACACAATGGTATATTAGCCATAAAAAATAAATTTATATCAACATGTAGTCTAGTGTCATGTATACCTTAAAAAGTTTATGTCCTTTCAATATAGAAATCTGAACAAATTTAATTTCTGATGAGAGTGAATTTGAATAAAATAATTTATAATCAGTTTCCATTTCACTTTTTAATTAGTGTCATTGTTAAATGTGTAGCTAAGGGTCTAGCTCAGCACTAGCACGTCATATTAGTCACACAAAACCCTGGGTTTGATCCTAAACATCAGAATAAAAACTGTAAATGTATAGAAGCATGTTTCAGGGCAGTGAAAAATGCCTCATTGGTGGAATACAAACTTCTTAAGAGCAACTTAAAAATCCTGAAATCTTTTTAAAGTTTCCCAACTTTAACCAAATAACTCTATATTGAAAATTTTTCAAAGTAAACAGAAATAAAGAAAATTATTTTTTCTTTTCTTTTGTTCTCACCCCCATCTTTGGTACCAGGAATTGAACCCAGAGAAGCTAAATCACTTAGCTACATCCCAAGGCCTTTTTCATTTTTTTAAATTTGGAAACAGCATATCACTAGTTTTCTATTTTGATGAGGCTTGATTTGAACTTTTCATCCTCCTGTCTCTGTTTCCCAAGCTGCTGGAATTATAGGCAGATGCCATGGTATCTGAGTAGAAAATTATTTTTTTTTAAAATTATATTTCTTGAAACACTAATTGTAATAAAATTTAAAAATATAAAGAAATAACAATCCCAAATTCTGTTTCTTAAATAAATAGATTTCTAGCAAATGGGGTTCCATGGAGCCATTAAAAATGTGATGAGGAAAAATATGCACTTAGTTTTTAGAAGTAAACACATTTAATAATATACTATCATATTTGTAAGAATTTTATAATTTATTCAAGTTTTCTCCCTTGCAAAGTGCTAACAGATAAGTCAGCAGTTAAAAAAATTCTCCTTCTTATTTCTACTGGAATAAAGGAAAGGATTCACCTATTCTTTCAATCTAGAATATAATACCTTAAATCATGGAGTTGTTGTTTCAATTGTATATTTCTTGCTTAAACTCTGATACCCTCTTTTTAAGTTCACGAATCTCATTTTTCAGTTGTGCATTTTTTTTTTAACATGTAGTAAACACTGTGTACAGTGACTTTTTTGGTGATTTATTAGTCTTTGAAGTGAAGAAACTGTTTTCTGGGTTTTCAACAGCCTAACAGAATCTGTCAGAAATTATATATATATATATATATATATATATATATATATATATATATATATATATATATATATATATATGTAAAATATGTGACTAATTTACATATATGAATGCTGTATATTTCACATGCATTATTTATACACTAAACCAATGAATGCATAAAACATGTGACACAATATGCTGTACTCTGCACATATAGCAGATGAGATGAGATCCCTTTTGTTCTTTAGCTTAACGACTAATGGAGAAGACACATAAAAAGATCATTATAATTTCAGACAGATGATATTAGAAAAGAGGTTTGTGATCTAATAGAGGAATCTGATCTACAGAAAAGATTCCTTGAAGAAAATGAGAATACACTGAGAAATGAATAGATATTAGGTAGAATGTGAAGAACAGTATTCTTTCCAACATAAAAATTCAAGTTTTCCAACACCCCTGTGGTCTATACATGTCTTGTATAGAAACAAAGAGGGACATTCACTTGAAGTGATCCTGATTCCATCACATGTCATGACAATAGGAGAAATATCCTGCTGCAGTGTTAGAGAAAAATTCCATGGTGTAAAAAAAGGGAAGCTCCTCTCTAGTAACCTGAGGAGAAGAATTTTACCAACCCAATTATTTATTAGAAAAAAAAGCAAACACTCACCTACATTGTTGGTGAGCCTGAAAATAAGAACTTCAAATCTGGAAATCAGTGTGGAGTTTTCTCAAGATATCTAGGAATATAACCACCTCAACTCCAAGTTATAGAACACCTTGGTATTTATCACAAGGAACTAAAAATCAGTTTATAAGTAAGACACATCCACATCCCTGATTTTATAAGTGCAATTTACAGTATACAAGTTATACAACCAGCCCGGAGAAATGAATGGACTAAAAAATTCTGCTAGCAGCATCAGGGTGCTGAACAGAAGCCACATTTACTCACGGTCATTTTTCTAGTTATTTATCATAGGAGATAAAAATCCAGAATTAAAAAGAAGTATTTTCATTATTTTACTGTGTCATTAATTCAGTGGCTCTGGAGGCATATCCCAACACTATTCTGAATGGATTTTTAGAGAGAAAATGAGAGGCAGAGACACTGAGAGCTCTGGGCAGCTACAACATGTCTTGTGGTCTATGGAAGAACTAGAAAAACCCAGGGCACTTTCATTATGTATTAGGTGTTTGCAGTTATGTGAAACATCCAGGGATAGATGTTTCTGGTAGAAGACTCATACCATGCATCACCATATATGTGAGCAAATATCCCAGGTAAATTCAACCCACCATGACCAGTAGATTTTGGAATATTTGCTTCCATTTCTGCCTCAGAGTGTTTCTAAGCTCTTCCCTTAAAACAAGAGTGATTGCAATAGACCCCTGTGGTCCACCCCCTTTTGGAACTATCTCTCTGTGTGAAAGATCAAAAAGCACTGCCTGTCTTGTTTCACTGAGAGGAAATCCAGTTTAATAAAATGACAAAGTAGGATGAAGAAATGTTTCTATCATACTGTTAGAAAGCAGCACACAGAATCCGGGTAGAGTAAAGTTCTCCTCACAGGATAGCAGCTATTCAACCTGATACTATGGGTTAATGACAGAGACTGAAGAGAATGTGCTGAATACTCTCATCAGCAAGAGGTTTGTTGTGCCATCTAGACAATCTATAAAAGAGAGGCCAACATGGATTCTGTATATTTCAAATAGGTACTTTGAGAATAGTGGTTGTGAGGGAGAAAAGCTGTGTAGTAATTCAAGAGACAGAAAAATCCATGAGACCTGGGACAAGTTCTGGTGAGAAGATAGTTTCTTGCATTTTCAAGAACAAAGCACAGATTCCATCAACAAACCTCATCTACCATGCTAAGAGTGTGCCAGAAAACTTTTCAAGACACTGGGAATCTTGCACACTCCTTAGATCACTGACTGCAGGAGTCTCCAACTGGGGTATCCATCACAGACCAGTCCCCCAGACTCCATGGTAAAAGGGTTTATCACACAGACATACCCCATCCCTGAGTGAAAAAAAAGAAAAAGGAAAACAAAGAACAGAGGATAAGTTTTCATCTGCACTGGAAACCTTCCTTAAGTGCCCTATGCAAGAAATTGGGCATAACTGAGAGAAGCTCAGCTTTTGTACTCCACTATCACATTACTACCAGATTAGGTGTGTTTCAGTGGGAGAGTCCAGAAAAGAGTTGGACTACATCTGCCTTTAAGTAATCACACAGTGGTTTTGGTTTCTATAATTGAAGATTCTGAATAGAAATTCCCTAATTTCACTAACAAGAAAAAAATTTTATGCTTTTCTTGCTGCTCTGGGCTTATGTGTGAATTGTTGTGTGAGGGGCTTCCTCATTATTTCTTTATTCACATTCCATTTCATTTTCTAAGATTTTGGCTTCTTTCTTGTATGTTTCCCCTATATCATCTCTTCTTGCCACTTCAAATCCAATACTTTCTCAGTTTTATTATTTTATCTCCTTATTTTCTCACACAGTTATTTTTAGTGACATAAGTTTCATTCTTCTTTCTTATTGAATTGCAGCCAAATAATTTTATGAACACTAATGCCTATTTTTTGTCAGCCTGGTGTATACTGTTATTTCTCACCACAACTCTCCAGTTTGTGGATTTATAGAGATCACTTTTTACAAGCATTTTCTTAATAGGTGATATATGTTCTTCTCTAAATTGTCATTTTTACTGGAGGTTATTTTCTACTTTTATTAAGGTCCTGGTGGGCAAAACAAGCAACTAGGCCATGTGAAATTGAGTACTTGGGGCTGAGATATCACCCCTGCCCAGGGTGCTTTCCAAAGAGAAAGCTTTGCACTAAAGAACACACACATATCCTAGGAAGAGAAATCCATTTAAATGCATAAACAACCTTGACCTTACTAACACAGACAACATGAAAACAATGCAAAAAAAAAAGCTCCAATTTCTTAATTATCCAATAACAGAATTCAAAGACTTTTTTTCCTATCATTCACTAAAGAGGTTGGATAAAAATGTTTAATAATATTAACTGCCTTATGGTATAGAAAGAAAAAAAAAAGAGTTTCTCATTTTACCCCAAAGCAATGGTCCATTCTGGCAGGTTTCAATTTCCTAAACAGGCCATTGGGTATCATTTTGAGGCTACTATTTGAATTACAAAGACACTGATATTTAGGCTATATGAAAACCTTTCACTTTGGCATGAAAACATGTTCATACGCATCTAAAACTGACCCACTGGGAAGAACCATCTTTACCATAAATGCATTCAATGAAAATCACTACTATATATGTTCATTAATTAAAATGGGTATTCACAAAACTACTTAATTTTAACTTATTCATCATTTTAGGGGGTTAGAAAAATGGAAGCCCAAACAATATTCAGAAGAAATTTTGCCTCAATCACAAAGATAATGTTTACCTACATGTTATCCTGAATCTTAATGCTATTTTCAGATTCATAATCAGTTAAATTCTTTTAGGCTTGAATATTATCTTTAGACTTCAAAACACTATAATGAAAGATAATTGAATTTGCCTATATTGACTTTCTTAAAACAAGGAATACAGGAAGAAATCAGAAATTTAAATATATATATATATATATATATATATATATATATATATATATATAAGTGTGAACACATCTGTGGCTGCTTATTTTTGGTGTTATCAAGACCTTCCTTCTCTTCTTCAGATGATGAGAATCAAAGGGATTCAGCTGAAAAATGTACGCAGATATACTTAAACTCCTTAGAATATTTAGAGAGAATAATAGTCTGCCAAAAATAAAAAGTAATAATAAGCTTGAATTTTAGGTGATATTACATTTTTAACTGTTTATTGGTGAGGGATACTTGTGTGTACTCAGTGATTTAACCCCAGAATATTGCAACATTGGCAAGTGCTCTGCCAGAGTTGTATATTTATTTATTTTTGGACTGTTACACAAGGTTTCAAATGACATTTTCAAAGTGTTTTTTCTGGCCTGAGACTTGCCATGCTCTTGTCTCAGTCTCCCAAGTAGCTGTGTTTAGAGGTGACCCACTGTACCCAGCAGATACTACTTCAGGGAATGATATTAGTGATATAAAACTTCAACAATCTACCTGGGGAGACACTATATATTACCAGGTTTAAGACATAAAAATATCTCAAAGGTATATCCACTCAAGATAGATAAAAATTTTCCAGAAGTAAATTTTAAAAACACAATGGAAATGTGGGGATTCATACAATTTGCTATTCTCTTCCTCATAACAGTAACTTTTAAAAACAAAAATTTATCAGTAGTCATTTCCACAAGGACTGATATATACTATAGTGTTATCAATGAACCTCTTGCATATGCAATATTTTCCTACATTATTCTGAAAAATGTGTTCTTCTATAGAACTCAGTCTGTTTAGTCCTGCATGATTATCAATCTCCTTGTCATAAAATGTTTTTAACCCCCTTGGGGTCTTAGCATTTCAGCCACTGTTCAACTGGATATCTATCAGCTGACTTGTAAATCACTTCTTCCCTTCTGTAGCCCTTTGGCTCCTTGACTTGAGGAGACCTCTTTAGCATCACCTTAGCATCAACAGTTTATTTAAACCCACAATTATTATGTTCCCTGTGAGAATAGAGTAAAGATGCCAGAGATAGTGGCTTTCCTGGAGTTAGGACTCTGCAGAGATTAAAGTAATGAGGTTAGCAGCCAGAGAAAGAAAGTGGGGAAAGCTTGAAAGGCTGGAGCTAGACAGAGAGTCAAGAATTAAATGGGTCAGTTTTTGTCTGAAAATATAGAAACTGGTGGGGAGTCATCCAGATGACAGTGAAGTCAAGGGAAACAATAAAGTGTTAGGCTGAACTCATGTTAGGAAAGATTTCTGGGTAATTTTAAAGGCTGGCTTTTTATCTTCTAGAGAGGTTCATGGTCACATTTGCATTGTAGCTAGATGGCTCCAAATGCTGAGGATAGGATAAGTGTGTAGAGCATATGTATTAGCAGGAATGAATAAGAAGGTGGGCAGAAGTGCCAAATAGAGGGAAGCAGGCCAGAATGAAAGGAATGTTTCAAGAAACATAGAGGTTATATCATTTTCTGGGACTAGTGTAAAATGAAGTTTCATTAAGTAAATAAAGGAGAAAGCTGAGTCTCTGGAATAAGAGGCTCTGGACTGTTACACAAGGTTTCAAATGACATATAAAATGAAACACAGGAACTGTTGAAGATCTCTGTGTTTACCATGTAGTATTTGAACTTGACATTTTTGTATGTTGAAAAGACTCATTTTGGTGCTTGGGATCAATTTTCCAAATCTTGGATTTACCCAATCCTCCAATGAATAAGAAAAAAAGTTTTGTGGTACAGCCACTGCTTAGCATGCTAAAGTATCTGTGTTCATTTTCTACCATTAAAAACTAAACCAAAACCAAACCAAAACCAAAACCAAAAAAAACCAAAACAACAACAAAACAAACAAACAACAACAACAACAACAAAAACACCACCACCACCAACAACAAAAACAACAAAAGAAAGCATGAAGAGGAAATTTATAAAATGGTTTGTGTAAGTAATTTTGAATTTATAACCCTGGGTTAAAAATAATCAGAAAATAGTAATTTCAAAAAAATACTTTATTAGTTTTATAGAAAATAAATAATATAAAAATATACAATAATACCTTGTATGGCTTATTACAGAAATAATCACGAGTGATGATGGACATAGGATAAACAGCTGCATAAACTACAACATTGGTTCAATGTATTTAGTCAATAAAGTGTGCAATACACTAGAATTTAAGTTAAATTTTAAGTGGGTCTTGTTTCTCACACTATACTTAATTCCTGCATTTAAACACATATTTTTATGTCCATCTCTCAAGATTTGGAAATTATTGGCAGCTATGCAATGAGTTTTTATAAAATCTCAGAAGTAAATAGAGCCTCATAATTTACCTAACAGGTATAAGAATTCTGGGAAATTTAATTTTAAAGAATGAGATAAAGATTTTTTTAGAAATCATTTTGTTGTGTTTTTAAAGATATAATTTTAAATTTGTATGCCAATATAGACACTGGTATTTTTTTTGTCAAATCCTCCTACTACTTAGGAGAAAATCTTCTAGAATTTAAAATATTTCAATATAGTCCTTTCTACAGAATATAGAATGCAAAATTTACCTGATTTGCATGTACTTTCTTCTGTTGTCTTCACTGTATTCTTTTGAAGAAAATACATCCTGTCTAAGACAGGCTGTATAAGTTTGGAAAGCAGATATTAAATACATGTTGTACATTTTATACTATTCACAGGTAATAATTCAAGATAAAATAGAAGTTTATTATTACCTTCACAAAAGGATTTGTGAAATCTGGAAATACTGAAAAGCAAAAGTGATATACAATACATAAAACATGAATATGACAAAACTTCCCACACCTTCCTGCTGAATCAATATGGAGTTAAGTTCCATGGGTTAGCTTTGATAAAGAATATTTTAGCTTTTGGGTTTCTATGATTGCTGGTTTTTGTTGAGTACAGCAACATGAATCAAATATAGTGGAGAAGAACATCCAATATTAGTTTAATTAAACATGGAGTTAAGTTTTCAAAATTGAGATGACAGTTCCAATTACCACAAATATAATAGGGAATGTACACATACCAAGTAAAGGTGTGGATTGATTGAGGGAATGGGGATATCTAATCAGAGGAGCAAATGAGGACCTTTGGGGCATCAATATATAAAATGAAGAAAATAATTTAACAGCAGATGTGTATATTGTAGCCAATCACAATCATTTAATTAACTAATTAAGTCCAAAGTTGTGATAATCATTTAATTAACTAATTAAGTCCAAAGTTTTGATAATAGTCAAGTGGAAAGTAGAATTCATTTGTATTGAGGAAAGTTCTCTGAACTGATCAGCTTAGATATATACTTATTACAATAATCTATATTTCCATACTCTTGTAGGACAGTGGTGTTTCTTCTTTTACTATATCCTCTGGTCTCACACACTCAAGGTTTCTTGATCCATTCATTAGAGTAGATATGGTAACTCTATCTAACAAATAATTTTAAATAAGCATAAAATATTAAAATATGGTAATCCAAAGAGGAAAAGTGAACTGAAATTTCAAAGAATTATCAGATATGAGTAACCTTTTATATTTCAAATTTATTGGCATATAAGCAAAGAATAACAGCTTTGGTATTCAACAAATTAACCTAAAGAGTCTGCTGTTTACAAAATGAGCCTGGTTTTGTATATCTTCTTAGACTTTCAAAGATTTTCATAAAATATCTGTCTTATCAGAATACCAGCTATCTATAGATAAGGACTTGGCAGAGTAATTGAGTGCATTCCTAGCATGCCCAAAGCCAGAGCTTCAGTAAAAAAAAATAATAACTATCTCTTAAAGTGCCCCATGTTTCTTAAACGCTATGTTTCTCATCTCAGCCTCTAATATCAATACTTCCCAATTTTTGGTAGTTATGTAGCAAAAAAATTAATAGTGGCTAGTTGCCCCAATTCTAATTGTTTCTCCCACTTAAAACCATCTCTGGACCAGTAATTCTCACTTTTGTTTGAAGGTAAATACACTGAAACTAGCTGAAATGCATTCTCTCAGTTTCCTTATTATTACCTTCAAAATTACCTAGCTAATTTTATTTCCTCTTCACTGCCCCCTCCCTTTGCTTTTCAAAAGCAATCTATAGATCTGTGATCTTGATTCTTTTTTTTTAATATTTGTTGTTTAGATTATTTCCACTATTTTTCTTCCTAATTTAGTAACTGTATCTTTAAAATACAATTTCTAGGAGCTGTGTTTTGACTCAGTGGTAAGGTGCTTGTCTAGCACATGTGAAGTACTGCGTTTGACCCTCAGCACCACATAAAATAAATAATATAAAGGTATTTTGTCCATTTACAGCAAAAAAAAATCTTTAAAAAATACAATTTCTATGTCTTCATCCATTTGTTCTTCCCCTTTGCCAACAGACATAATAAAAAACAAAGCAAGATTTATGTTTTAACTTAATCTGGTTATGCCCTTAACTAAGACACAATGGCTCTTAATTTAGATTTTCTAAAGGACAGTTCATTCAATTGCTCTTGCAACTCAGAATGTGGTCTGTGACTCAAGAAGCATTGGAAGCATCTTTGAATCTATCATGATGTAGAACCAAAGACCTACTGAATCAAAATATACATTTTGTACATGGTCCCCAATATTATGATTCACTAAAATTTGAGAGTACTTATGCATGCTTAATCTTATATCAATTCCTCTAGCTTGTCTATTTTATGTTTCTTTTTGCTTTGTTATTTTGTTATTAGTACTGAGAATTGAACCCATGGGTGTCTAACTAATGAGCTACATCCCCACCCCTTTTTATATTTTATTTAGAGACAGGGTCTTGCTGAATTTCTGAGGGCCTCATTCAGTTACTGAGCTGAGTTTGAACTAAAAATTCTCCATCTCAGCCTCCAGAGCCACTGGGAATATAGGTATGCAACATGTGCCTGGCCATTTAATTTACCTATTTAAAATTTTCTCTACCTTGTTCCCCAATTTGTAGTTGTATTAGAAGTCATAGCCTTTCCAGGGAATGTTTATCAGGCCATTATCAATGTGCACCTGCTTATTTTTTCTTTTCTTTTGTTGTTGTTCTCTATAGTCTTTTCTCATGCTTTATTCTCAATTCTTCCCAACCCTTCCTTATGTCCCAACTTTCCTCTAATTTAAGCAGGTCTGGAAATGGACCTAATAATTCAGCCCCTCTACTGACAGTCCAACTTACCTTGTGGTTGCAACTTGATAAGATATACTATTTAAATCTCCTTACTATTTATTATTTTCATTTCTTCCACTATTGAATCATACTAGTGCTAATGGTTTAAACAAAAATTATATCCCATGACTTTATAAAGAGTGGTTCTTACCTTCTATATGTCCATTTACACCTTCTTTTTATCTTTGATGTGCATCACCAAATGAATGACCAACATTATTCTGAGAAAAAATCTGAGAGACACACTGGTAAAAATTAATATCACTAATGAGTTATATGAAGATTGACTAATCAGTATTCTAAGGAGACACCTAATTGTACAAATTTGAAATAACTTAGAGTTAAAAGTACACATTAAAAATTGAAATATTTTATATCAGAGTGTCATATATCCTCTGAAAATCAGTCAAGTATTATAATCATTTGTCTACTTACTCTATACAACCAGGATAGAAGGACAATAGAGAACTACCAAAATGAGGGTTAGGGTTGTGGCTCAGTGGCAGAGTGCTTGCCATGCATGTGCGAGGCACTGGGTTCAAGTCTCAGCACTACATGTAAATGAATAAAACAAAGGTTCATTGACAATTAAATGAATAAAAAAAGAGAGAAAACTACCAATATCACACTAACTGATGTGCATATTTTTATCAGGAAAGCAATTTTACTACACCTTAACACTACTCATAACTTGCCATTAAAAATAAGAGGACCTTTTACCATATATTAACATATATAATATATAATATGTACAAAGAGTAAGTTGTATTCACATACATATGTATATATACACTTGCTACCCATCATTAAACATATAACACATTCTAATTATAAGCTTTTAGTGTTGAACTCAGATATTTTGTTAGAGAGACTAAATCATGTCACATCAAGTAGAAAAGAAGCCATGTTCCTACTGTTTTATTCAGGGAAGAAAGGGCTTACAGAATTATAAATTTCTTTTGGTGAAACATTTACTGATAGGAAAACTAGTTTAATAAAATAATAAACTGGTTTTAAAAAAGTTTTCTTTTTTAATACATGAGGGTAGAGTATGCATCAGTTTCCACTCAAGAAAATTTACAAAATATTATACTATGGTAAAAATCATGTATGTAGATGTATGCAGTGGTTACTGACTGCACCCTGAATTTCAGTCAAATCAACTGGTGTGTGTCTGCACAAACACTGGTAAAGGGCATACAATGGAGTGAAATTACAGAGAGGCAATTAAAAGATAAGACCCACAAATATGTTTTTTAGAGTAATAAAATAGCTCATAAAAGAATTTAACTACTGCATTTGTCAGGAAAAATCTGGCTAGGTGGAAGCTCTTCTCTGGTAGGCTCACACCCTCTATAGTTTTAAGAAAATCATATTGTAAATTCCAGTAATGAGTTTCAGCCAGTTGGATTCTGCCTGAGATGTCAATGAAGGACAGGTGCCCTGCAGATTCTTCTCAGAAAAATTATGAGTTCTTACTCAAGAAACTTCTTTAGTTGGTGTCCTTCTTTTAGACTTTCTTGATGGGAGATCAGAAACCCTGACCTTTTATTTTCTTATATTTTCAGGACCCAACAATGACATAAATTTGGCAGTTCAGGAAGCATCCACAACACAAGTCAGGCTCTATCAACAATAGTAACTGAGACACAGATCTGTAGCAAGCTCTGTAAAGCTGCAGTCATGGTTACATGGTCATCCAAGAGATAGAAACTGAGGTGAGTTTCAATTAAATGTGCCTGTAGGAACTATGTGTAAGAAGAGTGTCAGGATTGCTTCTGGTAGAAAACTTGCTGCTACAATCTCCAGAGGGGAGAGCTGGTCTTCAGAGTCTAGCCATCTCACTGTGCTCAAAAGCATGTTAAGGAAAAACTAAAGCAATTATACCCACTTCTTGGTCATTCACCAAGGGTGTTCCCCCTTTAGAAAGGTCCCATTACTGAAACTCTGTCTTTGAAATAGCAACATCTCTTGTATGCTTTATCTCCAAGACAAAGGAACTGCCTCTCTTTACTGGAATTGTGGATACACACCCTCTAGGTTCAGATTAACAGCGATGTGTTGAAAACTCTGGTCAGCAGGAAGTATGGTGTGCCGCCTTATAGAATAAAGGGCAGTGGGGACATCTCCCTGATAAAACTTGTGTTTTGAGATTAGTAACAGAAAACATAATGAGTTGTGTGTGATTCCATGGGGCAGAACATTTTTGGAATGCTTTGAAAGGTCTTGTGAAAAGCTTATTTCATGCATCTCCCCCAACCAAGCACAGATCCTGCACATAGTCCACTTCTACTATGCTTAGAGAAAGTGAAACCAACACCACAGGAGACATGGAGTCTTGCATGACCTTGAGCTCACTAAAAATCTGGAATTGGGATTTTCAGCACAGACTGACCAATAGGCTTCATGTGTGAGAGTTTTGTTGATAGCTCTTACTGTAGCCAGAGTCCCATACCCAGGTACATAAAAAACAATATAAAAATGGTCCTATAGCATTTCCTGGTAGGCACGAATAAAAGTTTTCGACATTCAAGTCTCCGCAACCAATACTGGCCTGTTTGGGCTAGAATTGAGAAGAAACAAGTACAACTATAGTTATTCCCTAGAAACACCCCCCCACAAATGGTTAATCTTAAAAGTAGAAGTTGGATAAGAAACTGCATATATTTGAATTACATCAGATAAGGAAATCATATTTTTCTTGGCACTGCATCTTTAAGTGGCTTTTCTTATCATTTGTTTTTCACTTTCTAACTTACATGATCTTTTAATTGTTTAATTTTCTTTGTACTTGTTTTCTTATTTTTCATTTGTATTTGCATCATTTTCCTTTTTTCTTATTTTTTTTCCATCTCACCTTCTGTGTATTATATTACTAATTTTAGAATCACTAATGCCTAAGTTTTGGACATTGTTTATTATTACCACTTCTTCATTGGTTACCTGAGTTGCAGAGATCATTTAAAAAAGTTTTTGCTTTGGTTGTAAGTCAACATGTGCTTAGCTTATAACTTTTTGATATTACTGGTGATTATTCTTTCTTCTTAAAGTGCTTTGAATAAGTAATCTTAGCACTTCTGTCAGTGAGTTGGGGCTTTGAAAATAGAACATACACTCTGTTTGGGGAATATCTGAAAAGAAATCTGCTGAACAAAATGACCCACATCTGAGAGGGGAATAGAAATCTATTTGAATATCTGCACAAACCTCTGTATATTAAAACAAGAAACATGAGAAAGCAAGGCACTAACACACTACCCAAAGTGTTTAAATCCCTAATAACTGACTACACCTACATTGATGTGTAGAATATGGTGAGCAAAGAATTCAAACAATTTATTATGAAAACAATTTAAGAAACTAAAAGAGTAAAACATGAATTAATAAAGGAAAACCAAGTTTTGAAAGAAATCCCAAAATGAAATAGTTTCTAAAAGAGAAAAGGCAGAAAATTTAGAAATTTTATTATTATTAACTCAAATAAAAGTCCAAACAAGAAGTACCAAAAATATACTACATCAGGTAGATGGTAGAATGTTAAGTCTTGAAGACAAGGTCGATGATGTAGAACTTTCCTAATATAATAAAAAAGAGAGACTCTAAATATATACAGGCATTTTAGGACAACCTTAAAAGACCAATTGCAACTAAGGTCTTCAGGGAAGGAGTGTAGATACAGACTAAAGGCATAGAAAACATATTCAGTGAACTCACATTAGGAAAAAAATCCTTAATTGTAGAAATAAGATGAACATCAGGCACAGAAAGCACTTAGAAGGCCAAATAGACATGGTCAAAAAGAAACTGTCCACATTATATTTTTTTAAATGCCAAAATTTAGGGCAAAGAAAGATTTTTACAGATTCAAGAGAGAAGCACCAAGTCATTGGTAAAAGGTAACACATCTGGGCCAGCAGGACATGCAATACTATATTTCAAGCCCTAAAACAGAAATACTAAAGTGGCACCTCCTCATTCACAAATACATCTTCATTAAGCTTCCCCACATACCCTCACCATAATTGTTCTTCTTTAAAATATATCAGCAAAAATCTCTACAAAATGGCTCAAATGTGGTTAGACTCCCTATTTCCTATTGATCTATTCTGACTTGCAGAAACTAAATTTACCCCTGGATTTAATGAATGCACTCTGCTTTTGTGGTATAATCTGTAAAATCCATGACAGTTATAAGAAATGAGACAATAGGTAACTTATGAGAACTCACAGAAAAAAATAACTTTCACGTAGATCTCTGCAAAAATGTATACTTTTAAGCTCCCCTCTCCACACCATTGGGTATAAAGCTCAACAAATGTTTAGACCAAGCATTCAGGGAGATAATTTGTTTTAGATAAAGCTCCCTCTGGAGAGGCTGCAGACAATAAACCTGCTTCCTGCTAATTCCTCTGGTGTCCAGTCTCATCTGTCTTACTTCAGTACTGCCAGTCTAAACTGTTTTCTGCATCAAAGTTTTTCTTCAGAAATAAAGACCTTTCAAGACAAGAATAAACTAAAATAAACTATGACAAGTAAGTGTAGAAGATTCATAATGGAATTCTATATACACAAGAAGAAGATTAAAATAAATCATGGAGAATACAAAAAAATGAATGTAACTGATGAGTGGATAAGCAAATGGAAATTAAGAGTGAATCCTCTATTATAAAAAAAACACACTTAATTATTTTGACACTGGATTCACATTGTGTTAATTGTCAACTTAAAAGATATTGACTGAAATACTCAATTAACAATAAAGACCCAAATGTGTGTTGTCTACAAGAAACACACCTGACTTGCAAAGTTGTTCAAAGAATAAAAGTGAAAGAATAGAGAAGTATTCCATGTAAAAAGAAGTCAAAAAAGTAGTAGATATTTGCAAATATGATAAAGGTGACTTCAAGCAACAATTACTCAAAGGTATCAAAGAAGGTCACTACATACTGCTAATGTGAAAAATCCCACAAAAAGAAAAATAGCTGTAAATATTTACACGTGAAAGGCAATGCCACCAATTTTATAAAATAATAAGTATTCTACCTAAAGGGACAGATAGGGCCCAATAAAAAACTTAAGTGTAGGTGATATTAATACTAATATCACCAGTGACTGGTTAGGTGGTCAAAACATCAATAACTTTCCTATATATCACTTTTACTTTATATCATGTCAACTTAATAGTTGTCTACACACATCACAATGGATTGCTATTAGAAAGAAACACATAGAGCCTTTTTAACAAGTGGGTCTGGAAAAAAATAGATACACACATGAAGATGAAAAGTCAACTTAAGTGTGGATCAAATATTTAGGAATTACACAAGAAAATCTACAACTACTGGATAAAATTGTAAGCTGAACTTTTCAACATATTATCACAAGCATCAATTACTCTAACAAAACTCCTAAAGCATAAAATATGAATCCAAGAATCAATACCTAGGATGGCATAAAATTAAAAACTTCTTAACACTAAAGGAAACAAATAAGAACATGAAGACAGAGCCTGCAGAATGGGAGAACTTTGCCACCTGATCCAAAAATATGGGTTAATATCCAGAATATACAAAGAACTCAAAAAACTTATTACAAACAATTAATAACTCACAGAATAAATTGAAAGAAAAAACTAAAGGGATCTTTCTTAAAAGAATTACAAATGAATAATAAATATATTTTAAAATGTTCAACATCTCCAGCAGTTTGGGAAATACAAATAATAATTATATTGAGATTTTATCTCACTCTCTTCAGAATGACAATTATCAAAAACACAAGTAATAGTAAATGTTGATGAGAATGCAGAAGAAAGGTACACTCGTACATTGTTGGTGAGACTGCAAATTAGCACAAACACCCTGGAAATCCATAAAGAGATTCCTCAAAACACTAGTAATATATTATCCAACTCTTCCAGTCCTTGGTATATAGTCAAAAAATTTAATCTCAGCATATTTTAGGAATGCAGCCACATCAGATTTTATGGCAGAACAATTCAAAATAGAAAGGCTATCAAAAAGAAGCCTAGGTGCCAATCAACAGGTAAATGTATAAAAAAAATGTGGCACATATATATAATGGAGCTCTACTCAGGAAATCATCAATAAAAAGAAATAATGGCATTTGTTAGTAAATGAATGGAATTGGATAATGTGCTGCTAAGTGAAACTAAATATCCTGCTCAGACTCAGAAAATCAAGGGCGGAATATTTTCCTTATATTAAGAAGGTAGATAAAAATAAATGGAAAATGGGGGGACTCCATAAAAACAGAAGAGAGGTCAGTGGAGTAGAGGAAGGAGATCGAGGAGGATGGAGGGAGTGCCAAAGGAAGTGTGGTAAAAGGAATCTAAAGAAATTTTCTTTTGTGAACTTAGTAATATTTCACACTGAATTTGACCTTTATTTATATCAATGATACACTAACTAAAACAACTACAAAAATAAATACAAGAAAGAATAGTGAAGTATAAGAAAGATAACAGAGGCAGGAAAGGGAGAGTACTGGGGATCAAACTGGAAAAATATATACCATGCTTGTATGATTATTTCAAAATGAGCCCCAATATTATATGTGCAATAATGATATAATTAAAAAAAAGAAAAAAAAAGCAAGTAAAACTATGGAAACTACATGAATACTTTAAGAATGAATAATACAGTTGCATAATCAAAGGGACACTGATGAAATCAGGGGGAAAAAGTTTTAAATAAGCCTGAGAACCACATGAGAATAAAAACACAACATCTATACATTTATGGTATAAAGTAAAAGCAGTTCTTTTTTTGTTGTTTTTTGTTTGTTTCTTTTATTGTGACATTGTATGTATATATAATGGTGGGGTTCATATAGCACATACAGAAATGCATATAACATATTTTGATAAATCTTGCTTCCCAGTACCTTTTCTTTTCCTTCTGATGTCCCTGCACTAATCCACCAAAAGCAGTTATATGAGGGCAGTTTTTAGCAAGGGCTACATCCATCTGAGACATTTCAAATTATAAACCTTATGATGCATCCTCATGTCTAAGAAAAACTTCAGTAAATAAATTCTAAAACCGATAGAAGAAAATAATTAATTAATGTCAGATAAAAATTATAGAATAGATAATTTTTAAAAAATATAGTAATAATAAAATAGTTGATTGTTGAAAAGAAATAAAATTGATAAACCCTTGGCCAAGGGACTAATAGAAAGAGAAAGAAGATACAAATGAATAAAGCTAGAAACAAAAACAGAAATATTAAAACAGATACAACTGAAATCCAGAGGATAACTAGAGACTATTGGAAAACTTATATTTCAATGAATAAAAAAAATCTAGATTATTTTAAAGAATAAAATTGAAACATAAATAAATCTAGAAGATACTGATGAAATATGGCCTAAAATTTTTGAATCAAAGGGATAGAGAAAAAAATAGCTCAATAACAAGAAATTAGGTTGAAGCAATAATAACAAGCCTCCTGGACCAGAGGTTAATGCATGACTAAATTTTATCAGCTATTTATAAAGAACTGTTGTTAATATCCCCATTACATGTAAGAGAAAATGAAAGATGCTTCCAAAGCAATTCTGCAATGAATTACCCTGACTAAAAAAGTGAATATTGGACAGAACAAGGAAAAAACTAGAGAACAATATCCTTGAGGAACATAATATATAAATACTTATAAAATCTTCACAAACCACATTCAACAACACATTACAAAATAACATACAGTGTTAGGCATGGTAGTATATGTCTATATTCTCAGAAAAGCAGCAGGTTGTTTGAGGAGCACTGTAATTTCAAAACCAGCCTGGGGAATTTAGTGAGATCTCTATCATAGTGAAAAATAAAAGGTGCTGAGGATGTGGCTCAGTGGTACAATTTTCCTGGTTTGAGTCTCTAGTCACATACAAAAAAAAAATTCATAAAAGCTGTTTTTGCTTCAGGATACTTCAATACATGCAAATCAATAAAACTAATACACCACATATAGAATCAAGGGCAAAATTACATGATAATTGAAGTAGCTGCAGGAAAAGCCTTTGACAAATTCAATGGCCCTTCATAACACAGCCCAGAGAAAATATAAATAGTAGAATTTTTATTACAAGTTAATAAAGACCAAGTATATCAAACCCAAATAATGAAATGAAGAAGAACATTTTTTCTAAAATGAGGAAAAAGACAAGGATGCTCATTGCCACCAATCTCACTAATCATAGTACTTAAAATTTTAGAGAAGAGAAAGAAATAAAAGGGATTCAAATAGGAAAGTTAAAATGTTAAATCACTTTTATATGCAAATGATATAGTCCTATTCTTAGAATGATATAAATGATATGCCATGAAAATTCTACTTCTGATGAATAAATTCATCAGAGTAACAGAATGCAAAGTAAACATATAAAAATAAACTCTTTGTCTATGTACCATAGCAAACCTAGTGAGAATTCAGCAAGGGTAACATCTCATTCAAATAGTTTTAAAAATACCTAGGAATAACCCTAAACAAGGAAGTGAATGACATTTTCAAGAAAAAATACAGATTGATGAAAAAAGAAACTAAAAAAGACAATAGGAAGTAAAAGATCTCCTATGTTCACGGAGAGGCAGAATTAATATTGTGAAAATGGCCGTAGTAGTTTAAATAAATTATAGATTCCATGTATTCCCATTCAAATTCAAATGATATTATTCACAGAAATTGGGGGAAAGAAAGAACTACTTCTAAATTTGTATGAAAAAAAACAAAATATACTTAGACAAAGTGATAATGATCATAAGAGAAACAATGGATAAACCAAAATGCCCAATTTCAAAATAGAAAACAGAGCCACAATAATAAAAACCATGGTCCTGGTGTAAAGAAAGACCCATAGACCAATGGACAGAAGTCAGAAAGCAAACCCACACAGATA
Source organism: Ictidomys tridecemlineatus (assembly GCF_052094955.1). NCBI lineage: Eukaryota > Metazoa > Chordata > Mammalia > Rodentia > Sciuridae > Ictidomys > Ictidomys tridecemlineatus. Next base: position 20,654,229 of record NC_135488.1, on the reverse strand, counting down.
CAATCATGTGATACTAGGCAAAGACACAAAAAAACATATTTTGGAGAAATGGTAAGTGACATTTTAGAAATAGTGTGGAAAAACTAGATACCTATATGTAGAAGAAGAAAACTAGATGCCTATTTTATAACACTGTACAAGAGGTTATTTAAAAAGGACTAAAGGCATATGTACCAGACTAGAAGGTTTACAACTGCTAGAAGAAAATATATGGAAAACACTTCAGTATGTAGCTAATGACTTCCTGATTAGAGCCCCCTACAGCTCAGAAAATAAGAGCAACAATGGATAAGAGAAGGTGAATCAAACTGAAAAATTCCTGCACAGTGAGTGAAACACAAAACAGTAAGAAGTGGTAGCCTCCAGAATTGGAGAAAAGAGTAGCTTTACTAGCTATCTTCTGAAATAGGTTAATAACCTGAAAATATTAATGCAAATATCTTAATACCTTTTCAATCAATAAGCAAATGCACAGCTAGTTATCAAAATAAGAGATACAAATGACCAACACTTCAGTGAAAAAAAAACATACATCTCTATCAATCAGAGAAATGCAAATCAAAACAACATCAGGCTCCCATTTTCCACCATCAAAGAAGCAATCATCAAGAAAGCAAATAATTCTGGGAAGAACTGAGGGGAAAATCTCTTATATGTGATTGGTAGGGACATAAATTACTATATCTCTAAGGAAATCCATATGAAGGCTACTCAAAAAACGGAACATAGAGCTACTTTATTATTCAACTATACTACTCAGTACTTAATGGAAAATATTAAAGTCAGCTTACTTTAGAGATATACATATTCCCATCTTTACCATGACACTATTAATAATAGGCAATATACAGAATTAGGCTAGATGCTTTTTAATAAAAGAATGGATAAAGAAAATGTGATATATATATATATATATATATATATATATACACACACACACACACACACACATACATAAGGAAGATTTCTATGCATAGAGAACAACAAAACTAAGTTACTTTTAGGAAAATGAATGAAACAGGGAAGCATAATATTAAGTAATACAAGCCAGATTTAGAAAACAAGTATCATATATTGCTCTCATATTGAAAACTAGATGTGGAAATTTTCAACATAAAAATAAATGAATTATAAATTTTATCCATCAGCATACATAAAATTGGGAATATGGAGGAAGGAATTTTGAAGATTTAATTGGGGGAGTATATGTATATGTATGTACAAATATGCCACCATGAAAATTCTGTATAATTAATGTGTATCAATTTTTAAAAATTGACAAACTTTTTCTAATTTTTAGAAGTTCATTTATTTTTCATTGATCATGTTCATTACCACTATTACTGGTTTGTTTAGACTTATATATTTTTTTAATAGCAGTACTATTTATATATGTATGCATATATTTATTTTATTGATTTATTTTTAGTTATATGTGACAGTAGTGTCCATTTTGATATAATTTAACAAGCATTGACCATCAATAAATTAAGTCTATATTAAATTTTACTAAATATAAAGTTCTTGAAGCTTTAATAAGAACAGAAGCAAAGAAAACATTAATTTCTTAAGCATCTAAAATATGCCACATTTATTTGCTTATTTTTCTATTTATTATAATCACAAAATGATTGTGATTATAATCCCACAACCTGCTTCCTAGTCATTCAAGGATGTCAAGAGTAAATGATAGACAAACATGACACAATGTTCTATATGCCCTGCATGTACTTCCCTTAACATTCCTGTTTGGCCTAATACTGAGTTGCTGCTCTTATTAATTTCAATATTTCTTATTTTAAGTATCAGCCATCTTAACTCTTTTATTCAGTCTGTACACTTAACTTTCCCTCCATAAATTAATTCTTTGTATGCATCCCCTTTTCTCAGCTTCATATTCATAAAGCTGTTCTTTTGGCTTCTTTTCTATTTCTCTCCTTCCATAAGGGCACACCAAAAAACTCTTTATTCCCACCACATTCTGTCAATGTTAATTCTATACATGTACCACACCTGTTGATATCCTTGTTTTCTACTATAACCTTATAGCCTTATTTTTTTCTAGCATGTTTGTCATCATGGAAGATGATATGTAAAAAAAAAAAATGAAAGTATTTTCTTAAAACACATTACCTTTCAGTCAGGTGATGGAATAGAAGGACAATCATTTCTTATTCTGATTGCCTGCACAAGTGTGGTTTCAACTACTTTATTCTTTCGACTGGCAGGATTACTGTTGTCAGGTAAGTCTCCACTCTTTTGGTTCCCAGTGTCATATTTTACTACTGATGATAAAAACAAAATAAACAGTATGTAAAAATTATGTAATTTAGAGTCAATAAGCAGCACAATTTCAGTTAGTCTTCAAATAGCTTACCATCCTTCATGGATTGTCTGGAAGCTTCAATTAATTCCTCCTCCTTCTTCTGGGATATTCTAGGAAGAAAAAAAATTATGGTATAATAAGTGCCAAAGTTGACAAAATAACTAATGTTCTTCACTACTGCAGAGTACAACAGAATAAGCATTCTGATGTATACTCAAACTACAATTCTCTCACTAATGGGGTAAGGATTATGAGCCAAGAGAGAAAGATTTCCAAAATGTCACTCCCCTTATATCCAATTGATTTTTACACAAATACTGAAATCCATTCTATTATTTTCTTAAGCTCAGTGATGTATAATAAAAATCGTAGCCATTTTTATTTAGACTATTTTTGAAAAAGACTAATATTAGAAATTATATGTAATATTTTAATGTGTTTATGACATATTGGCATTAATTACCTCTTGAGGGGAAAGTTTATAAGATATGAGCTTTTAGAGTATCTATTAAAAATATTGATTAGATTCCTAAACAGTATAAGGTTGTCTATCTTATGTGTTAAATTGCTAAAGATAAATGACTATACAAATTTTGCTGTTTCCAACAAAAAGAGAAATGAAAAAAAAAAAAAACCAATGTTGTGAGGGTGATATCAGTGAATAAAAACCTCTTGGAGTTGCTAAACAAAAACATTAACTCAATAACCAAACAAAAGTGACAGAGATAGCACAATGAATAGACACTGAAGAGATATTTTCTGCAGGGAAATATTAAGTATTAGAGTAGGTCATTGTTTTAGAAAGCGATGAATGTTCTTTTTATTCCAGTACCTTCATATAATTAAATTAACAAAACAATAAGATATAAAACAATAAAATATTTCTTAAGAAACCAGATGGTGCTGCCAACCACATCACTATGTTTGCTTGATATAGGTAACAAAAGATAGTGGAAAGTCATTTTTTAAAAGATAGGCAAAAAGGAAGAAACTAGCAAATTTTCATCTGAAATCCAAATCTAAACTCAAGTTTGGAGCAGGCTTGGAGGATATTCTTGTTCCTACTAACACATTTATGACATTACTCTACTTGTTTATTCTTCCTTTATAGCACCAATTAGAAATAATTTACTCAAAACTTTTACATCCCATATATTAAAAGAGAATGCAAACAAAGAATATTTTTTAATTCAGTAGACTTAATTACTAGTTATCTCATGCACATTATACTACTTAGGATGTTTCAGCAAGTAGACATTTATTTTATCCACATTTACTCATGTTCAACACTGTATATGACACCAGCTTTTAGAAATGGTGCATTTCTCCAGGCCAAATGAGCTCAGTTAAGTTATGAATAACACCATAATAGCATTCTAAAAGGAACACAGTATGATCTCTCTATATTTTTATCCTCAAAATAAAAATTACACTGTTCTTACTCACATAATATTTAGCTCTTCATTACTGAAATAAAATTAAAGTCATTTCAAAAACAAAAGATGTTTACATTTAACCTTATTTTAGTTGCTCCAGGATTTTTGCACATACATTTTTTAGAGAGAGAGAGAAAGAATTTTAATATTTATTTTTTAGTTTTTGGCAGACAAAACATCTTTGTTTGTAAGTGGTGCTGAAGATCGAACCCTGGCTGCATGCATGCCAGGTGAGTGCACTACTGCTTGAGCCACATCCCCAGCTCAGCACATACATTTTTAACCTGGAATAGTTAATATAAATAGCAGTGTTTTACACAATGAACATTTAAGTAAGTAAATTTAGATACATTTAAAATTTTAAATTTCAGTGTTTGACATAGAATTTGGATATTTTAAGACAGTATAATGAAAAAAAAAATTCTGAAACTAAAGTATAACCATGCAATTATTGAGAGTTTCTGCTTCCAGTACTGGTTATTACTTTGCACATGCCATCTATTCTTCAATTAGATGAAGAGTAATTTTTACAAAATTTCATTACCTCACATTTTTTAGAATTTTTATTGGTTCTTCTCAGTTATACAGCAAAATAGAATTTACATGCTAGGATATAATTATAAAAGCATAGAATATAATTTGTTATAATTCAGGACCTAGTACTTCCTTCTGTTCTACTAATCTTTCTGCTCTTTACTTATAGTTTTTAAATTACTGTCACTTTTAGTGGAAAGACTCAAATTATGGATATGCAAGCTCTTTTTAATACAAGTATTAAGATACAGATTTTAGATTTCTGGGCTGCCACAATTCCCAATATTACTTTATTATAAATACAGAGCCAAGGAAAGAAAGAGAATACAGGTCTCTTCAAATGTTATAATACCAAAATATCAAGGGTCCAAGTGAAGAAAAGAAATGTTATGTACAATGTATATTATACATTAAAAACTAAAGGCACAATGGAAATTCCATAATTCTATAAAAATTAATTTAGGCATGTAAGAATGATTTAAAAACCACAGTAACGTAAACTGATCCAAAAAAATCCTTGAATAAATATTATATTTTCTCTGCACTTAGAAAGCTGTTTCTAATGATATTTTTTTGTCACTATGTATTTCCTAGCCCATTGTTCCTTCCAGCCCCCAAGACCCCCAAGTACTGGAAACAACATTGATACAAAAAAAAAAATTCAACATAATTCTTTAAAATAGATTCTTAGCAAATTTTCACATAAAATGTAAGAAAAAATAGAGCTAAATTTTAAGCATTAACATTTAAAACACAAAATTCAGAACAAGAACATGAGTTTTTTACAAAATATCACTTTACCTTAATACTAGCTTCATAGCTGCCCTCAACCATTGCAAAGCAGGAATCACCTGGATGTAATTTTTTTGTTAGATCTTTAGAGCAAAAAATGTATAACAAAAATGGTGAAGTACTTTTCTTTTTAAAATAAACTCCATTTAAAGTTAATGGTGTATCTTTATTGATATAATTAAAATATGACCTCCATTTTAAAAAATAGCTTATATTCACCTCTTTCTGCCTCTACTGCTGTGACTTTATAAAATACTCAATGAAGGCACTCTTAGTTCCAATTCAGAGCAATAGAAAAAACATCAACATAACCTGATAATAATTTATTCTTGGAAATTTCCTATCTTAAAGGCTGAACTTAAAACCCAAGTAATGGCTGGCATTTTTTTTTTTGTTTTTACACCTGAATTGAAACAAATCTCTGATAATAGAAGACAAGATAACAAGATGCCCAGTTCCCTCTCGTGGATATCCAGGATTCGAATACTAAGCAATGTTGTTCTTCAGTATGGAAATCACCAATAATAATACACAATTTATTCCCTCTACCCACAAACAGTGCACAGAGTTCTCTGGAACTTTAAAATATTTTGAAAGTTAAAATTTGACTATATATGTTATTTAGAATACATTTGTAAGAAACATTGGAATAAATTATAAAATTGATTTTTCCTGAATAGGTCTGACTTTATTCAGGTCTTTATAAACTAGCATGCACTTTAAAACCTTTATGGACATTCAGACACTCAAGGGGAAAGACTTCCAGAAAAGCAGAGTCTTGATGTTTGTACCTCTGTTTCCCTAATTATTATGTAAATGTCCTCCTTGCTGTGGGAATCAACTTCCCAGTCCCTCATCTGCAAAACTCAGTGGCAGTCTCCAAATTTGAAGTCTACATCCCTTGAATATGCAGAGTCCTGATACAAGGTTAAACTAAATGGAGTCTCAATCACTGGCCTGTCTAAATACCTCACCAAATACACAACTGAAGCTTTGTAATAACTTTGCCTGTCAATCACTCCTGTGCCCAGCAAGGACATCAGCAAGTTGGAAAGAAAGTGAAGGTGAATGGAATCCTGCTTTGGGCCACAGATCTATATATTCTAAGAAATTTTACTGCTGTTTCACTAGTCTCTAATCCACTCTTGCAACACGGATGAAAACAGGCAAAATACAAGCTTAGGACTTCCTCTAAATTTTGTATTAATATGCATTTATAGAGAGCTTTTAATGTCCTCTGTCCTTAATTCCTGTTTTGTGCTCATCAAAATGATCATAAACCCCAAGATTTTGGTTTCTTTTTTTAAACCCTTATTCCTACCCAACACAGTGTTGTTACTCATAAGAATATCCCTTTGCTTTACTAGTTAAATTTTGATCCTGTATCACTGTGTTCACTTTAAAATTCTAGTCTTGTCCTTTTTAGTTGGGATCCTATAGTCAATTTCAATCTATTATATAAAAAATTAGCCTTAAAAATAATAACCAGAAAATGTACTGATATCAGAATTAAGGAACTGGAGTTCAAATTTCATTGCTGTTATTGTTTGTACCCAGAAAAGCTTCTTTAATATATTTAAGTTTCAGGCTCATCCTCAAAACTATAATTTGGCCAGCATGTCAAACATATGCTAAAAGACTAGATGGTTGCTAAAATTCCTTAGAATTCTGAAATTTCTGAACTTTTGATTGTGTCAACAGAAAAAGAAATAATATTCAATTGACAAAGTAAAACAGAAACACAAAGAGAACAAAACAGAAAATACAAATAGAAATTAAATAAAAGCGTATAGTCATAGAAAAAGAAAAAATGTATAAAAGTAAAAGTCTTCATAAAATGGTTAGGGGTAGTAATTGAAGAGAAACTAACTGGAAAATTGGGAAGTAGAGAAATTTGAATGTCCTCTAAGGATTAATATAATTAATACAACATTTTTTGGATAATATTATTCTTCACTTCCAGAAAAATAATTACTCTACACCATTTGCTTGATCTTGTTTATTAGAAACCATGTGGCCACAGCTCTGTGAGATTTTCCATAAAAGCTTTGATATATTAAAAAAAAAATTGGTTACCAGTGGAACTGTCGATATCAGGACAAAATCTTGGACTATAACCTGGCTTCTCAGGTAAAATATAAATCAGAATTAACACAAAACTTTCTTTGACTTTCTAAATTGATGATATACAATTAGAAAATTAAAAAGTGAATATATATGCTATTTAGAGTACATGTCAGACACATTGAAATAAATTGTAAAATTGAGTTTTCCTGTATATGTCCCACTTGGTATCAACCTGTACAGTGGAACAACACAATGGAGTTGTCAGCCAGGTAAGACTACAGTCTAAACATAGCCCTGAAACTTATTAATTATGCAAATATGGGACAAATAGTCAACCTCTATTAATGACAGTTGCTTTATTAGTAATTAACAGGTGATAAAATAGCACAGGTACTTTCAAACTGCTTATAAGACAACGTTAGAAAACAAGTGTTAACAAATGAATGTGGTGTCTGTCTCAGACTAGAATACTCAACAAATCCTTTTACCTTCACTCTCCACATAGGTAATAGTCATTTTAAAAAAAAAATCTATAAATTCATACCATCTTAATGAGTCATCTTTAGAACTTTCTTTCACTATTAAAGATAACAGCAAAATATATATTTTATCAAAAATGGAAATATAAAATATTAAAAGTTTATGACTCTGATGTTTTGTTATAAAATATTCCTCAAGGCCCATACTTGGAGAAATTTTTAAAAATAATATTAATTGTATTTCTGACAGGTAAGTAAAGAATGCATTAATAACTCCTATGTTGGGCTGGGGATGTGGCTCAAGCGGTAGCGCGCTCGTCTGGCATGCGTGCAGCCCGGGTTCCATCCCCAGCACCACATACCAACAACGATGTTGTGTCCGCCGAGAACTAAGAAATAAATATTAAAAAATTCCTCTCTCTCTCTCTCTCTCTCTCTCTCTCTCTCTCTCTCTCTCCCCTCTCTCACTCTCTCTAAAAAAAAATAATAACTCCTATGTCTCCCACTTTGTACTTATCAAATGCATTGAATAATCATGGGAATTATAAGTTTGATACTTAAAAGTAAATCATTGGTCCCATAACCATAATCCTTACCAAAAACTGCAAAAATGAAAGAAAACTTTATCATTATAACATAAAGTAGCATAAAGATATAAATGTAAAACCAGGAGAGACATGATGGTGGATTAGCAGGAAGTGGCTTTTCCCACAGCTTTACCACATGGGACTCAGAGAGTAAGAAAAGTATTTCTCTGTGAGGTGGGTGATAAAAGCATGCCACTGATACTCAACATTTTTTTCTTTTAGCCCTGAAAACTGGGGAATTTTGGGGTGCATCAAAGATGAAAAACAAAACTGGAGCTTAGGTTTTGATGTGAGTGGGGGAAATCAGTACACGAGGACAGAAAAGACTGAAAAGTGCTGCAGACAAGGGGCTAGGGTTGTGGCTCAGTGGTAGAGTGTCTGTCTAGCATGCATGAGGTACTGGGTTCATTCCTCAGCACCATTTAAAAATAAAATAAAAATACTGTGTCCACCTAAAATTAAAAAAATATAATAATAAGAAGAATAAAAGTGCTGCAGACAGTCTTGGAATAAAAAATCTGGGACCAAAGGGTCAAGCCTGCCCTGGGAGGACCCAAGCTACTCTACTCTTTAATCTGTGTCATGAAAGTCACCACGGGTCTGCCTGCTATGTATAGGAAGCTGAAGCTGGAAACATATTTAAACATTTGTAATGTGGTGGCACCAATTTAGACTTGGAAATTAGATTGATGTGTTGAGTCTTAGTCTGATACATAAATCTGCAGACACTAGCCACAAGACTTAAACTGAGCCTGGCAAATCACAAGAATTTATGCCTTGGACAGTATTTTTTTCTTGGGGTATTGCAAGTCAGATGAGCCAAAGAAAGCCTGTCCTCCTCCCTTCCTTTGATACAGCAGTTTCCAAGACCAGTGTCAGTGGCTTCAAAATCTCAGTGACCAGGAGTGATGGAGCTTGGTGTTTGGGGGCAGACCTTAGGAGGTCAGAAAGAACAGTACCCTGGGAAAACAGAACTGGTAAAGCACTGGCCTCCTTGTCCCATGAATATAGCCCTGGGGAAAAGAGTGGGGTATAGTCCTAGGTGTGCATTGATTTATTTATGCCCATTAACTCCCCATGCAAAGAATGGACCTCACTGCCTCCCCTGAGAACATCTTGTAGAACCTAGCATAACTTATATCCTTGGGGTGGAGCTGACAGCACCTCTCACAGTTTCACATACCATCCCATGGAGAAGAGAAACTGAGAGATGAAAAGACACTTTAGAACAGAAAACAAGCACATACTCTCAGTAACAATCTTTTTTTTTTTCTTTTTAGTTTTTCTATGTGTACTGATGGATACATGATGGACATTTATATACTTGTATATGTACATATTTGTTTATGATTTCTCATTTGAACAATTCTTAAACAGTTATTTTTTCTTACTCTTTTGTTGAGGGTTAAAGTTTTCAATTAGCATATTTTGGATTGACTTTATATTCTGTTTAAAAATTTTAATTCTTTTTGTTTTAATTTCTCTCTTTTCTCTTACAGTCAAATTCCATTATTCTCTCTTTACTCTTTATTTCTTTTACTTTTTTTCTCTTTCTTCCTCATAAACAATATGTCCTGTATCACCTCTGCATCTGCCCTATCTACATCTTGAAACTACTAATCCTTTTCTATCATCATTGCTTCTTTCCTCATAATGAACTCTAATTTTAATTTCTCTCAGCACTCTTGGTTTATAAAACTCCACACTCCACCACTCATGCTAAAGCAACAATTAATACAACTGAAGCTATAGAAAACACCTCTTTTTTGTTTTATATAAATATAAATAATGATTACTTACTGTATTTACTGATATAAATTGATCCAGTTTTGTTTATTGTGCCAATTAACTTTGTGTGAAAATAAAAATTAAGTATGCAATTTAGTTTTATATATTTTATGCACAACTGGTTGCAATTATTTGCTCCCCCCATCTCTGAGCCATAGGATACCTATAGGATCACAAGAAATGCAAGACTAGAAGTTCTGTTGCTACATATCCATTTAGATACATGAGTAGACACAAAAACAATATCAACAAGCAAGGAAAAAAAGCATCCCAAACACACCAGAATGACTCAACAGCAGATTCCCCAAAAACCACAGTGAAGAAAACATCAGAAAAGGAATTTTGAAAGTTTATATTTCAACTGACCTATGAGGTAAAAGATAATGTAAAAAGTAAAATCACAGAGAAGACACAAGAAGTAAAATTTCAATAAGAAAATAGAAGTTCTAAAGAAAAATTAATCAGAAGTTCTCAAAATGCAGAAATCAATAAACCAAATTAAAAATGCAATGCAAAGCATCACCAATAGATGACTTTAATCAAATGTTAAGGTTTAAGTTAAGTACAAAAATGCCATAAGATAATCAATATATTCAGAAATGCCTGTTCACAATAATCAGCACACATTCAGGTTTAAAACACCAGAGGGACTAGTGATAGAAGGGAATTTCTTCAAAATTGTAGAAGCTGTAGTTGAGAAACTAAATGCCAATATCAAACTGAATAAAAAATTGAAACATTTTTTTCTGAAAACAAAAACAAAACAAGGATGTAAACTTTCACTACTCCTTAAATCCCCAGCCAGAGCAAAAAAGCAAGAGAAGAAATCTAATGATATATACATAGGAAAGAAGAAGTCCTGTTGCCTCTGTTTACTGATGACATGAACATTTTACTTACATGATATAAAATCCAATACCTGTTATTACACTTTTTGATGTCTCTTTTATGGTAACACTTTAAACTTACCTTGTTGATCATTATGTATTTTACAAAAAACTTAAAATTAACTTTTGAACAAGAAGGACCTGATATTTAATCCAATAATGAAGAGTAATGTCCGGCTGCAGCATAATAACCGGGGGGGGGGGGGGGGGTGACGAATAACTTGTGTATGTTGATGCAGCAGGAATGGAAGCCGTTTATTGTAGGACAACAGAGCTATTTATACATTTTGCACAGCTTATCTTAATTAGCATAAACTAGATACATCAGTCAACCAATAAGAAATCTCAACACTTAATGGATCACTTTTGTTACTTCTCAAACCACTCCCTCTGGCATTTTGCCAGGCACCATCCAGACTTGTTTACGAACTCTAACATTTCTCTGGCAAAATACCACGTGTTATTTTGACTTGTCTACAGACCTTAACAATGCTCCATCAGAAAATGTATAGTGCTAATAACAAACCTACTAAAGGAGCTTATAGAAGAACATAATCCATAAATCAATTTTAATCCTATATTGCAATAGTAAACCTGCTTCAAAACAATTGGAAAAAATGTTTTATTCAAAAACCCGAAAAAAAAATACTTGGGAAAATATCTAACTTAAGAGATGAAAAAACTCAACAATGAAAATTATAAAATGGTGAAGAAAAACAAATTGAAGACAACCTTAATAAGTGGACATACTTCCAATGTTCTTGAAAAAGCAAAATTATTATTATCTAAATGTTCATACTACCTTAACCAGTGAACAGACTCAGTACATTCCAAACCAAAATATCAATGACATCCTTCACAACGCAGACATTCTTCACAACACACAGACCAAACAGATTTCTTAAATTCATTTTGACCCAGAAGTGACATAGAACAGCCAAACGTATCCTGAACCAGAAGACTGATGCTGAGAGGTTCACAGTACCAGATATCCAAATATGTTGCAGAGCTTTACTAAAAAGCAGCATTATATTGGCACCAAAAATGACCTGAAGATAAATGAAATAGAAAACACAGACAAATCCACAAAGGTGACCTGATAAGCAACAAAGCTTTCAAAAATATATGCTGGAGAAAAGAGAGACTATTTTTGTTATGGCTAATATTCCAGTGTGTGTGTGTGTACACACAAACACACACTCATATATAAAGAATATATATATATATATATATATATATATATATATATACACATATATATTCTTTATCCATTAATCTGTTGAAGGACATTACTCTTCATTATTGGATTAAATATCAGGTCCTTCTTGTTCAAAAGTTAATTTTAAGTTTTTTGTAAAATACATAATGATCAACAAGGTAAGTTTAAAGTGTTACCATAAAAGAGACATCAAAAAGTGTAATAACAGGTATTGGATTTCTTATCCCAGTTTGGGGTTATAGTATTACAAAAGATGCATTTTTTTATATCTTTATTTTATTTATATGTGCTGTTAAGGATTGAACCTAATACCTCACTCATGCTAGGCAAGCACTGTACTGCTGAGCCTTAGCCCCAAAATATACATATTGAAAGAAGAATACTTTATATATATTTTACTGTAAGCCAATTGTAGGTATACTTGTCATATTCTATGAAGATAAATCATATTATAAATGAATTCATAAATTTGAATGTAAACAATATGTCTTTAAAACTTTTTTGACTTGAAATTATCTTTTTAACTGGGGAGGATCTATAATAGTGCAAAAAACTCACCATAAACATGTCAATTTACCAAAGCATTTCAAAAATTTTTTTTCTGTAGTATCTAAAAGATTTTCTAGCAACAGAAACTTATCAAATAACAAAATAGTCTTTTATTATTGACTTTCAATTATGTATGTTTTACACAAGATTAAAGGAGAAATTAAAAATGTTAAACTAGAAAATTTTCAGAGAGCATTGAATTTTTAAGGATACTAAATCAGCATAGAAAGAGCCAGAGCATAAAAAGACATTTTTGTTTTTTTTCAAAAATCAATTAAAATGTAACCATATTTAACTTCAGATATACCTTGAAAGAAGATGAGGTAAAGAGAAAAAAATGATGATATGCTACATGAAAAAAATAAGAACCCGTTAAAAGAAAAAGAAACAGAATATAACAAAGAGGATCAAGTGAGAAAGCAAGCTGAAATCTCTGTTTTACAATAGGTTCAGAATTCGAGACTTCAAGAAATCATTTTAATCAGGTAAATGGATTTTCAGTAAAGTTTCAAATGTTTACTTTATTTCATCCACATTATTTATAAAATCCCTTTAACTTACTGTATGTGGCCATGCTCATTTAATGATGGCAATGTGGTCTGAGGTATGTGCTGTTTGGCAATTTCACCAACATGCAGTCATCATGTGTGTGTACATCCACACACTTCAGACATCTCCCACAATGTCAGGAAATACAGACTTACAGGACCTCAATTTACATGCAGTCTGCTGTTTCTCAAAGCATTGGTATGTGGTGTGTGAACTACTATTTTGATTTAAAACACAATGTTTTCTGATTCTAAATTTAAATGATGACATTCATGACAAAACTATTTACAGCAAATTCTAGCATCTTGTAGATGTTCAGCATTTGTTTCCTAAATGAAGAAGTTTAGATTAATCACTAATATAGATTCAAATTTAGGGGTTTTTATGTTAAGATACAGACTAAATAGTTATGCAACTAGTTAAAACATTTTTTAGAAAGTGTTTCACAATTACATTTCTGTCTGTATTTAAGAAATGTTTTCTCTTACCCAAATTTATCTGTCATTTGTGCAGTTGAAATATAAGACATTTACTCATAAAGAATAAACACTGCCTTTTAGAATTATTTTTTAGTCTTGAAGCTACCACTCTTAAATTTAGCTTTTAAAATTCTATCACCTACTGATATACAGCCAAAATCTTGCTGAAATAAATTTGTAGATTTCAGCAGAGCAAAATGAAACCTACAGACAATATCAATGAGACCAGAATGCCAGAATTTACTATATGAAATTTCAGTAATACATCTTTGCAAACAAAACATAGTTGAACAATAACTATTGATCATGGGAAAGTGTAGAGTGTTTTAAATCCATATATTTATAACCATAATGTACATACTTTGGAGGTAAGGGTGGCATTTTTTGTCCCATTGAATTAAGTAATGTTCTTAATTTTAACTCTATTTCTCTACAGCAATCTCATGATGACTTTCAGCATAGCCATATAAAGAGAACAGACTTTTAATATTTTCCACAGGAATAGATAATTTTTCAATCATCTCAAAACCATTGCTTCTAATAGTAAATCTTCTATTTTGGGAATGTGACTTCACTCTCTTGTAAATCATGACCTATATTCACATATGAATACCTTACCAATTTTATGTGAACATAGAAATGTAATGTCAGATTCATTCTACTGTCTCTCCCCTCCTCTCTCAGCCCTTTATTCCTTTTTGTCTAATCCATCAAACTTCTATTCTTTCCTCCCCACTGTAATGTGTGTTAGCATCAACATATTAAGGAGAATATTTAGACTTTAGTTTTGGAGGACTGGATTATTTCACTTGGCATGATAGTCTTCGGTTACATCCATTTACTGGCAAATGCTACAGTTTCATTCTTCATGTCTGAGTCAATTTTGTATATATGACACATTTTCTATATCCATTCATCTGTTGAAAGGCACCTAGGTTGGTTCCACAGCTTAGCTTTTGTGAGTAGCTGCAATAAATACTAATGTGGCTGTGTCACTATAGTATCATTTGAGTATACACTGAGGAGCAGAATTACTGGGTCAAATGGATGCTCCATTCCAGGTTTTCTGAGAAATCTCTATACTGCTTTCCTGAGGGATTGCTTGGTGCAATGTATGAGTGAATCTTCCCCACATTCTCACCAACATATATTGTTATGTGCATTATTTATATTTATCATTTTAACTAGAGTGAGGTGGAATCTCAGTGTAGTTTTAAATTCTTTTTTTTTTAATTGCTAAAGATGTTGAACATTTTTTTTTCATATACTTGGTAATTGTTTACACATCTTGTTTTTGAAGTGCCTGCTCAGTTCTTTTGTTCCTTTATTAATTGGGTTATTTGTTGTTATTTTTTGTGGGATGTCTTTGTGTGTGTGTGTGTGTGTTAATTTTCTGAGTTGTTTATATATTCGGGAGATTAATGCTCTATCTGAGGTGTTAGTGACAAAGATTTTCTCCCATTCTGTAGGCTGTCTACTCACATTCTTGATAGTTTTCCTTTGCTGTAAAGATACCACCCAATTTATTGATCCTTTATCTTATTTCTTGTGCTTTAGAGTCCTTTTGAAGAATTCAGTTCCTACACCGACATGATGCAACACTGGGCCTGTCTTGTATTGTAATAGGCCTAGGGTCTCTAGTCTAATGTCTAGGTCCTTGATACACTTTGTGTTGAGTTTGGTGTGGGGTGAGAAATATGGGTTAAATTTATCCTACTAGATATAGGTTTTAAGTTTTTCCAGCACTATTAGTTAAAGAACCTGTCCTTTTCCCAATGCATGAATTATACTGTGTTTGTCTAGTATTAGATAACTGTATATACGTGGATTTTCTCTGTGGCTTCTCTTCTGTTCTGCAAAGTTTTTTTTTTTTTTTTTTTTACATTGGCAAACTAACTAATCACTAAATCTATTTTTTTATCCTGATGTAATGAAGATTTTTTCAATCATTAATTATTTTAATAACCAGGAATTGAACCAGGGTGGTCAACCACTGAGATGCATCTTCAGCCATTTATTTATTTATTTATTTATTTATTTGCTTATTTATTTATTTATTTATTTATGAATGAGTCAGTGTCTCGCAGAATTGCTGAAGACTGGCTTTGAACCTGTTATCCTGCTGCCTCAGTCTCCTGAGACACTGGTATTATAGGCATATGCCACTGAACCTGGCAGTTCTTACATTCTTTAAGTTGTAATTTTCTAATACTCTCATAGATCCATTTTCTTGAATAAACTTTTAAACTCTTGGGAATTTATATTTCTACAAGCTCAGAAATTTACATCTAATTTTTCTTCAGTGAGGTATCTATTTATTGAAACACTTTCACCATATAAACACTTTCACCATATAACAGGTTATTCTTTCATTTCAGTAAAAATTATGAAATATAATTTTATTAAATGCTAGTTAAATGCATCTTTGGTTTTACTTAAGTTTCTTCTAGTGATGGGACAGAGAACAAGCTATTGCATAAATATCACAGGAATAAGGATGAAGTCTATTAAGAGACTGGCAATGGACACAATAAAATATCAGAACCAGGAAAAGAAGTGTTTTGAGGATACTGAGATTTTAAGAGAAAAGAATATCAGCCTTCCATGGTAACACAAATTGAATGAGGAAACACATATGGAAATATTCCAGGACAATGAACAGTTGGATATTTGGAAAGCTGAGAGTACAGTGCAAAATTTCACACTGAGAGTGAAAAATAAATCAGAGAAGACCAGGAACAGAAGCCAAATCACAACTTGCCAGACTTGGTGCTGCTTTACACCATCATGGTGAAAGTCCAAAACCAAAAATAAGTCTAGACTTGCTTTTCAGAGAACAAAAGATAAAGACATTAGTTCACAGGAAGAAAAGAATATTGATGTATCTAACCTAGAAGTTAGTAGTGAGATTCCTTCCCAACAGGTTCCAAAGCCTGAAATAAAAACAAGTGACCTAGAAAACAAGCTGTGTCAGATAAGAAGTACACTGAGAGAAACGACTTTGGCTACAGAACAGGTAAACAGACACCTAAAACAAACATAGTGCCAACTGAAGGGAATGGAACACGGGTATCAAAATGAACAAACAAAAAGAAATGCACAACTCAGAAAGCAGGAAGCTTCTAGAGAAAATGTATCTAAACTACAAAGTGAAACTACATTGCATGAAGACCAATTGCATGACTATCAGAACAAAGGTGACAATAAAAAGATGGAGTTATTAATATCCAAATTCAATTTTTTGATGTTATAAGAAAACTTCAAGCTCAGAATGACAGACATAATCTCATGCTGGAAAACAAATATTTGGAATTAATCAATGAAACTAATCATTTAAAAGAACAACTGGATCAATATGGAAAAGAGAAAGCAGAAGAAGTAAGTATCAAGCAAGCTAACTGAATAAAGGGTCTTCAAAGGAATACTCAAAGTGACATCTGCTTATTGTTAAATGTTGAATCTTGATGAATATAAAAATGTAGATATTGTAACTGTGTTTTCTATAGCAACCCAGAAGCAGACCTGTTTTACAGCAAATATAATTTAAACCTCATTAGCAGCACAACTAATCTGTGTTTGAAGTGCTAAGTCTTCCAATTACTCTGCTCTTATTCTTACACACTGTGTACATATTTTAAAATAACTATAGGTACTCATGTGCCAACTGAACACAAAAGACTTAGATAAAATGGATTTTTATATTTAAAAAGTAGGAAATTTTTAAAACTTGGGACTGACAGATCCCTCAATTTAAGAAATTATTTTTCTTATAAAGATTTAAGAGATTGCGTTACAGATTTTTTGTAGAAGTATATGCTGACATTAGTAATATGGTATCAATAATGCTGAAACAATATCTAATTTTGGTGCTGTTAATTCAACCCAAAGTTTACATATGCTCTACCAATGAGCTACATCCCATCTCTGAATAACAATTTTAATGTGTCCTCGTTGCCATAAGTTAAGATCACAATGAAATAGATAATGGAAATGCTCATATCTAGTTTCAATTAAATTAGTTACTTTGACATTTCATTCCAGATTTCCCAATTGAACTGAAATGTAGATGCTGTATTTTGTAACAAACTTTCTTCACTATATTTTTATATATTTCTAATTGGTAAATTTATTTTTGGTCATTTCAATTCAACTTAAATCTGAAAACTGTCCTGATATTTTTGTTTGTTTGTTTTCATTCATGATTTGTCCACCTCTTTAAAACCATCTATTTGTTATTATCATAAATTGGGACTAATGTGATGAATTGCAGAAAAACTTCAGTTGATTTCATCTGTAATTTATTGCATATATCCATGATAACTTGCTAATAGTTTTCTTCATTTCATGGCCCAAATCCTATTTTGAAAGTTACATAGTGTCTTTAAGTACAAAGATAATTGTAGCCATCTAAAGATTATTAATTTGTCACTGAACCCCCATGTCCAGACTAATGAGGGTGGCAGGGTTTATGTACAGTAGGAGTGGTGTGAGAACCAGTGAGAATTCTAGGAGATATGGACAGGCAGCGAAGTGCCTTAGGTTACCAAGTGTCTTCTTTATTCTTTGTGAAAGTATATTGGAATTATTGTAGTAAAGATTCATGAACATATATTGGAATTATTTTAGTAAAGTTCAAAGATGTGAGGATGTGGGGTATTAATTTGATCTTCTAATAAGAGAGGGATAATAAACTCTGTAAAATTCATCACCACCAATGAGACCAGTGTAAACATTTCTGATTGAGAATTCAGTAGTTTTTTAAACATTGCAACTTTATCAAGGGCAGTATGAAGAGATATAGGGTTTGACCCTGTTGTCTAAGGAATTTGATAGTTATTAGGCAGGAGTACACAACCTTCTGTTTCCTTAGGAGAATTCAGAAAAAAACAGGAGTGTTCACACATAAAAAAAAGAGGATAAATTGATGTATGTAGTGATATTTTTTCAGATTAAACATAATTATAAAATATTATTAATATATTTTAAAGTGAGCTGAGTAACAAAATCATTAACAGAAATATTAGGTAGTTAGTTGTGAGACATCTTGAAAAACAACTGGCTGGTACCCTGAAATTACAGCATGTATCAGAGGTTTCACTAGAATATTTACCACATTTTCACATAAATTTAAAAGATAAAGACATTAATAAAGACATTAAGACAAATGACAAATATGTACAAAATTGAGCATGTCAACT
The DNA here is from genome assembly GCF_052094955.1 of Ictidomys tridecemlineatus. Taxonomy (NCBI): domain Eukaryota; kingdom Metazoa; phylum Chordata; class Mammalia; order Rodentia; family Sciuridae; genus Ictidomys; species Ictidomys tridecemlineatus. The sequence goes on along the minus strand of NC_135488.1, from coordinate 20,635,339 downwards.
GTAAATCTACTCCTACTTAAGTAATAAAACATGTTCTGGAATAGTAATTTCAATGAACACCTTTCTTTATATTTTCATTATAATTGATTTTATTATATTTTGGATCTTTATACTGCACTTATTTCCTTACATTTAAAATTGTACATTGGAATATTTTTCTTAAAAGTCTTGCATCTTTTATTAAAATATCTTGTCTCAGGAAAGCTGACACTATTTTTCTATAACCCAGCAGCTTTTAATGCTATCTCTACTTCCATGGTACAATAAGAAAAATTAAATCAGAGGTACTATTTAATAGAATGTTTCAGAAATTTTTGTTATTCTTACTTTCATTTTTGTGCATCTATACAGAACCTGCAGGTAATTTAGTAAATTATTTTTTTAAATATGTACAAAAGGTTTTTATGCATTTCTCAAAATACAGGTAGGTTTTAGGTTTTTTTTAATTTTTGAAAAACTTGGGCTGTTTCTTTTAATTTTATTTTAGATACATATGAAAGCATATAAAAAATTTGATTATGTTGGGATTGATATCCAAACTAAAAAATAAAAAATGTTAGCCAAGGATTTTTTTCTTAGATCTCTTAAAAGATATTTATTTTTATGATATATGTAATGCATATGACATGTAATTCACCCACTTTACATTTAAAATTCAGTGTCCCTTAGTTCATTAACAGAGTTATATAACCATTTAAACAGTTAATTTTTAGAAGATTTTCATGTTTTGAAAAGAAACCTGGAACCTCTTAGCTGTCATCTTTTTAATCCCCATACTTCCAAAGTCCTAGATATCCACCAATATATTTTTAGTAATTTATAAATGTAAACAATAGTAATTTATCTATTTATTTTTCTTTTTCGATGTGCATGACAGTAGACTGTATTTTGACATTTACATGCATGGAATATAACTTCACAATTTTATATTTGTACATAATGTGGATTTACACTGGTCATGTATTCATATGTGAATATAGGAAAGTCATGTCAGATTTATTCTACTGTTTTTCCTGTCTCCATTCTCATTCCCATCCAATTTGTCTAATCCAATGAAATTCTATTCTTTCCTCTCCCATTCTTTACTGTGTGTTAGCATCCACTTATGAGAGAGCACTTTCAGCATTTGGATTTGGGGGATTGGTATATTCCAGTTAGATGATAATCTCCATTTTTATCCATTTACTGGAAAATGCCACAATTTCATTTTTTCTCACAGCTGAGTCATATTCTATTGTGGGTATATGACATATTTTTTAAAAATATATTCATTCAAGTGCACCTCGTTTGGTTTCATAGCTTAACTGTTGTGATTTGAGTTGCTACAGAAATTGTTGTGGCTGTGTCACTGTAGTATGATAATTTTAAGGATTTTTTTTGTGTAAACCAATGAGTTAGATAAGTGGGTCAAATGGAGATTGCATTCCAAGATTTCTGAGGACTCTCCATACTGCTTTCCAGAGTGATTGCACTAATTTACAGTCCCATCAGCAATGTGTAAGTGAACATTTTCTCCACACTGCCGCCACCATTTATCATTACTTGTATTCTTCTAAATTGCCATTCTGACCCGAGTGAGATGGAATCTCAGAGTAGCATTTGCATTTCTATAATTGCTAGAGATATTCAATTTTTTTTCATATATCTGATGACCATTTGCATATGTTCTTCTGTGAAGTGCCTTTTCAGTTCCTTTGCCCATTAATTGATTAGGTTATTTGGGTTTTGCTGTTATTTTTTTTTTTGGTGTTAAATAATTTGAATTATTTGTATATTTTGGAGATTAATGTTCTATCTGAGGTGCACATGGCAAAGATTTTCTCACATTCTGTAGGCTCTCTGTTCATATACTTGATGGTTTCCTTTGCTGTGAAAAAGATTTTAGTTTGATACAAACCCATTTATTGATCCTTTAAAAAAATTAGTTGTATATAGACTACAATAACTTATTTATTTTAATGGGTGCTGAGGATCAAACCCAATTCCTCACACATGGAAGGCAAGCACTCTACCCCTGAGCTACAGTCTCAGCCCCTTGTTGATTCTTTTAAAAATATTTTTAGTTATATATTGACTCAGTATCTTTATTTATTCATAAATGGTGCTGAGGATCAAACCCAAAGCCTCACACATGCTAGACAAGCACTCTACCAGAGAACTATCAGACTCCATTTATTGATTCTTGATATTAGTTCTTGATTTTGGGAAATTTTGTTGAGAAAATTGGATTATAGTTCCAACTCTAAAATTACTCTATAATGGATATTTTATACAAGTAGATTTATACAACAGTAGGTCTTTCTTATTTACCAGCTTCTTTGACTTAGAATACTGTTTGCAGGGATCCTCTGAAGAATCCTGTTTTATGACTATATCACTGAGACAGTCATCAGTTGGTGAACTTTAAAATGCTTCCACCTCTTGGCTACACCAATAGTACATGGCTGGGAACATATATTTACAAGTTAATGTTTGGACATATTTTTATTACCATGCCTGTTGGTGTTGTCTTCACGAATTGTGCTGATTTTACTATATCTCTGTCTTATTCATGCTGTGCTTTCTGTCTTGTCTGTTTTTATTCACTTAATCTATTTTATTCAGAGCTCACATAAAAATAAATTTTTCTTTTTCATGCACTTTCTCTGACTTTTCTATCACCAACAGTGTTTGCATGGTGATTATCTTATTGAGCAATAAATTTGCTCAAGATGAGAGTAATATCTAATATTCACACCTATTCTAGGATTAATGGAAAATATTACTGACCAATTTTTTTTAACAAAATCACTATTTTATATCAACCAATAATTTTTGTTACTTGACCTGTCAAGACTTTTATTGTATTTCAGTGATAAAATATAAAATTAAATTAATTTAATCCAATAGTGAATTCATCTGTAGACAGAACATTTGTTAGTATTGGAAAAAATCTTCTATATTGATTTCCCCAACATTTATTAGGTAGCCAGAATAGGGATTTATAGATCTGCAATCCTTGACCAACTGAAAAGCTAATATTTCATATTATAGAAACTTAATATACTCATCATAATGCTGGTATGAAATATGTTTTGTTTCCATTGAGTTTATGTAAAAATTGTTGTTTGAGTTTGGGTCAAATATTTTAAATATCTTATTTTCATATTATGTTATTCCATACTTATTTTATCCATGCAGATAGATGATCTTACTACAAAGATGGACACTGTATCTTCAAAGCATTTATGTTTGAAAGCAAATTATGACTGTTTTATGCAATTTTTTTTTTTTGATTTTGAAAAGTATGCAAGATACATTGGAAAAAAGGGAGAAATCAAAAGAAGTTGGAAGAGATGTTATAAACTTCTTAAGGCACACACAGAGCACTAGAGTAGAATGAGGCCAAGGAGTATGGTGGGAAAGTGACATTGAACAATGAGCAAGATGGAATTTAGAGGAGATGCAAAAACAAGTACTTCTGGTTTTACAGGCTATCTTATTTTTCTGCAGTGTGTTATGATTCATTTAATTGTAAATTGTATACATTATATGTGTATTCTACATCTCTTGGGAAAAGTGTTGTGCTCGAATTCAGGAACTCCAAAAGACCACCAGAGACCCTGATTGACATAAGCAGCAAAGAGATATTTATTGGGAGCTACCTCGGTCCTCAGCGTGCACACAGCAACAGGTGACACTGAGAGCCCTCGAGCCCAGGGTTTGCAGCAGTTTTATACACTCTTTGGGGAAGGTAGGGACCCCACATACATCATAGCATCTCTTAGCAAATCATCACATAACATGGGAAAATCAAACAACAACTCTAAAACATGATTAGCACATTCAGTGGTGGGAACAAGTTGGGTAGGGGTGATTGGTTAGTGCAAGAGGGGAATTCATTTGAACTGACTGGTTTAGGCACGAGGGGTCTACATTCTAAACTATATGGTTTCCCAACATGTTCTCAACCACCATAAACTACTGGGAGAGTTATCTGGCATCCCAAGTATTTTTCTGGTCTCATGCTGCTCTGTGGCTGCTGGGGGGGTTGCTATGGGTCCCCACCTACCCTGACTGAGTCAGAAAAACCTGGCCCAGCAGATCTCTCCTCTTATTTGTAGATAAACAAGGGTATGTTCCTAGGAGTTCTCTGTGAGTCTTTCCAAGGACAAAGGTTACACCCCCTTCCTTGGACATGCTTTGCTCTGAGGTAGAGGCTTGTTTTTCAAAAGTTGTTGTTTAGATTTGTAAGAGAAAAAAAACAATTGATACTCCCTTAAAATACCTCAGTTTATGTCATTCTTATAGCTAATTCAATCTTAATAATGATTTTCATCAGATAACTGTTGCATATTTGATAATAGTGGGCATAAATAAGACTATGAGGAGAAAAGAAGAAAATGTGATGCAGAAATATAACAAACTTTTGAATTGTTAGGGTAAAATTTTCAACTTTATATTTTGAATTGATTCTATTATTCTTTAAATTTTCAGATAATATAAGTACTAATATTATAATGATTCATGACTGAGAGCACTGTTCAATGTACATTGCTAGCTTAGCCTTTGCAAGGGCCTGGGTTTCATTCATAATAGAAAGGAGCAGGAGAAGACAGGAAAGGGGAGAGGGATAGAAATGAGGAGGAGGAGAGCAGGGAATGAGGAAGGAAAAGAGGAGAGAAAGAACTCAATTATTACTAGTTCTTATTTTATGTAATTGATACTGATGACAGAAGTTAAAAGTCTGATATCTTTTTTCTTCAGATTCAAAATTACTGTCTAAATTTTTTACTCAGAACTAAATGAAATAAATACATAATAATTATTTGTGTTGTAATATTTTCTAAAATATATTATTTTTATTTTCTTTAGGCACAAGCAGTAGTTGTGGAAATTTCTGAACAAAGAAAGACTAATTTTCATTCAATAAGAAGTCAGATGAAACTCAGAATTAGCAATCTGGAATCCAAACTGAATATTCTAAGAAATACAACTGAAAGAATATAGGCACTTTTATATAGAAGAATCCAAATTCCAAAAGTATGTCAAAACCTAGACTGAAAGGGAGCAGATTAGTCTCCTTAATTTGTCTACACTGCATAACTTTGAGACAGGTTCATGAGATCAGTAGCATGCAAAAGCTAACTAGACCATATAATTTGTAGAAGTAATGTTAGGAAATGAATGTACTTTTGAAATATTAGACTAGGAAGTTTTTTATCTTTCACCCAGATCTTGAAGCAAACTATCAAGCTTTCTTCTCCTAGTGTTCTCCTATATGTAATGCGGTCTATTAGACTTTTAGGTAAGTATTTTTGAAGTTTTGTAATTCAGATAATTATATTGTGACAAAACTCTATCTACATAGAAACATGAACAAGTTTCACAATTTTTGAAAGATTATAACTTAAACTTTAAGTGTCCAGTGTTGCTATAACTACATTCTGAGCACATTCTGATTCCTGATAAATTGACTGCTTTGTATTTTAATCTTTGATATTATCCTTACATGTACCTAGAGACAAAATGTTCTATATATTTTTTCTCTCTACATTATAATACTTGTGATGAAGGAAAAATAATCACAGGGATGAAGGGAAGTATAACCTGCAGAGTGGTTAAAACTATTTTCATGGTCAGTGTTGGGGCCTGTAAATAACAGAATAATTAGGCAGAAGTCTCTTGAATCCCTGGTAACAAACTCATGATCCAAATTTCTTGGCAGCAGCTTTAATCTATCTTGATCACCAACCCAGATATCTTGTTCTACACCAGTGGTTGTTGCTCTGAATTGTCTCAGTGCCAAATGCTTAATTTACCTAGGTAATAAATAGAATATGCTTATCTGGTAGTAAATGCTTGAAAAAATCTTCAAGGAATATTCTTTAAGTCCTTGAACTGGTTCACTAAATATAAATCTTTCTAGCCTTAGTAAAATTTTCTAGTTGTGTATGTTTAAGAAATCCATCATAATAAAATGGCTTTGATAGTCAACTAAAATAATGTATACATTATTACCAATATTTTAAAGGCTTCCTCAAGAATCTTCCGAGGAGAGTCATTCAAGAAGGCAGCATTGTTATCTGCCAAGTTATACATCTTTGATTTCTGTCTCTCTTTCACCTACATTGCTTTAATTGCAAGTTTGAATATGCAATTAAATGTACATAGGTTCAGAAAAATTTTAAACCCATAATTGCATGCACTACCTTTGTTCTGTTTCTTTTAAGTGTTGTGCCCACTTACTGAGAATTTCCACCTACTCTTTTTAAAAAATATTTTATTTAATTATAGATGGACACAATACTTTCATTTTGTTTATTTATTTTATATGGTGCTGAGGATGGAACCCAGTGCCTCACATGTGTAGGCAAGTAATCTACCACTGGGCCACAATCCTTCCACTTACTTTTATGACAAGTTTTAAAATTATTCTTTTATTTGATGAAAATTTTAAAAGTGCTTTTAAATATAAATAAAATTGAGGTTAATTTTGACAGAAGCATGAAATATCAAGTGCTTTAATTCAGTTACCAGTACTTCCACTTTATCTACCTTGCTTCATCCCTGTGTTCTCTTACTTCTACTCTACTGATCTTACAGTTATTTGTAGATTTTTAAATTTTTTTAAAAAATTATACACTATGGATACACATGAAGGTGAATTTCACTGCGGTATGTTCATATTCCTATCCAGAAAAAAAAATGATCAGATTCATTCCACTATTCCACGCTTAGTGCTATCCCCAACTCCCTGGGTTGGGTTGGGTTATTTTTAGGGTTAGGATTAGGGGTTGCATTTTGTAACATGAGCTCTTCAGTACAACCATGTGATTTTCTTTATACTAAGACTTGTTTTGAATGAGTCAAATATTATTCCAACAATGATGAGCTATATTTTTTAAGAGCTGATAAGAAATACAATATTCAACTATTTTGAACCCATTTGAAGATATTTCTATAATATTTGAAAATTTTTTTATTCAGGGGTAATATTGCATCAATAAAATATCTGTTTGAAAATGAACAAATTAAAGATAGCATCTTGCTTTCATTGTGTACCATTGTTGTTAGAATAACCATTTGATTGCACCTTGGTTTATAGCTTCCATTTTTTTTTTTTTTGTACCAGGGATTGAAACCAGGGGCACTCGACCACTTAGCCACATTCCCAGATGTATTTGTATTTTATTTAAGGCAGGGTCTCACTGAGTTGCTTAGAACTTCACATGATGAAGCTGGCTTTGAACTTGAGATCCTCCTGTCTCAGCTTCTTAAGCCACTGAAATTACAGGCATGTGGCATCATGCCATTCTTCCATGGTGTTTTGATGATCATCTTAATACAGAGTAAATCCGTGCATAACAATGTTAAATGTGGCCTCAACCTGATTCTTTTATTTGGCATTTTCACTTAAAAAAATCACTGGAGAACAAATATAAGCTTTATAAAACAACACTGAAGTTAAATAGTTGTGACAGAAATAAATAATTTTTAATACATAAATTACAATGTAATTTAATAGCTGATATATATATATATATATATGTATATATATTAGTTTCTTAGCTTACATGAATATCTTTCTGAAGAAAGTGAGAGAATCAGGTTTGAAGTGCTTCAGAGTCATGAAATTAGATGACCATGCACAAAAAGAGAATGAAAGTTAGTTGTTATGCAAGATGCAAGTATAAGTTGTTCTTATTAGTTTTTACCAGAAAAATGAGATAATTTACCAATTACAAAACAATGATAAGTTGTGTGTGAATGTAGACCCAATGCAAAGGGAGATTTTTTGGGAGCAGGCAACTCTCTCTCCTTAGTATTTCTGAGAGACAGTGAATTTTTTTTTTTACTTATTCATAAACTAGTTTATTTAAAACTTAATCTAATAGTGTACATTTTCTGTGGAACATTAATTTGCCATATCATGCTAGCCTTAATGAGAGAGTATAAAAAACCACTCTTCTACCAAGATACAAAGGTATGTCTCCTTAATCACTGCAGAATGCCTTCAAAGGTGAGGGGAAAAGAGGATAAAAATCCTAGAGAGGAAGAGTGATCAAATTATTTTATGTGCATATGTGAATATTTCATAATTAATTCCACTATTATGTATAATTAAAGTCACCAGTAAAATTTTTGTTTAAAATAATTTCCCTTAAAAATAGAATAGAAAAAGAGAAAGACAGGAATGGGAATTCTGTCAGCCAAAATCATTTGTTTTCACATCAAAATTGTAAAGGCATTGAATGTCACCTTATTGTTATCACTACAACATATTTACTATGTTCAGTAATATATTTTAGACCCTACTTTGGGAATTAGTAGGAGAACAGCTATTATACAAAGAACACTCAACATGGTGATATTTATAAGAGAGTTGGAAGTATTTTCACACATTTCTCACCAATGCACATCTATAACACGACAAATTCTTACCTGGTCATAACTTCTGAGAAGAAATCAATTATAATTAAAGAGATATGTATTTTTCCCAAGTCTGAAAATCACCAAATCAAAGACCTTAAGTTTGAAACTGCTTTCTTTTTCCACTTCTGCCCCACTATGAAACTGTCAGCCTATACGCTGACATTCTTCTGTGGAAAAAAAAATGGCTTCACCCATTTATGGTTTATGGCCAAAAGCCAAGACTGACCTAGTAACAGTCATGCATTTAAAATACCTAGTCATGACTTTGTCATAAGTTTACATTTTGCCCTCAATAAAAGTATGAATTTTCTTAGGCAAAAATTAAAATATCCAAATCAACTGGATTTTTGTCAGGTTACTCAGCCTGTCTCATCTCACTTGCTTTACTGTCACTTTTCTCTAGAATCTAGTGATACTGGACCACTGTGATTCCACAAGTGTTCTTTTTCATCTTGGTGTCTGTATGCACCTCTTCCCCTGTGTCACAATTTCTCCTTTTATTTCAAGTGTTAACTCATGTATCACTCTCACTGAAGGACCTCAAACACTGACACAAATTTTGCACAAAAGGTTCTTCTAAGTGTCCCAGTAGTATCCTGTGTTATTCCTGTCATAATGCTAATGACTCTGTACAATCTTCCTGCTTGCCTGCTTTTCAAGCTATGGTATATGACTTTTGAGGTGTGTCCATTATCATCTCTATGTTGTCATCCCAGTGCTTGCCAGAATACCCTAGGATATGGTTTTCAAATTTATGCATAAAGGGTGGAAAACCCAAAGATCTGATACTCAGTCATAATGATAACTGTGTATAAAAATTTGGTTATATTGCATTTCATAGTAATTTTGTATTGTGGTCATGTCTATTTTTCATTTTTATAAACAATGAAATGTTCTCAACTTCTTCACTGATTCATACTTATAAAATCTTTGAGACAAAAATATAATTTTTTTCTTATCACTTGCTGCAGAATTTTGAATCCTGACCATGGGAGCTTCTGCCTTAAGAATCACTAATGAGCCAAGAAAAGATACCGTTTTGGAAACATAAGGATATACAGATTTTAAGAAAAAAAAATATATATGAAGGCAAATCTTTTGTTTATTTTTTTCAGACTGCTGATATAATATCTAAATTGTTTATTGTATTTTTATTTATATGATGCAAAAACTTTATTGAAATGGATGTGTGTCTCATATATAATGATGAAATTCTCAAAATCTGAAAATTATTTACATCTGTAATAAAATTTGAAGTGGAAATGCAAACCAGTTTTTATTGAGATGTTTTTTTAAACTATCTAAATGCTTGCATTTAAGCTCAATTCAACAACCAAATGGTCAACAGTAATTTGGTAGATCTAAATATCACATTAATGATGGATTATTTTTAATATAAAAAATGTATCACTGAATATGGGTTTCGAGAATTAGGCAACATTATTTTGGTATGCTGGTTACTATATTCACTAATGTATAAATGTATTAGAATTAGTATACTGCATCAAACATGCAATCTTTAAATTTTTATAATTTTAATTTGAGGCACTTACTTAACAATTTTTCCTAATAAGAAACAGTGTTTGAATATTATAAATATCATTTGCCTTTTCTTTCTGTTTATACAATCTTGGGAAATAATAGTAAATTTACAGATTCTAATATAAAGTACTTTTGTCTACTGAAGCATTTTAAATTGAATTGCTAGAATATGCTATCATTAATGATATTTTTAGGATTTTCTACAAGTCAGAACATGCTAGGTAACTGCAATACAATCTTCGTTCATTATGAATTTTTCAAATATTAACAAGTAACAGCATACTTGTTAATCATATCAGTTTTATAATCATATCAGTTTTATAAAGTTTATATTGTTATCTACTATGTTCTGACTTGTAGGTCATACTAAACATATCATGAAAGATGGCATATGTTAGCAATTCACTTTAAAATGCTTCAGTGGACAAAAGTACTTTCTATTAGAACTTGCAACTTTAGTATTATTTTCCAAGTTTTTATAAAGGGAAAAAAGAAAAAAAAATAAGCAAACGCTATTTCTCAAATCAATACAAAAATATCCTATTATAATGCCTTCAACCACTTAATCCTCAGGTAATTTTCATGTTTTTCTAGTAGCCTTATATTTCCTTCATAAAAAAATATTTCATTCAGAGCCATGAAATGAAATTAATTGTAGTATTTTATGGATGCCTTCAGATTTAAATATTCCTTAGTCTTTTCTTAACTTTCATGACCTTGAATCTTTTCAGGAAGAAAGCTCATAGAATGTGCTTAAGATGGATTCTCTGGTTTCTTTGTGATTGGAACTAGATTACATGGTTTTGGGCAACAGTATCACAGAAATAATTCTATGATTTTCTCTTTGAATCACATCATGTGACCTATAATATCCTCATTACTGATGATGTTAATATTGGTCATTAATGTGATATTTGCATAATTTTATTTTGTAATTTTTTTTGTTGGGAGATAGTTTGAGAGTATAAATATCTTTGTTGAACATTCACCACTAAATTTAATTATTTATTATACCTATACAGATTCATGGTTTATTTTATTGAGTATTCTATTACTTGTTAATATTTTTTAAAAAATATTTTTTCCAGAAATGTTCTATTTTGACAATCTCAGATTTATAGAAGATTTTAAACAGTAGTGAAAAGAATTCCTAAGAAACATTCCCCAAATGTTACAATTTTGTTAACTGGTTTTCTTCTTCTCAACTTCTAGTTAAGTATAGGTAAAATAACAGTTTTTATCTCTGAACCATTTGCAAGGTGCACACGATGTCTTTTTATTCTTAAATACTCACATTTTCTAAAAATGAGAAATTATCTTCTATAACTCTGGTTCAATGATCAAAATAGGGAAAATATATTATAAATGTGTACTCTACAAATCTTATTCAAATTCTGCCAATTATTTCAACAGTTGTCTTTGAACCAAAATAATCTAATTTGGGGAAATTTTAATATCATTTTTTTTACTGTGTCTAGTGGCCTTCTATTATTATTATTATTATTATTATTATTAATATTAATCTGGATGGTTCCTGAGTATTTCTGAGCCGTTCATGACACCTATGAATTTGAATGGTGTATGTCAATAGGATTTCTGTAGATTTTTCTTCAATTTAGGATCATATGATGTTTTCTCATGAGTGAATTTTGGTTATGCCATTAGAGGAAGACCATCATGCATACAATGCTTAGTTCTTACAATAGAGCATATTCTGGCAGCACTTACAGACATGGTCACAAATTATGATCAGCTTCTAGTAATGGTGAAGAATCTCTAGGATCTAGAGTAAGCCTCTACTTAAGAGTAAGCAAATATTTGGGGCCTCAATCACACAGGTATAAGAAATTATGGAGGTATACGATGTTACTTGGTTCCATCACTGGTTATTGTTGAATGATTATTTGGTTAAGTAGTGTCTGCCAAGTTGGTTCATGATGAACATAGTATTAATTTACCCTTTATATTTCATAAATATTTTGTGTGGAAATACTTTGAGAGTTTTTAAATATCTGTTTGGTCCTTAATATTTCACCCACTAGAATTAATATTTCATTGATGATTCCTCCTTGTGTCAAATTATCACTATGGTGGTAGCCAAATGATTTTTTTCATTTATTCTACATAAACAAATATAGTAAAACCAACCAAAAGTGGGCAAGATAAAAAAGCTTATCATTTTGGTACTCATGCTCCAGATATGGACAGCAACTGCCATTTCAAGATGATTACACATCTTTTTGATATGTTCTCATTCATCCTGGAGTACTTTTGACTGTCTTTCAGAAAAAGATGTTTCAAGCACATTGTTTATTTGCTTGTTCCAGAGCTGAAATTAGCCATTTTTTCTAAAAGTTCTATTTTTTTTTTTAGAGGAGAAATATCCGACAAGTATTTGTGGTGGTTGTCATTATTATCTTTGGGGTTTTCATGTTAAGGACATTTATCATATTTATAATATAAAAATGTATATATTTTTTAAAATATTTTTATACTTGTCAATTGTCCTTGATTTTCTTTATTAATGCATGGTGCTGAGAATCAAATCCAGTGCCTCACACATGCTAGGTGAGCACTCTGCCACTGAGGCACAACCCCATCCCAAAATGTTTATATTTCATATAAAAAACATGAAAAAGGGTCCTTTGTATATATTCTGATTTAATATGTATATATTAATTTATAAAAATATTTATACTGATAAATTACATATACACATGTAAAGAATGTTAAAGAATATTCTTATAATTAGAAATAGTTTAAATATTCTTTAAGAATTCTTTTTTTTTTTTACATCTGTAAAGTAATATAGTATGTAAAAATTTTTGACAATGAGGTGAGATTTAGAGAATATGTATTAGTTCAAATACAAAGCATATTTAAAGCACTTAGTTTGTGAACACATCTTAAGTTCATTTTGTTCTAATATTTCTAACAACTTGTCAAGTTGCAGAGATAAGCTGCCTGCCACACTGGCTCTCTACCTGGTCACAGAAATTGTATTCATAATTAGATTTTAATTTTTATTACCAGTGTATAAATGCTCAAATATTTGACTCTCAAATTAACCTTAATACTGCTGGTGGATTGCTCATAGGGATACCTGTTCCAGCAACCTGTCAATATATTGAGTGATATTAAAATCATATCAATGAATATGCAAAATATTCTTCAGAGGACTACATCATGAAGACTTTAGGCTTCATGGACCAGAAGCTCTCTGTGGTCACAGCCTAAAATCTGCAATATATTATAATCAAATGTCTGATGGCATTCCAATAACAGGGTAAGTGGGTGAGGCTCAGTGGTAGAGCATATATGAAGTCTGAGGACAAATCTCAGCATGGCAAAAGAAAAAAACAATAGAAAAATTTTATTTGCCAAACAGGCTACATGCTGGATTTGGTCTTGATTTGTTGGTCCAATGTGCTGCTAATGCAGTGAAACTTCAGTGGTTTCCTACATGCATGTCATTTTTTTTCTATGCACAATACACTTCATATGCACTACATCATTTTTATACAAAGACTTTTTGTACAATTCAGTTTATGAAATAAGAATACTTTCTAAATTTGCATTCCTATATTTTGTTATTAAATTTGTCATTTCAATATAAGTACTTTGCATATCTTCCCTTGAAACTTATTCTGTTATCTTTTTAAAAATATTATTACTAATTGTTGATGGACCTTTATTTTACTTATTTATTTACATGCAGTGTTGAGAATCAAAACCAGTGCCTCACACATGCTAGAAAAGTTCTCTGCCACTGAGCAACATCCCTAGCCCTCTGTTATTTTAAGTATAAGAAAACTAATACTCTTCTTATCTAATAGATCAGAAAGAAAATTTTAAGTTGACTATAGATTAATTTTTTATGAGTTCATTACTTAATATATTTTATAGCATTTTTGGTGTCATATATGCAATTTTAAAAATTTTCAAAATGTTTCATATGATTATTATGAAAACATTGAAAACTGCAGTTAAAGAAGAACAGACATTATTTTTCATTATCTCACATAGATACAATGTTTTCCAAAATGAGGGTCTGTATACACTGAATTAAAATCAACTTCCTTTTATTTTTTGTTTTACTTTATTTTATTTTTTTTCTGGTGATATTCTGGATCTAATCTAGGAAAAGCTCTACCCTAAGACATATCCCAAGTCTCCCATTCATTTGTGAAGCTCACTCTTGTGGTTTTCTCTTCCTGCATAACTCCATGAATTACTTTTCCCAAAGTTACCATTGAATTTCACTTTTAACACATATACACATAAATTCATGTAACAATTACTCATTCATCAATGAAACATTTCCACTTTGAATATCAAGAATTCCCAAGTGGCTGAATGGAGTTTAGACTCCCCACAAACAGCTTTACAAATGATGTCTCTTTCCTATACCCACACATAAATGTATATATACAGCCGTAATACCCAGCCAAATAGTTGCAGTAAAACTAATAAGAACTGGAGATAGAGGGCAAAACCAAGAAAAGCATCGCTGAATAGGGAAGGAAAACTTTTGACTTTCCCACAGATCAGCTTTTCCCCAAAGTTGACACACTGGTATGATCAGGATAAACTGCCCAAGTCTCAGGTTTTCCCTTTTGGTGTCAGAGAAAAGAGGAGAATATAGCTCCAACATTCTGGATTTTAAGGGAACTCTTTTCTGTCTCCTATGACACAGAACTGGTGGCATGTTTTGATAATTAGGCACACTGAGTAAGAGAAAAAAACTAATGAACACAAAAGAACCTACAGTGCAGATACCTGGTTGCAGAATAATTTATGTACTTCTCATGGAAGCCCCCAGCTCTCTGCCTGGAAAGCTAAGTGTCTGGAGAAAATGTGTCCCCAAGAAGATATACAAATGAATGGAAGTGGAAAAAATCTAATTAGAACATATGTAAAGAGAATCTATATAACAAGAAAAGTAGATTCTAGAGATATAAATCCAGAAGTTAAAGATATCCCTCTCAGAGAATTCATGTCTAATCAACAGTTTAATGAGGAGTATAGATGAAGAAGCATGTTGGTGTGAACTTCTAATTAAAACCGCACTGAAAGTTGAAAAGAAATGAGCACCACTCTGCAAATCAGAAAACAGAAAAATTTTCAGATGGCAGAACACTTAATTTTTCAATTAAAATCTTGAACCTGAGGCATGCCAGCTATTGCTGTTTATATTCAAAGGTAAGTAAATAAATATTCACTATTCAAAAACTCCTTAAATAGGAAACAAAAACATTTAAGAAAAGAAAAGAGATAAATGATGTATGTACAAAAAAGATTAAAAGTTCTTTATTATTAATCTTAGAATTGTTCACTTTGAAAACCTGACATATTGTAAAAAAAAAATCCCCAATATCTTAAAACTGTAATAAGATATGAATAAAAGATAACTTTGGAAAATAATAACTTTATTAATGTTAGGAATTGGGAATTAATGCATTTCAGTTTCTATTGTCTGAAATATGTAATAGACAATAAATTAATGGGAGTGGACCCATTTCAAATCTAGTTATTACCAGAATAGTAGTATAGTGATTGCCTACATTGAGTGTGCATGAGAGTCCCTGAGGTTGATGCTTAGCAGTTATAAAATGAAACAAATAAGTCAAAAAGGTGCCTTTATTTACAAATATGTCCATGCTTTGGATTGATCTACAGGCATTAATTTGCTGATTTTCATACTATATCCAATTTTCTGCTGATGAAGCATCACTTTAAAGTTACATTACATACCTCACTCACTCCTTTGTAAGCATATCTCAACTGTGTCACACAATATTTTTCAAGTGACTCTATGCAAAATTTTCAAACATTCGGATTTCTAAATAGCATTACTTAAAATATTTCTTCACTTTTATTTCTGTTTCTGAATTCAGTTACTCCACATGACCAATTTGTATATTTGAATAGTACAAAATATCCTAGAATAAGCTAATCTATGTCTACCAAAAATATTGTCTTTGAAATATTTATTCTTCATGGAGCTTTTCTGTGCACATGTGAACAAAATTTAAAAATCAGCTTATATGACATGTTACTAAGAAATATTCAAGGGGTCTTTTAGTTAATTTATATCTTTATGAATTTTTTATTAACTACCTTGGTCTAATGTGGTTTCTGTGCCACATGTATGTAATGTAAAAAAAAAAAAAAAACTAGTGACTGGATATAATGGTGCAGGCCTGAAATGACAGTAATAGGAGAATAAATCAGGAGGATCACAAAATCAAAGCCAGCCTCAGCAACTCAGTTTGGCACAAGGAAGGTAGTCTTGCTGAATTGGAGTGAAGAGGAGCAGTGCAAGACTGGTTGAAGTTTCCTGGTAACAGGCAAGAGCCTGCACTGCTATGCTTCAACTACATGGTGAGGCCCAGGTGTAACATAAAAATAATGAGCATCATACACACATCTTACCATGTTTTACAAAAGAGCAGAAGGATACAGCTACACATTTTTCTGGAACTCCTTACTATAGTGTACTAGGCACCAAGTGTCCCACTGCAAACTGTGTCTAAGTCTCCTCACAGCTTGCAGCTTAGTGTGCAGAATCTGCCCATCCAATAAGCTCACCTGAAGAAGATCAGTGCTGTTCATGGAGGATGGAGCAATATTTTGAAGTTTCAAAATATTATCTACTTATCTTTCAAAATTATAACAAACATCAATTTATCAACATTTTATTTATATTAAGTTTATAGAGAAATTGGAAAACACATCTGGTTTTTTTTTGAGAAAACACACCTACTTCTTACCGATTTTACTACATTAATGCTGCTGCTACTCTTATAAAATTTTTAAGTTGGTCAGCTCCAGACTTGATAATCAGTGGTGATGGTGACACATTAAGTTCAAACTTCACAGTTGGTCCCAGAAAATACTAGCACACACTGTGGGTATTGAGAGACTCCATGGTTCCTCCTTACTTTTCTTTCCTTTCCTTTTTTTAATTAGAAGTCCTTAGTCGCTTCATTAAAATAGCATGAATTGGCCTTATAATCTGAAAACTTGTTTCTGTAGCTGGACAGCTCTTGAACCTTATTTTTCAGCTGCTCAAATGCCCTTTCTACGGAAACATAGGTACTTTTCTGACATCCTGCTTTTTGCTGTTGTTGCTTGTAGGATCAGAGTAGATGAATTTGAAACAAGTCTAATTTCTGTCCATCAAGAATCAATTCATCTTTCTGAGCTTGAGATACTGAACAACCAACCCTTGGCCTGGCTGCAGACTTCACCTTGCAGGAAACCCAATGTAACACCTCTGGGGCCCCTGTAACTGCAGTAAGCACCTCAAATGAGATTAAGCTCCACACTGATAGAATAGAAGCCAGAGTTTTCTGGGGTCTGTCACCATGATGGTGTAACCCTTCAGAGTGACAGGAACAACTCCTTGAACATCCTCAGTGTGCAGTGGACTGTTTTTATGACAATTAACACAAAATATTGATCAAAACTCAGGAAGTAAATACCTGGACTGATACAATGTCCACTGTTGGGCTAATTTTTCTTCAATTTAAATGTCTTTTTTCATCTCTAAAGAAATCTTAAAGTGCTAACTTTATATAAAGCAGGCAAATTGTTCAAGTTATTTGCTATTAAGCCAATTTTTATAGAGCTAAATAAAAAAGGAAAAGTAAACTAAAGTGATTGAAGACAGACACGGAGAAAAAAATGACAAGTTGTAAATGGACAAAGCAATAGAATGCTATTATATCATCATGGCCTTCTCGTTTCAATTGAACATATAAGCTAAATAGATTTAGGTATCTGCTGGTTTTTAGTACACTAACTCCCTTGGATTTGCTAAAATTTATACAACAATCAATAGGTATATATGAAGTCCTAAGGAAAAGGATGCTTCTTAAAAATCAATACTCGACACTAATTAAAGCAATCTTAAAAGGTTTTTCTACTATTATAAATGAATATAAAAATTAATAGCTCTTACAAACTAAGAACTGGAACCTTGTCCCAATATTTAATTACTCCTGCCCTTTAGCTGCTTTTTCAAGGAAATACACATTAACCAAATGGCGATTGAGGTGTTTGCTGTAATCTTTTTCTTTCCTAAAAGAACGATCACAGAAGATGCAAACAAAATCTCCCCCAGTCCCTTTGCCTGCCAAGGCTTCTTTTGCATCTTTTGTACTAGCTTCTTGTGAAACTGGACGAGCCCCATGCAATCCAGAATCATCACTACCCTCTGACATGTTGTCACTTAGGTCACTTCCGTCATGACTGTGGATACCTTCATCTTCATCAATTTCCTGAGACTCATTTACTGTCACAGTAACAGGAGGTGAAGCCAGCACAGTTTGGGACACTGCTTCATGTTCATCTATTGGTGAGGGAAGAAGCAATAGTGAAACTGGTTCTCCAACTGCTGAGTCTTTATCAGGGAGATTCTCTGCTGGGTTATGATCAGGGTCCATTTCCACTTCACAAAGCATAGCTGAGTCAGTCTGATGCTTATCAGCTAAAGTTTCACCCCCTGGCATATTCAACTTTTGTCCAGAAGATGAAACACTAGTACTAGATTCCTTGGTACAGGAATCGGCTACACTCTTCTCTGCTTCTTCTGTTCCTACTTTCAGAAAAGGATCTTCTTTGTTTCCTTCAACTTCTGAGAGTAATTTTTGGTCTTCTGACTCCTCCTCTCTTAAGTCTTCCTTTGGCAGTGGTGTTGATGATGCCAAAAGTTCCTGCGTGCTTTTATTTTCCTTTAGAATCTGGATATCTTTAACAGGCACTAAGCCTACTTCAATAAGGACTTGCTCCTTACGTGTCATTTCACTCTGCATATTGGACCTTTCCTTTCTGTTATCTTTTCAGGGAGAAGTCTTTTTGGGAATTGGCTCATTGTGAAGAGGAGGATCTATGGGAGGAGACAGCTCCATCTGAGCAGTCTCCTTCTGAACAACTTCCATCTGAACAGACTCCATGTTAACAGGCCCCATCTGAACAGGTTCCATGGGAAGAGGCAACTCTATCTGCAGAGGCCCCTTCTGAACATCCTCTGTAAGAGGAGATTCCATAGGAGAGGGCAGCTCCATCTCAGCAGGCCCCTTCTGAACCTCTTCCATATGAGCAGACTCCACAGGAGGGGGCAACTCCACGTGAGAAGGCCCCTTGTGAACAACCTCCTCCATGTGGACAGTCTCCATAGGAGGCATCAGCTCCATGTGAGCAGACTCCTGGTGAACCACTTCCACCTGAGCAGGCTCTACTTGAACAAGCCCCTTCTGAAACACCTCCATGTGAGCAGGCTCTACTTGAACAGGCCCCTTCTGAACCCCCTCCATGTGAGCAGGCTCTACTTGAACAGGTTCCATGGGTAGAGGCAACTCTACCTGCAGAGGCCCCTTCTGACTAGTCTCCTTTTGAACAGGTTCCTTCTGAGAGGTGTCTTTCTGAGAAGGCTTGCTGCTTTTTTTACTTTGTTTATTTTTTAGGGTTTTCTTCTTGGTATTTTTCTTCACGCAGGTATTTTGTTTTTTATTCTCCTCCATTTTGTTATCACCCTTTGGTACTTCCTGGCTATTTTTGGATTTACCTTCTATCTTCCTTTTCTATTTTGTCATAGATTCCTCATCATTCACAGGATCATGCATGGAATGGGCTTCAGTTTCCATCTTCTTTTTGCTTTTCTTGGCTTTACAAGATTTTTCTGAATTATTTCTTGTATGCACATCCAGGTCTTTAGCTTCTGTTGCTGACTTGCGAGTTCTGGTAGTGACCTGAATCATTGAAACATTGCTACAAAGTTTTTTCTCTTTTGAAACATTATCTTTTTTCTCCACTTTTACAGACCTCTCATTTTTCTTTCCAGCTACATCCCCCTTTATTTTCGTTTGCTCTGTTTCTGTTTTTTCATTGGTAGTACTGTTATCAAGTAAGTCAGCCTCTCGCTTTTTGGTTTTCTTTAATTTCACTTTTGACACATCCATTGTTTTATTAGGACAAGTAGGATGCTTAGATTTGAAATGATACTGTAGATTACACTTTTTGGAAGCTGCATAGTCGCATACAGGGCAATTAAACTGCCGTGGGTCCACATGTAGCTCTACATGTTTTTTGAAGTTGCTTCTATCTGCTGTTTTGTAGTCACAGTGGGGGCAATTAGGAGATTTAGGCCCATTGTGAACCTGTCTTGCATGGCGGGTTACTTCATGTTGATTAGAGGCCACATAACTGCACTGATCACATTTAAATGGCTTCTCACCTGAATGAGTACGCATATGTCTAGTTAGATGAGTCTTCTGAGAACTTGAATAAGGACAAAGTTCACATTTATATGGGCGTTCTCCTGTATGAGTTCGAACGTGCTGAACATAATTGTTTTTTCTGTCTGAAAAATAGTTGCATTTACCACATGTGTATACTTTCCTTGGAAAATGGTTTCTTAAGTGTTTCCTCCAGTGATACTCGCTTATTGTTGTGTAAGTGCAAATGATGCACTTGTAGACTCGCTCGTTATCTCCAGCTCTTGTGTGGTGTTTCAGGTGCGCAGTATAGTGATCATATCTATTGGTATTGTAGACACATTGGTCACAGCGAATGGGGCCCTTAGAGAAATCTCCCTCTTCAGCAGTGGAAGAGCCAGATTCTCTGGCTTTTGCTTGCTTCTCTGCACTTTCTTCCACAAAAAACTTCTTGGCACTATGAACTCTGATATGATGCACAAATTGTTCTTCAGATTCTGCTTCATATTGGCATGGCTTACAGCGAAAGGTTTTGGTCTTCAAGTTCTTGCATTTGTCCTCTGCTCCAGGTGTTTCATTAGGAAGATCTTTATTTGAGCTGTAAATTTCTGGGGCAGCTGATGCCTCAAATACAGTCTGTGGTTCTACAACATTGACTTCCAAACTTCTCAGCTCCATGTTTTCGAGTCCATTAGGTTCACCTTTTATTTCAGGAGATTCCTCAAGTCCTTCTCCATCACTATCTGAAAAGTTGTTATCCCCAACAGGCATCAATTCTGCCCTCTGTCTTTCTTCACCAACTAGGTAATCACAGCAGCTGCCATTCACTTCCCCAGTTAAGGCCACGTTTGCTAGCATGATAAGCTGAGGAGCAGCCAGTTCAGCTTTGGAGAGGTCATGCAAGTCATACATGTCGTTGGGCAAGGCCATGCCAATGTTGCCACTGCCAGTGAACAGCCCTCCTCCTCCAGAAGACTGCCCCATCACCTGGGTAGCCATAACTGTATTCGGTCTTCCTCATAGAGGGAGAACTGGCGACCCGGCGTCACCACCCCTCCGCCTACTACTTTTCTTTGTTGTTGGAGTTTTAGGAGGGGGGGGAGGGGTGGAAAAAGTTGGGCGCTTGGGCTGTCTAGGCCCTTAAAGGCCAGGAGCGGGGCTGCAGAAAGTGCTCAGGCCGCCAGCCCTCGCCCAGCCGTCCGGGCTGCCGCCGGGGTCTGGGGCCAGGGGCCTCGGCGGCGCTTGGCCTGCGGCTGCTCCTCGAGCTCCCGGGAGCGGCACATTCCAGCACAGGACGCTGTGCCGCGCACCAGCCCGCGCCGCCGCCGCCCGCCTGCGGAACACGCCCCCTCCGCCGCCCGCGCGCGCCCGCGGGACACGCCCCCTCTGCCGTTCGCGCGCTTAGTTTATATTTCTTGAGAATAAAAACAGTGTTTATAAAGTGGGACTGGGGAAAAGGAAGATGGCTGGAATTATGCCAAAAATTGTCATCTGTTTTTTCTGGATGATTGCTTTTAAATCTTAGAATGTTTCTGAAATATCTTGCCATTACTTTTCTTGAAAACATTTTTTTCCGAGAGAGAGAGAGAGAGAGAGAGAGAGAGAGAGAGAGAGAGAGAGAGAGAGAGAGAGAGAGAGAGAGAGAGAGAGAGAGAGAGAATTTTAATATTTATTTTTTAGTTTTCGGCGGACACAACATATTTGTTTTGTATGTGGTGCTGAGGATCGAACCTGGACTGCACACATGGCAGGCAAGTGCGCTACCACTTGAGCCACATCCCCAGCCCTGGAAGAATTTTTTTTTTTATTTTATATTATCACAATATTTACAAAATTTTTTGTTCATATTTATGATTTGAAAAAGATTTTCAGTCTTCTGACATTGCTTAATAAAAATATTTTTAAACAGGACAGTCAATTTATGGGTCTAGAACACTTAAATCTATTTTACATGGGTGTATTGGTTGTAATCATTTAAATGAAATTACATAACTAGCAAAATAACTGTTTTTTAATGTAACAGAATTTAAAAATCGATTTTTTTTATAATTTCATTGAAACTCTGAAAAGCCAACCTAGAGAAACATGAATTGCTACAAATACCATTTGACTAAAGAGTAGCTAATTGCAAACTGATTCAAGATTAAACTTACAAAAATAAAACAACAAACTCCAGAAACATGAAAAAAAGATACTTTTGTGTACATTGTTAATCTAGATTTCTCACAAACTGTTATATCCAACATTTAAAAATTAGAGCAGTAACTTGATGATCTTATTACATGCAATTAATACTAAAGCTGATTTAAAATGAACACTGTTTCAGAGTTGCCTTTGTAATCTCCAATTCTTACCTTTTATGCTTCATCATCTTATAAGTTATTTCAATTGCATTGGAGGTGTGATATTGCCAGTTATAAGTGATGAGTCCTGCTTCACCACATGTTGAAGTTTGATACATTAGAGAAGCATGTGGAGGCAAGCATATGAAGCGGGGCTTATATAAAAAGGGGTAACATAGACTTCACCCATGAGGAAGAAGGGGGCCATAGCTAGTATCATGATATCCCAAGACGCGAGGTGTTCTGTCCTTTTTATATGTCCTAAGCTTCCTTTGTTCTCCCACTTTCCCCCCTTATCTTTCTCCTTCCTGATTACTTGACTAGGGGCAGGAATGCTCAGTGGGATGGCCCAAAGGTGGGAAACAGGTGAGCTGAAGGGGGGAAAGCAAGACAAGTAGCCAAGGACACATTAACAACCTTAGAGCTCCCTTTAGGGAGGGGAGATTCCTGGGACAGGTTATGTTGGCAACCTGGAGCAGGGGAAAGATCTTGATAATATCTCTCAGGGGACAAGTCTTCAACTTCCCAGATTCACTGAAAATTGTTCTCCTTGACTGATCTAACTCAATTTACCTGTCTACATTGATTGCCTGTCTAATTCTGGCTTCAGGTAAATATGCCTATAAAAACATGTTTTTGACATGCTGTAAACAAGTCTTAAAAATATGAAACTGGAAACTACCAGTGATGTATTAAGTAATATTAAATAAAATTTACAAATATTTTTTAAAAGTTAAAGTTAGAAGCCGATGTGTAGCTCTGTGTTAGCCCTGGGTCCAATCCCCTGCAGGAAAATATGGGAAATTATAATTTGTGCAGTGTAACTAGCATTTGGCTTCAAACCTGCCAAAGTCAATAACAGGGACTTAAAATCTAGAGATTAGTATTATCATTATTTTCTGTAGTTCACCAGTTCAAGCTTAGTTTTCATTCAGAGTTTTCAAAAACTAGTGGTGAAATATTTATCTTCATAGGATTTGGATTTTTATTTTCATAAAATACCATAATAGGGCCACAGAATCAAGCAGCACTTTCAGACAGAAAATAGATGCAAGTACACAAACAGCCCAGTTGGTTACATAGCTTCTCAGGTTGCAGATGGTGTTTGTCTTATTTTTTTATCTCCCTGCTGTTATTGGCTGAAACTTTCTGTCAGTTAGGAGCATTCTCCTAGCAAGAATTTCAGTCCTCTAAATAGTACAATAGATTACAAATGGTGGTAAATTTCAAAGTAGCCCTGAGGGAAGAAGAACTAGAGAAGGATCAGGTGTGCCCAAAAGAAGTGGAACAATGCTAAGCTCTTATGGAAATTTAAACAACTCAGGTTCTTTTGCTTAAGGGAGTAAGAGGCTGTGAAGCTTCCAGTCAAATGGCATAAAGGCCCATTTGGTATGCAAAACAGCATCCCACTAGAAAAGGACAAAGTGTGTGAACCTGACTTCATCACACACATCAGCCACAGCAAAAACTTGCAGATTCCTTGGGAGACAAGACTCAGCAACAACTCTATTGCTAGTTAAGCATCATGTGAGAGAAGTCACCATCATTTTTCTGAGGCTGTGGTCACTCCTCCTGGTTTGGCCAGGTTTAAATGTTTGTTTTCTCTCTCAGAAGCTTAGGGGGCAGCTGGTCCTCCATATTTGCAGGTTCTACACTCTCATATTCAATTACACTTAGCTGCAACATATTATAAAATGCTGCAGTCTGGCTGGGCACAAATCCTGAGCCACTCAAGCAGGAACAAACTTTATTTCTGAACTCCTGTGAATGCCACGCACACAGCTTTCTCCCGGGACACACCACACACCAACCGGAAATCCGTCCTCTGGAAATCCCTCCTCTGGCACTTCCCCAACCAACACAACTCCCGAGTAATTCTAGGGAGAACTCCAAATTTGCAGGCCCAGGCGAACAGCAGGGGTCTAATATACAATTGAATACACAGCTTAACATAACCATCATCATCTCAATGGCTTGCTGGCTTCACCTCTCAACCACTCCATTCTGGCAAAAATGCCATGCATCATCCCGACTCTGCTGTGGCCCTCAACATATCCCCCTTTCTGTTTAATTAAACAACAAGCAATGTGGCTTAGGGACTGAGCCTGTTAGGTTGTCCAATACTACATATGGTCCTTACCCGTCATCAGATGAGCTGACCTCAAGGCGTTGGCCTCCTGTCTTAGGTTAGTATCATTGCAATTGGATTTTACCCATCACTGACTACTGGTCCAGCACACAGCCATACTTGTGGGTAGGCCTTTGCACCAGTGTGGGGGGTGAGGTTCTTTGCTTCACCTCTGTTGGCCCCCAAATTTTGCCTTGGTGCCAGTAGGGGGATGAGGTTCTTTGCCTCACCTTTGTTGGCCCACAAACTTGGCCTTGATGCCAGTGTGTGGGGGGGGTGAGGTTCTTTGCTTTACCTCTGTTGGCCCCCAAATTTTAGCTGAATAACCATCACAAGCAGAAGGGAGGAGGTTACAGAAATGCCACGATGCCAAGCCAAATGATGGCTCCTTTGGAAAAATTGTACCACCGGTGACACCATCAGCAAAGATACTCCAGCACTACCATAATTCGCTGCACCAACAGATAGTTCACAATGCATACAAGTGATACAGAGTCCAGGCAAGTTCTGCAAGCAGTTCAAAGCAGGGGAATCTATTAATATGTTCATTTCCTCCCAAAGTAAATCGACTCATTGATTGAGCATCACTTGTTGAGTTACATTATTCATTGATACATCAGTTTATACAGTTTGTTTTGATAGCTATCATAGAAGCTGTAGTTTGGTTTTATCTTTGTCTGGGATGAAGATAGGAATTCTGACAATGATAGCTTAAAAAAATTATGTAAAATTCCACCAGGCACTAAAAGAAAGCAATTTATAAACAATTTAGTATCCTGAATAGAATTTGATATAATGAAAAGGAAAGATGAAAGTAAACAAACTGATCTGTTAACCTCCTTATTTGTTCACATATTAAAAGAATCCTCAACAACTGTTTACCCAATTTAAATTAAACCATTTAAATCATGTGAATAATAAAAATATTTGGATCCATTTTTTCATGAGCACTCCTCAAATATGATATATGGACATATGCACATACAGACATACAACACAAAACACAAGTGTGCACACATAACATACAACACATAAGACAATAGTAAAGGCCTTGTAGCTTTACACAGGTGAAATCTCCATAGCAATGTTTAAAAACTCCACAGTCAAAAAATAAAAATGATCAGAAAAACATTAACCTAGGTATGTATGAGCTCAAAAAATAAAATAGAACTTTATGATGTGGGAAAGGGCAAAATAAAATAGATATTGAAAAAGACATCCTCGTTACCACCTGGGTTTGACGCTTTTTTGGATATTCCATCCTTTTTTCTGTAACTTGCATAATGGGTCTGAAGGTATTCCCGCACACAAGCCCTTAGGTTTTACATTTGAAATAGGCTATAGTGGTGTTCATTATTCATTAGCCTCCAGTTGTGGAAGAACCACAGATGTAAGAATAGCCAAGCTGGAGCTCTGGATATCAGCTGTTATAGATTTGAGTCAAATCATCTTCTTTTGGTCTGCATAAATGGCTTTGGTTAGTCTCTCTGGAATCCAAATTGGCTGCTGTTCTCCCCGTGGAAACACACAAACAGAACCCCGACTCCAGACAATCACTGGGTCAAGACCTTTCCATTTTCCTGTTAAAATATCCTTCCAAAGTATCTTAGGCTTATGTACATTTTTTTGATACATATGTCTTTCCACAGCACTAAGCCCTGATGAATCTAAATTTTAAAATTTTAGAGTAAAAAGGGTTATTTTAAGGTTATCTTTGGGAGATATATATATATATATATATATATATATATATATATATATATATATATATATATATATACCCCTTTCCAATTCCCTCTTTTTGCTTTAATAAGTACATTTAAATTGTTTGATGAGCTCTTTCAACTATGCCTTGTCCCTGTGGATTGTATGGAATTTTTGTTATATGAGTAATGCCAAATGATGAGCAAAATTGTTTAAAAGAGGCAGAAGTATAATCAGGACCATTATCTGTTTTTAACAGTATTGGAACGCCCACAGTGGTAAAATTTTGTAAGCAATGAGCTATAATATCTTTAGTTTTTTCTCCAGCATGAAGGGAGCCCATTAAAAATCAGTAAGAAGTATCAACTGTAACATGCAAATATTTTAATTTTCCAAATTCTGGCAAGTGTGTGACATCCATCTGCAAAATACGGTTAGATATTAATCCACTAGGATTGACTCCAAGATCAACTTGTGGTAAAAAAGTCAAACAATTTTGACATTGTTTTATTATTTTTCTAGCTTGTTCCTTCATTATTTTAAAATGCTTTTGTAAAGTATTAGCATTGACATGGAATCTTTTATGAAAATTTATAGCTTCTTATATTGTAGAGAAAATATGTATGTCATGTGAAATTTTATCTGCTAAATCATTGCCTAAAGTAAGGGCTCCAGGCAATCCTGTATGTGCCTTGATATGTCCTATAAAGAATGAATCTTTTCTGTCCCAGATTAGACTTTGTATAGTGGAAAACAAAACAAAACAAAACAAAACAAAACAAAAAAAAAAAAAAAAACAGTAGAGGAAGGAGAAATCCTGCCAGCATCTTCAAGGGATACTATAGCATTAACTATATACTGACTCTCAGAAAATACATTGAATACAGAATCTTTAAACATCACAAAAGCTCACAATACAGCATTAAACTCTACTTTTGAGCTGATTGTTTGGGGACTAAAAATGTAAAAGTTTGATCAGGGGTAACTACTGCTGCTGTACCATTATTTGACCCATCAGTGAATATATTTGGAGCATTCATGATAGGTGTTTTTCTTGTCAGTTTTGGAAAAACTATAGGATAAGAAGACCAAAAAGACAGCACAGGGTTAGATGGTAAGTGGTTATCAAATGAAACATTAGATCTACACATGATTATTGCCCAAGTATTTAACTCATTAGCTAACTCATCAATTTGATCCATAGTATATGGAGTAATAATTTTATTGGGAGAAATTCCAAACACTCCATTTGCTGCTTTTATTCCTTTGAGTATTAATTGTCCTACAGCCTCAGGATACCTAATAAGAATAGTGTTAGGAGAATAAGATAAATGTATCCACAATAATGGAGCTTCTTGCCAAAATACTCCTTGAGGAATATTTTTTGTTGGTAGTGCAATAAATAATCAAGGCAAACATCAATTCTATCTAAATGCATATTTTCCATATATGTTTCAATAATCTTTAATGTCTTTCTTGTTTCAGGTATTAACATGCAGGGTGAATTTGGTTCTGATGGTCCTTTTAGGATATCAAATAAAGGTCCCAACTGTCCTGTTGATATGCCTAGATAAGGCCTTATCCACTTACCCTCTTGCTCAGCCCAGAGACACTCACTAGCTGGTCTAGTGATTCTCCTCAACCTCTGCTGGAGGGTGGTCAGACACTGTTGTAGTTTTTTTTAAATTTTAGTCCTCTAAAAGATACATAGTATTACTTCAATGTGATTTTTTAAAAAAATTTTTTAGTTGTATATATACACAATGCCTTTATTTTATTTATTTATTTTTATGTGGTTCTAAGGATTTAACCCAGTTACTTATATGTGCAAGGCAAGTGCTATGCCACTGAGTCACAACCCCAGCCTCACATTGTGATTTTAATTTGCATTTTCCTATTGGCTGATGATGATGTTGAGCATATTTTATGTGCTTATTTCCCATTCCTTGGTAAAGTATCAAATCTTGTATGTTATTATTTATTGAGGTTTTTTTAAATTATGTTTTAAGAGTTCTTTATATATTCTAGATACAAATTCTTTATTAGATTTATAATATTTTGTCCCAGTTTGACATTTTTTACATTCCCCTAGCAGTGTCTTTCAAAGAACAGATGTTCTTAATTTTGATGAAATTTAATTTATCATTAAATATATTCCCCTTTTGGCATCATATCTAAGAACTCTTTTCCTAACCCCAAGTCACAGAAGTTAGCTCCTGTTTCTTTTAGGAGTTTTATTGTTTTAGGTTTTACACTTAGGTATATGACCCATTTTGAGTTAATTTCTGTATGTGATGCAAGGCAGGGGTCAAAATTCATTATTTTTGTATATGGGTATTTAGTTTCAGCACCATTTGTTAAAAATGAACATTGTCTCTTTGCTGAATTGCCTTTGTCCTATTGTCACAATAAATTTTCTGTGTATGTGGGTCTATTTTGGCCTCTATTTTGTACCATGATCTACTTGTTTATCTTTATATCAGTACCACATTGTCTGAATTACTACAGCTTTGTAATAGTTGCAAAGTTCTTTGGATTGTTCTGGGTCCTTTGCATATCCATTGGAAGTTTATAATAAGCTTACCTGTTTATACAAAACAGCCTGCTTGTATTCTGAGATATTGGATCTATGAATCAACTTGGCAAAAATTGACTTCTTAACATCATTGAGTCTTCCAATAAATGAACATGTTATTTCTTCCTATTTGTTTAGATTTTTTTAAATTTCTCTCAGCAATCTTTTAAAGTAGAAGTCTTGCATATCTCTTTCAAATTTGTCTTCAATATTTGACATTTTTGGTGTTATTATAGTATGTTTAAAAAATTCAATATAAATTTTTTTCTTACTAGCATAGAACAACAATTCAGTTTTGTATCTAGCTCTTGTATCATGCAGCTTTACAAAACTCACTTTCTAGAAGTAACTTTTTTGGGGTATATTTCATTGGATTTTTCTATATAGATAATCTCATAATTTAAACATATAGTTTGAAATCTTTCTTACTCTCTTGAATGTCACTCTTTTTTTTTTTTTTTTTTTTTTTTTTTTACCTTATTCAACTAAGCAGAATATCTGGTATATTGTTGGGTAGAAATGATAGGAGTTGTCATCCTTGTCTTGTTCCTTTTATTAAAAGTAAAACAATCTTTTTTTATAATGTGTGCTGTTAACTGTAGGGTATTTTGTGGATTTCTTTTATCACAATGAGAATGTTCTATTCCTAAGGTTTTTATTGTTGTTGTTTTTGAACTATGAATGGATATTGAATTGTTATTTTTTGTTTGCTGATATAATGATGTGCATTGTGTTTTGCATGGCAAACCAGCTTTGCAATATTAGCATAAATCTCATTTAGTCATGAGCTATTATTAATATTAATAATTAAATACAATACTTTAAATATTATTGTATTTAATTAATAATTAAATACAATACTTTAAATATTATTGTATTTAATTAATTAAAATTTTGCTTGGGAACTGGATGTGGTGGCATATGCTTGTAATACCAGCTACTCTGAGACAGAGGATCACAAGTTCAAGGCTAGGCTGGGTAATTCAGTGAGACACTGTATCGAAATAAAAAGGGCTGAGGATGTGGCATTAGCCTAGCCACATTAGAGTATTAGCTTAGCATGTGTAAAGCCCTGGGTTCTATCTCTTTTTACAACTCCCCATCCCCCACAATTTTGTATAAGATTTTGCACCTGTGTTTATGAGATGTATCACAACCTCTTTTAATGTCATTGTCTGGCTTTGATAGCAGGTTAATGTTGGCCTCAGAAAAGTTAGGAAGTATTTCCTCCTCTTCAGTTTTCTTATAGAATTGGTACAATTTTTTCCCCTAAATGTTTGTTCAAATTTTCCAGTGAAGCTACCTGGATCTGAAATAAATTTTAAGGGAAGATTTTCAAGCTACAAATTCTTTTAAATATAAACCTGGAGGTTTTCTTTGTAGATAAGTTTGGTGGTATCCTTCTAGAAATTTGTTCTCTTCATTTAGGTTGATGGATTTTTTGGCATATGTTCTTTTTATATTTCTCAAACTATTTTGATATCATCTTTTCTTTTCTTATATTAGTAATATATATATTCTCTCTTTTTTTCCTCATTAGCCCAACTGGAGGTTTACCACTTTTTTCTGTCTTTTCAAAGAACCAGTGGTCTTTGTTTCTTTCTTTTCTTTTTTTTTTTTTTTTTTTGGTGTTTGGGTCAAGCCAGGGCCTTACACATGCTGAGCTCTCAACACACTGTACTACTGAGCTATACCCCAGCCCAAAAATCAGCATTTAATTAGTTTATTTTTCTCTATTTTTTCCTGTTTTTTTAAAATTTATTGAACTTTCTGCTCTTTCTTTATTACTTTAATTTTTATTTTACTCTCTGCATATGATTTCATTATTTCTTTTGCCATATTTTAAAATTTTTATACATATAATGTGGTTCTTTGAAGATCATGATTTAAATTGTTTCTTCCCTGAGGCATATGAAGATATTGAGGCACAGAGAAGTTAAAACAGGCAGCCAGTTAAGATGCATAGCCTATGTTCTTTTTCTTCCAGTTTAATAAATATAATAGAGGAAGTAAATATCATGGAGAATATAGAAAGCCAGTGCTTAGCTTGTGAGGAGGGGAATTAAGAGGACCTAGGAAGGCTAGGGCTGTAGCTCAGTGGTAAAGTGCTTGCCTCACACATATGAGGCACTAGGTTTGATTCTCAGCACCACATAAAAATAAATAAATAAAGATTAAAAAAAGAGAACCTAGGAGAAAATGATGTATGAGGTACTTACTTTGTTGAAATCTGTGGAAAAAATTTCTTGAGAGCAATTCCTATGTGTTACATTTTTCTCATTTTCTTTTGCTTTTTTGCAGTGCCAGGGATTGAACTCAGGGATTCTCTGCCACTGAGCTACATCCCAGCCCATTTTATTTTGGAGCAGGTTCTCAGTTGCTGAAGTTGGCCTTGAACTTATGATTCTACTACCTCTGTCTCCCAAGCAGCTGGGATTATAGGCATGTACCTGTGTGCCCAGATTTCAGGTGTTATTTTTTTTTATTTTATTTTTTCAATTGACACAATATATTTATTTTGTTTATTTGTTTTTATGTAGTGCTGAGAATCAAGTACATGCTAGGCAAGTACTCTACTGCTGAGGAATAACCAAAGCTCCAGCTGTTAGTTCTTAAAGTTTTTTTTTTTTTTTTTAACTTGGGTCACAGACACCACTCTCTGTTGCTGTCTTGTAAAAATGAATTAGAATAGGAAGAAGTAATTCTGAACACAGCTAATATTTCCTTAGACTTAATGAACAAATCTACTTTTTGTATATATTAACAAATCTTTTTATTTCTATTAATGTCTACTTTTTATTTCTATTTGTGATGGTTATGGTAACTATAACTAACAGTGTTGGCTGTTTTCTCTGTCAAGATGTGGAATAGGAGGACAATTAAAGGGGTAGAAAAGGAGAGATTTACCTACTGTGTAATTTACATATAGCTTTGATTATATAATTATGATCTTATATTTTAGTTTTTCACTTTTTTTGTAAAATATCTGAGTCTTGTTTTATGTATTCAATAAAATTTTAAAGTATATGTTCAGGTTTTTTTTTTTTTTTTTTTTTTTTTACTTTTAAGTGCTCCAAGATGTATTTGATGAGCTCTTCATGCTGGCCTGATATCTATATTTATACCTCAGCCTTATTTGATGTTTTAAATCTTGACATGTTCTCCCAATAATATTCTAGGTCTAGATGGACAGTGATGTGTGGGTGCAGTGCCAATGCCCAGTGTGCTTCAATTAATTCTGTTGTGAGAAATTGCCTGTGGGAAACCCACCTGAAACTGTCAATTCAGTAATCTCTTACATTTTGAGGCTTGTCTTGGAAAAAAAAAAGAACTCTTGAAACCACAGTTATTCATACTTAAAATGTGAATGGAATAATGTATTTTAACTTGGTAAATGTATTAACATTTTAAAACAACAAAATTCATATATAAGAGGATATCAAATTATTTATAAAAGTTAAGAATAATTTTTAATTTGATGGATTTGTCTAAAAGTTAATTAATAGTTTTGAATGCTGAGTCTCCTACATTAAAACAATTATAATTCCTACAGTAAAAAGTCACAAGCCACAGAAATCTGAATGGTGATATCATTGTATAGTTCTAAAATGGGAATTGCCATCAAACATTTATCATTCCGTGTGACTTAAGAATTGTCCAATGTCATTATGTGGTTAAAAGTGTGCCCCACTCCCCCTTAAAAAATAGTTAGGACATGTTCAGATGATTGATGAGAAGTGAGGAAACATGGTACGTACAGAAAAATGGTCTCCAGAGAATCATTTTGACTTTTGAATTCTTTCTCAGTTTTGATCCTTCTGTCCAGGGAGTGGTGACCTTTCTTTTTAACAAAGACCTCTTGTTTCTTACAGGACCACATACAGCTCACCCATGGCATATGATTATAAATTTTTTCTTCCATTCGATTTAAATTGTCACTAACATGTTATAATTTATAAAGTGTCACAAAGAGGTATATAGTCTCAAGACTATATATGTGCGTGTATATGTAGGAAGGTTGCAGGGAACATAACCCTGTTCATTTTATAATTTCATTGCAGTTCTGCATCTTAACAAGGCAAGTTTTGCATCTAAACAAAGGTTGGAATATAAAGTCCAAAAATGGTGTAAGGTACCTGGGTGTCTCTTCCTAACTCTCAGGAGGTTAGGAACTTGGAATAAATACTATTGAATGTCTGATATAGTGCTAGCTACCTAGTAGGCAGTCACTAAACATTTTTTAAAGTAAATCATGGTTGTTTAACAAACTTTTGCAACTGTGGAGACCTCCAAATTTATGTAGGACAAAAATCTCTTTTCCTTTGGACTCTGTGTCTAAGTGTGTCTTGGAGACACTGAGGCAGGAAGGGCACAATCACACTGGATTCCATCCCGCCTTGGCCTCTTGGTCCAGCAAAGTCAATGTCTAGAGAAAACTAAACCACATCATAGAGTTTACCAATTCTAACTTATTCCTGCCTTCAGGGCTCTTTTCACATCCTAAGCAAAAAATGTCTCTTTCTCCCTTAATTCCTTCCTGTTCCTAAGGTCAGTAATAAAAAAAAAAAAACTCTATAGGAGACACAAGAAAAGCCTTTCTTGTATCATGAAAAAAGCAATAAGTCACTCCTCACAGGAGAGTATTCTGGTTTTGTCCTTTATGTTTCTGGAAAACTCATATTCTGCTCTGGCCCATCTGTGCTGCTTTCAACTGAACTGGGACAATGGGCACACCTGGCCTGTGATGAGTGACTGAGAGGAGCTTTCCTGCAGCTGTGCCCAGCCTTCCCAGCCCTGCTGATTTGCATGTGCCCACAGCACAGCCCACTGCCCTGAGGACTTCTTAAGTGGCTACTCACATCCTGTGCAGGAGTCAGTCCTCGGCAGGACAAAGCATGGCCATGAGGGCCCCTGCTCATCTCTCAGGGGTCGTGTTGCTCTAGCTTCCAGGTAAGAAGGGACAGCACTGAGAACTTGCTCAGGCCAAATTGGTAAGTGGCAAGTCCTGTAATCTAATTGTGTTGATATTTACTTTATTTAATTATTGTTTCTAATGTCAAGTTCCAGATGTGATATCCAGATGACCCAGTCTCCTTCATCCCAGTCTGTATCTCAAGGAGACCGATCATCATCAACCGGGGTGGGGGGGGCAGTCAGAGCATTAGCTCTACTTTACATTGATATCAGCAGAAACCATGGCAAGCTCCCAAGCTCCTCATAAGATATGCAAACACTTTGGAATCTGGGGTACCCTCAATGTTCACTGGCAATGGATCTGGGACAGATTTAACTCTCACCATCAGCAGCCTGGAGCCTGAAGATGTTGCCACTTATTTCTGTCAACAAGGTAACAGTTTCCCACCCACAGTGATACAGGCCATGATAAAAAACTCCCAGGGAAGCAAAAGTGTGAGACTGGGCTGCCCCAGCTGCTCCTCCTGCTGAGGGCACTGGTTTGTGGTTTGTGGAAGGGCCCAGGGAGGCTCCTCTGTGGCATTACTCATTTTCTTTTTCCTCAGCTTCAGAAATGCAGACGTGACAATGTGCCAACTGATGGAATTAAGTGGACATCAGTGCACCTGCCAGGGGTGGGGGTGGGGTTATGGCATCAGACACAGGGATCAACAGAGCTTGAAGAAAGCATTTGTTTTTTCCCATATTTATTGGCTTCAACATTCATGATATGCTGAATATGATTAATTTAGAATGGTAGAAGAGGCTGTCCCTTCCTCCACAATCATCTGTGGGCTCAACATGGCCCCATGAAGCTACTGGATGGACTGACCTGTGATGCAGCCAGAACTGAGGACTTCAGGCCAGTTCTCTGTGCGACCATTACCTGCGTGCTCCTGATACATCTCAATGGTTCTGTGATGCTGAGGTGGGAAATAGGGACATCTCCTGTCAAAGCAAAGCACTGAATACATGAGTTTCTCTGAAATGAAGGGGTGTTTGGAACTTTTACAGTTGTTTCTCTGATCATCACCATCTTCTGGAACAAGTTCCTGAAAGGACCAGTATCGAGGCTCCAGAGCAGCAGGAAACCTGTCCAGTTGACATGGTGTTATTGTAAAGGAATTTGGGGAAGGAAAGTATGGGGCTGCCTTGCTGGAAACTACACTAGAAAGAAAATCCTAATTGTGAAAGAATAGGAATGAGGACTAGGTGCCTGGATTTGGTCTTTTCATTCATGGGTACCAGGATCAAGGTGCTCCACATCTAGGCAGAGGAAGTACAACACCAGCAGGTTCCCCTGTGACCAGGGCTGAAGCTTTGGACACCTGTAGATCAGACTCACATTGCTCAACCACATGTCCTTATGGCTCTAAGACAGAATGGACAGGCTCTAGCTTCCCAGCTCTTCCTGATGGTGGCCACCATGACTCAGTGATTAAGGAGTAAAGGAGGAACACTGTATTTGATTTTATGAATACTGCTGATGATATTCAGAAACTAAATAGGCAGGAATCCTCTGCCTTTTAGTCACATTTATTGTCTCAAAATCAAGAGTTTACTTGAGTTTTAGATCAGATTTTGGACTAGGACTTTTGCATAAGCAGGAATTGTTAAGATTATGCAGGGAGATTAAATGTATTTTTCATGGTGAGATGGACATGAGTTTCAGGGGTACAGGGACTGAATACTATTGTTTGAACATAAAGTGACCCTGAAACTCAAGTTGGTGCAGAAATTTTCAGATATGAAATGATGAGATTATAAAAATGGTAACCTCAGCAGTGGATTAATTCACTTGGTAGATTTTATAATTGGATGGATTAACTGGGTGGTGACTTTGGGCATACTGGGCAATCCTTGAGGAAGTTAGGCAACATTTCCTTGAGATTTCTACCTTGTCCCTGTGGCTTCTTAGGAACCATGAGATGAGCAGCTTCTCTTCTCCATGCCCATCTGCATTGGGCCATTTTGGATCAGAGAAAGGGAATCAAATCAGACAACCGTGAATTGAACCAAACCTCTGAAGGTGAGAGCCCAAGCCAACATGTCCTCAAAAGAAAGAAAGAAAAGTGAAAAATGTTTAACTCTTCCATGAGTATTGTCCAGTCCAAGCCTCAAACCTCATTCTGCTAACTCAGGTTCTGAGCTCCTTCCTATGGCCATGTCCACAGGTTCACATGCTTCTCTCACCCCAGCCCAGGCCTTCTCTTTTGGGTGGCCTGCAACCTCAGCTGCCCCAAGCTCAACAAGTTTCCAAACTAATGAGGTTGGAAGTTGCTTTAGTCAGATTTTTCCCTTCTCAAACCAGAAACCTGACAAGAACAATAGGCAGACAAGTTTATTTGGCACTCACTGTTCCGAGGTCTCAGTTAATAGTCAGCCAAGTGCATTGCTCTGGGCCCCAGCTGAGGCAGAACATCCTGGAAGAAAGGTTACAGGGAGAAATACCACTTAGGATGAGGTACCATGAAGCCAAGAGAGAGGCACTGCACATAAGATTCAAAATCTATCACTCAAAGGCATGTCCCCAATAATCAACCTCCAGCCACACCTTGCATGCCTACAGTAACCCCCTAGTTAAAGTTCAGGGGATGAATGGACTGATTAGAGATTAGGTGACAACTCATAATCTAATTATTTCATCTCTAAACATTCTTGCATTGTCATACACATGAGCTTTTGGGGGGCATCTTATATCCACATCATAACATTGTGCCCTGACCTCACAGGTGGGCTCATGACCACCTCACAATGTGAAATACATTTAGGCCATTGCAGGAGTTTGCATACGCTTAACATTCCTGGGTTGCTCAAGTCCAAGTTCAATGAAAACTAAGAGTGTGATCCCCTGTACAAATCAAAATCATGTTAAATATATCTAATATACAAAATCACCAAGTAAGCATTTCCATTCCAAAATAAAAAAGAAGAAAAATTTAAAAAGGAAAAAAGTCCCAGGGCATTCAAAGAAGAAATGGGACCAGTATACCAATATCCAGCTGGGAAAATTTATTCTGTATCCCCACATCAAGCACAGGGCACATGGCACTCTGATATTCTCTCCAAAGGGCTGGGGAGCTCCACAGATGGCTTTGTGGGTGCAACCCACATGCCTTCTCTCTGGTCTTGTTTCTGCTTGATCCTGTAGGTTTTCTCAGCAGATGTTCTGTGTTACTGGCATCTCTCAGTCTGAGGGATCTCCAATGGGCCTTCCATTCCTTTCAGTTTCCCAAACATTGCCCTCTCAGAGGCACCCCACAGGGACTCTGATCTTGGCACACTTAGTCTGGCCTCCCAGCATGTCCTTTGAAATCAGGTGGAAGATTCCACAAACCCCCAGCTCATTTCTCCTGCATTCTTGTAGAACCAGCACTGTCATGTCACATGACTAAATCCATCAGGGTCACTCCAAGTTAATTTGGGGAATAAATAAAAACACATACACAGAAAGTATCTTTTCTTTGGGTTCCATTACTGCTCCTCAGCACCAGCTCCCACAAGGGGGGCAAGTAGGCAAAAAAGAGAGCTGGGAGGAGGTGCTGAACACTTTTATTGGGAGAAGCCATTCAAATAAGTCAAGAAGTCAGGTTTACAAAGGACAGGTGAAGATAACTCAACCCCCGTGGGTGATGCCTATACCTGGAGCCATGCCTCATTATCTGAGTGGGCAACACCCAAGGTACTGCAACCTGGCACTGCCAAGCCAAACTGAAGTTAATAATTGGTAAGAACCTGGTGCATCAGGACTTGAAGGCATCTGCATCCCGGGTAGCTCCGACCCAGAACCACAGGGTTGATGTCAACATCTGCCACCATCTTGAAGAGTAACCAAGTCTCCAGGAGCCATGGCTGAGGCGGTTTCTGAGTGTCTAGGGAGGTGACATGGTGAAACAACTCCCTTCACCATCCCAACGCCTATGCAAATAGTCTGATTTCTATATTCCAAAAAAGTTGTATAGAAAATGTGTTTGACAGATTCTCATTAAAGTAATGATCAAAACCATAATATTTATTCTTTTACTCAATAAAAAATAATGCTGGGCTGGGATTCTGGCTCAGTGGTAGAGCTCTGGCCTAGCAAGTGGAAGGCTCTGGGTTTGATACTTAGCACAACATATAAATAAATAAAAAGAAAGGTATTGTGTCCGACTACAACTAAAAAATAAACATTAAAAAAAATGCTGCTCTGCCACCGTGGTTTGGGTGGCGGCGGGCTCGCCGGGAGTTGAGCTGCATGAGAGAAGTGGGACCCTGACCATGACAAGAGAAAGAAGAACCAGTTCAGATTTCAGAGCTTACGTAGAATCACAGTGAAGCATTCTGGACTCAAAATATATTATCAAAGACCATTTCCTGCCACAACTAAAATGCCAGAAAAACCAGGGAGCCATAAACACTGTTGGAAGAAAATGCACTCTCACAGCTATGACTTTCCAGTTATTTTCCAGCAATTTTTATGGGGAACAGGGACAAAAGATCTGTAATTGGTCCAGTAGAAGACTTCAGAAGAAAAGCAAAGAACTTTAGGCATCTGGTATGGCATGGGAGACTCACTAGAAAATTCCTTGGGATTAACTTTATGCTTCTTAACCAATGTACTTCATGCCAAATTGACAGCCGCAGAAACAAAAGGTGATCTTCCTGCCTCATATCTGAGATGAGCACCACCACAATTACTGTGTCCCCCAAGAAACTGCAGAGAAGAGAACAGAAATTACACAAATTGAAGTTGTATCAATTTGCAAGTTTGGATGTGATGTACTATTTGTTATTGCAAATATTGGTTCTTCTGCAAAAATAAGAAGCAGTATCAAACAAGTTCAGAAGAGAGTTAACACATTTGTGACATATATTGGTAATCAGATATTAAGGATTCTGCCATTTTATTAATTGGTTTGTGTTCTATCCTATTGCCAATTTGCTCAGCAATCAATCATGAGTTAGCTAATTTGTATATGGAATAGCAAACAAAAGTTTCACTGAAGAAGTAGTTGATTGATGATACATTGATGGTTTCCATTTATATACAAGCAACTACATGTACCACTATCTGACTTAAACAATTCATGAATTGTACAGTTTTATTCATCTTGTTGCCAATGAAATTTCTGCTTTGTTGGAGGCTTCAGAAAATGTCAAAAACTAATTGGAGGGCTAGGGTTGTGGCTCAAAGGTAGAGTGCTTGCCTACCTTGTGTGAGGCACTGGGTTCAATCCTTAGAACCACATAAAAATAAAATAAAGATATAGTGTCAACCTATAACTAAAAATAAATATTTAAAAAATGCTTACACCCAGGACAATATTGTCTTATTGATGGTTAAGGAAACAATCTATTATACACTGTTAGGTTACTCTAAGGTGATGATTTCCACATTTAACATAAACATATTTCACATCTGTAAGTGGATGACAAAGAAAATATAATTTATGAGAAAGTGTTTGTAGCACAAGTCTTCATACTGCACTTGAACCCCTGAGCATGAGTGTGAACCGATATATCCAAAATTCTGTTGTCATTTGCACATGTCTTGTGTCTGTCCTGGAGCTGTCACCCACTATCCTGAGTAGGATGCTCACCAGGTCCTGCAGGTGCAGCAGCCACAGCACCAGCCCCCATGGAGGGCAGCCTTCAGGTGCAGCAGGAACAGCTACAGAGCCCAGGAGATGCTGGACACCAGGCTGGGCTCAGGGGTACAGTGCAGAGCCTTGGAGGTGGACAGGCAGGCCTGAGCCAAAGCATGGACACTTGTGTGCAAATTCTATTCAGGGCATGATCAGGATGTTCACAGAGACCCATCTCCCCTCATTGCTGAGGGCTCAGGCCCTATAGGCCCTCAAGGGAGTAGCCACATTGTCCTCCCCAGAAAAGCCACTGAGGTACAATTCTATCATCTTACTGCCTGAAGCTGGTCAAGACGCTCCTGCACCCTGACACCACCTACTGCCATCTCATCCCCTAGGGCAACTTCCTCCTCTCTTTGTCTAGTGAGTCCCTCTCACCAGGCATCAGAAATATGGAGAGAGGTCTTCCCAGCATGTCCTGTGCCTTTCTGTCAAGGGAAAACACACAGGATATCACACATGTTTTTAGTCTTCCTTTTTGTGTGACTGTCCCCTGTTGAATCTGAAAGCAGCATCTAGCGTGGCACCATCAGGACCGGGCCTGGCTGCTGAGCTCCTGCTGCCTTCTGCTGCCCTCTACACACCCTGCCTGCCTGGGAGAGCTGTGGGGCAGGGACACAGACCATTCTGTCCCGCAGCAGCCACACTTTCTTCAAGGCACAAGAATCTCCTTCTCCCACCACTGGGGATGAACATCTCCCCATATGCTCCTCCTGCCCAATTGCAGCTGACAATCTGGGGATTCTCAGGAGAGTTAGTTGGGAACAGCTCTAAAATCACATCCTCTCTCCCTTTCCCATTTCTTTTTTCTTGTACCTGGGCTCCTCCTTGCATACCTGCCTAGGTCTTCAAATTCTGTCCCCTCCTATCTGAGTTCCCAACTGTCAGTCCTCACTTCCCACATGGCTGTCCTCATGTGGGTCATAACCCTCTTCTCCTGCACATCCTGGCCCTTGGCCTGCTTCTGGCTCCACTCCTTGGATTCTCATGGGAGAGTCCAAGATGGTGCCTGGTGGTCTTTAGAGACCAGAAAGGAGAGCATCAGATGTTCAGAAGCTGTTCATGTGGCCAACATGGTCCACTTTGAACAGAGTAGACAAAGGAGCCATCCAGCTGCCGAAGGTACCTGTATCCCTCCAGTCAGAGGGAGGCCACCAGCACTTGTGGATGTGTTTGTCCTGCAGCCAGGCAGTCATAGAGCCAGCAGTTCTTCTCTGTGCGGGGCAAGCCAGCAGGGAGGAGCTGCCCATGCCCACCTCTGGAACAGAACTTCTGTCCTCTTAGGGCCCATAACCAATACTTAACTCTGTGACATATCTGTGTAGCTACAGATTCTGAGGTCACCCAGTGTCCTGAGCAATGGTAAGGTCACTGTTCCAGGCAGCAGGAGCACAGGGTCAGCCCTTGAGCTTCATGATCCTCAGTTCTCTGTAGTGGAGACGGAGACATAGCTTCTAGTACAGACATGGGTTTTCAATGTCCAAGCTCACTGTAGCCAGCTTAAGGTCAGCAGACTCTGTGGCCCACAACTGTAATCCCAGCTACTTCAGAGTCTGAGGGAGGAGGATCACAGGTCTAAAGGCAGTGTGGGCCACATAAGTACTGTCCCAAATTAAAGTTTTCAAATACTTGCAGTGTTATTCTGACACTGTCTAGCCAACATGAGGCTCCAACTGATCACCAAAACTAAGCAAACAAACAAAAACTTTCCATTGTACAAATAGGCAAAGTAGTATGTTCATGGTTAAAATATTTGGATTTCTGATGCACATTGTATTTAGACTTCTCAATATAGTTTATATTTTAAATAGCATATACACCGCTTATTTTATTTCTTTTATTTCCAAGCACACTTGAACTCTGGCTGAGAGGATTCACTGGGTGGGTCTTTCTGACCCTCCTCTTTGGATCACCAGGGTTTCTGCCCCAGGACCTGTGAGCTCAGCACTGGGCACAGCCTCCCTGAGAGCCAGGTTCTGTCATGACTCCTGGTGCTTCTCACCTGGCTGTGGGCTCTCAGCTTGGCTTAGCCCCAGGGTGTGGAGCTCCTTTCTTTCCTGGATCCCCTGACAGGCAGCTAATAGGCAGGGCCTCTGCTTCCCCAGGTCCTCTGCCCCATTGTCAGGAAAGCCATGTCCTCACAGCCCAGGGTCAGAGCCCATAACTCTTGGGTGGCACCAGCCTGAGCTCAGCCTGTTGAGCCCCTGCCCCAGCCTCTCCCATTTAGTCCAGGCCTGAAGGACTGAGCTGAATTTTAATGCACAGACCTTATTTCCACAACTCAAACCAAGGTTGTCACCAGAAAAATTATGACTTACCTCTATTTGCATCCTCAGGTCCTGGCTTGCACCAATCCTCCAGACAGAGATTCCTTGGGTTCCCACTTTCCTTCTGAATTCCACATGAAGCATAGTGAGGCTCACAGGGCAAAGCTCTCACCCTTGCTCAGCTTCCATCCCCCTCCTCCATTTTACTGAGCACCAGCTCTATGGTGCTGTGCATGGTGAGGACAAGCGAACCTCTCCCCAATCCAGGCAGGAACAGGGATAGGGGCACATTGGATCAGCTCAGGGACCTATGAGAGCAGAGAGGGGTGGGTTTGGTTTCTGAGAGGTTTATGGTTCCTCATGAGCAGAATGGAGCTGAAGCCCTTGGACGCTCTTCTCCATGGCTCATACATGTGTCTTCCTTGGCCCAGGAGGAATGAAACCCAGGTTTGAATGTCCAATGTGCTGGGGATGGAAAACAAAGAGGGAACCTGAGTCCTTTCTGCTTTCTCTGAGCTATTGCAAATCCTCACACACTCCAACATTCTTAGTTGATTTATTTCTTAAACCTTCCCTGGAGGGATAAATGAAACTCAAACTTGCTTCTAAAATCATTCTTACTTCTCCAGAAAGGATGCTTAAGTGAAACACATGTCTGGACTTGAGCCCTGCTGCTCAGGAGGCAGTGTCCTGTGTTAAGTGTCTGGGGAGACTGAGGCAGGCAGGCCTGAAATCAGGTTAGGTCCTTTCCTCCCCTGGCATCTGAGTCAGTCTAAGCCAGTTTCAAGTGAAACCCAAATGTCTCCAAAGACTTAAAATTCCACTCTCTTCTTGTGTGTATCGCTCTTACCTTACACATGAAAAATTAATCTTTTTTGTTTTTTCTTAATCCTGCTGTATTCCAAGGTCCTTTAATGGAATCAACATTAGGAAACAATACAGTCAGGCATGGTGGCACATGCCTTTAACCTCAGCAGCTTAGGAGGCTGAGGCAGAAGGCTCACAAATTTAAAGTCAGCCTCTGCAAACAAGCAATGTTCTAAACAGCTTAGCAAGACTCTGTCCTCTCTCTCTCTCTCTCTCTCTCTCTCTCTCTCTCAAACGCACACACACACACACACACACACACAAAACAACAACAACAACAACAACAAAAAGCTATATGTATATATATACATATATGTCTGAAGATGTTGATCAGTGGATTGCAACTCTGGGTTAAATCCTGGATAGCCCACTGGAAAAAAGGAAGAAAAAAAAGAAAGAAAGAAAGAAAGAAAGAAAGAAAGAAAGAAAGAAAGAAAGAAAGAAAGAAAGAAAGAAAGAAAGAAAGAAAGAATTATAGACCATTCTTTGAAGAATGAAGAGAGCAATAAGTTAAAACTCACAGGAAAGTGATCAAATCTATTCTATGGCTCCAGGGTAAGCATGTATACTGTAGAAAAATTTATGTTGTCCTATTCTGACCTGCAACACCTGGGGACATGGGCCTGTGCTGAGTGACATATGAGCCAGCCCTGCACAGTCTGCTCGGCCCTGCTGAATTGCATGTGCCCACAGCACAGCCCACTGCCCTGAGCACTTCGTAAGAGGCTGCTCACACCTTGTGCAGTTCAGTTCCTGTCAGGACACTGTATGGCCATGAGGGCCCCTGCTCAACTCCTGGTGCTCCTGCTGTTCTGCCTCCCAGGAAAGGAGGGACAACACTGAGCATGTACTAAATGCACTATGGTCAGTGCTGACTACCCCTGCCCATAAGTTCTTTAACTGCATGTCTAATTATTTGAAACTTTGTTTGATTTTGTCATTTCAAATATCAGCTGCCAAATGTGACATCCAGATGGCACAGTCTCTATTGTCCCTGTCTAAATCTTGAGGAGAGAGAGTCACCATCACTTGCCAGGCAAGTGAGTACTTTAGTGATGATTTATACTGGTACCAATAGAAACCAGGTCAAGCTCCTAAGCTCCTCCTTTATGATGCAACCAGTTTGCAATCTGGGGTCCCCTCGAGGTTCACTGGCAGTGAATCTGGGACTGATTTCACTCTCACCATCAGCATCCTGGAGCCTGAAGATGCTGCTAATTATTACTGTCAACAGAGTTGGGATTCCCCTCCCACAGTGACACAGGTCATGACAAAAACCTCCCAGGGAGCAGAAGTGTGAGGCTGGGCTGCCTCCACCTGCTGAGGGCACTGCTCAGAGGCAGTCAGGACCTAAGGGTCACTAGGAAGTTTTCCTTGAAGGAAACTGGGAGCCCCTCTGCACTCTTACTC
Source organism: Ictidomys tridecemlineatus (assembly GCF_052094955.1). Lineage (NCBI taxonomy): Eukaryota > Metazoa > Chordata > Mammalia > Rodentia > Sciuridae > Ictidomys > Ictidomys tridecemlineatus. The sequence goes on along the minus strand of NC_135488.1, from coordinate 20,591,289 downwards.
TCTTTCCCCTGCTAAACACTAGCAAACAGACATGAGAATGTTCCTCATTTTAAAATAAAGAACATGCATCAGTGCACCTAGGAGAGGTGCAATGGCATAGATATTGGTTCAAACCACAGTAGAAATCACAGTAGTTATGACAAGCAGAAGTTGCCCCCCACCCCCTCATACTTAGTACTGAGATTAAACTCCGAGTATTTAACCACTGAACCACATCCCCAAGTCTATTTTATATTTTATTTATTATTAGAGACTGGATCTCACAGCATGGCTTAGCACCTCACTTTTGCTGAGGCTGGCTCTAAACTTGTGATCATCCTGCCTCAGATGCCCGATCTGCTTTTAGGGCTGCACCACCATGCCTGGCACAAGCAGAGGTTTATAAAAAAAAGAGAATGGAAATATGAATGACAGCTTCCTGAATATTTAATGGGATAAATAATTGTATGCATTTGTGTGTTGCAATGTGAGATTTCCAAACCTGCATTTTGTGATCACGAAATCACATAATTAGTACATTCGTTACACTATATATTTATCAAACATTTATGGTGAATCTTTCCATCCCCAGTGACTTTGACAATAAAAGACACAGATCTAGACACGGGGATGCTCTGTTCCTCCCCCAGCAATCAGTGTCATCTGCCACAGAAGGTGGGAACCTCTACCCATGAAGCCCTTGACTCTCTGGGACCCTCTTCTCAATTATCACTTTTGAATCTCTGGTTGTCTGCTAGTCATTTGTCCTCATCTACAAGAAAGATCAGTGATATGAGCTGGACATCTGTGTTCCTTACAGAATCTGTCCCAGTGATAGATGCAATAGGGTCAGCTCCCTGAGCAATAGTGAAGATTAGCAGTGAAGCCTCATGGGACCCAGAGTCTAAAACCCTAACCATGTTATGCCTAAGATCGACCAGTAGATGGCAGACAAGCCCAGCCAACCAGTCACCTTGTCTTAGAAATATCCGAAATATTCGAAAACAGAGTGGACCACAGCACACAGCATGCTCCTCAAACACAGAGTCCACCTAGCAATGGTCCCCCTAGTCCACAGTCACATCCTCGGTGCTCTGGGTGACTCTATTCTACTGCACCTTATTGTAGAGCAAGCTGAGCCTTTCTAGTCCTAATTTTCCATATCCAAAAAACTCAGAAGCCTAAAGTTTTGGAATAAATTCCAGTAGATTTTGGATTTTTATATGGGAATGATCAGTTAGTAAATGATAAAAAGTTTCCAGAATCTGAAGAAACACTTCCAGGTTTCCACATTTAGAAAATGGATCTTCAACCTGTGTTCTACTTTGCATCATTACAATGTTTGACAATGAGCACATGCAAACAGGAACATCATGGACCAAGATTATGTGCAACTATAATGCCTTAAAATATTTAAAATATTCCGAATAAATTTATTAGCCCAAAATTGATTTAAAAATACCCCTATTTTCTAAAACACTGTTTTAGGAAATGTGCCTCTTGTGCATTTCCAGAGACCCTAAAAAAGAAAGCTGAAGGAATTCTAGTGCAGCAGACCCCAAGTGGAGGTGGTGGGCTTTTTTTTGTTAGTCATTTGACAAATATTATAGAGAAGGTTAAAAGACAAAACAAGGGTCCCCTGAGCAGGAAGGCTGGGACATGGCCTGTGAGGGTTTCCTGAGGTGATGGTTTGAACGTAACTGGTGAGAAAAGTAAAGTGATCAGCTCTAGTGGCTGTGATGGGCAGTCCAGTAGATATTTTATTGCAGATCAAGACAAATAAGTAGAATTCAAGAGCTGAGAGAAGGTAGTGAAGATACCGCCCAGAGCCCAGTGAGGCTGTGGGGAGAAATTAAGGCTGAATCCTGTTGGTCTCAGAGAAGCTGCTCTTTGACAGTTGTGAGGAGCATTTTCATGGTGGAGACAATGATATCATAAAAAGAACAGAGGTGTTGAGTTTCTTTGGTCAAGGGATCATCTTAATTAACTAGAAGTTACACCTGCAAGGAGGGTACTGCTAGTGTCAGAGCTTCACTGATATGGAATGTGAGTTGAGGGCAGCTGCAGAAAACTCCACCCATGTCCCTTGATCTGTGGGACAGCTCTGTCCCCAACCTGATGGCCTAACTCAGGGCCAGCATGAGAGCTAGGCAACTGGGTGGACACTTTTCAGCTGTGGTGAAGCAGTCACAGCTGGATGATGGGGATTCCATGGGAACATGGAGCAGCGTCAGTGCAGGAGCTTCCTGGAGACAGAGGAAGGTCAGGAGAGCAAGAGTTCACCTGCTGGAGGATGTGGCAGATTTACAGGTGACAGTTGTCTCCTGTTAAGGAGAGAAGGCCTGAGCAGGCTGGCAGTGTGCATGTGCAGGCAGGATGGTCACAGAGTACAGAGGATCATGGGAGGCAGAGCTCTTTCCTGCTGGACAGCACCACCATCTGCCTCAGGAACCTGGAGCCAATCACCAAGGAGCTCAGAGCCTGTCCTGCACCTCTCTGCACTTGAAGTTTCCTTGCAGCTACAATCGCATTGCAGGAGAGTGTTGCTCTTCACTAAATTTTACAAGGGTGAAGTTTCTTGCTCCTCCAATCCCTTCCTAGGGTCAGAGCCATATCAGTGCCTGGGCCAGATCCCCCGGGGAGCTCTGCCTCAGAGAGACCCACAGGGAGCTCCTCTGCCTCCTGTTCCCCTGGCTCCCAGCTGAAGAGAACATGTGATGGTTCTGCATGTCTGTGTAAACCCCTTCAATGCTTTGGACCCTTTTTCCAGCATGCTGGATCAGCAAGCCCAGTGACCAAAACTGCAGTGATTCAGTTCTATTGTGGAGACTGTGGTTAGACCCTAATTGAACAAGAAATGATTCAGTCTTAGTTCTAATTCAAGTTTCAATTGACAAACTGTGCTGACACAGACTCGGTGAGAATCCTGTCTGTCTCCAGGGGAATAGCAAGGTGGAGTGTGGGCAGTTAGTGACCTTGGCATCAGCAGAAGCCTGGGAAGACCCCTGGAGGCCTCAGCTGTGCTGCAACCTGCAGGCCCAGTGGTGTCTCAGCCTAAGGTGCAGTGGGTCATCGAGAGACTTCCCCCTAACCATCAGCATCCTGGAGCTGAGATGGTGCAGTTAATTACCCTCAGGAAGGCCACAGTGGCCTCCAGAGCAACCCAGATGATTCCAGAGGGAAATAATAGCTGCCGTCTGCCTTCAATCTCTTTCTGCCAGTGCATAACTGTTCTCTCTAGTGACATAAAAGCAGACTTCTGCAGTTTTCTGCTTCTTTTGACCCATGGAAGTGAGAATGTAGGAGACAGCAACTTAGCTTAATTCATGTAGGAAAGATGCTTGGTCCCTTATGCCCTCTTTTGCTTCCCAAGGGACATGGCAGAGACAAAACACTATGGGAAGTTCTTAGTGTTATCTGTAGGGTAGTAGGAGGAAATGGAGAGTCAGGAAGATTCATAAACACCCAGGGCTCTTCTCAGAGTTAACAGTGACTACACAAGCCAAATCATATGCCAGGGTCCCTGCATACAGGGTCCTGACCCGATGATGGCTTCCTCTGTCATAGACAGAGGAATGATGTTAATGATGGGTGCAGCAATTCTCAGGTCCTGCTAACAGGTCATTTCCTCTGCATTCCAGGATAAGGCCTTGGGACACTTCTCTGTATTGTGATCTGGAATATGAGGGTCCCAGCTCCTTTTGGCTTTGAGTCTGCAGAATTCATCCAGCTATGTCTTCTCCTGAACCCAGAGCAGGACTCAGGGCTTCATGGAAGTGGGGATTTGTGAACACTCAGACTCTTCTGGAGTCAGTGTCCTGTGCCCATTCACAGGACCTTATATCCTAACAATATGTTTTGTGTCTCTTTTTCCTCTGACAAACCAGAATTTATCTATTTGCTAGGACCCAACAGTGGAAATTTTGAAATCAGATAAAACAAGGACGTATCTGAATATAAATTCACTAACAAAGTATTTCAGGCATTTTTCAGAAACACCATTCAGAATCCACTCAAGGATGGTTTGAAACAGGCTTTCCCACAATAGACCTGGGCATAAGAGGCAGCTTTTGTTACATTCACAAGCTCATGATTCTTTATATTGACCCTGAAACCCTTCTCAGACAAAGCATGTGACTTGTGAAGATGACAATAACCTTCTACACCCCTGTGAAAGTCCCCCAATATATTTCTTACTATATAACAAATAAGCAGCTTCTCCATTGTCTGTAAACTCTGCTGCTGCACCCTAGTGGGGAAGCCAATCTGAGCTTCCTGCTCCTGGTCTCCTTGCCAGTTTACCTCATAGCTTAGACTTTTTTTTTCTAAAAACTGATGTCACACTGCTTTCCAAATTAGCTGCACCAATTTGCAGTCCCACCAACAATGAACAAGTGTACCCTTTTCCCCGCATCCTCTCCAGCACTTGTTGTTGTTGGACTTCATGATGGCTGCCAATCGTACTGGAGTGAGATGGTATCTTACAGTGGTTTTGATTTGCATTTCTCTGACTGCTAGAGATGGTGAGCATTTTTTCATGTACTTATTGATTGATTGTATGTCCTCTTCTGAGAAGTGTCTGTTCAAGTCCTTGGCCCATTTGTTGATTGGGTTATTTGTTATCTTATTGTCTAATTTTTTGAGTTCTTTGTATACTCTGGATATTAGGGCTCTACCTGAAGTGTGTGGAGTAAAGATTTGTTCCCAGGATGTAGGCTTCCTTTTTATCTCTCTTATTGTTTCTTTTGCTGAGAAAAAACTTTTTAGTTTGAGTAAGTCCCATTTGTTGATTCTAGTTGTTAACTCGTGTGCTATGGGTGTCCTATTGAGGAATTTGGAGCCCGACCCCACAGTATGTAGATCATAGCCAACTTTTTCTTCTATCAGATACCGTGTCTCTGATTTAATATCAAGCTCCTTGATCCATTTTGAGTTAACTTTTGTGCATGGTGAAAGAAAGGGATTCAGTTTCATTTTGATGCAAATAGATTTCCAGTTTTCCCAGCACCATTTGTTGAAGATGCTATCTTTCCTCCATTGCATGCTTTAAGCCCCTTTATCAAATATAAGATAGTTGTAGTTTTGTGGATTGGTTACTGTGTCCTCTATTCTGTACCATTGGTCCATCCCCCTCTTCTGGTACCAGTACCATGCTGTTTTTGTTACTATTGCTCTGTAGTATAATTTAAGCTGGGAATGGAACCACCATTTGACCCAGCTATTCCCCTTCTTGGTCTATTCCCTAAAGACCTAATAAGAGCATGCTACAGGGACACTGCTACATCGATGTTCATAGCAGCACAATTCATGATAGCAAGATTGTGGAACCAACCTAGATGCCCTTTAATAAATGAATGGATAAAAAAATGTGGCATTTATACACAATGGAGTATTACTCTGCATTAAGACATGACAAAATCATAGAATTTGGAGGAAAATGGATGGCATTATAGCAGATTATGCTAAGTGAAGCTAGCCAATCCTTAAAAAAAAATGCCAAATGACTTCTTTGATATAAGGGGAGTAACTAAGGACAGAATAGAGACGAAGAGCAGGATTAGAAGATTAACATTAAATAGGGATGAGAGGTGGGAGGGAAAAGGAGAGAGAAGGGAAATTGCAGGGAAAGGGAAGGTGATCCTCAGGGTTATACAAAATTACATACAAGAGAAAGTGAGGGGTAAGGGAAGAATAATACATGTGGAATAAATGTTTTACAGTAGAGGTGGTCGAGAGAAAAGAGGGTAGGGGAGGGGAGGGGAGGGGGGATAGTAGAGGATAGGATAGAGAGCAGAATTCATCAGACACTAGAATGGCAATGTGTAAATCAATGGAAATGTAACTGATGTAACTGATGTGATTCAGCAATCTGTATACGGGGTAAAAATGGAAGTTCATAACCCTTTTGAATCAAATTGTGAAATATGATATATCAAGAAAGATGTATTGTTTTGAACGACCAACAATAAAAAAAAGAAAAAAAAGTCATCTAAATCACACAAAAAAAAATTAATAAAAAAAATAAAAACTGATGTCACCATATAGACCTCTGTGTGCACCAGGCAGTGAGCCCTTTGTTGGTGTTAATTGCTTTCATAGAAAAGGTTCTGGTTTACAGAACAGGCAGCCTATGGAGTCCAGGTCACTAGAGGAACAAGTCCCAGGAGACCACTCCTCATGAATCTCTGCAAATACTTCCAGGAGGAAATAGACAAACCTAATCCCTGCCCCAAGCACCACAGAGCTTCCCGTCTAGGCTTTTATCTCCTGGGCAACGAGACTCCATTTGCCAAAGTATGAAAGTCAGGCTGCTTCTCTTCAGGGACAGAAAGGGGCCTTAGCTCTTATGCCAGCTCCCCTGGGTCTGAGGATGCTGCACCCAGCACACTATGTGTTCATGAGAACCACAAGTGGGTCACAGGAAGGCCTGGGTCAGTCCAAGGTCACCTGCAGAACTGTTGTGCACACACTTCCCCCAGCCTTTCTTTCTGTGGGCTTCATGGACACAGAGCAATAATGACCAAAGAGGACTCAGGGACTTTGTACATGAGTGGTGGCTGAAATCCTGTCCCCTCTGTCATGTCCTATCCCCACACAGTGCAATTATAGGCAAAAGACCCCACAGGAAAACACACACAAGAATGTGCATGAGCAAGCTGGACTGTCCTGTAGGGAAAAGTTGTTCACTAGGTCCCCAAAATTTGGTCTCACATTCACCATTGATGGGCAGCAGGTGGACCAGGATCCATGGCCCCTCATCTAGGTGGGAGAAGGTGCTCGCCCTGCAGGTCCTCCTCAGGTCAGTGGCCCAACCTATGGGGTCTGTGACTCAGACTCATGGTTGGTCACATCCATAGTCCTGGCTCCAGAAATGAGATGAGCATGGTCTAGAGCCCAGCTCTTCAGGAGCTGAGGACTCTACCAGTTAAACAAGAGAAGGTGGAAATCAGTGCTTCGCATAGATTTTGGCTACCAGCTGCCCTCAGGATGGAGAAGTTAGTCCTTCCTTCCTAGGGTCATGTGAGGATGAGGTGAAGACCTGAGGCCACACCCCCCACCTCAGCAGGACTCCATACAGACAGCTCTCATCCCAAAACTGCAGTGTACCTGTAGCCAGGACATGGACATTAGTGCCCTGTCCCCTCTCATCTCCATGGCATTTCACATGTGCCCAGTCACCGCCTAGTGTCTTCTGTAGCAAATGGTCCAGTGGAGACCCACCAGATGCTGTGGAGCCAGATCTCCTCAGCCTCCTTCAGCCTGGGGTGGCAGCCTCTGCTTCCTTGGATCTCGGGGTCCTGTCTCTGTTGAAGGTGCTTCACAGTGGCCCTATAGAATACCCTCACAGAGTATGCAGTGTCCCTCAGGACTGAATTCTGCTCCTGCATCCAGCATTGTGGTCACTCTGCTGCCATAAATAAGGCCCCCACTGGGAAACTTCACATCAAAAATGGACTTTCCCATGACTGTAGGATCTCAGGCCAACATCAAGTCACCAGCAGGTCATTCTGCTCCCCCTTGACTCTCAGGTGGCCATTCTCCTGTGTCACATGGCTTCCTGGTGTCTCTGAGACCTTATTTCCCCTTCCTATAGGGACACCAGTAACACTGCATTAGACCTATACCCACAATCTCACTTTTATATAATTACCTGTGTCTCACCCTCACCAAGATTGTCACTATTTCATCTGGACACCACACATGTCTTTCAAGGAAAAAAAAAATGTTTACACTCAGGACAACATAGTGGTAGTTATGGTTAAGGAAATAACCTATTTTACACTGTTGGGTTACTTCAAGGTGATGATTTCCATTTTAAACACAACAATATTCCATAGCAGAAAGGGGAAAAGTAATTTGTGGGAAGATGTTGGTGGCACAAGCCTTCAGATTGCACTTCTACATGTATGCACACCTATGAACACACACACATCATTGATTCTATGGATGTCACCAACACAGGCCCTGTGTGTGTCCTGGAGCTACTACACCCTTTCCTGAGCAGGATGCTCACCGGGCCCTGCAGGTGCAGCAGTCACAGCACCAGCCCCAAGGGAGGGAAGCCTCCAGGTGCAGGAGGAGCAGCTGCAGAGCCCAGAGATGCTGGACACCAGGCTGGGCTCACGGGGGGGGGGGGGACAGTGCAGAGCCTTGGAGGAGGCCAGGAAGGCCTGAGACAAAGCATGGACATTATGTGCATTATGTGCAAAGTCTGTACAGGACATGGCTAGGATGTCCACAGAGACACATTGTTGCTCTTGCTGAGGGCTCAGGCCCAAAAGAACTCCCAGGGAGTGGCCACCTCGTCCTCTGCAAAACACACACGAAGGTACTGTGCTGCTCTCCTGATTGCCAGGATAGTAGTAAAATCCCTCCCAAACATTCTGCACCTTGACACCACCTACTGCCTCCTGATTCCCCAGGACACTTTCTTCTGCCTTTGTCCAGTGATGTCCCTCTCACTATTCATCAAAAATGTAGAGAGAGCACTCACTTCTAGTAAAGTGAGAACATACAGGTTGTCACTCATGTTCATCTTTCTTTCTGTGTCTCAAGACAGAGGTCACTGTCCCTTACAACTCACCTAGAGCATTAGCATCATCGAGCCTGGCACCCTCAGAACCAGGCCTTGCTACTTAGCTCCTGCTGCCTCCTGCTGCCTTCTGCACATCCTGCCTGCCTGGGAGGGCTGTGGGCAGGGACACAGGTAATGCTGGCCACCAGCAGCCACACTTCCTTCAAGGAACTTGAAATTCTTCCTGTCCCCACTAGGGGACAAACCTCCACTCAGATGCTATTTATGCACAGGGCTACTGACAGTCTGAAGACTCTCAGGGGAGAAGATTGGGAACAGCTCTGAAGTTACACCCTCTCTCCCCCTCCCATCCCTTCTCCCTGAATTCTGGGCTCTATTCTGCCCTCCTGCCTGGGTCTTCTCTGTCCTGTCCCCTTCTACTCTGAGTTCACACCTGTCATTCCTCACTTCCCACATGGCTGTCCTCATGTAGTTCACAACCCTGTTCTCCTGCACATCCTGGCCCTTGGGCTACCTCTGACTCTACTACTTGGATTCTCATGGGAGAGTCAAATTGTGGTGCCTGGTGGTCTTCAGAGACCAGAAATAAGAGCAGCATATGTTCAGCACTTTACGTGTGGATGCCATGATCCTCTGTTAGCAGAGTCCCTACATCATGTCAGCTGTGACATTCCAGAGGCACCTCTGTCTGTCCAGTCAGAGGGGTGACCAGCAGCTGCTGTGAATGTGTTGTCCTGTGTCCATGCAGTCATTGAGCCAGCTCTTCTGCCCTGTGTGGAAGAAGCCAACAGAGAGCAGCTGCCCTTGATCAACTCTGGACATGGAGATTCTATTTGGGACACAGAACACCTGCCGGTCTCTATGACACTTGCTTCTCTCTGTTACTGGAGCCCATTATGTGCCCCAGTGTCCTGAGCAATGGGAAGGTCACTGTTCCAGGCAACAGGAGGATCCTATGCAGGTCCTGAACTTCATGGTGCTCATGCTCAGTCCTGAGAGTGGAGAGGCAGCCGTGGGTTTAGGCAAGAGATGCCAGCTTTACCTGCCCAGGCTCAGGGTGTCTGCACTTAGAGTCCAATGGGCAGGGCGGCACACGCCTATAGTCCCAGACACCTTTAGACCGAGCAAGGAGGACTGTAGTCTCAAGGCCACCCCAGGAAAACTATAGAAACAATGGGTATGAATAAAATGAAACTGATTTGGCTGTAGTTCATGCTGGCCTAGCATGTAAGAGACTTTGTGTAGATCACCAGAACTGACAAAGTAACAAAGGGAAAAAATAAATATAAAAACTCATTTTTGAAAAGTTAAAAAATATCTGTATGCAGACATATACTCATACTAGAGATGCAGAGGAAACACAGGTATATCCACATAATTTATCTCCTATACATTCTATATGTGGCATATAATATTCCTTTCATTCATTTCTAAGCAATTTGAACTCTGGCTGAGATGAGGCTCTGGTGGGTCTTTGCTGATCCTCCTCTCAGGTCCAGCAGGATCTCTGTCAAGGACAGTGGGCTTAGCACAGAGTGCAGCCACCCCACAGAGCAAGGCCCAGCACTAACTCCTGGACTCTGAACCTCCCCTGTCTGTGGTCTCTCAGCTTGGCTCAGCCCCAGGGTGTGGAGAACCTTTCTTCCCTGGATCTGTTGCCCACAGCCTGAGGGCAGGGCCTCTGCTTCCCCAGGTCCTCAGCCTCACTGCTAAGTGAAGTTAGTCAATCCCTAAAAAACAAATGCCAAATGTCTTCTCTGATATAAGGGGGGCGACTCTAAATGGGTAAGGGAGAAAAAGCATGAGAAGAAGACTATCACTAAATAGGTAAGAGAGGTGGGAGAGAATGGGAGGGAGAAGGGGAATTGCACAGAAGATGGAAGGAGACCTTAATTGTTATACAAAATACAGGTATGATGATGTGAGGGAAAAAAAGAAATGTGTCACATTAGATTGGATAGAGAGAAGTGATGGTGGGGGAGGGGAGAGGGAGGGGGATAGGAAGGGCAGCAGAATAAAGTAGACACTAGTATTGCTGTATGTATATACGTGTCTTTATAACCAATGTGATTCTGCAATCTGTACACTTGGAAAAATGAAAAACTATACCCATTTGATTCAAATGTATGATATGTCAAGATCATTGTATTGTCATGAGAAACTAATAAGAAAAATATTTCATTGTAGTATCCCTTCCCTAAGGAACTTAGCAAAAGTACAGGGATATTTAAAATAGAGTGAAGCTTTTAAACTTTCTCCTTTCCCTTTAATTTACTGCTCACAAGCTCAGTCCTGCTGTTTGTGGTAGGAACAGGTGAGCCCTCCCATACCAGGGCAGGGGGAAGTATCAGGAGACAACTATTGATCCCAGAAATGATGTATAACTGAGGGAGGCAGGGGCTGGGGCTCTGCCTCAGAGGTAGAGAACTGTGCAGTATGCACCAGGCCTTGGGTTCAGTCACCATTACCAAAGGGAGAAATTAAAGAAAAAAATGAAACAAAAGAAAAGAAAAAGATTGTGAACAGTTATTGAAAAGGTTTTTTATAACTCTTAGAAGAGCAGGGGTTTTATTTCTGGAAAACGTACAAAAGGACCTGATAGAGGACATGATGTTTAGCAAAACTGGAGCCCTCTTTAGATCTTGAGGCATTACTAGGACTTAAAACACATGTGGTAACACTGGTAAAGCAGAATTATACACAGAATCTGGATCTTTACTGTGTTTACTAAGATGCTGACCATGCCCTAATTCTCCAAACTTCAAATTCTAAAGTTTTTAAAATCTCTATTGTTTATAAAATTATTGTTACTTATCCTGAAAGATAGTTAAGTTGAAGATCCTGGCTGGCCTTAGACCTGCTGGTCTGGAGAAGATGAGCACCATGATAGGTATAAGTGTGCTCTGTGGGACTCTGAGGCAGAGAGGGCTGGGTCCATGGGTGGGTCCCTCCTTCCCTGATTCTTACCCATGCTGTGGCAATATCCAGAAACACCAAACACCTCAGTGAGTTTATACATCTTCCTCTCTTTTTGTCTTTATTTCTGTTTTTACCTCCAAAGATAAATTCTATCCCCTTGCTTCTGTAATGCCTCCTCCTCCTCCAAGGATCACCAACACAGAACTGTGCTCAAGACACAAGGACAGCCTGTCCTCAACCAGAAAGTGAATACAGATCACCTCTCACAGCTCAGGGGGCTGACTATATCCTGTGGCCCCAGGGAACCATGTTCACCCCAAGCAAATATGAGCTGCCCTAGTCTGACCTGGAACACCTGGACACACTGAGCCTGTGTTGATTGACCAGGAGGAGCCTCCCTGCAGCTGTACCCAGCCTACCAAGCCTTGATGATTTGCATGTGCCCACAGCACAGCCCACTGCCCTGAGGACTTCTTCAGTGGCTGCTCACACCCTGTGCAGGAATCAGTCCCAGTCAGGACACAGCATGGCCATGAGGGCCCCTGCTCAGCTCCTGGGGCTCCTGCTGCTCTGCCTTCCAGGTAAGGAGGGACACTAATGGGGATTTCCTAATCAGAGTGTGGTCATTGCTGCCTGGCTATACAGGAAAGTGCTCTTGTAACATCACTACTTACAAGGATATTCCATTTATGTTTCAATGGCAGGTATCATATGTGACATCAGGATGACCCAGTCTTCATCCTCCTTGCTTGTGTTTCCTGGAGACAGAGTCACCATCACCTGTAGGGACAGTAAAATAATTTTCAGTGGTTTCAGCAGAAAACAGGACAAGCTCCTAAACTCGTCATCTATAGTGCATCCAACCCGCAATCTGGAGTACCCTCAAGGTTCAGTGGCAATGGATATGGGACAGATTTCACTCTCACCATCAGCAGCCTGGAGCCTGAAGATGTTGCCCCTTATCACTGTCAACAGAGTAACACTGTCCTTCCCACAGTGATACAGGCCAAGACATAACCTCTCAGGGAGCAGAAGTGTTAGGCTGGGATGCCCCAGCAGCTCCTCCTGCTGCCTTCACCTCCTGAGGGTACTGCTCAGCTGCAGCCCGGCTCTGAGGTCACTTGGGGGTTTGCTGGAAAGGCCCAGGGAGGCTCCTCTGTGGCCTTACTCATTTTGTTCCTCCTTAGCTTCAGAAATGCAGGCCTGACAATGTGTCTACTGATGGAATTAGGTGGATATCAGTACACTTCTCTGGGGTGGGGTTACGATATCAGACACAGAGTTTGAAGAATACATTTGTATTTTCCCATATTTATTGGATTAAATACTCATAATATCCTGGTTATGATTTACTTAGAATAGTAAAAGAGCCTGTCCCTTCCTCCACAATCATCTGTGGGCTCAACATTGTCCCATTAAGCTAATGGATGGACTGACCTGAGATGCAGATAGAACCGAGGACTTCAGGCCAGTTCTCTGTGAGACCATCACCTGTGTTTTCCTGATACATCTCAATGGTTCTCTGATGCCCAAGGTGGGGAAAAGGGCCACCACCTGTCAAAGCAAAGCACTGGAGACATGACTTTCTCTGAAATGAGGGGGTGTTTTGTACATTTACAGGTGTTTCTCTGATCAGCACCATGTCCTAGAATAAGCTCCTGCAAGGACCAGTAGAGAGGCTCCACAGCAGCAGGAAACCTGTGCAGGGGACATGGTGTTGTTGTAAAGGAATTTGGGGAAGGAAAGTTGGGGCACCTTGTTGGAAACTACACTGAAAGAAGATCCTAATTGATAAAGAAAAGGAATGAGGACTAGGTGCCTGGATTTGGTCTTTTCATTCATGGGCACAAGGGTGACCAGGATCAAGGTGCTCCACATGCAGGTAGAGGAAGTACAACACTGACAGGTTTCCCTATGACAAAGGTTGAAGGTTTGGATACCTGAAGATTAGACTTACATTGCTCAACAACAGTGTCCTCATGGCCCCAAGACAGGATGGACAGGCTCTATCTTCTGAGCTCTTCCCGATGGTGGGCACCATGTCTCACTGACTGAGGAATAAGGGAAAAACACTGCATTTGGTTATATGAATACTGCTGATGATATTCTGAAGCAAATGGGCAGAAATCCTTTGCCTATTAGCCACATTTATTGTCTCACAATCAAGAGTTCACCTTGAGTCTTAGATCAGAATTTGGACTAGGAGTTTTGCATAAGCAGGAATTGTTAAGATTATGGGGACTCTTGCAAGGAGAGTAAATGTATTTTTCATAGTGACATGATCATGAGTTTCAGGGGTACAGAGCAGAATGCTATTGTTTGAATATAAGGTGGCCCCAAAACTCAAGTTAATGCAGGAATTTTCAGATATGAAATGTTGAGATTATGAAAATGGTAACCTCAGCAGTAGATTAATCCATTTAGTGGTTTTATAATTGGATGGACTAACTGGATGGTGACTCTGGGCATTCTAGGCATTCTTGGAAGAAGTTAGGCCACATGTCCTTTAGAAGTCTACCTTGTCCCTGTGACTTCTTAGGAACCTTGAGATGAGCAGCTTCTCTTCTCCATGCTCATCTGTCATGGGGCTCACTTTGGACCAGAGGAATGGAATCAAATCAGACAACCATGAATGAACCGAACATCTGAAGGTGTGAGCCCAAGCCAACATGTCCTCAAAAGAAAGAAAGAAAAGTGAAAAATGTTTAACTCTTCCATGAGTATTTTCCAGTCCAAGCCTCAACCCTCATTTAGCTAACTCATATCCTGAGCCCCCTCCTATGGCATGTTCACAGGTCCACATGCCCCACTCACCCCAGGCCAGGCCTTCTCTCTCGGGCGACCTCCAAACCCAGCTGCCCCAAGCTCAACAAGCTTCCACCCTAACAATGTTGGAAGTTGCTTTAGTCATTTTTTCCCTTCTGGGACCAGGAACCTGACAAGGACAATAACAGGACAAGTTTATTTAGGGCTCACTATTCTGAGGTCTCAGTTAATAGACAGCCAAGTGCATTGCTCTGGGCCCCAGCTGAGGCAGAACATCCTGGAAGAAAGGTGACAGGGACAAATACCACTTAGGATGAGGTACCAGGAAGCCAAGAGAGAGGCCCTGCACATAAGGGGCAAAATCTATCACTCAAAGGCACGTCTCCAATGACCAGCCTCCAGCCACAACTTGCATGCCCACAGTAACCCCCTAGTTAATCTTCAGGGGATTAATGCACTGTTTAGGGATTGGATGACAACTCATAATCTGATTATTTCATTGAACCCTTGCATTGTCTCACACATGAGCTTTTGGTGAGCATTTTATATCCACATCATAACATTGTGCCCTGACCTCACAGGTGGGCTCATGACCACCTCACAATGTGAAATACATTTAGGCCATTGAAGAAATTTGCATACTCTTAACAGTTCCTGGATTTCTCAAATCCAAGTTCAATGCAAATTCTCAGTGTGATCCCCTGTACAAATCAAAATCATGTTAAACATATCCAATATACAAAATCACCAAGTAAGCATTTCCATTCCAAAATTTAAAAAAAGAAGAAAAATTTTAAAAGGAAGAAAGTCCCAGGGCATACAAAGAAGGAATGGGACCAGTATCCAAAATCCAGCTGGGAAAATTAGTCCTTTAGCCCTACATCCAGCACCGGAGGCACACAGCGCTCTGATATTCTCTCCAAAGGGCTGTGGAGCTCCACAGATGGCTTTGTGGGTGCAACCTACATGCCTTCTCTCTGGTCTTGTTTCTGCTTGATCCTGCAGCTTTCCTCAGCAGATGTTCTGTGTTACTGGCATCTCTCAGTCTCAGGGATCTTAAATGGGTCTTCCACTCCTTTCAGTTTCCCAAACATTGCCTTCTCAGAGGCACCCCACATGGACTCTGACCTTGGAATAATTAGTCTGGCCTCCAGGATGTCCTTTGTAATCAGGTGTAAGATTCCACAAATCCCTTAGCTCATTCCTCCTTCATTCCTGTAGAACCAGCACTGTCATGTCACAGGAAAATATCTATCAAGGTAATTCTAAGTGAATTTGGGGAATAAATGAAGACATAGACATAGAAAGTAACTTTTCTTTGGTTTCAGTGACTGGTCTTCAGCAGCAGCTTTTACAAGAGGAGCATTTAATGCTAGTGAGAGAGGAGCCTGAGATATGTCTTTCTGATAGGACAAACAATAATGCCCGTGATCGTGTTTTCAACATTGAGAAAACTATCAACCAAACCAAACTATTATTGTTGCATAATGTGAGCAAAACACAGATCTTTTTGATTTTAAGCCGTTGAAATTTGGGGGTTAATAACTATCATAGCCTGCTGTAGTCTATCCTGACTGATTCAGCTGGCCTCCTATATCCATAGTTTCACCAGTTGAGGATCAAAAACTTTCTTTAAAAAAACTGCTTTGAGGGCTGGGGCTATAGCTCAGTGGCAGAGTGTTTGCCTAGTATGTATGAGGCACAGGGTTTGACCCTTACACTGCATAAAATAAACAAACAAAATAAAGGCATGCTGTTCATTGACAACTACAAAAATAATTTTAAAAAACCTGCATTTATGGGATGTGGTGATGGCTTAGTTGTAGAGCACTTGCCTAGCATATGTGAGGAACTGGGTTTGATTCTTAGTCTCACATTTAAAAAAAATAGATAAAACCAACAAATAAAATAAAGGTATTGTGTCCATATGTAACTAAAAATACTTTAAAAACTGCATTTATACTGAACATGTATAGAAATTTCTTCTTCTCATTATTTCCTAAACAATACAGTATAACAACTATTTTCATATAATTTACATTGTACTATGTTTATAAGTAATTTAGAGGTGATTCAAAATGTACCAAAAAATATGTATAGGTTATTCAAATATCCACTTTGTATAAAGTGAAGAACATCCATGGATTTGGGAATCCAGGAGAGATCCTGAAACCAGTCCCTCAAGGATACCAAGGGACAATTGTACATACAGTGTGATTGTTTACTCATTGATTCAAACATTTTTCTGCCAAGCTGGTCAAGAGTAAAAGCTCAAGCCACATTCCTGAAGGTCCCAGTTTAATACATCTGGGATGGGGAACAGACCTGTGCACTGTCTGTTATGCCCAGCCAATTCTAATGGTCTAGCAAGGTTGAGATTCCTGCATGGCTACATCTTGTGATGGTAGATTAAAATATGGTGTCTACCCTTGAGGGATACCTAGACTGGGAGGACAAGCCCAGAGCCAGAAAAATTACACTACTAACAGGGAAAATGACCTGAAATATGCAAAAGTAAGTAAGAATATATAAGCAATTGATGAAAACTAAAGTTATACATGTAATAGAAAGTAGATATGCTTCCTGGAAAATCCATTCATCAACTCTGTGACCACAAGACCAGATACCCAAGCTGCCAGCTTAACATGGAGACTATTATCTGTCACTATGCTTTTCAGTTATGTAAAACAAAGCTTAGAAAAGCTTTAAAGATGTGGCCCAGATTCAAAATAGTTAGCACAGGGCTAAATTGGACTCCAGATCCATTCTTTTATCTATCTAGGGCCCAAGGCCTTGGCTGATTCATTTAAGGTCCCTGCTTCTCTTCCAGATTTCTTTCTTGTTTTTCCCTTTACCTTTAACCATGTATTCTGACCGCATTAAACTGCCTGTCACTGCAGGCCCATACCATTCCACTTACTGCACACTGCAGTGCTTTGGCTCCAGCTGTCCTGTCTGTCTGGCATGCCTTCCCTCAATCCTCACCACCTTGTTTCTGAACCCCAGCCAGGTTATTGAATACTTGATTGGCTGGCCCCATCCTTGGTGCTATGACTGCCCCCAACAGTAATTCCTTTACTGGCTAACTCAGCATCTCCATCATTAGGTTGCAGTTGGGTCTCAGTTTCCTTTCTCTGACTCATGTAACTAGCATTGGGGACACTGTGCTAAAGCGCCAGCCATGACCCCGTGAATGCTTAACTCAGCTAAATCACATTCCTACAACCCACAAGACAGATCCTTTCAACAAGACCACACAGTGAAATATTTATGAAATGCCTTTGTTTTCTGGTAATTTTGTGACCACTGTACAATTCTCCACCTTTGTGAATCTCAGTTGTCAGAAGTAAAGTAGACTAATGGGAGTAACTGCCTCATGGTTGTGAGAATTTATTAAGATGTAAACTTGAGTGCCTTGCCTGGTTCATAAGGGAGACATGAACTAAATCTCAACCACCTTGGTTGTTATGAGTATCTTCTTATTTCAACACTGCTATTTTCTCTACTCAGCATACTCCCATAGATGTCATCATTAATATTATCACTCATACTTCCAACCATGTCTAAGTGACTGTGCTAAACATTCCTTCCTAGAATGCATAGTATTCTCAGAATCCTCAAAATGTATTCTTCAAAGTCTTGTATTGGTTGGGTGTCCCAATCATAAATTATCTCCCTGGTACCTCCAGGAATCTGTCCACTGCATCCTTGGGAAGTCTGTGGCTGCCAGACAGTTCCATTCAGGCTTTCTGGATATGGCTAAAAAAACATAGGTTCTCTTTAGCCTCCCACTTTCACTTACATTCTTCTCACTATGGGTGTTTCCAATTCATTTATGGTCAGCCCAGGCCACTGTGGAGATGGCCCCTATGTCTCCCTATGGAAGGATCAGGATGGCAGTCAAACAGGCCTGTGGGCTTCTGAAATCATTGATAACTCTAAAAGGAATAATACCTGCACAAAGCTTATTTTTTTTCTTACTAGAAGGAACTCTAATAATGGGGATTTTAGTTGGGAATAATAATGCCCTCAGAGTGATCTAATCTTGTCCCCCTTCCCTCCTCATCTTTCACATATCTGAAGCACAGTAGGCAAAATTGGGGTTTTGGTGAGCATTTCCAGTTGAGATTGCCTGTTGAATGAGTCTGGGCTATTATAAAATGACAAGAAAACAGATCCTTTCCTCACTACCCAAATGTCATCAGAACAGGAAACCTTTGAGGGAAAACAAAGCTTAAGCTACAGAATAAAGAAAAAATGGAATCTTGACTTTTCTGATTGAAAAGATTCTGAAGACCCAAGCTTTGAGTGGTGTTTGCTGAGACCCCACCCTGAGATAAACACCCAGAGGGCATGTGGAAAATAAAGGAGAGACCCATTTGTAGGAAGAAAAGAAAACAGCAGGTATGTTGGCATTGTTGGTATGAGAAGAGACCAGAAATCAATGAAGAGATAAAGAGGTGGCCCAAGAGGCAAGTTGCCTCCAGGAAGGTCAATGACCAAAGTGAGAAGGCCTCAGATTGGGAATTTTTCCCAGAGGGATGGAGTGAGAAAAAGCTTTTTTTTTTGTTTTGTTTTGTTTGGTTTCAGAACCTTGTTGACACACAATGGCTTAAATAAATGTTCATTCCCATCTTATCTGACTCATTTTGCTGGAACAATGAGCTTACATTCCACAGCCTGGACTGACCCTCCTGTACCCCACTACAGATAAAGCATAAAGGGTATGATTAATGCTTTTTGCATGAAGAAGGACCATGAAATCAGCTGGCTTCTCTTTTGTGTAGCTTCTGACAGCAATATATAGCAACCAATCTTGTATTCTTGTGTCAGCCATTTCTAGGGGAAAAAAAAGTTTGGGAGGCATGATCGAGGAACATTTTTCACAATTTAGCAATATGTAAGAAACAGCCTTTCAATGTAAAAAAGAAAAGGAAGAACAAATTCCACAGTTACAAGTAAGGAAAGAGGACATTAGATGGGTGCAGTAGTGCAGGCCTGTGATTCCAACTACTCAGGAAGCTGAGGCAGCAGGATTGAAAGTTTGAGACCAATCTAAGCAATTTAGTGAGACCCTGTCCCAAAATAAAATAAAAAAGGCTAGAGAGGTAGCCCAGTGGTAGAATGTCCCCGAGTTCAATCCAAGTACAAAAAAAAAAAAAAAAAAACATGGCATTAGGATGAACACTGTGGTAAAGAATTGAAATTAGTAGTATCATTATAAACTAAAGCTTTTTAATGAAAGGAAAAAGAAAACAAATAAAAAGAGATGTATGTGTATGCATGCATTTATAGACAAAACATAGTTCCAAATTCTGAACACTAAGAGGACTTAGAACTCTTGTTCCATAGAAATGAGCAGGACAGATCTCCACCCAGATCTGGATTCTAAATACTATTCTCCAATAATAGAGACTTGAAGAAATTGTTGCTCCCAGAAATGGAGGAGGAAAATAATATAAAATAATCCTGGAACACCTTGTGGTGGCAGAAAATAGAGAGATACTTAATAAGGAATAAGGGGCTTAATTTTTTTTTAAATGGTAAATTATAATTACATATATCAGGAGAATTCCTTGTAACATATATGTGATGATTGCAGCATAAATTGGTTGATTTGATAGGGACTTATTGAAAAGATACAGGAACCAATATGAAAGAGTTTCCAACAGCCAAAGTTGGAACATTTTGAGCAAATAAATATAGTATTGGACTGTAAGTCATAGAATTAAATAGATAACCATAAGTCCATATGAATAGAAAAAAATAAGAAAGAAAAGAATAGAAAAAGAGAGAGTTGTTTCCTTAAAGATAATTACAGTTTATAAATAAAGAAAAGATAAGTGAAATAAAAATAAAATAACCTTTAGGAAATCATAATAATAAGTGTTATGGGTAAGATCTATGAATGGATGCCAAAAATGTAAGTGAGCAAAAACATTTTTTTCCTCTAGTATGGGAATTTAATCTAGGGCCTCATGCATGACACACCAGTATTCTATCACTGAGCCACATCCCCTAAATAAGTAAAAATTGAGAGAGAAATAAAATATTTTCAAGGTATCTTTCCCAAGATATTTATTAATCACAAAGACAGAAATAGTAAGTTTATAATAAGAAATCCAAGAAGCATCACAAGATTGAAATTAATATCACTCCTAACCAGTCATGTTGATGTATCCCCCTTCCCACAAAATAATCCCATAAGAACCTTTCACCTCTGTGGCATCTCCAGGCCAAATCATAAGTAAACACCAAACCCAAGAGGAGAGACCTTGTGCAAAACATCTGAGCAGCATCTTTTAAAAGGATCATGGTCATAAAGACTAGAGAGACTGAGGCACTGCCATAGACTTGAAGAGACTAAAAAGTCATTATGACTAAATGCAACACAAGATCCCAGTCAGAAACAAGACCTTAAAGAAAAATTGGTGAAATTCAAATAAAGTCTATAGATTATTTGATAGTTTTATACCCAGTTTTTTGTCTTTTTTTTGATAGTTATACTATAATTATTTATTTATGTATTTGTACTGGGGATTGAAGCCAGGGGTTCATGGCCATTGAGAGAAAACCCTATCCCTTTTTATTTTATTTATTTATTTATTTGAGACATGGTCTTGCTAAGTTGCTTAGGACCTTGCTTACTTGCTGAGGCTAGCCTCAAGCTTGATATCCACCTGCCTCACCCCCCTGAGTTTCTGGGATTACAGGAATTCACTCTTGTGCCCAGCCTAGTTAATCCTTATAAGAGTTAATATGAGTGGAAACTGGGTGAAGGGACTGCAGGAATATTCTGTGATTATGTAGAGGGCGAAAAATACTTTAAACAACACCAATACAAAACCCTTGGTTAATAATGATAGAATCAATCGAGAGGTGAGCTTCACACCAGCATTTTAGGTTAGGTGTGTGTGAGGGCATGTGACAGAGTTCACATCAGTGGGCAAGTAAATCTCTCTCCTGCTCTTTTTCCCTGGCAAAACCTGATGTGAGGGCAGGAGACCAAATCAGAGGGTGTTTCTCAGCATAGCTAGATCATCAGAAGAGAGAGGTGCAAAGAGAAGTCCAGAGCAGACTTTGAAATTAGGGAGTTTAAAAGAAACAAATTGTTCTGATAAGGGAAACAGTGGAGGAGAATATTGGGGAAGGGCAGGGAATATAAAAGTTGGAAAGGGACAGAATTTCAGGGAGCTTTGAAGGAAGATTCCTAGCATTCACAACTTATACAAGTTGTTTGCATTAAAAACTCCTTCCATATCCCCAGACCTTTGTAAAGTCTGCTGCACATACAAGCTTGGTGTCTGTGTCCATGGGTCTCTATGTCTATTAATTTGTATGTGTGTGTGTATGTCTAACTATGTCAGTGTCTATAAGTATGTTTGTCTATATTTTTATGTTTTTATTTTTTTGGTTCTGTGAGGCAGTCCATATCTGTGTGTGTACATTTGTTTGTCTTTATTTCTATGTATTTGAGTCCATCCATAAGAGTGCATCTCTGTGTGTATATTTTTGAGCCTGTATGTATTCTTTTTGTGTGTATGTGTGTTTATTGGAAATCCCAGCAAAGGACTGATTTCTTGTGACAATGGATTTACATACAAAGTCACAGGACTCAGAGGACCAACAAGACATTAGCCAAGACAAAAGGAAATTGAGCCCTAGGTATCATAAGAATGTAAGGTCTTAGGAATTCAATGACATCTTTGCAAAGGCATTGGAATTTCCCCCAGGCACTTGGAATGCTGGTGGGGGTGGAGTTTAATGTCAGTAATAGCTAGAGACTTCAGAGGGCAGGATGACCCTACTCCAAGTCAGCTTACTCTGTATTATCTCCATTTCACAGGTGGGGAAACTGAGTCTCACAACAGCACTTTGATGAGCCTGAAGAGAAACAGCCAGCTGATGAGCCAGCAGAGGCCTCTGGGTGAATTGAACACAGTGAACTGCAGTGAGGAAAATCAGCATCCTATCTATTTTCTTTCAGTCTTTCTGATAATAAAGTCTCTTGGGCATAGTCCATCTGCAACACCTCTCTCTTACTGCTAGTGTTTCTTTATTATCAGTCAACACATGCTAGGAGCATCACAATCTCAGGATACAACCAAACATATTCTTCCATGAATGTGCAAAATGACAGCTCTGCAGATATGTGATGTCACAATCATAGCACACCCTGCCCCACCCCTCCAAAAAAAGAACAAGTCTGTTTGGATTCTTAGATAACTTGGCTGTTTTATCTACATAAACTTAATGACAGGGCAGATACTATTTTTTTCCATTTAGGAGACATTTTAATTTTGATAATAATTTTGGGTATAAAACATGAATCATTAAATTCACTAAAAACCATTTAACTTCTGAAGGCCTCCTGAGCTCCTAAAAAATTTTAAAATAAATTTTATGTATTTTTTAGTTGTAGATAGACACAATACCTTGTTTTTTTTTAATTTAATTTTTATGTGGTGCTTAGGATTGAACTCAGTACCTCACACATGCTCAGCAAGTGCTCTACCAGTTCTCCAAAATTTTTTTTTTTTGAGATTTGTGCCATGAGAAGTAAATTCAAGAGTGTTTCTGTTTGTTTGTGTAATTTTTTATTTTAGAAATATTCAAGGCTATGAAAGAGTTACAAGAACAGCAAAATAATCTTTTATACACTAGATTTGACAGCTATTATTTCTGACCAATTTACCTTGTAAGCTCTTGTGTGTGCATGCCTCTCTTTCTGTACGTATTTATATGTGTATAGGTATATGTATATGCACATGCATATTACACACACACACTATTTTAAAGCATTGAGATTCCAATGTTAGGATCTTTAGTTCTAAATATTTCAAGTATTTCCTAAGACCAGGGACATTCCTTTGTATAACCACAATATGGTTACCAAATTCTGGAATGTAATGTGGACACCATGATATTATTCAACATATAATCTATAGTCAAATCTTCTGGTTGTCCCAATGAAGTCATTTTCAATAATTTTATTTTTTTCTGATGCACAACCAAATAGGAATCAGATTACACATATTTTTCATTTAACCTGGAATAGTTCCTCAGTCTTTCTTAATCCTTAGGACCTTGATCACAGCCTATTTTTAACAAAGAGAAAGCAAGCTTCAGGTTTGGAGTCTTGAGCTCATCACAATATCCAGCTAGAATGCCATAGATTTTAGTTTTTTGAGTATGTATCTTCCAATTGTCATCTATTTATAGAAAGTGACACGAGTTTCTACTTTTGGGGAGTAATTTATGGTGTCTTTTAAAACTCTGCTTTAAAAGTAAAATATTTAAAGGAAAATACTAGATAAATAAAAAAGCAGGCATGTAAGTCAGCCACATTTTCTCAGCCTCGGCACTATTAACACTTGAGGCCACAGAATTCTGTGTCATGGAGTGTCCTTCATATTGTAGAATATTCTTCAGTGTTGCTGGCCAATACCTACTAGAGGCCAGTAGCATTCCCCCACTCTCTCTCTAGTTATGACAGCCAAATATGCATGCAGATATTACCAAATATCGCCTTGGAGGCAAACTTACCCAGCTGAGAGCCACTGACCTAGCCAAAAGATGTGAGTGGAGGGTGAGTTGATGCAGGAGCTCACAGATCTTAGAGTAAAGTACTCGCTTCTGTCCAGTTCAGTTCAAGCCATGTTGATCAATCACTGGCCAAATGTCTTGCCCTGTGCACACCCCTGGAGAGACAGATGGGCAGGAAATAGTCCAGTTCTTCAAGAGCTTCCCTGAATTAAGCAGCAGGCAGGGGGTGTGTAAGAGAAAGAAATAATTAACCAAGAGGAAGGAGCTGTGAAAAACTATAACATAACCTGGAATTAGAACTTCTTATTAAGCCTCCTCACTCTCAAAAGAGCTCTCTTCTGCCAAAGTAATTGTTTTTAAAACATGAATCAGATCATGTCAGTCCTCTGATGAAAAGCTTTCACCTTCCCACTACACTTAGAACCAAATAACTTTCAACTCCTTGTGGAACCTGCACCATCTAGCTCCTTTCTCTCTTTTGGCCTTAATTTTGTTTGCTCTCTTTTGGTCTTGAGCTGCAACTACCCTGGGCCTCTGTCTCCTGAGATCTCCCCATGATCATTTCCAAACAAAGTTCTTTGCATTGTGATGTTCTCTATGTGGAAAAGTGTCCCAAGTATTTTCAGGGTTGGCTCCTGGTCACAGAGGTTCAAATGTCACTTTCCCTGACTACCTTTTGCACTGAATCCCTCTAACCAATTACCCCATGTAAATTTCTTCCATGGTACTTTCTGTATCAGGCACTGTTGGTAGTGGACATGACTTCCAATGTAACTGCTCTTCTTTTTTGTGGCCAGCTAGGCAGAGGTGGCCCATGAGAGATGCAGAAATCTGCTTGCCCTACCTGATATAGACACTGTCTCCACCTCTTTACCTACTGCTGAAGTACAGGAATGAGGAGAGGAGGGGAGGTCTTTGAACACTGCAGGACCCCAGGGAGAATGCAAATGTCAGAGCCACATATCCAGTACCAGCATCCTCCTATCTTCTGTTCCAGGGAGAAAATCAAAGGCCTAGGGTGTGAGCCATGATAATCAGGTTATCTTCTACTTGCCTCCAAAAGCATGCCTAACTAAAATACTATTTGAAATTACTGTGAATTTTGTTGCTTGCTTTAATATGTGTGTATGCATTTAATAAATATGTGTATATAAATTTTTTTTAAATAGAGAGTGAGAGAGAGAGGGGGACAGAGAGAGAGAATTTTAACATTTATTTATTTTTTCTTAGTTGTTGGTGGACACAACATCTTTGTTGGTATGTGGTGCTGCTGAGGATCGAACCCGGGCCGCACGCATGCTAGGTGAGCGTGCTACCGCTTGAGCCACATCCCCAGCCCCTGTATATAAATTTTAATTGGCACATAATTGTCCATGTTTATGGGATCTAGTGTGACATTATGATACATGTATACAATGCATGGTGATCAGGTCAGGGAAATTGGCATAGCCATCACCTCAAGCATTTATTACTTCTTTCTACTGGGAGCATTACAAGACCTCTCTAGTGGCTATTTTGAAATATGCAATTGAATGTGGTCAAGCGTAGTTACCCCACCATGTCCTGAAATATTAGATGTGATTGTTGCTTTCCTGCAAGCCTGTACCCATTAACCATCCTCTCCCATTTCTTGCCCCCAGTTGTTTGGCTTTTGTGCATATTCCACCCCTAGGCAGGATGAGGAAGACCTGTCTTACTTATTCACTGCTACATCTTTGGCCCCTGGGCACAGAGTTAACTCAGGATAGAGTTCCAAAGCTACTGACCTAGATGTTCTCTAATTCATCTCATGTATAAAATAAGAATCATCACAGCACCTTGAAATATTTTGAGGACTGAATGAGCAAATCTGCATATAGCACTTAGTGCAGCACGTGGCACCCTGTCATTGCTCAAAGAATTGCTAGTATTTGTTGACTTAATGAACTAATTAATGTATGGAGAAAGGGTTCTTTCTCTGCTTGCTTTTTCAGCCCCATGTCCTTTGGCTCTCTCTTTCTCTTCAAATCAAAGTTGTTTTACTTGGTGCTGACAAGTCAGGCTATTGATTAAGAAACATGACCACACAGTGAGAAGAAATTCACACCTCTTACTTTGAGCTGCTGGATCAGCACTTTCTGGAGATTGAGAAGAGACAAGCATTGCAAATAGAAGGACAGGGTCCATATAGCCCAGGCCAGGAAGTGCTGGAAGTGAAATTTAATAAGCTGTTTTGCTTTTGCACACCATGGGATGGGTAGAACCCAGCCAATAAGTGCCTGACAAAAATCACTTGGATGTCAAGTGAAGATTATAAGGACAGAGATTCAAAAATGTAGTGGGGGAGGCTGAAACCCATCTGAACCTAAGAAATATACTTATTCATTAACTCAACAGAATATTAAGCACCTACTCTGTGTGATGTAGACAGGGATCTGGCAGAGAAACAATAAGGGGATTCCCACAGAGATTCCCATGGACTCCTCTGACTTTCTTTCATACTAGCCTATCCACCAAGTAGACACTAATTCAAAATTTTAGATCCCATTTGGCTTAGTTCATGATAAGTATTACTGCCACTAGCTAATAGTTCCAGTACTTACTCTGTACTAGGCACTCTGCTGAGACCACTTTACCAACTGTGGTCAGGGACACTTGCTAGGAACCTAACCAGCATCTATTTCCTTCTTCCTTACTAGAACAAAAACTCACTTTTATTCAAGGTGGCACCAAATAACACAAATCCCTCCAAAAATGGCACTCAAACTTTGTCACTAGCATCCAAACACATGTGTGAGTGGGACTTAGACATGTTATTTCACCCCAGGAGTCAGTGAGGTGAGGGTTAATGTTATTCTTATTTTACAGCCAAGCATACTGAGGTTTAGAGTTTAAATGAAATGTCATATGTCATAGAGCTTCCTGCTGGTGAAGGTCGGATGTGAATCCAAGCCATCTGTTCTTCTGGTCTATTCTTATTTGAACAGATAGCACATATATGCACAATGGCATTTAGTCCTCTCAAGAACATCAATGGGCAGGGTAACTGGTAAAACTTTCTGATACCTGCCACCATATGTTCTCTGATCATCTGACATCTTCCCTGGGGTCACCTCTCTGGCAGCTTCAAAGGCTAGCCCCTCTCCAGCCCAGTGGAGCCTGGAGTATGGAAGAAAAAGAAGAGACAGGTGGGGAAATGGTCAGATTTTAGATGTTCATCTAGGCAGAACTCCTAGCAGAAGATTCCAGATAGAGGGCATGGAAAAGTCAGAAGCAGAGAAGATTTGGCATCATTTCCTATGTGAAATTCTGACTAGGGACAATGTCAAAATATAATCAGCATACAGTGTGATTAGGCAGAATGAGAGTTTGCAGTTTGCATCCAAAAATTTCTAGAAAGTTCCATGTGTCCTGAAGAGGGACACAGAAAGAAACTGATTGTGGTAGTGAGACTAACAGGAGTTGCTGTGGGAGGGGTGAAGTGGCTCTGAGACTGCAAGTTACAAGGTGACCAGAGATGACCAAGGGAAAATGGGTGGAGCAACAAGTTTTCTAGCAGAAAATTAGCACCAGAAAGGTAGGGCTGGTCAACTGGGAGGTGCCAGGATTGGACTGGGTGGACCATCACTGTCCAGAAGTCAAGCAGCTGTAGGACGTGCAACTGTAGCCTGCTGAACCAGTGACAGAGGGCAAGGAGGTCACTGTCCCAGAGACTGGCAAGGGCTTACAGAGCAGTAGCTTGAGGCATTGGATTCTCTTCCACAGCCCCACACCATCTTGGTGAAACTAGAAAAGAGGAAGGAATTCTGAAACAATGGAGTCTTTTTGTGAAAAGACCTCTTAAACCAAGGGAATATGAGTCACGGAGTAACCATTTTCATTAAAGTTCTAGTTTCTCTCAACAGAGGGTTTAGTCTGGGATGAATACTGGGGGAGTCACAGACCTCCAGAAGTAGCTTAGTTCCACACACTCAAGCTGTGGGGAGAGCGTGCTTATGATGGGTCCTGCCGTGGCAGATACTGCCTTCCTCCAGGTCTCCCAGACAAACAAAGTGGAAGGCACCATGGAAATACACAACTGTCTCTGGGCCTCAGTATTTTCATTTTTCCAATGGGAACCAAGGTCACCTCCCAGTGTCAACAGGACTGATGAGGGGCAGAGCCATGGAGCAGCTTGGCAAAGTCACAGGCTAGACAGTGAACCTCTATTTTCATTTTCACTTCCATCCTTTTGGCTTCCTATGGACACTGTCAAAGTTGTGCCTGGAGCCAGCTGGGACCAGGGAGGGGACTCAGTGACAAAAAGATTGACAAGCTTCATTTTAATGCTCAAGTTGTATCATATCACCAGGAGGTTTTCATGGATACTTAGTAAACTGATTGAATGAATGAATGAATAATTATGGGAGTCATAGACATCAATGATGTCCAGCGAGGCTCTGATGTGCTTTTGGTGGGATTGCCTAAGTAGCAAAGGCAGTCATTTTTCAGCCTCAGTTTGAATATCACCTTCTGCAAGAGGACTCCCCTGATACCCTCGTCAGGTATAAGTGCCCACTTTGCACTCTTCTCTACCCTTCCCCCATATACTAGATGGTTCATTGTGGTTTTCACTTGACCTTGAGTTCTTAGAGACAAGGTTACATCTCATTTAATTTTCCTGCATCCCTAGCACAGGGTCTAGACCAACGAAATAACAAGAACATTTTATTAAGTGTTTTCCAGGTACCAGGCATTGTTCTAAGTGCTTTAGCTATCAATATGCTTGACTACCTGAATATCAGGTTTCAGGGTGACATTCTCATGCCATTGTGCAGGTAAGAACACTGAGGCTCAGAGGAGGTAAGAAGCCTGATATTTCTTCCGGCTTTCTGCATCCTTCTCTATCAGACAGCCTAATTTTTGAGGTTTGAGAACAGTATGAAAATCTCAGTGATGGGACAGTCTGTCTATCTGACTGGGTAGGTGTATTGAAAGAGAGAACAATGAAGAGACAGCACATGTTAGCAGCTGACAACCCTGCCACATGCCAGACACAATGCATTCTTTGTCACAGAACTACAACACTGATACCACACCAGGAGCAGTGCCTCTGAATGGGGATTGTTTTCTTTGGGCACTACAGGAACCATCTGCTAGTAGATTCAGAACAAATGGGTACACGTATATGCTGTTAGGGGTATGATATTTCTGGCAGGAATACCAGGGAAAACAAAACCAAGGTAATGTCTCAAAACCTCAGCAACACACATGGAAATGTGCAGAAGTGAGCTCATGTGGAATAGAGACAGTAACACAACAATATCGACACCCACAACCAAGAGTAAAGAAAAGTTCAACACCCTGTTGGCACATTCAGTTTCAAAAATAGAACAAAATAGGGCCACGATCTTGCTTTTTGAGGGAACTCCTGAAATCTCCCAGAGGATCTGTTCTTTCATAAACCTTTCCTGCCCACACTTCTTGTTACCCATAAATCTTACCCTCTACATGGCAAGGGGGCCTGAAGAGCTTGGAGATTTACTGGAGCAAATAACTTTGCAAAAATAATGTATCCCATAAACAATTTGGTGGAAAGCATCCAGCCCCATACAATGGAGCTAATCTTCTGGTCACACATTTCCCATCTGGGGTATTAGCATGGACGCCACTTTCTTCCAGGTGGAGGCAATAGCCACTTAGCCCGCATGTCCAAAAACAACAATGCTTGGCAGATTCTCTACTCATGTGGAGTTAAAAAGGCAGCAATTCAGAAGCATGGAGCAGCTCTTTCTCCCCTACTTTCTTTTCTTAAAGAATCACTGCAAATTTGAGGACAGGGTGACATATTGATGCATATAGCTTTGTGGGCCATGATCCTGACTTCTACTTTAGCTCTATCACTGATGAGCCCTATACTCTGAGGCAAGGGATTTAACTTCCCAGAAGTATAATTTCCCATTGTTCAAGAGGGATTGTGTATAGATGCCTAAACCCACTGGTGCTTGGTAAGGTATAAAATCAAACTGTTGAGTGGTACTTTTAGCACAACAATGACAAGTGTTGTTGAGAATGTGGAGAAATTAGAAAATTTGTTCCCTGGGTAGTAATGTAGAAAGGTGAGTGCACTTGAAAACAGCATAAAGGTTCATCAAGGAATTAATAACAGAACTGCCATGTTGCCCATCCATGCTATTTCTGGAATATATGTTTGGAAAAACTGAAAAAAAAAATTATACACCTGTGTATATAGCAACATTTTCCAAAATAGCTGAGGTATGGAAACAACATAAAATTCCATCTATAGACAAATAAGGAAAAAAATATGGCATATGCATACAATGAAATATTATGCAAACTTGGAAAGAAGGAAATCCTGTCACATACCACAATTTAGATGTACATAGAGTTCACTATGCTGAGATAAAGCCAGATGCAAAAAATACAAATATGTACTATGTACACATCTTTATGTATCTTAAGTAGTCAAATTTCTACAACAAAAAGAATTGTAGCACCCAGGGGCTGAAGAAGGCAAATGGAGAGCTATTGAATGAATGTGGGTTTCAGTTTTGCAAGAGGAAGAAGTTCTAGAGATCTGTTCCACTACAATGTGAATATAGTTAACACTACTTAACTGGTCACTTTAAAAATGGCTACATTGGGAAATTTGATGTGTTTTTTAACCAAAAATAAAAAAAAATAAATATATATTTTTTATGTTTCAGATTGGCAAAATTTAAAATGCCTGGCTGCAGGGAGAGTTGGTTATATCAAAGAGAAATGGAAACATTCCTACTCTGTGTACAGCTGTGAAATTCATGTGACTATTCTAAGGGGCAATTCATAAATAGATACACACATTCTACAACCCAGCAATTTCTTTTCTCATTATTTATCGTAGGGCAGGTACAAAGATTTTCACTGTTATAAGAACAAAAGTTGGAGACGATCTAAATGACCATTAATAGGGCAAAGGATAAAGAAAAATGGCAAATACTCACAAATTAATAAAGGAATCAGATCTATACCAATGTATATCTCAAAAACATATTATTGAGTAAAGAAAACAGGTTATACAATAACACAGACAGCATGCCACTCAAAATAATGCAGAAGATTAAACGTATAAACTTCTAGTGTACCAGTCTTGAGATGCTCCCAGTGATCCCTGATAATTATGCCTTTGTGGAGCTCTTTCTACAGTGAATAAAGCTCAGCTGTATCTTACTCATTCCACAGAGACCTAATAGGGTTCTATGAATGTGGCTTCCAAGGCTAAATATAAGATATGCTGCTACCATGTTGCTCTCTGGTTTTTCCTATTGCTCATTCTGAAGGAAGTCAGCCACCACACTGTGAAGATGCTCAGGCAGGCTGGGCAGAGGCCTGGAAGATAAAGAACTGAGGGCTCCTGCCAACTGCCAGCACAACTGGGAGCCACCTTAGAGGTGAATGCACAAGTACAAGTGAAGCCTTCAGATGACAGCAACCTTAGGAGAGAGCATGAATCAGAAACACCCACCTAAGTCATTATTGAGTTCCTGAACCTACAAACTTTGGTATATCAAAGGTGCATTTTTTTTTATGATTTTATTTTTTATTTTTTTATTTTTTTTATAACTGAAAACATTTTATTGATCGACTTATATTGCTCTGTTACAAATATATTTTGAAACTGTACATTTTTAGGCCAAAAATTATTTTTTTAAGTATAAAACTTTGAATGTTAAATTATTTTTCTGTATTGTGTATTCTTTTTTTTTTCTCTTTTTATTTTTTTTATTGGTTGTTCAAAACATTACAAAGCTATTGACATATCATGTTTCATACATTAGATTCAAGTTGGTTATGAACTCCCATTTTTACCCCAAATACAGATTGCAGAATCACATCTGTTACATATCCACATTTTTACATAATGCCCTATTAGTAACTGTTGTATTCTGCTCCCTTTCCTATCCTCTACTATCCCCCCTCCCCTCCCCTCCCATCTTGTCTCTCTACCCCATCTACTGTATTTCACTTCTCTCCTTGTTTATTTACCCATTCCCCTCGCAACCTCTTATGAGTGCTTTAGTATAACAATGAGCGTCTCCCTCCATTACCATGCAATTTCTCTTTTCTATCCCTTTCCCTCCCACCTATTGTATCTGTTTAATGTTGATCTTTCCTTCCTGCTCTTCCTCCCTGCTCTGATCCTGGTTATTCTCATTATATCAAAGAAGACATTTGGTCTTTATTTTTTAGGGATTGGCTAGCTTCACTAAGCATAATCTGCTCTAGTGCCATCCATTTCCCTGCAAAATCCATGATTTTGTCATTTTTTAGTGCTGCGTAATATTCCATGGTGTATAAATGCCACATTTTTTTTTATCCATTCATCTATTGAAGGGCATCTGGGTTGGTTCCACAGTCTAGCAATTGTGAATTGTGCCGCTATGAACATCGATGTGGCAGTATCCCTGTAATAAGCTCTTTTAAGGTCTTCAGGGAATAGTCCGAGAAGGGCAATAGCTGGGTCAAATGGTGGTTCCATTCCCAGCTTTCCCAGGAATCTCCATACTGCTTTCCAAATTGGCTGCACTAGTTTGCAGTCCCACCAGCAATGTACAAGAGTACCCTTTTCCCCACATCCTCGCCAGCACTTGTTGTTGTTTGAGTTCATAATGGCTGCCAATCTTACTGGAGTGAGATGATATCTTAGGGTGGTTTTGATTTGCATTTCTCTGACTGCTAGAGAAGGTGAGCATTTTTTCATATATTTGTTGATTGATTGTATGTCCTCCTCTGAGAAGTGTCTGTTTAGGTCTTTGGCCCAATTGTTGATTGGGTTATTTGTTTTCTTATTGTTTAATTTTTTGAGTTCTTTGTATACTTTGGATATTAGGGCTCTATCTGAAGTGTGAGGAGTAAAAATTTGTTCCCATGATGTAGGCTCCCTATTTACCTCTCTTATTGTTTCTCTTGCTGAGAAAAAACTTTTCAGTTTAAGTAAGTCCCATTTATTGATTCTTGTTATTAACTCTTGTGCTATAGGTGTCCTGTTAAGGAATTTGGAACCCGACCCCACAATATGTAGATCGGAGCCAACTTTTTCCTCTATCAGGTGCAGAGTCTCTGTTTTGATATCTAGCTCCTTGATCCACTTTGAGTTAACTTTTGTGCATGGCGAGAGGAGGGGATTCAGATTCATTTTGTTGCAAATGGATTTCCAGTTTTCCCAGCACCATTTGTTGAAGATGCTATCCTTCCTCCATTGCATGCTTTTAGCTCCTTTATCAAATATAAGATAGTTGTAGCTTTGTGGATTAGTCTCTGTGTCCTCTATTCTGTACCATTGGTCCACCCGCCTGTTTTGGTACCAGTACCATGCTGTCTTTGTTACTATTGCTCTGTAATATAGTTTGAAATCTGGTATCGCTATACCGCCTGATTCACGCTTCCTGCTTAGAATTGCTTTTGCTATTCTGGGCCTTTTATTTTTCCATATGAATTTCATGGTTGCTTTATCTATTTCTACAAGAAATGCCGTTGGGATTTTGATTGGGATTGCATTAAACCTATAGAGAACTTTTGGTAATATCGCCATTTTGATGATGTTAGTTCTGCCTATCCATGAACAGGGTATATTTTTCCATCTTCTAAGATCTTCTTCTACTTCTCTCTTTAGGGTTTTGTAGTTTTCATTGTATAGATCTTTCACCTCTTTTGTTAGGTTGATTCCCAAGTATTTTATTTTCTTTGAGGATATTGTGAATGGAGTGTTTTTCCTCATTTCCATTTCAGAAATTTTGTCGCTGATATACAGAAATGCCTTTGATTTATGCGTGTTAATTTTATATCCTGCTACTTTGCTGAATTCATTTATTAGTTCTAGTAGTTTTTTTGTGGACCCTTTTGGTTCTTCTAGGTATAGAATCATGTCATCCGCAAAAAGTGATAATTTAAGTTCTTCTTTTCCTGTTTTTATGCCTTTAATTTCTTTCGTCTGTCTAATTGCTCTGGCCAGTGTTTCGAGAACTATATTGAATAGAAGTGGTGATAGAGGGCATCCCTGTCTTGTTCCAGATTTTAGGGGGAATGCCTCTAATTTTTCTCCATTCAGAATGATGCTAGCCTGGGGCTTGGCATAAATAGCTTTTACAATGTTGAGGTAAGATCCTGTTATCCCTAGTTTTTCTAGTGTTTTGAACATAAAGGGATGCTGTACTTTGTCGAAAGCTTTTTCTGCGTCTAATGAGATGATCATATGGTTCTTATCTTTAAGTCGATTGATGTGGTGAATAACATTTATTGATTTCCGTATATTGAACCATCCTTGCATCCCTGGGATGAATCCTACTTGATCATGGTGTACAATTTTTTTGATGTGCCTTTGTATCCGATTCGCCAGAATTTTATTGAGGATTTTTGCATCTAGGTTTATCAGAGATATTGGTCTGTAGTTTTCTTTCTTTGAGGTGTCTTTGTCTGGTTTCGGAATCAGGGTTATGTTGGCCTCATAGAATGAATTTGGCAGGGCTCCCTCTTTTTCTATTTCCTGAAATAACTTGAAAAGTATTGGTATTAATTCTTCTTTAAAGGTTTTGTAAAACTCCGCTGTATACCCATCCGGTCCTGGGCTTTTCTTGGTTGGAAGTCTTTTGATTGCTTCTTCTATTTCATCTATTGATATTGGTCTGTTTAAGTTGTGGGTATCCTCCTGACTCAGTCTGGGCAAATCATATGACTTAAGGAATTTATCGATGTCTTCACTATCCTCTATTTTATTGGAATATAGGTTTTCAAAATAATTTCTAATTGTCTTCTGTATTTCTGTTGTGTCTGTTGTAATATTGCCTTTTTCATCCCGTATGTTAGTAATTTGAGTTCTCTCTCTTCTTCTCTTCGTTAGCATGGCGAGGGGTCTGTCAATCTTATTTATTTTTTCAAAGAACCAACTTTTAGTTTTGTTAATTTTTTCAATAGTTTCTTTTGTTTCAATTTCGTTGATTTCCGCTCTGATTTTAATTATTTCTTGCCTTCTGCTACATTTGCTGTTGTTTTGCTCTTCCTTTTCTAGGGCTTTGAGATGGAGTGTGAGCTCATTTATTTGTTGGTTTTTCCTTTTTTTGAGGTATGACCTCCAGGAGATGAATTTCCCTCTTAAAACTGCTTTCATTGTGTCCCATAGATTCCGATATGTTGTGTCTGTGTTTTCATTTATCTCTAAGAATTTTTTGATTTCCTTCTTTATGTCTTCTGTAACCCATTGATCATTCAGTAGCATATTGTTCATTTTCCATGTGATGTAGGATTTTTCCTTCCTTCTTTTATCATTGATTTCCATTTTCATTGCATTATGATCAGATAAAATGCATGGTATTATCTCCACCCCTGTATATTTACTGAGGGATGCCCTATGACATAATATATGGTCTATTTTTGAGAAGGATCCATGTGCTGTTGAAAAAAAGTATAGCCACTTGATGTTGGATGATATATTCTATATATGTCAGTTAAGTCTAGGTTGTTGATTGTGATATTGAGTTCTATAGTTTCTTTATTCAACTTTTGTTTGGAAGATCTGTCCAATGGTGAGAGAGGTGTGTTGAAGTCACCCATAATTATTGTATTGTGGTCTATTTGATTCTTGAACTTGATGAGAATTTCTTTCATGAACGTCACAGCCCCATTATTTGGTGCATAAATATTGATGATTGTTATGTCTTGTTGGTGAATGGTTCCTTTTAACAGTATATATAGATCTTCCTTATCCCTTTTGATTAATTTAGTCTTGAAGTCAATTTTATTTGATATGAGGATGGCCACACCTGCCTGCTTGCGAGGTCCGTGTGCGTGGTATATTTTTTCCCAACCTTTCACCTTCAGCCTGTGTATGTCTTTTCCAATCAGATGCGTCTCCTCGAGGCAGCATATTGTTGGGTTTGTTTTTTTAATCCATGTTACCAGCCTATGTCGCTTTATTGGAGAGTTTAAGCCATTAACGTTTAGAGTTACTATTGATGTATGGTTTGTACTTCCAGCCATGTTTGATTATTTATCTTCTTTTGGTTTGTTTCTCCTAGCTTAGCTTTTCCCCCGCCCTCTGGCTTTATAGAGGCACTTCCCACTGATGGTTTTGGTTATTGTTTTTCATTTCTTCCTCATGTAATGTTTTGCTCAAGACGCTTTGCAATGCTGGTTTTCTGGCTACGAATTCTTTTAGTTTTTGTTTATCCTGAAAGATTTTTATTTCGTTGTCATACCTGAAGCTTAAATTTGCTGGATACAAAATTCTTGGTTGGCAACCATTGTCTTTCAGTGTTTGAAATACGTTGTTCCAGGATCTTCTCGCTTTTAGCGTCTGTGATGAAAAATCCGTTGTTAACCTTATTGGTTTACCCCTAAATGTAATCTGCCTCTTTTCTCTTGTAGCTTTTAATATTTTCTCTTTGTTCTGTATGTTGGATATCTTCATAACAATGTGTCTTGGCGTTGGTCTACTGTGATTTTGTGTGCTAGGTGTCCTGTATGCATCTACAATTTGTATATCTGTTTCCTTTTTTATTTCTGGAAAGTTTTCTGTAATTATTTCATTCAGCAGGTTACTCATTCCCTTGGTATTAATCTCTGTGCCTTCTTCTATCCTGATGACTCGTAAATTTGGTTTTTTTTATATTATCCCAAATCTCTTGGATGTTTTTCTCGTGATTTTTTACCAGCCTATCTGAGTTGGCTAGACTCCTTTCAAGATGAAATATTTTGTCTTCATTATCTGACGTTCTGGCTTCTACTTGTTCCACTCTGTTGGTGATACTCTCAATTGAGTTTTTAATTTGGTTTATCGTTTCCTTCATTTCCAGAATTACATTTTGATTTTTTTTAATAATCTCTATTTCCTGATAAAGATGCTTAACTTCTTCTTTTATCTGTTTCTGTAATTCACTTTCAATGTGATCTTTAAGATTCTTTTCCATCTGTCTAAGGTGTTCCTTGAGTTCTTTATATGGCCATTTTTCTGATGACTCTAAGTCCTCCTGAATATTTAAGCTGTCCTTCATTGTTTGTACTCCTTTTCTTCCTTGCTTTTTTATGCTCATGTTACTTCTTGTTCTGTTTGACTGCTGAGTTACTGTTTACTCTTATAAATTTATTTGATGCTTGGGAGGAGAGATAATAGAAGGGAAGGGAAGAAGTCAAATCCGCTGATGATTATGTAATCAGCTTCTCTGCCAGTAGCGAAGTGAAAGAGGCAGCAGATGGGCGCAGAGCACCCGCGGCTCTGAGCAGAAAAGCGTCTCTCTTTCAATCTCTTTGTTTTTTCTGCTGCTTGGCAAGGTGGTCCACTACAGATTAATGGTGAAAGGAGCTCTAACACGCTGCTTAAAATCTCGATTAAAGTCGCTGCTCAGAGCCCCACGCTCAGCACTTCAGCAACCCCTGTACGCAGCGGCCATCTTCAAAGGTGCATTTTTTAGTACTTAGAGTTTGAGGGTGATTTGTTACACAGCAATAGGTAACCCATATATTTATGGTTACCACCTAAGGGTCTGTGCCTGCGGCCTGCTTTCCATTTGTACCACTAAGTGTCAAAAAGATGTTAAAGACACATTACTATCAAGCTGAACACTTCCTTCTTCAAGTACTCAGAAAAATGGATAGTTCTCTAAGTTTGATTTCTCTTTTGACATGAAGTCAACTTCACCAGTAGCAGCAGCCCATGGTTTGGACAATGCTGATCTGCTCTGTTATTGACTGAATTCCATGCCTTTAACATTCAGATGTTGAAGTCATGACCCAAATATCTCATGATTTGGAGACAGGGTCTTTAAAGAGATAATTTATTTAAAATTAGGTCATCAGGATTTGCCCAATACAAGTTATCAGTATAAGAAATTATTAGGGGGCTGGTGTTATGGCTCAGTGGTAGAGCACTTGTCTCACACGTGCAAGACCCTGG
This sequence comes from Ictidomys tridecemlineatus, assembly GCF_052094955.1. NCBI lineage: Eukaryota > Metazoa > Chordata > Mammalia > Rodentia > Sciuridae > Ictidomys > Ictidomys tridecemlineatus. The sequence continues at coordinate 20,553,640 of NC_135488.1, read as the reverse complement.
GTTCAATCCTCAGCAACACATAAATAAATAAATAAATAGTAAATGAATAAATAAAAAAATAAAGTTTAAACAGAAAACAAAAGATTAGTACATAGGTGCACTGCAAGGGAAAACTATGTGAACACAGGGAAGATGCTTAGAGTACCTATAAGAAGGGTGAGAGGCCTCAGGAGAAACCAACACTTCTGACCCATAGGTCTTGGACTTCTGGCTTCCAGAACAGTGAGAAAATAAATTTTCTTTGTGTAAGCCACCCAGTTTGTAGTCCTTTGTTTATGACAGCCCAGACAATGAATGCACAATCCAACACCCTTGCTTCATACCTGATGACCTTAGGTCCAGAGGTAGAAGTGACTTAGCTAAAGAAACAGGGAAAACAGAAAGCAGAAGCACAGAGAGCCCATGTTTTCTTATCTCAAGTGTGGTTTCTCCATTAGGTTAGCCCAAGGCCCCAAATGTGGAAAAGATATCTCAGGATACACTGTCAGCACCAATTTAGCTCCTCGTTCATTCCTATTCTTGATGGCAAAAATTGTTCCAAATGTCATGGAAGAAGCAGGTAAGAAAAAACTTTTTTTCTTCCTTGCTGTCATGAATTATAGCAGCAGAAATGAGAGAAATAAGGAGAGAGAGTGGACAAACTTCCAGTTGTATAGGTAAGTCTCCACAGGTTCTGAGATTTTCTGAACATAGCAAAACACTCGTGTGCAGAGTCCTGTGACAAATTCTGATTATATTTTGTGATTCTTGCAGCTTCCCTTCAGGTCTTCAGGTACAAAACTTCTTGCAGAAATAGCACTGTGTTTGCCCATTTGTCCAGTTGGAGGAGCCAACCTCCACCTCCTCACTTTTTGGGAGAATGGCAATGCTGAAAGATGTCAAAAATATCTCACCACCTTTTTTTCTGGCCTGGAAAGTGCAACTCCTGGTCTGGTCTGCATGGAATACTAAGTAAATAATAATTGTGGACAACAGCCACTCTGAGCAAATAAAAAGTTGTATTTGGAGACTGGGGTGAGCAAGTACACACCTGGATTGTTTGATAAAGGCCATTTGTAGCTCCCAGGAGGCTGAATAGTAAGTTTGAAATGAGCAAATGCTCTTCAGTAAAAACCCATGAATTTATGGGAGGTTCCCATAAATCCATGAAAGCAGACTGCATAGCTGGCAGCCTTTTCTGCTTATGCCTGAGGTCAGTCTTGGACATAATAAGCACCAGGATTATCTAGCATGAAGGCAAATCCCAGGACACCCTTTCTGTTGGTTGGTTTTTCTATTTAAGCATTTTTTCCCCCTTTTTCAAGGAAGACGCTTGGGTTATAACATATTAGGTGGTTCAAATACACGAACTCCAGGGGAAAAGGCCTCTCCAGCCAGCCTTCAACAAACAGAACAGTTGGTCTCCTTGCTTCTTGACTCAGCTTCCCTTTTCTTTTTTTCCCCTTGGAGAGGCTGATAGAGCTTGTTCATACACGCTTAAGTAAGTCTGTCCAGGCAAAGCTTTGCACAGAAAGGAAAGGGAAAGGAGGACAAAGCGATGGAAAGCCCACAGAAAAAGTTTGTGAGGAAGATTTAATGATTTCCACCCTAAGGGAATTATTTGTTTTCTTTTAAAACTTTAATTCTGTTTCCCATGTATGCCTAGCAGTATCACTCCATTTAAAACTGCTTATGTCATTCCATGTTGGATAGCATCCAAATCAATAAAATATTTAGAGATAAGTTCAACAAAAGAAATGTAAGACTTTTAAGTTAAAAACCACAAAACATGGCGGAAAGAAGTTCCATCAGTGAAAGACATCCCATGTTTTATGGATTAGAAGACAATGCCATGAAGACGGCAATACTATCCAAAGTGATCTACAACTTCAGTGTAATTTCTGAAAAAATACCAGCTGCTTTTTTACTTTTATTTTATTTTTAACAAAAATTGGTAAGACAATCTTGGGTTCCTATGGAAATGCAAGAAACTCACGGGTAGCAAAAAATAATAATAATAATTTGAAGGAACAAAGTTGGAGGACTCATATCCTGATTTCAAATCTTACTTCAAAGAGCTACAGCGGTGCTCAGCTTTCCATTACTATGACAAAATACATGAGATGAACAATTTTAGAGGCAGGAAGGCTTATTTTGACTCCCTGTTTCATAGGTTTCAGTCCCTGGTTATTTGACTCCATTGTTTCTGGGCCTTAGTGAGTCAGAATCTTCTGGAGTGGAACACGTGGTGGAGCAAAGCTTCTCTCCTCATGGTGGCTGGGAAGAAGAAAAAGCAAGAGAGAAAGGAAGGTGCCCCTACAAAATATAGGCCCTAAAGGCATGCTGCCAGGGACCACTCCCTCCAACCAGGCCAACCTCCTAAATTTCCCCTACCTCCCAATAGTCCACTAAATTGTGGCTCCATCAATGGGTTAATCCACTGATTAAGTTTGAACCTCAGGATCCAATCACTTCCCTAAGGCCCACCTCTGAACATGCTGCATTGGGGACCAAGCCATTGACATGTGAGCTTTGGGAGGCAATTCAGATCCAAATGACCACATTTGTGCTGTACTGGCACAGAGTAGACACATAGACCAACAGAACAGAATTAGAGCCCAGAAGCAAGCTCTTATGCTCAATTGATTTTAACAAGCATGCCAACACAAATTAACTGGGAAAATGATAGTCTTCTCAACAACTGGATCTGGGGTAATTGGATATATACATGCAAATTAGTGAAGTCCGATCCCTACCTCACATCACATACAAAGGTTAACTGAAAATGGACACAAGATATAAATGTAAGGTTTAAAACGATTAACTCTTTGAAGTGCAGATAGGTGTTTATCTTCATGATCTTATGTTAGGCAATTGTTTCTTATATATGAGCTCAAAAGTACAAGCTATGAAAACAAAAATAGCTAAACTGACCAAAAAAATCAAGACAATTGTGCTTTCAAAGCACAGCATCAAGAAAGTGAAAAATTCATTGAAGTTTAAAAAAAAGAGAGACAAAGAAAAGACAACTCACAGTGGGAGACAATTTATATATACCATACATCTAACAAGGAACTTGTTATGAACAGTGTTGCAATCTGGATGTTTGTCCCCTCCCAAACTCATTTTGGAAACTTGACCCTCAAATTCATGTGTTAATGATTTGAAGGTGGGACCTCTGGGAGATCCAAGATTAGATGGGGTCATGGCACTGATGCTTATGGCAGTAGTGGCTATTATGAAAGAAGAAAAACACAAACTAGTACTGTGCTCTCTCTCACCAAGGGATATCCTCTGTCATGTTACAAAAAGTTTTCAGAGGCTAAGCAGGTGCCAGCACCGTCCCAGCCTCTAGAACCATGATCCAATATCATAGTCTTTATTTTATTATAGCAACAGAAAACACCCCATTCAGACAGAATTGTGCTCCCCTCAAATTCATAAGTCAAAACCTTAACCCTCAATGGAACAATAATTGGAGATGAGGTTTAGCGTGAAGGAAAGGTCAAGTAAGGAGACAGCAAGAAGGTACCATCTGCAAGCCAAGGAAATGCCCTCACCAGACACTAACCTGCCAGTACCTTGACCTTGTACTTCCAGCCTCCAGAACTGTGAGAAAACAAATTTCTGTTATTTCAGCTACCCACATTGTGTTATTTTGTTATGGAAGCCTGAGTAGACTAATTCATACTTGTATCTAGAGTACATTAAAAAAACTATTAAAACACAGCAATAAAAAGACAACCCAATTTAAAAAATAAAAAATGATATGAATAGTGTTTCAAAGATATATGAATGGCTAATAAACACTTGAATCATGCTCAACATCATTGGCTATTAGGAAGATGTAAATCAAAATCATAATGACATGCCACTTCATATCAACACTGATGGCTGTATTCAAGAAGACAAAAACAAGTGCTAGTAAGATTGTGGAGAAATTGAACCCTCATACACTGCTGGTGGAGATGTAAATAATTCAACCACTGTGGAAAACAGTATGACAGTTCTTCATAAAGTTAAACATAGATTTTTTTTTGTTTGCTCCAACAGTTCCTTTCCTATGTATGTATAGTCAAGAGAAATGAAAACAGTTGTCCGTGCAAAATCTAGTGTATGAATGTTGATAAAAGCATTATGCATTACAGCAAAAACAGAAACTAAATCCAAAAGCCTTTGAACTGATGCAAAGACAAAAAAAATGTTATCTCCATATTATGGAATGTTATTTGGCCATAAAAAGGAACAGAATACTACATGCTACAACACTAAAGCACCTTGAAAATATTGTGCTAACTAAAAGCCAAATACAAAAGGTAACTTATTCTATGACTCCACTTATAGGAAACATCCAGAGTACGAAAATCTATAGAAAGCTGAAAGGTGGTCTCCAGAGTCTGGGGGTGGGGATGGAAAATGTGAGTAACTGTTAAGGGTACAGAATTTCTCTTAAAATATTCCATGAAAATGTTCTGGAATTATCAATGGTGTTGACTGTACGACTGTGTGTACAGACTAAAAATCTATTGGATTATATAGTTTAGAAGAGTGAATATGAAGATGTATTAGTAAAACTGTCATTACTTTTAAAGAAAAAGGAAGCTAATACAGACATACAAGTTAAGATTATCTTTAAAATTAAACACAGTAGCCAGATATTGTTTTGTCCCTTAGGTTAAAGTACTTTGGGAAATCACCAGGCCACTTACTGTATGGATTTTCTTCCCTGGTTTTCCCCCTTCCCTGTAGGGTGGGTTCTGTATGATGATGTTCCATCTAGTCACCCAGCCTGCCTGGAGCTGCAGCCAGAAGATAGCTGTCAGCAAACAGCAGCCCTCCCTTCACCCCTCTCCTGCTCTGAGGAGGACACAGGTCACAGGAGTGTTGGCCTGTGAATTTTGCTCCTCGATTTCCACCGCAGGCCTGAGTGAGGCCGACACTCCTTTCTGTAAAGATTGTACCCTGTGATCTCAACCTCGAAAGAACTCCCAGTCAGAGTCGTGTAAGATGGGCAAGATTATATGCATTTGAAGGGGGAAGACTAGGGGAAGCATTTTCCAATATGCCATTGGCTATGTTTTGAATTTTTACCACACTTTATGGACAGAACTGTGTCACATTAAAATTCATATATACAAGTCCCAATCCTCAGCACACCTTGGAATGTGACTGTCTTGGGAGATGGGCCTTCAAACAGGTAATGATGGTTGAATGGGGTCCTTATGGGTGGACCTTAATCCAAGAGGACTGATGTCCTTGCAAGGGGAGAGGCTGAGAGAGTTGCCAGGAAGGAGAGCACAGAGGAAATGTGGGAGGACAGTGAGAAGGCAGAAGCTAAGGACAGGACAGGGCCTCACGGAAACCAACCTGTTAGCACCTTGATCTCACACGTCCATCCTCCTGCACTGTGAGGAAATGCATGGCTGCTGTTTAAGCTACTTAGTCTCTGATGATTTATTATAGGACCCAAGCAGACTAACACACCGTTGGAATGTGATTTGGGGGTTTGGGTTTTTTTATTTACCTCCTGTAAGAATAATTATGGTAGACAGTTGTGGTAATGCACACCTGTACTCCCAGCTACTTAGGAGGCTGCAGCAGAAAGGATGGCAAATTCAAGGCCAGCATGGGCAGCTTAGTGAGACCTGTCTCAAAATAGAATTTAACAAGGGCTGGGGATGTAGCTCAGTGGTAGGTAGACTGAGTGTTCAGCTTGTATAAAGGTTGGAAACTCGGCACTGCAAAGCAAAACAAAACACACACAAAAATAATGCAGGGAGGAAATGAGGTAGCATTCTGTCAATTTTCAAATTCATGGGATGAAGAGGGTTCCTTTTTCATTTTGTTGGGGAACTGGGGTAATATAGTGAAAATTTTCAGAGTCATGGGATGAAGAAGATGAAGGATTTTTTTCTCTCTTTTGTGATAGGAGTGTTCTGCTATTCTCTCTCTCTCTCTCTCTCTCTCTCTCTCTATATATATATATATATATATATATATATACATATATATATATATATGTATATATATATATATATATATATTTTAATTTAGAGACTGGGTCTTAGTTGCTAAGTTTCTCAAGTTGGCCTTGAATTTGCCATCCTCCTGTCTCAGCTTCCCAAGTACCTGGGCTCCCGGACGTGCCCACCATGCCCAGCTGGGAGAGAGTCTTTTTATTCCTGCTCTCAAGTGCTCCTTCCTCACAGGTCTCCTGCAGCCAGGTCTCTGTGCTCATTCTCTGTATCCTCTATTTTTGTTCCATCTCTGAGGCTCCAACTCCAGTTGGCCTCTCCTTAGGGAGGATGTTTTCCACCATTTTTTTCTAATTTAAAATGACATTCCAATCTGGAGTGCCATCTCATTTACACCTACTCTGTAAAATTCTTTCAAACACTTTAAATGTAACAAAGTAGTACATAATTTTATAATATATGTTGTTCTTCAAACTTAAAATGAAAAACAACCCCTGATCCATCCTGTCCCCCAACCTCATGCCTGTCCTACAGTCTCTAATTCTTTTTGCACTTTCTTGTGCTATGTATCTTCCTGTTTTTAAACAATATGCTTCTGTTACTGATGCTTAATTTTCAGTGATCCAATATAAGATTAACTTTTCATTATAAAGTGTGAGGATTTATTTATTTATTTTAAAAATTTTAACTGTATTGGAGACTAAACCTAGGACTTCCCTCTTACTAAGCACAAACTCTTAACTCGGAGCTACGCCCCCAGCCAGAGAATTTGGTTTAGTTTTCCAACTCTTATCCTTCCCTCAAACCATAGGATAACCCCCACCCCTGATTCTTCCACTGTAGCAATATAAGAACATTTAGTTAAAAACCAACATTCAGTGATTTGGTTTTTTTGCTTAAATTAATACTGTTCACAGATAGGCTGGATCTGTATATAGGACGGCATATTTCTCTCCTTGTAAAGCTTAGCTCTCCTTGGTGTTGAGCATTCCTCATTTAAAGTTTTGTTTAATTATCTCACCATTCAGCCCTAGTTCTTTCTCTAACTTTGTCAGAGCTGTCAAGTTCCTCTCAAGGCTATTTCTCTCAATCAGATAAAGTCTCAAGCTGCTGGTTCCCCTGGTGCCTCAGACTTCCTGTCTCACACTAGATCTGGAGCTTTCTGGACCCTTTGCATGGCCTGGATCCTTGCTGGGGGAGTTCCCTTTGAGTCATGTTCTTTAGTATTTTCTGAGAAAGTATATTTGGAAAGTTTTTGAAACATCAGAAAACATCTTCATGCTACTCTCATTCTTGATTAATAGTTTGAGTCTAAAATTGTTTAAAATATTCTCCCTCATGCTTTTAAAGGTTTCGTTCCACTGCCTTCTAGCTTCAGTGTTTTCTTGACAAGTTGAACATTGATCTGGTTTCTAATCTTTTGTTTGTGATGTTTCCCTTTTTCTCTCAGGAAGGGCTTAGGATCTGCTTTCTGGATGCTCTAAAATAGCATGAGCATCCGCCTCAGCATAGGCCTCTTATTGTTCATCCTCTTTAAATTGAGACCTTAAAGTTCATTTTTCATTGAAAGTGGGCCCTTGTAATGTGGAGACTCGAATTCTCTAGTTCTTGGAAATCATGTGCTTTTTATTTGTTTGACATTATTGTACTTTTCTCCCTTCTCCTTTGTCTGTTCTTTCTTTACAAACTATTTGTCAGATGTACAGTCATTTAGACCAACTCCTTGTCTTCCCCCTCCTTCTTTCTGTCTCTTTATTTTTTTCTTATCTTGGCTTGTTCACGTCCTACAGGAGCTCCTGGGAAATCATCGGCAACCTCAGGCTCCAGCCCTTCTACTTCTATTTATTTTTGCAATTATTATTTCTTTAATTTCCTTGTTTCTGTTCCACTTTTTAAAAAACACTCTCTGGTTGTTGTGTAAAATGCATTATTTTGCTCATCCTTCTCTGAGAACTCTCATTATAGATTCTTAAAAAGCTCCTGTCTGCTTCTTGTGTTGTCTCTTTTTATTTTTCCATTGTCTTCTGCTTGTTTTCTTGTTTCTTTGTTTTGTTGTATGTCTTTCATAAAAAGTCATTTTCCAAGAATCCGAGATACTCTGAGATACAAAGTAGTTTCAGGTCCTGGGTTCATGCTGGATAGTTTTGACCTTGTCCCCTCACTGTGGGGACAAGGCAGAGAGCTGGCTTTTTCACAGAGGTAAGCCTAAATGTTAGTCGGCATAGGCCTTTGTTCTTGAAGTAGGCACTTTCTTTACTTTCTTGATGATGCATGTGAGGAAAGGACCCTAAGGTGTCTCTTAAACATCCAGCCAACACTTCTTATTTTCACTCATGTCTCACCTGTGCCTTTAGAGGAAACAGGAAATGGTCAGAGCTGCTTGGCACGACTTTCCTCCTCAGTTTTGTGCGATGACAGACCTCCCAAGTCTCTTTAGACCTGTGATTTGTTCACCCTCTAGACCATTTATATCCCATTCCAGTTCTAAAATGTCATTGCTATCTAGCTTGCTGTTTTCCACCTTCTTGTTCCCTTTCTTTTTGCAAATTTATAGCCATTTAATACCATCTGCTTTCATTTTCATCAAGTTTTGGAAGAGAGAATAAATGCCTGAGTTCTAAACACTTTATTTAACCTAAAGTCTTCTCAATTTTTAAATCACTGAGTTAAATTCAGCCTCAAATGTTCTTACTTATAAATTCTAGGAGGATTAATAGCAAAGGGATTCAAATCTGGCCTTAAAGATTATTTAGATAAACACAGAAAATTGACAACACATGGGGGTATAAAGAAGTCTCATTATGAAGTCCCCAGTGGGCCCACATAGGTTTATCTTGTTGCCCACAGGGACAGAAGTTTCTGTTCTCCATGGGTATATAAAAAGGAGCAGGAATCCGTGATCCCTTTTCTGCTAATGGGATGTGACTGCCATGGTGAATTAACACTTTTCATTTAAGGTTCATTTTGTTTTGGTGAATGGCACAGGTAATATTTCACTTGTCAGGTATTTACTTATATTTGTTCCAAAGTGTGTTTGAAGAAGAGGGTGGGTGGGAAATAAAGCTAATCTTGATGGGAGAACAGTGTGTATTCTCTTTACTTAGAGAGTTGAAAATTTATCATGACATATGCTGGCTGCACAGTCAAAACTTATCACTGCCCACAACGTTGGAAGCACGACAGGATAGCTCTGTGGGAGCTGCTTCCTCAACAGATGAGGTTTGATATGTCAAGTGCAGGACCTGAGAAAAGCAAAAAGTAATCCTTTTAGCTGGGCTCTGCATTCATGGGGTGGTAGAAGAGATTTCATTAATCTCTTGTGAAATGTTTTTTAAAAGTACTGATTTACAGAGCTTATAATTCTTGGATAAAATTTGATCATGACTTTTAAGTCAGGAGACATCAATCTTCATATTAAAAAACATTGATTTATACTGTTCAGAAATGCAGATGAAGGGAAAAATATTCAAATCTAGCAAATTTTGTTTGTATTTTAATCACAAATATTGGGAGTATTTTTCCCCTGTAGAATGCAGTGACTTTAAATACTATGGTGTTTGCACAATTCTTTTTCAGACTTAACACTGTGTTGACATAATGATATCCTATGGTGGTGAGCTTTACAAAGATATTGGCCTTTTCTGTAAGAGCTGCATGTCACATAATCCAAAAGTTAAAATTTCAGCTAATGAAATATTTTTAATGTTTATGTCCCTAGTCAAACATTGTGACCCTTTTTATAGATCATAAATGTTTTAATGGATTAATACTGTGACCACTTTCAAGTATATAGTGTCAGCATCTCTTTCAAATAGGCTTTTGAAGATTTCTAACTTATGACTGCAAGGTCCTTCTTCCCACACTGGATACTAGTCATTAAAATTTGGCATTTCTCTGATCAGAGTTCTCTGGCCTTTTAATGATTCATCATTTTGTGATAATTTGTCCTCTAAATCTGTTCACCATTACACATGAGTGTGTTACCAATAACTTTTATTCCTAAATGAAAAGTTTGGATTAATATGTGTATAAAAGTGCTTCGAAACTTGAAATCCTAGCTTCTTTTAAAAATGTGCACATTGTATTCTCTTCCACTGTTTGTTTTTCTCTTTGCATTTTTCTGACATTTCTCTTGCCTTTCTTATGCTGTGTTTCTCCCTCTGCTTTTTCACTGTGTTTCTATTCCTGCAGGTTTGTCTGCTTCACTGGGGCTTAAGGAATCAATTCTGAATTTAAATGATCTCTGAAACCTGTATTTCTACTTCCATTTTACTACCTGTTTATAAGTGAGGGTGCTTAAGATAGAATTACCAGAAACATAGAAGATCTTCTCATATGGGAAAGAAATCTGTAGAATTCTAAATGATATCCAATTATAGATTTTTTCCAAATATTCCATTTTCCCTATCTCATATCTCAATATCTAACATTCATTTCATCCATAGCAGCAGAGCGCATATACTATGCATATTTTAGGCAATAAGCAAATAACTAGAATGGCACAACAATAATTAACCATTATCCCTTCTGAAAACATTTTACAGAAAGCATAAGTCAAAAACACTTATCTGAAAATAACATTATTAATGGAACACCAGCATGATTCATCAAACTTTTATTCTATAAATTGAGAGGATTTGAATAGCATATAATCTATACTTAATCAGAGGACTTTTTTAAAATAAAATTTTACCTCTAATGAAGTGGAAGGCAGAAGACATGACTTATCACAAAGAAGATGATATCTTAGTGGAATAAAAAGGACAAAAGGATGTTAAAACAAACTTGTATTGTTTTATAGTTGCCCCAGAAAATAAACAAACATACAAATGGAGCTTTAAGTTACATTTCTTATAATGTTAAAAAACATAGTGTGGATACTAGAGTCAGTACAATGATCTAGAAAATATATAGTATGGTAATACAGAATTGGATACTAACCCAGCCACAGCCATCACATACTGATAAGCCTACAAAAGGTGGGTTTTCTTTGCATATGACAGGGAAATGTGCATTTTTCAAGGTTTTATTTAGATGCATAGAGTAATGCTTCCCCCAGCTGTGAATTGCTTCCTAACCAAGGCTATTAATTATAATATGGTCACAAGCCAAGAAATGTCTGAGAATACTCTAAGCATGTAAAATATTTCACCAATTAATGCACTTTATAGGATCGGTCCTCCATTTTTTATTAAAAATGAATTATTGTTGCTATATTATAATTCTAGTAATATCAGGTTTTATGTCCTAGAAGACTAGAAATGGAAAACATAGAAACTGGAGAAGAAAAAAAATGATAATTTAGATCAAATGAGTCAGGCATAGCTCAAATGATGAACAATGATTGATGACTGATGATCAACTCACAAAAAAGAACAAACATGTAAATAGCATGAATAAGAGCATGAAAGTCTATGGCCACAATAATAAGAACATTCAAACACATTCTCAAAATGCCTGAAAGTACTGATAAATTTCAAACTGGTTTTATTACATACCAGAAATATTTATTGAAGTTTTATTATGTAGTATGTTACTTGATTAATAGGTGATACTTTCAATTTTTAAACCAATTTAAAAAATCTTACATATACATGATACATAGTAATTTACAAACATTATTTAGAATATTTCTATTATAATGCTAATTTTAAAAAATAGAAAAAACTGGAAACTGTGCAATTATTTGCTCAAGTGGTAAGAGCCAAGTGGCAAAGCTAGACCTAATGTTCTCCCAAAAAACATCACCCTTTCTATATCTGGATTGAAAACAATTCTTTAAAAAAACAACAGTGTTTTCTACTCATTCTTTTTAATGAATCATAAAAATATATAACCTGTTTAAGAACAAGTCCCATCAAAATCACTATAGTAACTTATAAGAGGTTTCTAGTTTATATGGTGAAAGGAACATATATAGAAAAGCCCCCAAGTAAAATAAAATAAAAATGATATATGAGTTTAAAAGAAAAGGAAGTTTCAAGAGAAGTGAAAAAAATACATAGGATCTTAAAGCGAAGGCAATTAATAGAAACTAAAGTAGCAGAGATCTTGGAGGTAATGGAGAACAAATGTTATTTACCAGGAAGAAGTGATACTAAGACGGTTTATGCTGTTGGGGGAACTGTTAAGACTTACTCCTTGGTTTAAAAAATTAGGTACAATGAGATAAAAATGAAAATTCATTATTGGTAGCCCTCACAATCAAATTGCATCAATAATCGTCTGCAATTGAACCCCAGAAAGAACCCACCAAGTGTTAGAATGGCTGGCTTCCCTTTTGCTGGACTGGAGTCTGAACAAACAAGCTGGACAGGGGTTTAAGTCTATGACTGTCTTACTGCATCTAACCTTCAGCCACCATGTGAACACTGTTGTCTCCCCAGATAGAAATAAACTTTTCGACCAATTTGAGATTCCCCAACTTTAGCCCAAAGTGTGAAGGATATGTGAGTGAAGAGTAAATACCAAATGTGTCAAACTTTTCAGCTAGAGTTATCTTTTGGTGAGGTAAAGTGTCCACCTATTTACAGTTAAATAATCCAAGTGTTGTTTAGCTTAGAGAAGACAGGCCTTTCCAAGGTCAGCAATCTGTAGCAAACTGTAAGCCAGTTAGTTGGACAACACTTCCAAAGTTGTGTTTATTTTTGGACAAAGCCATTATTCTTAAATTGCTGACTTTATGGACACAAGACTATAATAATGAAGGCCAAAACCACATCTCAGCTATAGCTAATGAACGAAGGACACTTCTTCTGGAGAATAGCAACTTGGTAGAAAGGTAAAGAGGAAGGAGGTGTCATGATACCACCAGCAGCTCACATTCACTGGATGTTCTCTACCAGCCACAACTGTTTCACACCCTTTACACATTCTGAGTCATCAAAGCCTCACAATATTATTATCTCATGATATAAATTCTGCTGTTATTCTCATTTTTTTAAAAAAAATATTTTTTTAGTTGTTGATGGACCTTTATTTTATTTATTTTTATGTGGTTCTGAGAATTGAACACAGTGCCTCACACATGCTAGGCAAGCGGTCCACCGCCGAGCCACACCCCCAGCCCCTGTTATTCTCATTTTAATCAATGAGGATATACTTAATGATAAGGTCTTTGAAAAGACTTTTTGGCTCCATGAAATTTCAATGAAAGGTGGAGATAAACATTTTCAATGTTATTTTTGTTGAGTTAAATTTCTGATTGTGGGCAAAAGATAGCTCATCACAGGGAATGGATTGGAGAACACCTTGAACATTCTCCCCTTGACAGAAACAACATCCTCACTTTCTGCCACAACAATTCAATTCTACTGTTAATATCAATTCTTCTGAGTTCCAAAGAAGTTTATATATTCCAGAATTCCATATTCATTTGAAAATTGTTTACCTCTGTTAGGGGTAATAAATCAAACATCTCTATTCCGTAGCTTATGCTTCTAAATGTAACACCTGGCTAATTGTACTCTCTATGTTAAAACAAATATTATTCGATACTAATAAGCTCTAAACAGTAGATTAGATTTGAGGGCTATAAAGATATTCTGCCATCATCTCATCTGGAAGGAAACAAGAGGAAGAATGGTCACTGGGGTGTTGGGGTAAAAAGAAACCTGAAGGAGGAAATGTGAAGCTTCTAAAAGCCAATTTTGTGCACTTTCCAACTTTTCCTACAGTTAATATGAGTTTTATTGTCATTATTTATTTTTTTAAAGAAAAGACTTAAAAAATTTTTAAAAGATATATTTTTCTTTCTATGTGATGGATAAAAGAAGTTGTTGATTAAGTTAGTAACATATGGAAATTCAAAGTAAGGACTGACTAACAGCTCAGGAGACCATGCTGTTAATTCTGTCCCTGAAATGACTTAGCTGTGTACTCAGTGTTCTCATCTACAAAACAGAGAGATCCCACAAATGATCTTTAATGGCTTCTGCAAGATTCCTGACTCTTGAAAGCCAAGTTTAGGAAGAGATTAACTAGAACAATCACCCCACACTGCTATGTAACTACACATATTTTGGCTTATTCTCTATTCATATTATACTGAAAGTATAAAATGAAAGCATTTTCTAAATATACCTGCTTATTAGTTTTCTTTCTCATTTTATTAATATTATTAAAATTAGAGATCTCTTAAGGGAAGGGGCTATTACTTTAAAATTTATTTACAGTTCTGTCTTAACACAGTATTATTTATAGTTGTCAATCAATTTGTTCTATTAAAACTCATATATCTTAACAAGATATAAGTAAAAGCAAGAAAAATAAATATTCTAAGTCCTCAACTGCTTTTTAATTTCCTTTTCTACTTGTCTTTATGCATGCTTTCAGTAGTTGAGCTACTGTACTAATAGTTGAACATTTTAAATTTGTATTTGTTCACGGAGAGCCACTTTCTAGCCAACTACTACCAAGAAGTAAAACCTAAGACTTTGGTAGTAACTGACATTTATGCCAGTATATTATATGGACTCTAAAGACAAATGTGAAAAATTCATTCTGAAGTGAAGATTTTATAATGTTGAGTGCTCTGTATTGAAAGGCTCTCAACAGCTTTAAATGAGTGAATGAGAACACATTAATTATTTGTCATTAAAAGTAGATGAAAATTTCATTCTCTGATATATTCTTTCTTTGACTCTTGTTAAGTGGCCTTCATTTGGCACAGCATCTGTTGCTTCTCTTTTTACAAAGTTGAGAAAACAATAACTCATTGGGAGGTCAGCTGTAAATCTTTAAGTAGAAACACATTCTATAAATGAACATTATCATTGACATCCTTTTCTCAGTTTCCAACTTTATATAACCATCAAGTTTTGGTTCTTACTTTGGTCACATTATAACCAGATTTTTGTGGAGGAGGAAACTTCAGTGTAGTAGAAAGTACAAATACTTATTATTACCTAATAGAAGATAAAGTGAGAGAATAATAAGAAATGCTTGGTAGCTATGATTAACAAATAAAAAATATCTCTTGCTTCCTTCTGTATTCAGGAGCTTGCAGTGATTTCTACTATCTTTTAAATGATGTCTAAGTAGTGTGGCTAAATTTCAAATTTGTCTTTCAACTGACACTTTGAATTTTCTCTCTTGTGAAAATTCCAAAGGGACTTTCATTTGCTTTTCCCAGATAATTCTGTCTTCTTCCTGCCATATATCAATAACAACAATAACAACTAATATTATCTGAGTACTTGTTATGTTAAAGAAATATTTTTTAAAATCTTCATTATTTATTTCTTATACACAAAAACCCAGTGAATTAGAGGGAGTGACATCATCAAGAAGGTGGAAATCCTAGATCCTTGTTTTGCCCCTCGAGACAAAAATCAACATTAATAGATGGAACAATTACTTTGTGAGGAATCCAGAAACCAGTTAAGAGACTCCTACAGTGCAGGTGAGTACAAATCTAGCTGCACTGAAGTCAGTAGGAGAATTCCTGGACCTCATTCATCACAGTTCCCTCCTTGGCTCAGTTTTGTGTGCATGTGGTGTCATTGGGGAAAACAACTCCCAGATCCTGGCTTCTCCTTGGGAAGGAAAGAGAAGACTCAAACATGTCCAACATTCAGACTTTTTGGAGACTTGCTGAAGGAACTGATTTCTGTCTGGTCTGAATCTCAGGAGAATAGTAAAGGGCACTGGATTGAAAGTCATTGAAAACAATAGTGGTGTTTTGTAGTAGTATATATTAGTTCAAAGTAGTCCCTCCCTCTAGCCCAAGAAAAAATAAGTTGGAGAAAAGTTCCAAGTCTCAGTATTCCCCAGGAGAGAGAAATAATTGAGGTATGTATCCATTAGTCAGGATTTGGGGGAGTTCTGCCCAAGAGATTGACTTCTATTTTGCCCATCTTTTAGTGTTTGTAGGACTTAGCATACCCTAAAAGTCTGTAGGGCACTGAAAATAAAAGAGAGTTGGAAAGTTTGTGGCACTGCCAGAGAACATGCATTAATGCAGATATGTGCAAAGTGAGCAAAGGTACATAGCTTCTGATAAAAAGCAATTGTCAAATTCCTGATTGGGAATTTAAAAGCTCACATTTAGAGGATGCATCCACAAAAAAGTTTTGAAGAACTCCCAGAATCTGTATCCAAGATGATTGGTGAAGATCTTTTGGGGTACAAAACCAGTTTGTGATGTTTGGGAAAGGTTGCTTTTTTTTCCCCCCCAAATGTGAGTCTCAAGGAAGAGTTCAAAGACACACAAAGAAACAAGGCACTGTGATACAAAGAATATCATAAATCTCCAGAAATTGACTCTAAAGAAATGGCAACATATGAAACATCTGGCATTTACTTCAAAATAACTGTAGTAACAATGTTCAATATCTTAGAAAAATGACATGTCAACAAAATGAGAAAATTTATAAAGAAATAAAAATTGTGTGAAAAAGAAACAAAAATTAGAGCAAAGAATACAATAACTGAATTAAAAATTCACTAAAAGTTTTCAAAAGAAAACTTGGTTATGCAGAAGAAATCAGAGAATTAAAAGATAAGTCATGTGAAATTAGCAAGTAAGAGGAACAAAAAGAATGATTAAGAAAGTTAAAGAAAGCTTAAGAGACTTCAGAGAACCCCAAAGTATATTTGGTAAGTATGTTGTAAGTGCCTATTAAAGATAAATCTCACTGACTCTTGCTTTTATGGAATATATAGATAGTCTGACAAAAGGTCATCTTTTACTCTTTGAAACTGGATATATTTCCTTTCCTTATTCAAAGTTTCAACCACATCGAGTTCAAAACATTGTCTATAGTAAAAAAGTAAAAACTTGATTGATTGACAAACATTTAGAAACAGACATAATTTAGCAAAATCCAATCTGAGAGTTTATTCTAGAAAATCCCTGCTGATATATTAGAAAGGTGACAGGGATAGAAGTTCCCGTATTAAACACTCACATAGACAACTTTGGTAGGGATGTATTTCATGCCTGATATTCCTAAAAATCATCACCTTGATGATGAAGGTAAAGATAATGAATGCAATTTAGCTCCCTGGCTCACAGAATTTGATTTTCTCTATTAGTTGGAGGCATGCATCATTGCAGACTTGTAACTCTTTGATCTCACTTCTCTGAATCTCAAAGTAATATCTGTAAGTACTATGAAAGGGTATTAATGAGGCACAAAAACATGGTCAATGTAATTTTCCCCTTCAGAGTAAGAATCTAGCCAGTAGTACAGAGTTAAGAATGGCATTCTAGTACACTTCATAAATATGTAGAACAATCTTCTCTCTCTTTAAAAAATGTATTCATTGTCAAGGGAAAATAACTATTATATAGTATTTGGTTGCCAATTTAAAATTAAAGCTAACTGTCCCTCTCTGTGCTTAAATGACCTCAATTTGTAACTACCTGGATTGCCTCCAGAGTCATCTATAATTTAATTATCTGTATCCTAGCTCACCTAGAAGGGCTCAAAATGAAATGGTGACTTTGGTTTCTGAGGCTAGAATCAATAGCCATTAGGAGAATGAGGAGATTTTTTAATCTAGGAAAAAAAGCAAGTACTTAAAATATTCATTGCATCAGCCTCAAAACTCTAGTACCCAGACAGTACAGGTATGGTGGAATTTTTATCACGATGCCCTACACAGCTTTTATGCCTGGAAAGGTATGGGTTAGGGTAAGAACAGATTTTCAATTAGAATAAGAGCTGAAAGTTTAGTTTTCAGAGAACTGTGAACTTGTATGGCACATTTACAGAGGCAGACAGATCCTGAAGAACAGAAATAGATGAAGCTAGAGATAAGAAGAAAATCTTAATGTAAGCCAATTGTGTGAGTTTTCTCTAACCATGTCATTGGCATCATGTAAATTCCAGACATCATCTTATATACAGCTTAAACATAGCAGATGTTGGCATTTAACTATAGGTTGCTATGAGAGAAAATTGCCCTTGAATGAGAAAGGAAGTTTACTGGTAAGGAAAAATGATCTTTCCTGTTAACAGTTATACCCCAATAATAGAATTGTTTCCAACCAGCGATTGTGGGGTAGGAAAGGAGGAGAGATGTAATGATACCTCAATTCCAATCTAAAAAAGAAAGAAAATCAGCTTCAGTTTAAATTGCAATGTGTGGGTTGTATACATAGAACTTTCTTCTCCCTCTCTTCTCAAACCTCAAGGCTTCATGTTAAATGGGACAAATCACATCCTTCGTAGTTCTGCTCTGTTTGGTACAGCTGCTTGCTGCAGGTGGTGCCCTAAAAATATATTGTTTGTTTATTTTGCAATATAGCCGTCTGCAGAGTGGTACCTAAATGTGCAACTGCTCCCTTCTCTTTCTGTCAGTGAACCGCATGATGAAAGACTAAGACCTCTGCCAAACCTAGCATGAAAAGGCCCAAATAAGAGGCACAGGTAGTGCTTGAGGTTCAGCTTCTGATAAGTTCCATTTTCTCTGGATTCATGAAGCAAAGCTGACAAGCAGACTATCTGTCATCAGAGACTGGATTTTAGCAAAGCAAATCCAGGCAAAAACTGCCTTTGTTAGGAGAATAATTGTGCTACTCAGGAGATTAACATCTGTAAGCATATGGGATGTAAAAGGAAAAAACTCAATAACACATCACAAAAAATAATAAAAGCAAAGACTAATCTCAGTTATATATTTATGTAGATATATTCAAATAGAGATTTTAATGATTTTTTAAATTTATAATTTATATGATCAAATAGTTTTTCTGTTCACATTGGCAGAGTGCAGTATAATAATTTACATGTAAAATATTTTTTAAACTATGGTTAATATAATGATACACAAAGTTAATATTACTAATGAATATTATTTTAGCGTTTTCTCATTGAATGAATCCTAGAAAAACACCTCCCAGGTTGGGGGGGGGTGCAGTTAAGTGATATAATACTTTTGTAGTATATGTAAGGTATTGCATTCCATCGTTGGTACCAAAAAATAAACAAATAAAAAAACCTTTCCCAATATTATAAGTTTTATACGAACTATTGCTGCAATAGAAAGAATAATAATAATGAGTCATGCCTATCCAATCCTAGGCAAGTCACTCTTTTCTACAGAAATTTTATATAACATCAATGGGATGCTGATAAATAGGTTTTATAATGGTTAAATAAGTAAAATGTAAAACTATAAACATTTTCTAGAGATATTTTGAAAACAATTGGCTTCTGGTGAACAAGTCACTAATATTCTCCTAAAATTTAGTGATTTGTAAATGCATTTGGATTATTAACACAGGAGGAAAGAACACAGCAAGAGTAAAGATGAGGACATGATTCTAACCTTCAGAAATAGGAATGATGTTGTTTCCACTGAGAGTGATGTAGAGAAGGACAGGAAAGTGAAGACTTGAGAAAAGAAATAATGACTCAATGTCAGGCTCATCAGGCAGACAGAAACAGAGAAATGGAAGAAGGCAAAATGAATAGAAAAAGTTGAACAAGTAAGTCTGAGACTAATTCCAATATGAGAAATGGAGGGTGGAAAGGATGACCAGATTCTGAAGGAAAGTCATGAGTCATTTAAAGAGAGCAGAATTTAAATAGAAAGTAGATTATATGAAATAGAGTTCAATAACTGAACTTACTTTTGAGTATGTGAGCTGTGTTTGCTGACTGAAGATTGCAAACCTGGTCACAACTCCCGTGTGCTCTCATGTAGAGGCCATAGTCCTACCTTTAATGCTGCATCTCCACATGGCTCAGTCCTCATACACAGTCAGAATTTAGGTAAAACGTCACGTATCTAAGTGGCCTTCTCTGGCTATTCTCCAGTGGCTCTCTTTTATCTTACCCAGCTTTATTCATCAGCAGAGCATTTACATATTGGACATACTATATATATTCTATACATATATATATATACATATATATATGTATATATATATATATATATATATATACACATACATACACACACTATATGCATGCCTCTTCTCATAAGAACATACATTGCATGGGAGCAGAGGCTTTGACTCACCCTTGCATCTCCAATGAGAATACCAATACACTCAGCAAATATTTGTTAACTGGCAGAATGTATATAAAGCAGTTTCAAGCTCCAAGCAGTTGAAGAATATGGAGGAATCAACTTTTTAATTTGAATATTTAGATTAAATCTACACAACTTTAAACTACCATTTGAAAACTGAAAATCTGTACCCACTGAAAGTTGTAGTGTCTCATACTTAACTGATTGCAACTTTTAATTGAAACTTGAACATAGCTTTGTGGCATTTCAATTTGACCTCTCTCCAGAAGCAAGAAGCCTGGGAAAGCTCTTTATCCTGAAATATAAAGCTCAATACATGATAAATTGAATCTGGAAAAAAAATCATCTTTCTCTATGAATAAGAGTCTCTGTATCAATTCCATATAAGTGAAATCTGTGCAGCTAATAAATGAAGAAAATGTGTCTTCTGCACAGAGCTCAGTTTTATCTACCAGGAAAAGAATAAAAGTAGGGAGTGATAAGCTGTTTGGTCTTGCTGTGGACTACTAGTCAATCTAGATACTGATGAAGCTCCTGAGTGTATTAGCAGACAGCAGTTTATGACCCATTATTCCACATCTTATGCTGGTGATACATTGTCATGCGGACTGAATTGGTAGCTGAGATATATTATTACCCAGGACACAAATCTATAGCATTGCTTCAGTGGGGATCTTCCAACTCAGTTCCAGGATAATTATAACAGCACTTTGGAACTTTAAGTCTATAAGTGTGAACCAAAGAAAATGTGGGCAATACATCTATGTAATTTCAACTCATATCACACGCTCATAATTAAAGGACAATAAGGACAATGTATTTTTCCATATGGTTTGCCCTCTCCTTTATGACATTTTTAATATCAAGCTTTCTTTGATAACTTGTCTAAATCTTTTAATTATAAGCAACATAAACTTTTCTAAGTTTGTGAAATAAGTGCTGAAAATGAATACCCGACCACCTTTGAATCACTAACTTGAATTTTTTTCTGTACTTCACAGTATAATTTCAGTTAAAATTAGTTTCCATAGTAAATACATAGTATATTAGGATTAAATCAATGTAAACATGGCATTCAACTAAAAGAATAACATGAAATTACAGCACGGGTGAGCTGTAAAATTTAGAAATTAAAAACAAAAAGAGAACTTACCCATAATTCTGTGATGAAGAAATCAATAAGGTTGTAGATAGAGAAGTAGAGAAAGTGAAGATGAATGATTGGAAGATATTTGATAGTGAGAGCAAAAAGGAATGATTTGTATTTATAAAGTTGCTAATAATAAGCAGCCCAAGCTTTAGAGGTGGAGCTATTCAGAATCAATATAAAAGAGCAGAGCAACTCATATATTTTAGAATATAAGAAGACAGAAAGAAACTCATAATATCCTTGGAGCCATAGCATTCTCCACTTAATTCCATGACTCTGGAATCATGTTTCCAATTAGCATTAACAAAAATAATCATGTGGCAACTACCTCATTAAGTATAATAAATGTATCATCATGAATTACGTTAGGAGGACTAAAAGTGATAAACATATGTGTGTGAAAAGTTGTGGTCTTGACTCTCAGGTTCTTGCTTGAGAGGGATTTAGCATGATGGGTGGTGGAGAGGACAAATGGCGGAGTCAGGGAGAAGGCAGCCATGATGCTAAGGAAAGGGAGAGAAAGAGAGGATCCAGACTAGGAATGGCAAACCTTGCCATGTGGAAGGGTGTGTGGGTTGAGAATAGAAGAATTTTAAATCCTGTTTGTAAGATTGGTAAAAGCAAAAGGTACAGAGAAAATATCACAGATGGCTCTTCTTCCACTGTGTAAACACCATTTAGCCTAAGTGTGTTTGCCCATATTTTTATTCTTTTCCATTCAAGTATAACATGCTAAACAATAAATTATCCCTCATATTATAGCTGTCAGTATAAATCATGTTTATATCCCTCCTTTGAGAATACCATGCTCCTACTTAGAAATGCTAGCAGATCTTACTACTATTGTTCTATCACTGTGTTTAATTTCCAGTGAGAAGGAAATTGCTACCAAAGATGTTATTTCTTAAGAATTTTGTATCACAGTAATTGATCACGACTGGAAAAACATCCTAAAAGACAATAGTATTGTACATTTCAAAGGAAGATGTCAACCTTTCGTTCTCAGGCCAATAACTTGTAATATTTTTCACAAGATACTATATTTAGTGTATTTTAATATACTTCACTTGTTTATAAAATAATTTGTGACTTAATACAATTTATTTAATTCTGAAGCAAATTTATGATCATACCACTAAATATAAAAATAGTATTGTACACAGTTCATTGTACCATATTTTATGCACAATACTTTATTCAATTTAAATCTCCTATTATTAAGAAAATAAAATTATTAGTGATTGGTCATGTCTTTAATCATCACTGCCATTTGACTGTACTAATGTGTTTATTATGTGGTGTTTTCTAACATTCCCACAGGTACAGTGAAGTGCTTAGAAGGTAAGCAAGTCCTTTAAACATAACATACAGAACAGATAGATATTGCATGCTGATTACAATAATTGATAAGGGTCTGTGCACATAGGCTAGTGGTGCAGTACACTAAATAGTATTATATTGGTTTTTAGAATCATGGTAATATCTGGGGAGTAAGTAAACTTAGTAGGATTTAGTTCATTTTTTGCACGTCATTATGAGTTATTCTGAAAGGATTAAAGTATTCTCAATGAGCAGTGAAAGAAACTGAGCTAAGGAGAAAATAAATAATTCTACCTTTATTGTTTTTCAAGGCAATTTCTTTAATGTTATCTCATTTAGTTCATAATTACAAAATAGTTTATTATACAACTGGGTATAAGATTTAAGGATTGTTACTCTCAGACTGTGAATATTTTACCTTATAATCCTAAATTTGCATGTAGGGAATACCAGAGAATATTAAAAAAAATTTACATTTAATTTGACCTCAGAGGCTGGTTAAATTCTGGCACTCTGCTTCTTCGTGTGTTCACAGAACTACATAACAATTTACAAGGGCACTTTTCAGTAATAAAGGAAAATAAAGTCAAGAAGCTGTTAACTGTTTTGTGATTACTATACCCAAAAGTTGATTGGCATCTGCAGATAAGACATCAGGGCTTTACCCTTTAAATCGATATTGTTCAAAGGAATTTATTATGGTTGAGAGGAATAAGAAATAAGCTTATTCAATAAATTCCTTTGAACAATGTCCTTTTAAAGGATAATGCCCCGATGTCTTATATATGTCAACCAACTTTTGGTTAAAATATTCATGAAAACTGCATACTTTAATATCTATTGAATAGTATTCATTCAATAACAATAGTATTTCTTACTCTTCAGGGATAGATCCAGTTGGAGTTTTCAAATAAGTTGAACTTATTTATTTATAAGTTTTGTTACATTCAATTGCATCAAAAAATATCCTTTCTGGATTCAATTTGCCATTCTCCTATTTCAGAAAGTATCCTTGGAAAAACTCCCTATTTATACTAATACTTTGTTCTTTTCCTCATATTTTGAAATTTTCATAAACTGTTCTGATGCTACAGAAAGACATGCCACTTTCATTTTGTTTCTTGGGCCACTAACTTTTGACAGGGAGATCTGTGCTTCTGAAAATCTGCACCACAGCTGGAGTAGCAAGTCCAACAATCAAACCAAGCCTCAAGCTGTGAAGCCCACCTGGAAGTGGGGAAAGAACCCCAGTCTTCACTCTAACCCTTGTGTACTGTAGTTAGCAAGCAGTTTTGTCTTAATAAGAAAATGA
This sequence comes from Ictidomys tridecemlineatus, assembly GCF_052094955.1. Classification (NCBI taxonomy): domain Eukaryota; kingdom Metazoa; phylum Chordata; class Mammalia; order Rodentia; family Sciuridae; genus Ictidomys; species Ictidomys tridecemlineatus. Next base: position 20,529,918 of record NC_135488.1, on the reverse strand, counting down.
TTGCATCACCTTCAACACTGGACTAGTCATCAGAAGATTCAGTTTACAGTTCTAGAAGTATACCAACTCACTCTTTTGGTGGAAATACAGAACTCATGGTATAGATGCACAGATTCATTATTTGATAAGAAGCTCATTATTTGAAGGGCCTGACCTTGATGTCCAGAAAAGGAAATGATTTTCAAGACCCAGGAAGAATTTGATGAGGCAGCCAGAGCCCTGATGCCCTTTGGAATGAGAGTTACCTTCCCTGACCAGACTCCACTTGGTTCTAAGAAATTCAGGAAGTAAGAAGGATCAACAGTGAAGAGAAAGGGAAGGCACTAATATTTTCAGTGAAAATTTTAAAAATCACATTCACCAAAGACTCTACCTGAGGTCTAAGGAAACGGAATTTTTAGGAGTTATGGCATGGCAATCCTTTAAGAAAAAAAACCTAAAGAAATTTCTATTCTCAGTCAAGTTGAATTTACTGTTTTAGAGTAGTTCTCATTTCTGTTGCTGTACATTCTGAGAGAATTTTTAAAAATTTTACCTGAAAATTAAGTATATTTGAAATGTAAGCTTGATAATTTTTTTATTAGTTTAAATGACATCCTTGTAAAAGATCAGTTGACCAAATATGTGTGGATTTATTTGGGGGCTCCATTCTGTTCCACTGGTCTATGTTTGTCTTTATGTCAGTACCATGCTGTTTTAATTACTATAGCTTTGTAATTCTTTTAAAATTGAGAAGAATGATACTTCCAACATTGTGGTTTTTAAAACTGATTTGGTTATTCAGAGTATTTTTGTGGTTTCATATGAGGTTTAGGACTGCTTTTATGTTTCTGTAAAAAAAATGCCATTGAGATTTGTATAAGAATTTTATTTAATCTATACATCATTCTGAGTAATATGAACTAGTTTAGCTGCAAAAGATGTATTTATTTTGATATATTATAAATATTAGTATATTTTAAAGAGATCTATAGTGTCATCCATTTAAATATGTCCAATTAAATAAGAATATCACTGTGATTTGAAATTCACCCTAACATGCATACACATACTTAAGGATTATAAATTTTATGTAGTTCATTTTCTTTGAATTTGCACTGCTTCTACACTGCTTTCACAGAATTTTGTTCTAATTAAATATGTTTATTTACTTGAAAGTTGTATTATTGCTCAGTATCTCATACTACTTTGTAATAAATTTAGATGTATATGTATAAGTGTGTATATTCATTGAATATGTATAGATTTCAATTTTATATTTTTCTCAGGTCCATGAGGCAGAAAGTGTTAAAAATTCTCATTCTGAATATTAATAATAATACTATTCTCATAATTATTATTTTACACACTTGATTTAAAACAAAGTAGTCTGTACAAACTGATCAAAATTATTATGTATGAAAATAAATTTGTATTTGAAATCTCTTTTTATTTATATTAGAATGGGACAGAGTTCAGCATGATTCAATTTTTAGCATTTTTTTTTAGGTTTAAGTGCTGAAAAATCTTTTTCCTAAATAGTAGATGCAGTTTTTATAATGACCAATTTCTACAACTTATCCTAAGTTGCATAGCACAATTTCCATAATTATCTATCACAAAAATTATTTCAAATAATGTACCAAGTTACAAATTTATTAGGGTTTTCTTTCAATTTTAATGAAAGCAAAGAATTGGAAATTGCTCAATTTGCAACAACAATTTCTGGGAAGTATACCAAAAACACTATCAAGACATAATAAATAGCTATTAATTATAGCCATCTCTTAAAGGAACCTAGCCTAATTTTATATATGTAAAAACTTTAGAAATATTGAAATATTATATAATTTCAAATATATGTTTTTTGATAAAATGTTTTTTCTTAATTAAAAATCATGTGCTTTGAGTATATTTTTACTTAAGCTATGTAGCTGCAGATCTGGCTAATTTAGTTCATAAAGTCAACCAGAACAAACTTATTTTTTTTCTTAAAATTCTGTTTTAATTTTTCAGTTTAAGTACATAGAACACAGGATATCCCCATGGCAACCATATGACTTCTGAATATAGCTGTAGCTGAGTAGCAGCAAATACTATTTCTCCACTTTTCATTTTAGAACTACACAAGCTCTTAACTTAGATATAAAGCTTACATTACTGATAGCAATGCCGAGTTGACACGAAAATCATGATTTCATGCACTATACAAAGTTTTCCAAATAGGGACGTGATATAACTGAAGGTTGAACTTGAATACTTGAATTTAGCTATGAGCTGTGCAAGGGGTATTGAAACTTTTTCTAGCTGGGTGTTGTAATGTACTGTTGCAATCCCAGCAGCTTGGGAAGCTGAGGCAGGAGGATCCCAAGTTCAAAGCCAGCCTCAGCAACTCAGGGAGGACCTAAGAAATTTAGCAAGAACTTGTCTCAAATTAAAAAATAAATAAATAAAAATGGATGAAGATGTGGCTCAGTGGTTAAGGCTCCCTGGGTTCAATCCCTGGTACAAAAAAAAAAAAGTAAAGAAAAGAGATGTTTTCTAAACTCTTCAATGACTTCCTTGATAATTTGTATATAATTTCTAAGCCATATCTAATGGCTTTTGGAACCGGTAAGCTTATTTACATTTTTATCAATATCTTCTGCTAGTCTCCTAAAAGAAATTAATAGTCAACCTGCCATGAATTTAGAAGTATGTCAGAAGTAAAGGAAATAATAAAGGAAATAAAGGAACACAAGACCAAGCAATTTTTGTTGGAGAGGTTTATATAAAATTTAGAAATATTGATTCTCTGGATGTGGCTAAAGAAAAGAGAGAATAAAGGCTTTATTTACCAATGAATTAGTGGGAATTTTAACATGTATTTTAACAAATATAGTTATTTCAGGTATTGTAATACATGTTCACTCTTAAAATACCATTTATGTATATTTGTTTGCAAAACATATTCATTTTTCATTGTGTTGGATACAGGGAGTAAGTCTAATGTGTGCATAATAAATATGAGGTACATACATATCCATTCTCCTCACCCATGGCAGATGTAGCCAATCAATCACAGCATTCTTTGCCTCTGAGAAACTCTGAACATTTAGACTTCAGTAATCCATTTTCCATTAGCTGTTACAGCATTCAGGTTGAAGACTATTTCTCAGCCTTGTTTCAAGAAAGAGCACATCCATAATCCCTCTTTACTAGCTAAACATCTTAGGAAAGGTTTCTAACCTGTTATGCTGCACTCATAGGATGGTTACACGGTCATAAGATTAAATTCATGTGAACATATTTTCTAACAAATCATGCATTAAGAAATCCAATCAATTATCTTGTAATGTAAACAACACCATCTCCCTAGTTGATCTCTGTACTTTCCCTACACACATTTTATTTCTTGGTAAGTGTGTTTTTTTTAATGGTTTTATTAAAATTGTGCACACCTGTATGCCTTCTGAGTGTTATATCTGATACTAACTGGAGAAAAAGACTGCTGGAGGAGGAGAAATCTGGAAACCTTACTCCTGGCTCATCATTATGATGCTCTGGCAGACTTTTTTGCTTGGCTGGAGGCTGTGTGATTAATAGCCCCTCTTCTCAATTATGAGGATATTATACTCATCTTCCTTTGGCTGTAAATGGGAGATGTCTATGTATGTGAGATGCAAATGTGGGCTCTATGAATGCTAATTTCAAAATCAGCCAAAAGTTGATTGGCAGAAAACTGAACAATGCTGTGATAGGCATTCTGGGGGTCAGAAATCTGTGAAAGAAAGGCTGAGTGAGAGTGGAGAAAAAAAGAGCTGGAGAGATTTGGAGTTAATCAAGAGAAATAGTTGGGAAAGCAGCAGTTTATGAAAGCAAGTCTAAGCCAGATATCCCAAAAGGAAATCTGGGATGACGAAAACAATAAAAGTGAGAGTTTAGCTGACATTACAAAAAGTAGGATGAAACTAAGAAGCCAAGACTATGCCCCAAACTGCATGAACTGCTGCATCCTCTGTCTCTTACGTCCCTGAAATGTGTCTGTTTGCACCTGGTTTGTGCCCTTAGGAACTCTGCTCCATTTTTAACTATAACATCCTTCATGTCAGGGATACTGTTGTCTTTGCTTTTCTAGATATCCCAGGGGACAAGCACTCAGGAGTGTTCCCTATATTGGATTGAACTGAATATTTGATTGTCAGAAGGATGATCCGGATAATACAAAAGGGGAGGAGCAGAGAATCCAGACACTATTTAATTAGTCAATAATTAGAGCAGAAGAGATCAGGATGAGTACAGGAAAAAGTCTTTGGTTCATATCGATTACACATTCACATTTTTACATAATGCCATATTAGTGACTGTTGTATTCTGCTACTGATGTGATCCTGCAATTTGTATTTGGGGTAAAAATGGGAGTTTATAACCCACTTGAATCAAATGTATGAAAGATGATATGAGCTTTGTAATGTTTTGAACAACCAATAAAAAATAAAATAAAATAGTAAAATTATGCAATGAAAACAAGAGGTTTAATAAAGCATGTACATTGAAATATATTTTTAAAAAAGTCTTTGGGCTGTTTCCAATGAATAGGCAGAGCAAATATTTTAAGATAAGACCTTTTAGGTGGGTTTGCATTATCAACTCAGATTGACTAAGTATTTTGTGTAGCGGACATTTTCAGCCCAAGGTGGCTAGACAAGCAAGCCTAAAGTCCCAAAGTGCTGAAACTTCCATGGATAGTTTCTTAGGTAAGAAAGTTGGTAACTTAGTCTCTGGTGTTCCTGAATCAGCATCACAAAAGAACCCCTCCCTGCTAAAGGAAGACCTGGTGAAGAGAAAGAGATAAAGGTGCCACAGCCATTGATACTTGGTTAAAATAAATTTTTCACTCCACTGGGGGACAGTGTAGACAGAAGGGAAAGCCATTGGAATTATTTTCCCCATCTGTTCTTAGGGACTTTCATTCACCTTCACATTCTAGTCACCTTGCCTTTACAGATTAATTTTACTTATGTAAAAGTGTTTTTCTCTGGGCAGTATGACAGACTCAACATATGCTTTCATATCCAAATGCACTTCTTTGCAAATTCCCTTTGCCAAAATTTTATGTGAATATAGTTATACATACACACACACACACACACACACACACACACACAAATTCCAATAATCCTCTTAAAGAGTCATATATAACTGTCCTTACAAGTAAACTGCATCTTCACATCATCCTTAAAATATAGGTGAAAGTTTGCCAAAATGTTGAAGATATTGTAAAAAAGGGATGGGAAGGATAATTCAAATAAAATTTTGTTTAAAACCCTACTCTAAAACATTTGTATTGACATTTAATTTGTCTCAGAGTCTCAGAAATGTTTCACTTTTCTCATGTGAGATTTAACACTATTTAAATGGATTTTAAAAAATGAAATAACTACTTTCATTTCACCAAATCTAACTTGTCTTTAAGATAAGCAAAAATGAACCATTTTAGATTTCAACATGAATACAGAAAATTTTGTTTATTTGAAGAATTGTCTCAGGTTGGACATATTAGGGAAAGATCACTTAGTACTTTAGCTAAGAACATAATTCAAATTTTCTGGAATTTATTCATGTTGATCTTGAAATATTTTGAGTTCTTCCTTCTTGGCTATTTTGTGATTGATGGGACTGTATGACTATAGTGCTAGACAATAAACTGTGAAGAATGAGCTCCTTCTCCCTGGAAGGACCATGTATGTACCAATATGGATCATGCATATCTTTCTGTGATCTTGGGCATTGCAACCCAATGATAATTGGGTTTGTGGTTATTACACTAGGCTTGTATCCTTATTGACAATGAGTGTAGAGCCTCCTGCTGACACAGGGAATAAACCTGTATGTCACAAAGACTTAGGAAATGTTTTAGTAGCACTGCATACATGTAGTCTATCATAACATCCATATTATATATATATATATAATATTAAATGGTTTTAACTCTTAAAGAATTTTATATAAAATGATTACTGCCTTTATATGCAGAACTTATTATCTCCTGTTATTCAATTGGGTGTCCATATCACCTGTTATTCAATTGGGAGTCCATATCACCCTCAAAGTAATTCACTGAAGAAAGAGGTAAACATCAGATTGCACTTGAATTATTTTTGGCTAACAATTGTAAGACTATGAACCTCAACTGCAGATCTATATGGAATCTAAAAAAATACATGTGGCTCTAGAATCTGAAATGATTAAATGGATTCATATAAAACAAAGTTGCCTTAACAATGTAAGTCCTACAATATTATGCAATTAACCTTAGTGATAGTTCTTCTTGAGAAAGAGATGTCTTTATCTATATTTTTCATAATAATGCAATCTAATATAACTTATTTTATATAACATAAGCATACATTACATAAATTTGTTATTTATTCTCCTACTTCCTCCTGATCGGAGGACTCTTTTTATGGTACAATCCTATGAAACATGGCAGCATGAAAGTCTAGATAGAATTTCAAGGAAGGATGACTTGTTCAGAAAGGAGGAGTGTGGATAATAGGTGATGAACAGTGCCCAGGGGAAATCTAGGAAGAAGGAAGTACGGCATAGGGCAGAGGAAGAAAGAAATCCATGTACTGGCACTTCCAGAAGAAACACTGAGGGAGAAGGTGCATTGAAATCTCATGTGTTTAGGGAAGTTGAATGTTAGCTGTGAAAACTCTCTGATATTCCTGTAGATCTTTGGAAAATTCTACCAAATCAGATAATTTAATCTTGACTGATTAGATTTTTTATGAAAAATGCTGATGATGTTGAAGGCCAATTAATGATTGATGAAAAAAAATCAGCATGCATAGTCCAGAGGATGGCTTGGTTTAACATATTCTTAATAAAAGTGGCATTAATTAGGAGGAACACACACACACACACACACACACACATTCCCTTTGTGTGCACTGAGTTTGCCCAGAAATAAAACAAATTCCAGAAGGACTAGAGGAAGTGGTTGGCTGTCAACACTGCGAGGATAATCTGGAGGGAACTATGAGCCACTTCTATGTACTGGTACTCCAGAAAACACCCTGAGACCGTGATGTAGCGATGGTCTTCTGGGGCCCAGTCTGGTTGCGGGTGTCACTGACGTCACCATACATCCTGGTCCATTCTCCATCCACCAAGATCGGTGCATTGAAATATTAAAAGTCAGGATAAGGTCTGTTTCCTGCAAGAAGGCAATTTATAAGGATGAGAATTACTTCATAAATGTCAGCTTATTTGGGACTGAATTGTTTTCTATTTGTGCATTAATTGTAATACTGAAATGTCTTTACCATTAGGGATCATGAATATTAAAAAGGGAATGATTTAAACTATCATCAGGTTAAAGTCTTATATTATAAATCTGCTGTATATTTTTTCCTTGTCAGAATATTTACTTATACATTTTAAATCTCAAAGTTGTATTTCAATGTGGCAGCATTTCACTTGTAGCTAATGCTCATATTTATAAAATCTTTATGTAGTAAAAGACAATATAGCTTATTTTCCTCCTTTTTATTCTAGTTGTCCCTCTGTATCCATAGGGAATTGGTTTCAGGACCCTCAATCCCTGAAGATACTAAAATCCAAGGATGCTCAAATTCCTTTATATAAAATGTCAGTTGGTTGAGTCTGGATGCAGAATCTGTGGATATAGAGGCAGACTGTGTTTTGGCAAATCAGTGTCTCTTCAATCTCATCAACTTCTGTGAATTCAGTCATAGTATTTTTTTTCATGGAATATCATTAGCAAGTTCTTGTAGGGTGGAGATAATACATCAATAACTCTTTAGATGAATTTCACAGCTACAACTAGAATAAAAGGTACAGTTTCTGAACTCAGAGAGCTTATAGTCACATACACCAAGAAACTATCAATAGAATATGGAAAAAAATGTCATATTCTAGGAAGATAATGGTTAAAAGGAAACATGTTCTATTACTCTGCAAGTTATGATTTTTATTCACAAATCCTAAGAGTGAGCCAATGGTGGAACTTGAACTCTTTTAGCCTCAAGGACAGTTGAGGCTACATGATAATAGGAGCCAACTACTCTCACTCAAAACTGAGAGTGAAGCGCTAGTGTGACTAGGTAGACTCTAGATAGAAAAATGTCTTAAATCATGATTAGTGACCTTGAGACTCTTACTGACATTGAGAATATGTAAAGGTTGAGCTGGAATGGCCAAGGAACTTGGAGACTATAAGGAGGATTCTGTTTGAGGTGCTAAGTGTCACCAACTTCACAGTGGTGACTGGGGGAGAGAGGGGATATTTTTGCTTCTTTTTGAGACCATTGAGAAAGGCTTTAAGCATCCCCTGGAACCTGGGAGAAACAGCAACTAGTGTCTGGTTCAGGTTTAATAAGTCTCAAAATAAAGCCTGGTGTTGGAGCTACCTGCTTAGTGGCCAAACAAAAAGTAGGCAATGTTTGGAAGCAAACTGAATTGCTACATTTGATCATTCTAAGAGCAGAAATGGGCCATCAAAATAGAGAGCTAAATGGCCTTTTTATTAGTGCTTTCCCAGAAGAACTATTGGTGGGGGATAATGGCTGAGAGTACTGACACACATTCCCATGGTTTGAGGGAAGAATTGTAATACAGTGAACAGAGAAGATACACCCACTAAGTCATACATACAGGAGAAATTAATGAAGTCAAGTGTCTCTGGAAAAAAAAAACAGAAAAAAACCCAGGGGCCATTACTAAAGTAAAACACTGAGCCTACAACTTTTCCATGTAGAAAGGGAAAAGCTTAATTTTGAAAAAAAATTTGGACTCTTTATTCAGAAGGACATAATCCTTTCTGAACAGAAACTATTTGGGGAACAATAGTGACAACAGATAGCTTTTACTATTTAAGGGTCACCACAAGAATAGGTGTGCTGTTTATTTTTTTCCAGTGGCAGAAGAACTAGGTCCATAGGTAGATTTGCAGGGGCAATTATGAGAACAGACCAATGCTTTCTATTTTTTCTTACAATCTTAGCCATTTAATGTTTTGTTACCAAAAACTGGACACGACACTGAAGTGCTTTAGAGTGCTTGATCTTCAGCATGCACTTCTCCTGAATGGCATAAGTTCAAGGAGGCAGGACTATGACCATTGCTTTCAGTAATCTGAAATACCAAGTTGGTATTTTCCTTACTTCTGGTGATGAGGTTATAGAGGAAGGCCTCTATAGAGAATCATTATCACCTGAAGTCCACAGTTCACATTAGTGTTTGCTCTTTGTAATATATATTCTGTGGGTTTTGGCAAATATATGACATGTGCCCACATTATCATATCATTCAGAATCATTTCACTGCCTTAAAAATCCTCTGTGCTCTACATATTCATTCCTTTCACCTCCAAAACACTGGCTACCATGTTCCTCTGGCTGTCATCACAGTTTTTCTTTCCCAGAATTCCATGTAGTTGGAATGACACAGTATGTAGGCTTTTTAGATTAACTTCTTTTAAGTTCCTTTAGTGTCTTTTCATTCTCAATAGCTTGTTTTTAGCACTAAATAGTATTCCTTTATTTGGCTAAATCAGTCTTTGACCCATTCACCTACCCAAGGACAACTTGGTTGTGTCCAAGTTTGGGGCAATGACAAAAAAAGCTGTTATAAACATCCATGTGCAGGTTTTGTGTGGACATAAGTTTTCAATTCATTTGGTATATAATGAGGATTACAATGTCTCGATTGTATGTAAGGGTATGTATACTTCTATAAGAAACTCCCAAACTCTCTCCCTATTGGTTATGCCATTTTGCATTTCCACCAGTAATGAGTAGGGATTCCTGTGACTTGGCATCCTTGACAGAATTTGGTGGCGTCATGTTCTGGATTTTGGCCATTGTAATAGGTGCATGGTGATAGTTCATTGTTGTCTAACTCACATTTCCTCTGTGATATTGACATTGAGCCTCCTTTCCCATATTTACATGCCATCTGCATGTATTCTTTGGTGAGGTGTCTGTTAAGGTGTTTGGCACACTTATTATCCAGTAGTTTGCTACTTATTATTGAGCTGTATAGGCTCTTGGTATATTTTGAATAATAGTCCTTTATCAGTTAAGACCCTCACAAATATTTTCAACTGTCTATGGCTTGTCTTAAATATATTTTAAATGCAATAGGAATTTCTGAGCTTTATCTACTCCAAGCGTAATCAATAGGTTATTTAATTCCTGTATATTTTGTAAATTTTGAGCTCAAAATCATAACTTTTGATATAATGAACATGATCTGAGAGCACAAAATACATCAAAATCACAACTAATCTTTTACATTCTTGGTGGATTCACACAAAAAAAAAACTTAAAAGAAAATCAGCTCAGAATTGTAAGATACTAGAACTTTTAAATTTAAAGAACAGTATAATAATTATATATTCAGATCCGTATAGTGACAAAAAAATCTTTGTATCAATATATTTATTCATCTCTCTAAGTAGTCTTTAAAAAGTTCAGATTAAAGGACCCCATTATTTGTCATGTCATTTTCAAAATAACAGGGTCTGATGTGTTACATGAAAGCTGTGATTAGCGCTAAAAATTTGTTTCTGACAGGGCTTGTGTGTATTCAGGTCAATGAAAGAAGCCTAATTGCCCAATAAATAATAAGCATTTGATAAAAAAAAAGTTGACAAGTAAATGAGAAAATGATACTAGTGACATTTCAGAATTTCAATAGAAAGTGAACATTTACTTTCCCAGTTTCTGGCATTTGAAGAAGAGCACACATGACTATGGCACTGGTAAGCAACAAAGGCTACATTGCCGAGATGAGAAAGCGGAGAGAGTGAGAAGAGAAGTTTTGATTTATAATTTAAAAACATGAAATAATTGTCTTAGATTTCTGGAGTTTTCTGTTGCCTTCTTTTGAAATAGTATTGAAAATTTATATTTTCCCATTTCTAGACTATTTGATTACTATTAGAAAGGCTTGGAACTGCTTTTTTTGATTACTATTAGAAAGGCTTGGAACTACTAAATTGCAATGGTTTATAGTTATCATCATAGTTATTAAACATAGAAATGATTCATAAACCACATGCAAAAAACATTCTACCAGGCCATAATGATGTGAAGTTATGCAAAATGGTATTATCTTGTAGAACATCACATTGTGAGGTTTATTGTCTCTTTTGGGAGATTAGATATAAGCTAAAATGTAACAATATAAGAAAGCATTTGGCAAGTACCTAATAAGTGGTAAGTGGACAATCCATACTATGAATTCAGACTATGGTGCCAGGATACTGTAGTCAGGGTCTGGAGGAATGGCAAAGCTTAGATAGGCTCCTGGACAATTTTAAGCAGAGATCAAAAATTCAAAATTAAGACCTACAATAACTTGTATGTTTAAGTACTAATAGGAGGCTTTATAATTGTGAGAGGGGGAGTTTCTAAGAGTAAAATAGCTTTGGAAAGATGAGATGGGCTTAGAATGGGGAGGATTTAGAGGTGAGTTCAAAAGGCCATGAGTTTTTAAAAGATTTTTGATCAGTGACAGGCCATGGGCACTATCAAACATGAAACCACAGGTATTACAGTAAAAATCACGGAGTCTGGGGTGGACCCTGTAGAAGACACAGGGAGACCCGCACAAATGAAAAGCATGATGCAGGTGATTACACGGATGCTTTGAATTCTGAGTGTTTGACCTCCACTGCCACGAAACATTGTCTTGGGTAACAAAAGAGTCTCCTGGAAAGGACCAGGACTAAATGGCTTTTTGTACTCCTAGGGTGAAAGTGGGACAGGTCTGTATTCTCACCTTAAAACACCATTCTGGTAATGATATTAAAGGAATCCAAGCACTTGCATTTAATGTATTGTAGCGTATTTTAACGAACAAGAAATACCCTGAGAGGTTAAAGTGTTTTTATTAATAAAAATATGTACATTTAATCTTTAGGATTGTGAGAAGTAGTTCAGGAAAGCCCATGATGAATACAATTTTTAAACTATCTGAGCATGAAAAAATTGGAAGAGAAACAGAGGCTATATTTGAAACCAAGAATAACTTTTTTCCCCCATAAACTCTTAAATAAGATATTAAAAGCATCATCAGAAGGATGTGTACTGTATCTCATAGCCAACACCAACATATGGATACTAATTCTAGGAAGTCCTAAAAATTTTCCTTAAAATTATTATTATTCATGGATCATTTCCTGCTGGTGAATTTATTGTAACTCTTAATATAGAATTTTTTTCTGGTGATACTTGTGTAGATATATGCAAACCTGCTTCTATATATAAAAACCCCAATGTGTAGGTTATTTTGGTAACAGGAAAATCAGTAAAAACAAATCACATTGCAAAACATGCCAGGAAGAAAAAAACTGAGTGTTTGACCTCCACTGCCATGAAACATTGTCTTGGGTAACAAAAGAGTCTCCTGGAAAGGGCCAGGAGAAAATTTAAGATTGAGAAGATAAATAAAATTACAAGTATACTTTCTTTAACAAATTGAATGAATTTTAATTATGAAAGAATGCAGTCCAGAGTACAAGGACGTGCATGCCTACCAACTCCCAAATCCAAAGTTGGGAATCATTTTTCTATATGATGATCTGAAGAAAAGCTAATGAAACATCACTTATATATTTATTCTCTTAGTTGGTTCTAGACTCTTTAACCATCATAACCTGAAGATTGACTGATTAGGGACCATAATTCATTATGACACCATAGCTAATGCTAACTCCAGCTCCCACTTCCTCTCATGACTTATTCCAGAAGTGATTTTAAAAAACATGTCTGTGAGTGGTGAAAACATTAAAAAACATTGCTCTAAAAACACATGAGGAAAGTCCAATGTTCTTTGGACTTCTAAAACCTAGAGTTTTAACAAACAAAATGTGATTCTTCACTGTGCGGAAAGATTCACTAAAGATTTAATATAAAATATTTAAAGATCAATGCTGTTATGTTTTCATGATTTTTTTTTTGCCAGAAAACAGGCATCTTGTATCCATGTTCCAACAAAGATAGTTACTTCTCTTTTTAAAATCATATCTCAACTTCTTTCTTAGTCTCTAAATTTTTTAAAAATTAATTAAAATTTGTGTTCTAATTAGTTATACATGATAGTGGGATGCATTTGACACATCATACATAAATGGGGTATAAATTCTCATTCTTTTGGTATTAACTGATGTAGAGTGACACTGGTCATGCAATCATATAGGCACATAGGGTAATGTCTAATTCATTCTACTATCCTTCATAACCTCAAACACCCCCCCTTCACTCCCCTATGTTTAATCCAAAGCACCTCAATTCTTCCCTACTCCACCCTTATCATGAATTAGCATCTGCAAATTCCTAAAAATTTTCCTTAAAATTTTTTGCCTTAGGTTTTTGGGATTGGTATATTTTACTTAGCATGATATTCTCCAGTTGCATCCATCTGCCAGCAAATGCCATAATTTCATTCTTCTTTAAGGTTGAGTAATATTCCATTATGTACATACATCACACTTTCTTTATAAATTCGTCTTTTGAAAGGTATCTAGGTTATAGTTTAGTTATTGTGAATTGAGCTGCTATAAACATTGATGTAGCTGAATCACTGTAGTATGCTGATTGTAAGTCCTTTGAGTATAAACTGAGGAGTAGGAAAGCCAGTCAAATGGTAGTTCTATTACAAAGTTTTCTGAGAAATCTCCATACTTCTTTCCATAGTGGTTGCACCAATTTGCAGTCTCACCAGCAATGTATGAGTGTGCCTTTTCCCCCACATGTTTTATGCTATCCTACAACTGGTCTGAATCTTCAGTATCTTAAGCATTGCTGTAAAAAATTGCATTTTTATTAAATTCTTCTCACTACCTCTTATTAATATCCTGTGTGTCTCTCTTCACTTGAATTAATTCTTCAGTTTACCCCTTCCAAAATGACCTGATAGTTCTATTATTTTTTTTTCAACCTCACATGGTTATACCTGGTATTTCTATATGTAAGTCAGTAGTGATGTATCTTGGTCTTTTACTTTTTTCTTAGGGGTAAAGGAATATGGTAAGTCCAATATGGGCACGGTTCTTGCTCAAGAAATACAAATTAAGTCTTATCTAGAGAAGCAAGGCAAGAAAGGAAAGAAGGAAAAAAGGCAGGGATAAAGGAGAAATCAAGGGGGATTACAAATGGAGCAAAAGAAAATAATTCAATAAGGAAGTGTCCACTCCATGCTAATTTCAAAAGAACCCCCAGGCTCAAAGAACTCAGTGTTATTTTAACCTCTAAAGTTATAAGTCATCAGCTATGAATGGGATCCCTGTTTATCAAAATAAGTCTTTCCTTTTTCCTAAACTTAAAACTAGCAGAGACTTAGAGGCAGAATTTCCTCAGCTGGTTACAAGAATGAAAGATCCACTTCTCCTTGACATTATGGTTTTCAATGTACTAAATAAACCCTTTTAAGGTAGCTTTCCGCTGTTTTCTCACATTCCAGTTTTTTCCTTCCCCACAAGTATCTTTTCCCATTTTGTGAGTGTTCCTTTTCCTATCTAAAAGCTTTGAAACATGATCTGCCCTCACTCTAGAGGCTTGGTTAGGCAAAGAACAGGTGAGCTATTTCCAGAGATGTTCCTGCCATCCAAGTACTCACCTGAAGGCTACCCTTTTGTCAGTTTTTAAAGCACATTTATGTGGATTTTTAACGAGCATGGAGGCACAGAGGTGCTGATGATATTGAAAACTTAGAGACATTTAAGGAATACTAAATCTCCTTCTCAATAGCTCCTCACTGGGCTGGGGTTGTAGCTCAGTGGCAGAGCACTTGCCTTGCACAGGTGAGGCTCTGGGTTCCATCCTCAGCACCTCATAAGAAAAGACATAAATAAAAAGAAAGATATTTTTTACATCTACAATTCATTTTTTTTAAATAGCTCTCTACCATGACTCCAATTATTTCTCACTGAAAGGAACCAGTGTTGTCTCTGTCATTTGCCTAAAACCTAAAACTCTGATTTCCATAGCATCTGTGCTTGGCTTCAAGGATTTTAAGTCATCAGCAGACTTGGATTAGGTGTCTGAACTCATTTTGTTCCATAGTTCAGGTTGTTCCCTTGTTAAATTTGTTACCATAGAGGCTGATAAAGTTTTATGTCATTTTCTTTGTTGATTTCGTTCTCTGGAAGAGAACAATTCGTGGAAAAATCAACAATAAATGGTAGGAAGCTAGAGATAAACCAAGTGTTGACGTTTTTGATGATGAACTTCATAGTTCATTTTCCAGTTATTAAGAACAAAAATAATTGCAGGTGAAATGAAACATTAACTAACAAAACATCTCCATACATTCTCTATGAATCTTTTAATTTTGAAGATGACAGGTGATCTCCTGGTTCTTTATAAATTATGTAACTTGTTAAATTTCAGGCAATGTATACTACAGAAAAGAAATGAAATAAAATTTATGCATTAGTAACCTTGTCCTGTTCTACAACAGCATTTAGAGGTAAGGATTACTGCCTTCACTTACCGGAAGAAGTAAATGAGGCTGAGAGTGCATATAAACCTGCATCAAGTTCTCTTTCTTAAGGATGGAACTAAATTGCAAACCACATTTTGTCTCACTTCATGTCTTCCAACTATACCTTGTTTACCTCTTGAAGAAATTTTCTTGGTCACCCTACTAATCATTAGCAGACCAGTTTCATTTTCCTGCAGGTTTTTCTTTTTTAAGTGGATACATTAAAATTTTTTAAAATAGTGAAAATATACACACAAATAAATTAAAAATTTTCTAAATGCTCTTCAGAAACCCACCCCAGTACTATAAGCAACCTTGAAATGCCCTCTTAGGTAGTTGGCCAACTCTAATCTGCAATTTATTGCACCCTCCATTTAGAGTAGAGTTATATTTGTCATGCATTTGGATGAAGAAGCTTTTAAATATATTTTAGTTGTACTTTATTCTCTTGAGAGAATTTTTTAAGTGGTAAGATTTGTATCTTGTCTTGTTTTATCCTGGCAAGTACATAGATCAATACTGCTTAGAATTCGTGGAGACAAATATAAATAAACCTCTAAGTCTAAATAAAACACCTTTAAGCACATGTACTTATTTCATTTGGATTACTTCCAAAGAGCTCTTTGCAGCTTTTGTACCACGTAAAGCCAAGGGGCTACTGGTGGAAAGGTCACTATCCAAAAGAAAATGTTAAAAAATCGTTTTTTAAAAATACTACTCATCATCCATTTAAAGGAGCACTTAATTTCTTAACCTCCTTTAGTAAGAGGGGGTATTCTGCCAAGAGGAGAGACATAGAAATTGGGGGCACAAATTTGTGTAATAAAACAAACAATTCAGTCATTTTTTGTTTTTCAATAATAGAAAGAGGATAGGAATGGGACTGATGGACATGATAGTTTTTTCTTGTAAGAGTGCTAACATTTCAACAGCATTAGTTACAATTGGTATTCTACATTTAAACGATACACTTTCTTCCAACTCTTTCTTTCTTCATTTTTGCAAAATGTGATGGTTTGGATCTAAAATGTCTAAAGACTCGGTTGCTAACTTGTGATAGAACTGGGAGGTGATGAAACTTCAGAAGGTGGAGACTAGTTCAGGGGAAAGATTCACTTAGGGGTCTATACCTGAAGAGTATATTTTGTACCTGGACTCTTCTTCTCATTCTCTGTTGCTTAGCTTGTCATGAGGTGAGCAACTTTCCTCTACCAAACCCTTGCACCATGATGTCTGCCTCATCACAGGCACCAAAAGAATGGATGAAAATGATGGTGAACTGAAGCCCTGAAACCAAGCGCCAACATAAATGTTTTCTCCTTTATTTATTTTTTATTTTTGTTTTTTGGTAATAGAAAGCTAACACACACAAAAAGTATGGTTATCAACTTTTCCCCCCTGTGTTTTGATAATTCTTGCTTTGACTACCAAAAGTAACTTGAGAAATTGTAGAAAATACTGGAGCCTGATAATTCCCTATCAAAATTATTGTTCACAGGTATGAGTAAGGCAGCCATTTAAATTTAGATGTTAGCATGTAAAGTATGAAATGGAAAATCACATATAGAAAAATATAGTGGTATGATTTTAAATTTACATATGTATTCATTTAAGTTTCCTCAATGAAAGAATATGAAGTAACCACTTATTATCCTGCAATGGAAATAAGGAATTCTGCATCATATATTTAATATATTATATAATTCTCTGATTAGACTGTTGGGGTTTTTTCTTTTGTAATACTGGGAACTGATCCCAGAGTCTTGCACATGCTAGGCAAGTGCTCCACCTCTCTAAGCTACAGCCCCAACCCTTAATTTTATTTTGAGACAGGGTCTTATTAGGTTGACCAGGATGACTCGGACTTGTGATGGTCCTTTTGAGTAGCTAGGTTGCAGGTGTGCACTGCCACACCTCACTTTTTAATAGTTAACTCCAGGAAGTTAGCAAAGAGTCAAGCTGATGAATATGTCTAGAAGGGAAGGCAGGCCACTCCCAAGTATTCAATGTGCTCCTGATGGAATGGGTAGTGTGCTGAATAATTAATGCCTGTGGCAAAGTTTGGCTGGTCCTATAAGATGGAAAACTGTGCTCAAAGACAGGTATAATATCTTCCTGCAAGAGGGTTCTGTGATTATAAGAGTAGAGAGGGACTAATGATCCAGTGTTACAGTATATTATTTTCTGTTGTCTAGGTTTATTTCTTTCCACTTAACTGAACAGAGAAATATGAACTACTGGGGATATCAGTCAATCTAGTTTATACAAATTAATTTAGAAAAATGTTCTATAATTTCAAGTCTTATAAAATGAGTATTTATTCCCAATTGTTAGTGATATGCCTTCATTGGCAACTACTCACTATTAGTTCTTAAATACTACATGATGCTGTATTTAACAATGATTACATATAAATTTTGGCCCCTTGAGAATCTCTTTAGGAATATTACATTTACTTAAACACTATAGTGAAAAAGGAGAAATTTTAATAATTTTTCCATCAATCAGTGATTATTCACAGCTATAACCAAAGGAAAAATTCAAATTTGCGCAATGAAAAGATTCAGTCATCAGCTTTCCATTACTATGGCCAAATGTCTGAGATATTTACCTTATAAAAAGGAAAGGCTAGTCTTGGTTTTGTAGGTGCCAGTCCAAGAAGAGGTGGACTCATTTTTTTGGGCCACTGAAGGTGCTGATGGCAATGATAGGGTATGTTTGGTGAAGGAGACTGCTTTCCTCATGGCCAACAAAGTGAAAAAGAGAGGGTAGTCCAGGGTGTCACAGTCTCCCCATAGGGCATGTCCCCAATTACCTGGAGTCCACCCAAAATGTCACCCCTCTTAAAGGTTCCACCAACAGTGTTACCAAGCTTTTAACCTGTGGGTCTTCGGGGGGCATTCAACATCCAAATGATACCAGATTCCTACGAACAATTCAAGCAGTTTAAGAATTTAATAAAAAGGTTACTTACTATTATAGAATATGGCTACATGATTTTGAGGAATTTTGCATTTTAAGAAATTCAGTCACAAAAGAACTGGAATTTATTGTAGATCCTAAGGCTAAATTCAAACCTAACATATCTTACTCCTTTCACTGTAAAATGTGGTAATTAATTTTCCCTGGTGCTACATTGTCACTTAGCATGGATTGAAGCTTTAGTTTTTATTAACTGTATAATTTGATTTCTCTCTAGTTGAGTCTGTGTTAATCATTCTCCATAAAGAGAGATGTATGAGTCCATCTGAGTTCACTGAGAATAAGAAAAGAATAAAAATATTTTATGTTTGGGAAATTTTAAAAGAGCTTGTGTAATTCATAGCAATTACTTTTTCCACCTTGTCCAAATTATCCAGGTAATTATATAATTTTTCTGCTCTGTTTGACATTAAGAAAAGGATAGTGATAAAGGTAAAGGACTGTGAGTGAGAAGACTTGAGCACATGACCCTGGGCATCATTCACTATCCTGCTTTCTCATTCTGTAACATAGAGGGGATAATGGCCATCTTCTTTCCAGTAATTGAGTACCAGAAAAGTAAAATGGGAATTGTTACCTTTAATAAGGATAAATTTGGTCTTTTAGGGGAAGCTCTGAAGGATCTTAAAATAATGAGATTTCTTACAATTTATAATAATTAACCATTTTCATCTGAAGAATCTCCCCTTTGACTAAGGATAAGTCCACAGCTGAGAACGCTACAGCAAGGGACAGTATTGGCACACTCTTACCAGCATTACTGCTCAGATTCTCTCTCCTGGCCATCCTACCATGTCACTTTGCACTGAGTTTCCTTCTCACCCCTCAAGCTTGATCTCCACCAAAGTGCAAAGAGTCTGCATTTGCCTGTGTTTCTAAATGCCCATAGTGGCTCATCTACTCTACTCTAAGCCTTCTTTCCACTCCAACAAAACACCCCAGACTATGCATGGAGTTGGTACCTTTTCCTATGCTAGCTGTGTTCCTGCAACTTCTTTCCTTCATGCTATGTCTTTAGATCCTCAGCCCTCCAGTCCTTCTCTACCCAACCAGTTTCTATGGTCCAATGCATACTAATATAGAACCCAGAGTCTACATATGCTCAACAACTAAATACTGGCTTAAGTATCTCCTGGATATGACAAATGTCTAGCATGGTTTCTTAATTAACACTTATTGACAAAGTTTTCATGTATTTATTATTAAAATATTGTCTTATGAGTTTTGTCTCTTCATAGTTTGGTTTAACATTTCTTTTTAACTACAATATCCTCAATACCCAGGGATACCATTTCACAGATACAACAATCAATGGATCAAAAATATACAAAAGAATGAAAGTTGCATCTGTACTGAAAATGCATAAACATTTTCCCTTGTCATTATTCCTTAAGTAATATAATAATTATTTACATAGCATTTACATTGTATTAGGTATTATAAGGTGGTTTAAAATATTTCAGGGTATATATGTAGGATACATGCAAATACTGTGCCATTTGTATAAGGGAGTTGACTATTAGCAGATTGTGGTATCCACAGAGGGTTGTGGAACCAATTCTCCTTGGATACTAAGAGAAGTCTGTATATCTAATATTTTAAACAATATCTTTATGTTGGATAACGGTTTGGAATCTATTATATTTAAACTACAAACATACATGCAAACAGAATTGAATAAGTGACTTGTATTTGATTAATGACTGTAAGTAAGTGTAGTTTTATTTCTCTTAAGCTCTAGGGAACTTATTTTCTTCCTTAATATAAATGTGCACACAAGTAAATTCTTATTCCTCAGAGGCCAAAAGGAATAGGGATGAGAAATATAACTGAGTATAAATTTGGGGGCTGGTAGAATCTCATATAAATAATTTCTGAGGATTCAAAAGGCAAGAGCAACTTGCTTATCAGGGTCTGGAGAAAATACCTAGAATTGCAAAAGTTAGTTTTGGGGAAACAATCCCCTGAAAGTGGAAGAAGGACTATTGGGGTTGAAGTTTGCTCTTCTCCCTTCTGAGGGATTATTATATCTCTGGGGCCCAATTCTTCAACTCAATAGATGAGGAGAAAATTTTTAAAAAGTACTTATTTCCCATACATCAGATTTTCAGAGATGAGAAAGAATTTAATTTCCTTCCTCCTCAGGGAAAAAAAGATGGTAGAAACATACCCATTTCTCACTTTTCTACCACTTAGCACCACTGCCAGCAGAATGATTGACTTCTCTGATAGACAAGTTTGGAAAAGGGACTGTGCATTTTCAGCAGGGTCATGCCTTTGCCGTTAGAGCCAGCTAATCAGTACAATGCACACATGCCAAGGGGAGAGGGACAGAACAACATGGTTTGTGTTTTTATACTAATGTTTGTATGGATAGTTTATAACATATGTTCATAGTTTTTATTGCTATCCTTTACAAAATATGCAGCTCAACTGAACTTATGCCTGGAAGCTGAGCAATATTGAACTGAACATAATGCACAGAAACAAGAATTTCATGGAAAGTATCACAGAGCTTGTGATAATCAAAAGATCTGCCATATCTATTTGTGAAGAAAGGTAAATTTGGGCCTCCAAATAACAGATAATTCAATTATGAATGTAAAACTTACATTAGAGAAATCAATGAATTTTGTTAGATGCTGTCTTTTACCCAAGAATAGTGTAAATTCAGATAAAAGAAGCTGTATAATATTGAAGTATCCATCCTCAAGTTATTTAAGGTATTCTAAATACATCTATATTCCTTCAAACTTGCAAGTTTAGTTCATGGAAATTAGTTAAGGTTATAGTTCTCTACTATAATAAAAGTAATTAATGTGAAGCATGAATGATAAATAAGACATGCTGATATGTTTTTTCCAGGGCATCTATGGGAGATTGGTTCCAGGATCCTTTTAATGTTGATACCAACATTAAAGGATGCTCAAGTTTCTTATATAAAATGGCATAGTGTTTGCATATACCTAAGTACATCCTCCCATATACTTTAGATCATCTCTACAATAATACCTGATGCAATATAAAGGCTGGGATACAGTGAAGGCAGTGAGGCTGTGAGTGGGGTATGCTATTGGAAAGGTGAGAATCATGGAGTAACAAAACAAAACAATTGTGTTTATGAAGTGCCTTGGGATAGATGTGGCATCATTGACTATGATACCGACAAGTCCTGAGTTTACACAATTTGGGAACCATTTTGGATGGCTCATAATTTAGAATTGGATTGCATAAAGATGGTAAAGGATGAAAACTTAAGATCTGTTGACTTTTACAGACTTTGTCTCATTTCATCTTCATTATAGTTCTTTGAAAAGAACATTCTTAAGTAGCATGAAAGAAAAATGAGGCTGACCAAGTAAGTGGCTTGCTAAGGAACAACTAAGAACGGATCAAAATCATCTGTCTTACTCCAAAGCGTATGGTCTTTCTGCAACACCAGTGATTTTAAAATTTAATTTGTTCCCATATTTTCTTTCTGGATTTGCTTTATCACCACTTGTACTAGCTTTTTTAAACTTTTTTTTTGGTAATTAACTTTCAGTTATAATTAAAATAATTTATTTCAAGAGAGGAAGTTCACATCATTATTTAATATGCTGGTTATGTTTTTCTAATACATATTAAAAATCCTCATATTACATGGAAGAAAAGGGGCCTCTACCCCTCTGGAAGTGCTCTGGCTTGCCTTAGCTCTGAATGAAGAAGAATTTGGTGAGTTAAACTGTATTTCAGCCTCCATTTAATCCTTTAGTATCCTGCTTTGAGGCAGAGTACAACCTGCATATGTGTGTGTAGTCACCCTAAATATAGCTATCAAATTGAAACAACAACAACAAAAATCTGCCAATGTACCTCCTGACATCACCTAGCACAGTTTTGGAAATGCTGCATTTCACAGAATAATAGGGTCCATCAGCCATCTTGATGTCTGTAAAATTTTCCTTTTAGACTATTGCTTGCGTATGGGAAGCATTTAATGAGGCATGAGTCATTTCACAGAATAGATTTCCTGGATGTTTAATGCATCTTTAAATGTGCATTAAATAGATGGATTTATACACTTGGGTATGTAAATGCTGCTTCTTCGGTTCATGAATCTGAATTGATGATAAAAGATCAGGTATCATAGGACCTTCCCCTTGACAAGATTGTTCTATGTCTCTGTGATTTATTTACTCCATATTTTGTCAGAAGTTCCAGGATTTCACTAATTCAAAGCTGATCTCAACACTCCTACTAACTTAGGTGAGCGGCCTTTGAATGGAACCTTTGGAATCTGACCCTTCACCTCTGCTTTTATCTCATTTACTATATTCCCATAGTTCAGACCCTGGCGATTACTTCCTCTTTGGATATTGACACAAGAAACAAAGACTCATTTTTCTATTTTAAAGAGTAACACAAATAAATTCAATTTGGTTATAAGTATACTTTTTAAAAAACTGCAATGTGTTACAGGAGAAAGAGCAATGGTTTTGGAAAGAGATACCCTATTTGAATTTGGCATTTAATAATATCTCACTGTGTGGCCTTAGCTGAGTTAATTAAACTTATTATCTTCCTGTTTAAAATGTGGATAATACTTGTACATTTTTCTATGGGACAAGAATATATAAAGCATCTGCAACACAAGTCAGTTCTCATGAAGATCATTTCTCCCTCCCTTTCAACATAAATTTAAATTATAAAGGGTGAAGTGAGATTAGCTATTCAAGAATTTGAAATATGGTTTCAATGCACTGTGGGTTCTTATCCAGCTATTTAGAATTATCAAACGAAACTGATATATCCTGCTCACCAGCATTGTAAGCAATCATTTCTCCCAAAATGAAAATGAAGCAAAGGACTATCATCTGCCATTACTAAATCACAAGAGCCAGCATTTTCTTCCTTTGGTTAGTAAGGTCACAGGTTGAGTGAAGAGCATTATCTACCAAGACTCCTGACTGCTCTGCAATGTCAGTGAGCAAAACCTTGTTTAAGGAACATGCATAGGGAAGTCTCCCACTCGGTTGCTGTCTGTGTGGTTTAAAAATTAGATTTCCAAGAGAAAATAGGTACCAGGGAAAGAAAGAAATTATGCTCGACTCTCACTTCATGATTTATGTTTAGACTCTTTGATGATTGTATTTAGAGCTGAAGAGAAGTAAAAGCAACACAAGTGTCAGGCAGATGGAGGGGCAAAGAGATGGATATTGAGGATGCTCAAGGAGATGAGTTTCCCTTCTTACTTGGTATTTTTGTTCCATGAATGATGCTTCTCAGAGATTTAATTATCTTACTGTAAAACAGAAGAAACCTATATAAACTAGATTTGAGATAGAAGTTGATATTGGAAATTTTAAGAAATGAAACAACACAAATGAGCCTCTGGAATCTAAAAAAAAACTGTGAGAAAATTCAGTGATGCATATTATTTTTATTTACATCATATAACCATTTGCTCAAAGGATATTTTCAGATTCAAACCTCTAATTTTAATAGGTACATACCCTGAATCAAGACAAATAGACACATATCACAAATAGAGTCAAAGACCTTGAGGACAACCTGTTGCCAAAATGAAAAATCCTATCTTAAGAAGTTACAGTTCTGTTTCCTGCTTTTGGAAAGGTGCAGAAAATAAATCATATTCAGGTTGTAAATTTTTGATGAAATAAAGTAAAAGTTGTCTATGAGACATCTATGAAAAGATCTCCTGCTAATTCCACTTCATTTCATGTCCTACCACTTCATGATGGCATAAGAAAATTGGTATTTCAGCAGTACAAGTGAGCTGACTTTTTATCTCTCCAACTTATATAATCCTTAGACCTCAGAAATTAGAATATCTGCCATAAGTCACAGAACCATATGGAGTCCCTCAGTCTCCAAAATCTCATTCCAATGTTTCATTTTAGCTCTTATTCTTCTAGAGTGAACAAATTATGCATTATTATCCTGTGGATCTCAGAAGACAATCTTATCCAAGGAAAATGTCCTGCCTCTTTTCTCTTCTTTCTTCTACATGTGGAATTTGCTACTGTGAACATGCTCACTAACTACTTCTATTGAACACATAGAATCTTTTCTTTACTTAACATAGGGTCCTGAATGTTTCCCCTTCTTCAGAGATTGTAATTGGGCACAGCTTACTATTAGCCCTTTGACCCTCCCCCCACCCACCCAACCATAACAAGAATATTATCTCTGTTTTAGGATCTATCTTTTCACATGATTATCAAATTGACCAATCATAGTATATCAACCTCTTAAACATATATTTGTAAAAGGGAAAGACCCTGTGTCCATCAGAATCCACTTCTAGAGAGGAAAATGAGGCTCAGAAGAGAGAAGGTTCCTCTTTTTGAGATGGATAGTAACAGACTGAGAAAAACCTGAAAAAGCGTAGTGTCAGCTCTTCCACCACACCAGGGAGCATGTCTGGGAAAATCCTTCTGATAGAAGTTCTAAAGAAATTCCAGATGGGGATATATATATATATATATATATATATATATATATATATATATATATATATATATATAATTTACATCTTCAAATTATATATATATAATTTACATCTTCAAATTTTACTGATCCTGAATTTAACAGCCCCTCATTAGATGCCTAGTATATGGACCACACTGAGTTCTTATCATTGATTAAGTTGTGTTTCTATCATTTGAATTTAAAAAGTTCAATAAAATTTATCCTTAACTTGGATCCTCAAATTTTCCACAGCCAGTTGTACTTGTTTTATCACCTGCGCATCCTTCTCTGTGACCAGAAGATCTAAGGTACACTGCCTTTTCTCTTGTTTCATTTTCAACTTATATTTTTAAGTTCAATGATATGTGTTGTGCTCTGAAGAGCTAATTTTAGTCTTCTACTGATATGTCATAAATGCTGAGGAGCTTCCTATCTTAAAAGCTGAGTGTTCCCTTTCATTATAGATGAAATGTCTCTGGTAGTTCTTCCCTTACAGTCTAATCATGCCAACAACAGTTCTAGAAGTAATTAATACCATTTAAAATATGTTTAGGATAAAATGGCCAGAAGCTAAAAGACAATGAGCATTTTTCATGGGTTTAAAGTCTCCACCCTGCCCCAATATACCACTGACTGAATCCTAGGAACCTGTGAATATGACTTAATTTTTTTAAAAAAAGCTTTGTAGATTTAATTAAGGATATAGAGATGAGATCATGCTGAAGTATTTGAGGAGGCTCTATATCCAGTCTTTAATGTTCTTATAGGAGCCACATGAATAATCCATACAAAGATGAAAGCAGAAATTGGAATTTTCCAATGTTGGAGTTATGCCAAAAACAAAGAGATGCCTCCAGTCACCATAGATGGAAGAAGCAAGGAAGGATTCTTCCCTAGAACACCCAGAGGGAGCTTGTGCCTGCTCATATTTTGTTTTTGAACTCTGGCCTTTGTAACTGTGAGAGAACAAGTTTATGTTATTGGGAACAACAAAGTTCATGGTAATTTGTTACAGCAGCTACGTGAAACTAATGCAGATATTATAAAACAAAAATGTGAACATCAATTATTCACATTCAGAATCAACGAATGTTCAAATTGTTATTTCCATTGCTGTGGTCTCCAGCCTGGGACACAGCCCTTGGGATGCCTTGGACAGATCTGAGTCTGTAGCAAGAAAGGGGGAAGGGAAAATTGAGTTGGGAGAGGTCTTAAAAGGCAAGCAAAGTCTTATCTAAAAGTCTTTATTTCTCAAATTTTTCATTGAAAAACATACATTTTATTTGAGTAAAATTAGGGATCTTAGAGACACAGATAGATAGTAAAAGGTGCAAGAAACCTGTAATTAGAAAGACTTGAGTGCAAATTACAGCTACAGCCCTAGTTCATGGATGTGGAACAGTCTTTGACATAATAGAGATTTCTAATCTGAGTTTAAAAGAGGAACCCTTGCTCTCCTTTTATGGATTTGAATGTGAGAAGAACATTAGGCTAGAGTTTACAGTTTATCTTCTGACTCTAAAGGAACCATCTTTTATTTATTTATTTATTTATTTATTTATTTTTGTTTGCTCTCAATGCTGAGTAGTGGGTGGCCAAACGAGGTCTTTCACATGCTAGGTAAGTGCTCTCCTACTGAGCTTCACCTCCAGGTCTGACGTATATCTTAGATAGAGTCCAACAGAAAAATTCAAGCTGAGAGTAGTAGAAAAGTGAGACATTAATTACATGATTTAAAGTTTTGAATTTAGCAGTGTTGTATATCCCAAATTTTTTTACTTATAAGAGTCAATAAATTTCATTTTGTCCAAGGTGCTTAATCCACCAACTGCTGATATACTGTGTACAGCAATAGCATAATTCCTGAAACGTAGTGTATACTTTATAAACGTTAGTATCCTGTTAGGCTAAAATTCTATCAATGTATGCTGAAGAAATTGCCTTAGATCAGTGGGTTTTCAACCTTGGCTGCATATTATAATCACCTGCACAGCAACAGCTTTTGAAACCTTCCTCTGTCCAGTGGCACTCCATACCAATTAAATCACAGTCTCTGGGAGTAAGAAAGACTTGGGATTTACTATGTTCTTAGAGCTCCCCTTGCTTATTCCAATGTGCAGCCAAAGGTGAGAACCACTGTTTTACGGCTAGCTCACAAACAGAATTTCTAGAGAGAGAGAAAATAAAGATGGCTTTTACTTTAAATAGCAACCCTAAGTATTGCCTATTCATTGTGTCAAGATTTTGAAGTTCACTACCTCTGTGGAGACAGCTTCTAATCTTGTTTTTGTTCCCTCTGGCAAATTGTTGCTAGTTTTCTTTAGCAGGAGTTAAAAGAATATCTTTCTAGCCTCAGTAGGCTATGCTGATTTATTTTTATTCTGTGAAAACCCCTCCAAGCATTTGAGCTTGTTATTTTATTAGGGACTAATAAATTTAACTTGATCATACACAACTGCTAAAAGACTTAGTGTTCCATATGAGACAGGCTATAGGCAGTGGTATCTTCAAAACCTTCAGCTTAGTTTATGAAAGGAATTAGTGTTACATTAACAGCAATAGCCAATGTGAAATTGTGTAGAAATTATGGATTTATTAGTTTCCAACTTCTGCTTCCAAGGCTCTATGAGCATACAGTAGTGATCCATAAAAATCCTAGAATATTGGGAATTTGCTGTCAGTAGGTTGTAGAAAAAGAAACACTGGATTTAGAGCCATAAATCAAGCATTTCTATCACTTAAGAGATGAGTTCATCATTGAAAGTTTCAGTTTTTTTCTCATTTGTAAATGAGAATAGTAATGTTTCAGCTGTAAAACTTAGAGGATAAATAAATAATTTTAGCCTAGATGAGGTTTATAAACCAAAAATAAAGATGAAACATTAGATTTTTTAAAAAATGGATTATATATACATGAGTTTTGCATGAATGATCTGAAGAAGAAAGATAATTCAACAAACTCTAAAGTAACACTTATCCAAAAGGTGTCTCTCATGTATCACAGAAAAATCAGAAACCTGGAGAATCATCTGGTTCTCTGGTATTATGTATTCCTTTCCACAAAGTCACATCAGAGGAAAATAATTCCAATATTTGTAGGCATCTATAATGAACCACACAGCCTTAAAATATCATTTTCTAATTTAACATTATTTGAGTGCCTGATTGGAAGCAGGCACTGTCTTATTAACCCTCACAATAAGCCAGTTAGGATCCTGGGCCTAGTGTTTTTAAGAAATGTAAAACTATGTTGCAAATAAATGGCACAAGTAGAATTTTAAATAAAGTCTACCTCTATAGCCATGTGTTCTCAATGATGTCACACTGATTCCTAGTTCTAGCAGAAAGACATTTTTTTTCTTGTAAAAAGGAATATGTAACACTGACAATCATTACACATTTTCCATACCAATTATTTTTCACACTGTAAGTTTGGAAGGTACAATTCAATGCAGAAAAAGTGCCGGTACAGACTGTTTCCCTAGCCAGGCCATTTGTCAGATTTTCATTTGTCATCTTAGAACCTCCAATGCTTTCATCACCAAAGCAGTAGCACTTTTTCGAGAACTGGCCTCAGTAAAAGGACAGGATTTGCCAAACATAGATGCATTCCAGTTTCAGCATACAATTACTTACTTTAAGAATTTTGGATTTTTCCCTCCGCAATTGAAGTGCAATTACTATTTGGAAGAACTGAATGATTTTCGAATCTATCAAAGTTTATTTAGAAAACATCTGTTAAAATTATTTCACAGTTTTATGACAATGATACTTGAAGCTTTAAGAATATGATACCTCATTTGCAGCAATTATTTTTCAGAAGTAGTTAAAACCATTTCTTTACCCACAATCTTTAAATATCAACATTTCTTTACCTACATCTAAAGAAGAAAAAAAATATTGGTAGAAAACTCCCTCTTCCTTTTTAATAGAAATGGAATTATAATGCTAACATGGCTCAGGCTGAGGATCCTTGCAAAACTCAGGCAATGTGGGTGTGCACTGTTCAAGTGTGTGTTTTCCTTTGTGCACAAGTATGTCTCTTTGATTCTCCAATAATGAATCAAAATTGAAAATAATTTGGTTTTCATGACATGTTCTAATTATGTTATGTAATTCTCTTTCTTAAATGTGATGATTAAAGTGAAAACCTTTCCAGAAACTTTTAGGAGAATAGTTTTTCTTTTTTAAAAGAAAAATGTTGTAAAAAGAACTTAGATAGTTTGTCTTTCTATTAAATTTATTGAAAATAAACCAGTATTTTGTTTCAAAAATTCATTTTCATAGAAATACCTGGTCTAGAACATGATTAAGATATCAACTATATCAAGGCACACTATAGAAAAGAAGTGGTTTATGAAGGTAACACATGAACCACTTTTATCTCTGTTGCTATATTTAGTGAGTCTACATGCCACTGTCTCAAAATATGGTTTCCATTAATGGTTTCTTTTCCCTATCCACCAAGGCATTAAAATAATTTATGAATTTGTTCTTTATAGCCACCACATTTTTCCTGATGAATATATTTGTCTTTTGGATATATATATATATATATATATATATATATATATATATATATTTCTTTTCTAGATTTAGATACATTACTAAAAGGATTTTGGATTTAATGCCTTGTCTCTTTTATTGAAAAACAACCTAATAAAGCAAAATAAATAGGCATAAATCTCTAAGTATTTAAATATGGTCATGAGAGAGGAATTTATAGGACATTTTTAAAAAAGAATATGTTCTTTACTTAAACAATCTAAAATAAGATATTAATGACCTAAGTACCAGAACCTTTAAATAAAAATTAGGGAGAAATTAGTAATTTTAAAATTGATGCTATTGCTGATATAAATTTGCACAGAATTGTGCTCTATTATTCACTACATTCATTATTTTAATAAAATACCACTTTTGTATTCAACTGTGCAACTCTTAGAAATGTATTTCACCCTCTGCCTCCTACACTGTGAAGTTGTCTTTAACTGTTCCTTATGCATGCCTTAGTATCTCTCAGAATTCCACCAGCTGGATGTCTGATTCAACTTATTATTTAAATCATCCACAGATAATTGTAAATGTGCCAAAAATCAATCTTTTGTCAAATCCATTTTATTAGTATGCCACTTCTAATCAATCTTCTAATTTATGATAATTGAATTGTATAATGCTATCATAGTAACTATCTGTATGACCACACAAATGTTTTAGACTCATAAATCCAGTTATGATTTTTATAGTATATATCCTATTCTTTCAATGTAGCAAATATCTTGGGTATGAATGATTACTTTTACTGAAGAAGTTGATAATTCAGCAAATAAGTAAGTTAACATAAGCCTATGAAGTAATATAATATGGACTAGAACCTGATTAGGTCAAATTATGCTAAAGTGACTTATACGGCGAGAAGGTCTTGGAAAGATTCAGTGCAGATATGATATTTAAGACGTCCTTGAGGGATACTTAGAAATTCATCAAGCAGAAATGAGAGAAGGAGAGAATGGCTTAAACAACACCTTCATACTGAGAAAATATGAGACATGTTTTTTTATGAAACTGAGTGACTTGAATAGTGTGGATGAATAGGAAAAACATGAGAATAGATGAGAAATTAATTTGAAACCAGATCAAGGAAGATCTTGAATAAGGGAGGAAAAGATTTTGATTTTATATTTTAAAATAATAACCAGTTATTGAGCACTAACTAATTAATTACCAGGTACTGGAGAGCTACTTCATTTTTAACTTACTTATCAATTCCCCCAATTATTCTTTGAGACAAATATTATTCTCCCTATTTAATAAGTGACAAACCTAGTATCCATAAACATCTTGACTAAGGCTATAAAGGTGGTCCATGACATATCTTGAGATCAAACTCAGATTTATCTGCCTTTCAAGATCATGTCCTTTCATGACACCACAATCTGGAACTTTATTCTTTGAGAAAGGGAGAGCTGTTGAACTCTAGTGAGGAAAAGCATATCTATATCAAGCCATTCTCTTTAAGAAGTAGCATAATCAGATCTGTAAACAAATATACTCAACTAAATACATCCTGGTCAGTTCTTTTCAGGAGGAGAAGGAAGATGCCTAAATAAATACATAAAAAAGAAGAGTTTTACCCAGAAAGTGACAGCAGAGACTAGATTATTGAAGTAATGAGTATGTACTGCAAAAAATAGGACATCTGTATTTAATACATTCAATTAATGAAAACACATTCCAGTTTCTTATATGATCAAGTAAGCTAGTGTCAGACTAATGTTTCTGCACATAATGACCTACCTTATATCTAAGTGAAATGCAGAATGAAAGGTAGAGGAGCACAGGCAAGAAGTGGAGCATAGACAGGAAGTGGAGTACAGGCAGGAAATGGAGAGGAGTTAACAACTAGAGGAAATAGCATACTGCTTGTAGTGTATATAGTTCTAATTAAACCCCATAGTCTCCTGGACAGAAGAACAAGAGCACAAAGTTCAGGGCAACAACAAGTATTGGGAAGTAAGCACAAATGCAGCAAAGAAGATATAGAGGAAGAAACTCAAATTGTCTTTATGAATCTTCCTAAATCTCTGGATGTCCCCTGAACCACACACACATATGAAAGATTCCAAACAAAAATTAAAGAATCAAATGGTGATTTCAACAACCCTTTAAGAGTTTGTTTTGTAGTTTGAATTCAACCAAATTCAATGCTTACTAAAACTAACAGATAAAAAAAATAAAAAGCAAACACTCTTCAGAGAAAGATAACAGAATCCTGTTGTCACAACGTAAAAATGATGATGTTCAGGTACAGCTCATAATAAATCCATATATTAAGAGTCAAGAAAACTTGAATACTCTCAAGTGAAAAACAATCAACCGTGTGTTAACATGTTTTCGAACTAATAGGATTTTAAAGCATCGCATATCATATTAAAGCATGGGGATGAACACACACAAACAAACACAAACACACTCATACTCTTAATGAGCGAAAAGATAGCATATTTTTACAAAGAGGTAAAAAGTATAAAAAAGAACAAAATCAGAATTCTAGTACTAAAAATTATCACTGGATATGCTCAATAGCAGATTGAAGGTTACAGAGAGATGAATCAGTACACATGAAGAGAGAACAACGTATTCAATCTGAAGAATAGAAAGAATTAAAATAGAAAATGCCCAGAATCTTGGGAATCAATATCAAAAGGTCTAATATCTATGTAATTATACTCATAAAATGAGAGAAAAGAGAGATTGGATCACATAAAATATTTGCAGAAATAATGGCTAAAATTACCCCAAATCTGAGGAAAGGTATAAAATTACAAATTTGAGTAGGATAAATATGAGGAAAATCAAATCAAAGGACATTACAGACAAGCAACTAAAATGTGAACCTAAAGACATTTCTCTGGCATACTGTATCAAGAACAGTGGAGACAGCAGGCACTGAAATCATGCTTTTAAAGTACTAAGAGGAAAAGAGCCATAATTCAGAATTCTGTATTCAGTGAAAACATTCTTCTAGAATAGAGGGGAAGTGAAGATATGTCCTATGTGGAATAGCATAGGACGATTTTAAAGATGAAATTAAGTACAGAAAAATGGAAATTCAGATCTTTAGGAAGGAATTAAGAACATTCAAATGATGAACACCTGGGTAAATGTAAAGCACTATATTTTCCTCCTAATTTCTTTAATTTTTTTATGACTTTAATGTTAAAATGTAACCATTGTGCTTTGGAGTTTATAATGTAAGTAATTAAAATATATATGATAACCGTTTCATAAAACATGATGTATAGGTAATAGATCTACATGGTGGTGAGATACCAAGATTTTATGTGAAGTATTACACTGTAAATTGCCAAATTCATTTATATAGACAATGAAAACTTTAAAAAAAACTAGTAAAGGGGTAAAAGTAAATATTCAATAGATAATTAAAATGGAATTCTAAAGAAAGTTCACCTGCTCAGTTCAATCCTTTGAAGACAGATTGAAGAAATGCTTTTTAATACCATGGTATATGTAACAGTGGCTATGCTTGACATCAAGGTGCTTTAGGGAGGAGGAATATTCAAGTTTTCTAAACCAAGCAAATGATAAAATGTTGTCATTCTTTACTAAAGTGGGAAATGTAACAAACAGAAGATTAAAAAACAAAAAAGTTCTTCTATCTGTTATAGACAAGTTAGTTGTACAGGAGTTGTCTGCATGGTATCATCTGATTTCCAGGAAGCTAATAGAAATGTAGGTCTGACTTCAGTGGAAATGAAGGGGCGAAGATGAACTCAGGCCTTTTATCAAAACAGTAAGTAAAAAAGGAGAGTGTAGGGTGAATAAGGTCAGCACTCCAGTCTGGGGAGTGGCTGTGTTTGAGAAACTAAAGTTTGTTTGGAAGAGAGAGAAAGACTAATATCCATATGCAAGGAATTACATTGTGAATTTGGAAGATACTTGAGCATATAAATCAGAGGAGACAAGACGCAGAGATGGAGAAATTTAAGGTGTAAAGTTAAATAGTTGAGTAATGAAGTATGTTCTGAAGCTATGATAAAGCAAATGGTTAGATCATTATTTTTGTCTTCTTTGATATAAGGAGAGCAAACAAGAACAGAGCAGAAACGAAGAGCATGAGAAAAAGATTAACATTAAACAGGGACGAGAGGTGGGAGGGAAAGGGAGAGAAAAGGGAAATTGCATGGAAATGGAAGGAGATCCTCATTGTTATACAAAATTACATATAAGAGGATGTGAGGGGAAAGGGGAAAAAAAACAAGAGAGAGAAATGAATTACAGTAGATGGGGTAGACAGAGAAGATGAGAGGGGAGGGGAAAGGGGATAGTAGAGGATAGGAAAAGTAGCGGAATACAACAGTCACTAATATGGCAATATGTAAAAATGTGGATGTGTATCCAATGTGATTCTGCAATCTGTATAAGGGGTAAAAATGAGAGTTCATAACCCACTTGAATCAAATGTATGAAATATGATATGTCAAGAGCTTTGTAATGTTTTGAACAACCAATAATAAAAAAAAATAAATTAAAAAAAATGAAAAAAGTAAAATGGGAAGAAATTTTCTCAAGCTGAAATATCCCTGATCTTTTTAATAGAATATAAATTGTGGTTACCTGCTTAAAATTACAATGATGAATGATTGAGGTGATAGTAAGTATGAATAAGCCCATTTATTTAACATGTATTTAGTGGCATCTTTTTTTTAAGGCAGTGTACTAAGTACTGGACATCAAGTGTTTGTTTTTTTTGAATGTTCCATATTTGTGGGGAATAAGAAAGAACCAGAAGTTAAATATTCATTGTTTAGCAATTCTTCTTGAAGACCTTATACATGCTGGGTCAGTACAATGGAAAGATATTTAAGGTACTTTCATATTTGGATATTCATCTACTCCCAAATTAACTGTCTCCAACCTACAAAAGAAGATTCACTTGGTCGAATTTCTCTCCATATTTTGAAAGAGGTTGAGGAACACAATGTCATTTGAAGACAAGCCAGATGGGTCAAGGTAAGACCTCACGTGGTAGTGCCTTAACCACCTCAACCCTCTGCTTTGAAGAACAGGCATTTCTTGGCATCCTTGACTTTTCATGTCCTGAGTATGGTTTTATGTTAACAAAATGGCTATGAGATCAGGGTATTTATTTATTAATTTATAATAAAAATAATACCTTTATGGACTAGAATAGTCACACTGGCATGATCTCCCTGTGATCAGGCTTATGGGAAGCCAATTCATAATCAGAAACCTATTTTAATTTTCCATAAGAAATCAGTGTGATAGGACAGAAAATATTCAAAGTACATAGCTGAAGTTCACTTTCCCCCAGTAGGCAGACATGCATGAAATGCGAGATTATGATAAGAAGGTAGCTTGGTAAGCAGGAAGCCAGAACAAGGGGAGTTGGATGAATGAAAAGTCTAATAGCCTCAGTTAAGATACTGTGATGTATTCATCTCACAATGGTCTTGTTATTGACATGGAAATACCAAAAGCACTCAGCCTCACTTCCCACTGGACTATACTTGCATGGGTTCTGCCCCCATTCTGGAACTAACTCTCATTTTTCTATTCTTCTGAGATTGATGAATTCCACTACTTTTCAACACATTCATGCTTTTGATATGTTGAAACATTCAAAGAGGTACATTGTAATCCTGCTGATATAAGAGCCACCTGCTTTTTTTTTTTTTAGGTGTCTTTTCAGTTCTTGGCTCTTGAACATGTCAGTTTGACAGTGTAATTCCCATCAGTGATCTTATGACCCTCACTTTCATAGTTGGAGTGCCCAAAAGTCAAATGTTCATCCAGACTCTCCCATGCAAATAACAGATAATAATCACATCAGTAATCATCATTAGAGACACGTGGTTGGAAATGATTTAAAGCTCTACTCTCTTTAAGATTTCTACTTACTTTTAGGTATTGTCATTTTATCTTTCCTGGGTTTTGTATTTAAAATTTTTAATCCATATATTCATAAAGCTTAAAAGTGACCTTAAAGATCATCTGACTCAAAAGCTTCATATCATAGGGGAAGAAAGTGCTGCTCCAGAGATTTTTAAACCATACAATATGTAACTTATACATAGTGGTAACTAAAGTCAGGGCCCACTGACTTTCAGCCTCCCCTATTCTCTGCTGCCTTAGGGGTACAAGACTTCAAGAATTCAATCTTCACATGAAATTCTTTTGTAATTTTCAGGCTGGTAACTTCATTGTTTGAATATTTCTGTTTTTATTACTTCTACCATCAGGCAAGCATATAAAAAGAAATAAGTGAATGCTATTCAGTATGACTTATATGTGAATTTAATTTATCTAAAAATAAATTACCACTGTATCACAAATACTAAAAAGGGAGACTTTCTCTTTTAATTATTACAAAGTAATCTGTGTTATCTGATTCTAGATTTTTTCTCTAGCAATTGTGACATGAAAACTCTGATTATATAACTAAGACCACCTTCTACTGCAAATACAGGAATTCAAATGAAACTTACCACAATTTGTATAATCAAACCCAAATATATACACACTATGTGGAGCAGTTGGATATTTAAAAATATAAATGACATGACCTTCATATGAAGTTTAAGAATGAATGGTAATTCTAAGAAGTGAAGGAAATTGGAATCCTTGTGGAAATTTCACTATTTGTTTCTCAGCTACAAGTGAGATTGAAATTCAGTGGATGCCTACACACACTGTAGAATTTAAAGTTGATAAAAGAAATAATTTATCTTCTAAATAGTACTGACAGCAAAGTGTTCAAAATTATCTATATCTTTAGTCTTAGTCACATTATGAGTCTAGTTTCCTAGTTAGGAGAGAAAGGCAGGTGTGGACTCACCTGAATGCCTACCTCAATGGACAGTCATATTCAAGCAATCTGGAAATAAATACATATGTTATAAAGACCCAGGTAAATCTATATGTTACTTATATGTGTCTACAATTTAAAGTAAGTGCTTAACTGTTTAACTCTCACTTTGTTTTAATCTTATTAACTTTTAAATTTTTACTTTATTTTTTTATTCTTATTTTTCCAGTGCTGCAGATGGAACCCAGGGCCCTGTGCATACTACAAAAATGCTCTACCACTGATCTACTTCCCTAGCCCCTTATTAATTTTCTTAATCTTATTCTTTTCCCAGGTAAATGATTTCCATTCCTTCAACTAATATTCTAGGCTATATTTGCAGCCTTTTAATTCTGATACTCTAGGGTCACCAAAGAAGACCAAACTAATAAAGGCAATAAAAATCTGAAGAAAAATATTTTAGAAGAAGTAGAAGTTGGGTAATAGTTAAATGAGCTATTTCCAATAGCAATAATGATAAAACATATAATAATAAAAGGTGTTTAGTTGAAACTTTTCTCGCACAAAACAGTGCTTCCTTAATTTTCCCTAGTGAATTTTTATTTATTGTGAATACGTAATTTATTTTTCAGATTGAAGTTAGGAATTCAATAGTGGTAAGGAAATTCTTTTCCCAATTCTTACACTATTAAAATAGAACAATGATGACATACAAGGTTGTGGTAGAACTTGTTGTGAGTCAGCTCTTCTGCATTATAAATATTCTTTTTGTGGTCAAATGCCTTTAAAAAAGCCAGTAGAAGTGCCACTTAGAATTTTATTCATTCTCTTTTTTTTCATTTTTTTTCTTTTAGTTGTAGTTGGACACAATACCTTTATTTTAATTATTTATTTTTATGTGGTGCTGAGGATGGAACCCACCAGCTCACATGTGATAGGCAAGCACTCTATGGCTGAACCACAACCCCAGCCCCTTATTCATTGTTTATTTTAAATTTGTGGTCAAATTTAAAGACCTCACAGAAATGTAGTTGGTAAAGTTATTATCTGATCCCTCCTGAACATAAACCCAAACAGGACAAAATTGTTCTTGGGAGAACTAGTATCAAACAGAAATTTTATGAGTACAGAGAAAAGTATGTGATAATGCTGTAATTTAAAATCAGAAAACTCAGGGCTCACTAAGAGAAGTGATGTGAAGTGGTAACACAGAAACAATATTTACCCAGAATAAACTATCAGTCTGGGAAAGATAATAGCTCACCTTTTACCATGACAATAAGTTCAAACCACAATAAGTCAATATTTAATGCATATTTAATTGAGATGCAAGGTACAAAGTAGTACGAAAACCAACTTCCCATATGCATTTTGTTCATTCAACCATTAGATTGATATTTTTTGAGCATAATGCATGGCACTAGAGTAAGTTCTAGATAATACAAGAAAAGAGTATGATCTTGTTTGAACCATTGAGTAGCCTAGAGCTTATGAGTATATGTAAATAAATATCATAATACAGTGCTCAGGCATTTGTGAGTAAAAAGTCAAATATAGAAATTTGTTTTAAAGAACAGGTGCCTAAAGATGCTATGATCCAGATCACATACTCCTAAACTGTACACATCAATGTATCTAGCAGCTCAATTCATAATAGCTAAACTGTGGAACCAACCTAGATGTCCTTAAACAGATGAATGATTAAGAAAATGTGGTATAAATACACAATATAATGTTATTCCACCTTAAGGAAGAATCAGATTATGGCATTTTCCAGTAAATGGATGGAACTAGAAAATATGCTAAGTGAAATAAACCAATTCCAAAGAAACTAAGGCCCCAAATTTTCTGTGATATGTGGATGCTAATTCATGATGGGGGTGCTAGGGAAGAATAGAGGTATTTTGGATTAGACAGAGGGGAGTAAAGGGAGGGGTGGGAATGTGGGGGTAAGAAGGATAATAGAATTAATCAGATATGATCCTGTGTGCATATAGGATTACACGGCCATTGAAATCCTACAGCATGCACAACCAGAAGAACAAGAAATTATACTCCATTATGTATTATATGTCAAAATTTAGTCTACTGTCATGTATAACTATTTAGAACAAATATTTTAAAATGAAAAAAAATGCTAGGATTTTTCTAGGGCTTATGTCTAGATTCACAGAGGAGCGGTTAAAACATGAGGTATAATAACAACAGTTAATATTACACTGTGCTACTATATGACTAGAACCCTTCCATGCACTCTGTATCTACTGATTATTATTTCAAAATTCAAATCTATCTTTAAAGTAGATTATTTACTTTAAGGTGGATTTCTACCTTAATTTGAGATAAGGAAAATGAGACCCAGAGTCATGCATGTAGTGAGAGATGGGAAATAGAGACATACACAGGAGGCTTGGTCTCAGTGTCTAAGCTCTAGGCCACCCCCATATCTGGCTCTTTTATGTTCATTTTGAAGAAGAATTTTTAAACATAAATAAAAGACTCTCCAGGTGGAAAATGACCTCATAAACGTGGATGTAAAATCTGTGAGTTCAAACGATGAGTAGTATGTTTATTAAAAAACAAAACAAAAAGAAAAGCAAAGGAAGAATGTGAGCCTCCTGAATACTGTGCGCATGTTAGTGAGAAGCACAAAGGAGGTGGTGGGCAGAGGTGGGGGACCAAGCAGGGGACATGTTCATCATCTCCGTGCTTCCCACCCACTCCTCCATGCTACAGCTTCCAGAAGCCTTTTAAAATTTCCCAAATATCATGACTTCTAGGGATTCTACAACTGAATGAGTTTACAGATATTCTATTATACAATTTCTAACATCTGGAGAAGCTTTGGTTTCTCTTCCTCCCAGATTCTTTCAAACCATCCTGTAAAACTATTCAAGAGTGAGTGATGAAAAAATAAAGTAAAACTGACTTTAGCCTCAAGCTTTGTAATGAGCATCTTGGCTGACTTCCTTTCCCTTTTCTTTTTCATTTTACTCTCCAAATATGGCTGTAAGAGGATTTTTGTGTTAGTTTAGAGCTGTGAGAAACAGTGTTTAT
This sequence comes from Ictidomys tridecemlineatus, assembly GCF_052094955.1. NCBI lineage: Eukaryota > Metazoa > Chordata > Mammalia > Rodentia > Sciuridae > Ictidomys > Ictidomys tridecemlineatus. Next base: position 20,490,578 of record NC_135488.1, on the reverse strand, counting down.
TTATTTTTCATCAGATTATTTAAATTGAGAGGAAATATTGGTCAGGTAACTAGGCGCATAGTTCGCATCCCAGACAATAACTGAAATCAGAGGTGGCATTTTGGTTTCCTGCCTCACCCGTATATCCCTTTCCTGAACAATTCCTATGTTCACTTACATTGAGGTTTCCAAGCTCTTAAACCACTAACAAATACTCCCAAGCCCATTGTTTCAACCAAAGAACCACAACAGATTAGATGCAGCAGATTGTTATCATTTACCACAGATTGACAAGACTGCATGGACACATATTTTCTCACTCAACTGTCATTAAAACTACCACTCAGAATCGAGGTGACAGTGAGGTGAAGAAATAAACCCTATAGGAACCTGCCTGTGGCCAACAGTGCTGCCTAATTAACATCTTGACCCTCTTTCTCAGCTTTTCCATTTCTCTGAGTGAGGTCTAAATATCTGTCAGCCCTGGGCTGAATGTGATTTACAGGAAACCTTTTTTTTTTGGGGGGGGGGTGGAGTGGTAGGGTGAATGTCAGGTACAGTGTTTTAAAACATATTCCAAATTGTTTGCCGGTATTTAAAAATTGGAAGTTTCCTCATAAATATTTGTATTTCTTGCTTTGGAAATGGAAGATTTAAGAAGAGCCAGCCCATGTTCCATAGGAAATTGTTGTAATAATTTGTGTGCTTTGTGGGACGGCACACTCCTGCTTTCACCACTATCCCCCTTCATGACCACAATGCTTGTCTAGTTTTAGTAGATATTTGAATTATTGTCTTCAGGGGCTTTTTCTACTCCATACAGATATACTTCCCTCCTCTGCACATACATTAACACCCATCATCTCCATCTTCATAAAGAGAATGATGTGGAAGACAGTATCTTTCAATTTATGAACCAGTTATGAAGTCCCTGATTATGACAATTACATATTAAGTGCTGGGGGTAGAAGTTACCAGGAATAAATAGCAATCTTTACCCTTATGTGTGTAACAAGGCACAGCTTTTCATGACTGTGACCAAAATACCTGACAAGGACAAACTAGAAGAGAAAACATTTATTTTGGTTTAGTATGTCAGAGCCTGAGGTGAGGCAGAACATGATGGAGGAAGGATGTAGCAAGTGACTCAACTCACTAAGGATGGGAAGCTGAGAGAGAGGAGGGGGAGCCAGGAGACTGCATATGAGCCTCTGAGCATGCCCCCAGTGATCTGCTTCCTCCAACCATTCTCTATCTGCCTACAGTTTTCACCCAGTACAGTAATCCTTTATAATTATTAATCCATCAAATGGGTTAATCTCATCTACTGATTAGGTTGCAGATCTCATAATCTAATTATTTCACCTCTGAAATTCCTGTATTGTCTCACACCTGAGCTTCAGGGGCACACCTCATATCCAAAACATAAAATCTCTTAAAGACTAATTATAGAAGAAAATCTGCAGCATTGAAAGAGATCCAAGAAAGCCCAAAGTTGATTCATCTGATATGGAAAAGGAAATATCACAACTAGCTCTTTTTAATTTGTTTGTTAGCAAGAGATCTGTATCTATTAATAGATCTACTTTATATATACCAATAGAAACATATAAACAGACAGGCATATTTCACATGTACATATATATTTGCATGTGTATGTATTAGAAAGATTTTTCTTCAATACAGTGGGTAGTATTAAGCCAAAGATCATAAATATTTCTAAATAAGAGTCCATTAGCCTGAGACTGTGTCTTTGCTCTCAGTTTCCACTTGAGAAATTATAGCCTAACTATATGTGAACAAACTGTCACTTAACACTTAAGATTCTAACAAATTTCAGCCAATCACAAGTAGCTGGGTTTTAGCCAATCACTGGTAACTAAATCATCATGCAACACCATTCTCAAATCAAGGCAGATGCTAGTTGTAGCCAATCAAGTGATTTTGCTACTTGATTTTGTTTTTAGCCTATAAAAGTTTTCTGAACCTATTTTCAAAAATATCCCCCTTATTTTTGATTCATAAATTTTTCTTTGCTCAAATCAACTCTGTTAAATTTGTCTAATTTTTCAATAATATATAGTTAAATCACACTGCATCAGTATTTCAAATGAGCATTAAGTCTGGTGCCTTCACATAGACTAATTGAATTATTCCAAAACCAATATAAATGATAAGCTTGATGACAGGTTTTTATAATTTCTCCTTCTATATACCACTTAATTTGTTTTCTAGTATCAACTCTAACTCCAAGAAACCCTAAATTTTCCATTCCATGATGTCACTTCTCTGTGTTGCTGAGAGTTCAAATTTACATTTATGAATGACCTCAAAATACCATTAGAAATTATTAATTTCCTATTTGTGTGGTACAATTACATAAATATTTAATCATTAGCAGATTGATTATGGTCTTTCCTTGAAATATAGTACAAAATCATAAACATGGATTCTAACTCCTTCTTTGGAAGGAGCAAGAATGGGGCTGGTGATGTGAGCAGAGCGCTTCATGATAGGTTCACTGATTTGCCAAATCTTTGTGTGAGCATGGATGTTATTTAGTGAAGATGAAATTATCAAGTTATTTTTTCATTTTACTTCTCCATGTCTCTAAGGTCTGCCTTTAAAGAAGCATTTTTTTAAAAAGTCAATATGAGTTCTATTATTATCATTAAGCACTATCACCTACGTTAAATGTTAGAGATTGTGGACTTTGTTTCCTTTAGTGAAAAGTTCTCTTCCCTCTGGATATCACTAATGAATGTACAATAAAAGAGGATGTTGGTCAATTTTATGAAGCTGTTTAGTACTTCATGAAAAACTCTAGCAGAAGTTGCATTTTAAAAAATATGCAGTGTCAGGGACTATAGTACTGACATTCTAGTAACTAAAGGCAAACACAAATAGAGGGGTGATTCTCAACTTACTCAAACTTTCACTTCTGCTCTTTTCACCTGTATAATTCAACTCTCCTTTGGGCAGATAATGTGATCCACATTAAAAAACAAAACAAAAACAAAAACAAAAAAACAACAAAACTGAAGACTCTTGGGAAAAGACAGACATAAAAAGCTTTCCTTTGCTCTGAGATCAAGGTATTTACAAGAAGTATTTATGAATATAAAGTTTTGGGAGGTGCAAAGAGGTATTATCACTATGTGAGGCTTTAAAATAGAGGCCAAATTGAAAATTTAAATATGTACATAAGCTAAATGAAAAGTAGCAATTACCTAAACTTGAGACCTTCCTTCAAAAAAATTCTTTGCTAAAGTCCAAACACTAATCTTTTTTTTTAATTTTGTTTTTTAACTTTAAGATAGCATGAATTTATTTCCTCAGAAATATAGAACATGTTGCATCTTTTTGTTTTCTTTCCTTTTTTTCTCCACATTTTTCTATTGGTGCATGATAGCTATAGATACTGATGGGATTTGTGTTACATATTTGTATGTGCACACAATATAATAATGTAATTTAGCTAATGTCACACCCCAGCACTCCCCTCCTCCCTTCCCACCTCTCACCTTTGTTCACTTTCCTCTATTGATCTCCCTCAGACTTTCATGAGATCCCTCTTCCTTTCTTCTCCTGTTTTTTTCCTCTGTAGCTTCAGCATATGAAAGAAAATGTATGATCCTAACCTTTGAACAAAGCCTGAGCTTTCAAAAGTCTTCATTTCCTAAGAGTTCCTCTCAAGAAAAGACACTGACATTACAAACACAACACAGCAATAAAACCACTGGAGTCACAGGTGGCCATGTGCTCCTTTCTGAAGCAACTCCCTTAAAAAGACCGTGTCCCTGTTTTCTAATAGCTGTAAATTAACCCTCATTAACCAATGTCTGTAAACTGAATTTCTATACTATGTAAACATTGTCAACAAACAAATATTTTCAAGGAAATCATGCTGCACAATAGAAAATGTTATTTTTGTTTTGTTTTGTTTTCCTTTTTGAAGTAACTGTGGTTGTCTGTCTTAAATTTATAAAGTAAGAGTTCTTCAAAATGGCCTACAAAAAAATTCTGATATAAAATCATATATTATGACCATTTTACAAGGGAAAATTCAAGCTGAAAATCTATTGGGGACATACCCCATGATATCACTCATAATAGAATTTGAAATCCTATGTATTCCATCTTCAATTAATTTTGGCATGCTTCATTTTGCTGGCAGCCAACATCAATCTTTTCCCTTCTGATTTCTCATTGTTTGGAATTTTAATGGAAAATGTGCTTAATTACATTCAATTTAGCACTTTGTTGTACAGAGTCTTAAATTGTTCTCTAATTGTGCTCTGAATCTTGCCTTCCATCAAGGTAGTATGCTACAGGGGAAGGAAATGCTTATGCATTTTATATCTTTTAAATTTGTTATGCCATTTTCAAATAGCACCATGTAAACAGTAAAACTTCAACAAATGCTTGCTAATCATGTCCCTCAGATATCTAGGTATACCACCTAACTTCTCATGGATTTGGGTAATAAAAGTAACAATAACTAGTTCAGAAAGTTTCCTGGCAGTATTTCAAATGATTGATTTCCACAAAACATTCTTTTTCACTTTCAAAATCATAACACTTACAAGAATCCAACTTAGTTCTTAAATACAATGTTATATTGTTATACAGAGCAAAGCTGTTTTTCTCATTTATGCCATGAAAGGGTTTCTTCATCTGTTTGATTCACTGATGAGCCAGTGTGACAATCGGAAGCTCAGGTTTTTCTTTTTTTGTGTTCATTCATTTGACAAATATTAATGAGTGTCTTCCCCATGTGAGACATTTTGCTAGGAGCTATTTGGAATACAGTGATGAATCAGCAGAGATCTTGCTCTCAAGTCTTATGATGCTTTGTTGTAAGGAATTCTGTCAAAGCCAGGTGGTAAGGCCATTGAGCCTGAAGCCCTGAAATCTGTAACCGACAGATTTCTTACAGCACAGCATGCAAAGAATAAAGTAAGTGAGGGAGTGTGGATTTTGCATGTTCAATTCAGATAAAATGCTTGGAGGAAAACTTTTTAATTGGTGAAAGGAGTATGTATTGTCACTGTTCAATTTATTGAAAACACATTTTATATTTTTCTAGTGGAGATAATGAGAAAAAATGATCAAGCATGTAAGGAAAGTGCTAGTAAATTTATCTTTTCTTAAGAGGAGAAAGAAAAATAAACAGAAGGGGGATAGAACAGAAGGGAGGGAGAGACAGAGCCAATGATGTTGGGAGAGAAATAATTTTTTAAATATAATGTATTTAGTTGTAGATGGACACAATACTTTATTTTTATGTGGTGCTGAGGATCGAGCCTCACATATGGCGGGCAAGTGCCACAACTCCAGCCCAAGAAAATACTTTTTAAAGCCTTGAAAGTACTTTAATTTAGCCTAAACTTGTAAATAAAATGGAAATTAGTAGAGGGTTTTTGCACCTGTTAAAATAGTAAATGAGCCAAGGAAAGGGCTAAGAAAGTATCAGTTAGAAATTATATTATGTTAGTATTTATACTTAATGTAAATCACTGACTCTCAAAATATAGTATGTACATGAACCATTATGGATTTGGTTGAAACTTCATGTTCATAGGACTTATCAGTGGTTATGGAGTGGATTTGGGGAATCAGACAACAGGTTTTGGCTAGAGAGAATGATGGGAAGTACTGCTTAACTCTTTGCTCTGTTCTAGCCTCAGAGAGATGTTTTCATCTTGATGCTCAAAGAAAAAAATGTGTCCTTTCATACTTGCTATATCTCAGAGATATAATAGTGACATTGCTGTTTTCCAATGGCAACAAAACCCAAATAGATGAGATAGTTTTGAGAAAGTACTAAGCTGTGATGTTACAGTTTTGTGACAGTTCACCTCCCAAGACCAGCATCACTGAGAACTAACTCAGATTGATCCTTTTCAGCATAGGTTACAGGAAAGTACCACACTCATGTGGTCTAATCTGACTGAAATCTGAGTTTTCCCAGGACAACCTGGTGAGCTCTGTAGTCCCATTTTCTTGTTCTTTACATTCACAAAGTGCATCAGTTTGGACACTAAATTAAATGGTTACTCTATTTAAACATAACAGAGAGGAAGAGAAATGGAAAATTCTAGTTTGTAGCATAGTTCAATGAAGAAGAGTAAAGTGCAATGTAGTTTAATTATTCCAATGTTCTATCATTTTATAACTTTAATATTTTTGAGCTGCTATATAGGTACAGAATATGAGTTAAAGGAATGAGGTAATTCCTTAATTTTACATACATGAGATCCTGATAGTTTAAGCAAGTAATTCTCAATTTATTTTTCTGAAGAGAATTAAAAATTATTAATTTAATATGATGAAAATAGAGATACAGAAATTTAAGGAATATTAATATTAAAGTTGACTATCAACAACATGGTTTCAAATGACAGTATTAATATGAGCATATTCATATTTTGATAAGAGTTTTATTTGGCTGTAAAGATGGACATGACTTGTCACCATATAGACTGATTTTCAGTATCAAGAAGGAGGAAAAATATCAGTATGCATGAGGTTATTAATTCTTATGGAACAAAAGCTATGTGGTTTTGGATTCCTTATTTAATTTTGTGACTCTCCTTTTCTGCTGAGGTGTATGGAGAAACATCTCTTAACAAGTTCAATGTATTGACTAAATTATGACGGTAAAATAAAGTGGCATTATTATAAATAATCTATTAATTTCAACTTCAAAGCCTGAGCTATATAGCCCATCAATGCCCATCATATGACAGACATCCATGACCTATTATATTAATTGTTCAGGTTGCCTTTTTGTCACTAGATGAGATGCTTCAATGAAGTATGACGGCAGTTGGAGATTCTTTTTAGTTTTACTGATTTTGGATCAGGCAATTAGCAGTAAAATTATACATGAGAAGGCCATGTAAAGTGAGGAAGTATGTTTTCATTGAGCTTGTAGAGAATAAAAGTTCTACATGCATGGGGGAGGTATATAAAAAAATGCACACAAGGACATTTTTAACCTTAAACTGGTGTATTAGAAAAAGAAATCTGGATCAATAAGAAGTTTCTAAAACAGGAGATTAAAAGCAAAACAAATAATTAAAGAAGAAAACAAAAACAAAAAATAAAACAAACACCTAAAAACCAATACAACAACAAAAACTTTTCTATTGCAGGTACAGTAATTGGCCTCTTTGTTAGCCTTTCTTTCCTTCTACCTTGTACTATCTTGTTTTCCTTTCTCTTTTTTTGACCTTCCATACATAATTCATGTTTATTTTTATACAGAGCACTCATTTAAGTATTCTTTTGTTTCAATGCACAAAGTCCTTCTAAAATAACTTGTGAATTAAAAAAGTATATATATTTCTACGAGAATCTTGGTGTTCCCTGCTAAATAATTGTCACTTATACAGGTTGCAAATACAAAATTGAGTAAATGGACCAGGAATAAAATATTTTTTTTATAAAAGCATGATTTTTTATGTAAATAAAGCTTCAAAACTATTCAAGTCTTCATACTATCAAATAGGAATATTTTCCTCAAATGTAGTTATCATGAAGCATGTAATGATATTAGCTCAGCTTACAATTATAAATAATTGAGGCCACATAACACCTTAGAGCCTCTCTACTTAATTCACTCATTTATTTTCTTCATCCATCCAGCATACATACATTCATTCAAGCCAGAATCATGTGCTAGTTTCCAAGGTAGAGGACTCCAAAGGGTCATTTAAGGACAGAGTTAGCCTTGATATGTCCTTTGATGCCTACACAATGATACTAGTACCTAAAAATGAAGAGTTCATATAAATACCCAAGTGTACATTTTTAAAATTAGAAAGACTCACAGCTTAGGAACAAGTATCTGGACTCAAGTCACTGCTGTTCTCATTAGTTGGGTTCTCCAGTTTGCTATATAGCCCATCAATGCCCTTCATATGAGAGTTAATGACACAGTTTCCCCTTATTTGCTTTATAGGCTTGTTCGATGACATTTCTACAAACTAGGCATCAATTGAACTCCTTAATTTTTCCTACATGTCTGTTGCCTATATCCTAGACTGTGCAGCAACGTTCTTTGTGGTCCCTTGGCTTCCTGACTTGCCCTGCCACTCCCATGTCCTAGTCAAGTCACCACTGTTCAGATACACTGCACTTCCTGCAATAAACTTGACCATGTCCCAACGGCCCCCTTCGTTTGGGGGCTTGGCTTTCCATTTACTTTAGCAAAACCTATGGTTGGCATTTCTGATCTATGTACATTAATTATGGGAAATAAGCATGACATGGGACATTCCTAACAGTATTAAGATAAAACATTTGTCTCAGACAAGCTGATTAATTTGAAAAAGAAGCTTACACACTAATCCTGCACTTCAGTAACACAGAATTCTGTTAGAACTTGGCAGGGTAGTTGTCCATGGACAGGGACAACAGTGCTTGAGTTCAAAAGATCAAAATCAATAGCATTAGAGGGCATTCTTTCCAAAGCATGGTAATGGTACAACTCCTAAGGGCTTTAATGGAAGTCATGAAGCTAACATGCCAGGTAACCTTTTAAAAATGGAAGGATTAACATGCAACTAGAGCTGCCTCATAGTGTGTCTATTGACAGAGTATTCTGTAAAGAGCTTGAATTGATCAGAGCGACTTAAATTTCTTCTCTTCCCTCTAATGTAAACTGAGTACCTATTATCCTTCCTACCTATATGATAATGACTTGGTCCTTCAAAATGGAACTCAGTGGGGATTTAAAAAATATCTGCAGTAGGAAGTCAATGCTTTCAATGTGTGATTCATATGCCAGTAGTAATGGCATTTGGAATATTTTATTTAGATCATTACTTTGTCTGATGGTTCTCCTTGATTGATTCATTTAAGAAAAAAATACAAAAGTCCTGTTAAAGTGCATTATGCTGTTGTACACTAAATATTTCCAGTCACAATAGAGATAATACCTCCTACTCTTCCACCCTAAGGCAATTTTAACCATGAAAACATTTGCTTTCCAAAAAAGTATAATTGAGTTATAATCTACAGGAGGATTACATGACATTTTTTCTGTGATAAATAATAATAGAGTTAATCAAAATGTTCTGCAATTAAAAAATCCAAATATGTGTCAGATACAGTTAACCCTTTGAGTTATCTCTGTTCCTATTCATAGATTCCTTAAATACTGAAATACCATCAAAGCAAAGGATCTTCTTTTAAAGGAAAAAACAAAAACGAAAATATAAATAATGAATCATGAATAGAGATTCCTGACTATACATGTTTTTAGTAGTGTTCTGGGACAGCTTACTGTCACACAATGTTTAATATGGTATAAATTTTGATCAAAAAATATTTTTTTTGCAAAAATAAAATTTGGTTTAATCAAATCAACTGATTACAAGTGCACATGTATATGCTGTTGGTATCAGATGGTTTTATGAGCTGCCCTGGAAATAGTTATTTCCACTTGAAAAAGCTGCATGTAGGTCTAAACCTAACCCTAGGTGGATGTTTATCTCTTAATGCTCAATATATTTATGAATGTCCATAAGCAATCACTATTACAACAACCCTAATCAAAGTGGTGGTGTGTAGCCATATTGCAGCTATTGGTTTTCTGAAGTCAATGTTAACTCTCTTTTCTATTCTCTGTAACATGGTTCTTATGCAGTCATCCAGGCCTGCTTTTGCATAAGTTCCCAAAGATGATGAAGTACATTTGTGAACCCTGCAAGCCTTAACCAGCAGAGATTGGAGAAACTGTGCTGCTAAACCCTTTGACAGGCTATGTGATGCTCTGCCTAACTTTTGATTTAGAAAGAGCTTCTGAGGGGCTGGGGATGTGGCTCAAGCCTGGTGCACTCGCTTTGCATGCATGCGGCCAGGCTTTGATCCTCAGCACAACATATAAACAGAGATTGCTGCAGCCGGCTCGCTGGGAAAAATAACCGGGGGTCGGGCGGGGGGTGGGGGGGGTGAGGAACAACTTGTGTACTTCGATACAGCAGGAGTGGGAGCCGTTTATTGTAGGACAGGAGGGGTATATATATATATATATATATATATATATATATATATATATATATATATACATTCCACACAACTTATCTTAATTAACATAAACTAGATACAGCAGTCAACCAATAAGGAATCTCCACATTCAATGGCTCGCTGGAGTTACTTCACAAACCACTCCCTTTGGCAAAATGCCTGACTTGTTTACAGACTCTAACAAAAGATGCTGTGTTTGCCGAAAACTAAAATAAGTAAATATTAAAATTCTCTCTTCCTCTCTCTCTCTCTCTTAAAAAAAAAAAAGAGCTTCTGAAACAAACAGAGCACACCTCAGAGCTCCAGAGCCTTTTGTTCTATTTCCTCATACCCTAAGGATGTCACTAATCTCCATTCTTGGTTCTGCAGGACTAAAAGAACAGGGGAGGTAGATGTGCTCTGCCATTCACAAAAAGGCTTCCTTTGGGTTATAAAAGAAAGTTCCTTGACACATTGGGGGCTATTTCTTAGCAAGTCAATGATATTCAAAGAAGAGCAAGGAGCACTTTTTATAACAAAGGGCACTTCAAATATACTATCTTATTCTAAGCTCTCACCCAAAAAAGTAGCCACCATCTTAATAGTTGCTCAGTCTTGAAAGGTACCACAGGTACAAAGTTCATGGCTGTGTCTCTCCTCTCTACACACAGAGTTTGAAACTACTTTCTATTTAGAGTTGCAGTACCAAGTGCTCTTTTTCAGCAGGGGATTTCTGTGGCTTCTCATAGTGAGGCTCAGGGAAGAGATTAATGCAATGATGATGTCTTGCTCCAATGTAAAATGTTTTGCAAAATCCACAATCACTTCAGTTGTAAACAGATTTTTATTTTCATAATCTCCATGGTTCAAAATCAGAGATCATTCACATACAAACCTATTTTACTTGATTTACCCTTACTTTTGCTCATTCTTCATCATCTCCTTTCCTTCTCTCATTTTTTTTTTCATCACTGATATTAGAAAAAAAAAAAAGATGAAACTTCTATGACTGTAGGGGTTTTGGTGAGGAGCCAAAGACATAAAGCAATCCTTAGATTTTCCAAGCCAAGATCACTTGACAAGAAGTTGTTTGCACTTCCTGTGATGAGATTTTTAGGTCCTTAAAAAACTAGAGTGGGATATTGGATTGTATGTAAAAATGGATTAATGCAAATCATTTCCTTTAATGATCCATGAATTTGAATATTAGTCCCCTTAAAGTGGTTCTAGAAATATTTGATTCATTTTCTTCCTATACTAATAAACCAGGTTGGAAGAAATTCAGAAAAGGGATTTGAGAAGTTATGGTGTTTAGGAAGATATATACATAGGGCATACTCATAAGAGGACACCCATAAGAAATAGAAATTCAGTGAATGCATAGTTAGGAGGCTGTGTGCTAAGCATGGCTTTGTTAGCAGTTTTGTTAAGTTGTTCATGTGGTTTAACATAGTAATTGCTTAGGGTTTTAGTTTTCTTTTCTTTGTTAAATAGTGTATTTTTTTCCCTCCAAAATGTAGAGAACTGGACTTCTCTATTAGACTCCTCCCTGTAGCCTCCTTTTCAGTGCACTCCCCATGGAAGAAGTATGTTTCCAATCCCATGATGTAAGCCTTCCCTGTGGATTGCTATGGGAAATGGAATGTGAAGGAAGTGATATGTGCTTTTTTTTTCATGCAAGCAGAAGCTTTAGGATCCATTGCATTCATCAGCCATTACTCCTTTCCCACTGCATCAAGAACTTCATATCCCAAAAAGGGGGTACTAATCAAGAAGAAGAGAGATGTCAATCAAGCCTATTAATTAGCCTCTTGACTTTTAAACTTATAGGACTTTGGTCATTTATTAATTCAGAAAGTGATGTAGAGCTGATACTTTGATGCTTCAGGATAAAACCAAAAACCTTTATGTTCTTAATCCTTTATGAAAGAGAAAGCTGATTATTATAATTTTAAATATTCTTCATTTGGGGGACTCTAACTAATAAACGGACATTCTAATATGCCAGATTCACAAATAGTTTTTCTTAGAAATGTAATAATTAAAATGGTTTCAACTGCAGTTGCTCAGATGTACAGTTTAAAAAGAAATCACTCTATCTAGGTAATTTTTCATGAAATGAATGTATGCTTTGAATTTTCTCAGGAAAAGGTTAGACAGCTTCAAAGTTAGATGTTTTAAGAAGGGAGAACTAATGACTGCTTGACAGGTTTAAAAAGTCGTACTTGACAGCACGGTTATGGCTGTTTGAGAGTAAGACTTAGATGTTCTGCTTTATTGAATGTCAGGCAGCAGAACTGAAAGATCCTACAAATAACTTCTCTTTTTTAAAACCAGCAATTTTTCATTTAAAAGCAGAGAGGAGTTTTAATCAAATGATGATCCCTAATATCCTTTACAGCTCTAAAACCTATGATTTTATGAGCTTGAACCATTTGTTCAGGGTTAGAGGAAGCTGGAATTTGAGTTCTGTGATTTCACTCTGAACTATAAGTCTGGTTATCAAAATCCGTTATAATTTTGGGGGCGGCTTAGAGGTAGAGAATTAAATCATCTTATACTCTCATTTTTAAATATTAATACATTAACACATTCATTATTGGTGGTTTTTCCCAATTTATTTCCTTTGAAACAAATAAACAGTATATTTTTCATCTTTGAGTTGTCAAAAGAATGAAATCAATATGTCTGATTTCCTAGCTCAAATTATAACTTATTTTAGTATAGCAGAGGACAAAAGATTTTTGAAACAAAATAGAAGATGCCCATTTATATTTGAATCTCAGAAAATAAATAGCATTTTATGGTAGGTATATCCCAAATAACACAGGGATTCCTTAACATGCAATTTAATCACTTGGCCTGATTAAATGAGGCTTCAGTCATCACCAGCTACAAAAATATTTAATTAGGAAGATAAATTATTTTCATTTTTACCTTCTTATTTTGGGATGGTTTGATGGTTAATTTTATGTGCCAACTTGACCAGGTCACAGGGTACCCAGATAAAACATTTCTGGATGTGTCTTTGAGGTTGTTTCCAGATGAGATTGACATTTGGATCAGAAGACTGAATAAAAGTACATTGCCTATCCCAATGAGGGTGGGCCACATCCAAGCTGTTGAAGGCCTGATAGGACAAATGGCTATGTGAAGGAAAGTTGACTCTCTGTCTGACTATCTTCAATCTGGGACATCAGTGTTCTCCTGACTTTGGACTAGACTCAGCAGTTATCAGAATGTCAAGTGCATTATACCTCAGGTCCTGTGATATGAGCCTAATAAAAACAGAACGTCTAGATTCTGTGTATATAGCCAGAGAATGGGTCTAGAGTTCCATTGAAGCACTATTAAAGAGCAGGCAGACCTGTTTCTGGGATTAATCAAAGGTCTAGGCAAAGTGGCAAAGCCCCAGGTCAGAATCTAGGAAGGGTATCTGAATAATCACCCCAGGGCATCTGCAGTAGAAAGATTCATAGTGTACATGAACCAACTCTGTTAAAGAAGCCACCACAAATTTCTAATCCTACTAGAGTCCTTATGGCAGGCAAAGATTCTTACACAAACCTAGACAGCTCTTTTATTCTGCTTTAACTTGAAACTATTAGATTATTCTTCAAACAAACTGCACAACCACCTTTCCCCTGCTCTCAGTAGATAATTCTGACTCCAGTCAGTGAGCCCTTTAGGAGAAATGACTTCAATTTTCTCCCAGCAACAACTTCACATCATTCCTTGTGCCTGTCTGTTCACCTTCCCTCCCTCCTGGGGAGGAATTGCTCACCTTCCTAAAGTAACCCCTCCCTCTTTCTCTGAAGCCCACCATGCAGCACCTCTGAAAAGCCCTCAAATTCAGTCCTCTCTCTCCTCTCCTCTATCCCTATGCCCATTCCATCTCCTCTTTCTTCCTCCTCTTTTTCCTCATCTATGCATAAGTATACTTACTTAAGTTCCTCCACTCATTAAAATATCATTACTATTAGTAATAACAACAAACTCAAATCCACATTTTCCTCTAGGTACACTCCTCTCTCTCTCTCTCATTCCTTTCACAACCAAACTTTGGAAAAAGTGAGCTCTCATTTTCTCTTTTCCACAGATCCCAATAGCTAAATCAGGTATGAAACCCTATTAGGACATGGAACTATTTCTAGATACATTAACCGACATTCTCTGTATGACCTAATCCATATTTCCATTCTAATTGAACTTTCTGCACCATTTTACAATGCTGATATTCTCTCCCCTTTTTTTGGTCTTTCCTCTTTATGTCTATGGTTGCAATCTGAATTTTGGTCTACCTATATTGGCCATTCTTAAGATCCTCCCCACACCCTTCTCTTTCTCCTTTCTAAATGCCAATTTACTCTGGGTTTTGTCCTTAACATTATTTTACCTCTATTTACATTTAAATAGATTTTGTAACTTAAATTCATGACTTTCACTGCAGGAGACCTTTCAATCCATACCTCCAGGTTAAAGTATTTTGCTACTGCCTCTTGTGTATTGATACCTAACTGGGCATCCAACAGGCCACAGATGTGGAAAATGCACAACAGTGGGAGGATGTTAGCAGAAGGAAAATTCTAATGGTTTGCTGATAGGCTTTTAAGAATTGAAGATCTTTAGAAGGACTTGCCTTTTGGTCTTTGGTAGAGAAATACCTCACCAAAACTTCAGAGCAAGTGACCTCAGCAGTTTCTGAGTTCTCACTACTCTCATGACCTTAAAGTGTCTTGACAAACACTTTTACCTGTAATATTATGCTCCCATTTTACAAGGGAGAGCAACACACCACAATATACACAGCTGTAATATGGAAGTTCCAGGTATACGCTTAAAACCACTGCATCATAAGAGAACCGTATTGTGAAGGGAGGATATGGGTAGCATCATTTATGTCCATTTATTGATGAATTTTCATTGTCTCTGTTGTTCTTAGCTCTGAGTGAACAAAGACAGTCAGAAAGATCTCTTTTAAATTCTTTAAAGTAGAGGTCCTCAAAGCTTTACAGCTCTGACAAACTCTGGTTTTCCTCAGAGTTAGTGTATGCCCTTGCAAGGGTTCATTGTTAGGAAATCAAAATAATTATGCAAAACTGACTCTACTATGGTTTAAGTAGTAGCTTATATATTTCTAGGGTTAAAAGTTCCTCAATTCCTGCA
The DNA here is from genome assembly GCF_052094955.1 of Ictidomys tridecemlineatus. NCBI lineage: Eukaryota > Metazoa > Chordata > Mammalia > Rodentia > Sciuridae > Ictidomys > Ictidomys tridecemlineatus. The sequence continues at coordinate 20,475,416 of NC_135488.1, read as the reverse complement.
TTTTCCCAATGACACAAAGTCAAGTTTTAATGAAAACCTTCACTGAAACATTTTCTTTCTTGTAAAAGATACTAGTGAAGAAAATATTATGTGTATGAGTACATGATCATATAAAAACAATTATCTAAAATTCTGAAAATTGGCTAGCTCCTAAAATATTATTACTGCTATTTCTTTTGTCCTCGAGGCTAATGACTATAACCTCTACCAGACTCCAAGTTTAGTTTAACTCTATATTCAAGGACATTCTAATTAGTGTAGCCTTTTTCCATCCTCATCAAAGTTGAGAAGGACAGTCTTTTTTCCTGCATCTGTTTTCTGTAGCATAAAGGTTGGTGCGGTAGAAAGTGTATGGATTTTTGATTCATAATGGCCTAACCTTAGTTTTAATCTTTACTAACAATGCAACCTCAGGGAGTTCACTAAAATTCTAAGCTGCAATTTCTCAGTGATTAGAACCTTACCAGAGACCCCATCCTTGCTCAGTAATTGTCTCATCCTTCTACTTGGTTCCCTCAAGGACAGGTCTTTCTTGAAGTACCCTCCTTCTTCCAAATCCCAGAATTCTATCCTTCTCATAGACTCTACTTGTCGGAGACCAGCTCCAACAGGGGGTCTCAGGAGACGAACGGATGGTGAGGAGTCGGCGAAAGAGGGGGTGGAGAAACAACACAGACACCAAAGTGAAGGTGTTGATCCCAATCTTTACTTGTGAAGTTGATCATATATACTTTTCATTTTGGCAGGCTTACAGTACTTTGTGGTTACAAAACAGGAATCATTATTCAAACAAAACAAAATATTACTTAGTTACAATTAGAATAGAAGAATATATCTTGGCTTATGCATAAGCAAGCATTTGTACTTTCAGTTCGCGTTTTGCTTTGAGCAGTTTCTGCTTAGTTAACTTTTAATAATAGTTACAAATGTCCCAAACTATTGGCCTATACCTTGACTATTCTTTCTTGACTTACTGACTGGAACCGGTGCCATGGTTACGGCAAGGGGTTGACTTGTTATTACTTTTAATCAAACAAAAGTAAGAGCACAAACCATTGTGCACAGGAACAAGAACAAGTTGCCCAGTACTAAGCACTAATCTATCTTCTTAACATTAATTTTTCTTCTCTAGATTTTAATTTAATTTCTCAAAAACTTCCTTGACAGGAATACAGGGAGTTTTTCTTTAGACATTAACAATTTACACTCCACAGCTGAATCATTGCATTTAGAGCAAACAGATCTATGCTTTAGAAGTAGTTGCATTAATTGGGAAAGTCATGATTTTTGCTTTATACTTAATGGTCATATGAGAAATCAAAACCATACTTATTAAAGGAATACAAAAACAAATCAGCCCATTCCCAGAAACATACTGCGCTCCTCCAGAGGATGGACGCCTTGCGCCATCCACCTCAGTAGGGCCTTGCCATTGCCTGAGTCAGGGGAGGGGCACAGCATTTCCCCCTTTTTTATTTTTTAATTTGAGATGTTCGATTTGGACGGAGATGCTTCTGATTGATTTCCAGACAAGTCTGAAGAGGACTGGAAGAATGAGACAAACAAGAACAATGAATAAAAAGCCAAAACCAATATTAATCATATATGACCACCAAGTACTATTGGAAATAGTTTTTTGTACATTTTTGTATAAGTCTGCAGCAAGGTCAGCTGTAGAGTCAGTAGATAAATAAGCCTTACTTATATATTTTACTTGTTGTTGTAGATCTTGTATATTGGGGCCTATTTCAGTTTTATTCCAAATCCCTAATAAATGAGTTTGTACTTGATTCCATCCATATTTAGTTTGATTATATTTTAAGGGAGTAACACAGATCCATTTGAAATTAGCATGACATTTGGTTGTCATTTGAGTTTTTATATTTTGAATCTGGTTTCCTACATATAATAAAGCTTCCTCTAAGGCATTAATACGGGCCTCCAATTTCTTATCTATTTTTTCTTGAATAGTCAATGCTAATGAAACATTATGAGATAAATCATTAACATGATGAGCAGTATGAATTTCTTTAACTAAAGCTGTAGTAGATAAAGCTAAAGAAGTAATAATTCCTATTAATGCTGTAATTCCTAAAATTAATGTTGCAACAAATCGCTTAGGTCTAATTAATTCATTAAATTTTTTAAGAATTTGTGACCCTTCATCATCATACCAATCATCATTAAGAAGGACAGGAATCATTACATAGGAAGGCTGATGTATAATTATAAAAGTAGTATAGTTTTTTGGAAGATTAGCATGTATACAATTAGTTAACATACATTGATCACAGGAAATAGAATAAACACTATTGTTACGATTAATTGTCAAGGTATTATTATTACCTACTAAAATAGCATGAGGAGCATTAATGCAAGCACGAATATTGAAAGGTTCTGGAGTTTTACCAGGTCTGGTTAAAAGAACCATATTAGTAGCTGCAATTAATCTAAAGAGATCTGGGAAGTATGAAACCTTTCCATTAGGGAGCTCACTCTGAAATATGGGAGTGACCCAACCAGGTGAGAACCATCTATGAATAGGAAAACTTGTATACATTCCTTCAGTATGATTAAATTTTTGAAACTTAGTCTTAAAATAATTTTTATAATCAAAATGAGGGGCAGAAGCAGACCAATCATAGATCTTAACATCTGAAGACTTAGGCTGAAAGACTTGTGCCCTTTGCATAAATCCACATTGAAACCAATGAGGAAATTCTTCCCAAGGATCAATCATATTATTCCAATAAAAATCTTTTTTGTTATTCTTTAATTCACATGGATCAATGGCTTCATTGTAATGTCTTATTAACATAGGTTTCATTAACTATATAATATCCTAAAGAAACCATTTCGAGGAGCCAAAGGCTCCTCTTTTTATTATCCATGTTTGGGAAGCCAGGAGGGCAATCAGTAAAATATTGTCTATAATTAATAGGCATACATCCTTGGGGGATGAATTTATTATCAGTAGCAAAGCAAATAGGAGTCTCTTCTATTAAACCCTTGAAATTAATATTATAGGACATCTTATGAGGAATAAGGGAATCAGAAATCCCTCCTAACAAATCAGGATTATCAGTAAACACCTTAATATTAAGTTTTCCCCAATCAGTAACTCTTAAAAGAGGAGGATCAGGAAAATAAGCCCAATAAGATTGATTAGCAGAAATCAGTGATACCTGACAGGATAAGAGTGCTAGCATAGCAAGAAACACTTTTTCAGGAGAGGCAGAGGCACCTTGGCTAACAACCAAGTTTTGTGCCTGACTGGTCAGATGTTTGATTTGACCCCAGGAAGGTAATTTTGATGTCAATGTTGTTTGTGCCTGTCGAGGGGAATGAAGGTGAAGATTAGTCATGTCCTCGGCAAGTTCTTCATCCTGGGTCGATGGCATCCTTGGGTATGGCTTGGGGAGGAACCTCCGCCTGCGATATGGGTGAGTCATAATGTCTGATGAGTCGATCTGGAATCCACAAAGGTGAAGTAGCGTCCTGTGGAAACACACAAGCATATCCTCTCCCCGATGTTAAGAGAATATCAGGTCCTTTCCACTGTCCAGTAAGAAGATCTTTCCATTTAACTAAAGGTTTTTGAGTTACTGTTTGCTCAGACCAATGACGTTGCATTGGAGTTAATTTAGAATCATTTACATTTAAATGGTTAATGACAAATAGAGCATGTTGAAGAATTTGATGAGGAGAGCTATAATGTAGTTCCCCCTCTTTTAATTTATTAATTTGAGATTTTAAGGTCTGATGAGCTCTTTCCACTATGGCTTGTCCTTGTGGGTTATAGGGGATGCCTGTGGAATGAACTATGTTAAGTGTCTGACACAGGTGTTTAAAGGATTTTGAAATATAAGCAGGAGCATTGTCTGTCTTAATATGAAGAGGTAATCCCATATATGCAAAGGAGGCAAAAAGATGTTGGGCAATATCCTTATAAGCTTCTCCAGTACGGACTGTAGCAAAAATAACATGTGAGAAAGTATCCACACAAACATGAACAAAAGATAACTTTCCAAACTCTTGAATATGAGTAACATCCATCTGCCACAATTTGTTGGGTAATAAACCCCTAGGGTTGACACCCATCTGTGGAGAAGGAAAGTGAGTAGGACAGATTTGACATTGTTTAACAATTTGTCTAGCTTGTTCTTTAGTTACATGAAACTGTGCTCTAAGAGCAGCAGAATTTTGATGATGTAATTGATGATCTTTAGTAGCTTGTTCAATAACGTTATAAACAGTCCTAGTTAATAAGTCAGCTTTAGCATTTCCTGCCACTAAAGGTCCAGGTAAGTTAGAATGTCCTCTAATATGTCCAATAAAAAATTTATAGGATCTCTGTAATATTAATTTTTGTAACTTTTGTAATATATTAACAATTGATGAATGAGAGGACAAAGAAGATGTTTCTATAGCTGGAAAGAGATTAACTATATATTGGGAATCAGTATAAAGATTAAAAGGCTGTGTAACCTTTTCAAAAGCAGTTATAATAGCAATTAATTCCGTCCTTTGAGCAGAGGTTTCAGTTGTTTGTTGGACTATTGGCTCTTGGTCATCTATAATAGTAACAGCTATTCCATTAGAGGATCCATCTGTAAAAATTAGAGAAGCCTGATCGAGGGGCACATGAGAAAAGTTTTTAGGAAAAATAGTATTTACCTTAGTCATAAAATGTAGTAATGGGTGGTTAGGCAAATGAAACAATATTTCTCCATAGAATCCCTGTAATGCTATAGGCCATTCATCATTAACATTTAATAAGAAATCTAATTGTTCCTTTTTATATGGAATAATAATGGAAGATCGATCTCGTCCAAAGAGCTCTCTACTTCGAAGTCTACTTTTACAAATTAATGATGACACCTGGGTGGGATATGAAATATTAATCTTTTTTGGAGTAGAAGGCAAATGAATCCATTCTAAAGGATCATCTTGCCATAGGCATCCAGTAGGAGTGTGTGAAGTCTGTAAGATTATTAACATCCAGGGCTTATTATAGTCTATTTGTTGTAAATAATGATCTGAAATATCCTTCTCCACCTTAAATAAAGCCTTCTTTCCCTCAGGAGATAATTGTCTAGGTGAATTTGGATTTGAATCTCCCTGTAAAATTTCAAATAAAGGTTTAAGGTCAGCAGTGGTTAATTTTAAGTAAGGCCGAATCCAATTAATATCCCCAAGAAGTTTTTGAAAATCATTTAAAGTACACAAAGAATCAACCCTAATCTGTATTTTTTGAGAAGTTATATTGTTGGAATTAATCAATCTTCCAAGGTAAGAAAAAGGAGCCTGAGTTTGAATTTTATCAGGAGCAATTTTTAATCCCCAGTCTTGTAAACTTGTAATCATAAAATTAAGCATTTGCTGGAGTATCAAATAATCAGCATGAGCTAATAAAATATCATCCATATAATGAATTATATATCCAGATGGAAACTTATTTCTTGTGGAGACTAAGGCTGCATCAACAAACTTTTGACATAAGGTGGGGCTATTTTTCATTCCCTGAGGCAAAACTTTCCATTGAAATCTTTGAAAAGGTCTTTGTAAATTAGAAGATGGTAAACTAAAAGCAAAACGTTTACAATCCTGTTTTGCAAGAGGAATGGTAAAAAAACAGTCCTGTAGATCTATAACTACAAGATATTGTCCTTTTGGTATAGCCACAGGAGAAGGGAGGCCTGGTTGCAGAGCTCCCATAGTTTCCATAGTTTTGTTAATAGCTCTTAAATCCTGTAGGAGTCTCCATTTGCCAGATTTCTTTTTTATAACAAAAATAGGAGTATTCCAAGGACTAGTAGATGGTTCTATATGTCCCAATTCTAATTGCTCTTTAACTAGATGAGAGGCAGCATCCAGTTTTTCCTGAGTTAAGGGCCACTGATCCACCCAAACAGGGTTATTGGAATTCCAAACAATAGGATCAGCCTCTTTAAGGACAGTGGCCCCTAGAAAAAAGGCTGCTTTGAAATCTGAGGTATATCATTTGTCAGAACAACATTAAATTGTTGTAAAATGTCCCGTCCCCATAAAGTAAAAGGCAAAGAGGGGATGACATAAGGCTGAAAAGTCCCAGTTTTTTCTTCACATTGCCAATGTAATATTTGTGTACTCTTGGCAACATTGGAGGCAAGTCCCAATCCTATAAGAGTAGAAGGAGACTTACTAGTGGGCCAAGAAGGAGGCCAGTCTTTTCCAGCTATACAAGAAACATCAGCCCCTGTATCCAAAATACCTTTTATTTGTAAGCCTTCCACAGAAATATATTTCATAGGTCTAGATTGTTTAATCTTTTGTATCCATGCAACAACATTACTAGAACCAAAACCTTGATCTCCTCTATTACTTTTAAGTACAGCATTAGGATTGTTTAAATAAGGAATAATTAAAATTTGTGCGATTCTTTGTTGAGGTCTAATTTGAACAGTTTTAACTGGAGGTTGAATCATAACTTTAATTTCTCCCTGGAAATCTGAATCAATAATACCTGGCAAGATAAAAATGCCTTGGGAAGATAGAGAACTTCTCCCTAATATTAGACCAAAATAGCCTTGGGGAAGAGGTCCATAGACCCCAGTTGGAATCAAAGTAACTTCAGAATCTGGAGTAAGTATAGCATGAACTGAAGAGGGCAAGTCTAATCCTGCACTTCCTGGAGTTGCTCGGGCCAAGTCGCTAATTGAGAGCCCACGAAAGAAGGGATTTGTCTGGGAAAGCCCCTGTTGTTTTGTGGGGCCCGGGGGGAGCCCCATTCCCCGTTTTTTTGTTCCATTGGATTCTGAGAAGTAGGGACTATAGGGTTTCCATCCTTGTCAAATTTTGACCTACAATCTTTGGCCCAATGAAAGCCTTTATGACACCTGGGGCAGGGAATTTTTGGAGGATTATTTTGTATAAAAGGATTTTTATTAGATAGTTTATTTGGGCAATCACGACTAAAATGTCCTGTCTGTCCACAAGAAAAACATTGACCTTTAATATTAGGAGTATTATTTTTTGAAGGAAAATTTTTATTGTTATTTTTAGTACCATAACCCTTTAAAAACTGTGAGTAAGTCTTGCCTTGTAATGCAGCAGCAATAGCAATCCCCTGAATATGGGCTGGAGTAGAATCCATGCACATACGAATAAAATCAGATAAAGACCCAGTTTTTCTAATGGGTCGAAGTAAAGCTTGACAAGTGGGATTAGCATTTTCAAAGGCCAACTGCTTTATAAGTATATCAGCAGCTTCAGTATTAGTAATAACCTTAGAAACAGTTTCCTGTAGGCGAGCCACAAAATCTTCATATAACTCTGTAGCCTGTTGTTTAATGTTAGAAAGAAAATTTTGTTTTGTTTCAGAACTAGGTAAGCTTCGCCATGCAGTAACAGCACACTTTGAGATTTCAGTTAAGGTTTCTTTGTTAAGGGAAAGTTGGCTCTGAGGAGAAGCATAATCTCCACTACCCAGTAACATACCTAGAGTATACTTTTGTCCTCTTTTAATAATACTTCTTCCTGTTAATTGTTTTGCTTGATCTTCAAATTCAGATTTCCAGAGTAAATACTGTCCAGGAGCCAGACAGGATTTGGCTGTCTGCTGCCAGTCAAAAGGCGTAAGCCATTCAGCAGCAACTGAGTCTACCAATTGTAAAGTATAAGGGGAAGTTGGACCAAAATTAGTAACAGAGGTTTTTAATTCTTTTATTAATTTAAAGGGAAGAGGTTCCCATTGAGGTGAATCATCAAATTCCCCTTGAGGGATAACAGGAAAGCATAAAGAATAATCACCCTGATTTTTTGCTTCAGTGATGGCTCCCAGAAAGGGAAGATTTTTAGGTTGTTTTTTAGGTGTCTTATTTTGTTGAGAATAATCAGGAGGAGCAGAGGGCTGTGTAGGAGGCACAGGAGACATAGAGACTAACAAATTTGGTGGCCAATCAGAGTTATGGTATCGAGCTGCAGCCTCCTCTAAGTCCTCCTGATCTTGAGGAGAAAGTTGTTTGTCCTCTTCTTCATCCCCTTGTTCATTATCAGATTGAGACTGTTTTTGAGGGGATGTAGTTTTATAAAATCTAGATGTAGCAGCAGCCTCAATTAAGGGGGTCTGTTCAGACTCAGTCACTTGACGAGCCAAACAAACTGCCTCATGGGTCGGATCCAAAGCATCTTTAAAAACATTCCATAATGCAAAAGCATCTACAGGAATCTTTTCTGGCCCATGATGATCATAATAAACCTTCATCTCTTTACCTAGTTTTTTCCATGTTTCTAAATTCAAGGTTCCTTCCTCAGGGAACCAAGGAGAGCATTCTTGAATAAAATTAAAAAAATGTCTTAACTGCTTAGAAGAAACTGAAATGCCCCGTTTATGGAGCATATGCTTAGCTATATCAATAAAGAGTCCTCTTTCTTTAGACTCTTTATGACCAATGACTTCTCAAAATAAGTTCTCTGATTACTTACCCTTCACTTACTTAGCACCTTGCTAAGGGGTCTGCAGTACCCTAGGTAAGATCCTATCCTCACCCGAAAACTTCTTAATGAAATGAATGCATCAGACTTACGGATTACCGATCGTCCCTGTTCGGGGGGTGCCAGATGTCGGAGACCAGCTCCAACAGGGGGTCTCAGGAGACGAACGGATGGTGAGGAGTCGGCGAAAGAGGGGGTGGAGAAACAACACAGACACCAAAGTGAAGGTGTTGATCCCAATCTTTACTTGTGAAGTTGATCATATATACTTTTCATTTTGGCAGGCTTACAGTACTTTGTGGTTACAAAACAGGAATCATTATTCAAACAAAACAAAATATTACTTAGTTACAATTAGAATAGAAGAATATATCTTGGCTTATGCATAAGCAAGCATTTGTACTTTCAGTTCGCGTTTTGCTTTGAGCAGTTTCTGCTTAGTTAACTTTTAATAATAGTTACAAATGTCCCAAACTATTGGCCTATACCTTGACTATTCTTTCTTGACTTACTGACTGGAACCGGTGCCATGGTTACGGCAAGGGGTTGACTTGTTATTACTTTTAATCAAACAAAAGTAAGAGCACAAACCATTGTGCACAGGAACAAGAACAAGTTGCCCAGTACTAAGCACTAATCTATCTTCTTAACATTAATTTTTCTTCTCTAGATTTTAATTTAATTTCTCAAAAACTTCCTTGACAGGAATACAGGGAGTTTTTCTTTAGACATTAACAATTTACACTCCACAGCTGAATCATTGCATTTAGAGCAAACAGATCTATGCTTTAGAAGTAGTTGCATTAATTGGGAAAGTCATGATTTTTGCTTTATACTTAATGGTCATATGAGAAATCAAAACCATACTTATTAAAGGAATACAAAAACAAATCAGCCCATTCCCAGAAACATACTGCGCTCCTCCAGAGGATGGATGCCTTGCGCCATCCACCTCAGTAGGGCCTTGCCATTGCCTGAGTCAGGGGAGGGGCGCAGCATCTACTCTCAAGGAACTTGACCTAAGATACATTGCGACTCCTGCTGTTGCTTGCTCGGGTAGTTGTGGTGATGGTGGTGGGGTCTGAAGGTTTGGTTTTCACCCAAGATCTTCCTTTTTTTTGTGAAGAACATGTGACTGATTTCCCAACTCTGATCAATGCTTTTTCTTTAGATTTCCCTTATACCAGGAATGTACTTCAATGGTAATAACTATTGTGTGCTCATCCTGATTCTATGCATGCCTCTCCTACATTGTAAATTCTATGAGAACACTGCAATCGTTTTCCTTTTTTTTTTTTTTTTTGCCTCTGAGCTTGGCAGAGTGCCTTATAGAATATGTGAAATAACTATGGGATATACAATGATAATAGAGAATAGGAAAAAAGAGGGAAATATATATTACTTATCTGGTTTTCTATTTTTTTCTTCCCTTCCTCCATTCCTTTCTTCAACAACTGCATCAAAACCAACAGAATCAAAAAATCTCTTTTAAATGGATTTGGTAACAGAAAGAAGGTGACAATTGTAGGAGCAATGAGCAGCTGGCAGTGACAAGCACTGAGATGGAAAGGGAGCAGATAAATCAATCTCAGGGAGAGAAAAGGCCTGGGGTTGGTGGACCTGGTGTCTACCCTGAAGAGCAGATGGGCTGCTGTCAGAGATTCTCCCTCTTTCATCTTCTTGTTATCTTTTCCACATTATATTTTATACGCTTCAGAATTTTTTTTTCTCTACTCCTTGCACTTGGTCAGATGGGTTCTTTTCCTATCACATATATATTTCTGTCTTCCTTCCTCTCTGAGTTTCTTAGTCCAGGCCAGAAGAATCTACTGCTACAAAAAATTGACTTATAAACAGACCTTTGTCTATATCCATGGTTTTCCTTATAATGATGGTACAGTCCAATGGGGGACATGATGGACTTTGAAAACAAGATGTGTTTGTCTCTGCTTGACTTCTCTAGGATTTCCTACATTCCCACAGGGAAGTTGGCCTTCAATGTCCTTCATCATCAGGCTCATCTCTATCAAGTTCCTCAGAAAAGTAAATCAGGGTTTCTAAGCCCCACCTGTTGGTGAAGGCTGGAATTGATCATGGTTGTTGGGAGATACAAGGGAGAAACTCAGCACTGTATACCTCTTGAGTGACTTTAGTCTCTACTCCTATCCTGTAGATCCACCTAGAAATCCTGGGCCCTTCAGAAGTTTCCCTTCAGGCACTTCTGAAACTCAGTTTCTTTTCTGGAGTATTAAGATCCTGGTCATCTTTGTTATGGACTTTCCTTGGACTGCCAAGTGTTGCGTCTTTCTTTCTTCACTGACTGAAGTCCTGACTCCACTCCTGTGGTCTCTTTATGACTAAGAATCACCCAAGACATGAATTTTTCCTCTGACTTAATTTCTCACTCTTCCGTATTCCTCCAGAAATACCACCATTAACATTTGCTGCAGACATGGGGCACTCATATTGCCAGGTGCCTCAAGACCACTGGCTTTGATGGCAAGATGAGGGTAGTGTCCATCCTGCTCCTAAGGCCCTGTTGCCCATCTGCTCTTGTCCCTGAGATCCCAATGTGTTTTCTGATGGACTCAATTCTGAAACAAGGCCATAGAGGTATCAACATTTCATGTATTTCTTTCCTGCTATAAGAATGCAGAATTGTAGAAATTTCAGGTAGTTGTCTATACATGAAATACATCTCAAAATTCCTAATGCAGGTAGCACAGCATTCACCCAAAATGCAAGTTCCTAGCAATTCTAGTTTGTGGGAACACAGTTCTGACACTAGATGTAAAGCAAAACCTCTAAGCACAGAAGCAGTTGTCAAAAAACTTCAGCACAGAGGTATGGCCTTAGAGCCTCAGGGAGGAATCTGACTGCTATTATTTAGCACATAATTATTGACTAGTTTGCCATTTGGGTTTGCCATATAACAGCTAGCAGCTCAGGGCAGCAGCAAAATGGAAGGGAATAGACAGAAGTTTACACTGTAGGTAATGTGGGTGAAAGTGACAACTGAAAATCTGAAAGCAGTAAGGAGAGAGCCCAAAGGCATATTGCTGCACCTGAGGAACTTATCAACATGGTTTCTACATTCTCCAATATAATTCTTTCTACCCACCTCTACAGTTCTGCAGTTGAGATGTACATAACTTATCAATTAGCATATTGAAAATTGCCCTATTTGTTTTTTCTGGAAGAATTGTTTTTGGAACAGTGTTGTTTCCTACTATGAAATCTTATAATTGAGAAAATATGGTATTAACAATGACCTCAGATAATCAAGAAAAGCTTAAATTGTATTGAAAGTTTTTACTTAGGAAGATCATACAATATTCAATACACATTAGAATACTTCCTATGAGAGGAGGAGGCAAACGAGTGGCTTTGAAAAATGTTGAAATTATAGTTCAGTTATCTGGAAAATTCACTTATTGAATTCTCAAATAGCAGCAGAAAAATGAAATTTGATTCTGAATAAAACCTAGTGCTTCTGTGTTTGTTCTCCCTTAACAAGTGAAAAGGAAACACTCTGCAAAATGACCTATATTCTGTTAATAATGCATATATGTCTTTTGCACCAACAGTTTCTGTTCCTTTCAAATTGACTTTAAAAAAGATTAGCATGCTATATTTAACTACATAAATATATATTTCTCTGGCTCATGAGTTTATATTTTGCCCTTTGGCTTTAAATGATAATATACTAGAGACATGTATTTATTCTGTATTACAGATGAATAAAGAATAACATCATTATAAAGAGTATATTAAAAAGTATAATACATTATTTGTCATAATGGGAAAGTATCCAAAATAGGTCCCTGATGTAGATTCTCCCAATTGTGAACAATATTTTTTTTTATTCTAAGTTAAGACAGGAAATATTTTCCAGAGGTTGCACAAACAGACTAAACCACAGAAATAACATTATTTCAGATAAATGATCAATCTCTCTATGGTCCCTGAGGCTTATTTCAAAGGAGCTTTCAGTTGGGGGTACACCAGAAACTCTGTGATGCATGTAATAGAATCAAGAGCTCCATTACAAACCCAAATTGGTAGCACCTCTGAGTATCTCTGGGCTCACTTTCTTGAGAAGAATATATGGGCCTAAAGTCACAAACAACTTACCATAGCTCACCCAATTATTAGTATATGTAATTGAAAGTGAATTTCATTTATCAACCTGACCTGTCCTACAGGATCATTTATAGAACCTGACATATCATTTAAAATGGTGGCCGAAGTTCAAAAATAGTGAATTCAAAGAAAACATAAATATGTTCAGCGAATAAGTCAATGTAATCACTAAACAAATTATTAATATTAGCCTCAGATTTTTACATTCTTATATTAATATCTCCAGGTTCTAATTGTTCATGAATATTTTTTTAAATAAGAGTTTTTCTTAAATTATGAAAATCTTTGAAAAGGCAAATTCTTGAGAGCAGAGAGAAGTGATGGGTAAGAAAACTAAGTTACAGGAAATTTATGCTTATAGCTATATGTACACATCATCATTTTAATCAGAGGTAATTTTTAACTGATTATCTTTCCATGATGCTATGTTAAACAGCATGCATCAATAATTAAACAGACTTGATCCAGCTTGGCTGCTATATAATTTGTACCTATGAGAAATTATAGGAATTTAAATGACACGTAGTCAAGTGGGTACTGCAATAGAACCTACATAATTTATTTGGAACATTTATAGGCAGTGGAACATGCTCTATTAGTGATTTCTTAAAGGAAAAGGAGTTTTCTAAAAGGTGGTGTTATTATAAGGATTAGTCACTTGCTGCAAAAATGCACTTTGTTTTAAAGGTCCTGCTACCTATGCTTATCAGGTTCCAATATGCTTAACTTTTTTATTTTTTCCTAAAAGAAAAGTTGATTGGCAATGGGAACAGTTTTCTTTCCATTTCTGTTTTCTGCGTGAGAGTTTCCCCCACCCCCCAAACCAACCCATCCTCTTTCCTCACCTCTATGCCTCTAATAGAGGTGAAATAAGCTGTCTTATTGGAGGACTAGGAGAAGATCAAGAACATGCAGCTAGTTTCTCTTTGTAGCCTACCTGCAGAGGGCATGTGTTCTGACTGGTCTCAATTATGCTAGGAGTTTAGGCACGGAGGGAGAACTGGCCCTGAGCATGAGGCCTGCTCTGGCTGGGCACAACCTGTGACTTTAATAACTTGCTCACAGATTGACACTTAACTCTCTGGTACCTGGTTTATCAGTAATAAAAGAAGAATTTGGGTCTTATCCATTCCTTTCAAAATATTTTGTTCTTTCCAAAATTATTCTTAAGGCATAATTTACATGCAGAATTTTTTTTGTTTTCTTTTTAAAAATATTTTCAGTTTGTAAATGGACACAATACCTTTATTACTAATCTATTTTTGTGGGGCACTGAGTATTGAACCTAGTGCCTTATGCATGCAAGACAATCACTCTACCACTGAGCTACAACCCCAGCCCCAATTTTTTCTTTTTTATTGTATACTTCTGTAAGTTTTGACAAGTGCATGAAGTACTCAAGTTAATAAAAAGACAAGTACCATTTACCCCTAAAATTTCTCTCTTCCCCTTTCAACTCTTCTTTCCCCTCTACCTCCTGGAAATCACAGATCTGCTTTCCATCTCTGTGGTTTTGCCTTTTCCAGAATTTCTCAGAAGTGAAATCATAAAAATGGAACCACAGAATGTTTAGTATGGCTTCTTTCACTAAGCATAATACATTTGAGAGTCATCTGTATTGTTGCAGTTTGTCCCTGTTTATTGCTGAGTTACATTCAATTGAAAGGAAGTATTACAGCTCATCCAGTCATCAGTCAAAGTAAATTTGGGTTGTTTCCAGCTTTTGGTGATTACAAAAAAAGCTCTTATAAACATTTACATACAGACTTTTGTGTGACCATAAGCTTTTAGTTTTACTAAAGTAAATACCCTATAAATAGGATTGCTGGGTCATATGGTGACAGTATATTAAACTTTATAAGAAACTGCCAAATTGTTTCAAAGTGAACATACTAATTTACATTCTGATGTTTGAGTTTTATTTCCTTTTCATATTTGCTGGTACTTAGCATTATTGATTTTTCTTTTTTTAGAAAAACTTTAACCATTTAATAAGGGTGCTGTTTTAATTTTTGTTTACCTAATGATTAATAATTTTGTATACCTTTCATATGCTTATTTGTTCCATGTATATTTTCTCTGATGAAGCATCTGATAAAATCTTTTGTTCACTTTTTATCTTGGCATTTGTTTTATATTTTTGAGTTTTGAGAATTCATGATATAGTCTGGCTAATTTGAAAATATTTCTCATTTGTTCACTTTCTCATGTTTGGAGAAGAGCAGGCATTTAAGTTTTGGCAAAGTTCAAATTATCATGTTTTTTTAAGGATGTCTTATTAAAGAAATCTTTATCTAAAGGTTGTGAAGATTTTCTCCTATGTTTTCTTCTAGAAATTTGATGAAATTATATTTTACATTAATCTCTATAAGACATTTTGGATTGTTTTTATGTATGGTTTGAAGCATGCATCTTATTTGAAATTACACAAAATTCAAAAAGTGCTAATTTTTTAAAGATTATTTATGATAGGCAAGTATGCTCAATTTTAATGAATTTCTCATTGTCTCATTAAAATATTTTGATCTATGTTGTACTTTGCATGGATATTTTAACCCATGCATGATTTTTTGGAATCATATATTGCTCATTTGGAAAAATACTAGTTCATTGAGCTAGCAGATTTTCCAAATGTTATATATAGCATTATACATTATCAAAAACCATATTTTAATTGGAAAAATGCATTTTTATATGTTTAGTGGCTGCCAAGATCACTGTGGTTGATATAAGTTTTCCAAAATTCTATTTTTTAGCTTAAAAGTTTCAAAGTTATTATTGGCATTAAACTTGAGTTTTTCACCTTGACATGACACATGTTCTTGTTCATTCACACGAAAATATCTGTCAAATATCTAAGTTCACACAACCATAGTTTGTCAGTTGTTTTTTCAAGTAAATATCATGTTTTATGGAAAAAGTAGCTAGCTTAGTTCACAATTCAGTCACACAACAGTTTTTCTATTCAGACAACTGTTACAATTAAGTATGGAATAGAAGTACTTTGTGTTTCCCAATGGTTTATCTTTTTAAAAAAATGCATCATCAGAGGGTTGCTATTTAAAGAAATTAATACATTTTACAGTGTAGTAAGGACATTCTTTAGTGAAACTGCCTTTATTTTTCCTTTCTGTGAATGCATTATGGTAAAAAATAGGGACTCTGCTGCTATAGTTTAGTGGCTCTGTGTTGATTTGCACGAGGGTGTGAGTTTAGTTTTCCATTGCTTTCACACCTTCACTACACATGTCAACACCATGAAAAAGACAAATATGTTTTAGCTTTAAAGAGAAAATATTTTTTATCTCATGGACCCCCACAAATAGCCTTAGAGATGGCTGATGCTCATGAACCACACTTTGAGAAGTACAGGCTTAGGATATTGAAAAAGAGAAAAAAAAATGAGAGAATCCACATCAACTTTAGGAACATCAGCTGAAGCTTCATTTCAGGAGTCCACTGAA
This sequence comes from Ictidomys tridecemlineatus, assembly GCF_052094955.1. Classification (NCBI taxonomy): domain Eukaryota; kingdom Metazoa; phylum Chordata; class Mammalia; order Rodentia; family Sciuridae; genus Ictidomys; species Ictidomys tridecemlineatus. The sequence goes on along the minus strand of NC_135488.1, from coordinate 20,459,334 downwards.
TCACATATAGCCAAAGCAAGAAGATTTTTTAGAAGTCAAGTTTCACTGGCTCAAGCAATTCCCCAGCAGGGGCAGGTATGGTGGCACCAATTGAAAATATCTTTGTGCATAAGAGATGGCAGAGTTGTTACTAGACAGAGTGACACACTTAACAGAAAAGCATAATGCTAGAAGTCATGACTTAAAGGGAAAAGTGAAAGTAGGCAAGTGTGTTAGTAAGTTTTTTGTTGCTATGACCCAAATGTATGACAAGAACAACATGGAAGAAGAAACACCTGTTTTGGCTCATGTTTTCAGAGGTCTCATCCCATGGTCAGCAGAATCTATTGCTCTGGGCTTGAGGTGAGGCACAACATTATGGCAGAAGGTGAGGCAGAAGGGCATGGCAGAGAAAAGATGCTCAGCCCATGGCAGCCAGGAGGCAGAGAAAAACAGTAAAGGGAAGGGTAAGGGACAGATATAGTCAAGGCCATACTCCCAGTGACCTTCTTCCTTCAGCCACATCCTATCTTTAATTACCAGTAGTTCATTCAGATATCATTGGATTAATATAGTAAACTTGTTAATCCACCAATGAGATCAGAGCCCTATCACTGTCTAAAAGCTCTACCTCCAAACCTTGCTCCATTGAGTTCATGCTTCAACACATAAGCTTTTGGGGGGACACTGATAATCTAAACCATAAGTGCAGTTTTCAGAAAAGAAGGTAAAGGTCTTAGAAATGACCCAATGATTCAGCTCCCATCCTTACTGGTTTCAAATGTTGCAGCAGAGCAGCAATTCTGCAAATGTTACTCTAAGAAAAAAAGATACTCTGCTTGGATAAATTTAGTATTTTATACAGAGTATGATTATTATATACATTTGAAATAACATACAGAATACAGAATTTTCACACTGTTAAGAAAATCTGTAATGGAAGGGATAGGGAGGCCAGGACAAATTAAATGGAATTATGATCCCTAAGATTTTTGAGTTTGGTTTTAAACAAAAAGATTATAGTGGGAAGTGGTTTTCCTTCATTCTTTTCAGAATCAAGGACCTTTTCAGTTTAACTCTAGGTGATTTAAGTGCAGAAATAGTTTGGCATTTAAATCTTGTAAACAAAAACCTATGGCAGATTTGTATCCATTGATATCAGAGCATCCTAATTTAATGTGGTCACAGAAGATATTCTAGTCCTTTTTTCCTTGAGAGATATTCTAAATAAATGTGTGACTCTGTATGACTTTCAGTTGTGACAGGTTAGGGAGTAGTGGACAGACTGACATCAATCACTGTTCATTATGTACTGGGCATTTTATGTACTATTGTTCCCCATCCCATCCATGAGCGATATCTTCTAAGATCATTAGAGGATGCCAAAAACTATAGGTTGTACTGAACTGAACCCTTAGAAATCTCATTAAACACTTTTTTTTTTTAAAATTTCCAAACTAAGTATAGAGCTTTCACCTTTTCACTTAACGTTCTGCTTTTTGGATTCTCATGGGTATATCTGAATTGTCAGCATGATTACTTTCACACTCTGGAGCTATTATTAAGCATTATAAGTGTTACTTGAACATAAACACTGTGACTGTTGATCTGGTACTCAGATTCTACTAATTGACTAGCAGGTGGATAGTGTATACAGCATGGATACTCTGGACAAAGGGGTGTTTATGTCCTTGAGAGAACACAGTAACTTATGTCACTCAAAAACTATGTCCTTAGGAGGACTTAGTGAGATTTCATCACACAACTCAGAATGGTGTATGCATTAAAACTTTTAAATTATTTATTTCTGAAATTTTTCCATTTAATATTTTCAGAGTGCAGTTGATTGTGGGTAAACAAAGCCACAAAAGTGAGAGCATAGATTAGCAGGGGCACTACTATACTTCAAAGAATTCACTAACTTCAATAATCCCATGAGATAAGTTCTAAATTTCATAGATGAAGAAATTCAGTCTTAGAGAAGTTAAGTAGCTCAAGATGTTACTTGCATTTGGAGCTTGGAATCAAACCCGTTTGTCAGACTCTAATGGCCACAGATTCTCGATTTTCGCCAGTATTTTAAAACATTTTTTGGTTTGTTTTAGTGAAATTTTTTTTTCAAGAAAACCTTAAGCAGAACACTAAAATGTTGCTAAAGTTCCTCATATAGCAGCAACATTCATGAAATTCTAATCAACTATTTGAAGAACCACAAAAGCACTTCCACAGGACTCCTTAGATAGAAAACAGCTGCCCTGCAGCTGCCTCCACCATGTGCTACCCCAGCCCAACATCTGCTACTTTCTTTTTTTGCTTCTTTTCTTTCAAATTGTCCCTGATGTCTAAGACTGTTTGAGCCAATGCATGATGCTTTTCCAAATCATACCCAGGCTGAAGGGACTGCTTCAGGTTATATCTATCTTTTGTAGCTTTAACTGCACACGAGTGGCAAAGCCTGCATTAGCCTAGCATATAAGCCTCTTCTCCGTTGTTATCCAAACTGGGTTACACAAGTGGCTTTTCTACCCAGCCTGACTCTGAATAAAATTAGTTGCACTGTCAAAAGGATTTCAGTGGAGCATTTTACTCAGAGGGAGAATCTAGCACTAGTTCAGCACGCTCCCTATATTATCACCCACATATGTAACATATGTTATCCTATATATTATGCCGAGTGCTCTGCACTTATGCCAGGCTTCAGTTTACAATCTGAAAGGTGAGGGGTTGAACTAGGTTATTTCACCTTACTATGCATCTTAAAGTTTTTTTTTCTAAACACATATCTATAAAACTATTAAAAACAGGAAAACAAATATGAGCAAATTTTCATATTACAAGGATGAATTTTCAAGGATTTCATAGTTAGATGGACATAAGACTAGAGGTAAGAAGACCACTTCAGAATCCCCCCCCCAAAAAAAAGAGATAAAATATGAGGTATTACTTTCAACCATTCAACCAGGGTGCAGAAGAGGGGAGTGACCAGGAGAAAGTCAGGAGAAAGATAATAAGCATATCTTGGTGCATGGAATACAGAAGATAAAACTGAGTAAGAATTCTTGGTCTCCAGCTCTTGGTTCCACCACACCATAGGAAATAATGAAGGGAATGTATATGCTACAGCCAGAGCATCCCAAATAATATAAATACATTTGAAACTATACACAAATATATTGCATCACATCTTTGCAGCAATTCCTTTCCAAATCTGTACCACTGAAAAACATACGCCTTTTACTCGTAGTGTTAAAGAATTTAGATTGTTTCAAAGAACTAGTACTAAACGTTATCAAATATTTTGCATAATTAATTGATGAAATTATCTAATTATATTTTATGAATATTCTTAAATGGATCACCTATTCTTTTGTTCCTAGGGTAAATCATATATAGTCATAAATGAATAATTTTTAATGTAATTGGATTACACTTGATAGGGGTCTAAGTGCATTCCCATTACTTTAACAAAATGCTTGAGGCTGGGTACTTTAAGTGAAAAATGTTAGCCAAAGCAAATCAATAGAATCCAAAGTCTGTATGGGGTGGTTCACTTTTTTTTTCCTCACAATTCTTGTGGACAGAGTTTCCAAACAATATGATGTCATGATGTGGTGAAGTAGAAGGGGATCATCCACCTGCAGAAAGGGCATATGTGAAAACACATTAGCTGGAAGACTCAGAAGTTGTCACTAGATCTGATGATGAGGGAGTCAATGATCACTTTCAACACAAAAGAAAGACCAAATTGCAAAGGCAGAATGAGCAGAAGAGAGGTACAGAAATAGGAAGAGGAATAGGACACAAATTATCTCCCTTTGAAAATTGCATTGGCAAGAAGTCATACTGAGCCAGTACCTTGTGGGAATTATGAGGTTGAGAATGATTTTCTTCTAAGTTAAGAATACCTTTGTATATTTTTAGACAAAATGAGCCAAAATTGAGAGACTGGGTGTAAGGAATGGATAGTTGATGGGAAGCTCTGGAGAAGAGGAGAAAAGATTAAACAAATGTGCAGGGAGAATGCATAGATGATGGGAATATAGCACATTATAATTGTGATAGGAAAGAACATTAGATTTTTTTAAAAAGCTAAAATTAAGGCAAATAGGAAAATAGAAACTTTCTTTTGGTTGTTAGATGGGAGAAAATCTATGAGACATGGCATCAGAAGGCATTTATATCAATAAATTACCAATGAAGTCAAAGTCTAGTTTGGAAGTTTGGGGATGGGATTGGGTGTTTTGTGAATTATTTGTGCTTACAGATATGATTTCTTGATATTATTCAACGTTATTGTTATTCTGCATAATATGGTAAGAACTGGTAGGTGATCAAATGAATGTGAGAATCTAGACTGCAAGTGAAGGTGGGTTGACAGGGCCATGCCTGGATTCCAGACCATGTAGAGATGGAAGCAATGTCAAAATGGGAAATTGTACAAATGGTAGGAAATGGAAGATGTGAAAAGATTATCATCTTGTGAGCAGAAATGAGTGCTCTGCCAGGTGCAGTGGTGCATGACTATGATCCCAGTGGCTTGGGAGACTATGGCAGGAGGATTCTGAGTTTAAAAGCCAGCCTCAGCAAAAAGTGAGGCACTATGCAACTTAGTGAGACCCTGTCTCTAAGCAAAATACCCAAGATGTGGCTAAGTGGTTAAGCGCCCCTGGGTTCAATCCCTGGTACCAAAAAAAAAAAAAAAAAAAGGAAAAAAAAAAAAGAGCTCACTGTTCACGTGCCCATTTAAAAGTGCTTAGAAATGTAAGGGTTTATTTTAATAAAGATTTTCCAAGGTATTTCTCCTTCTTTCTCCTTCTTTTCTAGCAAGAATGATAGAAAACAAAAACTGAACAAACACTAATTTTCTCTGTTTTTTGTTGACTTTTTCTTTAGTGAATAGCCTACAGAATTCCTCTTTCACCACTAGATGACCACACTGCATTTGTAATGTGCTGTATTGATTGACTTCACAGTGGCCAGCTAGAAATAATGAAACTGACATGTAATGACACTGAAAAATTCAGTATATCAGGGACTAGAATAATCTGAACACAGATTTTGAAAATTGATAGAGGTCCAACTTAATAATAATTGACCCCAGGCAAGTTACTTAACCTCTATGAGACTCAATTTTCTCAGTTGTAAGTGGGAATAATATGAACTATCCTAAGGGGCTACTGTAAGAATCAGAAAAAGATAATATATGTAAATATTTAGCCTGGCTTCTGGAACTGAGTACACATTCTCTATATCATGCCCATTGTTAATTTTGTAGTTATTGTAGAACTACTTTCTTCATTTGTTAAATACTCAGGGACCTATTATATGTGAATTACTCTTCTAATTCTTAATATACAATGATGTGGTAGAATGAATGATTGATTCCAATTCATTACCATGTTCTTTATTCATCTTTTTGCTTTCTGTTTTTCTGTGTTTTCTGCTAAAGACAAAGCGAACCACCCCATACAGACATTGGATTCAATTGATTTGCTTTGGCTAACAATGTGGGCTGAAGTGTCTGTGATCCAATTCCAATCCTAGACATTTAGAGCATCATATGTTCTTACCTGCTCTTTTCTGCTTTTAATATAGTCGTAAGATGAGGATGCCCTGGACCCCAGGATACATTTCCATAAGGCAGATCTGAGAGCCCTACCTCCCCCCCACACACACACCGCCCCACAGCAGTCAAGTTGAATTAGACCCACTGCTTGAGGCAGAGGTGCCAGTTCAACACAGTCTAGATCAGGGAATAGTAAACTATGGCCCACAGATCAAATCCAGCCTGGGGATTGTTTGGGTATGGCTCACTATTTAAGAATGGCTTTCACATTTTTAAAGGGTCATTTATAAAAAGAAGACTGTGTGATATAGACCATATATGTCTTACATAGCCTCACACGTACTCTAAGCCCTGGTCTAAATCACCAGTACCCACAAACCAGTAAGTGACCCCTGAGATCAGCAGAGCTGTTTGGGTCAGCTTCAAGTCATGAGAAGAGGAAATGCCTGTTGTTGTACATCACTACAATTCATGGTTTTGCTGCATTATTGTTGCAAAAGCTAAGTTCCAGGCATACGGTATGAAAACAGATATGGTCCCTACCCTGATGGAGCTCATGTTGCTGTTGGGGAGATGAAGAGCTGCTAAATATAAATTTAAAATTTTGATAAATGCTGTTAACAGAGACGTGGGAGATTTGAGGTTGAAAATGGGAATTTTTTTTAAACATTTACTGAAGTGAATGGAAAGGGAAATGATGAGAATGTACAGTAGGACTGTTTGACAGCATTGAAGGCCCAATCATTGGTGATGGTGAATTTAGAGAGCTCCCCTGCTTTCATGCCCTACTTCCTCCATAGTGGTCAGCTGGGGATGGGAAGGTCTGGGAGGGTAGGTGCACGGAAGTGCATCATGGGTTTCATCCAGGACTGAGTTTTACAACAAAGGTCTGATAACAGAACCAGCAGGTACAGGAATTAAATGTATTGTCAAGAGTTACAGGTATGAGAATGAAATCTGAGTCCCAAGTGAAGCACAGAGGGGTGGAGAATATGTGAAAATGTCAGTGACTTAAAAATACTAAAGAGTTTGAACACAGTATGAATAAGTGTGGCTCGCAATGAAGCCAAAAGAATATGAGTTTGTCAAAGCACGTTTGAAATTGATGACTTGTGGGATATACGTTTTAGAAACTTATTCATGGACACTCTCCCCTCTATCCCTCTGTCCTTCACTCCTTTTCTCTCCTATTCCCTGTTTCCGTCCCCCCACCTCCTTCCTTTTTGAACATTAGAGGACATATATTTCTTGGAAGATCTTTACTTTGGGGGGTTGGTGAAAGGCTAAATAATGTCTTTCTTCATATTCAATTTTGTCACCCTAAATAATGTCTTTCTTCATATTCAATTTTGTCACCCTAGGAGTTCATCCTAGTTCACAATGTAAATTAACATATTAAAATTTTTAAGTCCTGCCTAAAAAGTCTGACAAAAACATAATTTAACTCAGTATGACTATCAAAATGTTTTATTGTTTAATGCCAACTAATATCCTAAAGAGGTAAATATTTTAGTATACAATCATGATAGCTAATCAATTGTATTAAAAAGTATCAGAGGAAACTGTTTCAACAGGAGGAAAAGGTTTCTCTTGGAGTCAAAAAGAGGATCTTTGGAGCAATTTGTTCACTGGTTCATGTATTCAACGTTTTCTGAGCCCCTTGCTATATGTCCTTCACTATAGAACACAAGATAAAATACAGTATTGCTTGGATCCACAGGGTTATTAAAGAGAAAGAGGCAGAAGTAAACAAAATAAAAAATTACTACAGAGAATGGAGAGTTACATGGAGGGGCCTAGGCAAAGTTCTTTGCAAGCAAGGAGAGCTAAGTCTCTATCAGACTTGGTGATTGGCACAGGGTGGGACTGAATAAAATGTAAGAAAATGCTTTGCAGGGTGATAACACATCAACTGGGTTGCATATCTATAATTTAGTTTAAAAATGCCTGGATACACACAGGGTAATACTAATTGCTGATGGGTGTAAGTTTCAATTTTGTATGAATAAGCCTTGGTAAGTATCCTCATTTTAGAGATGGTTATTTTCTTTAAAAGAGTACAATTCAGAGGTAGCTACTAAGTTTTCTGTTACCTATGTTTTTATAAGGTCATAAGCCCTACTGCTTAGCATAGCAAATATATTTATTACTGAATTTAGTGATTCCTATTTATCAGGAGGATCATGAGAAAGAGGCTCTCAGTGAAATTAATCTATTCAAGTTTGGCTGAAACATGTTAAAGACATTTCGCAAATTTTTCTCCATGGGAACAGAAATGTTTACACTTTGGAGTCAAATTTCTGATACTTTCCTATAGAAACCCTATGTCTTATCTCACCTCTTACTTCTTTCTTGGTCTACCTCCAAGAGCCTATACTAGGCAAATCACAGGGTCTCAGTGTGTAATAAACTGTAAAACTGCAGTGGCATCTTTAAGAGAATTATAAATCAGCACTATAAAGTCAGGGAACTCTAGTGGTTTCACACAGAATAGAGGTGGAAGTGAATGGAAACTGGAAGCCATGAAGGCTCTAGTACTATCTATGTCAAGTTTGGTCTTGTTGATATTTGGACATATAATATATTTTTAGAAAGGCCAAAGACACATCAAGTTATATAAATCTGATAAAAAATTCATTTAGGCTATCTTGTGACTTCCTTTGATTTGTATTTTGGATTCTCATATGAATTGTATTGAGGTGAGCAAATGTCCTCAACAGTTAACAATGATTAAAGTCACTTTGAAGGTCATATTACTCAATAAAATGTAACGCATTGACATTCAGGTTTATTTCCAATCTCTTTGGGGTGGTTAGTATGAAAAATTTCAATGATTCTAGTTAATTCAGTCTGCAAAAAAAAAAAAAAAAAGTTTATGAACATGTGAAGCTGAGGGTCAGAACCTTGCTTATGTAACCTGCATTGCCCTGTGAGACTCTGCTTGAGTTCAATGACATCCCTCTGCTCACCCTCAACCCTTGAGACAACAGTTGAAACAGTGAGAAATGTAGAAGCTTTTACATAGACTAGGGGATTTGGTTGGTGAAGTGTGAGAAGTTTCTGTCGTTTGTTAAACAATAAAACTCAGTCTGAGAACATTGAGGAGGAAAATATGTGAATGAAATATTTGTTTGAAAGTACTTGAGTCCTATTTTCTTTACATATATTTAAAGTGCAGAACTGTTGCCTAAAAAGATTCATGTTTTACTGTTTTGCAATTATTTGGTCAATTATAAACACACCAACCTTCCTTTCATTTAGTTGGGAAAAATCTCATGAACACCAAGAAATCTCAGAGTTATCCTGGAAAAGGCCAAAGGAACTAGAGAAAAAAGAATCTGAGAAAAGTTCAGAGAAACAAAAGTAAACTAAGGGTACCAAAAAACATTTAAATCCATATTGATTAAAAAAAAATGAATTGAAGTAAAATGTTTCAGAGGACTTGTTAGCACTACTATTATTCTAGATCTGATTTCATAATTAATCAAAATACTACTAACACTCACAAGTTGTTCATGGACTCAGAGTGTGAGCCAAGGTCTTTTATGCAAAACTATTTTTATAATAATGTCAAAATTTATCTCTCACACCTGTCCCAGCTTGTGGAGTAATTTCTTAGTCATTAGAGATGAGGAATAACAAAACTGTACATCATAATAATCTTTTTCTGATTAAACCTTAATATATAAAGAAGGGGAAGGAAGAAGGAGAGAAAGAAGTGTCAGCTAAACAATTGAAGCAAATTTAATAAAAATTTTAGAAATTTATACAGTCTAGTGCAGAAGGCACAAAGTGTAAGCCCAAGTCTCTTTATGTAGAACTATTTTCATAATAATACTAAGATATCATTTGCCTTTTTTTGTTTCCTCCTGAGTATAAAGAAGAATTTTCCAGAAACTCTATGATGCATGATATTGCAATAGAGTGAATGCAGAAGCAGATAATAAAATGACCTATTTTCTATTAAACCAGATAGTAAAGAGATTCAAAAAAGGTAACACAAATGCTCTTCTTTTCATGAATGTTTTTTGTTTTAGAAAAATAGTCATTTTTCCATACAAACATGTTGCCTATAGTAACCTGTAATGGGTATGTTTCTGTTCTTAGGTGAAGTGATAAATAGAAATTTTAAACATTTTTAGTTTTAATTTTTAATATGGTAATCAATAGGCATAACCCAAATAAACCAAAGCTCTTTGACCTCTTCAGTAATTTCTAAGAAGTTAAGAGGTTTTGAGAACAAAGAGGATGAGAACTTCTGACCCAGTCAAATAGGGACTTCAATATTTGACACTATCCATTTATTTTCTTCTACCTAATATAAATTAAACCATAGGGGGAAAATTCAGTTTCATGTCTGTGCCTTAGCTCTTCCAGGCCAGCAGTTGATCTAAGAGGGTCAGAAAATATTAAGGAATTTACACTTTATTTTATTTGAATGAGATGGTGTCTTAATGCCACTAGTGTCGGTGGGAAGAAAGTCTTTGTACTCTTTCTACAGTGATAAATTTCTCTTTCTGATGACGTAGCATGTCCAACATCTATTCCACATTTCAACTGCTGAAATGTGAAGGGACTTATGTTGATTGTGACTCAGAAGTAACTTGAAAAGTCACCACACATTTACATGACTAAGAACTGAGCTTTCAGAAAACGCCCTAAGGCTCCAGATCTCTGGGTCTTAAATCTTAATGGTAAATTTCTCCACAATGGCAGACGGTAAAACAGCACAGATATAAAATATGAGATCTGCCCAGATTGAAGTCAGTTCACTGAATGTAAGGCACAGGACTCCCTGCTCTGACTTATGTGGAGATTTCATGGCCATGCATTTGTTGACTGCCATCCAGAGAGCTGACAGCCGGATGGATCTCCCTGCTCTTAATAGCCCACAAGTGCAAAAGAGCTATCCTGTATATTTTATTTAAACATGGGCTATTTCAGCAGAAAATAGTATAAAGCTTGTCTCCTCTTAGGATACATTTACCATTAAAATGACACAATAGAATTACACTAAAAATTGCTTCCCACCTGCCCTAACCTGCCCCAACTGTTTAAGATAAAGAAAAATAGAAAACATTACACCTAAATGATCTTTCCTTCATTAAGTTTTAATATATAAAAAGGGAGGGGGAGAGGGAAAGGGAGAGGGAGAGGGAGAGGAAGAGGGAGAGGGAGAGGGAGAGGGAGAGGGAGAGGGAGAGGGAGAGGAAGAGAGAGAGAGAGAGAGAGAGAGAGAGAGAGAGAGAGAGAGAGAGAGAACAACTAAAACGAATTTAATGTTTTTAAAATATTTTTTCCCATAGACCAGATTGCAATTTACAATCTTGCCATTCCATCAAATGCTATGACACTTCACAAAGCAGCCTAAATGCAAAATTGGCCAGGTTTAACATAATAACTGGCTGCGTAAAACATGAGATTGCAAATGTCATGGGAAAGAGATGATGAATGGCTGTGGGATATTTATATACTCTGTATAGATATGTTGGCTAAACTGCTTGAAGGAAATCTGTTAAAACTGATTATTTCAGTTAACAGATTTGGATCAAAAATGACTTTTTGTAATGAAGGCATCTGGGATCCTAAGGTCTCCTGATGTGGCATCATTTCTCCTGTGCCAGGTCTCCTGACCCCCTTCCTCTGCCCCATAATCATTCTGTTTGCATCACTGCTGCCATGTGCCCCGAAGCAAGACCAAGACTCACATCAGGGCAGATGAGGGCACTGCTGAGAACTTGGCCTTTTCTTCTAGGTGACCTGCTCAGAAATTCTTCCTTTCCTATCACCTCTGGGTCTTGAAGATTGCTGGACTTGGCCAGAAATCTGATGCCTTAATCATCTGCTGACTACTAAAGCATCTTCCAAGAAGCAGAGAAGACACAATCAGGATGTGAAAGTGTCAAGTGATCGTGGCACTACATTATACACTCGATCTCTTTCATTTTTCAGTTTTTGACTTAAAGGATAATAATCAAAATAAATTATTTCAATTTTACATCTGAGAAAGTAATTGGTAACAAAAAATCACTACATTTTACCAAACTAAGAAAGTGGAACACTTTCATACAGAATTTAATATTACGACAATAACTGTTAATACTTATATCATGCTTACTATGTACCAGATATTGCTACCATTTAACCCTTATATGCTCAGGATAGCCTCATAATTATATATATTTTAAAGATCAAGAAACTGAGAAACATACAAGTTAAGTAAGTTTACCAATGCCACACACTAACAAGTACAAGATCCAGGATTCACACTCACGTTGGCAGAATGCATGCTTTTAATTATAATGCTGTACTTCCTTGCCAATAAATAGTATAATATTAATATATGGTCATATTTGTAATACCACATACAGCCACCACTCTCATTTTTTTCAACTAAAAGTTTGAATGGATGATAATGTTGTACTGAAGGATGTGCGATTAGTACAAACTGAAATGTGATCAGATATAACAGAATGGGATAGGTTATGCAAAATTCAATTATCTCAATGGCTTAAAATAAATAAAAAAGTTTGATTTTACACCCATGGTCTATGTCTAACAAAGGCTAGCTGAGACTTTGTTCCATATTGCCATTGTCCTGATATTGGAACCCAGGATCGATTATGTCTTGGCACTTGCTCCATGTAACGTGATTGAAGAAAGAAAGAATTTGATAAAACACTTGGCAATTAAGAAAGCTTCTGTGTTAAGCTGGTATATGTAATTTCCCTTCACATTTTTATGGTCAAAGACAATCACATTATCCCACCTACCTTTGAGGGGGCATAGCATTTCTATCTTCTGTGCCCAGAATGAAAAGAAAGTTAGGATCTAGGTTAATAGTCCTAAGGACTATCACAGCTGAGTCACGAGGTTGAGGAGATGGTAGTTGAGACAGTCTGGATATTAAGTGTCCCCCAAAGGTCCATGTGTTGAAGAATTGGCCCTTAGCCTGTGATGCTGTTGGGAGTTGTTAGAACCTTTTGGATTAGAACCTAGTTAGAGGAGTTAGGTCATTGGGGATACGCCAATAAAGGAATATTGGACCCTGGAACCTTTCTTTCTCTTTCTTTCTTCCTCTTCCTCCCTTCCCCCTGCCCCTCTTTCTCTCTCCCTCTCTCTGCTTCCTACTTGCCATGAGACGAAAATGCTTCTTCTGCCATGTACTCTTACCATGATGTACTGTGATAACACAGGCCCAAAGCAATGGAGTAAAGAAACCATGGACTAAAACATTTAAAACTGTGAGTCCAAGTAAACCTTTTCTCTTTTTAAGTTGATTAATATCATGTCTCTCACAGTGGTAGAAATTTGACTAAGAGATGGCAAATGGCTGTTGTGTACCAAGGGATATATATATTGATCTAAGACATCTGAGTCTCATATCTTCAACTTCATTGGGACAATTTTTAATACCACTTGAAACTATGTTAGCAGCTCTGATATACATTCTCAAATCACATGCTTCCTCTTTCATTTCATCCATTATATGTGTGGTTATAATTTCCTTCAGAGGCTTCATTCTCTGCTCTGTGGTGGCAGAGAATGAAGTTTTATTGGCCATTGCTACATTCAAACATCCTTCACCTCATCCTGATACTTCAAGATTCAAATAAGTCCAATAAATTCTTATTAACCCAGTAAATACTCCCTAAGCTAGGGAATATTTTGAGCCAGTTTCTTGTTAGTATCTTAAAAGATTAACAGACCCATGCTCTTGGTCAGTCATTCTTAAGTCTAGAATAATTTGTGAGGCAAAGAGAAGGTTCCTTCTCCCTGTTTATAAACTCTTAAGGCATCTTGAAAGACAGATCAAATTTATCATTCTGCAAATAGATCTTAAAGGCATGCAAATATCTGGGAGAATTAACTTATCACCATGAATTGCAATCAAAGTAAATCTTCTCTAGATGGACAGGGATAGAGACTTAGAAAGTCAAAGGTAGCCCTTTTACAGGGAAGAGGAGACAAATGAAAGAAAACATGAAGTAGAAAAATGAGGTTGGAGGTGGGATGACTAACCTGGAACCTACAAATGTTGCTGGAAGCCTCAGCATGTATCATTCTATTCAACCAAAGTTCTCCCATTATGTCTTGATTATTTATTTTCTGCCCGTAATATCCTTAATACCTGCATGGGAACCATGGGCACTAAACATATATCAGGACTTAAACCTAATACAAGGAAACAAAAGCATTATATCTGGCCTTCTTTAAATAGCTTTATCACCTGTTATTCCCTCCCATCTCTGCCCCCACCAAACAATCCCTACCACCACCATAAACTGTAGAAAGAAAGGTTCAGATTCAGACTATGTTCTCCTGGGAGAAAAGAGTTAATGGATTTTGAGGCACAAAGCATAATACACTGTCTCTTTTGTTTGATCTAAAAAGCAATGCATTCTATAACATGGTTACTATCTTACATGCAAAGGATAGGAAAATTTTTAATATTTAAAATCACATTTTTAGGATAATATTAAATCATAGCACCTTCATTTTTCATTAGAATGAGTTACTTTAGAAGTCTAATAGTACTAAGTCAAAGTTAATAAGGAGGGGGAAGACTTTCTAATAAGGAAGCCTCTTCTTTAGACGAATCACACACAAAAGAATAATGTAGGAAGCTTCTAGTTTTCTTAAAGCAGCAGTCAGGCATCATAAGTATGCTTCATGTCTGATCCAAAATAAAGCAGGATTATCTCAGAAAAGAAGCAAAGTAAACAGTAGAAACAGATTACACAGAAGACTGCAAAACCTTCCAAGATTGGGGAAAAAAAATCATTGATAATGCTGTTTAATTCTGCCTTCTTTTTCTATCAGAGTCTGAATTGTTTAAAGAAAGAGTACTAATTTGTTAAAAACTCAGTTATAGTAGCTTAGAGGCTTTGTTTTGTTTTTCTTAATCAGCAGAATCACTTGAACCAGAAGGGAGCCTTCTTCCTTAAACACAGTCAGAAAAGTTAGATTAACTTGAAAGAGAAGAAGTGTGCCTTTTTAGCTTGGGGTTCAAAGAAATCCATAACTCAGAATTTTTTCCTAGGGAAAGAAAAGCCACCTTTAGAAATATCTATAATTCTTTGAGCCCTGAATATAAAAATTTTCAACATTAAGTTATATTTCTACTATGTGCTATTTGATTAAACAAGGAGTGGAGGTATTTCCTCACAATGAGATGTTCTCACCATTAGTTACTAGAAACAATGCTTAATAATACAAGAAAAGTCATCGAGTTATTTGCCACTGTTAATGTTATATGGGAATCTTCTGCACCTCATGTACAGTGATATGTGAGTGGTATTAATGTCTGAAGCAGCAGAGATGAGATCTTTTTTTCAAGTATTTATTAGTACTAAAGCATTACCTTCTACAGGTTTACAACATATAAAATGCTTAATCTGTAATTCTTTGCCCAAAGTTTTAAATTAAAATTTAGACAGCTAAATTTTGATTGATTACATTGAGATTTAATTTACTTTAAAATGAAATCATTTTTGGTGGAGCTGAAGGAACACTTGATGTAGCCTGAAAGCTAGATTCTTACTCCATCCTTGCCAATTACCAGATATAGGACCCTACAAAACTAAAATATCATGAATTTCAGTTTTTAATCTGTAAAATATATAATAGCAAACTCAAGGAGTTTAATTTTACATTAATTATACCCTACGTATACCTTAAGAGTTTGCAGTGGCTGAGAGACATGCATGGAGTAACATTAATAGGTTTTCCAAAGAAAGGTGTAAATGATTAGGAATCCCATTGGTCTTTAAGTTTTCTGCAAATCAGGATACATATGGTATTAGGAAGAAAAATTAAGTAGCATATAGAATAATAACAGTGTGAGATGGAAGTAAGCTAAACACAAGCCAATTTCTTGAAACATACAGATGTTTCCTATTAGCAGAGTCTACATTTTTACATAACAAATTGAATAGTAGAATAGAAAAAATAATTGAGGCAAAACTGGAAGTAGTTTTTAGATGACTTTTCTATTGATAAAAGCCAAGGATTCCATTTGAAAAACTCAGTAAAGGTCAAACTGAGTGTGATTCAACTTGCTTTTGACTTAACACATCAGACACAGTATCAAGGCTATGGTGACACAGACATTTGCTTGACTTAAAAAAGAGTCCTTTCTCTGCCTGATTTTGACAGGAGCTAAATAGAGGGTAATTTTTGTTCTTTAGTGAGAACACGTTGGTCTGTATACTTTGGAAATCAAACTAGATGTCTTGATAATGTAAATATCATAATTTTGTAATGCCTCCATATATATTTGAGGGGTTTTTTTTGTTGTTGTTTTGAACTTTATTTCCTCCTAACTAGTCAATATCTTTTATTTACCTTTTGGAAAATTAGGGAACTTGAAGCAGAAATGCAAAGAGAAACAAGAAGTCAGTTGTAAGATTTGTATAAATGAAAGAGGAACCTTTGGATCACAGAAATACATCGTTTTAAACTACTTGATTTACACAAAGAAGACATGATTTTCCAAATTGTTCTAGTTGTTTGTCTCCATATTAAAAGCCAGTGCTTGTCAAATATATCATAGAGTTTTACTATATGGCAAAGGTAGAAAGAACATCATTAAGTCTTGTCACAGAGAAACTTAGAGGGATTAAAGTCCACTTATTCAGCACTAGAGATTGTAAGACATAGCAGAGAGAGGCTGCCAGTCATGTCCAAAGTCCTAGAGGAGGTAAGTATTTCATAGACCCAAAGGAAAACTAAGTGACAGGGGACTTTTGTCATGTTCTGTGCTCGGCATCTAGGGATTCACTACCATTCCACCTGGCATAGTTCTACACCAAAAGACTGTGAATGGGATTGAGTGATATGGAAGTTCCTATGTAGCCCCAGATGGGTCTAGAAAGAATCTGAGAGGTGTCACTGGAGGATTCACTGTGTCTGTATATGGCACTCATGGAAGCCAGGCTCAGGGGCACGTGCAGTGCAGGCAACAAGAAGTGATGGCCAATGGCCGATGTCCTTGAAGGCTTTGAGTTCTATCAGGCCAAGATTGAACAGATGCTGGCAGAATGCAGAGAAAGACCTCACCATCACCTTGGAAGTGAGACCAGCACAAGGACCAGTACGAAATCATAGTCCCTGCTGCCAACAGCATACCTGACCCCCTTTTATTTTGCCTCCCTGATGCTTAAAAGCCTGCTTGAGGACAGGAAAAAAAGACGAAGGGAAATAGGGCTGACACTAACTCAAGCTTTGAATTGGCAAAAGTTTGACGGAATCTAAATTGCTTTTAACCAAAAGAAGATACCATTTATTGACAATTTTAAATTAAGAATTTTACCTTACTGTGGAAACAGGTGGACTATGTTCTGGGGCTCAGGAGGAAAGCTTGCATCAGTTATGGATAAAAATAAACTTGCATTTTTCTTACAATGTCTGGGTTGTATAAATAATATTTAGAGTCAGAAAACAAAAGAAGACTAGTAGAAGCTTCTGGATTCCAGTGGCAGGCAGGCCTCTTCCTCCTCTCAGCTGAGACATTTAACCAAGTCATTTACAGGCAGCTTAGGGTCCTTCTCCAGGATAAAGTTCAGCTCAGTTTAGGCTTTCAGATACATATTTGATTGCAGCTCTAAATTTACAGCAGAGAACCCAGTAGAAATGGTTTTGGCTTAAAAGCACTTCACTCTGGGAGAACAGTCCCCCACATTGGCAGTAGAAATTCTGCAGGAGAGTTTCTACAAATGTCAGATTTAGAGCAGCATTGATTCTCTGAGTGCTTGCCAGGATCAGGTAGCTGTGAAACATCTATCTCCCTGGGAAAGAGATTGAGTCCGCTCAATTGATAAGAGTTATTTGGAATGGACCAATTAATTTTGAAAGACAGTTTAGCAAAGATAATCATCTTAGTTTTGCATTAATTAAAGTTGAGGTATTATTTCTGTCTATAACTATACACTAAGACCAACTACCTCTGGGGGATGCACTTGATTTATGGCAGCATAATTTTGTCACTGGTGTAAAGGAGAACTCTTTTCTTCCCATTTTTCTGTTGTAAGACATCACACTAGACTTATAGCATTCAGTGTTATGAGTATATGATAAAGAGAAGATGGACTCATTTTAATTTAATGGAATAATATTTTAGGAAGTGTCTGTCAAGATATACTCATTTCCCCACACCTCTCACAAGTAAACAATATTTAGAAACAAATTCTTTCTGTAATATGCATACAAAGCTTTAGAGTTGGACAGACTAGGAATTGAATTAAGTCCTACACATGACATTGGTCAATTTATTTCTCTGATGTAAATACACCTATGAAATGGGGTTAATGGTCCAATATCATATACCTCATTGGGTTTTGCAAAGATCAAGCCAGAAAAAAATATATAAAATGGCTATGTGTTTGGCATGAAGTATATGATCAATAAATACTATCCTGTCTTCATTATCTACTATGATGTACTTGGTCAAAATTCTAACAACATATATGAAATTTTTTGAGTCTCTGCCCACCGATTTATTGCTGAAATTAAAAACATTTTTCAAAGAGCTTTGAATTTCAAAAATTCTCCTCTACTTATTATTAAACATTATTGAGCACAAAATGTGTGTGTGTGGGGGGGCTAAGTTCTGCATATAATAGACATTTATGTTTCCTTAAAAAATTAAAGAGGGCATTTTTATTTTTTCTTTCAATGAAGAGCAGAAAAACAATTTAATTTTTTTCTTAATCCTGTTTACCCTCTAAAGTCCAGTCTTTATTTGAGCAGCTTGGAGTAATGACAACAAAACAATAAAAGAATTCAGATAATGGTATCAGAGTAGCATTTCTTATAAATTAATATGATTATTAGTCAGATAAATATGTTTGGGGGCTAACTCTTATGCCTTCATTTAACCAGCACGATGTATAGGCTCTGCTCTCTAGACTAGGAAATGAGTGATGCATTTTCTTTCTTTTTCTATAAGCTTATGGCTCAACCCTGATACTCTGATTATCTGGGCTTCTTTGCTCCTCTTTGACAACAGGCATCAAGAAATTTTTTCTACTTACATATTTAACTCAGTAACTTCACTATCTTGGCTACACTAGCTGTGGATATTGGCAAATTCATTTAGCCTTTTTGGATCATTTTTTAATTCCTTTATAGAAAACAAAATGCCAGATTACATAGGTTTCAATGTCTCTTCCACATCTAAAATTTTATGAATCTCCATAGACTTGTGTATTGAAAGAAGTGGTCTAAGTTGGCAACCAACATAGATCAAAAAGGACATGAATTGAAGATGGCTCCAACTTGGCTAAACTTTGAATACCAGAGCAGTGCTTGCCTTACTTGCTCTGATTTAAATGTGTGATGTGTGTCAAACATTTGCCAAACTCTAGGAATCCAAGGCAGTCTTCACCCTCGTGGGCTTTGCTGTATAGTTGAGAGAGGCAGATATGAAACTAATAAATACCCTAAGGTATGAATATTATTTGGTTAAAGCACAGAAAGAAGTTGAGAATCATATTAGGGTTTTCACCAGGAGGTAAATAAAGTTAGAGTTTCTGCATGTCAAGGAGTGTTTCTGGAAGGGAGCATTCTCTTTTCAGAGCTGATAATAGCGTTTTCAGGTTAGACCCACGTCCAGTGAACAGAGGGTAGATAAATCTGAGGCTTCTGTTCAATATGCTGTTGTGTAATGGGTCACGCTCAGTTTCTAATGATCATCAACTGGAAACCAACTTCATTAACCACTGAGTAATTACTAACACTCTCATGAATAATGGTCATGGTAATTTTAGAAACAGCCATTTAGCTGACACATCAAAGGTGACCAAACATGTCTCACAAAGTAATGACTCCGACCAGTGAAAAATTAAACCACATCCCGTCATCAATTTGTTTTCAAATAAATTAATGGAGTCTTCTACAGAATAGGTTTTATTTTTACTTTTCTGGCTCCATTTATCTGACCTTTACTGGGATAGAGGAAATATTTACAGATGAAAGATTGGCAATGATGCCATCAGTAAGTCTCACATTTGTTATTCTAGTGACCTTGTGAAAGTTCACCATGATCTCCAAAGCTTTAGATCACTGTTTCCTGGACAAGAGGAGATGTCTGTGATTTGGAAAGCAGGAATTTTGTATCTTTTGCTTGCTTCAAAGACTGAGGAAATGATTGTGTTTCCACTTGAAAAATGGCTATTGGGATTGGTAGAAAAGAAAGGTGAATGTTAGAGGTCACCACTTACATGAGATAGGAGGTCAACTGACAAAGTTAAGAGATGGAAAACCAGAGAATATGGCAACACTGCTGGTATTGACTCAATTTAAAGGAAAATGAAAGAACCCCTTACAAATGATCTACTCTTCTCAATTTTCTAGTCTTAGTTTCACTGTACTCAATTATATTATAGAAATGAATCCATTACTATAAACAAAACCCAGTTATTTTCTTGACACTAAACAGTATTAACAACATTTCTGCCATTAGTCTGCTAAATTACATGAATCAAAACCATTACAATATTATGATCTTGGAATATTGACTTAGAAATACCTTTATCTTCCTTCTCAAATATAGTTACCAGCTAAAATCTAAGTTCTTGATTAGTCAAACTTATCTGCCTATTCCATGACTGTTCCAGAAAACTACACTGTCATAATTCATATTGATGACTCAAAATCCCCAAATGACAATTCACGATACAATTCATTCTCTATTATATTAGTTTCATCTCTCTAAAACCTTCTCTCTCCTCAAACTTCCATCACTCTCCTTCCCTTCACTCTTAACTAGTGATCTCAGCTAACATGTTTCATTAATAACACAAACAAAACAAATAGGAACTTTGTAATTTTCTACCAAAATCAAAGTCTATTTTCATACAGACTAGGATCTTTATTTTTTCTTACAGTGAATTGTGTTCCAGTTTTTATCAAAGGTTGACACTTCTACTTGTGTACTAGAGTCCACCACCACCTCTTTCTCTAGCACTTTGTTTTAAAAAAATTACTATTTATGTATAAAAATTTTGCCCGCTTTTAAATCATTACCACTAACATACATGAATTCTTATTTTGCATCAGAAAAGCCCCTCTTGTGGCTAGAAGCAACTATACTGCAATAGTAATGGGCATAGCTAAGGCCAGATATAAGTTCCTAAATACTGTTTTTCAACTAAAAGAAAGGGGACCCCTTAGAAAATAGATTGATTCCAGGGTTGAGTTAGGAGAATTATATGTTGAGAACTGTATGGTGCTGAAAAGTAAGAAAATGTACCCATATACATGCACAGAAAAAATAAATGAAAAATTGTAAGGTCAGAGGAGGCAACTGAAATAGCTTCCAATGCCAAACTTAAAACACACTATGCAAGAGAATAAGCGATGATACTATAGATTATAAACAAAAGAGTACAAGAGAAACCCAAAATTTATTCTGATAAAAATAAGTAAGTGAAAAATTGAAAAAATAATTTAACTAAAAAAAATGAGGGAGAAGTGACACCTTTTCTTTATGGAAGAATTGTCAATAATAAAAGTGGAATGAACGAACGAGGGAAATGAAAATGAGCAGTAGAATACTAGATGAATATTTTTTCCCAGTCAAGGTTCACCAAGGAAGCTAAAATTTATAGCCAAAAGTATAAGGAGAAACAGTTATCCTCACATGGTCTCAAAGTTTCGACTTCAAAGCATACATTAATTACAATAGAAGCCATAATAACTTTACAGTGGATAATCATGACAGCAATCATGGTCAACATCATTAATCATGGACCCCTGACAGGAAGCACCGAGAAGGGCAGATCATCTTTACAGTACCCTTTTTGTTAATACATATCCTGTGTATAATCAAGAAAAATCATCAGACAAACCAAACCTGAGAGATACTCCACCAAATAACTCTTTTGTATTTTCAAAAGTGTGAAAGTTATGAAAGGCAAGGAAAGACTGAAGAACTGTCACAGACTTGAGGAGATTAGGATTCATGACAACTAAATAAAATGTGGGATCCTAAGTTCATTCCTGGAATATAAAAAGAAAAAAAAATGAGTGGAAACTACAAAATAAGTTAATTACTATGTTTAAATAAGTTAGTTAGTAGTCTTGTACCCAAATCAATTTTTTTCTTTTGATAAATGTTCTATGGTTATATAAGATATTAGCATAGGGAGATTATGGGAGGAGAAATACAGAAAATCTGTGAGCGATTTTTGTAATTCTTCTGCACATCAAAGATTATCCCAAAATGTTAAAAAACAAAACAAAGCAAAACAAACAAACAAAAACACTTGAACTCCTTTCTACTTCTGGCTATTATGTAGCAAAGCTTCTTGAGAATATTGTCTGTGGCTTCTCCTTCTCACTCCTCACCTTACATTTTCCTTAGCACTTTGGTCTGGCTGTGGATACACTCTTTCCCTAAAACTGTCACCATCAGTTCCAAATTGGCAATGCTGATGGTTCCTTCCTTATCCTAATCTACCTCCATCTTTCAGTAGTTTGCAAAGTTGGTAGCTCCCTTCTCCTTGAAACATTATCTTATCTTGGTTTCCCTGCAAAACACATTCCTGGTTTTGTATGTGATCTACTCTGTGCCCCTTCTTCTTCTCCTGTGATGCATTCTCCTCAGTAAAATCTGAGTTTCCAAAAAATCTAGTCTTTGGTTCTCTCTGTATGTGCTCCCACTGTTCCCGTATCCATTTCCAGGACTTTAAAAGCTATATAGGTGTTTATATAGACAGCTCTGAGCTTTCCTCTTTATACCTGACAGTGACAATCTGATTGCTGGGAGGATTCTGCTTTTCTTCAACAATGAGGATAGGAAAAGGACAGAGGAGGACGTGATATTTGTGACTATATTTCTTTAATATGCACCATGTTGCCTTTTAGTTGAAGAGGAAAGATTGACTTGATTATCTCAGTATTTTCTAGAGTACATAGCCACTGTGAAATCTTAATTACAGTATCTGCCAAATCCAATAGATCTTTCACACACTAAATCCTATTATTGCTTCCTGTCACTGCATTTATAATTCAAAGAAATATAGTCTTTCTTAATATATTTAGAATCCAAACCTACTAAAAGCACAAATTTGTAAAAAGTTGTATACAATTGAGTATGTATTTTAAGGATGAGATCATTTTTATTTTATTACCCAAGTGATCATTGATAGATGTAATATAGACTGTACTGGAACCAACCCTTTAGAAAGCATCTCCTGCTTCCATAAGAAAGAAGAAATGTTACATGGTGCTATGGTTTAGCTATGATGTCCCTCCAAAACTCACTTGTAGACAACACAAGAAGGTTTTGAGGAGAAATGATTGGATTATAGTCTTGAGCCAATCAGATAATTAATTCCTGATGGGATTAACTGGATGGGAACTGGAGGCAGGTAGAAGTGGTTCATTGAGAGTGTGGCTATGGGATATATATTTTGTATCTCTCTCTCTCTCCTTCCTGATTATCATGCTAGCTGCTTCCCTCTGCCACACTCTTCCTCCAGATTTTATCAGGTAATATATGATGTAGGTATTAGTTCATGTTTCATGCTAAGATTCTCTGAGGTGAATGGGGAGGGAGATATCTCTTTTTTTCTAGATCCTGGACAACTTGGGATCCTTCTTTAAGGACCTTTGAGCAGAACTTCAAGACATAGCCTTATTGTAATGTAAAGAGTAGTTACTCATCAAGTAAATATTCAGAAATTTTCTTAATTCTTGGTGAATATTGCCTGCATAGAACATATCACCAGTAACTGCTTGCCATGTTTGGGAACTTAAGGACCAAACTAATGAACTGAGAAAGCCACACCAGTGTTGTGATCTTCTGCTCCCATTCTATTAACCTTGCTTGTACTAAGTTCTATAGTCTCTGGCTCAAAAAATCAGAATTTTGATGTGAATGTTAGACTAATGGTATAAGTTGCACCTTGATGGTACTTTATTCTTTATGCCATTCTTTCTTTTTCTACACAACATCAAAACTTTAACCAGTAATAAGGATAAAAAGCAATCAGGAATCAAGAAATTGGTGATTTCTGTACTTTTACTCCCCCCCAGGAGTTCTTGTAAAAAATAGAACATTAAAAAAATTGAAGAATAGAGAGCAGTCTCTAAATGTTGCTATTTACTTCTAATGTGTCATTAGAGTATACAGTATCTGTCACTAACATGGAATCAAATAATCAAATTTCATGGCAGACTTCCTGAGACTAATGTTTGTGTCATTTCATTTTGTAGCTGTATTGCGGGTAAGTGAAAGCCAATTTTACCAATTATATTGCCATCATTTAGTACATTGCACATAAACAACTATATCAGTGTCATCAAGTAAAGTAGTTAGCATTTGATGGGTGCATACACATGAAGGTAGAGAATCGAATATAACAATAATACATTATATAAATACACACATATCTTTGTATATGTGTGTGTGTATATATGTATATATGTGTGTGTGTGTGTGTGTGTGTGTGTGTGTACCCTAGAGATACACTCATTTTACATGATTTACTTTATATTTGAGAAACTGAGAGAAGTATGTTATATGAGTTGATATAACATCATATTGGTCAAATAATAAACACTTAGAAAAAACAAAAATAAACCATGCTATGAACTGTCTTAGTTATCCACAGAACCTCACCATAAATTTCATTAATATAAATCTCCAACTTGGTGAAATATATTTATTGCTAACCTACCAATGATCTTAGCTCTTGTCTGAATTTAATCTACCACTTGTCTTATAGGCAAAGGACTTGTATATTTTAGCAGAAAAGGATGACATTCTGAAACTAGTTTTTCATTGTTTCTTATGAATGGAGCCTAGATTTCCTTCATTAGTAAGATTATTTTCAAGTCCGCTTTCAGCTTTCACTTAAAGAGCAAGTGCTTCAAATTTAAGTGGTTTGCAGGGCAGGCACTGGAGCAATTCTGCTTACACACAATGTGCTTTGAGTGAATTGCGTTCAGTCCTAGACCACTGGAGGCAATTCAGTTGATGTAAAATTTGAATACTTTCCTTCTCCCTTTAAATGAAGTGAAACCTTATAGTTTCGTAATAGGAGAAGTGTTTTAAGTCACTGCCTGGAGAAGGAATAGTATTGACTCCTTTAGGTTTTGCTTGATTTACCATTTACAAATGTAAAGGGATCTACTCAAGCAACTCTTTGTCATCAGATTAGTTTTATCTCCATCTAGAGATACACACAAGAACTTTGGAAGGGTACAGAGTTTTAAAGTTCGGTTGAAAATGTTGGTTCTATTTCCTCACTGTCCTTAATTTAAAGGAAATAGTGAGTTTCAGGGAGCTTGAAATCACCAGCATCTATTATTTAAAAATATACACATAACAATTGCCCCTAAGATGTTGAATAGTATTAAATACTCACTGTAGTTAATTAGATACCATCTACTTATTTATTTATTTTTTCCTCTTAACTTTGACTTAACATTTATCGAGATGGGAAACCATTCCCTGCCCCTGCATTAGAGCACAGGCTATTCTGTGACATTTCTGCTCTCTGTTAATTACTAAAAAGCTCACTCTAAGTGGTAAAACACAAACTCAATTCCATGATCAGAATGCCTAATTCCATATAAATTTCAAAAAACTTATATTTTATTCAGAATTGCTGCAGTTTCCACTTGCAATAGTGTTTCCTGCTGCAGGATAGAACCTGGGGTTGGTTAGGTGGAGGCATGGGGCAGGATAGTCCTTGTTTCACAGCTCCTCAGCCATCCTGCAGGGAGTTCTGCTGTTCTGTGGCCAGACATCTGGTTGGGAGGTGGTGGAGGGGTGGGGGAGAAGTAGGGAGACTATAATCTGGCTGGCTTCCTGAACTGTGGGCCAGAGTGGTTCTTGAAGCTGCCTGGCTTTCTGGTGGGAGTCTCTATGAGTTTTACTTGATCAGTGTAAATGGATCCTATCCCATTGCAGGAATCTAATGACCCATGAGCAGTTCATTTTCTTTCAAGAACTGCAAACCACTAGGAGGCCTTATTTGATAAGGTTCTAACTTTCTCCTCAGTTGGCTTTCTCTGGTGGCTTGCCTGCAGCTGCTCCTAGGGATTTTGCTTCCACACATACTGGGGAAACAAGCTGATTTTAGTGTCAGGCAACTCTCCTCACTCTTTCCTCTGCACCATCTTGCTTATCTCTCTGCCTTTCAATTCCATTTAGGAGTCAGCTGGAGCTCAGTGTGCTCCCTCGTTGCTGAGTTCAGGGCTCAAAATCTCCTCCAAGCAGCCCAGTTGAAGGTCCTTCTTGTCTTTGGGAGTGCCACACCCTCCCTCAAGGACTTCACTCCTGACAGTAGTAGGTCGATACCCAAATCACCTTCATTCTCTTCTCTCAACTTGCATCATTTTATGTCCTTATTATCCACTTTGGGCAGATGAGAGGCTTTTCATAGTTTCTTTATAAATTCAGCAATAATCTCCCTCCATTCTAGAATTCATGTATTGATGCATGAGGCAACATTTCTAATTTAACACCCCATTACAACAATATTAATTTAAATCATGTAACACTGGTCAATGGCAACATTTTCCCCCTAAGAATTTTTATTAAACATCAAATTGGTTCATAGATTCATAGAATGTGTTTTGTTTTGAAGTTATATCTAATAAGTAAACATTAGTTTTCTTATTATAATGAAGAACTTATTAAGTCTGTGAGTAATTAGTATTTAAATTAAGTATATAATGAGTTATTTACTAATCTATATTTTATGATGTGCTTGTAAAGGTATTAATTATTTGGCTAGGTAGTGAAAAGATTAGTTGTAGTAACAGCTTGTAGAATTTCCCAATGAAAATTTAGCACTAACTTTGATTAAGATGACAAAACATCAATCACATTACTTAATTTTTAAATGGTTCATATTAAGTGTATATACCATTTAAATTCTATTAACTTTGTAAACATAGGGAAATATCTAGTAAAAAGAAATATTCCTTTGACTTCACAGTGGTGCTATGATTGTTTTTATTATTATTTAATATTCACCAAACAGCCATGCTGAGCACAGCTCTATTTTAATGTTTATCAAGTGTTTTAAAGTGTTTAAAGGGACCAATCTAGTAATATTGTATTTATAAATTCAGGATACTATTCAGCAAAATGTTTGCTGAACATTGAGCTTTGTTTTTATGTTAATTTATTATTATTATTATTATTTTTTTGGTAGAGGACTACCAGGGATTGAACTCAGGTGCACTCAGACACTGGGCCACATCCTCAGCCCTATTTAGAGACAGGATCTCACTGAGTTGCTTAGCACCTCCCTGTTGCTGAGGTTGGCTTAGAACTTACAATCCTCCTGCCTCAGTCTCCCAAGCCACTGGGATTATGGGCCTGCACCACTGTACCCAGCTTTTTTATTCTTTTAAAAGTTTGAAATATTATGAATATCATCCATTAGCTTTTTCTTTAGTTCATTGATTATTCATGATAAGAATTTTAATATTGATTACATTATAGTAATGAGCATGAATTCATGATGAACAATTCTAAAGCCAAGGACAACATATTGGATTTTAGGCTTGTAAAGATCTGTTTTATAGTACTGGGGCTGAACTCAGATGCTAACCAAGTGCTCCACCACCAAGCTTCAGCCCTGTAAAGATCATTTTAATGTCATGCAAAATTGTCTCCTGCTTTTAGCACTATACATAAGCAATTCTGTTATTGCTCTGAGGATTGTAAGACAGAGAGCACTTTTAACTAATCTAAGCCAAGTTAATATGTTGTTTTCCATTTTACTTAGGTAGCTGTGAAGGTCTTTAAATAGTAAATACAATCAAGTGACCCAAGTTTGTGTTTCCACTCTGACATTTGCAAGTTGGCTGACACCTGAATATCTGTTTCTTTGGGTGAGGCTAAAAAGCAAACATTCAGAGAAATAAAGTGATTTTTGAGAAAACTCCATTGTATACCAAGGTTATGTATTGTTTCTTTCAAACACATAGCACCATACTATCTTCCTTGAACCCCACTTTTATGTATAACTATAAAATGGCAAATAAATACAAGGGGATTCAAGCAAGGGGATCAGGGGAGGGAGGAGGAGAGGAAGAGGGCAAGCACTAGGGATTGAAATTGAAAGTTATATCAGATGCATTTATGAATACATCCAAATGAATCCCATTATTATTTGCAACTATAATACACTAATAAATATATTTTAAGAGATAACAAGATAATTTAGAGCATTCGGTCTTTTTAAATCTCAGTTTTATTTCACTCAAAATGAATGCTGTAGCTATAACAAAAAAACAAAGCAGTCCCTTAAAGACAGATAACAAAACTTTTATGTCTTCTCATTTTTCTTTGACCTAAAATTTACATCACAGTAGTTACATATTTATTTTTCTAAATCCACAGCCACTTTTATTTATACCTAAAATTTAAATTTTAGATCAATTTTTTTAAATCAAAAAATAATTTACTGAATATAAATTGCCAAAGACATAATAGCCTCTTTTTATTCACTTCCTTCCAACATACTCTGTCCTTGTGTTTATATCATTAAAAAATGGACATAGACCTCAAAAAGCATTTATATATTACAAACAGGCTTAAAGATAGAATGGAATGTAAATGCCATAGTGACTAGAAATGAAATGTACCAATAAATGGATCACATATTGGTCATATCCAGATGCAACTTGAAAGATGTTAACACAAGTCTCTGATGGTTGTCTCCAAGGAGACGGATACCAGTGTTAAGAAAACAACTTCAACAACTGCTAACTGGGGTCTCTCTAATTTGTGTCACAGATGGGATTGGCAGAAAATATTGGTGGGTGTTTTAAAAACATGACCCAGTCTTTCCCTAATTGAGGAGGTTTCTAATTGTGTAATAATTGGTTTTCACAGTTGAATGTCACAGCATTAAAGACGTTTGCCAAAGTATTAACTCTAACACCAAGGAAAGCGTACACTTTTCTCAAATGCATCTTTATACATTTTTCCAAAGTACGTTTTATAATAATGGTCACAATTATAGAAGGTCATATTAACTGAATATTGACTATGTTGCATACACTGAAATGACTGCTTATATCATTTCATTCACTCAGCAACTTATATGGTTCCATTATCCTTTTCCATGTAAGAATGAACAAATTGGGGCTTAGAGAAGTTAATTACTCATGATATCCTATATCTCATCCTGTGTATCTAACTGAAACACTCAAGACTATAAACGCTATCATATATAAACTGCCAGGTCAAAACACTGTATTATTCTTCTATGGATAAGTTTATAAGGAACCAATAAGATGAAAGATTGTAAATAATCATTACTAACAGTAAAAATATTTTAGAAATATAAAAGGTATGTGTGTGTTCATGTGCGTGTGTGTGTGTTTAAAAGAAGAAATAATTCTGGAAAGAGCTAAGTAACATTCGGTGAGTACTAAATAAATGCTTTACAACACATCATATCCTTTTCTCTTCATAATAACACTATCAAGTATATATTCTTAGCCTGATTGACAGATATGAAATCCAAGGCTTAAAGGGTGGTGTCACTTACATACTTTGGCATAGCTTTTACAAGCTATTCTAGCATTAAAACCTGGGTCTGTTTGTCTGCAGTACTTTTATTCTCAACTAGCCTAGTCAACTGTATTTCCTTAAAAGGAGAAGAACATGGATCATTACAGATGTGCTGTGGAGGACAGGGAGCAAAAAAGCTTTATAACTGCTGGCATATTTAATTCAGGAAACTGGTTTTAAATAGAAAAAAGTAAATTACAAAATCAGCTGATTTAGACCCATGAGACTTAATTTCTTAATTTGATTTTTTTAATTGCCTATCTGTACATCAAAATTACTGGAGCTGTGCTCTGTGAGGAAGTTGCCTTGTCATGGGGAATTTGTCTGAAATTTAATTCATAAAACTTTTAAGTATTTGCACAAATTACTTAAATTGTTTTTTATAGCCTACTATATCCTGCTATGCTTTCTGGCTGCATCATTAATTTGCTTAGAAATCAAATGTAAAATCCACATCCTTTCTATTACAGAAGACACTGAGCATATTTAATGCATAAATATTTTAAAACCTTGGTGTTTAAATAACATCTTTAAGGTTGACTAGGATACAGCTTGAAAATCTATGATAGATCTTGCTATTTTCTTTCTTTAATCACTATTAAACATTTATTAAAATAATTGAGTGGATTAGTTAAAACATAACTAAAATTATCCTTGCTGAATTTTAACAAGATATTTATTTTAAGGTAATAAACACATTATCTAGATTTAATTCAGGTTATAAATTTATTCTAGATGATGAATTTGATTAATTTGAGCATAAGTAAAAGAAAAATTCTAAAAATGAACGAGAGATACTTAAGTTCAGGGATAAAATGAATGGTTGTAAAAAAAGTGGGTATTTTGAAGCAGAATAGAATAAAGGCAACAAGGCAGATGCTGTGTAATCTGAGAGCCAGTGATAACTTGGTCATGGAGTCCTTGTTTAACTTGGAGAAGTGATACCAGTTTTTCCGAGTGTCAGTACTCCCATCATTGCACAAGAGTAGTACTGAACATCATAATCTCTAAACTCTGAATGAACATTTAACATCTGTAACTGGACAAAAATTGAGCAATGACATATTAAATTACTATATATTTTTTTCTGAATCTCTACTAAGTGCCCAACATGTGCTACGTAATAAAAAATGTAGAAATTTAAGATATGATCCTTGCCTTACCATTCATTCCAGGGGAAATGAATTTCCTAGAAAAGCCTGACACAGATTATGTAAAAGTATTTTTACTAAGCTTGATGCCATAAAACAAGAAATGACTTCCCTTAAAAAATGGAAATACTATAAAAAAGCAGAAATAAAATATAAACAATTGAGTATGAAAATATGCAATTAAATATTTTTGAAAGAGAAAAATATGCTCACTGAATAAAAAGGAACTAATTTTGGATTAAGTCTAGTTTAACTGAGCTGGTGAGAAAATTAATATATCAAAACCTCATACTGAAGAACTAATTCAGAAGGTAGTGCCTAAAGATACTATCATTAACATTGTACTAAAAAGCAATTAAGGGAAACAGTTTTTTCAAAGACAAAAAGTGAGTTCCCTATGAAGATAACAAAGGCCACAGCAGAGAAAATAATATCTGAAGAGTTGGAATTTAAAATCTTCCAAATGGGTATGGCCAGTTGTTTTTTAAGCATTAGGTGGATGCTATACCTAAACATAGCATAATGGCTTTTGGAATGAAACAAACAAATAAATAAATCACTAACTAAATAAAAAAAATAGTTCTAAGATAGAAAGGACAAAGTGTTTGCAGAGACCATAATTAGACTGAGAACAGAATTTTTTTTCATGTGCAACAACTGATGCTAGAAGAAAACAGTAATAGCTTCATTCTTTAAGTAAATATAGATGTTTGTAACCCATATAAACTCTGCTTAAGACAAAGTCAAAATAAAGGAAACCTTAGAAAGGCAGTACTATCTTACAGATGCTTTCTAAAAACAAAAATATTAATAAAAAGATGAACATACAAGCTCAATTTGCTAAATTAAATTAATTATTGTCTGTAAAGTGATGGGAAACAGATGACAGTAGATAAGTTTTTGAAGTAGGTCAATCTATAGCTACAAAGACAAAAAATAAGATCAGATTAGGCTCACATTTGAAAGCAGAAATTATGAATAGATAAATAAGTGAGATATTATTCTGCATATACTGTTTAGAAGATACATATATTAAAAAAAGTTATATGAAAATACCAAAAGTAACTAAAAAGATTTACAAGAGAAATACTTAAGAGTAACAACAATATATAATGACCAGATGAAGCCATGTTATTCTCAGCTAACACAGAATTTCAGCAAAAAGTACCAATGGAGATAAAAAGACACATCATACAGGAATAAAAGGAAATATTCACCAGGCACATATGATAATAAAAGAATTTGCATGTAACTCTACAAATTGATGAGAAAGAGAGAGGCTGAGGGTGGGAGAAAAAAAGTAGGAAGGAACAGTCCAGCAGTTTTGACAAACCAATTGGCTAATTTCATAGTGAGAGTGTCAGAAACTGATAAATTAAGCACACACAACAGAGGAAAAACATATGGATTTGAATAACTAACTTGGTTAATACCTAGGGAAGTAGACATATACATATTGTAGGTGCACTGTGCCCTGCCAAGTAAAAATATATATTTTTATAAGTATAAATAAAACATTCACTTAGACCTCACATTTGAAATTAGAGATTATGAATAGATAGCAACACAGTTCATGGAGAAAAGAAACACTTATGGGGTTATATAACTGGAGGCACCAGTAATCAGATTTGACCAAGGAGAGGACTACGATGTGCTTGCGGCTATTAATTCCTTAAAATCAACCATATTATGTGCAGAACAAGTTAAAACCAGGTCATCAGACTAACTCTCTAGTACCTGTTATGATTTCCATGACCTGGGTTTCCTCTTCCACCAGCTCTGATCTCCATTGAGTACCTTTTTTTTTTTAACTCTATGATTATCTTTATTTATTTTTTTGTATTGTAAGATTTTCTTTTTTTAATTAGTTGTTCAAAACATTACAAAGCTCTTGACATATCATATTTCATACATTTGATTCAAATGGATTATGAACTCCCATTTTTACCCCATATATATATTGCAGATTCACATCGGTTATACATCCACTTTTTTACATATTGCCATATTAGTGTATATTGTATTCTGCTGCCTTTCCTATCTTCTACTATCCCCCTTCTCCTCCCTTCCCTTCCACTCCCATCTTCTCTCTCTACCCCATCTACTGTAATTCATTTCTATCTCTTGTTTTTTTCCCCTTTCTCCTCACTTCCTCTTATATGTAATTTTGTATAACAATGAGGGTCTCTTTCCTTTACCATGCAATTTCCCTTCTCTCTCTCTTTCCCTCCCCCCTCTTGTCCCTGTTTAATGGTGATCTTCTTCTCATGCTTTTCCTCCCTATTCTGTTCTTAGTTGCTCTCCTTATATCAAAGATGACATTTGACATTTGTTTTTTAGGGATTGGCTAGCTTCACTTAGCATAATCTGCTCTAATGCCATCCATTTCCCTGCAAATTCCATGATCAACTATCTTATATTTGATAAAGGGGCTAAAAGCATGCAATGGAGGAAGGATAGCATCTTCAACAAATGGTGCTGGGAAAACTGGAAATCCATATGCAACAAAATGAAACTGAATCCCCTTCTCTCGCCATGCACGAACGTTAACTCAAAATGGATCAAGGAGCTTGATATCAAATCAGAGATTCTGTGTGTGATAGAAGAAAAAGTTGGCTCCGATCTACATATTGTGGGGTCGGGCTCCAAATTCCTTAATAGGACACCCATAGCACAAGAGTTAAATACAAGAATCAACAAATGGGACTTACTTAAACTAAAAAGTTTTTTCTCAGCAAGAGAAACAATGAGAGAGGAAAATAGGGAGCCTACATCCTGGAAACAATTTTTTACTCCTCACACTTCAGATAGAGCCCTAATATCCAGAATATACAAAGAACTCAAAAAATTAAACAATAAGATAACAAATAACCCAATCAACAAATGGGCCAAGGACCTGAACAGACACTTCTCAGAGGAGGACATATAATCAACAAATACATGAAAAAATGCTCACCATCTCTAGCAGTCAGAGAAATGCAAATCAAAACCACCCTAAGATACCATCTCACTCCAGTAAGATTGGCAGCCATTATGAAGTCAAATAACAACAAGTGCTGGCGAGGATGTGGGGAAAAGGGTACACTTGTACATTGCTGGTGGGGCTGCAAATTGGTGTGGCCAATTTGGAAAGCAGTATGGAGATTTCTGGGAAAGCTGGGAATGGAACCACCATTTGACCCAGCTATTCCCCTTCTTGGACTATTCCCTAAAGACCTTAAAATAGCGTATTATAGGGATACTGCTACAACGATATTCATAGCAGCACAATTTACAATAGCTAGACTGTGGAACCAACCCAGATGCCCTTCAATAGACGAGTGGATAAAAAAAAAATGTGGCATCTATACACAATGGAGTATTACTCTGCACTAAAAAATGACAAAACCATTGAGTACTTTCTGAGACATAATATGTTGACAGGAAGGAAGCCCCAGTCCACTCAGCCAGTTCATGAATGGGGAGAATAGCACAGGGTTGAAAAGTGGAAACCTTGCTGGTTTTTTTTTTTTTTTTCACTCTGAAGGAACCGATTGGTCCTTCCACCTTGTCACAAGGTAGCAGCTTCAACAGTTGTTGAAGCAGAGGTGGCTTGTCCAAGCCACAATTTTTCTCATGAAGTTGAAGTTTCAAGTCAACAAATATCACCCAGATTTCTGTCTGGGTGGACTTTGCTTTCAGTCATGCTTAGTTGCTTTTGTTTTTTCTTTCTGTTTGTTTCTTTGCCACATGGACCCCCACAGAGGAAAATATTTCATAGAAACAGAGAAAGAAGAAGAAGAGGAGGAGAAGGAGGAAGAGAAGGAGGAGGAGGAGAAGGAGGAGGAGGAGGAGGAGGAGGAGGAGGAGGAGGAGGAGGAGGAGGAGGAGGAGGAAACAAATATCCTGAAAAGCAGCAAAGAAAGCTGCAAGAGATGTGATCATATGCAATTCCAGCCTGTGTTTGAAGCCAAGCATCATTAAGCCCTTGAAGTGCATGAAACAGCCTTGCATCCTTATGACGAATTCTCCTTTTGGGTTAGCTAGTTCATGTATTTTTCTGATAGTAGCAATTGGGAGAATTCTAAACTAATTTAGATAGGTTCAAAAGGAAAAAAAGTGAATGGGGTAGACGTGGTTGGAAAGGGTCAGGAGGTAGCCAAGGGCAAAGGCACTAGCACATCTGGAAGCATCCTGACACAGCAGCACTTGGGTGTCCAGCTAGCAGCAGGAGGTCACTGAGGAAGCCTAACATGAACCCACATAAGGGAGCTGGGAAGGACACTGGAGGCTGTGATTTCTACTTTAGGAATTTTGCCCAGGGCTGGCCTGCTGAAGGTGCAAACAAATAAGCTACACATGAGAAAGACTCAGTTGCAAAGAATTTCAGAACAGAAAGAAGAAGCCTCCCTCAAGAGAAAACATGTCATATGTATATTTTTGCAATGCTTTTTCATTTCCCTGTTCCCCATGTGTTTCTTGCGTTCAATAGTCATTACTTGGGAGTTTGAATTTTTTATTGAGAGATTTCTAGTTCAGTGGCTCTCTTCTGCTTGTGAAGTCCTGTGTTGCCCTCTTGCTGCATCTCTCCACAGAAGGGCTGTCTCCCCAGTTCTGCTCCCTGACCTGCCATGACCAGCTATGACCAGCGACCAGCGCAGCCCATCAGCAGTTTCTCATCAGCATCTTATGCCTTACCAGGAAAGTAAAACCATGATTTATTTTTTCCTTAAATCAGAACCGTTGCTTCATGCCTGAGGGAAGCAGTCAGAAGGAAGGGAGGGAATTCACAGTGTTGTCTGCCTGAACTGCTCCCGATTCCTCTTTACTAGGCCAGAAAAATAAACTTGTAGGCTGCTGTCAGTGAAGTGGGTTGAGCTCCAGGCGGCTCCCAGCAAAAATTGAACTTTCATCAGAAGCAAACTTACATGGCAATTATTTCAGGTCACTGGTGTTATCATTGTACTCTTCAGTGTAAACAGACACATGGAAGTGACAGTCAGGCTAATGAAGTATTGGTTTTAGAGCATTTAAACCGCAAAAAATCCAGTATTTCTTAAGGGCAACCTGGTGATTCATGTACTGTAATTTCAAAAGATTTCCAATTAAAGGAAGTCATTGGCTTTGTTTACTCTTTCATCCCACTAAAGGAATGTTTCAGAGACTCCACACTGCAACTGACATTCTGAAACATAATTGTCAGGTTTTAAAGGCCAGTGGTATAGTTGAAAAAGAAAACTACTGACTTGGGTACTGAACTACAAGTAAACAAGTAAATTGAACTACAAATGTAGAATTGCAATGTGATTTCATTAGGGAACCAACCCACCCAGTCTTTTGTCAGAGCCTCTTATAAACCCAGCAGTATGCTAACTGCTGTCCTAGATAAAGAATGGTTTGGGTGTGATCCCTTGCCCTAAGACAGCTTAAAATCTATTTGGAAAGAGATAATTAGTACAGGTAAAGCCTTAGAGAAAAAATAAGCCAAATGTCACAGGTAACATTTCCTGAAAGCTATCTATCCGGGCTTGGCGAAAAGAGAAAGTTCCATGAGGAAGGTGACCATAAAGGAGCAATTGGAAGGAACGAGACAAAAGGAGAAAGCAGGAGACTCTGCTGAAGTGATAATGTCAATGATCTCCAAGAATGTGTCTTATGTATTCCAAAGTTTGCATCCTTGGACAAAATACTAAGGTGTCCTGAAATCGAAACCAACTGTCATTCTCAGACACATCTATCAACATTTGACATCACAGGCACCTAGTAAACAATATTGATACCTACAAAGCATTGGACTAATTTCAACTTGTCAAAGTACTAGAGAAATCAAAAACATGCATGCACCCCAGGAGCACTGACAGTTATTTATGCAAGGGTAATTATAATGATTCCTGCAAAGGACTGAAATGTTTGCATCTCCCCCAATGCATGTGTTGAAATCCTAGCCCTTGAGATGCTAGTCTTAGGAAGAGGAGTCTTTGAGAGGTAATTAGGTAGTAGGGGATTAAAATCTTTAAAAGAGAACCCAGAGAGCTTCCTCATCCCTTCCCCCATGTGAGGACACAGAAGATGGCTTACTATGAACCAGACGTGGCACTGAATCTGCCTGTACCCTGTTCTCTGGCTTTTTAGCCTTCAGAACCATGAATAACAGGATTTGATGATTTGAACCACCCGGTCTATTGCAGTTTGTTAGGGCAGCCTGAACAGATAAGACAATCTGTAAATAAATACTGGGCATCTATGTGAATGCTGGGCTAAGTACTTCATATCCATTATCTGTATTTTACACCCTGAGCTAGGCACCCTTATTAGTTTCACTTACAGACAAAAATCCTGAGGTGCCAATTGGTATCACACAGACACTGAGAAATGGAAAAGGATATAAATCTTAGCCACCTCTCAGCTCCCTGAAGGAATATCAATTAATTAGCAGGAGCTTTTAAGCTGATTTTTTTTGGGTGACATGAGCCACATGGTGAGATAGGAGGCCCCCAAGCATCCTCCTCCCTCAGACACCTGGAGTAAACACGTGGATCAGTTCTCTCCAAGAGAGAACTTTAATTCAGTAAAAAGACACCAACTCATCCAGCAACTGAGAAAACACCCATACCAAAACAGATAGGGATCCAGGCATGGTGGAGAATGTAATCTCAATGGGTCTGGAGGCTAGGCAGGAGCCAGTTCAAAGCCAGCCTCAGCAAAGGCACTAAGCAATTTAGCAAGACCTTGTCTCTAAATAAAATTTTTTAAAAAGGGGTAGGGTGGGGATGAGTGCTCCTGGACTAAATCCCCAGTACACACACACACACACACACACACACACACACACACACACACCAAACAAACAAACAAACAAACAAACAAAAAACAGGGGAAGTGAGATAAACTCATGCACTAATCCCACCCTGAGCACAGCAGTTTATTATCAGAAAGGAAATCCCAACTGCAGCAGCTGCAGGCCTGGGGCCAGCCTACCTTCCAACACTCTGGAAGCAGTTTGGCCACTAGCTTTCCCAGTAGCTCCTTGACTTCTGACCTCCAACAAGTGAGTATCTGAGAGCCTATTTAGTAAATAACGAATGAACTCCCTGAAGCTCATGGGAAGCATTCCACCTGCTTTCTTTTTTCTCTGGCTTGCTTGGGCCACAATTCCAGCTCTATATTTTCTCTGAGAGAAGGGGTTGGAAGTCTTTGTCAGCAAGAATGGGAGGAATGGGACTCTTTAGACCTCTCCCCCATCTTTTTTCAGAGATATATTTCTGCAATTCCTCATTAGAGGGAGGCTAGCACCCTCTCTGTGCTTGAAGGGCAAAACAGGCACTCCTGTACCTCCTTCTCTGGTTTGTTCCAGATGGAACTACAGACTAGAAGGCTCCCTCAGCAAAGAAGGTCCAAGACTTCTCCTGGCTTGAACAGGAGAGCGGGCACTTCTGTGGCTCCTTCCCACATTGCTACAGCCATAGTCCCAGCATTGCAATCTGTCCATGGAAAGAGGTTCCAAGCCTCTGCCATCCAAGTCAGAAGAGACAACATTCCCTGCACCCTCTTCCACAGCTTTCCTAGGCATGAAGTCCTAGGAAAGGACTTCACTGGAAGGAAGCAATATGCTTGGAAGTGGAAGTGGGCACTCCTGTGCTTTTCTCCCTGGCTTGCTTTAGCCACAACTCCAGAGCACAGTCTCTCTAGCAGAAAACTGCTAGACCCTTGCCCAGCAGAAAACTGGATACACCCCTCAACTTTGTTCCTGGCTTGCTCCAGAAATTAATAACTCCAGATGTCCAGTCTCTCCTTTGAAGTTGTTTCTGCACATAGCCAGCGTCACAGGTTTTGCAGGTTTTCACACGTGGAACTGGCTCTTGAATCTCCAGGTTGTGGGAGTGGATGGAGATTTACTTTTCTAAACCTCTAAGAACACAAAGAATAGAAAGGTAACTTTTAAACTTGCAAACATTCAGTACCTCTGTCCCGAGATTCAAAGTGTGCAGATTGGATCAAGAATGCAGGCAACTTCTTCAGACCTTTACCTTCCTGTACAGGAGACTATGTGGGTAATAACTATGGCTTTCAGTTTCTTTGTAAGGAAAGAAGCTAGAACACACCCCTAATACACCAACCTCTCCCTAAGTATACCTCAAAGGGACTGACTTCTATCTTTCTTCTTTCTTGGTGATAGCATGACTTGATACTGTCTACTTTTGCAGGGGGCAGTATAAACAAAGATGGTCAAATAGACAAGCATGGCATTCAGTGGCTCCTAGCATCTGTGGCCAGACTAATTGAGGAGGAATATTTCATACAGGAAATCAATCAAACTGGAAGAGGGGGTTCTTTCATCCAATGCATGGAAAAACAGAGAAAGTCAAGGGAAATTAAAAAAAACAAAACAGAAAAATACATTCAAAATAAGCAAGCATAATAAATCTCCAAAAACCAAGCCTAATGAAAAGGAAAAGATAATTTATCTGCCCCAGGATTCAAAAAGATAGGCATAAAGGTATTCCCTGAGGTAAGAGGTGTGACCCATAAGAAAAGTGAGAACTTCAGCAAAGAGACAGAAAATATCAGTGAGCAGTGGGACCAAGAATTGGACTAAAAAATCCAACCGAGGGGTTCAACCAAAAACTAGGTCAGGCAGAAGAAAGCATTAACAAAATGGAGCAGAAAAAAAGATTGGCAAACATAAAGACATGTCATTGAAGAGGTAATTTATTTTAATTAACAAATAATAATTGTGCATATTTAGGATGTACAATGTGATATTTTGTATATGTGATACAAAGAGTCTATCAAGCTAATTGAAACTTATTACCTCACCAAATTATTTTGTGTGTGTGTTGAGAATGTTAAAAATCTATTCTTTTAGCCATTTTGAATTATATATACATTATTACAAACTGTGGTCATCTTTCAGTTCAATAGAATTTATTCCTTTGGCCTAACTGAAATTTTGTCCATTTGGATTAACATTTTACATTTCCCCACTAATGCTTTCCCCCATCTCCAGCTCCTGTTTTCCATCATTTTACTCTCTTATGAGATTAACTTTTATGGATCCCACATATGAGATCAGACAGTATTTGTTTTTCTGTGCCTGGTTTATTTCACTTGTCATAATGTCCTCCAGTTCCATCCATGTTATCACAAATGACACAATTTCCTTCTATTTAAGGCCGTCTAGTATTCCATGTGTATATATACCACATTTTCTTTATCTATTCATTTTTTATGGGCATTTAGTAAACAGTTAACAAAGTGATAATAGTAACATTTTACCTATCAGTAATTACTTTGGATGCAAACTGATTAAAATTCTCCAATGAAAAAACATGAAGTGGCTCAGTCTATGCAAAATTAAACCTCAACCATATGCTGCTGTGGGCAGGCATAATGTAATTCATAGAGGGCTTGGGCAGAACAAAATGGCAGAGGAAGGGCAAATTCACTATACCTTTTGGAGCTAGGACATGTATCTCCTCCTGTCCTCCGACCTCACAGCTCAGTTCTTAGAAATTTGAGCTCTCATACTTCACAAGCAACTTCTCCTCTTTTTCCCTAAGTTCTTTAGTCTTGAACTAGGAGTTAGACTTGTTTCTCCCTGGTTTTAAAGCCTTCAAACTAGGACTCAATTACACCACTGGCTTTTTTATTTTTCCAGTGAGTAGATTGCTGGAGTTTTGTCAGTCTTGATTGTGTGAGCCAACTCTTATAATAAATTTTCTTTCTTTCTCTCTCTCATATATATATATGTATATGCATATTCATATATATATATGAATGATAGCTAAATTGGGATAGAGATATAGATAGGTAGGTAGATAGATGATAGATAGGTATATATATGTATATATATGTATATATATCATATATCTATATAGACTTGCAAGAGCACTAATCTCACTCATGAGAAATTATGAGCTAAATATTTGATCTAAGTACATCCAAAATGTCCACCTCCGAATGTCAACACACTGGGATTAGGATTTCAATATGATTTTTAGGGGGATGCAAATATTTATTCATTGCAGTTTGATAAAAACTGGTACAGAGACTCTGTTTCTGTAAGTGTAATATGAGTAGAAAAATTATGAG
Organism: Ictidomys tridecemlineatus; assembly: GCF_052094955.1. Lineage (NCBI taxonomy): Eukaryota > Metazoa > Chordata > Mammalia > Rodentia > Sciuridae > Ictidomys > Ictidomys tridecemlineatus. The sequence goes on along the minus strand of NC_135488.1, from coordinate 20,419,016 downwards.
TGTTAAAGGTAATGCAAAAGTAAGTTAACCACAGAATCGTATTGTAGTATAGAGAATATCTGCTGTTCCTGTCTGTCCATCATATATTCATTCTTTTTCTGGTATGACCACCACTGCTTTTTCTTGAGAAGTACTTTCTCCTGAATGTTTCTGGGCTGCTGACAAGGAGTGTGTGTAGGATCCAGACATGGTCAATTAGAGCTTTTCTTTCTTCAGGACACAGAAGTATGTTCAGGGCATAAATGGCATCATTTGCTGGGTGGATTGGGTAAAGCTAAATGGACACCAACTATTACCCCAATGAGACCACATTACAAGTACTTTCTACAACTACTGAGAAAGAAAGTCTGGCTTTTATTTGCTGGGTTCTTGAGCTGAGTGACAGAAGGGAAAATCTGCTTCAGAGTGGAAGTGATGCAGAGATATAAAGAGAAGTGAAGCTTTGATGATACTGAGTCTAGATCAGTTTAAAACCTATACTTTTTAATGACATTAGTAATCCTCCCATTCCCCTTCCTCTGGTTCTTTTTTATAGCTCATTTTAGTTTGTGCTAGGTTTCTGTTATATCTACAATAATATCCAGCATTAAGGCAGAAATGATGCTAGGCATTAAAATTAGTACCACAATAGAAGAGATAATTTCTTTTCCCAAAAGGACCATGCAATTGACCATTTCCATAGTAATCAATTACTACATTGAATTAAACAAGAAAATAATTTATAGTAAAATATGCCCCAAGTTACCCATTTGAGCATAGAGGGTATATATTTTCCAAGTTGCCTGGATCTTTAAATTCAAATAAACTCATGCTTGATTCCTAATAAAATGTTTCCATCTGAAACCTTCTGTTTAGAGTCCCCTCTAGCTGTAAAATTCTATGAATCTGTAATCTTAATTTCTTCTGTATAACATATCTTAATCACTTTAAAAATAATTGATACTGGCTCTGTGGATTTAATTGCTAGGTTATGCATAGTGAGGTCCAGCTTATTGTTTTACTTGATTAAGTAGTACATGAAGTTAAAGGATTTTTTAAAAATATCTTTTCCTTTTAATGACTTCTGCATCCTTAGTTTCCTTGAAGAGAATGTTACTAATCCTCCAAAAATTTTATATAGTTTCATATTACTCTAGGCACTGACTTTGGGGAAGATTTCTACATGAAGAACCTGATAATACTTCTCAATATGTGGTAATCTCAGTTTTTGAAACTATTACAGAAAAGTTGATATTTTAGAACAATGAACTAAAGTGATGCAATGACAGTCAATTATATTTAAAGAATTGCTTTGGGTGAGTAAATACTTAACACATTTGTGCATGGTTCAATCTTCTGTGAATGTTGACACAAAGAAATCAAATAATGTGCTACAATATTTGACCCTTTGTTTAATGAAAGCAGAAAATGTCTATCAGTATAAATAAGAGAACACCTGGTGAATATAGGGTAAAATAGGGTGCTGAAGTAAAATGAAAAAAAAAATGTTTTCCAAGGCAGAAACAAGTAGATTTCTTTTAATTCTCATTTCTTTACAGCTTTTATCTTTCTGTCTCCATCCCATTGGTACTTTGTGCAGGCTTTCAGTATCACTGTATGGGTTGCTTTAATAGCCTGTTAATGAATCCCAGTACTGCAGCCTTTATTCCCTCCGAGCGAATCTCACATTGCCCCTGATCTTCCCCAGCGTGAAGCTAATCATATCACCAAGCACTCTTCGGGTACAGTTTAAACTCCTTTGCATGAGAGGCAAGGTAGTAATAATCTATTGGCTGTGAGCTCTCCAAATTCACTTCATTATTTGCCACTCTCCCTGCCTTATGTTTTAGGGTACAACTATACCAGAGTAAAAATAGAGTTATCCAACTAGACTGAGAGTTTTCACGCATGTTTCTCTTTCTGCCTGCAAGGTTCTTCCAACTCTTCACTTGTGCAATCTCAGCTCATCCTGTATGACTCAGTTTAGGAGTGTTATGATTTTAATCTGGAATGTCATCCAAAATCTCTAAGTCAGAGAGAGAGTTTGGGGGTAATGACTGGATCATGAGAATTCTGACCTCATCAGTGGACTGATAGCTGAATGGACTACTGTTTGGTGGAATCTAGTTGAAGGAAGTAGGTCACTGGGGGCACGACCTGGAAGGGTTTATTTTCTCCAATATCCCTTCCTTTGTCTTTCACTCTGCTTCTCCACTGTCATGAGCAGAGAGCTTTTCTTTGATACTCTGTCTGCTGTGATGTTCTGCCTCACCTCAGGCTGAAAAGAATGAACCCACTGACCATGAAAGCTCTGAAAACATGAGCCAAAATAAATTCTTCCTCCTCTGAGTTGTTCTTGTCAGGTATTTTGGTCAGAGCAGTGAAAAGTTGGCTAATACCGTGTGTGTGGCTTTTGATGGAAATTTCCCACTTATCCTGCTGTCTTAATCCAGTTTTGGCTGCCATAACAGAATACCTGAGATGGGGTAATCAATAAACAGCATACATTTATTTGGCATATGATTATGGAGGCTGGGAAGTCCAAGAATAGAGAGCAGCATCTGGTGAGGGGCTTCATATTTCACCAAACATGACAGAAGGTACCACATGGTAAAAGTGCACACGCCTTTATAACTAATCCCACAATAACCACTTTAATCCATTTACAAAAGAGGTGGCCTTGTGACCTACAAACCTCTTAAAAGTCCCACCTCTTGGTAGCATCACAATCTCAATTATATTTCAATGTGAAATGCCCCAAACAGATGATTTGCATCTTGAGTGTTCCCTTACTGACCTCAATCATAAATTTATCATGCTCTGTCATATTCTTTTCTTGGTTTCCTCCATGATTTGACCACATGACTATATAATATGTATATTACATGTGTTACTTTAGGTGTTTAACAATCATTAGCTAAACTTATGAATAAATGAGTAATTTGATATTAACAAATGGTTCAAAGAACAAAAATGGGACTCAATAGTTTTCATCCCACCATAAGAGAATACATAATTCAAGACAAAAGTCAAGGACAATTCTAGTATTGATACATCTTCAGAAACATTTACCATTTAGAGAAGTTCAGAAGAAGAATACTCTGTTCCTAAAAGTAGAACTAGTGACACTTCATCAGCAGAGCAGTTGTTTTGAAAATGGCTTAGAATATGAACACAATAGCAGGGAGAATAATCATATTTTTCTGACATTTTAAAATGTTATGTGGTGTTTTTGTCAGACTAAGCACAAATGAATAATAATTTAAGTTAGGTAAAAGAAATTCAAGTAAAATGCTATTGTAGCTTGTACTTACTCCGTAAGGAACCATATTGACTATGTACCCTGTAATTCTGTAAATACAAGAACTTGTATTGATTTGCTTGTTTGTTCCAATTACATTAAAGTTTAGGTTATACAATAGATAGCTCTGGGTTGGGTACTTATTTCTAGTTTCCTAAAGGAAGGTATGATATGGTGTTAGTTTTCAGGTTTCTAGGTAACAAGGTAGTTAAGTAGCTCCATGCTTAACTCAAGGAATAAAGTATACAAAACCTAATCCTACAATAATTGAGGTTAGGAAGAGGAAACAATCTAGATCAGAAAGCTGGTCGCAGAGGTAAATCTTTTTGGTTATTGTATTGACCACAACAATCATGGATTCATTTTTTAACTGTTCTATTTTCTTTGACTCTATTAGAAATAACCCAATATTAGGTTCTATATCCTTCTTTCTGGGACTACCATTGAGATATATTTCTTTATGTTTCTTGTGGACTCTTTGTATACCAATAGTGATTATGCTGAATGGCCAGTATTTCCATTTGGCAGAAAAAAAAATAATCTCATGTGGCCTTCAGTTTACTCAGTGTATTTTTTTAACCTGTAAGATATATGTAACACATGTAATTGTTTTGTTTAATTAGTAATTTAATTGTTTTTTAGGGCTTCCTCTTGCATATTATATTAACCATAATCTGCTTATCTAAGCCATGTGTACTCTATCGTTATTTTTTTCACCTCCTGTCCTGCTAATAAATGCACTTGCCCTGTATATTTCTAATCTCTCAGAACCACTTTTCCATCCCAGCTTCTCCTGTTGATCTCATTCACATTGCTTACCATGTTCTGCCTTTGCACCTTTACACATATTATTTATTCTTATACCTAGAATATACTCACTACACATTCTACTTCAAATAGATAACCTTCCTCAAAACTTGAATTGAAATTTACCTGGAGAAGTCTGATTCATCTTATCAAAAATCATTTTCCCCCTGCCATATCTCTCCATGCTCTGACAACCCAGGAACTCATTTTGTGCTATGTTGATGTGCACTTGCTGATATGAAAATTGGTAAGTCTTCTTAAGTCATTTCCTGTTTATTTATCATCCCAATGTACCTTTTTTTGGGGGGGGGTTGTTTTGTTTTAACAGTTTTAGGGTCCTAGCTTCTAAGTCCTTAGCATCTGTAGTCCTCAGAGTACTTGAAATATTATGGTGTTTTATAAATCCTTACTTTTAGCCATTTTGTTCTGCATATGTTATTTAATGTATAAAATGAATTTAAAAAAACAACAAAAACCTCCTCTGAGTTATATTTCTTCTATACCTTCACATTATGGAGGATAAGTTAAAATTAAACATTAGTTATACATTATTATGATGAACAACAAAACTTTTGTCCATGTTTTCAAAAACTATATAACTAAAGAAGAATATCTTATGCTTTAAAAGTTTCTTTCGGTCCTTGATTCTTTCTCTCATTGTATTATTGAAACTCAGATGAAGCTGTAAGAGCTTGAGTCTTGTTTTGCTTACTCTCCTGTGAAATAAGCCAGCATTACAGTTATAAAATTTTCCTACCATTAATAATAGATAAGAATTTTATCAGAAAATACATCATTGGGACTAAGAAAAAGTTTAAACTCCCACTGAATATAAGAGATAGAGAGTTATAATTAATAGAAAAATCAATCTCCCTCCAGAGAGAGACACACCTACAGTGCACAAGGTCCTATTGTTGACCTTTCGGATATTCCTTTCCAATTCTCCTTCCTTTCTCTCTCTAAGCTATCATCTCAGTTTCTGTCAGTGGTTCACTGGCTTACAAAAGATACCCACAGAGCTGAAAAGCAGCTCAGTCTTTTTCTTCAGACCAATTGTGTCATTTAACTGCAGTTCCCCATGTTCTAAGCCTAGAAAGCTTTACATGTCACTCAGGAACATTTGCTAACTGCACTGGTATTTGCTAGTGCCATTTTGCTTCCCTGCAGATTTTATCTGACATCAGGTATTGAAGACATGAGTTGGGGACAGGGATAATATCTTTGAAAGTTCCTCAGAGTTGAGTCCTCAGACTTACTGTCTTCACATCTTACATCTACAGAGCACCCGTTACAATATAAAACTTGTCTACAGTAATCACCATTATGGGGGGAAATATACTTTCTCAATTAAGCACAGAAGATTATCTTGGGTATAAGGAAAATGTTAGAGCTGATAAATCTGAGAGATACATGCAAATTCAATAAATTGAATCAGGTGTCTACCTTTGTCACCAACTGCTCTATCACTGTGAGAAATTATCTTGACTTGTCATCATCCAAATGCATTCTCAAATGGCTCAGAACATAAGTCCTACTTGTTTTTTAAGTTTTTTTTTGGTAGGGAGAGGTAGTTCAAATAAAATACTGAATTTGAAATATTGGAAAACCATATTTTGAGAGATAGACATGTATGTACACTGAGCCTTACATGTGAAAGAAGTATGGATACACTTCTATTTTTATTATTTATGTTAAAATGACAGGGTGAATTTTAATATGTTCAGCAATATTAAGGTATAGAAGATGAATTATGCAAAAACATCTTGTGGATTCCTTATTTATTTCTTAAGACAAATATATGAGGCTAATATTGATAAAGGTCACAATGTAAGGAAAGGATTATTTATATTTGTGAATGAACAATGACATACAAATTAGAGCACTGCTTATAAAATTTTGTTTATTTGCTAGTAGGAATCATTCCAATAATAGTCTAGTCACCAAGTAACTGTAATAACTATTGATGTTGTTTCAACTAGATCAATACCACATTGTCAAGCAGACTTTCAGTTTTTCTACATGCAGCAGATAAAAAAAGTAGTAACTGCTGAGTGGAAATGTTACTAAGCTCTTTTAACTAAGTAGTCATTTATACAATATTTCCAAGTAAAGCATGCCATTCCCAGACATTCAATTAATAGACTTCTGTTTGTTACACTTACCTTGGACTGAGTTGTTACTGAGTAAAAAATTAATCTACTTTTATAACCAGTTTATTGCTTATGGCTTGGAATATTACAGTTATACTACATTAGTATGTTTTAGACACAGATAATAAAGAAATACTCTTTCCCCCTCTTCCCTTCCTGTCTTTTGGGTCTTTAGTAGTTTTCCAGGTTGTGAAGAGGGGACAAAAGTGTCTGGCATTGGAAATACTCCATTGGCAATACTCCATGGTAATACTCCAATGGCAATACTCCATTCACTGTGGTAGTCACTTTTATATATCAAAATGACAAACATTTATTAAAATGTTTAATTCTACCAAGTTCAAAGTCACTGCAAATTATTTGCATTGATAAAGTGATTAGATTTAATATCATAGGGTCTGTGATACTTATTTCTATGCACTTTCCTTTATGACTCACATTTGTTTCTTAATATTGAATCTATGGGGGGAAAGTGTGAAAATTGCATCTATGGTAGAAAAATCCTTGACAAGTAAATTCTCAATCAACATGTCATTCTAAGGACAATGCATGGTCAAAAATTTATGCTTTAGGAAACAAGAGCAAAAGAGTACAAGAATTACTGTCATGTCCAAGAAAATATGGAGGGACACATTTCATTCATTTCCATGGGGTGGTAAAACTTAGAAATATAATTTTTGTGCTTTTAGAACTGGCTATTAAAATATGATGATTATGGTAATGTAAGAACAAAACAATGTATGTTTAAAGATAATATTTTGTAAACTTACAAAAAAAACTTCATGAATCTTATGCCTTTTGTTTCCTGAAATATTTATAGCAATAGAGTTATATCAATCTAGATCCTCCATCTTGATTTGAATAGAAGCATTTATTTTAAACTAATAGACTAAGGAAACTCAGCATGTGGATCAACTGTAGAGCTTCATAGAACCAGGAAATCATATTTGAGATAAAATCTGTAGGCAGTTTGTGTGTTTCTGGGTTTCTATTTGTAGTAGCAAATAAGAGGAAACCACAGGTTGTCTGTCACTTAAGCAGGTGACACTATAAGCTGACAAGAAAATCATAGTACTCAGCTGGATAATAAATTCAATGGAAATACTCCATTCACTGAAGCATTTTATATTTCTTTCCATGCACAGCTTCATCCAAACCTGTATTACTAATACAGCTACCCATGAAATAATGCTCACCATTCCACAAGATATATTTCACCATATTATTTTATAGAAATTCCTTATAATTACACTAAATATCATGTTGTGTTTAACAAAGAACACATATCATTCAGTGGTAACATTCTATATTCTATGAAAGAAATGTTATATTAATATACCATCTTTCTTGCCACAAAATAAAATACAACTTTATAAAATGTGTTAGTGATTTTATGCACTGAACTCTGGACCAGAAAATTTTCATTTAATAGTTTATAGTAATACTACAAAATGATTCATTATTTCAAATAAAATCGACCACAACCACCTGAATTTGAAGGAAGAGGAGAAAATATAGACAGTAGAAGATCAAGAGGCAGTTCAAAAACCCAATGGTTGGGGTTAGTATTCAGAAAGGTTAATGCAAAGAGATATATCTTTATTTTCTTTTTAGTAATTAGAAAACTAAGCTTAAGGTGGTTCACTGAATGAGTGAAAAATTAATTTCGGGAGAGAAAGATATGCACACATGCCTAAAAACTCATTTGTTTTAAAGAAAACAAGATACATGTTTATTCTTATATACTTTTTAGTATGGCTCATATACTGTATCATAATTCAGCCCTTATAAGTGAACATATTGAAGGAATAATTGTGCCCATACAAAAAATTTTAACCTCCTCTTGATTTCATGGTTATAAGGATAAAATCATACAATCATTTACTCTTGAGCATAATTCATTTTGTGTTTTTGCAACACCAATAATAATTGTACTTAATAGAGAAAGAAAGTAAAATGTACTCTAGGAAATTCTAACAGTAGATACCTAACAGTGTGAAAAGCATTCATGTATTGGTCACTGAATAGGTATTTACTAATTATGTACTGTAGTCCAGGCATTATGATAAATATCAGGTTGAATGACATAGGAACATTTAGAGAGGTGAATGCAAATAAATAATTAAAATGTAATATGATTACTAAAAAGGAAAGTCCTATCATTTCAATAAATGCAGGAGAAAATATTTAAAAATTCATATCCCTTCATAAAATAATTTATTACAAACTAGGAATAAAAAAGTACTTCTTTAACATAATAAATAATCTAGTAAATGCCTCCAGCCCACATCATACTTAATAATAAAATGCTCAATGATTTTCTTTTAATAAGAAGAAAAGGGCAAGGATAAGAGGAACAATTAAAGAATATTCACACTATCTTGGTAGTTCTAGCTAGTGCAATAAGGCAAGAAAAAGAAATAAAAACACATATTGGAAAGAACAAAATAAAACTATTTGCAGGCTCTATATGTTCATATATATTCATTATCTGTGCTGCATATTTCCAGTTCCTTTTGTTGAAATATGATTATCAAGTCATGCAAACTTGTGGAGGAAGGGATTTCCATTTTGTAAAAAAAGAATAAAAATTCAGAGAGATAATGTAATATAGTAAACCAACAAACCTGGTGCTAGAGCCTAGAATAGATTTTTCTTTTGAGTGTTTGTCTTGAGATGTTGTTTCTCCTGTGGTCCTTTAAATAGTGACAAATAAACTGATACATAAATCAAATCACAATACATTTTAGGTTTTTCTTTCCACACTTATCTTTCAAAAATAACTATAAAAGTGGATATTTTTGTTGGTAAAAGTATTGCAGTTTTAAAATAATATCATCAGTGTTATGAATGTTGAACAATATAATAATTACTAAAAATTAGTATTCTCTTCATAGTTATTAATAAAAATTTTTTATGCAGTGCTTTTGGAGGCCTCAAATGGAGGATTTTATCTTTCACTGATATTAAAACAAATATCTTAAGTCTGATATTAAAAAGATCACAAGCATTACTGGGAAAAGCTAAACAAAATCAAGAATAAGCTCTACTTCTCTTTCTGTCTTTTTCTATTCCTTCCTAGAAACTAAATTCCACATTTTAAGAATACCTTGGATAGATAAAATTTCATGAGGGAATTTCTGTGTTCCCATGATAATTAAAGGTTTCCACTCCTGAGCCAGAATAACAGGTTGGTCTGTGCCTTGACACACGAGAGCACGTAGCATTGCTCAAATATTTTACCGTTAGTTTTCTTCTCTTGTTGCTGTGTGTGTGTGTGTGTGTGTGTGTGTGTGTGTGTGTGTGTGTGTGTCCGCACGGGCGCACACACATGCACGTGCTGGAGATAGAACCTAGGGCTTTGAGCATGCTAGACAAGTGCTGTATCACTGAACTACAGTGCCAGCTAGCATTACTTTTCTTATTTCTAAAACAGGTAGAAGTTGTTGACCCAGAAAATATCTTTATGGATATGAGACCATATCCATAAAGAGCCTGGTACAGTACTGGACACAAAGTAAAATCTCACAATATTTTATATGTTACTTCTCCTCTTTTAATGGTCAACACACAAATAGTAAGTTATGCAAATTAAGATATGAATGTAGGTCTGTTCTTACATGTCTTTGTAAATAGAATTTCTGACTTTCATCTAAATTAAAATCCTTAAACACTCTTATTTGTGAGTATGAGATTCATCTTCCATATAAGTATTTATTAATTTTTTCAACAATATAAACACTTTTAATTTAATTGATGCTTACAATAGCATTCAGTTTTCAAATCTGCAAGGATGACTATGCTCTTTGGATGTTTTGAATTGCATAACTTCAGTAACTTTGATTTCTGTGCTGTTAAAAGTAAGGGGTTATAATTTCTACATCTTAAATGTGAGTTTCTGATTTATAGTTTTTACCCTTACAAAGTTCACAAATTCTAATAGTGTAAATCATGTGTACTGTTTTCATTGTTCTGGAGCCCTAATTACAATTATTAAATTCCATGAATTTGTATCAATTCCTGGCTGGTCCCCTGATTGCAAGTTGGTAACCACACCTCTCTGAGTGCTGTTGCAGCCTCCAGCTGAGGATGTCTCTAGAAATGACTCGGGTTCTTCATCATACTTGCCTTCTTCCCCAGCTCTGTTTCTCTCATATTCTTGTCCTGTTCACTGTTCTTTTTTTGCATATTAGACCTCTCCCTAGCTCATTATGGACAGAAATTGAATTAGTTTCCTGATTTTGTCTGATCTCACAAATTGATTTTCCTTCACTCAGTATATGCTTTGTATTTCCCAAATTGATTTTCACTCAATTGTCTGTTCACATTTGTATTGATGATCTCTTACCCTCAGCCTCAGTTCTTCTACTCCTTCTTGGTCAAAGAATGCACTGTTGTTTTTGTTTGTTTGTTTGTTTGTTTTTAATACCAAGGATTGAACTCAGGGGCACTTGACCACTGAACCACATTCTTAGACCTATTTTGTTTTTTTAATTTAGAGACAGTTCTCACTGAGTTGCTTAGTCCCTTGCTATTGCTGAGGCTGGCCTTGAACTCCAGTCCCTCCTGCCTTAGCCTCCTGAGCCTCTGGGATTATTGATGTGTGCCACTGCATCTGGCAAAGATTTTGCTTTCTTTTTGGAATTCCTATAGTTTATAAAGAGTGTATTTTAAAGCATTTAAGATCAGAAAGCTGTACATGTCACTATGTCAGTTAAGTCAAGTGATATCTTTCAAAGTCCTCTTAGCCTTTGTCTCCTCCTTCAAGTAAATGGATATCATGAAGATGATCAAAGGCAGAAAGAAACATATATGAATAACACTACTGGGGAAAATAATTATAACTGGTACTACTATGCTTTTTTTTTTAAACTAGAGTCTGTACTGATTACTTCTATAATGGCCTCAGCTTTATGGACTCTGATATATTGTCAATTATACAAATATGACCATCTTAACAAAACACGTAGAAAGAAATTTTCCCTGCTTTTACAGATTGTATAATAAATGTAATAGCATAATAAAATAAACTTTAAAAAAAACTTAGCTTTCATGATGCAATGAAAATTCTTTAAAGACATAAAAATTCAGTGTGTGTTTTAGATCACATTCATTGAAAACCTAAAATAAGTTTTGTCTCATAGAGTTATCTCCATATCCCTCAATTAAAATATTTAACACCATAAAATTGTGGTCCATTTAACATGAAATTTTAACTTTTTAAAATCAAGTATTATTTGGAACTCCAAGAAAGCTTTTTGTAAAAAAAAAAAAAAAGTCTTTAAAATGAAAGAGTAAATATTGGCATTATTTCCCTATTGGAAATGCAATAGAAAATTATAAAGCAGTGGTAATTTAATATTTATTTTGTATCAATACACATTCACATTTGCTTTTTAAATTAGTCCTATTAATATCTATTAGTATTTTTGAAATCCAGACTCAAATATAATATGATCATCTTTCTTCAGTTAAAAAACATAATATAGTAATTTGCAGTTACACAACCTATTGTGGTGAATATTACAGGACAGGTTAGGGGCTGTGTAGGAGGAAAAGGAAAGGAGCAGAGTGGCAGGGCTGTTATTCTTATACACTCTGTTACCATTCTCCACCAAAATCTTCGAAACAAAACTGAATGGCACCAGGTGTGGTGGCACATGCCTGTAATCCCAGCAGCTCAGGAGGCTGAGACAGGAGGATCACAAGTTAAACCAACCTCAGCAATGGCAAGGTGCTAAGGAATTCAGTGAGACCCTGTCTTTAAATAAAATACAAAATAGGGCTGGAGATGTGGCTCAGTTGTCAAGTCCCTCTCAGTTCAGTTCCCTGTACCACCCCGCCCCCCTGAAAAAACAAACAAACAAACAAACAAACAACCTGAATGGCCCTGTTGATGGAAGGCATTTCTATGGAACTCACATTTGTAGTATAAATCTGGGAAGCAAAAATTGAGTTGATGAGAGGAATGAAGATTGGAGTTTTTTTTGTATGTGGGATTTCACGCTCATCAGTTACTGTATCAAATAACAAAGACCCATGAATTCAACTATTCTTCTGCTCTCAAGATGTCTTTATGTTATTGCTCCCTCTTCTGTTTTGGAAGGACTCCCTGAAGGACCACTTCTAATTACTGCAGACATTACAAGATTTATTTTGAATGGTATATATTCACTTGTGACCCATAATTTAGTTTCCTCACCTGTGACTTCTTTGAATTTCACTTGAACTTAAGGGCTTTAAGACATAATTACCATGACAATCTAATGTGAAAATCTAATCACAATAAGCCTCCCAAGACATCTGAAACTGAGGGTATGAGCTGATCATTAGAGTACGCAGACAGTGACTCTAACTCAAACCCTATCCTGGATGCCAGCAAAATCTAATGATGTGCCCCTATTATTTCACATGCATGGAATTGATAATTTAAGTAATTAAATGTCAAGATATAAGACTTTTCATCTTATTAGTGCTGGGGATCAAACCTAGACCACACATGTTGCACAAATGCTTTACCAACTGAACCACATTCCTGAGTTTAAGATTTAAAGTATTTATGTACAAAAATCATTTATAAAATTGGTTTGAGCCAAGGAGTAACGTCTCCATGCTATCTTGAGATTCTAGTAAAAAACTGCATTCACTTGAGGTGTGGTGATTTGGTTTGACCTCTTTAATGAGCGGAGGAAGTGAGCACTGGGGGCACAGGGTGATTCTACTGCAGGTGTCTAATTGGTTGCAAAACAGGTCTCATTAAGATACACCATGGGCTGCAGGACTAAAACATACACACAAGCACATGCAGGAGCAACCTTGGAATGCTGAGCAACATAAGTGTGTTGGTGAAAGGCAAATGTCAATGGCTACTGATATTCTACTCTAATGACACAAGGATAACCAGGTGAACATTGTTATTTTATAATCTTAATGGAAAATGAATGCCATAAAGCAGGAATTCAACATCAGCTAAAATTCTGTTAACATGAAACAGGTTGAAAGATGAGGATAGAACTGTCCAGTCTGAATTAAGCAACAATTTTTTCCCTTTTATTGTTAAAACAAAATCATAAAAAATAGCTGGTTGTCCAATTGTTCACAGAAATGTATGGCGTAATGTGGTTTTCCCACATGACTGTACTTCAAATATTGAATCCAGTTTTTCCTTTTTCATGAAGCCTTCCAAAACCTGGTGTAAAATTTTAATTCCTCAGACCTGTATAATTCCCCTTCCTCTTGGCTGCTTTCTCTATCTACAGCACTTATCATAGTCTGTACTTTCCAGCACTCATTACTATACATTTTTTGTTTCTTACTCCTTTAAAGGCAAGATTTTTCTGTATCTTGTTCCCCCAATGTACCTAGAACAGTGCTAGAAAAAAAGCAGGAGTTAAATAAATTCTTTTAAATAATTGGAAGAGATCATTACATAACTATGAAAACTGTCACAACTTCCAAAAGAGTTTCTTGGTGAATATTTAACAATGCAATAATTGGATACCAAGGACAATAAAATGAAGATTTTGGGACAGAAGAAGTTTATCAAGTACTATATATAAAGGAAGAGATGATCTTGGGATTGAAAATGGCAACTAAGAAAGGAGGGGGAAATTTTTAAAAAATGAAGATTGCCTTGCAAAAAGGAGAGAAGTTTAATTACATGCCTTGAGGTTTTAATACTCTTGAATATGATGTGAGTAATGATCCTGTATCCTGGCTTAAACGCTCTCTCTGAAACACCTATGATACTCAGTTATTAAAGAGTAAGATTCTTTAAGAACAATCATTCTAGACATAAAATCTCAACAATGCCAGTAAGCCCAGGAATAAAGCTTGACATTTTTTAAAAAATATATTTCCATTTGTTTATTTTGCTGTCAAAAATTGTTTCCATTTTTTAACCTCCCATTGGCTGTTAGCAAGAAAAGATTGGTGAACCACATTCTGATGGAGTAATCTCAAACTTGACTGCAGATTGAAGTGATCTGAGGAGTTTCTAAAAGTGTGTAACTAGTTAAATGAGACACAGGCATAGGGATTTTTAAAAAGTACCTATCTTGATTCCAATATGCAGTGAAATTTGACAAATTTGAAAATTCCACATTGACTGACTTACTGCAAGGTTTGTCAATCTTTGAAACTTTCCTTTTACCGAAAAATCTTTCAGACCCAGCAGCTCTTTCAGACGCAGCAGCTTATTATTACCTGCTATGGATCTATCTACCCAAGACTGAGGCTGCATGAGTAAGCATCAGCAGTGTGTCTCTAACTTTGCCATACTTTACAATAACAAGGTGAATTTTACAAGTAGACTCCTTGCCCCCTTCTTGGACTTTCTAATTCATTAAGTCTGGGATGGAGCCTGAAATTTTTCAATTTAATAAACTTTTAGGTGATTTGTTTGCAAACTAAAATTTGAGTGGCTGCTTTAGAGAAGAGGAATTTGGGGGTACACCTCTTCAGACTTGTTGGGTTATCCCGGAAGGAAATCCAATGGTCCCACCCTTACTTCCTTCTTTTTCTGGATCATCCTAAACCTTAGCTACTGATTTTTACAAATGTAAAAGAGATCAAAACCTCCAAGGACGGGGTTGTAAAATGCTTTGAAAGATCTATAGCCTGGAAGAGTTCCTTATATATAAACCATAGAGCTATTCCCATGTCAGTTACATGCACATGTGTGTTGGGTCTTCAACTTTCTGTGGTATGTTTCTTATTGCTTAGAGGGAAACAGTCTTGTTTCAATAATTTGATTCATGAATGCTTCTCCATACACTTCACAAATATAGCATAGTTAGTATTTATCCATCTTGTGAAATTTTGAGCTGTTTGGAACATAGCCTACCATTTTCATCTTCAATGC
Organism: Ictidomys tridecemlineatus; assembly: GCF_052094955.1. Lineage (NCBI taxonomy): Eukaryota > Metazoa > Chordata > Mammalia > Rodentia > Sciuridae > Ictidomys > Ictidomys tridecemlineatus. The sequence goes on along the minus strand of NC_135488.1, from coordinate 20,403,916 downwards.
CTTGCAGAGAAGAACACAGTCCCATAAACAGTCCAGGAGTTTTCCCCCAATGAATTCATATTGCATTTATCTCCTGGAGAACACTGCTACATTCTTAAATGATGAACCAATTTCAGAATGCCATATAATATATATATTATTTCTTGGCTCTCATATAATTTAAAAAACTTAATTAAAAAAATCTTGTATATTTACAAGTGTGGAACTATGATTTCACTGTACTTGCAACTAACTTTCTCTACTTTTAGTAACAGTGATACAACAACAAACTCCACTAATTTCTTAGGTGCCTTGTAACTATTGATAGAACAATCTAGCGTTTTTAAATTCAGAGCTATTTTAATTTTCTTCATGGCAACTTCTCTATGACTGCATTTTGTTGGTTTTGTATTCTTTGTGACTTCTTTTTACATTCAAAAATTCAGATATTTAAGTAACTGGGGTTATTTAATATAAATTCATCCATCTACATTAAGTTTTAGTGGAACCTAAATGACAGCCACTCTTGACTAAGTTCCCTGATCCCAATAAGAGACAAGGATTTCAAAAATTGTGTAAAGAAGTAGAGCCTCGTGCAGAGATGAAATAGGAAGATCTGAACCTCATGGTTTGTTTGAGTGCAATTCTGATTTTTTCTGTAGCTGCAACCTGGACCTTGTCTTGTATATTTTTCAAATATATATCTTTTCCATTATTCTCCAAAAGATGACCCTACAGACCTGTACACAAAATGCTTTTATGTAGCTGTGTTGGCCAAGTGATCACTTAGGTCACACATATTTAAAGTACAAGTTGGCATGAATCATCTCTGGAGGGAATTCAAGAATAAAATCAGTGAGGGGAGCAAAAGGAAATCATTTTTGAACTTTATAGCTTTTTCCAAATTTATGAGCAGTTTTAGAAATACATCCGAAGAACCACTTCAAAAGTGCTGAGCCCTTTTGAGGGTTAGTAAAGGTGCACATATTTGTCAAATGAAAAAAAAAAGTTTTCACCTTTCCTTTAATTGTACTTTGTTGCTGAGTTAGGGGAGTCAGTAGCTTGAAAAGGGGGCTTGCAATGCAAGATTGGCAACCAATTCCTTGTTGTTGACCAGTGGATCTGGAAGCACAAGTGGGAATCAGCCCTTAATAACCCCAAATATTTTTTCCTTTGGATTACTAAAGCCTGAAATTCATCAAGACTCAGAGGGTTGACTCTTATTAAAGTACCACCTTGAAAAATGATGAGTATTAAGCATCTACTATTAATTTAAATTACTTTTGTCAGATATTTTCTTAGGGCAGGTTTTAGGAAAATTCTAACTAGGAGAAAATATGAAGATAAGTTTGACTGGGGAAAGGTTAGAAATGTGTAGCAAGGGGAACTTGAGTAAACTGAGCACAAATTGGACAGGAGGAAAATTTTTTTTTCTAGTTTTAATTGCCTTGCATTCTCATGTGTGGGCAGTGTCTGGAAGAAGGTAGAAAATGACCTGTGATTTTCCTTCCTATTTGAAGAAAGAGATCCTGAACTCGGGGCACAGCAGCTCTTAGAACAACTCGAGGGTAGAATACATCATGTGTTTACCAGGCTTAGAGTAAAAGAAAAACAAAATGGCCTTGACTTGTTTTTCTTTTTATTTGATCTAAAATAGCATTTATAATCTTTTAACCAAGATACACAATATATGTAATAGATATAAATTAAATTTACAGATTAAAACCAATCTCTGGAAATAACCCATAAGTCACCTACATTTTTCTTTCTGAGGACTTAGGGTATATAAGTGGTCTCTGTTCCTAAGTCTTATTAGTGCTGGTTGTGACTCAATTGAAGATACTACTGTCAATTCTGTCCCTGATAGCACAGTTACCAGAATATATGCAGAAATTTGCTTCTAGGAACACATTAAGTATATACTGAGTTGAAGCTATTGTTTTATCATCAAACAAAAATGTGTATTTTGAAAACTACTTCTGTAGTTTACTAATAGTTAATGCAATAAAAAATTCATTTAGGCTTCTTCCTTAATATTTTGTGAGAAGGCATTATCCAAAATATTGTATGGCAAAAATAGAAATGTTCTTTAATAAAGTGTAGTTTTTTATGTAGCCAGATAAAAGTAATTAAATGATTAGCTATTAATTAAAACATCATGCATAGCTCCCCCGCCCCCAATGCCATTTAATTCACAATTAGCTCAAAACAATTTGAAAGGACTGAGGATTCAAATGTCCATGCTTTATAAAATGTCAAGTTAAACACCTAACTGTGAACCAGATTGCTTACGACACAGGCCTTTCAACTGTAAATATCAAATGTATAAAGGACAGCATGAATCTTTTAACTTTATAAAGATGACATGCAGACTCTAACATTTTGGGAAAATTAAGTCACTTACTAGCATTTTTGAAGAATCATGTATTTAAGCACCACACTGGACACCTCTTGATCAATCACATAGAAGTCAAAATGTCATACAGCAGATTCTATCGTGGTTTTAAAGGTCTTGGCTCAATAAAAGACTCAAATGACTTGTTCATAGCATTTTTTAAAAGTATGGAAAATAAGATTCTATTAAAATTCTCCTAGATAACAAATAAAAATTCACTTTGAAGATTAAACGAAGGAATTTGGTACCATAATTTAAAAAAGTAAGCATGTTAGATTCAGTCATTACCAAGTTTCTATGAAATAAAGCACTCCGTGTAAACATAAATATTGTCAATTCTTTTACCAAAGCACAAAGAATTTTTTTTAATTTTCAATAATCATGGAGATTATTCCTAGGAGGATATTGTCCTATTTAGGGAACAGCAAGAAAACAAAGAAATTAAATGAATTCTTCATGTGTTAAAGAGGATCTTGGTTTGAGTAGATTTAGAATAATGTCCCTTTGTGCATGTCTAAGAAGTTAGGTTTATTCTGATCCAAAAGAACAATTTCAAATTCCATGTCTCCATTTACTTGGGTACTCATTTTAAAATGAATATAAAACTGGAATCTATTTTTATATGGTTACATCTATGCAAAGCCTAATCTCTTATGATATAGCCTTTGTAATGTTGTTTTTTTTAGAATCATGTTCAACCGCACAAGTAAATAAACAAAATCAGTGAAGGTAGACTTGTAAGACAATAGTCAAACCTCTTGGCTCTACATCTTGCTCATTTTATGGATGGCGTGAAAAATTAGTTACTTTAATCAAGCACCATGGCTTCTTGCTCATAAATACTGGATGGTTATATGAGTAAATATAGTAATTTCCTGAGTAAGTGGCAGATGGTCAGACAAGTCATGGGCTCAGAAAAGATTTTTTTGTTCAGGAATGCAGTATTGTGGTAGAACAAAATAAATATTTCTAATCATCAAGGCAAACTACAGGAAAAAAATAATTAACAATAGCCTAACAATGACCTATAATAAGGTACTCTGTTAATTATGTTAGAAGAACAAAACAACAATATTCAACAGTCATGGGTATGGTGTACTACTCAATTACATAGTGGGCATTGTCTTCTTTCTGTCTAGAGTCATAATTTTTCACAGACATTTATGAATTCTATCTTTCCTCCAACATTTCCAGTTCTTATTCATAACTGCAAATTTTTCTGATTCTTAACCCTGCAAATGCCTTCAAACTGATTGGCTAGTGATTCTTATCAGCTGGCAGGATACAGGGATTGGAAATCCTATTTGGTTTGTGTTACTTACTCATTCCTCCGATTGTTATGGTTGGATTGTGTCTCACAAAAAAATACTGAAGTTCTAACCTCCAGACTTCTGAATGGAACATTATTTAAAAGTCATGCCACTTCAGTTGTAATTAGGGAAGATGAGTTCATAATCAAGGAGGATGGTCCCTTAATCCAAAAGGACTGACATATTCTTAATGGAAGGAAAGGGGGCAGAGAGAATGCTATGGGGAGAGACAGATGCACAGAGAGAAGGCCCTATGAAAATGGCAGAGACTACAGTTATGCAGCCATGACCAAGAAAAATCAAATATCACCTATAACATTCAAAACCTAGGAGAGAGAACTTGGCTATCCCAGAATATTGATTTTAGACTTAAAGCCTCAGAATTAGGTAGAGAATAATTTTTGGTCATTTAGATGGTACTCGGTTACAGCAACTTTAGAAAGGCATACAAGTTCACTTTATTTTCTCTAATTGATTGCTATTAAGTGTCTGGAATCTAATCTAACTTATATTTCTGAGTCTTAAATATAACTTAACTTCTCAATTATATTACAATCTAAGAGTGGGATCCATGAATTATATTTCTTTAATTTTTCTTCTATTCTAATAACTTTTTTACATATCCATGTTTTGGGATTCATGTTAAATGAAGAGATTTAACATACTTTATTATCTTACTAAACCTCATATTACAAATGTGGTAAAGAAAAATCAGTATGTGCTAGTATGACAGAATAATGTAGTATTTTGAGTATTGAAATCAAGTTCCCCTTTTCTTATTACATATCTATAAAAAGAGGTACCTATATAATAAAATATGTACAAAATGCTAAAAGGGCTTATAGTAGAAAGTGTGATAGAAATGCTTAATTCACAAAAGACAACTTAACTACTGAAAGCATGTATTTAAACCTAGCTAAAAGCCACCACAGTTAAAATGTCATGGTCCTGATGTAAGAATAGAAAAACATACTCATGGAGAAAATGCAAACTTCAAGAGTTCTGTAATAGAAATATAAGGTAAAAGTACCATATCAATTCAAATCAGAAAAGGAGACTTGGTCATTCACTGATACTGGGAAATTTGATTCCTTGTTAGGAATGCTACAGCCTTACCTCATGCCACATTCTAAGGATTGAGAATAGAAATTTTACAATTTAAAAAATAATAATGTCCCACAATGACAAGGGTACAGTGAAACAGACTCTTTTATACTTTTCTTGTACAAACAAAAATTGGTAAAACCTTCCCAAAAAACAATCTCATAATTTGTGCAGAGAATTTTAAAAGGTCACTCTTTTCTTCTTTGCAGCTGTTAACTTTAGGAAGTACATTAATACTTAAACCAGAGCTTCTTGGACTTTAATGTTCACATGAGTCACCTGGATCTTTTAGTGACTGCAGATTCTAATTCAGGAGGCTAGTAGTGACCTGAGATTCTGCATGTCTGACTATGCAGGGGACATCTATGCAGCATGAGGTCAAGTTGATTCCTATGTGGCAGGGTAGGAGGGCACTTCTAAAATAGCAATGCATTAGTACTAGATCGTTGCAAAAATTCCTAATTAAGGCCCAAGTTACATCTTAAGACATGTACCTAGGAGATCTAAGTCACTAGTGGAAAGACATTTATTTCTTAACCTTCTCCCTCTGTTTTCTTCCTACCCGGAATTCTGATATCAGTAGTTTACAAAGAAAATAGTTTCACTGAAACAATGTCTCTTGGGCTTTAGAGCTCATTATTTCTTTGCCCTGAGAAAGTTTTCACTAGTAATTACGATATAAGCATTTTCAAATGTTGACTCCCATCATTGAGTTAAATTCTACTGTCTGAGAGAGAAGAAAGGTATGAAAATTGAGGCCATTCTAGCAAATTTTATAACACTTCACTGAACTGACCCTATGGGGACAGCTAACTCCACTCACACTCCTGTGGAGATGTGCAGATTAAGGTGTACTAGCTCAGCCTTTACTGCTCTGCCCTCTGAACAGCAGAGCTCTATAGAACACTTCTTGTGACCACTGCCAAATTTGAACTTGATAAGAATGTAGTTCAGATATAAAGCCATATGAAAAGGCAAAAATAACTTCTGACTCTAACACCTTCCATACCAGAGAAACGAAGGTTCTAATTATTTTATACCTAAACATACCTGTAGAAAACCACCTCAATAGTGGCTCATGAGGCTGTCAATAGAGGTGTTAAGTGTCAGAAGAAAAAAGATTATCAAAAGAAGAGCCTGTTAGAAACTCCGAGGGAAGGCCACATAGTTGGAACTATACCTCCAGGGGTTTGGAAATGAACTCCAGCAACTCCCACCCATGATGGTTCCTTCTCAGTTCTGAGTCACTCTTCCAGAAAACAGCAACAGAAAGAAACTGCATTTTGAATTAAAGGAGTATCCAAACATAATTATGCTTCTCCTTTATATATTTAGAAATATTTGACAGATTTGATAGTATGGTTGAAATCAGTCATTTACAAAACCACAGATTATTTACTGTCCAGAATCATGTGATGATCTTTGAAGCTACATTCTATCCCAGTACACATTCCCAACTAAAAAGCTGTCTCAGTATGAAATTATTTCATAAAATCTTCTTTCCATGCAAAACTGAAATTTACTGAAACAATTATGACTGGCAATTTTATGAAAGAGATTCTGATGTTAAAAGACACTTTGATGTCTTTTTCCTAGTTGTCTTTATCACATATTTTTATTTAAATACACTGAATTTGTTAAACAGGATACACAGAGCACTCCATAGTGAAAAGGGCCAAATGCCACTTGAACTTCAAGGATACATTAGTAAAGTGAAATAAGAGCATTCCACACTACACTCATTGAATATAAAATATAGGTAAGAACAAGCATTTGTTCTCTCTCAAACACGAGGTGAAATTTCTTCTAATGGATATTTCAGAACCATTTGTCCTAAGTTTCACTTTCCGTTTGGATCTAATGTCACCTTGAATGAATTTTAATTTGATATGTAATGATATAATTTAGGGATGGATTTATAAAGCCTTTCTTCCATATCTGTGATGAATGCATTATAACTTCCAGAGCTAGAAAGCAGAGTTATCAAGCAGTCCTTTAGGGATAGGCATCCTCTAGCAAATTGTCTAAAAGGTCTGATATATGTATGCTGTAGATACATGTGCTTGCTATTGCTAGTTATAATATCTTCTGACACTTCCAATTCACTTAAATTCAATTTATTCTATTCTAATCACATTAAGCATAATTGATTACTTGAAAAAATGACTAGCTTGTGCTCAAAGTGATTTAAAATACTTTTGTTTTAGAATTCAGTGTTGAGAAACAAATGTGAGTAGGTTGTTGATAAGTTATTATCTTACTATCTACGTGTATTCAAAAAGCTATGAAAAAATATTAAAATATTTTATAATCACTCTAATGCAAAAGTTGAAGCCACATTTCTTCAAATAAAGTTTCACCGTTTCCTCAAAACAGCATTGGAAATTAGCCCAAGTTTGAAGAGGAAAAGTAAGTGGTGCTATATACAAAGAGTAATTTTAATAAAGCTTAAAACACCAATTCCATGCAAAAATATAGGGAGCATATAACAAAGACTTATTTAGCTTATTAATGAAAGAAACAGCAGAGTGCCAACACTGGCTCAAAAGAGGATAGGAGAAACTAGCAGTGACTGGTATGCTGGTTCATACTGTTTCTAAATAAATACACATTCACATACACACACATAAACATATATACATATCTTAGTGGAAAATAATGGATAGCAGGTTAAGTTTGCTAAGTTAAATACATAAAACATTAAAGTTTTTATTGATTTAAAAAAATAACTAACAACAAAATGCAATTCTTATTACATGTATACAGCACATTTTTTCATATCTCTTGTTGTATATAAATTAATTTGATACCATACATATACTTTGGATAATGATGTCCATCACATTCCACCATCCTTGTCAATCCCCTGCCCCCTCCCTTTCCCTCTCACCCTTCTGCCCAATCTAGAATTCATCTATTCCTCCCATGCTCCTCCTCCCTACCGCACTATGAGTAAGCTTCCTAATATCAGAGAGAATATTCGGCATTTGTTTTTTGGGGATTGGCTAACTTCACGTGACATTATCTTCTCCAACTCCATCTATTTACCTACAAATGCCATGACTTTGTTCTTTTTTATTGCTGAGTAAAATTCCATTGTGTATATATACCACATTTTTTTTATCCATTCATCCACTGAAGGGCATCTAGATTGGTTAAACAGATTAGCTATTGTGAATTGTGCTGCTATAAACATTGATGTGGCTGTTTCCCTGTATTATGCTGCTTTTAAGACTTTTGGGTATAGACCAAGGAAAGGGATAGGTGAGTCAAATGGTGGCTCCATTCCCAAATTTCCAAGGAATCTCTATACTGCTTTCCATATTGGCTGCACCAATTTGCAGTCCCACCAGCAATGTATGAGTGTAACTTTTTCCTCACATTTTCCATAATACATATTGTTGTTTGTCTTCATAATAGCTACCATTCTGACTGGAGTAGTTTTGATTTGCATTTCTCTAATTGCTAGTGATGATGAACATTTTTTTCATATATTTGTTGATTGATTGTATATCTTCTTCTGAGAAGTGTCTGTTCAGGCCCTTGGCCCATTTGTTGATTGGGTTATTTGGTTTATTGGTGCTTAGTTTTTTGAGTTCTTTATACACCCTAGAGATTAGTGCTTTATCTGTTGTGTGAGGGGAAAAAAATTGCTCCCAGGATGTAGACTCTCTGTTCACTTCACAGATTGTTTTGTTTTTTTTTTTTTTTTTTTTTTTTGCTGAGAAGAAACTTTTAAGTTTGATTTCATTCCATTTATTGAGTCTAGATTTTAAATCTTGCACTATAGGAGTCTTATTAAGGAAGTTGGGGCCTAATCCCACATGATGAAGATTAGGGCCTACGTTTTCTTCTATTAGATGCAGAGTCTCTGGTTTAATTCCTAGATCCTTGATCCACTTTGAGTTGAGTTTTGTGCATGGTGAGAGATATGGGTTTAATTTCATTTTATTGCATATGGATTTCCAGTTTTCCCAGCACCATTAACAACAGCACCACAAATTTCTATGATTCTATTAGAAATCATTCACATTTTTACTGAATGAACATTACCTGTTGCTTATCAGTCTGTTAAAATTAACATATAACTTATATAGACTGTGCCTTAATCAGTTCTAAATAGTAAATCAAACAAAATTATCATTCCATTTAGAGTGTCAAATTTCCTTCAGGTAAAATGATCTGTTAACAACACAGAAAAAGCATACAGAGATCTTTTTTTTTTTATTGGTTGTTCACAACATTACAAAGCTCTTGACATATCATACTTCGAACAATAGTTTCAAGTGAGTTATGAACTCCCATTTTTACCCCAAATACAGATTGCAGAATCACATAGGTTACACATTCACATTTTTACATAATGCCATACTAGTGACTGATGTATTCTGCTACCTTTCCTATCCTCTACTATCCCCCTCCCCCCCATCTTATCTTTCTATCCCATCTACTGTAATTCATTTCTCTCTTTATTTGCCCAATTACCAAGATGATTGTTCTTAAGAATGTAAAATGTTCATTGGTAATAATCAGATTCATTTTTGTGTCTCTGGGGCCCAGTATTATAGTGAATGACATATATGTTTGATGAATGTAATGGCTTAGATATGTAGTGTCTCCCAAAAGCTCATGTGTGAGACAAGGAAAGAAAATTTACAGGTGAAGTGCTTGGGTTAAGACAGTTTTAACCCAATCAATGTATTAATCCCTGATAGGGATTAAGTGAGTGGTAACGGAAGGTGGGTAGGGTATGGCTAAATGAGGTCGTTTCCTGAGTGTCTTTGGGGTATATGTTGTATCTTTGTTGAGCAGAGCCCTCTTTCTGCTTCCTGATCTGATGTCTTGAGTCATTTTCCTCCACACTCTTCTGCCATGATGTTCAGCCTCATCTAGAGCCCTGAGGAATGGAGCCAACTGGATATGGACTGAGAACTCTGAAACTGTGAGCCCCAAAATAAATTTTTCTCCCTCTTAAGTTGTTCTTGTTGGGTCTTTTGGTCATAGCAGTGAAAAAAACAGATGAAAACAATGATTATCTGTTTAGTGAAGACTCACAAATTCATATAGGGAGGAAGAAAACTTTTGATTGGCATAAAATTCAGCATAACAACACTTGGAAATAGTGAACCCCTTCCTACCTAATATCATTCTTGATCTATATAGACTGTCTCACTAGGCCACTTATTATTTTTTTAGCTATCTTCACCTCACTACAAGTAATTTTTATCACCTGGCTGAGGTATGTCAGTGAACATACCTGAAAAAGTTTTTTCTTTCAAAGTCTTTATGAAAGTAATATATTTGAATCAGATACCTATAATTTTAGTACAATATACAAGCCTTAGTTAAAACTTATAACTAATTAAATGCCTCATTAAAATCAGTAATAGGACAACCTACCTATAAATGCACAACACTATATATAGAAAACTTTAAGACATAAAAAGCAACATATGTGGGTTTTTTTTTGGTTTTTTTTTTTTTTTTTTTTGAGTAGAAAGACCACTAGGGTTTGTATACAGGTTTAGACATGTAGTGTCCTTTAAAAGCTCATGTGTTGAATACTTGGTCCCCAGAGGTGGGGATTTTAGGAAATGACTGTATCATGAGGATTCTGATTTCATCAGTGAATTAATACATTTGATGGGTTAATAAAATGAATACACTACTGGTAGGTGGTAGAAACCATAGGAAGGTGTGGAATGACTAACTACAAGACATAGATGACTGGAAGCATGCCCTTGGGGACTATATCTTGTCTCTGGCCCCTTCCTCTTTCTTCCTTCTGGTTGCTATAAGGTGAGCAACATTTCTTTGGCTTGTCCTTCTGCCATAATATTTCTACCATGAAGCCAGAAGAACTTAGACTGAAACCTCTCAAACCATGATCCAAATAAATTCTTCCTCTGTTAAGTTGTTTTTCTCAGGTATTTATAACAGTGATGGAATGATGATAAAACACAAATATTAAACATCATAAAGGTATAAGGCAATTTCAAAATTAATCTGCAAATATAATGCCTTTCTAATACCACATAATTTTTTCCTAAGCTAAATAAGATGATTTGAAAATTCATGTAGAAAAATAAAGAATCAATCATTGTCAGTTAAAGTCTGCAAAAAGCATAGTAAGAAAAGGTTACTATCCCTAGCTGTGTTAGTCAGCTTTCTATTCCTGTGACAAAAGATCTTACAAGCACAATTTAGGGGAAAAATGTTTATTTATTTTGCTCTAATGGTCTTAGAGGTTCAGTTCCTGGTTGGCTGACTCCTTTGTTCTTGGTCTGAGATGAGACTAATCATTATGGCAGAAGGGTGTGGCAGAGGAACACTGCTCAGCTCTTGGAAGAAGAGAGAGAGAGAGAGAGCAAGCAAGGAGCCAGGAGGAAATATAATCTCCAATGGCAGATTCCCAGGTTCCTACATCCTCCAGCCACACCACCTGAAATCAGTTATCACCTATTAACCCATTCAAATTTTTAATTCACTAGATGAGCTAATCCACTGAGGAGGTTGTAGCTCTCATAATCTAATCATTTCACCTGTGAATACTGCTGCATTGCCAAACATGAGCTTTTTTTTTTTTTTGGTGGGGGATAACTTATACCCAAACCATAATAGTAGTATATGTTAAACATTTTATAATGCAGAGATAGACTGAATAGTTTAACAGCAATAACAGAACATAAAATAATAAGCCCAATACATACCAGACTGAAGTTTGTGATTCAGGGAACATTTTAAGTTAGTAGCAAAATAATAGATAATTAAAAAAAGAAAAAAAAAACAAAAACAAAACTCTCATGGGAACAATTTGGTAGATGGACTATCTCACATCTTATGCCAGTATCAAAACTTTAAATAAAAAATAGTCCAAAATGTTCTTGCTGAAATGATGAGAATTTTTTTCTATAATCTTGGAATAAGTCTAAGCATGAACCACAACTTGGAAAAGTTTGGCAAATGTGACTGCCTAACAAATTACATGTCTGCATGTGGAGGTTTTGCATATGCTTGTATTTCTCTCAAAATGCACAAAGCACAGCTAGAAGGATTCATGAGAAACTGATAGTGAGTGGTTGCGAGATTTTTCACCAGACATTCTTTGTTTTTTTAAATAGATAGCACATAATTTTTAAGAATGTAGCCTAAGGGAAAATGCACACATAACCCTGAAATACCAAGGAATAACTGCATGTTTAATCTTCAGTGTAACCAAGACAACCCAAGTCTAAAAGATTGAATTCCTTCTTACTCTGCTGCTACCTTCCAAGTCACCTCTTGGCAATTTCATACATAGGACAAAATGTTTCCATATCTCTAAATTTATATTATATTCCCTATGCTAATACAGACAACCAAAAAAGGGAGGAATATTCCCACATTTGAACTGTTCCAAGAGTGGCAGATTCCATATTTTCAGGAGTGCAGATTGTGGGTAATGGAGTTGTAAGAGAAAATTTTATGGAAGTGCAGATGGGTCTGGAAAGGCAGAATTCTGCAATTAGGGCCAAGGAGCTGGATTTAATCTGCTGTAGGGAGTCAAGGAAATGTTTTAGTGGGGAGTACAGTAAGTCACCTGATTTGCATTTTAGAAAAAAAAACTCTGATTCCTCTGTAGAAAACTGAATGAATGGAAGGGGTGAGGAGGTAGCAACATCATGGGCTGGTAGAGGCTGCTGGAGAGTGGAATGAACTATCTCCCATACTATAGTGCATTACAAGATCTACTTCATGACTTGAAATGAGTCTCCTTTCTTTTTTTTTTTCTATCACAGTGGATTAGAAATTATTTACTGTGCACTGTGTAGCAGGCACTATTCTAAGACATTTTCATATACTTTATTTAAACCTTGCAATACTTCATGACGCAGACTCTCGTCATTTAATGAATGGAACAAAAATGTAACAGAAATTTTAAGAACTTACCCAAGTTCATGCAGTATGTAATGGAGGTGGACTATGAACCAGCACTGGGGTCCAGAAATACTACACTCCACCTCTAGGCTTAAGAGGTTCTGTTTGGGTCAGGGCATCTGCAATGCCAACTTTATGGATGTCTTTAACTCCTGTGACTTTAAATTTCTACCTAATGTCCAGTCTTTCCAGAAGTACCTGTCTAAAACGTTGCCTTCATATCCTCAACTCTCTGTTTTGTATTGTACCATGGCTCCCTATTGGCTAATCAATGAAATTTTCTTCAGTTAGTTACCATTGTGGCATATTCTTATCTTTGTTTATTGTAGGTCTTCAAGTCTTTTAGGTCTACTCAAATTGAACCTCTCCTAGGGGGTTGCTATTTTAATGAAATCATCTGACTTAGTCTTAAACCTTTTCCCTATATATCACCAGCTACTGAATTTAGTACCAAACAACCCAGCATGTAATTATATATTATCTTGACTTATTTTGTGTGCATTGGTCCTATCTGCCCATTTTGGAAGAGGAGGAGAGGATATTGGGGGAGGAGGAATAGGTGAAAGAGGAAGAGGGAGAGAAAAAAGTAGTATCTTTTTCTCTTTTCTTTGTATTCCCTACAGTTCTTAGTGGAGTGTGGACTCAGTGATAAGTTAGTATATACACAGTTATCTTCAATGCTTTCACTCATAGGCTATTGCTAGACTGATTTGTCAAACTTGGTTCTCAGTGTATTCCATGAAAACAGGTTCTGTTTACATTTGGAAAATATTTAGCACAATAAATTTAAACAATTTTTTTCAAAAATTTAATATGGTAAAAATCATTATGCTAATAATGAAGAGGGAGATAAAGTAAGTGGGGTTTGCTTTCCCCACAAGGCTCTACCATCCTGTAAAAAGCAAAACAGAGTAAGAGCAAAACAGATCAGTAAAAATTATTGAACATGGACTATATTCCTGATGTGTTAAGTTCTGGCCATGTATCATTCCATTCAGTACTATTTATGTTTCTTGGAATTCTACTACTTTCTGAAAGATAACTTTGGAAAAAAAAAGCTCATCAGATACATTCATAAAGACATCAAGGCTCTGATTTCTATTTGCATAAATTTTTCTAACTCCACGGAATATGGAGAGTCATTAATGCTGCTGAGCTTGATGAGAGAGTACATTTTTAAATGAAGTACAGTATTGGAGATTCTTGACTCAGAGACCCTTTCTTCCTTCCAAATATATAACACAATATAAATCCTCACATAACTCTGGATGTGATCACAAAGACTCTTAAATCTAACTGAGACCAAAGGCCTTCCTATTTTTTAACCTCTTTTATCTTGTGATTTCTCAAGGTCTTGTGAAAGGACACAAAGGTTTTCTTTGGGTTTTGGTTGAATTGCCCACCTTTCACCTATAGACACAAGTATTAGCTCTAATAGCTGTGAGTCAGCAGATGTTTCTGAGTTTTTCAGAAGATAATATGGTCTTTATTTCAGCCACAAACACAAGAGAAGTCAAGTATAGAACAGGTATAATAATAAGGAAAAAACAATGTCAAAGAATTAGTAATTTACTAATAGGTCAGGACATCAAAGAATTAGTAACTTACAAAGTATATTAGTAATTTTCCTAATATGTCAACTCTTAATTTTTCTTCATCTTAGAAAGAATATTTAGGATGTGAGCTCTCTGAATGTGTGTGGTTTGCTTGTTTTTCTGTTGTATGTTTGCATAGGCTACAAGACTCACATTACCTAATAGGGTCTGTCTACAAGTATCAGGGGGCTATATTTATGAGTTTAGATGTTAAGTAAATGTATTGATGATTAGAATTTAAAAATGTTATAGAACAACTTATAGCAATGATCTACTCCATTCATTTTTTACTTGATAGTAAAAGAAATAGATAAAATCTTATATATTTTTTTTACTGTTTATAAATGCCCTTTTAATCATAAAGTATTTTTGCAGGGGAACAAGAAGAACAAGTGACTTTGAGTGCTTACTGAAAACAAAAATAACCTAAATATTACCCATAGCATGTAAAATATATGACTTTCTGACGATCAATACCACTGACATGTAGTGAGAAAGAAAAAAAATAGGAATGGATAAGATAATCTGACACACAGAAAGTTCTTTTGCCAAGAATCAGGTTTTCTTTAATTTTTATCTTAATGAGAAAATTATGATTTTTGGCATTATCACAACATTAAGATGGCTGTAATCTACATTTCACAATGTATTAATTTTTGTAGGTTCAATTATATTCCATTAGATCTAATTATCCTTCTTGCTGTGTCATTATGTTATGATGTTATATAATTCCTACATTCAGAACCACCCCACTACTGTGTTCAAGATTTTGTGATGTGTGAGTTTAATGGAAGTAGTATCATACTTGTGCTTGATTTCTTCTTTTCAAAGGGTCCATCTTATTCCTTTTTAAAGTTGGTTTGATTTAATGCAAATCCAGTATCATGCTTACACTGGCAATGACCATAATCAAATATGGCACAAAGTATGTTGTGATAAAGAATTCAAAATGCTACGTTAAAAAATAAACAAAAAAACCCATCAGGCTGACTATTAGCCCATCTTCAAATTGAGATCTGAGAAACTGAGTAACTATGACAGGCCTGCTGTATGTCAGATCTCCATGTGCTTCCCTAGTGACATGGTAATGGTAAGTAAAATGGACATAGCCCCTATCCTGGAAACACAATCTTTCTGTAAGCCAAAAATGAGCATGCTAGCATTTGCTGAGTTCTGTGCTTTAGATTTGTCAAAGGTTGCTTTGGCCAGCTGCATGCTCACATTCACCCCATCCTTTCCTTCCAGGTCCTTTTTTTTTCCCCCACAAATAGTCAAGGGCATTTCTTAGACCAAGAATACAATCCAGCCTGCTTGCTTGACTCCAAGGTCCTCCTTTCATGCATCCTACAAATCTTTCCAAAATGGTCGCCCTGCCATACACCAGCCTACACGGTTTGCACTCAGTATGGCTTGAATGAATAAATGACTCATCCTTAACTTTCCTACATTTCAAATTTGATTTTCTGCTTCCTTTAGACTTAAAAAAAATGGGGAAGCATTTTATTCATCATGTCCTCTTTAACTATATAATTTTTCCCTGAATGCAGACATGGGCATTTTGTGCATGCAGGAGAAAAGGATGTAGAAATACACATTTGTAGGATTTCTTGTATGTAAATTTAGAGAAACTAACTTTCCCTCAATATGGTGGCAAAGCCCCTATAGAACAGAACATTTTGACTTTGAATTCCTTTTAGTTTTCCTGTTGCTTCTTATACTAGAAGCAAATCTAAAACTGCAAATTAGGAAAGAAAAATTTGTCTGATAACTTCTACATGATTATTTTAAGTTTCAGGAGTTAGTAACAGTAAGAAAACACAAAATATAATATGTAACATATAAATATTGAGAAGTTTACATACAACTATATGTCCTATCTAGAGACAACTATTTTTCTACCTTTTTCAGTGTTGTATTTCAAACCAAATTCCTTCCACCTTGTTTTACTGATTTCTCAGGAAAAAAAAAGTGCCAGACATTAATATCTCAGCTGGAACAACCAAGGCTACGTATTATTGAGGTTTCTTATTAAAAGTGGCATTTTCATTAAAATCCTGTTCTTTGCTGTGAGAAACCATGATGATGTATTATCTATTTCAAACAAACGTGCTGCAGAAAGTGCCTAGGAGGTAATAACACAGTTTAAGAAAAAAATTAAATATGATGGCTAGCCAAATGCAATTTGCACATTTTTATTTTTTAGTGGCAAGTCATATATCTTGGAAAAAAGGATACACCTGAAGCATGACTGTAGAAAAAAAAAGAAGTTTGTATATTTACAAAAATAAAAAAATAAAATGCTTTTGAAGGGTTGCCTGAAATCCAGATATTTTAGTGAAAACATTCCTAAAGCAAAACTTAATGAAAATAAATTATCTTCATGTTATCAAGTCACTTGTTGCTTTTGCTCTCTTGTCCCTGGGGTATAAAGTGGTAATTTCTCCTTCGGAGCACATCAGATTGACCAGGGGCTGTCTATAGTGAGACTGTATGGCTATGTTTCAGGATGTCAGTATCCTTGAGGGTAGAATTGAAGCCCAAATAATACACTGAGCTATATAATGATCTTTCTGACCCTGATTAACCACCCCATCTCCTCATGTCTTATTTTATTCAATTGTAAAAAGAGATGCGTAGGGATGTCAGTATAAGTCTAAGGCCTCATCTTTCTGGCATAATCCCTCCATGTTCTAGTGACAAATTAATCTCCTCCTAATTGAAACACAACAATAACAACAAAAAGAATACTAAATGTTTCTCTAGCAGAATCCTGTTTCCCAATTATGACATGCAGCTAAAACCCCTGTCCCTGTCCCTGCCAATAAATTAGACTTATTATTCAAAGCCCACCTATGAAGTTATGGGGCTGTGGAAACTTCTATATCTCCCTAAAACTTCTGTAGGCTGCAAGTCATCACATGCTTTGATGTATTCTCCTAGTATGTGATCTATAAATCACTGAAGCACTTATCCCTCACTACCTTAGAATCCTTGGTCTGTTTTTATCTCTCTACTATATTATAGGTTCTTGAGGTGCTGTGACTTATTAATCTTTATATCTTCCTAGGTACCCACCCTAGCCTTGTGTGTAGCAGGAATTTAATTAATGTTTATTGTGTCAATGCATAAAAAAGATGGTTACACTATTTTATCATTAAAAAGACAAGATGAAATAAGATCAGAGATGTGAAATCACTTGGGAAGGTAGAAGTTTTATTGAAATGAAAGGCCTGGTGGCTGGAATACCACACAGGCACATTTGACACAGGAGTAAAAATTCTCCAGGGTTATTCACAAATGACTGAACTCTGAAGTATGATTTGGCTACTAAGAAATTCCTAGGCTATAAGTGTATCTTTATGAGAAATTAAGATAACATGCTCAGAGAATACTGGAAGAGAGAAAATGCCAAAAAGAACAGCTTTTTCAGAGCTGTCAAGGCATCTTAATTTGTTTTCATGCAGAGAGACTTGTCAAACTGCCACTATCTTGCCTTCTTGTTGTGGTGAAGTTTCTATACACTGTGCCAACTCCACTTTCTTGGGAGCCAAAAAATTTTTCACCAAAGTTTGATAAAGTCACTGCAGAGGGTACATGTATGAGAAGTCATGTTATTGCTGAAGTCATCTACGGTTTGACACTGTTCCTGGTGGAAATTAAATGGGTTCTGAAATGCTAAAGCTGACAGTCTAGTATGAAGATTGATGCTAGGCAGCAGGTCACAATAATTCTGCAAAGTCATCATCTCTTGGAATCCTTGAGAATTTCCTTTAGATGGAAATATTCAGTGCTGGGACTACAAGGGTAGGCACTCAGAGCTCTGACCTCATTTTGGTACTTGTGGTTGGTCTGTAGCCCAACAGCCTTGGAATCACCCTACTTAGAAATGCAAGAACTCAGACCCCACTCCACATTGGCTCAGGGAGAGTCTGCATTTTACCAAGATCTTAGGTGATTCAGACACTTTTGACTTTGAGAAGCAGAGGATGTTCTAAGGCAGGGGATGGTCAAGGGAAAAACAAAACAACCCCCCCCCCAAAAAAAAAAAAAACTTCTGTACCTCATTGTGATCCAAAGTGGTTTATAAAATATATAAATTAAAATCTCTCATTTGGTTTATTGAAAATGATTTTTTAAAATTTGAAAATACCTCTTAAAATTGCAGAAATTAAAACTGTAAAATAAGATAGAAACAATAGAGAAATAAATCCCTGTCCTAAGATATTGCTTGTGACAGTCATTGTACTTGATATCCTTCCAAAATGTTGTCATCTGGATGCAGAATTACTGAAAATATATGAGTACTTGCTCAGAACACCCAAATTAGTCATTAGACATGCTGGTTGCCTGCTCCTTTCTAGTCAATTATAGTTAATAGGCATTTATTATAACATTATCATAAAGCATAGAATTAACCAATGACTGTAGAATATTAATTCCATTGCAATTAGGGAGAAATATTTAAAATACTAAGTATAATATTTTTCATAATATTAGTAAGAACAAAATAGCTTCAGAAAATATTCACAAGTTCCCTACTTTGCTATTTAATTAAGCTTAATGTATGTTTTAAAATTTTTTTTCTGAAGAATTTAAAAATGGATTGAAATTCTAGGTTTTTTCCTCAAAGGAACACTAATAAAAGTAAATATACACCAATAAAAATATTCAAAAATCCATTTAGGTGATGATCAAATGACTTAAATATACCGACATCATGTTTGGAAAAGACTAAATGGGTTCAATTCAAAATTAAATACAGTTTGGTCTCTTCATTGTTTTTTGACCTCAGTAGAACTCAGAATTCACTTTGTTATTATTTATCTGTGCTTATTTGTGTTTATAAAGCTTTAGATGTCATAATTTATCAAAATGTACACGTGGTATTCTCTTATTAAGAATCATACGAAGTTTATGAGTCTTTATAGAAGTCACAGATTTAATAGAAACCAATTATTCTAATTTTAAGATGCAGTTTTAAATATTTTGGGTGAAATTAGAATATTTTTAACTTGGAAATAGTTAGTGCTTCTTATATTTAATGGTTTATTATTTGATTTTGCTAGACATTCTTGCACATTTGGGTTAGTCTATCTAAAGAAAAGAATCAATTTGTGCTAATCTGAAGATCATATTTTGAGTTAATCACTCAAAAACCTTTGTATAGCATCTTATATGTACCAGGCACTATGCAATATTTTAAGAATTCAGAGGATTCTTGTAGGGAAATAAGAGTGTTACACCAATATAAGTTCAAGTGTTTTACATTATAATAGAGGTAACAGAATAGAGTATTCATAGCAGAGTTTGCTAGATTGGTCTAGAGAAACCTGAAATTAGTTGAAGTAGTCTGGATTTCCTGAAAGCTGAGCATGAGACATGCAAATTTTTGAAAACAATTCTTTGAGAAATGTTCTCAGAGGCATGGGAATGTTGAAAGCATGATAGGAGAGGGAAAATCTAAGTAGGTGGTCACTGCTGAAAATAAGTTTTGACTTGGTCTCAGGAAAGGCTCATGGTTTGCTTCCCACTGAAGCAAGCAAGAAGCCATGTAAACCAGTCTTCCACTGGTAGCATTGGGACTGGGGTGGCAAGTGGTGAGCACTGGTGGTAAGGATGGCTCTTGAAGGGTGCACAGAATTGGTAATATTGGAATTTATAGGGGAATAAGATGACAGAGCTAGCCCAGGAGACAGTATATAGAGGAGAGATGCAGAAATATGAAAGTATGTTCTCTATAGGTAATAGTCACAGGGATTCGCAAGAAGTAAAAAGGAAAAATTCCAACTGACAATTAGCTCTTAACTATAGAAATTAGTTCATGTAATGTTAGCAGTCTAACCCCAGAGGACATGCTTCCTGTTCATTATCAGTCAATTATATGCTAGCTCATCTAATATAGTTTGGATGTTCATGACAAAATCTATTTTCAATTTATATTACTCTGAATTCATAGGGGTATTTCCCAGCTGAGATAATGTTCAAAATGTATTTCTTATTATTGTCCTACTAATAAAGCAAAAATCACTCTGTGGCATTTTTATAGGTGACACTTGTCATACTCATTGACATTTATCTGAAACTTTAATATGTTCCAAGCACTATATCTAGGTTAATTTTAAAAATGATTTTATTTATTTATTTTTAGTACAAGGCATTAAACTCAGGGGCACTTAACCACTGAGCCACATCCCCAGCCCCTCTTCTTTTTCCTCTTCTCCTTCTCATTTTCTTTCACTTTTTTTTCCACATTTATTTTTTATTTTTTAGTTGTAGGTGGACACATACCTTTATTTTATTTTATGTGGTGCTGAGGATCCAACCCAGTGCCTCAAGCATGCTAGGCAAGCATGAGCCACAAACTCAGCCCTCTCCTTCTTCTTTTAACTTTAGACAGGGTCTTACTAAATTGTTTAGGACCTTGCTAAATTGTCAAGATTGGCTTTGAACTTAGAATCCTCCTGCCTCAGCTTCCCAAATTTCTGGGATTACAGGCATGTACCACCATGCCTGGCTGTTTTACATATTTTTGATTTGGCTCAGTATACCTTAATATAGCCCCACTATAATAAAATAACATGATGGATTTGATACTAGCTGGATTATTTTCAATAATAATAATAGCTACTATTTTATGAGAGTGCTCACTATGTACTAAGAGCCATGTTAAATTTTTACATTTGTTTTCTAATTTAATTACTAGAGTAACCTGTTAATAGGTGCTGTGGTAACTCCATTTTGTGATGAAGACACAGGCTTACAGAGCCTGTCTGATATTGATTCACTTAGTTAGTACACAGTAGGGTCACAATCTGTGCCTGCTTCTGTGAGACTCCAGAATATACCTGTTGACCACCATGATTCTCAAGAATCAAGAGGAACTAAATGTCAAGAATTACCAGAGGCAAAGTTTTCAGTATGCTTGTTTACAACTGAGTTGATGATCCTGTTGAAAGTTCCAAGTTACACTTGATGTATTTGTATATGCTAAAAATAATAATTTTTAAATTATTTCAATCTGGCATTTTAAATATAAGGTTATTTTACATTAAGCATCACATTGGTTCTTGGGACAACTTATTATAAAAATCAAAGCAATTATACACAATAAATTCATTTAAAACCTAAGGTGTAAACCAAAGCGTAATACCAAAGCATATGAAAAAACATATTATTTATCAATTATAAATTGTTACTTGGTTTTCAAAACTGCCTTATTTCCTAATGGCCCTAATGAAACTACTCTCTTAGACACATATGCTTTGCAGTTAAGAGAAGATCAAGAAAATGTATTAAAATATTTGTCATCTATAAATGCTGGTAATAGGCTATTACAATAATAGCCATTAAAATCTTCTCCGCCTTTATTGCTTTATCTTTTTACTGATGTGAATTTCATTCTTTTCAAAATTCAAGATTAATCATTGGCTTCCATGGTCCACAGACATCATGATTCTTTGTTTATATTGACTGCTATTTCTCCATTGTAAGCTTAGAATATTCTAAGTCGTAGTATATTTTCTCAGACAAATGTGAGTATATCCTTATACATATTCTCTTCTTTATCTCCTTAAATTAACATTTTAAATTTATTAGATTAATTAATTAAAATATTCAACTGTTTTCAGATTTTTTCTGTTGTCACTAACCTCAAATATACACCCTTTTACTTGCATGTTTTGGAATTAAGCACATTCTCTGTCACATTGTATCAATTTACCTGGTCATTTGCAAATCTTAGATTTATCATCATTGTCAAACATTGTATTGAAAGACACTTAGAGTGTCTAAATACAAATCATGTACATCTTCTGTGATTCCCACATTAAAAACTCAGAAAACATAAGGTTAAAAAAAGTAAGAAAACTTTTAATAAACTTGATTGATATTTTCAAATTACTCTTAAGTTGCATCAAATGTAGTTTATGAGAGTGACTCTCTCATAGCATTCTTTATAGTACTTAATATGATGTATTTTTTAAAGTGAATAAAGTCAAAATATCCATCTTATCAATGAGAGAACTGAAATTCATAAGGGTTAAATTGTTTACGGACAAATAAATTTGAAGCAGAATCAGAAACAAAACATAGAACTTAGGACTCAAGTATAATACATTACTACAGCTCAAGTTTTGGAGTCAGACATATGGGTTCAAAGCCCCTCCCCATCTTTCTCCACTGCTCAATACCATGTGGGCCAATCTCCCTATCTGCAAATGGGCACAACAATAACTATTTGTAAGTTATTTTACAAAATAAACATATAACACATGTATAGCACTTTAGTAGTGCTTGGTACACAGAATAAGAGCTCACAACTTTTTTTTAAATGATATTTTCTCCAAAGATTCTAATTTGAAGGAATATTTATATAAATATTAAAACCATAACTTTCTAAATACAGAAAATTATGTATCACAACTCACTATATACTGAATGCAAACAATAGAAAAGAATTAAGTTGCCTTTAAAATAATTGAGTTCTTTCTAGAAAATATCTTCCTGCCTAGAGCATCAGCTAAATATTAAATAAGATCTTCAGGACCTGGAAAACATCATCCATTTCGAATGATACAGTGATTAGACAAAATGGACTCTAGCCTCTGCCCTCATTTACAGGAAGATAAATGCAAGAACATTTTTTTCCCTCTAATGCCATTGCACTGCATTCTCTTTTAATAAACACTGCCAATTTCCAGGCTCAGGAATTATAAAGTAGAAAATATTCTAAATGAGATTTTCAAACTAATTAGCCTCTTGCCTGATGAATTCAGTGACAAGAAAAACAAATAGTAAATCATGATTCATTTACCCTCACATGACTGAAAGAAATGGTATTTCTACTTGCTGTTTTAGTACAGAGGAGAATAATGCACAAAGCAACATAACTTCACTTCTAACCACTTGCTTATTTGTGTTTAAATGAATCTCTTTTTTTACATTTTAAACCATTAGCTATAAATGTGATAACAAGGAAACAGTGAACCATGAATAAAGATTATTAAAAAAAAAAACCATGGTTCTGTGTGTTCTTTGTTCTTTGAAGGAAATTTCATAACCCCTTGTCTGTGCATACAACTCAGTTTAGATGTATTTACTTAGCCTCACTGTCTCTAATTGGTGACGCTGGCATTTTGATTCATAAACTACAGGGAATTGACTTGATTTGTTTTTTATTTCCAAAATGCTCCAAGGAACTTGGCTAACTCTTAAACACACTGGCTGAATTTTCTTTATATCCAACATTCTGTATTTCAATTCTGCTGAACAAGGTCAAGTGTAGCCTGGTCTAAGCAGCAAAGGCAATATAACTTGGCCTTAAAAGCCAAGTATATAATAGTATATAATAGCTGACCTTAAAACCCGCACATCCCATGCACACCTATTCAATTATCCTTTGGGAAATGCCCACTAGCCTGCTATTTATAGCATCAGCTCCAGTTCTTGTGTGATTAGAACACTACATATAGCTAAAGGGTGACATGTTGGTGACAGTGGAACACCTGACCACTTAGTAGTTCTCATTGAGAAAAAGAGTAGAGGACAAAGTACTACAGACACAATTACAATTCATGATAAAAAATGTGAATATGTGATGAATATGTTTGATACCAGCATCCAGATTTTTAGTACTTTGAGGCATTGAGTGACTTATGCTGGCAACTGTTTTGAAATGTGAAATCAGAGCTTGAAAGTGATAACAATTTCCGTTCCAAATTTTCTTAAAACTGAAAGTGATTAGTCAAAGCTACAAATGGTGTGACATCATGACTGCTCAGTTCCCACCACCTACTCTTTTAACACACACAAAGAATCTTTTAGAGAACTTAAAAGTGCAAAAATGAATAGAGTTTTTTAAAACCAAAATATCTAGGCAAATTTATCATCTCTTTCATTGATCTTTTTTCTTTCATTAAGTATTTATATTTACTTTGTACCATATATGACACTAAGCAGTTAGAACAGTTTTTGGAATAAATTATAGTTCCAACTTCCAGATATTTTATTTTCTAGTGGTAAGGCAGCATAAGAACAATAGGGGTTAAAAATATCTCTTGTGCACTATCAGACATTGTAAAATATTGATAAAACAGAGAGGAGCAAATTTTCTAATTTCTTTTACCTTATATAAACAAGCACCTACTTCTTATTCTTATCATCATGATTAGGGGAATCAGCATGTACTCAATAAAATAATTCACATAAATAGTCCCAACATAACACAAATTTATGAAGACTATAAAAAAGTAATAACATGAAAACACTAACTTTATTTGTATTGTGTATAGGATTCATGGTTTCTGTATCAGAATCTACAATTCCAGGAAATCAAACTAGTATTCTTTCTCCATATGTTTATTATCTTAAAATGAAATTGAAAGCAAATCTAAAGTTATGCAGGTATGCCTTTTGGAAACTAACTCTCTCAATGTTTTCCACTTTCAAGTTTAATCAGTCAGTTAAAGAGATGTTAAATGATAACTATTTAAGTCAAGGAATTTATGATAGACATACCTGGAAAATGGGAAGCTTTATTTTCTTTGGAAAAAAAACCACACAAATAACATGGTTGGTTATACCATTTGAATTTTTTCACTGTGGTTTCTGTTCTGAGTAGATATGATTATAGAAACAAAGTAGAAATACTTCATATTGCCTGAATAAGGTTATGGCTTAATTTAATTATGGTAATTTACAGCCCCATTGCACAAGGTTATTAAAAAAAATGTGCTGCTTGCAATGGGCAGTAGGTTGACACAAACTAACAATGTACATTTAAACTAAACTACCTCATTAAATTTTAGGATGTCATTATTCCTTGTCTTATTATTACTCTAAATACAGTATTGTAGCTTCTATGACTCACATGGAGTAGTTCATGACAGATTAATTTTGATGCATGCTGCATTAGTCATACCTTTCTCTCAATTTAAGTGATGTGCAATGCAAGATACATGGTGGTAAAGTTCCTTGAGGAAATACTCAGTATATTACTTGAAATTATCATTGACACCAATAATATAAACAAAGAGCCCACTGAAAGTTCTTGGAAAACAGGAAATAAATCACTTGTCTTTTTTTCCATCTTTATACAATAAAACATAAAAGATGCAATGGAAAGATATGAAGGAAAGAGAACAAGGGAGAAGTTATGGTTTGACTTTGTCAGAGTCTTACTATCCACTGTGATCTTGGGCAATGACCCTTTGGGACTTAATATTCTTGGAACATATTCTCTGTTCTCTCCTCTAGTACTAACCCTCAAAACTCCATGAAAATGTCACTTTATAAAAACAATCTTACAACATTTGCTTCTAAATACAAAATAAACATTAATATGAAAAGAGAATGATCTTTGACATACAAGGATATTGGTAATTCTATTTTATAAAAAGGTACATTACCATTTATAAAAAGCACTTGCAATTGCTGTTGTGAGTGTGAAAATGAGTAATTTATCTATTCAAGTATATATTCCTCATAGACTTGTGACATAGTCTGCAATTCTTACATTAGTCATTCTTTTGAAATCCTTTGTTAAAATGCTACTGTGTCATTTGGGAAGATGAATATAATTTACAGTTCTCAGTAAATTGAACTATTGGAGTTTTAAAATGTGAATATTTGAATAGTTCAGAATTTTTCTAAAGGGAGTCTTTTTCTGGACCAAATTTATCTGAATCTCCATAATCAGATAAAGGCATTTCTAGAAAGAATGAAGTCTAATCTTCTGGTATGGAAATTTCTTCATGTATCTAAATGAAATTGATAAATAATTGGACACAGATCATCGAAATATCTCAGAAATCCATGTGCGAAATTCAGACACTTCTGGGTATACTGGCAAACAAAACTGTTTATAAGTGGGCGTAGTGCTTATGATGTATGTTATCAAATAATTTAGCATCAACTCCCCAAATTCTCAGGCTGAGAGGAGACAGCTTACTTTCAATGATGAGGCTTTTTGTTTGGAGGTTCCCTGTAAGCCTGAGATTACTTGGGTTTTAGCATTAGCCAACTTTACGCTTAGCCCACCAAAGTCTTACCATTTTGCTAAAACTACTGCCTTTCCTTAAATTAGATTATCATGGTAGTTACAAGGCAAGATTTGTGAGGGAATATATTCATGGTTTAAAAAGCAGCTATGGAAAGTGGGCAGACCTGAGGGCCACATTCAGTAAGGCAATCTGATATGTTCTCTTTGGACAAAGAAAGGGGGTGCTCATATAGGGGAATGTGTAAGAGGTTGAAACTAAGATTTGTCTTTCTTTTTTTTTTAATATTCTGTAAAGGGTAAGACACCAAATCCTTTTAAATAAAAGTTTACTGATTACAGCAATATAAAGCATCAGCAAGTAGAGTATTTTAGACAATATTAAAAATAGATGACACTCAACATATAGATTTATAGCTTGTAGAATTTTATTGTGTGGCTTTTAAAAATGTTACTTTAGTGTAAAGCAAATATAAGCTACTAGTACAACAAACATCAAAACTTAAATACATAGAAGAAAAGCAAAGCAAATATCAATCAAAACCACACAAACTCACTACACCTCAGTAAGGTTTATTAAAAAGACTAAAGATAACAAGTGCTAGTGAGTATGTAGAAATGAGGGACACTTGATCTATGTGTGGGAATGTCAATTAGTACAGACATTCTAGGTAACAGTATGGAGATGCCTCAAAAATGGTAATGTAGAACTACCATGTGATTCACGAATCCCAATAGTGGGTATACACCCAAAGGGGATGAAATCAGTCTATTGGAGAGATATCTGTCCCCCTCCATATTCACAGCAGCACTAATCACAAAGGACAAGAAGAGGAAACAACCTAAATGTCCATCCACTGATGAATGAATAAAGAAAGTGTAGTACATATACACAGAACATTCAGCTATAAAAAGGGTGAAATCCTGTCATTTGTGTCAGTGTTGATAGAAATTGAAATCATGATGTTAAGTGAAATAATCCAGGTACCAAAAGACAATTATGGTATGATATCTCTCTCGTATGTGGGATCTAAAAAGTTGATCTCATAGGAGTTGAGAGTAGAATGGTACGTCCCAGAGGCTGGGATGGGAGAGGAGAGGAAGGGTTCCAGAAAGGCTAACCAGTGAGCATTAAGTTAATTAGAAAGGAGAAAGAAGTTCTGGTTTGCTATTGCAGAGTAGGGTAGCTACAGATAAGAATTATGTACTATACATTTCAAAAATCTCTGACAAAAGATTTTGAATGTTTTACCACAAAGAAATGATAAATGTTGAAGGGGATAGACATGTTCACTCTGATTTAAGCCTTATGCAATATTTTACTTGTTATCAACATATCATATGGTATCCTCTTAATACTTAAAAAATTGTGTTTTTATATATCAGTTAAAAATAAATTTACCTACTACTCTTCCTTCTATTTATGCATTTTTTTAAAAAAAATAATGTTTTACAGATATACATAAAGATGACATTCACATATGTACATAGGATACTTTTGTCAGTTTAATTCCACAATTCCTCCCTTTTCCTATCCCTTCTCCTTCTTCCTCTGTCCCTTTCCTCTACTCAATGGATATCACTTTTATTTTCATGGAATCCATCCCCCCCTCCCCTCCTTAGTTTGGTCTAACATCTACATTTGACCCTTGATTTTCTGAGTCTGGCTTATTTCACTTAGAATGATATTCCCTAGTTCCATCTATTTATCAGCCAATTATTTCATTCTTCCTCATGGCTGAGTATACAATTCCATTGTGTACATATACTATATTTTCTTTATCTATTCATTTTTTGATTGACACTTGGGCTGGTACCATAACTTGGCTGTTGTGATTTGTACTGACATAAAAATTGATGTGGCTGTATCACTACTGTATGTTGATTTTAGTTATTTTGGATGGATACATAGAAGGAACACTAAAAGGAGTAGAAGAAGGAGAATAGAAGGAGAAAGGAGTGGTGGAGAAGGGGAAGTACTGGACACTGAAATGGAGCAAATTATATTCCACTCATTTATGATTATGTTGAAATGAACCCTAATGTTTACAGCTATAATGCAGCAACAAAAACATAAAAAAACCCTTATATTCTTAGAAACAAACAAAAAACAAAGCACAGGCTATCATTTCAGAGATACTGGTTTTAGTGATTAAAACAAGTAGAATGTTTAATGCTAATTTCATAAAACCATGCTAATTGAAAGTTACATTTAGGTCTCCAGAGCATTTTGATAAAACTATATTTGCATATATATGAACAGCAAATTGAATATCTACATTGTTATGATCTGAAATGTGTCTGCCAAAAATTCATGAGTTGAATCCTAACATCCAGTAACTCAAAATGTGACCATATTTGCATCTGGAGTCCTTAGAAAGGTAAATGAATTAAAATGAGGCTATTAGTACAGGTCATGACCCAATAAGACTGAAGTGTTTGTGAGAAGAGGAGAGTAACACACAGGCATGTGCAGAGGGAAAACACAGGCAGATAGTGGTCAACTATAAGCCAAAGAGAATACTCAGAAGAAACCTGAGGACCCCTTGATCTTGTATTTCCAGTCTCCAAAATCATGAGAATATATAATCAAACCATCCAACTTGAGATTCTTTGTTATGGCATTAGTAAATATATACACTCACATACATACACACAAAATAAGTTTAATAGGACTCTAAATCTCAGTAATTATCTTTAGAAAGTGAGTATAATGTTTTAAAAAGAATAAAAATTTGAAGTATTGGGGATTGTAATGAAGCAAATTATATTCCAAGCATGTATAACTATATCAAAATGAAGATTTTATATCATAGTTTGTTATATATAATTATAATTCACTAACAAAACATTTTAAAACAAAATAATAAATTTAATATAAGCAAATAAATTTAAATTTAAAAAATACAAATTCAAACCAGCAATTCTAAAAGCCCACTCTTCTGAATGAAGAGGAGACAAGATCAATGACTAAAGCAGAAATTTTCCACTCAACTGTATTAAAGAAATCCACACCTCTAAGGCTTACAGTCAAAGTCATTGTCCAGGTGACTATATTTACTGTTGGACTTCAAGATATCCAACTAGGTATACTCCTCTTAGGACACTAGATTATAGAAGAGGAACTTTGGTGTCATCTGGAACATATGGTTCTATTGATATGCCTTACTCTATAGATGAGGACTCAAGTCATTTGACACAGAGTTATCCTGCTGATAGGTAGAGTTTCATTAGAGGAGCACTCAGTAGAAACAAAGAGAGATCATAGGACCAGGAGATATCTGAGGGGCCCCAGAAAAGCCTACCCAGGTATTTCTCTTCTGATATAGTCAGTAAAGGTTGCAAACTTAGCAGAAATAACATATAATATCAGGCTGAAATTCATAGTGTGTTTATTATGTAACAAAATAATATTTTAATTGTAATTTATTTTATTAGAATATATTTTATTATAATACATTTACAATAAAATGGATGTCCCCACCTCTCTTTAGGATCTCATGGCAAATTCTTTTTGAGAATTATCACTAGTTGGTGTAGTGGGGAGTGGAACATGATGTAGGGCAGTAGCTTCCCAAATTTCAACAGGGTATGAATCAGATTGCTGGGACTCACCCAACAGTTTCTGATTCAGTGTACCAGGACTGGATCCCAAGAACTGCATTTCCAACAAAGTTCCAAGTGTTGCCATGGCTGGTCTTGGGACCACTACTCCTTAAGAATTTCCAATTACACAGACATAGCTATTACCTGAGTGACAGCAATTTGATATCATGCAGAGCCTTTTTTGATGGAGGGCTCAAGTCATAGATAAGGGTTAGAATCTACTCTTGCACTGCCTTTCAACACACACATACACATATGCATACAACATACAGACATGTATATATTTGTACATGTATGTATACATATACATACCTATGTATATATTCATTCATAAATGTGTGTGTATGTAGGTATGTATGTATCTATCTCCATATATTATCCTCACGCTTTGGAGGGTTTTTACACACAATTATATATGCATGTATATATATGTATATCCTGTTATCTCACAAAAATCTTGTCTTAGAAGTTTTATACTCTTTAAAAAAATCAAGACAGTAATTGTGTAGAACCAGAAATTAATGGTGACTATTAGGCAACTAGTGCCACAAACTGCCTTTAGTTATTATTATGTAAGGCATTGCTACCAGTTATTGGTAATTTTTCTTTTCTACCTTCATAAAGAGTTTGGAAGCCTAGATATTGTGATTAAGGGATAAAGACAGCAATTATAAAAACACCAAATAACCTTTCTTCTGATCACCATCATGAACAACTTAGGGCCTGAACAGTAGTCCTGGATCACTCAAGAGCAGTTATATATACATACATTTCTCCTTGAATCAGGTTGTTGGACTTGTCATTGAATAAACTTGGGCCTATCTGAATACCACAAATATAATTAAACAACAAAAAAAGCCATTTACTTTCTTCTTCATACTGTAGGTTCAGACAATCTATGGTTTTGAAAATGAATTTGGTTGAGAAACATAGAATCAGACACAAAAGGAATAAGTATTACCACTTCTAATAATTCCTATTCAACTTTCCTGAACCCTGAGTTTATGTAACCAATGATCTCAGAAATTACACACAGTGAGTGGCTTCAAGAATATCCACAAGGTTTCCAAAATGAAAACATTTTGGAATATCTATGGATTTCCTAAATAGCATTTACATCACTTTTAAAATCTTCTCTCAAGTTTATTATGATATTATCATTTCAGAAACATGGATATGCATACAGTCCAACACCCTTCTTTTTTATTGGTTCTTTTTATTTATATATAGGACAATAAGATTTTCTTGACATAATTATAAAAGCATGGGATATAATTTGTTCTAATTCAGTCCCTAGTATTCCGGAACCCTTTCCTCCCCATTTTCGTCCCCCTATTTCCTTTCCTCTACTCTACTGATCTTTCTGCTCTTATGTATTTTTTTAATTAGAATCTTGTGGATGTTCATGATGGTGAGGTTCACTGTGGTGTATTCATACATATACATAAGGATGGTTGTATCAGATTTGTTCCACTGTCTTTGCCTATCCCATCCCTCCTCCTCTCCCTTAATTCCTCTTAGTGTAATCCACTGAGTTTTCTTCTATTCTTTTTTTACCCACAATCCATGTATTAGCTTCTGAATATCAGAGAAAATATTCTATCTTTCACTTTTGGGAACTGGCTTATTTCACTTACCATGATAGTCTCCATCTCCAGTTCCATCAATTTACTGGCAAATGCCTAAAGTCATTCTTGTTTATGGCTAATAGTATATTGTGCACATACACTACATTTTCTTTATCCATTCAATACTAAAAGGGCACTTAGTTTGACTTTATAGCTTGGCTATTGTGAATTGTGTTGCTAGAATCATTAATGTGGTTGCTTCACCATAATATGCTGTTTTTAAGTCCTGTGCATGTATACTCAGGAGTGGTATACTGGGTCATATGATAGTTCCATTCCTAGGTTTTTGAGGAATCTTCATACTAATTTCCAGAGTAGTCACACCAATTTGCAGTCCCACCATAAATGTATGAGTGTACCCTTTTCCCCACACCCTGGCCAACATTTATTGTTACTTGTATTCTTGATAATTGCCATTCTAACTAGAAGGAGATGAAATCTCAGTGTAGTTTTATTTTGCATTTCTCTAATTGATAGAGATGTTGAACCATTTTAAAAACATTTTATTTATTTTTTTGAGTCATAATTAACAGTAGAATGTACTTTGAAATATTATACACACATGAAATATAACTTTCCATTCCTGTGGTTATACATGATGTGGAATTACACTAGTGTGTATTCCTATATGATCATAGGAAAGTCATATCCAATTCATTCTACTTTCTTTCTCATTCCCATCTCCCCCTTCATTTCCCTTTGTCTAATCTAATGAACTTCTATTCTTTCCTTCCTCTACTATTATGTTAGCAGTAACAGATCAGAGAGAATATTCAGACTTTGGTTCTTGGGGACTGGCTTATTTCACTTAGCATGATAGTCTCCAGTTCCATCCATTTACTGGCAAATGCCATAATTTCATTTTTTATGGCTGAGAAATATTCCATTGTGTGTGCATATGTAGGTAGGTATGTATGTGTATGTGCGTGCATGTGTGTCTGTGTGTGTGTGTATCTCATATTTTCTTTATCCATTCATCTATTGAAGGGCACCACAGGTTTGTTCCATAGCTTAACTATTGTGAATTGAGCTGCTATGAACATTGATGTGCCTGTATCACTGTAGTATGCTGATTTTAGTCCTTTCGGTATAGAGTGAGAAGTGGGATAACTGGGTCAAATGGAGGTTTCATTCCGAGATTTCTGAGGAATCTCCACACCGCTTTCCAGAGTGGTTGCACCAATTTGCAGTCCCACCAGCAATATATGAGTGTACATTTTTCCTTTCATGCTCACCAACATTGATTGCTACTTGCTTTCTTAATAATTGCCCTACTGACTAGAGTAAGATGAGATATCAGTGTAGTTTTAACTTGCATTACTCTAATTTCTAGAGATGTTGAACATTTTTTCTTATATTTGTTGGCTGAAAATATTTCTTCTTCTACGAAGGGTCTGATAGGTATTATTGATTGGATTATTATTATTTTTTTTTTTGGTGTTGATCTTTTTGAGTTCTTTGTGTATCTTGAGTATCAATGCCTGATCTGACGAGAAGGTGGCAAAGATATTTTTCCCCCAAGATAGTTTCACACCTATTCGTTGATTACATGATCTCTCAATGTACAATGCTATGGAACATGGTTTGAATCTCAGGGACCTGAATCTAGGCTTTCAGAATGAAGATGTCCTCTTCTATGCACCCAGTGTTATTAATGGAAGTTTACAAAATATGTGAGCCTCCTCTGAGTTGTATACATGGATAAGTCTTATTTCAGTTGATCTTTTACAAGAGAATGTAAAACTTCATTCTTATTAAAGTTCCTACAGTTACTGACTTCATAAATTTGTTATTGAGATAATTAACACAAACACTGTAAATCAATTTTAAATATTACAGTTTCCTTTTACTATGCTCACACCTGGTAAGCAGAAGCATGCCTGCCAAAGGGGAAAAAAAGGCAAGAAAAAAAATCCTAAGGAGTTATTTTTTCAAGGCATTCACATAAAGAAACTCAAAGTCCTACTTCTAGTAAAGTTACTGATAAACAGGTAATGATAACAATAATAATAACTCAACATTTTAGGAAAAAAAACATCTTGAATTGCATTTGCAGTTAGAAAGTATATTAATTCTAATAAAAGACAAAGGTACACTTGTAAGAAAAGTAAAGTGTAAGTCAAAAGATCAAATGCTGGCATACATCTTAACAATATATATTCTTTCACATTTCCACCCTCTTTTTTCTTTCCATACACTGTAGGCTTTTCCTTTTAGGTACTTATAAAACTACCAACCTTGGCCTGAAGGGGCTATAAAAGTAGCCAAAGTTGATAACTATAGTTTTAGATTCCCCCTGCCATTTTCTTCACAGCTGATGAGTGACAAGTTGTAGCTGGCAGTTAACCACCTGCTTGCTAAATATTGTAAACATTAAATGAAATGCCTCTCAATATGTTGTATAGGTATTCCCCCAACCCCTGCAACAAATAAGACAAGGGAAAAAATAATTTCATCACCACACTTACTCTCCAATGGCATTTAAAAATTTAAGAGAAATGTCTTTGCATTGTAGTGAGTGAACTGAAAAGCCAGTAACCTCAGATGCTGAAGATGGTGCAAAAATCTGAATTGCATTCAAAGGAAGAGTTGACCTTTCCTCTGCAATCTGTTTGACATAGATTGCATTAGTGTCCAGAATTAAGATGGCTGCAACTCTATCTAAGGAGAGTAAGGTTTGTTCCTGTGTTTTTTGTTTCTTTGTTGTTTTGTCTATGTTTATTTAAAACATTCTAATTGGCTTAGTATCATTAGCTGATTTCAATCTGCTACTATTTTCTTTTGGAAGTTTGATATTCCTTTTTTTTTAATTAACTGCATGCTAGTATTTTTATATACCCAAATTGAAAAAAACACTCTAACAGTATTTACAGTTTATTCATAAACTCAACATGTACTCTATTTTTGCCTCATAAAGAAACAAAAATCAAGAGGCAAAGTGACCATTTAAGATAAAATATTGTGTTAAGATTTTAAAATTTCTGGCCATACATTGACTTAGGCTAATGAATTATTCCATAAAAAAACTTAAAATTTTAAATGTTTCAATTCTGAAAGAATTGATTTTTTTTTTTGAGAGAGAGAGAGAGAGAGAGAGAGAGAGAAAATTTTTAAATATTTTCTTTTAGTTTTCAATGGACACACATCGTTTTTATTTTATTTTTATGTGGTGCTGAGGATCGAACCCAGTGCCCTACACATGCCAGGTGAGCATGCTACTGCTTGAGCCACATCCCCAGCCCCAAGAATTGAAATTTTGAATTTAAAAAAAATTTGAATCTTTCAATTCAACCCACTCCATGCCTTGATCATTGCTATTGGTAGAATCCTTCCCATTACTGAACATGTGTGGAACCACAGAGGGTACTCACCTGGAAAGCTCAAAAGCATGGCTTATTCCATCCTTTAGATTTTTTGGTGATTTAATTTTCTGTCAAAATCCATGTATCCCAGTAGAGAAAGTTCCCATATACTCACAACTAGTTCCCTCATAATTAACATTTTGCATGACTATGGTACATTCACTATAACTAATGACATGAAATTTATAAGCTATTATTAATTAAAGCCCACATTTCATCCAGATTTACTCAGTTTTCTATTATTATGTATGTTTTATAGGATCCCATCCATGATACCACAGTGTATTTACTTGTCATATCTCTGTAGCTCCTTTAGACCCTGAGAGTTTCTCAGACTTCCCTTGTTCTTTGATCTTTACAGTTCTGAAGAGTACTGGTCCCTCGATTTGTGCTTGTGTGTTTTCCCCATGATTATACATGGTTAATGAGTTTGGGGAGGAAGACATCAGGGATAAAGTGCCAGTCTCATCCTATCTGATCAAGGATACATACTACCAAAATTACTTATCATTTTTGATATTCATCATGTTCACATGGCTGAGGTGAAGGTTGTCACATTTCTCCACTGTAAAATCACTCACCCAACCATTTCCATACTGTGCTCTTTCGAAGCAGATCTGCATGGGTAGCCATGCTGAAGGGGTGGATAGTGTGCCTTACCTCCTTGAACACAGGATAGTATGTAAATTGTTTGGAATTCTTACGCACAGAAAATTTGTGCATTCTTATCCATCTGTTTATAGACTCGGTTATTTAGTTATATCACTACAGACTTTCAGGTAATTACCATATACAGAAGGTTAAGTCTAATATGATATTATTTATATCATTGCTCACATTGTTTTAGCTTTGGCCATTTGAGTTCCTATGTCTCTTTGACATTCTACACTGAGTGTGTGCACATGTGCATGCAGGCTTTAGCATTTCCTCACTTTTGGGTCCTAACAGATGCTCCAGGTTGACTTTGCTTAATCCCTGATGGAGACCTAGAATCTGACATTTATTCCAATGAGCTCTGGTTCCTTTTACTTAAGAATTGAGCAAACTGTATAATTTTTTTACCTGATAAAGAGAGTGGTGTTTTTAAATAGCATTGTTTTCTG
Source organism: Ictidomys tridecemlineatus (assembly GCF_052094955.1). NCBI lineage: Eukaryota > Metazoa > Chordata > Mammalia > Rodentia > Sciuridae > Ictidomys > Ictidomys tridecemlineatus. The sequence continues at coordinate 20,367,922 of NC_135488.1, read as the reverse complement.
ATCTGACAGTGCAGCTAATATTAAAATAAATACATTTTCAAAGTATTTTCCTTATACCTGTTAGAAATATTCAACTTAACTTCTAAAAGCTAGGCTTGAGAGAATACGTTCTTTTTTAGGATCCCATTGAAGAGAAATGCAATCACTCTGAGCTGTGCTTCAGGTTGTAATAGGAAATGCGGGAGTCTTAGTGAGCATTTCTTCCTTTTCTCCCACTTTAGGATATACTTGCCTTTGTGCTCATTACCTCAAAGGAGAAATCTAGCAGGGTGGAAACCCAGAACAACCCAGGATTCTCCCTAGGTTTTTATTCCAAATTCTGAAGTTCATTGAAAAGAAGATTTATTGGCATTGACATAGAGTTTGATTGGATCATGAGACATAATGCTTAGACTCTCTCACACACCAAAAAAAGAGACAGACAGACAGGCAGGCAGGCAGACAGAAGCAGAGACATAATTATTCAGGGGAAGCAGCAAACAAGATTTTACACAGACTTGCAAAAAGATTCTTGGTTCTCACGGATGGCACAAAGTAGTAGAAAACTGATGGAACTTGAAGAAGCCTTTGCAATTGAAGAAACAGGCTTCTTGCTGGCAATCTGTATCAGACAGTGAATAGAGCAGATGGCCCATCTCCCTTCCTCTTCAATGGCCAAACTCTGTGAAAGACCTACGGGTAAGCAGAAACCCAGTGTAGGTGCACAAAGGGACGGTCAGCACTGGAAATGACATGAAGCTATAGAGATAAACAATATTTCTAGCTCATCTGAGTGTTTGGACTAAGACTCATCAACACAATAACTTTTTATTCTCCTTACTTTGGTTAAGGATTAGATGAAATCCATTATCTCTTGAAAAAGATTTATATGTGATGCATTTTAAGTACTTTGGAATATCTGAGAGAGGAAAAAAATGAATGCAGATGGTATAACTCTTGTCTTTCTTCCTCAGGATTACCTACTTGTGGTTGGAATTCCCACAAGTTCAAGGGGTGACTGATCAAGGCAGTTGAGAACAGTGTTTAAACATAAGGTCGCTAGTGCTGTCAAAATGGTGGTGATAAGCAAATCCCTGCCTAAATTCATATGTAGGGTCCATCATTCCTCTGAGCTGAGAGAATTGGGCCGTCTGTGCTTCTGCCATATGTATGGGAAAATAATTTATGGGTACTAACAGTGCCTATCTTAGCATTGTTATAAGGATGGAGTTCACATATGCAAAACATTTATAATACAGTAACCAAGATGTAAGTTATGGCTAAATAAAAACAAATATAATGACTTGATGCTGTATTCCTGTATACTTCCTTTGTTATCACAATGAATTCAGCATTGCTTTAGAAAATAATACTCTTTTCTGGTCAAAGTCCCAACAGAGTATATTTTATGTGTTTCTGAACCTGCTATCTGAGAATTTTGATGTCTTAAAATTTGCTTATGATTGCTTTAGCAAATGAAATTATGCCTTGCATATGCCTGCCCAACATCCCTTATGTTTTTTTTTTTTACACAGACACCGCAAACATACACACAACTGAATTCAGAAAAAGAAACAGGTTTGATTGATTTTAAGCATCCTTAAGAAGTAGCAAACCATTTGAATGAGATTCATATGCCTTAGAATTTGACCAACAGGCAGATGCTAGCAAAGCTTAGCTCAGAATTTATTTTTGAAATCTTAAGATGCAATCACCAAAGAGTTTTTTTCTTGGTCTAAATCATTTCTGTATCTTGTTAGTTAAGAGGGACTTTATTCTCAAGTCCAAGGATGAAAACTCTTTTCGTATGAATCTTTTACTTACACACACATACACACACACACACACACACACACACACACACACACGCTTCACTGCAGTTGGAAGCTATTAACAAATGTCTTCATATTTAGAAATTAGAAAAAGCTATCTTCACATCAGTGTCTGAGAAACCCTTTAGAAATCAGTGCTTTAAGTTTTTCAAAGATTTATTTATTTATTTAGAAAAAAAGCAAGTACCTCATCAGTTCCCTCAAAAAAAAAATTCAAATGCTTGTGGGAAAGAAATGAATTTTAAAGTGTGTTCAGTCATACTCTATTCAAGCAAAGCAGTGAAAAAGTCTTTGAATCAGAACTACAGCTCCCCATAATCTGGTTTAAATTATCTCCAGCACCACCTGTCATTATTAATATGCAGGAAAAGGAAGAGTACCTTCAGCCTGGTGCCAGTACTGTGAAGGTGGCCCATCAGCACCTCCTATTCTCCTATCATTGCAGCAGTGACACTTTCAATCCTTCCTGAACTTTCATATAATTATTGACGGTAGCTCATGGCTTAACTTTAATGTGTTTTAAAGAACATTCAATTAGCATTTACATCTACTCATTGGAAGAAAAATCCACAGGTCTTTTACATTTTCTATCTTTAGTTTCAGTGAAATTTTCGAGCTTAAACATCTTGCTTGGCTTTAGAAAAGTGTTACGTTGTTTCAGAAAGTGATAATATGCTGTAGCATAAGTACCAAAGTGTTCACAGTTAGACTCATTTTAGCAGAAAGCAGAGATAAGTGCTCTAAACACCTGGTCCTAAAAATGATTGATAATGAGGAAAAGAAAGAGAGCGTGAGGCTGTCCTATGAAGCTTCACAAAGGAGAGGTGTGTGCTAACTAAAATCCACCTTATTATTGTGGTTTTGATCACAAAATGTCAGTTAAGTTGCATCCTTCTTCTGGCTTAAGAATTCTGTCCAGAGGCTTTTAAATACTTCTCCCTTCTCACCTTTTTTACTCTTCTTTTAGACTCACTGGCTTCATTAGGGATAGTTCCAGAATTTTCCATTTTAGAACAACATGTTGCCTTATGTCCACTTTAGTCAAAAGAACCCTGAATCTACTTCTATACAGGGGTAGAAAATCTTCTTCTGGATGGGATTAAATGTAAATATTACAGAAAACTCATAAATAGTCTTCTCCATTCTAATTTGTAGACATGTCTTATGAAATTTATGTCAAAATTACTTCTATATTTAACAAAATCTGAGAAATAGTGAATGCTTAGTATGTGTTAGGGTGTTCTTTTGGATATTTAAAAATATTTAGTTTTTGCATTTCTATCTAATTGAAAGTGTGTGTATGTGTATGTGTAAAAGGACTGTATATGCATGCACACACACACACACACACACACAAATTCACACATGCACTGCTAGGACAAAAGTACTGATACAATTATCAGAGGCAATTTGAATGCTGGAAGTGGCTCTGTTTGAAGACTCACTTTGTTCTCCCAAATGGAACAAGAGGGGTATGAATTAACTTTATGGCATGTCCACAGACACTACAGCCAAACCCCAGCAGAAGTAAGCTCAGAGGGTGTTTGCTGTGATATGGTCTATGCTGATTTTGCCCCCTTGTTTATACCTTTTTCCTTCTTTATGATACAGAATTGACTTAAAATCAGCATACTACAGTGATGCAGCCACTTCGATGTTTATAGCAGCTCAATTCACAGTAGCTAAACTATGATACTATCTAGATGACTTTCAACAGATGAATAAAGAAAATGTGGTATATATTCATAATGGAATATTAATCAGACTTAAAGAAGAATGAAATTATGACATTTGAAGGTAGATGGATGAAGCTGGAGAATACTATGCAAAGTAAAATAAGTCAGTCCAAAAAACCAAAGGCCAAATGTCTTCTCTAATATGTGGGTACTAGTTCACAATAAACATGAGGTTAGGGAAGAATAGAGGTATTTTGGATTATGGCAGAGGGGAGTGAAGGAAGGAGAGGGGGTATGGAGGTAGGAAGGACAGTAGAATGAGTCAGACATTATTACCCTATATACGTATGTCATTATACGACTGATGGGATTCTTCATTATCTACAACCAGAAGAATGAGAAGTTAAACTCCATATATGTATGATATGCCAAAATGTATTCTATTGTCAGTATAATTAATTAGAGCAAATTAAAAATAAAAATAAAAAAGAATTGAATATTGCAAAGGGGAAAATCACCTTTAAAATTATATTTGGCAAATACTACCTTAAACAGTTTCAAAAAATCCCCTTAAATATAGTTCTAAGCAACTCTAAAACATTAGCTATTTACTGGCATTGTACTTTGACTTCCATTGGTATGCAACAATGATTTGTGTAGGAGATGGCAGTGCTGCTTTTTGGTTTTTCTGTGTATGTTCATATGGCTGAGAAGAGCTATTAATGGTTGGTACCTGAAGATTGTCCTTTTACCTGTGTTTATAATTTCTCCTTTAAATGCTTCTGTTTCTTGCATGGCCAAATGATGTTGATGTGCCGGACCTCATTTCGTTTGCACACTGGGTCTTGTTGTGTCTTTTCATTTTGCTTTTTCTGAGGTTTATCGTGTTATTTAGCAACACTGATATGAAACTGGTACAATCAATAAGATTTCAGACAAATGGTTGAATATGAGATGATGGTGGCTTGTCATCTCAGAAGTCACACATGAGTACTACCCAGAGTGTTTTTCATGGAGAGCCATCTAATTTCTCAGCAATGGAGCATATAGAAGAACATGAAATTGTCACAGGTCATTTCCAACAGCATTTTCTGTGCTTTATTTAGTAGAGTGTGTTTGTGGAGCACTTGTATGAGGGAATGATTTTATACCAAAAGATGCCAATGACTAAAAAGAATTTAAGAATTCATCTGCATAGATCTCAAAGAATAAAAACAAGTGACTACAATGAATGAACTGAACCCCCAAGCCATAAATGTTCTTAAATCAAAGTAATGCAACCTACGTATCTAACTAAATTGTGCAATATTTTCCAAATTACAAAAAATGGTATGTTTCATATTCAATCCTAAGAACTTTCCTTTAATCTGTGAACACTACACTAGTGGAAGGATGGCCACCACACTCCCTTTACATATTGGACAATTGTCATCTCCTTTAATGAAACCCTAGAATTCCAGTGCACTGCAAGAACCCTGTATTAGTGTTCTAGAAGGATGATCTGCAAAAACAATACTGCTAGTCATTAAATCAATATCTTAGTCTTTTATTACAAATTGTTGCATTTTCCTGTGCTAACAGAAATTAGATAATTTAAAGGTTATATATTGTAGTTGGGCATTTTAATTTGTGGGCTCTCTAACATAGAACTTCCTGATTTCTTCATAACCTATGTCTAATGGCTGTGTATGCCCCAGTGAATCTGTTGTTCTCTGGCAAGAAAGGAGATAGGGATAAGAGTCAGAGAGTGGGAATTCTGAGCCTAACTCTCCCAATGTACAACACTGCTCTACTTTGAGTTTTATTTAGGCATCTGGACAAGACACACATTCTAATTGTATATATGTGTATTTGAGTGTGTGTGTGTGTGTGTGTGTGTGTGTGTGTGTGTGTGTAGTGTTGTGATTTGGATCTGGCATATCCCCAAAAGCTCATATGTTAGGCAATGCAGCAATATTCAGTGGTGTGAAATGATTGGTTTATGAGAGCTCTGAGCTCATCAGTGGATTAATCCCTTTGACAGGTTAATAATTTGAATTGGCTTTATTGGGAGGGATGAAAATTATGGGTAGGTGGGACATGGAATAAGAAGTCTGTCACTGGGGGCATGCCCTGTAAGGGTTTATTTTGTCTCTGCACCCTTCCTCTCTCACTCTGCTTCCAGGCTGCCATAAAGTGAACAGCTTTCCTCCTCCACACCCTTCTACCAAGATATTCTGCCTCACTGGAGGCCCAGAGGAAAGGAATTGGCTGATCATAGACTGAATCCTCTGAAACTGTGAGTCAAAGTAAATTTTTCTCCTCTAAGTTATTCTTGTCAGGTATTTGAGTCACACTGACTACATATATGGATATGGACAGAGGTAAATGTATATGCATGTCGTAAGTTTATACACTAAATAATACAATCTAAAAGTCTAAAAAATACAATATACAAAATCTAGTTTTTAAAAAATATTAAGAGGTCCTGTATATCTGGTCTTTTTGAACTACCCATCCTTTCCTCCTCTCTCCTCTTTCAGAATAATCATTAAGAAAGTAGACACACATTTCTGAGGCCTCTTGCGTTTGTTCAAGCCAGTAATCATTATTGCACTTCTACTTGTGATTGATTCCAGTCTTGCTGCATGGGAAGCTTCCTCTGACTCTTCAAGTCTCTGAATTCTTCCCCTCCCTCTGCAGTGATTTCCTTCATATTGCAGAGGTTCTCCCTCTCTATGCTCCCAAAGTGCTGTGTGCCACCATAAGCTCACAGTTTACATGGAGGTGAGTCTAGAGCCTTCTTTGCACTGTTGTAATTATTGCATTCATCCTATAAATGTTCGCTAAGTATCAGTTATGCACTCCATCTGTCCTGTCATACTAGAGGGAAGGATTACATCTTCACATTGTTAAATTTTGAATATCATCACTATATATTATTCAAGTAAATCATTTGTGAATGAATAAAATCAGTCAAAATTTTGTTTTCCAGGAATTGGTCTAATGTATCATATTAGGACCTCTTCCATTTTTAGAAATTAAAGATTTTTAGATGTCTATTATAGGTATTTTTATATGCTAGTAGTAAATTATCTATAATTTTATTTGATAAAATATGACAATGAAAAAGTAGGCAAAATTTTTATTTCATATTCATTCATATGTTCTAAATGTATCAAAATGGTGAAAAGAAATTGAGGATCTTTGTCACTGCCTATTGGTAATTCCAGCTAGTAAAATATACTTTAAGAATGATTTGCTCATTAAAAACAGAAGGTATGTAGAAGAATTGAATAATAATAATTTATATATTCATTAAAATATGTATATCTTAACTACTTTCTCCTGTGTTAACTCAGCCCTAACTTACAAAAATCATGACCCAAAAATAGAATAAACAAAAACAAATCTAAAAGAAAACATACCCGAGTTTACCAATGTCTAAATATCTGCACTTGAAATATTCAATAAGTTCTCATTGAGTTCCTTCATATCTAAAGATTATGAGATTAAGTTTTATAGGAGAGTGGCCTTTCAGCACGTTACACCAATGCTTTCTTATTACCCCTGAGATGAAGCTTTTTACTCTTTCAGTAAAGCATTTAGACTCAGAACACACTGTTGTGTGTGAATATTTTTCAAATATTTTAATAAAGCAGTGGATGCATTGACATGGAATATATTTAAGAAAAATTGAGAGTTTTATATGTAATCATTCTGGGATGGTGTCTATATTTGAATATGCCAGAGATTTACTAATGAAGTGCATAGCAGAAAAAGAGTATCCAAAAAAAATGTAATTTTAAGAATGTTGTACTGGGATGATATATATTCCAGGGTCCCGCAAATTAGATAAAAATCATGTTTAGTTTAAATAAATAAAGAATTAAGGCAAGGTAAAAGATGACTTTTTGAAGATATAATTTGCTACCATATATTTATAATTTAGTGTTTTCAGACGCTGGGCAAAAGATCAAATTCCCCCCCAAATCTATATGTATCAAAGTTGAATTGAAAGAAATGCATAAATGATCACATCAAACAACATTTAGGGAAGGGAGAAGGAAGACAAAGAAAAATCTTTCACACTAGAGGCAGAGAACTTTTTCTAGTAAAGGCCAGGTCACAAAGAATTCAGACATTGTATGCCACCCAGCATCTGCTGCAATTATTCCATTCTGACCTCATAGCCTAAAAAGCTACACACAACAGGAAAGGAATGGTTGTGTCTGTGTCCAAATAAAATTTTTCCAAAAGCAGAGTGAGGACCAGATTTGATGCTTAGGCTGTATTTCACCAACCTCTCTTTTAAATGAAGTCAATAAAGATAAGAGAAAAACAAGTTTACAAAGTATAACAGGGAGGCTAATTGGACTGCCTGAGATATCTTTTTTTTTCTTCAATAGATGGATTCATGCTTTTTAATTCTAGGGTTCTCCCATTTATATCAATATTATCCTAACAATTTAAAATACATGAATATTTACCTAGCATGAAGAACACCTTCACTTTCTTTTGAAGTCGGTACTCACTGTTATAGTTTGGATGTGTGAGACAATGCAAGAATGTTCATTTTAAGAGTCTTAACTGAATCAGTGATTTTATCCTCTAATAGGGATTGACAGTGGTAACTGAAGTGGTAGGGTGTGGCTGGAGGAAGTGGAGATTAGGGCATAGCTTTGGTGTATGTATTTGTATCTCTCTCTGTCTCCTGATCATCAGGATGTGAGCCACTTCCCTCTGCCACACTCTCCCACCATGGTATTCAGCCTCACCTGGAGCCCTGAGGAATGGAGCTGACCTTCTATGGACTAGGATTTCTAAAATCGTGAGCCCTAAAATAAACCTTTTCTCCTCTTTAGTTGTTGTGGTCAGATCCTTTAGTTATAGCAGTGAAAAAGTTGACTAAAACACTCATCAAGTTTCTATTCCCTTCATCACAAACACAATAGTCATAGTGTCCTGTGTCTGGTTGTGTGTATATGTGTGTGTGTTCAACATAGTGACCAAGTTGTTTTTCCTAATGACAACAAAACCTGGAAGCTATTCTTCACCCCTGCCTCACCTGTGTTCACCTCCCTCACTTCTTGTCCAGACTCCTATAAATCCCCTCCCTGAAACCACACTGCATACTGCTTCTCTACCATAGCCCCAGTGTTACCTTTCAAAGACCAGAGATGATCATGTCACCGTCTTGCTTATTTTTTTCCCTTCAGTTAACAGAAAGAGCAAAATCTTCCACAAGGCTACTACAGTTCTGCCCGGCCAGGTCCCACACTTGTGCCTGTTTCTCGCCTGCGCCCTTTGTTGATCTGAGCTGCAGCCATGCAACCTGCTCTTGATTCCTCATGCTGTCATTTCACTACCATCAATAGATTTTGCACATACTGTTCTTCTTCTGGAAGTTTCTCCCAAACCCAGTAATACCCCTCCCCCATCTGGTTAATTTCTATTCATCCTTCAGAATCTATCTCCAGCTTCATTTCCTCAGAGAATTCTTCCCTGATTAGCTTGAACCCTGCCAGTAGGGTTCTCTTTTCCCCATTAGAGCTTGGACTAGGGTGAGGTGAGACATTAGAGGACACTTACTCTCAGAGCTCTGCAAGTGGGGTTATGGACCCAGGAAGAAAAGAAGAGAGAGAACAGAACGACTAATCAGCATGCAATTCTAGGCCTGGGAAGGGGCCACAACAGTGGGGCAGGAAATAAATATTATCCTATCTCTTTTAAATCCTGGTCTTATGTCCTGTTGTGAGTCTCTATGATCCTTACTGTGAAAAACTGTCCCTATAAAACTGACAAGATCAGATCTATAAAGAGGGCTCTGTCAGGAGTTTGACAGGGTGAAATCTCTATTTTTAAATGAAAGACTATTCAATTTTTAAAAGGACTATTCAATTTTAAATGCATTTATAAGTACGCACATGATATTATATTGATTGTTCTTCATATTAGCCGAAATAATAAAATGTATAATAGATTTGTGTTATGTATAGTTATTTATCAGGGTAACACTGGATATAAGTAGTTTGTATTAGAACCAGAGATTATTTTTCACTTCTTGAAGAACAGATTATATATGTGTGTGTTGCGTGTATATGTGTGTTATCACACATATCATATCTCATATCTTTATATTTTGGCAGCAATTGCAAAGTTCACTATCTGGTGTTGTAATAAAATACCTAAACTTACAAGGAGAAAAAAATTATTAAACAATTACTGGATTGATATTTATTTGGAATCATTTGGAGAAAGGAATTTGATTTCTTTTTTTAAAGGGTCATATAACTATACTGACTATGGCCCACAAATGTATATATTTTACCAAGAAAATCTTTGCTATCTTAAAAAAAGAAAACACTGCTGACTGGAATTATTCTTCATAGGCTATTTGAGTTTTATGTTGTTTTATCTTTGTGCACTAAAATTTATTGCCAAAATGTTATAACTTTGTAACACCATAACATTGTACACTGCTTCATCCAAAAAAAAAAAAAAAAAAAAGAAAGAAAGAGAGAAATCACCTAAGGGAATACTTTGCAACCAACAGTTACTCTGAGAAATTACTGAGATCAGAAAAAAATTCAATCCGCTGTTCGGAGCACCCAGAGAAGGCAGGGCTGCTTCCTGAGTCATTCCAACAGCACCATTTACTGGCCTTCTCTGGGAATGCTGGGGCTGGTGTTGGAGTCGGTGTGGGTGAGCTGAAGGGCTGAACTGGTATAGACTGGCTAGGCCAATGTTGTGAAGTAGACAGAACTTGATCTCGGGCTTTATATAATCACAAGATAGAAATTAAAATATCCAAGTAAAAATGGATCATCTTTCATGGGAACTCTACTTAAACTAATTGTTCCTATGGCTTAATGTTTTGTGGCTCATCTGGAGTTGGGTTCAAATGTCAGTGTATTTTTTTGCTACAGTACAATTATACTGTCTCAAGATACAAGTTTTCCTCTCCACAGCCACTAGGATTACATGCATTATAATAATCAGGGTTTCTTGTGATTTTTTTTCAGGATTTCGTAGAATTAAATGTGGAATGTCTATAATTAATAAAACAATCATATTTTCATTTTTAAATGTTGAACTCAATAGAAAAAAGTCTAAATATGTGTTCATCTTGTGTACATATATAGAAAAAGGTTGAAAAATAACTGTAATAGAAATTTTATGCAATCTGAACCAAAATAAGCCATTTCTGCTTTTCCATCATATTTCAGCACAAATTTAGAGAAGTGTACCTGTGGAATAAAACTTGCTAAGTGATTTCATTGAAAACTTGAGCTAAGCTAAATAATAATATTATGGCTCTTCAATATTGGGGGTTGGGTATTTAATTGTGCCATTCGGTACTGACACTGACTCATTTATTATCAAACTGTGTCTGCAATATAATTAGGTTTTCAGTAAACATCTGTTAAATTAATAAGCATAGTAACTTCCCTGAGTAGTATCTTCTATATATCTAGACTCATTTTTCTCTGAAATAAAGTAAGGATTATAAATTGGAAAGCTTAAATTAAATAATACATGTAAAGCATTAACCAAAATTGCTGGAATGAAATATACTTGCTCACTAAATACACTTGTTCATATTTTTATTACTATTTTCTAAATTCTGGAGAAAATGTTCACATTAAACTCCCTTTTTGCTCTCTCTATCATAGTTAACTCAGCTATTTGGGGAATTTTCTAAATCAAGATATCAGAATTTTTTTATTCTTATATAGCCTTTGATTGATATTTACATTTTAATTGGCTTGGGCTCTACAAGTGCATCCCCCTTCTTAAATAAATCTTTAAGAAATTATTGAGGATTGAAATGTATAACATAGTTTGATAACTTTATCAACATTAGATTATGTAAAACCTATACATTGGATTTATAAAACTTGCCCATATTATTCTATGCAGCTGTCAAGATAATACTGAAAATATATTTAATTATATTTATTCAGCACTAACTATACCCCTAACACCTGTTATTAAATTTAACCAAATGGTCTCTCTCATTTAATCTTTACAACAACCTGATAATCAGTAGGTGCTATTATCCCAAGCTTCCACAAGAAGAAATTGAGGCTTAGGAGGTTAAATAATTTCCCTAAGTCAATAAGTAGTAAAGTCAATAAGTCAATAAGTAGTAAAATTGGACTACAGATTCTGAGTTACCTTGGCCTGAGATTTGAGCAATTAAATTTCTATAAGATTTTCATAGTAAACATTCAAAAAATAAATAAAACATAAAATATAATTATTATTCTTTTGATATTTTATTTGTAGCATGTATTAAGAATTATGCCTGCTCTGCACAGATAATTTTATTGTTAATAATAAATCAGTGAGATTGGTTATCCCAAATATTAAAGATAAGAATTTTGCAAGGGATGATAATTAAATTGCCCCTGTGAGTCATTTTTAGAAAGCATTGCATGATCTTTGCTTGTAAACGGAGCAACTTATAGACAGACTCATCTTTTCTTTGGAATCTAGAGAGTCAAAGCTAAGTTTCCCTACTTTGAAATGGGAAGTTTTTCGTAAGAGTTGGAAGTGTTGGGAGCCTCTATGGACAGGAGCTATGTACACACCTTTAAGTCCTGGAGTAAAGAAGTACTGAACAGATGTTCACACACTGCAATGCCTTTGGACCTTACCTCTGCTTGGATAAGAGAGTTGTAGCTCCAGGAAGGGTGTCACTCAATGGGGTTGGATTGCAGACACTTATTTGTTGTAACCCTATCCATTGCCTCATTTGAATGGCTTTTCCCCCAATAAAATCCAGGTTCCAGATGTGATTTTTTGCCTGCCTTGTCCCCCTTGTGGGAGCTGTGGCTGAGGAGCAGTCACTGAGCCCAAAAGGTACTTGCTGTGTCTGTGTCTTTATTTAGTCAGCCAAAATTCATTTAGAGTGACCCTGACCAGTATAGTTCTGTGTCTCAAGATGGAAGAAAACAAATTTTAAAATTGTTGATTTTCATTAAAAGTTTTCAGACAATTCTAGTCAAAAAATTTTTAGAAGATTTAACACCTTTTACAGATTTTGTGGTTCTTTTTTAACTCTGAGGTTAAGTGAATTCTCTTTTTGACTCCATATGTTACTTGCAGAAATATTACCAAATGCCTGCAGTGATAGGATCTTTTTTTACATGTCTTATTACATGTTGCTGTGGGTCTCCACTGAGAAGACCTATTTTAATTCTCATTTTCAGGCTCTCTCCTGAGAAAGAGAGCTGTAGTCTTCTTTCAAGGTCACAGAATTTGATGGATGAGGAGTACTTACAGAGATTCCGGTTTCATTCCAAATTGAAAGAACAACAGAAAAGATTAACCTGTCCCAATTAAGCTGAAATGAGGCCAAGGGCAGGTGACCTTTATAACAACTGAACACTATCATTCAAAAGCTGAATTACTAAATATTTTTTTGGTATTATTTCTCCAGATCTCTGTGACTTCACACCAAAAGAAACTTATATTTTATATAAAACTCTTTGATTTTTCATGACTTTGCATTTAAAATATCTTGTTCTGTCCCTGCACATCAAACTATGAGAATTACTCTCTTTTATAAAACTTGGAGCAAACTGTTTGCCTCAGGCTAAGGACCAGAGTTCCTTGGTGCCATCCAGGGATTGTAGCTCAATTTTAAATTGCTGTCAGACACACACGTGTGCTGACCCGATCAATAAACATTTCAAACCTAAGAAGGAAGGAAAGCGTATGATTAAAGAAGACGACGAAGAAGAATACATAGACAACTTTGATAAATGTTTGCATTTGTGAGTTCATTTTCAGAGAAATTATTCCTGGAATAGAGTGTGAATGAGAATTTTTATTTATCAAAGCTTCACACATTTAATATCTCATTAACTCATCAGTTTACAGAGTGCTAAATGCCATTTATGTGGAAATATTTTATATAAGTGTAAAATCCTCTAATTATTGATGCAATATATTATTGTTGTTGCATGTAACCTTTTCACATGGCCATGGTGTTTATAGAATAAATACAGCATTATAAGAATGTAGAAATAGAGGTTATTCTGTCATTTCTGCAGCACAATCTTATTTATACAAGCAAACTGAGAATCATCGATGTCAAAAAATTTCTTGAAAATAAGTGCTTATATAACATGAAAACTTTTCCTACTAGGAAACCTAAACAAGGTGGAATGTATACCAAGGGCATTTAACAAATCTGAGGGATAAATAATGCAATAATATCTTTATCAGTGACAACAGAAAAATAACAAGTTAAGGGCACTAGTTGCATTCTCACCTTTACTAAGTAACAAATTAACTTGAAATAAAAATGGCCTGTAGATCATGGCTATTTTTTATCATGAAAGTAAAACAACTGGCAGTCATGACTTAACACCTTCACAGACAAGTAATAAAGAATTTATTCTGTCAAAGGCTCTGAGATCAGGTGCCATTCAAATTATTTTCTGTACCAACTTTCTATCTGTGTGGGTCACAAACAGCTACAGTTATTTTATACATTTCTAAAGATCATATATCAATTGAAACTGATCTGGATCCAAGCACAATAAGAATAACTACAATATTAGAACTTGTAAAAGTAGTAATCTTTTAAATGGCAACAAACACAAAATGGTCTTTAAACAACATGTTTAATCACAATTCTCTATATGAATGCATATACTTTTATATTTAAATGCTATGGGAATTAAGGAAAGGAGTGTCCATTTTGAGCAGAAGAGATGAGTTAGACATCAGATAGTCTCTTTGAAGAATTGAAAGACAGGAGGGAGAATCACATTGCAAAGCAAATAGTTTTCGAGTAATGAACAAGCACACGAAGATGAAGATGGTAGCACACCTGAGGGACAGGATGGAAAGAACCATAACTGGAGTAGGTTTCATCTAAAAGGGAATAAATAGGTGATGAGGTGGGAGTGATATGTTAGACCTAGATGGTAGACAGACTTTATTGTCAGGCTATGGGGTTTAGAATTTTTTCCAAGAAACATTTGAAGACACCAGGTTAACCAAGACTTCATTCTTTCAGAAAAAATATGCATGTATGTGAGCATGCAGATGATAGAAATTATGAGCAAACATTTCTAAGTGGTGGTGGCAATAAGCAGACATTCTTTTTATTGTACTTTATTGGGCTATTTCATGTTACTTAAGAATGATTATTCTTTAAATTTAGGTTATCCTGTAAATAAATGGAATGTACAGTCATATGTAGATATTTTATTTTTTTCATTTGTGTCTCAGTTATATTTCAAAATTTTATCATTTTGAATAGTAACTGATTCACACATAATGCAGTATAGATGCTTGATTTAATTTTCTTCTTTGGGAATCATTACTCTGCTAGTTAAGATTTTCTTTGTTGACAGGCTTCAATCATTTTATTTTCTCACATTTTTGGATCAGAGGTATAGTATGACCCTGTTTTACAGAGTTGTAGAATAAATGCTCAATATTGTTTTTTTACAGTTTGCTTTGCTTCTATTTAGGTGGATTTCAATTAGATGTCAGAGTACTTTGTGATCCCTGCAAGTCATAATATTCATATTCTATTTTTTATCTGATGTAGTGCTCAGTGGATATATATCTATCTATCAAATTATATAGATGTACATATAAAAATGTCTCACAAACTGTTAAGTAAATGGTATTATCTTCTTTAGAGTCCTGAATAATCATATAGTATTTTAAAGGTAAAGAAATAATTCAAAAATCTTATTTGAAATTAGGATTATAATATTGAACTATAAGGATGGAGTCAGGCAATCTTAATTACACAGTATTGTTTATAGATTTTGAATCTCAAATACAAAGGTGTAAAAATAATTAAAAATGATGAATCTTATATGCATTTTGTCCTGTGGAAGATGTTTATACTTGGAAAAAGTTTCATAATTGTATACTTTGATATAACATTCATTTTTTTTTCTAAGCATCAAAATGTAAAGGAAATGAATCTTTCTGTACACAAGCACAAACATTTCAAATTGTTACAGTTAAATATACTGAAGAGAACATTCTGTAAGTACCTGGGACTTTTGTAGAATCATCTTAATATTTTCAGCACCAAGTCAGACCTATTTTGGTGGATCAATGAATTGGAAGAGCTTTTATAATCTTCAGAAGCTTTGGACATTGTCTCAGCACAGCATGAGGTCACGTCTTGTGATGATATTTTTGATACAGGATTCAACTATATTGAACATCATGGCAGACTGAGATAATATAATTGGCCTCTCCCTTCTTACTAGGATGTAGAAATCTTAAAATATGACTTTAAAAACTTTAAACGAACATTGCTAAAAAATGAGAAACTCAAGAAACCACTCAGAATAAAACAAGGAAAATTTTTAAAAAGAGGGAAAATAAGAAAGTGTGGTTAAGTTCAACAGAACTTTATAAAAATAGATCCAATTCTTCTAAGAAGAATTCCAAGAGAGAAAGAATAGAATGGAAGAGAGACAGCAATCACACAGAAATGGTTAATCATTTTTACAGCTGAAGAAAGACACAAATCTTCAGGTTGAAGTCCATACTGTCATATCTACAGCCCAGTCGAGTCAGGGCAGTGGGGTAGGTTGCAGGAAATGGAAAAAAAAAAGTGTCCAGAGGACAGCATAAGAGATATGGTTTTCTGAGGTAAGCCTGCAAGAGGTAAGTTACTGCTCCAAGAAGAGTGCAGTGGTGACAGGCTGTAGAGATAGCAACTCTGACATTCTAGATGCTGCTGCACCAAAAAGGGCTGACTCTCCCTCATGGTGTTTTGTTTAGTAATGGCCAGATGGATGAATGACATGTAATCTTTCTACCATGCCCTCAGTTACACCCTAATCACCATCAAGAAAGGGGTTTGAAGTGGCATACCAAAGCAAATCAGTTTTAGAGAAACCATGGTCAAAATTTAGACAAGAAAAGGGAAAAGTTTAAAAGCAAAAGGAAAGAAAAAAATCATATAATCTCTCAACAAATGAAGAACATACTTACAGTAGGTATACCATCAAAATAACAAGAGATAAATCCAATAAAACATATCCTAATCATTCCAAATGACAAAGATAATTTTAACCTACCCATAGCACATTACATGCCCTACACAATGAGCATTCAAAAGAATGAAGGATAAAGATATTTTCCAAGACAATAATGTTACCACTCACAGACCTTCACTTAAGGAACTTTTAAAGAATGCACATTAGTAGCAAGAATTCGGAGTAACAGAGCTCAGAGTGAAGGGGTAGAAATTAAGCAGCAATGTGAGCAATTAAATAATTAAATTTATTGACTAACATAAAATAAACACCATCAAAAACAATGATTAATATTAGAGAGTTTTGAAAGATTCAAGCTAAAAAACAAAATAATAACAAAAGGATGGTGTGTGGGGTTAGGATTAGGGAACTCAACATTTTTCATATGGTGTGTAATATAGAGAAACTAATTGGCTATTGTGGATTAAATTAGTAAACATGTTTAGGGTAAACTAGATAGGCTACAGTCAGAGTACATAATTTCTATAATAATAACAAAGGAAAGGAAGAATGAAGAAATTCGTGAGTCTAATATAAAGAAGGGCAGCATTAAGGAAAAAAAACATAGTACATACACATTCACATAAAGAACACGCTTTTTTAAAAAAGTAATGACAATAAATATAAACAAATTAAATACACTTCTTGAAAGGCATAAAATCTTCCAAATAATGATAAATTAAAATTCAGATAAACATTATTTGTTGAAGACCTATGTTGGCAAAATGACCTAGATGATTAATTTTATAATAAAGAGATGAAAAAAGTTACATCAGCTGAAAGAAATCTGATGAAGCAATAGTAACATCACGGTAAATAAATTTCAAGGAACATAATATTCAACTCCAATATTCTTTTCTCACCATAATGAAAACATATATAATAAGACAGACTTATAGAATAATACCTGTTACAAGTAAAATTATTCAGAATACAGATAACAATATCATCACTTAGGTGTCAAGGTGGCTTTTCCCAATCTCCTTTCAGCTGTCATTTGTGATTACTACTCAACTTACAATCAAGACAGAACAAGATTTTAACATGACACTTATCCACAATTTTTTCCAGGTAGTATGCCAAAGATTGGCCATCTTATAATCTTTTGATGTCATGTCACATTCTAATGTAAATGTGATAATGTAATTCATGTTACAATGCATCAGCAAGTTGCTCTTCCCTAGGACATATGTAAGTTGTAGAACCAGCAACTGGCTTATGTGTGTGTTTGTGTGTGGTGTATTTTGTTAGACCATTGAAATTTCAAATACAACTGTATGAATCAATTGGTTCCTCTGTTCAGATATTAATTTATTTATTGATTGATTGTCTTTGGAAACTCCTTTTCCTTTTATTTCAGAGGCTTAAAAAGTGGCAGTGTTTAAATTTTCTAAAATATATTAGCAAAGTAATGTTAATTTATCCACATTATTCTTGCCTATAGTGATGAAAAAGTACAAAGTCAATCAACATTCATTAGTGATCATTAAATTACAGAGATCATTTGTCTATTTTCTGACCCAGAACTCCAAATGGTCACTAGGATCTATGGAAGGAATTCTTTCAGTCCCTGTAATACTTTTAATATATGGCTGGGAGGTAAGTCTCTACTTCATCCCTTTTCTACATTAGCTTATTTAAGACTACGCTCAGACTTCAAGCACACTCTCAGTAGGCAATGGTGAAGTTCAAGATCGATGGATTTCTGGTGTTCAGCTTTGAGAATGGAATGACTGGTTCCCATGAAAATCTCTAGTTTCTTGCAATATTTACAGATAGTCTTAAAAGGAGATCTTCTCAATACAGTAGAGTCCTAAAGTTTTTCTCAAGCTGTCTGACATTATTAAAATTCAAGATTGTATTTAATTTCTTTTGTTTTGGCTTTTTCTTTTTCCAAAGTAGGTTATTTTGAATGTAAAAATAATTTAATTCCCTTAATAATGGGGCTGAAACATATGGTAAAGATATGAATCAAGGGGAAACAGTATTCCCTCAGTGGGTCATTTTGTTTGCAATTAATGATATACAAACTCCATAGCAGAGAAAAATCTGGAGCCTACAGCTATTTCTTTCATTCAATACATTGTTTCAATTTCCTTTGGCAATATATAAAACAATGGTACACTTTTCATTTCTTACATATTTTAAATATCCTGCCAGAGGTATTTTTTTAATGTTAAACCTGATGCACCAATTTATTTAATTTGCCTTGGTTATTTTATATTCTACCCTAAAATAATTAAGCCACAAAATAGCTTCATAGAATGGTTATTTGATCACATGGCTTATTTTCTTTTTGGAAGGACTCCTTAATATGTCAGTGAATCACATGCTTAACTTTTGCAATAAACTGCCATAGAAATGTATGTAATGAATCTATACAAGCCATACTAAATACAAGGTCTGAAAATAGCATTCTTTTAAGCAAATATGACACAGAAGCAACTTATGTCTCAATTTAGAGGATATCAAAAAACAAAGCTTAAGTACTACTTAACTGCAAACCAAAGGTCATTTTCTAAAAGGCAAAAAATTGATATTTTTTTATCATCTTGCAATATGAAATATTCATGTGCTTCTCCTGTATACAGGTTGCTGAGTAACTAGTTCTACAAAGTAGATTTCGTTCAAAAACTAAGAAATATATTATGCTCCTAAAACCCTGAAGAGGTACTCAGACTCTAAAGAGTCTCCAAGTCCTCTGCATATCTGAATCTTTACCACCTTGACTGGCAACTGGCATTGGGAATAATAACACTATGGAATGACACATGGGTGTGTGGGGCCATTTCAAGAAAAACAGTTATTATTGAAAATGGATGTTAATAGTGTGTATCCTATGGAGTGACACAAAAAACAAAAATCTACATATCATAAGATGGCTTAGTTTCAGAATATCCAACATTCCTTGAGGGACTCAGAGATCGTCAAGCTATTTCTTTCATAGAGTATGGTCCTTAAGATATTATTTTCCTGTGTGATGCTTTAGGGGGGGAACTTATATATTTTAGATAAGTTTAGAAAGTATTGTATTAAAAATGTTGATTCCTAACACAAATAATCTTTCTGGCTTCAAGAAGGCCACTGGTAATAAACAAAACAAAACTCTTTGTCTCACACACTGCTTGTCTAGCTTTCTTTAGTTTTCATTTTGGCTTCTTAGGCAAAAAACTGAGACATAGAATATGGAGTAACAGAGTACGAAGTAACTAGCTAGTGGCTAAGATCTAGAATCAAGTTCCTTAGTTTCAGTCACTGTTCATTCTATTATGTAGCCCTACATACACAGTAGATGGATGACAAGGAGTTACAAACTAACCTGTGGACAACAAAGAGTTACAAACTAACCTGAATC
This sequence comes from Ictidomys tridecemlineatus, assembly GCF_052094955.1. NCBI lineage: Eukaryota > Metazoa > Chordata > Mammalia > Rodentia > Sciuridae > Ictidomys > Ictidomys tridecemlineatus. The sequence goes on along the minus strand of NC_135488.1, from coordinate 20,348,064 downwards.
AAATGGTAAATAATAAAAATTATAGTAAATTCACTGTTGAGTTTCCAGTCTCCACTTGTGTTTCTAAATGCTTTAAATATATTAACCTAAGTAAAGCCCTATTTTACAACTTCTATCACAATATTTATTTTTTAGTTCTCAGCGGATACAACATCTTTGTTGGTATGTGGTGCTGAGGATCAAACCCGGGCCGCACGCATGCCAGGCTAGTGTGCTACCGCTTGAGCCACATCCCCAGCCCAACAATAAATCATAGTAATTAAGGATCTAAAAAGAAACAAACTAAGAAATGGTTATGAAAATACAGGAGAATTTTTAATACAATATTTTAAATGGAGAGGACATTACTAAACATATAATATCATAAAGTTACAGTAAAATATTGTAATTAAAATAAAACAAAAAAAAAGAGTGAGAATGAAAGCCTCCATAAATACACAAAAATTACATGTGGCATCTGCAAGAAATGTCCATGAATTAAAGGTCTAAAATGTATAATAATTCTACAAACTAGTAAAAGACATAAACAATATGAGAAATGGAATATATATATTATATATATATAATATATATAGTGTGTGTGTATAGATATATATAGTATTATATATGTTGTATATATATGTGTGTATTATACATGTTGTATATATAATACTATATATATTATACATGTTGATGTGTGTATACACACACACACATACTTACATATGTTATTGGCAAATGGCCAATAATCATATGGCAAAGATGGCAAAGATACTATGAATCTGAAGTGAAACAATGTTATTAGACAAACTAAATAAAAATATTGATATACTCCAGTGCTGCAAATACATGAAGAAAAGGCAATATTCATAGCTAAAACATTGAAATTGTGCATACTTCAGGACCACCAAATCCCATTCTAGGAATTTATTGTGCAGATATAAAAGAATGAGTTGGTAAAAAGTTATAACTATATATTTTCATGAATAGATAAATAGTAGAAACAATTTTGCAATATGAAATTCTAACTAATTAAAATCGAGAAATAATGAAACAGTCACTAAAAAGAAGTGAAAAATATATTATGGTTCACTAAGGTAAATGGAATACTACATAATAGTATGAGAGAAAGATGAAGATATTTCTGTGTATCGACGTTAAAACTGTTTAAAATTTTTTAAGAGAAATATGGCAAAAGCATAAATAGATGGACAGTGTTATTTAAGGATAGTTTTAAAAGTGTGCGTGTGTGTGTGTGTGTGTGTGTGTGTGTGTTTGGGTGTGAGTAAGTGTATGGATGTATTAGAAAGTTAAGATAATGTTGCTGGAATTGATGGCTACATCTGCTTGTTACACTGTCTCCACACCAATCAACCCCCAGGCCATGGTGAACTAGCTTTAAAGCAGTATTAGTGACTCTCCTGAGGAGTCTGTCTGGACTGGACTGTAGGTGAGATGGGCTCTTATGTAATTTTACTTTTCTATTATCAACTCCAATCTCAGAAGTCTATTAGCCATGGGACTGATCAGGCTGAAGGAACTTCTATTAAATTATTTAGTGTTATTTATGTGTTTGCATGTATTTATATAAGCATATCCAAATGTCCAAAGGATAACATAGAAACTTGTTTATTAACTTTGAGGACTGGGATGAGTAGGTAATAAGGGAGAATATTTACTATATTTTATTTGTTGTATTTTTTTTACAAAAAATATACATTTACTTTAATAATTTTAAAATATGAATAATTTCTAAAAGAAATAAAATGTTAAAATGCTAACAAGGAACTGAGGTGTTTTCTTTAATATCATTGCAGTTGTTTTTGCACTGATGTTTTCTATTGATGAACACTGTTTACAACTTTCAGGGCTTCTTTGATGTATAAACTATTCATTTTGCACTTATTTATTTTTCTAAGTGCTGAATATAATTTCAAAAAACCAAAACAATCCGATTTGTATTTCCTAAATGTGTTTACACTTCAGCTGACAATAGCTTTGTTTTGGGTTTCCTCTCCAATTCTTTTAAGTGACAAGTGTCTGTAACCACGTGAGTTCTGGGCAACCTGGGCTGAAGGTGCAGCCCATTTGCTTCACTTTGTGAAGCCCATTCACTTCATTTGTGACTTTGACATCGTTTCAGTGACCACCTGTATTTTCTAATTGATGTCTACCATGATTATCACATGCACGTTTCCGACACAAATGAGTAACCTGGAGAGCTAAAGTGTAAAACTTGATGAACCTCATTTCAACACACTCAATAGTAGTGCTGATTGTGAATGCTTTAATTACAGGTATGTAAATTAATACATAGACTAAATTTGATTACTTATGTTTCATTCTTTTCTTCTGGTAAACATCAGTTGCTTTGACACTACCTTTAGTTTTAACATTGCCAAGGCTGGGTGCTTGTCTTTATAGAGATTCTTTAACGCAGCATCCATGAACTAAAGAAAACACCTTTTTTTTAATTGTTAAAGAAAGTCAATCATATTACACTAACCTGAAAGAGGCTGTGTGGTAATATAGTTCTGATTCTGTGGTAGACATTCTAGCTGATGATAAGACACTATCCTCCCAATTCCACACATATGCTCACAAATCCTATCAGAAGAACCACTCAATAGCTATAACTCAATCATTATCAAAGCACATTTTCTGAAAATAAGATCCTCACTACCCTGATTTTCACTAAAAAGAAGAATTTATCACCATTCACAAGACTTTCAGTTTTAAAAAAGAGACCATTCATTTTAGTGAAGTCCATTTAGTCAATGGATTCCAAGCTTTTAAGCTATAGCAGAAATCGGAGCTCTTTGCTTACCTACCTCTTGTCATTCACTTCAAGATATATTAAAAAAAATCATTTCTAAATTAAATCAAGATTTTATAGGTTTACATTTTAAAGCACAAGCACAGGAAAGCCAGACACTGGCAATAATACCTGTGAATAATATATTGTATGTGCTATTCACTTTTCACTCTATAATTTTATTTATATTATTGTCAAAGAATTTAAGGCTAAAGTAAGGTCTCAAATAAATAAAAATTACTTTTATGATGAAAACTGCAAGAAGAAAATCCATTTAATGTAATCACATCCGTGGTAAACACCAGTGTCAATGTAGTCTAGTTTTATGCCACAGTAGAGTGTAACACAAGAAATATTTTAAAATGACATATTTCAACATGACACTTTGGTGTTCTTCATGCTTATTTAGGAACCTTCTTTTCTATAGCCACTAGGCAGCATAGTAAGTGCATAACTTTGATCCAGATTTTCTAGTTTAAAATTATTTTGTCTCTCCCCCCAGTTTATTCCTAACAACATTTCTTTTATACATTTGGTGTTGGTATTTTGTCTTATATAAGCCAGAAAGTAAATCAACACTTTCTTTAAGTATGATGGAGTTAGATCTGTTAATCAATGGGTGACTTTAAACATTCAGTCTCCCCATGGATGAGGAAAATCCATAGCATTCATCCAATGATTTGCTTCATTGTTTTTTGCTTGATTTTAAGTACTCTAGAAACACTTGTGATCACAGAGATGACACAGTTACAGAATCATTTGCACTATAGATCTCAGTACTCCTGACAACTCTTGACAATACCTCTCAATATTCTGAACTAAAAAATGATTGTTTTCCTCTTTTAATAGCCTCCAGATGAAGAATGGTGCCTATTGAGAAGGATATCTTTGAAACATTTAGGTAGAATTGTTTCCTCACTTCTTTTATCCTAATCATAAAAAATGTTTCATATTTCAGTATAAGAGCAAGAGGGACATTTATTCATGCAGATTGTTTATTATGCCAGTTATAGTCCTATTTCTCCTTATATTCATTGCTGGATTGGAGTCTCCTGATTAACATCAGAAACTAGGTGTGGGTGAGATTGAAAGGCTGGGAGAGAGGAATGGAGAGGGAGAAAATACTGGAGAAGGGTAAAGGAGCAGGAAGCTGGGGTAAGAAAAGATAAGTAAATAACTCTTAGGAAGACAAAATAAAATGTGTCATTGTTAGATATGGGTGCCCTCTATTTGAGTACTGTAGAGTGAAATTAGGCTACATCCATCAGAGAACCTGGTTGGAAATGACCTAAAACTGTCCTTTTGGGGTACTGAGATGAAAATTGCTGTCCATTCTTTATTCATTCTTGGCATCTGCTGAACAGAGACTAAGATAGCCAATTAAGTATAATTGTGATAAATTATGTGCAACATATTCATTCTAATGGAGAACTAGTGCTTAGCAGGTAATAACCCTAAGCCACTAAACGAATACTGGTTAAAACCTTGGGTTAGATGTCAAATGACCTTAGGTGGGAGAGGGTAGGGCTTTATCTGTGATGTCACTATTACTGTATTCCAATTTGCATACACAATTAATTTTCTGATGATGTATAAAATTGTTAACATTAATATGGCTAACAAGTCCTATTTTTTGGTAGGCCTTCAATTTTTATTCCCATAATAGGCTTACTGGCATGAATTTCAAACATATAAAAATTTAAAAGTTAAGTCTTGAGTTGTACACTATCATCGGTAAAAAAATTCCATTACAGTTATTTTAAATTAACTTTATTCAATATCCTCATGTCACTGGTCCCAATTTTTTTCCCATTTCATATTCCTATCAATAAAAGACTTTGTTTTTTATATTTATCAATTTTATATGTTTGTTCATAAATCATAATTATATATAACTGTACTAACATATTGATCATCAAAATGTATGAAAATAGAAAAGCAGATAAAGTAACCTCAATAGGTGTTCTAATGTTTTCTTACTCAATCCCAATGGATTTTATTTCATACCCCATGGGCTAAGCCCACCCCATGTTATTTACATTGTAGAACTACTTAAAGCGAGGCTAACAAGAAGGACCAATCAGAACACAACACTTTTATTTCAATAAAATTCCAGATATATAAAATTAAGGTCTAGAAGAGATTTTAAGACTTCACCAAGGAATTTTTCTTAATTGTGTCCATGGAAGATGAAAATTCAGAATAAGAATTCATCCCTTCCCATGCAGCACTCTTCTTATTGAAAGTTTATCATTATAGAAAGTTCATATTATAAGGATCCATATTTATTTGGTGACTTAAGGTGTTGGCCATGTGTAAAGTAACAAATGTTTTCACTCTTCTCCATGGTACCCTCTCAGATATTTGAAGAAATGTAATGCCCCCTTTGCCGACACTGCTTACAAGTTGCACATATGCACTCTCCTTTATAATCCTCAATGAGTTATGTTTTTCTGTACCATAATTTTTTACCTACCCCCTTATTCTAGTAGCAGTATGAACTCAATCTGAAAATGGGAAATCAAGAAATGCAAGCTACACTCCAGATAGGGCCTCACCAGTCTTCAGAAATTACAGACTTAGAGCTTCCATTAATCAATCACACAGTTTATAGAGCTAAATGAAATAATAGTTCTTTTGAAAGAATACAATTATTTGATTTCATGAGTTTTAAAGGCAAATGGTGAACTCATTGCATCATGTTACATTTTAAATATCTGTTGTGGTATGATGTTAAAAAAAGAGCACTGCAGGGAACAGAAATCAATGGGTCTAAAATAAAATGGAAAAATAAATATGAATCCACTAGGGCCCTACAGATAATGCAGTTGGCTTTTCTTTCAATGAATATAGATAAGTGATTTCATGTGGAGGGACCTAGAATAATCATGATAAAATTACTTTACAGAAAGTGTGCCTGGGCTAAAAGGTTCCATTATTTTAACTGGTTCTTTCCATTTCTGATTTCATTGATGCATTTTAGTTACTTTTTATGTATCCCTGCATAGCTGGGTTAAGTAGTTTTTATGCATTATTACTGAATTTTACATTATCTTTCTAGGTAACAGGTTTACAGACTTTAAGCAATTTGAATTATATATGTTTTAATTTCTAAACTATACGATGGAAACCAAATGGTGAAATTTGAACAAGCAAACAAAATAAAAAGCCTCTTGAATAGAAATATGAAGTTATTTGGGTCAAAATTAACTTAAATTAAAATTATGCTTAGCAAAAACATATTCAATTATCTAGCAACCTTAGGTTCAAATGTAAAGAGTAAATGAATAACTTGGTATTTTCATTACTTTAAATGTTTATTCAATCTCAGCATTATTAGTACTCTTATCAAGATATGTAGTCTATTAAATGGAAATATCTCATCATCTACTTTCCATTGTGAGAGTCTATTTTTGGTGAAAAAACAGTAATCATTCTTATAAAATTAGAGTTAAAATTATAACTGCAGATTTGTATTCTTCAAAAAATGTCTTGTTAGATGGCAGTGTTGATGTGGATTACTAATATTCATAATAATATGTCCAATTATGAAACTTTGGTTATCTTTTATTGTACATCACACAAGAAAGAAGTTTCAGATTAAGATAGTTAACATTTTAAGATTAGAAAATGACTTTCTTCTAACACTTAGAAAACATATTAAAATATAAATAAATAAATAAATAAATATTTATAAAGAATATATATTTATACATAATCACACACATATAGTCCAAGGCTTTCCATGTGATATAGGTTAAAATAGAAAAGAAATTTGGAAGATAAATTAATTCTATTAATACTTGGTACTCTTCTAACTAGTTTGTGTGTCATAAACCCTGTGTCATATTTTAAGAGATATGATAATGGGAACAAATATGAAAGGTAGAAAATAATTATAACTGACTATGCAATTGATATTGGGAAATGCATTAGTTTTTTTCACTTGAAGATGCAAATTTCCCTTTCAGTTACAATAAGAAAATCCAAAATTAGCATTGCAAGCTAAAGATTCATTCTGGAGAATATTGGCCATTGAAATAAATGATCTCTTAAGTGACTCACAGGTCTAACCTCTTTATTTCAATTACTCATTCTGAATTCATTTAAAGCTAAATTTATTCAATTTAAATTACTTTAGTGTGGCTACATTGGGTAACAAACAAATCAAATAAAAAATTCTAACCAAAAGGTGATATCCATATCATCAATCTGACCCTTACAGAAAATTTACATTTCAAATCTAACCAGCATTGATTGAAATGATCTACAGTTTACATATTTGGTCACAAAAACTATCAGGACTATGCCATTAGCTATTAGAGTTACCTCATTTTGAATATCCTCAATAAAACTTCCTAGTGATTTATAAATGTGAAATTTGATGTGTAAGTTTGTATGTGCACGAATGTATGTGTATGTGTGCATGTGTGTAAATCTTTCTCCATCTTGAGGTATAAATTGCACATAGACCTAAGTATAGATAAAATTTTTCTAGCAACACAACACTTGAGTTTCTTCAGAACTAATTTGTGTGCATCCTTTCCCTGACTTGAAAGATGACATTTTGACTTTTCAATCTATGGTCTTGTCACTTCTCTATTTTTGGCCACATGTAAGAATGGGTCGCAGTTCTCTATTGCTTCCACTTACAAAGTATTTACCAGTTACAGGTGAAAAGTGTCCTGGGCTAAGGCTGGTGTGCATTGTCCACACCTAAGGACGCCTGCTGCTTCCTGCTTGAAATTGCTTTATTTCTCAAATAGCTCTTTCCCAAAATGCAGTCATTACAAAAACATCAAAATAGTGAAGTCAGATTAAATCATTATTGTTATGAAAAAATATTGAGAACACACTTTAGGCAGATAACTATTTCATCAAAAGAAATTATTACTTAAAATACTTGAACATGTCTTATTAAAACGAAGTTTTGGTTGATACTTAAAGTGAGCTCAACTGAAATATTAAAAAAATATTTATTAGAGAATTCCTTAAATATTTGCATTGTTGCCTTTAAAATGATAGAGTATATTCATTAAAACATATCTGTTTTTCACTTAATATGTCATTTAATTAATAATTCCTTCCCCCTCAAAAGTAGTAGTTATATAACAGGGAGCTTTGACCAGATATGAGTCTAGGCATAAATCATCAATTAAGACCAAATGTCTTTTTGTTTGTACAGTCATCAAAGCAGGTAGGGACAAGGATTGATGTTTCAAATTCAGACCATGAATTCTACCCACTGTACCAAGGGCAAGTAGAAGGCATTTGCTTTTTTAAAAAAATTAACCTGAGGTTAGTTCCTGTGCCTAGAAGCTTAGTTTTTGCTCTCTGTTTGTTTAACTAAGGTCAGTCAGTAGAGACTGGAATTTTCTTTTTGCATTAAAAACATCTCAATAAAGAAAAGGTGTAGCTTATTATTCATTGAGCATGGAATTTCCTGACCCTGTACTGTGCAGGTATAGCCAAAGCTCATAATGGGCTAATAGAGAGGGCAAATATATTAGACAGCTGGGTAAGCGGCTGCAGTGTCTCCTGATTAGTCATATTCCTCAGATGTGGACTTTTGGGTCTAGATAAAGGGCAGGAAGAAGGAAGCTCCTTCCAAAAAAGGAAAAGTATATTTGGTTGGTTATTAAAGGCAATGAAGAATTCTCTGTTTGTGTTGGTCACTGTTTGAGTACAGCTTCATCTGGATGGACATTAAATTAGCCTGGTTCTCAGCAAGATCTGATGATGAGTTGCTTCTAAATCAAGTAGGATTAGGGTCATGCCGTGACCAAACCCTTATGTATATGTTCAAGATGTGAGCAGAGATTTTCTTTATGAATATTAATCATAGAATTAAAGGAGGTTAGGCCTGTGAGTCACTGAAGAGATCATTTATTTCAATGCTTCATTTTACAGACAAAGATACCAAAGCCCAAGGTAACTAGTGATATGTGAGTGTCACTCTGTTGACAAGCAGCAGAGAGCGTGAACTCAGACTGGCTGTCTGACAAATTTAGCGTACACAGCATGGCAATGAAAATGGAAAATAGATTCACAACCTAGAGAAACTGGAGAGACCATGCTTAATGCATTATATCACTTCACACATCATATGCCTGAATTTACTCTAGTGTAAAGGGCACCCTAACCACTTGAAGGGGTAATGGCACTTCACAGGGCCTGGTGGAAATAGAGGGCTCTAGTGTTAATATGTGCTATGGGGGTGAGGAATGGAGTGAATGAGTTTCAGTTACACCTTCACAAACTCATTGGCATTTAAAAACTTTTAGTCCCTGGAGGAGCTTGTAGAGTGCTGTACCCTGCAGAAATGGAAGGCAATTAAGCACAAGTCAGGCTGAAATGACTGTAGGATGGCAAAATGTTTGAAAGAGTTGAAGGCAATTAAGATTCTATGACCTGTTCTTGTATCATCTCTGTGCCACCAAAGCACCATTCAATCACTGTATTTTACATCTTCTGCATAATGAAAACACCTGCAACTGCATAGGTTCTAATTTAACTCACAAGCAAAGTATTTCTTTGTTGTGATTGGAATTTTATTTCCTTTAATAGGTAATTTCTTCTCAATTTCATAATGGCCAATCACCTGGATCCATAGCAAGAATAATTGGTTGAAGGTATTTTCACCTTCATCTAGGAAAACATGAAATAAAATTCATATTTGAGGAGATAGATATCTTCAACCTGATTTAAACATTGCAGAAGGTATACACAAACACACACACACACACATGCATCACATGGTATCCCATGGATACACAGTTTTTAATGCTTTAGTGTAGCAGTTAAAATAAATTATTAATAAAGGTACAAATTCAAATATATTTTCACATTTAATAATTTATGCAGTTAGCATTCAACAAATAATTATTGAGTATATTGAGTAGCTTCTACCTACCAGGAACTAGGGCTTCAGTAACCCTGAAGGAGCTCAAGGTTGAGTGGTTAAGATATATAAACAGATAGATGGATTTTCTTTTCTTGCTAATATTACTACATCAATATTTGCATCAGATTTCTATGTAAGTACTGATGAGGAGGCACTCAGAAAGAAATATCTTAAAATATGACTGACTATATGGTCAAAGGAGAAGGACAGTGTAGAAAGAGAAAATTTTAGCAATAGTGGTGAATGGTTTAGCATGGAGCAAGCACTGAGTGAGACATGGTAAGTGGTGGGAGATCAAAGTTTCCACAGCTCTCAGCCTTGGCCATACTGACATGTGGAACCTGATTATTCTTTGTTGGAGTGTTTTGCCATTATAGGATGTTCAGCCACACCCTAGGGCCAATTCACTAGATACCAGTAGAACACACCCCCTACCAGTATAGTTTGTGACAATATATCCATCTCAAGTTTGCCAATCATTCCTCAGTGAGCAGTATCATTTTTGGTTTAAAATCAATCGAAAATTATTGAATGTTAGATCACCAATAGTTAAACATGCCATGAAAAGCATATGTATATGACCACCTACATAATAAACATCAGAGAGACCAATTACCTCAAGAGTACAAGTATAGACACCCCCTTCCATTTCATAAAATTTTATAAAACATGCATATTTTAAAATTAGGCAGCTTTGGGTAGAGGCTTGAGTTGTGCCAATTTCAAACTGGATACAAATTTCAAAAGTAATATGATATGCTAGAAAAGGTTCTCATTGTTGATTATTTCTAATGTGTGTAGCCCTCTTACAGAGGCAATATAGAGAAACAAAAGAAATAATAATGTTAGATTTCAAGACAATGGGACTAAAGTGATAAGTAAGGTGTGGGTCCAGCCATGCCCCAGTAAGCAGCATCACTTGCAGAGCATGTATTCAGTAGACCAATACTGCAGTTATTCTGCAATCACATTGTACAGGGGTTTCCACCTTTATTTTGAATACACCTAAACTAAAGCAAAATGACACTTTAATTTCGATACTGGAGAACCTTTATAAGGAAAATAAATGGACTAGAATGGATTGAGTTATATTGAGATATTAATCTGAAGTTTGTTTTTTTTTCTTTGATGTGTCTTTGGTTTTGAAATTTGGGTGATACTGGCCTTATAGAATCAGTTTGGAAGTGCTCCCTCTTTTTCTATTTCATGAAATAATTTGAGGAATATTGGTATTAATTCTTTGTTAAAAGTCTTGTAGAACTCAGCTGTGTATCCATCCAGTCCTGGGCTTTTCTTGGTTGGTAGGCTTCTGATGGCATCTTTTATTTCATCACTTGAAATTGATCTGTTTAAATTGTGTTTGTCACCCTGATTCAATTTGGGCAAATCATATGACTCTAGATTTGTTTATGCCTTTGATATTTTCTATTTCATTGGAGTACAGGTTTTCAAAATAATTTCTAAATATCTTCTGTATTTCTGTAGTGTCTGTTGTGATATTTCCTTTTTCATCATGTATGTTAGTAGTTTGATTTTTCTCTCTCATTCTCTTTATTAGCATGGCTAAGGGTTTGTCAATTTTATTTATTTTTGAAATAACCAACTTTTTTTGTTTTGTCATTTTTTTCAAATTTTGTTTGTTTGTTTCACTTTCATTGGCTTCATCTCTGATTTTCATTATTTCCTGTATTCTATTAATTTGGGTGTTGGTTTGTTCCTCTTTTTCTAGGGCTTTGAGATGTAATGTTAGGTAATTTGTATGTTGACTGTTTCTTCTTTTAAGGAATGAACTCCATGCAGTGAACTTTACCCTTAGTACTGCCTTCAGAGTGTCCCAGAGATTTTGATATGTTCTATTAGTGTTCTCATTTACCTCTAAGAATTTTTTAATCTCCTACTTGATGCCTTTTGCAACCCATGATTATAATAGATGAGAGATTAGTAGAATTCATAGACAAGAAAGGAAGGAGACAAGAGGAAAGGAAATTACTATGGAATGAGATTGATCAAATTATGTTATGTGTGCATACAAATATGATACAATGAATCCCCCTATTGTATATAATTATAATGTACCAATCAAAATACAAAAATAATATAAATAAATAATAAGAAATTTAATAAGAAGAGACTGAATTAGCCCAATAACTGACCCACTGGCAATGTTTTAAATATATATATTAAATATATAAATATATATATTTAAATATATATTATATATATATATATATATAAAATGTATGTTTTTGCAAAGGCAAGCAAGAAGATACATAGTACCCTTTGATGACATGCCAACATGGGCACAGTTCTGTTTGTTGTGTTTTTTTTCCATGTGCCTGTGTGTTGTTTTGTTTTGCTTTAAATTTTTTAAACAATTTTGCTTCCCTCTTTTTTTTAAATGTCCCAACTCTTGGCAATAAAATCTGGTTTTCAGTCAATGCTTTCTTCAGCACCTATTATACCATGTTAATGTTGCAAAAAAAATTATGAGATATTAATCACAGACAGGGTTGTTACAAGAGTCTCTGAAACCTGATCTATTGTTAATTGTGAGGAAAAAAAATGGTTGCATTTTCAATATTGAATCAGTCATGACATCTTATTGATTCCTTTGAAAAGTTATTCTTCCGGAGGAGACCAGATATTGAATGAAGTGAGAAATAAAACATAAAATAAAAGCAATTTAGACACTACTCAGGAGCTCCATCCCTTAATAACTACAGGAGTGCTTCTATTAAAAGGTTTATTTCCTGAGGCAATAGAAGAATAAAAATAGTTTTAAAATTAAGTTATTTTTATGATAAAAGTAGTAAAACATACAATATAAAAGTTCAAATAGCAAGGAAAGACAAAACAAAAAGTGAATTACATTCTTTTTCTCCAGATCCTAATACGTTTTTATAGGAAATATATTAAGAATTCTTTGCATATCCTTCTTGAAAGTTTTATGCACACAGAAGGGACAATTCTAGGTAAGATTGCTGTGTGTCTTGCTTTTTTTACTTGAAGACATATAATGTAGCATTTTCATTTATCCACCATATTTTTCCAGTGTTTTTTTTAGTTTGCATTTTGTTCTATATATTCTAGATAGGCATGTACTATTTATTTTTAAATATCCCCTTTTAATGAAGAGTTACAATTTTTTGGTGTCGTTGTTTACACATAACTCTAGATTGTATGTATACATCCTTAAGTAGTTCTATAAAATATTTATAGGATTCATTTCTAATGTGAAATATCTTAAAAAATAAATTTATTTAATTTCAAAAAATGTTGAATCGGACATTTCTCTCCAAGAGAAATTATGACTTTTTGGAGAATTTGGAATTCTATTGGGATGCAAAAATTATGAGAAAACAATTTAGCAAGGGTCTAAGCAACTTAGTGTTGCTAAGTTGTCTCAAAATAAATCCCAAAAGTGTTAGGGATGTAGCTAAGTGATAAAATGCGTCTGGGTTAAATTCTCAGAACCAAAAAGAAAGAAAGAAAGAAAGAAAGAAAGAAAAAGAATATAAGATTTAATCCTAGAACAGAATTATATTTTAGGAAAGAGTAAGTAAAACTGAGCAGAAGTAAATTCACTGACCTGATGAATAATTTAATAGTTTATACAACATGGTTACTCCAATCTCTCTAAAATATTTGTTTATTTGTGTCCTATGGTTAAATATATTGTGAGTGAACCAATCAATACAGAACAACTCTATCAGGTGAGTATTCAAAGTGTTCTGAGCTACTCAAGCTAGCTAGACATAATTCTGGCAAAAATATATGGGATATTTAAAATCTATATACCATTCATTCAGCCAGTCAAAATATCCATACAATTCATACTATGTCCTGGGACTAATTAAGTTAGTTTAATTTTTAGTTTTAAGGGTCCTCAATCTACTACTGTAAAATAGAATTTGAGGTTTCTTATCAATTTTCTAATAAATATTCTAGTAAATCCCATAATTTATTAATTTATTCCTTCTATATAAACTAACTATATAAAATTTTTAAACATCTAATGCATGCCAGGTACTATGGTAGATTCGGTAAATTCAAATCTCCCTGCATTTATGCATTTGTGGCTTAGTCAGGAAAATAAATATTGTTAAATAATCTTGCAAATGATTATAAAACTACAACTCTGCTATGTACTAAAAGGAGAGTTACAGGTCATATAAGAGCTTAGGATGTGAGAATTTACATAGTCATAAATTTTCTCTGAACTAGGATTCAAAGGATAGATTAGAGTTAATGATAAAAAAAAGAAAATAAATTGCATTCTTAGAGGAGAAAAAGCATTTATGAACACCTGGTGAGGAAGGACTCATGGTGATCATTTACCCAATCCTCAATTGCATAATTGGAATGAATGCTTATAGATGGCAAGGTCCTAATATGCTTGTGTGAGTTAAGAACTCCCATATGTGAGTTAAGAACTACCATGTCAAGGAAATTCAATGGAAGCTAGTCAATAGAGTAAAAACACTCATACACCCTGTAGGGAATGGCACAGATCAAAGTCATCTTTCTGATGGTTTCACCTAACTTCATATGATTCATAACTTTGGATTATGTCAAAGTCAGAGGAATGTTGAAGAACAATCATAAACTAATGTAAACTCAAGTGGTAGCTAGTCCTAATTGTGGCCACCATTCAGTTATGGTGTCTTTGTTAGAACAGACAAGCACTGCCTCTGGAATATCATATGCATTCTTTTATGTTCCATTAAGAAATTGGAATAAAATAGCATATCTATCTATCTATCTATCTATCTATCACATTGCTCCATTATTATATGTATATGAATTCTTTCTCCTTCTATAAAAATAAAGTCTGAAAGGACATGGATTGGCTAAACATTTCACAGAATATCATATTGGCTTTCCAAACTGAAAGAATCATATTAATAGAATGTTAGTGGAAATATATTATCCAAAATAGCAAGTTTATTGGAAGCTTGGGAGATGCATGAGAGGACAGGAGAAAACACTTATCAATATTGAAGAGCCCAACACACAATTGAAGTTTGTAGAAATATAATGCTCTCTGGCATAAAGGATATTCTCTTAATTCAAAGTGAAAATCATTATATCTTGCAACTGTCAATATCTCTATGAAGGGAGAATGAGAGCTTATAACTTCATCATCTTCTGGAAATAGCATGTTATGTACTTGAGAATCAACCCAATTTACCACAAGACATGAAGAGTTGCCATGGTTGCCATCTTTGAGTGGTGCCTAGAAGAGAACTAAGCAGTGGTATTAGCGGCCCTTACCCTTGGGCCATAGAACTCAGAATATTTTATGAGATTATAAATATATGTGGTGAGAAAGCCCAGTTGTAACTTATGAAAAAGTTCAAAAGAATCAAAACATCAGTGCTTAGAGCCTGTGGGAGTAAAGCCAGACCATCTGCAAAACCATGTCAAAATAGAGCCCCGGCATGCTAGTGGAACTTACTGGAGATAAACTGCCTAAAGATAGGACATAAATTACCTATGCAATCAAAACTACTCATCATAATCTGGTATCTACCAGTCATACTTTCAAGCATACCCAGTAACAATCAGTGTAAAATGGAAGTGGTGCTTCAGGGATTGGCCTTAAGCAAGATCAAGTGTTAAAACCAAGTGTTCTAGATCCCCAAGTTATCCACCACTTTTGCACTAGTGCCTCTCAGTTCATATTGCTGTATAAAAGTGACATCCCTTATGATCAATTGATAAAAGATGATTCAAGGTCAAGTTTGGATCATGAATCAGTTAGCTTAGCACATGGATGCAAAACAAAAGTTGGCACCAAATACATTAAAATTCCACTCAGTGGTGATTAGATAATAATGTGATGAGGAGAAATTTTCCAATGGTTAAAATTCCTGAAATATATCTGATTGTCCACATGGGAATAAATGTGGCATGAAGAGAGACTATATACTGGTTTATGTGCAGTAAGGTTTGACTAGTTACTTAAAGAATGATCTGAAAAAATAAGGGTTAGATGATGAGGGACAATGAAGTCTGGGATAAAGGAATGTGGGTGAATATACAGAAACAGGCACAATGTGTAAAGATGTTCATGGTGACAAGAATACTCACCATGGAGTATCTGCCAAGAAGACAGAATAACTCAGCATCAAGTCAAGTGATAGCCTTATGTGTACATAAATGGAGTGGTCATGGTGGCAGGGATTGAGGCTGATTCACAAATATTCCTCAATCCATTTCACCACCAACTATTCATTTTTCAGGAAATAGAAAATTCTTAGCCTCTAATATAGCACGATCCTTGAAGTGACCAGGAGTATTTTGGAAAGTTAACAGTATTTGATCCTTTTCACTTAAAAGGGGAAATAATTCAGTGTTTTAGTTTTCTATTGCTATATAAAAATAATCATCCCTAATGGCTTAAAGCAATAACAACAAGTTATTTACTCATAAATTAGCAATTCTCTGCCTGAGTGCACAAAAGCTAGAGCAGCTTCAGAGATAGAAGGAACAACATCTGAAGAACACATTCACTGGCTCAGACATCTGATGGTAGATGCTGGCTCTCAGCTGGAATCTCAGCTGTGTCTACTGCCAAACTCCTTCTTGTGGGATTTCCATGAAACTGAGTGACATCCTCAGTGCATGATTCTGTGTTTCAAAGAGTCCCAAAAGTCATAGTGGCAAACAGGAATCATATTGCCTTGTGTAACATAGCTTTTACAGCATATAACTCCATTCCTGCCATATTGTACTCATTAAAAGTAAATGAATAGAACTACACCATATTCAAGATAAAGTGTATTAAACTCTATCATTTGGGGCGGAATGTTAACAATCTATAAGCTACTATATACATATTGATCGGAATTAACATATGTTCTGGTATAGGGTGTTCTTTTCTACCTGCAGTGACTCAGTATCACCATAATTTGAGGATTTATTTATTGAATAAAGTCATATTGACAAGTGTACCAGTGTTGGAAAAGTAGAGAGGTAGGAGTAGCAATGGAGAATGAGATCTACTGACTGTACCATCTACTAGCCAAACAGAAGCTTCCACAGAGTGAAACTGTAATTTTGAAAATAACATCATGAAAAGATGACAAATCAATGACTGATATATGACATCATGCATCCTCATTAAATAGAAAAAAAAATATTTGTTTAGAAATTAAGGAGTTGAATTCGGAATGGATCTAGTTAACACTTCTACCAGGGAACTATCTGGGAGAATTTGTACTTGTTATCTTAATAATTCCAGACTCCGGGTTTCCAGGTTTTGATTCTGAGAGATGGAATACTTCTACTATGGGACAAATGAAATGAAGTTATAAAATGACATTAAATATGAAAGCTACGTGTTTAGGAAACTCATTCTAAAATACTGGCAAGACAGGAGAGAAATCTTCATTTCAGAAGAGCTAAATGATATGTCATTACCAGAAGGTCAACTGAAATTACACAACGGATAAGGAATAATATATTTGAAAACCAGGTGATCCACTTGGACATTTCTTGGTACTTATATGCCTAATTTTGATGGTAAATGGAAAAATGCAGCAGATATAGACTTAAAGAAAGATAGTAGCCACAGGTTTAGATTTCTCAGGTATGAGAATCTCACCCATCTCAAATGTCAAGCTACCTGGGCTTTACAAAGCACTATAAGAAGAAGTGTAACAAGCATTGTGTTATAGTTTAATTAGCAATGATTTTTCTTTTGTAGTAGTTTGTAAATAGACAATATCTTACCACCAAAACCTGGCTATGATTTGAAAAACCAAAACCAACCAAACAAACAAGCAAACAAAACAAGTAGAAGGAACTTAGAATTCAGAGTTACTGGGTTTTAATGAATTTTAAATGTCTTTATCTAGATCACTAAGAGAAGTGGAAAGGTATTTCAGAGAAAAAGCCTGGATTTATAAGATATACTTCTGAAACGTCCATTGAGTCTTTTGTATATGTACTCATTAAGCATAATAAAGATGTTTAGAAACTAAGAATTGAAGTTAGAATTAATAAAATATGAAGAAACCAATGGTAAGGGATAGGAGCTCATAAGAAGGTCTTATTTGATATTTCATGGAAAAACAGATGAGTGTGTTATTGGAGATAAATGCAAATGGACAGATTGATAGATTTGAGAGCTCAGTAACAGGTAAAATCCACAGTACTTAGGTTTAGAATGAATATGAAGAGATAAGCAGTAATTCTAGTTCTTTGATCAGCAACCAGATATTGTTCATGAGCTGGGGAACATTGAATGAAACTTCCCCTTTAGGTTTCTTTAGAGGGAAATGTATATGTGAAAATTAAAAACAACAACAACAAACAACAACTGTTTAACACTTTCACCATTTAAGAATAGATTTCCAATAAAATATCACATATATAAATCTGGGGTTCAGGGAAGTTTATGCTTAACATAGTTTTGGGAATCATCTGGGTTGATTATTAAATGGCAATTCAAGCTCCACATATGAGTGAGATAACATAGAACAGCATAAAAATGAAGATAGCTCAGGAACAAGATTTTACTAACTCCAGCATTTAGCAGCTGGGTAATGAAAAATACATTTATAAAAACAGACATCGGAGAAATATGCACAGAGGAAAAACAGATGGCTGTTGTGCCCCAGAAGACAAGGAAAGAAAATGTTTCAAGAAGGAGGGTGTGGAAATTTGTGTTGAATAGTGCTGACATAATTAGTGAGAATGGGACTGAAAGAGCTGTCATTTAGTTAGTGGCAGTGAAACCATTGGTGATAACATCAAGAAATGTGTTAAGGCATGGAAGGGCTGTATCCTGCATGAGAGCAGAATAAAGAGTAAGAAAATGTGAGAAATGGCCACTAGTTCAGCTGTGAAATGCTGGGCACGGAAGATGATCAGGGAAAGAGAGGGAGCCCTGCATTTAATTTTATTCATCAAGATTCTTTTTCTTTCTTTTCTTCATATTTGTATGTCAGTTAGTTTTCTGTCACTGTGTAAAAAAATTGCAGAGAAAACAGAAAGAGAAAAATTTTGTTTTGGCTTATAGTTTCAGAGGTTTCAAAGCATGGAGAGCTGGCTCCAGTGCCCTGGACCTGTGGTGAGGCAGAACGTGGTGGAAGTGGGCAGGAAAACAAAGCTGTTCACCTCATGGCAGTCAGGAAGCAAAGTGGGACAGAGAGAAAGGATTCAGGGGCATAACGTGCCCTTCAAAGGAAAATCCCCAACAACCTAACTTATCCAGTGAGGACCGACCTCCTAAAGTTTCCACCACTTCCCAACAGAGCCACTAGCTGGGATCAAGCCTTCAAAACCTGAGCCCTTGGGATACACCACAGAGCCAAACCACAACCCGGTCTCTGTCTCTGTGTCTCCTTTTCTCAAGAGAACTAAACACATTTATTTAAAGCTAGAAGATGAATAAACAAAAGAGAAGTGGAATAATATGGATCCTGAATCAGCTGGGGTGACTTTTGGTATTCCACATGGTAGAAAATAGCAATGGAACAAATAATTCATTCTTTCTCTTCTAAAATTGGTTCTTTAAGGTGAATAATTTAGGGTGGAATAAAAAGCCCTACAGAAGCAGAATTTAAAACATTAAATTCTGGACATTTCCAGAAAATTATAGCAATTCTATGTTTATTATTAAGCTCAATCTTTGGTTTTCTTCCAAAGTCTTTAAATTTTGTCATATTTTACAAAAATGATGTAAACAATGAAAAGTTATATGTACAGAAAGCTATTTATAGAAAATCTTCACTTACTGGATAATCATAGCTGAAGCCTAAGCTTAAAAAATCTCATTAAATATGGTGCCATTGGGCCTTCTTACCATATCCATGTGCTCTGGTATTTTCATATCTGAGAGTAAAAATTGCATAAATACTGAGAAAATCAGAACTTTCCTTTAATCCATTACTTACAGTTTAAAAAGAAAGCCTACAGATCAGCAAGAAATCTTTACAATTTCATCCACCTTACTCTACCCATTGGTGAATTCTTATTTATATTTCCTCACCATCAACTTTATGTACAACATATAGACCTCTCCCACAGTACTTAATCCAATGTACAGAAATTTTCACTTTGTAAGTTTCCAGGATGAGACTCTTGAGTGTTATGAGGAAAATAGGTTCTTATTCTTATTTATATATTTACAGCACCCTATCCTTTGCTTCATCTAATTGAAAGAGATAGGGAGATAAGATGCAAAGAGTATAAAAACGGGCAGGAGAGAAAAAAAAGGAAGAAAGAAAATAAGAAAGTTGAGGAAGGATGGAAGTGGGGAAGAATGAAGGAAGGGTGGAAAGGGACAAGAATGGAAGAAAGAATAAAATTATAGTATTAAGGAACAGAATGGTTTATAATTTAAAAAAAAGAAAAAAATAAAACTTACAATCATATCCTAGATAGAACTGAGAAATATTATATCTAAATTAAAAGTTCTACATTAAAATTCAAACATTTGTTCATTCAGTAAATGTTCACTGAAACCCTGTACCTATATTTTATACTAGGGATAGGGCCTCTGGAGGATATATTATAAACAGAAAAATAATCCCTTTCCTTTTGGGATTTCAGGCCAGAGTAAGTAATCCTAACACATTATATCAGTTTCCTCTTATGTTGGTTTTACTTTCTGCTGTTTTAATTATCCATTTTTAACCATGATCTGAAAATATTAAGTGGAAAATTCCAGAAATAAATAGAGAGCTCAAGTTCACATCAATTTTATTATGACATTATTGTTTTAATTGTTCTATTTTGTTATTACTTATCCTTGTTAATCTCTTACTGAGCCTAGTGATTTGTAAATTCAACTTAATAGTTAGTGCATATGTACAGGAAAACCATGGTATATAGAGCGAAAATAAGAGGGAACTACTGTGCTTACACAATATAACTTGCTAAGTACTATGGAAAAAGAGAGCGTCTAGATTGGGAATGTAAGTGTGAGGACCTATAATTTGAAAATGTATGATTAAGATTCACAGAAAGGCATTTGGCTTGGGGAGTCACACATATGCCATAGAGGAGAGCTATTTCAAGGAATGGGAACAGTCATGGAATGGCCCTGTGACAACATATGCCTGCAGTGTTGGAAACCAGTGAGTCTAAAAGAAGAGTAAAAAAGGTGAGAAGGGAGAAGGGAGTAGGGGAGCTAAGACCACTCAGGAGATCCTTAGAGCCGCTGCTGAATTTATCTGCAGGAAATGAAAAACCTTTGGGGGTGCGTCGGGGGAGAAGTGACAAGCTGGGCACTCTGGCTGCTCTGCTGGGAATGAAAGCAGGACCCAGTAGATATCAGGGTGGAGAAAATGGTAGCCTGGTGCAGTGTGGAGGTGAGAGGACAGGTGGGATTCTGGATATGCCCTAAGTGCAGAGGCCAGGGGATTTCTTCTGGGACAGGCATGGACTATGGGGAGAGGAGCCAAGAGCAATTTTATTCCCAGTAGATTTCAATTCTGGGGAGGAAAGGTTTTATTCAGATATGTTTCTATGTTCCCAAAATATGCATATGCTTATATGAATGGACTAAAACTTGAGGTCCTCTTTTATTCTTAGCTATTGATTATTATGAAATAGATCAGTATTGAACTTCATGATTAAATAAAATGGTGTTTTCTGATAGCCTCATGATAGAGGAATAAACATTTATGAATTTTTGGTCTCTCATTTGGGATTTAGAGGAATTGACTGAGAGGAATTAATTATCAAAAAGATTAATTTATCATAAAAAACACTGATGCTACAAATAAAAGGTTTTATTTTATTTTATTTTGTTTGTTTGTATGTGTGTGTGTGCGTGTGTGTGCTGGGAATTGAGCCCCATGCCTCACACATGCTAAGGAGGACTTCTACCTAGGCTAGTTTTAAGGAACAAAATTTTGTCATTAATGCATATTGATTACAAATCTTAACAATATTCTGAATATTATTTCATCACTCTACCAAATGAAAGAATTTAAGGCACAAATATTTTAGTTAGAGCAGAAATGCAAAAGTACATGAATTAACAATAAAAGTCTGTTAGTTTAGTGCCTATAACTTGAGACTTGATATTATGGTTAGTGAAGCTTTTAAAAGTGATCAAATTTAGTATTTCTTCCATAGAGCATTTTACAGTAGGGAATTTTTCAATTGAAAAATTATGAAGAAATTACTTGTTTTTAATTTTTATTTTAGAATTTGTATATCTGAAAATTGGATTTAGAATAAACAAATAATTCTAGATCTTTCTGGACTAGAGAATGTTAGGCTTTGAGATATTTTAATGTAAAGAATTAATTAAGAAAGAAGAATTTGAGAAACATATTATGCTTGGTTGTTATTGATTCCATGGCATAGGTTGTACACATAGGGCTCAGAAAAAATACCAAGAACCCTTTTCTCTAAGTCTGTTTCCACAGTGACAAGTCTCCCTATATGGACACAGGCTCTGGAACAAGACACCTCCTGGCTCCAACCCTTACTGCCTGATAAGTTGTGGGAAGTACATATAAACATTGTCACTATGTTAACTTGTGTTTAATGGTGTTATTAATAAAATACATTCTATATTTATTGTGAGGACCATAAGATTTAATATACATTAAGCACTTAATACCATGTTTGGTATATAATAAATGTTCACTTAACATTAGCCAAGATGGTTGTTAAGAATATCATCAATGGCACATTTCCTTTCCTCTTTAATAGAAACTTTTAAAGGAGATCTGACTTCCTGGATCCAGAAAGGGTATTGTGAGGTCTCATGTTCTAGACAAACTTAATGATTTACCAAGACCTCAATGGTCTGGCCTCTGACTCTCTTTTGATTTCCCAAACATGCTAATCAGTTCTCTTTCTAGGGATATTGTACTAGGAGTTCTCCTCCTTGAGATGTCTAGTTGCTGCATGCCTTCTAGTCATTCAAATTTCAGCTGAAAATCCAACTATCAAACTAGTCAATAAGTAGTCATATTCTTTTATCTCACTCTATTTGGTTCTCTAAAATATTTGTAACTTTCTGAAACCCTTCATGATAATTTATTCTCCTGATTAGCTTGTAAGTTACTCTCTTCAGCATAGCAAGAACAGTATCTACATATGTGCAATATCAATTATGCTAAATATGAGTGGGTAATCAAATTAAAACTCAAAAATGTCATGGCCTTAGCTTCAAATTCTCTTCCTTTCTTTTGTATACTTAATTCTATGAGCAAACTCACAACTCAACATTGTTTCATCTGAGGACATGGCTCAGGCAAACTCAAACCTATACTGCTAACAGATTAAATTAACTCACAGTGCCAAAATCACTAGTGGTCAATCACTGGTGTTATATTCACATATAAGGAACATATTTTGTTCCATATCTCATTAGACTGAGTGTTTGGACAATTCCTTATGAGAAATTAAAGTTTCATGATTCAATGAAGCAATCTGCCTATGTAGTTCCAGTAGAAAAACAAACAAAATATCCAGCAGCTGAAAAGTATCTTACTTATGACATGGCCTAAATTTTCCACATGTTCACAGAACACATATTATTACCTTTTAGAACTCATTGATCATGGATTAGAGTTTAGGAAAGAATTAAATATATCAGTTGTATTTGAATTATCTACAGATGATTGTGAATATTGTAGAGTAAATACTAAACTTCTCACCAGATATTTAGACAAACATTTCCCTGGTTCAAAGGAGCAAATGTTAAATGTGATTTCTTTTTAGGAAAAAAATCCAATTCCTATGAAATATACTGAAGTGTGACCCCCAAAGAGCCTTTCCTACTTGAAACAAGTGTCTCAAGGAAAAGAAGCATATCATATTTCAGGATTTACAAAGCCATATTTTTCTATTTCAAAGAAAATCAACAAGAGTGATTTTTAGGCTTCATCTGAGTCCATCCCCACCTCTTCACCTTTTGTTTAACTGGAAAACACAGCAAATGCAATAGATCAAAGTCTGTTTTCTCTGAGTACATTGGGGGCTGGAAGGCTGTATGCTCACTGCCACTGTGTCAGATGGATAACGACAGATGTAGTTTATAGAGGACCTCAGCAGATGAGGGATTTTTCACTTCATCCTATGAGGATGGAAGAGAATGAATTAGTACACTGCATGCCCAGATTGCCAAGAGGAACTCGCTACCAGCTGGAGCAGCAAAAACAAAAAAATCCCAAATGCCTTTGTAGTTTACAAGTGGTCATTTTTCAAAGAGGTGCATGTGGATAGAGTGAAGAGGCTCCTAGCAAATGGAAGAAAAGTATCGCTACATTTCACAAGCATTTCTGGGAAGAGGCTTCTATCAAATATTCATGGTAGCCTCTTGTCTATATGAGCCTGGTTGATAGAATAAGAGTACCAATTCACCTGGCACCAAATCTACCCCTCCCCCTTCCCCAGCTAGTAAATCTTGGCTGTCAGTGATGGGAGCTGATGGGAAATGAGATAGCCTTATTGAGCTGCCTCATGAACTGTAACTCATTTGTTCTCAAGACCCAGACTGACAGCCCTTGCATTTCTCCCTTCCAGCAAAATTGAGCATAAATCACTTTATCATTTTCCCACATGACAGTTTATCAGAATCCTGGAATTCTATATGAAGTCATAGGGGCTGGTGATAGAAAATGAGACAAGTTCTGTCCTGTAGCTGAGGAAGACTGCCCCTTGAAAAGCATTAATATGACCATAAAAATACCAGTGAGATTGAACCAAATACAAATTTTCTCTTCTTTGAAAGATAACCCATTGGCTTTCTATTCTCTAGAGATTTCTACACATGAAAAGAAAAAGTGTATAGTTATGGAATATAATTAGATGCTTTTTTTTTTCTTAACAAGCCAAGGAAAAGTTGCCCACTCCAGTTTAATAGTCCTAAATGCAATAATGCTGTCTTCGAAGTAAGAATGGTTAGTGTCAGGGGCTGATATTGAGGACAGACCAGGTTAGTACCAAAGGAAGTCTGTTCAACTAATACGGACTCCCCTGCCAGCTTGCTCTCCCTTCTTAAAAATATTTTACAAGTTTACATACTCTGCAGCCAACTATGGATGCAGAAACAAATGAAATGCCTTGTTTAGGGGCTCAAAATTTCACAGTGTGTTGGGAGGGGCCACAAAAGCAAAACTACACAGAAGATGATTCCTACATTAGCTTCATGCACAAGGAAAATCCGCACATTTGGGACTGGTAGTTTGTTTGTTTGAGGGAGGAGACATTCCAAAAAGACCTCCCCCCAAGATGTAACTATGAGAACAAATCTGGGAAGATGATTCAGTGTTTCTAACAGTGGACCAGTGACACTGCTGGTGGTGGTCATTGAGGTTGGTAGCACAATCAGTTTATTTCACTTCCATCTTAATCTGAACATCAATCACTTCTCCATTTTTTCCACATGATAGTTTATCAGAATTCTGGAATTCTATATACTGAAGTTCTCAGTGGTTCATTTAAACCTTACAATTATAAATAGAACTCTGTAAAAATATTCAGCATCAACTAAGATTTAACATGCTCATATTTATACCATGAGGATCTATAACATCATACATCTGAACACCCTGGTTATGGAACAGAAAACACTGCACAACTGTGAATTGACAATCGCATGACAGCACTCATGTCCCTGCTTGAGAAGGAATGCCTAGATTAAACTCTCCTCCAATGTTCATGGTAGAGTAATGAATTCTTTGCAATTCCTTGATTTTCTGACCTGGGCTGCAGATCCACAAGAGAATAGGATGCTTGGTTCAGAAACATAGCAATAAATTAATTGTTTTAATATTCAAGACACAAAATTGTGGTACCTACTAGCTAGATCTCCTTTTTGAAAAGTTCTCTTCTCAAAGATGGCAATTCAGATTAAGAAAGGGGTTTAATTCAGGTGGCATGTTTCTGAACAACAAACAATAGCTTTTGTTTCTTGCATTGCTCCATCTTCCTTCTGAACATTGATTCTGGCTTTTGCTGATATATCTCAAGGTCTAAAGTACGTGAAATAACTCCTCATTCCCCTTGTTTTCTTTACTTGGTCATAAGAATATCTCCTCCTGGAAGTTTTTATGTGGACCTCTAGTTGTAGATACTATCATTAGATATTTAAATATAAGAACACAATTAGGTAGATGCTACAAATAATTTGAAAACACCAAAATATAAATGTGTATTTCTTAAATGACAGTGGCATTTCTAATTTGTTGGTTAAATTTATCAAATCATTGAATTTAACATCCTGCAGGGCATTTTCAACAGAGGTGGTATCACCCCCAAGGAAGAAATAATGGTTTTCGAGGAGGTAAAAATCTCACTTTTTTTCTCCCAATAAAACACAGATATGCATGAAGCATATAAGCAAATACACCGGATATCTCTGATATTAAACACAGACACAGATGGGAGGTAGAATCCTCAGGGGACAATAACCAAGATTGAATGGTCAAGAGCACTGGTATAGGGCATCTATAGTGGTATCAATGAATAATAATCATTTTTAAAAGCATTTTTAAGTAAAGTAATCCTGGTGACTGCTTTGGTTTTCATGGTTTTATTTTGATTTGCAGTGGAGATATAGCAGCTTCAGTCATTTTTCTTAAGAGAGTGGAAAATAAGGCATAAATAGAAATTCTACATGTGGGAATCTGGCCAGAGATATTGCAGCAAGTAAATAGAGAACAGGGACCAGGAAAAATCAGTTATCCCGTCAAACAAGCCCCTGGATGCAAAAACAGTTGGCAGTTTCTGTTTCCTAAGCAACCTTTGCCTGTGATAGAGTGTCGGAATGAGCAGCTCAATCCCACTGCAATCACAGGCACTTTATGAAATCTCTCTAGGAATTAGTCTCTCTAAAAATAGGCAATGAAGGAGTTATTATCTCATTCTAATTTATTGCCATTTCACTCGATAAAGTTCCATTTTAAATGTCTATGGAGGTCATGCATATTAGCAAGACATGAGCAGTTCTAAAAGCATTTCTGAATCATGATGAAAATTCATGACACCC
Source organism: Ictidomys tridecemlineatus (assembly GCF_052094955.1). Lineage (NCBI taxonomy): Eukaryota > Metazoa > Chordata > Mammalia > Rodentia > Sciuridae > Ictidomys > Ictidomys tridecemlineatus. Next base: position 20,321,397 of record NC_135488.1, on the reverse strand, counting down.
AAGTCACTGAAAGCTTGTAAGGAAATGGTTTTGTGTGTATGTGAGTGTGTGTTTTAATCTGTACTTGAAGATGTACAGTAGATATTTATGGTGGTTTATAAGGTCCACCCTTCAAGATTCAGAGTCCATATCAACTCTCCTTGAACCTGAGTCTTTGCAATTATCTCACTAGGCAGATGTGGTGGATGTGACATTGCATCACTCCTGAAGCCTTAAAGGAAATACATTTCTAGCTCCTTTGGGTTATACAACTTTGGAGCTCTGATCCACTATGTAAGAACTCAACCTAAAGCCACCACTCTGGAGAAACCACATGAAAATGAGATGGAAAAAGATGTCAGGTTTTTCCAGTCCCTGCTCTTTGTGTCTTATCAGGCAGGTGTCACAAATATAAGTGGGTGTGCCTTAGAAGATTGCAGGCCCCTCAATGGCAATCACATAAAAGACCCAAATGAGAACCATCTACCTGATCCCTGTCAACCTCTAAAAGAGATAATAGTAAAATGATTTTTGTAAACCACTAAATTTTGAAATTGATGAATGCTTCATTTTAAAGCAATGTATAATGGGAATATAGATCACGTTTGTATATGGATCATATACCATTGTGTATGGATACTATATTACATAATATCATATTGTATATGATACTTACACACTAATTGAGAATGGCCATGATGACCAAATATTTCCAGAGAAACTTTTCATTTCAAAATATCTTGGGCTATTTTTTTGAATATTATAGTATGAAAGAAATCTTTTCATAGAAATGGAATGAACTGATGCTCTATATTGTAAATTACATCAATTATTCCAATAGTTTATTTTCCTTAAAAATCATTTCCTTTGTAAATTCAATTGTAAATTTCATCATAGAATTATTCTTATAGTTTTGTTTCTTTAAAAATAATTAAATTTGTTAGCTTACAGCATTTGTTTTAACTCTTGAGCTTTCCAAAATTTTGAGATACTTGTCTTTATTGTGGTCTTTTCCACTAAATTTTTTTTTTACTTTTTTTTTTCTCTTGAATTTTCCATTGCCTCATTTCATCTACCTGAATGTAACACCACTTTGACCATCTTATTTCAATCATATTACTTCAGCTCAATCCCTGCTGATGATTATTTCTAATATTGTGCACTTTATTTTAGCACATTCAAATGATTACACAGCCAGACTCCCCAGTGATTCAGGATTGACCCTGATGCATGTGGAGGCCTGGCAACAAGGGCAGTAGTAGCTGCCAGAGACCAGCAACTGCAAGCCCACATCTGTGTTGCCAGTGCCAGGATCAGCTCATTAAAGCTCCTGAGGTACTGCACTTGTTTTCTACCTCTGAGGTCCCAGGGTGGTTCCTTTGTCTTGTAGTTATTGAGTCATTCAGTTTATACTTCTACAAAGGATACCAACTACAATCCCAAATACTGTCTTTATTACCAATGATACAAAGAGAAATAAAATGTGACCTCTGTGTCTGAAACCTTCCATCTGGAAAGACTCATTCCCAGTGCTTTTGATGACTGGTAACAACAGAAGTATGCATAAGGTGCTGTTGGAACCCAGAGGAGGGAGTTCTCAGGTTAGCCTGAGGAGACTGGAGAAGAAATCTCAGACAGTGTGGCATTGGAAATGATCATGAAAAGAAGAGTGGAATTCAAAAGGAAAGAAATATGATTTCATGTGCATAAGAACAAGATAGGTGTTAGGGTTTACATTCCAGAAATAGAAAAGTAGCTGGTTCTGCTGTCACTTGAGGAATATAGGGCTTGGGAGGATAGAGCTATGTCCTATGAGAACAGGTGAGTAAGGGCTGGATGGTCAAGGCCTTGCATACTCTGCACATTCTGTACCACTCTTAAATACTAAGTACTTCCCATCAACTTGTGGGTGCATGCATGCACACTCACGGATGCACAGACCTTTAGGCTTTAAATGTCATTTGGTATTAAAATTAATTTGGTAATTCCAGAGCTTCAAGTTATAAAATCTTGCATCTAATCCTACAAAAGATGCATCTCCTTTCTATCTCTCTCAAAGAAAAGATATTATTCTTAGCCTTAAATATTTCTTCAGGTTCCCTGAGAATATTTTCTGAATGATTAACTCACCCTATACTTATGAAGGATTTGCTAATATTTTGCCTCCTTTTCTTCCTGCTACTGCTTTTACTTAGGCTGCCCTCACTGATAAATGAGAATCATCAACTCGTAACTTATTTATAACATCCTTTTATATATTTGCAGAAGAGCTCAGGGAGCAATTCAAACAGAAATGCAGCTGCTTTCAGTTCCACTAAATAAAAAACCAAGCATACTTAGTTTGGTTTCTCAGATATGGTATTTCAGTCCAGTGATATTGTTAGTAAACAGCTGTATATACAGTGGACAAATCCCAGTTATTACCAGCAAGCTGGGGTTGGAGTGAAACGTATCTCTAGCTATTCAATGGTGTTTTCTGTTTTGTAACAAGTACTCATTCCATGAAAATTTATGTTGAAACTTAGTTTATGGCACTTAAGAGATGGCAGGAATGGAAGGAATTCCAGAATGAAAGATTCACAAAAACAAAACAATTGCCTGAGTAACAACTAGCAATTAAAAAACTGTTGGATCTGTTATTTGCAAAGACATTGATGAAGCATTCTGTTCATCCTGAGAGCTCTATAGTGGCACAGAACTTAGAGAGTAAATAAGAAAACATGGAAAATGTCTTTAGAAGAATGAGAAAAATCTGTTTTGGCATTCAATTCTCTTTCAGTAAAACTAAAATCATACAATTCTATTAATTCTTAAATTACAAGCATTTAGCTATGCCAAATACAAATATTTATAACCTCAGATGAGCACTTTCCATTGTTACATGTGATTGAAAGAAGGAGTAGATTCTCATTAAATCAGAGAAAGATGTGGTCCATGAATCCAAAGAGAAACACCCCTTTTCCTAGACATTGAGCCCATCTGAAAAATAATTCCATATTATGTTCCATGCATCCAAGGATGTTTACAGAAATTAGCTCACTAAAACATACCACCACCACTAGCTAGCTTTGTAGGTGACATGATAATTATCCAAATTAATAGGTAGGGAAATAGAGGAACACAGAGATCAAATAACTAACTGAAAATTCACATTAATTCATATTAATAATGTGAATCACCTAGAATTTGTTTTTTTAAAAAACGAATTTAGTAAAATATAACTTACATATAATATTGCTCATACTTATATCAAACAATTTAAGTTTGGGATGTGTGTAGAAGTATGAAATAATCACCATAATCAAGATGTAGATGGTGATTGATGATAATTGATATTTGGAATTAATCTATGATAATTGTTATAATTTGGGATTTATGTTGTATATATTAGTAGTTAATTCTTTTTATTACTGACTGAATAGTATTCAACTATATGGCTATATCACAACTTATATAGTCATCTATTGATGTACATTTTGGCCATTTTCCATATTTGGCTATTAACAAACTGCTTTGATCATCTATGTATAATATTCTGTACTGATATACACATTTCTCTCTCTTGAATAAATGTTTAGTAGTACAGCTGTAATATAATATAGGTGTCTATTTAACTTTTTAGAAAAACTAATTGGTTTTTGAAGTGGTTGTAACAGTTTATGGTTTCATCAGAGTTCTGGATAATTCCAGTTCCTCTACATCCTTACCAGCACTTAGTATGATCATTTTTGTTCATTCCTTTTAGTCATGTTATTGGTATCTCATTGTGGTTTTAATTTCATTTTCCGTTGACTAATTTAGGTATTTTCCATCTATATGTCTTCTTTGGGAAGATAATCAATTCAAACCCTTTGCTCTATTGCTATTTTCTTTAATTCTTGAATTTTGAGAGTCCTTATTTATACTGGATACAATTAATTTATCAGATATGTGATCAGTGAATGCTCTCTCCCATTCTGAAAACTACACTTATGTTGCATTAGCACTATCATCAAAGAACAGAAGTTTTAATATCAAAAGTCATATTTAGCAATTATTTGAGTGTGTACATCATGTTTTTAGTGTCTTTACAAAAAAATTTCCCTAATTTAACATCACAAATATTTTTCATGTTTTCCTTCTAGAAATTATATAGTTTAAGGTTTTAGAGTTAGGTCTGTGATCCATTTTGAAGTAATATTATTATTATTATTTATACCTAGTATGAGATATAAATTGAAAGGGTTTGTTGCTGCAATCGTTTTCCATATATTCAATTGTTCCAGTATCATTTGTTAAAAAGACAACACTTTCACCATTGAATTTTCAATATCTGCTTTTAAAAAATCTATTAGTCCAATTTGTTTTAGTTTATTCTGGACTCTCTTCCATTCTAATGATCTCCTTTTCTATTTCTATATCAATACCATACTGTCCTGATTATTACAGCTTCATAATGACACTTGAATTCTGGTAATAATTAATGTTAGTCTGTTTCTCAAAATTGTTTTGTTTATTCCAGACCCTTTGCATTTCCATATGCATTTTAGATATAGTTTCTCAATTTCTTTAAAAGCCTACTAGAATTTGTATTGAAATTATTTTGAATATATAGCTAAATTAATAAGGAATTAATATTTTAAACAATATTAGTTATTCTGAATCATGAACATAATATATCTCTCCATCTATTAAGTTTCCTTTAGTTACTCTCAGCAATAAATTTTGCTTTTCAGTGTATAGTTTTTTAATATAATTTGTGAGATTATTCCAAGTATTTTACATATTTGAGTTACTTAATCCCTTGAATCCTTTCACTTTATATTCCTATTAGTGCATATTGATTATACAGAGTGTGGGGTTCATTGTGTCATATTCATATGTTTATACACCACATTTTAATTTATTATTTATTTATTTTCTGTTTTTATTTGTTCTTTTTAGTTATATCTGACAGTAGAATATATTTTACCATATCATATCATACATACATGGTGTATAATTTCCCATTGTTGTGGTTTTACATGATGTGAACTTACACTGGTCGTGTATTCATATATGAACATAGGAAAGTTATTTCCAATTCAATGTACTCCTTTTTCTGGTCTCATCACCCCTTCCCACTATTCCCACTATCCCAACCCAGTTAACCTCCATTCTATTCCTTGCCCCACTTATTGTAGGTTGGCATCTGCATATCAGAGAGAACATTTGACTTTTGGTTTTTTGGAACAGGCTTATTTCACTTAGCATGATAGCTTCCAGTTCCATTCATTTACTGACAAATGCCATAATTTCATTTCTCTTTAAGGCTAAGTAATATTCCATTGTGTATATGTAACACATTTTCTTTATCCATTCAGCTATGGATAAAGGGCCCCTAAGTTGGTACCCATATCTTAGCTATTGTGAATTGAACTGCCATGAACATTCATGTGCCTGCACCACTACAGTATGCTTATTTTAAGTATTTTTTCTTTTTTTAAAATTAATTTTATTATTATTATTTTTTTCAAAACAAGTGTTGGCGGGCTGGGATTGTAGCTCAGCAGTAGAGCTCTCGCTTAGTATGGGAGAGACCCGGGTTTGATTCTCAGCACCACATAAAAATCAAGGCATTGTGTTGTGTCCATCTACAAAAAAGATCCTCTCTTTCTCTTTATAAAAAACAAACAAACAAACAAACAACTGTTGGCAAAGATGTGGGGAAAAAGGTATACTCATACATTCCTGGTGGGACTGCAAAATGGTGCAGCCAATATGGAAAGCAGTATGGAGATTCCTTGGAAATCTGGGAATGGAATCACCAATTGACCCAGCTATCCTTCTCCTAGGACTATACCCAAAGGACTTAAAAACAGCATACCACAGGGACACAGCCATATCAATGTTTATAGCAGCACAATTGACAATAGCTAAACTGTGGAGCCAACCTAAAAGTCCTGCAGTGGATGCATGGATTAAAAAAAAATGTGGCATTTATACACAATGGAATATTACTGGTTTTAAGTCTTTTAGGTATAGGTTGAGGAGTGGGATAACTGGGCCAAATGGTGGTTCCATTCCAAGTTTTCTGAGAAATCTCTATATTGCTTTCCATAGTGGTTGAACCAATTTGCAGTACCGTCAGCAATGCACAGTGTACCTTTTTCCTCACATCCTCCCAATATTTATTGTTATTTGTATTCTTGATAATTGCCATTCTGACTGGAGTGAGATAGAATCTCAGTGTAGTTTTAATTTTCATTTCTATAATTGCTAATGATTTTGAGCATTTTTTTTCATGTATTTTTTGACTATTCATGTTTCTTCTTCTGTGAAGTGTCTGTTCAGTTTTTTTTTTTTTTGCTTATGTATTGATTGGGTTATTTATTGCTGTTGTTGTTCAGTTTTATGATTTTTTATATAGCCTGAAGTTTGGAAATTAATGCTCTAAGGTGGAGGTAGCAAAGATTTTCTCCCATTCTGTAGTCTCTCTGTTTATATTCTTGATTATTTCCTTTGCTGTGAAGATTTTTAGTTTGACACATTATCATTTATTGATTCTTTATTTGGGACTAGTACCAGGGATTGAACTCAGGGGCACTCAACCACTGAGCCACATCCCCAATCCTATTTTGTATTTTGTTTAGAGACAGGTTTTCACTGAGTTTCTTAGCACCTTGCTTTTGCTGAGGCTGGCTGTGAACTCACCATCCTCCTGCCTTTCAGCCTCCTGAGCTGCTGGGTTTATAGTTGCATACCACCTCATCCAGCTCCATTTACTGATTTTTTCATTTTAGATTTTTTACTTTAGGAGTCTTGTTGAGGAAGTCAGTTCCTAAGCTGACACAATGGAGATTTGGGCTGACTTTTTCTTCCAGTAGGTGCAGGGTCTCTGGTGTAATGCCTAGGTCCTTGATAACACATTTTGACCTTTCCACTCCCCTGTTACACACTCTTACCCTCATCTTCCTGCTCCCTTCCTTTTAACTAGTAGTCTTTCTTCTATGTTCATATCATTTTCCCCTCTTAGCCTCCATGTGTGATAGAAAACATGAGATATTTGAGTCTGGCTTATTTCACTTAGCATAATGACATCGAGTTCCATCCATTTTTCTGAAAATGACATTTTGTACACTGGATTCACGGGATTCTTTTTAGGGCTGAGTGACATTCTGTTAGTGTATATGTATGCTTTATGTATTCATTCATTTGGTGATGGACAGCTAGCCTGATTCAATTGGCTAGTGGGAACTATGCTGATATAACATGTCATACAGGTATTTTTATAGTATACTCTTATTTTTTCAGATGTGTATTGAGGCGTGGTATAGCTAGGCCATATGGTAGTTCTGTTTTTAGTTTTCTGAGGAAATTCCATGCTGATTTCCTTAGCGGCAGTACATTTACACTAACAGTGTATAAGGGTTACTTTTTTCCTAAAATCTCGAGAACATTTATTGTTATTTGGACTTTTGCTGAATGCCATTCTGACTTAGGTGAGCTAGAATCTCAATGTAGTTTCAATTTTCATTTCCCTGAAGGGTAAAGATGTTGAATGCCTTTTCATACAATTATTGATCTTTTGTACTCCTTTTAAGAAGTACTAAGTATAAAACCTAAAATATTGAAACTGCCAGAAGAAAATATAGGAGAAACATTTTCAGCTATATGTGTAGACAATGACTTCCTCAATAGAGTTCCTATAGCTCAGAAAATAATGCAAAAAAATGACAATAGATTTCATCTTATTAAAAAAACTTCTACACAGCAACAGAAACAATCAATAGAGTGAAGAGAGAACCTATGGAATGGGAGAAAATCTTTGCCAGCTACTCTACTGACAGAGGAGTAATAACCAGAATACATAAAGAACTCAAAACATCTTACACACACACACACACACACACACACACACACTCCGAGAGAGAGAGAGAGAGAGAGAGAGAGAGAGAGAGAGAGAGAGAGAGAGAGGGAAAATCCTAATAAATAAATGTAAAAATATACGAAAATCCTTTTAAATGTATTGAGATTTTAAAGGTATATAAATAATCTCTTCTGTTAAATATTATAAGTGTACCTAGAAATGATGTGTATCTTTCTATTACTGATTTGTATATTACATAAGTGTCAGTGAGGTAAAGTGTCTGACAGGTAAGTCTCCAAATTATCATTCTATTAATAAGAAAGAGATGTTGAAGTCTTTGACAATATTTGTGAATATGTATTTTTCCTTGAAGTTCTATTAGCTTTTTTTAAGTTTTACAATTTGTCATTGTATTAACATTCTTATTTTTATATCTTTTTTATATCCTTTTTTATTAATGGACACTCTTCATCCCTGATAATATATTTTACTTTTGCTCTGAAATATACTTTGGCAGATAGTGGTATAGCCTCTCCAGATTGCTTTAGAGCTTTTAGTATGCACCTTTAACTTAATATATTCTATTTTCAAGTGCCATTGTACATCTTCATATATCCAGTATAAGCTACCTGTCCTGTAAGTACAACATTTTACTCTAGTAACTTCTGCATTTTTTAATAGTTAGCAAACTTTGTATTTCTAACATGTTTACATGCCATAATATGCTTTTAGAAATTATGCTTTAAATAGTCAATTACCTTTGAAGAAGTTTTGAAAAATGAGAAAAACATTTAAATCCCCTAGGTACTGATGTTCTCCAATCCTTCATCTAAGTTGAGATATTCATCTGCTAAATTTTAGTTCAGCATAAAGAGCTGCTTTTAATGCACTTGAAGGGAAGACCTAATTAATTCTTCTAGCCTTCTTATTTCTTTTTTTTTTTCATATACACACACACTCTGAGATTGAACACAAGGGGTGCTTAACCACTGAGCCAAATCTCCATCTCTTATTTATTTTAAGATAGGCCCTGCTAAGTTGCTGAGTCTGGGTTTGAACTTGCCTCGGACTCCAAAGCCACTGGGAAGCCTTCTTATTTCTTAAACAAACTCTCTGACAGGTTATTTTCTTTCAGTTCTTTAAAGATGTTGCTTCATTCTTGTCTCATTTTCATTTTTTCCAATGAGAAATCTGCCATCACACTTAGTTTTGTTCTTTTGTATTTTTTCCATGTTTACTTCAAGATTTTCTTTCCATCACTGATATTATCCAATTTTATTATAATCTACTTTGATAACTTTTATTCCTGTTTCTTTTGTTTCATGTTATTAAGCTTCATGAATATTTTTTTTCTATTTCCTCATCTCTCATTTAGGAAATATACTTCCACAAATCATGGTCTGCTTGATTTTTTTTAAAGCTCATTGATACTCTGGTATTTTTTATCCAGGCTCTTTTTTTTTGTATATTACTACATGTAAATTTTACTGCTATGTTTTATTCTTTCAGTATTTTTTCCTTTTTCAAGTCTAATCTTCAATTAATCCCATCACTGTGTACACACACACACACACACATTTGTATATGTAATCTAATCTATTGCAGTTTTCATCTTTAAAAGTTCAATACAGCTCCACATATTTCATGCCCCTACAAAACTAATGCTTTTTCTAGTTTCTTAACAATAAATGAATCAGTACCTATCATAGTAACAGTTTCAATTTCCCTTTTCCAGTAATAATGTCATCTGCTTAATTTCTAAGTTGTTTTCAGTATTTTGCTTATTGTTTCTTTTTCATCCCAGGTATATTTTCCTATATCTTTGAATGACTGGTAGTTTTATATTGGATGCAAAATTGGGAATGTTACATTTTGGAGTGCTGTCTATTTTGTATTTTGATACATACAGTTAAATTTTATTTTGGGATGCCATACATTTTTAGAATAAATTTGATGATTTTGATTCTTTCTTTTTTAACTTTATGAGGCAGGTAAAGTTGGTCTTTAGCCTAGAAGTATTTTAGGTATTTAAGTATTTCTATCTCACTACTGAGATAGAAATCTTTTTGAGTACTGTACCTGTTGCCCTGGGATTTATGAGATTTTCCAGCTATCGCAAGGAACAAAAAATATTTTGATCTGTGTGAGCTCCAGGCATTGTTGCGTCTTATCCTTTCAGATTTTCTTTCCCTAATCGTAAATAATTTCCTCAGACACATGCACTAATCAGTACTCTGATGAATATTTAAGGGCGAACTCCTGCAGATCTCTAGAATTCTCTTTATAAGTTCCCCCTTTGGTACCTTAACCATGTAAACTTACTGTCCTGCCTTTATTGACTTCCAGCTCCAACTTTTTTTTTTCCAGCTCCAACTTCTTAATTTAGCAAGAACATGGAATTCGATCTGGCTGTCCCCTTTCTATGCTGCTGATTTAAAAAAAAATAGAAAGACAAGGCAATGCAGGAAGAATTCTTAATTTTATTTCCTTATTTTCTAAGAATTGTCTTCTTTTGTTGCTTGATGTCTGATACCTTGAAAACCTTTTTCTGATGTATCTAGATTTTTAATTGTTATTGTAATTTGGGTAAATTTAGTTCCTGTTAGTCCCTCTTGGAAATAAATACTAAGTTATACTCTAAGACAGATATGTTGAAGCAGACACATATTGTAACAATTCTTGGAATATAAAATATATCATGAATTCCTAGGGAAGGAGTGTTTTAAGAAGAAGAAGAAAAAAAAGACCATACTGCTAATTACTAGAGAGTGCCTAGATTAATTGAGCATTGAAGAAATGACCATTGTACTTCACCACTTAGAATTTCTTGGCCTTTTTGGCTTGAGAGGTTCTAGTTTGCTTTGGAAATATATCTCCCAATCCATAGTTTGCCTTTTTGTTTTGTTGATTTTGTCCTTTGCTGTGCAGAAACATTCACTTCGATGTAGTCTTGCTTGCCTATTTTTGTATTTGTTGTCTGTGTTTTGGTGTTATAGCCAAAAAAAAAAAAAACCTGTTGCCAAATCTAATATTAAGAAAATATTTCCTTTTGCTTTCTTCCAGGGGTTTTGAAGTATCTGGTCTTATGTTTATACCTTCAATCCATTTTGAGTTGATTATTGTGCATAGTATAAGGATCCAATTTAGTTCTTTTCCATGTTGCTAAACAGTTTTCAGACACCATTTATGAAGAGACTATTGTCTAGGTGTTCTCATTGAAAATTTGTTGATTATATATGAATGGATTTATTTCTGGACTCTCTACTCTAGGAATACAAATTGGTATAGCTATGTAAAAATCAGTGTGGAGATTCCTCAAGAAATTGAAAATTGAATTGCTCTATGATCCCAGTGATTCCTCTGCTGGGTATGCTTGAAAAACAAAACAAAAAGAACATATAAAACATCATCAACAAAACAAAGAAAGAAATCCAATCAAACAGAATCAGGATTTCAAAGAGATATCTATGCTAAACATTAATCACAATTGCCAAGATTTAAAATCCATCTAATTATTAATGAATGAAAGAATAAGAAAATTGTGAAATCTACCTATCTCATAGTTCTAGAGGCTAGGAAGTCCAAGGGCATAGATTTGGTATCTGGCAAAAGCTGCACTCTGCTTCTAAGACAGAGCACTGTTGCTGTTTCCTATAGAGAGAATGAAGGTTCTATCCTCAAACAGTAGAGGGAACAACCCACTATTATCCAGCCCTTTTTCTAGGACCCTAATCAAATCCTGGAGGGTTCTATGTTTACAGATTAATGTTTTCTAACATCCACATCTTACAACTATGATATTGGTGATTAAGTTTCAACATAAGAATTTTGGGAGACATACTAAAATCATACCACAGCATTTAATTTTTTGTGTTCATGGTAGTATCACAACAAATACTAACTTTTGAGTCCCTAACTTGTATTACTGATATGGTTTGAATATGAAATGTTCTCCAAAGACTCATGTTTTGAGGGGTTGGTCCCCAGTGCACCCAAGTTCAAAGGCAGGGCTTTTGGAAAGTGGTTGAATCAGAATGGCTCTAATCTCATTGGAGGATTAATCCATTGAAAGCTGAATGAAGAGATAGGTGGGGCATGATTGGAGGAAGTGAATCACTAGGGACATGCCCTTGGGCACTATAACTTTTACTTGGCCCTGTCTTCTCCTTTGCTGATTCCTGACCACTAGGAGTTGACCAGCTTTCCTCTGCCACAATGTTCTGCCTCATCTCAGGCTCCAAACAAGGAGTCAATTGACCATGGTCTAAAACTTCTAAATGGCGAACCACGTTAAACTTTTTATCCTTTAATTGTTTATGTCAGGTATTTTTGCCATAAAATAATAAGTTGACTAACATGGCTAGACATTTAAATATGTGCTTCCTGAAAACCTTATATAGGTATCATCACGTGCATTTTTTATTTGTTTTAATTAGTTATACAGGACAGTAGAATGCACTTATATACTTTGATATATCATACATAGATGGGATACAATTTCTCATTTTTCTGAGTATACATATTGTAGAGTCATATTGGTCATACAGTCACATACCTACATAAAGTAATAATGTCTGTTTCATTCTACTATCTAACTTATTCCCACATCCCCTGCCTTCCCCTCCTTTCACTTCCCTCTACCTAATCTAAGGTAATGCTATTCTTTTTTTTGCCTTTATACATGTACTTTGTTGTTGTTGTTGTTTTGCATTACAATTCTTAATACACATATATACCACAATTTTTGTATCTCTGTTTGTATATAAAGTATGTTGACACCCAGTTCATGTCTTGATACATGTACTTTGTATAATGATGTCCATCACATTCCACCTTTCTTGCTCATCTCCTACCCCCTCCCATTCCCTCCCATTTTATATATGGGGAACCTATAGGTTATATGTATTGAGAAAACTCACACATTTAATAACTGAGTTCATTTTAGAATCTGTTTGATGCCAAACCCTTGCTTTTTCTGTTATGCTTGACTGGTTATAAGACCAATGCTGCTGTATTTTCTTCTTTATTACTTGTCAATTAATATAAAAATACTATTACTTTCAACATTTAATTTCCCCATCACTGCCTCATGATTTTGAGTACTTACAGAAAAGAGTACAAGTGTGCATTTGTACTTGGCCATCAATATTTTCAACAGAAATGTTTAAATTATTTAGATTTGAAAAAAAACACATTTAAATCCAACTATTTTTCTTGACTAGTTTGCAAAAAATATGTGTGTTCTCATTTTTACCCTGGGAATTATTTATTGTTTTGAAATGATTTTCTTTTGTATGGCATGAAGTTGAACGTTTGGGGATTTACTCAACCATTTATAATAGGATCCTAAGGAACTCATAACAAATACTGAAACATCCCCTAAACACATACTATCTGTAGGAAAGGTCAGAACCTCACAGTGATTTTCACTGAACCTTAAAAGACAAACAACTTCAACACAGCACTGCTACATCTTGGCTCAATGTAATTTCAACCCTGCTGAGAATAGTAAAATGAAAAGGATATTTGATTCAGGTTGCACTGAGCTATTTTTAATTTTTTTTTTGGTCATTTTTGTTTTGTTTTTTGGTTTTCTTTGCAGGCAGAAAACAAAATCCATTCTTATGCATAAAAAATCTATTAAGCCAAATGTGAGTATGATAACTAACCTTGCTTATAAATTAAAAACAAATATCAATAGAAAATAAAAATACTAGTCTTTCTGACATTGCATATGATAATAATTTGAACAATGGTAATAGAATTCATATCTGTACAAGCTAACCTTGGTTAGGCTTTGCTAAGAATGATATGTGAAGGTATAAAAAATGATTTTAAAACCCCAACAACCTTTCTTTAGCAATGCAATACAAATTTTCATAGTATTTTAATCTTTGCTCCTAAAAATTATGAGATTATTTGGTTTTGTTTTTTCAATTTGGTGAAATATTTTAAGAAAGCCCACAAAATAAGCAATTGTCAGAATACGCTATTCAGGTGCTGTTACATAAAAATTTCAATTTTAATGGGTCTTGGGCCAAATATCAGAATTGAAGCAAAATACTTAATAATAATTTACACTAATATTATTCAATATTTATTAATATAAATTATTAAATACTACACATAAAATTATGTTTTTGTTTTTCCTGTCATTCTACAAATTGTTTTATTTGCATCTTGTTTCAATATCACCTATAACACACTCATTTGTTTAAAATAATTTACTATTATAGGGGATAAGAACTTGCTACTTCAAAATGTGCCACCATGGCATCTTAATTTTTCTGACTAGAAGCCACATGCAAAACTCCCCATGCAAGAAAGACTCTCTTCCTAAAAACAACTAGGACACAAATTTCACTACCAGGAAGAGGATATTCTTATCACTGGAGATGGAGAATTAATATAGAGATGAATACGTACAAGTAAACTTTACTATAATAACCTCTGCTTCTATTAGTGACCTATGTATATACACCTATATATATATATACCAATATATTTCCCACATATACGCCCATATATTTTCTTATTACTTTCACACAATTTGCTCTCAAACTCCCTTTTCCCCTTTTTTGGTTGTATTTCCATAATTTATTGCCCTTTGTTAAAATGGTATGTATGTACCCAGGTCTAGCCTTTCTTTGGGTCTTTATTCCATTTCAATGAAAGTCCCTATGAGCACATAAAAATTAACATATTAGCTAAAATAAACTGTATATGCTTTTCTCGTTAACCTGGTTTTTTGTTCATTCAGTTCACAGATTCTAACCACAGAATTTAAAAAGGTAAAGAGGAAAGTCTCTCTTTCCTTACACTATTAAGCACCAGACACTGAGATAATTAGAGTTCATAATTCCCACAGTGCAATGAGGAGTCCTGTATGACTATTGTTAGCTTATTTTCTTTTATTCTATCAATACCACCTCTGTGAATAGGGAGAGGTCTTCTGAGTTTCATGGGTTAGGCATCATGCATTGATGAATATATTTAATAAAGTACCATAACTATGCCTTTGTATGAAAGAATGAGAGAGTTCTATGTGATGGATGGCAACTGACAGTCTGTAGAATATGAACTCACACTGCATTTCTACAGATTCTCTTTAAACCTGGCATGCATTCCAACATAGAATCACAAGTGATTGTCCCTACTAGTATATCACAATGAACAAAAGGTACTAACAATCCATTTACTGCAACAACTATTAAAATTCTATAGTTAAGTCCTTATTGAATTACTGTGATAAACAAAATTAGAAGTTAGATTCAACATGAAGAATTTTAGTTGAATATTTCTGGTGTGCACAGATGGAATCCAAAAAAATGTCCCAGCAGAAGTGTTTTCATATGCATAGACTTTAGGAACTTCTTAGAAGATGTGTGTATATACTCACTAATACTGTCTTATTTGGATCTTAATACATACCACTTTTTTACAGATTAAAAATTATCTCCTTGGGGCTGGGGTTGTGGCTCAGCAGTAGAGCACTCACCTAGCATGTGCAAGGCACTGGGTTCGATCCTCAGCACCACATTAAAAGAAATAAATAAAATAAAGATATTGTGTCCAATTACAATTTTAAAAACTATTTAAAAAATTATCTCCTTGTCCCAAAGTTTTGATGGCAAAGTGAATATATAGTATCATGTATGTATGTGGTGAAATGTTTACTATAGACATCTACTTTATTTTTTCTATTTGGAAATCCTAACTAACAGAATTGGTAGATACACTTTAATCTTCAGTGTTTTATTACTAATTCTAATTTACTACAAAGAAGATAAAGCTATATGAAAGACAAATGCAGGCAAACAATAGAATATAATCCACATAAAATCATAGCTTCATATTTTAAAAAAGTTTTTGTAGTTGTAGATGGACAACATGCCTTTATTTTATTTGCTTATTTTTGTATGCAGTGCTAAGGATCAAACCCAGTGCTTCACACATGTTAGGCAAAAGCTCCGCCACTGAGCCACAGCCCCAGATATATCACATTTAACTACACTGTTTGGTGTCTTTGCTGTGACCTCACAAAGTAATTGGATTAACAATGTGGTTGGCCAATCTGAACCAATCTGGGGCAATGCTGGAACATTCACAAGGAAAGTGCTTGGCACACAGTCAATTGTTAATTGTTTTACTGTGCTGATAATGAGCTTCTGCACATCGTTCCTTAACTACAGAGAAGCCTATGTATATATTTGTTGTTGTTCACTTAAGAAAGAAATCACTCCACGTTTTTTTATGATTTTCTTTGAGATTTGACTCAATTCTTCTATAATCTTACTCAGGTATTATGAGAAATTTTAGAATGTACCTATACATAAACAACTCATTGATTATTTGTTTAATCTACCCTCACTCTACTTCTTTCTAATAATCTCCATCTGAATACTTAATGTGTTACCTTAACTGCACTTTGATGGGCAAATGCCTCTAAGAGACTGGGTTTCCAGGCAACCACACAGAAACTAAGGCCAAGACAAAAGATATGGTCTCCTACTTCAACTGTCAGAACAAAAGGGATTTCTTTATAATGCATTAATGCCCGCAGAAGTGGCTGAGCATTTGATTTAATTTTTAATAAGCTATCATCAAAAATCTGTCTTTTCAAATTACTGTTTTTCTAAAGTTATTGTTTGATTTTTCTTTTCCATTTTTAAAGAGTATATCCCGAGTTTAATGATCTTTAATTCACCCTGACTTAATAAATAATACAGCTTTTCTAGTTCTACTCCATGCTCCCCTCCATATGAATACTCTGGTCAAGGACAGAATGATCAGGAAAAAAAGCGGAGAAATATTGCCACAAGACAGTGTGCCACATTTTCACACTATCAGCAGTGCTTCAGAATCCTGTATGTGCAGTTACAGGTATTATAAATACAGAGAGATCACAATTAAGGTCAGTTTTTGCTCCTCTCCTTGGGAGATAAGGGCAACTTCTAAAAACTCATTTGTGCCATAGAAAGGCAACAGTATTACCAGACCTGAAAAGTAATTTAGAAAGAAAAAAAACAGGAAGTGTGCACAACTATTTGCAATAAGCTATTATCTTATGTCTTCTATTTCTCATTAAATGGCTGATTTCAGGACTGTGAACTTGCTGCTTTTTGAGCAATAATTTGAATTTGTCTGGATCACAGAATGAATTAGGAATTTTCCTACCCAATTTTGTGTGTACTTTGGGACATGAAATTTAGAATTCAGTACCTTCTGTTTACTATGATCAATGTATGTTTTGCTGAACCAAAACAGAGTTCTTCTCTTTTCCATCAGAGCACCTTAATTTAGACAGCCATATGGAACTTTTAAGTCCCTTGGCTATTGAGTTTCATTTCTCATTGGAATTTTAGGGAGTCTGTCCTGAAGGATCTGGAATTAGGGAAGTATAATACTATAGGAGTGACGTAGAGTCATATTTGTATACCAGCACAAAATTTGTCTCCAGATCAAGAGATCAAGAAGGGTCACTTTACAAATAACACAGAACTGTGAAATTTGGGGTATGCAGAGGCAAAAAGGAATACAGAATAAAGTAATTGAACAGAGAAAGACGGAGAAGAAAGAGAAAGTGAGCAAGGATTAGTTGTATTCCTTCAAAATGACTAGCTGCTTCCAAGGGGTAAGGTCAAATTCCCTTTACTTTGACCCAATTTGTCTGAGAGAAAACAGCTGGTCACCAAATTGGGAACAAACACTCTAATGATGAATTCTCACTTCAGAGAGAATCATTCTCTGGTTAAAATAAAAATATTTTGGCAGAAGAATGGAAAAAAATACAAGAAAATTGTAAAGGCCCCTCAGAAGTCATTTGCTATTGGTTGTACATTATTAGAATCCTTCACATACACAAAAGATAGAGCACTATTCAAAGAGTCAAATCAAGTAATCCATTATTTCAGCACCAGGATGAAATGGGATAAAAGTTCTGAATCTACATCGGTGATAAGTACTGGAATATAACACACTGTTAGGGTGAGTTCAAGAAAGTGAATACCTCATTATCTTGGATACAGGTATAAGAAATTTCAGTTTTGGAATGAAGAGAAAACACAAGTTAGCATTTGAAAACACTGCATAGTGTATCTAGTAGGCTGTATATGAAGTGACTAAGTTAACCATACAGTAATATATATGTTTCCCTTTGCAGTGTATGGATCCCCTTATTCTAACAAACATTCTCTGTTCTCAGAGACTCCCAGGATATTGAGTCCCAACTTGTTTTTAAGTTATTCTTTGGGGTTCAAAGAAAGAACACTAGTCAAATAATTCTCTAATAGCACTTTATCTTATCCTGACTTCGAATAGTCCTGCTCCAAGTTATTCTGACCCTTAAGAACTTACATGGGACGTGCACACACACACACACACACACACACACACAGACACACACATACAAACACATACATCATATCACATCAAGGCATAGTTCATAAATATTTTTCAAGAAAACAGAAAATGGAGCTGATATGTATACATATATATGTGCATGTGTGTGTGTGCGTGTGTGTGTGTGAGTGTGTGTGTGTGTATACAATAGAACAGGCAGAGGCACACATATGTGGAGATTGAGTCATAAAGAAGAAATTAAGTAATTAAGTACGATGTCTGAGGCCACACAATTAGGAACTGGGACTGGAGAAATTTAAACCCTGTCTGTCTGACTTTAAATCTACTTCCCTTTAACTGAAATTTTTATTTCCTCTGACAACAAAACTGAATGGAAGAGAAATATGGCTGATGTCCACTTGGCTGACCACCTTTCTACCTCACATCCACAACCATAACACATTAGAATAGGGAGTAAAATAAAAAATGTGGAAGTGGATTTGGCACAGGACTATTACAGACCCTAAGAAAATCTGAATCAGAGGAACTGGCTTTGTCTATCCTGGTCCCCTTCAAGTTCAGCATGTGCCTGTGAGTTCTATAGTGTCCTAAGCACAAAGTCAAAAAAGCATGGAGTGGATAGCCTGTGATACACAGAGCTTAAAATCTGTACAAGGTTTTAATGTGGTATTAGGAAATCTGGACTCTAGTCCCCTTACTATTTTAAGGAGAAAAATGTACTTATAGCCAAAGAGATAATACTAAGATATTTTAATGTTAAGAAATAAATGTATAAGAAAAACTGGGAAAAAATAGGCATGCATGTAATTTTTTTTTTCATATCAGATACAGTGGGATTTCTGTTGTTTACCTTCAGGTTCACTGATTCTTTTATTAAAATTTAATTTGTTACTTTTAGATATACATGGCAGTGGGGTATATTTTGACATATTTTTACAAACATGTAGTATATCTTATTCTAATTAAGAACCCAGTCTTGCAGTTGTACGTGAGGAGAGTCATTGTGGTGTATTCATGCACGTACATAGGAAAGTCGGGTCAGATTCCTTCCACTGTCTTTTCTATTGTTATCCCCCCTTTCTTTCCTTCATTCTCCTTTGTCTAATTCACTGAATTTCTATTCTCTATGCCCCTCCCCACCCTGCTTGTTGTGTGTTTTCATCGACATATTGGAAAGAACATTTGAGCTTTGGTTTGGGGGGATTTGCTTATTTCACTTAATAGGAACGTCTCCAGATCTATCATTCTGCTGGCAAATATCATAAAGTTGTTCTTGTTTATGGCTCAATAATATTCCATTATGTATATATACCACATTTTCTTTATACAATCATCTGTCAAAGGATACCTAGATTGATTCCATAGTTCAGCTATTGTGAATTGAGTGGCTATAAACATAGATGTGGCCACATCATTACAGTATGCTGATTTTAAGTCCTTTGGGTAGATACCAAGGAGTGGGATAACTGTGTCAAATGGTGGTTCCATTCCAAGTTTTCTGAGTAATCTCCATACTGCTTTCCATAGTGGTTGTATCAATTTGCAGTACCATCAACAATGCATGGGTGTACCTTTTCCCCAACATCCATAATCTATTGTTACTTGCATTCTTGATAATTGCCATTGTCTGAAGTGGGATGGAATCAAAGTATAGTTTTAATTTGCATTTTTTCTTATTGCTGGAGAGATTGAACATTTGTCCATGTATCTGTTACTATTCATATTTCTTTTTCTGAGAAATAATTTGCTTTGTTTGTTTTCATTTTTTTCCGTTATTTATATATCCTGGAGATTGATGTTGTATCTGAGGTGCTGGTGGCAAAGATTTTCTCCCATTCTTTAGGCTTCCTGATTGTTTCTTTTGCTGTGAAGAAGCTTTTTATTTTGATATGATACCATTTATTGATTCTTGATTTTATTTCCTGCACTTCAGGAGTCTTGTTGAGGAATTCTGTTTCTGAGCTGAAATGATAGCATATTGGGCCTCAATTTTCTACTAATAGGTACAGGGTTTCTAGTGCAGGGTTACCTAGGTCTTTGGTCCACTGAGTTGAGTTCTGTGTAGAATGAGAGACTGGGGTCAAATTTTATTCTGCTACATATGGATTTCTAGTTTTCTCAGTACCATTTGTTGAAGAGGTTATCTTTTCTCCAATGCATGTTTATGGTGCCTTTGTCTAGTACAAGAGAATTGTATTTATGTGGGTATGTCTGTGTCTTCTATTCTGTTCCATTGGTCTTCATGTCTGTTTTGTTGCTAATACCATGCTGTGTTTGTTACTATAAATCTGAAGTATAATTTAAGGTCAGATATTGTGATCCTTTCTGCTTTGCTTTTCTCACTAAGAATTGCTTTGGCTATTCTGAGCCTGTTATCTCTTCAAATGAATTTCATGACTGCTTATTCTATTTCTATGAAGAGTGTCATTGGAATTTTACTAGGAATTTTCCTTCTGCTTTCTCTATTCATCTTTTGAGCCCATCCATTGGGTTTTTAAATGCAATTAGTCCCTTAATTTCCACTTTATTCTCCTTCCTATGTCTTTGCTGAGAAAGTCACATTTTACTGATACTTTTGCTTATTCATTCATCTCACATGTTCATAATTGATTCTTAAACCTCTTTGTGATGGTTGCTCTAAAATCTGTCAGATAACCCCAACAGCTGCTCATTTCACTGTTGGCATCTGCTTATTGTCTTTTCTCATCCAGTTTGATGCCTTCCTGATTCTTAATACAACAAGTGACTTGGACACTGTATCCTATTGAACACTGTCTTTCAGCAGACCTCCTCGGTCACTGCTCCACTGAGTGAATCATGGCACCATCTCATGACAGTCGGATGCTATTAAAAGTAGTTTCCACCATAGCCTAATACCGCCTTGGCTGGGGTAGCTGGGAATACCTCATAGTCTCCTGATATGTCCTGCTGAAAGAGTGGGTATGAGGTACTGCCTCTTGACTGCTGACTGGTAATGGAAGTTATGCTTACAACCACAGCTGTTATAACTTCAATTTACTATGGTGCTACCGAGTTCCAAACCTCATTCTCAAAACTGTGATAGGTTTCCTTCCTCTTTCTATGGTCCAGATAAATGGTTATGGTTACATGACTTGGGATGTATGAGAAAACTCTGGACATTTGTCAGCATGATAGTTGTGATGTTCTTTGAGGACATTGATAGACTACCTCCTCTCTATACCTTTCGAGTATTTTTATGATTGTTTATATTATGTTTAGGGTTTTTAATTGCTCTTAGTAAGAGAAACTGGGAAAAGTGTATATGCTCAAAAGTTGGAATCCTATGCAAAAAATGAACAGCACATCAGGAACATGTGAATCTATAACAGAAGATCTAATATTTGTGGCTTTTGGAATCTCTAATGAAGAGAAAAAAAATTTACTTTCTACCATAAGTATCTAGTTAAATAAAAGCAAATTAAACATAATGAAAACAAAGAAAAATCAATGAAACCCAAAGCTGATTATTTCTTTATAAGGCATGTTCTTTGAGAAAATCAGTAATATAAATAAAGTTTTAGCCAGACTAATCATGACCCATAATTTGAAAAAGACACAATTAGCAATTCAAGAAATGAGAGGGGCAGCATCATTACAGATTTGCAACTATAGAAATGATAGCCTCTTACCAATAACTGTACCCCGGTACACCCAAACACTTAGAAGGAATTCACCTGTTGCTTGAAAGATATAAACTGCCAGAACTCATTTGAGAAGTAATAGAAAACTGAATCATCTTACAACTATTAAGAAATTTAAATTAGGGCTGAGGATGTGGCTCAAGTGGTAGTGATGCTTGCCTGGCATGCGTGCGGCCTGGGTTTGATCCTCAGCACCACATACAAAGATGTTGTGTTCACCGAGAACTAAAAAATAGATTAAAATTCTCTTTTCTCTCTCTCTCTCTCTCTCTCTCTCTCTCTCTCTCTCTCTCTCTCTTAAAAAAAAGAAATTTAAATTACACTTTAAATTCTTTCTCAAAAGTCCCAGCAAGCACATATGGCTTCAATGGTGATTTATGCTAAATATTAAGAACAAAAGTTTCAATTTTTTATATGTTAGTGCACAGTAGACTGACTTACAGATAATGATATATCATGGCATACTTGAAAAATCCAGAAGAGAAATTTTTGAATATTTTAAATGATAAATGTTTGATAAGATACATGTTTATTGTGATTTATAAATTACACAATGTATACATGTATTGAATCACAGGGTATGTCATAAAATACACAACTTTCATGCTTCTATCTTTAAATTAAAGAATGAATTTAATTTCTTTCAACTTTCAGAAATACCAATCTCATAAAACATAACTCCCAGAAAATTGAAGGGGAAGGAATATTTCCTCTTTTATTCTATGTGGCCAGCATTGCCCTGATGTCAGAACTGGGAAAAGAAAATACAAGGAAAGAAAGCTACAGATCATTATGCAGCATTAACATAGATATCACAATTAAAAAAAAAGTTTTAGCAAATAGAATCCAATCCCATATAAAATGAACAGTCTCTCAGGAATGCACCACATGTTTAAAATTTTAAAATCACATTGTTTTCCAACTGAATTTAAATGAATTAAATAAAAATGAAGAGTCATATGATCATCTGAATATATGAAGAAAGAGATTTTGCAAAAATCTGTTCATAAATTCCTCATAAGAAATCTCTATAAATCCTACAACTAAAAAACTTAAAGAAGAAATTTTATGACTGATAATTTTGACTCCATCATCAAAATATTGTTTGTAACATAAAAAGCTAAGACACAGGGAAAATATTTGCAAATTAAATATTTCATAAAGTAATTGTATCCAATATGAATAGAAACTATAAGCAATAGACAGAAAAATAATAAAAGCAGTAAGCATTGGGCAAATAATAACAAAAATGTCATTAAAGAAGATGTACAGGGGGCAAATAGTACATTTCAAGATGGTCAACATCATTAATTAGTTAGCTGGAAAATGCATATTAAGACCACAGGGATACAGCATGGCACAGCTATTAGGAGTGTAAATTCAATTCTCATACATTGCTGGTGAATATGTAAAATTGTACAACCATTTTGCAAAATTAATTAACAGTTTCACTAAATATCAAACATATAACAGTTCAGATGATCCATTCTACTCCTAGCACTGACCCAAGAGACATGAAAGCACATATCCATACAAAGACTTGTGCGTAAACCTAGCATGTGAGAGAGACTGGGTTTGATCTTTAGTGCTGCTACATAAAGGAATTCTGTTCCCAAAGAGTGTGCTCAATGTTTATCTGCTTTGTATAAAAGTCTTTGTATGAATATATACTTTTCAAAATGGAAACTACCCAAATGTACTACAATAAGTGAATAAATAAATTACCATATGTCCATCCATACAGTAGAATTCTAGTGAGAAATAGAAATTAGCTATTGATATGTGCTGCAAAATGGATAAATCTCAGAATAAATGGGCTTAATCAATAAATCCAGGGGGGGAAGAGTCTATACTATATGATCAATTTGCAAAATATTATGAAAAATGCAAACTAATTTATAGTGACAGAAGATCAATGCTGTCTTAAGACAGGTCTTGTGAAGCGGGCCAGGAGTAAAGTATTACAATAGAGAAAGGTGATAATTTTCAGTGTTGATTGATTGTGGCAGTGTTCTTTCAAGACTATACTTAGGTCAAAACTTAATGAATTGTACATTTTAACTATGATTTATTTCATGTTAGCTATCCCTCAAAAATAACTTCAAAAAAACCTTGACTATTTTTATAAAATTATAGATATGTATATGCATTTTGGCAATAAAGAAAAATAAGGCAAAGAATATAGGTTAGCACTGACTCCAGCTAGTTTGAAGCTGGCCTACTTTAAACTTAATTTAATAAAAAACTCAATAATTTTAGACAGCTAGAATGTCTTTCAAAACCCTAATAATAAAGTAGTGTTACTGGGTTCTTTTTTCCTTTTTTATTTTACTTTGTCTTAGATTTCTTAGTTCTGATACTGCAGAATATATTAATCATTATGTTATTTGGATTTCTAATAATAATTCAGAGAGATTCCTATCTTATTCACTAGTGGGATAATTAATTTGGGTTTTCTAATATTTTAGGATAAGAAAAGAATTTCTATATCCATTTTGATAATGTAAATTCATAAGACTTTCTAAATATCACCAAGAAAAACAGCTTTCCTTTCAGACTGTAAAATTAATTTTCTTTCCTACAAATCTAGATGAGGAAAAGAATCTTAATTTCTAAGATCTGAAAATTCTTCTACAAAAACTATATGCCAGTTCCCTATGCTCCATAGACTTATTACAGGCATCCATAAATTTCCTATAAACACTTTTATTATATTTGATTAACAATCCAAATATCATTTAGATTATCTGTGGTTCTTATTACACTTTGTAAAACTTAGGATAAAATATTTATTTGCATAAATTTAAAACCCAATAAATCATGAAAAATGGCCTTATACACAACTGTGTTTATAATTTATGCTAGAAAAAATTTTAAGTATGATCATCTACCATTTTTATTGAGCCTGCAACCTGACAAAACTCCTGCAGTGGGCATGAATATAGAAGCAAATAGTTTGAACACAGCATTAATTTATTCAACAAGAATTCATACGATTGTTCATTGTAGGTCAAACTCTTTTAAACTCCATCACTTTTGTTCTTTTGCATGAAAAACAATTATAAAAACTTCCCTTCTAGTAATAGAGAACCAGGTATTTCTAGCCAACTCTCCAGTAAAAAGCAGAACAATTTATAAAAATGTCTGAAGGTACAAGCAATAAGACAAACTGGGGAAGAATTGCTGGATTATGATTTGGAGAAGGAAAGAAACTCAGGGAGGTCGTGCCACTGTTCCTGTGGTGGTTTTCACTGACTCCTGTCAAAGGGGCTGAGAGAAAATTTTGTCAGCTTCTCCTGTTGAAGCACAGTGATGCCCAAGAATCAGAAAGAAACATGCCTGGTTGACCATCCCCCCATCCTTGGGATTAGCATCTCAAAGAATCCCCACCTGCTTTAGGAGTAAAAGCTAACTAGAAGTACAGACATTGTTCTAAGACAACCAGTTACTTTCTAATCATCTCCATTCCTGGAAGCAGACAAAGGTGATCCAGGTTGGCTCATGTTCCAGGTCACTAATAAAGCCAAATATAATTCTTTATGGAGGATGATAAAATCATCCTGAGCCCTTAATTTATTCCAATAAACTAGTGTCATATACTGCCTGACACATACTAAAAAAATAATAACCTATTGTCCAAGGAGGTAAATAAGAATCATTAGATAAAAACATATCTATAGGTGCTCTGGATATCACAGTCAACTTACAAATACTTTAAAATAAATCATGAAATACAGAATTAAGAATTTTAGGAAAAAATAGAAACAACAGAAGGCCAGAAAGTTTTGGAAAGAACAAAATTGAAATTCCAGAACTGAAAAATGTGATTAGTCAATTTAGAAACTTAAAATATGTGTTCAACAATGGACTATAAGTGCACACCCATAAATATAAACATGTGTTCAACAATGGACTATAAGTGCACACCCATAAACCCAGAGACTAGGAGGCTGAGACAGAAGGATTGCAAGTTGGAAGACAGCCTTAGCAGCTTATTATGCATATACATATCTTTAAACTTAATTTAAGGGAGCAACTTAGGGAGACCTTGTCTCAAAATAAAAAGTAAAAAGGACGGAGGATGTAAAAGGTGGTAAAGTGCCCCTGAGTTCAATTCCCAGTGCCAAAAACAAACAACAAACAAACAAACAAAACTCACCAGACTACACACAATTAAAATGAAATTTGATAAAGCCTAAGTCAGAAGAACATATACAGAGTGAACAAAGCAACATAGTTTCTACTTGGTTTTTTGTCTGTCTCTTCTGTTATGTAAACTTCCAGAATCTCAGGATCATAAAGTGCTCATCATGTTTACTTGGTGCCTAGCAAATTTCACAGAATTTAGTCCATACACATTAATTATCTTTTGGGTTAAAAAATTGTTCAGAAGAACTCATTTCTATAATCACTGCCACTGCAATAATTTTGGCAGGGTGTATATGTATTAAATAGGTTTTATTATCCTAAATAATTTTTTGGAATAAATCTTAACAAATGAACGAAGTTAGGGAGAGGATAACATAAATAAAATATGTTAGAATTAGGAAAAAAGAAGAAAGAGAGGGAGATATAGAGAAAAGGAGGTTGTTTTATTTAGAGACAATATGATTAAGAAGAGTATAATATCCAAAATGGTCTACACTAAATTAGTAGGATTAATAAGTAAATTTATAAATGTTGCTGGATTTAAGTTCAATATGCAAAAAAAACCCACAATTTCATGCATATATAGAGAAATAAATAATTAGAAAATAGGATTTAAAAGTAATTCTTATAATGGCATCAAATTATAAAAATATACATATAGACATGCAAATAAATATATAGGATATAGGTTACTTATCAGAAAAATGAAAAATGGATGAGATTAATTATTATCTAGAGGTATGCCACATTCATGAATTTAAAGACACACATGGTAAAAATGTCAATTTTTCTCTCAATAAATCCAGGTAATCAATATATAAAAACAAGAGTATTTTGAAGAAATTTAACAATTTGATTCTGTAAGTTACACAGAAATCCAAGGGTAAACAATAATCAAAACACCCTGGAAGAGGAAAAATCTATTGAGGTAAATGCTTCATTTACATTGGAACTTTACATAAAGTTATGTAAATACCCTTAAAGAGAGGGTATTTATATAAAGTTGTATTTTTATAATTTGTATAACTTTATATAAATGCCCTACACCTAAAGAGTAGGTGTCTGATACAAGATACACAAATGGACAGACAGACCAATGTAAGAGCATGGAAGCCCAGAGAACTTTGAAGACCTGGACACTTGACTTATCAAATATAGATGTCATGAGAAAGGACAGATGTTTAAATAAATGGTGCTGGAACAATCAGATGTCCATATGGAGAAAAGAACACTTAAGCTGCAAATATACCACTCATAAAATCAACTGCCTATTTGATTCTAGAAGTAAATATAAGTCAATAAATCTCTTAGGACTCTGTTTCTCAACAGCAGCACTGTTGACATACTGAGCCAGTTTGGAGGTTGTCCTGTGAATTGGAAGATAAGCAGCACCCTGCCTGACCCCTGCACCCTGGAAACTTGTAGCACATCTTCATTGTGACAACCAAAGGCCGACTCCAGACCTAAACAAATGTTTCCCTGGAAAAATAAGCAAGAGGATATTTATTATTCAGTAGTATAAGACAGTATATTTATTTTTAGGATAAAGAGGTTTTTTTTTTTTTTAAATAGAACATGAAATGCTCTAATCAAAAGTAAACTCTGGTAAATTTAACTATCTTAAAATTTGAGAAAATCTGTTCATCAAGACATCATTAGGAGAGTGAAGGTTAAGCTGGGAGTAGAAAAAATTAATAGCTGAATAACCAGCAAGGGGCTTGAAAACAGAATTTATAAATAACTCAATAAGAAAAAGACAAAAATCCAATAGAAAAACAACCACAAGACTTCACTAAACAAGATATACTAATAGCAAGAAATTTTATATGAAAAGATTTTGAATAGCACTAGCAATCGGTATAATGCAAATCAGCCACGAGGAAGTTCTACAAGTTCTATACCAGAAAATACATAAATGAAGAATCCCTGATGACACCAAGAGGAAGCTAAGATGTAGAAGAGTGGTTGGCAAACTTTTTCTATGAAGGCTGGATAGTAGATATTTTAGCTATTGCAGGATGTATGGTCTCTGTCTCAAGTACTCAGCTCTATTGCTGTCCCACCAAAGTAGCCACAGACAATAGGGCTAAATAAATGGGAATGGCAGAGTAAGAAAAGAGAAGAAAAGGAAAAAAGAAAAAAGAAAATAAAAGAAAGAAGGAATAAAGAGAGAAGGGAGAAAGAATGAATGACTGACTTATTTTTAAGAGTCAGTAGCAGGTTGAACTTGACTAGTGAGCCATAGTTCGCAGACCTCTGAGGCAGAACAGCAGGGATGCTCATAGATTGCTCTTAGGAGTATAAACTGAGAATAAATAATGTGTCATTATTTTTTAAATTAGAATTATCCATACTTTCTCAGCAATTTTACTCTTAGATTATATACCCTTTATATAGACAGAGAGACATAAAAACTTACGGCACCATTTTTGTTGAAAAAAATTAGAACTATCTCATACATATTATAAAACATATATTACAGTGTATCAAATATTTTAGAGCAATGAAGAGATGAGTTTTCTCAAGCATAATGGTATTTGAAACAGAAAAGAGTATATAAGATCCCACTCATGCAATTTTTAAATTAAAATTTCTGGCAAAATTATATTTAGCAATGCTTGATTAGTTGATATACAATACAAACAAAAGAAAAGAAGTACCTCCCTAAGAGTTATAATATTGGCAACAAGATTGGAAAGGACACATAAGTATTCTGAGATACCATTTCCATTGTTTTTCTTGACCTGGATCATGTTGACACAAGAATTTGCTTTATTTAATTTATATATTCACATTTTTGTTGGAGTACTATACTAAATGTTAAAATAAAAAGATTTAAAAAATTTTACAAGAAGTTTTGGATTTCTTTTCTTACAAAGAAAGAGAAAACAACCTGACTACCATGTAAGGCAGGCTTGGAGAATAAGAGACATCCAAATTAGGAAATTTGCTCCCCTAGGACCTTATTGAGTGGTATAGCTGAAGCCAAATTCACAGCCTGCCAAATAATTTTCTTCTATTGTGACTATATCAAGCAAAGCAACAAAACTTTATAAACAAAAAGAAAAAATAGTCCTGTTTCTCTCCCCAATTTTTCCACTCTTAGGAGGAATTTTGTTCATCAATTGGAGGAGTTACTGGTCCTATGAAAATCATGATTTTTTACCAGTGAGCACTGAAATGTTGGCATTTATCTATCTCAGTAGTTTTCAACTATGGCTGAACATTAAAATCAGTTGGTACCTTCAGGAGAAAAAATAAATTCACTATCTAAGTCTAGTTCCAACTAATTAAATCAGGTTCTCTTAATGTGTGGCCCAAGCATTTCTAAGTCTACAGGAGGTAATAATGTGTGCCAGGTAGGAAATCCACTGACCTGTCTCCTGCCCACCATCAGAAGTATGCCTAATTAAGCTAGAAATACTCAACTTGCCTCAGTATAGTCAATCAGGAATAAAAGCTGATTGGCTTTGACTTCATCAATTATGAGAAGGCATTCTGTTTATGGAAGCTCACAAATTTTAGAAAATCTTTATTTTTCTCTTTTCTGTATATTTAGCATTCATAAAAAATACTAAAAAGAAAAAGATCACTGATCTTCATGCCACTGATGTCTTCTAACTATGTCACCAGGATACTATTTGTCCTCACAATGATTGCTTGTCCACCTGCATTTGTCAGGAAGAGTTTTTTGTTGTTGCTTCTAAGAGGAATCCACTCATATTACCTAATAGTTGACCAAAGTCTACCATTTTTCTTTTAATTCAGCCCTCTGTTTCACCAAAGAATCACTGTATGTTGTTGCACTTAATCAGATACTATGAGAGGAATACCTCGACAAGATTTTCAGTGTATATTAGGAAAGCTGTGCTTGCCTGACCCTTTTTCCGCCCAACTCCGAACTTATTATTCTACCCCTTAAGAGTTCTCACCAACCAGAAAGTTTAATTCCAAAATCTGGATGTGCTGCTGCAACTTTCTCTGCAAATTCTACAACCCCTAACTCCTAATGCATCCTGTAGCTTTTCTGGGGCCATATAGAAAGATAATCCAATAATGCAGACTCCAAAATCAAAATAATCAACACTCAACTATTAAGAGATTCCCCAACTACTGAGTGAACCCCAATTCATATGAGTGTATAAACCTATCAGGCCTTGCCAACATTGGTTTAAAAATAAGCACAGCCAAAAATGTTATGTTTACTAACAAAGTCAAAAGAAAGAGCTATTGCTGCTCTTTTTCAGAAATTTGAAACAATATGCAGATAATGTTCAAATGTCTTCACTTCTGGAGAATTCACTAATTATATACACATAATATTCATTGTATTTGCTCTTCCACATTTTCTGATTACTCATTTGATAGGCTTGAATAGGTCTCTTCCATTCTATCCTTACTTTTTGCAACAGCTTAATTCATGTGCAGAGCATCTCCGTTAAATCTGCAATGTCAAGCTGCCTGTATAAGTCTTTTTTCACACCTCTGCTTGTTTTAATCATCATATTACTCTCATATGCTGAAAGCCCTTTAAGTCCTTCCCCAAAATGAAATTAAAACATATGTGATATGTACACAAGCTTGCAGTTTAGATTTTCAGGACCTGACTTTAGTTATTTACACCATACCTTTTATTCCTGCCTCTGGAAGACCTCTACCCCATTAACCTTCCTGATTTATTCTCCCCATCTTAAGTTTTCCACTTTGGAGATTCAATCACATGAAACCCTCCCCTCCTTCTAGCCCACGTAAGTTCTATTTGTGAAATGGTATTTTTTCAAAAGGTAAAAAGAGATCCAACTTCAACAGAATCACATAGGATTGGGGATTCTGGAATTTGGCCTCAGGTATCTTCATTTTCAATTCTCCAGATATTTTTTAAACAAAATAGATTCTGAATAGCCTGGCTTTAGATACAGTCTTTAAAACTTTATGGCTTTTGTAAAAAAAAAAGTCTTCTTCTTCCATTAAAGTTAATATAATTTAAAAATTAAACAAACAAACACCATTTACAATTCTGACTCTGCCACTTAAAAATAGTTTGGACTTTGATGATTCATTTCCCTGTGACAAGTTTTCTGGTTTGACACTTGCCTACCTTGCATATTTGTTATATGAATCAGTAGGAAAATTTTCATGATAAAACAATTGAAAATGTATAAAACTCAATTTTTATTCATTTTTCTCCCATTTCAATAACTTATCTTGTATTGCATAATGTATTTTTCCAAATTCATGGGTTCCAAACCTGCTTCTAATGTAAATATAAATAACTTGTCTAGGCCTCTAATAAATAATCCATCTATGCCTCAGGATCTAAATCCATACAATAAAGAAAATAAACATATCTATTATTAAATGAGATAAAGCATTTAGCTCAATGGCAAGTATATAGTAAATGCTCAATAATGGTTAGCTGTTTGTTATCCGAAGTCAGGGTATCATTGTTGCTCTTACATATCACTGGTAAGCACACACAGTATATTTTCAAAACAGAATTTTATCATAAAATGTTTTAGAAGAAAGTAAATAATCATCACTAGTTACTGAAATATCATAATTAATATTTTATTTATATATATTATTTAAATTACAAAGCAGTCATCTAAGTTCTAGGTTATTCACTTGAGCACAGTTTCAAAGGAGCGATATCATAATGTAAGATGCTAAAATCATCATCACAACTCCTTTTGTGAACATTTAGAATCCTATTGAGGGATAAGATACATAATAACCTCAGAGACATAAATAAAAAGCTAAGGCTTCTATTTATTTAACTGCACTTTCTGAGGTATCAGCCAGTATATTAAAAATATAGTCAACTACTCCTCTTCTATATAAGGGAGTGAAATTATTCTATCATGCATTTTAATATTTTCACCACAATTTTTTTAACAAAAGCCATAAAGTTTTAATGTCCTGGTGATAACTAATACAAAAATGCTTGACTTTCTCTAAGTTAAAAACAAATTTTTAAAAACTGATTGCATCCCCTTTCTACGTAAATTTTCTATCCTTTTAGGAGAAGTCACCTTCATGTCCCCAATGGGAGCATCTTTCTAAGTTATTTTTGATTCCTCATCCTCTTCTCACTCATAATTCTAATTCAACAAATCTACTGGGTTATTTTTTTTTTGTTTCTTTGTTATGTATTTTGGCAGTGATGGGTATTGAACCCAGGACCTTGTGCATGTGAGGCAAACACTCTACCAACTAAGCTATATCCCAGCCCTCTAATTCAACAACATCTCTAAAAGTTTCTCTTCCTTACCATCTCTACAATGATCTCTGGCTTGGATCACTGAAACATACTATTTATCAGCAATTCTGTATATAGATCTTCTCCCCTCAAAGTACAGCCAAATGACAGGACTGAAGTGAAATTTCTGTTTCACCATTGTATTATTCCTCTTAAATTCTCCATTAATCAGCCAATATCCTTCATCAAATGCAGATAACAAATCTTTTTCAAAACTCATTGTACTTCATTGTATCATTTTCCTTTCCTATTTGCATTCTCTGTTCCAAAAAACATTTTTCATATATTGATATTACCTTTTACACTTTCCATTCTAATACTCACAGTTCATTAGTAAACTTGGCATACTATGCAATGCATCATGAGATATACATTGTCTCATTTAGGAGGAGGAAGTACTTCTAACTTCATGTGTTTAGTAACATTTCTAGAGCACAAAAGACTATTGTCTTCCCTCAAGACTGGGAGCATGTGGTGATGACATATGCAAATGCAAGGTACCATAGAAGTTACACTAAAATATAAGTTCTTGAAAGTAGGTGTTTTGTCTGTTTTGTTCACCATGATAGTCCCAGAGGCTTAGCATGGAAAAAGATTTATTGACTACACTGAAGGAATAAATGTATCCCCATAAGACTAAATACTTATTTTAAAGAGACTGTACAGAACTTGACAATATTTTCAGCATAAAATGCAACTATGCTTGTTTTGTTTTGTTTCTTTTTTCTTTCTTCTTTTTCCTTTTTTTTAAAATAGTGCTAAAGACCTTACCCAGTACCTCATACATGCAAGGCAAGCTGTCTGCCACTGAGCTACACCCCTGGACCAAACACTTATTTTTCCTGTGTTTCAATTCAACAATTATTTATCCAAGTAATTTTGAATTCCACATATACATTTCCATTTTATATATGAAAATAATCAAGGAAATAATCAAATGATAAAAATCAAAAACCAAATAAACAAAAACATAACAAACAAATAAAATCACTTAAGGTTTTTTTTTAACATAAAAATGGAATGGGGGTAATTTCCTAAAGGATTTGAGAGAGGAATTAAATTATAAATTACTTTAAAAAATTTTTGGATATACCATCTTTATTTTACTCGTATTACTCTCCAGTGTTGAATAGATTTTTTGTTTTATTTACCCTATGAAGTTTATTTTGTTCTTTTTAATTTATTTTTATTTGTATATGACAGATGAATGCATTACAATTCTTATTAAATATACAGAGCACAATTTTTCATATCTCTGGTTGTATATACAGTATATTAACACCAATTTATGTCTTCATAGCTGTAATTTGAATAATAATGATCATTATATTCCACCATCATTAATAACCCCATGCCCTCCCTTTCCCTCCAACCCCTTTGAACTATCTAGGATTCATCTATTCCTCACATTTTCCCGCTCCCTATCCCACTATGAATCAGCCTCCTTATGTCAAAGAAAATATTTGGCATTTGCTTTTTTTTGGGGGGGGGTATTGTTCAACTTCACTTAGCATTATCTTCTCTAACTACATCCATTTACCTGCAAAAGCCATGATTTTATTCTCTTTTATTGCTGAGTAATATTCCACTGTGTATATATGCCACATTTTTTAATCCATTTATCTATTCAAGGGCACCTAGATTGGTTCTACAGTTTAGCTATTGTGAATTGTGCTGCTATAAATATTGATGTGGCTGTTAATAAAATTAGAAATCAATAAAATGAGAAATAAAATCCACTCCAACACCTGGAGACTAAATAATATGCTACTGAATGAACAGTGGGTTACAGAACATATCAAGGAGGAGATTAAAAGTGTTTTAGAGGTGAATGAGAACACAGGCACAACATATCAATATCTCTGGGAAACTATGAAAGCAGTTCTAAGAGGAAAGTTCATTGCATGGAGTTCCTGAAAATAAAGAAAAGTCAACAAATAAATCACTTAACACTACATCTCAAAGCCCTAGAAAAAGAATAAATCAATACCAAAAGCAGCAGAAGAGAGGAAATAATTAAAATCAGAGCTTAAATCAATGAAATTGAAACAAAAGAAACAATTGAAAAAAATGACAGAACAAGAAGTTGGTTCTTTGAAAAAATAACAAAGAGAAGGGGAGTGAAAACTCAAATCACTAACATAAGTGATGAAAAAGGAAGTATCACAACCGACACTACAGAAATACCGAAGATAATTAGAAAATATTTTGAAAACTTATACTTCAATAAAATAGAAAATGTGAAGGCATCCACAGATTTGTAGAGTCATATGATTTGCCCAAATTGAATCAGGATGATATACACAATTTAAACAGATCAATTTCAAGTGATGAAATAGCAGACACCTTTAAAATTCTACCAACCAAGAAAAGTCCAGGACCTGATGGATACACAGCTGAGTTCTACAAGACTTTTAAAGAAGAACTAATACCAATACTCTCCAATTTATTTCAGGAAATAGAAAAAGAGGCAGCACTTCCAAACTCATTCTATGAGGCCAATACCACTCTGATTCCCAAACCAGGCAAAGACACATCAAAATAAAAAAAAAAAGAAAGAAAGAAAAAGAAAAATTCAGACCAATATATCTAATGAACATAGATGTAAAAATTCTCAATAAAATTCTGGCAATTTGAATACAAAACATATCAAAAAGATCGTGCACCATGACAAGTAAGTTTCATCCCAGGGATGCAAGGTTGGCTCAACATACAGAAATCAATAAATGTAATTCATCACATCAATAGACTTAAAGATAAGAATCATATGATCATCTCAATAGACACAGAAAAATCATTTGACAAAATACAACACCACTTCATGTCCAAAACAATAGAAAAACGAGGGATAACAGGAACATATCTCAACATCATAAATGCTATCTATGCTAAGCCCCAGGCCAACATCATTGTAAATGGAGAAAAATTGAAGGCATTCCTGCTAAAAACTAGAACAAGACAGGGATGCCCTCTTTCATAGCTTCTGTTTAACATAGTTCTTGAAACACTGGCCAGAGGAATGAGACAGATAAAAGAAATGAATGGGATACACATAGGAAAAGAAGAACTCAAATTGTCACTATTTGCTTATGATATGATTCTATACCTAGAAGACCCTAAAAGTTCCACCAGAAAACTTCTAGAACTAGTAAATGAATTCATCAAAGTATCAGGATATAAAATCAACACCCATAAATCAAAGGCATATTTGTGTATCAGTGACAAATCCATGGAAAGGGAAATGAGGAAAACCACCCCATTTTAAATAGCCTCAAAAAAATAAAATACTTGGGAATCAAGTTAATGAAAGAGGTTAATGGCAGCTATTATGCATACAAACAGTAAGTGTTGGTGAGGATATGTGGAAAAAAGTACAATCATACACTGCTGGTAGAACTGCAAATTGGTGTAGCCAATATGGAAAACAGTATGGAGATTCCTTGGAAATCTGGGAATGGAACCACCATTTGACCCAGCTATCACCCTCCTAGGTCTATACCCATAAATTCTTTATTTCTATGTCACATACCAAGTATCAGTTGTAGCAAAGATGATTACTTCTTTAAGGCAATTGGTATTAGAAACATCTATGAGCATCATGATTTTATTTTATTTTATTTTTAAATATTTATTTTTTAGTTGTAGTTGGACACAATACCTTTATTTTGTTTACTTATTTTTATGTGGTGCTGAGAATCAAACCCAGGGCCTTGCATGCAATAGGCGAGCATGCTACTGCTAAGCCACAACTCCAGCCCTGCATCATGATTTTATTAACCTATATTCTTTTTTGGAAAATTAACACACTAGATATTTACTGCTGCTTGGGGCAAATTTGTGGGTTTAATGTTGTTAGAAACTTATTAGAAGTAAAAATCCTAGTTTGTATCCATAAATAAAACATATACAATTTGTTAAATAAAAAGAGAGGAAGATTTTTTTTTATTTGAAAAAAGGTAAAATTCAGAATGCAACAAATTTCAGATGGAAATATTTAATACAAAATTTCTATCTTGAATTTCTTGTAGCTTGAATTTGATCTGAACATTCACTGTGGGACAGGACAGGGTGGCCAAGCACATTAGGAGTATCAACCAAAGGGTGGGGGGCAAATTTTAAGTATTAAGATAATCTTCATGAGAACATTAGATCTCTTTAAATTGCTTTGTACCTTTTGGTCCTTTAATATTGTCTTTATTTCTGATTACACATTAAAAAAGTATTATAAACCATCTTCAATGTTAGTTTACTGAATATCTAATTTTAGATATCTGTGGAGAAATTTAGAAAGACTTGATTAATGTTCTTCAAACCCAACTCAAATGTTACTCTTCATCTTACATGTTCAAAGCATGCCAGGAAGAACCTTTTTGAGCAGTGAAGCACTGTATTGCAAGATATGATGGTTATAGGTATATTTGTCTGTATGGTTATCTATTTATCTCCCATTATTATCCATTTTTCTGTGAAACCATGAGTAATCCAGGGGAAATTTGTTATTTGGAGGTCATGATTTACTTTGTTCTTTTTGATCTTGTAATTCACTGTTAATAAGGGAAGTCAAGAGAAAGAGTGAGAAATTGTACAGAACAGTGTCTTATAAAACTGCCTTAACAGGTTATAGAACTATAAAAGCTGGAAAAGACATAACCAAGTCATTTTATAGATGACCTCAAGGAGCTCAGTCTCTTTATACGATTTGTCCAAAGTTCCTTGTGCAGAGTAATCAATCATTATATTTTTTTAAAAGAGGAAATCTTTGTATTCAATATATGTTCTTGAAATATTATACAATGTAAGTGGTATGCCCAGAACATAACATCAGGTCTCTGTAGACATTTTCAGGTTCTTAGATCCTATAGTGAAAATTAACTCCATCTACCAGGTAGCAACGTAGTCTTTAAACTCAGTAACTCTGGACTTTAAAATCTTTTTCTGCTGCTAGAAATTGTGTAACCTCAGTCAACTGAAATAATCTCTTGTTCTTGATATCCTCATTTATAAGATAGGAAATTGTATTTATTTTGAGATCTGCAGTGAGGATTAAATGAAATGATACAGAAAATTCTCACTGAGTGGCATATAATGAACATATAAAACACAATCCCTGTTGTTACACAACTATATTTGTACAAGTATTATGTAAAACCAGGCTCTAAGGTGAAACTGATGGTAACTGTCTGCTGGGTGTAAGGTGTTTGGTGGGGGTAAGGTTGGAGATTTGACTTCTCACTAGTCTCTTCCAGTGCCTGGCATTTCATTGTGATTCATTCTTTAATTCCTTCCAGCAATAAAATATTTTCCAATTATTACTCAATATTTCAGTGATGCTCTGAGTCTGAATTTTCTGACTTTGTCTGAATTTTCTGTAGCTTCAGAGAAGAAAATAATTTGTATATATTATGAAAGTAGCAAATATTATAGCCAGGATTGGAAACTAGGTTTTCTGCTACCTAATTTACTATTGTCCAATCTTGTAATTATATAAATATTAATCAAGAATCATTGCATGAGACAATTTTCATGAGAAATAGAACATATTTTATAAGGAAGATGAAGAATTATTCTCACCATTTTAAAGTTACACATCATACACTGAACCATTGTGTACAGCGACTTGAATAAGTATTTGTGTAGTGTTTTAAGATAATTTTACACACTTAGACTTATTTAAATATTTCCTATCTAAAAGTTAATTTCATAAACTTTAACTTATTTAAATATTTCCTGTTTCCTGGAGAGTCATACTAACCCTGGTTTTCATTGCTTTTTGCCCCAAAGACTTTCCACTAATTCACACTTATTCCAACTTCTTGGTTTTACTTATCTATGAACAACCTGATTGGATTCAAAGTCTCAAACAAAAGAGACACAGATCAGACTTTAGAGACAATGAGGAAATACAAAAGTCTAGGGGCATAGGGTCCTAACTAGATGACTACTGATAGGCCAGAGAACCTATTTTGCATGAGAAAAGATCTCCAGGCTTTCATTGGATAATTTATAAAATTGTTCTATATTTCTGACATTTTTGTCAAATGCAGCAACTTTTAAACTGTTCTACCCTTTAAAAATCAATAGAAGGAAGTATTGCATTCGGTTTCTATCATAAATACAGTTCTTCTATGTAATTGGAACAAAGCTATAAAATAACCAACTTTCTCCAGCTTTTCCAATGGTAATGGTTACAGTCAAGCACAATCCTAAACACTTCTTCAGCTCAGGGCAAAAGAAATACTTTTCATGATGCCATATGATGGAAAATTTCTCATCTGAACATCTAGCACTAAAAAAATTAATCTGTATGCTTATGATTTTAAAACTTTAATGTTTTTAAAGACTTATTCCTCTGTGTACAGCTAAGAAATAATAGAGGAAATGAAAAGCATCACAAAGGGAATTTACTTGTTGATTTGGGAAATACCTAATGAATATCTAAGTGCTAGATACTATGATAAATCAATAGAAAGGGCTCAAAAAGCTTGTAGATTTTATAAAGCACCTTTTAAAGAACTTAGCTTCCCTGAATAAGATCTAATTTTTAAAAAAAGTATTCAAAAAAAAAGAATAACAAAGTATATTTGCCAGTTTTTAAAATACTGTCAGGGGGAAAAGATAATAAAAATGATATTTAAAAAGGAGATATAAATAACATTCATATAGACAGTCATGGGCTTCATAATGATATTCAGTCAATGACAGGCTATATATACTACAGTGGCCCCATATGGTTATATCACCTATTGATGTCATTGCCAATCAGTTTTTATAAGTAAACTCTATTATGTTTGCACAATCATGACATTGCCTGATGATATGATTCTCAGAATGTACCTCTTCTATGTAAAGGAGCATAGGTATTCAATTAACTTGTCCTATCAGGTGAATTGGTGATTGACATGGAGGATTCAAATTTCATAGAATCAACCAGAAGTGCTGGATTACTAAACAGAGATTAGTAAGCAAGAGGCTCTCTGACTTAGAAAGAGAGCAAGGTTGGGAATGAAGAGTTCATATGATCACAAGTTCAGTCTTTGACTATGCTCTAGCCAGCACCACATGTAATCTATACATAAACCTAGTTTTGTAACCTTTTGTTTTTTAAGCCTGATCTTTGAACACCCTCTGGAAATACGGAGTTAAACCAAGAACTCTGAACCCTAGAAGATATCTTTAAAAATTTAAATTTATAGGTTTTGGAGTCATTGGAGTCATTGGAGGATCCCCCCACCATTGATTATTCTGTATGTTTTGATTCTTTTGAATTTGAAGAGGGAAGGAAGAAGAAATTATTTCAGAACTGGTTCACAGCATTTCTCTGCAGAGGTGCATGCTCCCAACTGCTAGAATGCTCCTCATTCACCGAACAAATATTTATTGAGTAGCTACTCTGTCAGGCCATGGTGAACAAGACAGGCATAGTTCTGGACTTTAAAAGGTCATATCATGCCAAATTGCCACTGACAGATTAAGAAAACAAAAGACCAGAAGGACAGAATGATTACAGATACCTGCTAACCCCTTTGGCCCACATATATAAACAACCCATCATAAGGTGACAGGCAAGTTTGTGACAAGAATAATTTTTAGCACATCAATGCTCACAGTAGTCTGCTGCTGATTTAGAGCCCTAAACTGATACTCCTCAGTGGGCATTCATGTTTGTATTGTTTTATCTTCTATAGGAATTTACTCAATGTGTGTTTGCTGATCAACCACACTTGTGCATAGAACATCCCTGCACTGGGATAGTGGAATGTAGTTGTTTATCTCATGGAAACCACAGCCAGAAAGTGAAAATTACCTTGCAACACATTCTATCACTTAAGAAGAATCTTCCATCAAAAAAGCCCCAAACACTCCAAAAGTCCATTCTTCCAACATTTTTTTTTCAGATGATGCTTTGCTTCTTTTTAAATAATTCCTTATAGAACTTTCACTAGAGCCCTGAGCCACATCTCCTGGCTTCTTGCAGTCTATAGTAATACATTCAGAACCAAACTATTCCCTTCCTCCCCGTATAGGCCTAAATTGTGTGCATTTTCAGTTCTCCTGCTTTCCTTTACTCCCTCAGTTCCATTGAGGCAACTCCTTGCACCAGTGCACAGATGGGTACTGAGGTCAACAGAGAAGCAAGGAATCTTCACTGATCTGTTGGCAGTCAGAATTCTTAGCGTGTGGCTCATGTTTAGCTAATCTGGGGGTTAGGACAGAAAATATGAAGCAGGTTTCTGTTTGTATCAGAAATCTTTGTATGCAGATAACCTATTAAAAATAGTGTTCTGATTCAGCAAACTCATTCCATAACCAATCTTTAGCTTGTTTGCTTTTAGTCTAGTTGTTAGAATACCGAAATTCTTCTAAAATGGTTTGGAAACAACTATGACCTAGGTTCTCTGAGTGCTGCCCCATCTCAGGTAAGAAAAATTTGTTAGAATCTCATGCTTCAGGCCTATGTGTGAATAAGTTTATGAAAAAAAAAAAACTCTCCACTCACCCACCTCTGTGTTTTTGTTATGAGAATTTGGGGGAGAAGGACTCAGGAAAAACACTTTGCACTGGTGCCAAAGATGACATTATACTACACATTTTAAGAGCTGAGGGTTAATTACTAGGTCTATGACAGTAGACCTTAAATTCATCCTTTCAACTTAACCCAAACCTCCAAATATATTCAGGTGGTAAAAGATGGGGATTCACACAGAACTTATCCTTAGTACAGAGAACATTCATTAACGTGACTTCTTCTGGAAGCAATATCCAGAGTTTTCAAC
The DNA here is from genome assembly GCF_052094955.1 of Ictidomys tridecemlineatus. Classification (NCBI taxonomy): domain Eukaryota; kingdom Metazoa; phylum Chordata; class Mammalia; order Rodentia; family Sciuridae; genus Ictidomys; species Ictidomys tridecemlineatus. Next base: position 20,280,384 of record NC_135488.1, on the reverse strand, counting down.
TCTGGGCCCACAAATGAGGTCATGGGTAGGGCCTGGAAGTGAATGCATGTTTCAGCAACTAGTATCACATGTATTTTTCCCTTTTTCTGACATGCCAATAAATGATCATCTAATTTTTCTTTTTATGTTCACTGGCTCACACACATTTAATTTGTTAAGATATACTAATTAGTTCAAGTTCTCTCTCTCTCTTCCTATTTGACAAAAGAATAATCATTTTGTGACTTACTCTTTCTAGACTTGTGAGGTGGCCTATTTCCTCAGGGTTTTATTAGGTTCCAAAGAATAAGCAAACTAAGCCATTCTAACATTGCAATGTCCCTCCACAGAGATAACATATTTGCATTTGAATTAATTTATTCAATAATATTTAGTAAACACTCATTAAGTATCCAGCACTATGTGTAACAGAGGAGAAACCAAATGAATATAAAATATAAACTCAGCCCAGAGGCTATTACAAAATAGCAGCAGCACTGTTGAGGCAGATACTTATTTGTCTTCCATATACCAGGGGCTGTGGGAAAAAGTACTCTGGATATGAAAAAAATTTAATTTTAAAACCACAGAGTTGTCCACAAAGGAAGCTGTGTATGGACAAGGGCAGTTGGGAAAGCAGCAGAAAAAGGTGAGTGAGAAAACTATGTTTACAGCCAATTTTTGGATTCTCACTACTTGCAGGAATCAAGTTCTATAAAGTCCCTGCAAATGGAGAATTAGAGATTGCTGAAATGTTACTCCCAGGAGAAAGAGAGCGTTGAATTCCTCTGAGTCTCTGGTCCCATTTTTTGTCAACTCATCAATACATAATCTTTGTTGTATTTTGTGTGTGTGTGTGTGTGTGTGCACGTGCGAATTCTGTTTAAAGACACCTTATGTAACGTATATTGTTTATTCATTATACAAAATAATGTATAATGGATTCCTGCCTCAAAGAAGCTTCTTTAACACATGCATTTTATCCTAAAAGCTAATCAGTCTCCTTATGTTTCAGGACCCTAATCAGCACTTTAGCACTAGGCTTGTGTAGCATATTAATTAGTAAAATCAACAACAAAAAAATATAAATCCAAAAGTCATGGCATTAAATAAATTGGTAAAAGGGTACTTATTTTTTCTATGACAGTTAAAAAACCAGGGCATTTCAATCTTGACAACCTCAGTTAAGAACATGTGCATTAGGTGATTCAAAGTTTTCATCACACTGCACACGTAACTCATGAAATCATCATGAGTGCTGATTTAAAAGTTGTGAAGAAGTTTTAGTAAGTAGGTAAATTTGAAAATATCTTGTGTGCTTTGGTGAACCTGTGGTTCACAAATAATGAAGGTGGACTATATTTTCAAAGAGAAGCAGGAACTCTTCATTACAAAGAACCTAAAAGATGGGGAGGACCACAGTAATTTGGGGAGATCTATGAAGATGTGCATCATATTACTATAGACAGCTTAAAAGAAGACTGGTTGGAAATGTAAAGTCTTGGGCTCTACTCCGGACTTGCTACACCAAAAACTCTGGAGAGAGGCTGCAGAGATCTGTGTTCTAACAAGTCCTCTAGGTCAGTGTGATGCAAATAACCACACTGTAGAGGGATTTAGCTTAATAATAGCAAATAGGATGACCCTTTTCAAACTTCAGTATCTTCATGAATAAATAAATGAAATTGTTCTTTACCCATTAATAATCAGAGAGTGAGCAGTTTTTGTTTTTGTTTTTGCAGGAGAAAATTGTAAAATTAATGATTTAAGTTTAAAAAAATTGCAAGTAGTTCAGATCTAAAAAAAACCTTATAAGGATCTCATAGCCTTAGCACTGTTGCCTGTCTTGTTATGGGTAAGTTTGTGTTCTTAAGTGTTCTGTGCTTTGAGGCAAGTTTAGCAATACTCCAGACCTTTACTGTGGAAGGTAGCAGTCTTACCCTGACCAAAACTGACTCCAGATATTGCCAAATGTCTCCTGGGAAGAAAAAAAAATCCTACTAGTTGAGAACCACTAGCATTAGGCACTGCTTTTTTTTTTTTTTAATTTATCTGTTCATTCAGCTTAATTCAGCTAGTATTTATTGACCACCTGCTAGATCTCAAACTAGATTTGGGGTAGAAATGCAGAGATATACAAAACAGATTACATTGACTTTTCTGGGAGGTCACAGCTTTTAGAAACCAATTAATTCATCCTTAAAAGGTGAGAAGTAGATATTCTTATCCTGATTTGTATCGATTAAGTCATCAACCTATAGATTTAGTTGGGTGACACTCTGGATATGAGAAAAATTTAATTTTAAAACCACAGAGCTGTCCACAAACAATAGATTGAATTTGTTTCTTGTGTGCTTTGGTGAACCTGTGGTTCATTTTGCTCTTTCAGGCTACACCTAATGCTGATCTTGGTTGGACACAAGGCAGGATGAAGAGGAAGAGAGGTATCAGCCAGACATTACTAGACTATCCCTTTTCCTTTGAGTCTGGACACTTTGTTTCAATGACAGTTTGGGGGTGCTCAGCCTTCTGAAGTAATTCAGTTCTGCATTTAGTTTTATGCCATGAGGTAATGAAAGGAGCTCCTTTGATATACTCTGCAAGAATGGCAGTGATTGAAAAAAATTTGGGCCAAAACCTCATTTTATAATATAGTAGACCGAGAACCCAAGATTTCACTAACAGCTTATCATTCCCTACTATGAAATCTGAGTATGAAAAAGTAAGTATGAATATATGTGTGTGTACACATTTATATTTATGTGTATGTATCAACAGAAGTTTTAGCAAAAGCATAAATGAGAGAAACAGCAGAGAAGGGGGGTTTTGACCGTGATGACACACCATGGCTACTCTGTAGATAAGACAGTTGTAGATAAGGTGACATACAATTCATAGTCTAAATGTGGACAATTTTTAGAGTAAATGATAATGGAACAATAAGAACCAGAACAAACTGGGCAAACAAAGATTTGTTGTAATCAATCTTACTATAGAAAATTAAAAATTCAGATTCTCAGTTTAGGGAATATGGATTCAGTCAGTCTGGCCTGGAGCTTGGGAATCTTTATGTTTAAGAAGATCTTGGTGTGTTTATAATTACACGTACCTGAGACAGAGACTATCTATGTTAGTACAGAGTGAAATGAGAAGCGGCAGTCTACCAACACCTCAAGAAGCATCTTCAAGAGCTGCGAGGGGTCACCTTTGGCTGAGGGGCCTCTGTTTCTCTTTTCACAGCTTCTGAAAGCCCCTTCTGCCATCCACCTTCTTGACTCAGTCCTGCAGATGGCACTGCCCTATAATTTACAATTTAATTGTCCACTGGGACCTTTTCCATGTTATGCAAGAAAATACACTTAGGTGTTGATCTATTCCTACTGGTGATACATTACTTACTTGATGAGATTTTGGCACTATGATATTATTTTCTGCATCAATTTTCTCATTTTGGACTCTGTTCTTACAGTTTCAGTGATTTTATTTTAAATGGTCAGCAAACGTAAATTAATGAGTCTTGGCAAGTTAGTAACACCAATAGTTTATATTTAGGTATTAAATGAAAGGGAATTGGCTACGCTCATTTAATAAGTGAACAAAATCGTCAAACCATCAGAAGCAATGGCTTATCACAAGTAAATATAATTTCACACATTGGTCCTTGTTCATCTCAATTTTTGTGATTAGTACAAACTATCCATTTTACCTTATAAATAGAGACATGATTTCATTAATAAATGACTTCAAATTATCAACACAACCTTATATAGCATTATTTTTACCCTATTGATTCTTGGTGAAGATGATACAGAGCCACCTTATTTTATATTTGAAGTCTTTAATCCTAACTGAATACTTCTTGAGTCCTTGTTCCTGTAAATTTTTTTAGGCTGATGCCATATTCTGCTTATTTTAATCACTCATAAATTCAAATAACATACATCGATTTTCCATGGTTTGCTGTGTCCTAATGATACAATAGTGAAAAAAAATCACCAAATTCACTATATCCAATTTCATTTTCCAGGTCTGGGGAAAGAGATCATTAATATGTGCAAACAAGATAATTTCAGAGAGTGATATGAAGACAATTCATTGGGATAAAATTATTCTATGACGTTCTTAGAGAATAACTAATACTAATGACACATATTTACTAAATATTTAAACTATATGAGCCTGTCGCCAAGGATGTTACTCCCATGATCTAATTTTATATTAACTCTCTGATGTAGGTATAATTAATATTACTGTTTTTTCTTATGAAGAGACCAAGCATGTATGGAAAACAGGAAAGTGAAAACAAAACAATTGAGTGATAAGAACATAATAAAGAAGTGGAAAGGGTGGAGACTTGGGAGGAAAGGATTAGAAAAATTTTGCTGGTGATTGGCATTGGAGCTAAAAGTTTGGGTAAACAAAGTTTAGCAGGAGAAGAAGGCAGGAACCCTGCAGGCAGATGAATCAGATTGATTATGGTATCAAGAGCACACCTATCAGTTCCAGTGTGACAGGAGTTTGGGGTTGAAGGGCTGGAGGAGACACGGGGAAGATAAAGATCTTTAGGCAGAGGTCAACCTTGGAGGGCTGTATACAATGCCAGATTATTTGGTTTCATTCTGCAGCTAACAGGGAGCCACTGAAGTGTTTCAAGCAGGTAAATGACCTTATATGTTTTGCCCTTTTAGAAAGATTACCCTGTTGCCAGAGTTGAAAATGGATAGGAGACAGTCAACAAGCAGCCAGGAAAACAGAAAAAGTTTACCTGTGAATCATTCAAGAGTTGATGGTTATGTCAGCCAGACTGTGCAGATGGATATAGTCTCTAGTAATGAAATGACCAATGTTACATGAACATGATTTGGTGACTGTGGAGGAAAAGGCAGCCTAAAGGAACAGTCATACTGGATATCCCAGTTCCTGGATTGAGTATCTGGCTGAAGGGTGACACTGCTAGAGGAAGAACAGAATTGGGTGAAGGATTTCAAAAATTTACAAATCGCTAACCACTTAGATATGTTGTCTTATTGGCAAACGAGGAAGAAAATAGTGTTTACCTTATCATCTCTTCTGAGCTCTAATGAGTTGCAAAATGTCAGCCACTTCACAGTTTTCCAGGTACAGAGCAGAAAATCATTAATCGTCATTCTGTCCTGCATAACACATCTTCCTGTTTCTGTTTCACAATGGTTAAGAATAACATTAGAGAGGCTGCATTTGTGGCTCAGCGGTATTGCGCTCACTTGGCAAATGTGAGGTGCTGGGTGAGATCCTCAGTATCACTTAAAAATAAGTAAATAAAGTTTTTTTTTTTTTTAAAGAGAACAACATTCATAGCTGATGCCTGTAATCCCAGTGGCTGGGGAGGTTGAGGCAGGAAGATCATGAGTTGAAAGCCACCTCAGCAAAAGCAAGACACTGAGCAACTCAATGAGACCCTGACTTTAAATAAAATACAAAATAGGGCTCAGTGATTGAGTTCCCCTGAGTTCAATCCCCAATACTAAAAAACAAACAAAAAAAGAATAACATTTATAATCACATTATTCCCCCCCCAATAAACTGAAATTGACTATATGCATTAAAACAAAGAAAACTAAAATTTGTAACAAAAAAAAATGTTAATGCTCATTGGGACGTTGCATTATGTAGCACAATTTATTCCCTTTAATGGACATTAGGACACTGTTTCCCTATGTGTATTTTGTATGGATTATGTTTGAAGAGAAATCCTGTAGCCCCACCAAACTTCCTTTCTTTTACTCTGGGGCTGGGTCTGTCAGACATAGGACAGTTTTAGTTCATGTTCATTTACATTTGGCCTCGTATCTGTCTTCTGATGATTTCAGTTATGACTGATAGAAAAATAAAAGTTGAAAAATGAATAAAATACAGATTTCCCATAAATTAATTTCTTCTTTTTGTTTCCTCTCAGAGAGAAAGAATGCATCAAATATAAACAATATAAATAGCACTTTTCTCTTCCCAGTCAGTAGGATTTTAAATAATATACTGATTGGATATAGGATTACAGTAAAGCATTTGTCTTATACTTTTTATGCAAAAAGAAATTAGGTAGCTGCATTACCCCAATCATAAATCTGACAAAGACAGAAAGAGAAATATTATCACTAAAAACCATTTGCAGTCCAAGATACCTCCAAATTCAAATACATTCTTCTGGTTGCACTGTTTACTATTATAAATAAAGTGATAAATTAGTTTGTTGTGCATGAAAACAAAGCAAAGACATCATCTTCGATGCCTTACAGTTAGGTGATAAGCACAAAATGTGTGCCTTAGTATTAAAGCACTGAGACACTCAGAATCAAATAATGCAAATGTTAACATATGCAAATACTCATGTCTGGCTTACAAGTAACATTTACAGATGGTGATTCCTGACCACTGTTTAGTAGAAATTAAATTATTTTTTGTCTCTAAAGACTACAAGCAATGAGCATTTTTGAAAGTTCTCAAAACCTCTGTTTTTTGGCTGATCTTTATTATTTAGTGACCACCCACTTACTCTCCCCAATGGCAGATGTGAAGATACCCAAGTGGGTCAATCAGGTAGAGAGAAAAGTTCCACTAAATGTGTGGTATCGCCCTCGTGGGAGGGTGAAGAAATCCCTAGGGTTTGCATTATTTCAAATATAGTTAAATGCTATAAATACCAAAGTACAAAATGCCTTAAATTCAATAGTTTTTTTCCCTCTTGTACGATAATAGGTCCTAATGAGCATATATCTTTGTTCTATATATCATAAACGTTTTTTATTCCAAGACCTATCAACAATTTTAGAAATTATTAAGGACCCTAAAGAGCTTTCATTTTTGTGTTACATCTATCAATACTTACGGATTCAAAAATTAAAACTAAGAAAACTAAAAATGTCTATTCATTTATGTTTTAAAGTAATGACAAGCTCACTGCATGGTAACAAAAACAATAAATACCGGTTATATATATATATATATTTCTTTCTCAAGCAAATATTTTGGTGAGGAAAGTGACTGACATATATATATATATATATATTTTACTCTCTATGTCTGGCTTAGTAGAAGATATATGGATTTTATCTCCCATTATTCATTTAATCTCTTCATACTTTGTTCAAGGTGAACATCCTTAATATGAAAATCTGAAATCCAGAATATTCCAAATCTAAAACATTCTGAGCACCACCATGATGCCACAAATAGAAAATTTCATACCTCAACTTATGTGCTATGTGGGTGACGGTCATGATGCAGGCTCTAAAACCTGAAACTATGTTGAATTATCTTCAGCCTACATATATAAGGTGCATATAAATAAGAAAAGAATATTGCTTTCGGACATGGATTGAAAGCCCAAGATGTTTCATTATGTATATAATGACATTCCAGAATCCAAAACACTGCTGGTCCCAGCATTTCTGATAAAAGACACTCAAGCTATAGTGTGTGTGTGTGTATGTGTGTGTGTGTGTGTGTGTGTGTGTGTGCGCGCACACGTGCGCACGTGGATTTATATTTAATCTTATGATAAAATTTACTAAACAAAGAGAAGAATTATTCCATGGTCCTTTCAGATATTTATGACTATTTCAAGTAATTTCCAATAATATTACAACCAAATTCAAGTAGTAGCTCTTTAAGGTTGGTTGCAGAATCTGGACCATATAAATGAAGTTTACAAATTCTTTTACATTGAAATCCATTGATATATCTTCCATTTCAAATGGATCTTTCAGCCCTGGATGATTTGTACCATCACATGTTGATCATTTGGGAAATATTTGTTTGCTAAGCTATACAGATCTCCCAAAAGCTAATTTATTTCATTGTACAATATTACAGTGGTATTTACTAATATCAGTGATGATTTTCTCAGTGTTGTTATGAAGGGTTTTGATTCCACAGACCTCCTGAAAGGTCCCAGGGACTCTCAGGAGTTCCCAGGCAAAGCTTAGTGCATTGTTGCTCTATTCAGTGATCCCCAGTTCTTGTAGCCCTGCCTGGTGGCCTATCTGTCCTTCTGTGGATCTCATCCCAGTGACTACATCCAGCCAGGTGAAAGACAAAGAGTGTACACAGCACACTTGAATCTTAAAGCCATTTTCCCTGAATGATTCCTATTATTTCTGCTTGTATTACACTAGAAAATTATTAATATGGTCACATCTATCTGTGAGGGAGGAAAAAGCGGAAGGAAAAGTTGTCCCTGGGAATTACCTTATTGTCTTGTTGCTAAAATGCTCTAATATTGCAGCTATATATGTACAGGTTTGCAGAAGAAATTCTGTCAACCTCATTGCTTGACAATGTCATAGGCACTTTTTAAGGAAGCCCTAAATTTGGATGAATGCAGAAGATAGGTCCTCAGTGTCCTCAGTAATGAGATGCAATCATAATTCTACTGCATCACTGTATAAATGGGATACAGAAAAGCCACAACAGCTGCTCCTTGTATCTTTTAGATCCTTGGGCCAATTACCCAACAATGAAGCAGATTTCTTCCTTGCATCTTTACTAGAAAAGCAATAAGTACATGCAAAAAAAAAAAAAAAAGACATGTAAAAGCATATCTCTGTCTCTTCCAGTATCTGATACCATACTCTTCCTCTTAGCAATTTCCATGAAAATAAGATTGCTCTGGTAAGGAACTATGGGATTTTATGATATAATGGACTGTAATAATATTTCACAATGGCTGGACAAATTCCTTTCTAATGTATTTCCTGATGTGCAAATGACATCATAGTTCTAACACTGGAATTTTTTATGGATTTTTCAAAATGCTGTCAGACCTAATTTTTTTTTCTGTAGAAAAATATTCTCATTATAGACATTAACAACCAGAGATAGTAGTATCTTTGCAATCAAATAAGCTTCTATATTCCTAGCCTTTTTCCAAGCCTCTTTTCTACATATAACTGGTGGGCTATTCTCTCACTGTGTTTAAAAAAACATTTAGTTAGGGCCAAAAGAGAATACTATAAAGTATTGTAAGTATTAGAAACTGAATTTATAAAGCAGATGACTTATTGTATAAATGCTGAGTGAATTGAGAAGCTGAATTAGGGATGTTGAGGAAAACAGAAACCAGCAAAAGCATGAGCAAGCTACTCCTAAACCTAGCTAGGCTAGGGACAAAGAGGGTTAGTGAAGCCAAAGCCTGGAGGTCTCTGTTAGAATCTGGAACCACATAACTCATGTCCAGGGGATGTACTCATGGTTGGTGTCTCTGACACAAGGAGAAGTAAAGAAAAATCTAGATTGTTCTTTCTTTCTGCCAGCTTTAGCTAAACTTAAGACAGAAATCAAATGATATAGAGACTGAAAAGGTCAGCTCTTCTTGAGATGTGGAGCACAACATTAAAATCCCAGGGTCCTATTCTAAGCTCCCAGAGATTCAATGAGGGGAGAACTCTCAGGGTAACTCAGAATGAGCCTAGTCAATGTCCAGTGGTCAGAAGAGAGAACACAGGGCCATTGACATAAAGAGTCCTATGAGTCTTGAGGAGAGAGAACATAGAGTGAAATAAAAATGGAGGGATTAGGCTGAGTATTAGAGGTATTAGAATCTGTTATCCTTAAGACTCACGTCCACTAGCAAAAAGAAAAGTTTGAAGAATTGTCATTGGGCACAACTGAGATATTGCTTCTCCTAGAGAGTCAGTTCATCTATTCCATCTATCCTCATAGCCAGAAAAGAGGTGTTTCCTTTCTGTTCCACAATTGACCTTGTAGGGCATCAGAATGTCTTGGCTACAGTCGGGGAAAGGTTCAGAAGCTTCTCCTCATAGGGAGGGGCTCAGTTCCCCAATGCCTGCACCCTTGGCTGGAAAGGCCCATCTTGGCCTCATCTTTAATTGAAGAGAATTTCAATACCTCCCAGCTCTGTGACACCACAATATAAATTATAGCTTCCTTAACTTTCTGATCTCCACCATTCAGGATCTAAATGATGGAGGAAGCTGAGTGATGAAATAAAGAGAAAAGAGCATGAAAGGCCTGGCTAGTGTGGTTGGGTTCTACAGAACAGTTCTTTGGGTAGCCTTGGAATGATCCAGTTCTTCCCCCTTTCTTGCTTCTAGTTTTTAATGATAAGTCTAAAATGTGCTGGGAATGCAATAACCTGAGGCTAAAAGGAACTGGCTGGAACATCCAAGGCTCTGTTCCAGTCCCTGCTAGAAGACAATGCCCTTTAATACTGTACCCCACATGACATGTATCCTTGGAGTACATATTCAGGACAGGTTGCCTTCTGCAGACTCTCAGCTGAGATGCAAATGGGATACATGCAGATGAGTCCATATGATCTGGCCAGCTTTCCTGAGCCCCAGGGAACTAGCTCATCATGAATCCCGGACTTCCCTTGTCCCTTGCTGTTTATCTATCAGAAATAAATATAGTTTATGTAACTTGTGTATGTGAGTGCTCTGTCTCACTGGACTCAGAAAATAATAGAAGTGTAGTCCAAGATGGAGTAGGCCGCAGTGATTGGCAGTGCACCTTGAACATGCTTCACTGGCTCCCTTTTTAGTAAGTGTAACCGATGTTGGAGCAAGAAGTCACAGTTACAGGAATAGTATCCAAAGGGTCTGGAGTGATTTGGACAACACTCACCCAGCCAGCACCGTTGACAGAATGTGGCAGGATTCAAGTGATCTGATTCTTTCTCTTGAGATTGCAGAAGGCAATGGAAACCTTCTACGTGTAACAGAGGATGATGGTGTCTCAGGATGAGAAAATTAAAATCTGGACCCTATCTGTGACTGGTAGGCACTAGTGAAAGATATTTTTGCATCCTACGAATGGAGTCACTTGATTATTTCTTAAAACATAGGCAGTAGTATATACTATCTTAAACAGTATTATGTACTATCTATACTGCCCCAAATTCTTCCACTCACTTCTCAGTCTCCACAAGGTAAAGTATAAATTATTGAACTTGACAAAGCTTTTAAGCATATGACCTCCACTTAATCCTCCAGCCTCATAACTTAGCATTCTCTTGCTCTTTCTCTTGCTCCCATGGCCACTCAAGGTTTGACTTTTTATCAGGATGGCTTGCTTCTTCTCCAACCTTTCCCTGGTGAACCCTTTGGATTTCACCTGAAATATTAATTCTTAGAGTCTTCCTTCAACCTCAGATTCTGATGCTATTTCTGTCTCATGAAAGCTCTATTTTCAATCTCATCATATGTCATTTCAATTATGCTTGAATTACCTCCTATTAGACTTTAGAAAATATGAGCAGAAGACCTAGGTTTAACTTGCTTATTGTTATGGCCATTGGGTCCAGAGGACATAACTGTTGCTCAAAATTATTTGTTGAGATAAAGAAAGGAAGGAACAAAGAAATGAAGACGTGGGGGACAGAAATGATGGAGTATTGACATTTAACAAGATCTGAAAATATGTGGAATAATGTTTCAAAGTAGCCAGTGTCAAATAGTACACTGACATTGAATGACACCAATTTCTACTGATACTAAATAGTTTCTTCATCTAGATTGCATGATATTAAATTCCTTGCTAAAGTAACATTTTTCTGGCTCCACAGATCAGGAAACTTTATTTGTAAATCAAAATCCACATTAAATAGAAGATACAATATAATGTTGTTCACCAAGCATCCATCAACATTGCTGACAATACCAAATTTCCTACACTGAGAATAATTTGTTGATTAAGAAGTTAATTTGTAAGAAAGCATGCCCAAAATGTAATCGATAGATCCATTTTAAAGGAAATGTGTCTGATTTTTATAAATTAGGACACCTCTCAGTAAGTGTAAACATCATTAATAGCATGGATTTTATGTCATATTCTCATGAAAGACTAAAAAATAAAATCAAGATAAATTATATTTGCAAGACGTATAAAAATAATTTTATAAAAACATAGTTTGAAAATACATCACATTATTCTGTTTCATATTGCACAAGGAAGACTGGGCTGGATATGAGGAGGGCATTTAACTGTGATATGAACTTAAACCAAGCTGATAGAAGAAAGTTTACTTATGTCTATGGGGAGGTGACCAGCACCTTGTCTGGGGATTCTTCTTCCTTCCAAGGAGGGTGGAAGCCATCTGAGAAATTAAAGTCTAGAATAATTAGTGAAGTACCAAAGACAAAGTCAGAAGAGATGTTTTAAAAGGGGAGCTCCTGATAGGTCCATCCCACACAGAAACTGGAGCTGAACAATTAGAAAATGGCTCCCTTGGTTTATTTAAATGGATAGTCAAAGGCAGGGGTAAGGTTACAGGGGTGGTGTCTTGCTTCCTGATGTCTTTCAGTTAGCAGGTTGAATGGCATCTTGGCAGGTTTCACCCATCTCAGAGAAGCTGAGTGGCTGCCTACAGCAGGTCCTCTCATCTCTGGTGCTGTGTTGGACTAAGCAGAGCAGAATAGAAATTCGCAATGTCTCTGGGCAGTCAACCAGAGGAAATGCCCACTGGAAGTTCCCAGACACCAGATTATCTCATTCACCAGGCCACAATGCACAACACAGTCTACACAAAGCTCGTGGACAGCTCTCTGCATCTGTCACTTGTTCTGTGACTTCATAAAGAGAGAAACTTGTAAATTTGGGAATATAGCGCATATTAAATTTGCACTGGGGAAATTTATAGTACATACATTTAGAGCTAATTCTCCTTGCAGGAGATTTTTAATGCAGTTTTTAATGCACATATGTATTTTACACTATGGGGTTCTCTCTGCTTCGGATTTGCCTGTCTTTTTTTATATGAAAACATTTTGCTTTATTCAGACTAAAAAAATAAGTGATAAATAAAAAATGACTTGTGTTCTGTACTATAAAAATTCTTGATTCAAGTGCATTACAATAATATCACCAAATAACCATTTTGCAAAACTCATTTAATCACACTTGGGTAAAAAGAAATAATTTTGTGTATCTGCATGTGTGTATATGGCTAAAGGGGACTGGGTATGGTATGCAATTTAGCTGGACCATTTTTATTCATAATTGTGGGTTTTACCCTTTTTAAAAGCACATTGTATCTCCAATTAAATATTTGCAAAATTTCAGTTTCTTTGCAGTTTTTTCCCCACGCAAACACCTCAAATCTCTAAACTGTTCATGGTTCCTGTAGCCTTTCCTGCTACCCACAATTACACTATTCCTTTACTTTCTGCATTCAAGCTCCAGCATAAATTCCACATGGATACCCTCAGACATTGTCTCTCTCAATGGGTCTATATCTAAAACCCAGAGATTAAGCTATAGGTAAACTGAAGGAAGCACGGTGAAGAGTTTTAGCTACTATGATCTTGATGGAAGTCTGAGAAGGATACTTTGTATAGAGGTGTTATTTTTTCTTACTTAAATATTTTTCTGCTTCTTCATTTAAAAATGTCTTCTCTTTCTTTCTAAATCCTGTATCCCTTAGAGAGAGAACATCTGATGACATTATTCTCAGTACACAGATGAGAAGTCAAAGACACCATTTTCACAGGAGAGGTAGAAGTTATGCAAGTTAACAGCTAAACGTAAAGAAGTAATGGCAGACTCTGGTGAGTGCTATACTTAGAAGTAGAGACAAGGAATAGGGGTAGGAGCCAGAGTGACTGTTTTAGATAGAATATTCTAAGAAAAACTTTTTGGAGAGGTAACACCAGACCAGAAGTCTACATGAGGAGGAATTATGAGTCATGAAGTCTGAGGAGCCAGAAAAGAAGGAATAACACATGCAATGAAATTGAAACAAGAATCTACGTGGAGGGTTTGAGGGACAGCAGAAGGCAGTGCATTACAGAGCAATGCCAGGTGAAGAAGGGCAGAAATCACAGACACACCTTGTAAGCCAGGTGCTAAATACTCTCCTAAAGAATCAACTCCATTATTTAAATCTTAGGATAATTTTCTGATTTTTGAACAGACTACTGAATAAGCTATATATAGATATATCATAAGGTATTTAACAATTTTATCACTATTGGAGAATTTGGGTGTTAAAATATATTTTCCCCAATATAAATAATGTTTTAACATCTTTGCACATACACTTTGTCCTAGTTTGCAATTACCTCTATGACAACATACTTTAAAAATTCCCTGATTACTAAAAATATTTGAAGACAAAATTTAAAACCTCATGTGTAAGAAACCAAATAGAAAATCACTCCTAAATAAGCTTCCTTACTAACCTGTTCTGAGTTTAATTTGCTTCATTGGTTCAAATGTGCAGAATGTGAACCAGGCATGATGGCACACACCTGCAATCTCAGAGGCTCAGGAGGCTGAAGCAGGAGGATCACGAGTTCAAAGCCAGCCTCAGCAAAAGTGAGGTGCTAAGAAATTCAAAATTTCTCTGTCTCTAAATAAAATACAAAACAGGGCTGGGGATGTGGTTCAGTGATGGAATGCCTGTAGTTCAATACCCAGTCTCCCTCCCCTGCAAGTTTCAGGTGAGTGGCTGTGTTGGCCTACAATATTGCTGCTCCACCCACCAGCCTCAGTCATTTCATGGATTGTAAGAAACACTTGGCAAACATGTTGCTGCCTGGGTGCATCAGTGTCACTATTGTTAGAAAAATTAATGCTGACTACCTTCTTCAGGGTCAATCATTCATGCACACATTTCCATGTTTTCTCAAAACTCTAACTCCTTTCCCCATTTACACTAAAATTGATGGCATCTGAACTATACTGCATCATGCTGAGGCATTTAAAAGTGAGTTTCCCCATTGCCTCACTAGTAAATCCACCACCTGAGTGTATCTACCTTTTCTCCTTGTGATAGATTCACTGTCCCCATTCCTCCCAGGGGCCAGACCTCAGTGTTAGTTTCCATCCTCTCCCAGCTATTTAAGACCTTTGCTCCCACACCATCATTTTCTCTCTTATTGTTTCATCATCATACAAACGTGTCTCCATATCAGCATTCAACAAACCAAATAAGTATGTTAGTTGATTCTAGGCCCCGTGGTTACCCAAATCCACCCTGTTCAAGTTCCCTATCTAAAACGTGTACCGTTTGCATATAACCTATACACATCCTTCCACATCCTTTAAATGATCTCTAGATTATTTGTAATACAGTTGTAAATATTATGCAAGTTGTTGTTAGACAAGGGAAAAAAGTATATAGATGTTCAGTATGGACAGTATTTTTAAAAGTATTTTTGCTCTGTGGTTTTTTTGAATCTGCAGATGTGGAACTCTTGGAAGGCTGCTGTAAAAACAAATGAAAGAAATATCCTTAGACTCCCATAAGTCTCTTCCTACTGTCCTATTTTTTGGCTATTCACAGGAACACCCACAAAACAACAACAACAACAACAAGAACAAAAAAAACTGACTTTACTCTCTTTCTCCATTTTCCACTACCTCATTCAATAATGCCTTCACTGTGATTTCTTTACCAAACCAAGTTTTATTGAAGTGGGCAACTTTGCTATTCAACAGTCACTTATCAATTTTCATTATTGTCACAATTTATCATCCTTTTATCTTAAGTTTTTAAGGCAAACCCCTATTAACTCCTAGAACATGCATCCCTAAATTTCTTTCTTACCTCATGGAATATTCCTCCTTGGTCTCCATTTCTGGATCTTCTTCAGATCTGAGAAGTTGGAGAGCTTCAAAGCATGGTCCTTACTCTTCCTATCTCTCTGTGTCTTTCCTAAGGGATCTTATTCTTTCAGGGGCCTTTAAACTCTATTTAAATACTATAGGCTCAGATTCATGTCTGCTGTTTAAAACCTCTTGAATTCAAGACTGATGCATCATATAGTCTACTTGGCAATACTTTTTGGAATATCTGATGGACAATTTGGATATAATGCTGACAAAATAGAGCAACTGATCCTGCACATGTTCCTCTGTTTCCAAAGTTGATCCCTTTGTTCCCCACCTCAATAAATGGAAATGCCAAACTATAATGTTTCAGAGCACAAATCTAGAAATCAATCTTGATCATTCTCTTCCTATGTTCTGCATCCAAGATGTTAGCAAATCCTGTTGAACTCACTTATATAATATCAAGAAGACAACTGAATGTGATCTTATATCCACACACACACTTTTCACTACCTGTACTGCTATTCCCTCAATTCAAACCAAAATTATCTCATTAAGACATAAAACCAAATTTATTTTCCTCTTGTGATTTTTGTTTCTACCATAGAATATTTCCGTAACAATCATAGTAATACTTTATAAGTATAAATTGGATCATATAATTCTTACCCTATTCAGTGTTTTATTGCACTTAGAATAGTGTTCAGTGTTGGGATGTGGCTCAGTATTAGGCTGCTTACCTGGAACACACTAGATCCTGGGGGTTCATTATAGTGACAGACTATAATCTTAAAATTTTAAAAAATACAGCTTTATTTTTCAGTTTTTTAATGAAGCATTTAATAATGTATAGAGATTTTTAAAAACCTGAGCAGGAACTCAGACTGCTGATTAAGAAGTGTACTTGTCAATAATTTAGATGTACAGAACTTTGACACATAAAGTTACCCTCTGAATATACAGGAAAATTTAATGTAAATACACCACATGTGACATTTTTTTTTAAATTCATGTTAACATTTTTTATTAACATCTTTCAAAATGTATATTTTCCTAAAGAGAAAATCTCAGCAAGAAGTAATTTGAGTTTCTTCTCTTTTAAAGTTGTTTATCAATTAAGACAAACAAAAAAATCATTAAAAAAATCCTGAGGACAGTAATCCTAGTAAATTTGAAAGGCTGGCTTTGCACTCTCTGGGAAGGGCAACCTTTTCAAGTGAGTGGACAGCTTCAGGAAAAATAAATGCGGATCGAACAGACCCTGGAGATCTGAGGGCAGTAGATGTCACAGACAGAGAGCTTGCACACCCTGCTCAAAATATTGCCTCTTCATGTTGTTATTTTGCTTTTAACACATCCTGGGGTAATTTTAATTGAAATTTGGCCCCAAATATGATCAAATCACCATTCAGATAATAAAAAACCTTATAAGTATAAGAAACTGAAGTCAAATTTCTTCCATTAATAAGACCTTATGTAATCATTTATATTATTTTTGTCATTAGAGCTTTTGTAGGATCAATAACTGAATCATCAAAACCATTCCAATTTCTCTAAATTTCTGAATATGCCATAAGATAATTTTCTTACCCTTCTTTTCAATTTTCATGTATGTTCAGATTTATTATTCTGTATTTCAGGCCAAATACTAGGTTTTGTTCCATTTGCATTTTACCCTGAGAGTTTGATAACAATTTCCAAATGGGATCATGTCCCCTGTGCCTCTGTAGAGAGATTTTTATATTATGCAATACTCAAGAGAATGAAATCATTCAGAAAATAAAATGCTCACAATCAGGAAAGTGATCTAAACCTGGAAAATGTTATAACCTTTATACATCTCATCTAGAATATGTGTATATTTTTCTCACCTATCTGAGAGAAAACAATAGTTGATGGAACTTACAATCTTAATAAAAAGAGAAACTAGTCACAAACTAAGAGGGTCCATCTTTTGAAGATGGCAGTGCCATACTCTTCACATTATTTTACACTGTGATTATCCATTATTTCTATTAGTTACTATTCTGCTTCCTTTGTTTGCAAATGACACTTCTAACTTTGTATGCCTTAAGAGATAACTTAAAGAGGGGGAAAAAAATCCAACAGCACTAACTATTTGGTTATTTGGCAATATTAAACTCAGTTATCTTTTTTTTTTATTGAGAAGAGGGGAAACAGGAAGCAGAAAGACAAGAAAAATTGAACTCATTATACTTCACACTATGATGCCGCAGTTAACATTCTATATAAATGCGTTAAAAAGTAAGTAGTGGGGGGTCTGGGTGTAAAAAATGCTTAATGGATTAATTGTACTCATAAAATCAGAGTGCAGAAGCTCAAGTCCGTCTATTCTGCAACAGCCTGATTCATCTAGCATAGTGGGGGTGCCCCCAAGAGGGTCACAACCCTTCAGAGTGACTATATAGCTACAGATCTCTTCAGGAGTGTGCCAAATTGTGTGATATTGGTTCCCCACTTGGGACTAATTGAGAGCACCAAACTCATTCTCACTTGTGATTCAAATAAAAGATTTGAAGACCTGTCACTAGAGATTTTTCCATCCGAGTAGGAAAGGAACAGTGTGTCCCTATGGTATCAATTCAGCTACTTTGCTACAAAAATGCCTAGTTTTTATACTATAAGAAAGATGACATTTCTTGAAATACCTCCTAATTACTTCAGTTTTATATATTACACCTCTGAGTGTGAAAACCCTGGAGTCCTGCAATTACCATTAGACTCATTTCTCTGGCAGGTTACATGCGCTAATGAAAGAAAAAAAGAAAAACTAATTATATTCCACAAATGGCTGTTTATTAGTGAGTCATTCTCCTCTTTTTGCCCTTCTATGATGCTTTTCTGATTGCAACAGGCTGGTATACATTTTACTTTATTAAAATTTTAAAAAATATATAATCTTTAAAGAGGAAGAAGGGAAGTAACACTTTAAATGCTATCTTAAAACTTAAATATTTCAAAATTTCTTCATGCAATTCTTAATCAGGAGAGTTAAATAGTCTCATTTTCTTTGTATTGCTTTGTCTAATAACATACTATTTTCTGAACATTGCTCCCTAGTTACCTATAGTGTACTCAACTACTATTCCAAAGGTTCAACTGCATTTTCAATGTAAAGTTTAAATACAGAGCAGAATAGTGTAGGTTTGTTACCATATGAAAGGCATAGGAAATAGTCACTTATTTGCTCTTTCTTTGCCAAATAACTCTGCATGCTAGAAGCAAAAAAAAAAAAAAAAAAGATTTCACCATTGAATATCCATTGAGTTGAAGTTTATATAACATCTCTCAGTTCATCAAAGCATCAGTTGTCCTAAAGTGAATCTGTAGGCAAAGACATTGATAGTCTGTTCTTTAAAGCTAATTTGACAACCACCTATCCCAATTAGGTTTGTACAAGAGTTGCAAGGGTCATGTTTGGGGTAATTTTGATAAGGTCATCAGAGACCTTGTCAAAGACTGAGAGCACACTAGGGACTGTGTTGGACCAGTTAGACATAATTGTAAGTTAAATTCTGAAACCATTTCAGGATCTAAGAGCCCATTTAATAGGTAATTCTAATTTAGACTAGATAATCCAAGGTTTTTCAAAAATTTCAATGGTTTTCAGTAGTTTTAAAATTTTATTTTGAATACTTCTAAATGTAAAGCCATGAATATATGTGCAAATATATTTTAGTAATTTAAAATTGCTCAGTGTATAATAAACCTATAAAAGCATAGCTTTTTAAATTTGGGCACAGAATAAAAAATATTGTTCTAGAATAATCTTCATAGAGTAGGCTTTGGAGACAAACAAGTATGCCAATTTCTCAGGCTACTTATCATTCTCCTTTTGTTTTGTTTCTAGCAGAGAATATCACAGAATATTAAATTCTGTACTTTTATTTTTTCATAGTTACTTTCTGCAAACTTTTCCTTGCGAGTTAATGGCATCCTCATGGCTTCAAAGAGAACTAGTGTTGTTTTAGTAGGAACACAGAAAATAAATAGTTTCTGCTTTTTTTAACTTCCAAAAGAGTTTCTCAAAGTCCGCATCAGAAAATATTAGCTTTGGAATCAAATATTTTGTCTTATAAAAACAAAACATTACTGAGAAAGAAAGGTTATGTAGGAAAATCTGCACACACTTTACTTTTTCATAACAGAGTGGAAACAATAGATGAAACCATTCAAGGCCATTTCTAGAGAGAACAGAGCAAAAGGACTTACAGTAGTCAGATAGGGTATGCCTTTGAATCAGTAGCAGATCAGCATGTGACAGCTGAGTCAACATTCTCAGGCTGTCACAGTGAACTTGGCCAGCAGCATGGAGACTCCTGGGAGTCAAGTCTGCCGTTCTGCTAGAAGATCATTTTGCTGTTCTATCAAGCAGCTCAGGCTGTCCATTCACATTGCTCCCTTACAAAACCTTCTATCAACAGTTTACATTCATGACAGCTGTAAGTCATTCAGCAGAAATAATGCTTGTTCATTCCCAGGACTTTGCTAGTTCTCAGGGAACTCTTCTATATGGAAGGTCCTATTTTCAATACTGAAGACACTTCCTAAGCGCCACAAAAGACTAGGAGTCTTGATACAGAGGCACTTAGATGGGGTATTAACAACAGAAAAAAAAAAGTAAATTAAGTAGAATTTAAGCAGTTACTGGAGCCATAGAACCTATAAATGCCATCTAGATTTTGATGGCGAGAACAGAATTGTGACATTATTTACACTGTTTTAATAAGACTAAGGAAGGCTGATATCAAAGTGAGGATTTTCAGAAGTAGTTGCAGTTTCAACCAAAATGGCACTAAGCATACAATAGATTCATTACCCTGAAAATTGGTATCCTCAGCTTCTGGGAATTCAATTATAATAATAAAAATGATGCAAATAAATTTGCAGGACCAACTCAATTTTGGAATCAGCTCCACTTTGAAGGAACCTATGTGGATATTTCTGAATGGGATTTTGCTGCACAAAGGAAGGATATGTAAGACATGGGTTTTCTAGAATGAATTTAAACACAAGTTCTCCTCAGACCTTAGCTAATATATTAGGTTGCTTTGCTTGATATATTGGTTACAGTCAGTATTAAGTAATAAATCAACAGATAAATCTATTTATGCATGAATACCAAGTTCTGCGTTACAATCCCTGCTTCAAAAGATGGTGGGAAATCAAGAACTCTCCTTGTGCCTATGTGAAGGCTCCCAGTAATGTAATACTTAGAACAAATAGTGTGTTCCATGCACAAATGATGTCAACAGGTAGAATTTTTTGTTATGGATGAAAGACCTAGGCCTCACTCCAAAGAAATCAGAAACCATATTTTAAAAATGTCTCCAGGAGTGACTCATATGATCCTGTTTGGAAAGCATGATTCTAGGGAGCCTGCTGTTTGATTAACTTCCCTGTGCTTGCTACCAACAAAGGATTCTAGACCAATCCTGAGTGACACACATCCCATCCTACTCTCCATGTAACAATGGAGTAAAAGGGAAGGACCCCCCACTGTTGTATTTGTGGGTCTGGATAATTATGAAATCTACTCTATTGCCATTCGGTTTCATTCTAATGAGCATTGTTAATATGCTTGGCATTTCTCTTGGTCTCAGAAATGAATAAAACATGAACCCAATATTGAAGAAGGGACAGTTGAGCAAACAAATAATTAGAATATATTGATAAGTGAAACTTGTTGCCTTTGTTTTATGTTGTATTAAGTGTGATTATTTATAAACAACGAAAACATTCTTAATTGATTCTATAATTTCTTTCTACTGTGTGGTGGCCAGGGGCAGACATTCTCCTAAACAGTGATAACACAGAGCCTTTTAGGAAGTTGAAGTTTAGTAGGAAATAAGTAATATAATAAATATAATAAAACAGAGAAAAAATAATACCATATAATTAATTATAAAGATTTGGGGAGATGTTTAGCATTTGTATTTATTGTTATTTATGTAATATAGTAAGAAATAATATGATAAAATTATTTATAAATTTATGGGAAGGTATTTAGCATTTCTTCTAGTGCAGATTTTCTGATAATTGGTTATCTGAGTTCTTGTCTGAAAATTATTTTATTTCACCTTATTTATTCTATTCTTCAGAGTATAAAATTGTAGGTTGGCCTTTTGGAGTGCTTTTAGGTGTCACTCACTTGTCTTCTAGGTTCTTCATTTCTTTGAAGAGTCAATTCTTGTTTCTGTTTCTCTGAAGGCAATGTGTCTCCTGTCTTCAGTGTTTTTAAGATTTTTATCTCTGTTTTGCAAAAGTCCTACTCATGTCTACCCATATGCAGTCATCTTGATATTTATTCCACTTGGCATATGGGAACAATCTTAAATTTTTGCAATGATGTATTTACACAGTTTTGGAAAATTATCTGTCATTTTCACTCTAGGTATTGCTTCAGTCCAATTATATATTTTTTTCTTCTTTTAGGACTTCAGTTCACTAAGCCCCATATGTTTCTGACATCCTTTACCGTTTTTTGAATTCTTTTTAGGTGTCCTTTAATCTTTCCCCGTGCTTGAGTTTGGATATTTTCTATAAGCTCATTTTCAAATTGACCAATCTTCTAAATTTTTTGGTTCTACTATTAAACTCACCTAATGAATTTATTTTTAAGTTATTTTTAGTTCCTGAGTTTCCTTTTGACTTTTCATATAGATATCAACTCTTTGTGGATAAATTCTTCATCTTTCAACATATTCTCTGTAGTTTTTCCCTTGATTCTCTTCAACATGTTTTATTTTCTAAAGTCCTTATTAGGTCATTAAAATATCAGAATCATTTGTTGGTGCATTTCAATTGTTCATTGTTTTCTCACTTTTAATTATGAGGCTCTTTCTTTTAGCAAGTGTAGCTATTTTCAATTGTCTGCTATGCACATAAATAAACC
Source organism: Ictidomys tridecemlineatus (assembly GCF_052094955.1). Taxonomy (NCBI): domain Eukaryota; kingdom Metazoa; phylum Chordata; class Mammalia; order Rodentia; family Sciuridae; genus Ictidomys; species Ictidomys tridecemlineatus. Next base: position 20,257,940 of record NC_135488.1, on the reverse strand, counting down.
ATAAAGGCCTGAGATAATGCTTTCTCTTTAAGATGTCTGCCCTTTCCTTAACTAGACAGATAAAATGATGGGTAATCAACTTAGTTCAATCAAGGACAATTCTGAGTTGACTCTGGATTTTAGCCTGGTAATGTTCAGTCTGCTTTTAGTTTTTCCCTGACTCCCTCTCCAGGTATTTGCAATGATAAATCTGATTTATCCTATATAGTTCTTCCCCTAACTTCAATCTCATTTTACCAGACTGACAAAAATTTTTCACTATATTTCTTAAGAATCTTTTCATTTATATTTTAAGTTTTGTACAGAATTCACCAAATGCCCTAACAGAAAAAATGTCCATATGTTTGAGTCTGCTTCCCTCAAAGCTGTGATGATTTATAAATTCTTCAGAAATAGTCCTCTACGTCTTCAAAGCCCAAATTCCAAGCCTCTGACCTCACCTAAAATCAGCACATGCCTCCAGGAAACAGCATCTTAAAAGGTCAGGGCTTCTCTTTGGAGAACACCTTTCCAGAGTAGTCATTCCCCCAACAGATCCCTGCTGTTTTCACCTTGTTGGTGTCTGAAGTTTACAATACAACACACACACACACTCACACACACACACTCACACACAAACACCATCTATATAATACAAATATATAGTTCTTCCTTGATTATACAATTAGCCTAAAAAATGTCTGTAGTCTACTTTAAAAAAAAAGTTCCCGTTTTAATTTATTTTTCAGTGAATTTTGTTCTTTTGCTTTTTTTTTTTTTTGTCTTTTAGTATGAAGCGAACTTACAAAGTTTAATTCCTTGGAGAGGATGATAAATCCTTTTAGACATGTTGAATTTAAGGTGACAATGGACCTGACATGACACCAGCAGGATGCTGGAGGTATGGGACTTGAACATAGCAACAAGGTCAGGGCCAAAGATACAAATCTGGTAGACATGGTGTAAAGATGATAGTTTATATTATGACAATAGGTGGCATTTTCAAGTAAACAATGTAGCCAGAGAAGTAAAAAGTTTCAAGGACCCTATTTCTCACAGAGAAGGAGAAAAGAAAAACAAAGAAGAGAGAATTAAAGAACTTAAAAAAATAAGCACAATAATTCAATGAATTATCAAGAAAAATAATGGAGGTTGTGGCTAACCAAATGGCAATAGGAAGTTTCATTTACAGATTTAGGAAGGAATTGTATTATGTCCAATTTTCACTAATCATGGAACATTTTCCTCTATACACTAAATGAAAAAGTACTTGGATAGTTGGGAATTTTAAATTTCAAAATTATCCTAATTAGGTCAGTGATAGTTAACTGAAGGGTTCTTATACTACATACATTTTACAGTAAGGAAAACAAAGTAAGAACCTATAAATCCAAAATATTGTCCTCTTGATAGTTGTTGAATTTACTTTTAGTAACTATAGGTCTTCTTTAATAGTAATTGAATAGATTTTTTAATTATTTAAAAAGTATCAATTTAAATAAAAATGATTACAACAGATTTCTCTCCATACTACCATATTTCATATAGGGCTACAAAAGCTTTTTTTTTTGATATTAGCCTATTGGATACCCTTCTAAATGAATAATGCATTTTGTTATAAGAGAAATAAAACTGAGATTGTTGTAATAGAATGTTATTATGCATCTTTCTGTATCTGGTTTTAAGGATTTGTTCCCTATTTGTTCCCTAGCTAACTGAGTATGACAGGTTTTATCTCCCCCTATCTCTTATATTCACAAGAAAGCAATTTCATTCCCCAAAGCTTAAACAGAGCACATTCTTTTGCCTTTTAAATAGCAAATTTTTAAAATAATTTACATTTAGATATCTGAAGTAACCATCAAAATTATAAAAATGGAACAGCTTTCCAGAAGTTGCTTTCAAATGTGTTCATCCTGAAGCACACATATCACTGGATGAAACTAATTACTTTTGGCTCTCCTTAACAAGGCATCTCAGGTATAATGAAACCTGATCTGTACTAGGTCCCTACTCTCACAAATTTAACTAAAAACAAATTCAGCTCTTGTAAGTGTAAAATAATTCCTTGAGGTCTATATGTTTATTGTTTTATTTTGCAAAATGATACATCATTCACTAATGATAATACACACTTCATAAAAGTAGAGACTGAGATCACAAAAATCATTTGAAGAAAAGTGGTAGAAAATAATTTCAATCTCAATAATTTACTTTATTAAATCTAATAAAATATTTTTGCATTTAATGAGAATATCACTAAGAGTTTTGCTTATGTATTACTATTTAAAAAGTTATTTAATATATTTCATTTTCCCCAGCAGTTATTCTAATACATATATACCATGTTATATGCGTTTTTCCTCTAATTACAAAGTACTTTGAAATTAAGCATTGCTACGTGGGAAATGGTATATCTTGCCTCCTCTCAAAGTTACTGAATGCAGTTAACGGCCGGGATTAATTTCCATTTCTCTCTATTGAATATATGAACAAAAAAATTCAAAGTGTCAGGAATAGTTGAACAAAACAATATTATTTATTTATATGAGAAATTCTGAAAACTATTAATATAATAGCCCATACGACACTTAATGTGAAAAGTCATTTGAAAGCTGGTGCATGCCTATGACATAATGATCCCATCGACTGAAGATAACAAGTTCAAACCCAGCCTCAGCAACTATGCAGAACCTAAGCGACATAGCAAGATCTTGTCTCAAAGTAAAACATAAAACGGGCTGAGAATGTAGCTAAGTGGTTAAGTGCCCCTAGGTTCAATTCCTCATACCCACTCCCCACAAAAGGCAGTTGTTAACAAATTAGCACTTTTGGATAAAGATAAATTTGATCTTGGTTTCCTTAACAGGGCAACCATTAAAATATCAACCCAGGAATAACATATTGAGGGATGCTTCAGAATGTTTTCATTGCTAATATCTAATCTAATAACAATAATGTGTAAATAGTTAATATGCCATGTGTATTTTTTGTTGCTATCATTTACCATTTTATTTTATATTCCCATTATTTTGTTAATTTTTTTTGAGAGAGAGAGAGAGAGAGAAAGAGAGAGAATATAAATCTTTTTTGTAGATGGACACAACACAATGCCTTTATTTTTATGTGGTGCTGAGAATCGAACCCGGGTCCCACCTGTCCTAGGCAAGCGCTCTACCACTGAGCCACAATTCCAGCCCTATTTTGTTAATTTAAGTAAGATAAAATATTTGCAAAGCAGCTTCTCTGGTGAAATAATTAATTAAATAATTTATTTTTCCTTAGATAGGAGAGAGATAATAAATGAAACATTAAGTCTTTAGTAACAATGTTAGATTTTCATAGAATTTTCATTGAAGAAGATATATTAATAATACAGCCATATGTATTGAAAGAAAACTTAAAATCAAACAGGTTAGTTCTTTGTATCATATTATTGTAATTAAATCATCCATTACTGAATGTTCACACTGAGCTTCTTTTTTATGGCTGTAATCTCTGGCGTATAAAGCATACGAAAATGACAACACAAACTTCTAAACTCTAAACAGGTAGCTAAAATTTGTGTCAATGTTTTATTACATTTTATCACTTCTTGCCAATCTTTATGATGAAGCAGTCACCTATTTATAAAACACTTTATGGAAATAAATACACTTCATCCACGTATATAAGGATCATGAAATTTTCTCTCTGGGTCTATTTGTCATATTTCTCCATAAGCCTCAAACTAGCTGACCCCTTCAAAAGGTAGAAATGTTATTTTATTTTTCTGGTGAGTTGAAGTAAACAATCATTTGTATTCTATACTCTTAAGTATTAGCAGTTTCAGGAGTGCCATTTTTGAGTTTTCATATATCTGTATATGATATAATTTTCAATCACCATTGCTTCCCTCTGGCATTATAATTCTTGAAAACTGTGAGGAAGTTGCAACTAAAGAATTAAATGGTATAAATACACTTTTCTCTAACCCTTTGAGCAGCAAAGGGAAGAAAAACGCAGCACAGATAACTGCATAACTTTGCCCTTTATGGTTTTACTTTAGATTATTTGTTAAAAAAAGAAATTATTAAATTTTCATGTGCTCTGCAGAGCCTAGCCTTGGTGTATAAGATGAAAACAAAAGGAAGTATTATTAACTGCTTCATTGCCAAGGAATAGGTGTCATATGCCTGCCAGCACTGCAAGAACTCATGATCCTCTGGATTGCAACTCTCTGGAATTGTGATGTTGCAGGATGTGTCCTCACTCTGATTTCAGTGCTCCTGTTTGAGGTCAGGAGACCCCAAGCTGCCTTCTGTGCCTGCAGTCATCACGTGGCATAGTGAGCACAATTACACAGAACTTGTGCAACCAGCTTGACTCACATCTCTGTTTTTTATATTAAATAAATTCTACGATCTGCCGAAATCATTTTACTCAGCCAGTATGCCTGAATACCTTGCTTACAAGTTTTTTAAATAGAAAATATCATTAAAAGTCATTGCAGTGTGAAATTTCTTTGAAGAAAGTGGATTATAGAGCAGCAGAGACATATATAAGGAATTCACGTTGTTGAAGAGGCCTGTTTGCTTTTCTGCATAGAGGCAAATATGAGGGTAAGCAGCCCTTTTATCTGTGTCCCTCCTAGAGAGGCCTCAATTGATTTGCACTGGACTCTCTACCTTCCTGAAAGGATTGCTGCCACCCAGAATGGCAGAAATACCACCCACTAGGGAAAATTTTGTTGGCCAGGGTGAGGACTCCTCTAAAGTCTGATCCTCAAACATGTTTCGGAAGCCTTAGTTCTTTCTCATACCATAATATCACCATTTTATCCACCTTTTATCTTTGTCAGTGAACCAAAATAAATCAAGGTTATTTCTACTTGATATAAAGCCACATATCACAGTTCAATAATAAATGAACAACACCAAAAATGCTGAGTGTTTTCTTAAACTCAAGAATGCTACATTGTAAATGAGTATACCCTTATTATCATTCCCGCTTCTCTATCCTGCCAAAGTATATGGCCCTGTAAAGGTAGTCTGCAGGATCTTCCCTCCCCCTTTCCCTTTCCCTTTCCCTTTCCTTTCCTTTCCCTCCCTCCCTCCCTCCCTCTCTTCTTTCTTTTTCTTTATAAAGCATGTGATCAGCTCTGAGTTTTAAAACTCTCAGCATCTTTGTAGAATATTCCACTTTAATAAGGAGTAAGTAAAAGAACATTCTAAAATATTTATTGTTCAAAGTTGATAAGAAGTACAAGCTTGAAACTCTCTCAAGAATCAAGATCTACAGCTACCTAAAAGGGATGACCTTGGTTAACTTCTTTGCCACCAATTTTATTGCAAAAAAAAAAAAAAGAAAAGAAAAAAAAGAAGAAGGTGGAGGAGGAGGATGGTGATTCCGAAATCAAAAAACTATATTATTTCAGTAGTAAAGACATTCTTGTTGAATATACAAAAGTGATACATGTGCTTACAACATATTGAACAAAGAAATATGAATTTAAAATGCACTTTAAGTCTTTTCTAGATTATTGAAGAATTAAGTCTTTATTTTGATCATTTTGTAACAAATTATACCCCTCTGGTAAAATCTTTACTCAACTAAAACCCCTTAATTGTTTGAATTATTGCACTACAATTTGGGCTCAATGAGGAAAATGTTTAGTAGATAAGCAAACTGATTTTAAAAATCATCCATTTTTCTCTATGAAAAAAAAATCCTACTTAACTTCAAAAATCACTCATCAGTAAATGTTATAAAAGCACAATGCATGATCACTATATTCATCAATATTTCACACTTGTTTTCCTTAAAAACACAAAAGCATAGTTTTGTGATACATCAAACATATCTCCAATGATGGAAATGCAGAGATATAAATCAAAACACCTTCAGTTTACCTTCTTGACAGGTGCATCTAGGTAACAAGAGCAGGGTGAGACTGCCCTCATTAGGAAGAGACTTGTTATCACACTACTGATGACTCCCGTAAATGGGGTGGTGCATTACCTTTGAGAGGTCCCCAGCCTCCAGATAGAAGCAGATAACAAACACGTTCCAGGTAACCCAGAGGACTAGCCAGACAGCATACTGTGGAAAAGCAAGAGAGAAGTGACAAGGAATTAATTGGGAATATGCTGTGTAAGATTAAAAAAGAACTTGAATTTCTGTACTCCTAATTCATAAGATTCAGGGGAAATATTAGATATTGCTTCTTTCCAAGGAACAGGACTAGATATACTTTCATCTCTCTGTTGCTTTCCTTTCACTGTTATGGAATCTTACACTATTATAGCTCAAACTTACTGAAGGAAGATTTTTAGATTTTAAGACAAAGTAATTAGTCAACCACATTTCTGGTTTAAGGGTGAATTATTTCAGCTTCTAGATACATAAAATAATGGCTTCTCCAAAAGAAACATTAAGTATATTAAAAAAACTAATATTTTCATCCAATAAAATTGTCCTTATATAGGACAATGTATGACCTTTCTCCAAGTTAGGATCCTCTTCAAATCAGTCCTCCATCTAATCAGCTTTTCTCTCCTTGGTGTCTCCTTTTCATTTCTCTACTCACATTCTCACTTTATCCTCTTATAATCTCCCACAACAATAGCTGTATAGCTACCATGCCCAACTTCCTTTCACTGTCCAGTTAGTGTAACTTCTGTAGGGATGACAAATTTTCTTGCCAACCCATACTTTTGGTGATTCAGTCAACTAACAAGTATGAAGAATCTAGAAGACAACATACTAGCAAAACCCTGTATATACAAATGCCAAAGATAAATGCTCCCTGCATCCAAGTCAAGAAATAGATAAGAAAAAATACGGTAATCATACAGGAAATATAAATAGGCATTTAACCTGAGAAGAGGAAAGAAGACGGAAAGATCACATAGCATAGCCTGGAAAATAAAAATCACTTGCATTAACACAAGGGGTCAAACACCTCCTAGAAGTGAATCAAGCTAACTTCAGATTTAATGAATTAGAGTGGAGATTGGAAGGTTGGTGGTGAGAGGTTCCTGTCAAAAGAGAAAATAGCAGGTAGGATTTTCTAAAAAATGCAAAAAGATGGTAACATGTCACTTCCTGCTAAATAAATGCTCATGATTTCCATTCTCTCCATGGTGAGCTTGAAGTCTTTATTTTATGGTTCAAAACTGTGACCTTGTACCATATTATCTTTTGAACCACATGCTTCAGTTAATCCCTTGAGTAATCTTGAATTCCAGGCACATTGAATACTTCCTGTCCATGTACCTGGAGAGCTATTTCCCATCCCTTTGCTGTTTTGTATGTTACTCCTCTATCCTTCAACAATTTTTATTCCCTTTATGTAGTCTTCTTACCACCTATCACTATTTTATTTTTCCTCAGCAGTCAACTCAAATATCATCTCCTGAGTTATACTCAATCAGAATTGGCTGAGTTCCATGTACTATGTGAATAGACTCTGCCTATCCTGATTTTATTGCAAATGTCTTATATTTAATTATTTGCATACATTTTCCAATGTACAATGATAATCTCCTTGAGAAAAACGACTTTAAATATATGTGTTGATATGCTTAAGCTCCCCAATTAGTACTTTTGGCAAAATATGTATTCAGAAAAATCATCAATAAATCAATGACTAGTAACCTGGAAAGCTAGTGTCAGAAATGAGAATTCTATGATATGATTATGTAGTACTAAATGGTGACTTAGCTGTTTCTCAAAAGTGATGGGTTTATCAAAATGCTGAATAGGTGTATTGCTTAGTAGAGTATGAAAGCCAAACCAAGTGGTCCAAGACAACAGAAGGGGACTGAGAGGATATTTGAGGTGAGGACTGGGAAATGGAGACAGGATCAGGAAACTGAGCAGACTTCAGTTAGAGAGAAACTTCAGTTTCAGAGCAAATAATGGATGAGACTTTTAGGTTGGCTCAATATTGTGAAGAATATTCATCTCACTATAATTAAAAACAATAAAAAACCACAAAAATCTATAACTATTTTTCTGTTTTCAAATTTAGATTTCAGTCTTAAAACTACAATAATGGTTCTTGCTTCAAAGGTAAAAGGCTGAGAAAAATGTATGCCTACAGGTTTTAGTCATTAGATTTCAGTGAGAAAGAAGCAAGTGGAGTGGAATCAAGCATCCAGGCAGATTGTAATAATTTATAATGTTCTTTGTTCATAAGGATACATGTTCCCCACCCCACTATATTTGCGATGGAGAGCTAAATAAACACTGTGTACTAAAAAATGATGTAGTAGTACAGTAAAATATTTGGTAGGAGCTGTTATACACATATCAAATATTCCTGGAAATTTGTTATTGGAAGGCATGCTTCCTGATGCAGCAGTAAAGAATGTCAATGCTGCAGCCTTTATATTTCACAACTGGAATTTCATAGTAAGTTCATTAAGGGCTAAAAGTGGTATTTGATTCCATAGAGCATGCATGGTATACCAACTGTATCAATGATAGCTATTAAATATGAAATAAGAATACAGAATCTTCATTAAGATTAATTTAAGCATCATTTATAATTAGTTACTAACATTTGTGTATAAATATTGATGTAAATTATACTTGGTATGTTTACAAATCAAGCTAAAATGTCCTGTTTTAGCCAGTAAGGTTAGTAACTTTCTGGAAGGATAAGTAAGGTAATGGGTCACCTACAAATAAAGAGCATAAAGAGATTAAGTATTTGGAATCTAATGTCTGGTTTTATCAGTTAGGAACTCTGTGGCTCTATTCAAGTCAAAGGGTCATAGTATATTTCAGTTTCCTCAAAGGTAAAACAGCTTATTAATAGAAACCTCACATGGCTTAAAGGAGAATAAAGATGAAATATTTGAAAATGCTCAGTACTTGAGTTCTCAGTATATTTTCCATTTTATTAAAATGATTATATTATATTATTATCTTCCCTTGTTATTATAGTAGTAATCCTATAAATTTTATTCCCTAGTATATTAAAAATATACTTCCTATATTAACTTTTATAAAACATTGTCTCAGGTAATTGAATTTGGGAACTTGGTTTATTTTTCAGTTCAACCTAGTTCTCACTTTGAACTGTGGCTTTTTAAATATATATTAATGTCATCATTGATAGCTACATGGCATTTATGAAACAAACCTCTTTTTCATTTAGTGTCATTAAAATACATTATTATTTCTGATTTAGTATATTGTGTAATAAAGCATTTTCTATCTATTTTCTGAGTTGTTTTTTTTCCACAGTAATTATTGTTCATAATTTTATACACCTCTTTTACCCTCTCTCCTACCCCCACCCCCACCCCATCCGCCTTCTATCCCCACCCTGGAGCAAATGCAGTGAAGGAGCAGAGTAAAAGTTCCTTTACATTCTTTGCATTTACTTTCACTTTACCATTTTCCTTTTATATTTTATTATAAACCAGTTAGCCTCATATATCACTAAACATCATAGTCTTGTAAAACAGAATCATCACCTTTAATAGTGTAGTTCCTTTAGTTAACACAGAAAGTCACACTAATGCTGTGGAGGGCTATTACTGATTTACCTTTACTCTAAGGCAACATTTTATCTATTTTAACTGTATCTCATTTAACTTATCAACTGCCTTATTTAAGTTTCTTTGACATCCTTTCTTCTTTCTCTAAATTTATTTCAATTATTATTTTCTGTGTTTGCCTTTCTATTTTCTTAGCTAGTATTTATCTGAACCAATATCTTCCAAATGGGTTGTTCCTAGTTGCCCGAATATTGGTGAAGATTTTGTAATTCCTTGTAATTTGGTCTATGAGTTATTCTATCCATAACCCCCTCCATTCATACTATTCTTAAGCATAGTCATAATTATTTTGAGCATAAAGATCTACACTACCCTCTTTCCAGTTGCTACAGCTAGTGGATGTGAAATAATTGACAGTTGTTCAGTTTGAGTATAATTGGAAAGGATGTTCTGCTCAGGAGAGACAGCCTAACAGGATAACAAAGTATCACACTTGCTATCTATCATCTAACTTGTAGTTTTCTTCTAAAAACTAAACTTGCTGGGAACATTTTTTTTTTCTTGTGGAAAGAATCTTATGTTCTATGTTTCAGAAAGAAACTTTCAGATGCTATCTGTAGTGAGAGACAAATTCCATTGTATGATGAAATTCACTTTTTAAGAGTTGATATCTGAGGCACCAAGTAAACCATTTGAGAAACTGGTTCAACTTGAATCTCCAGCTACATATTTTAAACTATCATTTGTAAAAGGTAATAGAATCATCATGCTTTCCATGTTGTATTTTTAACTCCAAAGATGAAGTCTAATTAGCTAAAGAAAAAAATAATTAAAGCTCTCAGTCATGATAGGCTCAAGTTCTGGCTAGACTTAGATATGCACTAGTGTAATATTTAGAAAGATAAACTAGAAAGAAAAGGTTGACAAAAATTTTATTATAAAATAACAAGTTACAATTGATGACACTGCAAATGGCTTGCCATTTCTCTCTCTTACAGTAAAGCTAACCTAAATTTAAAATATATATTTTTAAATTATAAAATATATATAACATGCACAATGCATACAAATTTTCAGTCTGTCAAGTTCTTCTTCATATGCATACTTACAACTTTCAATTTTTGTTGAAATTTTATTACATTTATAAATTACTTTAAGGAAAACTGAATACTATGGCATTGGGTTTGCAAAATAATTTCTTCAAGAAAAATTATGGGGAAAAAAGACCCTTACTTAAGACAAACATCTTGTATTTCTCACAATGACTGCAAAGTCTACTTAAAGAAAACATGGAGTGCCTGAGGCTGGGGTTGTGGTTCAGCAGGTTTGATCCTTAGCACCACATATAAATAAATAAAAAGATGAAGGTATTGTGTCCAACTATAACTAAAAAATAAATAAGTATTTTAAAAGTGTCAAAACAAACAGTACTTGAAAAGAGGACTTAAGAATATGGTTTGACTAGTAATTTATTGTTTTAGTTTTCCTTTTTGTACACAGAAAGAGAAACATATTAGAAAAATATAATATTAGACAATATTTCATCTTTTCAAAGGAAATATTTTTATACTTTTTAATCAGGTAATTTTTTTTAAATACTAGAAGACTTCTAATAAGAAGGTTACTAAGCAAAATATTCAATAATAACTACATTTTTAAAAATTGTTATTTCGTTTTAACAAGTACATTTTGAAAATTTTTATAAGAAAATGATTTCCTCATGAACCCTGAGTAAAATTTATCTTAAACTCTTCTCTTCCATTGTTCTCTTTCTTTTACCTTAGTTCCTTTATTTAATATATTTAGATTGCTGTTGGATTACAAACTCCATAAAGGCAGAGATAATATTTGGCTTTGTTTACCACCAAAATGGCTGATATAAAATGTATGATTTGAATGTTGATATATTCAAACATTTTAAAATATGTCTAAAATACTTGGCAAATTTCTCTTTAAAATTACCAAGTAGGGAAAACTATTACCTAGTGATAGTACCTCCATCATTAGGGGATGTGATTTCTTGCCACATGATGCTTAATTGGAGAAGGAGTTAGGAACTAGATTGATTCACATTAAGTATCAGCAGAATATAGTAGCACAGTAATATACTATACTGCTTCCTCATAGCATCTGCTGCATAGGAATGCTATGGAGAATCATTTTTCATGTTTTACTTCAAGAACAATAGAATATCATCTTCTTGAAGTAAAGATTACAATAGATGATATAGAGCAACATTATGATATATAACTGGGTTACTACAGATATGATTTATATTTATCATTGATTTGCAATCAATGCAATCTATAGGAATGTTTTTTGGTAAAATTTTTTTTACTAGGTTGCAAAAATGGTATCAACTTACCAATATCACTGAAAATAGTGATACTATTGAAAATCAGAGAGAGCAAACTGAGAAAATACAAGTATCACTTTATTGTAATTTTGCCATTATATTTTCTGTGAATATTTTTTAAAACATGCATGCCAAAATCAAATAAGACATACATGACAATTCAATCATGCATTATGAATTATCAGAATAAATTTCTATCAATTAATTTTCTGTGCTTCTCTTGGAATCAATACCTAAAAATCTGTTTTTCCTTAAAGTATTTAATTTAGTTGAACATATAAACCTTTTTGGAAATCATATCTGAGTATATTTTGCTTAAACAAAGTAAGACAGACTCTCGATGTTAGAATATTCAACAGGAAATGTTTTAATGAACACATAAACATAGCTATTAAGTTTTATGTAACTGCAAATAAAAACAGTATCCCAAAGGTATTCTATTCTTCTTGAAGTAAAAAGTGGAAAATGATTCCTCTTGAATAAAAAAAAATAGCAATATGAATTCAGCATCAGGGTACTGACTATAATTTCCTGCCTTTTACTCACACAGAACATTTCATACCAAGTCACTTATTGCTGTTCAATCATAAGGCTGGGCATGTTCTACTGAATGTACTTCCAACACCTATAATAACAAATCAAGTTGTCTTGACCATTCCAATTGATGTAATCAACTTTGAAAATTGAAAGGTTAATGAAACATAGGGAATACTGAGAAAATACTAAATTATATTAAAAGCTGAATTTGTGTGTCTTAAGAAACATATAGTGGTTTTACTGATGTATGTTTGTCTGTATAGCAAGGCTGTACATGAGTGCGCATATTATGATTATGAGTGATGAGAGAACATTCCCCTTTTAACTGTGGAAGGCTGACTCTACTTCATTGTCACTAGTTGCGATTAGAAATGCTATTTTTTGCCAGTCAGTAAATAATTTAAAATTCATATTTATTGATATTTTTGGTTTTTAAATGCCTGTTTACAAATTGTAACATAAGTTTTTTTTTTCTAAATTCCAGTAAAAAGTGTTCTTTCTATATGGAAGTTATTTTTTTTTTAATTAGCCCAACAATACAAATAAAATTGTTTCTGATTCTGGTTACATAAGTATTTGAAGATCATATTCAACATGTATTATCATGCATTAAAAACAAAGATTCTTGAATTTGATGATTTATTTATAATACATCTAATAATGTCTTTTATTACAGTGTTTTTTTTTCTACCCCCAACACTGCACAATGTTAGGCTAAAAAAAAAAAAAAAAAAGAGATGGTGCTACCAAAGATATTCATATCCAAATGTCTGGAACCTGTGAAAGTTATCATATATATAGCACAGATAAAAATTTTAAAAAAAGTCTTTGCAGATGTGATTAAGAAAGATTTTGAGGTAGGAAGATTATGCTGGATTGAGTTGGCCCAAAGTAATCACATGTGCCCTTGTAAGAGGGAGACAGATGGATCTTTTAAAAACAAAGAAAATAAATGATCTTAACAGAGCAGTGAGAGATTTGAAGATGATAAGCTTAAATACTGGACTGATATGACCACAGACAAGGGAATTCCACAGATACCTAATCTGTTAAAATGCAAAGATCAGATCTTCCCAGAGACTCTTAAGGTAGTGTGATTTGTCTTAGTGATACTGATTTCAGACTTCACAAAGCCAGAAGAATCCATTTTTGTTGTTTTGGTCAGCAACTCTGGAGTAATTTGTTCCAAAATTAGCAAGGAATTAATTTATCCACCCAAATTTTCTCTCTCTCACTGAAGAGTGATAGTGGAGAGTAAAATACCTAAAAGCTGTGAATAAGAGTAATTCACTTCAAAATTGAGATCCACTCCTTCCTGGAAATTATACATTGCTTCACAATTGGTCCACTGCTTATATTTGAATGACTCAAAAATAAAAACACCTGTTTTAAGTTATTTGCCTGATGATATAATTACTGTGAAGGTCTTTTACAGGAAATAAGGTACCTCTCCTTTTTTTAATAGGCATCTCAACAAATTCTTAATGTATTTCCAACATTTTTGCAATACGATTGTTTTATTGTTTTCAGAAGTTATTGCACTAAGTTCTAGAATGAAAAAAATCAATAAATTCCAACTCTGAATATATCTACTGTAAAAAATATTGTCAAAATGAGTTTAGAACATAGATACAATTTTGAATATTAGTTATTGTAACTAAATTTGAAAGCAAGGAAGGGAGAAAGGAAGTGATAACCATCAATACAATGGGATGATGCTTTTTAGCTGGGATATTGAATTACATGATATCATTAAAAATATTAAAAATTCTAATAACCAGATAAGCAGTTATGAACTTATCAACAATCATTTTAACCTTAAAAATTGGGAGAGCGATTAAATGTGTAATTTTTAATATCTGTCAATTCACTATTTATACCAAATACTCTTCACTATCACCCCTTTTTTATTGTTGGTCGTTCAAAACATTACATAGTTCTTAATACATCATATTTCACAGTTTGATTCAAGCGGGTTATGAACTCCCAACTTTACCCCGTATACAGATTGCTCTATCACATCAGTTACCCTTCCATTGATTGACATATTGCCTTTCTAGTGTCTGATGTATTCTGCTGTCTGTCCTATTCTCTACTATCCCCCCTCCCCTCCCCTCCCCTCCCCTTTTCTCTCTCTACCCCTTCTACTGTAAATCATTTCTTCCATTTGTATTATCTTGTCTTACCCCTCCTTTCCTCTTATATATCATTTTGTATAACCCTGAGGATCACCTTCCATTTCCATGCGATTTCCCTTCTCACTCCCTTTCCCTCCCACCTCTCATCCCTGTTTAATGTAAATCTTCTTCTCAAGCTCTTCGTCCCTACCCTGTCCTTGTTTACTCCCCTTATATCAAAGGGGTCATTTGGCATTTGTTTTTTAAAGATTGACTAGCTTCACTTAGCATAATCTGCTCTAATGCCATCCATTTCCCTCCAAATTCTATGATTTTGTCATTTTTTAATGCAGAGTAATACTCCATTGTGTATAAATGCCACATTTTCTTTATCCATTCATCTATTGAAGGGCATCTAGGCTGATTCCATAATCTTGCTATTGTGAATTGTGCTGCTATGAACATCGATGTAGCAGTGTCCCTGTAGCATGCTCTTATTAGGTCTTTAGGGAATAGACCAAGAAGGGGAATAGCTGGGTCAAATGGTGGTTCCATTCCCAGCTTTCCAAGAAATCTCCATACTGCTTTCCAAATTGGCTGCACCCTTTTTTGAGGGGATGGTGTACTAGGAATTGAATTAAGGGACACTCGACCACTGAGCCACATCCTCAACCCTATTTTGTATTTTATTTAAAGACAAGGTCTCATTGAGCTGCTAAGCATCTTGCCATTGCTGAGACTGGCTTTGAATTCCTGATTCTCCTGTCTCAGCCTCCCAAGCTGCTGGGATTATAGGCAGGTACCACTACACCCAGCCCATTATCACTTTTTAACAAATATTTAATACTAGGAGTGAATATTGCCATATCTAGGTCAGGAAAGTGAATGGAAGGTATCATTTCAACTCTATGAGTACATTTTTATGATAATTTTGACCCCATTTGAAGTATCTGTGTTTCTAGTTGATTGATGTATGCTAGGATACCTAAAAGTATTGAGTCCTTTATCCCTATTATAAATAATTACTTTTAAACAGATGACTATTCATGTATTGAATTATAGCTTTTCAACTGG
Organism: Ictidomys tridecemlineatus; assembly: GCF_052094955.1. Classification (NCBI taxonomy): domain Eukaryota; kingdom Metazoa; phylum Chordata; class Mammalia; order Rodentia; family Sciuridae; genus Ictidomys; species Ictidomys tridecemlineatus. The sequence continues at coordinate 20,242,383 of NC_135488.1, read as the reverse complement.
GCTTCATGGAAAAATTCATGATACACATAGATAATGATACTATTTGCAAGGCACACAAATACAAACAAAGGAGAGGTTTTGAAGCACATGAAAGTGACTAACACAGAGACTCTAGTCATCCCTGGTTGTTACCAAGGAGCTCAACATTGGTGTGTCTATAAACAATTAACTGCAATACTACTGGAAAACATGCCCAAATGTTTTCAAAACATTTTCAAAACAACAGTCTTTAGAATGTATCAAAAATAGGGCTGGGGATATGGCTCAAGCGGTAGCGCGCTCGCCTGGCATGTGTGCGGCCCGGGTTCGATCCTCAGCACCACATACCAACAAAGATGTTGTGTCCGGCGAGAACTAAAAAATAAATATTAAAAATTCTCTATCTCTCTCTCTCCTCTCTCACTCTCTCTTTAAAAAAAAAAAAGAATGTATCAAAAATAGACTCTCTTCAATCTTCTCAATAGGTAACTATTTCCCTACTGGTCTGTGTCTATAGTACAGTTGCTGTAAGGAAAATTCTAAGTATCATATAGCTGATCTATTAATAGTTCAGCCATTGGATCTAATGTGGACAAATCAAGGAGAAAAAGGAAGACTCAGTGGCCAAATGTAGCACAATCTCTCCCACAGATGATGATGATGATGATGATGATGATGATGATGTGATTTAATTTGGTACTGGGAATTGAACCCAGGGGCACTTAATCACTGAGTGACATCCCTAGCCCTTTTTATTTTTATTTATTTTGTTTTATTTATTTATTTTTATTATTATTGGTACAAGGAATTGAACCCAGGGATACTCAACATCCCTAGCCCTTTTGTTTTCTTTCTTTTATTTATTTATTTTTATATTGGGGATTGAACCCCGGGGCACTCAACCACTGAGCCATATCCCCAGTCCTTTTTATTTTTTACTTTGAAACGGGGTCTCAGTAAATTGCTTAGGACCTCACTAAATTGCTGAGGCTGGCTTTGAACTTGTGATCCTCCCAAGCCACTGGGCTTACAGGTAGCTGCAACTCGGCCTGGATCAGAATTTTAAACTATGTGTTCAGGTTATTTTTATAAAGCACAAGTTCGCGTGGAGAATTCAGTCCTAAATTTACATCAATTTATATTTGTAAATGGTTACTACTGAATTAACACTACACATTATCACCTCCATCTCAGAAGTTGTCGTTCAATGGTTCTCTCTCTCTCTCTCTCTCTCTCTCTCTCTCTCTCTCTCTCTTTCACTCGATCTCTCTTTTTAATTAGTTTTAATGAGTTGTACATGACAGCCGAAAACATTTCTATTTATTGTGTACAAATGTAGTACAACTTTTCATTTCTCTGGTTGTACACGAAGTAGAGTCACACCATATGTGCAGTTATACATGTACCTAGGGTAGATGTCCATCTCATTCCACCATCTTTTCTACCAATTTCCCCTCCCTTTTCCTCCCTCCTCTTGGCCTAATCAAAGTTCCTCCATTCTCCACCCCCCCGCTTTAACAACCCCATTATGGATCAGCATCCACTTAACAGAGAGAACACTAGGCCTTTCATTTTTTGGAGGGATTGACTTACTTTGCTTAGCTTGATATTCTCCAACTCCATTTACCTGAAAATGCCATAATTTTATTCTATTTTAATGCTGAAAAATATTATCTTGTGTATATACACCACAGTTTATTTATCCATTCATCTACTGAAGGGCATCTAGGTTGGTTCCACAGTTTAGCTACTGTGAATTGTACTGCTATAAACAGTGATGTGGCTGCATCACTGTAGAATGCTGTTTTTAGGTCCTTTGGTTATACACCAAGGAGTGGGATAACTGGGTCAACTGGTAGTTCCATTCCAAGTTTTCTAGGGAATTTCCATACTGCTTTCCAGATTGGCTGCAAAAATGTTCAGTCCCACCAACAATATATGAGTTTGCCTTTCCCCCCTCATCCTTAGCAAAACTTATTGTTGTTTGTATTATTGACAACTGCCATTCTGACTCGAGTGAGATGAAACCTCAGAGTAGTTTTGATTTGCATTTCTCTAATTAGTAGAGATGTTGAACATTTTTTCATATATTTATTGATTAATTGTATATCTTCTTCTGAGAAGTGTCTGTTCTGCTTCTTAGCCCCTTTATTGATTGGGGTGTTTGTTTCTTTGGTGTTAAGATTTTTGAGTTCTTTATATGTCCTGGAAGTTAGTTCTCTGATGTGTGTGTGGACAAAATTTGCTCCCAAAATGTAGGCTCTCTCTTCACCTCATGATTGCTTCTTTTGCTGAGAAAAAGCTTTTTAATTTGCATCCATCCCATTTTTTGATTCTTCATTTTAATTAGTGTGCTTATAAGAGCCTTATTAAGGAAGATGGGGCCTAATCTGACATGATAGATTTAAGTCTACTTTTTCTTCTATTAGATGAAGGGTCTCTGGTTTAATTCCTAGGTCCTTGATACATTTTGAGTTGAGTTTTGTGCATGGTGAGTGATAGGGGTTTAGTTTCATTTTGTTGCATATGGATTTCCAGTTTTCCCAGCACCTTTTGTTAAAGAGGCTATCTTTTCTCCAATGTATGTTTTTGGCGCCTTTGTCTAAGATAAGATAATTGTATTTTTGTGGGTTAGTCTTTGTGCCGACTATTCTGTACCATTTTTCTACATGTCTATTTTGGTGCCAACACCATGATGTTTTGGTTACCATAGCTTTGTAGTATAGCTTAAGGTCTGGTATTGGGATGACTCCTGCTTCACTCTTCTGGCTAAGGATTGTTTTGGCTATTCTGGGTCTGTTATTTTTCCAAATAAATTCATGATTTCTTTTTATATTTATATAAGGAATGATTTTGGAATTTTAATTGGAATTGAATAGAATCTATACAGAGTTTTGGGTATTATGGCCATTTTGACAATATTAATTTTGCCCGTCCAAGAGCATGGGTGATCTCTACATCTTCTAAGGCCTTCTTCTATTTCTTTTTTTAATATTCTATAGTTTTCATTGTAGAGGTCTTTCACCTCTTTTGTTAAATTAATTATCAAATATTTTGTAGTTTTTGAAGCTATTGTGAATGAGGCTGTTTTCTTAATTTAACTTTCAGAGGATTCATTATTGATGTAGAGAAATGCACTGATTTATGGGTATTGATTTTTTATCCTGCCATTTTGCTGAATTCATTTATTAATTCTAGAAGTTTTCTGGTAGAGTTTTTGGATCTTCTAAGTAAGTACAGAATCATGTTGTAGGCAAATAATGATAGTTTGAGTTCTTCATTCCCTATTCATATTTAATTTCTTTCTTCCCTCTTATTGCTCTGGCTAGAGTTTCAAATACTATGTTGAATAGAATTGGTGAAACAGGGCATTCCTGTCTTGTTCCAGTTTTTAGAGGGAATGCTTCCGATTTTTCTTCATTTAGAATGATGTTAACCTTGGGTTTAGCATAGATAGCTATTACAATGTTGAAGGATGTTTCTACTATCTCTAGTTTTTCTAGTTCTTTGAACATGAAAGTGTGCTGTATTTGGTCAAATTCTTTCTCAGTATTAGTTGATATGATCATATGATTCTTATCTTTAAAATATTGATATGATGATTATGTTTATTGATTTCCATATATTGATCTAAACTTGCATCCCTAGAATGAACCCCACTTGATCATGGTGCACTATTTTTGAGAATTTTTGCATCTGTATTCATTATGGATATTGGTCTGAAAGTTTCTTTCTTTAATGTGTCTCTGTCTGCTTTTAGTTTCAGGATGATACTAGCCACATAGAATTAGTTTGGAAGGGTTCCCTCCTTTTTCTATTTCACAGAATAATTTTAGGAGTATTTGTATTAATTTTTCTTTGTAGGTCTTGTAGAATTCAGCTGTGAATCTCTTTGGTCCTGGGATTCTCTTGATTTGTAGGCTTTTGATGGCATTTTCTATTTCCTTGCTTGAAATTTAACTGTTAAAATTGTATATGTCCTCCTGACTCAGTTTGGGTTGATAACATGCCTCTAGAAATTTGTCAGTGTCTTCAAATTTTTCTATTTTACTAGAGTATACATTTTCAAAGTAGTTTCTAATTATCATCTGTACATTAATAGTGTCTCTTGTGATATTTCCTTTTTCATCATGAATTTAGTAATTTGAGTTGTCTCTCTCCTTCTTTTCATTTGGGTGCCTAGGTGTTTGTCAGTTTTATTTAATTTTTCATTAAACCTGCTTTGAGTTTTGTCAATTTTTAAAAATTGATTCTTTTGTTTCAATTTCATTGAATTCAGACCAGATTTTATTTTTTTTGTCTTCTATTTTTTTCTAGGACTTTGAGATTTAATGACAAGTTCTTCCATTTTCTAAAGTCATTTGTTACTTTTTCTTTTTTTAATTAATGACCTTAATGCAATGAACTTTCCTTTTAGCACTGCCTTCATAGTGTCCCAGAGATTTTGATAAGTTGTATCAGAGTTCTCATTTATCTCTAAGAATATTTTTATATCTTCTCTGATGTATTTTGTTATCAATGGGTCATTCAATACCACATTATTTAGTCTCCAGGTGTTGGAGTAGCTTCTATTTTTTTAAAATTTTATCATTTATTTCTAATTTCATTCCATTATGTTCATATAGAATGTAAGGTAGCCCCCCCCCGTCTCTCTCTCTTTGTATTTGCTAAGACTTGCTTTGTGACATAACATATGGTCTATTTTGGAGAAGGGTGCATGTGTTGCTGAGAAGAAATTGTATTTTCTTGTTGATGGATAGAATATTCTATATATGTCTGTTAAGTCCAAATTATTGATTGTTTTATTGAGTACTATAGTTTCTTTATTTAGCTTTTGTTTGGAAGATCTATCCAGTGGTGAGAGAGGTGTACTAAAGTCACCCTGTATTATTGTATTGTGGACTATTTGATTCTTGTACTTGAGAATGTTTTGTTTGATATACATAGATGCCCCATTGTTCTTTATCTCTTTTTAATATATGAAACAACTCTCCTTTTTACTACCTAAAAAGCAGGATTATGATCTACTAGATTTTTAATTACTTTTATAAGATAAATAAAAAGAAAATAAAAATTTTAAAATACACTATTTCAATTAAGAATGCTTTTGAATGCATATAACATGATATTAGACTAAAGATGATTTAAACACTAAGAATTTTTTTCCTTGGATACAAAGTCTGAAAGTGGGCTTCAATTGTCCCAATGGCTCAGTGCTGTCATGGCTTTTGATCTACACATTTCTAGAATTTTCCTTCAAATCTTCACATAGTAGCACACTTTTCAGACAGAAAGATGCTGGGCAGAAAAATGTTCCTTCTTTCTGCAACACTATTTTTTCAGAAAAGAAAATTTTTCCTAGAGGCACTCAGCAAATTTCCATACATATCATTACCTAAAAATTTTTCAAAAGACTAGCCCAAATTTAGTTATTGAAAAAGGTTTGAATTATAATGGTGGTTTTATTTATTTACAATTTATCGTCTGGATGGACCCAAAGGATGATTAGTCCTCCTTGAGAAGTGTGCTATTAGTTCAAAAACCTGGGCAAAATTGAGATGCTCTTAACAAAGGACAGGGACAGTGTTGTCTACCATTAACAGTAATAATATTTTATACTTCATATTTTCCTAGTAAAATACCCAATCTTTTGCTTCAGTAAGTTTGTACTTCTTCAACTAAATAGAAAAAATAATTTACTGATCATACCCAGAGTAAACATAAGGTTTAAACCTCTATGGAAAAAGAACATGAAAAAATAGAAAAAAAACAAATGTAAAAACAAACAGGTAAGTAAAAAAAAAAAAAAAACTAATATAGTATGTTCCAAAACATCACCAAGATTCAATTTAATGAACAAACAAGAAGGGAAAATATACAGCATTAGAAGTCTTATTCAAAACATGAACATTAGAATAAGGAAAACAGGCACCATAAAAGAGTAAAAAGTAGAAAGTAAATGACATTTTAAAAATGTATAGTTAAGCTCTAATAAAACCTTGTAGATGTGTGTGTGGTGATTACACATGTCAATTGAATAAGCACAGTCTACAATTTTTTCTTTTGTAATTGAAAAATAACTGGAAAAGTTTAATTTTACTCTACTTGTACTATTTCTACCCTTAATCTCAAATTTAAAGCAATTCTATTAGTTATGTAAATAGGCTTCTAAAATAGGTAAATTATCATAATTGGGGAATATGATGAACCTATCAATATGACCTTTAAAGATGTCTAATTGCTTGTACTTGCCTTAAAATTATCGAAACACAGATATAGGTTAATTTTTTTTGTAAGTTCACATATGGAAGAACCTCTTTCTTCTTGGGTTTGATAGGTATGATATCTTTAAAATCAGAAATCAGGTATGATATCTGATTTTAAATATAGGTTGATTAAAAAATCTCTCTCAATGATTTTAAATTTTGATATACAATGTCCCAGCTTTTATATAAAAATATTTCTATACAAATTTTTACTGTTTCATTTTTTTCTTGCCTACCTCAGTGACAGAATGACGTTTTTCAATATTTCACGTGATATCTGTCTTCCGAATACCTCTCTTCATTGAATATTGTTCAGACTGAAAACTAAGTCATACCAAATCTGATGTATACAGTTTGCTACATTGGCATTTTGGCTCACTGGTTCCAGTGCCCTAAGAAGTCCAAAGAAATTTTTGTACTGGGGATTGTACCCAGAGGAGTTCAAGCACTGAATTTCATCCTTAGTCCTTTTATTTATTTTTTTATTTTGAGGCAGGGCTTTGCTAAATTGCTGAGGCTGGCTTTGAACTTTTGATTCTCCTGCCTCAGGTTCCTGAAGTTCTGGGATTAAGGGAGTACACCACTGTACCCTGCCTAACTTTATTTTTAAATTAGGCAACTCAAAAGGATAACTGTGATTTGGAAAAAGCATAGTATTTCAAACATCTAAGTTTGTGGTATTTTGGTGTATGTGTGCAGAAAGAGGAAACTAATACACCGATACTAAATTTTCTATTTAAAAAGTGTTTTATAATTGCTAAGAAATTTACCATAAGGTACAACTGTTGTTATAAAGACATTATATATCGAGCAAACTGGATTGAATAGAATGTTTCAAAGTGAGTTTTGTTTCTATTTTTTAATTGACAGATAAAATTGTATGTCTTTACCATGTAAAACAAGTTATTCTGAAGCACACTGTGGGATGGTTAAATGCAATTAATTAACAATTCATTACTTCACAACATTGTCATTTTTGTAGTGAGAACATGTAATAGCCACTCTTTGGAGTTTTTCAGAATACAATATAGCCAGTGGCGAAGACAGTGGAATAGAGGAGGTTGTTTTTCAAGCTGATCTGTGGTGTGAAACCAGGAAAGTGGATAAATAACTTCTCAATGAGGTGGGTGAAAAGAAGGATTTTACTGAGATTTAATACTGGACTCTCAGAACACTGTAGAGACTCAGAAAATAAAATAAAAAAGAAAACAACTTCGCTTGTGTCCACCACTGGAGCAAATTTACTGCAGGCAAAATTGGAGAGGGTGATTAAGAAAACATGCATTTCAGGTAGCATCATAGTGTGTCTGAATACAGAGAAACCAGAGATCCAAAGGACATTATGGGACTGATCCAGTGGGTGAGCTACACTATATCCTCCTGCTGTGTGTCTCCCAGTTATCTGTGGAGAGCAGAAGCAGAGACCTATTGTTCTGCCACACTGTGGTAGCTGGTGGCTATAGGAACAAGTCAAAGTGTCCAGACCTGTAAGCAGAGGCCTGTCATGTGACTCAGAGTGTGACTAGAAAATCAGGAGAAATCAGGTGCAGACAGTGTTTTACCAAGGGAAATAAGAGACTTTCAGACCAGAGAGATCCCAGGACCAGCGGGGGTGGCTGAGAATTCGATCAGGTGGGTGGGAATGAACATGCTCATGGGGACTGAGCCCAGGAGACTGGGAAGAATGGAAACCATGGAAGGCTAAGGGGTGAAGGATTGGCTCCCTTACCAAACTAGTAGAACCCAAGGGAGACTCCTGGGGTATAGACTCCCAGCATGGATCAGAAGCTGCCAGGCTCTGGAGAGGTGCTGATTTAAAATCGTCAGACCAATCAACACTCCAAAAAAGCATGGGAGACAGACTAATCCTAAAGATATTACATATTGAGTAAAGTGGATTTAATAGCATCAGGAGTTCCAACTTCAGAAACTCCTCTCATGAAGCTCTACATCAACCCCATCTTAAGAAGGGAGCAGACAAAACTCTCCAAAGTGCCCCACCTCATACTGCCCAGAAGAGAAGCCAAGGATTTTTGAACTCCAACCACCAACTTGACAAACGATACAAAAAGAGGAAGATCTTAACTACTCTCTTGTACCCAATACATACCTCAAGAAAAAAAATGCAAAGAAAGACACTTGGGAGTAGACAGCCCCCATATACTATTATTGACAATTTTTGATCACTACAACAAAAACAATTCCTTAATTTTTCATCAAGAAACTTTTTTATTTTTTTTCCTCTCTTCTTTCTTGTTTTCTCTTTCTCTCTTGATAGTGTGCTGAATGATTCATGGACATTTATATATACATGTATTGGTCTTATGTTCTCATTCATTTCTAGCATTTTTAAATGTAGTTATTTTTATGACTCTTGTATTTTGAGGTCTAGGATTTTTAGTGTATTTTTGTGTTTTTCTATATTATCTTTCCACTTGACTATTTCTCTAAGTTCTCTTTCTCAATTTTATTTTGCTAATAACCAAATTCTATTGTTATCTCTTTCACTTCCTTTAATTTTTTTCTTCTACTTTCTCTTTTCCTCATTTATAACATTCTACATCTCTTCTGCATTCTCTCTCTTCAAATTTTGAAATAGCAAACCCTTTTGTAAACTTACTATTTTTTTTTTACTATTGGAAATTGCTTACCTTACCACTGCTGATTACTGTTTCAATTACCATTATAGATATCATAATAGGAACTACGTATTTAGTTGAATGCTGTATACTCTTTGCGTTGTTGGTTGTTATTATTTGTAAACCCCTACAACTTGAGGTACCACAAAACTTCAGGGACACTAGAAGTTCATAGAGTAAAAGTTCTGCAACTTCAGGATCATACAGATAAATGAGTAGACACACAAAAAAGATAAAAAAGCAAAGGAACAAACCATCTTAATCAAACAAAAATGCCTCAAGAATAGAATCCAGTGATACCACAGTGGATGAAATGTCACAGAAGGAATTCAGAAAACTTATAGTTAAACTGATCTGCAAGGTAAAAGACCATGGAAGGAGTACAACAGTAAGAAAATATTGGCAGTGAAAGTTCACTTCAATAAAGAGATAGAGATTATTATAAAGAACCACATGGAGTTGGAGAATATCATGCAAATCGAAATAAGACAATCCCCCAAAAACCAAAGGCAGAATGTTTTCTCTAATATGCAGATGCTAACTCACAATAAATCGGGTGGCACTAGAGAAGGATAGCGTTATTTTAGATTAGGTGAAGTGATGGGAGGGAAGGGGAGAGGATGTTGGGCTAGAAAAGCTGGTAGAATGATACAGACATTATTACTTTGTGCATATGTGACTGCAAGACCAATATGATTCTACAACATGTACACTCAGAAAAGTGAGAAATTATATCCCATATCTGTATAATATATCAAAGTTCCTAAATGCATTCTACTGTCATGTATAACTAATTAAAAAGAAAGAGGGAAAAAACTAAAAATACTAAAGTTTGTGAAGAAAAAGGAAATATCATCATGGACACTACTGAAATTACAGAGGATACTCAGGAACTATTTTTGAAAATTTACACTCCAATAAAATAGAATATCTTGAAGACCTCTAGAAATTTCTAGAGACATATGATCTACTCAAATTTAATCAGGAGAACATACTAATTTAAACAGAGTAATTTCAACTCATGAGATTAAAGATGCCATCAAAATTATACCAAAAAAAAAAAACAAAAAAAAAAACTAGGGACAAATGGATTCTTCGCCAAATTCTACCAGACCTTAAAAGATGAACTAACACCAATCTTCCTCAAATTATTCCATGAAACAGAAAAGAAGGAACCCTTCCAAACTCATTCTATGAAACTAGTGTCACCCTGATATCAAAATCAGACAAAGGTACATCAAGAAAAGAAAACTTCAGACAAATATCCCTCATGAATATATACAAAAATTCTTAATAAAATGCAGGCAAATTGCATAGAAAAACACATTACAAAGACAGTGCACTATGATCAAGTGGGTTTCATCCCAAGGATGCAAGATTAGTTCAATATATGGAAATAAAGAAATAGACTTAAAGAAACACATGATTATCTCAATAAATGCATAAAAATATTTGACAAAATTTAGCATCCATTCATACTCAAAATACTATAAAAACTAGTGATAGCAGAAACATACTTCAACATTTTAAAAGCTATATGCATCAAACCCAAGGCAAACAGTACTCTAAACAGAAAAAAAATAAAATTAAAGCATTCTCTCAAAAACTAGAACAAGGGATGCCCTCGTTTACTACTTCTATTCAACACAGACTTTGAAAATGAAGCCAGAGCAAAAAGGCAAAAGAAAGAAAGTAGAAGGATATAAATAGGAAAAGAAGAACTCAAACTATTTCTGTTGGCCCATGACATTTTGAAGACCCAAAAAACTCCACCAGAAAAATTTCCAGAACTCATAAATGAATTCAGCAAAGTAGTAGGATGTAAAATTAACAACCACAAATCAATTGTGTTCCTATAAGTCAATGATGAATCAGCTGAAAGAGAAATTAAAAAAAAAAACACTAACCTTTTCACAATAGCCTCAAAACAAACTAACTAACAAAACACAAGCCTTAGGAGTGATTCTAATAAAAGAGGTGAAAGACCTCTACAATGATAACTACAGAACACTAAAGAAAGAAATTACTGAGACCTTAGAAGATGGAAAAATCTCCCATGGTCTTGGATAGGCAGAATTAATGCTGTCAAAAGGGACATACTACCAAAAGCACTATATAGATTTAATGCAATTAATATTAAAATTCCAATTTCTTTCTTCATAGAAATAGAAAAAAGAGTAAAAAAATTCATTTTTTTTTTAAAAAAGTGGGCCAAAATAGCCAAAATGATATTTAGGGATAAAAGTGAAGCTGGAGGCATCATAATACCAGAACTTCAATTATACTACAGAGCTAGAGTAATATAACAGCATTTTATTGGCACCAAAAAAAAAGACATGAAGACCAATGGAGGAGAATAGAAGACATAGAGAAAAGTCCACACAGATATAGCTAGCTGTCTCATACTAGACAAAGGTGCCAAAAACATGCATTGGAAAATGATAGTCTCTTTAACAAATAGTGCTGGGAAAACTGGAAATCCATATGTAGCAAAATTAAATTAAACTCCTATCTCTCACCCTTCACAAAACTCAACTCAAAGTGGGTCAAGGACCTAGGTTATTAGACCAGAAACATACTAGAAAAAATATAGGCTCAGCACTCCAACATGCCCTTCAACAGATGAATGGATAAAGATAATGTGGTATACATGCACACTGGAATATCACTTGGCCATGAAGAATAACTTTATGACATTTGCCAGTAAATGGAAGGATCTGAATGCTATCATGCTAAGTGAAATAAGCCAATCAAAAACCAAAGGTAGAATTCTCTCTCTGATATGTGGATGCTATCACACAACAAGATAGAGGGAGTGGAAGAATAGTTCAGTGGATTAGACAAAGGGGAATGAAGGGAAAGGAGAGGAGAATAGAAATAGAAAGGACAGTGGAATGAATCTGATATAACTTTGTATGCAAATACACCACAGTAAATCTCAACATTGTGTAAATCCATAAGACCTGGGACCTGATTAGAATAAAATATATTCCATGTTTTTATAAATATACCAAAATAGAATCTATTGTCATGTATACTAAAATGAGCAAATGAAATTATAAAAAAAATAATTATACAATACAATAGGGCATGCTTATAATTCCAGGAGCTCAGAAGGCTGAGGCAGGAGGATTGCAAATTCAAAGCCAGCCCCAGTAACTTAGCAAGGCCCTGACCAACTCAGTGAGACCATGTCTCAAAATTAAAAATAAAATGTGCTGGGGATGTGACTCAGTAGTTAAGCACCTCTGGGTTCAATTCCCCATACCAAACCCAAAAACAAACAAAAGAGTACAACATATTTCCATTGACCATAGTTGTCATGCTATACAATAGATTCATTGTACTTGGCCTTCCTGTCTAAATTTAATTAACTATCCTTTGGCCATCATTTCCCTAACCCCCATCCCATTCCCATCACCCCATTCTCCGGCAACCAGTATTCTGCTTTCTACTTTTGAAATCAACTTTTTTAGGTCCCATATTTGAGTGAGATCATTAGGAATCGGTCTTTCTGTGCCTTGCTTATTTAATTTAACAGAAATATTTACATGTTGCTGAAAATAACAGGATTTCTTTTTATGGTTGCATATTTTCCCACTGGATTATATACTAAATTTTATGTATTCATTCATTAATTATTGGACACAGTTTAATTCCACATCTTAGCTATGTGAATAGTTCTGCAATAAATATGGGAGTGTTGATATCTTGTTCATAGATGGATATCCTTTAGATATCCAGTAGTATAATCACTAGATCATATAGTAGCTCTATTTTAAAAAATTAGGACACTTCATACTTTTTTTCATTAGGGCTGTACAACAGTCCCCTGATTTGAGGTTTTGATTTTCATGGTTTCAGTTTCCCACAGTCAATCAGAGGTCAAAAATGTTATATGGGAAATGCCAGAAATAAATAACTCATAAATTTTAAATTTCTCACCATTCTCAGCAGATTAATGAAATCTTGTCCAGTCCTCCTCAACCCACCCCAGATATGAATTATCCCCTTGTCCAGCGTCTCCATGCTGTAGATGCTACCACTCTATTAGTGGTATAGTTGCTAGCTTGGATATGAGATTGACTGTCACAGTACTGCAGTTCTTGTGCTCAAATAATTTAATGATGGCCCCCAAAGCACAAGGAAAATAATGTGAGAAATTTTTTATAATAAACAGCTATAGTTGTTCATTTGATAAGAAGTTAGTTTTGTTCATCTTTTACTGTGCTTAATTTATAAATTAAACTTTTTATAGTTACATATGCATAAGAAAAATAGTATACAGAGGCTCTGTACTATCTGTGGTTTCAGGCATCCATTGGGGATTTGGGGACATAGCCCTTGCAGATATAGGGGACTAATCTATTAATTTATAGTTCCACATATAGTGTTAAAGGGTTACATGCATCATTGCAAAAACTTATCTTTTGTCTTTTAACATATGTAAAGTTATATATCACTGTGGTTTTGGTTTACATTTTCCTGATTATTAGGCATCATGAGCATTTTGTCTTACATCCATATATATGACATTTGAATATCTTCTTTTGAGAAATGTCTATTTAGCTCCCTTTCTCTTTATAAATTTGGTTGTTATCTTGCTATTGTATTGTTGACTTCCTTACATATTTTCTGTATTAATGCTTTATCAGATGTGGAGTTTCCAAATGTTTTATCCCTCTCTGTAGGTTGTCTCTTCATTCTGTTTCCTTTGCTGTGCAGAAGGTTTTAGTTTGGTATCATCCCACGTATTTTTATTTATTTATTTATTTTTTTGTCTAAGATTGTGAAGTAACATTCAAAGAAAGCACTGCCCACACCAATTTTGTGGAACATTTTCGTCATGTTTTTTTTTTTTTTTCCTAGTAGTTTCAGAGTTTCAAATCTTCAAACTGTCTTTTGGTGTATAATTTCCTTTTGAATTAGAATATCTTTAGATTATATTATATTAATTTGCCTAAGAAAATTTCAAGTTGGTTATTTAAAAGAAATATATATCTAGAAGGTAGGAGACCTGGGCTTAAATATTAACTCCATAATGAATTTATCTTTATAATTTAGTAAAATATTGATATTTCTTATTATATTTCTGGATGAACACAAAAGGATCTTATTGTTATTTTTTCAGATAAGTATCCTTTTTCTCATATAACAAGCCTCAGCTACAGTGCCCATGGGCTAGTCCAACCACAATGACACAACGTTTTACTCCTATGTCAGTCACTTAGTCAATCATTTTTATTGGAAATAATGATTGTAGAGTGACATCAACCAAAAGTAAAAGCACTGGAATCACTTTTCGTATCATTATATAAGAATTATTTTAAGAAAAATATATTTTCAATATCTTAAGAAAAATGTTTTGGGAGGAAAAAAAAACATTGGACCTTTTAATGGCTGTCAAACAACACATGTTTTCACAACTGACACTATTTCATACAATGTGGTGGTGTCAGAAGGTCAGGCCTTAGAGAAGGTGCTTACATAATGCCAAATATACAAATTTTAATATGTATTTAGTACTAAAATCCCCTTTGGATGAGGACATAGTGCATGTTAACCTTTCCAAAAGATGAAGGCTTCACATAATTGATCTCTAAGTTCCAGTAGTAGATAATTATGTTTCACTATGTAAACTGGTTTCTTCAAATCGTCAATTATTTCTAAAATCACAATAGATCTACAATTACTACTTTGCAGATCAAACCTATAATTTAAAGATAAAATATTTCTTTAAAGCATTAAAATGTTTTCTCTTGTTCAAGGGTAATATTGAGTTTTGTCCAAATTAGCATAAAAATCATGTTTTATAGTTTAGTTTTGTTAGAAAACGATTATTGTATTTTCCCAAATTATTGTGTAGATTAAAGACTATTTAGCCTGATTGTTTATAGTATTCCACCAATCAGACGATGACCTCAATTCAATCTTCATACAGGAGGCTCCCTCAGGGATTTCCTGCACTTTGTCCATACATAATCCTTAGCACAGACACACATCTTACAAATAGAGGCCATTAAATATTATAACATAATGTCAATAATGGAGCATATCCATCCCAACAACTTATAAAATTCTGAGCCTTGATTATAGTTGGTATGTTAAGTGTGTCATCTTCCAATGAAAATGGTATTTTTAAGGAACAGATTCAACTTGTACTCTGAAAAAAAATAACAATTTATTTCAATACATACTTATTTTTATATAAAACTTCAGGGTTAAAAAAGGTATAAAAGGTATTTCAAAGACACAGCTTCAATTAAAACAGTCTATATCTCAGACTCTAGTAGATGCTATAGGGCATTGCCCAAGAGACCCTTTAGGTCTGAAGCAATAACTATTCCTGTGTTTGCCAGAAATATCGCATACCTACAGCTCACAACCACATCCTTTCTCAGAATTTTCTCTAGTCAAAGTGATATGTCTCATGACCAACTGACACTGAGATTCAAAGTTCCAAGGTCCATGTCTGAATTCTGGACATCCAGGAAAACCCAACTACTTCCCAGCTTTTTCCAAGAATAACTATATGGAACTTAAGTGATGCATCTGTTGCTAATGAATTGTAGTCCATTGTCTCCTTCTGAAGGGTCCTGCTTCTCTTGGTCCATTAAGTATGTTGTTCCTGGGAACATTCTCCAATAAATCAACAGCATCCAAATATCCTTCTCAGAGTCTATTACCAGGGGAAACCTTTAAATCAGGAGTAGTCATGAAAAGCAGATATGAAAAGGGGACTTTGGGCCCAGATCATGAGATGGCTGTCAATGAGAACCTCATTGCTTGAAATACATGGTGCAATGATCATTCTTGGCCTGCAGTAGCAGTGAAATATAACAATATTACTGGTGTAGAACTAGGATGGTTTATTTAGCCACAGTTGAATGACTAAACTGCTGGCAAAAGAGTAGTGTTGAACCTGAAACATGGAGCAACTCCTTGACAGCACCAAGAGCCAATGAGTAACAGATGATTATGTTAGACCTTGTGTGCTTCAGATGTGGGCATGATTCATCTGGGCAGAATTTGAAATGATCTGAATATGGATGGCCTTTTTTGCTTTAGGCTTTGGAAAAACTACTCACTGAGGACTTATAGAATATTTGGTCTAACAACATGAGATCTCAAAAATGTTACATTGGAGGAAGGAATCTATAGTTAAGGAAGGGGAGCAGTCAACATGTGCCTATGGACTTAATTGGTTCCACAGCACCTAGAATCTCCTAGCTTGATAGAAAAGCAGATATTAAAAGGAGATATTAAAAGCAGATCCATCCAGTTTTTGAAGATGCACGTGATGTGATAATGTGCAGATATTGAGCAAGTCTAGGCATCTTCCTCTGGATGTTTAGTCCTACATAAATGACCATAACATTGTGTTGATCAATATGTAGATCCAGGAATAGAGCAGTGGAAGCAAGAGGGTTCATCCAATGACATTGGGGAATTTGTGCTTCCTGTCCCCATAAGTTAGACTCTGTGAACCTCGGTCTTATGCTCTGGACAAGAATGTATCCACTTGGGAGTAATGAGAGAATTCTAGTAAATGTACTCTTTGGACATCACCAAGTCACTTTAGACTGACTCTCTCTCTCTCTCTCTCTCTCTCTCTCTCTCTCTCTCTCTCTCGAGAGAGAGAGAGAGAGAGAGAGAGAGACAGAGAGAGAGAGAGAGAATTTTTTAATATTTATTTTTCAGTAACACAACATCTTTTAACTTTTTTTATGTGGTGCTGAGAATCGAACCCAGTGCCCCGTGGATGCCAGGTGAGCACATTACCCCTTGAGCCACATCCCCAGCCCACTTTAGACTCTTTAATCCAAGATAACAAGAATGAAGAAAAGAAGTTTTGGAAAGTATAACAGATTCTGATCATCAGTGGGTCCAGGAAAGAAAGGTCAAACTGAGGAGCATCTCAGTAATTTCTACCCAGTTTGGTTGTTTTTTGTTTTGGTGGTGGTGTTGGGAATTGAACCCAGAGTCTTGTGCATATGAGGCAAGCACTCTACCAAATGAGCTATTTCCCCAACTCAACCCAGTTTTGATGGCACTTCCTCAAAGCAGTTCTAGCCACAGCTTGAGAGGTGTGTTAAACAGTGTCTTAGAATCCCCAGGGCAGAGGCTGTGGATTATCTACATGATAAATCATCTCGATTGGTAAAGAGTCTACTTGAAATAGAGTGTTCTGATAGAACAACTAGTAAAGAATGGAAACAATGTGCATCAATTGTTGCCCTGAGACCATCTTAGCCATGGGGCTGCAGTTCATCTCAGTAATCTTGTAAAATCATTTTAGAAGAAAAAAAAAACAAGACTAATGTGGTTGTTTCTAGATGGGCTGATATTATTATTTGAGGTAAGTGAATCTGCAGAGTATAACATATGGACCGAAGGTAATCCTAGGGTATGATGCCCAAATTTCCCTATATAGGGTGAGGTGTTTCCTTTTGTAGTGTGTTTTATAGTTCAGTCCCTCTCAAGGAATCACACATACTCCTGGAGCCAAAGGGAACTGCCCTACTTAAGTCATGTACCTCCACCCCTCACACATACAATGACAGGTCCACAGGGCACTACAAAGGCCTGCCCATTAGTCCTCTAATTTTGACATATTTGAAAACTATCATGGATTTGGAAAGTTTAGAGGGCGCCAACACATCAGATGGTGCCTGTTTTATACTTCCAATTTTTTATCTAATCAATTTTTTATCTAGTCACTGAGGACTTATAGAATATTTGGTCTAACAACATGAGATCTCAAAAATGTTACATTGGAGGAAATTTCCCTATATAGCGAATAAGTTTTGTTCTTAATAGCAAACTCCAATAAATTTCCTCCATGTAAATCTCTTAGAGTCTATATCTCAGGAAAGCTGAGTTACATGTGGAGGCCACTCCAAATTGTAGGAAAGAGAGAGTGCCTTGAATTTCTACAACAAAAGAAAGAGAGCAGGATTCCCTAACTCACTTTGGTGTAATCACCATAAACATAAACTGAAATACTGATGGCACCATAAGAAATAAGCAAGAAGAGGGTTGTGTTACATGTGAACATTTATACACCAGGATTCATACCTGAAAACCTCACTTATTTTATAAATACATTGCAATTTAAAAAAAAAACACAGATTGTGACTATTTCAAAGATCCAAAACATCCAGTTATACATCAGTAAGACATGTATATAACCACATTAATCCTTGACTCTGGAGTATAGTAAACATAGACTCCTAAACAATATATCCATGCATTTAATTCTGGCGTCTTCATCTGAGTTACTTTCCATTAAGATTGTTTTGTCTCTTTCCTGTGTTTTTACCTGCCATACACACCTACAAAAATCACATGCTTTCCCATATTATAAGAATGTTATGACAACCTGGGCTTTACAGATTACTCATTATTTTAAATGTGTGTTACTAGCTTTTTTATTGTTAGAAAGAAGGATATAGAAAACCAGGATGCCTTCAAGAAATTGATGTGTATCTATTTTTATTATAAACATATTCTTTTTCTCAGTTAAAAGCAGCCCAAAGTTACATGGTTATTTGTGAGTGCAACCAAATACATATTTAATTATTATTTCACAAGCTCTTTATTTTTGCTACTTTGTAGCTCTATGAGCATAACCTGGAGTGATTTTATGGACACTCAAAAATAATGGCTGTCAATTATTATTAATTCAGTGTGAACCAAATATTGCTCAAATAATTTTACATGATTGCCTTGTCTAATCCTGAAACAATGATATTAAGTGGGTACTATTATTATTCCTATTAAAAAATTGAGTAAATCGACACAAGAATACAATGTTTGGTATCACTTCTTCTATTAAAAATTATACTAGATGTCCTAGGTTTCAGAAGAAAATAAAAAAAATACACAATTACTAGTTGGGAAGGAAGAAATTAGGATTTCATTATTCATAGATGATACAAGTTTTTACAAGAGAACTGGCAAACAAATGACTAATAAGAGGTTGAGAATGAAGCATGATCAATATATAAAGACAACTGTGTTCCTATACATATGGGAACAACAGAAAAAATATAATTTTAAAAGCTATGAATTCTGGGACCTGTGGATCACACATGAGATGTAGCCATATAATTTTCATTCTTTACAAAAATCCCCTTAGAAAGCAAATATATCAATCAAGGAAAGAAAAAAAAATCACATAGCTTCTTCATCAGAAGGTGTAGACTAGGAAATCACTGTAAGTAAATATCAGGGAGGAGTAGAGGGGGACAAACCGCTAACAGGGCTCAGCAGGGGAGTGAGAAGAAATGAGGAATGTCCAACGAGTCACAAGAGCCACAGAGCCATCAAATCATACAGGAATTATTCCCAGAAGGTAAGGACTTCTCTTGGTCAGAATGCTGACTCTCAAAAATTAAGAATCTAAGGTCAATAAGAGAGGGACGGGGAGAAATGGGAATGAGGGCATGACTATGTTCACATATGCATTTCCAGTAGGATTGCACTATTCAGCAAACAGAAATATCATATGGGGAATATTTGTATTCAAAAATTATTTACCAGAAAAACAATTTATACCAGATAACTTTATTTTATCTGGCAGCTCTAGCTCTAGTTTTGCAGAACTATCTAGAAGCTTCACCCTGAAGGAACACTGCTGAAAGTCAAATAAAAAGTGAGTAAATTAAGAGTGCCAGAGGTAAGAAGGATCTGAGAGTCCCATAACTGCATCCAGAGCAGCAAATCTGAGAATCCTATAACTGCAAAACACACCATCCGACCATCTGAAGAGAAGAAAATCATCTTGAAATCCAACATTTGACGTGGTAACCATTCTGAATGAGTCTTAACTCTGAGAGACACAAACACAGCTATGCAGAAAGGCCAAAAAGGTCATTCATGGTTATAAGTTCTTTTTTTTTTTTTTGGTTGTTGTTCATTTGTTTTGTTGAAGATGAGAATAAAATCACAACAAAAACTGACTACCAAAGATGAAAACTAAAATCTAACATTCCAAAATGAGTTAAATGAAAAATGAAGGAAACGTTGTTAAAGAACAGAAAAAATTATCTAACTCAATAATTACTTAGAAGAAAAATATTTTTAAATGATGATAAACCAGCTAAAGAAAAATAGTAAATAAATCTTATATAGAAAAGTATAAGGGATAAAATAAAAATAAGGAAAGAGGCAAAGAAAATTCAAGAAATTATGATATATGCATAGACATACTCACAAATAAAACAGAAACCCAGAAATAAATTTATGTATCTATTCCCAACTGATTCTCAACAGAGGCACTGAAAGTGTAAACTGGCGAAAGAACAGCCTCTTCAACACATGGTGCTGGGAAAACTAGATATATCCATATAGAAATACAAAACTTTACTTCTATTCTTTATCCAATTCAAAACACAATGTAAAATGAAACACTTAAATGTAAGACAACTATGAAACTATTAAAATAAAATATAGATGAAACATTTCTAAAAATGATTATAGGCAATGATTTTTGGGGGGTAAAACTCCCAAAGATCAGGCAACAAAATGAAAGTAGATAAATGGGAATCTGACAAAATAAAAACATTCTATTCATGAAAGAAAACAATTGACAGAATAAAAAAACAACCTACAGTATGTGAGAAAATATTTTCAAACTATACATGTGAGTAGAGGTTCATGCCTAGACTATATAAAGAATTCAAAAAATTCAAAAGAAAAAAAAATGAAATAGTTCAATTTAAAAATAAAGAAAATGTCTGAATAGACAGTTCTCAAGAGAATTTCAAGTGGCCAACTAATTTCTGAAAAAAATGATCAAAATCATTAACTTTCAAGGAAATGTAAACCCAAACCACAATGAGATGTTATTTCACCCAAGTTAGAATAGCTATCATCAAAAAGAGAAAAATAATAAATGTTGGCAATGAAGTGGAGAAAGGAACTCTCATAGACTCTTGGTAAGAATGTGAATTAGTAGAGCTATGATGGAGAACAGTATGGGAGGTTTCTCAGAAAACTACAAGGAGATCTACTTTACTATCCATCTGTCCCACTGCTGGGTATATATTCAAAGGTACTAAAATCACAATATGAAACCAATACCTGCATACCCATGTTTATTGCAGCACTATTCACATTAGCTAAGATATAAAGTCATTTATAAGACATAAATGTATGAATAAACAAAAAAATGTGGTCAATATATACAACAAAAAATTATTCATACATTAAAAATGACCAAAATCCTATCATTTGCAGAACAGATGGGATTAGAAGATGTTAAGTGAAATAAGACACAAAAAGACAAAATTTGTATGCTTATTCTCATGATAGATGATAAGAATGTTGAATTAAATACAGAAGAGTGAATATTTGAGGCTGGGAGGGGTGGGAGGGAGGTTGGATAATGGATATGAATATGGTTACAGAAAATGAATAAATCCTAATTTCTATAGCATAGTGGGGTGACTATAGGTCAAACTAACCTATTGTATTCTTTAAAAATTACTGGGAGAGAACAGCTTGAAGTCTCCAAATAAAAAGGAATAATAAGGAGGTGGAAGCATTAGTTACCCTCACTTGATTAGTTCATATTATATATACTAATGCAATATCACACTGTACCCATAAATATATACACTTATTACATGCTAATAAGAAATTATTCAAGAAAATGTTAAAGAAATGAAAATGCTAACTACTCCTATTTAATCACTGCATTTTCTACACATGTATAGATTTATATACTGTACCTCATGTGTGTATATATATATATATATATATATATATATATATATATATATATATTCTATTAGTAGTACATTCAGTACATACACACACATATCACACATATTCTAGCAATGAAGTGGAGAAAGGAATATATATATATATATATATATATATACACACACACACACACACACACACTGAATGTACTACTAATAGAATAAATATTTTTCTTATGTTAGAAGTGAATGTCATTTGGAGTAAAAATTTAAATAAAATCTTGATAGGATAAGAGACAACGAAATATGAGGCCAAACAGCTGACATTTTAAATAAAATGGGAATGTATCCAAATGTCCAGACAGTATTGATGATTTTAGCAATTAAAAGAGCAATGGCCTACCACATATTTCATAAAAGAGCAAGTTCAGCTTTGCCTCAATTAACCCAGATTTCAACTGAAGGGCAAAAGGATCATGAGCCAAATGGATCCTTTACAAATGCCACAGAGAGTATAACATATTAGATCTGGTCACTGTTCAACATATTTTTTGAAGTCCATTTTAAAATGGTGGATTAATTTATAGCTGCTAATTTCTCTACCTGAGTATCTGCAGGTTAGTAATTAAGCATGCAAAATTAAATATGAAAAAGAGAATTAACAATCCAAAAAGTAAAAGATAAGAAAACTTGAGGTTGGTTTTTCAAAAGAACAAAGGGCATAATGAAAATGAATATGCTCTGCCCTTCTATCCAGATGCATAATAGTAGACTCAAGGGGCAAATTCAATGAAATTCAAGGGCAGGATATTTAAAATAATGGACATATTTATTTGCCCTGACTGTGTAAAATTTTAGCACCCAGTTACTAGAGGTCATGAAAACAAAATATCTGGAATTCAAAAGAGTAGAATAATTCAAAAGAGTAGAATAATTTCTTAAGTAATAATATAATTGTAGCAAAGATAATGGCGAAAATAATTATGTTGCTATACTTCAGATAACATAAATAAATTATTTAATAAAAATCCTTATCACCCATGATATGTGATAGGATTAAACTGCTTGTTTCTTTTGTGGTCTTCAGAGTTCCTATTGCTGAGCAGTGACATGAAGATAAGTAGACTGCTCTTATTTGTTAGATAATAAAACATTTCCTATATCCTCAGGGGCAAAGGACCAGAATTTGCCTTCTTCTAAATTTAAATGTCACAGTGAAAGATGCCAATATATTGTGCTATGACTAGTAAAAGAAGTGGTCTTGAAATGTTCTTTGTATATGTTACTAGTATAATTCAGCAAGGCACATATTCTCTTGGTAATAATTTTCCTATGTGTACAATGGGTGTACTAATGCTTTTCACTTACTTCTGGGGAATGTGCAGGCTGACTGTGGCTATGTCTTCTCATATGATCTTGGTAGGGCACATACAACTAAAAAAGACATGTAGCCCAGAAATGGATTGGCTATATCACTATCACTCAAAATAAAGAAGCAAACACCTATAATTACACAAATAATTACATCCAAACAGAATAAATCGTGAAATAGTGAAGATGGAAATGTTCACTTGTGCTTCTTGGGTAAGTGTAGTACCCAGAGTTGCTCACTGTGTTGCCCTTAGAGTCTTTCTTCCTCGGGCCTGAGAATGAGAGGCAATGGCTGGCATTCTGATTTGGGGGTTGATCTTTGATCACAGGTGGATAGATTCCCTGCTCTTCTGAGTGTCAGCACTCTTTGGTTTCATCTTTAGTTTTATCACTGCCATTATTTTAGTCTCAGCACAACATCTCATTAGGTCCAGATGGGGTGTTCAGATTCTCAGTTAAGCTAAGGAGTTTTAGTTAAAAGAGAAGAAGTCAAAGAAAAGAAAACAAAACTGTAGTAGGCAGAAGGAATTTTAAAAAGAAAACTCAATGACAAAAGAACAGTAAAAATATAAAGTTGATTGTCTTTGAATGTAAACAACCAAAAACTTGCCACGAGGCTATCCTTACTTTAAGAATTACTAGGAATAATTTATTTATGAGAAAAAATGAAAATCCATAATTTGTTTTACTTTTTCCAAAGATGATTTGGAGTAAATGTCACAAACAGACATACAATGCAGCAAAAAAAGATAAAGAAATTATTTCAATTGCTGTGGAAAAAGTGTGGCAAGTTTTCAAAATTAAGGGGCCTTAACCCATCATGAGAACAACACAGCAAATTAATTATTACTACATTTGTAATCTCCTTAGGTCCTATATATCATATTCTTACAGAACTAATGTAGTGTTGCTCACATTTATTATTCAATCTATAAAAAAACTTCACAAATGCCAAAACTATTTCATGAGGCTTTAGCAAAGAACATGGTATTGAAATTCTGAATAGAAATAATTTGTACTTAGCATTTCTCTGGCATTAGAGAAATGATTGGAAATTTTTCTTTTAATTAAAACTGTCAGCATGGTAGAATTTAAGGATGATCAGAACAAATCCAACCAGCAAACTTCATTAGCCAAGAAAGTTACAGAAAAAGTAAAAAACACTATTTACTAGTATTACAAGAAATAGGTCTACATATTAAGTATATTTTGGTAGGTTATCACAAATATATTGGATCCAACTGAGAGAAGAATGATGGAAAATCTTCAACTTCCACGAATTGTGAATAACTTAGTAGTTTGAGGACCAAAAAAACCACATGAATATTTTGCTCTTAGCATAAAGAAATACATTCACTTCAGAGGTCTGTCAATTAAGAATGTTAGTGAGTTATTTCTCTCCCCTCCTTTTCAGTTTACATTAAAAGAGTTTCCCATGAGATGATAATGAATGATTTTTATTTTAACTTCACTTAGTCACCTCAGTAAAAAGACAGGAGGACAATGGTTATGACACAGGCTATTTCATGTGTGCAAAACAAGAACAGCCAACCTCTCAACAGTAGAGGACATTTCTCATTTTCCTTCTATCATTTTATCATGCAAAACGTGCATGTGGTGGAACCTCTGGAGGTATTTGATTCTCAGGGACTAAGCCTGGGAAGCCTCGGAAGGTTAGATTCATAGGCAACAGAGGGGGAGAAGCGTTGGCTCCAACAGGGCAGTGTTCTAACAAACTTTTGAAAAATCTTGACTGGGGTTCAGCCTTCTCGGGGTGCAGGGAAAATTTCTGAAATACACAATCAAGATGTATGAAACTCCCTTCTTTTATATTCCCTCTGCTATGGAAGACATTTTTATTTTCAAAGAAAAAGATAAATAGATTTAACATATATTAAATATATTTAACATATATTGCTGCCTCTCCAGCCCACCCAGGTCTTTAAACTCTGGAAGCTAACTAGGGTTGAGTAAGTCATCTTATTGTTTTTTTCCTGGTCCCCTCTAAAAGGACATCTGCTACCAACTTTTGAAACTCTTCTAAAATATTCATCTTTACACAAGAAGTTTTCCCTGAAAATTCTATTTCTGTTTTAGAACTTTCTTAATATTCTTCTTTTCAACTATCATTTACTTCTATGGAATTCATTAATATTATAAATTACTTCTCTAACCTATGACTTTCATAACTTCAGTACATAAAATGTGACTATGTAAATTATTTTGTATATTAATGATACAGAAGTGGCTATGTCATAAGGTCTGCTTAATTTACACTGATTACACTGACTCCATCTATCCATCCACCCATCAATCATTTCTTTCTGTGCTGATATTCATTCCTTTCTCACAATGACAATATGTATAGTTATGAGAGGGAATAAAAAATTTAATGATTATTTGATTACAGTGCACTCTGTTGATAGTTAGCCTCCTAGTTACAATGTGCTAGGAAAAAAAAATTCACCCATCTTCTGATAGAAATGTTTCAAGTTGGTCCACCAGTTCTCTGAGTTTTTAATAGCTGTTCTTAATTTAAAAGAAAATGAGATTAGGTTTGAATAAGAAGAGATACAGAAAAGGAGAGTTAAGGGTAATATTTCATGCACATTCTTTTATTTCTTAGTATAATATAAAAAGGACTGGACATTGCTCTGAAGGTGTATTTTTGGAAGCAAAGCCAGGACATACAGCAGGATAGTGTCTTTTCTCCACTGAACTCAGTGAACAAAGAGCCAGTGCGGTATAATTTATACTTGGAGATTCAACACTTTGGAACATTAATCCTCTGCCAATTCTATTCATATGCTAAGTCCTCACAATTGAAGTCATGTCTTCAATATGTTGATTCTCTAGAAACCAGAAAAGATTTTAGGCTCTTAGCAACTTTTGATCCATGAATAATTTTACACATGTCAATTACTTCCAAAATTGTTAAGTTTCTTCAGTTTGATGAGGTTTTTTCTTTTGTGCTCCTATCCTGAGTGAAATAATTTTCTCGTGCTCCCCCACTTCTCTGACATTATAACAATTTCTTTCTATAAATAATACTTGTTCATTTGCTTTTTGTAATATCCTGTTGAAAAAGATTCATAGATTTATCTTTATCAAGTGATTGCTTTGTAGCCCTGTGTCTGGGAAGCTTGGATGGCTTTATTGATTAGTTCAGAAACACATGACCACTAGACATGCTTGTTTTGGATACCTTAAAGATCTTATGAATGTAGGTACATCAGCCTTTGCAAATAATAGACCAAACATAGTTCTTTCTGAAATATACATTATTATTAATAATTATATTGTGAAAACAATATGCAATGTACACTATTATTTCTGGCCAATAGTAATTATGTATTATGTAAATAACTCATTTAATTATTATGTCAAATATTATACTTTTTATTTTAATCTTAGGGAAACTGATAAAAGGCCTCCGTGTTTAATTGAAAATATTCATACTATGTACCAGGTACTTATGAGATAGGACCCTTGGTAAATATATCTTGAAACAGAAGCAACTGAATCTAATAGAACATTAGATTGAATTCACATATGAATCCTATAATGGTACTAAACTGGTACTTTTGAACATTCTCTCTTTGGCTAGAGGCACCCACCCAAATTGCTAGGATTGTTGGTTGTTGAGGCCTCACACTTAGCTTGGTCAAGACTGCACCCACTTCCAGAGCCAGGAGATAGCTACTGGATGGCTGATACAGTGTAGATAAAAAGGCCTCAATAGCATAACTCTGATGGACTATGCTTGCTCCAGAGCACCTCACAGGATGAGTTGAGGCTTCATGTGCAATAGTATTGCAAGTAGCCCTATACTTGGACCTGGATCCTCTGTCTCTCTTCCTTGCAAGTGTGTTTCCCATAGCACTTTCCCATAATTCGTCTGCATCTCAGATGTTTCTAAGCAACACAGCCCAAGAAAACTTTTTAATGCAAACTTCATCAGAGCAATTGTTAAAGGAAATTGTTTTAAAAAGAGCATAAAACACCAAGTGCTAAAGATGAAGACTTGGATATATTGGTCATTTTCTATTAATGATTTGTTGTAATTTAAAAGGTAAAGCAAGTCTCTGAGAGTTTTTGAAAATTTCTACATATGTAATGGATGGTGAGGAAGGCTTTTTTAGTTGTCTAGGAGTTGAATGAAACTTCTAGGAAACAAAGACAGAAAACATTTCACACTTCCAAGAGTAAAAGCAATAGGCTTATATGTCCCTGGGAACCAGTCTATCTATGCTCCTTCAATTTACTCCAGCCCTAGGAGCTCCAAAAGAATCCCTTCTAGAGACCAGATATAATCACCAGGAAGAGAGACTGGCATCTCATTCAATATGAAATTTTTGCAGCAGACTTGCTGGTGGGTCCTCAGTACTTTGAAGTTGGTGGAGGAGGGGAGAAGTTAAAGAGATTAAGCCACTAGATTTCCTGCACTGAAGTCTTATTTTGCCATGATGAAGGATCCATTAAGAAAACAACACATACTCTCTACCAAAGAGCCACCACAGGATACAGCTGGAGAAATTTCAACAATCAATAGCAAGAGAACCACAATACCACCAATTAAACTAAACAGTCACTTCTCAAAAGAAGAAATAAAAATTCCCAACAAATATATGAAAAAAAATGTTCAGCATCTTTAGCAATTGGTGGAATTAAAGTCAAAACTATACAGATTTCATGTCACTGTAGTCAAACTGGCAGTCATCAAGAATAAAATTAATAATCAATACTGGAGTGGATGTGGAGGAAAAGGAACATTTTTACACTGTTGATGGGATTGTAATTTAGTATACTACGGAAATCAGTATGGAAGTTCCTCAAAAGACTAGGCATGGAACCAATGTATGAACCAGCTGTACCACTCCCTGGTATTTATCCTAAAGCATTAAAGCATAATTTTATAGTGATACATGCATACCTATGTTTACAGCAGCACAATTCACAACAGAAAAACTATGGAATCAACCTACATGTCCATCAATGATAAATAAATAAAGAAAGAAAATGTGGCATATATATATTCAATGAAGTTTTATTCAGCCATAAAGAATACTGAAATTCTGTTATTTGCAAGACAAAGGCTGGAACTTAAGAACATTATGTTAAGTGAAATAATTCAAACTCAGAGAACCTAGGCTAGAGAAAGGAAAAAGGAAAAGAAAATTAGTGAGGGAATATCATGAAAATCAAAGGAGGATCTATAGAGTAGAATAAAAAGGACGAGGGAGAGAGAGAAGATGCAGGAAAGAGGAAACACTAGAGAATGATATTGTTCAAATTATATTATATTGTGTGTATGTATGAATATGTATCAACAAATCCCACCATTATGTACAACTGTAAAGCACCAATAAAAATGGGAAAAATTACAGGGTGTTTAACTCTTTATCCCATCTCTCTTCTGATCACTAATAGACTAGATCAGAAAGATCACCACAAGAAGAAGGGAGAAAGAGGCAACATAATGAAAACAAAAGAAAGCAAGCCATAGCTCAAATACAGAAACCTGAATGAGGAGGGAAATAGATGAGAATGATATATGACAAGCCGGGTAAGTGACTGAGGTCTTAAACTGGACTATCTGGAATATTAAGATCTCAAAGTGCTTAGGTATCTGGGAGACTTGGATGAGATATTTTTAAAGGAGAGAGAATGTGTCAGATATAGCTCAAAGTCAAAAGACTGGAGAATAATCATGTTCCCACCCACTAGATTAAGTGTTCAAGAATTGGTTACATTTCCCTTTTGTAAATGTTTGATCAATGTTAGCCAATTTTATTGGAGAGGAATTATTAAATTACAAACACTTACTGTCCTGTTCAATAAGACAAACTAACTAGAGGAACAGTTTTCTGTTTACTAAAGAATTTTGTCACCTATACAGCTTTATTTTCTTAGAAAAAAAATCATATATGTGGGCACAGGAAGAAGCAGAGCTACAATATGGTACTGAGTAAAAAAAAAGGCACAAAGAAATAATTCCATTTAAGAAAATAAGAAGTGTATGCTTATGGCTTTGGTAGGTTTTCCATGTTTGTATATCTCTTTCACTTCATTGCTTAAAACTAGAGGTTAACAGTCGCTAATAAGATTACTTAGGAGTAAAGATACTAACTTTTATCTGTTCACATTTTTATAATATATGTATTTAACGTTTACATGTATATTTTTAGAAAGAGGAAAATAAAGCTAAAGGGATAAATTCATCAGGCAAGCAATAATCTCTTTTCTGCATCCAATTCTCTCCTGACATTAGTAGACATGTCTTGACCTTATAATCACTAGAGACACCAATTAAGAATGGGCTCTGCTAAGCATATGAATGCAAAAACAATAAGAGAACATCCCTAATATTTTATTAAATAGATCATGGTCAAGTCCCTTCCAATTCACCTCTTGTTTTCTGCTTACCTTTGTTTTCATAGAAGTTAGTATAGCAGATGTGATATTTGCTAATGCTAATCTGAGATTTTCTATCGTTAAAACATGAAAAGCAAATATGAGGTTTTCCATGGTGTCAGTGGATATATAACCATGTCCTGGCAGCCTAGAGTATGTCCATATTGGAAGAAAATAAACTCAGTAACAGCGGGGTGCTTGTATAAATGGGGAATCTTTTCACTGACCAGTAATCCTATTAACATGGATTTCTAAGGAGAAGCTTGTAGAATATTCTTCCCAGTGTATTCTCTCAAATAGGATACAGTTTCATCTGCCTCTTAATGTTACAATGAGATGTTCAAAATTAGGGCTTCTTGTTATTCTTAGACTCTGCAGATGTGTTCCCAAACAATTGCTACTGGCTAATGTGTGGTGGAGGTCACAATAAGACAGTGGGCCTTGCCCCACCTCCCTGTGCTCTCCATAATGAGTAGCTTCCTTTTTTTTTTAACAAGTCAATGAAATTGGGACTCAATTGTTCAAAGTTTTTCAAAAGCATAGTTTTGGACTCAGAATTTTAACTATTGAAAAAGTTCTGAAAGTCTTATTACTAAAAAAATTTAAGAACAAGAAAATTAAATTAGTTTCGTTTGATTGCCAATGAGTGACCTGTTCAAAGATTTCAGTCCTAACATTATGAGAACAACCCCCAAAGCAAAGTTAAGACTCTCAAGTCAGTGTGCTTCTGCCCTACCATCTGTCTCCCATCTGCTGCTAACTGCATTATTGGTATCATTTCTAGCTTCCAGCTCCTGGGATTCTGAATCTCTCTGGTTAAATTAACTGAGAGGGTTTTCCCCTTGAAATCTAGGAGTCAACCATAGTCATTATGGATATTACCTCTGACTTCAGTGAAGATTTTTGTCATATTTTGTAGAATAATTGCTTTCAGCTCTCAATTTTCTAATGAATCTACTCATTCTATGAGAATTATACAGCCATGATCTAGTTTCATCATTGGTTCATAATGTCTCCTAATGCTGTGGGACAGATGAGGCTGGACACCAAAGAATTAGCAGGAAGCAGGTTTATTAACTGCAGCCAGGTTCAGAAGAAGAACTTTTGCCATAGGCCATCAGTCTCTATGAACCATGAGTTCAGAAAATTTTAGAACTTTATACCTAGTGTGTAGGAGGAGGAGCTCAGAGGCTCACAATCTGCAGAAGCCCACATAACAGTAGGTTTTGTTTCCTACTGTTCTGGGCAACAAATTCAGGCCAAGAACACTTTCTGTGAAAATCAGTTCCTGAGAAAGGGATAGTTCTCTTCCCTATTTCGTGCCACCTGGCTTCATAGTCAATGCAAAAGCCCTGGTGAAAGCCTTGGGGTAGTCTTTCTTATGGACTCTGCTTCTGCAAGCATACTCCCTGCCTGAAAATTCTTTTGCAGAAGTTTTGCTGAGAGTCTAAGCACATGGTGAGGGTCTCTGGAGAAGCATAATTAAGATTTTCTGTGGAGGAGGAGGTTGCCACTATACTAAGACACAATAATATTTTGTAATCAATCTTAACAAATCATAACTTGGGGAGACATAGTTTGGAATTTTGTGTACTGTAGATAAATAATGGAAAATCTATAACCCACATTCTGTTTGTTCAAACATCTAATGCCTATCAAATATTAATTTCCTAGCCACAATTTAGGAAAGAGTTTAAAATATTTACCATATGCAATTTAGAAGTCCTATTAACTATGATGTGTCAGCAATACCATTAAGGAAAGGGATAGCAAATCAAGAAAAATCCCAATGCATCTGCAAAAATAATGAAATTAAAATCACAACAAAACTTTCATAAATGAAAGTTAACTGTGTAAGTCACCTTCCACTCCCCTGTTAACGCTACTGAAACAGACATATGCTTCTCAAAGTGCTTTTCTAACTTTGGTTTAGTGGTTTGGTTGAATTTTAGTGTTGACTCAGTGCATGGTTTTGTAATGAACACATTGAGAAGACCTAATTCTACCCAGATCTACCTAAAAAACCTTCAGGTTTCTATGGAGCATAGGAATTTTAAGTCTAAAGGAAGTATGCAAATAAGTTTAACCAAGTCATTTGACCTATGGTTGGGATTAAAAATCTCAAGAGTGAGAAGGAAGGTAAGAAGAGAGGCCAAAGACAAAAGTAGAGAAAAAGGGAAGGGAGAGAAAAACCAAAAAGAGAGAATGGCAGAAAGAAGGCACGTCATTTAATCAACATTCTGGGATAAAATGAATGCATTAAGGATGACTGATGATCTTGCATATCATTCAAAGGGACCAATGAAAATGTCCCAAATGATGGAATTTTATGTGTGGAATGAGTCAAGAGGATTACACTGAATAACCCAATCAATGCATAATTTAGACAACAAAGGCCCTGAGAAGGTCTGTTGTTTGAGGTCATATGTTATGGGGTCTTGACTGAAAATCAAGTAAAAATAGAGAATCAATGCAAATAAGTATAAATTATTTAGGTGAGTATGATGAATTAACCTGTCAGTATAATTCTTAAATAAAAAATAATTATATTTTAGCTATTTAACACCATCATACAATAAAGAAAATCTCTACAACATAAAGTCATATTGCACTACTCAGAATGCTAACTTGGTCTCAGATGGAGACATCTAATGAATTCAAATCAATAAACTAACCAAAGTATATTTTTACTTTATAAAATTCTCTTGGTGTGAGTTATTTGAAATAGCATGTTGTGACTGAAAAACCACCAGAGAATTGATTCCAAGCTTGGATATCTTACTCCAATTTTATAGTTTTGAGGAAATTATTTACCCTTTACAGCTTTCAGTAACTCATCTAAAATTAGTGGTTTGGGTCTGAGGACTCATACAATCCCTGTCTATTATTCCCTATAAATTAAACTAGTATGTGAGTAAACTTCAGGTTCTTTCAGATCTAATACATTTCTCCTTTCCTGAACAAAAGTTAAATTCCAATGCTAAAACATAACACAAAGGATGCCTTCTGTCTGTTTCTATCATCCCATGTGTTTAACAGATCAACAAGTATGTGATTCTGTATGTCCTTCTGTTGCGAATCCCGAATCAACAAGTGTTGGGATAATGAGTTCAACTGTGCTGTTGGGGTTCCGAAAACGTTAACCCACGGTGAAAGCCTTAAAAGCAGCATCAGAAACAAAGTACCTTGTTGACCTCTGGCCTACCTGTTTCTCACTCCACAGTCTTTCACCCACTCTGCAGTAAGCTATAGAAATGAGAATTCCTCTTCTCCAAATGGGTCAGAGAAACCAGGACCTCTTTTCCCCAAACAGACAAATAGATAGGGGTTGGAGGGGAAGGGAAGTGGCATGGGGTAATTATGATGGTGGAATGTGATGATCGTTACTATCCATTACAGGTATGAAGACATGAATTGTTGTGAGTATACTATGTATACAACCAGAGATATGAAAAATTGTGCTCTGTATATGTAATAAGAATTGTAATGCATTTTGCTGTCATATATAAATTAAAAGAAAAAAATTTAAAAAACCTAATCTATTTTTCTTACCATTCTGTGGTAGAGCTGGCTATAAATAATTAAGACCCTCATTCTAGAAGGGTCTTGCCTCATAACCAAAAGGAAGAAATTAAACATCGGAGGAGAAAAAAAAAAAAACCTGAAGTGACAGGCCTTACCAGGTTTCCCCATTCATCTATTATTATCAGACTATACTGCTTGTTCAATCATATTTCTGCACAGATGTCCATGCTTCATTGAAACTAAATATAGACAGTTCACCCTGGGTCAATAGGTCTTCCATCTGAAGGCTCTCATATCACATTTAACTTTATCAAATATACTTGATAGCTTTTCTCTTGTTAAGCTGTCTTTTGTTACAGAGGTGTCAGCCATGACCCCTTCTGATGTGCAGGAAAGAGATCACCCTCTTTTCTACCCCAACAGTTCCATCTTTAAGTCCTTTGTAATTTTAATGAAAAATTCAAATGTAATCATTTCCCTGTTAGAAGATTTGAGTTCTTCATTCATTTTTTTTCACCCATTCCAACTAAAAATGTCTTTGAGGGTGTGCCAATGAAATAGATGCCAGACAGATCACTATCAAAAAAAAAAGAAAGAAATAAAAGAAAAAAGAAAAGAAAAGAAAATGGAGTATGAATACACTTGAGTAAGTAGATATATTTTGTTGAAGTAGGCAAGAAAGTATTAAGATTAAACAATTGGATCTGTACCTCTTTGTACAGCAAAATAATTCTTCATCTTTTATTCTAGACTTTACTGTTGTATATGTATGTGAGGGGTGACTCATAAGGGCAATACTCTTCAGGAAACATTCTGATTTGAATTTTTTTACATCTCTTCACTAAATATTAAATTTAATTGCATTTAGGTTTCATGTAAACTATACCTTGGCTAAAAATAATAATATTGTTCTTTAAGCATGGAAAAGGTAACCCATGGCTATGGAATTTGGTGAATCCCACATTACACAACAGTATTTACTGAATGTTATGGTGAATGATGTGCTTTCAGTTTTAATTTTGAGTTATACATAAATTTTCTATAATACATAACATTTTCTATGAAATGATTAACTCCAGCAATTATTATATGGAGAAATAATATATTTATATTGATATTTAGTTCCAACACAATTTGTAAAATTTATTAAATACTAGCACAACATTTCTAAGAAATGCTCATTTTGGAATAGATTCATACATTTTCAAAAGTACAACAAAACTAGAATATTTTAATAAGTAATTCCAAGATACAGTAATTTACATTGCTTTAAGAGGATATTTTCCTATGGATTATGGTAATAAAGAACAAGAAATTCAATTGTAATTGTTAGCCTTTATGTATATTAAAAGCTTTCCACTTCCATCAGTGACAACCACAGGATACAGTTGGCTATTAATTCTAAGCTATTTGTACAGGATGGATTAATGGTTTCTGCTCCCGTAAATATAAATATTTCAAACTGAGCTCATCAAACCTTCAAATTGTTAAACAACCCTATGCAGCATCCAATCCATTCAACTACCTACTGCTCTTCCCCAGAGGTTTTCTGAGATAGTGCCTGGTGGAATAGTAAAACTGATAAACTATAGTTTAACCATGAACATATTAATTACTTTGCATATCCTGACATAACCATGCTGTTTAGGACATTACATTTTCACTATCTTTATTTAGCCAGAAAATTTAACAGCTTACTTTTTTTAGAGAATTGTTAAAATATCTGTTGGCTGTCTTAAAATAAGCATGTGCCAAATGAACTCATTTGCCTTTTCTCCTATCCCATATAAAATGTACTAAGAGAGAACTAATCTCATTTGTGTTAACTATGATATATACTAAATTTTTATGTCAGCAAAACAATTTTCATACAGAGAGGCCCTTCATATTAGACCCTGAGAAATGCTCATGTTGAAGTAGAAAATTATCTGATGCATTCATTTTTAGAAGTACAGCAAGACTTCTAAAGGGAGCATCTGTTTCCTCATCGCAATAATAGAACTCACTTGGAATATCATAAGCATCAGCGTGGTCTGTGTAAAACTCATGGCCCTGGTTAGGCATTAAATAAATAGGGGTTGTTATAGATTTAACTTTCAATTTAAATGTATTTCCTCAGTGGAAGGTTAAAAATAATTGCTGATTGTATTGTGCTTTAACATTGTTTCTAATGTAGAAAGATATGTTTTCTTCCTTGCAAGCAGAATTGCTCTGTAGTCTTCTGAATAGTGGCTGTTAAGATTGACTTGTCTCCTAATCCACAAACTCAAATAGCAGGACAATGGAAGTATAATTGATGTGATTCTGCAATCTGTATATGGGGTAAAAATGGGAGTTCATAACCCACTTGAATCAAAGTGTGAAATATGATATATCAAGAACTAGGTAATGTTTTGAACAACCAACAATAAAAAAAAGAAAAAAAAATAGACGAATGGATAAAGAAATTGTGTACATATATACACAATGGAATATTACTCCATTTTAAAGACTAATGAAATTATGGCATTTGCCTGAGGATGGATGGAACTGAAGAATACTATGCTAAGTAAAATAAAATAAGCCAATTCCAGAGGGGAAAAAAAACCCAGCAGGACAAGTTGCACAGAATGTTTGGTTCTATACTTAAAATAGTTTTTCATCATGCTACTTGAAAAGAGGGCAAAATAAATATATGTGTCATAGTTGGGCATTAGAGTGCTCTAGTGTCTATTTCATTTGTATATTTAAACTTTAAGCATATAAATTTCAAAGGCAGTTTGCTATATTGATCAGTAAAAGTATTGACTCATGGAATATTTGTTTTTTCTCTACTCTGCAATTGCTTGGATTGAAATAACACTTGCACACATTAAAATTCCTGAAACATCTAGTTTATGCACAAGGAGGTAAGACTCATGCATTGTTTTTATATGGTAGGGTATTCTTATGTTAATTTTCATAATACTTTTCTCATGTACATCTTCAAAAATACATCTTAACATAAGATGTGTCCACAACATTCTTCACCCATCTATCTAAAGTTATCAAGGCCATTAAAATTTTATCTATTTATGTGGTTTTCCTTGGGCCTGGATAAAGTCAAAGTTGGAAGCCCCTCCAAAGCAAATATTTTTCCAAGGTCTTCCCCTCATAATTTGTTACACATAAGTATTTTTTTTTTTTGAGAGAGAGAGAGAGAGAGAGAGAGAGAGAGAGAGAGAGAGAGAGAGAGAGAGAATGAGAATATTTATTTTTTAGCGGACACAACATCTTTGTTTGTATGTGGTGCTGAGGATGGAACTAGGGCCACACACATGCCAGGCGAGCGCGCTACCACTTGAGCCACATCCCCAGCCCTGTTGCACATGAGTTTTAAGGAACTACTTACCATATTAAAAGACTAAAAAGAATCCAAACCCCCAAACATAATAATGTTGTTCAGTTCTTAACAAGTCCTGCTAGATTCTGATAGTGAATATCAAATACATAAACCTGGAGTTGGTGGGGCAGGGCATGATTAAGAATGGTGGCAGAAATCTCTACTGGTAACCTGAAGAGCAAGGGCAATTGGGAGAAATTAATTGTAAGAATTAAATTAAATACTAAATTAAAGTTGTCCAAAGACAATTAAAAGGTTATAAAGAAGTAATTAAAGAATTAAGAAAGGAGGGAGGGAGCCACAAAGGAGATATAATAGAACTTCATTGTTGCAAAACATGGGGTCACAATAGCAGGGGCAGGAGGAAGTTAAAATGTGTACTTTTAAAATTTAAAGCAAAGATACAAAAAATAGGTGCCTAACAGTGAGATAATGTCTAAGGATTAGGAAAGCTAAGAACATGGGATAGCAAGGGGGCTGTCAACACATTCCCTTTGCAACTACTATGGCTTAAAGTGTAACCTCAATTGTACCTGACATTTTATCTCCAAGTACTCTGATCATTGATTTTATAATCCTAAATTCTTGAACAGCTCTACATGTATGTCTTATTTGAAAGACAGAATTTATTTCTTTCCCTGGTAAAGTTCCCTTCCAAGGAAGGCAAACATGTATTTATTTGAGGCCACTATGGTTTACCACCAAACTCTGAATCAATCAGTACCATATCTGCTTTTCAAATTCTCTAAATTCAGGAATTGACCAAGTCCTTCCAAAGAATGTTCTAAACATTCCATTAATATGTCTTATCTGCATTCTCAACCGTACTATCTAGTGTGGTTCTTCCCTGCCCTTGGTCTGAATTCCTTCTAAATGGCTTCATTACATTAATAATTTATCTTAACATATTCTTCATTATTGTATCAGTAGTCTTAAAGCTCTGTTTCAATTATTCCACTTATAAGCAGGTTTCTACTTATTTTTCTACTTTGCCAAATATTTAAACAAATTAATTTTTTCATCTTAAAAAATAAAAACTCTTATTTAAAGCATTCCTGTCTTGCCCTCCAGTTAACACCTACCTTTTCCCATTCTTTCCTAGTTATCTTTAGAAAATTGTATGAGACTCCTTTACTACCTTCATTTCCCTTTTACTTGTTAGCTTACAGCAATCTTGCCTTCCTTCCTACAGCTTCTGGCATTTGAATAAGGTTATTCACTAGATCCTACTTTGAAGACAATTAGAGAAAAAAAAAAGAGTGCCAAGAACGTGGTTCTGAGAAGTTGATCTGATATAGTTGACCCTTTACTTCTTCCTGAAAAACACGATTTCTCGATTAAAATTACAATACTCTTATAATTATTTTTCTACTTCTCTGGCTATACTGCTTATATTCTTTTCACCTATCACCCACTTTTTTTTTTAAAACTAGGTCTCTACACACAACCTTTTGACTATACTCTTATATTCTATAGCCTTGTCTTCAACTACATCAGGCATAACTTAAATGCTTAATCCTAATGATTAAAAATGGCTTAATATATGTAAGGCAGCATTAAGAATAAGGAAGAAAAAGTTCCAAGTCAATAAATGAAGGTTGCCACAAGCATGGATGTATTTACTGTCCTTGACTCTGACCTAAATATTGATGGCTTAACAAATCTATAGCTCTCTGTCCAATTCCACTTTCTTTAGTTCCAGTTTTCTGTATATTCCTGCTTGATTGACAATTTCAATGTGGTTGTCAATGGGCATCTTACATTAAGCAATTCATAAACTGCATATATCATCTCCATGCCAAAACTTGCTTTGCCTTTGTCACCCACCAAAGTAAATGACATTTTCATCCATCTGGTTACTCAAACCCTAAACTTGAGACCTACCTGATATTTTTCCCTTGTAATGTTGAACAAATAAATCATTCAGATTCAACTGCCTTCAGATCTCTTGAGTCCACTCTCTTGATTCCTATCTAGTTACTGTCCCACCAGTTTAAGTCCTTCTTTCTCAACAGTAATAGTGCAGGTATCACAATTTCCTTTTTGACTCCAGTATTTCTCCCTCTTTAGTAATATCTCGCCTTGTCTTCAGACACACTAAATCTGTGTCTGAAAAACTGACACATTAAAATCTGATCATATAATTTCTCTATTTAAAAAAAATTATGGTTGCCTCTTGTAGAGGGATGCCCATATTTTGGGCATTTGAGTTCTCTCATAGAGTGAAAACCTGATGGAGCCTCTCGCTAAAAGTCATACCCCTTCTTAATTTAAAATACAGCAAAATTCATGGAGTAAAAGCAAAGATGCCTGGCTTACAGAATAAAATATAAACATCTTCATTAAAATGCTAAACTTATCCTACTCTCATTTATAATTCCTGTGTGGGAACCCTTGTGATCTTTGAATGTGATAAGCTCCTTCTTGCTTGTTTCTGCATATTCTGATGTTTCCTAGGTTCTTTTCTGCCTGTCACTATACCTGCATTTTTATTGTTTCACCCTCAATGTTACTTTCTTTACAGATTTTCATTAACTCCATCAGACAGATATGGTGTCTCCCATTCCTATAATTTTTATAATAATATACATAAAATTATTGCATATTTGTTGTGTGACTACCTTAAATTCAAAGATGATTTTTTACATATTCTATTCCTTTCTTCACAGTAAAGTGCCTTCAATATGGCAGATAATAGTTTTATTATTGCTTGCTTTAATTTTCACCAGATAATAACCATAAAACCTTGAAATGCAAAAATTAAAGAGAATTTAATTTGAAATTAAATAACTATTATATATAAGACACATTTTTAAAATGTAACCAATATTGACATATCCATATACTAATATTCATGAAAAGTGTATTATCGATGAGAAAAGAATAACAGGCTCATCTTCACTAAGATACATAGTCTGATGGCTGGAAATGTAGCACAGTGGTAGAGTGCTTGCCTTTTATGTGTGAAGCTTTGGTTTCAATCTCTGGTACTGGGGTATGGGGGAATATATATGTAGAGAGAGAGAGAGAGATAGGGGTGTGTGTGTGTGTGTGTGTGTGTGTGTGTGTGTGTGTGTGTGTTAGGAGAAAACTTTGTTTTTATTTTAAAAAATCATATAACATAGAGAAATCTAATAATCACAGGATTTGTGCATTAAAATGATTTTTAAATATCATCTCCCCCAGCTGTTTTCTAGCAATTCTGTAAGTATACAAGTGTTCTATCAATGGGTTCTATCATGTCTATCAAAGTGTCCTATCATGTCTATCAATGGGTATCCAGGCAGCTCTGGGCAACTCAGCTGTTTTACTCAGCTTTGCATAGCTGTGACCAAAGTATCCAAGATCAAGTCAGAGTGGGTAAAGTTTAGTTAGCACCCACAGTTTGAGCTCTCAGTCCATAGATGGATGACTTCATTGATGTGGGCCTGAGATGAATCTGAACAACAAGAGAGAAGAGCACAGACAAAGAAAGTTACTCAGCTCTTGGCCAGGGTGGGAAGCAGAAATGGGGGAAAGGACCACAGGGAAGATGAATAATTCTAGGAAAGTCCCAGTGACTCACTTCCTCTAGCTCTGTTTTACCTGCCTATAGTTACCACCTAGTCAGTCCATTTAAACCAGGATGTACCAATGAAGTTATAGCTCACATAATCTAATCATTTAACCTCTGATTATTTCTGTGTTAATGGGAGCTTTGGGGGAGCACTTCATATCAAAATCAAAATAGCAGGTATCTGTAAGGCTGATCTGAGAAATGTCACAATCTCAAAGAGACCCAAAATCTCTTTAAAATTCCCTCTCTCATATGAAATGTGAAATATCACACATTCTGTGAAATAAATGTGGAAAAAATTATTTAACAAAGAACAACATCTTTAACTGGTGAGTTAAACATTTGAATTAGATGTTTTCTATATAGTTTAATAAATAACTTTAAGAAAAGTTTTCTGTGAATAATTAAACTTGATTCCATTAACTTTAGTACTTATTCACAACAAAAAATATGGGAAAATGGAAGAGAAAAGCAGAACTGAAACTGGGGGAAATGTTGAAGAGGGCTCTTCTGCAATT
Source organism: Ictidomys tridecemlineatus (assembly GCF_052094955.1). Classification (NCBI taxonomy): domain Eukaryota; kingdom Metazoa; phylum Chordata; class Mammalia; order Rodentia; family Sciuridae; genus Ictidomys; species Ictidomys tridecemlineatus. The sequence goes on along the minus strand of NC_135488.1, from coordinate 20,202,044 downwards.
TGGCATATATGCCCACTAGTATCGTGACAATCTTAATTTTAAGACATAGGAACATTATTTCAAACACATTTTCTTGTTTTCATTATTACCAAAATAATACTTTAAATCATGAATTACCACTTGAAGTTGTACACAAGTGAAATAATTCTTTAAAAAATGGTATTTTTATATTTAGGCAAATGATAAGATTTGGAGAAATTGTAAGAAAAAACAAATCTTGATGAAATATATTACTCTAGTAATAACCTAAAAGATCTGTTTTATCATTTTATACCAAATATACATGCAATTCTAGATTCTATGTGGTTCCCAAAGGAAATTTTAGAAATTATATTTATTGCTATTTTATTTCCCCAGTTTCCTCGTATTTGTCTAATTGGGACAGATATATGAGCTCTCTTATGCTGCTGCTAATTTCTTCTCCTCTTCCACCTTTTCTTTCTTTTCCTTCTCCTCCTCTCATTCAAAAGCCCTTCACAAAGGAAACTTGTACTGTCTAAGAATTGTTGGATTTTCTGTAGGTATTTTCCATACATAGCAGAGCACCAGTGTCTCTTTGTGCCTGGCAGGACACTGGATTCCCAGGCCTTCAGAATCACTTAGATATAAAAACATTTAAGCAAATTATTATACTTATTCATTGATGTTAGCAACTTGGAAGACTTTTTTTTTAAACTGATGACAAGGCCCATTCACAGCTACCATGTATGACTGACTCATCATTAACCCTGTGCATACTAAAACCAAGTCACTCTCTCAGGACTTCATAGAAACCCTGTTTAGGCCATACCATAGCACTACTATGCACTGTGCTGTTCTAATGTGGTTTAATAGCAGCATCCCTACTGATAACAGAGGCACTATATCCTGGCCTTCCATCCTTCTAAGCATTACCAATTCTAGCATTATCTGCTGCATTTGCAGAAGAGAAGCTGCTTTGGGGGGATTTATATCATATTATATTTAAGATTACATACTATTTATAGTTCTGTTTTTTCCAGATTGATATGTGTGCCCTTTTAACCTAAGCCTGAATATAGACTATAACCCATAGAAACAATCTCCAAATAAATAGAGCTGTTGACAGTTAAATTATGAAAATAGTGAGCAATGGACACTTTGGCACATCTTTAGTGCAGAAGTTTACAGCCATACATATTATTTATCTTGCTTTTCAGTGTCAGATTTAAAAATGTTTCACTCCTGGAAATAGTAACTGTGACATCTAGTAAGGTTTGAAAAAGTAGTGGTCCTTTTCTGCTGAGCCCTAAAAGTTAGAAATCAAAAAGGAAATATTAAAAATGGAAACAGATCAAGAGGAGAAAGAAGACAGGTCAATTGCTACTTAAAATTTTGTTATAGAGATTTGTGACAAGAAATTTCCCACCTTTGTATATATCCAAAGAATGAAGTCCTAATTGGAATGCAGTATGATCCATGCTTGTATAATTTTATCAAAATGATTCTACTGTCTTATGTAACTAAAAAGACCACTCCCCCCAAAAAAACTAAAATTAAAAAAATGAGAGATTTTGTAAAAAGAAAATAAATTTTAAAAAATTAAAAATAAAGTTGCAGAAAATGATTATGGGAACCCTACTCAGAAGAGGATTGAATTAATTTGATTATCTCCTAGTTCCAAAACTTTTTGACCTTTAAATAATCCTGTTGTCTAAGTGTCAGTGAAGCATGGCTAATGATCATAGTGAAATAAACAAAGAAGTGAAAATTTTTATTTTTTGTTTTTGATACTAGATTGAATCCAGAGGTGTTTTACCATTGAGCTATATTCCCAGCTCTTTTTGTTTCTTTTTTGCTTTTGAGATAAGGTCAACCTGTGTTGCTGAGGGTCTCACTAAATTCCTAAAGTTGGCTCTTCACTTGCATTTTTACTGCCTCAGCCAACTACTTGCAGGGATTACATGCATGCATCACCATGCCTGGGAATATGAAACTTTTTAACATAATAGATCAAACTTGAAAGTCTAGTTGCACAAGACACATACTCAATATTTTGTATTAATCTTGCTATACTCACAATAACTAATAACTGATAAGAGAAGAAACTAAGAATAAAAGAGTTTATTTGATTTGAGTAAAAGTATATGATCCAAGTCATTGAGCAAATGATAGATCCAAAATGTATTGTATATAAACAATGGAGTTTTATTCAGCCATAAGGAAAAATGAAATTACGTCATTTTCAGGAAAATGGATGAAACTTGAGACCATTATGTTAAACAAGATAATCCAGTCAGAAGGTCAAGGGTCCTACGTTTTCTCTCATATGTGGAAACTAATGAGGAAAAAGGAACAGAAAGGTGGGGAAAAGTCACATAAAAAGCAAAGATAGATCAGTAGAATAGAGAAAGGGAACCAGGGGATGAGAGGAGGTGGGGCAGGAATGCTGGGAGGGACTTTGACTGAATCATATTGTTATATAGTGTGCATGTCCAAATACAAAACAACAAATCCCACCATTAAGTAAATGAATAAAATTAAATTAAAAAAACACCAATAAAAATAAGTAAATAAATAAATTTAAAATTAAAAAAAATGAAAGAAATGAGCCACAGAGCCAGGTTCTTTGCCTTTGATCTCTAAAAGTTTTCAAATTTTTAGAGGAGAAATTATTTTAAATTCGGAGCAACTAGTGATTTCTAGCCCAATATCCAGTTTGGTCTTATATATCAATGTGGAGAAAGTTGTGGCTTAGAAATTATTGAAAAATGAACCTTTATTCAATAGTTATGTGGTTAGTGTTCAGAAGTCTGAGGGATCTCTTCCCTGATATAGACTGCCTGTGAGAGGCAGTTAACTGTTTAAGAATGAAAACAATTTTAGGGAAATGAGGGATCAGTGACAGTTGTAAGACTAGGAAAAAGGCAATGTTGTTCAGCAGACCCTGGGCATAGCAGTGTGTTGGAGGGGCTTTCTGGGGCGGGTTGGGGTTCAGCAAACCCAAATCCTGAACAAGTCAACACACAACTACACTAAGAACTGTGCAATAATGCCAGGACAGCAACTACTGCGATACTAATCTCTGGCCTCTCATAGGTCTGGTGGCACCAAAGATAGAAAAGGACAGACTAACTGGACTATTTGGGTGTAGTTATTACATTGCAGCAGATGGTGTCATTTACTTGAGGAACCAGTCTTCTTGGTAGGTAATATATAGTCTTTTGGCTTTCTGGAACTGTGGTTGAGTACTGACTTTATTGATATAATGAAAATCATCAAGACTCAAGACTTGGGCATAAAGAAGCACCCTGGACATGCTGGAACACACCATGCAAAAAGGTGACCGACTGGGAAAAGTTGTGCTTCATGCTATTCTGGATAGGTGTGAATTTAGAGTCTTTATTCTTTGGATAAGAACATTTAATTTGATTTTGTCACAAATCAATGAGATATAGGGGAGTCAAGGTTCCAACTTAAAAGTTAGTAAATGCAGATCTCTGACAATTCTGCTCATTGTCAGGTAGGATGAATATTCCCTATTTAAGGATTTAAAAGATCATAATTTAATGCATTTTTGATCAACAACTTTTAGTTCAGTATAATTCAGTATATCCTCTACAACCTGAACCAAGTTTACATATGTAACCAAAAGTATTACATATTTTTATGTAAATTTTGAAACAGATTATCTTTTTTGGTATGTTAATATATCAATAAACCATTCATTTAGAATGAAAGTTACAAATTATCACCCCTGTGCCAAATGTAGAGCAGTCATGGAAACAAGCCTTGCAATATGAGAGTGACTTAGTAAACCATTTTTCAGAATATTCAGTTTATAATTTAAATTACAAATTTTAGTGACAAAAGAGTAAATCAAAATATCAAAAGGAGTCCTCTTAAATAATGAAACAAACATCACTTTATTGCTTTGAGAGTATTAGTAGTCCCAATACTTCAATTTTGTACATCCCTTTTTGCTAAAACAGAAAATAGATTATCTGACTGTGGAGATAGATAGGATTTGTTGCTGATAGATAATAATGTGTTGCTCTTGAAAAAAAAAAGTAGAAAGCAAAATAATGAAGTCAGGAATAATCCATGATGAACTGGAGTCTGCTAAACTGTAACTAAAATACAAAATCCACGAGCTAAATTTTATCATTAGTGCCCCCAGTAGACCACATGTCTTGTGTGGATAAAAGAAGACTGAGTCACTGTCATAGTCGGGAAAATGGAAACCCATTCAGATGAATGAATTCCTCTGAAGGACATTCCTTTTTTTTTTTCTGGTTCTTCAAAATTACCAACATATGTCTTAATTTTTACATAACTTGCACATTGCCAGAACTGGACATTTTCTAGGATGAAACCAAATTTTTAGAGTAAAATTAAATAAAATCCAAATTAGTTGTTTGTTTGGTATAATAGCATCCTAAGGCTCTTACCATGGAAGGATGTTCCTACAGTGGCCAGAATGCAACAGCCCTGATTTTATCCTTTTGAGGAAAGCTTGGATAATATTCAGTCACTCAACTTTAATAAAGCGAACAAGAGACTCACTTTTGATCAATACAATTAAAAGAGAATAACTGTCAATAAAGATAACCAAAGGATTCATCCATTTGCAGATGAAAAAAAAATCTGTTTTTTCTGAATTACACTGCAGGAAAGTAAAGTAAAAAATAAAATCTCTTTGTAAGTCACAGTCCCCAAAAGATTTCATGTCTGCAAAGAGAACTCCTTTTGTGCTACTAGAAAGTTGCCCACTATTGTGCTTTAATGCATCAGACTCCCCCCATTAAAGGATTGTTGCAAAGCCAACTGCTTGGCCTTGCCCCTGAAGTTTCTAATTCAACAGGCAGGGCCCATAGATAATTCAAACAGGAGCTGGGGGTTGCTTTAAGAACCACCACTATTTAAGGAGTCTTACAGCCTTTATTTGAGAGATGATAATTATGTCTAGTAACATTGTTAGGACAATCTAAGCAAGAAAAACACTTACATTCTGAACCTATGTGTTAGTGAATGCCCAGCCACTTAAAAAACCTCAGACTTTCATGAACCAAATATTCCACAAGTCTTACAAAGATACACAAAGGGTAAGTGAGTTGAAAAGATTGGTTTGCACTGTGAAAATTCTCTTAAATTAATTTTGGGACAGAGGAAGTATATAAATAAGTGAAATGCATATATAAATAAATATCAAAACCAATTATGGAATAGGAAGAAATTAAAAGTACAAAAATATATTAAGAAAAACAAACTGACAAACAAAAATAAATGATTGGTATGAATAATCATGCTTAGGAAGGAACTTTATATTTTTCTTATGTTTAAAAGTGTTTTTTCTTTTCTTTTTTTCCCCATTCATATTTTGAATTACAAGCTTGACATGCTTCCACTTTACAACAAGATACAGACCTGTAATTTCCAAAACCAAAGAAGAAAGCAGGTGCAAGTACTCAAAACAATAAGAATAATGTCAACTGGGAGATCAACTACTCCGAACTCAAATGCTATTGTGGTTATAACATGCCCCCTGGATCGAGATAATGAAGGTGATGATTACAGAAAAGGTTTGATACCTTAAAAAAGAAAATGGAGCGAAAATAGGAAGACCAAGAGCTTTATCATTATGGTGATAAACTGGCAGACTATTTCTTTGAAAAGATGTATATTTTAGGTTTTAGCTCATTCTGAGACTCTAAGATCAAATTAAAATAAAAGTTCATATTCACTGTGTTTTTATATGTATCAATGATATGTATGTGTGTGTGTGTGTGTGTGTATATGTATGTGCAATGGGTTAGTAGAGAGAAATTTTAGTCTAATAGTAGAAAGGTCAGGCTATTTTTTGATTACAGATTATTTTAAAAGATAATAAGAGTATGAGGCTTTAATGCTTTCAGTCTTAATAATTAACCAGTTACCACTCATAATTAAATATCACACCATGATATTTTTTAAAGAGAGAGAGAGAGAGAGAGAGAGAGAGAGAGAGAGAGAGAGAGAGAATTTTAATATTTATTTTTTAGTTTTCAGCAGACACATCTTTGTTTGTATGTGGTGCTGAGGATCGAACTCGGGCCGCACACATGCAAGGCGAGTGTGCTACCACTTGAGCCACATCCCCAGCCCAATAACATGATATTCTAAATAATATTCTAAATATTAAAAGTGGTATTCATGTTAAACTTTTTAACAATTGAACTTTTATCATATTAATATACAAATAATGAGTGAAACTTTATATTATATAATGTGTATTATATTTCACATTAACTTATATAGAATGTGACTGAAACTTTTTAATTTCTCTACTTCTAAAACAATTAAAAGCACACAGAGCTGCTCAGTTTCAGCAAAACTACATTGATCTCACTTAGTTTATGAAAAATCTGTTGCCCTATTTCTCATTACTCTACTACCTCATATCAAGACAGATCGTAAAAAAAATGAAGCAAATGAATACATTTTTAGAAAAGACACAAGGTCATTAAGGGAAGAAAAAAATTATATATTCAAGATAACATATATGCTCAAGAGTTGACTCATCTGTCTTGATTCCTCTAAGAACAATCTCCTTTTCTTTATTTTTCATTTATTAAGATGTTTTGCCCAGGTATTGGAGCTATACATATGATAATACATGAATCTGTAACAAATTTAGTATCAATATAATTATTTCACAAATTCTCTAATGTATTTGATGAATGTCATCATTGTATTTCTATATATTGCCAGAAAACTGCTTGGCAGATGTGCTTTTTAAAAAAAGTATTTTCAATGTAAGGACATAATTATTTAAATCCTATACTTTCCAACTATTAACAGTAGCACTGTTAGTAAAGCACTGAAAGTAAATAATAAAGTCAAATATATTAATGCAGTATAAGTGAGGAGTAGCATTAAAAGAAAAGCAGGCTATTCATAATGCATAATGGATAAATGGTATGTGAGCATTGTAACATCATCTTCATTTAAGTCTTTTAAGTTTTCAATAGACCTTGCAGTCCTTGAACTTTAATATGATTGGAACAATTGAATAATGTTCACATACTACCATGAAGTGGTTAAAGTGCAGGAAACAATTCTATGAGTAAAAGAGGGAAAAAATAGAATTACTTGCTACATGGAAATTACACTGGAGAAAATAATATCATAACTAGCCTTTCAATTACATTTGAATATCAAAATGAAACAATCCTTAGAAGTTTATTTTTTAGTTTTTTTGGTTAGTCAGTTAGTGGTATTTTCAAATTCTTATTCCAGGGAATTGTTTGCTGATACACCTGCATTTGATTATGCAGAAAAATAAAATTTCCTTAGTAAGTATTACATTTATTTACAGTTCATACTGGCATGAGCTCCCTGGTTGTGTCATTCATAAATCTTTTTTTCTGCCTTCTTTAGTAGATAAAACATTAGTATGTCCATGACAGATTAGGAAATCCAATGCTACAGTGTAACCAGTACACAAATGGACAAGAGCCAATAAGGTTCCAGAGGGAGGAAGCAAATGTTTTATCCACAGTTGAGGATGCTTAGAGGCATTTGGCAATGGATGCACACAATATCCAAAAGGTAAAAGGTTTTGAAGTTATGAGGCAATCCTCAGCAGGCAGTTTTCTCTTCCTAACTACAGAGCTAGCAAGGCTTCTCAAATCTCCCACTACCTCAAGAGATTTAGCAAAAGCTGAATTCTGTGCTGAGTTTGTTTCTACTGGAGGAAGGTGACAAAAGTAATGTCATGAAAGTATGAAGCCTGTTTGGGAGAAACGGGAGCAAAAGCAGCAGTATAAAGTTAAGGAACCTATCTCAATGAATTTTGCCAGAGTTTAAGGAACTGGAAATGTAAATGGTAGAAATTCTTCCCTCACACTTCCAGCTCTGTAATCAAAAGTAGTCAGCCCAGCATTAAGCAGCATGGGAAAAGAAGGAGAGAGTGCAGAAACATGGCTAGAGCCAAAGACAGAAGACAGAATTTGGTCAGATACCATTTGTGGTTCAAGGTTTCAGGAACATGCTAGGTTATAGGAATTTTTTGTTAACTGTAGAACCACATTAATGACTTGAGTTTGTTTGTGTGTGTGTGTGTGTGGGTGATACTGTATATAAATCATTGCAATGTGCTCCCTCATTCCTTGTAGAAGCTATGTAGCGTAGAAGAAAGGCAAGAACTTTGAAGAGCTTTTAGGTAATAGCAACATGTGCTCAGAATGTTACCAAATTTCACTAAATATCAGTTATATTCTGTGAAATTGAAAAACCCAACATGAGTACCCAGGCATGGTGGTGCGTGCCTATAATCCCAGTGGTTTGCAGGGCTGAGGCAGAAGGATTCTAGTTCAAAGCCAGCTTTGACAACTTAGAGGGTCCTAAGGAACTCAGTGATACATACCCATCTCTAAATAAAATATTTTTAAAAGGGCAGGAGATGTGGCTCAGTAGGTAAGCACCACTGGCTTCAATCCCCAGGACCAAAGAGGAAAAAAAAATCTAACATGGGTGACAATGCTGAAGATGAAGATTTATATATGGGAAGTTCCTATAACATTATCACATATTTGGCATCATGACAATTGTTGTTAACATCATTGTCTAGTAAAATCGTGCACTATGTTTAAGAGAATCTTAAATGTCATTTTGTCTTCATTGAACATTGCCAATATTTTATATACTCTTTTCCAACTTTTAGGTAACCTGATTCCCAATGTCATTTTTTAATTATATAATAACTGTATCATTAATTTTATGAAATACCTGCATGCTATATACATCTGATTTCTTAAACATTCCTATCAAACAAATTCTTATATAAATTCTGTTTTTAGGCATACTTAGCTGCATACTGTTTATCAAATAAGAGAATCAAAGATGTTTCAAAAGAAAAGGTAATGTAAGAATGTTTTCTTCCAGTAACACCATATAAAACATCTTTTATTGTTTTATAAATCCCAAATTTACAATTTTATGCTGTTAACATTTTGAAAACATGCATTAAAATTGTGTTCATTAAGCTGTGATAAACTAGGATAAGTGATAGCTGATGCAGGTTTACTAATGAACAAATTTGAATTCCAGGTGATCATTGTGGAAGATAAAGCAAGTGCTTTATCTAAATAAAATGGAAAGGCTATTTTTAAATTTTTAAATGTTATATAATTATTTTGCATATAAGCAGAGATGTTATATATTGAAAATGTGTGATAGAGAGTCTTTTAATTATAGTATTTTATAAAGAACAGTGAAGATAAGTTCAATCTAGGTAATTACCTTTGATAGGAAAGAGATAAAATTTCTGAAAACATGTCCAAGTACATTTTTTATCTTAGCTCAGAAACCTTTTTATTATGTTATACCCTTAGAATAAGTGTTAGTTTCAGATATCTAAAAATAAGCTCTAACTCACTACCGAAACCCGTTCACTTTCAACCCCCATGCATTAATAGTACAGAGCCTACCTAGCAGAGATGATACTAATTTCTCCCTGAGTAAAACAGTAGTGGGCTTGTTAAAATTAGATGATTTTTTAAAAACTTCCTTTCATCAGTGAGACTTATTATCTCTGTGGCCAGTGTTAGTACTCACTCCAAACTGATGTGCATGAGCAACACTCAAAAGTAGGTCCACTTGTTACTGTAACCAGATCTGCAGATGTTGGTTGAGATCTCTTACTAAATTATCAGATGAATAGCACCATACTACAAACTTTTCAAAATCTCCACTCAACTTCCCATGACTTTGAGTCAATTTCCTACATTAAAGTAATAGCAGTAATAAAAAGCACAATATGAAGAGAACATAAACAAGGAAGAAAAAAACAAAGGCTTTAAAAGATGAAAGAACAACTATGCCAAGTTATGATTTTATGTCATAAATTTTTAGACACAAACAAGTCTAAAATAATAATTTTAAATATAAATGTAAGCATAGAAAACCTACATCAAGCACTGACTTTTCAAAATAATGGCGAGTTAAAATAAGATGTCTCATACTTTGAAATAATTGTAACTATAAAACAGTAGTTTCCATTCCCAAGATCAGCTTCTTGTATTCATGTACCAATTTTTAACTTCATGGCACCCCCATCAAAATAAACACAATATGAAATGAGTTAAAATACATGCTGTAAAACATTTCCTTTATAAAATTGCTTAAACATAAGTGGTACCTTTAACAGAAAAAAAAAAGTAGAATGAGAGAAAATTGATTCAATTGTGTTCCAGAAAATGACAGGCCTAGGCAAACAGAGCTTTAACTGTAGAGTACAGATAACATGTTCTAGTGCATGAAGTTCCCAGATGAGTCAATGTTTCCAAAAACCACTGACAAGATGTCTACAAATGCAACACAAGGATGACCAGAAAAATGACAACTGTTTCATCAAGGAGACAGTTTGGGCAATAAAAAAAAAGAAGAGAAAAGAAAAGAAAAGAAAAAAACTCTGCAACTAAAACAATTCTCAAGGCCTCTGAAAGGTCAGCTTCACAGCATTTTGTGATATGGTTTAATAGAAAGATATATTTTGAAATAAATAGTACAGAGATTATAATACAAAAGAGGTTTTGTAGTAATTACTAGTCCCAAAGACTTTCTTCATTTAGTGTCAATTTGGCTGGCATAGTAGAATGAATATCATTAATGAAACTTCAGAATTAAATAACTTGAAGCTGAAATCATTTATGCAGACAAAACCTTTTAAAATGATATTTTATAATTATTATTTGACACACAGAATTTTTTTCCTAAGAAAATCCAAATCAAGAAAAGTCACAAATTTCTGTTCCTAATTTGTTTCACACATTTCCATAAAAAAATTAGCAAATATCTGGGAAGGGATGTCCATGCCATAAAAGAGCCCACTTTTCCTGTTGCCTTGGAATGAGGAGAGAAAAAGCAGGGAAAAAAACGCCATGGATCATATCTATTGTCACTTTTCTCTTGATATGCAGATAATAATTTATGGAATGAAATACCCAGAGATACAGAATAATCCTAAAAAGAGAGGGAAATAGAATATGACATGGAACTATATGATAATAACATAAAATAAAAGCTCCAGAAAATAATCTGCCAAAATTAATATTGCCAAAATCATGCAAAAATAAATGAAAATTTTGAAAAAGACCAATTCCTATAGGAAATATTGGAAAGATGATTCCATAGGTATTATTCATGAAAATATTAGGACTCACAAATTCTAGGAAACACTGATAACTCCAATCTTATTTAAACTATTTCATATCACAGGGGAAAAAATCATCATCGTTATCAACAATTATGTAGTAATATAAGTAAATCAATGGCACAAAATAGAATTTAAAATAATACCAGATAAATATTTCTATGATAGAAGAACAAAGTATCACTTTGAGTGGGGAGGGGGTTGGCACTGGGCTACACATGTGATAGGATCCAGAGTCTCACATGTGCTAAACATGCACTCTACCACTGATCTGCACCCTTAAAGTACTTTCATCCAAAGAAAACTGTAAAGTTTTTTTTTTAACTTCTTGAAAAAATGTGAAAAGTCACAAATTGGGTCTTAAAACTGTAGTAGTCCCTACTCATCTATGGTGTTGCTTTCACTGGTTTTAGTTATCTGCAGTCAACAGCAGTCCAAGAATATTAAATGAAAAATTTCAGAAATAAACAATTCATGAGATTTAAATTGCATACTGTTCTGAGTAACATGAAATCTCATGTCATCCCCTTCCTGCTCTCCTGGGATCTCCTTTTGTTTATCTGTATGTGCTAAAAAGTTTGTTAGTCACTCAGGAGCTACCTAGGTTATCAGATCAAATGATACTAGTGCTTATGTTCAACTAACCCTGGTTTTACTTACATAATGGCTCCTAAAGAGCGAAAGTTGTAATGCTCACAAAATGAAGACGCCAAAGTAAAGCTGCAAAATGTCTCCTTTAAGGGAAAATGTGATTTTAATTGATTTAATAAAAAAAAGAATGTATGCTAAGATTGCTAGAGGTTTGGAACTATCAGCATATTTAGACATTCACTGGTGATCCTTGTCCTTATACCTCACAGAAAAGGAGAGACTACTGTACCCACAAACATTTATTAAATTCATTTACACCTCAAGGTAAGTCAACCCAATGCACAAGGAAAGCATCACTATTCTCAGGTTTGAAACAAGAGGTAAATTTTTCTTTTGCATCTGCTTATAGCAATACTTTCAATAAAATTTCCATAATCAATAAATGAATGTCATAGTTCTGTTTCTTATAAAACCACTCAATGTGTGCCATGCCATATTTCTAAGATTAATTTCAGGAGTAAGAAACATCTTAGAAGCACTAAATTTACACAGCCCAAATATGATATTTTATTTAGAATTGGTTACAGAGGATCTGGTAGAACACATAAACCACTTCTCCTTTCCTTACTTCTCCATAAATCTTATCTTTGAACTTTTGCTAGGTATTTTAGTGGCAATAATTTTAAGGTACTGGTTAACTGGAAGTCCCTGGGCTCTCATGGGCAAGAGGTGGTAGTTGGAATCATATCAGGAAGTAAGGTGTTTAACCAAACTTGTGCTTGACCCCAAGCCAACCAAACAAAACACACACACACACACACACACACACACACACACACACACACACACACACACACCTCTCAGCACACAGACAGAGTAATGGACTACAGTGGAAGAAGCATGTTTCTGTTTTAGAATAAATATTTAGTTTTCTCTTACCCCCTGACAAATCCCACAAATTTTAAACCATGAAAATTGGCTACAATAGATTTAAAAACATTGAACTATTTTGGTGATATTGCTTAGATTCCTTTAGCCATAAAATATCATAATGGCATAAATCTGCCTAGTATACCTTATAAAATGATCTGGTTGCAAAATACATATCTAAGAAATCATACTAGACAACTCTAAGTGTAGGTTTACTAGATATAGACTAGTGAAATTATGGGTTCTCCCTCAAATATTGACTCTCATTTTAGAAGTGTGGAATATTATTATTACATTTTTACTAATAATGTCTTAACATACCAGCAATGACACTACTAGTTTATGTGACAAAATCATGTCATACACATATAAAATACTATTTGCTAGTTTTTAATCTAAAAGTTATCAAGTGATTGGGAAACAATCTATAAAGGGTCTGGGACACCTTCCTATTTGGTCTTACCTGTATAATTTGTACATAATTAAACTCTTGAACACTTCTCTCAGTTGTTCCTTTTGTCTTAATTGTTGCCTTAGTGATCGGGTTCCAACATTGGCTAATCTCTTCTTCAAGCTATCTAAAAAATTGTCTTTCCCTGTCTTATTTCTTTCATGTTTCCAGTAACTCAGGATCAATACTTATGGGAAACCCTTCAATTACCTAAACTATGGCTCACATAAACAATTTACCATTGGTCAAGTATGTTTTTTTTTTCTCATTATGTTCCCTGTCTACATATTTATTGTTCTCTTGCAACCAGCCACTGTGAAACAACCATGATAATCTAATGTTAACAAAGATACAACTCTATTTTTAAAATACCTCAGTACTCATTGCTTTTGTTGCATTTGTATCTGGAATTATCCTTCTTCCTATGTTCCTATAGTGATTGCTATTCACACTCTAAGTCTCAGCCCATGTGTTCTATCATCTATGAAACACCTCTTGAGTCTCCTCAGACCCAGGTTGACTTGCCCAGTCTGTTCTGGGTAAATTATGATATCATGAACATAATTATACCATAGTTCTTATGAGAAGTGTCTCCTTTACTTGGTTACATATTTGTTTCTCCCTGTTAAAATGAATCTGGAGACTATAATAGTGTACTCTATGCACAATATTATGCTACTATAGAGTAGGTAAGTTAGCATTATGTTACACATAAGGTATACCGTTATAACATCAGTATACCCATACTATAGAGTATACTAATGGTCTTTAAAGCAGTTAGATCTACACACCTTTTTGTAACAATGCAATTTTCTCAGCTTTCATTCTTTAAAGGAAATGAATCCCAAGTAAAACATGTTTAATACAATTTAATAGTTACCGTTCCATTAAGGAACAGTAACTATTAAATTGTATTAAACATGTTTTACTTTTTATTTTCAAAAAAAAAAAAAAAACAACTGAGCCTGCAACATGTACAGTCCCACAACTATTATCTGTAAAACACTTTGATCAGAGAGATCTCAGGCAATTGCTAGAATAATTAGACAGATACATTATAATTAATAAACAGAATGGAACAATTGTCATTCTAGACTGTGTGTGGTACAAAGGAAGCTGAGCCACCAGGAAGAATTCTAAACCCTGGAGACTGACTTGGGGGAAGAAACAAGTGACCAAAGGTGACAGTGAGAAGTGGCTGGAAAACAAGCTAACCTTCTACTACTTTTATACCAGCCCGTTATTCATTTCTCTGAGGAAAACAAGGAGATTTTAGTAAATAAATAAAAAAACGATAATACATAATAACTGTTAAATAAAACATTTTTGAGGAAAAACATGGGTTAATATTTAAAAGCATAGAGAACTATCACTTAATACAGGCAAAGTCTGAAGCTGAAGGCATCTGTTATGATTTGGATCTTAAATATCTCCCTAAACTCCTGTGTTAAAGGCAGAGGCCCCCTTGAAGCAGTGTTCAGAGATGGGGCTTTGGGGTGATGGGATTATGAAGGCTCTTATCTCACAATGGATTAATTCATTTGTGAATTGATTCATAGTTTAATGGACTGTTGGAAGCGGTGGAAACTTTTAAGGAGATGGGGCGCAGTTGGAGAGAATAGATCATTGCAGGTGTGTCCCTGAAGTGTGTATTTTGTTCCCTACTCCTCCTTCTTTCTCACTCTTTCTTCTGCTTCCTGGTTGCCATGGGCTGAACAGCTTCTTCTACCATGTGCTCCACACCATGGAGTTTGGCTTCACCTCAGACTCAAAGTGATGTGGCCTATGACCATGGACAGAAACCTCTGAAACTGTGAGCCCAATTAAACCTTTTTTCCTGTGTGTTGATTTTCTCAGGTACTTTCTCCCAGAGAAATGACTATCATAAATTTTCAAATCAATGGCGCTAATCAATTTTAAAATAGGTTTACATTTAGACACATTGTTTTGAAATGTTCATAAAACATGGATAAGATGAATATTTTAAAGTTATTTACAGATGGATACTTAAGTCTTTCCATCAGTAACACTGCTCTCTAGAATGAAATTAAGAAATTACTTTAGTGTTCTAAGGAAAACTGATTTTAATCTGTGAATTTTCATCTAGCTAAATTAGTACACAAATAGAATAGCATCATTTTCTGTTACATAGAAACCCAGAAAATTTACCACTCAGACATGCCTTTTCAGGAAGCTATTTGAAGAATATCGGAAAGAAAATACATGGATTCTAAAAAAGCATGAATCTAATTCAGGATAGCAAAGCAGGAAAGATGGATGTATAATAGAATAGAGAGCAACCAATTTAGACAAGAAGACAGAGTGCTAGGAGAGAAGTCTCTAGGGAAGTCAAACATACTATTAAAAACAAAAGGCTAGAGATACAACCAGAATCAAATATAAAGGAAATTTTCTAAATTTAAATGGGAGAGCAATGGATTTAAAAATAAAAACAAAATGAATGGGCACAATGGATAAAAATTGGAAGCATATTTAGGATTAACTTAAAAATAAAGGCACTTTTTTCCTCAAAAAAAGAAGAGGAGGAGTAGGAGGAGGAGGAGGAGGAGGAGGAGGAGGAGGAGGAGGAGGAGGAGGAGGAGGAGGAGAAAGAACTATAAAGAAGAAGCAAGCAGAAATTTTGGGGTGAAAAAAACTATAAAGACAAAATGTTACCACAACATAATTTGGACTAACTAAAAATTTTGAACAGATGTTTTTAATATCTCTTTTTCTCTCTCAAACACACACACACACACACACACACACACACACTTTCAAAGTAACCCCAGAAGAAGTATAAAGAGATTAGAAAGAGTTGAAGTGGCATATGGAAAGGGAATTTTATTATAAACTCAATTTTATTTTTGTAATTTAAAATGTCTACATGAAGTATTTATTTTCTATTTTAGAAAATAAACAAGTATATTTACATTTATATACATATATATCACAACATGTCTCTTTTCAAAACTCATTTCTAAAAATTATTAGAGGGTTTACAAATATGAATTTGAATTGTCAAAATGCAGTTATTTATAGATATCACATTATATAAATCTTTAGTCACAGCCTCACACCAAAATGAGAGCACAAAGTATCTTCTTGTAGAATAAATGACTGGTATTTCCTCAAGGGTACACATTTTTTTGAGAATAAATTGCATTCACAATGTAGCATTATTTCATTTATTTTAGGACTACAGGCTAAATCCATTAAACTTGTAATGATGGTTTTCTTTTCCCCCCTGCTAGGCTTATGGGAAAATGCTTATTTTCACAACTACTCTAAGTCATTAGAAGTAGTGTTAATTTACTACTATCTCAAGTCTCTTCATCTCTAATCTACATTGATTTTCTTTCTTGAATACCGAAAGTGTGCATTTTTAATGCTTTAGCTGCAGTAAGTTTTCTTTTAGATATTTTACTCTCCTAGAAACATTGAATGAAAGTGGAAAAACACACTTGAACATAGATTAATGGCTTCCTAAAAATGACTTGGAGGAGTGCAAATATATTTTGGGACGTGACATTATTAGAGTTAGAAAAGCATGTGCTCTGGAAACTAGGCATAAGAATACTTCCCATTTACAGTGGTTATTTGGATTTTCCATGTAGATGAGAGTTCCATGAGCAATTAAGAATAAAATCATGTCTCATTATCTACAAATACTACATTCCAAAAAATTAAGGGATTTTTCCTCCCCTTGCTAATTATGTATAAAACATTGCTTTTACAGACTCACTAAGGTGTCTGTAAATTTTCCAAATTGCCATATGAAAATATTTTTAGAAAAAGGGTCTTGGTTTTTTCTTTTGGTGCTCCAGCTACAATGTAGTTCCACGCCTGGCCCAAGATGGCAGGGGGCTCCTTTTTCAGTAGGCTGGCTCTAAAAGAGCAACATTAAGGAAGAAGAGCAATTTTAAGGAAGTCAAAACAGGTGGCATCATGTCTGAAACTGACCTTGCCTTACTGGGCTTAAGGACTATGTTTGTGAAATTATAAATCAATACTCAATGGTACACACATGCAACATATTAAAAAGAAATCTAGTAGTTATTTTTTTAAGTGGCACAAATTTGATAACAGATGTTTAATGTCCAGCAATAATGAGAAATTACTATTTAAAGCTTTAATACATTGAATAATGGAGTATTCAATTCTGTTGTTATTTTTAAAGGAGCAAGTAGGGATATTATGATGTAGTCATAGTTGGTTATTCTTGTAACACAAAGGATGGAGATTCATGAATATTGGACTCTCATTCTAACCATCACAGCCCTGCTTTATCAAATCAGCTTTAACAACATTATTTTAAACTCATGATTTTTTTAGTAACAAAAGTGGAAACTAACCCCAATGTTTCCAATTTATCTAATAAATTATGTTATTAGATATCATACTTTTTGATAAATTATTACCAAAAGAAAAGAAAAATACTATTATAATTATGTAGTATTGAAGGCCCTGTGATATTGATCTCTCACAAAAATGTCACTAGGGTTTTCTATTCTTCATTTGTGATGTCATTTACAATTAAACACAGAGACAAAACTATAACTTTACTTTAGGATTGGCAGACCACAACTTGAAATCAAAAATTTTTTCTAAACTGCAAATGCCATACTGAATTTTAAAATTACCCAAAACTAAGCAAAAGTTTTTTTGTTTTGTTTTGTTTTCATTTATCAGATAGACTGTGGACTGTTACAAGCTCATGGGCAGTCAAGAGGACTACGCCATAGCCTACCTACCTATTTCCTAGTTATGAATTTGGACAAAAGTTGTACAGGGATAATGTGACGTGTATAGAATTTATTCAGAAATATATATAAGAGAATTGATAATGGAATTGAAAAAAAATTTCATAAATGTAAATGTGATTCTATTATATTATACTCTTTGCTAATTTTCTGAAATTTGAATAATGGACTTTTAGTTATTATTGAATTCATTTCCAGTTTGGGGAATGAGATTATCTAGAAGGAAGGAGAGAAGGAATCTTTTGAGTGCTACAGCAACATTCCATTTGGCATTATTACAAAGAAAGTTGTTGTGCCTTTGGCAGAGGAACTTACATATTCCTCAGGTTATTTTTGACAATTTAAAGCATTACAACAAATTAACATATTTTGTAATTAATTAATAAGCACTGGATATACCAAATCACATTCTCCTTGCCAGTGTCTTTAGCTCAATAAAAACACATTAGAAAATTATATTTATAACACAAAATAATGCTTTCAACAAAGTCATTATATATACATACATATAATATTTATATACACATATATATACACATATATATTCATACACATAAATATATGTATATGTGTTTGAATAGATATATGCGAGTGTGTGTATGTGTATGTGAGTGTGTGTGTGTGTATGTGAGTGTGTGTGTGTGTGTGTGTGTGTGTGTGTGTGTGTATGAATTATTTCACCCAAGTTAATTTTGAGACTTGACTTTGTCAAGAATTAGACATTACAGATTCTCTCTGTGGATTCAGGCTTCAGATTTTCATTACTTGGAACTGAAATCACTGTTTTGCTTCCCTCAAACATATTATACTCCTCAAATTGCCAGAGGCCCTCAAAGGATACCTAATCCTTATAACAATGAGCTGTTTTTAAATTTTCTTCTTTTCTTCTATCAAAAGGAATATTATTAGAGGAAACAAGTCATTACCAATGCTCTGCTTATTGTTACTACTGTACTCAGTATTACAGAGAATATCCACATTTTTTGAGGGGGGAGTCATTAAACAGAACAAAAATTTCCATCAGTAATTTGAAACTTTTTACAAAAAGCAAAATTTGAAAGAAGTACTTTGTTCTTATATTTTTTTCTGGACATCTATCTTTTGTTTTAGTAAAAAGCCTAGTTTTTACAAAATAGTTTTTGATTTTAATCATCTTCAAAAGTAAGAGAAAATAGGCCAGATGTGGTGGTGCACATCTCTAATTCCAGTGGCTTATAGGCTGAGGCAGGAGGGTTGTGAATTCAATGCAAGCCTCAGCAACACTGAGGTGCTAAGCAATTCTGTGATACCCTGTCTCTAAATTAAAAAAAAGGGGGACTGGGGATGTGGCTCAGTGGTTGAGTGGCCCTAGGTTCAATCCCCGGTATCCCCTCCAAGGAAAAAAGTAACAGAAAATATAATGAAGAGAAAAAGGATTTAATTTTAATTAGATGATAATAATAAATATCAAAATAAAACCTTATAATCTTTAAAGGGATAATATTTCCATTTCATTCTAAATATGTAATATGCACACTATGTTACATATTTTATGTAATTATATACATATGCACATCAATCATTAATATATACAGTAAGAATATAGAGGAAGAAAGAAGTACATCCAAAACAATCTCTTAAAAAATAAACTAAAATAGCAATAAATATATGAAAAATTCCAACTTTCTAAAGATAAGAAATACAACTCCAAACAAAGGGGACAATTCTTTCCTCTATCAAATTTGAGAATAGAGAGTATTCTGGGTTAGCAAGAATGCAGCATAATCATGGGAGAACAGTTCAGTACAATAATTTTGGATAGGGGGTTGTCAATTATGTAATAAGAACATAAAATTGTTCATATTATTTTTATGCCTACAGACTTCTCATGCAGAAAAACAAGTGAAGAGAAGAGCATTTTGTGATGATTATAAGAAATTCATAAAAGAAAAAATGGAAATAGCATAATTTACAACATTAAAGTACAAGGTTAAACAAACACTGGAATAGTCATATTCATTTCAAATTTGTGTCATATAATATTAAACTAAAATGACTATTCATATCAGAACATTTATCATTATCAGATGTTTCATTTGTATATATACTTGAAGGAAATATACAAAATGTTAATAAAAACTTTTAGTCATGAATCCTTTTCCAAAAATATAAAATGTCAAATATACAAATAATGAAAGCCTATATTTCAGAAGAGAGTGAAATATATTTCATTGTTCATATCTAAGTCTCCAATGCATAGAAAGCCTGAAGAAATTTCTTGACTGCAACAATACATTATCTTCAGCTACCACATGGCCCAACCACAGATTTTTCTTCTACAACCAGATCCTTCACTGAGTAGAATATCTATTATTTATGATTCCATTTAATATTCTTTTAACTGTAAGTCCTTTTGTCATCTCTAGACAAACTGAAATTCTTAATACCATTTTTTATGACAAATTTATTATTTTCCCATATCCACTTTTGGCCTTCAATCATGAAGGTTACATAGAAATAGATAACTAGAACAGAAATCGTTACAAGAAACTGAGTGCATTGTAACACAAACCCAAAAGACACAGTATTAGTTTTGAGAAAAGCTGTCAGGTAGAGGCCAAATGTTAGTGTAGATAGAAAGAATAGTGAGGAGATGATTTTCCATGGACAGAGGGTAGACCGCTTGTGATAATTAGAATGATTATTTTGGTGATGGTCTGAAATAATTGGAAAGACAGATGATATATCTAGCAGTTAATACTGCTACTTGTCAACTTTCAGCCACATATAACATAATATTGTAAGAGAGAGATAAGATAAAGAAAGAATGGCTTTTCAAGAAAAATGTAGAGGTTATATTTTCAATTTGCTTAATTGGAATATATAAATTTTGCATTTACAGCATCTCCAGCTAGCAAAAGATTCCCAAAGTTAAACACTGTCTCAAAAAAAAAAAAAAAAAAAAAAAAAAAAAAAAAAAAAACAGCTTAGAGTGCTTTCCATAAGAAAAGATCAAATCATGGGTGTAGCCTGAAGACACATCCTTCCTATAGAACCCCAGGAGGATTTCAAATTGTGTCTAATAAACACAACTAGAACAAATTTTATCTTAAAGAAAAGTGATTACAATTCGAAACATAGAATCCCACAATTTTTTAAAAAGTTGTATGTTCTAGTAATAAAAGGACAGAAAAAATTCAATCAATATGAAAGACTTTGATCTGTTTTAAATTTCCTTCTAGCTTTTTGCTATGTTATACATTTTGGTATTATTTTCAAATAGTAATAAGAAAAATATTATACCTAATATTTATTGAACATCTTTAAATACCAAGCATTCTTATAAGAATATTGCATAGAACATTCTACTTATTCCTCAAAACTGATCTCTGAGTTTTTAAACTGTTAAAACTTTTGGGCCTGCATCTAGATTTTTATTCCAAGCACTTCATCAGAAATAAATATAGTGATACTAAGAACAACATTATTTGTAAGACTAAATTCACGAAGGAGTCACAAAGTCTGATGAAAGAGGAAAGGTAGGTTAAGGAATTTTTCATTAATGGCTACTACATCAATTCATCAACTAATTAAAGCACAACGAGACACTATAGTTGTTACTTTCATTTCAAAGATAAGAATATTAAAGATTGATGAAATGAATTGTCCAAAGCCACACAGACTTTTGGTAGATCCAAAATTTCAACTCAGGTATTATGACTTCACCTGACCTACTCCCTACCAACATGCTGTCCTTCCTAACCTGGATCAAACTGCAATTCATACAAGAAAATGGGCCAAGTAGAGTGGTGCACACTTTTAATCCCAGCAGCTTGGGAAGCTAAGACAGAAGGATTGTGGAATCAAAGTCAGCCTCAGCAATTTATTGAACTTTAAGCAACACAGTGAGACCCTGTCTCTAAATATAATATAAAAAAGTGTTGGAGAGTGACTTGGTGGTTTAGTGCCCTAGGTTTAATCCCTGGTACAAAAAAGAAAAAAAAAGAAATGGACAAGACTATCAGCTTATATACTGAAAGATTTTCCAAGGCAATAGGACTTGTTCACTTTCTACAAGATTTAGATGGCAACCTGGCCTCCCAGGTGATGTACCCTCATCTCTGGGCATGCACCTAGAAGGGAGGACTATGGATTTCTCATTTATAAGGAGTGCAACAGTGCAACCCTTGGTTCTACTGTTTGTCTCAGTACTAGGGAACTTCATCTACATTCCGGATGACAGTGAGAACAGTTCATAGGAGGGCAAGTTTTATGAGAAGCAGGCTTCATGAAACCTGAGAAAACCTGCTGGTTTGTGTTGAATAAGGCAGAACTTCAGCTGTACTAATATATATATATATATATATATATATATATATATATATATATATATATATATATTTTACCACAAACTTGCTGTATGATTTAAAATGAATACCTACAGAATTTTTCTTTGTCAAAAAAAGAAGTAGAAAAATGTTGAAACTTAGAAAAAAAGGAAACTCTATATTAATGAAGAGCAATTGCTGAGATCTGAGTCAAATATGAAGAATAAAAAATAAAGCAAACAACAAAGTTATAGTTCCCATGGAAACTGCAACCCAGTTGAATTTCACTTTCATGTTAAGTGAGTTTAACTTGAGTGGGAATGTAAAAGACTTCTGCTGAGTCCAAAAGAGAACTAGAGAGGACACAGAGACAATGATCCAGAATATTCTGGCTTTCAAGCATTTCAAATATTAACTATTATGTGTATTGATGTTATCAAATCAATAGAGTATTTTTATGTGTTGATTTTAAACTATCTTCATTCAATTTATAGGATGGGATTATTTTAAAAAAGAAAAATTTCCATTAAAATCTGTCGTTTCAGAGGGTATGAATTTATAATTTGAAAATAAAGGGTCACACTTCTGATTGCAAATACAGTAGAATCTTTGCTGAAAATAGAGTTAATGAAAATGCAATCTGTCCGCATTCACTACCGAGTGCTTTAAAATTGCATTTTCAATTACTGTTGATGTAGTCTGAGACTATGTAAATAAACACACAATACTCAAGACAAGAGGTACATATTCTTCAGAGAAGGTATACACATCATTTATGAAGATATCTATAGTTTTCACATCTTTCTCTATTTCAATAAGTTATAAGAAGGCAGTAAGGGTACTTACTCCTCTTATGTAGCGAGGTCAATATTGAATAGTTCCAAATAAACCAAGGATGACAATAATAATATGTACAAAATTTGCCAGGATAGGTGCCCACTGATATCCAAGAAAGTCGAATATTTGTCTCTCCAGCACACAAACCTAGAATAGCAAAACAGGACAGACAGATCAGCACATGGACAAACATCACAGTGGTGAGAGAAAACAGGATCACACTGATGTTATATAATTAGCAACTAGAACTCTGTTATGATATCTGTCGTTTGTCTTTAACAGTGAGAATGACATTTTCAGGTACACTTCAAAGGAAGACTGTGTCAGTGTTGATCTACAGACAGACACAATCCTTTCAGGGATGATTCTGTGGAGGCATCAAGCAGTATTCACAAGATGTCATCTGTGCAGTCACAGGATAAATTACGTTGTCAGGTGCACTGTCAAACACTTGAAGTCATCAACCAGCAAGTCAGGGAAGTCAACACGAAGGGCATGTTGATAGGATCTGCTCAAATGTCACTATATAAGTTGGGAACAGAACAAGGGCTTTTTATATAGAGAAAAAGGAGCTCTCTAACGAGACACTTGGATTCTCTATGTAGACCTGCCTCTAGACAGATGCAGCAGCCTATGTGAGTCATTTCCCTTCTCTTGGTGTCTTACTCATAATTTTTAAAGTGTAGAACTTCAGGTAGGTGCGCTGGGTCCTTCTAGCCCCAGTAATGTTAAAATGTAAATAAATCAAACATGACTTTTGGACATACCCAATTGCCTAAGGTAACAGGGTAGAAGAAGGGCTGCAAAAGGAAATTAGAATGATTGAAAACAAAATATAGAAACCTTATTTTCATTGTTATAAAAGTAAGGCTCCTGCTCCAGATTATGCTACTTTTATCTACACTCCCAATTTATAATTAAAACCTATGTAAAAAATCCAATAAGTGAGAACAGGAAAATGACACCTTCCAAGAAACCAAGCAACAACAGCAACCTGAGATAGGTCAGCCATCCAGAAATGTCATCATATATTGCAAAGTGAGCATGGATAGTCGGGAGGTTTCTCATCAGATCTAACAAAGCAGGTTGTGGGCTTTTTTCTTCTTGCCTGCCCTCAGGTAGAATGGTAATAAGCTGTCTATTCAAAGAGTTGTAAAAGGACTTGATGTTCCAGACCAAGATTCAGTGAAAATTTTCAGCCAAGTTCTAAAGAAAAAGGATGCTTTTAAAATCCCTAAATTTCTAACATCACTATGCTTTAATGATATTTCTGTTCGGAAGGAAATATTAACATTCCAAACAGTCCATGTGCTTTTAAATTAAATACCTGTAGCTCAGTTTGAAGACTTCTTGGATAATCATTATTCCCACTACAGTTCTTTAGCTGAGCAGCACATTTTCTCACCAGGCATTGAAGAGAAAATAAATCCATGACAACTGTTTGCATAACACCTCACTTTCCTAAGGCACACCATGTACCATGTAATGGCTATGACAGTTGCAGTCCAACCTGGTCAAATCTTCATTTTCACTGCATCATGGCAGTAATTTAAGAAAGTAATCTCCCAAGCATATGTCAAATCCATGATTCTCACAAGCATCCTCATAATCGAATCCAATGTTCTTATTGGTTACTACCCACAGACTGTCATATAACTTAACAGTAACTCTTATTAACCTTGAACTGTCTTCAAGGAAGCTGAAACACCCCCTCAACTAGTTCATATAGTCAACACTTGGCATAAATGAGACTTATTTGTGGCATTAGGCAGTATGGCATGAGCCTTGCTGGAATCCATAGGTGGTACCTAAAACTAAGTAGTCATTCTGAGAGCACTTTTGCTAATCATTTATATAAAAGCTCAATAAAACTTATAACCTTCTTCTCCCTTATCCTATGAATAAACAGCAAACAGCAATGTAAAACAACAGGAAGAAAAATCTAATCCTTATAAATTTCGAGCATCATAACTGTGGGGACACAGCAGAGAAAAAGTACAGAGGATGAAGCACATCAGTCAAACAGTGGGAAATTTCTCAATAAATGCACCAATTATGGAAGAAAGTAGCAGTAGCATCCTTAATTATAAAAAATACATAGATGATAATGTATTTTGCTAAGTTTGCAAGGCTAAAATGAAATTCTAACAACATTCATCAGGCTCTTTTTATGAAAGAACTAACAGTTTCTTATGAGATTATGCAGACATTGAATAAGCTCATGTATAATCTTTTGCATAAAATATTTCTGTTGCCCCCCCCACTTTTTTTATTGGTTGGTCCTATCGTCCATCATAGTAGCTTTATCACAGGTTCTGCCATTTAGAGCTCAGACTAGGAAGATATTCTGAAAAATTTAAAGAGTATAAAGGGAAAAATTTAAAAGTAATTCAGTCTTTCCTAAGATTTTCTTCCAATAGGAAGAATATTAACTATACGGGAGGCTTTTGGGTAGGGAAAGAAAAAAAACCCTACTGTGTGCTAGGCATTTATGTACTCTTCCTCAGTCATGTAGATACTCAGGGAGGTAAATATGATTGCCCTATTTTTTAGATTAAGGAAACCAAAATGTGCTATGGCTAAATAATTAGCTTGAAGTTGAAAAACTGGTAAGTGGCAGAACAGGAATGTAGACTTCCATGCCTGGCCCCTGTGATATTCCTCTACTTTGTCTACTTTGTTCACATCCGAAACAAGAAGCTTTCATAGGTTATGTTAAACACTATGCTGGTGACAAAATATATACTATTTTATTATCTTATTTATTTATTTTTGGAATAGTGTAGACAACATCTGTGATCATAGTAGTTCAATATCTCATTATCTCATCTTTGATAGAGTCAGAGCTCATGTTTCTTTTTTTTTTTTTTTTTTTTCGTTTCCGTTTTATTTGTCCTTCAACTCATGTTCTCAGTGTTACTCTGGTTTTGCCCGCAGAACTATCTAATGTATTTTACCTGACTTCCTTCAAGACACCTGATATATAAATGTAGGTATATGGCCTTGAAAAAGTACACTGTTGTTGTTTATGTCTCTATGTTCATTTTATTTAAAAATATGGTATAAGCATTTTTAATTCTTATCTATTTCATTATATAAAAATTTTGGTTCCTTGTGCCTTCCACAGAGTATCCCATTATAACAGTGTAATTTATTACTTTCAACTCTTTCCTACCACAAAGAATTCTGTACCCTTCAATTACTACTTTTACGAAGATTTTATTCTTAACACAAGTAGGGTCTAATCTTTATCAATTACTATTTCTGCATCTATTGATATAATCACATCATTCTTTCCTTTTATTCATGAATGTGACTAATTATATTGACAGTTTTTGTCGATATGCTTTTGTCATTATCCTTTTGTACCTGGTGAAATCTGTACTTTGAATGGTATACTATTAGCACATTTTCACTTGTGCTAAATCTTATCTATAAAATTCAAGCATAATAAAATTTTCTCTTTTTTGCACCTATTAACTGGTCTATAATTCAATTTGCATCTCTCTCTTTCTCTAACATTATTGCAAGAGTTGTACTGCATCAAATGGTAAATGTGACAAAAATTTTATTTAAATACTATAATAAACTGTGAAGAGGCCAACAATTCTCATTATTCTTCCCCAAAGCCAACCTGTACTAACATATAGATTTTCAATAGAATATTTTATGTACATGTCAGAATATAGACATACAATTATCATATATGTGGAAAAACATTTATATCATTTTTTATTTACATGAATGAGATGGCAATGTAGATCTAACTTTTTACCTTGTATTTCTCATTTAATGATGAGTCATGAAGTTTTTCCATGTTACCACATCCTCCATTCATAGATGTACCTCATCATATCATTATTAGGAAAGCATTCCATTTCATTTTAAGCATTAAATATTAAATTTGTTTCTAATTTTTGGCTATTAATGGCCATGAGTGCCTTAAGTAACCTTGTATGTATATGTCTACAGGCTAAATTTCCCAAAATGAAAATTCTGGGACAATTCAGTCTGCAAAATCCTAAATGTTATGTCAGGTGTTAGTAATTTTATATCTGTCCATCTATTTATCTATCTATCTATCTATCTATCTATCTATATATATATATATATATATATATATATATATACATACATACATATATATTACACACACATATGAATGAACTTGAAAAAATAAAAATTGCCCCTTTATTTTGTACACTATAGTAAATGTGAATATTAATAGCGGTTTTTAATATAATAGAATACACTTTAGCTAAAAAAATTTTGAAAACCTTTCTTAAAAGTACTTTTAGTTTCAGTGGAAATAATTGCTTAACAAAAGCAAGTGTGCAACATCTTCCAAATAAACAAATTTGTTGATTTTCAAGCTGGAAGAGACTTTACACTCCTCAAAAAACAAGGCCCAACTAAGTAAATAATTTGTTAAACTAAGTTTGTCCTCTTAGGAGAGTATTTAGTGTGAAACAAGTTTGCTTCAAATATTTGCACAGTAAATGAGAAATCTTTGCATTGCCTATGTTTTTATTGTCATTCAACTTTAATACCTGTATATAAGTATCATTTTTTTAAAGTCTAAAATAATTACAGTAACTTTTCTCTACTAGTAGGAGCCTGAATTAGTGTCTTTGAGACATCAGGTTTTGCTAATAATTAAAACCTCTAAATTAATTTTCCTCTCAAATTGTACCATAATTTTATGTTCTTAAATTTTAACTTGTGTTTAAGACAAATAACATGACATAAATCTTTAAACATAGCTTTTGCAAGAAAACAAGTAGGCTTCTGATTCTCTAGTCATAAAATGTTATTTCCTTGCTTTAAAATCATGTTATTAAAGAGAGAGAATAATGAAATGAAGTTTTTCATGTTAAATTATAAATTGAAATTAAACTTATATATGGGCACTCTAGTTCTCCTGACTGTACCTCTTCCCCTTCCAGTGTCTCCAGTTCCCTTCTGAAATCTGAACTTTCAGATACTGTCACAGCTGAAAGAGATGGACTTATATAACATATGGTATATATGATTTATTAGTGCATAATAGTTATATATAACATTGGGGTTCATTTTGAAACAATCATATATAAATGGAATATAATTTTCTCCATTTTAGACCCTGGTGCCTCCTTTTCCCCTCCTTTCTTCCTTATCCCTTCTTACCTTACTCTGCTCCACTGCTCTTGTTTGTATTTATTTGTTTTTTTAATTACTGTTTTATAGCTATACATAGAAATTGAACTCACTGTGGTATATTCATATATATATACATAGCATAATTTGGTCAATTTGTCAGTTCCCCCTTTTCCTCTTTCTCTCCCCCTCCTGCTTCAATTCTTTTCCTTAATTCCACTGATATACCTTCTATTTTTTTGGGATGCTCCATCCACTTTTTTTGTCCTTATGTTGGTCTGGCTAGTGCATATCAAAGAAAACATTCGATCCTTGACTTTCTCGGTCCGGCTTAGCATGATGTTCTCCAGTTCCAGCCACTTACCAGCAGATGCCATGATTTCATTCTTCTTCATGGCTGAGTAAAACTTCGTTGTGTATATATACCATATTTTCTTTTCTTTATTCATTCATCTGTGGACAGGTACCATGGCTGGTTCCATGATTTGTCTTCTGTCAATTATGTTTCTTTAAACATTGATGTGTTTATAGTGTACTGAGATTAGTAATTTCAGATAAATAACGAAGGAGTTTGATAGCTGGGTCATATGCTGGTCCCAATCCTAGTCTTTTGAGAAATCTCCACACTGCTTTCCGAAGTGGTTGTTACTAATTTGCGTGGAGGGAGACTTGTTTGATGAATGTGTCCTTGTTTGATTTAACATATTGTGAATCAAGTATACTGTAGTACAATGACAAAAGAATAGGCTTCAACCCTCCTTGTTTCCTCCATTTCCATCTTTTCTCTGTATACCTCTCAACTGTGATAAAATCAACATTTTTTTTAAAATCTGCCATCGAATAGTTAATCACAAGAAAAGTTTCCAAGAAAACACTAGTAATGATTTGCATAAATTCAAAGGAATCAAGTATTTAAGTTTGTTACATAAGTACATTTTCTTAAAAGTTTTATTACTGCTGCATTGTACATGGTGTTTGTATTGAATAGAATTAATAGGTCTATTTAAAGATGCAATGTGTCAAATAGTTAATTTTAGTCTTTCCCCCACTTTTTGCTACTAATTTCATTTATATGTAATTCTAAATATGTCACTAATGTCCTAGCTGTTTTGATAACAAAATCATTTATTATTTCTCACAGCTGTTCATTTTGCATAGTAATTTATAACAATTTCATAGTCAACACTCATGCTATAAAAAGACAAGCTGATGACTAGCATATTACACTAGTTTTAAAAAAATAGAAAAGTCTTCTAAAAAGTAACACAATAAGTTTACACAAGGGCATTGTTCGCTGTTGAACTTACCAAGTAAGTAAGTATGAATTCTTCACCCTTGATCTTCATGTTCACAGGCCAAAGTTTATAAACATATGTGTGCATACAATCAGTAAATGTTACTTGACTTTCAGAAGTGTTTATAAAAACGTTTAGATTTTTCTCTTAGTAACACTTTATCCCAAATCTGTGTGCTCTGACAGAATAAGGAGTGTGTCTGGGTACTGATATGACAGTTAATAAAATTTGTTGAGTAGTTATGAAACATAAGGATTTTACTGTGTTAAGCTAATTATAACTTTGAAATCAACTCATATACAAGGTTTACTTATCATTTTATTTATTTTTACCCATGAGTTAAATTGATGCTCACAGAGGCTAATGTATATGAGATCATGATTGCAGAACTGAGATCAAACCTTGGCCATTCTTATTTTCAGCCATAATCCATTAACAGCTGAACATGGAAGGATTCTATTGGTGTTGATCCATAATTTTTAAGAATCTCTACCCGAATCCTAACCCTTCCAAATTCATTAATCAATTAAATATTAGAGACTCTTTGTTCTTAGATAAGATAAAAGATCAGAGATATAATAACTGGTATCTACTTTTATGTATAACTTTATGGTTTTCACATTCACAGAATCATTATAAACCTTATAAAGTAAGCATACTTATTACTATTTCTCTATTACTACAAATTTTGCAATTCACAGTACAGATGAGTTCACAGAACAGAACGTTTTTTGAAAAACATGAACTGAAAGTTTCTGCTATCAATGCAGTTAATAGAATAATATTCCTGGGAAGTCACAACAAAATGACATTTTTCAGGAGTTGTGCTGAAAAGTAGTTTCAAACCTTCATAGCCTACGTCTCATTTATTAAGTTTAAAGTCTCCATATACTTATGTGAAATGAGCTAAAAAGATCACAGTGCAGGTCCTCTTGGAAGATGGATCACTGTTTTGATTTCTCCACAGAGTCTATAATTTTACTCAGTGGAAATCTAACTTCCCTGAAGAACCAGAGCACATCAAAATGACAGCTGCTCTAGATAGTTTTCATGGCTCACTCAGAGCACATGACAGGTTAGAAAGTGTAATATATCTATTTGACCTTGGATTTCTAGAATATTCACAATAAAGTCTTAATTACATCAAGACTGAGCTAATGTATAAATGATTTAAATATTGAAAACAAAAAAGTAAATACCTAATTCCCAGAAAACAGTCAATATGGACTTTAAGATCACATACTCTAGAAGCATTTATGGAATATTGTAAGTACTGAACAATGTAAGACATTATCCCAGGCCTTAGTGAGAAATGGGAATGGAATGAACAATGCCATGGTCACATCATCATGTCACCTGAAAGAATTTAATATTACTATAAGTTATACTAATATCTGATATGAATCCTTATTCATGAATTTATCATTTTTGATGTCTTTGTTATGTGGTTAATATTACCAAGCCGCAGAAAAGAAGAAAGGGCTGACTACATTTTAATAGGGTTCTTTAGAAATTGGGTAGAATAAGCTCATCATCAGCAACAACTACTTGTTCATTACTGATTTTGTATTCATTGAGAGCTCAGTAAAAGCCAAACAGCAAAAATAGCTTGCAGTGTTCTTATTTTCATGTATCATATGCTATTGCTTTCTCATAGCAAATGGCTTTCTCTAGAGAAAACGCTATTGCTATTTTTTAACAGCACAATCATATTAAACATATTAAAGCTGCCATCTGGAGAATTTGAAACTTGTCAACTAGGTAAAAATGCAGATTTTTTCTGAAAAGCTTATATGGAGTCCAAAAATATGCCTTATGTATCATTATCAGAGAAGCAATACACAGCTAGCTTTCAGTTTTTGTCTTAATAAATATTTGTGTGCCTTTGTATAAATTTTGATTTCATGAATTCCAACAAGGTAAAATGTCACACGAATACTCCTATTCTCCT
Source organism: Ictidomys tridecemlineatus (assembly GCF_052094955.1). NCBI lineage: Eukaryota > Metazoa > Chordata > Mammalia > Rodentia > Sciuridae > Ictidomys > Ictidomys tridecemlineatus. The sequence goes on along the minus strand of NC_135488.1, from coordinate 20,170,631 downwards.
CCCATAGCTTCCCTCTCCTTATTTGAAGCAGTGAATTATTAGCATCATTGCCATCAACAGACATGCTGGTGTCTGCCCTGTTTAGTAGACATTTAACAGGCTTATAGAGGAAAGCATGTATTCTATAGTTGGGAACAGACGGGAACGTCATAGTGACCTGCATGCTGGTGTCTTCTCCATCTCCTCTCCCTCCCATCTGCTCTTTCCTTTCTCAAACCACAACACCAGGAAAGGCTTCAGGCCACTTTTTCTTTGACTAGAGCAAGGTAGCTATATGGAAGATGTCAATCAAACCTCTCAAACTCTACATGATGTCTCTTTCATAAAATTCAATTTCATATGGATGGAAGATGAAATGACAGCCTCACTTACTCTGACTGCTAAAGGCCAATCAAGAGTTGAAATGAAAGCAGAAATGTTATCAAGATCACTACCATGTACTGACAGTCACTGTGGCGGTGACTTATATCAGAAATTGCAACTTGGAATACAAGAAAATACCATTTCAGATGGCTGCAGACATATTTTAGAATTTGTCATGAGGCTTACAATTTTGGGCATGGTAAATACCATGTCTTCTGTGTCCTATATAGTAACCATGTTATTGAATTAAACATAGATATGGAAATGCTGTTCTGAAAAAGGGTATTCATAATGTTTGTTTTCCTGTTGACAGAAGGTGACTGGAGCAGTCCATGGGTGAATGCAATAAGATATGATACTCTCTATCAGCTATAGGAGTTCTACCATAGACTCTATTAATGCAAGAGAGATAACTGGTACAGGTTCAAAATGATAAATTCTGTCAAGCTATAAAACACATTTCATACTTTTAACTTGAAAATTGAAAGCATTGCAAACACTGCTAAATTTTATACATGATTTCTTTATCCACATGCACAAATAATTGTAAGCAGTACTACTACTACTTATAGGATTTTTCCAGGCATTTTGAAAACATGAGATTATTTAATGAGGGTAGGCAATATTATGTGTTGGGAAATATTATCTACACTTTAAAAATGAGAAGACTGAGGCAGAGACAGGTTAACTTGACCAAGGTTATATGGCTGTTAAATGATCAAGATGCTTTATTTGTCTAGAGTCCAAGCTTTGGACCACTATGACATTATTTCCAAGATGATATTAAAATACATATTCACATGTAATACTTCTTATGTAGATCATATGTGTTTATATGTACAAGTTTTTAATGTACACAGATGTACATATGTGCTTCATTTTAATTTCAAGTATGATTGGTTTTAATTTCATGAACTCATCATGACATGTCTTTTCAATAGGCTCATTATAAGTTGGTGAAACAACAAAAATAGCAGCTAACAACATTTTTTAAGGAATAAGGTTTTTTTCTACTTTATGGAGTCCTCAGCATGATACTATATTGCTGCGTGACACTGCCAGTCTTTATCTCCCATGACACACTGTTTCACTCCATTGGAAATTAGACAATACTTTCAAAGTGACTGATAACTACTATTATAAGAAAAGTTCAGGGTGTTAAACTTCTTTAAGTAGTCCAGTTTACTTATGAGATTTCCAAGCAAAGAACTTCTTACCAATATGAATATTCTATTGAGATCCTAGGCTCAAAATCATGTCATAGAAGTTCTATAAATGTTTCAAAAATAGTCGTCTTCTTAGACTCCAACCTTGTACGTGTGCTGTGGCTAGGTGAATTTTACACCTATCTAGGGGCAGCTGTGCCTGTGTCTGTCCTCATTCTCGGTATTTTATGTTCACATAGTGCCTGAGGTAAACAAAAACTTAAGCTTACTTAGGTCAGTTGTACTAGTTATCATTACATTATTTAATTATGTCTTATGCAATGCATCTATGAGTACAAAAATATATTTTTGGTAAAGAATTAAATTTAAACATATTGAGATGCCTATACAAAAGCATACTTTCTTTATTTGTTAATTTCTTTTTTAAATTTTAATTTGTTATATATGACAGCAAAATGCATTACAATTCAGATTACACAAATAGAGCATAAATTTTCATATCTCTGTTGTACACAAAGTAGAGTCACACCATTTGTGTCTGCATACTAGTATTTAGGGTAGTGATGTCCATCTCATTCTACCATCTTTCCCACCTAAAAGCATATTCTTTCTGTAGTTAAAAAAGGAACTTATAAATATCCAAAAGAATTTTCTTCCTATATGATTTTACAAGTGTTTATATTCTTACTTTTCTGTAAAGAAATAAACACTTAAAAATACACAGATCATAAATTAAGAATTTTTTAGGCAAAATACAACCAGTAATCATTCAGAGTCTTTACTCCTGAAACAAGAGAAATCTTTTATAGTTTGAGTTAAAATAAAATGTATCATACACACACACACACACACACACACACACACATATCACTTTATAATCTACTGTCTTAAAGATATTTTGGATTAACTGACCAACTACTAGTTTCAATATCTAAAGAGAATGTATTATTGCATCAAATTGTGGTACCAAACAAATTTCTTTTATTTCTTTGTACTAAATCATAAATATACTGTATTGCTTCATAATCGAAAATATTCAAATAATTCTATGGAGCCTAGTTCATGATGTTGTTTGAAGAAAACACATTCTCATACTTTGGAGCAAATAGAAGCCAGGAGAGAGGTAGTGTTCAGCAGTCTTGACTTCATTCATAAAAATTTTTAACTTTTAAAAGCTTTAACTTTTTATAGGTACCAATGATTTTTTAATCACTATGTAAATAATAAGAATCCTCTAGATCCATTTGTTTTGTGTTTGGCAATCTTGGGAATAATTACCAGGTTTTGGAGCTATTATTTTTTAAAGAGTTCTAAATAGTTCTGACCTTTTTGAAGCATATCATGAAGATCCATTTATTTGGGAAATTTCCTGAGCTGAACAGTGTGTGTGTGTGTGTGTGTGTGTGTGTGTGTGTGTGTGTGTGTGCGCGCGCGCGTCAGAACTGGAAGTTTCAAACACACACAAACAAAACAACAATGCTGAAATGTTCTTGCTATCTTTGTGTAATTCACTTATGATTAGGCTGGAATTTCTTAATTCTTTGAGTATGCTAATATAAGAGAAAGATAAGGCTAGAAAGATAAAGATTCAGAAGCCTTTATATTGTAAAGATATGATCATTAAGTCCAAGACACTGTGTGTATGTGTATATCTGTGCATCCATATAAGATCCTTATCCATATCTGGACCTGGAACTGATGGCTGACACCTATTCTTTGTGTCCAATTGTGTCAAATGTTAAAGTAACAGGTGTTTATAAAATTCTTTGATATCTTGAAGGTGTCTTACCTCTGTTTTACTGGTTACGTGTCTGGGAGAAAGGCTGGCCAAATAGTAAAATGTTGTTGCAAATAGTTTTAATTAAATTTGTCTTATGTTTTAAACTCTTAAACAGTCTAAAACTATTAATCTAATTTGAAAGAGTTAAGAGAAAATATCAAAGTAAAAAAAAATAAGTGTGTGTATCCATATATATATAGTACACACATAAACACACATAAGTCATAAATAAATAAATGAATAATTTAGTAAATGTGAGAAATCAATCACACCCAAGAATATGCATAGAGCTTAACATAATAGATACATCATACGAAAAAAGTCAGTGAAATCTATAAAGAATTATTTGACAGTAAATATCTTCAAACTGCTTCTTTATACAAAGGAATGTTATTGATATCATAGTTTACAGATTATGGCTAGTTTCTAAAAAAATATAATATTACATTAATTTATGCAAAATGTATTTTGCTACACATGCATACCATCAATAGAAAAAATAACAGCTGAAACAATTTCTCAAAAAATAATGGAATTTGCAGCTACTTTGCCTTTTTAATCACGGGAGTGTTTTTGGTTGTTGTTTGCTTATTTTTTAATTTTCTCTGATTGGTTTTATTTACTTTGCTGATTGCCATATTTCACATAGCAATTTAAAGGAAACAATGTCTGTCCCAAACTCCAGACAGGACTCCAGTCAAGCTCTGCCTAATCCATCATTCCTCACAAGGCTTGGCAGGGCCCATATTACCCAGGTGTTGTACTCTCCTCCCACTTTCCCATCCCCACTTGCTTGAAGGGGTATGATTACTTTGCTAGATCAGCAAAGTCTAAATCCTCTGATGCAATTACAGTTCTGCAAATGCACAAAGGAGCCAGCAGCCTCATGGTGGGAATTAGAATGCACCCTGGTCAGTAAAGCACCATCTATTAATTACTTGCACTGATGGCTTCTCTGTAAGAAAAGAATCATGGGTCTTTTCATAATAGGAAAATAAAATTGCCTTCAACTCCTCTCTGTTATTTTTTTTTACAAAATAACTTGACAATTTTAGGCTGTTTCAGTATATCCATCCTGACAGTTCCAAGTTTGAATTACACTTTTAAATTCAGTAGATTTTACAAAAATGATGTCGTGGAAGTCTTACATTTACTTTTAAACTAATAGAGTATAAAAAAGTATTGAAAATAAATACATGGAAATAATATATTTGTATTCTAATATTATTAAGATAATAATAATTCTAAAATGTCCATATGTTTCAAAGATTATTTACAGTTTTGGAAATAATCATGGTCGAGATATTTCTTGAAAATTCAAAACATGAACTTAATATATAGACAGGCATGATGAAGAGTTTAATGAACAAAATAAAAACATATATTTTTCTCTTAATTTTACAAGAAAATAACCGAACACCACAGTCTCAATGAATCCTGTAAATTTATAATGTGAATATTTAGATATAATTTTTTCTACATTTACAGATCTATATGTAGATGGTATACATGCAGTTTATGAACTTTTATTTTGGATGTGGACCTGACTGCACAAAATAGTAATACCAATGACTTCTACCAGCAAATACATTAGGCAAGTTATAAGATAAAATTATGACATGATTTGTACCTAGATTCTAGATATATTGAGTTTGGATTGGTGCTTTATTAACAATTTTTATGTGACTGGTGCACAAAAATTCAAACATTATTGTTATTAAATATTAGCCCATATTAGAGTGGATATAAATTTAAAATAACAACTAAAAATTGAAAACTATATTTGGATGCTGACCTTTTTGAGAACTTACAAGCAATCTTAAAACTAATGGGACTAGCCAACTACAAAACTAATGGGACTAGCCAACCTGCTGTTCAGCAACCTTTCTCATTGTGGTTCAATCTCATTCCAAGTTATTGAGTATTGTTGGTTTCCACATTTCACCATGTAATTTAAATTTAGTGATAGAGGAGGTTTTATATCTATTTTATGGGGCAATTTCATCAGAAGTAAATGGCTGGTTGTAATAATGAACTATAGATTTTTTTTTCGTATATTAGATTTATTTTTAATTAGAAAAGTAACTTACCATTGCCCTTACATGTAAAATCAGGTTTTAGAACTATATATGGAAAGAAGTTAATAATCTTTAATCAACAGCCAATGTTTGATATATATATTGTCAACTATGGCTTATCATTGTACACAAGGGTCAGGTGAGGTTTTACAGCTTGACTTCAGTATCTACTCAAGATGTCCTGGATGGCACAATGGTATATGAGTGTATACAGAAGTTGTTAGTGATGAGAAGCAGCTGTTTTATTAAAAATGTGTAATTTAGGATTCAAAAAGAGAATTAAAATACATTATTATTAAGTAAAAGTTGAATGTGATTTTTTTACATAATTCACCAATTTTGAATAGCTTCTCATTTTGCTTCACCCTATTATACACATATATTGATATTCTGAAAATTAAAATCACCTTTTATTCTGTGAAACTGTGATTCTTGGACCAATATATACTGGGGAAGTCTAAAACTTTAAACCTCTCTTTTTAAAGGCCAGGAGACATATTAAAAGACATATCCTACCCACAGGTGATGCTTCCTTCATCCTGTACAACATGGTACATTTTTCATCAGTTCTTTTTCAACATTCCTGACAATCTATTGGTCTTGTTTACTGAGACAACTGCTTCCAAATTGTCGTTTTCCATAGCTTTCACATCAGAAATGATGACCCTCACCCATGAATCATTTGTAAAAACATAGATGGCTCCAAAATTTGGATTTCACTTTGTACCAAATGATATCATGCACATCTGAGGATGACTATGACAAAGAACTACATGTCTTAAAAGAGCAATGGGACACTGACAACATTTGTTAGCCTGTCAGATGGTGTCACTTATCATTATTAAAAAAGGAACAAACATCAGACCTTCCGCAGGAGACATGCTATGATCTGAAACAAGTTCTAATGCTTGCCTTCTCTAGGCTGTTGGCATTTCAGAAAGTGAAGATTTAACCACATGATGATATTTTTCCTTCTAGACAAGATATATATGTAACTTTTTGAAATAAAATATTCAACTCTGTGAAATATATTAACATGACCACTTTGTAAAAGCAAGAGTCTACAGAATGTCTCTTTGAATGATAGGAGAAATATAGCATTGGGTCAAGAAGACGAAGGTTGTCTCAGTAAACAAAAACAATGGACAAATGCTTCCATTTATACACTTTTGTGTGATTCTTTTTTTTTTCCATATAGACCATGTAGTTGTTTCAATTTCATCCCAGTCTTCGAATTTCATAGCAAAAAAATCCTAAAGAAAACTAGAGCTTCATGATTGCATGATTTTAAAAAATCTAAAAATTTCAAACTCCAGCAAGAGATGTTAATAAATAATAAATTCTGTGTAAATCATTACCTTGTGACTAGCTCTATGTACCTTTAATATGTAAATATATAAAAACAAAGAATTTAGCCATCATGGTTACTTAAATCCTAGAAGTCATAATATTCATATCTATAAAATGGGTGTGAAAACTGCATTTCTCATAGAATTTTTATGATGTTTGAATGAGACAGGAATTATAATGAACAACATTAAGTAGTTAAGTAGTTGTTCAATCAATGCTTATGACACCCCTCTGTTTAATTTTATGCCTGTTTATAAAAAAAAAAAAAAAAACTAAAGGATCCAATAGTTAAGTAACTTGTACAAGGTCATGGAGACCAGAAGTGAAACCAGGCCAAAGAACCCAGACTGTGACAGTTCCAGTCACAGCCCTACAGTTTTTGATGTACCAGGGTAACTTGTCATTAACCTAAATAGTCTCAAAGTCTTTGGTTTTTTCTTTCCGAATCCATCCTCATATGACACAAAAATGACTTTTTCCCAGCCCATAAATTCTTCATAACTTTCAATTTGTTTTCACTAAGTTCAGACATTCAAATTCATTGTCGTATCTGATTACACCCTTTAGCTTTTGCCTGAAGTTCTCATTCCACTCACTTGATCTGCTTGAAACCAGAGCCTAAGTTATTGAGGAATGACAACATCTTTCCTCTCATTCCTTTCTACTTTTTGATATCCAGTGTCCATGTCCTGAAATGAACTTCCTATTCTACCACAGAAAATAATGCCTACTCCTCATGTTTCTTATCAAACTTCTTCAGTGAACAGTGAACCCTGCAGTTTTAAGACAGGTAAGCGACCTTCTTGTGTGCTGCTTACTGCTCAGATTTAACTTGATATATAGTCACATCCCCCTGAGCCCCAATTATGAGTTTACAGTTCTCTTTCCTCGAGGATTCTGATGCCCTCCAGAATGGCAATGGAGTTTGATAACATTCTTTGGTGATAGGTGCAGAACATCTGGCAATTATCTCCCACTTGCAGGCACTTATTCAATGTCTATTTGATTTCCGTATGAAAATTATCAAAGTACTATATTAGCAACCAGTTTAACAATAATAGAATAAAGATTTGTGGCGCACCTGATATCTTGTCAAGGCACTGTGACAGGTGTGAATAGGAATGATTAACATTTGGCTTTGCCCTCAATGAGAAGCAAAGTGGCACAGGTAGATTCACAGTTATTTTGATGTGTTCTACTAATACAGTATTACATCAGATCATAGACAAGTGTACAGGAAGGATCTTTACCCAGAATGAGGAAGAAAAAAGAAGCAAAGATTTTAAGACTGTTTACTCCCCAATTGCCATTTAAATTTTCATTACTAATGGGGTAAAGTGCTTTCTATTTCATAGCTGCAGTTTAAACACATCTTGATATCTTAGTCACTAAGACTGTTATTAAGGAGGTTCTATCATGGTCTGAGGAATCCAAAGACGTAAAGCAGATGGAACTAGTCCTGTTGAAGTATGGATAATTTGATAACACCAAATAAAAAAAATACATAATCATGTGGAAATTTGTCAGTTTGGAAAACTTATCAATGAAAGCTACCAAGACAAGTCAGCATGCTTAGATGAGTAAGAGAGAAAGTAAGAGAGAAAAAAAATGAAAAAGAAAGGAAAATAACTAGACTAGACTGGGCCAATGTCTGGTTTACCTCAGTTTGAAACATTTTTATGACATTTTTGAGCTCAGAGTTTGTGTCTGAGTCCTGAAAAACCACTAGAGCCAACATTTTATGATAATTTCCTGTTCTATGAATGTTCAAGATGCCTACACATTTACAGATAAACATGTTTCTGAAACATGAATTTCTTGAATGCAATCCTCTCTGGTTCATCAGGGTACTTCTCACAGTGCCGAGAACTTCATCTCACACATATTATGCTCAGCACAATTGCTGAGTGTTGAGTGGATTTAAGTTCAAATGTCAAAGTCAGAATTTTACTTCTCAAAATTCTTAGGCTGCAGCACAATGAAAGGAGATTTTATAGAATTAGAATTTAATGGGTCTCAATTACATTAGCATTTTTTTTCATAATAGCTTATATATGAGAGCCTATATATGTCCTTGTTCCCTTGCAGGCTATTTTCAAGACAACAGCCAGAGTGATCCTCCTGAAATGTAATCAGATCATGTCACCCTCTGCAATGTGCCAACAACTCTCCAATGACCTCATCTCAGAGCAAATGGGTACCCCTTGAATAACCTGTGTTCCCATTAGATGCCTTACCAAACCTGCTCACCTTGGGCCTCATCTCCTGTGTTTTTCCTGTACCTCACTCTACTGCAGGCAGCCAGGTCTCTTTCCTGAACCTCCCCACCCCTTTCCTGATTTTTTAACCCAGCAAGCATAGTCCTGCCTCAGTATTTTCACATTTTGTCTTCTCTGCCTAGAACTCATTTTCCAGATACCCCTGTGATTTAATCCTTCACTTGAGTTTTTTTTTTTCTCAAAAGTCATCTCACTTTCTCATGATCTACCTTTTTTATTTTTTCCTACTTTCCCTTCTTTCTTTCCAAGGTATTGAACTTAGAGTCTCACATATGTTGTACTAGTGAGTTAGTGACACCCCGCCTCATTGAGTGAGTTCTTTCTAATCACTCTAAGTTACAAACTCACATGCACCCTGTGTTTTGGACCACCCATTTCTGCTCTACTATGTTTTCTTAGCATTTATCAAACTCTATCATACCATTATGCATTTAGCCTTTTTAATTTGTTGATTTGCTGTTTTCCCCACTAGAATGTGAGCTCTATGAGAAGTGGGACATTTCTCTTTGGCTTATTAATACATACCCTAGAACAAATCTTGATATATCATAGCTGCTCAATATATATTGCTGAAGCATTAAATAAATCTCAATTACATATGTTTAAAATAATTAAAGTGTTAAAGATAAGAAAAAGCACTTGCCTGGTATTCCAATGATTTATAGATGCTACTCTAACTCTAACTAGCTATGTAATTATTACTAATCACTTGGTTCATTATCTTCAACAAAATCATAATCAATGAGAGTCAATGAAGAATATTAATCATTAATCTGGTCTAGCTTATGCTTTATCAGAAAGCAAACACTGCTTTGTGTAAGGATATCTTAATCATAGAATGGCACTTTATATATGCTTTAGCAATGATGAAGGGGAATAAGACAGAATGTCCAGAGAGAGCACCCCACCAGAGGCATAGGTATAGCACAGTTGGATGGTTTCCTGTGGAGACTTAAGGTGAACACACTCTGCCATAGACTTGAGTTTAAAGGTACAAGGACATTTGTCTCCTGGTCTGTGGTTTTCTTTCTTTATGATTTTTAGCTCTCATCATTAACAATAGTGAGATCAAGTAGCAACTGTACCAAAAGCATGTTGAGTACTGACCCATCTTTGCCAACCCCTTAAATAATATTAGTTGATAACATATTTTAAAATATCTGTTTCTTTTCTTCCTCTATTTTATTTTCCATTTTCAGTTATCCATTCTGCACATAACCAGAACTTTCATTTTTGCCTCAGGGAGGTGTATGGAAGTGGTGAAATTAGAAATAGCCAGTGGGAACTTGACAATTTGTATTCAAAAGGCCAGTTTTTTACAAGACATGAGGGTTGGGTTCTCTTTGTCCTCACCCACAAAAATACTCACTACATCAGCACCAAAGACAGGAAGAGCTGCACCTGGAATGCAGGGAGGTCCAGGATGAGATAGGGTTGCATGATTCCCAGAACACAGGAAAAGGTGCTGCTTCTATACTGTGACACTGGTTATAAGGTAGAATCAGGAGATAAAGATGTCTGAGAAGGCTTCTAAGAGGATGGTGCACCACAATATGTCTTAGAACCAGGAGAAAGCAAGTGGAAAGGAATGACAGATGTCTCTGGACCCCATTGGTTGAACAGATGGCTTAATGCCTAAAGGTAACTTCTCTCCATGGCTGTGGTGGAGGCACTACTACAACATCTGTCTTGATGAGCTCCATAGCTCTAACTTGGATAGGAGGCAGGGCTCTATTCTGGGTTTGCAAAGTGCTTCCACAGAAGATTGATAAAAATGTAAATTAACCATTTAAGTTAACCAAATAATAGATATTACTGACAATATCTTAGTACCACATACATTATTGGAACCTTGGCCAGGCTGTAGGGAAGGGTGAATTCCCTGAAGGACCAAGGCTAAGTGTGCCAACAGGCAAGCAGAATGAAAGTTCAAACAGAAATTAAGTTGTTTTCTGGAAAATGAAGAATGTATCTCTTGCCCATCTGAGAGTCACAATACTACATGTACACTAGTTAGCTTCCCTTGTGAAACAATCCTGTTATTTTCACCATTTTATAGTTGAGAAAATTGGTGCCTAGAGAGGTTAAGTAATTTGCCTAAAGATCTGGCTGCTTCCAAAGTTGTGTTCCTAAAACTCTGCCTCATGCAACTGCAAGTCTTCTCAGATTTATACTATTAGATGCTACATAGTTTCAAGTTATTGGTTTGCCTTCCACAGTTCCCTGGATGTCCTGAAACGGGAAACTAAGAAAACATATTTGACTAAATCAGGATGTTAGTTGTTGGATTATTTTTATATTTATCATATACTTGAATGATAACAAAAAAAAAAGAATGAGTGAATGAGTGACACTTCTGTCAAAATATAAGTTTTAGATCTTTTTTTCTTTTGAGGTAGGGCATAATTAAACAACCAAATAAATAAATAAATCCATAGAGTTAGGAGGGCACTCTGCACTCTGCTGCCTGGATTCCAGCCCCAGATTTATGGCTTAGCACCTGTGTGACTTGGACCAATCTAATTCCTGTCTCCACTTCAGTTTCTTTCATATTTAAAATGAGTATCACTATAGCACCTATTTTATGTGATTAAAATTAATTAATACAGGTCTGGTTTATAGAACACTGCTGGCATCAAGTAAATGTTTTTAAACTATTTTAGGTTTTAAAGCAGAAATGTGAATCTATTTCTTTTTCACACAAATTTTCTCATATTATGGAAATGTCAATAGACTATTCCAGTTCTTATGGAAATCTCATGTTATATTTTATTTCAAATGGGCTTCCTTAAATGGTTGAGGAAAATGAAAGTTTGCACTTATATTAATAATTCCTGACTTTACACTCAAGGAAACTTCAATTAAGTATGGTATATGTCAAGAGAAAATACTCTGTTCGGAGAACACTGGGTGAATAAATTAATTCCAGTTGATGCAAGGGGTAAATCCTATACTTGAGCCCATAAGAGTGAAAAGAAGGTTGAGCAGTGTGATCTCTGAAGCAAATCCTAAACCACAGACCTGGAACCTGGTTCAGTCAGTTAGGAATTTTGTCAATGGAGCATTTTCAAAAAGATCATGCAAGAGCAACCATGGCTTGAGGGTAGAGATTTGCAGAAGAGTGTTTTACCCTTTGGTTTGTTAACCATAGCAAACCAGGGATGATAAAAAAAACATTAGCTCAATGTTTGTTGGCCATCTGCTTTCATCCATCTTGAAAATGAACTGGATTTTTTTTGGATGACCAATCGGATCAAGGATGTGGAAACTGGTCCTCTGGAAAAGAAACCCACCCAGTGACACAGCAATCTTAAGCACAGGATTCTGCTCCCCATTTCCAAAGGATCTACAACTTTTATATATTGCATGTACTCTGTTTCACACCTAACATTTTACCAAGGAAAAATGCTAATTTTGACAAGGTTTACCCCAGGAAGAAAAACATTATGAAGAAGACGTGAGGATGATTTCTACTCTCTTGACACTTCCACACATAAATCTCATTGGCTAATGTTTATTAATGCTTACAGTGTACGAAGAGTCTGGAATATCTTCCTGTACTACTCAAGAGTTCTATGATGTAGGGTATTAAGTTGGGCAGAAAAAGAAACTGAAGCACAGTTGTTTTAAATATACTGTCTAAGATCAAACACTAGAAGAGATTTTTGAGACTAAGATTTGCCAAATACCTAAAAATATATAATCTAATTCCTGAGTTACCTATCTATGGGCTCTAGATGGCAAAAGTGATTGCTTAAATTTAAAATTAATCACACAGTGCCTAAAATTCTTCAAAAAAGGCTATGAAATACACATACATATGCAGGTAATGGTCCCTGAACTATCTCACTTTTCACAGAAATATATGACAAAAATTATCTTTCATCAGAAACTAATGCAGTTTTCCTAAGATAAATTTGTGACTGGTGTCATTAGGTGATGACCTGGTGGATGTTTTTCAGCAGCAACATTTCCCTACGTTCAAATCATCTTGCCTAAACGATGATGATCCTAGACGCCAAGGGTTAACATTTTCTTTTTTGCCAACTGACTTGATGAGAACAGGCTAGCCTGTTAACACAGCAAGGGGCAATTTCCCTTGAAAGCAAGTGATTTAATTGGATACCTAAAATCAACTTTCTATTCCATATGCATCTGTTCAATGGAGAGAAGTTTGCAAACTAAGAAGATGAGTTTCTGTTACAATTGATAAGGCTTTGAGAAGCAGCAGACTAAGCAAGGAAAAAAAGCTCACAATATGCCAGCACCACAGATTATCTGTGACTTGAGTAGATAAAAGAAAAACAACAGAGACTACATGATTTTTAAACCAAAGAAGTAAGAGCTAGCATAACTGGTTATGGCTAAGGTTATGGCTTCAATTATGGTTTGAGCAAATAGAGATTCATATGGTTTGTTCGTGCATCAATGAGCAACACAAAGGACTTTGAAAATTCAGCTCACAGACTGTGATAGACTTTCTCTCATTTAGTATTCATAGGTGAGACTCTTGTCCTCTTATTTTCTGTTTGTAACAAATGTATAAAATGGAAGCTTTCCTTCTATAGCTCTATGACTGGTGGCTGCATGCAAAGGCAGTATCCTCAGTAAGATCGGAGGATCATCTGATTATCCAGCAGCTGTGCCTCGTTCAGAATACCAGCCTGAATTAACATGCATATTATCTTTATAGAGTGAGGATGCGGTCAACCCCTTTGCCGCCTCCACCTGTCCTGAAGTTGACACCATTGAAACAAATGTTTGATATTAGAGAAGTGTTCTTCATTCTTAGCAGAATATGGAAAATTCACATATCCTTGTATATGAATACATAGACATTTCACCAGCTCCCAAATATACAATCGTGAAATGGCTGTCATAAATACAAATGCTCTTAGTTGTACACAAGAAGGGGCCAACCACATTACCAGCAGAATGTCTTCTTGCATTTTATCACAGCACTAAAATATGCAATTCCTTTCCTTGAAAAAGCACCATTATGGGCATTATAAAGAAATGAGCCACATTGAGGTCTGAGCAATTATCACCCTGGAGGGAAACACACTGATGCAATTGAGCAGGAATAGCTGTTTAGACAACCAGACTCTACTAGTTCACCATCCAAGCCAACGGGCCTAATTCATCACCTGGCCTCAATTTTAGGAAAATTCTATTTAGGTCTAGGACTAAAACAGGGGACTTAACGAGAAAGCCTATTAAGCACAATAAAAAGCTGACTATAAATAGAGGTGACTACATTAGAGTAATAATTAGATGTTCATGGGGAGATGAGGCATATGTTAGGTTATTCTATTGTTGTGTGATGCTTTTTTGTTTTTGCTGTTGTGGTCAGTAAAGCATTTCACTATTTTCGATCAAATATTTCAACATTAGATCTCCAAATGTTTCAATATTTAAGTTTAAAGATGGGGAAGCAGTGCTTAGAGGAAACTGCCATCAAATTTTAGTGTTCTTATAATGATGAAGTAATGCAATAAGACTTCCAAGTTCTTCATGCAGGACTTCTTCATATTCAAATAATTATCTCCGGCTGCACCATAACTGTAATGGTCACATCCTCTCAGTTTGGGAAAGCTCTCATTATTTTGGCTTCTACAATGAAACAATGAAATAAAACCCACCACAGGAGAAAAAGAAGAAACACAAATCAATATCTGCGATGCTGCTACACTTTCCAGGCCTTTAGAAATATAAGAAGAAAGCTATTCACCATTTCCTAAAAGCAGTCTCTTTATAAAACAAAGTACAATATCTGGCAGATGTTTGTCTCACAGGAATGCCCTGAACCATCAACTATATTTAACAAAACAAGAGTGAGAGTTTGCTAAATTGGGAAAATCACTTCAATTGAGAATAGAACACTTAATAAAATAACCATTGCACATGACAATAAGTACAGGGAAGATGATATAGAAAGGAAAGACAATTTCAGAGTCACACAGTGAATTATCAACATGTACTAGGATGAAAATACGGATGTTTTTACACTTTCAAGTAGCATCCACAAGCCATCATGCAAATTTTATAATGAAAGCTATTAGAGAGTAGAGAAAGTTTGCTTCTGATCTTCAAGGTAAATAGCAATGATTTGCACTCTCTCTCTCTCTCTCTCTCTCTCTCTCTCTCTCTCTCTCTCTCTCTCTCTCTCTCTCTCTCTCTCTCTCTCTCTCTCTCTCTCTCTCCCTCCCTCCCTCCCTCTTTCCTTCTCTCTCTCCCTCCCTCCTCACCCTGACATAGAGTACTATTGAATTAGGGATGAGTTAAGAAAACCTCAGGGATTCCTCCAAAAATATAACTCAGTTCCTGTCTTATTTTTTAATCACTTCATTTGGAGAAAAATAGTATCATTTCTATTTGGAAAAAAACACGACTTCTTGCAAAAATAATAGGTACAGAAAATTATCAGAATTAGAAGGTGAGGTTAGCAAATTTGTTGTATATGAAAGCAAAAGATATTCACTATCATCAACATGTGACATTTTGATAAAAGATGTATTTCCATAGCATTCTTTATCAAATGCCAAAAATAAATTTTGTGAAATGTGCAAGCTTTCCATACTAAAATTCATAAACAGAGAGAAATGTTCAATCTAAATAAATATATGGAAAGACAATATTCATGAACTACAAAACTGTATTGTCTAAATATGAACTATTTACAAATCTAACTGTAATTCATCATAAAATCAATAAATAAAGATTGTTTTCCTTTTTTATTCTAGAGAATCTGAGAAATACAAAAATGCAAGAAAAGCAGATAGCTTTGCTTTCATAAATTTTATTCAGCTAACATAAAATACTGTGTCAAGCATTGTTCTAAGTGCTTTAGAAATATGAATTCATCTAATCCTTATAACAAATTTATGGATTAGATATTTCTGCTATCCTTAATAAGAGATAAAGATATAGAAATATGAAGAAGTTAAATAACATATCTAAAGTCCCACTGAGGACCAAGCTGGACCCATTCTGCATTATTACTTTGAATCTGTCTCCTGGACATTATTTTATAGTTTTATCTTTGTCTAACCTGCTTACTTCATTACTGTGTTTTTAACTTTAATCATTGTATTTTAATTTGACTTTATTTTATTCTTTTTCAGCTTTGCTATTCTTCAGTCCCTCATCTTGATATATATATATATATATATATATATATATATATATATATATATATATATATATATATATATCAAGAAAGCACTGGTTTGTAAGCTAGGGTCTTCCCTAGAGTCTGATCATATTGGCACTCTGATCTCAAACCCTCTGTCTAATGCTAAGAAATACATGTCTATTGTTGTAGCCACTGAGATATGGCATTTTGTGATAGCAGTCTTAGTTTACTAAGACAGGGCTATTTGTTTTCTTTTACCACAGGATTACTTATCTATTCTATGTTGGCCCAGAAGCCCCCCTTTTCCTCAATTATGAGACATTACTTTCTGTGATCTAAGGGGTCAGAATGGGGCCTACATTGATCAACAGAGAACTGGATTAGGAAAGGAGTTGGATTAGGAAAGATGCATAGGTCTATTCAAAAAAAATAAAATAAAATAAATAAGTCTTTACCAAAAATCAGATACAGTTGAAATCTATAGCATCTCTGGAAAATTGGATGATTATGACTACTGGAGGTTAAAAAAAAAGCTTTTCAAATCTAAAGTTATAGCATTAATATTAATACTACTTCTTTAATTTAAGAATGTTTGGATCTGCAAATATCCTAAGTGTTCTACAATAAAAAACAGATTAAAAGATAAAGTACTCACAAAGCTTACAGAAACTCACAGGCACTGAAATCCCTAGAGAAATGTGTGTAAGTGTAAATGCCAACTTCAATATTAGAACAGTTTTGCAAAACAGCAATGTTATAGTTCTTCTTTCTTTTAAATCGAATACATGAGCCAGCTCATAGAAAAAGCCTCAGCTACACAGGATCCCAAAGGAAGGGAAAGTCAGTCTGGAATCAACATGAAAGGGATCCAAATACAAAGATGATCATGTCCCTCTAAGTGGCACAAATAATAAAAAGGTTTGCATTCAGGCCTCTAGATTCATAGTATTATTAACCTATTTTTTTCCTTATTCTTTCTTTCATTTTGGCCTTCAGGAGAGCAGCATTGGTGAATCTCCCAAAATTGAAGAGACATTTCTCTCAAAGAGCAAAACACACAAGAATATAAATGTGTTATTTCAGCAGCTTCACCTGTGAAATAGGTTATAAATAATCTATTCCTATTTCTTACAGGGTCACTGGGAGAACTCAAAAAAATTTGTAAAGTACTTCTTACAAAAAGACCCTTGTGTGTAAGTGCTAAATTCATCATAAGTAATAACACAATAAATAAAGTTGAACCACCTCCTCTCATACCTCCTAAAGTCTTATCTGGCAGGTTTATTAGTATTACTGAAAACAGTCCTGATTTGTTCAAAGAAGACACTGCACCTTCTGGCAGGACACAAAGTAAAGAGAAGGGTCCTGTTTCAGTCAGACTTTTTACCATTGTGACAAAAAGACTTGGTAAGAACAATTAGAGGAGGAAAAGCTTATTTAGGGGTCCAGTTTTAGAAGATCTCCATCCATCGATGGCTGAAGCCATTGTTCTGGGCTGTAGATGAGGCAGTACTTCATGGCAGAAGGGTATGGCAGAGGAAAGCAGCTCAGGAAATGGCTCCAGAAGCAGAGAGGGAACTCCCTTCAATAAGGACAAAATACATGCTTCAAAGGCACATCCCCAATGAACTACTTCCTCCAGCCACAGCCAAATTGACTACAGTTCCCACCCAGTTAATCTATTCAATTAATTAATGTACTGATTATGTAAAGTCTGTCACAACCCAGTCATTTCACCTCCAAACTTTCTAACTTTAACACATAGCTTTTGCGGAACACCTTATATCTAAGCTATAACAGGTGCTTTGCTTTTCCAAAGACTTTAACACAACATTTTGCCAATTAAGAAGATGCAGGGACACATCTAACTCAAAAATAATAAAATAAAACTAGAAGATGAATAAAAGAGAGAAAGAGAAGAAGAAACAACTATTAGAGGTTCTAAACAACATGGCCAGAAAATAGATCCAGTCTTTCGAGAAGATTATGCCTCTGGAAGTAGAGGTGACGCATTATCTACTGTTGATTATTCAGCAGAAATGTTATAGGCTTTAACAATCTGAAAGAAGAAATGCTCAACAATGTAAAAACAGAGCAAACAGTGCAAACGAAATGCTTGTTTTAAAGAAAGTGTGCTTGTTTCAAATTTTTACATTATATAAACTTTATATATGAAAATAAAAGATTTCAACAGGAGGATATAAAACTCCACTGATGTAGTACCTAAAGACATCTTAGTTTGACTGTTCTTTGAGAATCTATCAATATACCCAATCATACACAGTCTACCCCTAGAAGACTGCCAACTGACCAAGCTCATACTCACATAAAAGAAATTAAAAACAAAAACAAACTAACTTCACAATACAGCCACTGACTTAATCTTTTGCTTAGGAAAAATATAAATCCAAGGTTATTCCAAAGCTTTTCTCAGTAAAAAAATCTGCATCTACTGGAACTGAGAATACCCATTCTCTCTTGTCACACTTGACCTATTCTTTGATGCCTTCAATTACTTTAGTTGTATTTTCCAAGTGTGCCAACATTTTAGAGTAAACAGAAGGCACAAAATATAACTGATGTTTCCCCATCTGTTTTCTTAATAAATGGCCTTTGCTAGAATAACCAGTGTACAAACAGCAAAGGAAAACTACTCATCACAGCATATACTCCCTGCCACTAGAGCAGACAGCTTTGCTTTGATCAGTATTTTCTAGATGGTGTAACATAATTATTCTTTTCTCAGAGGTATCTGGGCATCTGGACCAGAAATTCTTCAACAAAAATGAGAAAAAGTTATCTACAAACTTGTAAATGCTTCTATTTTATAGTTATGTTATAAAAATTTGAAATTATCAATAAATAAAGGAATGTTGTTCATAATTAATTTTATTTTAAATGTATTGCTATGTCTGTTAACCATAGCCCATGCTTCAGGTTGTTGTAAAGTTTTTAAATTACAAGTTACCAAATGAATTAATTTACTTTCTGTTTTTTAAGTCAAATTTAAGTACAACAATTCTAAAATACTTAGATTCGTAAAGGTCTCTTAGAAAAAGAATAAAATTAAAAGTAGGTTATTCTAGAAAATGGAGACTCATAATCAAAAAGAATAGTCAAGTAGAATAGGTTAATATTCTAGTAGAATAGGTTAATATAAAACTTTAATATTAATAAAGACTTTATATCATAAATGACTAGAAAATAAAAATATGCATAGCTATGACAAATATTGGAGATATGAAAAAATTGTGAAGCTGCTTGATAACTGTCTTAAAAATTCTTAAACCTTATGAGAATTAAGAATTAAATTTATCATAATATAAAATAATTCAAGTTCAATATCTTATTATTACCTCTCTAGATTTTTTTTTTTTGTGTGTGTGTGTGTGTATGTGTGAACAGACAATCCAACTTTTGGGGTGATCTATATGGAATTCTAATAAATAAGTGTAAAGTGAAAGAAATAACAATTAGAAAGTTGTAACTATGAGACATACATCTTAACTCAGAGGGTAAGTCTGCACTTTTAACTTACCTTTGAGACTATTGTTGTACTTGACTATAGTATTTCACTGAGCATAATAGGAGGAATAGCTTATTCTCCCAAGTCAGCCTTTATTCCTGTTCAAGGAATGGCCACATACTAAATTACTATTCCCAGTGGTCATAAACACTAAGAAGGAATGACTTAAATATCCAGAAGAGTTACAAAGTTTGTAGAATTTCAGAAGAGTAGGAGAAGCATAACACTTACATTAATGCCAATAATCCACATATTAGGAAAGCAGTGTTTATAAAATGTGAAAAGACTAATATTGCTTAAGTCCATTGGAGGAAACTGAAATTAAATACCCATACACCCATCTTCTAATTGTATTTTTTTGCACGAATAAAAGAGAAGCATCTACAAGACTGTTTGATATGCTTGTCATAGATCAGAATCATGATGAGTTTTTTTTTCCAATGCTGCATAAGTAGACTCTTTGTGGGGAGCTACAGATGTCTTAGTACTCCTAGACACAATGCAAGAATGGAAAACATAATTATTAGAGGATTTTATTGTCTTAGGTTATCTGATGTTATGTCTAAAAAAGACACAAAAGCAGCCTTCTCTAAGCAATATATGTTAAAATAACTTGTCTCATGTACTTTAGCGTAGTCATTCTAATAACATCTGTAAGTCAATGACTATGCTTTGGTACAACTGTGATATATTACCAGCTTCATTTGTGGAACTAAAAGTTATTAGAGACCTTAGTTAATTAGTTCAAATGAAAAAAAATCAGAAGTTTCCCATCCAAAAATAAATTCTAATGTATGCATACATGTTAAAATATATGTGAATGCTTTCAAATATGCATATTTTATCAGTATATATACTTATGAATATGTAGGTATGTTTATTTGCATATACACAGGAACATGCCCACATGTTCAGATTTCTTATTCCTCCAAAAGTCTCTTATTCTTGATTCAGAGTTTGAAATATAAATTAAAAAACATACTCCAAAATTTCACCTAAAGTGGTGTTTTCATACTCAAATGTTTTCATACTCAATATGTACCCTCTATATAACAGTTCACTTAAAATATTACCTCTATGTATTTTTTCTAGGTAAGTCTATGCATGGGTAATAACGACTCTAATTTTATATATTTACCAAGTTCATTTCATTCTCTTTCTCATTTACTGATAGGTGGTAACTATCCCAAGTGGATGTCCCAAAAAGACACAACAATGGAATATTCACTGGAAACAAATGTTCTAATTAATTCTTAAGAAGGAAAATATCTAAATGGGATGTACACAAAGACAACAATGTTGAGTTCAATTCTTCCAAAGCAAGTTGCCAAAAGAAAGAACCTAAGAAAATGAAGTTTATCTTACATCTCTTACAGGATCCTCAAACTGACATAAAAGATTTTAAGGCACTTTATCAGTTACTATTGATGCGCTAAGTCAAGTTAAATTGCAGAAAGATACTTGTTGAAATTCTTGTATACGCCTTAACATAATAAAAAGGTCCAGGAAAGATGGGGAGAGAATATGCAATGGGTACAGAGACTAAATGCACTTACTCTGGGACTTTGCTTTAGAAATTCTCTGCCCACCTTCCAACTCATCTGCAACATTAATTAGTTTTCTCATTTCTGGCTTTTGCCCATTAGCACACATCATGTGCTTATTTATCCCCTAAGGAACAAAAACAAGCCAGGAAAAAAAAATGTCCTCACCACTGTCCCTATTTCCTCCTCCAACTATGACATCATTAGTCCCTTTCTCTTTGGAGGAAAAATTTCTGAAACTGTCCTATAGACTCATTCTAGTTCCTTTCTTCCTATTTTCTGAATTTTCACTTGCATTATGGAACAAGAAAGGCCCTTGTCATTGTCCCATTCAAGGCCACAAGGTCAAATGAGCTTGTGGTCTCTTTTCTTTACCTGTACACACATTTCCCCATGGTGTGCACTTGTCTCATTCCCTGTCCTCTTTCAGGTCTTCACAAATATCCCCTTCTCATTCTGGCATTTCCATACTATTCTTTAAAATTGTATCCATTCTCAGCAATGCTCTCAACCCTGCACTCTGTTTTACCATCTGTCACACTTCCTCTCATTACTTATCTATTTATGTGTTTATTTTCCATGTCAGTTATTGGGCTAATGATTTGCTCATTTTTAGTTAATTTACTGTCTGCTTTCCACAAACTATAGTGTAATTTTCATAAAGACAATATTGAAAACTTACCCCATCCTGAGCATTACAGAAGCCTTATCATTGTTCCTTTCAAAATGGAAAGTCATTAAATTTAACAAAAGAAGGATATTAAACAAAAACACCAGTGACTTACACCATTAGAGTATGTTTGTCTATTCCTTAAGAGAAAAGGAGCTCCTTCACTATTGGGGAGAAGAATTTCTGTATTGAAAATGTTTTTGTACTATTTCATAAGGGTAGACTATCTTGATTTGATTAAAAAATATTGCTAATATTTGACTTCAGCAGGATGGCCTACAGCATTTTTGTCTACACCTGTATTGGCTTCCTAATATGGGATTGAATCTTCTAATAAGCAGTTGCCTTTGCTTGTTCCTGTAAGATTTTCTAAAAGGTTTGTTACCCATCACCAGCTACTTATTCATTTAATTCTTAATGGAATAGGTATAAACTAGTTATTTTAAAGAAAAAACATAATATTAAATGAGAAAAATGTAGTTTTCATTTTTAGAGTTATCAGAGTGAAAATAAAAATTGGACACTAAGTCCTCACTAAGAGGCTAGAAAAAATGGTATCTCATGATTCATATTCATATTTTTTACAGCAAAGAATATTGTGATACAAAATAATTTTGAAAAAATAATGTAACCTCAACTGACCTCTTCACCTAGAATTTATATTCTCCTCAAATCTGAAAATCTCAATATGAATTCTTCCTCATGTGTACCCTAATAGAAGAGGTAAGGCTTCCACCATAGTTCAGATGGCTACAGCCTGTACATGGTGAAACTCAAAACACAAAATCCTGAGATCCACTTTCTAGCACCATACCTAGACCATTACAATCAACAGTCTTTTATGGGATCTTATGCCAATTAACAACCACTATTTTTGGTCAATTTTTTACCTTCATTATGTACCCTATGTTTCAAAGCTTCTTCTCCCCCCCCCCCCAGGAATAGTTTCTGGTCTTAAGACTCTGCTGGAGCCAGGCATGGTGGTTCAAGCCTATTATGCCAGTGACTCAGGAGGCTGAGACAGGAGGATCCAGAGTTTAAAGCCCACTTAAGCAAATGCAAAGTGCTAAGCTACTCAGTGAGACCCTGTCTCTAAATAAAATACAAAATAGGACTGGCAATGTGGCTCAATTGTTGAGGGCCCCTGAAGTTCAATCCTCAGTATCAGAAGGAAAAAAAAAGACTAAAATAACTATTGGATTCATATCCAGGTACATTATTTTTTAAGAAAATATGTGTTATTTTTTTCTTCCTAAAAAGAAAGATTGTTTTACATAGGATCACCAGATTTTGAAAATAAATGTGAATAGTTTGGCCTGAAGTTTACCTTGAAAAATCAATTTTTTTCAATCATATGTTTTATATCCATATTTTTATTGGTGAATTATAATTATAAATAATACTGGAATTCATTGTTACTTATGCACATGATCAAATAATATAAATTGGTCAATCATACAAGTTTTAACGGAGCACCTACTATACTCAAGGAATTATTATAGGACAATTCAAATAAAACCAAAGCTTCTCACCCTTATGTGGCTTACATTATAGTAGGAGAGATGGACAATCAACAAATACACATATTAGTATAGGTCATTTTTATATAAATTATAGCAAATTTATTAGAGGGAATTGATTAATATATATGAAGTGGCTTAAATATGCCTATATTCTTTATTTATGCAATTAAAATTTCATGAATTTATTCAAATGAAAAAATTAAGAATGTTCACAAAGATATTATACATGTTTATTCATTACAACTATTTATATGAATAGAATTTTAAAAATAACTTAATCAAAAGGAATAGTAACTTGAATGAGACCACATATAAAATGCTAGAGTAGGAATACACTAAAACTCATACCTCAGGTCATGGAAAGATGATTGCTCATGACAAAATGCTAAATAAGGGTAACATATACTATATTTTGGTATTCTTTCATCTTTCCTACATATCATTTCTTCTGTATTTCTCCTCATTTTGTCATATTCTATAATTTGTTAATTTATCTCTCATCTGTTGATTTAGGTTGTATAGAGGGTGTAGGCACACAAAAGAATACCTTGTCCCTGAATAATTTTACTGATTTTTAAAAAAATCTCTACTGTATTGAGAATGCAACTTGAGGATTCAAGACTTGCCTCCTTTCTATACATGCCCATAATACTCCATCATAGCAAGATTTACAGGATATGTGTCTCACGACTTTACTTATTTACCTCCTCTCTAGTAAGTAGAGACTTGAATCATAGCACAAATTAAATAAATGTAGGCTAATATATAAGTTGGAACAATATAAGTTTTAAAAAATTGGAAATAGATTCTAGTAAAGGATCAGTTGGCATAGAGCCATCATCAGTAGTTATGTTTGATCTACTTGTCCCTTGTAAAAAAAAAAAAAAAAGCGGGGGTGGTGGTGATTCAGACTAGATGACTTTTTACAGATATTAATACTTCAATCATTTGGCTGAATAATAAAATGGATCAAAAATTATGTCAAAACAAGTCAACTCCCTAACAAGCAATCAGTAACCCTACTGAAAAAAAAACATCCAATGTGATTTCTTTTGTATCACTATTTACCATTTGTATTACTATTTACTGTTTGTTTGAATTTACCCTTATTTCATGAGTTTACTTCATTGACTGACTGCTGCACCTCTGGACATCACATGGAAATGAATGTGTATGAAAAAGGTATTCTATTAAGATCAAGAAACATTTCTCATTCTCTATTTGCAAAATGGGATGTTAAAAAGTGTTATTTATTTGAGCATAAATTCATGATAGAATTCATTTGCTTCGTCATCTTTATTAGTCATGTGAGAATGAATCCAAACTAAATGAAAATACAGCCAGGGTTTTAATTTAGAGATTATTTTTATTTTTCATTTAAAAAATTCTCCACGCACAGGAAAACAAGTTCCATGTTCTATGCCATTTATCTTTTAAGCCCTAATTATATTTAAATTACTCTTCAACTTGTACTACATTAACATAATTGTGTGTCAACTAGCAAGATGTACTTATTGAATGAGATATTTATAGAACATTCTGCAAGTCAATAAAGCCTTTCCATTTTTTACATACAGTTTACCATATTATTATGATTATTTTTTTTTTTTACTAAAACGGCATCTTGGTTTTTACTTTACTAGAAGAGTTCCTTTTTTATTTTTTGTTTCTCTGAAAATGCAGTTTTCAGAAGTTTCAATCATTCAAAGATCAGAAATGGTGTTCCTGCTATTATGTGGAGCTCAGCTGGTTTAGTTTTATGTATATCTTAGAAACTATTGGCAAGAAGAACATCTTAGTGCAAATTTTAGCTTTATACAAAGTGTCTGGCAGCAGAGCTGTGCCAAGATACAACATTGCTTTGCAAAGCATGACACAATGAAGGACTAAATCTAGGAGAATCCATTATTAATATAAATTGGAATTGTGAGACAAGAAAGCGATCTGACTACCTGTACTTTCACAGTAGCATATGTCTAAAATACTTTTTTAAATGAATATTTTTTTGTAAACTCAAAATTTATAATTTGTGTCAACATTAACTCTCTAATAAAATAGAAATGCAATCATGTTTCATCTTATAGACAGCTTTCAGTCTAACTTATAGATCGTAATAAAAATGGCCTGAAAGAATATTCTTCTCTACCATTAATTTATAAAAAATGACCATTACATTAAAATGTAAAGATGTTTTGACCATAGAGTTGTGCTTTAAATTTTAATTTTGTCATCAAAACTACATGTATGTTTTAAAATTTATTTATCTCTGGTAAATATTTAATCATTTAAAGCTTTATGTAATATAAATATTAATATAATACATGTAATATACAAAATGTATAATATATAATATAATAATAATATAATGCATGTAATGTAAATATTAAGAACAATATTCATATTTACCTACCTTACTTTTCCCTATCTTCCAATGTATTTCCACAAACCATCATTTGCAAGGATTCAGTTGGTTTCTCTAAAATTTTACTTCATAATTATAAAGAAGGTTTGCACTAGAATTGCTCAATATTAATTTTAGACAGTCTATTTACTTCCTATTTTTCCTCCCTTCTACCAATTATTTCAATTTTTTATATTAATACCTAATTTCTAAATTCTATATTTGTAAGTTAAGAATGCTAGCTATTAGGCAAAATACGTTACTTATGATAGTTAGGTCTTATAAAGTGGCTCCCAACAGTGAATTAACAAATGATGATCAATTGCTTCCAGGTGCAATCTAGGGTCAGCTTCCTACAAGCCTCAGGCAAAACAGAGTTGTGGTCTGATCAATACATAGCTTCATTTTATGCAGGCTTCTGTTCAAAGATACATTATTTATCAAATGTTGAATTGTTACCACATCAGTCTTGGCCACCATCACAACTTATGGCTAAATAAAGAAATTTCTTTAACCCCCACTTTTTCTCCATAAAACATATCACAATCTTTTTCCACTAAGAAACACTGGAGAACATCTGAGCAGTACATTTATAGGTCATGTAAAACAATTAAATTATGAACAAAGTATATGTATTTTCACAAAAATGTGAAAAACATGACACTATATAGCAAAAAGGATACTCAGAGTATGAATATAGGAACAGGATGCAGAATATTGTGCTTAAGCTGAAGGTGTGCATGTTGAGTGGCTCACATTTTTTTGTTGTTGTTCCTTTTCATCTCTGTGTGAATGACTGCAAAAGTGCCATGTGTATTGATTATGAAGTTACAATTAAATTTAACTGAGTAGACAAATTCACAAATATGTATTTTTTATTGGTTTTATTTTTTAAATACATGACAGTGGAATGCATCACAATTCTTATTACACATATAGAACAATTCTTCATACCTCTGTTTGTATATAAAGTATGTTCACACCAATTCATGTCTTCATACATGTACTTTGGATAGTGATGTCTATCACATTCCAACATCCTTGCTAATTCCCTGCCCCATGCCTTTCCCTCCCACTCCTCTTCCTTATCTAGAATTCATCTATTCCTCCTGTGCTCCCCCTCCCCACCCCAATATGAGTCAGCCTCCTTATATCAGAGAAAACATTAGGCATTTGTTTTGGGGGGATTGGCTAACTTCTCTTCGAATTATCTTCTCCAATGCCATCCATTTACCTGCAAATGCCATGATTTTATTCTTTTATTGCTGAGTAAAATTCCATTATGTATATATGCCACATTTTTTATGCACTCATCCACTGAAGGGCATCTAGGTTGGCTCCACAGTTTAGCTATTGGGAATTATGCTGTTATAAACAGCAATGTGGCAGTGTCCCTGTAGTATGCTGTTTTGAAGTTCTTTGGTATAGTCCAAGGACTGGAGTGAGATGGTATCCTAGAGTAGTTTTGATTTGCATTTCTCTAATTGCTAGAGATGATGAACATTTTTTTATTTATTTATTGATTGATTGATTGAAAATCCTCTTCTGAGAAGTGTCTGTTCATGTCCTTGGCACATTTATTGATTGAATTATTTGTTTTTTTGGTGCTTAGCTTATCCAAAGTACATGTATGAAGACATGAATTGGTGTCAACATACTTTATATACCACCAGCGATATGAAACGTTGTGCTGTATATGTCTAATAAGAATTGTAATGCATTCCACTGTCATTTATTTTTTTAAAATCAATAAATATATATATATATATAATAAATAGTAGCCATATTGCCTTCTCTAAGGCAATATTCATTTGCACCTTAAATATGCTAATTAATAAAATGTGAAAAAGACAAAAAATAATAAAAAATGATGGTGATTTGACAGTAGTTAATATAACTTCTTGTTGGGCAACATTTCCCCTAGGAGTTAATAGCATTCTCTCTCTGATTCATTCAATCTGTAATTATTTTTATCCTCAAACATCTCTCTGAACATTTATACCCACACTCATCTTTATATCTAAGCTGAATATAACAGGTGATATATTTAATCCTATGAGAATATTTCTTACTTCCTCACTCTCATATCTTGTTGTGTGATTCCATTCAGGAAGTCTTCCCATGGCTAAGAAATAATGCTTTTCGGGTAAAAAATCAACACCTTAAATTTGTGAGAAAGTCTTTTATTATAATCTCATTAATGACAGTTAAGTTGGGCATAAAGTTCTGGACTGAAGATAATTTATCTTTCAAGTTAAAAAAATATTTTGTTGACTTCTAGAATTCAGTTGAAAAGCTTAATGCTATTCTCATTATAATAACACCTGTTTTATTGTTGTTTTTCCTTGTATATATGTCACATTTTTTTTAACCATTCACCCACTGAAGGGCATCTTGGTTGGCTCCACAGTTTACCTATTGTGCTGTTATAAACAGCAATGTAGGTAATTTTTAATATTCAGTAGCTCTGAAGTTTAAGAATCATGTGTAAATGTTTTCATATTTTAAAATGTAGTATGTGACAGAACTAATCATATTGGAGAATCTTATTTTTATAACACTGAATACTATTTGGGATTCTTTTATGCATTATTTACATGAAAATTGCTTCTGTTTTCTTCTTTTCAAATTTCATAAATACCTATGTCAGATTTTTTAGTCTCCTGATCAACATTTAAGTATGGTCACTTGCTTTATAATGCTCAGTAATACATTTTAAAAATCAACCAAAATAAAAGCTCTTAGAAAATGCAAACAAAACAGATAAAAAAATTAGATAAAATTTTAAAAATAAATTAGATAATCTGTCTTTATGTTACATTATTATTGTTTAATAACATTATTCTCTTGTGTCATGCTCTTCTATCATGAAAATATTTCCTTATATCTCTTTCTTCAGTTCTAACTTCTTTCTCTTACGTGGGAATTTGCTTTTCAACTGTTGGTTAGTAGGTTTGGTAATTAATGTGAGGAAAATTTTAATTTGTGGACCAATGCATCTCATTATATGATAAAGAATAAATTTGACAGCAATTATTGACGAATTTCAAAGTGATATTCAACTAGGTCTTTTAAAATATATATTTGAGTTCTGGACTTTAATAATGCATTAAGAGAAATTTTCTGAATTAGAATTGTGGAAATCTAAAACAATGGCTGAAAATACACAAAGAGCTTGTTCTGGGTGCCAATCATTTAATTGATATTGAACAGGTTTGCACAGGGCCTACTGGGATGCTCTTCTCTCAGTTGCAGGAGGACCAACTACTAGGTGCAAATACTAAAAAGCAAATTTTCTGATGCTCTGTTAACTAATACCATTGAGATATGACTCAATACTGTTCAAATGATGTCACCATATTGATTATTATTACATGACCATTATTTACCAAGTCACATAATATTTATATAATCATATGTATAATTATGTATTTATAATATCAATTAATAATTATATAATATGCCGATTAATGTCTATTATTATATGACTATTATTTATAAATATACAATATGTGCATATTATTTACATTATGATTATTATTTATCAAAACTAGCATTACTGTGTCTTAAAGGCATTCCCACCCCCCATCATTTGAAGGTTTCAGTGAAAGCATTATAAATAATTTAAAAGAAAATGCCATATTTCTTTCTAAATGTTAAAGAGCATTAACATGAAATTATGCTTAAAGTAAAACCATAAATAACAACAAAGTGATCTGAATTAATGTTTAAGGCAAATCATTGAAAATTTCACCAGAGAATATCATTAGCTTTAAAAAGTCATTTTATTTTACATTTACTTCTTAAAAGTAATATTTTCTCATGTATATTTTTCAAAGTTTATTAAAACCCAATGGTCATATTCTATTCTTATTCAATAAACAGAAATCACACAAAACAGGATCAAACTAACACAAGATATTTCAATAAAAGAAAGTCCATTACTGCAAGTAGTTTTATACATTATTAACACTGTTTTTCAAGAATACCAGTCATCTAAAGGCAAGTAAATATATCAAATTGATATTTGGAAATGGTGAAACATTTATGATCTTGGCACTAATTGTTTGTCTATATTTTCCATTCATATATTTTGTCAATATAAAGACAAATATCTAATAATTAATCATAGTTTTAAATATTAATAGCTATCCATTCTGGTTGGAAATGTCAGATTATGTGTCTAAATACCAATTTTAAACTTTTTGCTGTTGAATTATCTGGCTGCCACAAGGTTCTTGAACATCACAAACACCCTGAAGAAGCCTGCAGTCACAAGAACAGGTAGCACAGACCTAGATATTTCCAAGGTCTAACAGGTCATCCTACCAAAACTTAATCGAATTAATTTAAAATAAATGGTTATCCTCTCTACTGCTGAACTCAATATTGTGACATTACCTACCCAAATATCAAGTGCTCTGAAATGTCAACTATTACTATTATTCCAGAATAGAATTATTTAGCGTTAGAAAAACAGCAATTTGTTAGTTGATATTTTAATGACATGAAAGATCAAATCTATAATACTTTTTGCATACCTACTATGTTTAAAGCTCCTTTAAAATATATCATCCAGAAGGGAAGAATTTATCCTGGAAGAACTCAGGTCATTTTATTTGCAGAACTTTAGCAATCTTATGAGAGTGGCTGGTTCTGTATAATAGCCAAGGAAAATTTAATAAATATTGTTCAACCTACAACCTACAACATTCCTTTGTTCTGGTCATATTTACCAAAGTGTCACCCTATAATCATATTCTAAATTGTTTTCCCCATGTACTGAAGGGAGATATAAATGTAAATTCTAATTTTTTTAGGAAAGCACAAAAATATAGTGGAAATAAAGATATATATATATATGTAATATATAAATATATATATATATATATAATTAAATTTTGTGTAGGATAAAAATAATGATAGAATAATATAAAGTTTTACATATAAATATGATCCATTTGGGTGATATGGTTTTGAAAGGAGTTTTCTCCCAAAGCTCATGTGTAAGACAATGCAAGAATGTTCAGAGGTGAAATAATTCAATTATGAGTGCTATAACCTCATTTAATCAATATGTTAATCCTCCTGAATGAATTAATTTCATGTAGGAAGGTAGGGTGTGAATGGAGGGAGTAGATCACTGGTGTGGGGTATTTTGGGGGTTTATATTATGTTCCTGGTGAACAGACCTCTTTTTCTGCTTCTTATCTGCCATGTCCTAAGCTGTATCCCTCCACCATGGTTTTCTCCTGTGATTTTCTGCCTCACCTCAGGCACAGAGCCAAAATGCACTTTTCCTCCTTTAAGTTGTAATTATCAGGTCTTTGATCTCAGTGAAAAAAAAACTTACTAAAACATTGAGATTGTTCAAAATAATTATCAATTAACTGGAATTGTATCAATTTGTATATGAAACATTTCATATACATAATAAAATATACACATCAATCATTCATGGGAAATTTTGTTTATATCACCCCATATCCTCAAGTAAACATAGAAATAAATATAAAAGAAATTATAACTTTTTTGCCACACTAAATTATTGTTTAGGCCTGATAGAAGTAAGTGGGCATCATATGGAAATCTAAATTTCTACTGAAGAATGTTAGGTAAATGTATTTACTAATACAACTCAATATGCTAAAAATAATACCACTGCCAGATACTGTACTATTACTGAGAAACGCTGACTGCTTAATACAAGTCAAGACTGTAGTAAATTTTGGACTCATACAACTATATTATAAAGTATTTACTATGAATATTCATTTTGTATAGCCTGCAAACTGAGCTGACATGCTAAGTAAGTTAACCTAACTCCAAGATTATAACAATCTGAAATAGACAGAATTTGAATATAGTCTACTGCTATTTACACCTTGAGTTCCTGTCCCCACATCGTACTCCAGAGTTAAGACAAGAACTGCCATTAAGGCAAAACTATCACAAAGAATTTTTCAATATTTTAACTATAATTTAAGTAAATTATCCAAAAGAAAGCTGACAGGCAAATGTAATATGACCAGTGGGAATCACTGTGTGGTAAACAACAGTATAGAACTCTAATGGACAATACAAATCATTATGTTATTTTGTATAATTAATATTTAATTATTTACATCTCAAATCAGTCAACTAATCTGTGAACTATCTGTACTACATTATGTTGGTTATACTATTTTCAGTGCAGCAAATATTTATTGACTTTACTGATATCACAAGAATTTGGGGTTTCTTTGGTTTAGTGTAAAATAGATATGCTTTCAAAACAGAAAGATGGCAAATTATGTAGTTCGGAGAATAATTGTTCTTTTTTTTAATTCATTCACTCATATGTTCTTCAAACATTTGTTAAATACAGTTATGTGCCAAACATTGTACAAGGCAAGTAAATAAGATTTAAATTAAAAGGAAACTTCCCAAGAAATACAACTGAGAAAATAAACAGAACAATGTAATAAATGCTACAGTAAAACAACAAAAATCCTATGGCAATATAGAGAAACTGAGTATATACAGTGAAACTATTTAGAATCATAGAACTAATTTATCCCCCCCCCAACAGTTTCATTTTCTAAGGGATAAACAGTATTTAGACAGCATAAACTTCAGAAGAGATAGAGATAGTATCTCCTTAATTGTGTTTTATAGAATCATAATAAAATTATTTATTATTTTGAAGCAATATTTGTCTTCCCAGCCATTCAGAGAATATTTGCTGGGCTCTGTTATGGGTCATGTTACATGTATAATCAATATATTTAGCTTAGTTGCAAATATGTTCCCTGATCATGTGTATTTGACAAATTCACTAACAAATAGTCCAAATTTCACTATTTTTTTTAAATGGAGATCATGAATGTTAGATGTCAATTCCATATTTTGAGCCAGAAGCAATATTACCACCATATCATCTAGAGATTCAAAATACAATTTTTGAGGCCTGAAGGCAAACTGGCCAATTAATTGCTAGTCACACTGCAAAGCTCATTTTGATAGATCATTTTTATTTCCCATCAGGTCAACCATGCCATTTAAATTCATGTTAAAAGGGTGTGACAGAAAAGAACTGAATAAAAAAGTCATGAAAATAAGAAACCTGAATTATGAGAAGTAGCAATTCTTACATGGAATGAGAATCCAAGTAAATAATACTTTCTGATTTGATGATGATTCAAGTTTAAGGAATGAAAAAATACAATAGCAACTCTAAACATAAACATGATACAAACCCCCAAAAGGGTTTAAATTTGTTTTCAAGACCTTTAGGGGCCTAACAGATAACAATCCTATAGGTTGGCCGGAGTGATTACATTTTAGAACAATCTCTTAATTTCACATTCTTGAGAACTGGTGTATCCCCAAATCTGGGAAAATTTCTGGTGTACAGAAGTACCTGTATTCCCTAAGTTAATAAAAAAAACTACCCTCAAGTTTTTTTCATATTCTAAATATTTATTTTATATTTTGTTATTCACAATGATACAAAATCTGATTTTACTTAAAAATAAAAGAGACATACAATGAAATCATTAACAGGGCATGTGGTCAATTCTGGGGATTGTATTTCAATATGCAGGAGCTACAGAAAACTGTTCTTGATGGCTATGTTGGACTGTCTGGGACAGAAGTGCTAGAGGTTCCCGGATACACATGGGAATATCCTGTCCATTATGCCTGCTGGAAAAGAATGGTAGATTCTATTGTTGATGCCTGGGAGGGGTGGTGGGGGGGTTGTTTAAAGGTTTTCTAAACTATGACCACTGGTGATCATTTAAGAAATGAAAGCCAGAGTTAGAGGATATGTAAACATTTTCTTGTAGCACAAATATTTGTGATCTTTGTAGAATGATTTTTGATGTATACTTGAGTAAATTAAAGATAACAATCAATTTAAAAAAGTGATCATTAAAAACCCATTTTTAAAATCAGATAAGTTATTTATAATTATGAAATTCATAGAGCCAACTGATATAAGCATATAGGAAAGAAAGACTTTTCTGAAGTGATTGTCATAGATGCCAGCCGTAAAATATCTTAGTAAAAGCTTTCCTACTTTTCCTTCCATAGTGGGAAACCCATGCCCTTGAGTTAAGTATGATGTCACAAAGAATCCTCTTTAAAATTTAAAATCTTTAGAAGCATAACATTAACCCAATGTTCGTTCACACAATATGGAACAGAATATCAGCTTGATTTAATCACAGACTCTAAAATTGAGAGGAACAGTTTATTTAGATGATTAAAAGTATGTGAATGAAACAGTTGGAAAAAAAAATCAGTTAAGACACTCCTGGGAGAGAGAAACATGAGTTGGGTAGTTGAGGATTTCAGCAGAATAAGAGCATTCAGAAATAAATGAGGCAGACACATATGGAAGAAACATAAGATTTGCCAAGGAGATGCCAATTAAAAGAACTTATTTTTTTAATCACCCAGGAAAGTGCAGTATAATACAGAATATTCTATAATTGCTGTCAAACATTTTCAAAATTGGCAAATATAATTTTAAAATTTTCTATAAAATAGTATCACTGAAGATAGTGAAATACACTGTGATCTTCCTCATGAAACAATTCACGGCTTATCATCTATATGAATAACTTTATCTAGAATGGTATGTGGTTTATGAACTATTCTCCATAAATCATTTGGGTCATATTCAAATGTACTGACTAGCAAAATACAATGAGCAACTGTAAAGATATAATTACTTGGGATGTTTCTTCTTTTTGTTTTTAATCTTAAAAGGAATCAGGGTCAAATTAATAATGACTGAAGCTCAAAACTTGATATGTAGACATTTTCACTGTTTTTTTTAAGAAACAGAGGAAAAGTGCCTCATGTGATTGCTATTGGTCAATATAATACCATTAAAATGTCTTTCATATTATTTTCTACAGTTATTTAGCAGGCAGATTATATTGTAATGTTAATACTAAGGAAACCAACTCTCTTCATGATTAAGAAACATGACATTTGTTATAATTAGTAAGTACTGGATATAACCTGGATTTGAATTTCAAGATTTTCAGATCATTCATGAGAAATTCCCTCTTGATAACTGGAAAATGCTAGCAATCTAAAATCATGTCACCATCACATTTGACACCTGATTTTAGAATAACTGATTATTAGCCCGACTTTGACAGTTTCATCACATCCTGGTTATTAGTTCACTTATCTCATTTATTACACAACCACTTTATAGTCCAAATGAAGCAAAAAATAATGATAAGAATCAATTCTGCTTTTATCTAACTGTATGTATAAGTAACATTGATTACTGTTTTCTATTTTTATTCATTGTATGTAATGCACTGTTCCAAAGAAGCAATAACCTCTCCCTTATTATTATCTCAAATAGAAAATCATGAAGTTCATTCATCTTTTTTTCAGTAATTCCCTAAATTGAATAATCAAACGTGTCCTTTTCATCAAAAATCTAAAGAATCTGACCTTTCCCTGGCTTCATATGTAAAAGACTATGTCTTAATCCAAAGCTATTTGTATTTTCCTTCATTGTACACTGCATTCCAATAATTTCTTAGAGTTAACTTTACAGCCTTTAAAATGTTTCTTGTGTTGGAGCTTGTGTTTTAGTCTCATGTTCTCATTTATCTTGAGACAAATATAAATAATCTGTGCATCAGCAACTGTTTTCTTCTTTCTCACAAGAAGAATTGTTAAGTCTGTAGTTTAGGTGCAAAAAGAGCAGCAGCATAAGGATGCCAAGCCGAAGAGTTAAATGCATGGTTTGCACTGGATTTATCTTTGTATTGGAGCAGATGTTGCAATAGTATCCACACCACAAAATAGTATTGATCTGCTGAATCGTTGCTTATGAGTTTATGATTCACTCACAAGTCAAGGGATCCTTCTTCAAAATCACTTTGCAGTTTTACACATCTATTAAATGATCTTATTACCATCTTAAAAGTGGGTTCAACTTATTACTTTTTGGATTTCTCATCTTTCACAGTGCTTAAACCTATCACGTTGGTACTTTTTAAAAACTATAAGGTTGTAGGAGGTTATAATTTTCCCAGATTTCAGGCAGCATCCTTGCTTTCTTACTAAGTCCTTTCAAATATATGCTCCACTATTGTCAGAGGAACAACTTGGAGATGCTCTGAAACTGAAAATTTCTAGATGAGAACCAAAAATTTCCATAAACCCCTCCACATGATGCCCACTCTCTAATGCCTTGCCATTTCAACATGCTTATTTGGATTTACCTATCGGGTTGGGATGGCCAGAATTTACCTTGAAATTCTCTGAAGAATAAAGAAAAAAATTAGGATCTTTTCATAATGAATATTTTGAACTACCCTTAAGAGTTAGCCACTAGAAAACATTACCACTGGGTATATTTTGGAGCCTTTGATGGTATCTTTATTACCCTCATAAAATAGCAAACAACCATGGTTTTATCCTCATTGTCTTGATGATAATAGACTATTAAAACAACCGAATTTTTTCCTCTTCAACAGATAACTGAATAGTTGGTCTATGTTACTTACTTTACCAAAATCAGACATTGGATGTCACTGATAATCTCATTGGTGGAAGAATGGAAGAACAAATAGTGATTCTGCATCATGTGACTCTTTCACCTACTAGGTTGGTAATATATACAATTCCATCCATCATTAACAGTCACAATCCATGGGAGAAATAATTAAAAAATAATTAAACAAGATAGGTTAAGCTTTCAGAAAATTATAAATTTAACCGAAAACTGTAGCCTAATATTCTGTTTTTAACATTTAAACAGACATAACCCATTATGCAACAGAGCTTTATTTTATGACAGAGTTCATCTAAAACTTAAACCATGTATCATATGCTGATTTATTTTGAATATATATATATATATATATATATATATAT
This sequence comes from Ictidomys tridecemlineatus, assembly GCF_052094955.1. Taxonomy (NCBI): domain Eukaryota; kingdom Metazoa; phylum Chordata; class Mammalia; order Rodentia; family Sciuridae; genus Ictidomys; species Ictidomys tridecemlineatus. Next base: position 20,133,917 of record NC_135488.1, on the reverse strand, counting down.
ATATATATATATATTATGTATGAAGAAGCATTATCAGACATTTTAGGAAAAAGAGTCCAACTCAAAAATTATGTAAGTCCCTATAATTGTCCCCATTCTTTAGAAGTAAAAAAATGATATTCAGAGGTATTAAATGACTTGTTTTAATAACCAATAAGTGATAGAATTGGGATTCTAACATAGATCTGTCCAATTCCAAAGCCTGAACATTTTCCACCCAGAATATTGCATTTCATTCAAAACTTACTTTAAACATAATTACCTAGTGGACTTGATCTATGGAATGACAGTTTAACAGGTTAATGGACATATAATCTTTTATTCACCTATTCAACAATATTATTTGCACTTATTACTCTATTCTTTCTATTAGGTTCAATGCATACAAAAGATAAATGGACCTCATCTTGTTCTTTAAGCCAATTTTGGCGGGATCACTGAAAGAAATATAAGTTGGTCTTGGAAAAAGAGAAAAGTTCAGAAAAGAGCTCCTATCTCAAGTGGGTCTTATGAAATTAAAGTATGTATTGATGGACACTGTTGGCTTTAAGGCTTAATGTGTAATCTTGGAAAATTTCATATCTTTTTTTTCAGGGAAGTTTTAAAGCCCCTTAACTTAAAACAGTAACCATAGAGGTTAAAGGGGCATATTTTCTCAAGCTTACTCATTTTTCAATGTTCCTCTATGTTATACCATTGACACTCTGCCCATGCATAAAAATAGCCTTGAAAATGTATATAGGTAGTCTGAAAATGACAACTAACCATATTTGTTGATAAAACACAAATAAACATAAAACATACTTCTGAAAGCTCAAATGCTATTGGTAATCTATGGGAAAAAAAACACAGAAAATATTTTGTCTGAAGTATTTCTCTTACTTTCATAAAGAATAAAGCAATACACTTTTAGCTCCAAATTGAGAGCATTTGAATAAATTCTCTAAGAACATAGACCAACTACTCAGTTATCATTAGATAAAGTTTCTTTATATATTCTCACCTTTGTAGCACCTGCATGAAAGGATATGAAAACACAATATTGTATAACTATATATGTCCATAGCAGTAAAGTATATTTCCAAGATTTTAAAAATGACAGTAATTATGTTTATAAAATTTGAGAAATATTATGTTGTTGCAATAATTTTTATTGCCAGGATAGGGCACGAGTTATAGTTAAATACACCTCCATGTTTGCTAATGATCCCTTTGTAAACACTACTTAATTTTAAAATTATCACTCAACAATAGGTAATTAACCTTCCCTAAATAATCCCTGTGCTAGTATTTCTACTAACTGGAATCATCATAGCCGACTTGAATTTTAACACTAAAATGTATCTAATACTAAAATACATCTTAAAATATTCAAATAGTTTTCTTAATCATACCAAAATGTTAATTCATGGGTCAACATATTTAAAGGAAACCCTAATGCAATTTCATTTCAATTATGTTTCTATGTACAATTAATGTCAAACATTAATCCCTTCCCAACATACACTTTGTGTACCTCTTCTCAGGTGAAGTACAAGTGTAAGTCTTAGAATAAATGAAATGGGAACAAAAAAGTATCCAAAACAAACATGGAATAACATATGAAAAGGCTAGTATTTTTTTTATTTTATCTTGTGCTTGTGACTTGATTATCTAGGTGTATAAATTAGATATGGAAGTACAAGTCTATGTTTCAATTTAAAGTCCCTGTACTTGTTAAAGTGCACACTATACTAAGAACCATTGCTGACAGCCAACTTTGACCCTGTCCTTGTGATCTTGGCAACATAATTTGCACCCTGTAGAAATGAAGATAACTTTTTCCTATGACAAGACTGTGTTCGACACTGGTTAATTAGCACACAGATGGCAGGGAAGCTGCCCATTTTACCCCCTACTATACAAACCACACATTTATATGCAGCACATATTGCAAAGTGGAATATTTGCACCAGTCATATGGTAGTAATCAGGTCTTCACTTTTGAAAGTTAGAATAAAAGAGAAGGTAATGATTATGAACTTCAAAGTACAGTGCACACAAATAATTAGACAGGCTTCATTGAGAAAAGATAAGGCACAATTTATTGTGCTGTTCTTATAATTTAATTCTTAATTCTTGTAAAAGGGAATGTACATGTGAAATTTATCTAAGATATTCACGAATTTGTGCCAACTTAAATATCAGAATGATTTAAAGGAAAAGTGGAGAAATACCGTATATAATTTTGTAAGAATGCATTTTGAGGGTTTTGTTTGAATACAAGTGTCCAGTGATAAACTCAGCACTTCAAAATCCAGGGGCTTCACTTGAACAACTGACATTAAACAAAACAGCTAGAATCCCTTGCCTAGAGCATTCTATTACCTGCTCTTTACTCCATCCAAAACTTAGACAGGATTATCTCTCAAACTGATGAACAGCTATGAAATGTTTAACTCTTTATGCTTTTATAACACATATTCCTGAGTGTAAGGAAATGACTATATGTATGTCTTCAGAAGGGTTCTTCTGAACTATAAGCTATAGGGAAAGTAATGATATAGTAGTAAGAACATGTTGACAATTTCTTTTTATAACTCACTTAATTTCACTGTGATTTGGCTGTGGATAACCAAAACTTGACCAAACTGAAACACACAACATTCAAGTCTGGGTTCTTGGTAAACAAGGCTCTTTTTCATTTTTTAGCTAATATTGCTAATTATTTTTAGTTATATTCTTCTATCTTTACATTTTTTAATTACTGAAAGAAAACATCTGAGAATCCAAAAAATAACACATACTTTTAAAAAAGGTTATTGGCCTAAGATTCTATTCTTCTTGAAAACATATTTATTTGTTTAACCAAGTTCATACAGAATCTTCCCCAGTATTATGGAATATATTTTGGTGCACTATGCTAACATAAGACCTTGGCAATTTAGTCTAATTGAACTCTTGTTTCTTGATTATACCTAAAGCACCACGTTAAAATCTTCATATTACCTATTTCCAAGTTATATCATTCAAAAAGCTGTATCCAGATAGTGGTATTCCATATTCTAAAAGTTCAAAAATGTGATCTTTACACAATTAAGAAAATCATATTCCTTCTATAGAAATGCATATTAATAACTCCCAATACACTTATATCTTGCTTCGGAAAGACCTTTCTATAAATTTTCCAAGACAACCTTTGGGGGGTGCCTATATCTTCATGCTTCCCTGGCAATGACAATTTTCACTTTGAAGATGTCAAACAAGGAAAGAAAGCATCACATAATTTAGGAGTGAGAATGAATGTGATCCCTGAGCACTGGTCACCCTTGAAGCAGAAAACGTAATGTGCATTCTAGACAAGAAATCTACTGCAGAGGACAAGGACAGGTCTAATAACACCCTAATGTTATAAAGGAATGTTTTTTTCAAATATATGTCTAAGTACAAAAAAAGTATATTATAAAATAACAAAGGATTTAGAAAGAGGATCTGCTTCACTAATGATGTAAAGAGCTATCTGGCCGTGCAGTGGCACGTGCCTCTCATCCCAATGGGTCCAGGAGACAGAGGTGGAGGCAGGAGATGGTAAGTTCAAAGCCAGCCTCAGCAATTTATAGAGGCACTAAGCAACTCAGTGAAACCCTGTCTCTAATAAAATACAAAATAGGGCCAGGGATATGGCTCAGTGGTCGAGTGCCCCTGAGTTCAATCTCTAGTACCACACTCCAAAAAAGATATAGAATGCTGCAAAAGTGTTCCTACCACCAAAAAAATGAAAAATAAGTTGGTTAATCTATAAAATGACAGGTTCTCTCAAACCCTTTGGAAAGGTTTAGTTATCATGCAGTCAAACAACCTGAATCACAAAGAGGGGCAAAACTCTCCAAAGAGATACAGATTATACAAACACAAACTGTTCAGACAACTTAACCATCAAAGTACATGGTTCTACATAAAATGCTTCAGGAAGAGCAGTCAGTCTGGATGGGATTGGCAGCTGTGGGGCACAGGCACAAAACTAGTAGCTCCTTCAATTCTTTTAATGTATGTTAACTGTTGCTGCATTATAATTAAAATTTTGCTGACATATTATAAAAGGCCATCAAGTACAGTATTTCCTGTTTTACTTATTTGGATAAGACATATTTTATTTTTTTCAAGATAAACTTTTGCTATCATAATCATTGGTAAATGAGAATGAGATGGTATATATGAAAGAGATCTGAAAACATTAATTTCAAATCAGAGACTCACATGTAATCAATCAGTTTGCTGGAAAGTACTATCTTTTTAGAGTTCATAATTATTTTTAGTGATAAATACATATAGACTGTCATTAAGGATTAAAAAAATAATGAAAACAAGAATGAAAATTATATCTTGGAGAAAATAAAGAATATTGATATTTCCTAAGCAACCCTGGAAACTGCAAATTCCAAGTAGGGAAAAGGAGACTAGGCCCTTGGGGCAGGATTTAGATGACAGCAAGAAATGATGTGTGAGGAGAAAGGGAGATGAACAATTTAAACACACATACACAAACACACAAGGTAACAACAAAAAACTAACAGTGTAAAGTTATTTTTAAAAGGAGCAATTAACTTGTACAAATCAAGCTCATAGATCTATCACAGCTTCTTGAGAACACATAAAAATTAAATTTCCATTGAGAAATACAATTAAAAATAGAAAAAAATGGTGAAGAGACCTTGTTTAATTCAAGTCTCATCTCTGTCAGTGACTTAACTGGCTGTAGCCAAATTTCTCAAGTCTTTAAGATTCAGTTTGCTCACATGAAAATGAGTTCCCAGCATTCTTTTCAGTGAACATATATTTGCATATTGAGCTCTTAAATCAAATGCTGAAAAAGTTAAGTGTGTGCATGAACATTTGTTATCTTTTTGGCAAGAGACAGAACAGTAGAGGAAATTTAGCACTGAATTTATTTCTTCTTGAAGATATCCAAACTTTTATCTATTTCATTGAGTTAACTGGGTTTAAGAAAATAAGTTGTATTTAAGTCTGACAAAGTAATCATTAGAATGGATGTAGTCTGTAGAAGTTGATATAGTTTTAATGAGATCTGAAACAGAGTTGATTTGTTCCAAGGTCTATGAAATAAAGAGCTTGTTATTTGTAGAAACCAATTTATATTTAAAAAAGGTTCTTAAAGAAAGGAGAAAGTTTACTCAAGGAAAATAATAAACAAAAGCATTCATTGGTATCAAATACTTATAAATTAATTTTATATTCAGTATTCATTTGACAATAAGCATGAAAATGTTTTAAACTTATATCACTGTATTGTTTGCACATAAAAGTTTAAAGTGCAAAAATTCAATAATATCATAAGACCAACAACATGAATCTTTTACCTCTAATTTTACAGTCTTGCTTAATGGACATCTTATACCAAATTCATTTCAATATTTTATAAGCAGCTCAAATTAAACATGTAGGAAAATAAATCTAAGAATTCTTTATTTTCTATAAGTTTGTTACATTTTAGGATTTAGCATGAGGTCTTACTAAAAATTGGAAAGTTTTTAATGCTTTTCCTTTCTATTAGATGTAATAAAATGGTAAGTTTATTAGTTACAACTTATAAGTTGTTCTAGTAATAATGCATGTGTAAATAAAAGCAAGTAATATGGTATAAAAATCACAATTAATATCTAAGCTATGACTTTTAACATATAGAACATAAAATGAAATATGAATATTTATTAACCCTAAAGAAATTAGGAAAGAGACAAGATAAAATTTTAAAAATCAGAGGGGCATTATGAAAATCCTATACTAATAAATATAGTAGTTATTTAAATGCCTCAATTAAAGGTAAATGCAACAACACTCTAATTAAAAGGCAGATATTGTCAGAGTAGATAAATAAGAGAGATACAACTGGTTCTTGCCAATATAAGGAACTCATTAAATATGAAGAAATAGACATGTTGAGAGGAAAAGAGAAAAAAGATACAGTATGAAGATCATAAACTTAAAATCCAGACAAAAATATTAAGAGACAATAATGTATAATGAAAATAGGGACAATTAACTTGGAAGTTATAACAACTAGTTATAACTAGTGGTGTGTAAGGATGCAATAACAGAGAAATGCATAAGCAAAACTGTCAGAAGTAATGAGAGAAATAGAAAGAAAATTGGAAATACAAAAACCCCTCTTTCAGCAAATTAACATGTAGATTACAAAAGAATCAATACAGATAAACTAGATATAAACAACATTAACATCTTGACCTAATTAACTTATCGAACACTACCAGTAAGCCATGGATACACATTCTTTTCAGGTATATAGGAATGTTCATTAAAATAGAGCACATGCCTGGCCATAAAATTATTAGTAATGTTTCCAAATACTAATATCTTACAGAATGTATTTATTGATCAAAATAGAAGTTAAGTAGAAATCACTAACAATAAAGTATCCATAAACTATCACAGAAATTTGTAAGTAACAAACTGTTAATTAAGCTTCAAACAAAGAAGTAATCACAGGGAGAAATTTTAAAATATTTTAAATTGGATAATCATAAAAATATACCATATCAGCGATGATGGCATGCTATGAAAAAAATGCTTAAAGAGAATTTATGATTTTGAATGTCTGTATTAGAAAAGGGGAAAAATATGAGGCAATGACCAATTTTATATTTTAATAATAGAAAAGTTCTGAATAGCCCAAAGTAAGTGGCGAAAAAGAAATGATTAAAAACAGAAATAAATGAAATGTAATTCAAATAACAGAATAAATTAATAGTAAAAACTGGTTTGGAAAAATAAATGTATTTGAAACACTCTTTTCAAAAACTAAGAACAAAGCTAAAGAGTGAAACATAAATCAACAAAAAGAAAGAGATACTATTTTGGATCTTGCAGAGAGAAAAAGCAAAATCAAAGGATATTACTAAAGAGTTTAGGCCAGTAATTTTGAAAACCTAGATAAAAATGCATGATTATCTGGGTTAAACATCCACACACAAATTACAAAAACTGAGAAAAAAATCAGAAAATCTCACCATGCCTTTATGTATTATGGAAATTATTTATAACCAAATACCTTTACATCAAGTAAACTGAAGCATAGATTCTCTTTCTCTTGCAAACTCTATGGAACATGAAGGGGGAGAATACCATTCTTAAACACACTCCACAGAAAATAGAATAGATGGCCTGCCAAATGACCTTGATACCATAATTCATTAAAATAATACAAAAACATGACCGACAAATGTCCCTCATGAACACACACATACACAAATATCCTCTACAAAATACTCTCAAGTATTTTGAGAGTATTCTCCAGCAGTATTCTAAAAAGTCAATATATCCTATGTATAAAAAGCCAATTATCCTATGAATTCAAAGTTGATTCAAAACTCTAAAACTTGTAATTTGGCAAAACTTGTAATTTGTCAAAGGAAGCATAAGAATAATATGATCATCTTTCTACATGCAGAAAAAGCTTTTAACAAAACTCAGACCATGTGCCAAAAGTTCTCAGCAAAATAAAAATGAATGTATGTGAAGTGCTTCAATTTTATAAAGACATCTGTTAAGGAACTGGCTAACTTCATACCTAATGGAGAAAGACTGAATGCATTCTTGAATCAAGATAGGGATGTTTGCTCTCATGATATCTACTCAATAATGTGGTGAAGGTCTTAGCTATTATAGTAAGTTAAAGGGTTAAAAAGTACAAAGAGTGAAAAGGAATAATAAATAAATAATAAATAATAAAATAATAAATAAATAAATAAATAATAAAACTCACTATTACAAGGTGGCTTTAATATCTGTGTAAAAAAGTCTAAGTACTAAAAATATAATAACTACAATTAATAAGTCAAATGACAAGTTTCAGAATATAAGGCTGATAAAAAGTAGATATTTGTATCAATTAGCAACTTATGCTTTTAAATTATAACTAATATTATTCATAATAGTTCCAAAAACTTAGTATACTTATAAATATAAATCACCAAAAGACAGACAAGACCTTTAGCCAGAAAACTACAAAACTTACTGACAGTTTAAAAGACCTAAATAAATGAATATCAATACTGTGTTCATAGAGAGGAAGCTTAATTTTTGATCTGTATACTAAATGCAATACAAATGAGAAACTCAAGCTTTTTGTAAATAAGAAAGCTGATTCTAAAATTCATATTAAAAGTCAAAGGGTCTCAAGTAGCTAAAATAATTCTGAAGGAGGGACTGGGGTTGTGGCTCAGTGGTAGAGCACTCACCTAGCAGTGTGAGGCGCTGGGTTTGATCCTCAGCACCACATAAAAATAATAAATGAAATAAAGGTATTGTGTAGAACTACAATTAAATTTTTTTAAAAATAATTTTGAAGGATATAAAACTTAGATTCCATATTCTTCCTGATTTTAGGACATTAATACATTACAAATATAATGCTGATATGAAACACAGGCACAATGATCAACAGAAGATCAATGGAGAATAACACATGGTCCATTAGGACATACATGGTCAACTGATTTGAAAAAAATATCAAGATATTTCAATGAGAATAGTTTTTCAAATGAATTGTGCTGGAATAAATAAATACCCATATGAATAAAAGAAAATAATTTCTAAATACTCCATACATGAAATATTTTATAGACCAAAACTTACAGTTGTAAACTATAATATGCCAAAGAATAAAAACACAATAGGAAATGTTTAAGTCCTGGAGATAGGCAATGACACTAAAAACACTGATCATGATAGAAAGAAAATTAAAAATTATAAATTATCCAAACACATAGACACAGACAAAAAAGTATTATTCTCATTTTATATATAATTTTACTGAGAAATTCTGAGGAAATATAGTTTCTATTCCTCCAAAATTTATGAAGTCATTGATTTACATAATTACTTTATTACATCAACAGCCTTTCAAATACTTTTAGATTTGAATTAATTTGAGGAAATTTTATATACACTTCAAAAATGGACACAAAAACAACAAGAGCTGGTGAGGTTAAGGAACAACAGGAAGTCCTGCTGAAGGGAATGCAAAACAGCACAGCCACTTTGGAAGAGAGTTCTGCAGTTTCTCATAAAAACTAAACATATTTTTCTCACATAATCCAGGAATCAGGCAATTTACCCAAAAGAAAACCTATATCCACACAACCTGTACACATGCTTATGGCAACTTTAGTCACAAGTTCCCAACATAGAAACAACCAACACATTCTTTACTGAGCAGATGGCTATGTAAATTGGTTGTACTTGCAGACAATGGAATAGTATACTGTGCTTAAAAAAAAATAAGCTATGAAGCTATGGAAAGATCTCATGTGGCTTTTGCTAAGTGAAGTTAGCCAATCTGAAAAGCCTAGTTGATTCCAACTATAGTTGGCATATGATATTTTGGAAAAGGTAAAACTATGAAAACAATCCAAACATCAATGGTTGCCAGTGTTTAGGGAGAAAAGAAGGAAGAACAGGTAGAACTCAAAGAAATTTTAGGGCAGTGAAACAATTCTAAATGTATCTTACAGAATGGTGGATAAATGTCATACATTTGTCAAAACCTATAGAATTACAACACCAAGAGAGAGTCATGAACTATGGACTTCTACTTCATCCCTTGTAGCAGATGTACCATTTTCTTGGATGATGATGTTGGTGAAAACCTATTTATGTGGAGGGGAAAAAAGTGTTCAGCAAACTCTCTGTTCAGTGTTGTTATTGGTTTTTTTTAGTTATAAATAACAGAAGAGTCAATTTTGATATAATTAAACAAGTATGGAACATATCTTATTCTAAAAAGGACCCTAGTCTTATGGATGCCCATATTACTGAGATTCACTACAATACGTTTGTATACGTTTTGCTGTGAATATAGCAATGCTCTAAAAATTAAAATTTATTCTTTAAAAAATCTACAAATGTATGTAGACAACAGATTTTCTAACAAAGGATGTTGTGGAATTGGCATGGAAGGAGGTGGTAGAAATGAACATTTCATTAATTTTACATATAATTTTCCCTGTCTGGCACCCTGTCATCTTAGGAGATAAATATTTTCTGGTTGAGTTTTTACACTGAATCACTTACCACTGTATGTGCTTATTAACAGTCTGGGTATATGCTTATTAACAATTTGCAACTCCCACAAAATATTGCCATATTAATGGTATTCAAAGCAAGAGGACATTTTAAAATGCCAATTATTGAGCCACTATAAAAAGAACTTATTCTTCCAGCAAGTATCTTTAGAAAACAATCTGCTAAGGTATATGAAAAAAAAATTGAGTATGTTGAAAACAGCTCTGCATGATGCTAAGATTCAATAAGAACAAGATGGGCTGGGGATGTGGCTCAAGTGGTAGCGCGCTCGCCTGGCATGCGTGCGGCTCGAGGTTCAATCCTCAGCACCACATACAAACAAAGATGTTGTGTCCGCGGAGAATTAAAATAAATAAATATTTAAAAATTCTCTCTCTCTCTCTCTCTCTCTCTCTCTCTCTCTCTCTCTCTCTCTCTCTCTCTCTCTCATCTCTTTCTAAAAAAAATTAAAAAATAAGAACAAGAGATTTAGTTACTTATTCATACAGGTTGCCTACCTGATGCTAAACATCCTTTTTGGAGTCTGAAGTCCTCAGTTTTCATCTGAAGGCTAAAACCATTTAACATACTTGCTAATATTTACTTTCTGTTTCATAATATACAAAGTGCTTTAGATACCTCATCTTATTTGAATATTGGATAACTATGTAATATATAATAATTAAGCCTATTTTCCAAGAAAATAATTAAGGTTTTGAAAGAATAGGTGAGTCCCATAATTCAAAATTACTAATCTGAGAAGGGCTCTGTGACGAAAAGGCCACCCACAATGCAAGCCACCAGGAGCCCACAGGTTAAGATCTCAGTTGTTTACCAAGTCCATAAAAGACCCATTTTACATGTTTGTGTGCTCCTGCAGGCAGTTTTGGAAAAGGAGACAATAGTTAAAACACTTCACATAATTACTGCTTTTAGAAAACCTGCCCTCTCATCCTTTTTGTTTTTAGTAAAAGGAATGCTCTCTAAAGATAATATAGCCATCCAAATACAAGTGCCTATAACATGAAAGGCTCATTGTATCCCTGACATTCTGCTTCACTACATCAGAGTTTGAAGAACAATGATGTAAAGCTTTTTCCCCTCTGTGCAACAATCCAAAGGGCAACAATTACCACAAAAAAAGGACCAACATACTTGTTTCTGACATTTTGCCATTATTAATTTATCCCCTGGACAGTTTTGCGTCAAACATTTTGCATTTTTTAACATGAATAACCACTTTCACAGTTGGCAATTGTTTTTTAGTATTAGGAAGTTATAAGAATCTTGGTCTAATATGGGATTCTAGATTTCTGAATTTCTACTTATTTAAATTATCAAGGGATATAGCTGGTTCAGAGCACAAATCCTGTAAAAATCATTCTTTTTTTCCCCACATAAAAATCATGTCACATGTATTAGTTATCTATTGAATTCTTCTAAATAATTTCCTGGTTTGTTACTTTAGTGCTTTCTGATATCATGAAATGATATCAAGTTGTATCTTATTTGTTTTTTCCTTCATTTGGGACTTTAATGTAAATTTTAAAAATTATAGAGGGTGTGTGCTTTAAAACAATGTTGGGACTAACATTTAGGTCAATGATGTAGTAGGAAACTTGGTGTTTATTTGAAATGTTTTCCAAATTATTATAAATCCTAAAGAATAAAACATTTTTGGATTTGTTGAGAGCTCTTCTTAAGTAGGTATGTTTCCCTTAATCAAGCTGGCATAGGAGGAATCAAGACAAAGCTTAAGAGATTTTTCTATAACCATTAAATATTTAATTATATTGAACATGGTATTTAAGTATGGATTTTGATGACTTTGAGAGAGCCATTAAAAGGCTGGAAACAGAGCTATAAATTCTATCAAATTATTGACCAATCGGCTCAACAGCATATAAAAGATTCACAGAATTCTCTGGGGTAACAGTTTCCAGAAAAACAATAAACTTTAGTGTGTATCTCAAATGTATGAAAACTGCTACTTAGGAAATAATTTATGACAAACATCAATGCAAAAAATAGTATGTAAACAAATAAAAATTCATGTGAAATAAGTTCCTCTTTATAATCTTCTTAATTCTTAACTTAATGGGGGCTAAGCCCTAAGTTATTCAATCAAACATTAATCTAAGTGCTGTCATGAAGGCTTTTTGCAGCTGTGAATTAAGTCCATAATCAGTTAACATTGAGTAAAAGAGGTTATTCTAGATAATCCGGGTGCACCTATTTCAATCAACTGAAAAGCAGGGCTGAAGCTTCTCTGAGAAAAGAAGAAATTCTCTTTTTGAATAGCAGCTTCTCCAGCATCTGAAATTTCTAGTCTGCCGTTTCTGTAGCCTACCCTACATATTTCTGATCTTCTTTTTCAGTCTCCACAGTCAGGTGATAGAATTCCATGAAATAAATCTCCAAATATGTATCTCAGGCTGATAATACTTCTCTGGTTTAACCTTGATACAAGGCTATAGGATAAAATTCAGGTAAAGTATACAACACATTTTAACAGTTGGTTTTGTTTTGTCTTATTGTTTTTTGTTTGTTTGTTTTAGTCTAAGCTCTGGGATGGTGGGGGCAATTTTATCTTCTGCAATGGTATATTATTTAATATATAATTTGAAGAATAGTGAAAAGTAAAGTTATCTACTCTTTGGTGGGGAGAAAAGGAAGCCAAGGCAAGAATATGCAACCTCATTCTGAGAGTGTTTCAGGTCAAAGGATGTTCTTATTAAAAGACATCTCCATTAAGAAAAGGAACTGGCTGAAGTGATTTAGTCAATGTATGTGGATAGTCCTTGACAGGGCAAGAATTCAAAATGGTTTTGAGAAAAATCTTAGGCCAAGAGGAGAAAGATGTTTGGGCAGAGAAAAACTGAACTTGATAGGGAGAGTTGTACGGAGCATGGTGACTTGTGGCACATGTAAGGTGGGTAACAAATTGGGACAACAAAAAAATGAGATAGCCAAAGGGAAGACTGATAGAAAATGGAACTAAGTGCTTTAAAATGAAAAAGTGTACTTTTTGAAAAAATAATCTTTAAACTTCAGGCAGGAAAGTTGTTAAAAAATGCAGTTTCCTGTGCTCTGCCTTTAGAAATTCTGATTCATATTCCTGGAGCAGGGCCCAGAAATCCTCAGATTTTAAGCAAATGCCATTGATGATTCTGGTGCAAGATGCTCAATGAAAAATCATAGCTTGATAGTTTCTGTTTTTATTTGACTAGAAATCTCAGGAAAAACATGGTATCTCTCATAAATTTTCAAATGTTCACCTGTATTTATTATCTTTGACGATTATTTTTGCATTCTTTCACTTTCCTAAAAACATATTTTTGGTCTTCCCATAAACTTCTCTCTCTACCCTTTGGGATTTACAACAAACAAAAGAGCCATGGAATGAAGAAAACTCATAAAGAAATGACACAATGATTTTACCTTTCATAAATTTAAAACAGCCCAACATTAGAGAATCAGAATACAGAGGACACATTCACAAACCAGGTTGGTTTCTGAATCATCTTTTGAATGATGAGTAGGTATAAACACATATAAGGTTGGTTACAAAGTCACCTCTAATCTATCCATGTTGGGTTTGCAAGCATTATCAGTAACATTAGATAAAGCTTTTACAGAGATTATATAAAAAATCCACAAAAAGGAAACAAAGTAAAGGAAAACAACTCTGAAAGTTATTATAGCCATCAGGTTCTAATGAAACTACATGAAAAGACAGAAAATAAATAAATCCCACAAACAGTTCTGAAAGAGCATTACATCAACTATAAAACTTCAGAGTTCAGTATAAGTAATAACAATAACCAGTGAATAAAACACAAACAAAAACATCTGTACTTTTCTTATTGGTTAAATGCTTTTTTCCTCTTAACATATTCTTCAAGGATTTTAAAAATCAGCATCTATAATATTTAAAAGAATAATTCAGATATACAAAGCCTCTGGGTGTTAGCACTAATGCTTATATATTTCATATTGTTTCTGTAAAGAGGCAAACATTTTTTATTATAAAATTTTATACTTTATACCTAACAATTTGAAAATATAGGGGACAGAAATTTTCCACAATTTAATGTTACAAAAAGCCTTTTTTTGTTGTTGTTGTCTGCATTGTAAATTCAAGAAACTAATACTGTTCAGAATAGAAAACACATGGGTTTTTATCTGATATATTTTCTAAACATGGGTCCATAATGCTAAATTTGACAAGAATTCTAGATAGGCCTTAATAATTGTATTATATGTTTTGTAGGTATGTATTTACTTAACAGTAAAAATGTAAGATAATTATATCAAAATATCATTTTACTCCCTCCCTCCATTTTCACATACAAGTATTGAACTTGCTAAGTTCCATCATAGCTCCCTCACCCTACTCCATTGTGTCCCTGACACTACCTCACAGGCATACTGGTGTCATAGGTTCCCAGTTTTCTTTGGTTGATCTTCTACTCTACCTATTTTGGATCACAATCAAAGGCTTTATATAATAATGTAGTAAGTTTTCCTTATCTCTTAACAGAAAATTTTAATTAAAAAGAAAACTTTAACCATTTGTATTTTCATATGTTGGGTTTGTTTCTATATAACATCTAAAACTATCATATAAATAACTCCCATAACTTAATTCCAAACAGAAGGAGCTTCCATAAACGGTTACTTTTAATCGTGAAAATCAGCAGCTGTATAACTGGACTATCATTAAGAGCTTTCATATTTTGTGAAAATTACAAGTATATCTGTACACATAAAATGCTTGAATTTTAATGTATAAGAAATGATCAGTACATTTCTGAATTTTCCACAATCACTGCCAACACAATTTTTTTGAATAATCATGCTGATTAGACTTCTCAGATATCACAGAATAGCAATTAGTATGAAAAGAGTAAAACAGACACTAGACATAATCTCCCATTATTTATTATGTAGAGTTCATTTCTTTAATTGCATAGAGGATATTCTTCATATTGTCACTTATTTTATGGTCTGATGGGAGATGATTTTTCTGATAAGGTCCCTAGGGCTTTCTATCTGACACATAGTATTTCTATGATTTGTATCATTTGAAGAATTCCCCCAACAAATCAGAGCTCATCATTTGAAACAGCATTCTGTGTAAATGAAAAGTGTTTTGTTGTTTTTTTTTAGATGTGGTACTAATGAAATGAATAATTAATTTGCACAAAACTGTTGTAAGGTAATGATATTTCTGAAATTTCCGTGAAGTGAAAGACTTAAGTTGAAGATGTTAATTGGAGTTGCACTGCCATGAATTTTATTGTCTGAAGTCAAATGGTCTGAGAATAAACCAAACACAGATATATTTTAAATTAAATTGTTATATTGGAAACTAATAAACATATAGAGTAAGTGATGTATATCAAGAGAGGGGAATTAGTGTTTCATAAATTTTAATATGAAGAAATGTTTTCGTTTGTTCTTCCAATCAATGATAGGAATGGATGTACATTGTAAAATAATTAATTCAATTTTCTACTAATTAATTCCCTTGGTCCCAGTCTATTGCTCTATCCATTAAACTCCATGGTTAACAGTTTTTGAAATATGTAAGATAATTATGCAAGTCTGTATTTGACAAGATTTTCTTTAGGTTGTGCTCATTTAATTTGGGGGATTAACCAAAGATTTATTTTTTATTTTTATTTTTTTATTTTAGATGTTTTTCAAAATTTAAAGAATATCCCTTTGGATTCAACTGTTAAAACAAAGATCTGTATTTGCTGTTTTGCCCACCATAATTAAATCAATCAACAATGAAATTGGGTAATTTTGTGGTCATTATTGATTTTATATCCTGCTACTTTGCTGAATTCATTTATTAATTCTAGAAATTTTCTGGTGGAGTTTTTTTTTTTTTTTTGGATCTTGTAACTATAGAATCATGTCATTAGCAAATAATGAGAGTTTGAGTTCTTATTTCCTATTCATATCCTTTAATTTCTTTCATCTAATTTCTCTGGCTAGAGTTTCAAAGCCTATGTTGAATAGAAGTTGTGAAAGAGAGCATCCTTTTCTTGTTCTAGCACTGTCCTTTACCACACTCTTCTACCATGATGTTCTGATTAGAATCCTAAATGCAGATAAATAAAAATGCATTTGATTTATGAGTTATTGATTTTATATACTGCTACTTTGCTGAATTCATTTATTAATTCTAAAAGTTTTCTGGAACACTCTTTTTTGGATCCTCTAAGTATAGAATCATGTCATTAGCAAATAATGAGAGTTGAGTTCTTCTTTTCATATCCCTTTAATTTCTTTCATCTGTCTAATTGCTCTGGCTAGAGTTTCAAAGCCTATGTTGAATAGAAGTTGTGAAAGCGGGCATCCCTGTCTTGTTCTAGCACTTTCCTTTACCATCTTTTCTACCATGATGTGCTGATTAGAATCCTAAATGTAGTCCCAGGGAATGGAGGGCCACCATCTGTCCACTGAGACCTCTGAAACCATGAACCCCCCAAATAAACTTTTACTCCTTAAGCTGTTGTTCCTGTCAAATCTTTTGGTTGGAGCAACAAAAAGCTGACTAAAAACACAATCAACATGAATAGCCTTTAAATATAAATTTAGCATGATCAGGTTGATGCTTAACATTTCTTGAAATGAACTTTTGCTCATTCATTTTAACATATATTATGTTTCATTGTGATCATTTAAGTAAGATAACTTATCCCTATCTCAAGAATTCCCCAGCCATACTTTGGGTGGAGAACCATAGGTCACAGATAGTGAGGGACACTCAGCTCTGTACCTTCTGCTGTGGAAGATCAAGAGAACAAAGCCAAGCTGATCTTGAGGCCAGAAATAGCATAAAAACAATGCAAGACTGATAGACAAAAACATAGGGAGGGTCTAGAAATCATGAATTAAGAAATTTTCCTTGAGAAAAATTAAATGTACAGAAATGGTTGCAAAATACTATGGGATTGCTAAGGTTCCCAAGTATAGATAAAACATCTAGTTTGTTGAAAGGCTAGCAGATAGTAGTAAAGAGGAGTAAATAAATAGGAAACTAAAGGGAAGTAAGTATTTTGAGACTAGGATGTTTGTCATATCCATGAAATAGCAGTGAAGTTTGAGGAGTTATGTTCCTTTTAAAATTCATAATAAAAAGTACATTTTTGCATAATTTGAACATTAAAAGATAAGAGACAATGACTTTTCATTATTCTGTGAGCATCTGGCCATTTCCTACAGGCTGATGAGCTCTTCCTTTTCTTGTTTTGATGATCTGTCAGGATATGCATTAGGCCAAAGTACAAATAAAGTCATTATCAATCTGTATGTGTGGTGGCAGATGTCTCTATTCATCACTATTTCTACAGTTTTAAATGACAATCAAACATTCATTTTTAAAAAAACATCTTCTGTACTGAAGGTGACAGTGTAAAATTTCAATCTCAAAAAAGTAACAGGATTTTCTAATGAGATACATCAATCTGCAAATGAAATAACCTACCACATTCTGATATTTTATAGTTACATGGAAGAGATTGTAAGCTATGAGATTTCCTAGATAAACTCAATATCTCAGTTAATTAAGAAGAATACAAAATGAACTCTTGAAAACTTTTGAAAGGTATTACATCAGAATAGTTGTTGAAAGAAAAAGAGGCATTGGTTAAGAAAAGGAAGTTTCGTAGGAAAGTACAATAAAATCAATGTGAGAGATAATGAAAATTTATCAATTACTAAACATAAACTTGTATCTTAAGAAAATAATAAGACTATTTTGAATGAACACTGCAGTTAATTCTGTATCATAAGAAACATATATTCAAGGATTAAGTTTTCAAAAATAATTAACATGCTCAATACATAGACTAATCTCAGTTTCATAATTATACACTGATATTTCTGAAATTCATTCAACATAAATGGTGTCAATATATTACTATATTTTTATTTGTAATAAAAAAATATAAGCCATAAATGCACTAAATTAGTAATATAATGTATTTGTGTGTGTGTGTGTGTGTGCATGTGTGTATGTGTATTTGACCCATATAAGGAATTATAATTGCTCTTTCTAAACTCAGGTTTTGCTTATAATTTCAAGTCTGACATCTTTATTTTCTCTTTCCATTACTATACCCACATTCAGCTTTAATGTAAATACCTGCAAAAGTAAGATCTCTGATTGCTTAACACTAATGTGAGAAGCTTGTCCAAATATATGCCTTGACCCTTGCTCTGGGGTAGACACTCATATAACTCTCACACTACGTTTAGTAAAGTCAGACAAAGGTCATAAATAAGGAGACTGGTATTAAGATAAAATAATAATTATTAATTATTCATAATGATGCAGTGTTTTAAAAATATGCAATTATAAAATGAGTCACTATTACAATACTTCATTAGATATGTAGATTTGTATCTTAGATCTAAGTATTCACAGAGAAACACAGATCCTGCAGATATCTACCTACCTTCCTACATACTTATCTACCAACCATTTATTTATTTATAAAAGGAGAAAAATCCACCTGGAAAAATATGTCACACAGAGAAGTGGGAAATTTATTCAGAATCTGTGGCTCATAGAAATGTACAATATTTAAATCTCTTGCTCTTCTAAATCAAGTAGTGTGTCAAGCTCTGAGAAAAAAAATAAAAGTTCAGTTCCTGCCAAAATTAGACATAGTTAATTATTGAGAATGACAACCAATGTCTTCAAGTGTCATCCATTATTTAAGGAGGTTTCCAAATTAGAAGCACTTTGATTCTAATAGGAAACTTCTTTGATGTTTGCACACTGCTTCACAGAAAAGCAGCCAATATAACAATCGCAGTAACAATTCCCCTTGGAAAGCAATTCCATAGATAAAAGACTCAATATCCAGGGCCTGCCCATTGGTAATAGCTGGAGTGCAGAAAATATCCCTTGTGTACCATCCAGCTCAGCTGCCTTGAGGTCCCTCTGCTGTCTATTCACTGACTTTGTAAGTCCTTATTTCTCATCCTTTCCCCCCAAATAGCTTCCCCATTCTTGATTTAAACTCTAATTACCAAAGTCATTAAAAATGCATAGACCTTTACATTCCTGTCAATTGTTTTTGCCTTTGTAATTTGATTCCACAATTTAGAACAGGTGCTATATAATACATTAAGACATTAACTGACTTGTTCAATGTCATTGTATTTGAGATAACTTCTTTCTGATTCCAAATCCCTTAGTACTCCCACATGGATTGATGAACAAAATGTTTAGTTTCAAGTGAAACAATAAAAATCTGTCCAGCTTCTGCTGACAAACTTTTCCCCAACCAGCTCCTGATACATCTAGGTCTTTGACTCATTGATCTTTACTGCATTGGGCTTACAGATAATGAATGTTATGCTTAGATCAAATAATTTGGTGGAAATCTTACATATATCCTGGCAGTTCAGTACCAGAATTCTTCTTTTTAGCTTTTAATTCCTGGATCATCTTCATATTTGCAAGTCACTAATATTATGGTCTGCTAATTGTAATCACATTGTAGTACCTGAAGTGTACACCGAATGCACTGGGACAATGGTTAACAAATGCTCTGTTTCATAACTAATATCTGAACACATCGAGTACAGGTTATTCAGAGATTTGGGTTTTATATTGTATTTGAAGGCCTGAATTCACTCTTTCTGTTCTACTCAGAATTGGATCTATTTTTCCCTGAGCATATTGAGCTCAAAATATTTCCTGAATCAACACTGTCAAGTTATATGCAGGGGAAGGAGTCCAGAGCCACACTACGGAGGTGGGAATCCTATTTCTCTAGTAAACTAACTTTGTGACCCTGGAGAAACTATACAATCACAGCATTCCTCATTTTCTCATTCATTGCAGGGAGTCTTTAGTAGTATTTGCTTAACAAGAATGATGTGATGATTAAAAAGTTAATGTATGTCTTAGTCTTTGTGGGCGACTATAACAAAATAGTTAGCTGCTTTTATAAACAACAGTAATTTTTATGTTCTAGTCCTAGAGGCTGAAAAGTCCAAGTGAAAAATGCAGGCAAATTTTGAAGTTAGATGAGGGCCCTCTTACTGTTTCATAGATGGAACTTTCTTATTGCATCCTCACATGATAAAAGCAATGAACATGAGCTCCTTGGAGTGTCTGTTGAAAGGACATTAATTCCATTCTTTGGGTTCCTCCCATATGACTTAATGACTTCTCAAAAGGGCCCATCTTTTTGAAAGTTAGGGTTTCAGCATATTTTGAGGTTATAATACATTCAAACATAGTAATGTATGTAAAATACTTAAAAACATGTCTGTTATGTGAAGATCTTTAAATAAGAATTAATTTTTATTATATTCCTCTTTTTCTCATTTAAACTGAAATACAGCTGTGATGTATGTTATCCGGTGATAACAGGCTTATTCCATAACTCTTTGTTTTAATGAGAAGCTCTGAAAATCAATATGTGAGAAAGCAAAAACAATAACAAAAAGCCAGTAGTGGTCATTTCCATGACTATTTCTGGAGTATACCAGAAAAGTCAGTTTTGAGGCGGTCAGGATGAGTCAGGGCCTGCCATCCTCTAAAGTCACAAATGTTCGGTTTATGCTCCATAGTTTTCACTTTTCTCCAATGCAGAAATATCTGAAACTTTGCATGTGAACATTTCCAATTTGGGGAGTTACTTCTATCTCAGCTCTCTGAATTGATTTATCTCTAAACATCAGAAAATTATATTTTAATATAATTTTAATATGTAATTTGCCATTGTTTTAAAGGATTCACATTTGGGTTTTAAAAAATTAAAATTTTTTCAAATATAATTTGGAGATCAATTAATATTACCTTTTATGTGATCAGGATTAGAAATTTAAAGGATATGAAGCTTGAGACAAAAAAATAAAGAATTAAAAAATTTATGTGACAGAGTTTTAAAACTATATGGAAAAGCATGTTTTGAAAAACCAAAAGTATCAACCTAGCAAACTTTCTTGTAAGATATATACAGGCAAAGGTTAGCAGTCTGAATATAAAAAAAAAATTGCATACACATGAAAAAAGACATACAAAAAATAAAAATAAGCTAATTAAAGGATAAGAAGTTGACCAAAGAATATATATGAGAAGCATAAAGTATATTTGACCTCATTAATAATGAAACATATTCCAGGTAAATTAATAATTAAATATCATTTTCTTCCATCATACATCATAACCTAAACAAACTCTTTTAAAAACATATATTTAGATGCCAGAAATATTCATGTTTATTATTGTCTTATCAAAGCCTGCATTATTGGCTTTTGTGAATTTTGAACAAGAAAGGGAAAAGGCTTCAATCAAGAAAACATATTTAAAATTTTTACATATTTTTACTCTGAGATCTGGAATAGATCAAGAATGTCTATTTTCACTACTTCCAATCAACACTGTACTAAAGTTCTAACCAAAGCAATTGGACAAGGAAAAGTAATGAAAGGCATTCTAGTTGGAAAGAAAAAAGTGATCTCTTTTCTTAGAATACAGGGACTTATATATAAAAAATCCACAAAATTTAGTAGAGCTGGTTTTTAGAGACCAGTCAGTCCTGAAACTGAACTATAAATAGCATTTTGGGTGAGGAAGGAACTATCAGCAATAGTAAAAACACTTAAAAGAAAATTTAAAAGGGAGACTATGAGCAGGCTATAAATGTGGCTCAGTTGATAGAGTACTTACCTAGAATGTATGAAGTCATGGGTTCAATCCCCAATACTACCCACACAAATAATAGTAATATAAGGCAGACTATGATAGCATAAATCTGTATACATGGTAAATTGAAAAAGAGGAGGGTTTAGGAGAGGATGGAGAATGAAAGGAAGAGATAGAGTTATAGGATTACTATACTACATACACTTTAGAGAGAACAGTTTTTTTAGAGCAGATCATCTACTGGAAAATAATGTTGAAAATCTAGGGAGGCCAGACTGGAAGAAAAAAAGAGTTTAGAGAAATGAAAGAACAGAAAGAAAACAGTGAAAAATCAAGGATATGGAGAAAATTCTATCAGCAACTTCCCATTGTAAAAGGGTAATGATATGAAAACAATACATGCACCTGCTAAGTGGGTGATCATTGAGCTGATCAGATCCCAACATACAGCAATTCCCATCCTGTTAGATTCAGGCAGTCAGTATTAGGTGGAACATCTATGTTTAAAGTGCTAGTTTTAACTCTTGAATAATTTTAGAAAGTTTGGCTATTTAAGTCTTTTCAAGTGAATTAGGCAATATATTTTTTCTGGAATATTATCTCAACTGTGTTAATATTGACTTCAGCTATTTGATATCTGTGACCTGAGGTGCAATCTTATCATTTCACTTTTACAAATGATGAAGTCTCTTTATAGATGTGCAGTCCAGTATGTGGTATAAGCAAAAGTGTTTCTGTCACCCTGAGTGAATTGCAGGCTTATACAAACATTTCACAATTATCTATGAGATGAGAACCACATGGTACTTGCTTCTTAATAGAATTCAAAGTGCAAAAAAAAATCATTTGTGTTAATAACATTCAGCAGTTGCATTTTAATAACCCAAGTCACAATGACATTTAAAAAATCACTTTCTATTTATTGCTATAACTTAAAATGGCCTTATTTTAATAAGCTAGACAGAGGTATTCATAAAATAAGAGAATAATTATTCTACTAATTGGAATTCTTATTAAAATCCTCAGATAATTGCAAATTCACACATACATTGCTCTTACTTAAGTGGTGACACTTAATTGGTGACATTTAAGTGGTGAAAAGACATTGGGAGGATAATCTTTTCCAGATATTAATAACCTGCCAAGGTCTTATAGGAAAGGATGACTAATTTGTCACCAAACTCAATCTCCCCCCAGACACCCAGGTTCTCCTACATTTCTGGGTTTTCCTGGTTGGCTGATGTGGTCATATGAGCAGAAATGAAACTTCTAGGCCTGATCTTTAAAGTCTACAGTTGCAAACTTCCCCTTGTTCTTTCATCCATCCCTTAATTGAACAGATGGAACTTCTAGAGATAAGATTAAGTGTGGAGCTAGATAGGATAAGGAGACTATATATACCCAGGATACTTTTTATAACAAGTACTACCCCTGAACAAATGTCACACAAACACAAAAAAATTAAGTAGATGAATTTATGAGGTTGTGTTGTGCATTATTTAAGCTGCCTAACTTTGTTTTCCCTGAATCAGGAGGTATACCTTTTATTTAAAGAGGTACTTGTTGAAGTCTGCCTTAGCATGTGAATAACTTGAGTTGGAAGTCTGCTTTTTTGTAAAATTTGGATGAACTCAGAGGGTTCTCTGTTTCTTTCCAGAGTCAAGATTCTGTGACATCTCATAAATTTAGGATTCGAATTAGAAATTTTTGATGGAAGTTACTTTATGAAAGCTTTTCTAAGTAAACTATATTTAGTCTAGTTGTCATCTTGCACATATATATTACTCCTTTAAGTTTTCCACTTTATAATACAGGATATTGATGAAACAATACTGGAATGTAGAAATACGAAAATAATATTTCAACATAATACCTTTCCTTGCCTTAAAATGTCTAGATATATAAAACATCTATTCCATGAAAGAAATAAATATAAACGGAATAATATCATTCTCCAGGAAAGTTTTAATTCTTTATTTTCAAAAACTATCCCATAAAAATTAATGATCAATTATAAAATATGACACTCAGGTGAAACTTAAAGAAATGTGGAAAAGGAATCACCCATTAAGTAAAATGCTACGATTGCTCTATTGCCTTGGCCATGAAAACCAAAATAATAATAATCATTATCCAATAAAGAAAATGGATATTCAAATTATTCCAATTTCCCTTTACTTCTAGAGGAAATAAAACAATACTTGATATCATAAAGACAACATCAATTTAAATTCAGGTGTTAATTATAATTTAAGAAATAATTGGATCTGTAGCAGTGTTTAAAAAAATATATTCCCCAACTTTTTGTCCTCTCAGCTTCCAAATTAAACTTTCTCCAAAGGGACTATGAAATATTTCTTCATCTTGTATGTATAAACTGGTCTTGTTTCTTTTTGTTTGTTTCTTTGTTTATTTGGTTACTAGAGATTGAACCCAGAGGCACTTTTTTATGGAACCACATCCCCAGCCCTTTTTATTTTTATGTTTTTGAAATAGAGTCTAGCTAAGTTGCTTAAGCCCTCACTAAGTTGCTGAGGCTGGCCTTGAACTTGAGATCCTTTTGCCTCAGTCCCCAAGCCATTGAGATAACAGTCATGCACAACCATGCCCAATTTGTTCATTCTTGGTTTAAGGTTTAATCTTTGATGAACTCAACCCTCATTATTTAGTCTTTCTGCTGAGGAATTCTTGAGATAGAGATATGTTATCTTACTTAAATGATCATAATTAGAACATTCACTTAGCAGTGCTAGAGAATACAAGATAAAAAAATTTGCAATAAAATCCTCAGTCATGAATGAAATGTAACATGTTAAAATAAATGTGTAGAACAAGTTAATTTTAAGAAATGTTAAGCATCTACCTGATCACTCACTCTGAATTTATATTTAAAGGCTAATCATGTTGATTGTTCTTTTAGTCAGCTTTTTGTTGCTCCAACCAAAAGATCTGGCAGAAACAACAACTTTAGGAGTAAAAGTTTATTTGGGGTTCTTGGTTCCAGAGGTCTCAGTGGACAGATGGTAGCCCTCCATTCCCTGGGACTATATTTAGGATTCTAATTAGAACATCATGGTAGAAGAGCATGGTAAAGGAAAGTGCTAGAACAAGACAGGGATACCCTCTTTTACAACTTCTATTTAACAGTCATTGAAACTCTAGCCAGAACAATTAAACAGATGAAAGAAATTAAAGGGATATGAAAAGAAGAAGTCAACACTCATTATTTTCTGATGACATGATTCTATAGGATTTTAGAGGATCCAAAAAATACTCCACCAGAAAACTTCTGGAATTAATAAATGAATTCAGTAAAGTAGCAGTATATAAAATCAATAACTCAAAAATCAAATGCATTTCTATATGTCATTGATGAATTCTCTGAAAGAGAAATAAGTATAAATATCACATTCACATTAGCTTCAACAAAATAAAATAAAATACTTGGAAATTAATTTAACAAAAGAGGTGAAATACCTCTAAAATGAACTACAGAACACTAAAGAAAGAAAATGAAGACAATCTTAAAAAATGAAAAGATCTCCCATGCTCTTTGATAGGCAAAATTAATATTATTAAAATGGTCACACTACTCAAAGTACTATGCAGATTGAATGCAATTCCAATTAAAATCCCAACATTATTTTTTTTCTTTTTTTTCCATTTTTTTATTGATTGTTCAAAACATTACAGAGCTCATGATATATCATCTTTCATACATTTGACTCAATTGGGTTTTGAACTCCCCAAATACATAATGCAGACTCACTTCTGTTACATACTCACATTTTTACATAATGGCATATTAGTGACTGTTGTATTCTGCTACCTTTCCTATCCCCTACTATTCCCCCTCCCCTCCCCTCCCCTCCCATCTTCCCTCTCTACCTCCTCTGTACTTATAGAAATAGAAAAAGTAATCATGAAATTTATTTGGAAAAATAAGAGATCCAGAATAAGCCAAAGCAATCCTTAGCAAGAAGAGTGAAGCAGTAGGCATCACAATACCAGACCTCAAGCTATACTATAAAGCTATAGTAACAAAAACTGTATGGTATTGACAAAAAATAGGTATGTAGACCAATAGTACAGAATGTAAGACACAAAGACAAACCCATATAAATACAGTTATCTCATACTAGAAAAGGCACCACAAACATACATTGGGGGAAAGATAGCCTCTTCAACAAAAAGTACTGGGAAAGCTGGAAATCCATATGCAGCAAAATGAAACTGAATCCCCATGTCTTTCCATTCACAAAACTTAACTCAAAGTGGATCAAGGACCTAAGAATTAGAAGAGAGACCCCACATATAACAGAGGAAAAAATAGGCCCAAATCTCCATCACGTAGGATTAGTCCCTGACTTCCTTAACAGGAATAAAGCACAAGACATAAAATCAAGAATCAATGAGGTGAACAGAGAGCCTATATTTTGGGAGCAAATTTTTGCCACACAAATATCAGAGCACTAATCTCCAGGATATACAAAGAACTCAAAAAACTTAATACCAAAATTAGAAATAACCCAATCAATAAATGGGCTAAGGAGCTGAACAGACACTCTCAGAAGATATAAATCTATCAAAAATATATGAAAAATGTTCAACATCTCTAGTAATTAAAGAAATACAAATCCAATCTACTCTAAGATTTTGTCTCATGCCAGTTAGAATGGCAGTTATCAAGAATACAAATGACGATAAGTGTTGGTGAGGATGTGGGGGAAAATGCACATTCATCCCATTGCTGGTGGGACTGCAAATTGGTACAATCCATCAACATCAATGTTTATAGCAGCTCAATTCACAATAGCTAAACTGTGGAAGCAACCCAGATGTCCTGAATGGATAAAGAAACTGTGGTATCTATACACAATGGAGTATTACTCAGTGATATTGTGAATAAGAGAATAAAATTATGGAATTTGCAGGTAAATGGGTGGAGGTGGAGAATGTTGTGCTAAGTTTAGTAAGCCAATCCTCCCAAATCAAAGGCTGAATATTCTCTCTGAAAAGCAGATGTTGATCCATAATGGGGAGGAAGTATGGAAAAAAATGAAGGAACTGTGTTGGGAAAAGTGGAAGGAGTGAAGGGGAGTGAGATGAGGGCAGGAAAGATGGTGGAATGAGATGGACGTCTTTATCCTAGGTACATATGTGACTGCACATATGGTGCAATGCTCCATCATGTGCAACCAGAGAAATGGAAAAAGTTGTGCTACAATGTATATAGTGAATCCAAATGCATTCTACTGTCATATATACATAATTAGAATAAATAAATAAATAATTTTTTAAAAACTGAAAAAAAAATAAATAAAAAGGAATGTGGCCCAGAATATCACACCAGGAAGCAGAAAGAAGCTCTACTCACCAGTCACAAAATACATACTTCAAAGTCATGCCCTAAATGCCTACCTCTTTCAGCCATACCCTACTAGGCTTTAGTTACCACTCAGTTAATCCTATTCAAGGGATTAATTCACTGATTGGATTATGGCTCTTATAACCCAATCATATCACCTCTGAATGTTCTTGAATTGTCTCACATATGAGCTTCTGCGACATACCCGATATCTGAACCATAACAAATGCATAAGAATGAAAGAGATCCTAAAATATTTCTTATTATTTATAATACAAATGTATATTATTTTATGTCATACAATTAGACAATTTGAAATACTTCGTTGTTTGGGGATAGATTAGCATCAAATTCAAAGTCTTGAAGGAGACTTCAGTTAAACCCCTATCATATCCCACATTATTTATAAGATCAGTTGATTGTTTGAGCTAATCCAATTGTCACTAAATAACTTAAATGGAAAGTTGGGATGCAATTCTAAAAATTATGTATAGAAGAAGCAATTTTCTCAGGTGGTTCCATGTGATATAACACAAGAAATCAAACGTTTAGTCAAACTCTGATTTGCAAATTATTCCCACATTTCATATTAAATAAAAAAGCTGATTTCTGGATAATAAAGTCAAGATTATTTTATAATTAGCTTGAACTCTAGCAAATACATGAAAATAGAATGTTGTAAATATATGTATTTCAAATCTCAAAGTAAAAATCTATACTAAATCTCAGATGAATCTCATGTACTAAGAGGAAGAAAGGTGATGATTTCATAAGCTTTTATATTCTCACAGGCTTTTGAACTTTTTTACTTCATCTCACAAGAAGAAATACTGTTTTTACAGAAACCAGGATATTCTGTTTAATCTTCTGCTGTTATATTCCATTCTACTTCTTTCCATTGCATTTACATTTATTTGAAAGTCCAGTATGGGTATGTAAAACAATTTTTAAAACATAAAAAAATCATTCAAAGAATTTAAGAGCTAAAATATTTAAATCTTTCTCCATAATTTAAAAAGACTTACTGAATTTCTCTATCTTCATTAAAATTTGGTCTCTTTTAAAACAAATCTAACATTGTTTTATTAGTAATTTTTGGTAAAAATCTTAGCTTCATAATTTCCTGAAAAATCTATTAAGAAAAAAAAATCTTTCCAGAGGAAGTCCTGAATAGGCCACATTTATAAATTTTCTTATTCATATATTTTATTCTTGTGTCATACCTTAGTTTCACTTCAAATTACTATGCCCAAACTGGAAAGATGACAATCTCTAAGTACTAAAATTTTAAAATTAGAATGACAAGCTAGAGAGCAAATCTAGGAATAAAAATCTCAATGGATTTCTGCCAACAGAATTAGTTCCAAAAGAAAAAAAAATTAACCTCCTTGATATGTCTACAAAAGGCCAAATATGTAATGACATGGATGAACCTGTAGGAATTAAGGTATAATTTATGTTAATGGCAAAATGTGAGCTGAGTGGCTGTCACTATTACATTTTTTACCTTTAGTTCACATATCTCATATAAAATTTTCTTTAAAAATTCTACAATCATAAAGAATGTGTTTTGCCAAGCTGGTAACAAAATTTATGAAGAAATTATAATAAATTTCCTTCACCTTTAAGAAGTATTTCACCACAGGGATGGAGTGTGCTTCAAGTAGAAAAAAAAATTATGAAAGATTTTTGAGTTATTATTGTCAATCTTACCAGTTTATTGAAAAATATAAAAAATGTGACTGGATTGTTAATCAATATAAGTAGATACAGACACCCTATCTACCATCAAATGCACATTTAGAACATCCATGGAATTAAAACACATACTGCTCTCTTCAGTTTCTATTTTTGTGGCCTAAATGCATACATTGCTCATAAAATATGACTTCTTCAAAGCCAAGTTCACTGTTCACTGTCATAGAAAATGTCAAAGGACCTCATAGAATCCAAGAAGCAATAAATCTCCTTATTTAATACAAAGTCAGCTCACTGTGAGGAGGATATGATACAGAAAAAAAATGACTTATAATAAGTTACTGCACACCTTCATTATCCAACTCCAGTTATTTTAAATTTAATGGTTTCTCTCTGTTGATACCTACGCCACATACTTGAGATACTTTTCCCTCCAAAGTTCTACTTACTGGAGATAAATCCTGCTTAGCCTAGTATTAAGAACCATATAGGTCAATGACATAGTATCCCATTTTATTTATTCCCTCAACAAACATTTTTTAAATATATGTGGTATTCTACACACTGTTCCATGTGCATAGAAGGAGACAAGTTCCTGCACCCATGGAAATAAGGAAGAACAACTCAGAGGATATAAACCAAGGGGCATTCAGAGAATCAAAAAGTGATGCTGTGAATAAGTAAGAGAGCAGTGGAAAGAGATGGACTGCAAATGGGACTGCAACGAAGATGATAAAGCAGAGAAAGCAGAGGGCTAGGATATCTGAGGTGAGACCTGAAAGAAATGAGGAAGCAAACCAGGTGATAATTTGCAGGAACAGGGATTCACCAAGAGAAAAGAAAGAGGCCTTGACCCTGAAACTAATTGGGTTGAGTTCTCACTCTTTATATATATATATATATATATATATATATATAGAGAGAGAGAGAGAGAGAGACAAACCTTTTTTGTAGATGACACAACACAATGCCTTTATTTTTATGTGGTGCTGGGAATCTAACCCGGGTCCCTCCTGTGCTAAGCGAGCGTTCTACCACTGAGCCACCATCCCAGCCCAGCTTCTCATTCTTCTATAAAGACCTTCCAACTTTCAGTCTCTAAATGGTTTAGTTACCGAGGGGCAGGGTACACTATTACAAACCCAAAGTCCCTGAACTACATTTGGCCAATTCCTGCACTCATCCTCCTAGACGAAACTGACACTTTCAAGGTTCAACATTTGACTCAAGAGGGACCAGGATAGTATGTACATATATGAATATGCCACAGTGAATCCCACCTTTATGTATATTTACAAAGCACCAATTAAAAACAATAAATAAGGGCTGCTGTTGTGGCTCAGTAGACACTTGCTTAGCACATATGAGGGGCTTGATTCTCAGCACCACATTAAATATATATATATATATATATATATATATATGCATATAAATAAATATAATTATATTCATAAATAAATATCTAAATAGAGTAATGGGGAAAAAAGAAGAGAGAGAAAGGGAGGGGAAGTGTAAGTATAGAGGATTGAAAATGGTGTAAATTATGTTGCATACACATATGGGGTTGTCAAAAAATCATGCTATTTTGTATAACTCTAATGAACTCAAAAGACTTTTCAAAAAATAGAAGGTGGACCAAGGAGACTCTTTCTCTGAGATTTTTTAAATGTGTGAGTGTGTGGTCAAGGTCAGTTTTTCCCCAGTGAAACTCAGAAACAATGAAGATAGTATTTTCCTCCACATGGAGAACCACAGGCAGTAGAATAAGCCAGCACAGAAACAGAACAACAAAGGCTGCTGAGAGAGACTTAGTAGAGTTCAGTGACTTGATCAGCTCTTCCTTGAAGGTCACTTCTGGTTTACTAATGATTTTACCTTTGTGACCAAATTAATTCAATTTGAGTATCTGTATTTAAACACTCTGAGATATGAAAATATGTACCATGGATTGTAAAATGTAGAGATTCTAGATCAACTATTAATGTGGGATCCTATCGAATTGTCCACTGCTCAACACTTTTCATCCTTAAAGGGAGAAAGTTTTCTTTACACTGACGGCTAAAAGGAAAACCTGAAAAAAGACTAGAGGCTAGTGGTGTAGATTAGTTGTAGAACTCATGCTCAACATATACAAAGATCTAGGTTCAATTCCCAGCAGTAAAAAAGAAAAAAAATAAGATTATTCATTTGTAATATCCCAATTTTATCAAATGCAAGCTTCTCCAGATATTTTAAAACATCCATTAGACTTAAGAGAGGTCTATTTTTAAGAATATACATATTATTGGACAGAAAAATACTTGAAAATCACATAATTTTATCATTAATACTATATGCCATTAGATATACAGTGTTATACTAGATAATAAATGTCAAATTTAAATATGTGTGTGTGCCCCTGTCTATGCATGTCCAGTTTTGAACATTCAATATTCACACTAAACATAACAAAAACTGATATCAAATGTATATAGAAGAAAGATTTTATTAAGTTTAGTGAACTTTATAAAGAATCAAGGACTTTCAAATATCACTAAAATGGAGACAAATATAACCTTGAAAATAGTATACAAATAAGACTCTGGAATATTATTTACCCTATATCACTATATAAGTTCACCATTGCCTTGACTAAGGAAATTATTGTAGTATACTTCATAAGTGTATAAAAGGGTGTTACCACCCATTATAATGCTTGGTCAATCTTTTAAGATAATGTGTTGGTGTCAGAGTTAATTTCACAACTCCAAGATACCTATAAACTGGTCTACACACAGGCAATATCTAAGTAATTCATACTATTTAAATAGTATTTTGTGAAAAATATATAATAATTATTTGTGTGTAAACCACAAATAAAGAAAACCAGCTTAACAAACTTTATGTCACATTGTATAACTGATTTAGTATTTTTCACATGAAGAATTGTCTATAGCTCTTTAAAATTCACCATATACACCACAATATTCTTATATACTGTTACATAATCTGAACCTTGACATAAGACAGAATAAATGAAAGTTAAAATAATCACTTATAGTAACACCAAGAAATGCCAAACCATTATTAGAAATTAAAAGC
Organism: Ictidomys tridecemlineatus; assembly: GCF_052094955.1. Lineage (NCBI taxonomy): Eukaryota > Metazoa > Chordata > Mammalia > Rodentia > Sciuridae > Ictidomys > Ictidomys tridecemlineatus. The sequence continues at coordinate 20,102,001 of NC_135488.1, read as the reverse complement.
TTGTTAACCCTGAAATTTACTAGTCAGCTGAATATGACCTGTTTTAGGTTTTTAGTCCCTCAGATACCCCATAAAATTTTATGGAGAGCTATAGCAGCATATATGGGAAGCAAAATTCAAACTGACAATGATGTAATATGATTCTATGCATTATTATCAGAAAAAAAAATAACATTCAATTTGCAAAAAGATGATAAGCCAGGAAAATACTTGTAAGCTTCTGCTTCAAACTCTTTGCCTGTGTTGCAAATGTAATAACAAAGTCATATGGCATACAGGTAGAATGAGTGCTTGGTTTTTCTGTGAGCACAAAATGAGTTGGGAATTCTCAAAAGAGAAGGAAATGGTTAGACTACATCTCTATGGTCACATGTACTTTCATACATAAATAACATTTCAATGTTTCAGGAGCTCAATTTCAGAGGCCAAGTACTTAAACAAGAATCAATGAATCTATAATGGACCACTGAAGCCAAAACTCATGAGCTAACGTGTACAGTTGGATCCTACATTTTAACAGTTCATTTTCCAACAACCCAGGATATTGGGAAGATTTAACAAAAGAGTAAACTGAGTAAGTCGCAGAATTATATCCATTCATATTCTTGGACTATGTTTTGGGACAGAGTGCTGTCAGAACACTGGCAAGTGCCATTTCCTTGCTCCTTTGACAAGAAGTTATTCCCCTATTTGGTACCAAGGTCAGCCTGCGTGGCAGTTTCTGAACTCTTGGTGTCTGGCCTCCCAGAATATGATATGTTGTGGATCACCTCTGGCCTTTCATGACTGTTATATGTGAATTGGTACACACCCACAATAAAAGCTATTTTCTGCTGTGAAATAAAGCAGACACAGTTCTCTGAAACCATCTCAGGAGGGATTTCTCCACGCCCTCAAGCTTCCCACAGTTGATGCTGGAAGGGCAGGCCCCTCAGGACCAAGAAATATTACTAAATTTAGCAAGAAATATTACTAAAAAAGAATTTAAAAAGAGTTCCTCACAATATTTCAAAGCTTATTTAATATATTTCAAATTTTTTAAAATTTTTATAAGGTTCCAATAAATGCTTTTCACTAACACCAAAAAGATAAAAAGCCAAAAACATAGAAATATCACTAAAATATTCTTTTTCACATATGAAATTTTTGAACTGAAAGAAACAAAGAAATCTATACCTTGAAACACATTAGTGAAAACTAGAACTGTTTCCAAACTCTACAGAATTGTCTGGAAAAAGCATCTTCTAATCATGGAAATGTTTAAAGTAAAAATTAAGTTACTGAACTAAATCTAATTTTCTTTCACTAATTGACAAAGATTAGATTCAACCCATTTGTCAACATAGGCATGTTGCTAACCCCTTCCTGGAAACTGACATCACTAACATTTGGTTCACATTGTACATGTACAAAACACTTACACGGGTTAGTGCATTTGATGATCAGAAAAAAGCCCTTAGATGCCTAGGGTTTTTTTTCCCATCTTTCAAATAATCTATCATTTATCTAAAAGTTGGAAAGTGTAATTAGTTATAACAGATACTACTAAGTGTAACAATCATATGCAAAACTTTTAGTTAATTTCTAAAAATAAATTTTATTAAGTATATCTGAAGTCTGAAAAAATAAGAGTATGAAATGCACGTTATTACCTTACAACCAAAAATATACCACCTAAAAAGTAATAGAGATTCTTAAATGTTTCAGTTCACAGTGATCTTTCTGCCTTCTAATTTTTATAGAGCCTCATAAATAATTTTTTAAATGTCACAGTTCATGTTAATTAGTTAAGCCCAAACAACTCAGTCAATACTTATGGTCTAACATCTGAGTAGCTATCTGAAAATTATAAGGTACATAAGTTGAAAGAAATAAAAAGCATGTTTTATTTTATTTTTAAATAACCACCTAGATAATAATATACATGTATCTGTTTTGTCAATGTGCAACTTCTTAATTTTTAGACTTATATTAGCACACTCCTTAAATCCTTCATCACATTGATTTTCCCATGGTACTTGCATTTTATCACAGGAACCACTGAAAACTCAGCTTCTAAAAGATGTGGCGCCCTCAAAAGCTATTACTGTGTTCTAATATTAAACTGTGAACTACCTGTAGGTAGTAGTCTGTTTGCTAACAGATGTTGCATATTACTATTTTCCTTAAAATTTAAAATACCCTGTGGTGCCTTTTGAATTCACTACAATCTCCTGGGGAGCCTTAACACAGAGTTAGAGAATAATTAGTATATTTTATTTTACTTCAGGGTTTCTGTTTTTCATGCACAATATGAAAGCATATCAAGAAGAGCACACTTGAAAAATTCATTTGAAGCACTGTAATAAGTGCACCAAAATATTTGAAAATATTTTCTACAATTCTATCTCCCAGTATTAAAGAGTTTAAAAAAAATGTTTGTAGTTGCAAAATGTGTTTTACATAAATTACTTATTACATATTGAAAGAAACAATAAAACAAGCAAATCAAATACCATCCAATGGTGATTGAGCAGTCAGGATGACTAAGTACCATGTCCATTCCAAATAACCTTTGAGTTTGTTTCTAGCATGTCTTCCTTCAATTTCTTGTTTATTTTATCTTAACCCATCATTTGCATCAGTGGTAACTACCTGTTCTTTCCCTTCAATATTAAAGTTTTCCTATAACTGAAGATCATTTTTACCTCTTTATACAAACTAATCATATTCCCCTTATTTTTACAGGTTCTACTTTTCATTCCTTTAATTATATGTTTCTACCCTTGGTATTTCCTTCAGCACTAAATTTCTTCAAGATAATAGATCCTCAAAAAAATACATGAGATAAAGTAGTAATGTTATAGAGTACAACTGTATAAGATGAAATGAGAATGTGCATAGGAAAGACATTTGTAAGCCAATGAAATATCTTAAAATTTACATAAATTACAAATCTAAAAATTCTTACTGTGGTGTATTTTGCTGTTCAGAAACAAGCCATTGGGGAAAATGGTGGAGATCACAGATTACAAATACAATTGTGAAAGCTCTTCCATTTTTTTATCACTAAGAAAAATATGGTATATGAAAGGAATTATCAGTGAGACTTTGTTTTTGTTCTTTTGCAAAACTGATCTTGTTTTAATAGAATTTCTTATGGGCACATTTTAAATTCACAAACAAATTACAAAGAGGTACTACAAACAAAATACCAAGTTCTTCATACTTCAAACATGTTAATCTACAACCTTTATTTTGTTTTCTAACTATAATATACATTTCTTGTACATTTAGGAGTCAAATTTTTAACTTACTCTAATTTATGCACATTAATTTGTATTATCAAGTATGTGATATTGAAATAAATCTAGTGTTTTCCACATTAGTAGTACAAACATGAAAGATATAATTTTAATAGACAAATGTGATTAATCAATTTCTCAGGAAGCAACTGGGTAATAAGGGTATAATTGTGAAACTAGAATACCACCAGCTAAACAAAATTCAACTGCCATGATTAGAAACCTAATCTTTAGGTTTCAATTTATGTAAGCGACCTATGGTGTTATTGTTATTCCTGATGACTTGAATCTTGTCACTAAGAAGAACCGCTGAAATGTTGAAAGATAAGGTCAATTTAGTTTTGGATTCCTGCTGTATTAATGTGATAATTTATAACAACAACGTAAGTTCAACTTTAAAAAATCTTATAATATCATTTAGTTTAAAAGTTTGAATATAAATGGTTTAATTAATAATTACTACACTGAAAATTTATATATAATAAGGCATTACTGAGTAAATTTAACCAGAAAACAATTGACTCTCAAAATTTAGAACAAATAAATTTCTAAATCTTTGTATGAAACTCCTATGGAAAAACAAAGTACAGATGAAACTAAAATTTAGTTCAGATAAAACTAAAATTTTATTGTAGTGATTATGAATTTGATATTTCACATTGTGAAATAATTTATAAAAAATCAATTCATGCCTATATATACCTACATAAAGCATTCTTTTGAATCTGAAATTCCTGGATTTGATAATTTTAGATCAACATAACCCAACTGTTGATCTTCTGAGAGATTATTCATTGTACCAATATTGATTATGTTAACCTTTCTGAAAAAGTATTACTTTAATTAAATTTAGGCCATTCAATGTAAATAGAATGTCTTCTAAACATTTTTTTTAGATAGACATTTAAATTAGAAATGTGCTCAAAGGTCCAGTTTAATATACACAGTACATGACACAATGATACATAGATTTAATGAAGGAAATAAAATTTTCTCCCAATATAGCTGTTTCAAAAGAAAAAGTGAATGTGTTTTTACTGGCAGAATTACTCTTGCACCCACTCGATAGTGCACAATAGAACAAGTAAACTTGGGAGCCACTGGGGCTTGGCTTGACCATGAGAGTGGCCTTGAGAATATATTGCTGCTGTTAGCACTTAGCATGAAAAAGAAGAGACTGCTGTGTAGATAAAGTGAGGGATAATTTTTCATACCCTACAGCTCTGCCCCCTTTTCAGTACAGATCACCTCACCCAACTGAATTGATTTCCCACTAGGTCTATTATCTTGAAGGAAGACTCTTTCTCTGATCACACTCTGATGGGATATGCAAGCTAATCTTTATTTCCCCTCTCGCTGCCAAATAAGCTTCCTTTCTTAAGTCAGAATGAACATCCTTGACAACTCCCAACTCCCATGATAGCTTCAGAGAGGCATAGCAAAAGAAGAGGGGAGGACAGATACTGGCTGGCTGTGGAGCACTGAAGACATTTTTTCCCATTGCCAAGACCTTGGTTTAGTATTCCTAGCTTCAGCCTATGGCCACATGTATTGCAAGGTCACATTTATTAATATTTTTCTAATTTAGGCATAATTTGGTATTAGATAGATCAAATTATATATGATTGTGAAGCTAGAATTAGATAGGCAAGTCAGTATAGATAGGTAAATTAAGTCAGGTCAATCTATGAGGCCAGGGCTACTCTACTCTGCCCTTCTCCCTTCAGCCCACCAGTTTCCCACCTTTTGGCCATCCCACAGAGCATTCCTGGGCCTAGTCACTAGCAGAAAGGAGACGATATGGGGGAAAGCAGGAGAACAAAGTAATCCTAGGATATATATACAAAAGTACATGTATAAGGCATAAATCGGCATGAACATACTTTATATACAGAGATAAGAAAAATTGTGTTCTATATGTGTAATAAGAATTATAATGCCTTCCACTGCTGTTGTGTATTAAAAAAATAAAATCAATAAAATATATATATATATATATATATATATATATATATATATATTTTAAAGGGCAGAATACCTTGCTTCTGTGGATACCAGGATATCAGCTATGGCCCCCTTCTCCCTCTTGGGAGAAATCTGTTTCCCGTTTTTAAACAAACCCTGGTTCATATGCTTGCCTTGACGTGCTTTTCTCATGTTCAAACTTCAACATGTGAGGAAGCAGGACTCCTCATGGATAACCAGTGGTATCAATTATATTTAACAAAAATTTGGCATGTAAAAATAGCATCCTTCTCTTGGATTTCTGAAGCCATTTCAAATCTTTGGTTTATTATTTCTTCTGTTTCCATGATTATGCTCTTCTGAGACCAACAGGTGAGTTCACTATCCATGATGGACCTGACCCAGGTTCTTTTATAGGTGTAACTTCCTTTAGGCAGTCACTTTTAAAAACAATTGGCAAAACAATGCACATTATAGCCTCAGCTATAAATACTGATTAATTTGGGTTTAAGATCCCCCAAGTAGTTTTACCACCATCTTCAATGATCGAGAAAATTTATGGAAACATGTACAGGGGGAATTGCATTAGAAGACACTAATGGAGTAAAAGATATTAGTCTACCATATTTTGGTATCCAAATTGCCCTAAAACCTAAGGAGCATGGATATATATCAGAATTTTACCTATGTCAACTGGATAAATCCATAACAAAATTAACAAGGGTTTCATGGAGAAGCCAACTGAAGCACACAATCAAGTGAGTGTAACAGTTGTGATACGAACAGAGATTTCTCTGACCTCCAAGGCAAATGCTTCTTTTAAAAAGAGGCCACATGGTGTTTACTTACTATATTAAAATTGTATCTTATAGGCTAATTCCATGCAAAAGAGAACGTGGCAGAGAGGAAATTGTTCTGGACCATGAATGCAGAGTGAAATTGAATTTTGTTGCTAACTGGATATCTTTTGTTATTCTCTTCACATGACCTTCATTAGTCAAGGAGATTTAAATGCACTAGTCATGGAGCTAAATTCAAAATGTTCTGCATGCCTGGATAGCCTGGATATAAAGAGTACATGTTATCAGTTAATTTTGAGTGGCTAACTTCACTCTACTCATTGAAGTACTTTGGAGATTTCAATAATGTAAATAGGAAAAAGAGCATTTTGAGATTCATCACTTCACTTTGATTTAACAAAAACTTTTTCGTACAGGGTCACATTCATAATTTGCTTCATTACACTTTTCAGTGGTGTTGGGGGCTAAATTATGTCCACTCAAAATTCAGAAGTTGAAGTCCTAAACCCCAGTATCTCCAAATATGACTGTTTTTGGAAATAGAGCTTTAAAGAAATGACTAAGTTAATAAGCAGACATAATGCTGGGCCCTAATCCAGTCTGATCTTTGCCCTAGTAAGAAGAGGATGTTAAGACACAAGAGAGGCAAGGGATATGTATACAAGTAAAGAGCCATAGGAAGAGACCTCTCTTTCAGTCAAGGAAAAATGCCTCAGAGGAGGCCAATCTTGCAAGCACCTTGATCTTGGACTTCTAGCCTCCGGAACTATGAGAAAATATGTGTTGTTTAAGCCACCTAGTCTACTGTGTTTTGTTATGATAGCTCTATAAAACTAAAACAAGTGGAAAAATATAAAAATAAATTCTTCATTTTGACTTCTGTGTAAGAAATTCAACAAGCAGACATTTCCTCAAAACTATACCTGTAAACAGATTGAATAAATGTGAACTCAAAAGGATCACCTTCATCTTTGATTACTTTTCAGTACTTAGTCCCACTTTAATAAGCATGATGTGTGCTTTAACATAAAATGTAGATACAAATAGAAATTAAGATTAAAAATGAAGCAATCTCCCATCCCCAATCCATTTAACTTTCATTTACATCAATGAAGTTATCACAAACAACCAGAGAGAGCAACAACTATCCTAGCTTGACTGTTATAATATTTTTTAAGTTAAAAACCAATAACCCAGGAGGCTGAGTATCAGAGCTATTCAAAAGTTTGAAAAACAAACATACAGTATATGATCAAGAGTGAAATAAATAATAAACTAAAAAAGTCTCATTTGCCAAACTCATTCAATCATGTGTTTGTGACCCTTTCCCTTCACAGAGAAGTCAATTAGAAGAGGCTGAGGTTTTAATTTTGAAAAATGGTACAGCAGGTCAATGTGAAAAATTTTTTACTAATCTCACAAAAAGAAAATGTTAGTTATAACTCTTAGAGGATAACTTTATTAATTTATGAATAGTGTCACACAATTTTATTATGAATTAAAAAAAAGAAGTCAAGCTAGTTGGCTAACTCTCTTGAGTTGACTTTAAAAAATCCTGTATCAATATAGATAAGGTAGAAATATAGAAATAACTGTGATTGATTAAAAAAAAAAGACGATGATGACACAGGTTGGATATGCACACACACATTATTGGACACACCTCCTACCCTACCCAAGAGACAATTCAATTCCTGGTGGTTTCTTCTCACCAGTACACATCCCAGGAATAGTTCAATGTCCTCAGTCATGATATTAGTCAGTCCATGATTTCTTCTCATGTGTACCACTTTGGTTGTCGAAGTTCCCTACTTCCACAATCCATTGCCTACAAACAGGTCAGATGATCATTTACAAATTAAAATTGTGATTTCTTTTTCACTTTCTTGCTTAGAATGTTCCACTAATTTTCCATTAAGAATTTTCTTTCCAGTGACCTGAAGTGTTGTAGAATTCTTGTTCACATGCACACACTCATACTCTGCTGTGATTCTCCCATTCTATGCTTCTTCAAACACACTGATCTTCTTTCTGTTCCTAATCAATGCCTTGAACTTACTGCTTCCTTTGACATACCTTTCTACCAAATCACTACATAGTTGATGCATATTCAAAAATTACTCTCTTGAGCATCCTAGAAAGTAGCTTTCAACTGTGGGTTTCTATGTCACCACTCTGTTGATTTTGCCATTCTCCAACATTATCTTGCTGATTTATTTATTTATTCATTTTGGATGTTTTATTTTTTCACTGTACTCTATAATGTCTTCACTGTTGAAATGCTGGTACTTAGGCCAGTTTCGGGTACAGAGAAGGTGTTCAGTGAATACTTTTGCATGCATAATTCAAACTAAAGCTTGACTACTGCTGATACAAGATGCATAATGAGAAAGAAACATGAAGCACTTCCCTTTACTCCTCTTCCATTATTTAATTATCCATAGTATCGAGAGATATAATTCCTCTTTTGCATTCTGTACTCTGCTGTCTCTAATTCTCTAAAACCAAATATGTCTTCCAAGTAGAAGGTATCCCAGCTTAAAACATGTATCTCATCATGAACTGTCTTTACTCCTATTCAGAAGTAACCCTAACTTCCTCAACTCCACTTTCCCAACTGATATAATGTAAGATTTAGGAAATAATGGGTCTTGGTTTTCCTTTTTCTTCCTTTTCCCTGTCATCCCATTATTTGCATCACTGGACTTCTATTACTATAACCTGTTTGAAGAACTATTAGGTACAATTTAAAATCAAAGACATTTCAGAGAAGAAATTAGATCACACCATTTTATCTTTTAATTTATGATCATTTCCATGTACTTTTAAAATATTAACTTCATTCTTCATCTATTCACTATGCATTAATTATATGTGTCCCTATTATCATCATGTGTCAGTTCCCCAGAGGTCATAATATGGTTTTATTTTCCTTCAAGTTGCCTTTCCAATTCATCCCCATATCATAGAATTGTTAAATCTTATCAAAATTATCTCTCTGGCACAGCATAGCAAGAGAAATAGCACATATTAAATGTGTATGTTTTCGTCATCTATCTTCATTGCCCTTCCTTGACTTGTAGTTGCAAGATCCTCATTAATTGACCTGTTCATTTTGAACTTGTTCAAGATATCTTGGGCAATCCTTCAGATACCATTATAGGTGATAGGTAATTGAAATTAGTAGAAGAATCAAAAACAAAAACAATAAAAACCTCTAAAAAATATCTCACATACTAGTGGCTTACATGCAAATGGCTTTGTATCCAAAACAATCAGCAATTCTGAAATAACAGGACTCATAACTCTTCCTGTAATTTTATTTTTTATGTCTAAAATAATTTCTTTCCTGTCATGAGACAAGGTATTATGTATCAATTATTTATATCCCTGATTAAAAACCACATTTCCATAAATCTCTTCCAATTAATTCATTTTTATTATCACCACACTGTCACAAATCATTGGGAATATTCACTTTTGTGTGTATTTATAACAGAATGTCTCTGTTTTTGTACATTACTATCTGACCTATGTGATAATCTGTCACAACATCTTCCCAGTTAAAAATATGAGTTTCAGGTGGCTCTATAATCTGGCTCCTCATGTTTTTCAAAGGAATAAAATCACATGACATGGTATACTGTGTAATCATGAGCATTTTTCAATAGTACTAATACTCAAAATGAGCATAAAAATCACCTATTAACATGTATGTATATTTGGATGTAAAAAATAGTTATATAAAAGTAGCAGTAAAGTTTCATTAGGAAAATGAACATAGAGAAATCTGTGTGGAAATAGTAAAAAGCCAAGTTATCTAAACAAAAATGTAGGATTGCTTCTCTTTCAAGTGTGTAGTAGTAATTTATAGTCTATCTTAAATATGGTTTCAGAAGGAAACAACAGAATCACATTAGTGATGGACAAAGTAAGTTTGGTTGTGGAAAAAAATTGAATGACAAAGAAATTTTGCATTCTCATGTTCTGAAAAGCATTTCTTAAATAATGTCCAGTGACAAAATTCAAATGAAGCATTAATATTTATTATAAAATCAAACATTTTAGCTTTCATGGAACTAAGCTGGGTAAAGAATCATATATCATGGCCAATAAATGCTTTTTTTCTCAGGAGCAAAATTTGCTTAAAATTTTAAAATAAGTCATTTAATTTATCACATCCATAAAAATTCATATGATCATATCTATTGGTAAAGAAAAAAGACATATGATAGAATTTAGTTCCCCAACCATGTTAACAACCCTAAGAGTAATATGAGTTATAGGAATTTCTTCACATGCACACACAACTTGCAGTTAGTGGAGAAACACTGCTTTCCACTGAGGTTGAAAACAAAATAAGAACACTCACTACCATATTTATTTAATGTTATGCTGCATGTTCTAGCCAGTACAATATCTTAAGGGAAATGAATATAAGTTTTAATGATTAGAGAAAACAAAAAAATCTCATTTGATTTGTCAAATAATATATAAAATTTATAATTAAGTAAATTTAACAAGGCTGCAGGAAACAAGGACAATATACAAAACAAAATGCATAACCATGTTCTTGAAGTAAATTATTAAGAAATTAATATATATATATATAAAATGAAAGATGCAAAATTGTCAACTACTTGTGGAATGTATAAATGATAAGTGCAGGACTACAACACTGAAAATTACAAAATGTTTACTGAAAGAATGAAGGAAGAATTTTGAAATAAGGGAATAGAATATTTTCATGGAGTGGAACATTAATGATGTTAAAAATTGCCCCTTGATTCATCTATAAAGTCAATGCTACCCCAATCAAAATATCAGTTTTTCTTATTGTTGTAGTAGTCCTTTTATTGTGGAAATAAAAAAATCTAATTCTATATCTGTTGTGAAAATTCAATGGGTCTAGAATGTCTATTGCCATGTTTGAAAAGAAAACAGCTATGGGACACATATTACCAGGCTAGAAGATTTATTATAAAGCCATATATATACATATATATATATATATATATATATATATATATATATATATATATATATATATATATATATATCATATGTGATGTTGGTGCAAAGATTAAGAATTACTCTAAAGGAACAGAACAGAGAAACTAGAAATTGACAGAATACCTGTAATTATGACACTGATACTAAAGAAATCCAGGGACAAAACAAGAATGTTTGCAATATAAGATGTTTGATCATTTGGATGTCTGTAAAAGCATAACAATAAACCCTACATTCCATATCTATCTCTCTCTATCTGCCTCACACCAAAACACAATATGAGATTATAAGTCTAATTGAGAAAAGTAAAATAATATTTTTTTCTAGAATAAACTATACAGAAACATTTCCATGGACTTAGAAAATCTAGGATATTATAAACTGAAAAAATAAGTTACTACCTATAAATAGATGATTAATTATACTTCATTGAAACTAAAAAAAATCATCTAAAAAATCATGAATAAAATAGGCAGTATAGAAAAATATATAAAGGATTCATGTCTAGTATATATAAATGTATTTAAAAATTCCTACAAATCAATATATACACAGTCAATCCTATCTTGAAAAGTTAGCAAATCTTGAACAAGTACTTTATGAAAGATAATATCCAGATGCCTAATAAGTGTATGAAAAAGTGCTTACATCATAAGTCATCCAGGAAATGCAAATTATATCTGCAATGTTATACAGGGACACTCCATTTAGAATTCCATAAATGAAAGCAGAGACGATAAAATATTGGGAAGGTTGCAGTACAACTGGAAATCTCATGCATTTCTGGTGGGTCTAGTTTAGGAAACTAACGTGTATCCCCTATGACCTACAAATTATACTATAGCATTCCTGTAACCCCAGCAGCTCAGGAGGTTGAGGCAGGAGGATCACACATTCCAAGCTAGTCTCAGCAATTTAGTCTTAGCAACTTAGCAAGACCTGTCTCAAAAAAAAAAAAAAAGCCTGTGGATGATGTAGATGTAGTAGTAATTATAATACACAGTTACACATCACGAAGTAGTTCATTTTCACACCAAAAGACAAGTATGTAAGGGTTTGTGCAATTTTACTCATGTTACCCAAGTGTGTAAAAGATCTAAATGTCTGCTCAAATGTTCATATACTAAAGAGTGGGACAAAGGAATCTCAAAAAAAAATATTGATAGGGAAATTTGTTACTTGCATTTACATTTGTAAAATGATGACAGCAGGAGCTAGAAACTTGGTAGGCAGACAGGAGGCAACCTCAATTGCAACAATTCCATGTACAAAGTATCTGATGGTCAGATTGTGGTTCAGCATGTCAAGAGGCACAAGAACAACACGACATCCTGATTGGAAGAGAGGGGCAGGTGTGATCACTAAATTGCTCATTCTGATCGGATGAAGAAACTCCTCTTCTTATTCATCATTAGTCAATTGCTTTAAAGCTCACCTTCAGCGTTAACATATAAACCACTAGATAGTAGCAATTCAATGCCTACCCATTTGGGACCCCTATATTGTAGGACCCATACTTCCTCTCTGTTTACAGAAATAAATTCTGATACTTTATCCTCCATTGTCCATGGATCTGGGAGACAAAGAACCTACTTCTCACTGCTGTGTTTCTCAAATCAATTACATCCTTTTCATTTGTGTTCATTGCTACTATATATTTATAAATGTAAGTTATATTGTTTTTGATTGATTGTTTTTTGGTAATAGGGATCAAACCCATGAGCACTTAACCACTGAACCTCATTCTCAGTCCTTTTAAAATATTTTATTTAGAGACAACGTCTCACTAGGTTGCTTAAAACCTAGCCAAGTTGCTGAAGCTGGCTTTGAACCTGTGATCTTTCTGCCTCAGCCTATAGAGCCACCAGGATTACAAGCATGTGCCATGGAACCAGAATGTAAGTTATATTTTAATAAAAATTTTAAAGACAGTTAAAAATAATTCATATTAATATTTAAATAATACATGGGTTTATCACTTTTTATTTTTTTGTTACAGTGAAATGTTTCCCTCCTCCCCTCTCAACAGCCAAACATATCTGGGTAACCAATTTTCTATTAGGAATGTTGTAAAGACCCAGTCAGAGAAGTTGTATTTATTATTAGACTCTATTTTTCACTGATTTCAATTTATATGACCTTACTTAAATTATCTTAACAGCTAGATTATTCTTTATTTATTCCATAATTAAAAAGGGCATGAGGAAATTGTAAATGAAAGTCACTCAGAAAAAAAATTGAGATACATCTCCTGCAAACATAAATTTATTTCAAAATGTGATGCTATTTTTCAAACTAAAAAGTAAATAATGATAACAATGCTTATGAACATAAATGTCAGCATACATATTGTTATGAAATTGTCTACCAAAGTTTTAGATGTTGAGATTTCTTTTGCAGAAATATGTACGTTAAGACTCAGGATCATTGTTTCTAACATAAGGAAGGATTTACTTAATACAGTTGTTCTGATGAATAATTTAGTAATCACTTTTTCCTGGGGGGGGGAGGGGGCTGGGTTGTGGCTCAGTGGTACAGCACTTGCCTCAAACATGGGAGGCTCTTGGTTCAATCCTCAGAACCATATAAATAAACAAACAAACAAACAAACAAACAAATAAATAAATAAACAAATAAAGATGTTGTGTTCAACTACAACTAAAAAATAAATAAATATTTTTAAAAAACTTTCTATAACCAAAGAAACATATGACGAAGGGTTAATTTCAAGAACATGAAGAAAGTAGTTTCAGTTTAGTACTGCCATCAATCCAACAGAAATAAACATAAAGGACATGAATGGAATTTCACACATACACACACAAAAATTAATAATGACATAAAATTTAAAATTCTGTTTCCATTAGCTATTAAATATATATCCAGACAATGATGATTTTCCCTATCAGTTTATAATTATTAACAAAAAAGTGATAAGACACAGAACCAATAAGAATGTAGAAAAATTTTTGTTAAATTATAAAGTTTTAAAAGCTTGCTGTATTGTAACTTGTTTGTATCTCTAAAAAATGTAGGATGTCTGAATATTTGAAGCAGCAATTTAATTTCTAAGGTATGATTTTATATATGTTTGTACAAATAAACAAAGACACATGCACAAAACATGTCCATTGCAAAATAGTATTTTACAATAAGAGCCATAATCAATCTGTCCATCATTGTATATTGTTAAATAAAATATAATTCATCATTATATAGGAATCCTAATCAATTATTAAGATAGTTTAGTGTTTAGGAGGTAGCATGAGTACCAGAATGTTAATAACTCATAAAGAACAATATGGAAGAGTATATACAATAAAATATATATAAAATCTTATATGCCCATATGATTTACAGAACTATATAATGCTCATTATTGATTTCCATTGAATTAGCAAGTTTGAGCATTAAAGGTTAGAAGAAAATTTTGCTTTCTACCTCATGACTTTTTTAACATAGACTTATAAATACAGATATAATTGGAAACTGATAAAAATTATGTTATATAAAAAGGACCCAGAACTGTCAAAACAATTCCAGCAAAATCAGGGTTAATATATTACTAGTTCCCAGTAATATATAGTAGCTAGAAAGCTACAATAGTCAAGATCACATTGGAATGGTATAAAGATTGATAAATAGATTGGTAAAATAAAATGTAGAGTTCAGATATAAACTCTTTCATTCATAGTTAGGTTGATGTTTGAGAATGTTGCTAAGACAATTCAAGGGAGAGAGAATCATCTTTTTAGGAAATTATACAAGAGCAACTGAATATCCAAACTCAAGAGAATGAAGTTAAACTACTACCTTGCCACATACAAAATATGAACCCAAAATTGACCTTAGGTTAGGCAATGGTTTCTTAGGTATAACCCTGAAAGTACAAAGGACAAAAGAAAAAAAATGAATAAAAAGGTTTGGGGAGGAGAGTACTGGGGATTGATCTCAGGGGCACTCCCAGCCCTATTATGTATTTTATTTAGAGAAAGGGTCTCACTGGGTTGGCTAGTGGCTCACTTTTGTTGAGGCTGGCTTTAAACTTGTGATCCTCTTGCTTTAGCCTCCTGAGCCAAATAAAATTCTTGTGCCACAGTTAATACCATCAAAAATGTAAAACGATTACCCATATGGTGGAAGAAAATATTTGCAAATATTGTATTTGATAAAACATATCCAAAATATATAAAGAACCCTTCAACTCATTAATGAATTAGCCCATTTAAAAATGGGCAAAGGATCTAAATATACATTTCTACAAAGAAGATGTACAAATGGCCTATAAAAATGCAAAAAGATGCTCCATATATTTACTCAGCCAAATGCAAATTAAAAGAAGGAGATGTCATTTCATACCCCCTAAGTTGACAATAAGGAAAACAACAAATAATAACAACTACTGGTGAGGATACAGAGAAATAGCAACCCTTGCACTTAAGGTTGATAATGGGAATGTGATATGATGTAGTTACTTGCAAAACGTTTTAGAAGTCTCAAACTGTTAAATACAGAGTTACCACAGCAAATCATCCTACTTATATACCCAAAAGAAGTTAAAATGAATGCATAAAAAGTTTGTGCTTGATTATTTATAGAACCACTAATGACAATGGCCAAAAAAAGGTAACATCTCAAACGCATATTAACTAATGAATGGATAAACCAAGTGTGGCACATTCATAAATGGAATATTATTCTATTATAAAAAGGAATGAAGTTCTGAGGCAAACAATATTTATGAATCTTCAAAATCTTATGCTAAATGAAAAACATCAGTCCAAAAGACAATGTAGTTTGTTTTAATTTATATCATGTATACTTGATATCTTTACCTATAGGTAAAGCCCTGGAGATAGAAATGTGGACCAGTAGTTACCATAGGTTAAAAGGGAAATGAGCATGAATACTAAAGGATATGGAGTTTTGGGTGTGAGAAAATTCTTGAAGCTTTTCTGGGAATCATTGCAAAACTGTAAATATACTAAAAACCACTGAATTGTACAAATTTAAAAGAATAATTTTTGATACATGAATTACATTTCAATAAATCTGTTATTTAAATTGGAATGATATTAATAACAAAACTAATTTTCTAATGCTGTGTGTCATAATTTCTCATCACAAAGTTGATATCAAATAACAGTTTCTTGAATGTTTACTTAGGGAGAAGAAATTAAAAATAGAAAGTGAATGATTACAGAATATCAGCATCAAATGTGGTAACCTTAAAAGGAGATGTTTCAGTAGAATCTATGAAGAAGAGATAAACCATGACCAGGATAGGTAATTAAGGTTATGTGCTTATATTCTAAGCACTTTTTTTTTACATATGTAAATATCCATGAGCCTTTATATGAAAAAAGCCACAGCTGAGATTTAAGTATTCCATTACTTCAAAATATCTTCCTACTGATAGCTTTACTAGTGCAAGTAATGGCCAATTAAACAGAAGGATTAAAAGAAATAGCTTATGGAGGCAAAATGAAGAAGTTTCAACAGCAAACATGCATTAGCTAAAGATGTTTCAAAACTACCAGAGTTAATAAAAAAGTCACTGTGGAAGCATCTTTCTTTGAGGAGCTCAGTTTCTTTTTTAGACATTATCTAATTAAATCTCAACATACATAAGGTTGTGTAATCAATTCTCAAGTTTCTTCTTATAATTAGATTGGAAAAATAAATCTTTCATCTGAGCATTTATTTCAGTCTTTTTATCTTCTTTGTTCTAGGCAAGAAAAAAAAGGACCTATTACTCTGAGGATTTTTTAAAATTCCACTTCCATATTTGCAACTTGTTCCTGTCTGGTGTAGACTGTTCTCTAGAAGTGACCCTTAACAGCCATGGGTCAAGAGTGAGACTGGAGCCACCCATATGTGCGATCACTGTTGTTGTTTACGGTTTTCAGGTTAGTGAGGATGACCTGAACACTCATAATGATGGATGTGAATGTCACAATTTCCAGAGTGTCCTGAATGAATACACAATGTGTTAGAAAAGCTTACAGTTGTCTTCTAAAATTCCCCAGCATGACTCTGTGCTAATACCTGTCTAACCCACAAAAAGAGGGTGGGGAGGGGCTGAGTGCAGAGCAAATGCCCTGACATCTGTGAACACAGAATTGTCAGGGAGGACACCTAACTAGTTGTTCATGGTCCTTTTTTATTATGAAATACTTTCTTTGTACAAAGAAACAGAGGTAAAATATTTGAGTTTAAAGGGTAATCATTAATAGCCCTTTGACCATCATCCACAAAAGAGATGGAACATTAACAACACCTTTGGACCCTCCTTGCCTCTTCCTGAATTACATTTCTTTTTCGTCTCTAGATTTTACTTTCAAATTTTATAATTAAATTCCCTTGGTTTTCCCAATAGTTTTCTTTCCACTTATGCACATATTCCTGAACAGTAAACATCCAGTTTTTCTAGCTTTGATAACTTTGTAAAGGGAAATCATAATGCATTTTTTTGTGATTTAAATTTCTGTCTAATATTTGGCTTCTGCAATTCATCCATGTAGATATGTATATGAATTTTTACTGAAGAATTATTACTGTGTGTGAATATAACAGTTCATTAATTCTAATATGAAATGTTTGTTTGCTACCCTAAACAATGTTCTGCAAATATCTCCATACATGTATTCTTATATACAAAAGTAGAAATTACTTCAAAGTATATTACTTGGAGTTAAACTGCTGTCTTACCAGTATATACATAGTTGTTTTCTAAAGTGATTTTACCAATTTTTAGTGTTCCTAACAGTACAGGAAATTCAATTCTTCTAATTCTCATTGACCCTGCAGATTCACAGATCTCTTTTAATGTTTATTAGCCTGTAAAGTTCAAAATGGCAATGTCATATTTTTATTTGAACTTTATTAATGAGTAGTATAATTAGTACATTTTTATTTTTATGTATTTCTATTTGTATCTCCCATTCTGATAAAAATGTTTGTAGTTTACATTGTATGCTATTGCATGATTTTCTAATTGATTTGTCACATTTTTTTCATATAGTTTGGATGTTCATTCTTTGACAGATGTGTTCAATTGTACCCTATCAATATCTACATAAATTAGAATTTTTAGTTAATATTAATAAGCAGTTATAAGAAATAACACAGAAATATCCAAAAATAGCACTTTACAAAGCTGCAGTATAATATCACAACCAGGATACTAATGTTAACAAAATTTCCTAATTTCATTCATTTACAGTTTTACTTTTCATATAAGTGGCCTTGTATACAGTTTTATCACATATGTAGTATCATACATTCACACCTATAGTCAAGAGTCTGAGCAGTTGTTACCTAAAGCATCCTTCTCATTTCCATGAGAAGCATATTCTCTTCCTTTCCAAAATCTCCAACTCAATCCTGTCAATGCTAAACTGTTTTCCTTTTCTAATGGTATGTGACTTTTAAAATGTTATATAAAATGAAACCATGTAGTATGATACCTTTTGTACTGTCATTTTTCCTCACTCAGTATGATTCCCTGTAGAATACATACTTTGTTCATTTCATTGCCAAATAATGTTCCATGGTATAGTCTTACCATGGTTTGGTTTGTTTAACCATTTTTCTGTCGATGGACATTTTACCTGATTTCTTGTTTTGTGTATTACAAATAAAGCTACTATCAACATCCATGTACATGCTTTACATGAATAAATGTTATAAATGCCCAAGAGGGTAATTCTTGGGTTCTTTGGTAATGCACATTTAGTTTTATGAGGAATCGTTATCATGATTTCCTTGGAGTAATATTTTATATCCTCACTAGCAATTTCCCTCCATCACCAGAATTTTGCATTATCACTGTTTTATTTTAGCTATTATGACCTATGTGTAGTAATATTTGCTTAGAGTATTAATTTGCATCTCCTTCATAGTTAATGAAGTTTAACATCTTTTCATGTGCTTACTTAACATCTTTATGCCCTTTTTGGTGAAATGTGTGTCCAAGTCTTTAGTCCTTTTTCCAACTGGATTGCAAGTTATTACTATTGTTGTTTTGTACTGAGCTTGGAAATTCTTCATATTGCAGCTATATGTCTGACAAAGTAGTATTTGTCAGACATATAGCTGTAATTATTTTTTTCCAGTTTGTATCCTGTTTTAGAATCTTTTCTACATGACTCTTTTGGAAAAAACAACATTTGAATAAGATAAATTTATTCATTTTTCTTTTTATAGGTTATGTTTTGGTACCAAGTTCAAAATTCTTTCCTTACCCCTGTCCTAGAGATTTTCCCTTATGCTTTAAAATAAGGGATGCACAGTTTTACAACTTACTTTTAAGCCCATTATCCATTTTGCTTATCTTCTATAAAAATTGTTAGGACTAAGTTGAGATATCTATCCATTGTAGGTGTTCTAGCACCATTTGTTGGAAAGGTATCATTTCTCCATCCTCTTGTCACATCCCAGTTAAGAATATTTAGTGATTCTATGTCTTGGATCTATTCTTATCTGAGGTGAGGATCTTATTCCAGCATATTTTGCATGTTCATATTTTTATTTTATATGTATCCCTGAGGCTATGTACTGAAGAACCCAGATATTTCTCTCTCATATGCAAAATCACCTTTTTCATGTGTCCTATTACCACTGTGGCCTGGGTTTTGGTTTGGGTCTGTAGTCTTCTTTCTTTATTTCAGCAACTTTATAAAGTACACACTATCTAGGCAAATCCTTCATTGGTTGTTCTTTTTTGGGTGTTTCTAGAATATTTGGGACATTTACTTTTCCAGACAAATTGAACAAAATTACCAGAAATCATAAAAATGTTGTAGGAATCTGAACAGAATTATAGGGAAACTGAAGATAAATTTGTGGAGAATTAGCATATGTAGAGTACTGAGTCTCTTCATAAAAAGAGCATACATCTGCATTTATTAAATCTTTTTAAATTCATTTCAATAAAGATTTATAATATTCAATATATATCTTACATAGTATGTTAAATATAGCCCTAAGCACTACATATTTTGTGAAGATATTATAGTTTTACAGTTTCTAATTTTAGCTCTAATGATATCATACTAATATAAACCATGATATAGGGTAAGGATAAGAAAAATAAAGTTTGTATATTTAGCTTATATCATGAAAACTTGTTTAGTTATGTAATATATTCTAATAATAGAGCTGCAAATTTTATGAGTATCTTATGGTAATAATCCTATTAGATATAAATAATCTCAATTTATTTTCTATTTTCCAATCTACAAATAGTTTGTTAAATTATCTTGTCTTATTGCACTGATTAAAGTTGGTAAATATAATACAATAGGTGTGGTATAGTGGACATTGTTATTTTTTTCCTCATTTTATCATTTTAATATAATACAATTAAGTCTGATACTTAGATGTAAATTTTAGGTAGACATTATCAAGTTAAGAATTTTTTATTCTGTTCCTGTTCACTTATAATTTATTTTAATCATGAATATTTCTTGTCGCTATGTTTTTTAACTTTAGAACACTGCAATAAGGAATAAAAAGGGTATTTGTACCTGGGCATGGAGGTGCAGACCTGTAATCCCAGGAGCTTGGGGGGCTGACACAGGAGGACAGAGAGTTCAAAGCCAGCTTCAGCAAAAACAAGGTGCTAAGCAACTCAGTGATACTCTGTCTCTAAATAAAATATAAAATAGGGCTGGAGATGAGATGTGGCTCAGTGGTCAAGTGCCTCTGAGTTCAATTTGTGGTACCAAAAAAACAAAAACAAAATAAAGTATTTGTATTTAAATATATGTTTAGAATAAGTGGAGTTTTTAGAGATGTAAGATGTCCTTGCTCCTAAGGTACTTGGAAAGTTTGTAATAAGATAAAATTATGTAGGATGAGTCATTTTCTTAGAATTTAGCATATAAGTATTGTCTAGGTTTTGGAGTCAAGAGACCTGGATTTGGATGCCTATTTACCTATTATTTATTTTACTCAAGTCCTTTACCTCTTTGTCTTAATTTTTTAAATTTACAAAATGCAAAAGAAAATATTTTATTTACTTTATATAATTGTGACAATGCAACTGAAATGCAAAAATAAATTGAGACTAAATAAACACTACATAAATGATAAAGTTTGTTATAATTAGAGTATAGGCATCCCCAAATTTATGACCTAATTATTTTTCTTACTTCCTTAAGGCATAATATAAGAAATTAGGTTTTTGTTCATGAAAATAGGAACCATAAAATCTATTTTTATGAAAATAAATGAAATTAATCCATAAAGGTATTACTTCAAAACTTTTATTGAAAATCTATCTAATTCTAACTATAGCAGCATCACATTTTGATATTTAAATGCAGTTTTTCCAGTTATTTTTTCCTTCTCTCATCCTCTGTCAATAAATACACTATATTCAGGAAGAGATTATAATCACCATCAGTATTGTTTCAGTCTTTAAAGGATTTGGGAAAGTATTTAGTACAAGCAACAAGCCTATTTTAGTGTTATAGATTTCAATTATAAGACTTGAGAGGAGGAAAAAGTTGTTTTGGTTTACTTCTGAATCCTGTAAGACTTAAAATATAATAATCACATCAAAACAAAAATTCACAGTGGAAAAAAAATCATGATTATGTCGAACTGATTTCTCATCAGAAGAAGAATTTTACCAGGGAATAGGAAAGTCAGAATAAATGGTAAAGTTTATAGGACATAGATTGACTCCTGTAGTGGATTCCAGGAGTTTTCTCACTGTAAAATCCCAATGTGAAGATGTGATATAACTACTGAAACTCAAGGACATATCCCAATGAATTTGGGGTCATTTTAAAGCAGAAGAGTTGTTTAAGATACAGAGTAAAACGTTATAAGTCATACACAGAATTTGAAACTAAAATGGAAATTATATGATGGAAAATTCAAATTATCATCTGAGGAAAGTACCTAAAAATAATCAGAAGAAGCTTCAAAATACCTCAGATAAATCAATGTAATAAATATATGGAGAAAAAATGAGAATTTTGAAATGGGGAAAATTTGTGAATTGGTTATGAGACAAACCAAAGAGGCACTCTTGTTGGGTCCAAGAAGTCAAGATGTATATAGCCCTGAGAATTAGAGGTCATAGTGGAAGCTTGCACCTTAGCAGTAGATACATCAGGATCAGAGTGAACCATTCTTGATCTGATAGGATTCACACTTCAGCATAAAGCAGCAATGAGAGAAGATACACAAGGATCAATTGCAAACCCAGTTCTCACATCTAAACTGTCTATAGAGTGAAATGCTCTTGAACCCAGAGGTTCTAAGGAGGGAGAAAAACAATATAAACTGACTGTGTTAGCCTTCAACTGATTGAAATTTAAGGCAGAAGCAACTAAGTTAGCAGTGGTAAGATTAAGCTTTCTCCCACAGAGCAGAAATGCAAAGCCATAAGCTATGCTGAGCTGCTGACAGTTGACATTTTATTCTTTTTCCATACTTGAATTTTTTATAACTGTATAAAATTCAACTAGAGTACTTAAATGAAATTAAATTTTATGAAGACTGTTTGTTTGTTTTGTGTGGGCTAGACAGGCTAAAATGCTCCAAGTTAGCAGTCCAAGTTTATAGCAAAAAGGATTTTGCTCTGTGTATCCCAATGTAATAGAAGCATGAGCAATTCTCACTGTTCCCAAGAAACTAAGGTCATACACCTTAAATATTTTTTCCACTTCAGATTCAATAAAGTCAATTGCTTCCCCATATATTTGAATGATAAATAATTGGGAAAAAGACAGTTTCCCTCGTGACCTAATTTCAGTGATTCCTTGCTCAATCAAGTAAGTCCAACATTGGCAGTAATCTCATATAGCAGTGGTCAGTACAAGTTTTGTCTTAACTGGAGAAATATTATTCTCTATACGATTCTCAAAGCTGAAGGTCTCAGGTTAAATTGCCACAGTTTTGTCTCTGTAATATTGAAAATATTAGCAGCTAGAAATGAGTGACTGGTTTGCACAAATGAATTCATTATGGGAATGCTTGATGATGGGGGTCAAGCTAGAAGGTTAATGACAGAATCAAAACATTTCATATTGCAGAATGAAATGACAGATCCCTGCCCTCTTAAAATTTTGTTTTTAGTAATTTATTTTTTTTATAATGAAAGCACATTATTTACTTAATAAGATACTGAAATAATTAAAAAAAATAGTTGGATGGGAATTTAAGAGTCAGCTGATTCAAATGCCTCATTTTCTAGGTCAGAGAATTAAGGTCCGGAGAGTGCCTTGGGCCTAGGTCACTGTGAGTCAGTGGCAGGGAGGTATTCATTCGGAATATTCTTAACATTAACTCATTCTGGACAGGAAGTATGGAACGAAAACCATCATACACTGGATCATTCTTGGAAAGGAAGACAATGCTACCATAAGTTAACTTGTAAAATCCACTGCATAGAGAATGTGCCTCCTAATGTTCTGATCTGCAGCTGATAATGGATAGCAAATTTTCTCATACCAAGAGAATTTTCAACAATTTTTCAAACAAAGAATAAATATGATGCATATGGTGGACTCCAGCTTTTCAGTCATGCAGAGGATTGCCATTAAATTTGAAACTTACATATTATGTATTTTGCATAAATCTTGATGCCAAATTAAGAATATTACATTGGAAACCATAGCAATGTTTTACATTATGCAAAAGGAAAGATCTCAGGGGTAAGATTGATGGCTAAATGTAATTTGTGATATGTTGGTGTGTGAATATTCTAATATTCTATTAAAACTACTTTTAAAGATTTTCAGTACTCTCAGCTCCCTCTGAAGTAGGAACTTATTTCAAAGAAGTTTACTTACAATGGCTGGAGTTCATACCAACATTCTCCTGGATTGAGGTTCCCAGGGTATAAAACAAAATCTGAGGGGATCTTAACTTCTGAAACTGTGTCAATAGATGAGCCACAGATGTTAGTTTTAAAGACATATCTTTGTTATTTATTTATTTATTTTAATAATCTTTGCTTAGAAGTCCAACTTTTATTTTCCATAGGAAGAAAGTGAACAGATATGCTTGGCTTTCCCCAAATACTTCTGTGTTTTCAAATATTCTCTAACATTCTTCGATATATTTATGGAAGTAGATGAAGACAACATATGGTAAAATTTAGGTAAAACATTGTAAGAACCTTAAAAATTGATGAAAAGCAAAAGGGTGAAGTTTTTATTCAATAATAATCATAGTAATTTAGTAATTTTATTTGTGTATTAATTTAAAATTTTTATCAACTGTGATGGGAAAGTTTGACTTCCAAATTAAAGACCTACAGCAGGCTATTAGTGAATCTTCTGTACAAAAATTAAATTCTACATCTGATTTACCAGGTGTATCCTTTCACAAAGGATACCAAGCAACATAAATTAGTAACTCAATAGACATTTTCCTCACATACTTCCTACTTTTATCAGAAATTTGGTGGAAGATTCTATCTGGAAATCTAGCATAGACAAGGGTTTCTTACCTAAGGGTAATGCTAATATAATTCACATTCATAATTTTAAAATATTCCAAAAATCATGAAAAGTGATAATTAACACAGTTCTTAGTATGCTTTTGTCAGTATTGATTGACTTAAGCAAAATTTTATTGGACCTGGACCTACATTGGTTCAAGGCAAACCCTCTCAGTGCTAAAGTGATGTGGCCCTAGTGGTGAACTGAACAAGCAGCCAGGTTTATTGGTTTGGTTTCATGGGAATTTTCCTAACAGAGGATCCACATAGGATCCCCTACATCATTTTCTATTCACAATCACCTAAACCATCTAAATTAAGCGGTTTTGTGTTCTTTACATAATCCTTATATGTATATATTTTTATATAAATGTAATCACATTTTTTAAAAAATCACTGTAAAATATAAATGGTTACTGCCCCAGCTTAGTAATTCAAAGAAAATAAAAATGAGAAAGAAGGTTTATAAGTTAGATTAATACACTGAAGTTCAACTTCTATAAAAACTGAAAGAAAAATGAAATCAAGCTCTTAATTTAGTTACCTGACCTAAAAGATGTAGTTATTATTTTTAAAGAAATACAATCTACAAACTCATAGAAATAAAGTAGGAAAAACAGAGCCAACAGAGGATCATATTTTTTTTATTTCTGGTATAGATTAAAGATATTTTAATAGGCTGTCACAGTAGTTAATGGAGTGAGAAACATTAATTTAGGGCTGTTTATGGATGATGTTTTGAGATAAACTATGAATGATGGACAGGTTTAACTAATGAGAAAAGTTTATCAGGTGAAAAGAATAACATTATCACAGTCACAGAACAAATATGGCTTTGGTGGCTATCTTTTAGAGTGGATCCTGGTACTTTTGTTTGTGCATAATCACACCCCTTTTATATTGGTAAGTGTACCCTAATTCTCCTTTAGATAGTCAATTTTCTCATACTTTGTCTAGAGATTACTCCCTTCCCCTAGGCCCAGTCATACTAGGAAGGTCAGCGTATGACTAAAGTTGATCCATCTAGAATTCGAATTAATCATGACATTTATCTATGCATATTGGAAAAATATCACTGAAATTGCAGGGACCAAAAATCAATGTAAACCTAAAGCTGACAAAAATCATCATCATCACATATGAAACTAGTCTGTATGAAAAGAAAACTTTCTCTGCAAATGGAAAATAACAAAAAAGTGACCAATCCCTGATTCCATTCTTCTTGTTGTTGTTGTTGTTGTTCTAACATGGAAATAGCAAACTCAAAAGTCTTTGACTAATTGGGAAGTGACGTGAATTTGTAAGGCATTACCTATAAAACCAAATTGACTGGTGGGATCAGCAGGGAAATGAGACATATCCCAAGCATGACCTCTTGATTTCAATTTGTTTCAAATACTACTATGATCACAATAGCCTTGTGATCAGGTAGAACACCTCTACGTGGACTGTAGTGTTTGATATGATCTACATGTAGCCTTTCAGTACACAAGATGATTCTTTTTATTCCCTTCTTTATTTTTCTGTCTTTCATTGTTTCCTTCTTCTTGTTCATCTCCCTCCTTCCAACATTTTGTTCTTCTTTCCCTTCCTTCTTTGCTTTGTAATTTTAAGGTGGACTTTCAACTCTTAACAAAAAGATAATTTACTATTTATACAAAATAGGAGGCAGAAATAATGATGAAAGATGATGCCTTTCACTGAAACAATTGTACAAGTATTGACAAATACTTTTTTAAAGTCAATCATCCCGGGAGCAAACTTATAAGGTAATTTAACTCAGTGGAAGGGTCAAAAAGCATGGTCCCCCAACTAATAAACAATATCAGCTAATTCTCAGGCTTTCCTTTGTATCTCTTGGACCATAAATAGCCACCTATGTACCATGTGATCCTGGTATACACTAAACTTTTCAGAAGTATTTCTTCTGAGGGGGTAGAATGATGTTCAGGAAGCTTTTCAGTAATCCACACATTGAATTAAATTTTTCTTTTTTTTTTTTTTAGCACACAGGTAAGGGAGAGGAATCTAACAAAAGGAAAGACTGATACGTTTTATGGGTAAATTAGCATTAATACATACATGATGAATGCAAGAAAGAAAAATAAAAGAATAGGATTAATTTAGTATTTAAAGATGAGAAGACATAGTTATAAAAACTCTGTGGATATACTGCCCAGGTTTAAATCCATACTTTGCCATTTTCTCTTTATGCTAATCCTCTCTCACTTCTACAATAGGGGAAATACTGATATGCCCACTGTTATGGTTTGGATGTGAGATGTTCCCCCAAAAGCTCCCATGTGGGACAAGGCAAGAAGTTTCAGAGGAGAAATTATTTGGTTATAAGAGTCTTAACCCAATCAATAAATTGATCCCCTGATTGGGATTAACTGAGTAGTAATTGAAGTGGTAGGGTATGGCTGGAGGGGGTAGGAATTGGGACATGGATTTGGGGTATATATTTGTATCTGGCAAGTGAAGATCTCTCTCTCCCTCTCTGTTTTTTGATCATCATGCCGGCTGGTTCCCTCTGTCTGATTCTTCAGCCATGGTGTTGGGCCGCACTTAGAGCCCTGAGGAATGGAGTCATCCTTCTATTGACTCTAAAACTGTGAGCCCTCAAATGAACTGTTCCTCCCCTATGATTGTTCTGACCTGGTCTTTTAGTTACAGTGGTGAAAAGCCTGACTAAAACACCCACTCGTTCTTAGGAGGATTAAATGAGTGAGGACATATAAAGTTCTTAGATTAGGCATGACTCATGATGCATCCTCAATAAATATTAGCTAGCATTCAGTTCTATCATTTCCCTATTAAATGCAATAACCAATAATTACATGACTAGACATAAATTAAATGAAAATTACAACTTGTACTAGTTGTATTTCAAGTGCTTGATAGCCATTTATTTTAAAGAACTTTTCTGTTTTCAGACAAAGATTGATGACAGCAATGCTCTAGATAGCGAGAGCCAGAGAAATTAAGGAAAGGACTTAGTTTGTTAAATGAGAGATGATGCCCAGTTCTCACTGCCACCACCACAGTGAATGGCAAACATGAACCTCTTCATTTAAAAGTACCAGTCCATATTGATGGCACCTGCTTACCTTTCCTGGGATTCTGAAGCCTAGAAAGGCAAATATGTAAACTGAATGTGAGCTATGAGCCTGTCCAATTAGAAAGTCTCCTTTGATGACAGGTATGTTCCTCATGTATCTCACTTAATACGTAAAAATGACTTTGAACATGCCTACACTTCTCTCCTTCATTCAACAAACCATCTGCCCCAATGTGAACAATGTGTCTTTCTCCTCAATCCTGACATATGTCTTATGAACCAAGTTTTGAAGGTACAAAACAGAAAGCTCAATGAAGCATGAATCTAAGGGTATTCTATTATCCAGTCTCAGGCCCAAAACCACAATATCAGTTGATATTTCCATGTGGATATGCTCTTACCATCTCTTATTTAATTCAGGTTGAAATGCAAGGCTATCACTAGGCCATGCATGACACTTTAAAAACATATCAAATAAAGCACCTACTATTCAGTTAAATGTTGTAGAACCTGAAACTTCTCTCAAATTGTTAGTGCCTGCTGAAACATAGTATAGATAATATGTGACACAGAAAGCAAAGGGGCAAATGTCTCTAATAGAAAATTTAAGGAAATGTTAAGAATGCTGGGTATTATGTATAAGAAACAGCTATTTAGAAAGGATAATTCTAAAAAGGAACAACTTGCTCCCTATGTAATTTTTATCAGTCCATTCTTCTATTCTCTGTTAGTCATCTGGACTTCACTGTGTTTATCTTCTTAAAATAGAGGGGATAAAAACTGATGGCTCATAGATATATATTAAATGTAATTGGAGATTTATAGGAAAGAACAAAGAGGTGTGGCAAAGTATATAATAATGTATGTAATAATGTTCTCACACAGGTAAAAATGAAATAATCCACCCATAGTGTAAACTCATGCATATGTATACACACACACCTTTAGGGTAAGAAGAGCTACAGTGAGCTGTTATAATCAGATACATATTTTTACATACATATATATATATATATATATATATATATATATGTAACTTTTACTATATCCTATGTAGCACTATTTATTATTTAAAATAACTTATAATTAATAATGGATCAGATAATAAAATATGATCACAATTAGAATACAAAGTGATTTACCGCCAGGTGATGTTCAAATATTGCCTCTTATTTTCAAAAACAGCAATTTAAATTTTTTAAAAAATATGTTATCCAAAACAATGGAGTGCATGTAAGAGTGCTTGTAACCTGTTATTTGAATTGATGCATAAATGGACTCCATGATCTTTTCAGTAATTATGATGCAAGTACTGATAGAAAATGGTGATAGTGGTAACACTGAAAAGAAGAGGAAACTACAGACAGCTGAAAAGCTCAGATCCATCAACCACTACCTTCATGACACTCCCAAAGCAAATATCACCTGCATGTCTTGACTCGAAGAGCAGTGACACATAAGGGAACTGAAGGAGAAAAACAACTGAAGCAAAGAGAGACACCAAACCCGACATTATTTATTTCAGTTATATTTTCTGTTATGTTTCACAAGGTAATAAATGAGCCTGTATGTAGAAATGAGCAGAAGGCATATTTGTTAATCAAAGTACTTACCTTGGTTAACATTGTCTCCTCTTTTACTGAATCACTAACATTTTGTTATAAAAAATTCTATATTTAATGGCAGGGTTGTTATTTTTAAAAGTATATTTTTAGTTGTAGATGAAAACAATATCTTTATTTACTTATTTTTTATGTGGTGCTGAGGATCAAACACAGTACCTCACATGTGCAAGGCAAGTGCTCTACTACTGAGCCACAACCCCAGCCCAAGGGTTGTTAGTTTTAATAAATCATAGGTCTGCCTTTTAGAAATCCTGGATTCTTTAAATTACAACAATTTCCCATTAATGCAGTGAGATAACTAGAAAGAATAACATATATTCCTCATAAATGACATTAAAATAGGTGATTTATTGAGGAAACTACTAGAAGTAAGACAAGGAAGCTACCTATACTGATAGACAAGTGAAAATTCTATATTTTTTTCTCCAAAACTACAAATATAAAGCAATTTTCCATTATATTTCAACTAAACCCATTCCTTCTGAAATAAGAACTTAATAGACACCATTGTTTTTTTAAAAATTTAAGAAAGTATGTACCTTTTCAATTTAAGCAAATATGATTATATCTTAGCAGCATCTTTGAATGTGAAAAGCTATAATAAACCTTTATTTACAGAGAGCTGTAACAGACCATCTTAAGTGGTCAATGGATATTGATGAATCAGTGTTTTGTATCATGAAAACAACTGGACAAACCAACTAAAGAAATATGAACTTAGATTCTTCTCTCTCAGTGTATCTTAACACTGATTGGGCAAGCAACTTTGCCTTAAATGCAATGGCATCCCTTTGCAGTTTTTAGTTATCTGACTATATTTAGGAAAGGCTGAAACAGGCTCAGTTTGAAAGGCTGAAACAAGAACTCAGTTCCTGTTACTTAATAGTATATGATCCAAGAGATCAAATTTTTACTTATAGCACACACTCACAAAAAAGACCACAGTCATTATTGGAATTATAATGAGAAACTATTTCCTTTATATGCCATCATCTGGTCTGAGATATACATCCCATGTAGTTTTTCTCATTAATCATTTGATGACTGATATATAATCTCTGAAATGAGAGTCTAAAATTCTGTTGTGAATGTGCAAAAATATAAATCTATGCAAAAATGCCTTGCTCCATAATATATATTTGTAAATTATGTATTATGATATTTACATATCAGAAAAATAGTATGTAAAAAATACTCTCTTGGGCTGGGGATGTGGCTCAAGCAGTAACGTGCTCAATTGGCATGCACAGGGCGCTGGGTTCAATCCTCAGCACTACATAAAAAAATAAAATAAAATAAAGATGTTATATCCACCAAAAATTAAAAAGTAAATATAAAAGAACAAACTCTCTCTCTCTCTCTCTCTCTCTCTCTCTCTCTCTCTCTGTTTAAAAATAATACTCTCTCAACTAATCCTTACAGATTAGAATTTTTTTTTAATGTTTTTAGTCTCATTGGCCTTTTCAGGTGCTTTCTCTCTAAGCAATATGAATGTTTTTCCCTAAGAGCCCCACGTGTTTTTTACCCTCCACTGTTCTTCATTCCACACCCATCTTTGAGGAGACTATCTGAGCATCCTTCCAATAGGTAGTCAGACACCCATTCACTTAGCAACCTATTATTAGCCTAGTACCATGTAATGGGGTAAGGTGACCTTTAGCATGTTAATCCAGTGGTTGTAGGTAACAGGTTTCCAGGCACCTGGCAAGCTCTGGGACAACAGCTTACATTTATTCTAGTTATAATTCTAAATGGTCACACTAAAAAGAAGTTTATTTTGAAATAAGGTAGCTGATAATTATCAAAATGAGTTTGAAAATCTTGGGGCAAATGATAGGCACTATTAATTTTTCCAGATTAAGTTATTTTTTAAGTTCTGTGCAATTCTTCTATTTTTTTTCTTTTTAAGCCTATATATTGATATAGAGTAATTTGGGGAAGAAAGTAGCATATTGTGATTCTATAGAAACTTTTCAAACAGACTTTTAACTTGAATTTTATCAATTTTTAATCTTATTGATCTCAAGGGTAAAGACTATCTAGAAAAAACAAGTTTA
Organism: Ictidomys tridecemlineatus; assembly: GCF_052094955.1. Taxonomy (NCBI): domain Eukaryota; kingdom Metazoa; phylum Chordata; class Mammalia; order Rodentia; family Sciuridae; genus Ictidomys; species Ictidomys tridecemlineatus. Next base: position 20,070,731 of record NC_135488.1, on the reverse strand, counting down.
ATGAGATTTCTGAAAGTTATTTGAAAATTTAGGGAATGACCCATTTTTTTTTCCAGAAATACTAAAGAAATTGGGGGTTTGTTATAAATTGTAATTTACTCAATGCCATTTAGTCAAAGTTGCAAAATTCTGAGCTTGTGATATTACAACATTATAAAATAGAAAGGCTAAAACTAAAAAATTAGACATGCTTTGCTCTTACTCAGGTTTATGTGGTAATCAATTTTACTTAAGACTATTGGTTATAAAATTCTCCTCTCTGAAGTCAGTCTAACAATATGGATGACTATGAGTCCAAGTTGTAGGAAACAATTATTTCACTGACCTAAAATGTTATAGATGTGCTTCCTTATCTCTCCAGTCTAAACACCTTGCTTAAAAAATATGTCCACACTGACAAATTTCAAATGGAAAAGAATGAACTCTATACTATATGATCTCAATTTTATGTGAAAAAAATGTAAAATATGTAAAATAAAAAATAGTAAGCATATCTCAAATTAGGTAGTAATATTAGATGTACAATAATGGGCAACTTTAAATTATCCTTTTTATATCATCATTTTCCAAGTTATCTTTAATTACTAGGCATCATTTTCAAAATTGGAAGAACACATGTTATTTCAGGGAATTTTTTTATTTTTTGGAAGAAAATGGAATAATCTCAGTGACATATGAACATTTAGGCATGGTCGTGAATTCATCAAATAGACATCACCATGTAGACACAAATGGGAAATATTTCTGTGAAAAACAAAGTTAAGATATAATAAGTGACAGTATAATAAGATATAATAAGAGATACCTAACAATGCATATTTATCTTCAGAACAGTATCCACAGATAGTGCATGTTTAAAGGATGAACCATTTAAAGGCAATCTCAATTAATTCAATAAGACTTTGAATTTGGTGCTCATAATTAAATAAATTTCATAGTGTGCCATAATCTTGATTCACTTTTCAGGCCCACCAACATGTACTCTTCACCCATACACCTAGAATCAAATTCAACTTCCCATTGTCTTTCATGCTACAAAATCCCACTTCTGATTAGTCAATGACCCTTCAACTCATCTCCAAGCAGACTCAACCATAAAATACACTTGAATACTTATAGTTTTAAAAATTTGAACATATATATTGCAGAAGTTGGCATATTTGGTATTTGGATTATATCAGTTGTGTATATTACATTTAATAGTATCCTGGTAGCAATAAAATATAGTGTGTATATATATAGCAATGTCTTCTTTTAACTTACTGATAGTCATTGTACCTTGCTGAGTATCTTCCCAAATCTGTCATATTTTTCCTCTAAAAAATTATAGAAGTTTGTATCTCTAGGGGCAAAACAATAAACAAGACTCCAAAACAAGTAGAGAAGAGATGTGGGTGCAGAGGGAGTTTAGGCATATCTATTTCTCTAAACCCTGTTCAATTTCTATCACCTTGAAGGGAAAGTTTCAGGAACATTAAATTATGCGTAGCTTTTATTGATTTTCAATTGCTTTTAATAGGGAGCATTTGGGGGCTAATCAGTACCTTCAGGGACTGACATAAGGAAGCAGTGTCTTAATGGGTTCATGAGTATCAGTGTCTTTAGAAACATCCTCATCAAACTACATAACATTCCAAATTTTAAAGTAACAATATTTCAGGGACTCTTAAATTTTTAAAATTTTGTGAATCTACTGCATTAACCAGATATATGTCTGACAAAGAGAAAATAATAAAAATAATAATGCTTTTATACTTTGGTTAAGGTTTTATACTTAAAAGTTAGAGAAATACAATACTCAATTCATGTTTGTACTGACTTACTGTACTAAAAAAACATTTTTCCATGTTCAAATTAATTTAGATGTATGTGGAGCAGATGTCTTTCAACTTTAACTGCATTAATTCAAGAGTGGGGTCCAGAAGCTAAGAGGAAGGACCAAGAGTGCTGGTTTTCTCATTTGGTAGCTATGTGAACTTCAGCAAATTATTTAGCCCCTCTATATCTCATCCTCATCCTTTCAGAGTAGGGATAAAACAATCCACTTCAATTTTTGTGAGTATTAAGTGATGTTGGATATATGTATTCAAAAAGTCTTAGCCACACGTCTTCATACTATTATGATCCAGTAATGTTGTAAAGTAGGTATGTTCATCTGAAAATTATAAGTTCTCTTATATATCTAGAAGGACAATGGCAGTGTTTCCCAAAGGGTGGTCTATGAAAACAATATGGTAAATAGCTAAGTGACATGACTGCCACTAATTTTAAGTATATTTTTATAGCAAGTTTGAGAATGCTATACAGTATACTCCTATCTAAGAGACTGAAACTCCAGAATAATATATTAAAGGAAAATGACATCTGGCCTTTTGCTTATTTGTCTTGGCATTTCTATGCTTGATTAATCAGAGTTGTTTTTTTTTTAATCACAGAACTCCTATACACTGCTTGATTTCCATACTCTCTAAGATATTCCTTCTGATATCCTAATAAGAGGGATGCAGGTAATAGTTTTTAAAAAATGAAGTGGATCAGGTGTAGAAAAAAAAAAAGAAAGATATAGACATGGAACCAGAAAGGATTTCTATTTCTTCTGGGCACAGTAAAAGGAAAGCAATGGGGAAGCTGGAGTGTGCATAACAGCAAAGCCTGGTTGGTGACTGGATGTGCTTGAGACCATATGGCACGTGGTCCATTATTTCCACTCAATTCTGTAGTCCTAAGGCAACCAGATCTTCTTTTCCTTTTCTCTAAAATCTTTTTTTTTTCCTATGTAAATCCTCCATTTTTTTTTTTTTTACTTTTGCATCTAAGATGCTTACACAATTCATGTTTCTCAGGACAAAACAAATACTTCTACTTTTGGATATAGTCCCAAATTTGAGAGTTCTGGCATATTCTCCAGGGTCCAAATTACAACCTAATGACACATATGAATCATTCAGAAAGTGGCCAAGCATTATGGCTAACAGCAACTGTGTGAGGAAGAAATGAATTATTATGCCCACATTCCCAGATAAGGATCTTAAGTTAAAGATAGGAAGGTAATTGACGCAAGTTCATAGATGTGGCAGGGGAGAGATTCCTCTCAGTTCTCACAATTTATTTTTATACTTTCCATGACCTACATATGAACATACATTTGCTTTGCAGTGGTATGAAGAAATTAGGGGTGGAGAATGCTGACGCTGATTGATTATATTTGCTCAAACTTCTTTATTCAGAGGTGAAATAGCTCTATAGTTCTATGCTTTTTAAATGAAGATGGTAACTACAGTTATGGTTCAGATATTAGGTGTCCCTGAGAAGCCCAATCAGTGAATTGACCCAATTACAAGGATACCCCAATGACAAGTGGTAACTTTAGGCTGGTAGGGTATGGCTGGAGGAGGTGGGTCATTAGGGGTGTACAATTTGGGTGTATAGTAGGTGAGCTGAGCTGAGTCTCTCTTTTCTTCCTGGGGTGATATCTCGATTAGCTTTTTTTTCCACCACACTCTTCTGCCATGATGTTTGCCTTGTCTCAATGCAGCAGTCTGTCTATGGACTATGGCCTCTGAAACTGTGAGCTCCCAAATAAACTTCTCCTCAAATTGCTCTGGTCAGATCTTTTGGTAACAGCAGAAAAAAAAAGTTGACTAAAACAACCACCTTCTGGTTGGTAGACTATGTCATATATTATCCTTATATTGTAATAATAGTTTTCCTCTTTCAGGCCCTCAACATGAAAGATATACTTTCATTGCTGATCTTTGCTAGCAAGTGTTTATCAATATTTTTGGTCTGAGAAGTTACCTAAACAGAAGACTCTTTGAAGTTAATAAAGTCCTATTTCTCTAGATCATTAGTTGGGAAACTGTAGCTCATAAATCAAATCCATCTAATCACCTGATTTCTAATTAAAGCTTTATTGCTAGCAGTGACGCCCATCCATGTACACATTATCAACAACTCTTTCCATGCTACAGAGGCAGAACTGAGTGGCTATGATAGAGATCATATGACCAGAGAAACCAAAAACATTTACTCGGACCTGGATAGGAAAAGTTATGTCAGTTTCTACTCTAGGTATTCTAATTTTATTTTTTTTTATCTTAGGAACAAGATCTGATGATCATAAACTTCACTGTTTTCAGACACTTAGAGAAGTGCTTTTGCCTGATTTCCATATCGCTGTCACATACAGGCTCACATTGAATGCATATAACAAGAAAAATGTCCATAAAATTTGTATTATATCCACTGGAGAGGAGTTGTTAAGGGTGTTGTTAACCTCATCAAAGTGCTTCCTGAGAGAACAACATATCTATCTGGAGTTGGAATACATAACTTGTTTTTTTTTCCTCCTGAGCAATTAGTTAGCATTAACATCATGTCTACTTCAAATATTGTATTTGTTTTCTCTTTTCTTTAGAGGCTAGAAAACTTAAAGGTAACATTTACAAACATCCAACACTTACTTTACAGAGTACTTTTTTCTGTTTTTTAAATTCATGCTTACCTTCACTTTAGTTTCCTTTTGTGATGTTTAGATTCACTTTATGTCACAGCAATGTGTGCATGTTTCAGCCACACTTCATCATTTTTTAATTAAGACTGGATATAAATAAATGAAAGTATCAGTTCTATAGAAAGAGCCCTGAAAGAAAATATGTTTGAACCTTCTATCCCTGTTACAGGAATCTCTTCCTATGATTGCATCCTGTCTTCTCCCCAGGGTTCAGTTTAAACCTCTAGAAAATAAGAAGGGAAAGAAAATATTCTGACCCTACAAAGACCTTAGCTGAAAAAAAAAATCTGCAGCTACCTACAGAGCTGTATCTTGTGGAGAAAGAGATGCATACTGCTTTAGTGTTTTAGAACACTTAAGGCATGGCCATTTCATTCTGATAGTTTTAAGAACTCTTATATAGAGACCAAATGGGATTTAGGACAGTGTATATTCCATAATGGCAGCTTTACATGGCAATGCAATATAAACTGGAAGGGGGCTGATGCCAACATGGAATTATACTGAGGCTACTAAAATAAGGACAGAGTAGAACATAGGAAGATGTTAAGGTTAACTTTCTATCTTGCTGCAAAATAAAATAAGTGGATCTGTGTTGACCACTCTGCCCTGATACTTGCTTTCCAGATAGTCCAAAGCATTGAAATGATACCATATATCTCCTCTCATACATCACCTAGAAGGGACTGCTTTGTCTCTTGCTTAGACATCAGTAAAGGAGCACCTCTGAACTTCATCCAATAATCCTAATAAGGTGAATAATCACACTATTAGGTCTTCCACATCACCTGCCTATTGAATTTTTCTATGAATTATTTTTTCTCCCTTATCCAAAGGTAAATTCACTTCCAATTTGGTATTGAAAAAAGCAACATATTCAACCAAACCGTGTCTCCACCCTCTTCTTTATCATGGTCCAGAGGCAAAGGATTAGAAATAAAAATTCTAATTCTAAAAAAAGCATTTCATACCTAATTACTCTAAGAAATAAACAGAGTTTTTGTAAACCCTTCCCCCATTTTCTCCTATAAATAATTATAAAATTAACCTTAAAATGCTTTCAAAATTATCTATGGAAATGTGTATCTAGAATCCTACTTTGTGCTTTTTAAATTATCTTTTATGATTCATTCATATCAAACAGTACTAATTAAGTAAGGTGAAATAATACGTGGACCTTTACCATTTTTCTTTAGTCTGGTTATATAACTGCCATGATTACAAGTAGCTAGTATTCAGCAATTAGAAAATTATCAAGCTTACATGATGCAAGGTTTTGATGTTAAGAAAAGCTGCTTCAAAGTTGCTTCCTGAAGAGCTACTTCTTTACTCTCCACTGAATTCACTTAAGGTTCAAGGCCAACCTTCACTGGATAATCACACAAAAACAGTGTTCACTCAGCAGTATTTTCACAATCAAATATTTAGATTATTAGATCACAACCAAATATTTAAATCCTTCATGAGAGAACTTAAATTAAAAAAAAACATCTTCAATTCAAGCTATTTTTAAATTATAAAGTATTATTACCACATAAGCTACTATATAATGTCTCATTAATCAATATTATACAAACTTTGTAGAGGCATGCAATTCCCATGACAGTCTAACATGACCTCAAGTAAGATATCTTAATAATAAAGATAGAATGTGCAGACAAAACCCATCCATAAACCAGAAGGTACAAGAAGTGCATGGGGCTACGTTATAATACATCCAGAGGGACTTAGTGCAAACTGCTAAAGGTACCCAGATGGAATAGCAGTATTATATGATATTTCTGACATTTTCTTTATATAGTCTCTATATTGTTACTAATAGTCAAAAGAAATGGCCATTGGTTCAACAGATGTAGCCTAACATTTTGCCTGGAAAATTGTTATCAGCCCAGTAACAATTGGTTTATTGATCTCAAACAGCTAAACTCCATGCTTTGAAAAGTTATTTGGGAAAATGCATAGCTATTCTTCAAAATGTAATAAAAATGTGACTTTTTTAAAAAAAAAATTGATCCTCAGTAAAAGGTCTATTTCTAAAAGTATTTTTTATGTAGACTGAAGATAGTTGAAAGATACATGGTCCACTAAGACACCAACATTATTAAAAACAACTTGAGGGACTAGATTTTTTAATTAGAATATATTATCAATTTAATCCCCAAACCTATGGTATGCTTTAACATTTCTAAAATCAGGATTGATATTAGAAGTATAGGCATGCCACATTTATAATTGTAGCCTGCTACTAAAACCATGACGTATCTTATAATCAACAGTATCTTAGAATCCATAAAATATGATAAATTTTCATCATAAACTTAACTCTAGTTTACACATTTTCAAAAAAATTTTCATGGATTACATTGCTAAAGCACTGCTATTGGTTACTAAAATATAAAATTTTTATGCCTGCCAAGAATGAGTACCTCTACAGTTTCTTGTCACCACTACTCAAGGAAAAATATTAATTACCACTCATTTGTTTATCTTTCTTAATAGAAATATATGAAAATATCTATTTGGCAACACTACAATCCCATGATATGGTTTAAAATTCTCTCATAAACCTATCCTCACTTCCTCTGACAACACTTTATAGTATATGTAAAGGAACATGAGAGTTAAGATGTAGTTTAACCATGCTAGTAAGGAGAAGAAGTCCTCCTTATTTTACCTGCTTTAAAACAATAGAGAGTAATTATTTTAAATTTTTGAGGAACTTTATCAGAAATTATTATTGAGAATTTAATGCACAAACCTTAAGTAAATTTGCAGAAAACTCAACCCAGTACATAAATATATAAATTTTGAATATATAAGCTCTAGAACTTTTCTTGTTAAATGACATGTTGACAGACTTAGTTTATTGGTCCAGGTGTCACACACACACACACACCTGAATTTTATATGTAATCATTTGTGTGTATGCATATTTAATTTTTTAAAACTTTTCCCACATGTGTATGATTTTTTTTCCTTACACTGATCTTTTTATCTCTGAAATTCCTTTCTGTATCTTGTGTCTTCTGTATCACAATACAGCCACAGTCTCAATAGTCTTACTCCAGACCTTCACATTGCTAGTAACTAAATCACATAAAATTACAATTTCAAGCATCTCAGTCTCTGTATCCCTAAGGGTCTATTTTATCTGCAAAAAATCATCCCTTTTGACAACATTGGGCATAGACCTTCAATTCCTTACTATTCAAAGTTCTCCTTTCTTGGATTCAAGAGTGTCACGTTTTCATTTTTCCTTCTTTCCCTCTGGCAGCTTTATCTCAAAGTCTTTTTCTGGTTTTGTTTAATGGATCCAGAAATGGAAAATTCTAGGGCTTAGTATTTGGGAACTACTTGCATTTATTCCCTTATTGATCTCACCAAAATCGCATGAATTTGATATGATCTATGTAATGGTAATATTCAAACATATTTCCTCTGATGAACTTACAGCTCTCTATTTGGCATCTCCATTTCAACTTATATAGTAGGCCATGTCAACTTAACATATCCTGCCCAGGATTTCTTATATTCCTTCTCCTGTCCCTGTCCTCATATTTCAGTCACCCTCATATCAGCTAATGGATAATGTGATTATTTAATAATGCCAAAAACCTTAGAATAATCTTTTACTCTACCCTTTCACTCAAAACAACATTTAATCACCAGGAAATCTTATTCAACTTCCATAAAAATGTATCTAAAAAATGCTAATTAAAATCCCAATGAAATTTTACTCTAGATACACAGCAATTACTGAAATTAAAAAAAAAACCTGATAAATCAATATATTAGCAATAAAGCAAAGCACTGGAAATCTTATACATTGCTGGTGAGAGTATAAATTTTAAAACATTTGAAAAACTGAAATCTCCATAAAATGCTAAATATATACCTAAAAATTATGCCAGTAGTTACATTCCTAATATTTACCTAAGGAGGGAAACATGCCTATAAAAGTAATCATGCAAAAATATTTTAGCAGAGTGATATCAGCAATGTGGCAGAGTGGGATATCCTTGATGACAATTCAGCAACAATTCATAAAATAATTTCCTTTGTGCAAAATAAGAAACTAATTGCAACTTTCTTGTATTCTGGAAGTACCCCAAACCAGACTCACCACAAGGATAAAGAGATTTGATACATCCTTTCATCAGAAACTCGGCTATTTCATCAGGATTGATTTCTGAAGATTTATCTTGTTTGGAGCATCATTGCCTGATTGTTCATTTCCCCTGGCTCTCATTTTTACTGAATTGGTACATTAGTAGGGAAAAGGAGGTCAAGAGCTTCCAACTCTGCCAACCAAGAAAACTGTACCTGAAAACATATTTTCTTTAAAAATAACAGGGAGCTGGGCATGGTGGCACATACCTATAATCCCAGGAGCTCAGGAGGCTGAGACAGGAGGGTCGTGAGTTCAAAGCCAGCCTTTGCAACTGAGCAAGGCATTTAGCAACTCAATGAAACCCTTTCTTTAAATAAATTTAAAAAAAAAGACTGGGACTGGAGCTCAGTAATTAAACACCCCTGGGTTCAATCCTTAGTACCAAAAATAAATAAATAAAAGGGAGATAAAGATTTTCCCAAAGTAAAGCTCAGGGTGTTTATCACTCCTGGACCTGCCTTGTAAGAAGTGGTGAAGGGTGTGTTTCAAATTGAAATGAAAGAACACTAAAACAGAAACATGATATCATAAAAAAAACTATAAAACTTATTGGTAAACACGAATAAAAAAATTTTGTGCAATTATATTTGTGGCGGGTAAAATCACTCTTAATTCCATTACAAAAGTTAAAATTTATCTTTCATTTCACTACTGTGGCTATAGTCATGAGTAAACTCAGGCTTCAGAGGAGTCCACTGTGGCAAAAAGCAGGTCTGGTTGGACCTCAATGAGATCAACAAAACTGCCAATACCAACTTCCACTGGCAGATCTAGGAGCTCACCAATGATGGGCCAAAGAGGTGTTAGTACCTGTGTGCTCATTGCAGCACTCCTCACAGTAGCCAAATCTAGATGCTCATTGACAGATGCATGGAAAAACATGCTATATACACTGAAGTGTGCTCTGTGAATAACCCAGTCACAGAAAGACAAATACTGCATGACTTTACTTATATGAGGTATCTAAAATGTAGTTGAATTCATAAAATAAGAGCACAATGATAGTTGCTAGGGGATGGAAAGAGAAAAACATGCATAAAGATATAGTCATGGGAGATGAACACATTCTAGAGCTCTGCTGTACATCTTACCCATAGTCAACAGTAATACTACATACTTAAAAATCTGTTAGGACGATAACCTGATATTAAATATTACTATAATAATAAAGAAAAATTCCTAAGAAAATATCCCATAATTGATTGGATAGTCTGCAAAAATGCTATGCGAATAGTTGTATGCTATCTTTCTAAACAGACAAAAAGTTCTCTTCAAATATACAATGAGGTAAAATAGAGCAAAATGACCTACATTTACACGTTTCTCATCAATATCATTTACATTAGCAATTACTGAAGCAAATCTGCAAATAAAAATAATTCCTCATATATTAAAGCAGTTCTGTATCAATTAATATGAGTGTTTTAGCAGCTTTATTCACAATAAATAGAATCTATGAATAAGCTAAATATCCAAAAGCAGGAGCAGGTATAAAAAATTGTGATATATTTATTCAATTGTACACTACTCCAAAATAAAAAGATGGAACTATTAGTTCCCAATACAAAATACATGCCTTTCTTTTTTATTTTTTAATTTCATCTTTTTAGTTATACATGACAGTAGAATTTATTTTAGCAAATTATACATACATAGAGTATGACTTATTCTATTTAGGATCCCACTCTTGTGTTTGTACATGATGCAGAGTTACCCTGGCTGCATATTCAAATACAAAGCAATTAATTCTATTGTCTTTCCTATACCTCTACCCCTCCCTTTCCTTCATTTCCTTTGTCTAATCCAATGAATGTTTATTATTCCCCTCCCCAGCCTCCCTTGATTTTAGTTCATATCCACAAATCAGAAAGAACATTCAGTGTTTGTTTGTTTCTTTGTTTGTTGGAATTGACTTAATTCACTTAGAATTGTATTCTCCAATTTCACCCATTTGCTGGCACATGCCATTATTTCATTATTCTTTATGATGAGTAATATGCCATCATGTACATGTACATTTTCTTCATCCATTCATCTATTGAAGGACATCTGGGTTGTTTCCATAACTTGACTATTGTGAATTGAGCCACTATAAACATGGATGTGGCTGTTGTCACTGTAGTACACTGATTTTAAGTCCTTTGGGTATATACTGAGAAGTGGGATAACTGGGCCACATGTTGGTTCCTTTCCAAGTTTTCTAAGGAATCTCCATACTGCTTTCTATAGTAGTTTCACCAATGTGCAGACCCACCAACAATGTATTCTCATACTTTTCTCTCCACATCCTTGCCAATACTTCTTGCTACTTGCATTCTTGATAATTGCCTTTCTGACTGGAGAGAGATGGAATTTCACTGTAGTTTTAATTTGCATGTCTCTAATTTTTAGCTGTTGACCATTTTTTCATCTATTTTTTGATGATTCATATTTCTTTTTCTGTAAAGTATATAAATTCCTGTGTATATAAATTCCTGTGTAAAGGAATGTTCCTGGATCTACAAATTTGATGAATTTTCCATCAATACCCTCACTATATTATTCATTAAAATGAGTGTTTTTTCAGTTCCTTTGCCCATTTATTGATTGGGTTATTTATTTTTATGGTGTTATGTTTTTTGAGTTCTATGTATATCCTGGAAATTAATGCCTAATCTGGGGCAATGGTGGTGAAGATTTTCTCCCAATCTGTAGGATCTTTGTTCACATTCTTGATTGTTTCCTTTGTTGTGAAGATGCTTTTCAGTTGGATGCAATCCCATATATTGATTCTTGATTTTACTTTTTGTGCTTTACAAGTCTTACTGAGATAGTCAGTTCCTATGACAACAATGTTGGAGAATTGGGCCTACATTTTCTTCTAGTAAGTGCAGTGTCTCTGGTATAATGCCTAGGTCCTTGATCCACTTAGAATTGAGTTTTGTTCAAGGTGAGAAATATAGGTTCATTCTCTTTCATATGGATTTCCAGTTTTCCAGCACCATTGTTGAAGAGGCCATCTTTTCTTCAATGTAAGTTTATGGCACCTTTGTCTAGGATAGGATAATTGTATTTATGTGGGTAATACATGCTTTTAAAAAACATGATGCTGAGAGGTACTGGCATGTGAACTGACAAAAAAAGGGGGAAGGAGAAGACTCTGCAAGAAAGGTGATCATATCATCTGTACCTTAACTGCATAGTTGTTTGCCTGACTGTATACACTTGAACAATTAAGCAATTATAATTACCAAGTTATACAATTAAGATTTGTGCATTTCACTGTAAGTAAATTTCATCTTAATAATAAAAAACCTTCCAGAATTTCAGCATTATTACTGTTACCATTACCTCTTGGCTGCATTATTAAACTTGCTCTTTTCTGCTCCCAAAAGACATTGCTCCTGCAACCTGTTTTCTAGTTGCCAGCTAGAATCACACCCTCTAATAAACCAGTCAAGTCATGCAACATCTCTCCTCTGTACATTCAGAAGTAAAGCCAACAAGTCCATGTGATTTGCTAGGTTTGAAAAAATCCAGTCCCATCTGTACCTCTCTGGATCTCATATCTCACTGTTTCTTCCTTTAGTTAGCTCTGGCACATGATGCTTCTTGCCTAAGGCCTTGTACTTGTTCCTTCTGCTCTTCCCCCATATATCTGAGTAAAATCCTCCCTTACAAATGAGAAGTCCTTGTCACATGCCAACAACTTACTATCTTTAAATTTTAAACCCTTAGCACAATCTATCCCACTTCCTTGGTTTTTTGCACGGTATTTATCACAAATGTAGTATATATAGGTTTTTTTTTTTGGTATATCCTTCTCTCCCCGCATTTTAATGTAAATATCTATGTAGGCAATGATTTTTAAAGTCTTATTCTCTGCTATATTATATGGCCTAAAATATTGCCTCAGTGTATTTAAATTCCTGTGTAAGGGAATGTTCCTGGATCTACAAATTTGATAAATTTTCAATCAATACCCTCACTATATTATTCATTAAAATGTTGAAGTGGACAGAGCCAAGGACAGTCTAAAAGCACATCATCAGAGAAGTTCCTCCAACTTCATCTAGATAGAATAACCAACACCTGTTCTGGATGCATTGCAAGTATAAATAATACTGCCCTTCCATGATTTCAAAATAAGCTGTGCAAATATTTATCAAAATATGACTTTCACCTTAGTAGAAAGTCAAACATTTATCAATTGCTGTATTGAAACCATTAAAGGAGTTTTTGTCAATATGATAACAAATAAAAAACTGTATCTCATTCGGTCTTTAATTATAAAATACTGCAATGATAAATAAAGTATTTACTCCAAAAACAACAAAAACATAATATTCCTTTTAAAGAACAAAAATTTCCTCAGTGTTTTCAATCTTTCCACTCATTACAGGATATCATGTCACCCACCAGTCCACTGCTAACAGAAGCCACGAACAACAAATCGTGTTAATTAGTGTCACTGTAATTCTTGTGCCAACATTCTTCTGCAAGGAAATTCAAATATAATCTTGATTTAAATAAATTGCTTACATGCAGTCAAGGAGCACAGTTTATTTTTTAATAAAAGTCAAAGTAATTTTCCATTTGCTTGATAGACAACATGTTCTGCCATAGCATATTTCTCCTAGTAGTGGGCATAATTAATGCTGTGCCTTAGCACATGCTATGTGGGTATCAGTTGACAAATGTAGTATTTGGGGCAAATTACTGACTTCAATCTGCCTTAGCTTCCTTAGTTATAAAATTAAAATAACACAGAAACAAACAGACAATAATAATAACAAAAAACTTTCTCAAAGGCTCAGAGAGGATAAAGTGAAATAATAAAAGTAAAGGTTAAAATAAGTGTTGGCTATAATAACTGAAATGAAATTATAATAGCGGTAGCATGCTTATGTTTTCTGTTCTAATTAATTTCTCCATGCAATCTGATGGCCTGCCTTTTAAAAAATGCCAAAATAAGGTCTGGGAATATAGCTTAGTGCTGTGGTGTTTGCCTAGCATTTGTGAGGACCTGGGTTTTGTCTCTCAGCAGTGGGAAAAAGAAATACCAGAAAATAAAATATTGATAAAATACAGTGCAATGCTGAGCATGTGTAAGTAAGTAAGTCTTGGTGTGATTGGGTTTATTCTTTTAATATATATTTGATGTTTACAACACTGGAGAGGTTTGACTGTGAGCACCTGAAAGTTCTCTTTCCATAAAGCATCAGTCTACACTGGAATGCCAAAGAGTCATGTCTCTCCAGAGGTTAGAGATGCAAGTCTCTTGTATATTTCCCTTAGCCCATTACTTTGGCATACTACATACGTGATGATCATGCTCAGCCAGCCTCAAGTCCAAGAATCACTGTACATGTTCTTCCTGGGCTGACATTACCATCAGTGTAAAGATGCTTACGCTGCCATTCTCCTCTTCTAACCCTGCTAGGACTCTACCACTGGCCCATGGAGCTCTATTTCAGATCCTGGATCCACTCAAGTGCAGATCTCTGCCAACATGGTCAAATACTGTTGTCAACCCAGCAAGTGCCATAAAAGCCCCTCTGAAAGGAAAACAGCACTGTGTATAATTAAGTAGGGTATTACTTGGACTCACACCCAGAAAGTGTATAATTTTTTTTCCTTGCTCAAGCATACCTATCTGGGTCACTGTATCTATCTCTTCACACTGCTAAACCACCCTGCAGACTATGTTAGACTCTGTATTTTATGATAAAATTTTGCCATCTGTAATCTTGCTTTTATTTTCACAGTATCTCAAGACCACATCCAGTAGATATGTTTGTATATTTCCAAACCCCAACTGTGAACAGAAGTCATATCTTCTCTACTGCCAGAAAGATGTCTTAAGCCTCCATGCAAATCAGTGTATCCTTCCTTGAGGAAGGAGTGTTATTTAACCTCACATGCCATGGTTTAGGACCAGTGGGACAGCTGTTCCATAAACAACAAAGTCATACTAATGTCTTTCCTTGGTTATTACAGATCAATGCTGTGCAATAATTATAAAATGTGTAGGCATAAGAAGAAATATCTCATTCTTAATTGGGTGAAAATTTACAAAAAAAAAAAAAAATGTCATTCTCGATGGGAAAGAAATTCAGATAGGCATTTAATTTTAACTTTTACACCAATAAAACATCACCATTATCACTAACAACCTCAGCTTCAAAAATATAGCACTTCTCTGTGGATCTTAATGCACATGAATGGTCCAGTTAATTCAAAAGTTTTTTTTTTTTAATGAAGATTCTGAAACCCAATCATAGACAGGAGAAAACCAGGGATATAAATTAAGATGAGAAGCACACTTTTTAATGCCTCATATTGCTACCTCAGAAGAGTTGAGTAAATGGAAGAACAGATATGATACAGAATTCAGAATTGTTTTTAAAAATTATATTACTAAAAAAAAAGAGAAAGTGGTTTAAGTTACCTCAACTTTAATATTATATCATTCATTTTTTAAGAGAAAATGTTATTATTCTATTCAATGAATACATGTTTTAAAATATAATAAAATGATTTCTCCAATTCAATGATTATCACACACTTAATAACTGCTATTCATATAAATTTGAAGGCATTATTAGAAAAATAATTCCATGAATTAGAGGGTCAGATATTCTTTAGTTCTATAATAAAATTCCCCAGATAGTTCTAATTAGCTTATAATATTAAGGTACTGATAGTAAATGCCATATTAAATTAATGGACTCTTGAAGAAGATATAGATTTACTTTCTAAATGCACAGGAGTGGTATCTAGGCTCACTGTTTCATTGTTTTTCTATAAAAGTAAATGTGAACATGTATAGAATCATCAAAATCATTCCCCACTTGTTGGCAATATTAAGGAAAGTCCTTAGTTTTGATTCACAATATATTTTCATGCAATCAATTTATAGTATATGATAGATTATACGACATTACTCAAAGTGAGTTCAGAAACAAGACCCAGTTTTCTTTCACTTTAGTCTGATACTGGAAGAAGTTCCCTTTCAAACACCAACAGTTTGGTCCACAGATCCTTTATGGGGTTTTTAGTTTACAAATAAATAAGTTAATAATTATCATTGTTCTACTCCCACAAAAATTCATACAGAATTAGGATTAGAAGACCACGGATTTCCACTCTACTACCGTTTTCTGATATCACACAATTAATAATTGTTCCCAGGTAATGATAAGAATTCTGACTGGTACAAATAACAGATTGATTAAAAAAAAAAAAACAAGGGTGATTTGATCACATGACTAGACAAGCACCGTGTTAGATATCTCATATGGAAAATAAAGTAACAGGGTCACCATCCTTACCAACATTTTTAAAAAGCCCAAATTCCATATTTGACAAAAATCAGAAACTATCAAGCAAGGATTATTAAAATGCTCAACTGTCCAGCTGCATCACAGGATTTTTATTTTTAAGGAAGCAATCAATATGATGGAGAAGAACTATAAAGGCTCTTTGAAGTGGTATGATACATTGACAAAAGAGGACATGCTTCAGGGAATTGTCCCGTGCACAGGCCACATGCTTCATTACAGCCTCACTACAGATCAATACAGATTAATCTAAAACAGAAACACAAGCCCACCACCAAACACAACATGCCTTGTGTTGTAATCACAACTCTCCCTATTGGGGCATCGTACTACCACTGGCTCTGTCTTCCTTAGTACCTCATATTAATACACATTTTGGATGAGACTGTTCCCAAGAAAGGCTAACATTTCCAAAAAGCACTTGCATCCAAACTCCTGCCCCTCCATTCCTGTTGGGAGCCAGAGCCTACAATATAATCAGAGCTCCAGACAAAGGCATCAGGTCCTCCCCCTCACCAAGGTGAGGCCCAGGCCTCTTCATGGCCAATGGACCAACCACAGGAGTTGATGGTAACAACTCAAATGGCCCGCTCCGTTGAAGTGGCAGCAATACCATGTTGTGTTGTTCTTTTCCTGAGCAGCTCCATTTGATATATTCTGAAAGCTACTCCCTTCTCCATTCCAGACACTACTTTCTCTCAGGTGAGAGTCTGCATGCTCTGTCAGGACCTTTAAGGTGAAGCCCATACCCAAACTGTGAAGTATCTGAAAAAGTCTTGCCTCCTGGCTGCATGTGGAGTGCTGAGCCCTCATTTGGATGGTCTTCTGCCTACTCTAATATCTTAGTATTGAGGGCTTCTAGAAATAAACCTCAGAACCTATCCCGAGACTATGACCAGATCTCTGTGAGTGACAGAGGGCTCATTTTGCCTCACACTGAGGTCTGTTTGACTCACCTGTCAGTCATGTGCTCTTTTCCTAAAGCCTATAACTGCACACTCTGAAAGCTATTGTCCCAAAACACAAAATTGTGGGTTGGTTTATATCATCTACCAAGCACTCTCATCTCATATTGCTCAGACAAATTTTAGGCATATCCCAGTAAACTGAAAGTATGTTGGTTCCTAAACTGCTTTGTCAAGAAGCAATGACAATGAATTAGTAGGAATGATGGCTCCTGATACTTTGCACCCAGCAACAATCCAGCTGATTTAGATGTCTGTGATTCCCTGGAGGATTTACTCCTGGATCCATTCTTCCTGAACAACAGCCTTTCCTCCCACCAACTAGCTTCTCACGGTGGAATGAGGGCCAGTGCATCCTGGTGAGGTCTAGTCTTGAGGCCACAGTCTCTTAGCACTTCTCCTCACATGTCTGGCAGATTTTCAGGACAATCATCATTTTCTTTTCATATTTCCAGATGACTGCATCATCCCTGTGTAATATGATGTCTAGGTAGTTACCTAAGGACGCCTAAAATGGCAACCCTAAAATCTACCAGATCAGTTCCTCACATCTTCATATTTTACACTGCATGCTTTTTGAAATGCATATGTACGGCTTTGTTATGTGTTTTGGGATATTACCCAATATTTGTATGACATGCAAGGTATGTGTTTTTTGTCAGTAGAGGAAAAAAAATCTATAAACTGATCATTTAAAAAAAATCGAGCAACTCTGCTATACCTGTAACTACATCAGCTGGGGCAAGATAATTCATTCAGACATATAATGGTCTTCTTGCATTTTATCCTCACCCTAAATTCCAAGAAGGCAATCAGTCTCCTTGTTCTCATTTTCCTCAAGAGAGGTTTGTAATGCTGGACAGAAAGGAGTAGCAATCAATATGTCAGACAATAGTGGAGTGGGATGGTGGAGGGGGTTGCAGTGAAAGGGAAAGAGGAGAGAGGGAACATGCTGTAAGACAAGGTAGAGGCCAAAAGTTCAGGGCCTCACAACTATCAGAAGCCTGTACTTGAGTTTACTTGACTTTTAACTTTTTAATTCAGTACATAATATAAATTGTGATAGAAAAAATCTTTTATATGAATATCAATATAATTACAACTTAAAAAGAATTATGTCTCTACTTACAGATTTATATTAACATTCACATAATCAATTCTATTTGCTGCCAAACATCTTGCCATTTGAAGAAGTTGAGAAATGTGTATCTGTGGACTACTTGTAAACACTGGGAGCTAAAGAAGTGTTTGTTAAATTTGATACATTAAAATTATATGAACTATACATATTTGGAAGGCAACGTTAAATTGTATGTATCTGTATCTACTTTTTAGAGATGATGAAACCAATTTTTCTAAAGAATAGTATCTTCTAAACCATTTTCCTTCTACATAAACTTCATTAATAGAGTTCCTTTTAGATTTAAATGACTTTCTAACTTCATTACTTGTCCTGCACACACTCTTAAAAATCTTCTAATTCAAAGGAAGCACTCAAGCATCCCTTTGTGTCTCAAGGATCAGGAAATCTTATGAGAAACAATAAGTGGCTTTGTCAGGTAGTGAATGAGGGAGACATTTCTGCCTTAAGGAATAAACCGTGTGCAATTTTAACATGTAAAACATTTCTTTAACTTGCACATGTTTTAAAATCCAATTGCAAGTATAAAGGTCTTCAAAAAATAAGATGTCTTTTCTAGAAGACAACAGTATCCTAGAAGGCCATAAGACTGGTAGCAATTGATATTTCAACCCAACAAAAATTCAAAATAAATAAACAAGACAAAAAAAAGCTACTCCTTATTTTTGTGCAGGATGCATACAAAGACTTCAACCCAGTTTTTCAATCTCAGTACCTCTGATACTTTGAGTAGGTTATTTCTTGTCATGGGCTGTGCTATGCAATGTGGGATGCTGAGTGCCTCCCTGAGTTCTAAGCATAGGTGCCAGGAGCACATCTTCCTCCTTATCTCACCCACCAACAACATTATAATGGTTCCAGACCTTGTCAAAGGTGCCCCAGGACCTACACAGAGTTCACTTTATTACCTTCTATTTAGCATACTGATTTCCTTCCCTTCATACAGCTATTTTGTGAGCAAGAAAAAATTAGATCTTTTTTTTTTTTCTCTCTTGGTACTGGGGATTGAACTCAAGGTCCTTTGACTGTCAAACTATATCCAGCCCTTTTTATTTTGAGACAGGGTCTCACTAAGTTGCTAAGTTGCCCCAGGCTGGCCCTAAACTTTTTATCCTTCTGGCTCAGCTTCTCAACTTGCTGGGATTACAGGTGTGAGCCACTGCACTTGGCAGAATTGAACTTTTACTGTTCATAATAATAAGAAGGTGCAAAGGTTGAACAGCATCTATAAATTGGTATCTTCAGCTAAGTAATGTGTCAAATCCAGTGCCACAGATGTTATTTTGGTTTCTTCCCATCTAGATAGAAGGTAATTTGGTGATTAATGGATGTCTGTGACTTGGGGTCAGATTACCTAAATTTAAATTTTATTTTGAACATTTAGAAGCTGTGTAATTATGATTAAGTTGCTTAAGTCCCCAACACTTCTACTCTTCATATTAAAAAGGCAGATATAATAATATGAAGTAGAAATATTATTAAGAATTAAATGGAATAACATCCCTAAAGGGTATGCACATATTAGATAATCAATCTACTATCTTACACTTACAACTATAAAAGTGTAACATATCATCTATTATATGTATTTTTTATCTTTAAATAACAATTTTTTTTCTTCTAGCTTTTCCATAATTAAACTAGGACTACATCATTTGGAATATCCTCTTACTATCTAAGAAATCAAATTTAAATGGTGAACATACATGTATTAGTCACTGAATCTCCTGTTACTTTAGTGAGCTTTTTCACTGCTGTGACCAAGATCTAACAACAACAATTTTAGAGAAGAAAAAGTTTATTTGGATCCTCACAAGTTCAGAAGTCTCAGTGCATAGATGGAAGACTACTTTGCTCCAAGCCTGAAGGGAGGCAGGCCATTGTGGGAGAAGAGAAGCAATGGGAACATGGCACTAAGAAGCACAGAGAAGATTTAAGCTCAGAAGGCAAAATATGTACCCCAAAGGTATGCCACCAAAGACCCACCTCTTCTAGACACAGCCTACCTGCCCTCAGTCACCACCCAGTTAATCTCTACCAGAGGATTAACACACTGATTAGGTTAATGTTTTCATAACCCAATCACTTCACCTCTAAACTTTCTTGCATTGTCTTACACATGAGCTTTTGGGGGACACCTAATATTTAAACCATAACACTCATCAATAAGAATCTGATTACATTCTTTCCAAATATAATGATCAAGGGGATAAATATATTTTTGTTTCTTTATCTGTTTATACAACTTCTTTAACTTTTCTAAAGAACTGGACAACTCCTTCTTTCAAAACCATACTTAAAATAATTTCTTCTATGCTATTGTATGAATCTAAAAAATGTATATTAGGGGCTGGGGATATGGCTCAAGCGGTAATGCGCATCTGGCATGCACGGGGCGCTGGGTTTGATCCTCAACACCACATAAAATAAAGATGTTGTGTCCACCGAAAACTGAAAAAAAAATATTTAAAAAATTCTCTCTCTCTCTCTCTCTCTCTCCTCTCTCTCTCTTAAAAAAAGAAATGTATACTCTTGAGATTAACTAGACACAGGTACTTGATTACTAAGTATTATACTTCAACAGGAAAAACACAAAACACACATGTATGTATATACTGCATTTGAAATGGATTCTATTGAGGCATGCTTCACATAGGAGAATTCAAATAATGCATGATATCTGTCCCAAGGTGCTTCTCTTTGTATCTTAACTAATGTGGAAAATTAGACTTTGAAATTCTTAATTTGATTTAGGGTAATAAAAAACTAATAAAGAGGATACATATTTGTTGTCAGAAAACAATTAACCAAAGGCAGAATGATAGGGAAGACCTATCCTCTTTTTCAGGATGCATGATCCTGTCACTTTGCTAAATCATTATCACCTTCTTTCTATCAGCTAACATAAGTTAACACGCTCCAAATTCCCCTTGGTCTCATCTTCTCTAGTGACTCATGAACCCAATCAGTTATTCCTCATTTCCAGATGACTAAACCACGAAGAAAATGAGAGTATAGTTCATCCCTCAGCCAGATTTGGATATTGCTAAGTAGTATTGAAAATACCAGGTCTCAGCTTAAATGTTGGCTCTCCAGGGAGCTTCTCTAAACTTGTTAACCACATTAGATTAGGTCCTTTTGCAAGAATTTCTTTTCACTCTGTGGAAATTTCCATTTCCTATGAAAATGTATATATTTTCCACAAATGAAATATAAATCTGATATTTAGAAAAGCCATCTGTGCTTAATTTATGGGTGAGCATTCCTATGTATGACTATTAGCTACTCATTTGCTCTGATGTTTAGTCAAACTGTTGATCTCATTTAAAACTTACTTGCTACAATCCTCGTTTAAGTAGGTAAACTGCAAGTAACTGCAAGTAAATAACAAATAACAACTTCAGGTCACTTATGAATAAATCTAAACTATATTAAATAGCAAAAGCAACATGTAATAGGCCTAACTGATTTGGAAATCATTGTGCTATCTAAAATTGAAATTTATATTTATATTTATTTTTATACTATATTTATTTCAGCCTTCTTTTAAGGTAAATTGTGGCTTAAATTTCAGAAGAAAAACAAAATGTACTAAAATTCCCTGTTTTTCTTGATCTTGAAGGCTTCTATAATCTGAAGCATAATTAGTTATCATTAACAAAACAAAACATGCTTTGTTATTTAATTGTCTTGTCAAGGACTTCATCTACTCTTTTAAATCATTTTCATTTCCACAAAGACTTCTCAAGAATTTAAATGTGAGAAATGAGAAATTGCCCTCAGTGCTGGGGGTAAAGAGTCTAATAAAGAAAATAAACACATAGCAGTTTATTTCATTAATACAAGCATATACATGTAGGAGAAGAATAATTCATGTTCGGTGAATATGAACATGAAGCAATCCTTAAAGAGGAGTAATATTTTTTTAGGAGAAAAGGAAGCATTTTCAGAAATAGAATTATCAACATTGTAGAGCTATAGAGTGTATGACTATAACTAAAAATAAGCAAGAATTAGGAGAAGTTAAGTGGGTGAGTGAGGGTCTCAGAATTAAGGGATCTCTAAAGCTACACATGGAACTAATTATTAAAAGAGCAAAGCATCATGGTTTCCAGTTGTGTGATAACTTATTAAATTAGGCCATGGAATGGCCAGATTTCAAAAAGGAAAAAAAAAAAGAAAGAAAATAGAAATGGCCACCCTTTGACAATTCCATTTGGTTAATAACCTTAGACTATGAGTGTAATACTTTAGAAACTACATTATATAAAATATAATGAAAACTCTGTAGTTGTAATATTTTTACTTCAGTTCTTCCAAACAAGAACAACAGCAAGTAGAAGTTGCAGTTACTTATTCATATGAAAACTATGATTTACTTCATTAAATCAACACTTTCCTTGTTTCAATGTTTCCTACAATTTTGCTTTGCAGACTTTCCTTCTTTTTCACAGAGGAATAATTTGCCTGATCTTTCTAGGTTAATAAGATATTTTCCCAAATTACACAAAGCAAAGAGATCTCTGGTCCCGGGAATACACAAATACACAATATTTCATGCATTCATGAATACAAAGCTACTACAGTTTTAGATTTTGACTTTTCAACCATTAGCCCAGCTGTTACAACAGTATATTTAACAGTACCCAGGGGAATGGATAAGCTTGATGTTTAATGCAAACTAGCTTGTAGAATAATATGATCACTTTCTCTTATATTACAAAGCAATAAAATGTAAAAAATACACCTCAGGGAGATATTTAATGTATATTGATAGAGTTGATCTCATAGAGGGTTGTATACTTACTAACATAATAGAGTACTATAAAAATTCTAGGCCTTATATTGCCCTCAAAATTATGCAGAATACCAAATATACATTTGAATATAACTTAAGTACATATCATATTAAAATTAGGCTGCAAAGAAAGGTGAAGTCCACATTCTGCTTCGATGATTTTACACATTTACAATTTTGAAAGGTTGCACAAATTGGTTTTTATAGGAATATTATTGTTCTAACATTTAATGAATAACAAATTCATATAAGTAACAAACAAAATTTTAAGTGTCACAGACTTACGTGGATTCAGAAAGTGTCAAAAAGATTGTACTTTAGGGCTCAGGCTCAAGGGTAACCAGCATAGTTCTCATTCATAAGTAAATGCTTGAAACTGGAACCCTCCAATATTTATGGATTAAGTAGACTAATTCAGTATGTTGGCTTGAACATTAAACAGGTTTAAAAGTTCAAACATATGTACATATCTACGTTTTGTTATTCTTTCATGACTCGTTTTTTTTAAAGAGAGAGAGAGACAGAGAGAGAATTTTAATATTTATTTTTTAGTTATAAGCGGACACAACATCTTCGTTTGTATGTGGTGCTGAGGATCAAACCAGGGCTTCACGCATTCCAGGCGAGCATGCTACCATTTGAGCCACATCCCCAGCCCTCATGACTCAATTCTTTATGGAGCTATTGTGTTGACATGACATCATACAGTTCAGCAATTTCCAACCATGGATTAAAGAAGAATCAGTAAATTCTTTACCACCCTTGTATAATAATTCCATGAAAAGAAATTTTAATGTCTCAATTTTAAAGCAAAATAAACTAAAATTTAAAAAGTTAAATATCTTGATTATAGTTATACAGATTTATATTACCCATAAATATGTGTTTGTATATATAGAGAGATACAGATATATAAATACGTATATCTCAAAGAAATCTCATTTTTCAAACAAAAAAATAAATGAATTATCATTTTATAACAGTTATGGAAAAGTTATCATGTAATAGAGACACAAGCCAGCTCCTCTAATGAAGGGTATAAGAAAATATAAGAATTTGAACAGATTGATTTCAGAAATTAAGCTTTTTAATACCTCACTATGTCAATAATGTTAAGATATATTGGTTTGGTGGCTATTAGAATCCTATGAATTATGTTACCTGAAGAACTGAAGGAAAAAAAAACATGGAAGACAACACAGTGAACTATGTGATTGGAAACCAGCTCCTAAAGGGTCCTGCTAATTGAAGCTAGAGCTCATAAAGCATTTGAACATTTTGTGTGATCTTCTTTGCCTCTTTCCTCCACTCTTAGTCTTTATAAAGAACATAAAAGAGCATTTAACATATAGATTCCTAAAGATTTTTATTTCTAAATTGCTATAGGAACCAATTCAAAGACAATTTCTTGAAGAATAAGAAACAAATGAAAACACTTAAGTCAATTTTTATATAACTATTAAATAAAAGTATTCCAGAATTGGAAGAAACAAAAAAGTGTCTAGAGAAGATCTAAGATAAGTCTCTGATACTCAAATATTTTAATGTTCATGAGAAAATGAATCATAAGTCTATAAAACAACTAGAGAATAAATCACTAGTTTTCTGAGAGCATTAGGTGGAAGACCATTTCTAGAGATAAAAAGTGATATAAATAGTCACCAAGGTAAGATAATTTTCCCTAAATCTATGTTGGTATTGGACACCACATGACAGGCTAGTTTTGCTTTCCTGTGCTAAGGGGTATGCTAAGATCATCCACAGCTTTGTCCAGAGTAAGCATGAGAAAGACAAAAACCCAGTTCTGTATGTCAAATGCCTTGCCTGTCTGCTAAAATCTTGCCCTTAAAAGCATGTAAACATTGACTTCTGTGGTAGTCATCTTTGTCACTGTGACCAACACACCTGACTAAAACAACTTAGAGGAGGAAAAGCTTATTTTGGGCTGACAGTTTCCGTCTCAGTCCATGGTTGGCAGACTCCACTGCTTTGGGCCAAATGTGAGTCAGAAAGTCATGGGGGAGGGCATGCAGGAGGAAATAGGCCTAGGACACCGAAGTCAGGAAAGGGAGGGATGAAGGGAAGAATGGGGAAGAGAGAAGAATTGGGAAGCAAAGAAAGCCGGGAGGGATAGGGAGATAGGAGGAAGAATATGAGGAGCAGCAACAGCAGTTAGGGACAAAAAATAATTCAGAACTCCTTCAGCCACCTCCCACCCAGTAGTGCAATTCAATTAATCCATCAAAGGGATTAGTCCACTAAACACAGTTATAGCTTTCAGAAATACCTAGAAATCCTATCTCTGAATCATGATTTATTAGGGACCACACTTTGAACACATGATATTTAGGTGACATCCCAGTTTGAAACCATAATAATTTCTATATGTCAACTCCTTTCTATTACATGAAAAATTTCAAGAAATAGATGGTGTTAACAATAATTTTTTTTCTTAATGATTCCACTTGTAATGCATGAGACAACTTATGCAATGTAATATAAATACAAGTGTTCACATCTTAATTTCTATAGTGGTGTTTCTTACATTGATTTACATATAACTATTCTTATTTTTTTATTTGTTCTTTTTAGTTAAACATGACAGTAGGATCTATTTTGATACATTTATAAAGCATGGAATATAACTTATTCTAATTAAGATTTCCAGGCTTGTGGATGAACAGTAGGGTGCAATTCACTGTGGTGTATTCACATATGTACATGATGGGAAAGTTATGTCACATTCATCCCACTGTCTTTCCTATTCCCATCCCTTGCTTCCCTTTATTCCCCTTTTCTAATCTACTTAACTTCTATCTGCCTCCTTATTTGGGGTTAGCATCCACATTTCAGAGAAAACATTTGACCTTTCATTTTGGGGGGATTGTTTAGGGAACCTATAGACTAAGGGAAAAAAATACAATCTTTATTCATGCCACAAATTTGCAAAAATCATAAATTTTATATGAAACTCTACTTATTTAAACTCAGTATATCAAACTATACACATCTCTGACTCTTGGTGAAGTAAAAAGGCAGTCTTCCTCATATTCTTTACTTATAATTTTCATGATAATAATTAAAATAAAAATATTTATTGCAAGTTAAGCAGATATTAAATACTTTTTCAGTTGCTTCAAATATATCACCTTATTTAGTTCTCATAAAAACCTTATAAGACAGATAATGAGGACTTTGTTTAAGTTGACACAGCAATAAATATTGGATCCTAGACATGAACCCATCTAGAGAGATGATACTCTTTACTATTACACTATTGTGGTATCTCCATTATCCTGGTAGCATGATTGCAATAATAAGCTGATCGTCTGTAATTGTATAGGAGTGACATTCCCCTTGACCTGAAACTGCATTTTTTTTATTCTTACCTCTAACCATGCCTTTCCTATAGACATATACAACAAATCAAACTTCAATTTGTAGATTTGTACAGGGATAGGGGGCTTAATGATTTTAAAAATGCCCAGGAGGAATCATGCAGCTAAGATCTGTGGGACCTTCATAACATTTAAGCAGATGAGAATTAGGGACTATAAGAATTTAAAATTCATACTGACAGGATGCCTCAAGTAGTGATGATAAAAGAAAAGAATATGATGCAAATTCCAGTTGATTAAATAGATAAATCAGTGTGGAAAGGGAATCTTTAATCAAGCCAAAATTCTAAAGACAAGGGAGGTTGATGATGTAGAAATGGTTAATAGTTGTATATCTACTGAGTTCAGGTCTATTCAGGTGACATTTTCCCCACTTTTTCTGGTTCTTGAAAACTAACTCTGGGAAGTCAAGAATATGTAGACTTATAAGATTGAAATGAATTTCACATGCAGAAAGAATTTTAAATAAGTATAAAATTTGAAAATTAGAAAGGAATTTAGATATTACCCAACCCCATATAAAATAAAACAAGTGCTGGTTAATTAAGCTTACTTCAGGTCACTCTAGAGTTGATGAGCTTAAGCTAGTTATGTAGTGGCAGAATCTGCAGTGAAATACAAAACTCTAACTTGTAGTGTCCCACGAAGGAAAAAGGACTACAGAAAACATTTGTTTTTTGTTATTTGTTTTTCCCTTAAATGCTTTTTAAAATGCTTCAGCAGCAAAACGTTTATAAAAATGGTTAATTATGTTGATCACTAAGATTCTTTCAGAGAAAATTGTCACTTATATGTTTCCTAAACCACTGATAATCTCTGCATGTCCTCATTAGATTTGGAGATAAAGCCAACCATGCAGACAGTCTTAATTTCCTACACCCTCAGCAAGATATGAAATGTAAAATATGGAAAATTAGAATTTTAGAGAATTTTTAGTTTTTAGTTGCTATTTCAACACATAATGAAAACAGAAATATATTCTCAGGCTTTTTTTTTAAAGGTAAATTGAATGTGCTTGGTGCTGTGTGCGGTATACAAAATGATGAAGATTAAACTGTGTAAAAAACAAAAGATAACAAAATTTAAACTTAGCAGTGCACATAAGTGCTGAAAAAATTAAAATGCAAAAGTGTGAACAATGTTAAGTAAAAGGAAATAATCCACCCAGAATGAGTCTGAATTCAAGATTGCTGACTGCAGAAGAAATTGAAGGTGAGAAGGCGTGGAGAATCTGACTGATGTGGGAAAGACAGAGTAAAAAGACGGAAGTGCAAAAGATTTTGCAGACCAGGTAGAGAAGATGGACTCCAAAGCACAAGATAAAGGGAGTTACTTAAGGTAGACGACATGATAGGAGTTACTTGTGACAGGTAGCAACTTGATATAACACAGATTACTGAAGTGAAACTGAGGTGTGGGAGTCTTAGCAGGGGGAAAGCATTGCTTCACCAACATGCTCCTCAATAAGAGAAAAAGGTGACTGGTTTGCTGTAAGTGATTTAGAATTTGGTAACAGTATTCTGATCCAAACAGTTTCATTTGTAGAAAACCTATTATTTTTAGTTTCCCCACCATGTCTGATGAAAAAGCCAATGTTTAGAGATTCTATCTGCCTGAAACACTATTTCCCTAGTATAAATAGTTTTACCAATAATTAATTTTTCCCCTCAAATTTCAACTCCTTTACTTAATATTCTCATCCTTTGGTATTAACATATAAATATGTCAGTAACTAGAATCAATCTAAAAACAGACTGCTGCCACCATATCTCATTTTCCAGTTAGTATGTCTCATGTTTATGTCCTGCTTTAGTAACAGTCAATTCCTAATTTATAGCTGTGTGTTATCCTTTTGACTGCTGAATTACAATGTGGTCATGATGCTTTCCGTGGTATATGTCTTCCTTAGATCACACAACTCTTTGCTTAGGATTCACTTAAAATCAATTTATGTTTATTTCACATTCAATTTATTAGTCTTTTATTTTGAAAGTTGATCACATGGACCATATCATCCATTACAGTAATATGTAATATTAATTTTCCACTCAAAAATACACTTAAAATGCCATAGGTTATTATATTATGATTTAGACTTTTTAAAGTGCACAATGGGAAGAATTTATGGATGTTTATCAGATAAAATACAATGGCTTGTGGCTACCATTTATTTTAAAAGTGCTATGTGCTTGGCATAGTAATTTATTATCTCATTTAATTCTTTAAATAATTCCATGAGATAAATACTATACCTTAAAAACTTTGATAGGTAAATACACTGCATGTTTATAATACTGTAGTGTGTAATATGTGCAAGCAATATGCTCAGCAATTTAAGAGTGTCCTTAAATTGACCTAATCTTCCCCCCAAATTGGAAGCAGATTGTAACCCTATCCTGACTCAATTAGTTGGGGAGAAGTTAAGAAGTTTGCATCATTAATACATGGAAGATCCTGGATCAGAAAAGTTAAGTGGCTTACTGAATATACAACAGAGCTAGATTTTAAAACATGTTTGCTTATGTGGAAGCCCTGTTGTTAATCCATTACAATATCCTAATATGACTCCTGCTTCTAGAATGATAATTTTATCACCACCTAGAACAGCATAAATCTTCATTACTAATTTAGACTAACAGTATTATAACTTCCTATAACTATTATTCAATTATAAGCCAAATGATTGCAGTGAGAAACTTAAACCCCACCATAAACAAGCACATCAAGCCTTTGCAGTGAGGATTCAATATTCTGAAACAGTGATCTTTCATATCAGAGATCCTTAACTTCTTTCTCTGTCTGCTTTTCAAACGTTGACTTCAGGTTATGTTTTTGGAAGAGTTGAAGGTAAAAGCCTACATTTTATAAATGTTCCAAAACAAGATTAAAAGAACATTCTTCTAAGACATGACAGCCTTTTGTTCATTTAACAAACATTCTACAAGGATTTGTAAGGCATATATAAAATTATAGTATTTTGAACATCAATGATGTACTTAGATTATCTGAACTTAAGAAAATTAGTCCCATGATGGGAGAAAGACAAATGACTGGTTTATACATATACAATTGTCCATAATACAGCATATTAATATATTATAAGCTGGTTAAGAGTGGGAAATCTGGAAACAAATTCTTGGTTTGCATGGTCACTTCAGCACTTTCCTACTCTCCTAGGCAATTTACCTGAACCATGGACTTCAAATTTTTATCTATAAAATGGGGATAAAAGAATAAGGTGATGCTGAAAATCAGCCATGGTGATGCTTTGCCTCATGAGCCATAACTAGTTACGTGTCTTCCTATCATGAAGTGTTCTACATATATATGAAATAAATCCTATGGAAACCCAGGCAAATGAGAAATCTGTCCTTGCTTGAGGGAAAAAGAAGGAAGCTAATATTATGGAGCATTTTATAGAGTTCAGTCTTATGCACTGATTGGTTATATGGAGAAGTAAGCAGAAAGGTATTCTAAGGAATGAGATACAGTGTTGTGTATCTACTCAAAAGGTGAGGAAGGTGGATCAATTAAACCTGGGAGTTCAAGAGCAGTCTGGGCAACACAACAAGACCTCATCCCCAAAAAGGAAAAAGGAAGGAGGGCATTCTAGGGAGAGGGAATCAAGTATACAAGCGCACAGAGAAGTGGAAATAGATGATATATTGATGAAGTGGGGGAATTAGGTAAAATGGCAGT
Organism: Ictidomys tridecemlineatus; assembly: GCF_052094955.1. Lineage (NCBI taxonomy): Eukaryota > Metazoa > Chordata > Mammalia > Rodentia > Sciuridae > Ictidomys > Ictidomys tridecemlineatus. The sequence continues at coordinate 20,040,724 of NC_135488.1, read as the reverse complement.
GGTAAATAAAAGCAGTAGTAATGAACAGATTATAAAGACACAGAACCAACTAAAAGAAAAAAAGAGAACAATGTCTGCTAGCAATTGAGCTACTGTTAAATGCTAACAACTTGAAGGGAAGAAATCAAGACTTTCAGATCTGCTCTTGGCACTCACACTAATTTGGAAGTTAAGATTGTGGTTTGTTTAAATTAAAGCCTCAGTAAATCCTCATTGAATCGAATTATGAAACAATTCAAAATGAGAGAGACAGCAAACCATCTCACTCCTTATATGTCTCTTGCTGAATATACTCAAAGAAAAATTAAATGACAATATCATGTCTTTAAGCAATTTTGATACTGACTTTATAAATCTACAATAAGTTTACAAATTAACACTTTCATTAAATCAACAGAGTACATAAAGAATAGTTTTTTTTCAAAATACTATCCTTTTGAGATGGCAGAGAGTTCATAAACACAAAAGTTTATAAGTCATTTATTTCAAATTTACCACCAAAATAATTAAACAACCTAAGTTTTTGCTAAAATTTTTTCTTGAAAATAACATTGCTTATTTCAAGATAAAACAATATTACCAAGATCACCTCTGGTCTCTGTATTATTTTTTGTATTCTATTGGTTCTTTTTAGTTATATATGAGAATAAAATTCATTTTCATATAATTATGCAATCATTGAATATAACCTATTCTAATTAGGACCCCATTCTTATGGATGTACACTAAAGTGAGATTCATTAGGGTGTATTCATATATGTACATAAGAAAATTATTTCAGATTCATTTCATTGTCTTTCCTTTTCCTATCTCCCCTCCTTCTTTCATTCCTCTTTGTCTAATCCACTGAATATGTATTCTTCCCCTACCCCCATATTGTGGGTCAGCTTCCACATATCAGTGAAAACATTCACCATTTGGCTTTTTGGGACTGGCTTATTTTACTTCGGATGATAGTCTCCATGTGATCCATTTATTTATACCCTCTGTATTATTGCTGATCAATGTTGACAAAGATAATTCATGTAAATATGCAGAAGTACACTAAACTATGTACCACGATAAGCTTAATCAAGAATGGTATACTTTAACATTTAAAATAACTACATTGAATAATGAATTGCAAAAGACATTAGTAATGAAAAATATATTTTCAAATATGGTCAATTGTGATTAACCTTGTTTTGTATCCAATTAAAATTATTGTTTCTTAAATTTAAAACCATTTCACCACATTTTATACAACATTTATTGACAAATTAGACAATATTTTTTGAAAAATAAATGTATTTGCAAAAATCCTGGAATGTCTACAATATTTACCACTATTATGTGAAAATAAAGTCATATGAAATGTATTTTTTCCCTCTCCATTTAAAAATAATGACTCTGTCTATACCCACAAAATAACTTGCTGGGATTTTCACAGGGATTGCACTGAATTCATAGAACAAGTTAGGAAAAACTCACATTTCGAGAGTGTTAAATCTTCCTAACCATGAACATAAAATATATCTTCATTTACTTAGTTCTTCTTTTCTTTTATTAGTTTTGTCCATTTCCATCTCCAGATCTTTTTTTTATTTATTTTTAATGAGTAATTTTATTTATTTATTTATTTATTTTTATTGTTGGTTGTTCAAAACGTTACATAGTTCTTGATATATCATATTTCACACTTTGATTCAAGTGGGTTATGAACTCCCATTTTTACCCCATATACAGATTGCAGAATCACATCAGTTACACTTCCATTGATTTACATGTTGACATACTCATGTCTCTTGTACATATTTTCTTTTATTTTTTAAATATTTCATTCCTTGAACAACAATATAAATAGCATTGTGCTCTTAATTTGAAATAGCACTTGTTTATTGCTGGAGTGTAAGACTTCTGCATATTATTCTTATGCCCTGTGGTCTTGCTATGATCATTCTTGTATTCAGGAGTTTTTTGGCTGATTCTTTCAGATTTTCTGTATAGGTAATCACATCATGTTAGTTTTAGGTATCTTTTTTTAGTTCTTTATCAAATAGAGGAAGTTACTCTCTAATCCAAGTTTACTAAGAGTTTTATCATAATTAGTTTTTTTCAAATACATTTTCAAATACTTTTCATGTATTAATTTATATAGTCAGGTGACTTTTCTCCTTTAATCTATTGATGTGATGGATTACATCCATTGATTTGTGCATATTAAAATAGCCTTGCATACAAAACTAAATTAATTGAGTCTTATATGCAAGTACAAAAATAAATTATTGTATTCTCCCTTCTTGGTAACCTGCTTTTATACTCAATTATATCAGGGTCCTTGTAGCTTAAATGCAAATAACTTTCACATCCCTCTAAAACTCAGATAAACCCCACTTTGTTATGGCAGATGGTTGTTTTTAAACATCATTAGATTTAATTTGCTATTATTTTGGTGCATCTGTATTCAAAGAGACAGAATTTTCTTATGTATTTTTGGCTTTAGAACAATGCTGTCCTCATAGAATAAGGAAGAATTTCTTCTGTATCTACTTTTGGAAAAAAAAACTGTGGAGGTTTAATATAGTTTCCTTTTTAAATATATGGCAGAATTAATAAGTGAACTCACCTAGGCCTGTGCTTTCTGTTTTGGAAAGTTATCAACTATTGATCAAATTTCTTTTATAGAAATAAGCTTATTCAGCTTGTCTATTTCTTTGTGTGCAAGTCTTGGCAGATTGTGCCCTTTAGGGATATAATGCATTTAATCTAGATCATAACATTTAGTTGTGAATATTATTTTTTAAATACTTTTAGTGTCAATGAGATCTGTAGTGTGAAATTATCTTTTAACTATACTCCTTAAATTCATTTTGAAGGACCTAACCTGTGTTACATACACTTGTCATATTTATTGCTACAAAAACAAACAAACATACTCCCTTGAAGCAACATAAGAACAAGTATCAATACTAATGATTCTATCATATATTAATTACTCGTACTTTATATATAAAAACCAATAATCATGATTATCATTTCATCATAAGATTTCTACAAATTTGGTGCCAAAGTGGGATAAGGCAGCACTTGGAGCAAATCTGAAAATATCTATGACAATGAATAATAACATAAATATTGAACCTTCTGAGAATAAGGTTGATCTGAAGTAGTGATTTGAAAAATTTCACACCAATGACTTATAAAAATGAAAATTGTCCTATAGCAAATAGTGAGAAGTGAAAGTTATTTTACATTTAAGATGCATAGACACTGATACAATTGAGTATGAAAGCAGATTACCAAGAAGGGAAAATATAGTATTTCTAGTTTTGAACTTCCATATAGGAGACAATTAATTTAATTAAAAGATATATGAGGTGGATGGGACTTTTTTTTAAAATGACTGTTTCCCTTCATACAAGTAAAAGTAGATTTCCAAGGCCCTTATAGCCTCTTACACACAATTAAAATTTATTAAGCGTTTCATACCAGATACTTCACAGAGCACTTGACACAGAAAAATCTCAAGAAGGGAAGATGCCTTGTTTATTCACTTAAGTATCAGAAGCATTTAAAATAGTGTCTGGCTCAAAATTGTGAGTATACACATACACCCACATGCACAAATGGGATATAAGGCAGTTAGATCATAAGACTTCCGAATAGAGAGTGACGAATAGTATCCCCTTAATATTCTTTTAGTGTCCATGAGATATTTAGTGTGCAATTGTCTTTTAACTTTTACATACACATACACATATAAATATACACACTTTTCCTGAATGAGTAATTTATCATATTTAACCCTCATAAAACCACGTTAAGTATTAGTATCTTCAGATTACACATGAAGAAATGAAGGCCAAGAAAAATGCTCCACACACCAAGAAAACTAGACCAAGCATCTCAGATCAAGGATCAGATCTGTGTCTTCAAATGGAAATGGTTATCCCTTATCTTTTTTTCAAACTCACCAACTGTCCATGTAATTCTAAAATAGAAATACAATACACACAGATATTCTGAAAGTGTATATGTGTGACACTTATATTGTAAAACACTTGATACAGTATTTCTTTTTTAAAATATTTTTTAGTTGTAGTTTAGTTGGAAACAATACCTTCATTTTATTTATTTATTTTTGTGTGGTACTGAGGATAGAACCCAGGGCCTCACACATGCCAGGAGATTGCTCCACTGCTGAGCCACACCAAACCCCTGATACAGTGTTTCTTAACTTGAACCATTCAATGTATTTTTGTAAAATTCCAAATTCAGAGTTTGTTAATTTCTCTTTAGCATAAATTATACTTCTTAAAGTTCATTCAGGAACAAACCAGTGGGAAATTTATGAATTTTCAGTTCAATAGTTGCATTAAAAACATCCTCATTGCCATGTAAATGTGAATTCCAACTGATGAGCATAAAATAATTTGCTGAAATGTAATCATAATCTATTTTAAAAAGACAAAACCTTTCCCCAAGTTTGCTTTCACATCATTGAGAATGACACTGTGTCATCATTTCCTACCAAATACGCTATTTGCAGCATTCATAATTCACTTATAAATGAATGCAGAAAATTGACATGTAAGAACCTGGTGTAGGCCTCCTTCAAAATTTTTAAATTCTTTGAGCAAATATAATCAGAGCATTTCCCTCCTGGTTACTGCTTTTTGGTAGAAAATGCACTTTGCGTTTCTCAGCAAGATTAACAAATTTTTAAGCATGCAGATTTTTTTAAAATTTTATTTTTCTGTGAGGACAGGAGATCTTTGTATAAACAGTCATATATTTTCAAGCAAGCTTTATTTTTGGCCTCCAAAGATTCTTGTGTAATTACAACACAATTATCTTGACTTCAGTTCTGGATATCACAATTCATAGGCACTTGATCTCCTCACCTTGATTTCCACAAGTGGATGACAGTCTTACTCATAGGTTTCCACAGATAAGATGGGGACCATGTGTGAAAATACTTTAGAAAATGTCATGTTCCATAGAAATACAAGATCCACATGACCCACAAAAATTACACAAGAGGATAAATACGTTTTGTATAAGATATGGAGATAAAAAGTCCCAAATTGAGGGAAATCATTTTTATAACCCACTCTAATCTACTCCTTTTTATTTTCCCTCTTTTATAAAGGAACCACCCACCAAGTTGCTGATGCCAGAATCTGAGATCATCTAACAACTACCTCCATTTCAACCCACATATACCCATCTATGCCAGAAGCAAGTATCTATTCTTCTCTATAGTCTTTAACAGTACCTGTTGCTCTGAGGATTTAAAGCCCTTGCTATTATATTGCAATGGAAATTGAGCTTAAATGATTTTCTTTTAATCTGGCTCCTTTTAAGTCCCCTTCTTTTCATTGTAGCATTTAGCCACATTAGAATCTTGATTTCATGAAAACACTAGGCTCCCTATAACATTAGTGCTAACATTCTTTCAAAATGCCTTTATTAGTGTTATATACATAATATCAGGGTTTCTTTGGACATAATCAGTCATCCACCCATAGAATACACTTTGTTCCACTTGGTCTCTAGTACTTCCTCCTCCCCACTTCCCTCTCCCAACTCCTCTTCCTCTACAACATGGGTGCCTTTTTAAATGCCATTACACAAGTAAGTTGTAATGACTTAAAAGCTGCCACAGTCCCTCTTAGCCTGAGGCACCTTTAGTACAGGTGAGAAAACATATGTCTTCTGTGTGGGTGCTCTAACTCTAGAGACTCAGATAATTAAGAGCTAGTTTGAATTTAAATTTAACATGGAATAAGAAGTCAAACCTCAATAAACATTAGTGGACTGATTTAAAATCTATGCATATGAATATCAATCAAAATTTTATAAAGAAATATAAAAGGAGAGTAAATTTTATATACATAATAAAATTATTATTCTTCATCAAAAAAAATATTTACATCCACAGTATTTTACTGATACTATTTTTTTCATTTTTTAAATTTTGATCTGTTATATATGACAGCAGAATACATTACAATTCATATTATACTTATAGAGCACAATTTTTTATATCTCTGTACACAAAGTAGAGTCACACCATTCGTGTCTTCATACATGTACTTTGAGTAATGATCTTCATCTCATTCTACCATTTTTCTTACCCCAATACCTGTCCCCTTCCCCTCCTATCCCTTTGCCCTATCTATTGTTCTCCTCATCCTCCAATGCTCCCCACCAATCCCATTATAAATAACATCAGAGAAAACATTTTGCATTTGGTGTTTGGGGATTGGCTAACTTCACTTAGCGTTATATTCTCCAAATCCATCCATTTACCTGCAAATGCCGTGATTTTATTCTCTTTTAATGACGATTAATGTTCCATTCTGTAAATATATCACATTTTCTTTATCCATTCATCTACTGAAGGGCAGCTAGGTTGGTTCCACAGTTTAGTTATTGTGAATTATGCTGCTATAAACATTGATGTGGCTGTGTCCTAAAGAATAGAAGACACAGAGACTAACCTATGTAATTACAGTTATATTAGACAAAGGCACCAAAAAACATGCATTGGAGAAAAGATAGGCCCTTCAACAAATTGTGCTGGAAAAACTGGAAATCCTCATATGCAGCTAAATGAAATTAAACCCCTATCTTTCCCAATGCATCAAATTCAACTCAAAGTGGATCAAGCACCTAGGAATTAAACCAGAGAAACTGTATCTATTAGAAGAAAAAACAGGCCAAATCTCCATCATGTGGGATTAGGCCCCAACTTCCTTAATAAGACTCCTATAGCATAAGAATTAATATCAAGAATCAATAAATGGGATGGATTCAAACTAAAAAGTTTCTTCTCAGCAAAAGAAACAGGTGAACAGAGAACCTACAATTTGGGAACAAATTTTTACCACATGCATATCAGATAGAGCACTAATCTCTAGGATACATAAAGAACTCAAAAATCTTAACACCAAAAAAAAAAAATAACCCAATCAATAAATGGGCCAAGGAACTGAACAAACTCTTCTCAGAATGTAATATACAATCAATAAACAAATATATTGAAAAAAAGTTCAACATCTCTAGCAATTAAAAAAATGCAAATGAAAACTACTCTAAGATTTCATCTCACTCCAGTCAGAATGGCATCTGTTAAGGACATAAACAATAGTAAGTGTTGGCAAGGATCTGAAGATAAAGGCACACTACTACATTGCTGGTGGGCCTGCAAATTGGTGCAGCCAATATGGAAAGCAGAATGGAAAATCCTTGGAAAACTGGGAATGGAACCACCATTTGACCCAGTAATATTACTTCTCAGTCTATACTGATGCTATTTTCATTTTTAAAACATAAAAAAACAATGGCAGAGACCAGCTAGCATTAATTAAGCGCTATTGAAGCCCAAGCACTTTACTGGATGTTTCACATGGATTATTTAATTCCTGAAACAGCACTATAAAAACTTCCATAATATCCCATTTTACAGATTAGTATAATAATGCTTAGAGATGTTTATTCACTCAGAGTTGCATATCCAGTAATAAAAAATAAAAATTGAATTTTAAATAATTCAAAAATTAAACATGTATACAAACACATCCTTTTTGGACATTATATAGATCTAATAAAAAGCTACATGTTCTAGTATAAGTTAATGAGGAATTGCTATAAGAATTCTTCCACTTTTCTTCTAAGTATATATTTTTGCACTTAGAAGACTCTTTTCCTTTGAGATAAAATAGATAATATGAAAGGCATAATGATCACATATTAAAATAATTCATGCTAAATAGTGTCTCTAAGTGATATTGCTTACATAAATGTCGACTATACCACTTGTTAGTGTGTACTATATAAACTGTATATTTGAAGTGTGTCATTTCTAAATTCCCAACAAAATCAGAATTATTTCTATTTTATAGAATCCTATAAAGATACAAATGTCATACAAAAAGTCTAAAAAAGAGGCTGACTTATAAGAATTCATTTGAAATTTAGATACTAAAAACATGGAATTATATCTCCTTGAAAAAAAAATCTAATAAAGATCTTATTTTCCATATTGGTCAATTGCTAAAAACAAATATTGAAGCAGATATATAATTGATATTATTATCCAAAGTTTAGGTTCCAATAAATAACTTTATCCAAATATCTATTTTTTGATGAGTGAATAATAAATGAACTCCATAAGACAAAAAAAAAATAAACAAACAAACAAAACCCATGGGTTCATCAATTTAATTTGCTCACAAGTATACATTTGGAACCAGTATCTCATGTTTAGATAATTTTCTTACTTACAATAGGAACTGCCTATATTTAAGTGTCTCTGAAATTGATGGAAATAGTAAAGATTCAACAGCTTCTAATACCAAATAATTGGGGAATAAAGGATCTACTAAGTGTCTCATATGAAAATGAAACTTTAATTATCATTGTTTGTTTATTTAGCACAAGAATGTAGTAGAAAGGCCATCAATGTTAGAGCCAGGGGATTAATACTTATTTCAGTCCTTGCCATGAATTTAGAGCCCCAAATTCAGCTCAGGTTTCCTTTGCTATCTCTCACTACTCATGACTGTGGTTTCTGCCAGGCCAGCCCTATATCAGTATATAAAGCTGGGTTCTTTACCTTTTTCTCTAAGGCTCTAAAATAAGCCACTAAATAATCATATTTTGTCTTTCTCTCTTTTGCTCACTTAAGAACAGGGCCTGCAATGTATTTACTTCTGTGCTCTATTTGCTTAGCTACAATCTTTAAACAATTAACTGATATACTAGAGAGGTCATTTTTTTCATGGTATCTTTCATAAAATAAATATTCATAAATAAATAAATAAATAAATAAATAAAATAATTCCAGCTACGAGTTCATTCAAATGTTTATACTTCATTTTCTTCACTTGGTAACAGGATGTATTTTGTTTAATGTAAACTCTGGTCGTAAAAGTCTATTATTTCACATTGCAAATTAGTCTTAAAAAGTCAGAAATTTGATTCTCAAAATTTTAAATAAATATTATAGTAAATTTAGAAGTTTATATTATGAATATTCTAGGTTATTCAACATAAGTTCACAAAAATAATAGCATTATTTTCCTAAAATCAACTAGCAAATATTTTTCTCCTTCATGTTCCTTTTGCAAAATATATCTGGAAAAGAAAACACAATTTGGGTATAATTACCATGTTACATACATAAGGCCTATATTTAGACCTACTGAAGATAACACCATTCAATTCTACTAAAAAAGTAAAAACAGAATATGTTATTATAAAACAAAAACACATTTTATGGAAAACCTAAGTGAATGAAATGTGAAAATTTTGGTAAACTAGTAATGCAACCTTTTTTCAAACTGTCTTGTTTCATTCCAGAAATCACACCTAATACTGATCTCATTACTATACAGAAACATAATACTTAATAGTTTCTACAATTAATGTTGGCAACTAAAATAAGGACCTTGGTCTTCAAGGGGCGCTGACACAGACAAAAACATTTGAAACAGAAGAGACAAGTAAAAGCAACATGTAGAAAAGAAATATGCAGTACAAATATTTTAGTATGAAATCCTAGGGTGCTTTTTTAAAGACAAGATATTTTCTTCTAGGTTGCCCACACCATTATATGCCAATGAACAAATGAATCTTTGAGAACAATTGGACTGAAACTCAGTTTTATTGCTATGGTGTTATTTATACTTATACAGGCAAGTTAGATTATTACTAAAAATTTACTCTACAAGGCCACCTGATTTCCTTGAAGTTTCTGGTAATGTGACATGGTATTTGCTAATGCGTTCAGAATTCATATTCCCAGGATGTCTGCTTCAAAACGTTTTTTTTTTTCATTGATAGAAATATGAGAAAGAAACAGGGGCTGGGGTGTAGCTCAATGATACAGCTCATGGTCAGCATGTGTGAGACCCTGGGTTCAGTACCCAGCACATGCTACTCATTATGTATGTATGTTGAAGAACTAGATTCAATAAAGGAAGACAATTAACTTAAAGTGCTAATTATCCTTAGTTTATTTTTCTCCTTTTGCTATTTTTTTATTGAGGAATTGAGGCCTTACATTTTTTTTGGTCTAACATAAACTCAAGGAAAGTAATTTAATAGCTGTTGAGATATTATTACATATGACATCAGCAACAGTCCATTTGCATACTATGTACAAAAGGGAAAGGCCTAAAATATGTCAGACACACAGGAAAATGATCCAAATGCAAAGAGAGAGTGAACTTCTAACTCTGAAATTTTTTTAAAATGCTACTGACCATCAGAAATATATAAGTAAGAAACTAAGGGAAAAAAAGTATAACCCATGTGTATGTTGACTGATAGATCTGAAAGAAATATCCAGGGAGCAACTTACCAAGTTCTCCTTTTCTGGGAACAAGACAGGATTTCCTGTGAGATCTTGAAGTATTTAGCAAATACTGCTGGAAAATCTGACAATCTACTTCAATTTACAGATGTAGAACCCCAAGGAGAGACGGGAAAATGCCTTGGCCTAGACAGGATGCCCAGTGGAGGTCTGGCACTCAAAGACTGCAGAACAAGGCCTCTCACCCAAGCCTTTTCCCACATTCCCAAGGGGCATCAGTCTCTTTCACAGCCTTAATCCTTTGATTCCCAAGCTTCCCTTCCCTCTCTGGTTCTATAATCCCATTTCTCTCACCATTTGTCTCTGAGGACAAAGTTATATCTTTTTTTTTTTCATCCAAACATCACTTCTTTTATTTATTTATTTTTTTTTTCCCAGCCCAATACCTTAATTTTTGCCTTGGGACTTTCTTCCCTCCTCAGTGACATAAGAATTTCCTGAGTCTGGAGACCTTCACTATAGGGCAAATTATTATACTTTTATTAATGCTCCCCAGTGTTGTTGGCCTAGCAAAAAAAAATAGCATGCCCAGGACAAGGAAGTCTAAATTGACTCAGCCTGGCATGGGTCTGCATGCCAATCTAGTGGAAGTGCTAAGTAGGAAGGGGGAAAGTGAGGGTCTGCAAGTCCTTAACCCAAATCTTGCTGCAGCTACAAAAATAAACTAGAATATCATGAATGTTTTCAGGTGATCACAATCAGAATTGTTTAAGACAGTAAATACTTCCAAAGTTAAAAATTATTAATATTTCTCTCTCATACTTACATAGACACACAGAAGAGGAAGAAAATAAATTATATAATTTTACATGGAGGAAAAAAGTGACCTCAAAACACAAAATTTTGTTTTGTTAATGATTTAAATTATTGTAACCACACATAGAGAATCCTTCATGAATTCTGTTTTGCCTAAATGGCCTAATTTGAAGTTCGATCATTTTCTTTGCCACTGTTAATAATGTCTGATAAAGACAAAGGCAAGTAATGAGGAAATAATGATACAGTGAGAGCAAGAAGAAAGATAATCTAGGATACATTCTTGTGTTTGTTACAATTGCAAGCACAAATAAGTTCGACATTTCCATTAGTTTAGGAAATGGTGAAAGAATTTTATTAGGAATGCAATATTTATGCTCTACTTTTTAAAAATAAAAAAAAACTATTTTATGTGGCTTCTAACTATACACACACACAAACACACACAACCATACTCAATGACATATAGTCATCTTTGGTTTGTTCACTTGCTGTGACTTAAATCCATATTCTATGTTCAAAAATGGTGAAATTATTAAATACCAAGGGAATTAAAATAATCAAGAGGATTATTAAAACCAAGATCACACTGTATGGAAGCTCATAGGACTTTAATTTTCTATTCCACAAAGATATTTCTCAGGTCTGATTAAGTAGATAGCTGCATGGATTTAAATCCAGTTCTGCAATTTATTAGCTGTGCAACCTTGGCCAAATTATCTAGCCTTTCTTTGCTATTTTCCTATCTGTAAAGTGGACATTAACAATGGTAATTATATTAACAGGCCCTGTTAAGATTCAATGGGGTTGTAGTTGTAAAGTATTAGGAACACGGACAGGTATACAGGTGGTATTTTAATAAATATTTGATTTTTAAAAGGAATTAACGTTTTGTTACTGGACAAGCATCCTCAAGTGATTATTTTCAGCTCATAAAATCTTGACCAAAGCAATAAATATAAGAATATAAGAATGACCTATTCATGCAAGAAAATTGCATTACAAATGGTCAGCACTCTATAGGGTACTTGATTAATTCATACCATCAAGGTTTGCTTCCCAGTACCACTTAAAAAGATGCCGCTCTCCAAACCCGACAAATGAAGAATATTCCAATCTCATTATATCCTAAAGGAAATAAAGTTAAGTGGACTGGGACAAAAAATATTATTTGTGCTGGGCGTGGTGGCGCATACCTGTAACACCAGCCTTTCAGGATCACAAGTTCAAAGGCAGCCTCAGCAAAAGTGAGGCACTAAGCAACTCAGTGAGACCCTTTATCTAAATAAAATGCAAAATAGGGCTGGTATTTTGTATTTTAAAAGATGTAGTTCAGTGGTCAAGTGCCCCTGAGGTCAATCTCCAGTACCAAAAAAAAATCTCTATATAATATAGATATTTTTAAGTTATATATACCTAACTATAGAAATATATATTTATAATATGTAAAAATGTATATATTTGTTAGACTCTGTAAACAAGTCTGCATAGTGCCTGGCAAAATTCTAGAGGGAGTGGTTTGTGAAGTAACGCCAGCGAGCTATTAAGTGTGGAGATTTCTTATTGGTTGACTGTTGTATGGAGTTTATGCTAATTAAGATAAGTTGTGTGAAATGTATAAATACTTCTGTTGTCCTACAATAAACGGCTTCCACTCCTGCTATATCAATACACAAGTTGTTCATCACCCCCGTTTATTTTGCTGCAGCCTGACTGCGGCATATATTTAAATTATATACATAAATTTATGTATTATATTATATATTTGAATTATTATTTTATTTATATATTCATATTTATTATATATTATTATTTATATATAGATAGATATAATTTGTGGTCAAATGAAGTAAAATGCAAAATAGAAATTAACCTCAATGCTAAGATATTTTTCATAAATCATTAAACTATTTTCATAATGAATATAACAGAATTTTAAAATGTGACATGAAATTTATTGCACTGGCAATGAAAAAACAAACTTAAGTTTTATTTCATATGACTACAGCATTGATTTTTTTTTCCAAACTCCCCGATCACTAATTTTAATAGGTCACAAAGAACCATCAAGTATATGTTTCTTGTACAATACACAACACCTCTCCCTTTTCAAGTAAAATTGCATGTTCTGAGTTTATGCATAACTCTATCAAGTTCTCTTACATGGTTTCAGATCCAACATCAACTTTGACACAACAAATTAAGGAAGGAGAAAGGAGATGGATATAAAAGCATTGAAAAAGGGAAAACGAATGTATGAAAGAATAATCACGAAAAAATTTAAAAAGCCATGGGTTTGTATGGGCTGGTGTGCATGTGCATGCTTGTACATAAGCTGTCCTAATGTATTCAAATCAAATGGGAACCTTCTCAGAGTGTTTCAGCACACAATAGTAATGGATATTCAGATAACCTTGAATTATCAAGAAAATATTCAAGTTATCTCCAGTATGTTTCATTAACAAGATGGATGACAACCACTGGGATATAGTATTTACTAAGTCCCTTACGTAGTAAATGGTTTATATATATTATTGAATAAATAATGATAAGGTACCTATAAAACACTCCATTTAATCATTGCACACAATACCTGAGATGGAATTCACTCTCCCACTTATGATACAGAAGAAGTAACTGAGGTAAAATTTATGGGAGATTCCAAAGCCTATAGCTAATAAAGGCAAAGTGTGACTCCAGATCTAAGTATTATAGATTTGTGCTCTTTCATTTATAAGGATTGACAAGGGTTAAACCTAAACACCAAAACCTGAGTTCTCTTGACTACTAACACATGTCAATTACACATAAGTGAGGACTTTGTGTGCTTAAGACATTTTGTAAAGGAAAATCCTGCTATTTATACATTATAAATGCTAACTTCAGTCAACAATTCATTTTTCATTTACAGATAGCAGAGAGAGTACATTACCTTCTTCCACATCCACTTGACTTTCCCTTGTCTTTGTTTAGTAATCTACTCATAGACAGTCTAGCAAGACAGAAACCTTCAATCCAGTAATTATTGCCACCAGAGAAAGGCTTTGAAGCAAACACAAATTGAGAGACCCTTGGGGAATGTCAATCACCTCAACATCTCTTCACTTCTCTCAAGCCAAGCATCTTGATACCCCTGAAAGTGAGATACTGTTTTCAGCTCAGACAGTTGACATCCTGCCTCTCCTTTTTAATACTCTTTCTCCTGAGAATCGTCCTTTTCTCACCATCTATTCAGCTACATATTATTTCAGAATAGATGATTTTTCACAGAAATCATGAGCGCTAAGTTAAGAAATATTTATTGATAGCCAATGCTGGGATTTATATGGAAACTACCCAACTGCAACTTCATTGGGCAGTTTAAATGTAAATCTCAAGCAGTGCCTTCCTGTGGTTATGCAATAAATATTATTTTTCCTCTTTCCACTTCTGTCTTTTGCATGTATCAGTGATTATAAAAACATACAAGTGTATATAGCTATTTCACTTGACAAGAGTGGTAGCAAGTACTAAAATGAGACCATATTTGCTAAAGTTTCATAGAAAGAGTGCATGACATATAATGGAGCCAGAGGATTCTCGGTAGGATACGGAAATGCATCCTGAAATTATGACAACAAAGTTCATCATGCCTATCTCAATAACAAGTTTCAGTGCTTTCTTAAAATTTAATAAAATTAATTAAATTCTGATTAATGTCAATGAAGATATCATGCTTATTTTTACAGATATAAGAAATAATATTAACAAATGTCACTAAATAAATAAATAACAAGAAGTTGCCTTTGTATGGCATACAGAGTTATATGAAAATATACCCAAGCTTTCAAAAGGAAGTCTATGTGGGTCATATGGCTTGGTTTTTATTTGTTTCTTTAGTGATTATTTACTGCTAATAGAGACTGCCTAAAGATTTTCTAATAGGTTTCCAGTCTTGAAGAGAATAAGAGCAGACTTTTTTTTAATACCACTATACTACCAATACTGATATCTAATTTCAAAATTTAATATTTTAAACCTCAAAACTTAAACAAAAATTAAAGTTAAACTAGTCTCTATTAGAGGATTATTTACAGTGCTACTGTGACCCTGGTCAATGATGTACCTTCATCCTTCAACATGCAACAAATGTGAATATAATATGTTATATGTAAGGCACAATACCATCCACAGGAAAAAAAAATGTGAAGAATTAATGGGCTTTGCTCTTAAACAGTTCAAATGTCATGGGGTATACAGGGAAGTTTTGCTTATCATAAGAATATGGTAAGGAATATATGGTTCATTGTGATTCACAGAGGACAAAATAAGTCAGCAATGTCAAGTCCATGCACTTCAAGAGGATGTGACTTCTGGGCTGCAAACTAAACAAGGTATAAGAGTGTAGAGAAGAAAGGAGCCAGTACTAAAATGAGACCAGCACATGCAAAGTCAAGAAGTTACATAATCAAAGAGTTAGTTTGGCTGGAATCAGGGAATTACTTATCACTGAAGCTAAACATTAGAGGTTCTGAGGCTATGTCTTTTTAATCAACATTATGTCAGTGGCCTTGAGAATAACTTACAAGTGCAGAGACTTGTGAATAAGTGGTGTAGATAATATTAATGGCTTTAACATACAAAATATAGGTGCTTAAATACTTATTGTGGAAAGGCTAAAGCCTAACAGATGTCTTAGTGTGATTCTCAGTTGGGGAAGGAAATCCGGAGCTCTCTGTAGAGCCCCCACCTAGAGTCATTCTAAGAAATAAAGCCACAGCTCAGAAAACTGTTCCTAGCACTAATCAGATGAATTAATAGTTTTGCAGTATTTTAGATATTTAAGCACACTTTATTTTAAGTTATGACATTTATGAATCACTTTAAATACAGCCTAGCAGACAATCACTGAGTTTGGGCCATGTGCAAGAGTCTGTGTAAGTTTCATTAAGGTGGTAAGTGTGCCATGCTCCCCTCTCCCAACTCCAGGATGAAACACTTTCCTCAGGGAGCAATGATTACTCATAGCTAAAAGCTGACTTCTTGGGAGCTGTCTGGGCCAAAGGGAGCTGTTTTCCCTAAGGTTATGGCTCCTTCCTGCATGTCTGCTGCACCCGACAACTGGTCAGTTTTAGGGTCAGAGAAGCCCTAACTCCCTTGCCTCAATTTGGGGAACACGGAGTAACATTCAAGCGCTAGAGCTCCCTGTGGGATTAGCTTAACCTCTTCAGCAAATTCACCACTGTCCACTTCTCCTTCTGCCCAGTCTTGTTTTCCTCACTCTGTCACAACCACTGTTTTCAAGAAGACTAGTCAATAATCCACCTGTGAGCAAATCTCTGTTTCAGAGTCTATTTTCTGGAGAAAATGAACTAATAGAGTCAGTACAAGTGGACCAAAAATGATGATGTAGACCTTGTCTTATTCCTTAAGGATCCTTCAATTCAATTGGAGATCAAGGTAGAGCAAGAACATGTGTTCCATGAAAGCAGGGATCAATAAAAAAAAAATAAGTGAATAGCAAGATATGAGGTCTACTATGGTGAATGTAGCAACAGGGGTGCACAGGAGGAAGAAATAAATTGGTTGGGCGAATAAAAAGATGTTTCATAGAAAAAGTCGGTTTTAAAATATTTCTTTGAAATCTAGAAATTATCGACATTTTGTAGAGCAAGTCTCTGTCATTCAGGCAGGAAGAATAGTGGAACAAAGTAAATGTCCTAGAGGTCTGGCCTATGCAGCAGAAAGAGGGACAAAATGGTCTATATGGCAGAGAATGAAGGTCATGGACAAATGTGAAGGCTTATGAATGCTAGGGGAAGGAGCTATTTCTAGAAGGTAACACAAGTCACTAAAAGGTGTTTGAATATAAGTGTGAAAGTTTCAGATCAGGATAGAAATGATCAAAGCTGGAATCCAAACCCTAGCAATATGGGTCCAGATGCTTCTCTAGTCATAATCCACTTTAGGATTGTCTCTTAAGGTGGGAAGCCAAAAGCTAAATGGCAAGGGGTGTTAATACTGCCAAATCCAGGATAGGTTAAGGCATGGGGAGAAAAATCCAATCCACAATGGGTTACAATGTGTCTGTCAATGTATATCCAGATCCAGAATGAAGAAGAACATATACATGGGTTGGGGATGTGGCTCAAGCCGCAGCGCGCTCGCCTGGTGTGCGTGCGGCCCGGGTTGATCCTCAGCACCACATACAAAGATGTTGTGTCCGCCGAAAACTGAAAAATAAATATTTAAAAATTCTCTCTCTCTCTCTCTCTCTCTCTCTCTCTCTCTCTCTCTCTCTCTCTGTTAAAAAAATGAAAAAAAATTTTTAAAAAAGAAGAATATATACAGGCTTGAAGAATGAAAAGCAAGAGTGAGAACAAGTTCAAGGAAGGCTGAAGGTTTGTGGATCATAAAAAAGAGATTATACACAGCCTTTGCCTCATGGTCAGAGTCTGAGCATAGCCAGAACAGAAGTGAGAGCTGAGCAAATTTGAAACAGATGAAGGACTAAAAGTCATGCCTTGAACAAACACAGGTTCATTAGTTATCTAAAATGTGTATAAGGTCAACAGAATAAAAGCTCACAAGTGACTTAACTGAAAGAAAGCAGAGTATTGTGGCTGCTACAGGTGAGAAGATATAAATGAGATGAAGGCTTTGAGCCACAAAGGAAAGACATATGCTGACATTGAGACTAACAGTAAAATGTAAGATAATTTGTTAGGTTAAAATAATGAACTGATGATAACTCTCCTGGTTCAGAATCTGAGACTCAGTGCCACTCTGTACCAAGAAATTGACAACCTTCAGTACATAGAAAATGTCATAAATGACAAGCACAGTCATGACTGGTCACAGCTTACCCTGCCATGGTAACTGAGGTCAGTATTTATAAGAGACCATCTGGAATTTGGTATGATTTCCAGAAGGGGAAGGATGCCTCCAGGGTTGGCTGCTGACTTCCAGCAGCCATCAGAGGTGGCCTGGGTTGAGGCAGGTGGCACCTGCTAGCAGGACTCTGAGAATAAAAATAGCAGCATCACCTCTGTACATGGCCCTCATTCATTCTTCTATGCTTGAGCCATATCTCCACAGGAAAGCTGAGACTGAATGAGCCATAAACTCCAACTGGGATGTGCTTCAGGTCACCTGGCTAATTAGACATCAGGAGCTGCTTCTGGGCTCCAGACTCTCTTCTCTCTATGCTCCTCTGGGCTACACAATTGAAAATCCACTCTCAATTACAAAAAAAGGAATGGGGTTGCTTTCCCAAATGACTTGAATCCAGGTCCACTTTGCATACTCTTCATTGGAGTCATTGCAGCAGCCACACTAACCAGCCAGTTACTCTAAGTAAATGACCCCTCTAGTTGAGAAGGTCAGTGTGCCAGTCTCTTGCCCAGGGTGCCAGCCTCTTGCTTAGAATTTTCCTGAACTCAGGGACTTCTGACAATTCTAATGAAGATATAGTCACAGGTGAAAATTTTGCTAAGCCACTGCTCTACGGAATTGATCTGATTGTGAACAATTTCAGAGAGAATGCATTAAAAAGAGGTAACAAAATTTAATAGAACCTGAGCAGTAATGATGAAGTGCCACATACAGTAGAAGCGAGACTCCTGATGTGTTGGTCAATTGTGTGCAGAAAGGTAACTCAAAAATTTTTGAAATAAGAGTACAAGATAATAGGATATTTTTGAAATAGAGTGTGCTTCCTGTATACAATAGAATTTTAAAAGGAAACAGAAAAAAAAGTTGTGGTCTCTGTTGAGAGTATTGGAAATAATTTTGAGGAGTCATTGTGAGAACAAAGCATGGCTCACCTACCATTGATGCTCCTCTAACATATTTCAAGTCCAATGGAACCAGTGACCTGGGTTTGGCAGTCCACCACTCACTTCTCATTTCTCACAGAAGAAGGCCTCTTTGTAGAAGAAGCTCCTCTATTTTCCCCCCTGGAATCCCAGGCATGATGCCCCTCAAGAAATAATGGCTTGATTATCGTGACTTGCTCAGATTTTTATAATTAAGCCAAATTATCTTCCAAAATGACTTCAGAAGTTCAGTGGGCAAGAAAATACCTTTTGCAGACTGAAAACTATTCTAAAACAGTGCTCACATCCACCAACTAATTGCCCTGTTGGACACAGTCGGTGCTCTATGTTTCTTCCCTGAACCAGCACAGAAGAAACACATGCATGCCTGGAGCACATTAGTGAATCATGCTCTACAACCACCCCTCAGATGAGAAGAAAGAAATCACAAGCTCATCAAAGAATGTTCTACAATCATTGACTGAGAGAGATGCCTAAATTTTAGATCTTTTATTGACATGTGAAATGTTGCATGCAATCTGAAACTCAAGCAACCAAACATTTGGAAATAAGACTAATGTAGTTTGAATGCCTAATGTATACCTTGCACATTATGAGTCATCTTCCCTAACTCAAGTGCTGCCATAACAAACCTCATTTTTTTTTACCTTCTCATTTTCTTATAGTGAAATGATATTCATAGAATAAATCCAGACTGTTTAGGTTTATATTCTAATCTTCCATTTACCAAGTACATAACGGAAAGTGACTAAAACTCAATGATTTTCAGAATCCCCGTGTATAAATTGGGGAAAATTGTGCCTATTTCATAAGGTTGTATTATTGAATACATAAGTTAGTACATGTACAGCTATTAGAATAGTTCAGAGCACACACTACTACTATTCTCTCTTAAATATGTTTATTTCTCCAACCAGATTTTGTTCTGTTCCTCAGGGTTACCTCCAGAATTTGCATGCAGGCCACAAAAAAGGTGTTCAATAAATATTTGCTAACTTGGTGGATTTAATTTAATATATGCACTAGCCCCTATGGTGGCTATCATTATTCATAGATTATCACTGAGGAAAATAGATCTTCAAGAAGAAATGCAGCTATCAGTTGCAGAATGGAGATCTTGAAACTGAGAGAAGCGGGTAATCACATGGCTGTCCCACACAGTGATTGAGCATAATGTAAAGCTTTGCCATTCAAAAGACAACAGTGTGAAAGATTCCATGGGGAAAATGCTTACCAATGACAGTCCAGCACAGAATGTTTTTATATTCTGTTTCATCGGAGAGTTTCGTACTGTAATTCAGTAATTAGGTATCACCCTCAGACTTCTATTTCTAGCATTTGTTCTGTCGCCATAATGAGTACATCCAAGAGAAGCGCAGTGAGAATAAGGGTTTCTTATGATGGAATGTGGTCAGAAAAAAAAACTGTGGAATAAAAAGGAATGGCAGAAACAAAAGGAGAAATAAATATAGACAGACTTGGGAGGGTGGTCTCCTCAAAGTGAAGAGATGCCATGCTACCCACACTAATGTTTTTCTTAGAAAAGGTTGAGTATGAGAGCGAGAGAGAAAGAGAGAGAGATGTGATTCAAAAATAATGCTCTCCATGCTGGGCCTGTTCTAGGAAGAATGCCCAGCTGTCACACTCATGTCCCACCTGCTCTGTGAGCTTGCCTCAGACTCCAGAGAGAAGAACTTGGAAGAGGCTAAAAGGAGCTGAGTAGCTGACAAGAAAGCAGATTAAAAAATATAAGGAGAAACCTGCCATGTGATATTCATGAAAAAAACCATTACAAGATGCCTTTGTCATACTTCACACATCAGCTATAGAAAAAAAAAATTCTCCCCTGGCCTGAGAAAGCCGGCTTAGATTGACAAATAAAGGCATATTGCATTTAAGATAGTCTCAAGCAGGGAGTTGGAGTATTTGCTGCTTTTAATGCACACACAAGAAAATGTAGTGCAGTAGAAATATACTTTCAAGTTGCATCAATGTGTTTTGAGATAGCATCTTTAGAATACACTCTTCACTAAAAGGATTATATGCTCTCCTGCCTATTAAAGTGGTTACAGAATAAAAGAAAGTCTATTTTAAATAACAAGCATTTTACACATAAACACATATGGCTAAATCATGTGTTATAATTTTATTTTTACAATTAAGTCCTGCTGTTTCTAGTTCTCAAATCTATAATGGTCTCAGGACCTGTTTATTGCTGAAAGGTCATTAGCATACTATTTATAAAGACTCAATTTAATTCTAATGTGCATATGCATATATGAGCTATGAATCAAGATCCATAACTCTTTCCTAATAATTCTATAGTGCCTGCTGGAAGTGCACTCTAGATAAGTACACTTAACTGCTCTGCCAAAGCAATTAATTAGCTAAAGCTGTGCATATTCCTGCCAGTGCAATCAGAAGCCACAACCAGACAAAGAGAGAGACACAGCAATAGCAGAGGAGAACAAAAAGGGTGCCTATATTCACAACAAGGCTCAGAAAACAGAAAGATACACATCCTTGTCTATAGGCTCAAAAATCTATATAATGATAATATTTTAACAAGATGATAGAGATACACTAAGAGGTCACACTTGTGCATACTTCTCAACATGGCAAATATATCATATCTCTGGGTACTCGACCCTGGAGATATCATTCAAGAAATTGAGGTGATGCAAAGGTGCTGTTCATACAGAGCTGAGTCATCTATTTGGATAACAGATGGGTTATGCTTTCCATTTCCTAGGCTCTATTCCATTCATCTAGGCATTCATATACACTTAAGGAATGCAGTCATATGCATATATACAGACATGCAGATATTGATATTACATATATAGGGACATTTATTATGTTGATGTCAACTATGAGATTTACTATACATATGTATTTTGTATTTTGCTTTACTTACCTTTTTTGTGCTGCTATACCAAAGGACTTGACATGAATAATTTTAGAAGAGGAAAAGTTTATTTGGTGCTCCCGGTTTCAGAGTCTCAGTTCACAGACACTCAGCTCTATTGCTCTTGGCCTGAGGTGAGGCAGAACATCATGGCAGATGGGTGTATCAGAGGAGAAGAGTTTAGGACATGGCACCAGAAGCACAGAAAAAGACA
Organism: Ictidomys tridecemlineatus; assembly: GCF_052094955.1. NCBI lineage: Eukaryota > Metazoa > Chordata > Mammalia > Rodentia > Sciuridae > Ictidomys > Ictidomys tridecemlineatus. The sequence continues at coordinate 20,018,666 of NC_135488.1, read as the reverse complement.
GAAGACCAGGAACAAAATATATGTACTCCAAAGGCACTTCCCCAATGACCCACTTCTTCCAGCCACATCCTACATTCCTATAGATACCACCCAGTTAATCCCTTTTAGGGAATTAAATCACTGCTTGGGTTAAAACTCTCATAATCCAATCATTTCACCTCTAAACTTTATTGCATTGTCTCACCCATGAGTTTTAGGAGTCACCTTATACCTAAACCATAACAGTATTTGAGAACTTAAAATGACTAAATATGTAACTAGGTCTAACATGGCACCTGAGTAAGAGAGTAAAGTAATGCTGTATATTCAATAAAAGAGACAGGTGTCTTACATGACCTGATCATGGTATATAAAAATACCTGAGTCTAGGGCTGGAGTTGTAGTTCAGTGGTGGAGTTCTTGCCTAGCATGTGTGAGGCACTGGGTTCTATCCTGAGCACTGAATAAAATTTAAAAATGAAATAAAGGTATTGTGTCAAAAAAGCATAGTTAAAAAATACTTGAGTCTAGGTAGTTTATAAACTTATATTTATTTCTTATAGTTCTGTTGGCAAGAACTAGAAGATGAAGGCACCTGCATTGGATATCTGGAGAGGGCCATCTTTCTGCATCCTCACATGTTGGAAGGGGAAGATAAAAAGGGATAAATGCTGTGTCCTTGGTAGTAAAAGAGTAGAAAGGGGAAAACAACTCCCTTACATCTGTTTTATATGGGTGCCAATCTTATTAAGGAGTGCTTTGGCTTCAGGAGTTGATTAACTTCTAAGGGTTTCAATTTAATACTATCACATTGTTAATTATGTTCCAACATATGAACTTTGGAGGACACATTCAGACCACAGCATAGTCTGATAGGAATGAAGATAAAAGATAAAAACGAAAATACTGTGGTAACAGAATTGCAAGTTAAAGAGACACCATGAGTATTTTTACTTTTGTAGAAATAAAGAAAAGGGTGTACTTTATATGAGATTGTGAAAAAAGTAATTATCAGGTGACAGAAAATAAGAACACATTAAAATAAATCTATGAGATGTTCATGATGTGCCTTCTTGTTCATTGGGAAGAACTAAGTCAGGACTAGGAACTATTAAGCACAGAGGAGATGAATAAACCTCCATTTTAAAGCCTAGAGATAGTTCATTGGCCAAAGCCAGGCTGATATGGACCACAGATGCAATTTCCATGAATACCATTCCACCAAACTAAAAAGAGGAGGCTGGGGAAGGGACATCAATGAACTAGAGAAACAGGAGGAAGTTGTGTTTCTCTTCCTAGGTTGTTCATATAGGAAGCTATTAAAAGGCCTTAGTGATTAACAGTTTCAACAAACTAGCATTTATTTAGTGATTACTATGTGACTGGCACACTTCTAAACACTCCTAAATATAGTAACTCATTGAAGTTTATCTTCATAACAATGTCATAAAATAGGTGTCATTATAATTGCCATTTTACTGGCAAGGAAAATGAAGCATGCAGAGGTTATGTGATATGTATCCTAAAATGTCCCCCAAAAGTCTTCTCTGTTCAAGAAAGTACATTTAATTGTATATTAGTTTACCTTATTTTCAGGAGCAATTATATACCCAATAAATTTACTAAATTAGGACTAATTTTCTTTACAATGATAAAAAAAAGAGTGGTCTATAACAACAACAATAAACACACATTTTCATTCTTTTTCTCTCTTTCTCTTCCCTCCCTCTCTCTCTCTCTCTAATCTATCTCATGTATATTCTGTATATTTAAACAACATATTTAAACAATAGTATGCTATGATGTGCCCATTAACTTTGCAAAAGTAAAATCTATCATGTCTAATATTAAGGATGACATAGACTGGTACCCTCATTACTGCTTATTAATCCCTAGGCAAGTTACTTCTTGTCTTAAGAGTTCAATTTCTTCACATTCAATTCTTCCATTTCTTTTTCTATAATAAGAATAATAACACTAGGTACCTTACAGATTGTTCTGAGAATTATATGTGCTAACTCATATAAAATTCATCTATAAGAGGGCTTAGCACACAAGAAGACCCCAATAATTGTTTACCATTGTGCCCTGCGCATGATTAAATATTTGGGATTATGTATCAAAAGTCACAGTGAGTTCATTAGCATTCATGTATTCCAGGAAACCTATCCTAAAGAAATATGTAATATTTTGGAGAAATACACAAATTCACAGACACAAAGCTAGTCATTGTCACAATATTTACAACAGTAATAAAAAGCCCTCTAGGAGGGGGACTGCATAACAATGAATGCTATTTCCCTCAACAGGCATGCTAAAATTAATCTTGATCTTAAAGTCTTGATGTTGAAGTCTACAGTAAATATAGGGAGCAATTTAGGCCATCATCTTGAGAAAAAAAATAGGTTGGTAAATTGTACACGTCTATGCTTATATTTTATTTCTATTTATATACATATGTGAAGGACAGGCTATTTGGATAACAGATGGGTAGATGCTTTAAAGTTATACTGGTGGTTTTATTTTTTTGGTAGACATGTGCTTATTTTCATGCCCAGTTTCAGCACTACCTTGATGTTGAAACACAGTGATTGTTTCTCTGTGTTTTCTCCACCCTCTTGTCCTTAGCCTCACATCACTTATAAAGAACATTTTCTTGAAAGGGTTGGGGTTAACTATAAACTTCATTTCTGAATTTTCTTAAATGAATATTATTTATAAAAGCTCTGGAGATTACTTTTTAAATATGTATTTGTGGAATCACTTCTGATATTTTTATAATAAAACTCTTTGTAGTGATAGCTCTTGCTGTCTAAAATCACTATATACTATGAGCACCATCAATAGTTTGTAGATGCTGCTTAGGGGCAGTATATCCCCTAATACTAAAATCACCTTTAAACAAAAACCATTAAAATGTGAAAGAATCAAAAAAGAACATAGGAAAGAAATATTTGAATAGTTCTCCATTATTTTCTTTGAATACTAGGCCTGTCTGCATTCTAGCAAAAGATACTGGTAAGGTAAGAAGAATTTCATCATTTAAAATGCATCTTAATTAATGGAATCCCTACTAAAGTATCTGGCATGCATTATCTAATTGTTGGTAAAAAGAGAGAAAAAATGATTGATGGATTTTTGAGAAAGTTTGGAAAAGATAACTTTCCCACAAAAGATCCAGGCAGGTTAATGAAAAAGATTATGTAATAGCATTCTCAACTGTTTGGGAGTCAATCATAAATACCTTGAAGAATGTGAGAATGTCAATTACCATTAAGAATGTTTTCTGCTATCTCTAGTATGTATATGATGTTGGCTTTCTACTTATCTTCAAGATGCATGTTTTATTCAGACTTGCTTTTTTCAATACCTAAAATGCGCAGCAATTTATGAGCAATCTTAGCCAATCAGAGAAATAAATATTTAAAGCAATTCCCAAAATACTGTATTATTTACTATCTCTCAAAGATTGGAGCTCTTTGATCAAATCACATGAATGCTTATTTTCAACATGTTATACATGCTGAAAGCTTTCTCCTAAAAAGCATGTACTTACAATAAAAAGCCACATTTTCATTAACCATTATAGCAATGCACTTTTTTCCCCCCACCATTTTTCTCAGTATTGTATTTTCCCACTGCTGGATGACATTTTATTTTTAGTGGATGAAAATTTTCATACCAAAGCACTTGACAACAAAATCCCATAGAGAACCCTGTGTTACACATTTTGTAAATCTCCTATAGCTAAGTTTCATACTTAAAAAAAAAAAACTTTTCCTTGAAAAGTTTTATAATGGAACAATTAGGATGAAATTTATTTTAAGTTTTACTTGTGCAGTCTGCTAGACTTTACTTAATGAGTATTTAAGTGAGAAAATAGAAGTGAAAGTTATCATTTTGTTCCATAAATATTTTTTCATTGTATACTGTTCTAAGCACCTGATTTGTAACAAATAATCTGTTAAACAAGACAGATGTCTGTTTTTTGCAACTTCTGTCCTGGGGAGTAATATATTAGTTATTATTATGTTTTTGGAAGCCCCAAAGTCATTTGAATTCCTAAATGACACAAGGCTTTCTCCTTGCCTCTACTAGGGTTGCAGTAGATTTCACTATTCCAGCCTGCATTTTTTTCTGCTTTTCCCAACTTTTTTTTAATGTAGCTCCAATCCCATCTCAGTGGAGTGGAAGAGGTCTGTGTAAGAGACTCTGTCCTTTTTTTCAAGCTCTGTAGTCAATTGCTGATAACTGCATAGAGACTCATATAATGCAGGATGGCTTGTGTATGCTATGAGAATACAAATCAATGAAAAGCCTCACAAAAATCCAAATAAGATAAAACCTGTGAGGGACAAAGTTGACAGGGTTTTTGGATCAAAGGGTGTCTCTGAAGGTCAAATGATATTAATATAATCAGGCATGCTATGCTTACTTACTCTGTTAGCCCAGCCTAATGGAGAGCTAATCATACTCTCCACTCAGCTCTACTCCTTGAGCATGCATCTTTGCCTAATTCAATATTGTGCCAAGCACTACGAATACTGCTAAAAATGCACAACCTCTGTCCACGGTGAAAATCCTTGCAGACAAAAATATTGAAAATAATGTGGGATAAGTCAAAGAGAAACTATTTTGCAAGGTACTTTTCTCTATAGTCTTTGAGGAATCTCAATAACAAGCACCATGATGAGAAAGAGTTGCTCAGATATCTAAACAAATGAGCACAAGTAGCATAACTACCATATGACAATGGGAGATACAAAGCAGTCAGAGGGATTCTGTATTCATAGAACCTATCTGGAGCAAAAGATTAGAATGTGTGTTTCAGGTCAAAGAACTGTTGGAAGCACAGGAGGAGAAGAGCAGTGGGTGGAACCAGTAAGCACACTCAACACAAAAGGCATGGCCATAATTGACAGGCAAAGGAGGCCTCACAAACTGAGTGTCCACACAGTGCCAGAACTGTGGGAGGCACTGCATCTACAAAAAGCAGAGGACTTGAAAAATACTTCTCATTGTGGAGCTCAGATTCTCAGTTTCTACAGAGATAATAATGGAATTGAGAATGTTGCTAAGTACAAGAGTTGGGCACCGTGAAGAGCCAGACTTGTAATCCTGAGAAAGAGCATTACAAGCAGAGAGCTTTGGGAGACACCTAACATAGTAACAGTCTGATATATTCCTGGAACAAAAAAGTGAGTGTCCAAAGCACAATGAACAAAGGAGGAAGCTATTAGAAAAGGTGCGCCGAGAAAGGCAGAAATCAGATGTCATAGAAGTTTGTATGGAAAGACTTGGGGTATTATTCTAGTACAACTGGATTAAATCATAAATTTAATATGAGAAAAAAACGTAAGAGTCACACTTTAATACATTATCCTCTTTAAATCGCTTGCACAAATGTTTTCTCTTTCCATCATTTTTTTCCCATTACCCACAATTCTAACATATTTATTTCATCTTGTACATAATATAGTGAGGATCACTTAACTTACTAGCTGATCCAAGATATCCTCAGTTTATACCTATTCTCCTAACTTATTAATAATTATTATTCACCCTGACATGTGTCCTGATTTAGACGAGTGATTGCCAAATTTCTTCCATAAATACTAGAGAGCAAGAATTTTGAAGCTTTGCAGAAGAGACAGCAAATATACTCTCATCACTGTAACAAAAAAGCAACCATGGACAATATGTAAATGAGAAAAAGCACAGTTTTGTTCTAATAAAACTCATTAAGGAATACTGAAATTGAACTTCATATAATTTTAGTGTTTCACAAACATTTTTTAAAAAAATTTGTTTAAAATATAACAACCATTCTTAGATCACAGGCCATATGAAGATAGGTGATTGGATTTGGCTGCTCTGTTGTAGTTTTCTGATCTACTGTTTACATGATAAATTAGGTGGTGACTCATCATAACCAACACCTTCTAAGAGCTTACCATGGCCTGGCCATCCTTACAAAAGCCTATGGGGTGTATACTGTTATGAGACGTGCTTTGCAATGAACACAAATGTAAAGAGCCTATGAGACTCACACAGCATCTCCAATTTAATAAATGGCAGAAAAAAAGGTTTTAGAATCTGCATTGTGGACCTCACTGCTCAATGGTCTCACAATCCATTTTCATTTCACCCTCCTCATGGACATTTTTCTTTTGCACACTTTTTTTCTAATTCTTGTATATTTTTACTCTCCATTTCTTTCCTCAGTATACCCTATTGCTTTTTTTAATGCCATCTTTTTCTTATTCTCTATAAAAATTGTAACTATACTGAGTTATATGTCTAGAACTAGGGGGAAAGGAGGGGAAAAATATAAAAATTAAATGTAACTGAATAAAAAAAAAACCTACATTTTTAACTTCCAGCATCGTTAATAATTTCTAGAAGTTTTCTTTAGTATTCTTAACCATAACAGTTCCCTTCATGCTCCTGGAATGAAAACTATTTTCTCTCTAAATACTTGCTTTCTAAGTAGAAATGTACCAATTACCTAATTTCATTGTGTTCTTTAAACAATTGGTATTATAATGTTTTCCTTAGTAATTGTCTTGTGAGCAAATATAAACTTTTTTTTCACTTTCCTTGTTTGCACAACAAATGATGTCAAGAACTGGGTAGGCTGGGTGCTTTATTCCACATTCTTAAGTCTGTGAGGCTCTGTAGTCCTAGTGCATTAAATTGGGAATTTTAACCACCATTTTTGAGGACTTTAGGTTCTGTGTTTCAAACAACTCTTTACAAATGAAGTCTTGGAACACAGGTTGTTTTTAAATCTGGAGCTCTCAGCATACTCTGAGACAATCCTTCATGGTTTTAAAGCACTTGACAAGTGTTTATTTAACAGTGTCTCTCTATTTTGATAGTACAGATGAATATAAAAGAGGAGGGTACTTAATTCCAGGACCACTGTCACTGTTGAAGCTTCTTGCCAGCAACAAGGAAGTAGTGAAGCTTAAACAGCTCACAAATTTCAGCAAAATTATTTCCCAGATATTTTTTATGTATCTTTTATTTGAGGGGGGGAAATATAGGGTTTTAATGGAAAAGGATAAAATGATATCATTTAATTGTTGCTGTACACTATCATTTTCCATTCAATTGCTGTTAACAAATTTAAATATATCACGTTGAGGGTGTTGATTTAAGTTCCTCATTCCATATGAATTTTTGAAAATGTTAGGATGGCATTAAAATCAAAAGATGAATTTAAGGAGAAACACACATTGGAGGAATAAATGAGAACAACCTGTTAGGTTCATAGTAAGCTTGCAGATCTATCAATACCGGGCACGCAAGGGAAAGATGGAGTGAGAGTTTATGAGCTCTCTGAAAGGATTGATTTTTACAAGCCCCTGATTTAGCTACAAGGGGTGCCTATATATTTAGTTAGCAAAAGGGTTAATGGATTCAACCTTTTGAAAAATGCACTTCTTTCCATGCATATAACATGATGGATAGTTAACTGAATGCACATGGGTAAACATAGGTGAAAAACAAGTTAATTGAAAGGTATAGAGTTTATTGTTTATTTTACTTTATTTTATTTTTTTGATAGATGGATCTCATTATTTTCCTTGGGAAGACAAAGCCATAACAATTTCCAGAGAAAGGAAAAGTGACAGCGCCAGGAAACTGCTTACAGATGGACAGCCATCAGGCTAAAAATATTATTTGTGTCCACCTCATCAATAAGCTGGCTCCACGAAGAATGGCAATTATTCTTCTCCTGCTTGTGCTGCCATTTGAGAGGCATGAAGATGATTATTGATAACTGAGTATGTAGAACAAAATATATACAGTAACACAATCTCATTTACCATGGTAAATCCATATCAGAGTGCACCACTGCCTTTCATGCCATTATTTAAAGTGGCAACGTGTACCCATCAATGTCTTAGAGCATTATGCTGATACTGTGTTTTGTTACAATCCTATTAACTTTTAATGATACACATTTATTATTCACCTATATTTAGAGAGTATTATGCACTGCAAAGAGTAGAAGAAGCATCATTGAACTGAGGACGTAGGTTCTCAATTGCACGTGCACATAAATGTCACAAGAATTGGCCTTTATCTCATCCCTCTCCATGCTTTTTTGGTTGCATCAAAGATCTAATTTTTGTGTGACAATAATACTAAAATTTTAAAAAATAATAAAACTTTATATAAAACAAAAATAATCAATGTTTACCAAGAGTCAAGAAGCAAGATACACTGCTTATTTTATTTTAATATGAGAAAAAAAACTGTAGTACCAATTACTGGGCACAATTTAAAAAAAACCTCTCAATTAAAGGCACTACTAAATAAATGACAGTTTCCAGGCATCAGCACAAAGCCAAAGGGATTTCAATGGCCTCATTACTTTTATTACCCTGCTGCTCAGCCAGATCTACTGCAAGGTTGTGTTTAGGCACAGGATTCATCTTGGTCCTTGAAGAAATGTGGGCAATGGAATTAGGAGAGCGGGCATGCAAGATCAGACCAAGTCAAGTGCCATCCTGAGGCAGCTATCCCGCTTTACGAAGGTAGGTGAAAGAAACTCATGAAAAACAGATTTAATACAAAATGAAAGACAAATTCATCCATTTTAAGTCAAATCTTGATTCATTATATCATGTAGCTTAAGATACTTAAGGCTGAATCCATCCTTTTTCCCTTGTGAATTCCCTATTTTTTGGCATTTATATTCTTAAGATCCATGAAAAGGATACATATTTTGTTAATTTTAACAAATGACAGACCAGAAGAGTCATTTTTACAAAGTCAGTCTAAACAGGAGAACATGCCCCACATTTTCTTAAAATTTTCTCCTGGGCTTGAAAGTCATAGTGATTAACTGTGACTTTTACTTTAGAGCTTTACAATTACCAAGTCATTAGGAATTCCACCCAGAGCTGCAAGGTTTCACTAAGGGGACTCTTGTTCCCAGTTTTCCTAAATGTCTAGTCTCATGTGGACAAAAGAGGTGAACTGGCTTGCTGGGTTTCAAAATGCAGTGCATAGTTAGAAGGCTGGTGGAGAGGGGTAAGGAGCTAAATATTCTCTATTTAATTCTCAAATCACCTGACCAGTTTAAAATTTCTATCTCATAAAACTTACAGGATTTTTAGTTTATGATAAAATCAGTATGTTCTCTATTTAAAAGATTCCCAAGGCACTATTTTCTAAAAGAAAATTCAACTCTTTCAATAGTGTCATACTGTTATCATATTTTAAATTACACATTCTTTTTTATATTTTTATGTGAAAGAGAAAAAAATATAGTGGCATTTATTTAGGAATAAAATAGCAACAACATTCTTTACAGAATTCAGAATACAAATCTTTATAGAATTCAGAATACAAATTGTTTCTCCAACTTGCCACTGATAAAAGAAAATTCTCTCTGGGAGGCAGCATTTTTTACATGAGAAATACAAAACACGATCTAGGTGAAACAGTGTTTGAAATACATTTCATCTGAATTTAAGTCAAATTTGAAAATTAATAGTTCTAGTGGAAAACACATAGTCAATGGCAAAGAACTAAAGATTATTTACCTTTAGATTATACTATAATAGTCTACCCAGAAAATCTTTACTCATTACATCAGTCAGGGCACATTTAGTCATAAGTGAGAGAAACTCACAGAAATAAAGGGGAAGCTATTGATTCCTCTAGGCAGCCATAGGAAGAACAGTAACAGAGCCAAACCACTGGAACCTGAGGCCAGAATGCAGAAGAACCCCACCTCCTCCCTGCTTCTTACAGCCTCCAAGAGGTGTCCACTGTGGATATAGTGCCCTTCCTTTCACAGATCTCTGTGACCAAGTAATCAGTGTAATGCTGAGAAACAAAATCTCTCATTCTAATCCTATGGCCCAAGTGATAGGAAAAGACAGAAAATAAATAAATAAAACTGACTGTGATGTTCTCCATCTTGATCACTTTTTCCAATAACTTATGAACACAATCAGAGGATCCCAGTAGATTTGCCAGTTCTAATTCAGACGGTCAGTAAAAAACTTATAACATGTGTCACTTCTTCTATAAAGCCCCTGCTGTGTCCTGATGTCTGTTGTTATCACAGATTTTCACACAAATTCTACCTTTTCAAATCCCTTATTCTCATGTAGCTCTGTCCTGTTTTACACCCCCAGGTGTCTCTTACCCATGTGCCAGTCCAATGACATAGCAGAAAGTCCTTACTTGGTCTCCCACCTTTGTTATTTCAGTACCTTTCTGTGTCAGTCAGCTTTCTGTCACTGTGACAAAACACCTGACAGAAACCAACTCAAAAGAAGAGAGATTTAATTTGGCTTACTATTTCAGAGATTGCAGTCCACGGTAATATAACTTGGTCCCATTACTTTGTGCCTTTGGCAAGGCAGAACATCATGGGGAAGGGTGTATGCATTTGAGCAGAGTTGCTTGCCTCATGGATGTTAGGAAGCAAGAGTGAGGGGGATGAGGAGCTAGGGACAAAATGCACCCTTTAAGGACAAGCCCCCAGTGACCTACTTCTTCCAAACAGGCCCCAACTACCAAGGTTTCTACCACCTCCAAGAGTGTCAACATTAGGGCCCAAGCTTCAACATATGGGTCTTTGGGATCACTCCAGGTCCAAATTATAAAGGTTTTTTAAGAGGCAATGAAAAAATTAAAGGAATAACAAAGCTTTGAATCAGGAGACCTGGGTCTGGAGCCTATTTGCCCACTTATACCTGATGTGATATTATCCAAATTCCTGTGACTTTCTCAGGTTGACTTTTCTGGAGAAGTCAAAACACTGTGTTGAAAACAACACAGATAATGTTAAATTGTCCACCAAATGTAAATATTAGATATTTCTATTTGTGACATTAGTTTATGAAACTATTTTCTTTCCTTCTTTATAATAAAAGACTGTTCCATCTTCCAATACTGTAAATTGTGAAGCATCAATCTTACTATTACTAATTTTTTTTTCTCTAATCTCAGGGACTTTGGAAACTGGATGGGTAACAAACTAACATTATGGACTCACCTTTCCTATAACCTCATAACTACCAGATTAATCCAGATTCAAAATTTCATGATCACTGGATATTCTTCAAGTTCTTTAGAAATATTCTAACATTATTATCCTTGCACACATTTCACACTGCACTACACATAATGCAAGCCATTTATAGAAGAAAAATTGATCTAATAATTCAGTGGACCAAACCCACTGAAGACACTAGTCTTAACTGTACATTAGAAACACAGGAAGGATTAGGCCATGAGCATGGTTTAAATAAGATAACAACACTGCATCTCCTTGGGCGACTGCCAGATCATAAACTGTCTCGGTCAAGGACTTTAGGAAGTTAATAAAGCAATGATTCTGCCTACATCTATAAAGGTGCAGCATGAAGCCCTTTGCCAAGGTCTAGGAAAGGTGGTGGTGAATGCCCAAGAAAATGATGACAGAGACTAATAAGAGGTATAATTAAAAATGCTTTCAGTGTTTTCCTTTCAACATTTTTTCTATGCTACATTTTGATCTGTGAGTTTTCTCCTGTCAATCAGCATTTTCATCTGGTTATTTTCTCTCATAAACACATGCCTGTCGCTTGGATGTTAAATTTAAGAAGTTAATGGTTTTTGCTCCTTCCTTGATCTCAACCATTTAACTTTTTCCTCCTTCCCTCTCCCCACTCATCTGCCCTCATCCCTCCCTCTCTTGCCAATTCTCTATTCTAATTTCTGAGTCTTCACTTGTCTTCCCTTCTCTGTTGCCTACATTCAAATCACTGGAGATGGGGGACCCAGAACAGTCAAACCTGGAACACTCCCTAGAGTATATGATTTTTGTTATTTTTCTGATTTTCTCCATTGTCATGTGAACTGAAAATGATCGTTTTTTTCCTTTGAACACTAGGTACATTTTTTGTAACATAATTTATAACATTTACCATGTTCAGCCATCTGTTATAGTTCCTGGTACAAATACCTTACCATTTTTTTTGTAGCTTATTTCGTAAAACATACTTTTCAGGCAAAAATATTTTATTAATTTTTATGTCTTAACAATCAGTGTTTATGTTATCAACTATAGCTGTTGTATTTGGCGCTCCATTATCAAAAACTTTAACTTATTTTGGTTCATCTGTTAATAAAAAATACCATATCAATTTGTTCTTGCTCTTTGAGAATTTTGCACTAAAAAAGATATTCAAGTAAAATGACTAGAAATTGGTGTGTGTGTGTGTGTGTGTGTGCGCACGCGTGAGAAATCTGTGTTTCTTACCATTATTTTCATAGACGGGCAGGCTTTTTCACACTTGTGAAATACAAGTGCATGGATCTGTGTCACTTGACCTCAGGCAACATGAATAAAATATGCTTTGGAGTGGGTGGGTGAGACCCAAAGTATTAATATGGAATCCTAGCTCTTTTTACTCTGGGATAAAGATAGCCATAGCTTGGGACATTTTGGTTAAGAACTATTGTTTAAAAGGTGATGTTGAAAATAATTATCTAAACTCCTCTTAGTATGGGTATATCAACTCACTGTTTCTGAATAAAATGTTCATTTTTAGGCTTTGACTGTGTAACACAAATTATGTATACAGGACTGGATTAACTCAATGAAATATAACCCTTAATCACTTACACAATATTTTCCTGCATTAAAGACTTTCTTTATTTATTCATCCTCAAACCATTATTTATACAGTTATTTTATATATTTAATATACATTCTCAAACCACTATCTTTTATACTTATGATAATTCATGACAAAATAAACATTACTGTTATTTTTATGTGCTTTTTATGTATGCATGATACATGTATGCCTTTAAAACTAGATTCTAGCAGTATTTTTCATATGTTGCTATTTTTTAGTAAAAGTGACAAATATAACCATGTATGTTCATAAAATAGAGATGCCATTAATCTTTTTTCCTATATCTTATTTTGCCATATGATATTTTCATGTTTGATGAGTTTACTCACCCATTAATAGATATGAAGAACAGACAATTCATAGCTACCAAAAATGCTTAAGGAAAAAATCATGGCATACATTCCATGAAAAAATTTTCTTTATGAAATTGTATTTAGTTTTTCCTTTGGAATAGCTTTTTTATCTGTAAAAGCCATTTTTTCTTATAAAATTGTATGCTTGGAAGAACAGAATATTCAAATAATCTAAACTGTGAGGTTATTTTATCCATATAAACATAATACCTGACCTTTAAAAGGATTTAACATTTGAAAATACATGAGAAAAATTAAAAATGTATTTTCATCATAGAAGAGATTATAAACCTGACAGTCATCTCAAATAGAATCTAGAAGAACTTTCTACTTATAGAAAATGTATAAATCTGATAGGGCAAATATAATTATACTTCTAATAAAAGTTTCTTCAAAATAATCTAACACAATCAATTGTATATATTCTCTCACTGTGAATGAGCTGCAGAATATAGCTAAGGAGTACTACCAAATCAGAATGTCTCCAATGTATTGAAACATGTTTGGAAAGTAAGACATTACTGTAAAAAGGTCTGGCTGATACTATCAAGAAGAAGTTAGTAGAAATAAACAGAAAAAAGTCACAAACATATCTCAGAATCTGCTTCACAGTTCCACAGACTACTTTCTTTAGCTCACCAAATTGGGAGCAATCGCCCAATGAGTTCTGTGAGCACTATACTGTAATTAAAGGAAAGGTAAGTTCCAGTCCTTTGATGGTGTCCCTTATAATTTGCATATTTCTAGGAAGATCACTAAATCATTTCAACATAAGATGAGCATAATAGTACCTGCCTCACTGAGTTATGATGATTAAATAATATGTAAACAATTCTGTCAAAGTCACATGAAAACATTATTAGCATTATTATCACAGTTTCAGTATACCTTACAGAGAGATGGAATATCTCCTACCACCTGGTAGTGGGCTCACCATGTCCCTGCTCTTGGAGGTAGTCCCATAAGGTTTGGTAATGATTAACAGCCATGTGCCGATTTTTGCCTGCACTAAGCTTCTTCCTTTAGTGACATCACTTACACCTCTTCATACCCCCCTAAACCTCTAAGAAACTAAATTCTGTAAGGTTTATTTGCTTTGGTCTTTTTCTGGTTATCACTAACATCAATGCCTCCAGAGAGGCCAAGAATAAGTTATTTCATGTCCCTTAGAGAACTTATCCAATCCATTTAATCAAATCATTTTGCTTCCTTTTATTGCTTCCTATTCTTAAACTTGGTCTCATAAACTCTTAGATTCATCCCCAAGATTTCTAATAAAGAAATAAAAGGGGATTGGCTTGTTAATAGGACAAATGTCCATTTGTAATACCATATAATGCTATTTTTCAATGGCATTTATGAGTCATGACTAATAAAACAAATGTTCTTTGGGAGCTCTCATATAGCTGTCTTTGAATTCAGCAATAATTATTTTAACACAGTACTTCATTCCTTTTTCTCCAAAAAACTCTAAGCACCTGGGAGATATTATATAATTAAATCTAATGCATGCAGAGTGGCTCTGAGGGGATGTTTAGAAAGACAAAAATGTCTATAAAGTTTACCATGACTATCATTAAAATATTATCTGTTCAAATGCATGTAAAAAACACAAATATTTTGGCACAGGTATTCACTGATACAAATTTAAATAGCCTATAAAATAAAATGGATTTATATTTGAAAGCATTATATGCTATAAATTAAACCTGTTATAGCAGATAACTCCAGAGGTATATTCTTGATATTTAAGTTATTTTGATTTCTTTTTCTTTTTTGCTTCTTAAAGCAAAAGAAAAAATTCCTAAAACCTCTCATTGATACAATGTATGCACTCAATTTTAAAATATTGGTTGAATATTAGAGGTTATGTCACTTGAAACACTCAAGTTTTTGAAAAGCAGAAAAAAGTAAAAACACTTTTGACTGAATTGTACTTAACAAATATTGCATTTGAGTGAATTAACAGTCCTACATAAATTAAAAAATAGAGATGATTGTAAGAAAGATAAATATATTTAGCTTGATTTCTTTGTGCTGAGAACAAGGGCACCAACTGGCCACATGTGACTCAGTGTTAAAGCACCTCTGAGTTCAATTACCCAGTACCAAAATAAATAAGTAATAAAACTAAAGCCTAAACAATAAGCACAATAAAAAATACATATTTTAAAAGGTCCTACATACTCCCTTTAACAACATTTGATAAATTTATATCATAAGCCATATTCCATTTATTAAATGTTCTAGCCTTTAATGATTGAGAGCCTAGAATATAGACCTAATATGATTGAGACCTGCACTTAGGAAAATTACCATAACAGCATAAAGCAGTTTTGCTGTGTCTCAAAAAAATATTGCTTTTTCCTTTGTTTACTTTCCCGTGGACAGCTAAACTTTATAATACTTCTTTATTTCAAAATGAAAATTCCTTTCAATCAATTGATAAACATCACAGAAACACAAAATTGTCCCCAGGAATTGATAGACCAGAAGACATTTTTGTTTCTTGCACATTTTTAAAGTAAGCGTCAGTCTTGTGTAGATACTGGCTTATTCTCCACTAGTAGAAGGACAGACTCATCAGTCAGAAAGAAGTATTTACCCATCCTGCCTTAACGATAAGTCAGTATTGAAAAGTTTTCCTGAAACAGTCTTTCTCATTCTGTTTATACATCACATAGAAGCCTGCTTAGTTGTGTGCACAAAGAAGGTGATCTCGGAGATTTGTCTTGCCTCTCTTCTCAGTTAGGGCATTCACGGAACCATCTCATAGGTTGTTCTACCATCTATAATGGTTACTTTTAATGCTACAACTAACAGATTTTTTTCCCCTTCCCTATAAAATTCTATTGGAGTAATATTCCCAAACATAAATCTGTCATGTTTTCCCTATTCAAAATCCTTCTTCACGGACTTTGACTTCCCACTGAATAGTGAGTAAGTCCAATCTCCATTTTATGTAACACAGAAGAAGCCTTTACAATCTGAGTTCAAAACCACTGGGCCTACTTCTTTTCTGATGTAATCCTGGTACCTACTTTACATTCCCAACTATAGTTCCTCTAACTGCTTGGGTTCCTGGAAATCACAGGCTGCTTTTGTCTCTGTACTTTTCTCAAGTCCTTTTCACTGACTGGAATGTCCTCTCTCCAACTGGTAACTGCACACTCATCCTTAACAGTCACTTGCTCTTCTAAGGATGGTTGGCTTCCTATAGTCACATCAAGATAGAGTCAGTAACTTGAATAGTCAATTTTTCTTTTCTACTTCTTTATCAAGACACCAGAATATACCTCTGACAGAAACATTTTCATTCATCATATATCCTGCCTCAGGGCTCTCTTCCCCCTTCACTTTCACTGCATCTGACAACAGATATATCCTCAACTATACTATTTTCCCTTTTCCCTCTTTTATCTTTTTTGCATCCTTTCCACGCTCCTCAATGAATCTTTAAAGTGCTAGGAATGAAAGGCACTTGAAGACAAAGTTGCAATGGAAGTGACCTATTATTATTCAAAATATGTGTCAGGGGTGATGATAGGATCATTTCATTTCCTAAGCCAACAGGAGTCCTCAGTCAAACCATAGAACATTTTCTCTTCATACAATATTTTGAATGACCATTCTAGTATATTTTCCTGGACTTAGAAATCTCATTCAGGCATAAATAGAATAATACTCATATTTCTTTGTGATCTGCATTCTTTACCATCAGAAGGGGCTGTGAATCTAGTTTGGATTATTTCTCATGACTTTCCTAATTCTTCTTCAAATGATTTCCTGTTTTAGATGCTTAACAGTGGTTGTGTTTCTACTACAACCTACATACCACATATTCTCCTTGTACTTATTCTTCATAAGCATTTGTTAATGTTGTTTGTTTCAAAGTAGTTTATTATTTTTTTGAGGATTTAAGTTATTATCAGATATCTGTATTTAATTGCATATATACCCTATAAACCCATAGTTGTTTCCTTTTTCCCCCCTAAGGTAACACTAAGTTATTTATTTACCATGAATAAAGACTCTACCTTTTGGGGAGGATGGGACTATATCAATCAGTGCAAAAATCTGTTTTATAAAGTTTCCTTGAAATATCTTCAATATTTTCTTAATTCTTAGACATTTCTTAAAATATTATTTTCCTCAAAATGAATTCATTTTTAAAGAAAATAACTTACATTGTTATTACTTGCTAAATCTGAAATATCTAGAACCCAAGCAATCATCCAACCTCCAGAGAGCTATAAAATGACTTGAAAATTAATAAGCATTGCAGATTTTGCCAGGCCTCTAATCTTATGTGGCCATAATGTTTACTTATCAAATATGCTATTTAATATTTTATTGTAACTTACATACATGGATAAACTGGTAGTTTAAGAAGAAACAAATTAAAAGTATAAATATTAATAAGCATAATATGATATTTCTTTGATAATTTTTCAGGTTCTTTACAATTACAAAGCATCTCAGAGATATCCTTAGGAGCATTAGTTATTGCAGAAATAGGTGCACATGGTAGAAATGTTGGAGGCAATGAATATCTATTTACCAAAATTTTTTTTTGGTGTGTGTGTGTGTGTGTGTGTGTGTGTTGCTAGGGATCAAGCTTTGGATATTGCACATGCTATGAATGTTTTCTGCTACTCAGCTACAGCAACAGCCCACCAAGATTTTTTAATAAATGCAAAAGCACATAGTGCATAATGTTAAGCAAAATAAGTTCTCTAATATTTCAAATATTATATCCAACATGTAATGTGTATGTTTACAGATAAAAGATGAAAAAACAAGTTATAGTTACTATGATTTGGATAAATGTCCCATCAAAGGCCCATGTGCAAAAGCTTTAGTGCCCAAGATGGCACTATGGGAAGGTAGTAGAACTTTTAGGATGTCTAGTGTGAGCCACATAGGTCATTGGAGACATGCCCTCAAAGGGATGGGGACTAGGGCACTCCAATCTCTTAATAATTCTCTAATTTTGATTCTTTGCTAAATTGAGTGGTGTAATTCTACTGTATGCTCCTGTTATGATTTGCTGCTTCACAACAGGCCCTGAACAATGTGACCAATTAATTGTGGACTGGAACCTCCGAAATGGTGTCAAAATAACAATTTTTTATTTATAAGTTAATTACTTTAGATATTTCATTATGGTAATATAAAGCTGATCAACAAAACAGTCATTTTTTTGGGTAATGGAAATATAGTCAAGAAATGAATTCACTACAAAATAAGTGATTCAAACATCAGTTTTGTTTGTGAAATATTCAAAAATAAAACATTTGTGTAATCCACAGAAATAGTTTTGTTCTTACAATTGGAATATAGCTCAATACTCCATGTGTTACTTTGGTAAATATTCTTATTCCATAGGTAGAAGAGCATCACAGAGGGAAGTTATGGGAAGTGCTTTAGTAGCTTAAGTGTATTCCAAGAGGCACTGGATGCTAAGGTGATAAGTGTGTGAAAAAATCTGTTCAGTTCTACAAAGGGATCAAAAATTTTAGGTGAGCAAGTTGCCATACAACTACTTGGCATACAACTTAATCCCAGCTACTTGGAGGCTGAAGCATAATCATCTCAAGTTTGAGGCAATTCTCAGCAACATAGTGAGATCCTGACTCAAAATTGAAAACAAAAAATTTAAAAGGGCTGCAGTCTATCTCAGTGGCAGAGGGCTTGCCTAGTATGTGCAAGGATCTGGGATCAATCCCCAGCACCACTCAGAAAGAAAAGGGCCAACACTAAAGCAATATAATCAATAAATGATAGTCACAGACATATCACTCTGAAAGTGCTCAAATATATCTGAAGCACAAAGTTAAATCCAGCTGAACCTAGTTAGAATTTGATTCATATGCCTAAGATTCTGAGAAATGCCAGAGTTTTTTATCAGGTCTGCCAAAATGAGAAATAACACACCTTCCCAGGCTAGCCACATTTTTTTTATTATTTATACAGCAATAAGATGAATACTGCGGAATCACAAGAGACAGACTGATAAAAGGTCTTCACCCTTTCTTTATCACTGTTAAATCCAGTGCCAAGAATTAGGCTGGTATTACACATACAGCCCTTGCCCTCTGCCTTAAAAAGGAATTAGTCACTATTCAGAATATCTTGGGCGCCAGAGCTGGTGTTGTTCATTGCATCATTGAAGGTAGATGACAAATGAGAGACCTGGATTTACAGCCTCTGAAAAAACACAGTCTATAAGCCAGTGGAGAAGCTCCACCTCCCATATTATTATCCCTCCTGTGACCCTAGGGGTCCAGAGCAACAGACTCATATCAATAAGGTCATGGTTTTTTACTCGTTTAATTACAGGTTTACAGTAAGTATTCCCCACCTATTTATTATAGTCTATATTTACTTTCACTACATTTTATAGATGTATGAAAAGTAAAGTTATATTGACTTTGAAGGGGACAGATACATGAGATTTGCGATAATATACATATTCAGTTGTTGCAAAATCAGCTTTCATTTTAGGCCAAGATTTGAGGGGCTCCAAATTGAGTAGTTCGATTTCTTTCCATTAAAGTTGTGGTTCCTGTGAAAAGAAAAATGTGTCATGTGGCAAATTCAAAGACCTACAGCTCCACTACTAGGACTATCCTTAGGGTTTCTCAAGACAAGAAAGTAAACATAGTCTAAAAAGTTAAGAAGAAAGTACATCATGAAGAAATGGTTCGGTTCAGGTTCAGGTATTAGTCTTTTGCTCCAAACTGAAAAGACTGGACTTAGGAGCTCTGGTCCAACATGGAGAATGGGTTTCTGTTTACAAAGTGGGTGTGGCATTTTTCATAGCTTGATATACCTCCTATCATCATTACCAACACCATAGGACTCCCACTCTGTGTCTTGGCAGCTTTTTAACAAGCACTTCAGAAATCAGACTTCAGAGCTCACTCATCCCATGGATAAGACTTGGGAGCTCAATCCTTTCTACCGGACTCAGGCAGCAGAATCTTCTCTTTCATGGTATTATACCTATAGACCAGTCCTTTCTAACATTTAGCATCCATGGGAAGAATGTGCACAATTTATTAAAACTCAGCTTGCAGCCAACAGGCACTAGAATTTCTGTTAACAGGAAATCTGGTAGTTTTGCCTTTTTAACAAGATGTTAGGTGACTCAAAGATCATATTTTGAGAAGCATGCTACAGATAGGGCTTTGAAATTTACACCCTGGTTCAGTGACTAACTTATGCGTTAAATTTTCCTTCACTTCTACCTCCCACCTTTTCTTTTCCCTATTGCCACAAAATATATTTTAATTGAAAGCTGGACTCATGAGTCAATTATTAGAGATTCACTTCATAGCTGAGCAACCCTCTCCTTATATTTGAAGAACAGATTTTTTCCTCTTCCTAATGAATGGGGCGAGGGGAGGAGGAACTAAGCCAATATATAAAATCAACTCTATCATTTAATTCAACCTCTGCACCCCTGAAACCTACCACATTAAGAAATGTTAAAAGGGTTTATACAGAATCAAAATGAATCAAGAGGTCAAAAGAATTTGGGAAATAGTTAAGTTAAACAAGTTTATTTTTTGGATAACTTATTAGAGTATTAAAGGAGCTAATGTGTATAGTGAAACTCCAAAATAGTAATGGTATTTAGCATTTATATAGCATGTTTCATTATGGAATCCTTTCTTTTATGGAACACAGTACTCTTGGAATATAACATATGAAATAATATCATTTTCTTAAGGACTTTAAAATGACTGAATTAAATTTGGTATGAACTAATCTTTCATCTAAGTAACTTAAATAAAAAATGGTATTCATTGTATATTAGGATATTCCATAGATAGATACATAGTAGATAGTTTTGAAGATAATAACTTCACCCTAATAGATTTAAGCCCACAACTAAAATCGGATTTCATTAAACATATTATGAAACCAAAACTCCTGAAAACCTGCAGGAAAAAAGTAAAATACATTGTTCTTTTCTGTCTTTTGAACTGGATAGTTATTATTAGAATGCCTGCTAATTAGTTAATTTATTCTGTACTTGAAGGCTAAGCCAGAGGCTCACAAAAGACTTACAAGTTTCAATTTCTCAACAGACCCAATTCTTAACTCAAGTTTGTGAATTTCATAATTATTTAAATTTAAACTCACACATGTACCTCTAGTAATATATCAAAAGAATATTAAGCTATTAAGTTAAACATTGGATATTTACTGAAAGGGTCAGAGATTGATAAGACTTACTGTTACTAACCTTTTAAAGCCATAATATATCAGTTTCAAATTACAGAACATAGTTTAAATGTCATTTATACATTAGAATAAACCGAAACACATAATCATCATCTCCATGAATCACCACTTAGCCTCATTTCAATCCTCCAATGCATACAAAGGTTACTAGGCTACAGACCTTGTTTTCTATTTGATGAGCATTAAGTGCTTAATTTTGAGGATTTAACTGATCTCTTTTGCAAGGGCAGACACAATTGTTTTCTAAATAAGAGGTTATAAATTATATTTATAACCACATCTATAAAGATTTCTCCTCTCTGGAAATGTGTTTAATATTAATCAGACCTGTGAAACAGAGCAGTTTTTATTGTATAGCATCACATAAATTCCATAAAAACCTTTTCATTTTTCCATGACAAAGTGTTATGGATCCTTTCATTAATTCAAGCAGTGTTTATTCAGCTGCAATGATATGAAAGAGCCTAATGGACCAGAGAACAGCAAAAACACCAGAATCAGAAACATACATTAGAATATATATGCATAATTTTTTTATATTTATATACATATATATTCTATCAATAAGGTTTTAACATATAAGGAAGTAATTCTAAAGGTGAATGGTGACATAAAATACAGCTTTGTTAAGAAAGGCAAAGCTTTGTGATGAGCTCCCCAAACTATCTCAGTTGTGTAA
Source organism: Ictidomys tridecemlineatus (assembly GCF_052094955.1). NCBI lineage: Eukaryota > Metazoa > Chordata > Mammalia > Rodentia > Sciuridae > Ictidomys > Ictidomys tridecemlineatus. The sequence continues at coordinate 19,996,740 of NC_135488.1, read as the reverse complement.
TTCCAGGCACTAAAGCTTCCATCCTTTCAAAGACTCAGAAAACTCAGTTTAGGGTGCCTATAGGCATCAAGTTGTGGTGAATAGTGAAGAATACCATGATTTTCTTTATAGTGATTATGCATATTCAACTTCAGCTATTCTACTTAAAGGAAAGTTTTTTTTTTCTGATTTCATTTTTTACTGTAAATAACAAAACTCCATCCTTAACATACTTAAATGATAATCTGAAGATGGTGCAAAAAACAAATAACTGATCAGCATCCAGAAGAAAGGTTAATATTCTGCCAAAGCAATTGACCCACAAAGGAGAAGGTCAAAAATACCAATTAAATTCTGTCCAGGTGAATGGCCTTGCTAAATGCACAGATTGTGCTGAAAAAGCATGAAAGAACTCTATAGGGACCCCGGCGCCCTACATTGTGTGCTAAATCATAGCAGACTGTGTATCCCACACACACAAAAAAAAAGCATGAGACAAATGGGTCCAATTTTCAGAAGGAACTTCCAGGCTTTGGAACTTGTTATACACAGTCCGAAAGAAAGAAAGGGGAAAGAAAAAAAAAGAGTCTGTACTAGAGAAACAACAGTTACTAAAGGGAGAGTGTGGTTAAAACTTACTACTTTTGCTTTGGTTGCAAATTAATTGCAGCATTAACAGTGACCATGTAAAATATTTGGACCTTTTCACACTCTTATTACACAGAGTACTGAAGTCAGCAAAAAAATAGGAAAGAAGAAGGAAAAAAAAAGCCATCTAAATTGAAAACGAAAGATTAAATTATCTGTTTGCAGATTGCATGATTCTACACATAGGAAAAACAAAATATTCCATCAAAAATTGTTACAACTTATAAGCAAATTCAGCAAAACAAGATTTTTTTAAAAAATCAACATACAAAAAACCAATATTTCAATACATAAATAATAAACTTGTGGGAAAAAATTAAGATAGCAATTCCATTCACAATAGTTATAAGAAAAATATGTAAATATTCAAGAATAAATCAAGGAAGCATATGATTTCTAGAACAAACGTATAAAACACTGATCAAAGAAATTACACAAGACATGAAACAAAACAAAACAAAAATAGAGGATACCCCATGTTCCCAGATCTGAAGAATCAATTTTGTTAAAATGATCATACCATACTATGCAAAGCTGTGTATAGATTCAATGAAATTCCCACCAATATGCCAATGACTTTCTTCACAGAAGTAGAATGAATAATCCTAAAATCCATATGCTATTCCAAAAGACCCAGAACAGTCAAAGCAACTGGGAGGGGTATGAGGGAGGCTGGAGGCATAACAATACCTGACTTCAAAACATAGTACAAAGCTGTAGTTACTAAAACTGCAAGGGACTGGCATCAAACAGGTACACAGACTAATGGAAGAGAATACAGAAATGCATATATAAAAGGAAACAAGGTACTTTTGTCTCATCATACACACACACAAAAAAAAATCAACTCAAAATAGACCTAAGACCTAAATAATAAACCGAATACTATTAAATTCTAGTAAAAAAAAAAAACAGGAGAATCCCTTAAAGACATCAGTGTATGCAACAATTTTTTTAAGACAGTACAAGTTACTAAAGGGAAAATAAAATGAATGGACTTATATCAAATTAATAACCATCTACACAGAAAAGGAGATATAAAACAAGATTAAAAGACAACATGCTGAATGGGAGAAAATATTTGAAAGTAGTACAAGTGACAAGGGATTGATGTCCAAATTATATACATGAAATTCAAATAGCTGAACCAAAAAACAAAACAAAACCAATAATCCAATTAAAAATGGGCTACGGAACTAAACCGATACTTCAAAAAAGACATATAAATGGTCAACAAATATATATAAAAAAATTTCAGTTTCATTAATTATCAGAGAAATACAAATCAAATCTACAACAAGGTATCATCTCATCCCAGTTAGGATGGCCAAGATCAAAATGAGAAATAAACACTAACAAGGATGGAGAGAAGAGAGAACTCTCATAGGATGGTGGTGGGAATATAAATTGATACCTTCATTAAGAGAAATAGTATGGAGATTCTTCAAAAAATTGAAAATAGAACCACCATATGATCCAGCAATTCCATTGTGAGGTATAAACTCAAAGAAAATGAAATCTCGACGCCAAAGATACAACTGCACTCCCATGTTTATTGTAGCAGCAGTCATAGCAGACACAAAACAGAATCTACCCACATGCCCTTTGGTGGATAAATGAAGAAAATGCCTTACATTTATATTTTTCATTCAGTCATAAAAAGACTGAAACTATGTCATTTGTAGCAATATGATAGAACTGGAGGTCGTTAAGTTGAATGAAACAATCTAGACACTAACAAATACCACATTCTTACTCATTTATGGACATCCCTTGTGGAGGTACAGAATGGAATCAAGGAGACAGGGAAATGGGGGACTGAACAAAAATAAATTAAGAATCGGGACTTTTCAAGACTGGGAAGGGTGCTGGGGAGGGGCTGAAGCAGGAGAAGGAGTACTAAGGGTAGAAGGGTGGATGGATATATGGAAGTATGCATGTTAATAATTATAATAAAACATATGTAATGTCTTATAAAATCCTACTATGTCCTTTGAGAAATTGTGACACTGTTGGCAAATGCAATAGTAAAGTGGAAACAAAAAAAGAAAACAACAAGTACAAAAACAGAACCCAGATGTTTTTCAAAGATCCTAGAAATCACAGCCTCTTCTGGTGCAATGTAAACTATTAACTGTGAAAATATTAAGCAATTTGCTAAAAGTTGCAAGTAGCTAGTGAAGGACTGAAAGCAGAGTCTTGACTTCATGTCCAACTGTCCTATCACCAAACTGTGCTGATTCACCTAAGTGAAAGTTCTGAGTTCAGAATGCTTGTCTAGATAATAACAAACAAAGTAGTAGTATGTATTTCCAAACTTTAAAATACGTCATAGGACATCTTGCTTGCATTTACTAGGGGAATCAGTGTTTAATAACGTGTGATCCACAGTTGTGCAACATCCCACATACAAGTGGAGAGCACTTCCTTTTCAGTCCTCAATGCCTGACACTGTGCTTTGTACACACTGACATTTAATATAGATTTGTCTGACTCCATCAAAAAAAAGCCTGTTAGAACTAATAAATTAATAAAATTGCAGGCTATTAAAAATGAACACATAAAAATTAGCACTTTATATACAGAAATAATGTCCTAGCTGAAAAATAAATAAAGCCATCTCATTTATAATAGTATAAAATTAACTATGTAGGAGTAAATATAATTAAGGAGATGAAAGATTTGTACACTGAAAACTATACAAACTGATGGAAGAGTCTGAAGACAACACACACAAAAATGAAATATTATCCCATAGCCATAGACTAAAAGTTTAATATTGGTAATACCTATGTTATGGAAACAAAATATACAGATAAAGTGTAATCCTTATGAAAATTTAAATGAATATAAAAAGACAGTACTAACATTCATATAGAATAAAAATAATAAGAAGAAACACCTGAATAATCAATCCCAAGAAAGAAAAACACACTTGGAAGCATCATATTTGCTGATTTAAAATTATACAATAATTCTTTATATACCCTAGAGATTAGTGCTCTATTTGATGTGCGACGGGTAAAGATTTACTCCCAAGATGTAGACTTTCTATTTACCTCACAGATTCTTTCTTGTGCTTAGAAGAAGCTTTTTATTGAGTCTGTGCCATTTATTGATTCTTGATTCATGATTTTAATTTTTGCACAAAAGGAGTCTGATTAAGGAAGTTGGGGCTTAATCTCACATGATGGAGATTAGGGCCTACTTTTTCTTCTATTAGACATAGGGTCTCTGGTTTTATTCCTAGGTCCTTGATCCATTTTGAGTTTTGTGCTTGGTGAGAGATAAAGGTTTAATTTCATATTGTTGCATTGGATTTCTACTGTTTCCAGCATCATTTGTTGAAGAGGCTATCTTTTCTCCAATGCATGTTTTGGCACTTTGTCTAACATAAGATAATTATAATTTTGTGGGTTAGTCTCTGTGTCCTCTATTTATTTATATATGCCACATTTTTTGTATTCATTCATCTACTGAATATATGATGAAGGGCATCTAGGTTGGTTCCACAGTTTAGTTATTGTGAGTGTATCTTAGAGATGAAGGGCATCTAGGTTGGTTCCACAGTTTAGTTATTGTAAATGTTCCACAGTTTAGTTATTGTGAGTGAAATCTTAGAGTAGTTCCTGTCATTGGCACCAAAACAGACTACTCTAAGATTTCATCTCACTCCAGTCAGAATGGCAGCTATTATAAAGATAAACAATAATAAGTGTTGGCAAGGATATGGGGGGAAAAGATACACTCATACACTGCTAGTGGAACTAGCCAGTATGGAAATCAGTATGGAGATTTCTTGAAAAATTGGAAATGGAACCACCATTTGACCCAGCTATCCCACTGCTCGATCTATACCCAAAGGACTGAAAAACAGCATACTACAGGGACACAGCACAATTCACAATGACTAAACTGTGGAACCAGCCTAGATGCCCTTCAATAGATGAATGGATACAAAAAATATGGCACATATACACAATGGAATATTATTTAGCAATAAAAGAGAATAAAATAATGGCATTGCAGGTAAATGGATGGTGTTGGAGAAGATAATGCTACGTGATGTTAGCCAATCCCAAAAAATCAAATGCCAAATATTTTCTATGATATAAGAGTGATGATGTATAGTGGGGTATGGAGGGGGAGCATGAGAGGAATAGATGAATTCTAGATAGAGTAGAGCAGTGGGAGGAGAAGGAAGGGGGCATGGGGTTAGAAATGATGGTGGAATGTGATGGACATTATGATCCAAAGTACATGTATGAAGACATGAATTGGTGTGAAATATTTTGTATACAACCAGAAATATGAAAAATTGTACTCTATATCTATAATAAGAATTTTAATGCATTCCTCTGTCATTATAAATAAAAAAATTTTAAAGTAAGTGAAAAATAAAATTATAAAACAGAGATACAGTAAACAAAACATATGGCACTAACATGAAAATAGAAACATAGACTAATGAAACATATTAGAAAGTAGTCTAATGTATATTGTAAACTCTCCCTCAACAAGAGTAGTAAGAGGACATGATGGGGAATGAACAGTCTCTTCAATAACTGGTGCTAGAAAACCTGCATGTCCTCATGCAAAAGAATGAAATTAAACCCTTATTTTACACAATACACTTTAGGATAAACTACTTAAATGTAAAGACTGAAACTAGAAAATTCTTAGAAGAGAACATAGAAGATGTATTTAGTGACTTTGACCTTAGTAATTTTTGATATCACACAAAATTTCAGTCTATAATAGTAAAATAAATAAATTAGACTACATTGAATTAAAAAGCTTCTGCACCGAAAAAAAAATCACCAAAATGCAACTGCAACCTCTAGACTTTGAAAAATATTTGCATATCACATATCTGACTCAGGGCTTAATAACTAAAATTTCTAAAGAACAATTTACACTCAGTAGAAAGATGAAACATAGTCTAATTAAAAAACGGACAAAGGATTTGACTTTTTTTCAATAATAACACAAAAATGGCCAATAGAAATATTAAAATGTTCCCAGAATCACTTACCATCAGTAAAATGCAAAAATTTCTATGAGGTATCACCTAACAGTCATTGGGACAGCTAGTATTAAAAAAAGATGGATAGGGAAAAATTTTGGCAAGGGTGTGAATAAAGGGGAACCCTAGCACACTGTTAATGGGAATGTAGATTATTGTATGCATTATGGAAAACATAATAATTATATAGGAGAGTCTTAAAGAAATAAAAAATAGAATTACCTTACCACTCAGTGATATCATATGTGAGGACACTGTCTACCCAGAGGAGAGAGATTAGCCCCTTGTAAAGACAGTGGCACTCCCCGTTCGCTAAATCATTATGTACAATAGGCAAAATATGGAACTAAAGTATCAACTGTGGAACAGTAGATGAATAAAATGTTGTATATCTACAATGGACTACTTATTATTATTAAAATGAAAGATAAAGTTCCTGCCATTGACCAAAACATGGATGGAACTGGAGAACATTAGGCTGAGTGGATTATACTATACACAGAAAGACAAAAAACTGCTCAAAGATTCACAGACAGAGAATCTTTGGTTACCTGGGGTAAACAGAAAAAGAAGAAACCAGAGATGTAGTTCACAGAATACTAAGTAGCAGATGCATAGAAGGAAGAACTCTAGAGATCTCTTGCACAGCATGAGGACTGTTGTGACTAAATTGCAATGTATCAAATATATTGTTAAATAAGTAGACTTTAAATAAATTCTCTTAAAAAATAGTAACAGTGCAACATGATAGACATTAATTTCATTCACTATAGTAACCATTTTACAATTTGTATACCATAACATCATGTTCTAAACCTCAAATATGTACCAAAAAATTTACCTAAAAATAATAAACTAAATCAGAAGGAAAAAATAAATTTGTCTGAAAGCTAAGCATTCTAGAAATATAAAACAAGCTGCCAAAAATCCTCTTCAAACTCTATAATCCTTAAAAGTGATGATTCTAAAGACACATGATCTTAGCTACCATCTGGTTATTTGGTCTTATAGGTATATTAGCAAATTTTGTTTTAAGAGGTATTATTTTTAAAATTCTCAAAGTAGAGCTTCACTGGCAAAAGGCTATAGGACTCCCTATTTGCGTATGTTTATTAGAAATGCTGAACTTTCACTTTTATAAAGCAGCTTTGATATCTATAGTAGATACAACATTTTTTAAGTAGTAGCTGTCATACAAGATAGAACTTTCGTAGTAAATAGCTGGGAAGGTTTTAGCACCCTTCAAATAAATATTCTTTAGGCATCTGCCTAGTATTTATTTAGTAGAAAGAGGAGGAAAGAGTTCTATTAAAATTAATTTTCCATTTTATTAAGGGAGTTATTCTATGTGCTAAATATACCACAATGCAAGGTATTCCACTTGGAATTAAGTTCATTTACTTAATGCATTCATCCTAACAGAATATGAGAAATACCTCTCAAAAAGATGCTAATGTAACTAAACTTGAGTACAAAATCTATTTCAAACTGTATATGTTTTTTCTTCATTTCACTTTGACATCTAATCATTACCATTCACATTTTAAATGTATTCTGGCTAAATGTGGCAGCCCATGCCTAATAAATTCAAGGAAATGATAGGCTGAGGCAGGAGGATGACAAGTTTGAGAGAAACTTTAACAACATAGTGAGATCCTTATCTCAAAATTAATAATGATAATAATAATAATAATAATAATAATAATACCAAGTAAGGATGTAACTTGTGGTCAAGCACCCCTGAGTTCAATCTTCAGTACTAAATAAATAAATAAATAGTTAGTTAATTAAATTTAATTTATTCTGAGTCTCAGAGATAGTTGTTTGAAAGTTAAATAATTTAGAAAATTTAATATTCTGTTTATTCCTGTTAACTAGATTTCTACTGTATATTCATTTGCTTTCAAGATTTCTGTGGGTTAATACAGTTAAGCTAAGTCTCTCAGCCAGTGAACCTTTTGGTCTCAGTGTGGTGCAAGGCATGGAGGCACACCACAAAATTTGTAGATATGAGAGGTAGTTAGTATACTCCCCAGAGATTGCCTGTGGGTTATTTTATTTATATCAGCAAAGTGAATCCTGAAACCAATGTATATTTCCCAAGTTGTGTCAGTAAAATGAATAAATCTAAAACTAGCCTTGAGCTTTCTAATTACTGCAGTAGATTTGGAGGCTTTGGCAGCTTCCAAACTGGAGACTAGACGGGGCCACCCCATTAGTGTCATCTTAGAACCACATGCTCTAGAGCATTGGAAACCAGATGTGAAGTTAAGAGAGCTATCAATACCACTGCCAAGTGCCATATTATTTCTCCAACCATGCATCTTTCTGTTCAGGCTTCAAAAATCTTGACAACTATTAAATGAACAAGGCTCACTGTCTATGAGATGCATAAGTAATGACATGAATGCACAGTGAAAGACAAGTCAAGTTCTGTTCCTATACATTTAAGAAAAAATGATGGCATACTATCATTAATTGAACCATAATTTTAATCCAAAGTTTTCTGTTCAGTGGCAAGCCCAATATAATCAAAACTAGTCACTTTCATATCACTATGGCATCTTCCAAACATTCAGATGGTGAAGCAAAGGAATCCTTCAACTTTATTTCAAATTTTTCCACTTTATTTAGAATTCATAAGTAACAATAATATATTCTTTGCAGTTTATGCAAGTGACAGAGGGCAGGGACATCTTATATGTCTTTGCAATAATACAGTTAACTAAAATGCCAAGTTACTAGAGGAAATTTTGGCAATGATGAATGCCTAGGGATTAGATAAAAAATCAGATTACTCTCATCAAGTAACTTTAAAAAGCATTAGACTTCAATGATTTCATTTTTTTACCCAATTTGAAATAATGTGAATGTGAATGAACATATTCATAAATCGTTCTTTTCCTTTTTCTCACTTTCTGCACTGACCAGCCTTTCTATATTATTAATAGCAACAAAATGTTATTTAATATTGTCCAGTATAAATATTTTATAGCAAAACATACAAACTCAAGCTATAAATATAGGAATTTTTAACCCCTGGATTGTAGTAAAATCTTAATTCCTTTTAGCTGATATGACACTAATCTACTTGAAATAACATTTACATTTCAAACCAGGAAAGCAGAGCTAAAAAGCTGAATATCAAATTCATTCAATGGCAATAGAATAAAATTAACAAAATGTAAATATTTGCATACAGTTTGAAGGAACTCAATTTGGCTTTAAACTTCCAGGATTTCATTTAATCCAATACGGTTTTGGTAAGGCAGAAGTCTCCTTTATTGCATCAGTTTCTACAGCCCTAGGGCAGCAATGTCCTCATAATAGTATGAAATAATAACCAGATAATCACTGTTAAAAGTATAAAGACATGTAGTTGAAGACAATCACTGGGGTATGCTCATGCTTATGAATCAAGTTAAAGAAATTCAATAGATACTGCAATAACAATAGACACCAAGTGAAAATCACATCACCCTCTCTTATAACAACAGTTCAATCCAAAGTGTATGCACATGACTTCTTAAAATGTTTTTGTTGATGCACATTTACAAATTTCCCTTTCAATTTTTGAGCTATCCCAAATGAATAGATGTACACAAATTAGCAGTCCGTGAATGGAGTCCAACAGTAGTAGCACAATATTACCTTCAACACCAGAATCAGGCTCTGTTCCTCTCTGCCAATCATTAATTCTAAAAACTTAAATATAATACCATTCAATTTTGCATCCCCACTTGTTATCATCCTCTTTCGTTATATAAAAAATCAAGGGTGCTAGTAACTTGTTGATGACAATACAGTTTAAAATATGTGACCTAGGAAGTTTCAGCCCAGATACAGCCTAATGCTTAAACACAAATGCCATATAAGAGTCCCCTACACCTCATCTGAAAGATTCTACATTATTGTTTTCTGGTGAGCATTAAATGATACCATCAACCAAAATCTTAGCAAGAAATGTGGTACTTAGTGCGTGTTAATAATAACAACAATGACGGCAGTGAAAACAGTAATGGTAAAAAATCAGGAGCCAATAAAAACAACAACAAAAATCAAAAGGGCTGCAAAATAAAAATATCTGAAGTAATTTCAGCAAAGATGATAAAAACAACAGTATAAAATCTTCAAAATATGACTGAGCATTATACAGAGGGAAATTCATGGTCATACAAATTAACAAAACAGGAAAATAACTACTAAACTTAAAAATTTTAAAAGAATCACAAAATGAACCAAAGTAAAGCAGAAGGAATATGTAATAATAGTAAAGGCAGAGAGTAAGGAATTAGAAATTATTTTTTTTAAAAAATCACCCTTTGGACCTCAGCATCATAAAAGCTTACAACAAACTCAAAGTCAAAAAAAAAAAAAGCATTTCTTTAAAATCAGGGAGAAGGACATCTAATCCATTCTACATTTCTATTCAATATGGTACTTGAAATTTTAGCCAGCAATTAGACAAGAACTAAATAAAAGTCATACAAATAAGAAAGAAAAAATCAAATTATACAATTTACAGATGATATGACCCTATACTTAGAAGATTCTGCAATTTCCACCAGAAGACACCTACCTATAGCTGATAAACAAATTCAGCAAAGTATTAGGATACACAACTCAACATAGAAAAGTTAATAACTTTTCTCCACACCAATAATGAATCCATTGATAAAGAAATCAGAAAACAATTTCATTTACAATAGCCTGAAAAAAATAAAGAAAAAAATCTAGAAAAAAATTTATCAAAGAGATAAAAGATCTCTACAATGAAAATTACAGAACACTGAAAAATAAAGAGAAAATGCTAAAAAAATGGAAGACATGGAAAGACCTTTTATGTTCATGGATAGGCAGAATTAATATTGTTAACATGGCCATAATACCAAGAGCTACCTACAGATTCAAGGCAATCTCCATCAAAATACGAATGACATTCTTCACAGATCTAGGGGGAATAAAACAGTTCTAAAATTGATGTGGAACAATAAAAGACCCATAGAAAAATAGATAAATCAATTTGAATAAAAAGAGCAATACTGGAGGTATCACAATACCCCATTTCAAATTATACTAAAGAGCTATATTAATTAAATGCATGATGCCAGGATAAAAAATACCCGTAGACCAAAGGAAAAGAAGACACAAGAAACCCACACAGACACAGTCTTCTGATACTTGGCAAAGGCACCAAATACAGCCTCTCTACCAAATTATACTGGGAAAAGGGATTATGTAGAAGAACAGGACTAGACCCTCAATTCTTACCCTGCACCAAAGCCAACTCTATGTGGATCAAAGACCTAGGAATTAGACCAGAAACTTCAAAGCTGCTAGAAGAAAACATAAGGAAAACATTCTTACATATAATTACAGGAAATGTCTTCCTCAAAAAGACTCCTGAAGCTCAGAAAATATTACCAAGGAAACTATTAGTAGCATGAATACAGAGTCTACAAAATGGGAGAAAACCTTTGCCAACTACTCTTCTGACAGAGAATATCTAGAATATATGAAGAATTCAAAACACCTAACACCAATAAAAATAATAATAAAACTATTCAATAAATGTGCAAATTAACTAAATAAATAGACACTTCTCAAAAGGAAAAATAAAAATGAAAAGAATGTTCAACATCTTTAGCAATCAGGGAAATGCAAATCAAAATTATACTGAAATTTCATCTCTAGTGAGAATGACAATCATCAAGAATACAAACAATAATAAATGCTGGCAAGGATGCAGGGGAAAAGGAACAATGAAGCACTGTTGGTGGAATTGCAAATTAGTACAATCACTGTGGGAATTAGTATGGATGTTCCCCAAAAGACTAAGGATGGATCAACCATATGACTTTGCTATATCATTCTTCGGTATTTAGGCAAAAAAATTGAAAGTCTGCATTTCATAGTGATGCGTCCATACCATGTTTATAGCACCATGATTCAGAAAAGTCAAGTTATGAAACCAGCCTAGGTGCTCATCAACAGATGAATGAATAAAGAAAATGTGCACAAATACACAATGGAGTTCTGTTTAGTCATAAAGAACAATGAAATTCTCTGCAGGAAAATGTATGCCACTGGAAAGTTACATGTTGAGTGAAATAAAGCTGGATTCAGAAAATCCAGGGTCACATGTTTTCTCTCATAGTTGGAAGCTGGAGAGAGAAAATAGGGAAAATGGAAGATAGAATGAAAATAGAAGGGAGACCAGAAATGTAGAGGAAGAGGATCAAGAGTGGGATGAGGTACTGAGAGATGAAATTGATCATATTACGTGTATTATGAGTATGACAGAAAAATCTCATTAATTGTTATCCATCACTAATTTTTTTAAAAAATAAATATTAGGAATATTAATGAAATTTATAAATAAAATTTTTAAAATGAGATACTATATTAAAATATGATTGAGTGAGGCTTCTGAGGCTTCATTTAAAACTTTAAAGATAGGTTTCTGTTAGAAAATCTGTTATTAAATGACATGTAAAATTTCTTAGTTGTCAGCAGGTTCTTATGACAAAAAAAAAAGTTTTTTGAATATAGGTACAAATGGATATACACCTGTTTATCATGAGCTGTTTGTGTCTATGTTTTGGCAGGGAAGAAATAGAGAAAAGTTAAGAATGGGATGTATATTAGTGTATTTCAAAACATAATCCAAAGTCATGCCTTGAAAACAATAAAAAAAAAACTTTTTAATAATTAGGCTCACTCTAATTTGAGTTATTTTGGAATGATAAGTTATTGAAATTAGAAAACAGAATTATAAGATATGGATAATGGAATAACATGTGATTTTCAAATTTGAGTAAATGTATGTGAACATTTTCAATAAAAAGGTATTTCTTGATAAATTTTTTTCTAGTAGAAATTAACAAATATCTATTTTTAAAATTATGTTATGGATATGAATCACTAGGAATATGTCTTTGGGGTTTATATTTTGTCCCTGGTGAGCATAGTTCTAGCTTTGCTTTGTGGTTGCATGTCCTGGGCAGCTTTCCTTTGCCACACCCTTCTGCCATGATGTTACACCTCAACTTGGGCCCAGAACCTGTCACACCATGAGCTAACATGAACTTTTCCTTTACTATGATGTTTTTGTCAGGTCTTTTAGTCCCATTGATGCAAAAGCTTACTAAAACACGATTACTGAGGGCCCTTTGTTCTATATTATTTTGTAGTATAAATCCACAATAATCAAAACAGTATTGTCCTGAGCTGCAATGAACTTATTTATTGTCTTACTTGTAGAGATAGCTTTCAGTTCTGGTATTTTAGATTATTATTTTTATTCATAATATTTAGCCACTTGTTTTAAAACAAGTATGCCTCAATTAAGTAAAAGATCTTCTTAAATAGATGTTGAAAATTTCATGAAAGAATATTGTTTTTATGTGAGAAACAGCATGTGTATAAGAATTAAACTCTCAACTCTCATTCATGACCATGAAAACTTATCTGAAAGTAGACTTTTAAGAGTTATCAGAGATCTCCTGAGGGAATACACTGCTGGTTAAACACGCTTGACTCTAAGTAGAGAAATTATAAAATATTGAACTCTCTGTCAATTGGCTTTTGAGGACACCAGAAAGTATCAATGTGTACACAGTTCTCATAAAGGACCAGGATCTTATGTACACATATATTAAAATGAAATTCCTTGGGTGCATTTCATTAAAGTCATATATCACAAAATTGCCTTAGAATTTATTCTCTGAGTCAGTTGTGGTATTGAAATTATAAAATAAACTTGTACTTGAATGTATATATGCATTTGTTTGAAAGAAAAGAGGACAGAGAAGTGGGGAAGAAGAAGGAGGAAGAGGAGGGCATAATCCTATCCTTATTGTACTGGAAATCAGTATTCTGTATCTTTCAAGGATTTCTTAGGTTTTTTTTTTCCCTTCAAATCTTATATAAAGTACAATGAAAAGATAATTAAATGTGTCAACATTTAGATACTTCTTGGGTCTCATATTTCCATTTGAGAATATGGGATTTAAATTTCCTGATCAGTTTCAGGTAGAAATAATCAATAACCAAATGAAAATGAAAGTTTTGTACCAGCTGACTTGAGAGCCATTTCACTAAATTACCTATTATATTTTCACCTCATCTAAATTACCTGAAATTTGTTGTCTGCTTTGGTTGGTTTGAAGATCATAATGACAAGGGTGTCTTAAACCCCACTTTCACTGTCCTCAATTCACACAAACACATGTCCCTACAGAAGAACTTCCTTAGGCATAGGACTCCCCAGACAACTTAAGGGAATGATATGAGCTTGGTTTTTAAAAAGTAGGTTTATTCGGAAGTTCATTTATTTGAGCTGCTGTTCCTTTGAAAGGACTTTTAGAGTCAAACTTTTGAACATATTCAGGGTTCAATAAATACTTCCATTTCTTGTACTACCATCCCATTTTTAGCTCATTAAAGCTGAATCTTGCTCCTATTACTCTAAATAAATTTGTTTTATCATAATCCCACAAAACTGCAGAATTCTAAATGCTAATCAGTTATTTTAGTCTTTGGATAAATGTTAATACTAGTTAACTAGTACTAACTAACTAGTTAATTCTAGTTTGAAATATGGTATCCAAGGATCTACAAAAACTCCAGCTAAGATGTTGTAGTTTCTAAATCTTCCTCAAGATGCTATTTAGGGCATTTGGGAAATAAGATTGGTTTAATATGATTTAATTATATTATTACACTTGATTTGTGATAATATTTTTTAACTGAAACAACTTGTAGGGAATCTCCAAATTACATGTTTTCAGGAGTCAATTACTATGGAGATTGAGAGGGGAAAATGACATTTGGGAAACATTAGGAAAGTAAATTTTACTGGTACTGATTTATGATATTCAAAAAGGGAAAGATTATTCACATAAAATCATCACTGGAATAATTATGGTCCAAATGTATTCATGTCAGATATTGTTAAAGAAACCCCCCAAATATAATATCTTTAGGTAATAAAATCATGCAGAAAAATAAAAGCTTTCAACATTGAATTTTTGTGAATTTACTTATCTCATCATGCATCCCTTCCTGCTGGAAATTTCTGGGTGACTCTCTCCCCTGTGTTAAGGATTGAGCTGCTCTTTGGCTTCCTGGGAACACACTGCCTCCCCCAACATCACATTGGGGATTCTCACCTTCCCATAGGGCAGCAGGACATAGAGCACAGGTAGGCAGGCATGCAGTAGAGAAAGGAGTATATTCTAGTTTGAAAGGAGACACAGGCTTGTCAATTTTAACCTGACTAGCATTCTCCCAGGAATACCGAGCTGCAAGATAAGAATGAAGCTTTGATAATCCAAATGCACTTTGATAGAACATCAACTGAATTTAGTAGTGAACAGCAACATTTTTTAAGGTTCTAAATTTTAGCTGGAGGCAGAGGAAATACCACAAGGAAAATAAATGAAAGCTGCTCACCACTTCAAAAGCTAATCTTTGTAATGCTTTCATTAGCAGTTTAAAAAAACCACATACACACTTTTGAAGTAGAAAAGAAATGATTTTGACGACTGATTGCTATGGGGTGTAGTTTAACTTCCTACTCTTTGGAAAATAGACAAGGTCAGGGATTTCTTTTACTGCGCTTGGGTTTGTGAAATATTTTGTTTGTAAAGGAACCAAAATAGATATACATGAGAGAGATTAGCTGATGAACTCTACATTTAGTTTCCTCAATAAAAGATAAGTATCTGTTATATTCAGAGTAAAAGAGATGAAAGGTTCTTTCTAAAGAAACTATTCCCTTAGGCTGGATGTAAAGGCGCCATTTTCACTTTTAAACAAACACAGTATAAAAATATTTGGACTAGACTATAGAAAAGTTGCAATGGCGAGGGCGATCAGGAGAATCTACACTTTCCCTGACATTTCAGCAAACAGGTGAGTGAATAAAAACAAGTAACGTATTGCCAGGTGTGTCTGGCAAGGAGTGTGTGGAGGGGCAGGGGGTGCAGATTGTGCTTCAAACCCAAACACACAACTCAAATGCCACACCAGTCTGTAAACAGTACAGGAGGTTAAAGGCAGTTTCATAGCCCCAACTACCTTGCTCTAAAAGATTTTCTACTTGAAGATGTGGCCTTGAGAAAAGACCTGCCTGCCAAATACAATGTGGGCTTTGTGGCTATCAAATCAATGACATTATGGATACAACATGTGGCCTGAGGTATAATAGAGAATTCCTAATTACACTCTATCCACACGACATCAATCTTAAGGGAGAGACAATATCCATTATTAATTTGTTTAATACCAAGCTATTCCGAATAGTTTCTATATTTTCAAAATTGGCATGCTTTTCAACAGACGTTTCTAATGTCATTCTTGTTATTTTCTCTCCAGTGCTCCTAGTTGACAAGCCTCACTGGGACCCTTGTCTGCCCCTTCTGCTATCACAGGGGAATGCCACATGTTATTCCCAACTCACAAGTAGTGGTAAAATACAGTGACAGGCAGGGTCTTGGATTTCTTGCACACAAATGACGCTGAAGAAAAAAATCACTTAATATGACTTAAAAACGTGGCAGTTTGAATGGTAGCCTGAGGAATATAGAACACTGCAGACAGAAGCTGCATAAATAAATCAGATAGTTGGGAATGGTGACTTTTTTAAAGGCTAGTAGTTATTAGGCACTTTTGTAATTTTAACCACTATTATTTATATCAAGTCATAGATAAAGAGATGTAGAAATGGCATAATTTGCATAGAATCACATAACAAGTTCAACAGCTGGAAAACAGGGTAGGGTATCAGAATTATTAAGCTCCTGAACCCTGGAGGAGAACAGCTAAGAATGAATTTTTAGGGGAACTCATAACAGACAGGTCCTAAATGCTGAGATTAAGTGAATAATACTTCTGTAAGTATTATGAAGACATGATAGATTTGCTTAAGCAGACTGAGGAAAAAAAAGGTATTCCATGATAAAAATTTTCCATATACATAAACTATTATATAATGTTCGTCTTTTTTAAAATATGTGCAATGCTAATAGAACCATAATTTAAATATTTAACTACTTATGGTCGTATGATTGGTTTTATTTTTCAAAAGTCAAATACAATCTTATGAATAACCATTTTGTATCTCCAGTTCAGATTTTCTTCACATCTCTTGGAGAAAAAGACCAGTTTTTATTGCATTTCTGTGACTCTTAGTTATTCAAATATTTGTGATCAAAATATTACTAGATGTTGTCTTCTTGCATTTGTGGTTATTGGGGCGGGTGTTAATCATCTATCAGAAAGTCTTTCTTAGAGACAAAAAACTGGAAATAGAACAGGGGACTTTCTACACAGCAGTCATTTGGAAAAGGAGCCATAACAACATAAAGAAGGCTGACTTGAACATTAATCCGTGGACTAAGAATTTAGCTCAATGGTAAGATGTTTGCCTAACCTCACATCCATGAGGCTCTGGGTTTGATCTCCAACACCACAAAATCATAACAATAATAAACACATGAAAAAGTCTCTTTACTGTTACAGAAAAGTATACCAGTATGTAATAATGGGTCTGTAATAACATTATAAACAAACAAATAACATACACTATTAGCTATCAAAAGATAAATTTCAAACTTCAATTGTAAAAAGCATTTTCTTTTCAGATTATAAACATAGTATTATATGCATAGAGAAAATATTTTCATTACTATTGTACCAACAGAGAGGTATATGTAATTAAATTAGAATGTATGTTCCTCTCCATTAAAGTTACTATTAGAAATTCCATATTAGCCATTAGAAAATCAAAAGTAGCAATGTTAGACCCATTTCATAAGATAAGAATGCATTCAATAGTGTTATTTCTGTTTCCCTGACAACCTGCCAGCATTCATGATCCAACCAAATTCCCAACAGTGTTGCAGAACAGGCTTTTAATAATGCACAGGCCTTTCTTTCTTTTGGTGGGATGATGTTCTCTTAGTGAGATTGGAATCACCCATCAACAATCTGTTCATCAATTTTCCTTTCAATATCCCAACTGTGATTTAACCTTTGTTAACCAATTCTCAGATTATTTTCCACTGGATGCTACTTTAAGTAGCACATTTATAACTGCGAGATACAATTGATGTCCAAGGGCTCTGAATAAGCAGCCACTTAAAACATAATAGTTAGGCTCTCTTCTCCTACTCATATATCATTAATTTACTCTAAATAATGTATCTTGAGTATTATAACTGGTTAGAGGAGAGCAAAATGATCATTCCTGAGATACTTTCAAACAGGTTTTAAACTGGTTTTTATATAATCATCCAAGTTATTTTAAGGCATTAATGCAACACATTTAACACTACATAATAGAACACTAATCTTTAAGTCCCTGAAAAGCAGACAATATGATGTTCCTGTACATGCATAAATGACTAATTCTTTGAGTGACTTTTAATGTTTTTAACTTCTTATACTGTGAATCATTTGCCTCTCTATTGTCTACATTTTTCTAAAAGAGAAACTGCTTGCTTCCTCTGGTTCAACATTTTATACTAAACAGAGTCTACCACACCATCAACAGGAAAAGTGGTTCAGTTTGATAAAACATGTAGGTTAGGTGCTGTTAATCAATGGCACTTTATTGATTTTTTTTCACCTAGAGAACAAACTCCCAAATAAAACATTATGTACAAAAGTAAAGCACTAAGCAAACAAACATTACCTGAAAGAGAATATTATACCATTGCTATATAATTTTCATCGGTTTGAAGCAACGATGATACCATAAAGGAAAGCGTATATGCATTTACAAAAAACTTACCTTTTTATATTTTGTATTAAAAATACATGACATTCTTTTAGTGAGGAAAAATCACAGACTGTGAACACCGAGTCCTGAGCTTTTCCCAGTGACAAGGAGATTCCGACTTTTTACAACTCCTTTCTGAGTTAGAATCTAAACCTGCACAACCAGGTCCCCGAATGTCCACACGGCACGTCCACAGCCTCCCGGGATTGATTCTCCCTCATGGTAAACTATAAACCCTAGACTCCTTCTGTAACTCCGGGGCCATTTCCCGTGCCCAGAAAATGAGTCCTCCCGTGCCTGATGGACTGACCCGCTGCAGCATGAAGGAGAGCCTGCTGCTCCGGGGTCTGCTTCCCGCCCCCGCCTCTGTCATCTGTGCTCCATGTGCCTAGCACCTCGCCATTGCTGAGGCTGGCTCTGAACTCGCCATCCTCCCGCCTCAGCCTTCCGAGCTGCTGGGATCACAGGCTTCACCGCTGCACCCGGCTCCAGGAGGAAACACCTCCCAGGTGGGAGCCGGGCCCCTCTGCTGGCTGGCTGCGGGGTATGCAGAACTTAGCCTGCCAACTCTGGCACCTCAGGCCCTGGAGGAGGCACTGGGCCACATGGACCCTGCGCACAGTCCTGCTTCCCTGTCATCTGTCGGCTTGAGGACAAGGCCCGCCTCGGAGGGCCGAGAGGGGATGTGTGCCAGGGGGAGGAGGAAGGCTCCAGGCCAGTCACTGCCCTGTGCTCCTGTGTCCTGCTTCCAGAACCAGTACCCTGCAGCCCATGCTCCACAGCACCCAGTGGGACACAGAGGTGACCCACTTCAAACCCAAGGGATACCCCAGCCCCAAGGAGAGGACCCAACCCCACACGGAGCCATGGACAGCACCAGATCTCCTATCTGCAGGTGGGATCTAGAAAACTGTCCAGTGCACAGAGATAAAGAATAGAACAGAGCTGAGTGCGGTGGCTCAGGCCTGTAATCCCAGCAGCTTGGGAGGCCAAGGCAGGAGGATCGCCAGTTCAAAGCCAGCCTCGGCTACAGCAAAGTCCTAAGCAACTCAGCGAGACCCTGTCTCTAAACAAAATTCAAAATAGGGCTGGAGATGGGGCTCAGTGGTTAAGCGCCTCTGAGTTCAGTCTCCAGTAACAAATCAAAACAAAAAAAGAACACAACAGTGTGCACAATGGAGAGGAAGACAGAGCAGTGGGCGAGCAGAAGGAACAGCCAGGAGCCAGTCATCCGGGCACTTGAGAACTTGAGGTCTGGCCTTGATGGCACTGTGGACCCAGGTCTCTTGCTAAGAGACCTCAGGTGCTCTCACCTCAAAATAAAAGATGGACAGTTCTGTGGGATGATGGACTTGTCTGATCTCCCTGCTGGGCACCCCGACTTACAGAGAAGTGTTTCAATTCTGTGTCCCCACACCCAGGAGCCTGAGCCCTACAGTGCGCTTCACCTGGCCCCCTGCAGCCGCCATCCAACCTGCCTGCCCCACCTCTGCGGGAGGGCGTTGCTCCTGCCTCCGCCCCAGGGAGGACTTGTCTGAGGTCTATTCCAGGACCCTGTGTGGCTGGGTGACGTCACAGACACCTGCCTACCTGTCTTTTTATCCCAGCTACAATAGGAGCTTGCTGGGGCCAAAAGCACATCCCTGAGGGCCAGCTCCCTGCCAGCGTCTTCTGAAAGACAGAGGGAAGACCCTCCGGAGAACCGGCAGCCTCAGATCTCCCAGGAGCCGCTGTTCATGTCTGATTCTGCCTCCAGATTCACCCCTGCCCCTCCGCCTCTGGTCTGGCCGCTGCCCTGCTGCTTTCCTCTCCCTGGTAACTTTATGAGACGGGGCCTCCCATCAAGCAGCTCAGGGGCCGAGGCCGCCCAAGTCACTGGAGAGTGGAGGGGAGGCTGAAGGTGGCCCCAGGCAGGTGGGCGAGGCTTGCTGTGGGACTTGGTCCTCCTCCAGGGGCGCTGGGGGACGCTGAGCTCTTTCAAACAATTATTAGAAATGTTCAAGGTGTAAACACCGCCTTGAGCTCGAAGACGCTGCAACCACTTGCCATGTTTTAGTGCTAGAGACCCTTCCTCACCCAGCGTCCGGGGTGCAGGGCCTGTCCTGCCACGTTCCGCAGACACAGAATGGCCAGGAGGGGAGACCACAGCTCCAAGATAGATACGTCTTCAAGGGAGAGAGGAGAGAGGAGAGAAGAGAAGATGCATAGTTGATAGAAGATGGATGGATGGATAGATTGATAGATAAATGGATGGATGGATAGATTGATAGATAAATGGATGGATGGCTGGGTTGATAGATAAATGGATGGATGGATGGATAGATTGATAGATAAATGGATGGATGGCTGGGTTGATAGATAAATGGATGGATGGATAGATTGATAGATAAATGGATGGATGGATGGATGGATGGATTGATAAAAGGAAGGATGGATGGATGGATGGATACATAGATCATAGATAGCAGATAGAGGATAGATAATAGATGATAGATGGATGGCAGACACTGACAGACAGATGGTAGACAGATGATAGGTGTAAAGACAGGTACATAGGGAGATGTTGCTAGAGAGACAGAAATAGGTAGGTGGGTGATAGACGAGACAGCTGGACAGATCCACAGACAGGTAGACAACTGGTTAATAGACAGGTGGGTCACAGCAGTGGAGAACCGGAGAGTCCTTGTGGCAGCTGATTTGCCGCCTGCAAAGCTGGGCTCATGTCCGCTGTGCTGACGTCCATGATGAGACCCCCAACAGAAGCCTGGACACCGCAGTCCTTCTCACAGTCTGGAGCCTGCGAGGGCAGGCCAACTGGCAGGACTGTCTCCTGGCTGTGGACACACCTTCTGTGACCTCACGTGGGGCACAGGGGTCACCTCTCTGGTGATTCTCCGTGGAATGGCCCGATCCCTTCAGGGCCCCACCCTCCTGGCCTCGTCCAACCCTGCTCCCCTCTCCAGGGCCACCTCCAAATCCACCACCTGGGGGCTCAGGGTTCCTGAGTGTGAAAATCCAGCTCTCCCTGCTGCCCACGTGGCGCTGGTGCCCAGCCGCTCTGCTCAGGGACGGAGAATCCCTCAGGCCTCCTGTGCCCAGATGGGAGAACCCAGTGTCTTTACCTACCACCTCGTCTTGGGGTGACGCGAGGCTTTCAACGGGTACAACGGCGGCTCCCAAAAGACTCGCTCAAGCCCTGATCTCTGGAACCTGGGCTTGATGTTCTGATTTGGAAAACACGACCTTGAGAGCAGATGTGATTCGGTCAAGGTCTGGAGGTGAGACTGTCCCGGTCATCTGAGTGGTCCTACACCCAGGGACAGGGCCTCTACAGGAGCCCAAACAGCACACGGTGAGAAGATGGCAGGGGCCAGCCGCTGCAGAGCCACAGGGACCTTGAAGAGGCACAGGGCTCTCCCAGCGCCTGAGGGGCACGGCCCTGGCCCCCTTGCTGAGGGGCTCTGCCTCAGTGAGAGCGACTGCCGCTGTCCTCAGTCCAGGGGCAGCTCCCATGGTGCCCAGCAAACCCACACAGGGTCAGGTGCTGAGCCACGGAGGCCCAGGTGAGGCTCAGACTCGCCCCTGCTGCCTCTGGGCCAGAGAGCGTGGCTTGCGCCGTGGTGGGCGCTAAATAGAGAAACCATGACAGAAGAATCAGAGTTGATTTTGTAAGGAAATCTTGTTTTTGGAGAGTTTAATTTTTCGTTGTTGTTCCTTTGGGGTAAAAAATAAGAAAACAGATTTCCCCATTCCCAGGCAGCATCATTAAGTCAGTGTGGATAGCAGAGGCTTAATTTGTCCCAGCCCTGTACAATTTCATCATTCTAGACTATTAAAATTTTTAATCAAAGGTTTCAGTTATTAAACTGCCCGAGGTTGGCAAAGATTTGCTGTTATCTTACATCAGGATCCAAATAAAATGAAATTAATTTGAGATACTGAAAGGAACTCAGGCCAGAGGAGCACTGGTGTTTCCGGGGTTGAGCCGGGCACGGCAGGTGCTGGAGGGCCCACCACGCAGCCCCCAGCACCAGGAGGGCACTGAGCCCCCGGGAGACCTGGAGCCCGAGCTGGGGAGGGGAGGATCCTGGAGACCGGGCGCAGCCGATGGCTGTGTCAATGTGCAGGCGCCCACCCAAGGCCCCACCCCTCCTCGCTTCTCCGTCTGTCCTGAGCAAGCCTCTCCACTCCCTCCTTGGTCTCTCAGCAACTCACAGGTCAGATTCCCCTCTGTGTCCTCCCAGCAAGGTCCCCGGCACCCTTGTCCCCAGCGCCAGCCCCAAGCCAGCCTTCCAGGGAGCTGCCCAGGCCGAAGGAGGGTGCCTTCAAGCACAACTGCCCGAATGCCATAAGCATGAAGCTAGGCTTGTCCCCGTGGGGGGAGCAAGTGTGGCCATCGCAGCTCAAAGCAGAGTATCTGCCTCAAGACCAGCAGAGGCAGCACTGGAAAGGAGCCTGTGAGCTGGCGACTCTGAGCCTGGGCACTGCCCCGCTCCCTGCTGAACGCGGCCTTGGCCTGTGGACCGAGGGCTGATCACATCATCCCAGCCCTGCCCCGGGGTGCAGAAGAGACCAGTGCCCTGTGCTTCCATTCAAGAAACCGAGACCCCCAGCGGCCCAGGCCTGAGGGGCCGCCTGTGTGTGTCATTAGATTTCAGCACCTCTTCACCACACCACACCCACCTTGTCCCTGTCCCCGAGAGCTGCCCTCCGAGAACCACAGAGATGGCTCTCGGGACCACCCTCAGCCACCTCTGTCTGTCCAAAGGGAGCCCCAGGATCCTCCCACACTTTTGTTATCTGTGGCCTGTGCTTCTGTGGTGGTCAGTTCTGTGTCCACCTGGCCGAGCCACGACCCAGGCCAACAGTTAAAGGCTAGAGTGGCTGTGGCTGTGAAGGTCTGGGGAAACAGAGGGCCCTCCAGAATGTGGAGAAAGAAAGGAGGGAAGGAAAAAGAAAGACGGTAGACAGACAGACAGACAGCTCTCCCGCTGCCCTGCGACCCTGGAGCCCTGGGCTAGCACAGCCTCCACCTCAGGCACAACAGCAGAAGGAGACACTTCCAGGGAATCCGGGAGCTGTCCAGCACCTCGTGGGCTGGCCTGTCAGGCCATCCTGGGTCCAGTCACTTCCCCTCACAAGGGAGGTGTATCTGCCGCAACTGCACCACCCACAGGGCAGGCGGGGTGCTGGGCACGGATGGACCAGGGTCATCGCCGGCAGCATGGGTGGCAGTGCCCACTCCTCAGCAGATCCAACCTGTCGGGGTCCTGGAGGGCTGGGTGCTCCCCCACATGCTCCACCCGCAAGCCCCTGAGCAGCCCCCTGCCACACGGTCCACCTCACGTGGGCTCGGAGCTCTCTGGCCAGCTTCAGCACTGCCAGAGCCGGCCTGAGCCTCACCGGAGTGCTTTCTCCGTGGGTCCTCCTGACTCCAGGACAGGCCTCCCTGCCCCCTCCACCCTGCGCTGGGTACCACCGCTCCAGACCGGAGCTGCAGGCTGGAGACCACGTCCACACCCAGCGTGGCAGCCCCAGCTCCCTGAAGCTGCAGTCTGCCCAAGGCCTGGAGAGTGTCTGCCATCTTGGGGCTCCTCTGATATGCCGAGGTGACCCCCTGAGCCCCCGTGCCCAGCTCCCTGTCCCCAGCAGTCAGCAGAGGAACATCCTCGGCAGCCACCCAGGGAGGCCACGGCCCAGGTGACAGAGTGACTACCCTCCAGGGGCTCAGCCCTGGTGGAATCCTGCTCCACAAGGACCCAGCAGGCACCTGAACCCACAGTCCACCCTGCCTAGGCCAGCATCCTGCGCAGGACAGAGAGGCTCCCTGGTCACCTGCCCCACCTCCTCTGTGGGTCAACCACGTGCCTCCTGGAGGAGGCTGGTTCTGACCCGTCCATTCAGCTGGGCCCGTGCGTCGCGTGTGACTTGCCATGGCTGAGTCCCTGCCTCCGCGGAGGCTTCTCGCCTCAAAGGGGGCTTCCCGCCAAGCCAGAGTCAGCAATTAATCTCTAGACAGAAAAGGGAGACCCAGGGGCGTCCCGACAGAGAGCCACGGGAGCCATGAGAAGGGGGCCGGGGAGGGGAGACCCTGAAGTATGGAGTGAGGGAGCCTCCTGGGGAGGCTCAGCAGAGCCTGGGTGTGGGAGAGCCGCGGACGTGCACGGGCAGGGAAGGAGCCCAAACAGCTCGGAGGTGGGAGCTCAGGGAGGCCAGGACAAAGGCCTGGGCACAGAGGCGGGAAGAAGGGCACAGCCCCGCGACTCGCAGGCCGGATGAGCAGTTGGGGTGTCCTGGTGAAGCCCTAAGCAGAGCTTCCTGCAGACCACACCTGCAGGTGACCACTGTGGCCCCGGGTGCGAGGAGCCGTGAGGGAGGCCTGGGAGGGGACAGTATAGGAGGCCCCACAGGGAGGGGGCTGGGAGGTAGGTGGCCGGCCAAGAGGTTAGACCCTCTGTCCCTGGTCCAGATGTCAAGGTGAGGTCACCAGCCACAGGGACAGGGCAGGGAACGAGCAGACGGCTCCCCTAGAATTAAGCCGGAGACCCCAGATGTAGCTTGAGGGCTGTAGAGAGAGGATCTGACTCCGGGCAGGGGAGGGTCTGGTGTCCTAGAGCTCTGTCCACCTGAGCTGCCAGGAGACCTGGCCCTCAGCTGGGATGCGGCAGAACAGACGGAAGGGACCAGAGGAAGGCCGAGCCTCCTTGAGGGGACGGGCACCTCCTGACGGGGACCTGGCTGTCCAGGGGGAGGCCTCTGGGCAGGTGATCCACTGGCCAGTGGTGGCAGAGACAGGCAGAGGTGGGAGGTCAGGCTGGACTTTCTCAGGGACAGAAAGCAAGGCCGGAACCGGGGGCCTCTGACTCACGGTGGGGGTTACGCACAGGGTGGAGGGGCTTCAGGCTGTGGCATCTCGGAGTGTCCAGGAAAGGGGGCAGCACACGGGGAGGGAGGGTGCTTCTGCAAGGCCCAGAAAGGTCTGCAGGGCGGCCAGGGCAGGATCTAGCGGGATGGGGGTGCTTGGAGACAAGGGCACTCTCAATGATATAAGGGTCCACTGACCCCCAAGACCAGCACCCGGACCTGGGCCACCACCTGGCTCCACACTTGAACCCACTGTCCACACAGGGACGCCAGGCACTTCCCTCCTCTGGGTTTCTCCTCAGGTCGGAGCAGCAGGGACCGGCCAGTCACCTGCTTCAGAAATCCGCACGTGTGGGGAGGCCTTTGATAACAAGCACATGTCTGCCAGCCTGGGGCCCCCAGACCCGCCACCTTGGCAGGAGGCCGAGAGGAGAGGCCCTGCTACAGGCGCGGCAACAACGGGAAGCCTTTTAAAGAACAAGAAGAGCCGCGCCCCCTTGTGTTAGTTTCTGCAGATCGCTGCCTCAGAGGCACCAAGCAACAGAGCGTCACCTTGGGCTTGGTTGTACTTGATCAGAGACACAAAATCTAATAAAAGAGTTTGTCAGGGCGACCTCATCTTATTACAGAAAAATCAGCATCCCTGGACCCCACGCCCACCCTGAGAAGGGGTGTGCTTGCCGTGTGTGTGTGTGTGTGTGTGTGTGTGTGTGTGTGTGTGTGTGTGTACATGGTGGCTGCCACTGTCACTAGCTGGGGGCCCGTCCTCACTGCCTGTCCTTGCAGACCCCCCTTTCTGTGCTGTCCTGACTGTAGGATGAGGAAAACAAGCAGAGCGTGGGCCTCACAGGCTCAGGACGAGACCCACCCTCTGCATGGGGTTCAGCAGACACCTCAGCTCAGCCCACGCCCAACCCATGCAGACGGCTGGCCGTCCCCTCCTGTTTCCATGGCCCTGGCCACATCAGGAACACCCATGACAAGGTGCCATTGAGGGAGCTGGGACACCTGGGTGGCTCCTGCGATAGCAAGGAGCCCTACTGCATCCTGGCCACCATCCTCCCACCTAGGGACTCAGAACCAGCAGGCTCAGAGCCCAAGTTAAGGCCTCAGCCCATGAGGACACAGACCTCCAAAATTAACCCTCTGACACTGTCCCCAAGCCCTTAGGAGCAGAGCTAAGGAAGACGTAGCCCTTACCCCCCTCAGACACAGCTCAGAATCAGTCATTTTAAATAAACCCTATCATGGATCGTAATTAACCATGGAAACGTGGAGTGTGAAATGGAAACTATCCTTTTGCCAAGCACACGCTGGTTGGAGGTCTGTTTACTCTCCATCCTCTGGGTGATGTGCGAGGTGTCTCAGGCTTGTTTTCTCTGCTGTCTGCTGATGGGTGCTGAGGCCCAGGAGTGGGGTAACCGCGCAGCCCTGTCTTGCAGGACACCAGGTGCCCGCGCACTGGGCTCTGCCGGGGCATCTCCTGGCCTCGCTGGCTCGCTGCCAGGAGCTCCAGCTCCCGTCCTCCGGGCTGCTCTGGCTCTGACCTCCGCATCATGTTACCGCCACTCTGCGGGTTTGTGACTTCCAGAGTGTTCATAAGAACATTAGTGTTCACTGGGCACAGTGGCACACGACTGCAATCCCAGCGCTCAGGAGGATCAAGGTCAAGGTCAAGCCACCTCAGCCACTTAGTCAGGCCCTAAGCAATTTAGTGAGACCCTGTCTTGAAATTTTAAAAAAGGGGGTGTGGGGCTGGGGATGTGGCTCAGCGGTTGGGCACCCCAGGGTTCAATCTCTGGCACAAAAATTAAAAAGTTAGTATTCCCAAAATTACGATTTTGTAAAAACTATCCTTGTGTCCATTTGAATCTTTATTTTTTGTGGTTGGAGAGTGTAGTTATTTATTGACTCTTAGAAATGTGTGGATGCGTTATGGCCCCAAGTGTGACGCGTTCCGCTCCTTTGTGTGTGCATGCCCTCTGTGTGTCAGGGAGGCTCTGTGTCCGCCCAGGAGGCTACACCTCTGGGACTCGGACTTGTCCGTGGGTCTCCGTACTTGGCCTCTCTCTCTGCCCTTTTAGAAGCTGTGCCTCTGGGTGAGTAGGTGATGGACAGAGCTGTGGATACAGTTGCATCCTATGCTCTTCTCTTGTTTCTGAACCTTGAGTCTGGGTCTTGCCTATGTTTTGTGGACTTCACAATGATGGTGATGTCCCCCCGTGAGGCAGCCTGAGGGGGACATGTGGGCATGACGCATGAACACCCAGGTCCGAATACAGCAGCCTGTTAATGTCAACTTGTAGCTCTTCCAGTTTTAGTTCCCACAAGTCTCCAGCCTCAAGTGCCATGGCACCTCGGACAGTCTCCCAGAGGTCCTGCCTGGGTCTCTGCCCAGCACCAGGGGACCTCTCTCTGCTGCACAGAAGGTGCACAAGGGGCTGGAGAAGAGACAGAAAGTCTGGGCTCCATGACAACCCCCCTCTGGTGGAAGTCAGAAGACAAATGTCCCTCCAGAGCCCAAGAAGGAGCACAGGTCAACCAGAGAAGCTCTGCAGATGCAGACGCAGCCTAGGAAGACCCGGCAGGCACCCCATGGTCCCCGTGACCGACAGCTGCAGCAGGAGCCTGAGGGTGAGTGGGGAAAGAGCAGCCAGCTTCCCCGACAGCTTTCCAGAAGGATGGCCCTGCCTCATCCATAGGCAGAGGAGACCGGCAGGGAGGCCCAGCTCCAGGGAGGCCCAGCTCCAGGGAGGCCCAGCTCCAGGGAGGCCCAGCTCCCCTTGGAGGGGACCCCACCCACAACCAACCTTTAGCTCCACGGCTCTGTGCGAGGGAGCCTTCAGGGTCCTGAGTTCATGGGGCAAAGGGGGCCTGTGAGGCCATCTGCTTAAGCTGCAAGGACTTGTCACCAGGACCTGCCTCCCCTGGTGTCTTGTGAACAGCTGTTGGGGGCTATTGGCTTGGGAAGAGCTAGCTCATGTAGATTGACCACAAGGCACCAGATTTTACAGCCAGCGCGCCATCGCAGGAGGCCCCAGGACCTCCCTGTGCACCTGAGACTCAGAGGACCAGCGGTTACCTGTGTGAGAATCCACTGCCGACTTCCTCCCCGTGCAACCCGTCTCCACGGCTGAGGAGCATCGTGTTGCTATAGCATGAAACAATCGCTACAGTATCAAACAGGTTTATGTATGGAGGGCTTCCATCTGTCCTTCCATCCAGACGACACCCTTCACAGTTCCTCCAAAACTAGAGCCTAGGAGAGCGATCATTCTGGTCTCCTACCCTCCTTCCTGAGTGTCCCCAGAGCTCCATGCTGACATCTGAGTCCAGCCCTGGTCCCCGCAGCCTGCCCTGGAAGCATTGCTCGGAGCCTAGAGCACTGCCGTCCTCTCTCTCTGGCTCTGGGGCATCGCCTGAGCTATCCCTGCAACTTGCAAGGGTCTAAGCTGACAGTCCACCCCACCCAGCTCCTGCAGCCTCAGGCACTGACTTTCCCAGGAAGCCACAGCCAGCTGGTGACCATCCTGGGTCTGGACACTCAGAGCCCAGACTCACCAGGCCAGCACAGAGAGCCCCCAGGAGGACAGCTGGATGCTGGGCAGGGCCACACCAGTTGCCCTGTGTCCTGGTCTGCAGGACCCAGGAGTCCTAGGAGGCCTCCTCTCCTACCTGAGGAGTGAGCACCCGGTGGCTGCTCTAACAGATGGCCACCCATAGGTGGCTTAAGGGAGCGGATGCTTGTTCTCTTAGAACAGGAGGCCAGAAGCCAGAGCTCACGTATGGCGGGGGCGGGGGGCTGTGCCTCATGAGCCTCCTGCAGCTCCTGGTGCATCGACAGTCCTGGGCTACTCCAAACCACCTTATCTCTGCCTCCCTCTTCCCTGGGCCTGGGTCCCTGTCCTCTCTCTACAGGACACCACTCAGGTTGCCCTGGGTCCCATCTCCTCTTCTCACAGGACATTGTTCAAGGTGTTCACAGCCCATCCTGATCTGGAATTACTTCATCTAAAAACTGCATGTACAAAGTCCCTGTTTCCAAAGGCTACCGGCTGGGTCCAGGTGGCCAGAATTGAGGGACACCCTAGAGCCCACTGCAGGAGTTAAGAACAGGGGAGAGTTGAATCTGGGCTCGGGTCTGGAGACCACTCCTGCACTTTGTACCCACGGGTCTCTTGCTGGTGACCCCACTCCTCAGCCTCGCTGAGCCTTCCTTCTGTCACCCTGAAAAATTAAGGCTTAACTTGTTTTATGGAGCTGAGAGGATTGAGTGTGTGGGCGTGGTGTTTAGGAAAGCAGAGGAGAGGGTGGATGAGGGCGAAGAGTGAGTGAGTGAAAGTGAGTGGGTGAGTGAGTGAGTGAACAACTGAATGAGTGAATGAATGGGTGAGTGGGTGAATGAATCAGTGAGTGAGTGAGTGAGTGAATGGGTGAGTGAATGAGTGAGTGGGTGAGTGAGTGAATGGGTGAGAGAGTGAGTGGATGGGTGAGTAAATTAGTGAGTGGATGGGTGAGTGAGTGAGTGAGTGAGTGGGTGAGTGAGTGAGTGAATGGGTGAGTGAGTGAGTGAATGGGTGAGTGAGTGAGTGAGTGGATGGGTGAGTGAGTGAATGGGTGAGTGAGTGAGTGAGTGAGTGAGTGAGTGAATGGGTGAGTGAGTGAGTGAGTGGATGGGTGAGTGAGTGAATGGGTGAGTGAGTGAGTGAGTGGGTGAGAGAGTGAGTGAGTGAATGGGTGAGTGAGTGAGTGAGTGAGTGAGTGGGTGAGTGAGTGAGTAGGTGACACGAGTAGAGGACTGCAGCGAGGTCCCGTGATCGTCCCCAGGTGGTCCTGGAGTCAGGATCACCTCTGCCCCAGGTAACAACTCCCAGCCTACGATCCGTGTCTTGAAGAAAGAAGCCGCTGCACACCATATGCCTTTTCGAATGCTCGGTTTATTCACACCAGGTTCATTACATCACACGAGGCACAGGAACTGGCGGGGTTCAGTTCGCTCGATGTTGACCCACGGACATCGTGGATCTGAACTGACCAAAGAGCTCAGCCTTCTTGGCCCTTAAATACTATAGTTGTTTGCAACACTTCAAACCAAAAACATGTTTACATCGTGGCTTCTATCTCTTATCCTATCTTAACAGATTGTGTCTATATTGCATCACAACTCGCTTATCCTAAACTATCACACTTGTTTGTGCTAAAATACACCAAAACATGTTTACCTTATATCCTTATCTAACTCACACATATTTCTAACTTATGCACCTTTCTTCATCAAAATATGTTTACTTCAAACTCTCCTGTCATTTGTTTACTTCAAACTCTCCTGTTAGTGGGTGAGTGAGTGAGTGAGTGAATGGGTGAGTGAGTGAGTGAGTGAATGGGTGAGAGAGTGAGTGAGTGGGTGAGTGAGTGAGTGAGTGAATGGGTGAGTGAGTGAGTGAGTGGATGGGTGAGTGAGTGAATGGGTGAGTGAGTGAGTGAGTGGATGGGTGAGTGAGTGAATGGGTGGGTGAGTGAGTGAGAGTGAATGGGTGAGACAGTGAGTAAGTGAGTGGGTGAGTGAGAGACTGAAGGAGCCTCCCATGTGCATGGCGCAGGTGGGGGCGTCTGGAACTGACGGCACCACCTGTCCTAGCGCAGCCCCTGGCTTAGGCATTCAGGGTCCCTGCTGTCCCTGGGGAGGTGGCAGAGGCTCGTCCCTGGACCTGGTGAGCAGTGTGATCTTCAAAGTGGGGTGATGTCTGGGCAAACTCCACCACTGTCCCCTTCGTCCCCGCTGTGCTGCAGATGGCTCGGAGTGGGCGGGGAGAAGGGCTTCTATTTTCCTGGCCAATAGGGTTTATTTTTGCTCTAGTGAATGACACATGAGCGTCTGAACAAACTGCAGTGTCTCCTCCGGGAAGCACTTTGCCCCTCGCCCTGCCCTTCCTGGCTGGCTGGGGCGGCACCCTCCTCCCCACACCCTCTGCCATTCATCCTGCGGAGGTGGGTGGAGTACAAACGGGGGCCTGGGGGGCCTGTGAGCTCGAGAGCACGTAGCGTTAGGAACTGGCTTTGCAGCCATAAATCGCATGAGAGCTCGGGACCACCCAAGCTGCTCTGTAAATAAAAACACTAAGTGGTTTTCCAAGTGTTTGATTTTTCAGCTGAGTTCTATTCCCCTACTAAATTTTCGTAAAGGCCCATTTATTCATCTTTGGAGGAAAATATATTTAGCAGTGTCCACTTGGTAGCGAGGGCTTGAGCCTGAACCAGGGAGAGCCGCACAGCTGACCCACAGCAGGCCATGCTCCCAGCCTCGAGGCCGGTTTCCCCACCCAAAGAACAGGAGCAGAATGGCCACCTTCCGCAGGACTCCTTTCCCCATGGAAACACGGACACGGGGCCAGCAGGACACACATCGGCACCCGGGACGTGATGCTGACTTCTATGAGAAGTCGACTGGGCAGTAACGTGGACGCATCCTGGACCACAGCCAGAGGAGCCCCAGGACTGGGCTTAGCAGCAGCGCAGTGACCAGGGCTGCGTGCTGACCCAGGGCAAGGTGGCCATTCTGAAAGACAAAGGAGCTCCTTCACACCCAGACAGGGCACCTGGCCAGGAACACCTTGTGTGGTACTGGGTCTTGGTGGTCCTGTCCCATCCCACTCCGCTGACCACACACCTGCCGAGGGACTGCAGGCCCCTCCTCCGGCCGAACCACACCTGAGTGGCTCCCTCCCTGACTTGCTGTAGCCAGCCCCCGTGGCCACCCCACAGTGGACACCCAAGCCCAGTCCATGCGGGGCTCTGACACACACAAGCTCGCACTCTCTCTGCCTCTTCCCTTGTCGGAGAAGAGACTGAGACAGAGCCTGGCCCTGGGGTCCCCTCAAGACTCAGCAGCGCCCTCGGGGACTACCATTGCCCCCATCAGGGACACACAACTCCCTCCTGCTCAGGGTCCTGTGTTCTGGAAATTCCTGGGTCACAGAAATGGAGCCCGCACCTCCTGCCCCAGGGTTTCTCTTCTGGTTCTGGAACCCAGTGAGTCAAGAGCCAGAGTGGGAATCCCAGAGTCGCTCTGTGTTCAGGACGTGGTGCTGGGGGTCAGACCCAGGCCTGTGCGCTGGGCAATGCTCTGCGCTGAGCTACCGTAGCCCCGGGGCTGGTTCTTCAACCAACATGTCATCTGTATTTTCTTCCAGTACTGCTCTGTTGTTCCATGGCAGACTGGGACCTCGTTGATCTGCTCCTGGGGCTCCGTTTGTCCTTTGACGAGGCCGGTGAGGTGCAGTGGGATTGTTTGGCCTTGCCTGACCTGGCCACACACGATTGGTCACCACGTCACCGTCTTTGACAGGGACCTTGGGTGAGAGATCTGGGCTGCTGGGATGGCTTTAGAACGTCAGCGCTATGATCCACGTTTGAGCTCCGAGCCCCTCGGCCACACTTCGTTGTTATTATTATTATCAAATTATTTTAACCACGATTAGTTATAAGTTCTCCCAAGCAGAAAGGCCACCTGGAGTATTCAGCAAAGGCAGAGAGGACAGAGGCCGTCCCTGCCTCACCTTCCCCACTCGACGCCCTGGGAAGGCAGGAGAGCTCCCTGTGGACACGCCAGGCAAGCTAGCTGGGGTCCGAAGGACCTTCCCTGGGGACAGAGCTCAGCTCTCAAGGCCAGCACGACTCCCTGCCTGCTCAGCTTACCCTCCCGGAGGGCCCCGTGGAGCCAGGAGGATGCTGGGCATCGTACACAGGCTCAGGGCCAGCCCAGAGCCCAGGGCCGCCTCCCTCCAGCCCCGCACAGGCCAAGTTTGGATCCAGGTGTGATGCTGCCCGCCGGTGGCACTGCCCCTTTTCCTCCTGAAGACAGCACTAAAGCTCCTCCTCAGCATCAGAACTTACTGGGCTGTAGCCATGACCCCTGCCAGGCTGGGCCACATCTCCCAGATGACTCTTTAGCAAGACAGCCTGCCTGTTCCCCTTCTATTAACACCCCTCGGGCCACCCTGCTGGGTGACAACAGCGCTGTCCTTCAAAGCATCCAGCTGCCTGCCAAGCCCGCGCCGCCACACAGCAAACTCCCCTGCTACAGGGAGGGAGAGCCATCCCCCACCACAGGACCAGGTGCCCCAGGGCCTTCCCCCTGCTGCCCCTCCCATGCCATCCACTCCCCCCAGCCATGCCCTCCCCCGATATCCCCTCCTTTTGCCCTCCCCCATGATGCCCTGCCCTCCCCCCAGGCCCTCCCCCACCATCCCCCACCCAAGCCACACCCTCCCCCTTGGTAGCCCCTCCCTGAGGGAGCCTAGCCTGACATGGCCTCTCCAGAAGTGACCCTGGGAGCCGTATTTGGAGCCCCCATGCACTGTCCTTGGGCCCCTCTTGGCTCCTCGACCGCCATCCCTCGGGACCCTAGTCTTCTGATGAGACCCCTGTGGCTCAGAGGAAGTCCACGGAGGACCAGGTGGCAGGCTGAGTACAGGGGCCACACCCCCCGCGGCTGCAGTGGAGCTGCTGAGCTGGGCCAAGGGGCCCCGGGGAGACCAGAGGGCACAGTGTCCAAGGCCGGGCAGCTGGCATGCCTCCGCCAAATTCAATTTATGAAAGAATACGCTCTCCCTGCACTGGGGGCTTCTGTGGCCCACTCTACAGGTGCACAGCCTCTGGCTGTCACTGGGAATGAGCTGTCAGAAGTATTTAAGTGAGATCTCCCAGCCTGGCGGAGGAGGCCCAAGGCCACTGTACAAACCACAGGTGTCCTCCAGCACGGACAGCCCTGTCCCCCACCCAGGGCTCACGCATCATGACCAGAGGCAGAGACCCACAGCCAAAGACCCTCTGCCGCCTACCAGGCCATCCTGTCCCTGCCTCCTGCCCCGGACCCTGGGTGCCTTCCGCTGTGCTGTCCCCGCACCTCCCTGCCCTGGCCCTGACATGCCACCTCACCTCCAGACCGACTCAAGCCCAGCCTCACCAGGAGCCTTCTCCACTCCTCCCCTGTCACCTCCTGTCCCCCTCGGAGTCCTTGCCCCAGCACCACCCTTGCTAGGGTGTCCCCTACAGAGCTGGGATGCAGACACAGGGCAGGGTTGGCCTAAGGGCCGATTCCTTGGGGGTGAGGTTGAGGGAGCAGAGGCCAGGCCAGCAGGAGCCCACTGTGGTCAGGTGGCATGGGAGGCAAACCCAAGGGCCTGGGCAGCACCCACCCCAGGCCCAGCCCCTTCCCTGACCTTGACCCCCAGGGGCCTCTGGGAGGGAGAGTGGGTCAGAATGCTGAGATGGGCACCAGGGCCCTCGGGTGTGTGGGAGCTGTGGGGAGGGACTCCTGGTGCTCCTCCACCTCAGGGGGCAGAGGGGACGCGTGGAGGGAGAGTGTCCCAGGGGCCGAGGCTAATCAGGAACCCCGCCTCCCCAAGGGACCGCCGCTGGCCTGAGGAAGCAGACATCTGCGCGTGCGCCACCACGGAGGCCCCGGCAGGAGCACCCACCCGAGAGCTGAGCGCAGCCCAGGCAGCAGCCAGCTGTAGACAGGACCCCTGTCCAGGCTGGGCCACGTCTGGGCCAGCAGAGCGGGACACTAGCCTGCCGCCATGGCCTTCTGCTTCTCCAGCCCGGCTGCCAGCCCTGGGAGACACCAGCAGAGGACCTCCTGACCTGTGGGGAAAGAATCCCCGAACCCACCACCGCTGGTCTCCTCAGCAGTGTTTATTCCTCCTCATCTGGGAGGTGCCACAGGTTTCTGGGAAGTGACCCTAAGCAACAGACCAGTTCCCCCACCTGAGACCCTTGCCATAATAAAGCTTCTCTTCTTGTCAGAAGGATTTTCCGAAGGGTGTCCACAGGAGAGCAGAAGCTTCCTGCAGAGGGCTTTGTGGATGGTAGCTCTCTCTCTTGTAAGCGCCAGGTCTGCAGACAAGACGTGTGAAAGCTCTGTGTGGCCCAAGACCACAGGACAGAGAGCAACCGCTCCCACCCACTGCCACGAAACCACCCCCTGAGGATGAGTCGAAAGCAATTTCCAGGCTCAAGGTCCAGAGGTGTCTGGGCGTGAGCCCCTCTGCACCGTGGCAGTCTAAGTAAACCCGCGTCCTGCGACTTCCTCCGGTGTCTAGCCTCATGTGTCCTGCGTCACAAGGACATCACAAGGTCATCACGGGCAGCGCCTCCTCCTGTGCCACACAGGCTTCAATGCAGTCTGTAGGATTCCTGTGGCTTGGCCGGCTTCGAAGCTCAGAGTTGAAGGCCCCACATCCTGCCTCCTGGCCATGCAGCCTGGTGACGATGGCGTCTGCCCAGCCCCTTCAGAGAGTGTCACAGGGTTGGCTGGTTTTGAGTCCCTGTCCTGCGGGACTATTTGGGTGGCCTTGGAGGTGTCTTCTGAGGTCAAACTGTGCAGGCCCGGGAGACAAGGAGGGTGAAGATGTGGGTCCAGGAGCTGCTTGGGGGTGTAGGGGACAGGCAGCCTGGGGACCTGCCCTGGGGCCCTCCTGTCCAGGACCAGTGTCAAGCCTGTGTGTGCCTCCTGCCAGCGGGTCATTTCGTGGTTTTATACACTGCTGCTGGTTTTGGCTTCTGTAATAAGAAAGCTCAGGGGGCGGTTCCCGGGGCTCTTGCCAGGCCCTCAGCAGCTCAGCTCTTGGCTGCTGTGGTCCAAGTACATGGGGTTGAAGGGCGGCTGGGCCTCCATGCAGAACGCTGAGCACGGCCCCAGGATGACACGGAACGCTGGCCTCATGGCAGAAGCGGGGAGAGCACCGGCAGGGCCAAGTCCAGGTCAGCACATATCCTCCTCTCCATGTCCCTCCTAGAACTGGGACTCCGAGCAGAGGTGGGCCTCTGATCCCCAGGCGCCCATGACATGTCACTCCTGGCGCTTCCCCAGCACTGCATCGTGACTGTTGGCGACTCCCCAGCAGCTCAAAAACATCCCCAAATGCACCTGGAGAAAGTCCATGGGTCCAATCAAAGGCCAGGGCTCAGCTGTGTCGCTCAGGCCACCTGGGAAGTAGGGCTGGGTGCCCCTTTGTACAGGCAGCTCCCCTGAGACCCATTTCCAAACCAGAAAGCAGGGCTCACTCCCTAACAGAGGGAGAGAGGAATGCCCCCCTCCAGTTTTGCTGAGCAGCTATTTGGTCCCCTTCCAAAGCCGTGCTCTAGCCAGAAAAATAGAACAAGAGCCACTGTGGGGGGAGGCACCGGCCTGCCCACGCTGCCCAGACCACTTGATTGTAATCCTCCTTTAAACCTCCAAGAAAGCCCGACTGTTTCCCTCATTTCACAGACAAAGCAACAAGCCCGAGATGGAGGAGTGGCCCGTCAGACCCCACTGGAGTGACTAAGGACTGGGCTGCTGGTGCCAAAGGTCCAGCCGTGGCCGCCCTCTTTCCGATAAAGAAGCAGTTTTTTTTTAAATTTCATCCTATTTACTAAAATCACACTTTAGATCATTTTTAAAACAGAGAAGTGAAGAAACCTAAATCCAGACCCACGCCCCCTCCCCCGGCCTCACCAGCCCTGAGGATGCAACTGGGGGAGTAGCACCCCCCCTCTGCTCCCGCCACCTTCCCTCTGCTCCTGCGACCTTCCCCCTGCTCCCGCCACCTTCCCTCCAGTTGCTTCCCCCTCTGGGGGCTCCGGGGGGCTCTTCTTCCTCCCCACAGCACACTGGGCTAGGACACAAGCTAAAAACCTCACGTTACTTGAGGACCCCTCAAAAGACCCTGTCTCCACACTCAGTCACATTCTGGGCCTGAGAGAAGATGTCTTGTTGCCCTGAGTTGCTCTCGTTTCTTGACCATACCTCTCCGTCCTGCGTGCCTAATCCTAGACCTTTGAGACAGATGTCCAGAGGAGGGTGGTGCAGGGTGGGGACATGAACTTGCTCTCTTTCCCTGTGCCCTCCGTAGCAGGTGGCTTTCATCTTCAAGGTTGCAAGATGGCTGCATAGTCCCAGGCATGGCGTGCACATCCCAGCAGGAGGAAGGCAGAGAGGCGAAAGCCACCTCTAGTTGACGATTTCCTTTTGCTTTTGAAGGGACGTCTTCTGTAGGGACTTCTGCCTACACCTGTTTGGCCAGGATGAGAGCCCCGCTCCTTCCTGGCTAGCTGCAGAGAGGGCTGGGTGGTACCTGTTTCCAGGGTGCTTCCCTGATCACAGAGGACAGCGGGAGGCCTCTGAGACGCGCCCTGGGTCCCCGCATCTGGGAGTGTTTCTGGGGGACACAATCACGTGATACGATATTAAAGGAGAGCATCCCCTTGGGCCGCCCTCAGCTGCGGGTGGCTGGGACGGAGTCCATGCCAGTGCGTCCTCTCCTCTCCATCATGCTCTGAGCCTCATCTATTGAGTGAAAACCCCCTTCTGCAGGGGTGGGCTTGTCCCTTGGCCACTGCCCCTCCTGTTTTATAGGTCCCCACACTCTTCCTGGGTACTTGGCTTCCTTCTGTTGAAGGGGGCTTGCTGTGGTGAGCTGGGCTCCTGGCAGGGGGCGTGGTCTCCGTGTGGCCCCTCCCCTCCCCTCCCCTCCAACACCCGCCCTGCCCTGTGCCTGGACCTCATCTCCCAAGCCCACACAGGGTGCCTGAGGCATCTGCTGCTGTTCTCCCTCTTTGAGGTCCTTTCCCCAAGCCTCACAGGAAGAGGCGGGAAGACTGAGCAGAAGGGACTCCTTGGTTGGAGGAACAAGGACCTTGGGGCTCACAGAGTGGACGCCTTCTTCCTTCTAAACAGGGACTGACCCGCTGCTGAGGCACTTGCTTGGAGGAGCCCTGCCTGCCCACCACGGCTAAGAGCCCACCGTCAGCTCCCGGTGACCTGGGCACCCGTCCTGAATGGAAGGCCAGGTGATGGGTGGAAACAGGGGAGGGAGGGAAGATGGACAGACAGATGATGGACGGATGGAGAGATGGATGGGTGGATGGATGGTGGATAGATGGACAGGCGAACAAACAGAGAGATGATGGATGGATAATGGATGGGTGGATGGGTGGATGGAAGGACAGATGGAAGCCCTCCATACATAAACCTGTTTGATACTGTAGCGATTGTTTCATGCTATAGCAACACGATGCTCCTCAGCTGTGGAGACGGGTTGCACGGGGAGGAAGTCGGCAGTGGATTCTCACACAGGTAACCGCTGGTCCTCTGAGTCTCAGGTGCACAGGGAGGTCCTGGGGCCTCCCGCGATGGCGCACTGGCTGTAAAATCTGATGCCTCGTGGTCAGTCTACACGAGCTAGCTCTTCCCAAGCCAACGGCTGTTCACAAGGCACCAGGGAAGGCAGGTCCTGGTGACAAGTCCTTGCAGCTTAAGCACATAGCCTCACAAGCCCCCTTTGCCCATGAACTCGGGACCCTGAAGGCTCCCTCGCACAGAGCCATGGAGCTGAAGGTTGGCTTGGGGTGGGACCCCTCCAGGGGCCCAGGGATGGAGGCTCAGCGTCCAGGTGCAGGAAGCCCAGCGATGCAGGACGAGGCTCCTGGCCGAGGCCCCCATGGCCTGCAGGGCAGAGGTGGCTCTCGTCACCACCTGCACTTCCTCTGCCTTCCTGGAAGCTCCCGCCTGATGGCACCCGGGGGGAAAGACTTCATTACAGCAAATGAATCAGACGTGAATACCACTCGGACTTCCAACAGTAGCTGCTCCGCATGCTAAGGAGCCTGCGAGGCAGCAGGTCTCCCACCTCCAAGCAGAGCACGTGAGGGCCGGCAGTGCCCAGCAGGCACGTCCACACCTCCTGCCCGCCGCTGTCCTCTCCAAGTAGCCCTCCACCCACAGGACAGACTGGCAAGACAGAGGACTCCATGTGTGACCCTGGTTTTCCTGTGGCCTGTGTTGCTCCAAACAACGCTGCATCTACACCGAGGAGATGCCCTCTGCCCGCTGGTGGGAAGGGCTGAGGGGACGGCTGCTCCTGGCTTGGCACGGAGCAGGGTTTCCTGTGGGAATGAGGACTGTATCCTGCCTGGGGCCTTGTCCCCAGAGGGACCTCAGGTTGTGTGCACTGAGCTGGACGGACAGCGTTGCCTGGGCCTGCCCCACACGCCTGTTTACAGTGGTCACCCCTGAAACACAGACTCCTGAATGGCCCACACCCTCATCACTGGTGGAGACCCATTCCTGCCCCTCTCTGACCCCATGGCCTCCTACCCTCTCCACGTGGACCTTTGGAGCCCACTGGATCTTGCCCTCTTGCTGTGGTTGGAGGCCTCGGGCCTCCACATGCCCAGGCCGGTGTGAGCCTGTGGGAAGATAAGAGGCCCCCTGCAGGAGAGGCAGGTAAGAGAGGCCGCGCTAGACCTCCCACCACTAGCCAACCTGCCTGGAGGCCACAGACACGTCAGCTGGGCA
The DNA here is from genome assembly GCF_052094955.1 of Ictidomys tridecemlineatus. Taxonomy (NCBI): domain Eukaryota; kingdom Metazoa; phylum Chordata; class Mammalia; order Rodentia; family Sciuridae; genus Ictidomys; species Ictidomys tridecemlineatus. Next base: position 19,957,095 of record NC_135488.1, on the reverse strand, counting down.
GGGACCAGAGGGCCCTCCATGGCCAGCCACAGAACCAGGAGAGGTCACCAGGGTTGTGTGTGTAGTTTGGAGCTGCTGCATGTCTGGGTACCGTGTTGGGCAGCTGAAGTGAACCCATGTGGCCTGGACACCATGGTGGAGGTCAAGGGGGCCAGTGAGCCCAGCGCAGAGCAGAGGCCAAGGCGGTGGGCAGGAAGGTGGCCCCTCTTGAGAGTTTGCACAGGTGGGTGTGGAGAGGCAGCCACTTCTCATCCTCCCTCCCCTCCTGACGCACACAGGCCATCTCTTGGTGCTGAGAGGGGCCAGGGGACCCTGGGGGCCCACCCCATAGCAGATCTAGAAAGCCCCCTCCTCTGGGGCAGTGCTGCCAGTGGCCCGTCCTGCTGCACCCTGGATGCAGGAGCCTGGCTCAGCGCAGTCCTTGCCCCTCTGCCGAGAGCTCTCCTTCCAACTGATGGTGCCCTCCCTCACCAAACCACACAGGCCCTGCTGCCCAGGGCACATGCAGGAGAGCCAGGCCTCCCCTTGGACAGAGCAACAGTGGGGGTTGGCAGCTTCTGACACAAACTCAGCTCACCCTCCTTCCTCCTTGTTTTAAGGTCAGAGAAAAATGGCTTCTCAGTTCTGCGTTGAACACACCACTGACCTTGGTGCAAAATTAGCAGGTATTTTCTTCCTTATTGGAGCTGTCACAATAGGGATTGGCCCCAGGTCCTCCTGGGCATTGCTCCATATCCCTGTCCCAAGTCCTCCAGGATGCCATAGGAGGTGCCATCTCTGGAAATGTGCTGGGATCCCAAATGCCCAGACAGCTCCGTGCGCACACACCTGGGATGCGCTGGAGCGGGAAATGGGCTGACCCGAGGTGCGGTGGAGGACTCTCCTTTGCCTGAGTCCTTGGCCGTATGGCCAAGTGTTTAAACACATGAATTCCATCCAGAATCCTAGAGCCCAAATCCCAGATCAACAACTTACTCTATAGGATCTTAGGCAAATCCCTGCCCTCCCTGAGTCTCAGCTTCCTGACTGTAAAACAGGATGACGGTCCCAGTCACCAGCCCTCCAGATCCCGGCGAGAGCTAATGAGTGGTACATATGGTGCCCTGTATGCTTAGCACATGACAGCAATTGCCCCTGGCAGTTCAGAGGCGCAGGAAGGGGCGGGCGAGGAGCTGGAGCCGCGCAGGTGACCACGTCTCCCCGCTAGTTTCAAGTCCCGGGTCTGGTACTCCTCGTCCTCAGGAGTCCTTCACTAGCACTCTCAGCCCAAGCTCTACAGACAAACAGCAGCAGGAGAGGGGCACAGAGGCCCGGCACTGACTCCTTTTGGTCTTTATTTAAAGGAGGATTTGGAAATCTGCAGAACTGAACAGCCTAAAGTGAGGCTACTGAGGGGATAGGATTTTTTAAGTAGAGATCAAAGAGGGAGGCGGCTCGCGGTGCCTCCACATCTGTGGCGGCTCTGAGCCACTCTCCAGACTGCTTGGAGCTGCCGTGGGGACGCGTGGCCCATCAGTCCAGCCCACGTGCTTGCTGGGCCATGCAGAAACCGAGCACAGAGCAGCCCACGGGGAGAAGGAAGAGGAGCCCACTGCATTGAGGGCCATGTCCTGAAGGGGCCCGACCCTGGTGTCACCACACCAACCCTGTGACCAGCTGAGGAGGGCAAGAGCTGTGCCCTCTGCACATAGGAAGCTGGGGCTCAGAAGGACGTGGTGACCCGTTCAAGCTGCACCTTGGACAAGTGCACAGCCCCGACACGAGCTTTTGTGCCCTGACCCTGAGAAGATGGCCTGGGCTCCCAGGAAAGGCACAGACAATTGGGGAACTTTTCACATCCCCAAACCCGGGGTCCCTCATTTTCCCTCTGGCAGAGCGGTGACCGCTGACTGGCCCTGTGCATGGGGAGGACTCAGGAGGCCCTGGCCTGGGGCCACCTGCTTGCCACCAGCTCCTCTGCCTTCACGTCCCCACGTCCCGCTCGGTCCCATCTGTGATGAGGCCTCTGCGTGAGCAAGGTCAGGCTCAGCACCTCTCCAGAGAGCCACGGCAGCCCCTGGCCAGCGCTCCTGGGCCCCTCCTTTGTGAAGGGGGAGCACTGTGTCCTTTCTCCGGTTGGGGAAGCTCAAGGGCGGCAGGCAGGAGAGAAACTAGGGCAGGCTTCTCAGAAATGCAGGAGAGGAAATGCCCTCCCAGGTGATGTGCTTAAGCCATCCCACGGGGAGCACTTTGTTTTTGATGGGCCAGCTGACGTTTCCTTCCAGGAGCCCAAACTGAGAAAACTGGGGCAGGCGCTATTTATCCCAGCCAGAGACTATAGCATCCTGTCCCGCCCTACCCAGCCTCCAGCAGACTACTCGACGAAATGCAAAAACAGGAGTCGGTGCGAGGCTCCTCCCACGCCGGGCAACAGCGGGCAGGCCGCCTTCCCCTGTGCCAACAGGAGCTGACAAACAGGTCACCAACAGGGCCCAGCTGGTCTGCTTCCCTCCACTCTCCAGGTACAGGTGCGGTCCCCCCACCAAGAACGCAAGTCCCTGGGGAGTCAGGAGCTGTGTTGAAAGGCCGGGCAGAGGTCGAGGAAATCAGCACTGTTCAACAAAAGCATGAAGCACAGCAGGAAGACTTCAGGCTGTTGAGAAGGTGTTCAAGTATTTCAAATCCATTCTGGATACAAATCTGCACCCTAGTGGGCACAGGGGGCCTGGTGGTACTCCAGGCTGTAGCCCCGCAGCCCACCTAACTTCAGTACCACTGAGGTGGACAGTTTCCCGGGGCTGCTTGGGTGCACTGTGTGGCTCTGCTTTGGGGTGCCAGGTCAGGGCTTGCTGGGAAGCAATGGAGGCCCCTTCACCTCAATATCATGGTTTGGATCCAGAGTGTCCCGGCTATTGAAGGCTTGGTCCTGCTGTAGCAATGTCAAGAGTCGGGGCTGTCGGGAAGTGACGGAATCATGAGAGCTCTGTCTGTATCAGTGGCTGATCCACTGGTGGCTGAATGGACTACTGGGTTGGTGGAGGCCGTAGGGGGGCCTGGTGGGTGGAAGCGGGTCACTGGAGCTCTGCAGTCGGGAGCTATGTCTGTCCCTGTCCCCTTCCTGGGATTGACCTCCCTTTAAAATATCTGCACCCAAGACCTTGTCCGAGGCTCTGCTCCAAAACCAACTTAGAGAGTGAATCTCAGGTGGCTTCTGGAACTGGATTGTCCACCTGATGGAGCCCTAGGTGACACTGCTCCCTAAGCCACCCTGCTAAAGTTGGCATGTCAGGGGGCGGCAGGGGGTGGTGACCCTCTGAGCAGCATCAGGGCTCCAAGTCTCCCACCGAGAGTGTGTGTGGCAAGGTGCTGGCAGGCAGTGGACACAAGCCTCAGCCTAGGCAGTGACTGGCACTAGAGCAGGCAGCATGGTGACCGCAGGGCCAGGAGAGCGGCTGCCCGTGAACAGCCTCAGACTCCACAGAGAGAATGGAAGCCGGGCCCACAGATTCAAGTTCCAGGTAGCTGTCAAAGTCGGGACACCTCCGCGGCACCATTTAAAGTGACCCCTGTGTCTCGCAGCCAGAGGACAGATGGTGCTGAAATCAGGCCCATAATTAAATCGAAGAGTGAAGAAAACATAAAAGAGACTGAATGAATGGCTCAGGGGTTGGGGGGCACTGAGGAAGGAGCAGGTCCCGTGTCCAGGCCTGGAGGCGAATGTGGCTCAGAATCCTAGGCTGTGCAGCGCCAGCTGTGAGAAGTGCCATATTCCCTTCCCAGAGGAAAGAGCCCCGGGAGGGGCTGAAAGGCAAGGCTTCGGCGGATGGCATCCTTCTCCTTGGGGTCCCCTGTCCTCCCATTACCTCCAGGCCCATAGCGAGTGTCGGCTATCAGCACAGCCCGGTCAGGTGGTGAGCGACACAGGGGAGCCGGAGGGCAGGGCTGCGGAGCTGCGGCTGTGTGGGGCAGCTGCGGATCCCAGCCGAGGTGGACTGTGGCAGATGCTCTGGCCTGCCCAACTTCAGCACCACCCTCGTGGGCAGTTCCCGGACCGTGGAAGGGATCCACTTCAAACCGTAACTCCCGCGTTCCCCACCAGGGCTTTCTCCAAAGCTGCGGAACGTGCCCCCACCGGGCGCCCCTCAAGCAGTGAGGATTGGGGTGGGGGGTAAGCGGGGGCCCGGGCAGGCTAGAGACAGGAATGTAAATGATCAGATTCCACTTTTGACTCGCCGACCTCAATGGTCAGAGATTGAGGAGACCTTGATCATGAGGATGGTTGACGTCCTCCTTTTCTGGGGATAATATTTCAGCTGACCTCGGTGACCTTGGCTCACATGACTGTGGCTGTCCCCGCCTCTGTGACCCCCGTCTCCTCCTCAGTCCCCTCGGGCCCTCCAAGTCCAGTCACGGAGAGCGGCACAGGTCCTTGGCTGCCTCACGCTCTCCCGCCTCCCAGCTCAGGCCCCAGGACTCGGCCCCTGGAGGAACTCCCTGCCCACCTGTGACTGCCCTGGGCCATTCTAGCCTGACCACCCTCCCAGGGCGCTGGCATCCCTCTGCCCGAGGAACACCAGGTGCTCCTAGGACTCCCTCCTTGGGTCACCTGCTGTCATTATGGAAACCTCGTGACACTGTCTATGGACTTGGGCGCAGGGACCCTGGACAGGAAGCTTCATGAGAACAAGGACTGGGTCCCTCCTGCTCCTGTAGCCCCAGAACCTAGTGCAGCTCAGGGTGCAGAGCAGGGGCACAGTGACGTCTGCTCAGAAACAGGGTGGGTGTGACGCCGTCACATCTGAAAGTGCGAGAGCCGTCCACTCGGGAGCGTTTGGTCTCCCAGGGATGCCATGGCTACACCCCATGGGTCCAGCGCTTCAGCCAAGAGAACCATGAGCTCCCCCGGTTGGAGGTCTATAGCCCAGGTCTCAGCAGGCCACGCGGCTGGTGTGTGGCGGAACCCGCTGCCTCCCTGGCTGCTGGTGCCCCTCGGCTGGCGGCCCTGACGTCTCACGCCTTTCCCCCTTCGTCCTCACTCGACATTTCCCTCTGGTAAGAAGGGCCCTGGTCACGTTGCAGCCAGGGCTGCCCCAATGGCCTCACCTTAACCGCATTTCCACAAAGACCCTTTCTCCCAACAGGGTCCCTTCACGGGTCCTAGGAGTCAGGGCTTGGGCCTTCAGCGTGGGAGACATGGTTCCACTCTGAGCATTGCCTGCGTGGGGACGGAGACTGTTATGTCTTCACGGTGGCCAGCAGACTGTCAAGACCCCCGGCATCGGCCCAGGGTTCAGCAAATGTGGTGGGCTCAAAGCCAGGCAGGAAGGGAGGGCCCGGGTCAATGGGCCACGCATTCTGCCCTGGACTCAGGGCGCTCACCCAGCACACTGCACCGACAGTCCTGTCCCCTCAGAGTCCCCCTGCAGCTGCCCTGCTCCCTCGCATGTAGGGTAGCAGGTCATTTGGCCAACAGAACATGGGGGGCTTCGAGTTTGTCCTTCTAGGCCAAAGCCATTAAAAGCAGGGTGCCCCCCATTCCCTCCCAGTGATGGTGAGGGCTGGGACGCGGCTCTCGGCCCGAGGGCTGTGAACCTGGATGAGATGAATCGCCTGCTGATGTTTACGAGGCTCCTCTGACACAGCCCCTCCTTCAGCTGAGAAATGGGCCACAAACCACAGAGGCACCTTGACGGTACCCAGGGCTCAGTCACAGCCCGAGATCACAGGCATATTCGTGTCACAACAGTGACTGCAGACACATGACACTCCTCACTCCCTCAGATTCCTGGAGCTTAATTAGACCTTCATCTGGTGTTGGACGCATCCATCAAAAAGCCCTGCGTGACTCCTCAAATACGTGTGTAGATATTCTCACAAGGACCTTCGGCGTTTCCTTTGTAATCATGTATTTTTACTTCATTAATTTTGAAATCTTATTTTTCAAGGGATCCACAGACTCCCCCTGGCTGCTTCATGTATCCATGGCACCAAAACAGGGTCAAACAGAATGCCTGACCTACGAAGAGAAGGCAGAGGTGGGGGGAGTCAGGACCCGCATCCTGTCTGGGAGGGCGGGAGCAGGACCTGCATCGTGTGTGCAGAGCCACTGTGGACCAGCACACCTGCAAAGGATGGTTATGAGGGGGGAAACAGAAGCCAACTTGGCAAAGCCACTGTCAGGACACATTTGTTACAGCAGCTAGATCCTCCTCAGCCTGACTGGTAAGTTGCGGGACCCACTGACCACACAGTTGTATCCACAGGCTAAGCTACCATGTGTCTTCTCATGGAGAGGAGTCCACTGCCCTGATGGATGGCCAGGAGCCAGCTCCACTCCCCCAGGAGCCCAGGACCCAGCCCAGGGGCCTCCCAGATGCCACACCTCTCCTGTTGTGAGCTGGCGCCAGGTAATCACGGCCAGCTCCACTCTTGATCCTGGAATGAAACCAGCAGATGTCAGTGGCCAAGGAGCTGACGCTCAGGAGGAGGGAAACGTACCCCAAGACTCCGACCTTGCCCAGTGATACTGTCTGTGGGTCTCTGGCGTGCGCAGCCTGTCCCACAGAGTGGCCTGACTGGAGAGTCCTCTTCGTGCCTAAACCAGGTTTTCATCACTGTGACCAAACATCCCAACAAGAACAACTTAGAGGAGGAGAAGTTTATTTTGGTTCCCAGATTCAGAGGCACAGTCCGTGGCCAGCTGACTCCCTTGCTCTGGGTGCGAGGTGAGGCAGAACTCTGTGGGAGAAGGGTGTGTGGAGGACAGCTGCCCAGTTCATGATCGCCAGGAAACAGGGACTTCCGATTGCCAGGCCTAAAACAGAAACCCAAAGCACACCCCAGGGACCTAACTCCTCAGCCAACCCTTACTGGCCTACAGCTTCCATCCATTCATTCAAACTATTAATCTGTCAAGTGGATCGATCCATGGATTAGGTGATGGATTCTCGTGACCTGATTACCTCCCCTCCGAACATTCCTGATGTCGCACACGTGAGTTTCAGGAGACACCTCCTATCTAAGCCATAACAGTCCCCCCCTGGCACCCCGGAGCTCATGTCCATCTCCCAAAGCCAAACACGCTTAGTCCCTTTCCAGGAGTCCCCATGGTCTTGTTCCAGCATTGCCCAAAAGGCCAAGTCCAAAATGCCACCTGAGACTCAAGGCGACCTCTGCTTGTGAGCCCCTGTAAGGATCAGAGTGAGTCACATAATATAGAATGGCACAAATGAACATTCCACTACAAGAGGGAGCAGTGTGGTTGTAGAAAGAAGGCATGGGTGCAGGACAAGGCTGAATTCAGCTGGGCACACGTCCTGCAGCTCCACGTCCAGCACCTGGGCACACGACCTCGTGATGAGCTCTGTGTCTGTGGCCTTGCTGTACAGCCCACGCAGCCTCTCTGGTGGCCTGTTTCTGCTCCGTGTCTGCTGGTCCTCTAGCAGATGTCCACTTTACTGGCTTCTAGACCCTGGGGGTCTCCATGGTCACTGCTCCTTCCTTCTCACATCTCATCCCCACCTCGAGGGCCGCCTGCTGGGACTCCCACCCTCTCCCTTGCTGGCCTCCCAGGCCTTTCTTTGAAACTCTGGGGGATGCCCCCAAGACCTTCTAACTCTAGCACCCTGCACTCCTGCAGAGCCGGACCCTCGTGGACGGTTGTCCAAGATCTGCCACCATCTGGAATAGTAGCCAGGCTCCCTGGGACCACGGCTGCAGTGACCTCTCAGTGCCTGAGTGGCTCCACATAGTGGAACATCTTCCAAGGTCCCCTGTGCCAGCAGGATGTCCCCATGGTCTTTTCTCAAAGGTATTTCTCCTTTTATTCCCTTGAAACGCCCTGAGCCATCTTTTTTATGGTCTCTGCACAAAGCCCTTAGTGTCTCTTTAGGAGACGGAGTCTCTTTAACAACCTCCCTTTCCTTGGCCTTCATTGTAAACACACTTTTCTGGTCAAATCGCAAGTTTTAAAGACCCTTCCTCTCTACTTTCTGCTCCTGTTCTCGCAGTGAACCTGCTACACCCACACCCCGACGAAGTTCCGGGCTGCCTGGAAATTTCTTCCACTAGATTGATGCGTCCATCGCTTTCAAATGCACCCTCCCATAAGGTCTCAGAACCTGGGCCAAGTGTAGGAGCTTCTTTGCTGGAAGGTAAAGTGAGTAGCCTGAAGTCTTACACCCAGTCCTGTCCTCCTTCCCTCTGTGACCTCGTGATCCCAGCCATGACTGTCACAGTCTATTGTCATTCTGCTCGTCTAAGCTCTCACCAGAGTCCCTGCAAGCTCTGTTTACAGTGGCCTAAGTCATCTCCATCCCGCATCTCCAGACTTTTCCAAGCTCCTCCCACAAACCATCTCAAAGACTTCTGAACCACGTGGTCAGATGGTCTACAGCACCAAGCCCACGTCTCGGGGCACATTGACATCACTGTGGCCAACACGTCTAACAGAAAAGAAACTTGGAGGAGGAAAAGTTCACTTTGGCTCCCAGTTCAGACGTTCCATCCATGGTCAGCTGACCCCACAGCTCTGGGTGCGAGGTGAGGCAGAATAGCACGGCACAAGGATGGCAGAAGCTCGGGGGAGCAGCCCAGTTCGTGAGAGCAGGAAGAAGAGCGAGCTCTGCTTGCCAGAGACAAGAGGTAAACCCAAAGCCCTGCCCCAGGGACCTAATTCCTCTATCCACCCCCTAACTGCCTACAGTCACCATTCATTAGTCCATTCAAATTATTAATCCTTCAAGTGAATTGATCCACTGATTGATTAGGCTATAGCTCTCCTAATCTAAAGATGTCACCTCTGAATACTCCTGCGTTGTCTCACCTGAGCTTTCTGGGGATGCCTCATATCCAAACCACAGCACCCAGCCGGACAGCTGTGACTCTCTCGTCCCAGCCAGGCCTGAGCGAGGAGGCCACGCAGCCTCAGAGCACAGAGCATCCTCTGAAGCCCAGGCTGCTGCTGGTCAGTCCCCTTCACCGGTGCCTCCACACAGGTTCCCACTGTGGCCTCTAGCCCTGCCTCCCCTGTGGGAAGGAATGCAAATACCCATAAAGGGGACCAGCACAAGCCACCCTTTATATGCCATTGGAGCATAAGGACTATTTTGAGCTGAAAGCAACTAAAAAATCGCAAAACAGGGAGACCTCTCTGCCCTCCCCTTTTGGGCTAAAAGCAGAGAATAAACTTCCCTTTTACAAGGGAAATTTACATTTGCAAAGGTGTCTTCCTGCCCCCAATTCATCACCTGATGCAACTTGAGTTTACATAACAGATCTTATTAGACAACTGTGTGAGTCAGCTCTCAGTCACTGTAACAAAACACCTAAGACAATCAACTTAAAAAGAGGAAAGATTTACGTTGACTCCGGAGGGAGTTTCATAGGTTTCATTCCATCCATGGTCACCCTGCCAATGGCTCTGAGTCTGTGGTGAGGCCGAACATCATGGCAGAGACTTCAGTCAGAATTTTTGTTGCTGAACCAAATGATTTGACAAGAACAATCAGAGGAGGAAAAGTTTATTGGGGATCACAGATCCAGAGGTCTCATCCACAGATGGCTAAGCCCATTGCTCAGGGCCGCAGGTGTGGCAGGACATCAGAGTGGAAGGGCGTGGCAGAGAAAAACAGCTTAGGACATGGCAAACAGGGAGCAGAGCGGGCTCCACTCACCAGGGACAAAATATACCTCTCATGCCCCCAGGGACGTACTGCTCCTGTCCCGCCCCCAGGGTTACCACCCATTGGTCCATCAGGGGATTGATGCACTGATGAGGTCACACCTCTCATAATCTTATGATCTCATCTCTGAACCCCCTTGAACCATCTCACACATGAGATTTGGGGGGACACCTCCAAAGCTGATCACATCATGGTGGCATGGAGGCAAAGACAGAGGAAGAGGCCGAGGTCCAAGTGCCTCTTCAGGTTATACCTCCAACAACTAAGCAGCTGAGTTTTTAAACACATCAGAAATAATACATAACTGTCCCTGGTCCCTCCTAAAGCTTCCACACCTCCCAGGGCCACCACAGGCTGGGACCAAGCAGGGTAGGACTCCGAGGCAATGCCCAGCTGGGAGCCCCAGGCCCCAGGCTGCTCCCCTCCTTGCCTCACAGAGCGGGCTCAGGGGCCTCCTGCCGAGCCGGGTCCAGCCTGCTTGGGGGATCTGACCTGAGCTTGTGTTGACGTCTTGAAACAGAAGCACCTTCCTCCTAGTGGCTCACATTGCACCACCACACCCTCCAGCCCCATTGCTACCACACGAGCCTCAACACCTGCTGCTGCCCTCCGCCTGCAGGGGCCTGGGAGCTGTCCCGGTTTTCCCCATTGGGTCACTGCCCTGGCACGAAAACAGGAAGACACCAAGCCTGGGCCAAGAAGGAGCTGCACCCCTCACCCTCACCCCTCACCCCCACCGCCACCCTGACCCCTCACCCCCAGCCCCACCCTCACCCCTCACCCTCACCCTCACTCTCACTCTGACCCTCACCCTCACCCCTCACCCCTCACCCTCACCCCTCACCCTTCACCCTCACCCTCACCACTCACCCTCACCCTCACCCTCACCCCTCACCCTCATCCCTCACCCTCCCCCTCACAACTCACCCTCACCCTCACCCTCACCCTCACTTCTCACCCCTCACCCCTCACCCCTCACCCTCACCCTAACCCTCACAACTCACCCCTCACCCTCACCCTCACCCCTCACCCTCACATTCACCCTCACCCCTCACCCCACCCCGCACCCTCACCCTCACTCTAACCCTCACCCTTCACCCTCACCCTGACCCTCACCCCTCACCCTCACCCTCACCCTCACTCTCACCCTCACCCTTCACACTCACCCTCACCCTCACCCCTCACCCTTGCCCTCACCCTCGCCCTCACTCTCAGCCTCACCCCTCACCCTCACCCTCACCTCTCACCCTCACCTCTCACCCTCACCCTCATCCTTACCCTCACCCTCAGCCCTCACCCTCAGCCCTCACCCTCACACTCACCCTCACCTCTCACCCTCATCTTCACCCTCACCCCTCACCCTCACCCTCACTCTAACCCTCACCCTCACCCTCACCTCTCACCCCTCACCCTCACCCCTCACCCCCACCCTCATCCTCACCCTCACCCTCGCCCTCACTCTGACCCTCATCCTCACCCTCAGCCCTCAGCCCCTTACCCTCACCCCTCACCCTCATCCTCACTCTCACCCTCACCTCTCACCCCTCACCCTCACCCTCACCCCTCACCTCTCACCTTTCACCCTCACCCTCACCCTCATTCTCACCCTCACTCTCACCCTCACCCTCACCCTCACCCTCATCCTCACCCCCACCCCCACCCTCACCCCTCACCCTCACCCTCACCCTCACTCTGACCCTCATCCTCACCCCTCACCCTCACCCCTCACCCTTCACCCTCACCCTCACCACTCACCCTCACCCTCACCCCTCACCCTCATCCCTCACCCTCCCCCTCACCACTCACCCTCACCCTCGCCCTCACCCTCACCCTCACCCTCACCTCTCACCCCTCACCCCTCACCCCTCACCCTCACCTCTCACACTCACCCTCACCCCTCACCTCTCACCCTCACCCCTCACCCCTCACCCTCACCCTCACCCCTCACCCTCACATTCACCCTCACCCCTCACCCCCAACCCGCACCCTCACCCTCACTCTAACCCTCACCCTTCACCCTCACCCTCGGCCTCACCCTCGCCCTCACTCTCAGCCTCACCCCTCACCCTCACCCTCACCTCTCACCCTCACCCTCATCCTTACCCTCACCGTCATCCCTCACCCTCACCCCTCACCCTCACCCTCACTCTCACCTCTCACCCTCACCCCTCACCATCACCTCTCACCCTCACCCACACCCTCACCCTCACCTCTCACCCTCACCCCTCACCCTCACCCCTCACCCTCACCCTCACCCTCACCCTCACCTCTCACCCTCACCCTCATCCTTACCCTCACCCTCACCCCTCACCTTCACCCCTCACCCTCACCCTCACCCCTCACCTCTCACCCTCACTCTCACGCCTCACCCTCACCCTCACTCTCACCCTCACCCTCACCCTCACCCTCACCCTCATCCTCACCCCCACCCCTCACCCTCACCTTCACCCTCACCCTCACCCTCACCCTCACTCTCACCCCTCACCCTCACCCTCACCTCTCACCCTCACCCTCACCCCCACCCCTCACCCTCACCCTCACCTCTCACCCTCTCCCTCACTCTCACCTCTCACCCTCACCCTCATCCTCACCCTCTCCCTCACTCTCACCTCTCACCCTCACCCTCATCCTCACCCCCACCCCTCACCCTCACCTTCACCCTCACCCTCACCCTCACCCTCACTCTCACCCCTCACCCTCACCCTCACCTCTCACCCTCACCCTCACCCCCACCCCTCACCCTCACCCTCACCTCTCACCCTCTCCCTCACTCTCACCTCTCACCCTCACCCTCATCCTCACCCTCACCCTCACCCTCACCTCTCACCTCTCACCCTCACCCTCATCCTCACCCTCACCCTCACCCTCACCTCTCACCCTCACCCTCATCCTCACCCTCACCCTCACCCTCACCTCTCACCCTCATCCTCATCCTCACCCTCACCCTCACCCCTCACCCTCATTCTCACCCTCACCTCTCACCATCACCCTCACCCTCACTCTCACCCTCACCCTCACCTCTCACCCCTCACCCCTCACCCTCACCCTCAACTCTCACCCTCACCCTCATCCTCACTCCTCACCCTCATCCTCACCCTCACCCTCACCCTCACCCCTCACTCCCCCTCTTGTCTGCACAGGAGGAGAAGGACAGCTATTATGCACGCCCTGCAGGGCAGTAGGCTGCCCGCCCTCAGACTAGGCTGGCTGAACACAAGGCATGGCCATTTCTTGGAGGGAGAGCCCCAGTCCCATGTGTGCCCAGTATGCAAGGGGGGCTTAGAGGAACTGGCCCCTGAGTCCCCCCACCAGTCTTCACAGTAGGGACTACTGCCTGCTGCCTTCCAGATGAGGAAACAGGCCGAGAAGTTAAACACCAGACCCAGGCCACCTGCCAGTGGAAGGAGGGGCAGGCGTCCCCTACAGGCACAGGTGCACCCTCGAGGAAATGGTGCAGCCACGCCTCGGGCACGCTGGCCCCCTGCCCCGGACTCCTGCACACTCCGAAAGCTTCTGGAGCCTCTCCTTGCTCCCCTTCCACATTTGCCAGGTCAACTCAGGGCCCGTCTGGGGCCTGTGTGGAGCTTGGCCCTGGGAGGCTCTGGGCTTCTTCTGCTGTTTGAAAACCACCCTCCAGCTCAGCAGAGGGGTCTGCCTGGCCACAGACCCAAAGCAACAAGGTGAAGTGACCATGGACTGAAATGTCTGAAACCATGAACCCAAATAACCATGTTCTCCTTAGGATGTCCCCCTTATCTATCTCAGGCATTTGTCTATCACAGTAATGGAAAGCTGACTAACACAGAAAATCAGGACCAGGAAGCAGGGTTGTTTCTGTGACTGTATCTGAGGATGTGATTCAGAGACCTTTGAAACTGCCTTACAGTGGGAATTGGGGAAAGTCTGGAGGAGAAGGTTAGAGAAAGCCCAGATTGCTATCAGCAGATCTTGATGTGCAATTCTCGTGAGGACCCAGAAGACCAGAATGCTGACAGGTATGCAGACAGTAAAGGTCAGGTTGATGAGGTTTCCGAAAGAATGAGGACTCCATTGGGATTTGGACTAGAGGTCATTCATGTTCCATTCTGGAAAAGAACTTGCCTGTGTTTTGTCCATGCCCTGAGACTTTGTGTGAGGCCAAATTTAAAGGTGATGAACTAATTTATGTAGGAAATTTCAAGGCAGCACAGTATTCGGACAGTGGGATGGGTGTTGTTGCTTTTATCCATATTTACAGTGAAAATTGGGAGCAAGATACAAAGCCGAAAGATTTGAAAAACTTGCTGTATATCCAGAAAAGGAGTACTAAAAGTTGTATCCAAGGAGGTTGTGGTTGCTAAAGAAATTAACACTATTAAAATCAAGCCGAGCACTGTGGACTGGGTAACAGGAAGAAAACTGTGAGGGCATCTCTTGAATCAGCAAGACCCCATCTTTGCAGGTCCAGAGATTTGCCTGAGAAGAGATACCCAGGGAGGGCAGCATACTCACACAGAGCTGTCCAGGGATGATTTTCCCAGGATCTTTTCCCTGTGTTCGGCTATCCAAGCCCTCAGGAGCTCCTGCAGTGGTGGTCCATGCAGGCTGGCTGATGTTCAGGCCAGTGGCAGACCTGGTGTGCAGATGTGCAGAATGCCAGGGGTCCTGCAGGCTTCTGGGATTTCCAAGGGAGGCCATGCAGGGTGTGGCAGGGTCAGGATCCCTGCAAGCAACCCCTGCCGGAAGGGGGGGGTACACAAAACTGAAAGAGAAAGGAACCCAGCAGTGTGGACCCCAGGAAGTCAGAGATGCCAGCACCCCGGAGCTTGCTGAGAGCAGCCGCAGGTAATGTGGAGGGCCAGCCCAAGAAAGAGGCCATGGGCTGCAGCCAGGCCACAGGGGGACGCTGCCCAGACACTTTGGAGGTCACGTTCTGCCACTGTGTGCTCCGGGTGCCACACGTGGAGCTACAGGATTTCATGTTTCCCAGCTGGATTTGATCTTTCCTTTGTTCAATCTTTCTTCTCTACTCTCTTACACCTCCCTTTCGGAGTAGGAATGCCTACCCTGCGCCCCTGTATCTTGGAATCATATAACTTGTTCTTTTGATTTTCATAGCTGGGAGTTGCCTTGAGTCTCAGAGACTTGAGACTTGGCTTTTGGCAAATTCTGGCACTGTTTAGACTTTAGGGAGCCCCAGAGATTGATGCTCTGCATTTTGCATATGAGATGGACATGGGGGCAGGCAGGACCAAAATGTCATGGTTTGGATCGTCAGTTTCCTCCAAAGACTGTGTGTTTAGGGCTTGGTCACGGTCCTGAGGCACTACTGGGAGATATGGAAACCTGTAGATGTGAGGCCCAGTGGGAGGAGGTCCGGTCCCTGGAGGAGTGCCCTCCAAGGTAGTGCTGGGGGCCTGGGGCCCTTGTCTCTCTCCTTGCCTTCCAGCCACCATGAGGTGAGCAGCTCTGCGGCTCCATGCTTCTTCCATGACGTATCACCTTGCCACAGGCCACAGAAACCAGGCACTGAAACCATGAGCAAAATAAGCCTTTCTTCCTTTTAAGTTGTTTGTCTTGGGCATTTTGTCACAGCAATGGACTCTGAGTAAGACATCAGGGTCAGATGATGTCATGGGGGGTCCCACCTTGGCACTGGTGGCCTTGTAAGAGGAGAAACATGCTCACTGTGTCTCAGCATGTGACAACCCAGCAGGAAGGCCCTCACCAGATACCTGTGCCACACCCTTGACCTTCCCACCCTCCAGAACCAGGAGCCAATAAGCCTCTGTTCTTTGTGTATTATGTGGTGTGGAGTATTCAGTTTTAGCAACAGAAAATCAACTGTGATGGTCAGTTTAGCCGCAACCCCCCAGCCCTGACGTTCACTCTTTGCCATCGACCCTCTTCCCCTGAGTTTCTGCCTCTGGCCAGAACCTTTGCCTCGTCCTTTCTGTACAAACGTCCTGTCTAACGGGGGCGTGAGCCTTCTGCTCCGGCTCCTCTGTGGGTCTTGGTTTTCTTGGGAAGACTCCTGTGCACGTGGACGATTCTAATATAAATGTGTGTCCTTCTCCTGTTAATCTGTCCCGTGTCGATGTAATTCTTAGCCTCAGCCAGAGATGCCAGAGGGTAGGGAAATTCCTCCCCACACACCCTCACAACCAGCAGGAAGTGACCGGATGGCTGGGAGACCCTGTCCCTTCCCCTGGGCTGCCACCATAACCTGGTGGACACCCAGCCCCGCCTCCCCACTGACACCAGGATCTGGGGACAGGACCACAGTGGGATGTGCCAGCGTCTCCTGCCCTCCCACCCACCAGGTCTGTGCGAGGGGATAATGATCCATTTGTATTCATAATCCTATTGTTCAGAGGATTAATTAAAAGGCAAGAGTATTTTTAATCATCTGTACTAATTTAGGGGAAGAATTTAGGAATATAATTGTGTTATCTATAACTGAGGAATTCACACAGATCCCTCTTGGAATCAGAATATTAATATCTCTCCATGAGACTCTGTGACTTGAGCAAATCATCGCAGTCGTTCTTTCTAAATTAGCCAAATTAAATGAGGATAATTTAAAATGTTTGCCTGGGCAGACAGCAGCCATGTACCAGCAAAAAGACGGGCTTTCTCCCCAAGTTTAGGAAACCCACGTCTCGGACAGGCGGGCAAAGGAGTGCCAGGCCTCACCCAGGACCTGAGCTGGGGCTCAAGCCACAGGGCAAAGGACAGCTGTGTCCCTGCAGATAATGCAGCAGGGAAGTCAGGTCAGCAATGGGCTTGGGGTGAGGGATTCCCCCCTGGATTTCCACCTGAGCAGCTCCTTGAACCTTGGAGTGGGTGACCCACAACCTCTGTCCCCTAAGGCCAGCAGGAAGAACCAGCCCCCTGTGCAGCCAACAGACACAGACAACAAGCAGCCTCATGGGGAGGCAGCTCAGCTGGCCAGCACAGAGGACCTCAGACTGTGCCTGGGTTGGTGCCAGCAGAGCAGCCAGCCTAAGAACACCACCTACCTTCTGGGGGGAGCGAATGAGACCAGGTCAGAGACCCCGCATCAGTTCCAGCCACCAAAGGGCCGGGGACAGGACCTTACGCATACCAGGCCATGGGGAGAAAAGGAACTCAAAACTCCGGGGCTCAGCTCTCTGCCACAGTCCTCCTCCTGGAAGGACTCCCCACACAGTCCTCCCCGCACAGTCCTCCCATGGCCTCGGGACTCGTGACTCGGAGCTTCTTGTCCTTATTGGTGCACACAGGTCCGTGGCTCAGCCAGGGATAGAGGGTAGTGTGATTTAAACACTTAACTGCATACACACACGTGCACATCCACTCCGGCCATCATACATGTTAATGCACACACTCACCGGCTCACGCCAATCCTGCTGCTGGTATGTACCTGCCAGGGACTTTGGGCCTCTGACCCTTTCTGTGAGGTGAGAGCGATATGGCTGGTCCAGTCTGGGGTGCAGCTGGGTCCACACAGCTGAACCAGTTAAAGCTCAGCACCATTGGCAGGCAGGACACTGACCCAGTGGCCCTTACCTTCTCCTGCACCCCTCCACTGCCCTCCACTGCAGGGACTGTACGCCCTCTGCCACCCGGCACTGTCAGGGTGGCCCTGTGTCCCACCCAAGAAGAAGGGATGTTTGTTATGTGTCTAAGTGTTGAGTTGTGGCCAAAGGACTAAGGAGGGGAGGAACTCAGGGACAATAGAGCAGCAGGGACTGTCACCAGGGCAGGTGTCCTCTCTCCTGACTCTGTGAAGGGAGGCCTTCCCCGGCACCACCCAGGTCATGTGACCAGGGAGGAAATGAGGAGACACCACGGCTGAGAGCTCTCGAGGACACTGTACCTGCAACGAGAGGGCCCTGTGTGCACCAAGGACCAACAGCTCCAAAGCACCTGTGTCCTCCTGGGCCCCCACTTCACAGGGGCCCACGGACTCCTCCCCAGGCAGCTCCTTCTGGCCTGAGGCAGAACCCATGTGTTGATCAAGCGGAATCAGCGCTCATGAACACACAGCCCTGACCTGGGCAGCTGGGGAAGGCCCGCTCTCCGCCCAGCCCTGAGCTCCGGGGATGAGAGGCCAAGGGGAGACATCAGCCAAGTTGTGATCAGAGTGAGGACACCCGGGCCACCAGGATGGAGCCAGAGTCAAGTCAGCGTGCGTGCCGGGGACCAGCCCCCTGGGGCCCCTACTCATTGTCGTGGAACAGAGCGAACCACTCTCCAATGCAAAACCATGGCTCCCAGGTGAGCAGAGACCAGGGCAGAGCTCAAGTTCAAGGTCACATCCTGAGCCCCTCTGCTTTTGAGTTCTTCAAGCTGTCCAGGGGAAAGGGGGTCCCTGGCGCACCACGCCTGGCTGACCTGGAACAGGAAGCGCTTCCTCTGCCTGCTGAGACCCGTGCAGGGCGTCCTCAGGAGCTCTCTGCAGGCCAGCATAGAGCCCGGGCACATAGCCTGGTGTGGGGGTCTGCCCTGAGAGCCCCCCGCCATGTCTGCACTAGCCTGTGCTCACCCAGCCTGTCCTGCCCACCACACACCCAGAGCTCCACTGCCCACGGACACTCAGTGAGAGCCACCCTGGGCCAGCCTTCAGGATGGGAACAGAGAGGCCACCCTGGCCTGGTTCATGCCACCCTGGCCTTGTCCACGCCACCCTGGCCTGGTCCATGCCACCCTGCAAAAGGAAACCTGGCTTTGCCTAATTCTTGAGAAGCTCACAAAGCTATGGCCACAGCATTGATCCCCTCTGTGATGGCCCCTGGTCTGGTGGTGATCCTCCCCCCCACCACTCAGCACCCAGTGGCCACAGTCTCCCTGGGGAGAGAGTATGTCACAACAGCACAGCAGAGATCTGAGAGATCCTTCTGGGCAGAGCAGCAGGGCGGGGGGAGGGTGCTGGGTGTGAACAGGCACAAGTGCAAGGGAGGGAGACAGGAGGCAGGTGCCAGGGAGCCAGGGAGGCCTTGCGCACCAGGTGGGGAGTCAAGGGGCTCTACTAGCCCAAGCACCACCCAGGTTGGAGGAGGAACCCTGTCTGTTGCAACAATCAAGTGCAGGTGGAGGTATGGACCAGGGAGTGACAGTGGCCGTGGAGAGAAACCCTCAGAAATTACTGTAGAGATAGGAGGGGAAGGGGGGAAGGGGGGAAGGAGGGGAAGGGGGAGCAGGAGGAGCAAACGGGGATGGCATTTTAAATGACAAACCAAAAATATGGCAGTCACCTGCCACCTGCCACACAGAGCCAAGGTGTGCAAAGTCACGCAGCTCTAACAAAAAACAGCGAGCACGGACATCTTAAGTCCAGCTGCTGAGGCCGTGGTCCTGGAGAGCCACAGGCATTGCTCGACACCAGGCAAGAGAGGTGCCCACCGCCAGCCAGGTACAGCTCCAGGCTGGGCCAACATCAAGGTGCCTGAAGGAGAGAGAGGCGGAGTGTGCACCTAGGGAGGGCGACAGACAGCAATCAGCAAGAGGCCAAGCACTGGTGGTTGCAGGCTGAGGGAAGGGCTAGGCAGGGGAGGCTGGGGGAGGCCGGCAGCCAGGGAGGCTCACCGGAGGGTGTTTGGACTGAGGCCCCTGCAGGAGGCAGGAGGCGCCAGGGGAGCAAGCCCTGGAGGAGCCACAGGCCTGCTGCTCTGGTCTTTGGTCCCCTGACCTGGTACCCGGAGAAGCTGCACTTGGAGTGAGTGGGGAAGCACTTTCCCCTCCTCTCCTGCCCGGGAGAATTTTGAAGATCTGACATTAGTTCCTTTAGTCCACAGTGAAGGACAAAGGCTGGGAGGGGCACGGGGGACACGTCCAGGAAGAACCATCAGGAGGTCATAACTGGGGCAGAGGTGGGCTGAGGTCCCAGGCAGCGGCCTCATCAGGGCCCTTAGCTGAGATAGGAGCTGGAGGACATGATGAGGAGACAGGTGCCAGGACCCCCCTGTGCTGTGAAGGGGCCTGGGGCACAGAGGCCCCAGGACAGGTGCTATTGTGAGGCCACTCTTAACACATTACCTGTCAGGGTGCGCTCGGAAACGGGTCCCCTGGTGGAGTCCAGGATGGTCCAGGGTCAGGCCTGGAACCAGTCCAAGGTCAACCTGGAGAAAGGCTCCAAGCAGGGGACTCCTCCCGCCCACCTGGCTTCCTCTGCCCAGCAGCTGGCCCAGGAAGTGGCCGGCCCTCCAGGACTCCAGAGCCGCTGTGTGTCTTGTGCCATATGGAAAAGGAGCCATGCTCACTGAGAACCGACAGCCTCTTCAAGCCGTCAGAGCCGCTGCACGTGGAGTGAAAGGGGGGGAAAGACAATTTACAATTGCAAATTGGAGCTCCTCTCCAGAGCCAGTGATGATCTCGCTCCAGAGACAGATGGCGAGGAGTGTTCCAGGAACGCATTTCAACACATGACGGAACAGCAGAGAGGTGGGGCCAGTGAGGCCCGCTGCCTGTCACTCCAACTTGAGGGGACGTGGGGCTCCCTGCCCACCTGCCTCAGAAGCCCACCATCCCCCTCCACTCTCACTGCAGAGGGGGCCAGAACCGCAGAGCCCCAGGGCCCAAAGCCCACAGGCGCAGACCCCAAACTCATGTGCCACAGCTGTTGGCAGAACAGGTGGGGACAAACCAGACCGACTCTCTCTGTGGCTTTTAAGTGAAGGACAAGGAGGACAGATGGTCCAGGCTGCGTGCCAGAGCTCAGGCCCATGTGTGTCACACAGGAGCCCCACTTGGAGGGGGGACATGGAAGGGAAGGGGAGGAGCCCACAGCCCCTGGGCCTCAGGCAAAGAGAAGGGGTGCCCGTCCTGGGCGCAGGGCCACCCTTGCTCCCAGTGCTGCCTCTCTGCAGCCGGCATCGCTGCGAATGGGTGGTTAGCAGGACTGGGCTGTCCCTCCCAGAGCCCCCTCACTATGCAGCTGCCCGAGGCCCGCCACATGCAGCGAGAGTGGCTCCTGCAGAGAGAGTCCTGGACAGGTGGAGGGAGGCCACCCGTCAGGGTCCAGGCTCCGAGGAGAGGAAACTTTGGGAGCCTGATGCCAGCCCAATGCCACAATGCAGGTCCAGCTTAGGGGCCTGGGGTGGCCAGGTGAGTGAGGACAAGGACACAGCCCCACAGGATCCCAAAGCCTGGGTCAGGCTGGTCAGGGGAGAGGGAGTGGGAGGAGGATGTTCCCTGCGATCAGAACTCCCTGCTCGGAGGCTGGGAGGGGAAGCTGCAGTGCGGCCAGGCTGAAGGGTCAGCCAGCTAGAGTCTTCCATGAGACGATAACAGAAAACGTCAGGGAGATGCAACAGACACACAGTGGTGCAAAGGGCCTGGTGCCCACTGGACAGAAGAAAGGGGAGAGAGGGAGGGGACAGGCCTCCTGACCCAGCCCCTCAGCCACTGTGAGGTGGAGAGAAGGGAAGCCCTGAGGACCTGGAAGGACCCCAGGATGCAGCAGCCTCTGTGGAGGGTGGACACGGTCAGCACCAATCCAGCAGATTGCACGGGTTTGGGGTGTTCGTTTTTAATGCACCCCCTGCTTCTCCCTAAGGGGTAAAAGGTAATGAATAACGTCTTAGCATCACTTTTGAAGAGAGACATTGTAAAATCCCAAAAAGACCTTCTAAAGGGCACAAGAAGAGCCAGGGTGTGCCAGGGTGCGCCAGGCTACGCTTCCGCACGGATCTGGCTGGCGCTGCCCTTCTCAGGGAAGACCCTGGGCAGGGAAGGTGAGGCCCGGCTGCCTGGCCACCACGGCTCTGGGTGGTGTGTGCCCGACTCTGCACCAGGCTCTGCCCTCGTGCCCCAGGCCGTCTGGGCCCGCAGGCCCCATCGTTCCCGGAGGCTGGGCCAGGAGGCTCTGGCAGAATGGTCCCATGGTGCTGCCCTGGGAACCTGTGCCATGTCAGGGCCCTTGAGGAGGTCACAAGGCCCAGGGACTTGGGCCATTGTGGTCACCAAACACGCAGGCTGCCGCTGGGATAGCGTCTTGTTTGAGACACTGTCCCGAGCAAGTAAGACCGGCCGATGTGCTCAGTCCTTCGTTTATTCTTTCGTGAATTGGGAAATTAATCCTGCAAATATTTACAGAGAGCTTTGCAGAGTTCTTTGAAGGGGAAATGAAGTTGCTGGCGGAGCTCCCTCCCTCGCCCGCCTCCCGCCACACGCTGGCTCCATGGGGGGTTTCAGGCCACTTACAAAACCTGCTCCTTGCTCCTCCAGCCGGACACTGAGGCTGGACGCTGAGGCCAGGAGGTCAGAGCCCCCCCGCTGTGGTTGAACCTGGAGAAGAGCCTTGGTCGGCTCCTTGGGGCTGACGGAGCAGCCCTGTGGCTGGCGGCTTCCACAACAGGGTGCGCGTCCCCATGGTTCCGAAGGCTGAAGCCCAGGATCAGGGGTCCCCGGTCAGTGCCTCCTGGGGCCCCTCTGCTTGGCTGGTAGCTGCCGTCTTCTCCTGGGACCTCACATCATGTGCCCAATCTGTGTGTCTGTGTCTCAATGTCCCCTCCCTATAAGGACATCCATCAGGTTGGATTAGGGCCATTGTAATGACCTCATTTTACTTTAATCATCTTTGGAAGATCCCGTCTCCACATGAGGTCACAGGTCAGGTACCACAGGTGAGAACCTCAGACCTGGGGCTGAGTCACCAGGGTCACAATTCAGCCCAGAACCATCCCTGAGCCTCACCCGGAAAGTCGGCATGATGGCTTCGGTCACACGGTCCCCAGGCAGACCTCCTAGGTGGGGCACAGGCAGCACTGTGAGCTTTAAAGGGCCGTGCCTAGGGTCACCCTTTCCTCTCCAGGGACAGGGAGCAAGACAGACAGGGCTCCGATCTCCCTGCAACCCTCTGGACACTAGGTCTCGAGGATGGGAGGGGACACTAGCATGTCCACCAGCAGAGAAAACCCTTTAAGAAAGGCCAAGTTTCCTTGAGAAGACGTGACCATAAGGTCAGCGCCGTCTCCCCAGACAACCGCTTCCCCGGCTAATTATGCGGCCTGCCTGGCTGATGGCACTGGATGCTAACAAGATGAGCTCTTCAGAGGTAATAAAAAAAAAAACGGAAGTAAAAAAGGCGTCCCTGGGTGGGAGGGCTTTGGCGTTCCATCTGAATTCCATAATGAATAATTTATATAAAAGCTTTATTGGAGCCCCGCGCGCACCACAGTAAATGTTCCACGAGAACATACGCAAATATTTCAACACCGATGTGTCTCTGGTGGCTTCAGCTGATGGCCCGAACCAGATTTGAGCTGCTGCATTGCTTATTTACGAAAAATATCATAATCTTGCTTTTATTTGCATTTTCCCGGCTTGCAAGGGGTGACGGATTCTCCAGGCAGGGCAGCCGATGCAGCTGCTGGGTGGGCTCAGGAGGGAAGGCGGGCGGGATGGGGGCAGGAGGTGAGGAGAGGGCCTCAGCACCCTTCACCCGCACAGCAGCACCTAGCAGAGGGACAGAGGGAAGGAGCCCGTGCTTTCCAGAACGTGGAAAGTGCTGGGCCACACATCCTGAGGGGTTTGGGGGTTTGAGGAGACCCAGTCGCTCAGCTTTGAAAGAGGAGCCCAGAGAGGAGGGTTGAGAGCAGGAGGCCTGGCAAACCCTTCTCCCAGGTGGTCACGTTCCCAGGTTCAGCACAGGGATGGAGAACCAGAGCCCAGTAGACCCCAGAGTGGATGGGTCGGAGCTGAGAGTCCAGGGAGACCAGGCCAGCTAGAGTCTGGAGGACAGGTCAGAGAGGAGGCAACTGACTTCTGGAGGTGTGCAGAGGGTCCCCTTCAAGGGTCAAGCAGAGCCACAGATAGTGCGTGAAGGTGAGGAAACCACCCAGGGCTGGGAAAGGAGCAGCCAAAGGATTAGAGGAAATGGTGCCCCTTGATCATGGGGGGGGACGGACTGTCACTGTTCCTACCAGTCAGACTGAAAAAGCTCAGCTCCAGGGAAGCTCTGGGTAGAGATCAGAAGGAAGTGCCTCAGTCCCAGGAATAATTAACCGTGGATCATACACTGATCTATCTCATCTATCAAGTCTTAAACATAAGATCTGCAAGGATCAACGTGTTCCCACATAAGTCAACTGCATCTCGGGTAAGCTCAAAAAGAGTTTGGAAAGACAAAAGCAAATTCAGCACCAAAAATGTAAAACTTCAGTGTCTGACACCTGATCAAAAACTTTAGTCAGGCAAAGAAGCATCACTATTATCACCATTATAACTCATCGTAAGCTCATAAGTGGCATGAACATTAGAATTAGCAGGCAAAAACATTCAAGAAACTATTATAAGTATATTCCACATGCTTAGTTAGAAGCATGAAAAATATAAAAAGGCCCAAATCAAATTTCTAGGCATGAAAAATACACTGAATATCATTTAATAGCAGATTAGACACTGAAGAAGGAAAGATCAACAAACTTAAAGAATAGTAATGAAAGTCTCCAAAACAAAACTCAAAGAGAAAAATAATTTTTAAAAATTGATGTAGCCAATGATGAATCAACTGGAAGAGAAATTAGGAAAACTCTCTCACTCACAATAGCTTCAATAAAATAAAATAAAATGCTTGGTAATCAATCTAACAAAAGAGATTAAAGACCTCTATAAAGATAACTATAGAACACTAAGGAAAGAAATTGAAGAAAACCTTAGAAAATGAAAAGATCTCCCATGTTCTAAGATGGGCAGAATTAATATTGACAATATGGCCAGACTACCAAAGGCACATACAGATTTAGTGCAATTCCTATTAAAATCTCAAAAACATTCTTCATAAATAGAAAAGGCAGTAAAAAAAATATTTGAAAAATAAGAGACCCAGAATAGCCAAAGCAATCCTTGGCAAGAAGAGTGAAGGAAGAGGCATCACAATACCAGGCCTTAATTATACTACAGAGCTATAGTAACAAAAGTGGAATGGCATTGGCGCCAAAACAGACATGAAGACCCATGGAAGAGAACAGAAGACACAGAGACACATCCACATAAATCCAGTTTTCTTATTCTAGTCAAAGGCGCCATAAACATACATTGGAGAAAAGATAGCCTCTTCAATAAATGATGCTGAGAAAACTGGAAATCCATTTGTAGCAAAATGAAATTTAACCCCTATCTCTCACTTTGCACAAAACTCAACTCAAAATGGATCAAGGACCTAGGCTCTAGACCACAGACCCTGCACCTACTAGAAGAAAAGGTAGGCCCAAATTTACATCATGTTGGCTTAGGAACCAAATTCCTCAACCAGACTCCTAAAGCAAAGAAGTAAACTCAAGAATCAATAAATGAGATAGTATCAAACTAACAAGAGAAGATAGAACCATCAAGAATGTGAAAAGAGAGCCTATGGAATGGGAGAAAATCTTTGCCACCTTCACCTCAGAGAGAGCATTAATTTCCAGGATATATAAAGAATTCAAAAAACTTAACACCAAATAAGCAAATAACTCAATAAATAAATGGGCAAAGGAACTGAACAGACCCTTCACAGAAGAAGAAATTCAAACTGTCAACAAATATATGAAAAAAATGTTCAACATCTCTAGCAATTAGAGAAATTCAAATTTAAACTACACTGACGGCTGTGGTTGTGTCTCAGTGGTAGCGCACTTGCTTAGCACGTGTGAGGCACTGGGTTTGATCCTCAGCACCATATGAAAATAAGTAAATGATATAAAGCTAAAAAAAATTACATTGTGATTTCATCTCTCCAGTCAGAATGGCAATTATCAAGAATACAAGTAACAATAAATCATACATGGCAAATAGGACTGGGAATTGGTGCAACCACTCTGGAAAGCAGTATGGAAATTCATCTGAAAACTTAGAATGGAACCAAAATTTGACCCAGTTATCCCACTCCTTAGTATATACCCAAAGGACTTAAAATCAGCATACTACAGTGATGCAACCATATCAGTGCTTACAGAAGCTCAATTTATAATAGCTAAGCTATCGAAACAACTTAGGTGCCTTTCACCAAATGAATGGATAGAGAAAACATGGTATACATACACAATGGAATATTACTCAGCCATAAAGAACAATGAGATTATGGCATTTGCCAGTAAATGGATGGACCTAGAGACAATCGTGCCAAGTGAAATAAGCCATTTCCTAAAAACGAAAGCCCAAACGTTCTCTCTGATATGTGAATGTTAACACACAATAAGGTGGGAGGGGAGAATAGAAGTTCATTGGATGAGACAAAGGGAAATGAAGGGAAGGGAGGGATAATGAGAAAAGAGAGGAGAATGAACCAGACATCACTTTCCTGTGTTCATATATGAAGACATGACCAATGAAACTGCACATCACGTAAAACCACAAGAACGGGATCCTAATTACACTCCATGTATGTATAATATGTCAAAATACACTCCACTGTCATGTATGTCTAAAAAGAACAAATCAAAAATTGAGTATAGAAAATTTATGTAGGATTAGTGAGCTTGGGAATAACTCCAAGCTGTCTGATGTCAATGTAATTAGAATCTCAGAAAGAGAAAAGGAGGATAGAAAATCTATTTGAAGAAATAATGGCTAAAAACACCCCAGGCTTGATGAAAACCACATATTTACTATTCCAGAGGCTCAATGTACCACAAGCACAAAAAAACATAAAGGCACATCATAATCAAATCGCAAAAGAGAGTTACCTTCAAAGTAGCCGGAGGAACACTATCACCTACAGAGAAACCTAGTTTAAAACGACAGCAGATTTCTTACTGAAACAATGTGAGCGAGAAGACACTGGGTCAACAATTCCACAGTAATTAGTTGAAAACTATCAACTAGAATTTCATACGTTGAAATGTCCTTAAAAATAAAGGCAATGATTCAATCTTCAGATAAGATGGCGTAATGATGCCCCATCTGGTTTCCTCCTTGGGATACAACTACAAGACCTGGGCAGATGTGTGGACTGGGTACTGGGGGACTCTGGAAATTAATTGCAGCAGACAGAGTAGGAAAGAAAATCAGACTTCGGGGTCTCACCAACCAGCAGTGAGAGTGCAAGTTTCCGCCTGTGTGGCTTGGCCTGAGCGCAGGGCAGCTTCAAACCCAAAATGGGCCTCAGCTCACACAGAGAGGGCCCTCAAATTCCAGCTCAAGGGCTGGGAAGGTGTCTCCTGACGCTGCAGACCCCCACATCCTTGCTCTTCTGTTATCTCCGACCCCAGCCCCCAGGCAATCCTGTGGCATTTGGGGCAGAAACCACAACAGGAACCACAAGAACTGAAGCCCTGAGGGATGAAACTTCTCCAGTTAGTGGATATGAGACTCCAGGAGGGTAGCAACCCCACTGCACCTCATCCTCTTCTGTTCCCCACCATTTGGCACCAGTGAAGGCACAGTCCCAGAAGTGCAGACAGGAGAGGGCAATGGACAGCCCTGGGCTTGGGGACAAAGGACCAAAATGGCTAAAAGGATTGCAGAGGTGGGAAAGTTCTGGAAAGTGGAGGAGCCTGGAAGTAGCGCCCACTGCAGGGCTGTGGTTCCAGGGTGGTGGGTCCCGGATGGAGGGTCCGAATCCCGGGGTCCATGACAGGAGAAGGTGAGCTGCCGGGAGTGGCCCGGGTCTAGGCGCCCACACGAGGGGGGACCTGGGAGGACTCTGCCGCCGCCCTGGAGCCTCGGTCCCTGGCTGCCTGTCCCCTGGAGCCGCCGGGGCGGTCCCCACAGCGCCCACCGCAGACCGCGCGCTCCCGGTTCTCACCTGAGGGCCCTCCTCGGCAGAGCTGCTGGTCACAGCGGGTGGAGTTTGATCTGCAGGGTCCTGTTCAGGACGCGGTGGCCTCAGCCGTGTGGCCTGCGCTGCGGACCTCAGAGGAGAAGAGGTAGCCTGACCCACAGGCTCCTGGAGAGGGAAGGGGAGCCCAGGTGACCTGGGGGCAGGAGGCGGTTTAGAAGGGAGACCCACCCAAGTGTCAGGTGTCACTGACTCTGTGTCCTTTTGTTTTCCTGTGGCACCTGTGGATTCTGGGGTTTAAGTCCTCGCTTTAAAAACCCTCTCCTGTTTCCTTCTGTGTACCTGACCCATCATTTTAAACCATGTTCCAAGGTCACTTTTTGGTGTATGTGGTTCTGGGGATTGAACCCAGGGCCCTGAGCCTGTGAGGCAAGCGACCTGCCTGAGCTCCACCCTCAGAGACCCCTGTAAACTTCTTCCTTTCTGCCACGGGGTCAAGTTGCCAGGGCTGACCTCGAAGGTTCCTCTTGCCTCAGCCTCCCTGGTGGCTGGCATGACAGGCGTGCACCTGGGACTGTCACGAGCCTGTGATGGGAACTCATGTGCCTCTGTCCAGAGCTGAGCATGGTTCTGCAGAGCTGTGCTCCAGGCTCCCTGCAGGGCTGTGGAGGCTTCTGCTGCCCAGCAGCCCTGGTGCCATGTCCAGGGCTCCTCCCAGCCGAGGGCAGGCAGCTGCCCATTGCTGTAGGCTGACCTTATTTTCTTCTTATGGCACTCATACGTTCTCTGGAGTATGTTGGATTGTTTGTCCATTAGGAGTCTAACAGGTCCTCTAGAACCTTCAAACAATTAGTAAAATTCCTAAACAGTAAGTGAGCATGCGCAGAATTTGGGCTAATGTTTTGGGAAGAACAATGTTGGATGATATTTTCATGGCTTAAATATATCATCCAACATGAAGTTACATTTTATTACTTACAAAATAATAAAATAATGAAGCAATACCATGGGCTGAGGCAAAATAAATCCTCAGGATCTTAGGCATTCTATAATAAATCTGCATCACTTGAAATATAGAGTTGATCATCTCTGGGTAATGAAATGGAAGTAAAGATATCAAAGCAAATGATCATCTGTTTCCAGTTTTCTGTGATTTGGTTCAAGTGGTAAAGTGGTGATATTTATTAATAATAGATCAAATAGATTCATAATTCTTTTAGAGTACAATTAGATGCCTTCAAACTTTAGGCTACATGGGCACATTTGAGAATGGTTATAGCCATTCTCTCATCCTTTGAGTCATTCCCCTCCTATGTCCTGTGAGACATTTTCTATGTGAGGCTTTAAGAAGAGAATATTCTGTAAAGAAAACCTTATGATCTGTACATTATAAAATTGAATGGGTTCATTCAGAAATCAAAAGTTCTATTGAAAGATATTTGCATTAGCCAAATAAAACCAATTTCTGGGCATCCTGGTGAAGACAAGATTTTATCTTTATATGTCTCATTGTCTCTGCCTCACGACCAGTGCGAACTTCATGAAAGAAGGTTAGGTTCATAAGAAATTGCGAGTGAGTTTTAAATTAAAGAGAAAAGATTCTCATTACCTTTCACACAGCTCTGAAACGGCTTCTCCTAGCTCCCGCTTCTGGCCACCTAATGTGGTGGTGAGGTTTACACAAGAAACTAGGGAGAGAAAAAACGGCAACATGGCGGCGGGCACGAAGAGATCAAGTCTCTGACCTCTTCAGCTGTGTGGGCATAGGGAGTTGTAATCTGTCTAAATGGTGTTTGCTCAGGATCACTAGGCAATGCTGAGCTGACGTGGAACTGGGGCGAGCAGTGTGGGCCTCTCAGAACACACACCAAGCCCAGATCGGCTGAATTCAAGCTCCCTCCTGTTCGCCTGCTTCTCTCAGACAAACTGCTGTGACTCAGCACTAACGATCCCACGGAAACAACTGGTGGGCCCTCATGAACTTACGGAGGTAAATGCCAACTGAGCCTTCATAGGCAGTTGCCACAGGATTGAATTGGGGCTTGGGAGAGACAGTCAGGACCTACCCGTTGCAGTGGTCACCAGGCAGAGGGAACGAAATGTCACCATTTGCATGGGATACCACCATGGCAGAGAACTGACTTCACCAGAACGTGGTGGAGGAGATAACTTCATTGAAACCTGTGGCTACAGGTGTGTAATCCCCTAGCCATCTCCACGCAGCAGGGAAACCTTAAGGGCCCCTCCCAAGTCTCCCATGAACGCAATAGCCAGACTCGAGGCATGGAACTCCCGGCTACTGCTCCCACCAGTGCTGACAACTGAGGTCTCCTGCACCAGCTACCGGGGGTGTGGCTACCGGAGGGCAAGCAAATTCGCTGGGGATTCTCCACCCCAAACTCCACAAACTTAGGGTCTGAGGGAATGGCAAACAGGGAGAGTGTGCCCAGGCGTTCATGAAAACAGGCTCCAAGGAGCAGCAGACCTGGCGTGTAGCCAGTATTGTGGTGAACGTCACCTGTGAGCGGGTCCTGGCTTGAGAAAAAGTGGGGAAGTGACTACACACAAGAGAAGGCCCTAGACACTCAGGATTGGAGACCCGCCCAGTCTGGGAGGAAGAGCTGCTGCACAGTGATTGGTTCCCACCTATTGAGAGGAGAAGCTTGACCCAGTGGGCACAGCTCCACCTACTGGAAGAGAAGTTAATCAAACTCTAAGACTGCATTTATTAATTTTTTTAAATTTTTTTAAAATTTTTTTAAAAATTTTTTTAAAATTTTTTAATTTAATTTAATTTTTTTTAATTTTCATTTTCATTTTTTATTACTATTATTATTTAAAAATTTTTTTCTTCTTTATTTTCTATTTTTTCTTTTGTCTTTTCATTTCTTTTCAATTTTCTTATTTCCCCTTCCTTGAATTCTACCTGCTTACTCTCATTCTCTTTAGTGACTTCTTCCCTTCCCTTCTAATACCTTTTCTCCCAAGCATCAAATAAATTTATAGGAGTAAACAGTAACTCAGCAGTCAAACAGAACAAGAAGTAACATGTGCAGCATGAAAAAGCAAGGAAGAAAAGGAGTACAAACAATGCAGGACAGCCTAAATATTCAGGAGGACCTAGAGTCATCTGAAAAATGGTCATATAAAGAACTCAAGGAATACCTTAGACAGATGGAATGGAACCTTAAAGAGGATACGAGACAGCAAATTCAAACAGTGAAAGAACACATTGAAAATGAATTACATAAACAGATAAAAGAAGAAGTTAAGCATCTTTATCAGGCTATAGAGATTATAAAAAAATCAAACATTAATTCTAGAAATGAAGGAAATTATAAACCAAATTAAAAACTCAAATGAGAGTATCAACAACAGATTGGAGCAAGTAGAAGCCAGAACGTCAGATAACGAAGACAAAATATATCATCTTGAAAAGAGTCTAGCCAACTCAAAAAGGCTGGTAAAAAAATCACGAGTAAAACATCCAAGAGATATGGGATAACATAAAAAAAAAAACAAATTTAAGAGTCATCGGGATAGAGGAAGGTATAGAGATTCAAACCAAGGGAATGAGTAACCTACTGAATGAAATAATTACAGAAAACTTTCCAGAAATAAAAAAGAAAATGGATATACAAATTGTAGATGCATACAGGACACCGAGCATACAAAATTACAGTAGACCAACGCCAAGACACATTGTTATGAAGATATCCAATATACAGAACAAAGAGAAAATATTAAAAGCTACAAGAGAAAGGAGGCATATTACATTCAGGGGTAAACCAATAGGGTTAACAACGGATTTTTCATCATAGACACTGAAAGCGAGAAGATCCTGGAACAACGTATTTCAAACACGGAAAGAGAATGGATGCCAATGAAGAATTCTATATCCAGCAAAATTAAGCTTCAGGTATGACAACGAAATAAAAATCTTTCATGATAAACAAAAGCTAAAAGAATTTGCAGCCAGAAAACCAGCATTGCAAAGTGTCTTGAGCAAAACACTACACGAGGAAGAAATGAAAAACAATAACCAAAACCATCAGTGGGAAGTCCCTCTGTAAAGACAGAGGGTGGGGGGAAAAGCTAATCATGGAGAAACAAACTAAAATTAAAAAAAAAAGATAAATAATCAAACATGGCTGCAAGTACAAACCATATATCAATAGTAACTATAAACGTTAATGGCTTAAACTCTCCAATAAAGCGACATAGGCTGGTAACATGGATTAAAAAAACAAATCCAACAATATGCTGCCTCCAGGAGAGACATCTGATTGGAAAAGACACACACAGGGTGAAGGTGAAAGGTTGGGAAAAAATATATCAAGCACACGGTCCTTGTAAGCAAACAGGGGTGGCCATCTTCATATCGAATAAAATCGACTTCAAGACTAAGTTAATCAAAAGGGATGAGGAAGGACATTATATACTGTTAAAAGGAACCATTCACCAAGAAGACATAACAATTATCAATATTTATGCAACAAATAATGGTGCTTCGACAGTCATAAAACAAATTCTCCTCAAGTTCAAGAATTAAATAGACCACAACACAATAATTATGGGTGACTTCACACACCTCTCTCACCATTGGACAGATCCTCCAAACAAAAGTTGAATAAAGAAAGTATAGAACTCAATATCACAATCAATAACCTAGACTTAATTGACATATATAGAATATATCAACCATCATCAAATGGATATACTTTTTTCTCAGCAGCACATGGATCCTTCTCAAAAATAGACCATATATTATGTCATAAGGCAACCCTCAGTGAATATAAAGGGGTGGAGATAATATTGTGGTGAGCCGTTCCTGCGGACTGTGGTCGACATTACATGATGGCGCTGGCTCCGCTGTGGTCTGTGAAGGACAACTCCGTATCAGAGAGAGTTGGCGTGTTGTCAACTCCTTATCAGAGAGAGTTGGCATGTTGTTTTCTAGCACCCTGTGAGAAGGGTCCACGTGGCAGCTTCGCATAGGGGTTCGCAGTGCTTTCTTAAGGCTGGGAGGGGCATCCGAGAATTATTAGGAGAATTATTAGAAAAATATCAAGGGCCTGAATAAACTGCTGAAAGAAGATTCCTGAGTCACGTCTTTCTGGCTGGCAAGGGGGTCGTGACATAATATCATACATTTTATCTGATCATAATGGAATGAAACTGGAAATCAATGATAAAAGAAGGAAGGAAAAATCCTACATCACATGGAAAATGAACAATATGTTACTGAATGATCAATGGGTTACAGAAGACATAAAGGAGGAAATCAAAAAATTCTTAGAGTTAAATGAAAATACAGACACAACATATCGGAATCTATGGGACACAATGAAAGCAGTTTTAAGAGGGAAATTCATTGCCTGGAGGTCATTCCTCAAAAAAAGGAAAAACCAACAAATAAATGAGCTCACACTTCATCTCAAAGCCCTAGAAATGGAAGAGCAAAACAACAGCAAATGTAGCAGAAGGCAAGAAATAATTAAAATCAGAGTGGAAATCAACGAAATTGAAAAATGAAACTATTGAAAAAATTAACAAAACTAAAAGTTGGTTCTTTGAAAAAATGAATAAGATCGACAGACCCTTAGCCATGCTAACAAAGACAAGAAGAGAGAGAACTCAAATTACTAACATACAGGATGAAAAAGGCAATATCACAACAGATGCTTCAGAAATACAGAAGACTATTAGAAATTATTTTGAAAACCTATATTCCAATAAAATAGAAGATAGTGAAGACGTCGATAAATTTCTTAAGTCATATGATTTGCCCAGACTGAGTCAGGAGGATACACACAATTTGAACAGACCAATATCAATCGATGAAATAGAAGAAGCAATCAAAAGACTACCAACCAAGAAAATCTCAGGACCGGATGGGTATACAGTGGAGTTTTACAAAACCTTTAAAGAAGAATTAATACCAACACTTTTCAAGTTATTTCAGGAAATAGAAAAAGAGGGAGCTCTTCCAAATTCATTCTATGAGGCCAACATCACCCTGATTCTGAAACCAGACAAAGACACCTCAAAGAAAGAAAACTACAGACCAATATCTCTGATGAACCTAGATACAAAAATCCTCAATAAAATTCTGGCGAATCAGAAACAAAGGCACATCAAAAAAATTGTGCACCATGATCAAGTAGGATTCATCCCTGGGATGCAAGGATGGTTCAATATACGGAAATCAATAAATGCTATTCACCACATCAATAGACTTAAAGATAAGAACCATATGATTATCTCGATAGACGCAGAAAAAGCATTCAACAAAGTACAGCATCCATTTATGTTCAAAACATTACAAAAACTAGGGATAACAGAAACTTACCTCGACATTGTAAAAGCTATCTATGCTAAACCTCAGGCTAGCATCATTCTGAATGGAGAAAAATTGAAGGCATTCCCTCTAAAATCTGGAACAAGACAGAGATGCCCTCTATCACCACTTCTATTCAATATAGTTCTCGAAACACTGGCCAGAGCAATTAGACAGACAGAAGAAATTAAAGGCATAAAAATAGGATAAGAAGAACTTAAATTATCACTATTTGCAGATGACATGATTCTATACCTAGAAGACCCAAAAGGGTCTACAAAAAAACTACTAGAACTAATAAATGAATTCAGCAAAGTGGCAGGATATAAAATCAACACGCATAAATCAAAGGCATTTCTGTATATCAGCGAAAAAACTTCTGAAACAGAAATGAGGAAAAACACTCCATTCACAATATCCTCAAAGAAAATAAAATACTTGGGAATCAACCTAACAAAAGAGGTGAAAGATTTATACAATGAAAACTACAGAACCCTAAAGAGAGAAGTAGAAGAAGATCTTAGAAGATGGAAAAATATACCCTGTTCATGGATAGGAGAACTAACATCATCAAAATGGCGATATTACCAAAAGTTCTCTATAGGTTTAATGCAATGCCAATCAAAATCCCAATGGCATTTCTTGTAGAAATAGATAAAGCAATCAAGAAATTCATATAGAAAAATAAAAGACCCAGAATAGCAAGAGCAATTCTAAGCAGGAAGTGTGAATCAGGTGGTATAGCGATACCAGATTTCAAACTGTACTACAGAGCAATAGTAACAAAAACAGCATGGTACTGGTACCAAAACAGGCAGGTGGACCAATGGTACAGAATAGAGGACACAGAGACTAATCCACAAAGTTACAGCTATCTTATATTTGATAAAAGGGCTAAAAGCATGCAATGGAGGAAGGATAGCATCTTCAATAACTGATATTGGGAAAACTGGAAATCCATATGCAACAAAATGAAACTGAATCCCCTCCTCTCGCCATGCACAAAAGTTAACTCAAAATGGATCAAGGAGCTTGATATCAAATCAGAGACTCTGTGTCTGATAGAAGAAAAAGTTGGCTCCAATCTACATATTGTGGGGTCGGGCTCCAAATTCCTTAATAGGACACCCGTAGCACAAGAGTTAATAACAAGAATCAACAAATGGGACTTACTCAAACTAAAAAGTTTTTTCTCAGCAAGAGAAACAATAAGAGAGGTAAATAGGGAGCCTACATCCTGGGAACAAATCTTTCTTCCTCACACTTCAGATAGAGCCCTAATATCCAGAGTATACAAAGAACTCAAAAAGTTAAGCGATAAGAAAACAAATAACCCAATCAACAAATGGGCCAAGGACCTGAATAGACACTTCTCAGAGGAGGACATACAATCAATCAACAAGTACATGAAAAAATGCTCACCATCGCTACCAGTCAGAGAAATGCAAATCAAAACCACTCTAAGATACCATCTCACTCCAGTAAGATTGGCAGCCATTATGAAGTCAAACAACAACAAGTGCTGGCGAGGATGTGGGGAAAAATGTACTCTTGTACATTGCTGGTGGGACTGCAAATTGGTGCGGCCAATTTGGAAAGCAGTACAGAGATTCCTGGGAAAGCTAGGAATAAAACCACCATTTGACCCAGCTAATGCCCTTCTCAGACTATGCCCCGAAGACCTTAAAAGAGTGTACTACAGGGATACTGCCACATAGATGTTCATAGCAGCACAATTCACAATAGCTAGACTGTGGAACCAACTTAGATGCCCTTCAATAGATGAATGGATTTAAAAAATGTGGCATTTATACACCATGGATTATTACTCAGCACTAAAAAATGACAAAATCATGGAATTTGCAGGGAAACGGATGGCACTAGAGCAGATTATGCTTAGTGAAGCTAGCCAATCCCTAAGAAACAAATACCAAATGTCTTCTTTGATATAATGAGAGCAACT
Source organism: Ictidomys tridecemlineatus (assembly GCF_052094955.1). Lineage (NCBI taxonomy): Eukaryota > Metazoa > Chordata > Mammalia > Rodentia > Sciuridae > Ictidomys > Ictidomys tridecemlineatus. Next base: position 19,921,468 of record NC_135488.1, on the reverse strand, counting down.
AAGAACAGAGCAGGGAGGAAGAGAAGGAAGAAAAGATTAACATTAAACAGAGACATGAGGTGGGAGGGAAAGGGAGAGAAAAGGGAAATTGCATGGAAATGGAGGGAGACCCTCATTGTTATACAAAATTACATGTAAGAGGTTGTGAGGGGAATGGGAAAATAAACAAGGAGAGAAATGAATTACAGTAAATGGGGTAGAGAGAGAAGATGGGAGAGGAGGGGAGGGGGATAGTGGAGGATAGGAAAGGTAACAGAATACAACAGTTACTAATAGGGCATTATGTAAAAATGTGGATGTGTAACCGATGTGATTCTGCAATCTGTATATGGGGTAAAAATGGGAGTTCATAACCCACTTGAATCTAATGTATGAAATATGATATGTCAAGAGCTTTGTAAGGTTTTGAACAACCAATAAAAAAAAAAAAACTAGGGAGAGAGGGAGAGCACGCCAGGGAGTGAGCTTTTATTGGTGAATAAACAATTCAAGGGAAAATCCCATCCAGTGAAGGTTAAGGGGGAGCAGAATCCCAAGGTCAAGGACAATGATTGGGTCTTCAGGTCAGTGGCCAGGAGGCATCTGCAGGGACAAGCCCTGGGACCTTGGAAAGGGTGGGGAATGGCTCTGACACATCTGTGTTTGAGCGCCTCTCACCCTGCCAGGGAGGTAAGTCAAATCACGTAGGAGGATGGCCTCTCACAATTGTCAGTGTTTTTTCTTTTTGTTGTTGTTGTTGTTAGAATGAAATTCATAAGTTGGCATTCCATTTTTTTCAGATGTGTAACTAGATGCCATTTAAATTACCCACTCTTAAATGGTAGACATTTTGTACATGAACACTGACTGTCTGCACCTTTTTGAACAGCCAGTCTGGGCTCAGGAGCCCAAATACCAATGGTTAGCTGGAACATGTTCTTTATTTGGCCTATCCGTCAGTATCCCCTGAGGTCATCTGTTCAATGAGCTTCGTTACTCCTGCTCCCTCACTGGCTTTCATAGAAACCACATACTGTCTATGAATCAGGGACACCAATCCCACAACATTGTGTTCTTTGAGTATCCAAAGTCCCACTTTTCACTTCACCATGCCTGACATAGGCAGTAATATTTATCAGCAAATGTGAGGTTTTCAAAGATCCAATTCTGTGTGCTCCTTTCTCAAGGAGCATTAGGCAAGGATATAGCATACATAAATATTAAAAGGCTGTAGTTTTTAAAATGTCATCCATTGAATAGTTGATACATGTCTGAGATACTTTTTATTTTGGAGGAGGTATTATTTAATTATCCAACAGTTACATAATAGTGAAATGAGACACAAAGAATAAAATGCATCCATTTTATTCTTTGTGCCTGATGAATTTTATGAGTAAGGATAAGATACTTCCTTGTTCCAATGAAGATGTTGCCCACTTCTGTGAATGGATGTGGGGTGTCACCTGCTACTTGCATGTCTGCATGTTGTGCTTGACACTAATATCATACTTGGCAGGTGGCAGAAAGTCAATACTGAAGTTAAGCTCTTGTGTTCTACCAGTTGTGCTGCAGATCCTTGGTGTGCCACCTTCTGCAATCCATGCTGCTCTGTTCATGTTCCTATTGACTTCCTGGTGGTGAGTATCATGGTCTCCTGGTCTTGAGAATGGCCAAGCATTGCTCTGTGAATGTGGAAGATGGGCATGTGGAAGGCTCCAGGGAGGAGGGATGATCATGTACTCTAATCCATGTGCCTGTTTAATGACCTGTTTTTCTTCTTTGGTTTTAAGGGAGACAAGGCCCTCAGACACTTCTGTGCAGCTGGGAATGCAGGCTTCTGCTTCACCCTGAAGGAAGCGAAAATGCTCTCTAAGTGTACATCATGCTTAATTTTATGGAAGAATTCTACATCTAGCCAAACCACATGAGATTTCAAAAGCCAGCCCAATAACATTTAGAAGATTCATTCTCCAAAGCAGAGTCCTCCCTGTTGAGAGACTTCAATGTGGAGAAAGGAGAGCCCCTCTCTCCTCAGACTCCCTGCTTTGACAACAAGTGCACTGGAGAAGTTTGAATCAAGTGGGAGGCACATGGGCAGGCTTCCTGGATGAGGCCCTATTTAAGGGAGGATGGGATCTGAGGAGTGGACCAGAGAGAGGAAAGATGGGAAAGGGAGGGAAGCTGGCGAGGGCAGGGTGGCAGCATCACTGGAAAAGAGGCCCCAGGAGGAAATGCTACAGACTCTCAGCTGAAGACACCCGTGAGGGCTTGAGATGTTTTCAAGCACAGCCTTCCTTGCCAATATGTGAGCTTCGTGTTCTGCTGGACTTGGATGAGTTTAGTGATAAATGACATGCAGGGACCCATATGCAACAAACACATTTACTGATGGCACAAGGGCTTCAAAGTGAAACTGTGTCTGCCAGTTATTACACATCATTCTGTGGCACTCTAGTTCAAACAGGGACAGCCACAAATTGCTCACTGGGAACCCTCTTTGCTGCCGCAAGTGGACGCTGCTTGCATGAACCGCTTCACTTCTGAACTTCTAAAGTTCTCCTGAGCAAGCACATTCAGAACCCACTTCAGGCCCAATAGGAAAAGTGTACCTAGAAGAGAGCCCTTGTAGCTCTCATCACCAACTTTAAAGAGGAAAGCTGCCCTCTGAAGAAAATCCATTTGCCAATGTTTCACTGAAATCAATGGTTCCCCCTTACTCAGAAAACAAAATAGAAACGCAGGAGCCTTCATGAGGGGAACCTGCATTTCTAATGGAACAGATACTTCAGAGAGAAAGTGAGAGTGCCGGCTCTGAGAAGCAGTTCTGCTTCATGCAGCTTCAACCAGAAACAAAACCCAATGTGCTTACAGAGAACAAGACCGTTCCTTCAATTGGAAGCTGCCTGCACAAAATGCTTCCATTCTGCACTTCCAAGCTTTTCTCAGCCAGCACGTTCAGTCAACACTTTACACCCAAAGTGCAAATTGTGCTACCCAGAGAGCCCTTGGACCTAACATCATCACCAGTATTCACATGGAAAGTTGGACGGTTGACAAGATCAATGGCCCAGAGTTTCATTGAAATCTTTTTCTCAATTTTTTTTGAAAACTCACTGGAAATGAAAGGCCCACAAGCAACAAACTCTGCCTTATACAAGACACAGAAACTTCTAAGTAAAGCCCGGGACTGCTGGCTCTAAGAAGGGGTTCCAAATCCTACTAGTTCAACCAAGCCCAAATCCCAATGTGCTCTCTAGGAACACTTTTACATCTTGCAATTGAAGCTGTTTGCATACCCTGCTTCTCTTCTGCACTTCACACTCTAGAGCTGTTTGCACACCCTGGTTCTCTTCTGCACTTCACACTCTTCTCACTGAGCACATTCAGAGAACAGTGCAGGCTCAATATCCAAAGTGCACTAGCTGGAGAGCCCTTGTACCTTGGAGCAGTTGCTCAGATAGGTCTGATGGGTGGTTCAATTCCTCCATGATTCTTTGGAATCCATTCCTCAAACGGATTCTAAAAACTATCTTGAAATTGCATGAGCCTGACTACAATGACCTCTGCTTTATTGAGTGCATAGATGGTTCCAAGTGAAATGGCACCATCATCTCTGACAAGAGGTTCTGCTTCCTGCATGTTCAACCAGGGAAAAATCGCCACGTGTTCACTGAGAACAAAGCTACTTGTGCACAAAATTTTTCTGTTTGCCCCCTACATATGCATCTCAGGATGCACATTCAGAACACATTTCCTGCAAAAAACATGAGAAAGTATCCTTGCAAAAGTCCACTCTGGTCTAGCATCACCAACATTGATTAGGAAATGAATTGCACAGGTTTCATTGTATTCCCTTGGTCTCCTTTTTCTAAAAACTCATTGAAACTGCAGGTGCCTGACAGCAACCAACTTACCATTGACCAAGAGCACAGTTGTTTCCAATGAAAACTGTGCCTGTTAGCTCTCAGAAGCCATTGGATTTAAGGCTTCTTCAGCCAGGATCAAAGCTCAATGGGCACGATGAGAAAAATGTCATTTCCTAATGTGGAAGCTGCTTGCCAAAATTCTTCTGTGCTGCACTTCCAAAATATTTTCAGGAAGCACACTCAGAGCACAGTTTCAGCCGATATGCAAAGAGTGCTAGCAAGAGTGCCCTTGGACCTAGGTCAGCAACTTGGAGAACTGTGGGCCCACTGGGAAGAGCAATTCCCCAAGGTGGATTGAAATCCATTGCTCAATTGTTTGTCACAGAATTCACTTGAAATCCAAGTGCCTGCCTGCATTGAACTCGCACTGACCAATTGTACAAACACTTCAAAGGGAAACTGCCACCTCTGAGAAGCGGTGGTTCTTCATGCTAGTTTAAGTAGTGACAAACCCCAATGTGCTCACTGAGAATAAAATGAGCTCCTGAATGTTGAAGCTTCTGAGAGACTGCTTTACTTTTGCACTCCCAAACTACTCTCAGCAAGCACATTCAGAACCGAGGTCAGGCCCAAAATACAATGTTGGCTGACAAGAGAGGCCTTGCACCCAGGATCACCAATTTTGAGAAGGCAACGAGGACTGCTGAAAAGATGAACTCCACAAAATTCCATGGAAACCCACTCATCGGACCTTTCTGAGAACACTTGAAATGCAGGTTTCTGCATGCAAGGAACTGTGTGTGACAGATGGCAAAGTTTGCCAAATGCAAACATGCCTACCAGCTCTGAGAAGCCATTCTCATTCACACTTCTTCAACCTGGGAAAAATCCCCATGTGCTCACTGAGAACAAGTTAGCTTGTGCTACTTGAAGCTGCTTCCACAAACAGTTTTACTTCTGCACTTCTAAGCTGTTCTCATCAAGCACATTCAGAGCACAGTTCAGGCATGAAACACAAAGTGCACCAGAAAGAGATCACCAACTTGCAGGAGGAAAGAGGACCAGCTGAGAAGATCAGTTCTCCAAAGTCTCACTGACATCCACTTATCACATTTGTTTACAATATACACTTGAAATGCAGGTACCCAAATGAGTGAACTGTTTTTGATCAATGGCACAGAGGCTTCAATGTGAAAGCATGCCTGTCACCTGTAAGAAGCAGTTTTGCTTTCTTCTAGCTCACACAGAAGAAAACACCATGTGCCTACTTACAACAAAGTTAGTCTTGCAAGTTGAAACTGCTTGCAGCAAATGGCTTCCATTCCCCACTTGCAGCCATCAATGGTTGACAGATGGCACAGAGGCTTCAATGTGAAACCGTGAATGCCAATCATTACAAGTGCTTCTGACACACTCTAGTTGAACCAGGGAAAGCCCAAAGTGGTCAATGAGAACACACTTTGTTCCTGCAAGTGGAAGCAGCTTGCATAAACTGCTTCAGATAGAAAATTCCAAGCTCTTCTCAGCAAGCACATTCAGAAAACAGTTCTGGCCCAATGGAAAAAGGGACCTAGCAAGAGGATCCCATACATATGATTACCTTCATAAGGTAGCTTCCCAACTTCTGTGTGGAACTGTGTTTCTCCTTGGCCCTTATGCTGTTTTGGAGACCACTAGCTCAGCTTTGTGCAGGATCATCAGACCTGGACTTTTGGCAAGACCTGTACAGCCCTCACACATGCTCAGATGCTACAGGACTTTGCAGACCAGTCCAGACAACAGTAGGCATCCATTCATTGTCTGCAGTCTACAGATTCCTAGATGCATGGCATTCATTATCATCAAATGCAGAATTTTCATCAAAAACCATATATATATATATATGTATGTATATATATATATTTCCAATCTGAATCAAGAAAATCAGAAATATCCCCAAATCCAAAGAGTGGATCTCCTTTGTGATGCTACCAGTGGAAAATTCCACAGCTGACCTCATGGGATGGTACACAGTGAAAACACAGCTGCATGAAAAATATTACATGACATGACCTTCTGGTTATGTAGAAAGTGGCATGTGAAGTACACATGCATGTCTTCTTCAGACATGGGATTCATTTGCAAGACACCTTATCAATGGAAAATACTCCAAAATGGGAGAAATCAGAACCACATCTCCAAAGTATTTCAGAAGAGACCAACTCCATCTGTGTATCTATCGCTCAGTCAGTGTGTGTGCTCTAGTGTGTGTGTGTGTGTGTGTGTGTGTGTGTGTGTGTGTGCGCGCTCTAGTGTGTCTTTGTTTGTATTTGTACCAAGATAGCCGATACTTCATTGCCCCCATTGGAAAACTGACTCAGATAATGCCATCTGCCAAACTCCTAAAAACCAAACTTCTTGCTAATACAAGGAAACATTCCTTCCTGTTGGTTTGGATGTGTCCTTTAGGAATCACTGCTACATTTAGTATACTCAAATCATCACAGTAGATCAGGAAACAAAAACATATATATTTTAAAATAATAATATATTAATGGAAACAACAAATACAGGATAGAGTAACAACTATGTTACTAAACAAGGTCAAGGACAATGGCAAACTATAGATACAAACTTTGAAGAAAATAATTATCAATGTAAATATTTCTGGGCTGCCTCAGCCCTGCCCAGGCACACAGCAGCAGAATGGTTTTGCAAGCATCCTCAGGAGGGCTGGAGCCTTCTTTGTAGGATGAGAGGGAGGTTGAGGCTGGATCCACTCATCATTATTTTGGGGGTGGCTCCTTTTCCTCAGCACGAAGATGGGTTTTCTGTGAGGGTTCTTTGCGTAAAATACGTTGGCCTGCGCTGGAATCCTCAGCTCTGGAAAGAGAGGGGTATACAAAATAAGGTGGCTCAGGAGGTGCTCTCTGGGACACCCCAACATCTGAGAGCCTGTGCCAGAAAAGGCCAGAGCCACACACCTGAGAGCTCTCCAATTCAGCACCAATACCAACAAGACAGCCTCCACAGTCCTCCCTGAGGAAGAACTAGGCAGAGCACTTCCACAGACCTAATGTCGGTTCCTACCAAAAGCTTTGGACTCCAGAACATCCCAGGTCCTCTTACATCTGCCAAAGTACACCACTAGGGTTTGCATCTGAAATCTCCCACAAAAGGCTCCTGTGCCGAAGATTCAGTCCCCACATGAGCCATCTTCATGAGTGGGTTTGGAGGGAAGCATTGGATGGTGAGTGCTCTGGTGTCAACATAAAATTCTCATTCAAGATGAATACACTACTGGGAGGTGGGAGGGACTGGAAGAAAGGTTGAGCGTGGTTGGAGGAAGACCTAAACAGGGGTGCACCCTGGGCAATAATACCTTGTTCCTGTAGGATCCACTGAATCCTCATTCTCCAAGTAGAGGTCCTCCTTCTCCATCTTTCTCTCTCTCCCTCTCTCCCAGCCTTGTTCTCTCTCTCCCAGTCTATGCCTGTTTGGCAAGGGCTGAGAAGCTCTCCACTGCCACACACTAGAGCTTTATAGACAGCCTCAGTACACAACCAAAGAGAAAGTTGTGAAAGCCAGAGAAAAGGCCTAGGATTCCTCAAGTATGGCCACAGTGAGGACAGGCTGACCAGCACAAATACCACATTAGAGCCATGCTTCTGCATTGGTGGAGCCCGCCTCCATGTGAACCAGGCTTCTGAGAATGGAGGCCACATTCCAAATGCTGCTCTATTGAGAACAATGGTTCCAAAGGCCAGCAAAGGGAATGCTTCCCTCCAACATGGTGTATGGTCCAGTGGTGCCATGACCCCAAGTGGGAGAATACAACAGCCCGCTTCTCCTTCCTCTGAACACGTGTTTCCTGTCACCCTCCTCTAACCTAGAGCCTGTTCTCCATCCCTTCTGGGTTGGATGTCAAGATCTCTGCTATGAATTTCTAAGGCTACCAAGGCCCCAGACAGACTTCCTCTTCCATTGATTCTACTAACCTAACAGTAGGTTAAGATAGGAGACAAGTGATTCTAGAACTCATAGGGATGGTGGTCTTCAGCATAAATAGGCTGGGATAATGGCTGCTGTGGTGTTTGGCTCACAAAAACCAACCAACCAACCAACGAAAAAGTGCTGGCATTATTATCAGATGAGCTTTGTGGCTACGTGCTCAGGAAGCCCTCATCTGACTCTAGTTAGGGATCATAACCTGGCTATTGTGATCACTCCTTGGCAAGTGAACTCAGGTACAGAAGACCATGGAATTTATGCAAAGACAGATGATTCAAGCTGTCTCCCAGGCTGTGTTTTCTTCCCAATTTCATCCTGTTACTGCTTGCTAGAATCCTGCCAATGCTCTGCCAAGGCAGAGGTTTTCTGGTCACACAGAAGGCTTTCAATCCTACTGCTTCAGTCCACAAAATGCCAGTTCCCTCTTTAGCCCATGCATTCCATGTTCCTCTGAAACCACTCCTATCCCAGACCATGAAAGCATACTGCTCCTGGAAAGAGGCTTTCCTCCTCACTCCTCAAAGATGTCAGCTTTGGATACCTGTTCATGTACAGGGGAGGCACCTGGTGGGGAGCCACAATATCCACTGGGGTATACCATTGGACCTCGAGACCTTCCACCAGCAGAAGTGCAGTTGGCTTTGTGCACGAACCCAACACACCTATTGGAGTGTTCTTGGGGGTCAGAGACTACACTTTGGTGCTAAGAGTTGACCTGAGTCCACATCCTGACCCTTGCTCTCTGCCATCTGATTGTCCCACTTACTCTGACGGTGAGAGATGATTTGGCCCAGCTCATAATCCTCCGGCTTCTCCTGAGTAAGCAAGTGTCGGTCGAGGGCCCTGCGGATGACGACAGGAGCCCGATCTTGGCAGGTCACCTGGAGCAGCATGGGAGACAGGCCTTCAGGAAATGGGCCTTGAAGTGACTACTCAAGGACAGTGGGCAGGGGCATTCTGGAGGCACCTCCACTCTAAATACAAGGGCAACATCCATGACCCTACTACCTGAGGCTGACCTCCTCCTCATCGCGTGGGCTCTTCCCATAGGCTACTAGCCCAATCCTTGTACATAACTTCCTGGACCTGCCATTGCTCTTTGTGCAGCTGCACTTCTCTCCAAGTGAAAGGACCCCACTACCTGCATACAGATGCAATCTCATCCCACAAGTTGAGAGGAATTGGACAATAGCCTCCAAGATCCCAGGTCAGCCCGAGGATGCAGGCGGCATTGGGAATGGCCTAGGCACAAAACCTACAGGCTTTGGTCTGGATTGCCAGGGCCCAAATCAGACCCAGGAACATGACCACACACAGGAGTGCTGAAACATAGCCACGAGAGCTCCTGGCCTCCAGAGGCTCAGTGCTGGCTGGGGTGTAGGAGGGCACCTCATCCAGCAAGGGTGGTCATTGGGTTACCTGGACATTTAGTGTGCTTGTTCCACATCCATACTGACTCTGCAGAGAGACCCTCTCAGCTCCTTGTTCAAGGAACATGCAGAACCTCACACTGCTGTCCTCCTCCATAGATGTCAGCATCCCATAGAGTGGAACCTGCAATCTAGGTCCTGGCCTGTTCTCATCTGTCACCTATACCTGCCTCTGCCCTTCTGGACTGCATGCTGCCACCTGACACACAGACTCCCTCAGACATGGTGGTGGACAAGCTGCTGCTCTCCCTCATCTCAGCTCCAGCCCTTCACACTGACCTCTCCCTTCTTGATTCCCATCTATCCTCCTGATCATCCAGAAGCTCCAAATTCAAGAGGGCATGAGTAGTCCATGGTATTGGACCAGTGTCTGCTCCCCACCCAGGTGTAAGCACCAGGGGACACCCCTGCTCCCAGGCTTACCAGGACCTTCTTGGCCGACTTTGGACTTTGTATTTCTAAGTGGACACGAATTAAGCAGGTGTCTCCCACCTGCTTGTGGGAATGCGGCCTGGAGGACTTGCAGGTTGATTCTGAGAACTGTGGGGGATGGAACATCAGCAAACCCAGAAACAGAAAGCCACCCCAGCCTGTCAGTTGGCTCTATGGGCTTCTAGCACATATGTCCAGGTGCTGAGGCTTCTTATTTCCCCAGGTGGGAGTGGAATGGCAACACAAGTACAGCTTGAATAAGGTAGGTGTTTACCTCCTTTCTCTTGACCTCGCGGCGTTTCCTCACGATGAAATATTTTATCCGCGGGGTCCTAGACTGATACATGGGTGAGTGGTCAGGGGCCTTGATTTCTGCAGAGCAAAGTGGAGAGAATTGTTAGATGGCACTCAAGGATTTTACCACAAAACACACACAACCCCTGAGAGTCTCCGCCAGGGCGAGCCTGCACCAGAATTGAGAGCCCTCCTATCCAGCTACAGTGCCACCAAAGACTCCCTCAGTGATTCTTCCCTGGAGAAGATGATGTACAGGATTCTAAACCAAAAGAGCACCAGGCAATGGAAACAGCACCTTGGGCCCAGAACTTCTCAGTGCAGGTTGGATCTGCCAAAGGGACACTGCTAGGCTCTGCATCAGGATTGGCAAAGGCTCCTGTGCTTAGGCCTTTCTCCCCAGGGCAGCCATGCTCACACATGGGCATTCAGGGAAGCGTTGGATGGTGGGCGAATTCATCCCCTTGCCCTGGATGAATCCACTCATGGATGACTACGTGGAGGGGAGGTGGTATCCATCAGAGGTGTGTTGGGCATGGACATGGGAGGACTTCAGCAGGGTGGTGCCCTGGAGAACTCTATTGTTTTCTAGGTTCGCTCTCCTTCCCCTTGTTTCTCATCATGAGCTGTCTGCTTGGTACTTTTATTCTGGTTTTTGTTCTACTTCTGGCTCTTCTTTCTGTCCTGCATCTTCTTGTAGTTCTGGGTCTTTTTCTTGTTCTTACATGGTTCCTTCTTGTTCTTCTTCTTGTGTATCTCCCTCCACCCTTCCTTCTGTTCACTTCCTTCTTTTTCTTCTTCTTCCTCCTGCTCTTCATCGTGTGATCCTCTCCCCACTCAGTTGTGTCCTCTTTCTCCTCCTCCTTCTCCTTATATCTCTGGCAATGGTGGGGCATCCTGAGGAGTTCAAATCTATCACACTCTTCTGCCCAGATGCAGCCTCTGTTCAGTAGTCCAAGATGAAATCAGTTCTCAATCAATGGCCAGGAGTGAAACCAAGACCAAAGACAAGTGACTTCCTTTCTTTGTCATTGTCACAGTCAGGAAAGACTTCCTAACAGACATCGTATTCTGGATAGGCTTCTACCTGTGGAAGTCCGCACCTCATCTGGACCAGGATTGCTAAAATAGATTCCACCTCCATAAAGTTTCCCCAATGAAAACAAGGTTTCCAAAATCTAGGAGAGGGCCAGCATCACTGCCACCCTCCTGCCATAAGGCATAGATGCCATCACACCTAGTGGGTTCCAGGCCCCCCGTAGTCCTCCCTTTTGACGTCTGTTACACACAAACCTCCCCTGGTCTGGAGCCTGCTCTCAACTGATGCTTGGGTTGAAAGTCTGTTTCTGAAATCATCTTCGTAGATTCTCAGTTTGGTAATTCCTTATTGACTGGCTTATTTTTGTACTAGGGATAAAACCAGAGGCAATTAAGCACTGAGACCATTCCCAGGCCTTTTTACTTGGGTACAGGGTCTCCCTAAGTTTCTGAGGTTGTTTGGAAATCCCCATCCCCCTGCACTGCCTCCCAAGTCCCTGAGATTCGCAGACACTGCCCCTTGCCCAGCTCCTTGCACCTCAGTCTTCCTCATGTGTGAGACAGAGCCAACCCAAATGAGGTGGTGTGGGAAAATTGGAAAACTCACTTACGTGCCCGACAGATGGTGGGTTCTATTGTGGACAGGCTGGGATGGTGAAGGCTAGGAGTGTTTGGCTCACAAGAAAGGAAAGAGCACTGGCATTGTGGACAGCTCAGCATTGTGGCCTCTGTTCTTCAGAGCCCTTCTTTGTTGCTGGAAGGAATAATAACCTGGCCATTCTGATATCTTCAGGAGATGGGCACCCAGGCACAGAGAACGTGGAATTGTTCCCAAAAGAACCCAAACAGGCTGTCCCCTAGCCTTGACTTCCTCTTCACTGAGTCCTGTTCCCAGTTGCTGCAATCCTGACATTCCTGTGAGTAGGCAGGACTTCTCATATCCTGGCCATGGATTGGGACCTGTGCTGCTTCCGTCCATAGCAATGCTGATCCAATCAGGACCCATGTTCTCCTCCTCTTCATTTGAAGGCATCCTTATCAGTGAGCCATAAACCAAACTGATGATGGATTGAGCCTCTCTCTGCCTTGCCCTCATGGATATTAGCTTCACATTGCCAGACCAGGTCCAGGGGAGAACACATTTAGGGAGGTTCAGCAGCCCCCTTGGGCCTCATTGAGCACCTCCACATTGGACACGCCCATCACTGCACTTGGTCTCCTGCACCAGGCCCACCACACTTTGGTATTTTGTGGCCAAGGCCCACTTTCTCTTGGCTGTGAGTTATCCTGAGCCCACTGTGGATCATGTCTCCCCACTGTCTGATTGTCCTACTTACTCTCATGCAGAGGAATCATTCTCAGCAGCTCAAAGTTGTCCACATCCTCATGCTGCAACAAATTTTGGTCCAAGGCCCTGCGGATGAGGCTCTTCACTGTATCCACACTGGTCACCTGGATCAGGGTGGAATAAATGTCATCAGAGAATGGCTTTTAGAGGAGCTACCCAGAAGACTGTGGTCAAACATTCAGGAGAAATATCAGCTACATATACAAGGGCACAATCTTGTTATCCTGCTACCTGAGTGTAGCCTCCATATAACCCCTGGGTTCTTGCAACGTGCTACTAGAACAATCTTGGTACAAATATCTGCCTGTACCTGCCATCTCCCCTCCCCCTGGGGAGCCACATTCCACTCAGGTCAAAGGACCAAGCTGCCTATGCACAGACACACTCTCATCTCACTGAGACGAGAGCAATGGGCCAGGGATCTGTGCACCAAGTGTGCTCTGGGGTGCAGGCTGCCTTTGTGCGTGGAAGAGGCAGACGCACTGAAAATTTTGGTCCTGACTGCCACTACACAAAACAGACTCAGATACAAGAGTGTGTACTTGAGTGCTTCATGATAGCCTTGAGAGGCCCTGGCCTCTGGAAGCTCGGTGGGGGTCTGGTTGTAATGATGTACTTGACTCAGCACTGGCAGTCACTGAACGTGTCTTCTCTGAAGCTGGACACCTGCAGCATTAGCGTGTCTACTGCACATCCATAGAAATTCTGCCAAGAACCCCTTTAGCTCCGCATTTACATACATGCAAAGGCTAACATTCCGAAGCTTTGGCATGACCCCCCAGGTGATCCCGACCCCAAATTCCCACACCTAGTCATGCTAAGGAGGTTCTCTTCCCTGCTACAAGGAACACATCCCCTCCTACACATGTGACAAGTCACTGCCACCTCCTCTGCTCCAACCTCACTCATTGAGAATACCAAGTTCTAGGCACTGCAGCCTGCACCCTGGACATATCTCTGACTTCATCTGTCCACAGAACTTCCGTCTGCACTTCTGGCCTGCAAAACCCACACTACAACACCCACTCACCACTGGAGCTGGGCATGCTGATGCTCTCCCTCCTCAGGTCAAGCCCTTAAGATGGACCTCTCTCTTCTTTATTTCCCACCACAGCCCCGGGGTTGGCTGTGTCTCCTGCCTTCCACTGTGTGGACACCCAGGAGGCAGCCCTACTGTCGGGCTTACCAGGATGCGCTTTGACTCTCTCTCGCTCTGTCCCTCTAGGAGGACATAAATAAAGCGGTTGTCTTCCACCTGCTCGCTGGAGTGAAGCAGTGAGGAGCTGCTACTGGTGACTTTTCTCATGCAGCACTCATTGCTTTGGGTGGCCTGGGGCAATGATCCTGCAGCCACTGCAGAGCTGCTGCTCACAGCTGCTGGGGTCCTGGATGCCACTGCCACAGAAGGCTCCAAGAACTGTGGGGGATGACAACATCAGCAAAGCCCAGCACCTGCACCCCACACAGCCTGGCAGTTGGCTCTGTGGGCATTCTACAACATCCATCCAGAACCTGAGGTTCTTGTCCCCTTGGAGGATGTGGAGTGGCACCAGGAGTAAAGAGTGAAGAAGGTGACTGTTTACCTCCTTTGGCTTGACCTTCAACGACTTGCTGGCATCTGTTTCCCGAAGAAGAAAGTTATAATGCACTCCTCCAATCAGGCTGTAATATACTTTCGCATCAGCAGGGACCCTCAGCTCTGGAGAGGCAGGGGCAGAGGCGTGGTAGGTGACACTCAAAAAATACACTACCCAACATCCCCCACAACTGAGAGCCTCTGCCAGCTCAGGTCTCACACGCAGACCTGAGAGCCCCCGAATCCAGCTACTGTTCCACCAAAGACTCCCCACTGATTCCTCCCTGAGGACCCTCTATGCACAGGAGGTCCACTACAGGAACACCTTTCAAGGAAATAGCCCCTTGAACCCCAGACTCTCTTAGTTCACGTTGGACCCAACAAAGAGAAACAGCTAGACTTTGTATCTGGATTGGTCACAAAAGACTCATGTGTTGAAGGTTTTCTCCCCACTGCAGCAATGATCACAGGTGGGTTTGGGGAAAAGCATTTGATGGTGGGTGCCTCCACCTTGCCAGTGGATTCATACACTCATACAGGGCTACACTAATTGGAGGGGTATGGTTTGGAGGTGTGTTGAGCATGGGTGGAGGATGTCCACAGCAGGGCTGTGCCATCCAGAGCAATATATTTCTCTTGAATTCCCCACTACTGCATTTCCTGCTCATGAGTATAATTCTCATTCACATTTTTAATCAATGTATTGTTATACTTCTTGTTCACCTTGTGTTTCTCCTTCTTGTTCTTGTTCTTCTTCATCTTCTCCTCATGCTTCTTCTTATAGTCATCTTGAACTTCTTATTCATGGTCTTCTCCTTCAACTTATTTTCATTTTTCTACTCTTCCTTCTCCTTCTCCTCCTCCTCCTCCTCCTCCTCCTCCTCCTCCTTCTCCTTCTTCTTTCTTTCTCTCTCTCTCTCTCTCTCTCTCTCTCTCTCTCTCTCTCTCTCCCTCCCTCCCTCCCTCTCTCTCTCCAAGAACAGTCTACAAGCTGTGAAGGGTTCTATTCTACTACACACTTCTCTCTAGAAATGGCCTCTGGTCCTAAGTGGACTCAGTTTGCAATGAATAAAAAGATTGGAAGCCAGAAATGATTCTTCATTGAACTGCTTTTCTCATGTACTCATCTAGGTCAGGAAAGGCTGCCAAAGTAGGCACCCTGTGGTTGTCTGTCTTCTTTGACACAAGACAAAGAAGCCTCTCTTCTTGGCCCTTTGTGGATAATAGCTTTGCAATGCCTCCTCAGGCCAAGGAAAGAACACGATAGGCAGGTCCACAGCCCCTGGGGAACATGAAGAACCTGCAGATTTATGCCCCATCATTACACTTTGTTTTGTGCACAAGTCCCACCATACTCTTCCTGGGCATTGGGCCAACGCACACTGTGTTTTGTCTCCCAGTTATCGTGAGCCCACTGTGACTCACTGCTCCCTACCCTCTGATGGTTCCACTTACTCTGATGGTTCTCGACAATATGCAGAAGCTCATAGTTTTTTGGATCCTTCTGCTGGAGCAAGTGTACATCTAAGGCCTTGCGGATTACGACTGGAGTCCTGTCCTGGGAGGTCACCTGAGCAGGGTTGAAGAAAGCTCATCAGAGAGGGAATTTGGGAGTAGCTACCCAGAGGACAGTGCTCGAGGACAATCAGAGACAAGAGAGCTCTCAACACAAGGGCACCATCTTGATACCCTGCTACCTGAGGCCTTCATGTGAACACGTGGGGTCTTCCTATGAGCCTCTAGTCCAATCTTGGTACAAGAGTTTGCTTCAACCTGCTATGCCCTACAGGGACAAGGGAATAAGGACCAAAAGGCACACTCTAGTCCCCACAGATGGGAGGAATGGTCCAGTGGACTTCCATATCCCTGCTCTGGTCTGGGATGCAGCTGCATTTTTGTGTGGACAAGGCACAAAACCTAGGTGCTTTGGTCTTGACACCCAGGCACAACACACACACGGACTCTTTAATGATAGGCATGGAAGCTGCTGGGCTCGAGAGTTTCAGTGCTTGCTGGGGTGTCAGGAGTTTTGGACCCAGCAGGTGCAGTGGTTCAACATGGCTCCCCTGGAGGTGGTCACCAGAGTCTCATGATGGATACTCCACACCCAGGAAGATCCTGCAGAGAGACCCGCTAAATCTCTATTCACATACATGCAAACTAGGACACTAATGGGCCCCTCCAAGGCCCCCAGTTGTCTGTGACCCACACCTACCCACCCCAATCATTCTACAATGGCTCCCTTCCCTTCAACCAGCAACATATCCCCTCCCACACACAAGAAAATGACTGCCAACTCCTCTGCTTCAATATACTCCTCCTCAATACCACGGTTCAATATACTCCTCCTCAATACCAAGGTCAGTAGAGGATGGCCTGTACCCTTGATATTTCTCTGACCTCCTCTGAACCCAGCACTCACTCCTGCACTTCTGACCTGCACACCCCCAAACACGCAGGCCCACTCGCACCCAGACCTGGCATGTTGCTGCTCTCCCGCCTCTCTCTTCCTCACTTTCTGCTCTCCTTCCTGACCTTCCAAAAGCTCCAGTTCAAGAAGACAGGCCTAGTCCAAAGTGTTTGCTATGGACTCGGTCTTCCCCACTGTGGGCTCCCAGGAGACTCCCCTGCTCGAAGACTCACCAGGATGCTCCTATACTGTGTTGTCCTTTCATTTTCCAGGTAGATGCGAATGACGCACCTGCCTCTCATCGGATTGGTATATTTGGGCCGTGGGGAGTACTGAGTGGAGACCCCTGATGTCCTGGACTCCGGCTCTGCCCCTTCCCTGGGAGAAGGCTCTGGCTCTGGGGTTGGCTTAGGAGCCGTGACAGGAACTGAGCTTGTAGCTAGAGGAGAAAAGATGCCAACATGACTGCCTTGCCCTGACCTTCACACAGACAGACAATACCCCTGCTGCCAGGAAGAACTCAGACCCTTAGCCCACACAGGACCTCTTTGCAGACTGGGGTCACTTCCTGAATGGACAAAGGCTTATCCTAATTTCCAACCCAACACCAGGCATACAGACTCCCTGCAGTGGAACAACAGTCAGACCTTTCCTCATATACCCTTAGGTACTCACCACAGTCCGCCTGGCTCTCAGGCTCTGCCTGGCTTGATATGCCATCTTCAGTAGGGGCCAGCAGGTGGTGTGCTTGGTGCTCCAAGTTAAAGCCACTCACGAGGAGCCACACATATGGCAGCAGCTGCTGCAGACTCAGAGAGCCTGGAGGCTGATGGGAAGCCTCGGTGTGGAAGTTCACCCAGGTCCCCAGGAAGGAAGGTGAGGCACTGTGGGGAGGCAGGTGTGGAGTCAGCAAAACCCTGGCCTTGCCTTCGCCATGGCCTCCAGAGCAAACCTCTGACCCTACCCTCCTGAACCGTCCCTGGTTCTGAACACACCAGTCCACCTCAGGAAAGACACAGTGGCTGTACAGGCAGGGACAGGACAGGTCACTAGGCAAAGAACCTTCAACGAAGGAGCGTTAGATTCATGGTATGACCAGCTCTCCCCTCCTCTGGGCAGGCCCAACACTCTTCTTCCTCTTGGCTACCTGCTCTCCAACCTGGAATGCACCTTCCAGGAGTGTCTGTCCTCCTGCCCACTCTTCTCAGGGCTCAAGAGACACCTCCTCCCCTGGCGAGGGCTGCAATGCTACCTCATTCTCTGTGAGCTCTCACTGAGTCCCCCTGAGTAGCGGTGGACCTCTCTTTTCCCATGAATGCAGACCACATCTCTGTGGCCCTGAGGGAGGACAGGGAGGTGTAGAGTAGGGGATCCATTATTCCAGGGCCTTCCCCAGAGGACCATGACTACCTACAACTCCCTGCCTTACCCCTCCTACTGTTGAAGCCCCACACCTTACACTGCAGGCAGAAAACTGAATTGGGGAGAGCAGTCTTTCCTCAGCCTTCCCAAGTCAAATCACCTTGCAGGTCCCTACTCTAGAAACAGGAGCCCACCCTCTTGACCCCAAGCCCATTCCATGTTGAAGTTGGTCCAAGGGTCCACCATAGTCACTGAAGAGGACAACGTGCAGTTATGCCCCATGGAGTCAGGGATGCAGTCACATGTAGGATATGTACTCATGGCACCTGCGGTTTGAGGCTGACCCCCATGAAAAGGGACACAATGGCAGTCATTTGCACCCCATTTTTCACTGAATTATGAAACACGTGACTGGAAACGTGTCTTCACACAGTGGGTGCTTTCTCCATGTTCATCAGTGAATGAGCCCAAACTGCTGATTCCCACATATCTCTGGGTGTGGGAGCTGCCATGTCCAAAGCCCCTGTCCAGCTATGTCCCAGCTAGGATGCTCTGTCCCACTATGGAAACTAACATGTCTTTATTAACCCAAAAGTGCTTTTCCAAGGCCCGAGTTTTGAGACGCCTCTGGCACAGATCTACGTTCTTCACAAAGCCAACATCACACCAGAAAGACCACCTGGCCTTGCTGAGTCCACCTGGGAATGAGCTCAGTGCACACCATTGAGCTGTGGTGCCCAGTGTGTGGGGAGTGCTCCACGGACCTCTGTGGATCAGCTGGAGTCAGAATGGTTTCTCTGCCTGAGAGGGGAAGTTCACTCCCCTTGCAAGGCTGTGGCAGGCACCTCCAGGACTCGTCCCATTCGGGGCTGACATTCCACTATGAGTGTGGTCCTCTATCTCATTAGGTATCACAAACCTTTGGGTCCCTGAGAGGTACATGGCAGCCCCAGAACCCAGGCATGAGGGGGCTACACACTTGGGCTTGGTGGTCTGGTGCTTACCTTGGGAACAAGAGATCCAGCACCTGCTGGGTGGGGATGAAATCCCAGGAGATTAACCCCATGTTGCTGCTGAAATGTAGGTTTCTCCCACAAATGACAGGCAGGAGCTCATTCCTAAGCTGGTCCTGCCTATAAGGTTCAAGGCTCTGTACCCTGAAGGGCTCCTCCGTGTTCTCATCATTTTCACCCTGGGTTGGGACCAAGAATGGTGGGTTCAAAATGGAAATGGTGACAAACAGAAAAATGACTTGTGCAAATACACTAGAGTCAAAGCACAATGGGACAGTTCCCATCAGTACAAACACACACACACACACACACACACACACACACACACATACAGAGTCAGAATAGGAGTCCTGGGCCATTCATCAGGGATTAGACTAGAGGGCCTGCTGGGCTCACCTGCCCTGTGCTACTTACTGTTATTCTTGAGCTCCTCTGCGACAATCTCCAGAGGCTCTGGCGTCTAAGATGAAGCCTCACCCAGTGCATCCACAAAAGGGCTAGTTGGCCCCCCTGAGATTCCTGGGAGCCTGAGGCTCGGCATTGTTTGCAACCACAGGAGAACATCCTTCTCACTCCAGTTTCTCCAACCAAATGAGCTCGGATGGCTTGGTCAGTTAAGTGGGTGCCTGGATACCAGGGTTCCATGTTCTGTTTGATCCATTGTCAAGGCAATGATGTCATTTCCTGTGTCCATACCTGAGCCTCTTTTCACATAAGACCACTTTCAAAAGCCCTATGGGCTGCTGATTTCTCCTCCATGCCTACCCATCTCAGGTGCGCAGGTGTTCGCCAACAACTACCCAAACATCCCCACCAAAATCTGCCCTGCTTGGTGCCACTAGAGTTCCAGCTTGGAGCCTTCAAAAATGCATTCACAACTAGTCCTTCCCTCTCAGCAGCTTTTGGACCCTGGTCCCATTAATGTGCAACTCATGCTGTGCCCAGTCTTTTCTGGAAAGTAGGGTAGCATCTAATCTCTAGGGTTTATTGTGTCTATTGGCCCATAACACCCTCTATTCTCTCTGAAACCAGAGATGGGACTCACAGGTGGCTAAAGCACAAATGTAGAGATGGGACAATCACAAGAAGGGCAGAGACAAAGAATGCACCCCAACTCAATCAGGCCTGTGTCCCACACAGGAATGTGGCCAATGTCCGTCCCATCGTGGCTGCAGTTCCCTCTCTACACCATGGCAAGCTGGAGGGGACTGAGATGCAGAGGCTGCTCCCCTCTGCCATACAACTTCCCAAGGCTTCTCCTAAGATTTCAAAAGGGCCAAGTGTGTCTAGTGTTGGGGTCTCACAGAGACTCCGAGGTACCACAGCATCCTGCTGCCCAGAACCGGTTCACCCCTCACCTCAAGGGGGCTCAGCCTCTGGATTCATGGGAATTGAAGTGGGTACAGGTGATGGGATATCACCTCCAAGACTGAGTTATGCCAAGTCCATGACCCCTGTCTGCATCCCTGTCTCCAGCACCACTCCCCTCTCTCTCTTTCCTCCTCAGAGCAAACAAATCCATTTAGCAAGTGTGTCCTGTGATAAAGACATGACAGTCACCCATCCTCTCATTGCAAAAACACTGAGGCTCAGCCAACATGGATCCTACCAGGAACACAGGCATAAACTCAGAGTCCGATCCTCCCAGCCGAGCCTCAGTGGAGCCTGGACTCCCAGCCTCCTGAGTCAAGGAAACAGAGGTGCCTAGCCAAGCCACCTTGGATGCAGCCGCACAAAAACTGAACTCATCAATGCCCCTTGCTCTCAGTTGTGAGTAAGAGGGGAGGTGGTGTTTCACAACCCTGGACATCAAGTGCAGTCTCCAGGCTTTGGGGTGTGCCCTGGCCTCTCTCTATCTGCCCAAGCCCTCCAACTCACACTGGCCTTTTACCCAACCTCCTCCTAGGGCCAAACTCAATCCTGCCTCTCAATTTCTGCTGCCTTCGCCAACACACTGCTCCCCAAAATGAGCAGGGCTGGCTCTCTGTTATCATGCTGGTGCCAGCAGCAATGCCACCCCACTGACATAATTCTGAGTCCCAACCTAGGCACTCCAGCTGTCTTTGCCACACCTGGCCTGTTTGGGCTCTGGCTCTTGCTCTTTTCTTTCATGTGCATGTGTTTTGAGGTTTTGAGTTTCTCCCACTGCAGAACTGCAGCTGTAGCAGGGTAGAGCTCATGAGGGTGACATTCTGAGACACATCCAATCCCATCAGGACTGTGAACTGGGGTGATGCTGGAACACAGTGATGAGTGAACACACGGGAGGTGGTTGGACTCACCTTGCCTCTGAGTGGCTTCCTTTCAGGACAGGAATGTAGGGATGGGAGCCCCTGGCGTGGGATGCTTTGCACAAGGCGTGACCATAGGCTCTCTTTCCTGGCAAAAATGGCTCCACTCAGCATGGAGAGCACTGTCATTCCTGGTGGCTAACAACAGCCCTGGACCCCAGAAAGGAACCCACACTCAAGGTTAACGTCCGAGTGTGCGTGTCCTCGAGGAAATGAGGTCTCCTGATCCCAGGTGCAAAGGGGTAAGTCCTCTAACTCCAGGGGCCATGAAGGGACATCTGAGTTTCCCTTGTCCTTCTTTCCCTCTCTGAACCCATGGTGTCCTCACACTAACCACAGTTAGGACCCTGGCCTCATTCCCCAGTTTGGATCATTAGGCTCCATAAAGGACAGTCTCTAAGATGCTCAGTAAACCACCACCCTCTGCACAACCCATAACCCTATTCACCCAAGAGGCAAGAGGATTTCTATTCAGGAAAACCAGGAAAGGGAGAGCCTTTCTCAAGGACACAAGGACATTAGTGAGTGAGGGAGTGATTAATGGATGGAGAACTATTTCCACCACCAACTTCCAGGAGCATATATGGCCCTTTGGGCACAGGTACGGACCCTTTTTTTCCAATCAAGTTTTTCAGAGAAGTGAGGCTGCCTTCTAGATGGCACCTCCACACTAAGGGGGTCTCCTACTTCTTCCACATGTATATATTGCAACGGGCCTCCCACTGTGCATCTGAGAACACTCTGTGGGCATCTGTAGCCTTTCAAGACCCCAGAAACCATGCGGGCACCCCAGCACCAGCAGAGCATTTGTGCACATCACAACAATCACCCCGGGTGAGAACTCTCCATTCCACTCTGTACTATGCCCTGCCATCTGTACTGATCAGTCCAACCCCTCTCCTTCCTGTTTCTTGATTATACTACCATGGTTCCCACACATGGATGCCAGGGTGCTTGTGGACCCCCAACCATTTGGGTTCCAGGAACAAATGCCACAGTGGAATGTGTTTGCGAACTTCTGGATGACGGGAAGTCCCACCCTCCAGGTTTTCATCTTCAATGTAATGAGTGCAGAGGGAGCCAGGAGGGCTCTGTCAGGTAGAGAGGTGGGAGCTGATGGAGCCTCAACTAAGTGCCAAGGACTCTGGGTTCAGAGCTGATGTTATGTGGAATTGTTGAGAGATGTGACGAAAACCCAGCTCACTATATGCAGAGACAGCAGATGCCCTCACGTGGTCAGGCTGCTGTGCTAATCAGAGCCCCAAGATGTTCCACAGGTGTGGAGGTGGGGAACCCACGTGCCAGCCCAGGCTGCTCCTGAGCACCTCTACCTGGATTCGAAGCACGTGACTCTGCATCAGAGTCATCACATCAATGTATCCAGGCCCCCCACCCCAAAAGTTCTCTCAGAGACACTGAAGTTCAACTGGCTCTGGATTTGACCTTTTCTCTGGGATTCTGGGGGCCCATTAATTAGGAGGTCACAACAATTCTCAGCACACAGGCTGAGCCTACTGAGATCCCAGGAGTATCCAGGCATTGCTTCTATTTATAGTCCATCATGACCCACGACACTGTGGACACGTATTGCACTCACTAAAGAAACCACCAGGCCCAGGGCCTTCGTGCCACTGGCCTGCAGAGATCTGGAGGAGCAGGCAACCTATAGGCTGCGTGGAACCAAAGACCCTAGATCCTGAGATCTGAGCTGGACACACAGGTCATGTGCGCAGTCACCACTGTCACTGAGAGTGCAATTGAAACACCCGCAGAGTTAGCAGTGGACCTGGTATGCCCACGAGTGAGGGTGATCTGCATTTCTTGAAAATGATCGTGTCCAGAGAAAGGCAAATTTTGTAGGATTTCACTTATCTCAGATTCTCAATTATCAGGTTCATAAAAAGTAAATACCATGTTCTTTTCCTAGGCCTCAAGGGCACTAGAATTCAGCATTGATGGCAAGAGTATGTCCACGTGAGTTCTGGAGATGCATGGTGGTGACGCCTATACACCAACATGAACATGCTTAATGCCACTCAACTGTGTACTCCAAAATGGTTTAATTACAAAACGGATGTTTGGTGTCAATTACCACAATGTAAACACTTGGGAGACTGCTGATTGACTTATCTTAGCATAGTTTGTGTTGTATTGGCACTGGGTAATTCATAGCACAGATTTTATTTCTCAAATTTGGGAGGCTGGAAGACCAAGACCGGGGGCCAACTTGTAAGAACGTTCTTGTTGTGTCCTCCTGGGCAAGCAGGTGAAAGAGGGACAAGGGCTGATTTGAGAAGCCCTTTCCCAGGGAAGGAGAATCCATGGCCTAAGCACGTCTTCAAGTTCCCACCCACTAACACATCATAATGCAGAGAGAGCATAGAATGACAGCCCATGCTCCCCAGAACATCCCAACTTTTGGCATGAGTCCATTTCTGCAACATTTCACAAGTCATGATTTTGGATAAGACAAGAGTTAAGCTGAACACAAGGGGAGCGGGCTCCCTTCTCGTCTGCTGCTTGCAGTGTTGCAGGTGGCCTTACAAGCCATCACTGAGGTTCTGCACAACAGCTCCGACTGCCCCCCATCACATCCCCATGAGGCTGACTCACACACAAGTCCTGAACACTCCCAAGCCCAGAAACCAGAAATGTTACAAGAAATCCAAGGGAGATTTGTTCAAAGTCAGCCCAAAACACCAGTCCACACAGGCTCAAGTCTCTTACAAAAGTGCCCGAGTAATTTGCATTTAAACCCTGCATATCTTCTTCCTGTAGCACTTCCATTATCTCCAGATGACTTCTGACACCTAATACAATGAAAGGGCAGTGTGATTCTCTGTAACACTGTAAGATCCAGGAAACAATGAGGAGAGAAGTATCTGTCCAGAGAGACACAACTCCTTTCCTAATAGTTTGGATTTCCAGCTGGTGGGGATCATGGATGCAGAAGAATGGGTGCAGGGCCAACTGCACTTTCTTGCTTTGCATTGAGGGGAGGAAACACTGCAGCCAGGATGAGGGCTTCTAGGAGCTGATATCCTTCAATTCAACATCTGGACACATCTGACCTTCAGGCTGGAAGACTTTCTAGCAGGGGATCCAAGGACTTGCCTACTGTGGAAGGAATCCAAAAGAATAACTTACTTTAAAGGACATCAAAGAGGTTCAGGAGGGAGGGAGCCAACCCAATTGTCTAGACCACTTTTAGAGGTCAGGGGGTGGGTTCCAATGCAAAACACCGCAGTCCCATAGAGAATTCTGCAGTGTGTTGGTGATTAAGGAGAATGTGTGAATCCAGGGGTCACTAGGTCCTCTCAGCCATAAGGAGGGAACCTGCCATAAAGGAACTAGGACAAGGGTGCGAGGAATGCTCACTGGGGGGAGATCTGAAGGAAGGAAAGTGTACTCATTAGAAAAGTGTCCCCTGAAAAATTCTTAGCCAGCCAAAAGTCGTGCGAACTTGTGTGGAAAAAGAGTCTTTGCACAGTGATGAAGCTAAGAGCTCACATGATGGAACACGGCATCAACTGGGACCAAATCCAATTTCTGATATTCTTGTAGGAAGAGGAGAGTCTGGACCCAGAGACCAGGGAGACTTGGGGATACAGCCTAAGTGAGGATGGAGTCAGGAGGGGATGCCCATATGGGAACCACAGATCGTGGGCAGCAGTAGGAGAGTGGGAAGGGCTGGGAGAGTTGGGGGGACAGTCCCCTTGAAACTTGGGAGGGGTTATGGAACTGGGACAGCCCAACACCTACTGTGATGAGCCTCTGGAGCTCAACGGAAGACACATCCTCTGTTGTCGGCCACCCAGTTGACAGAGTTTGGTTGCAGCAGCCTAGGACCCAGCTGAAGGTCTGAGTTGTTGGCCATGCAGGTTGGATCTGGACCACAGACACCCTCATCAGAGACTGTAGGGTCTCAGCCCTGAGGCAAGACAAGCACCAAGTCAGGCCAGGTGGGGAAACGGCGAGGCACACACTCTGGGGGCTGGTGCCTGTGTTACTGGGAGCACTTCTGATCCCAATTCCCTGATCTGCTGCCAACACAGGCTACAGAGGAGGGTACAGGGACACAGACCACGGATCTGCCCCACTCAGTGGGCCCAGGCCAACACCACACCCAGCAGCCTCGTGCCATACCCAGTGAGTCTCGAAGCGGCCCCCTCTTCCCATCCTGAGAGCTCTTCCCTTCCTCATGTGCCACTAGCTCCCTACTGTCTCTGGCAATATCTACTCTGTGAGATGACAACATCCATGGGTACTGCTCTCTCATCCCAGGACAGTGTGGTCCCACACACCCTGGTGAAATGGGCCGCCTGGAAGCTGGACCTGGAGGTTGTTGAGGCTGAATGGCAGGTATGGTCCTCTGGCACTTTATTATTTAAGTTAAAAACACAAAAACAAAAACAAAAAACGGGTCTTGGTGCTCAAAAATGTTTGATTTGCATATTCTCATCCCCTAACCCCAATATTTTCATTATTTCCTCACATATGAAATCTTACTAGGAGAAAGTTAATTTCGTATTATACAAAGTTGATTGAAATAACATTGGTATAAATAATCAATCACCATACTTTCAATTTTTGTTCCGCTTTCCTCTTAGAAACCACATGGATACAAGAGAACAGAGGACAGACTCATGGAAATGCTTGAAATGACAAGAAGCTCCCACTCAAGCTCAGCATTTAGTCCTGGACAGGGTAAGACCAGGCCACTTTGACATCTGTTCCAAAGAGTCTACCAGACAGAATCCTCTGACTGATCCCTGACTGAGCCATAGGAACTGGCTAGAAAAGCCTTGATATCCTCAATACATTCTTCACTTCAGAATACTTGACAACCATTGATATCCATCTCTCGTTACCTTGTTCCCCAGCCAACCATTCTTCAACAAATTCAAAGGAGCAACTCATGCAAGCACACAGAGAGAGGTGTTCACTACACACATCCATGTGTGAAAAAGACAACTGGTATTTCTTGTTGGGGCTATTTCAAATGAAATCCCTTCTGCATGACCTCCACAAACAAAAGGAAAATATTTGTGAAATTCCCACATAGAAGAGAAGATACACTTGCCAAGGAGGCAGTGCCAAGAATTTTGACACTGCAAATGTAGAGTGTGTGTTTAGGAAGCAGTCACAGTTTCCATGAGAGAGTCCCATGAAATCAATTGGGAAGATCCATGCTCTAGCCCTACCATGCACGTGATGTGACTTGAAAGAGTCATTTAGTCTTAGTAACCATCATCACTAACCACTAAGTCAATGAATAAAGGTCCTCAGGTGTCAAGCGACAAAATGTGGGATGAGCATGGATGAGGATGGGTGGGAGAATCCTCCCCCTCTAACACAATTAGGGAAGGATGTGCTGCCCTCAAGTGGCTGGGGGACCTGGGATCCTGCCACAGAGGGGGATTCCAAACCTCACATCCCCTGACCCAGGCCAGAAGACCAGGTAGAGTCCAAGGACCCTGGGGTGGCCCAATGGCAATAAAGGTCAAAAGGAACTAGGGATCTGCCTGGACCCTCAATCCCCTACTCTGAGCAGGGCTGCATGACGAGGCCAGAGGCCATCCACAGCAATCTGCCTTTATAGGAAAACAGGGACTGCAGGCTGCCTCTGGCTCACTGAATCAGGGTGGTATTTTCATAAAGCAAGACCACTTCCTCACATTTGACCAGCAGCTCATGCGCTGACAGCACAATGGCTGGCTTGACTCAGGCCCTGAGAAATAAAATAGAAAATTCATAGCAAACACATCTTTAGCTCTTCCACATCATCAGGGGGTGCGATTCATTTCCGTCAACAAAGGGGTCTGAAATGGTGTCTAAACATGCTGGGGACTCACCTCTGTGTGAAACTCTTCAGGAAAAAGGGGATCAAATCTCATGAAGCAACTCTTCTCCCTTCTAGCCCATGGGCAATGCAAGGAACCTGCATGATACCAGAGGCTCACTTCTCTCTTCTGATGTCTTCTGGAAATGAATCATTAATGCTTCCTTCAAGGTGAAGCAGAAGCCTGCATTCCCAGCTGCACAGAAGTGTCTGAGGGCACTGTCTCCCTTAAAACCCAAGAAGAAAAACAGGTCATTAAAGAGGCATATGGATTAGAGTACATGTTCAATGATCCATCCTCCCTGGAGCCTTCCACACGCCCATCTTCCACATTCACAGAGCAATGCTTGGCCATTCTCAAAGACCAGGAGACCATGATGCTCATCACCAGGAAGTCATTAAAGGACTCGAACAGAGCAGCATGGGTTGCAGAAGGTGGCACACCAAGGATCTTCAGCTCTGCTG
This sequence comes from Ictidomys tridecemlineatus, assembly GCF_052094955.1. Lineage (NCBI taxonomy): Eukaryota > Metazoa > Chordata > Mammalia > Rodentia > Sciuridae > Ictidomys > Ictidomys tridecemlineatus. Next base: position 19,894,132 of record NC_135488.1, on the reverse strand, counting down.
CTACAACACAAGACCTTAACTTCAGTATTGACTTTCTGCCACCTACCAAGTACGATATTAGTGTCAAGCACAACATGCAGACATGCAAGTAGCAGGTGACACCCCACATCCATTTACAGAAGTGGGCAACATCTGCATTGGAACAAGAAAGTATCTTATCCTTACTGATAAAAATCATAAGAAACAAAGAATAAAATGGATGCAAGATTTCTCATTTCACTATTACGTAGCTGTTGGAATTCCCTATTAAAAAATACTTCCTCCAAAATAAAAAGTATCTCAGACATGTGTCAACTATTCAATGGATGACATTTTAAAACTATGGCCTTTACTTAATATTTATGTATGCTATAGCCCTGCCTAATGCTCTTTGAGAAAGGAGCACATAGAATTGGATCTTTGAAAACCTCACATTTGCTGATAAATATTACTGCTTATGTCAGGCATGGTGAAGTGAAAAGTGGGACTTTGGATGCTCAAAGAACACAATGTTGTGGGATTGGTGTCCCTGATTCATAGACAGTATGTGGTTTCTATGAAAGCCAGTGAGGGAGCAGGAGTAAGGAAGCTCATTGAACAGATGACCTCAGGGGATACTGGCAAGTAGGCCAAATTGAAGAACATGTTCCAGCTAACAATGGTATTTGGGCTCCTGAGCCCAGACTGGTTGTTAAAAAAGGTGCAGACAGGCAGTGTTCATGTACAAAATGTCTACCATTTAAAGGTGGGTAATTTAAATGGCATCTAGTTACACATCTGAAAAAATGGTCTGCCAACTTATGAATTTCATTTTAACAACAACAAGAAAAAAAAAACCAGACAATTGTGGGAGGCCATCCTCGCACGTGATTTGACTTACTTCCCTGGCTGGGTGAGAGGCGCTCAAACATAGTTGTGTCAGAGCCATTCCCCACCCTTTCCCAGGTCCGAGGGCTTGTCCATGCAGAGGCGTGCCTGGCCACTGACCTGAAGACCCAATCGTTGCCCTTGACCTTGGGATGCTGCCCCCCTTAACGTTCACTGGATGGGATTTTCCCTTGAATTTTTTATTCCCCAATAAAAGCTTACTCCCTGCATGCTCTCCCTCTCTCCCTAGTCTCTTGTGTAAACCTCGCCACCACATTAGGTGGCTAGAAGTGGGAGCTAGAAGAAGCCGTCTCAGAGCTGTGTGAAAGGTAATGAGAGTCTTATGTCTTTAATTTAAAACTCACTAGCAATTTCTTATGAACTGAACCTTCTTTCATGAAGCTCGAGCTGGTCGCAAGGCAGAAACAATGAGACATATAAAGATAAAACCTTGTCTTCACCAGGACGCCTAGAAATAGGTTTTATTTGGCTCATGCAAATAGCTTTCAATAGAAATTCTGATTTCTGAATGAACCCATTTAATTTTATAATGCACAGATCACAAGGCTTTCTTTACAGAATATTCTCTTCTTCCTCTTAAAGCCTCACATAGAAAATGTCTCACAGGACATAGGAGGGGAATGACCCAAAGGATGAGAGAATGGCTGGAACCGTTCTCAAATGTGCCCATATAGCCTAAAGTGTAAAGGCATCTAATTGTTATCTAAAACAATTATGAACCTATTTGATCCATTATTAATAAATATCACCACTTTATCACTTGAAGCAAATCACAGAAAATTGGAAACAGATGATCATTGGCTTTGATACCTTTACTTCCATTTCATTACCCAGAGATGATCAACTCTATACTTCAAATGATGCAAATTTATTACAGAATGCCTAAGATCCTGAGGATTTATTTTGGCTCAGCCCATGGTATTGCTTCATTATTTTATTATTTTGTAAGTAATAAAATGTAACTTCATGTTGGATAATATAGTCAAGTCATGAAAATATCATCCAACATCATTCTTCCCATTAGCCCAATTTCTCTGCATGCTCACTTACTCTTTAGGAATTTTACTAATTATTTGAAGGTTCTAGAGGACCTGTTAGACTCGTAATGGACAAACAATCCAACATACTCCAGGGTATGTAAGGGTGCCATAAGAAAATAAGGTCAGCCTACAGCAATGGGCAGCTGCCTGCCCCAGGGTGGGAGGAGCCCTGGCCATGGCACCAGGGCTGCTGGGCAGCAGAAGCCTCCACAGCCCTGCAGGGAGCCTGGAGCACAGCTCTGCAGAACCATGCCTAGCCCTGGACAGATGCACATGAGTTCCCATCACAGGCTAGAGTGACAGTCCCAGGTGCATGCCTGTCATGCCAGCCACCAGGGAGGCTGAGGAAGAGGAACCTTCGAGGTCAGCCTTGGCAACTTGACCCCGTGGCAGAGGGGAAAAAGTTTACAGGGGTCTCTGAGGGTGTAGCTCAGGTAGGTCACTTGCCTAACAGGCTCAAGGACCTGGGTTCAATCCCCAGAACCACACATACACCAAAAAGTGACCTTGGAACATGGTTTAAAATGATGGGTCAGGTACACAGAAGGAACAGGAGAGGGTTTTTAAAGCGAGGACTTAAAACAAAATCCACAGGTGCGACAGGAAAACAAAAGGACACAGAGTCAGTGAGACCTGAAATACCTGGGCAGGTCTGTCTTTTAACCTGCCTCCTGCCCCCAGGTCACACTGGGCTCCTCCATTGGCCCTCCCCTCTCCAGGGGGCCTGCGGATGGATCAGGCCACCTCTTCTCCTCTGAGGTCCAAGGCGCAGGCCACACTGCTGAGGCCACCGCATCCTGAACAGGACCCTGCAAATCAAAACCCACCAGCTGTGACCAGCAGCTCCGCTGAGGAAAGCCCTTAGGTGAGAACCAGGACAGCGGGGTCGGGCGGTGGGCGCTGTGGGGACCGCCCTGGGCTCCAGGGGACAGGCAACCCGGGGCCGAGGTTCCAGGGCGGCGTCAGAGTCCTCCTGGGGTCCCAACCTCCTGTGGGCGTCTAGACTTGGCCGCTCCGGGCCAGCTCACCTTCTCCGCTCCTGGATCCCAGGAGCTGGACCCACCACACCCAGAGCTGCAGCCCCGCCTCCAGGGCACTACTTCCAGGCTCCTCCCACACAGAGCTGTGGGGGACCAGGCTCCAAGTTCCCGCCCTGGCATAGGCCCCGCCCCCGTCTCCCTGGGGAAGGTGGGGCCCTTGGAGCCCTGCCAGAGGAGCTGTCACCTCAGCTGGTGAGCTAAGGCGGGACAGCAACTAACTAGAGTCCTCACCTGTCCCCAGCTTCCTAGGAGTGAGGCCTGTGGCTGCAAAAACGAGATCCAACTATATGCTTTCCTATAAGAGACTCACTTTTACTTTTAATTTAATTTTATAAATTTATCCTCTATCTTAATTAACTCCAGAGTTTTAGAACAATTATCCTAGGGGCCACATTCAGGCTTCCAGCTGGCTGGAAGGAAACGGTGATCCTGACCCTGGGCTGGCCTGAGCGAGGGGATCCCCATTCCTGAGCTTCCTGGGAACTGGAGCAGCACCTTGCCCACTGTCCAGAAGCATCAAGGCATGGTGCAGGCCAGTTTCCCCCACTTCCAGGCGGGAGCAGCCTCAGCCCTCTTTGAAGCCACTCAGGTTCCCATGTCTACTCCTGACCTAGGAGCCGAAGACTGGCAGCCTCAGTGCCCCATGTGCACCCAGCAGTCATGCTGCGACTCCAGAGGCTGTTCTGCCCCAGGCCCCCATGGCCTGTGTTCCAGCTGCTGCTGAGTAACAGTGGTCGCTGTGCTGCGCAGGGGAAGGCTGAGCCCTCCTTCCTTCCTTCCTTCTCACCCCCTCCTTTGCTGTTTGCTGCCCACCTCCCTGTTCATCTGTCTGGCAGGCTGGGCACTCCCACAGTGGGCACGCCTTTCCTTCTGGCACCTTCCCACTCCATGAGGCAATGCTGCTTACCTGTTTTTTTTTTTTTTAAATTCCTTTAGAGAAACCTCCTGACTTTTCCAAACCTAAGATGGCCAGAAAGTTCTGTGTCACCAAAGGTTAGCTGAGTTGAAGTAGTAAGAACATATCCTCTTGACCTCACACGGGGACCAGCAGTCTCTGGTGGCAGAGGTGCTGTGATTGGGGTGAATGGGCCTCAGGTAGGCCATATCCTTTTTATTTTTAGCAATAATATAACAGCATTAAAAGAGAGGAAAAGAATGCATCAAGGAGAGTAACTAAGAACATAGTAGGGACAAAGAGCATGAGAAGAAGATTAACATTAAACAGGGATGAGAGGTGGGAGGGAAAGGGAGAGAGAAGGGAAATTGCATGGAAATGGAAGGAGACCCTCAGGGTTATACAAAATTACATACAAGAGGAAGTGAGGGGAAAGGGAAAAATAATACAAGGGGGAGAAATGAATTACAGTAGAGGGGGTAGAGAGAGAAGAGGGGAGGGGAGGGGGGATAGTAGAGGATAGGAAAGGCAGCAGAATACAACAGACACGAGTATGGCAATATGTAAATCAATGGAAGTGTAACTGATGTGATTCTGCAATCTGTATACGGGGTAAAAATGGGAGTTCATAACCCACTTGAATCAAAGTGTGAAATATGATATATCAAGAACTATGTAATGTTTTGAACAACCAACAATAAAAATTAAAAAAAGAAAAAAGAATGCATCAAAAAGGCAAAGGGAAGTCCATTTCTAGCACCGCCACACACACGTGCACGTAGCTTCCTTCTACAGGCCAGCGCTTCTTGGTGCTCAGAACTCAGAGTTAAAATTCGGAGCTTCCCCTCCCCTAAGGGGCTGAGAACCTGATCACTGCAAATTGAACCCTTTGTACAAGAGCTCCAGAACGAGAGAGGTAATTCCTATTTAACCCTGAGAGAAGGCTAAACAATATAGAGCACTAAGTTAGATCTGAAACAGCTCCAGAGTCAGAAAGCCAAGCCTTGGGGAGCCCGAGACACCTGTGTGCTCCCTGCCACGATGACAGCGCCCCCTAGCCTGTCCCAGCCCAGCCAGCTCGCTGAACAGTCTGCTGGGCCCCTGTGCAGGACCCTGGAGCTCTCTCCAGGGAGCAGGGGTCTGCCCAGCTTCATCCGCATTTTCAAGGTCTCTTGACACCCACAGGCTACACTCATGTAAGGCTGTGGGCTGGGGCAGCTAGGGCCCTAGGGGACAAAGGGCTCTGAGACAAATACTGGGCTTCCTGCTCTTGGCGCTGCTGCTCCACTGTTCTGTGCTCGCTGGCGTCCTGGAAAGACCCCTCGTGTCTCCTGGGAGCAGAGACATGGCTGAGCCAAGGTGGAGCTGGTAGGCAGGGCAGGTGGGGCTGGAGGTGGATGCTCCTTGGAAAGAGAGGAGAGGGCTGCAGGTGCCACACTCGCTCCCTTCTCTCTGTAGGTAGCAGGATGGGTGGCGAGGATGCCCAGTTGGGTCAGTCCTGCCTTTGCCCCTCCAGGTGCTCAGGCAGGGCAGCAACATCCTAAAGTTCACATCTGGCCCCTGACCTTGACCTATGTACACCGCAGCCCATGGTCCACGGCTTTGGAAAGGCCTAGGGCCTCTGGTTTCACTGCCATGGCCTGCTGTTGGTGAGCCAGCCTGTCCCTGGGTCACAACAGCAGGGTGCCCAAACCCACCCTTAGCATCACCAGGGACGCACACGGCAGGATCCCGCCATGTGCAGAGGCAATGCCAGGACAGCCCAAGTCTGGGTAAGGGGCAGGGGCGGCAGCAGCAGGGCGCCTGAGAGGCATGCTCTGATACCAAAGGTCTGGGTGCCCGTGTGCACTACACTCAAGCGAGAGCCTCAGTCCCTGAGGTTGGGGACAAGGACCCAGGGCCCTTCTTAGTAAGCCAACACACAGAAGAGTGCTCCTAGTTTCATCCACCCCCTGCACCACAGTCAAACCTGACCTTGAGATGGTGAAGGGACTTAAAAGCTAGTATCTGGAGCCACAGAAACTGCCGGAAGCGCTGTGCTGACAGGGCTGCGGGGGTGCCCTGGGCTCCCGGAGGAGCGGCTGGCAGCAGCAGCAAGAGGGAGAACTAGGCCCCATGGGTCCGGCTGGCCCCTGACAAAGACCGCTACTGTGCTGCTTCTCCTCACACTGGGAAAAAAACACAATTTTTCTGAGAAAAGATTTGCCAAAAAAGGGCCACGAACATCCAGGAAAGAAAAAAGAGGCGGGGCAGGTAAAGAGAGATTAATCCCCAGGAGCACGTTATTAACAGTTACTGAAAGACTCAACACCCGTGTGTGATGACAAGCACCTGTCAGCTCTGGAGAAGGAACAGGGGATATTTAAAGCAAGGCCCTGACCCAGGGGCGAAGCCACCACTCAGTCTGCTTCCCCTGCTGCTCCCCAACCTGCATCAGGCTCACCGTCTCCTGTCCCCTGTGTGACCTGGAGGAAGGCCCTCTCATCCCTCCAATCGGTTAACATCTGTTTTAAATTCCTCAATCCTCTTCATTTGAACAAATTTCAGGAAATGGCAGCATGTATCTACCTGATGTGCACTGACATTTATTTGGATATAAAATAATTATGATATAGACAATTATAGCCAACACCATTGTGTTTCCCTATAGCCACGGACTATAAATATGGACTAAGTGTTTTATATACTTGCTTTCAATTAAACCTCATTAGAGCTGGAGGGAATTGACATTGCTATTATCCCCATTTTAAAGAGGCAGCCACTGAAACCCTGAGAGAAGGTTACATGACTACAGGGGATCCAGTGAGAACTGGAAGCTCTGGGATCTCCCCAGAAAAAGGCAAATGAAACCATGGTGAGAAACTGCTGTTCCCTTTTTAAACTGGTCTAAACAGAAAAATCATATCATATGCTGCCAAGAACACGGAATCACTGAAACCCGTGCACAGAGAGGGGGAGAGGGTCAATGGCACAGGCGTTCAGGGAAGCAGCCAGACCAACACCAGATGTAACAACAAACCCTCTGCTAGGCAGTCCTACTTGAGATGTAGGGAGCCTCACGTCCACACACGCAGAAACGTGTATGCAAATATTTAGAGCAGGTTTATTTATAGTTACCCAAACCTAGAAAAACCCAAATGACCACCAACTAGAGGATGATAAACACATGGTGGTATGTCCATCAAATGCAGCAGTTACCATACAGAATGAACAGGAACAAATCACTAACAAAGGCAACAGCGTGGACGAGCCTCAGATGTATGATGGTCCAAGACGCCAGACTCAGAGGCTGCAGGCCGCAGGCCACATGAATCCACCTACGGCATCTGGGAAAGGCCAAAGTGCTGGGGAAAAAAACTGAGGAGTGCTTCCCCAAGTCCAGAGCTGGGAGCTGACAACAGAGGGACACAAAAGAACCTTTGAGAGCAAAGGGAATATTCTTTGGATTGTGGTGATTGTCACGTGATCGGTACATTTGTCAAAACTCCAGAAACTGCAACCCCCAAATCATAAATTTTACTGCATGCAAGTCAAACCTAAATAAACCTAACATAAAAAAAAAAGTTCATACTGTAGTAACTTGGCCACATCAGTGTTTATAGCAGCTCAATTCACAGTAGCCAAGCTACAGAACCAACCTAGGTGCCCTTCAACAGATGAATGGATGAAGAAAATATGGTATCTATACACACAAGAGAGCATTACTTAGCCTAAAGAAGAAGGAAACTAGCATTTGCCAATAAATGGATGAAACTGGAGATTATCATGCTAAGTAAAATATGCTAGTCAGTCCCCAAAAACCAAAGGCCAAATGTTCTCTCTGATATGCAGATGCAAACGCACAATAAGGGAAGAGGAGGGGAGAGAAGAAGAAAAGTTCATTGGATTAGACAAAGAGTGTGAGGGGGAGGGAGAGGGGCTGGAAATAGGAAAGACAGCAGAATGAGTGGGACGTCACTTTCCTGTGTTCACATATGAACCCACGACCAGTGGAACTCCACACTATGTACAACCACAAGAATGGGAAGTCCCACACCATGTATGTAGGATATGTCAAAATACATTCTCCTGTCCTATAAAACGAAAAAGAACAAGTAAAAAAAGATTTCCCTGAAGATAGGCCCAGGCATTGGTAAGTCTCATTTGTTCAAAAGTAGCTGAAGGATTTATTACCAAGTCTGTCACTTGAGCTAAGTGGTAAAGAATAGTAAATGATGCTAAGCTTTATTATTTTTCTATTTCTCTTCTGCTCTTTGGCAAAAATAATTAATGAGGGAAAAAGTAACTGACAAGAGACAGCCAAGCAAGGGGGACCCAAGGCAGATGCGACCTGGGGCCGAGTGCCCCGCGGTCACTGCCCTGGAAGCGGGACGCACCTGAGCATGCTCCGTGACCTTTGGGTGAGAGACCTCAGTTTCACCAGGAGTTGAGGCTGCCTCCGCATGGTCATCATCTGCTGGAAAACACTGCCTTGCGCTGTCAAACAGAAACAGACCCACAGCTGTCAGCGCTCGGAACGGGTAAGACTATTTGTTAAGACTATTAAGTGACAGGTCAGCACAACTGGTGGTTATAGCAGGCAGGAGGCGCCCACATCCCTCCGGCTGTCAGAAGAGACCTGGCGGTGACAGACACCTGCGGCCTCCCTACAGCACCCCTGGCCACTAGGGCAGATGGCCGCAGCAGCACGCAGGGAAAGGGGGAAGGGCACATGCGGCCCCAGGAAGAAGCACCTACACCCCAAACCCCAACTCCTTCCTGTTCCAAGGAGGAGAGAGCCTGCCACTGGGGCAGCAGCCAGGGTTGGTGTCCTGGACCACACAAGGACGGGAGGGCTGAGGCGTGCGAGGGGGCTCCAGCCGTCAGCCCACAGCTTCCCGAGGGAGGGCCCATCTGTGCTGCCCTCCACTCCCTTCCCTGGTGTCCCCTGGCCAACAGACATACTGACGGGTGCTCCATCTTCCTGGAGGGTGAGGTGGCATGCATGTCACGATTTCAATGCCTACACGCCCTGACCCTGAAATGGGCCATCTCTGAGGAAGCCGGCTTCACTCACTCTGTACCTGCCACAGCATCAGCTCAGCGTTCAGCGACAGAACTAATGCAGGGCCCCATTTCTCACGATTTTCAACATTATAGTCTTACATGTGCTACCAAAATAACAATCACTGAGATAAAAATGACTAAGATCACATCACCAAATGGCACATCTTAAAACATGGGAATCCAAGTAGAAACTGTCATGCTTACTGGAATATGGCTGCCTTCTCTGAAGCCTCTGCCATTTGTTTCATCTTTAAGGAAAAGGAGGTGCCACGGTTTGGATCTGAGGTGTTCCCCAAAGGCCCACAAATTAAAGGCCTGGTCACCAGCCTGTGGCACTGAGGGAGAAGGTGTGGGACCTTTAAGAGATGGGGCCTTATGGGAGGAGGCTAGGACACTGGTCAGTTGAAGATACTGGACCCCAACCCTTCCTCTGAGTCCTGGCAACCATGAGATGAACAGGCCTCCTCTGCCATGTGCTCCCACCTTGATGTCACAGGCTCAAAGAAACAGCCAAGCAATCATGGACGGAAACCCGTGAAGCAAAATAAACCTCTTTCTTCTGAAGTTGATTATCTCAGGTACGTTGTCACAGTGACGGAAAGCTGACAGAAGGCAGCGCACCACTGCAGTACCTCTTCTGGTCACTGAAGGGTCCACTTCAACACCTTTTTCATAAGGAGTGCCACCATTCAAGAAGAGCTCGTAAGTCCTGTGAAGGAATAACATACTATGATGGCTGCGCATGGCGGGCATTCCGGAGACACCTGAACCAGAAGTGAAACATTTTTAGCACAAATGTATTCATTCTAATTATGTCTCATTGATGAGTGAGAATGACAGTGTTGACCCTTCCATGGGGTGTCATCTCAGCAAAGAGACTCTGTCCCAAGCATCAACACAGGAAATGTACTTATATGAAAATGAGAAAGATTTCTGTTATTAAGATGGGCCTGAGGCTGTAGCTCAGTGGTAGAGCACTTGCCTTGCACACGTGAGGCACTGGGTTCGGTCCTCAGCACCAATAAAAATAAACAAATAAAAATAAAGATGTTTTGACTTGAATGACTTGTTAATAGCAAGTAATTACTGTTTTTAAATGTGTTGAATCAATATTTAAAATTAAGCCATTATGAATTTATATGATTTTTAAAATAAAACAGTAACATAGATGGTTGTAAAATGTTGGAATGGGGGCTGGGGTTGTGGCTTGGAGGTAGAACACTTGCCTAGCATGCGTGAGGCACTGGGTTCGATCCTCAGCACCACATAAAATAAAAAATAAAAATATTGTGTCTACCGATAACTAGAAAATAAATATTTAAGAAAAATGTTGGAATGGCATAGACAGGACACGTAAAAAGTGAAAAATTCCTCTGTCCTTCCCCCTACTTCAGTAAGTCTCCTGCCCTGTCTGTCACCCACCCTGTGACTCCCTGTGCCTCACAATACACATCAGAATGCTTCCCTATCGACCGAGCTCCACCTTCTAGGAAATAACTGGGACCTCACTTTGCCAAGGTGGAATTTTGGATGTTTCCTTATTTTTTTCTTCTAAGTATAAGTGAAAACCCTGAGCATATTTTTTAAAGAATCATAAGAAACTTGAGTTTCTGTATTCACTCCTGATAATGGGGCGCCCCTCCTGCTCCGGCTAGGATGAAATTAGAAACTAGGGTTCAGTGGTAAGGAGGCTGTGCAGGGCATGTTATCCAAGTTAATCCTCACCAGGAGCTTGTGGGGTAGAAATTATTTCCCCAGATTAAAGGTGGGGGAATTTGGACACTATGGCGCATACCTCCTGTTATACAGGCAGTGTGGGACCCAGCACCCTGAGTTTCCGTAATGACAAATTTAGAATCTTGATCACCATCCTCCCTACTGCTTGTCCATCTGTAGCCCTCTGTGAATGTCCTGTTTATATCCTAGACTTAGATCTTTATTTTCCCCATTTAAAAATTCAGATGAGCTGGGTGAGGAGGCACATGCCTATGATCCCAGTGACTTGGGAGGCTGAGGCAGATGGATCACAAGTCAAAGACAGCCTCAGTAACTTAGTGAGGTCCTAACTAACTCAGCGAGACTCTGTCTCAAAATAACAAATAAAAAGGACTGGAGATGTGGCTCAGTGGTTAAGCACCCCTGGGTTCAATCACTGGAACCAATAAATAAATAAATACAAATTCAGATGATCTTTTACTTATTAGTTTTCAAGGGCTCTTTTTACGTTAGGGCTAACAACATTCCAACTTTGTGGTATGCATGAGGATATTTGCTTCTAGCTTGCACTGTGCTTTTAAAGTTTAAATTTGCTTACAGGAGGGCTGGGGCTGAGGTAGAGCACTTGCCTAGCAAGTGCGGGGCCCTGGGTTCAGTCCTCAGTACCACATAAAAATAAATAAATAAAGGTATTGTGTCCAACTACAACTAAAAAATAAATATTAAAAAAACTGCTATAATTTCAATGTCCTACACAGATTCACAGAGGACCTGGGGACCCTGGACTTAGCTTTTGCACTGTTTTCAGCATGGTGGAATGTGCCAGTACTTCAGGGAACAGTCCCAGCAGGCAGACAGTGCAAGCATATTCTAGAACATGTCCTATGTGTCCTTCTCCCTCTCTGGGGGAGGGTGTGTGTGTTGCTTTCATACACTACTTTATACAACACTAAAATCAACATTAAAAGCCCTCGCCCCAAAAGCTGTTGACATGCCAACAGAACAAACCTGAGTTCCTTGATCCTAAAAAAAGAACTTCTACAAAATCACACAACTGCTAGGAATTCGCAGAGCACTTACTTTGCTGGTATTGGAACGCCACTGGCATCGAAGAGCCTGAGAAACACCCAGCCGCAACTCAACTCTCCTCTCTCACCCGTTGACTAGGAAATAAAACAAGTCTGAGAAACAACATCTGAACGAGTCAAATTATAAGCGCATGCAAGCCCCTGAAAGGAACAAGGCCAGTATCCCCGCTTAGGGCTAAGCAGTTCTGCCCCAGAAAAGCAAATGAAACGTGGTGGGTCCCGGGTACAGCAGAGGTGCCACTTTAAGTGACCCATCATTAACTACCAGTCCAACATATAGCCACACCTGTAGATAGGCCTTTGTACTAGTGGGGGGGGGGTGAGGTTCTTTGCCTCACCTCTGTTGGCCCCCAAATTTTAGCTAAACGACCATCACAGGGAGGAGGATACACCAGCTCCTTTTGGAAAAATTGTACCACCAATAACACCATCAGCAAAAATACCCCAGCACTACCACAAGTTGCTGCACCAACAGATAGTTCACAATGCATAAATGTGATACATAGTCGAGGCAAGTTCTGTCAGCAGTTCAGTGATAGCTATTGTAACAATAGCAACAGAGTCTTGGGGTGGTGACAGAGGGGCTGTGGAAGCAAGGGGGACACAGGAGTACCCTGTACTTGCTGGGAACTTAAACTACACTAAAAATCAAAGTCTTAAAATATTCCCGTGTGGAATATGTGGAGAGGCCTGTCTTTGCTGCACGACACCAACTATTGCCATTAGAGTCTAAATTCTGCCCATATCATTGAGGCTGTTATCATGGTCACCTGCTGGGGCTGAGCTGAAGGAAAGAGTCAGGGTGCAGAGGAGCCCCCTGGATCCTTCCACAAACCCTCCCCATGGCCCTGGGAACCTGGCTGCCTCTGAGGCAACAGGAGGAGCAGCTGGGGCAGCCCAGCCTCACACTTCTGCTCCCTGGGAGGTTTTTGTCATGGCCTGTGTCACTGTGGGAGGATAACTGTTACCTTGTTGACAGTAATAAGTGGCAACATCTTCAGGTTCCAGGCTGCTGATGGTGTGAGTGAAATCTGTCCCAGATCCACTGCCACTGAACCTCGAGGAGACCCCAGATTCCAAACTGGTTGCATAATAGATGAGGAGCTTAGGAGCTCAGACTGGTTTCTGCTGGTACCAGTATAAATAATTGCTAATGCCCTGACTGGCCCTGCAGGTGATGGTGACGCTGTCTCCAGGAGACACAGGCAAGGAGGATGGAGACTGGGTCATCATGATGTCACATCTAACACCTGCCATTAAAAACATAAAAAGAAATATCTTTGCAAGTAGTGATGTTGCAAGAGGACTTTCCTGAGTAGCCAGGCAGCACTGACCACACTGTGATTAGTAAATCCCCAGTACTGTCCCTCCTTACCTGGGAGGCAGAGCAGCAGGAGCCCCAGGAGCTGAGCAGGGGCCCTCATGTCCATGCTGTGTCCTGACTGGGACTGACTCCTGCACAGGGTGTGAGCAGCCTCTTAAGAAGTCCTCAGGGCAGTGGGCTGTGCTGTGGGCACATGCAAATCAGCAGGGCTGGGCAGGCTGGGCACAGCTGCAGGGCGGGCTCCTCCTGGTCAATCAACACAGGCTCAGTGTGTCCAGGTGTCCCAGGTCAGACCAGGGCAGCTCAGATTTGCTTGGGGGGAACATAGTTCCCTGGGGCCACAGGACACAGTCAGCCCCCTGAGCTGTGAGTGGTGATCTGTAGTCACTTTCTGGTTGAGGACAGGCTGTCCTTGTGCCTTAAGCACAGTTCTGTGTTGGTGACCCTTGGAGGAGGAGGGGACATTACAGAAGCAAGGGGATAGTTTATGCTTTGGAGGTAAAAACAGAAATAAAGACAGAAAGAGAGGAAGATGTGTAAACTCACTGAGGTGTTTGGGGTTTCTGGACATTGGCACAGCATGGGTAAGAGGCAGGGAGGAGGGACTCACCCATGGACCCAGCCCTCTCTGCCTCAGAGCCCCACAGAGTACACTCACACCCATCATGGTGCCCATCTTCCCCAGACCAGCAGGTCTAAGGCCAGTCAGGCTCTTCCTCTTAACTATATCTTAGGAGAAGTAAGAATAATTTTACAAACTAGTGAAAGTACTTTAGAGATTGAAGATTGGAGAATATAGGTCATGTTTAGCATCTTAGTAAACTCAGTAAAGATCCAGATTCCGTATATAATTCTGCTTTACCAGTATTACCACATGTGTTTTTAAGTCTTAGTAATACCTCATGACCTCAAGAGGGCTGCAGTGTTTCTAAACATCATGTCCTCCTTCAGGTCCTCTTGTAAATTTTTCAGAAATAAAGCAGGACAAAGTTCTTCACCCCTGCTCTTCTAAGAGTTATCAAAAAACCTTCTAAATAACTGTCCACAATCTTTTTTTCTTTTCTTTTCTTTCTATTTTTACTTTTCTCTTTCTTTCTTTCTTTTCCTTTAATTTTCCCCTTCGGTGCTGATGACTGAAACTAAGGCCATGTGCATGCTGCACAGTTCTCCACCTCTGAGTCAGAGGTCTAGGAAGGAGTTTCACCATGCTCAGCTGCCCACACACTCAGAGGCTGCTGCAGATAGGGACATGGTTCCTGGAGTCTTGGCTGCTTATCAAGATGGTGACAGTCCTTGGGGTCAGCATGTCATGCTGCTTCTACAGGAATGCAGGGTGCTGAAGTTCAGGGTTTGTGGAGGCTTCCACTGATATTTAGAAGGATGTCTGCCCTCCCTGGGGGCTGGTGCTGTGGTGCTGCACCTGCAGAACCTGGTGAGCATCCTGCTCAGGAGAGTGGGTGGCAGCTCCAGGGCACCCACAGGGCATGTGTAGGTGACATCCATACAATCAACACAAAGTGGAAACACCCAGAGTCTGTCCATGGACTGGGAGGTGAGAGGGGAGTCTTATGCCCTTCATGCAGGTGGAGGAGGTCATGGTGTCTCTTCATAGGAACATGGTCCTTTGGGGGCAGGTATCTTGTTCTGCATGTGAGATACTGAGCTTGTGGCTTCTAAAGTTCCTTGGCCAGGACAGCTGGCATTGTCTTGCATTTTCAATGATGAAAAAACCATAGCAAAGTGTCCTTGAATGGACTCTGGAGGTTTTACCAGACAACTTCCTCAGTGTTTGGCTATTAAAGAAAGTCATGTCCAGGTGTGTTGAGCTAGAACTGGATTCACACTCTTTCCCATTCAGGGTCAGACACCAGGAGGCAGGAATGTGACAAGATTTTTTTCTTTTGAAAGTTAGGACAGGTCACTCAGATGTCAGCTCCATGGAATGGTCCTGGGAAAGCCGCCTTCCACAAATCCCCACCTCCTGGGAACCCTGGACCCTCCATCTGTGGAGAAGCAGGAACGGCAGAAAGAGCCTCCTTGTGCTGCACACAAAGCAAAAAAGCTGTGGTTGCATCCACATCCCAGGGTCAGAATGTGGGAGATCCTCCCTCTTACCCTGGCTTCAATGTGAACAGGACCTGGGAGCAATTTCTGGAACCATTTGACAGTGTCTGTGCTTGGACAGATCTAACCCCATACTGTTGAGGTCAAAATGAGGAGGATATAAATGTCTGGGAATCAAACTGCACTGAGGGATTCACCTTTAACTGCCTGTGCTTGGGATCTCATGGCTCTTCCAGAGACTCCATCCTCATCTGGTAAATAGGAAAATAACACCAAGTGTCCCCATTTTTTGTAATCACTCACATTTTTTCCAGGAAAGCAAAGAGGGCCCAGGAGACCATGCATCTTTCAGACCTGAATGAACCTTGGTTTCCACTCACACAACCTTTCCAGGAGCAGTGGGAAGAGAAAAATGCAAACGATCTGACTGGCGGCCTCTGGGGGAAGCTGCTGTACTCCAGGGGGAGGGTGGCAGAGGGACTGTGAGGTTTCTGACAGGGATGGAACCACTGTGGTAACCTGCATGGCCTTGCAGACAGTCCCACACTGCAGCCTCCCCAGGCTCCTGGCTGTGATGGGAGGGTGAAGACTGTCCCTGACCCACTGCCACTGAACTGGACTGGGATGCCACTGGCCCTGCTGGATGCACCCTAGATGAGGCATCTGGGAGCCTGCCCAGGCCTCTGATGGTACCAGAAAAAGGAGCTGCCAACAATCTGACTGGCCCTGCAGGTGAGGGTGGCTCTTTCCCCTGGAAACAAAGCCATGAGCGTGTAGTCTATGTCAGCACAGTTTCTCCTGTGGTCCCTGAGATGGAAAGAGAACAGAAAGGTCACCTGTGCAGTCTAGGTCATACCCCAGTCTCCACAGTAGAGCCAGGACCCTGCAGCAACCAGAGCTTGAATCAATGGGCTTGCTACACAGAGGTGCCAGGACACAGGACCCAAGCACAATGAAAGAGTTTTCACAGGTGTGTAGAACCATCCCATGATCCCTCACCTGGGAGCCAGAGTAACAGGAGGCAGAGGAGCTGACTGGGGGCTGCCATGGCTCCCTCTGGGTCCCATCGGAGGCAAAACTTCCCAGAGCCCTGGTCACCATGTCCCAGCAACATGAAGTCATCCACGTTCCTGAGATTTACTAAATGAGCAACTTTAGCCACCAGGGAAAACTTGTAAAGGACACTATATGTACATCTATTGAAAGAAAAGGGGAGTATATCTGTGAAAATGTTTTTCCAATTTGAAAAGTGACAGATGGCCCAGATGACAATGTCATGAAGTGACCTGGTTCAAGTCTGCTGGGGTGGGAGAGGCTTCAAGTACCAGCTGTGCCTTCAAAGCTCAGAAACAGAGAATGGTGTAACCAAGTGTCTCTGTCAGGACAGATACAGGGACCAGCTACAGGGCCCAGTCACAGAGCTGACACTACCTGCCACAGATCTCTGGCTGAACTTGTAGTGTTCTGGAATCCACTAAAGCTCAGGCCTCAGACCTGAGCTCAGGCAAAGATAACTCTCTTGTTCTAGGTCAAATAACTCTCTTGTTCTAGCCTGAAGTAACTGTGGTCATGTGGACACCAGGCAGCACTGCCCCATGTGACTCTGCATGGATGGCCTCATGTTGCTTGGACATGATGAGCAGGAAATGGCAAGAACTCTGGTGTCCAGAGAAAACCATGCTCTTCAGAGGTGGGCTGCAGACCTACAGCAACTGACGGGCCTGTCACATTGAAAAGATGTTGGGGCCCAGATATCTTATGGCTGCTGCTTCCTCTCCTTCAGAAGAAGGACAAGGCATTGCTCCTTGCTCCTCTAATCACTGAGAAGAAAGATCAGTGCTGGCTGGGCTCTGTGCAGAGCTGAGATGGCACCCTCCATGCTGGGTGAGCTGCACCAACCACTCATCAGCTACCTGGGAAGCCTGTCTGTGCTGAGGGGTCCAGAGCAGGACACTCTGTAGCAGGCTTGTGCTGTGACCCAGGAGCCCTGCTGTGTGGCCATGGGGCCCAGCACATTGCTAGGGGTAGGGGTGTTTGTACTAGATGAGGACAGTGTGTGTGTCTCTGACAAGTCCCCAATAAGAGTTACAGCAGAGACCTGCAGAGCACTAGAGAAGAGCAGGCCAATCCCAAGAAATAAAACAGAAGGAAAGAAAAAAAGGAAGGAAGGAAGGAAGGAAGGAAGGAAGGAAGGAAGGAAGGAAGGAAGGAAGGAAGGAAGGAAGGAAGGAAGGAAGGAAAAAGGGAGGGAGGAAGAATGACTACTGACTGTTCTAAAAGCAGCTCCAAGGCATCCCTGAGCCCTGGCACCATGCCCTGGGCACTGAGTGACTGAGCTGCTCACCCCAGGGGAATGTGGGACTCAGCACAGGGCAGCACCAACTGGGCCCAGCTCTGCTTACATTAAGATGGAAGTGGTACATTGAGATTGGACTTGAGGAGATGCAGAGGCTCCACTTAACACACACACAGTGTCCCAGGGTCCCAAGAGCCTTCCCTTTCCTTATAGCATAACTTGACCCCTGTGACCTCATTGATGTTACACATATGTTTATGCCAGAGGGAAAGAAGCTAGACTGTATTCAAATAGCACAAAGAAGGTGCACTGCCTTCCCGGTGCAGCCATGGTAATGGGGACAACTGACTTATTACTTGAGGTTAGCAGATGTCTGAGCAGAGCACATGGTCATAACCTTGATGTGGACAGAGGAGTGATCTGAGCCCAAAATGTGAGCATTGTTTTCTGGGGTCTGTGCAAGGCTGGTGAGCATGGCCCCTGTTAAGAGCAACAATACTCCAGAGCTCCAAAGGCTGCAGCTTGTGCTAAACCAACCTGCCTGCAGAAGCCAGGAAACTCCAGTTTCAAAACTATTGCAGTGACGGTCTCCTGCTTCTTACTAAATGGCTCATAGAAGTTCACCTGGGAGTGTATCAGGACCCAGGAAACTTGATGGACACGTGTCAAAAGCAGATGATAAGTTGCCACCAGAGAAGGTAAGGTAAGATTGGGAGCCCTCAGAGGATGAGTAGGTAGAACTGTTGTGGGTCTTGCCCAGGCCAATGGGATGCCTGGGGAAGAGGAGGGTTCAAGGATAAACCAGCACAGTGAGCTGATATTGCTGTTGCTGTAGGCACCAGAGATTGGTCCCAGGGGCACTTAACCACTGATCCACACCCCAGCCAGCACCTTTTCTGTTTTCTATGCTGCATGTGGGAATCACAACAGCTGTGTGCACATTATTGTCTGTGCTGTAGTTTGGGTGAGTGTCCCTGAGGAGCTCCTGGGCTAGTGCCGGAATCCACAGGCTCCACCTTCCCTCAGAGGAGCTGTGGTTTTTGAAAGTTGTGACTTAGACTGTAATTCCATGTATTTCAAATCTGAGGAAGGAATCCAAACTGACACAGAGAGCTGGATCCTCCCGTAAAGTGACAGTCACTCACTAAACCTGGAGGAAATGGTCATGTCTCACCTGTTGGGGCTGAGAAGGAAAGAGGGTGGGGTGCAGAGGACCCTCCCTGGCCCTTCCTACCACAGTCTACTAGAGACCTCCAGAGCCTGGTGCCCCTGAGCAGTGCCCTCAGCAGGTGGAGGCAGCAGGAGGAGCAGCTGGGGCAGCCCAGCCTCACACTTCTGCTCCCTGGGAGGTTTTTGTCATGGCCTGTGTCACTGTGAGAGGGAAACTGTAGCCTTGTACACAGTAATAAGTGGCAGTATCTTCAGGCTCCAGGCTGCTGATGGTGAGAGTGTAATCTGTCCCAGATCCACTGCCACTGAACCTCGAGGGGACCCCAGGTTGCAGATTGGATGCCTTATTTATCAGGGGTTTAGGAGCTTGCCCTGGCTTCTGTTGATGCCAAGCTAACCAACTGTTAATATTCTGACTGGCCCTGCAGGTGATGGTGACTCTGTCTCCTGGAGATGCAGACAGGGAGGATGGAGACTGGGTCATCATGATGTCACATCTGGCCCCTGACATTGGAAACATAAAAATAATTATCCTTAATTAATCATGTTTCAGGAGGACTTCCCTGAAGAGTGAGGCAGCACTGACCACTGGGCTGAGCACACCCCCCAGAGTTGACCCTCCTTACCTGGGAGGCAGAGCAGCAGGAGCCCCAGGAGCTGAGCAGGGGCCCTCATGGCCATGCTGTGTCCTGACTGGGACTGACTCCTGCACAGGGTGTGAGCAGGCTCTTAAGAAGTCCTCAGGGCAGTGGGCTGTGCTGTGGGCACATGCAAATCAGCAGGGCTGGGCAGGGCTGGGCAGGGCTGGGCAGGGCTGGGCACAGCTGCAGGGCTGGCTTTTCTCAGTCACTCATCACTGGCCGAGCATCCCCAGTGATCTCAGCTGAGACCAGTACAGCACAAATGGGTATGCAGAGAGCTTGTTTCTCCCTGGGGTCACTTTGTAACAAAAGATATTTTAGAGACTATTTTCAAAATGAGAAATGCACGGAAAGGTTTCTATAAATTAAGCATTTCATGGTGGTTTTTAAATGGTGATGGAGAATTTATTTTTTTGTAGAGAACACACAGTACAGTCTTGGCAGAGAGCTGGTGGGGCTTTAACTTACTCCAAAATGACCCTGATTGGTAAGAACTCTGTGTTGTCTGTGCATATCTGTGACTTTAAAGTGGTTTCTTCTCTTTAAATTAGATAATTTTTCAGAAACATGTTCAGTGCATTAAAAGCTATTTGAAATAGCTGTCATTCATTATGAGGGCCAGTGAAAAGTCCAGCAGATGCTCAAACATGACTCTTGGTGAGTGTGTCACTCGCCGTCCCTGTCACCTGTAGCTGCAGATCTCTTTGGAGCTCAGGGGCTGAATGGCTGCAGCTCATCCTTGACTTGGGCTCTCCCCTATTCTGTCCCTTTCTGACATGTGGCATTGCTTCCCAGAGATCACCATCACAAAGGGCTGGTTATTGAGGCCAGGCCTGGTAACGAAGTGACAGCCACTGCTACCCAGTGCATTTCCCTGATATGCACCATGGATGCCCCCTTCTGCTCTTCCCTGCAGCAGTGAGGGGCAGCTCATCCTGACCCAGGCTCCACCTCCTGTGGGCCTCTCCAGGAGATTCTCAGCCTCCTGTGCAGCAAGCACAGATGCCCATGGAGGAGAAATTAGACCCAGGTGAACTTGGGCACAGATTCAAACAGCTCCTGTGTCACCTCTGTGCCTTTGCTTTAGACGTCCATCCCAGCTCAGCAGCAGGGGAAGTGGAGCCAGCTGTGTCTTCAGCATCCACACCCTGGCAGCTGGGGACCAGGGATCTCCCTGCTGAATACAGGCTGAGGGGTCTGGCTGCAGTACCATGGGCTGAGCACACACCTGCTGCCTTTCCAGGGGCCTGAACTACAGGGAGCCTTGCTAGAAAGCAGCCCAGGCAGAGCCAATTCCAACAAGCTCTGTTCAAGTTTGAAAGTCTTTCCCCATTTTTCTGACTTTATTGGCAGTCCTTGCTGGTGCATTGTCCTTTGATGCCACACTGTGTTTGTGCTGATTCCCTAGAGACACCTATGCTCAGTCTGCTCTCTGAGGCTCAGGAGGCAGCTGTGCTGCACACAAGGCAGACACAGGGCCTGGGCTGACCATTCCCAGGACCGTTCCAGAGGGAAATGGCAGGAGAGGCACACATCCCAGCCCCTCAGCTCAGCTGGAGTCATCAGGGGCATTTTCTCTGTTTCCATGTGGGCTTGAGCTGCCACCATCCTCAGCAGTGTGGCTTGTAATGGAGTGACTGCATAGTCCTCTCTGTCCTGGGACTCAACCTAGGAGAGAAACAGATCCTATTCCTGCAGGGCATCCCTGGTCCGAGATCTCACCTCTCCTCCTCTATTATAAAGAAAATTCCAGAAATATTTATTTTCCTTTGCCAATGTCTCCTAGATTGGATTTATGGAGTGATTCCTTTCTGTTTGTCCAAGATCAAGGCAGCCTTTATCAAATATCTGTGCAACATGAGGGCCAGTGTAATCAAATCACCAGCTTTTAAATCCTCAAGCCAGAGGACCCCGAGTCACATTTTATTCTAGTCTCTTTATAGATTGGCCTTGTGACAGTCAACTCAGAAGGGGAAGTGACAATGAGGAGGATGGTGCCGTGATGGAGGAAGGGGCAAGAATCAGGGATTGGGATCATCTTGGAGGAGGAAAGGCAGACTAAGATTCTCTCCTCGGAAGCCTCCAGATGGAACACCGTCTGAGAGAGCCTGTGACCTCCAGAACCGTGGGCTCCATGTGTGCTGTGTGGAGCCCGAGAGGTCCTGGGATATGTTGCAACAGCTGCAGGCAACTCAGGAGGAGAGAGAGGGCTTGCCATCCCTGAGTGGGTGGCTGTCCTCTCTGCTCCCAGTGTCTCCATGTTTTTGTCACCTGGTGTTGGTTTTGACAAGAGACAGATACAGTTTCACTGAAGAAGAGCTATCCCCAGAGTTTTTCTTAGGAAGACAATCTCATGGGCAAAGCCCCTTGATTACACTAAAGGGGAACCCACAGCACTTGAGCAAGGAGGAGACTCTTGTCTATGTGCTTGGGTTTCTTGGTATTTTGTATTGGAAGTAGGGTTGGGACTCACAGGACCCCATGTGAGGGCACATCACTCAGTGGCGCCTCCTCTGAATTCACGAGGCAAGTCACCCTCACTGCACACAGGGCTGCACAGTCCTCAGAGCTGTGGCCTTGCCCTCTCACACATTCTGGCCCACTGCTGACCCTTAGTTCTGACCCCACTCCATGAGTCCTCAGGGAACTGTCATCATTGCCAGGTTGTGGTCATTGCAGATCACAAAGTGAAATTTAAAAATGCTCATAAATTGCTGATGGGGAGACTTGGCCCAGTGAGTACAGAGCCCCAGCAGTCCTGGGCCTGAGCTGGGCACAGCTCCCAAGATTTAGGGTCCCTCCTGGGCAGGACATAGATACTTCCTCAGGGCTTCTGAGATCTGGCCTCTGGGCTTTATTTTAAAAGTCAAGTTTGTTCGCATTCTCACGGCAGGTAGATGTCACAACAACGTGTGGGATTTTGGGTCTGTGGACCCAGTGTCTTGACTGTGGATTTCTTCTTTCACATTTTTAAAAAATACTTTTATTTGTAGCTAGACACGATATCTTTATTTTATCTTTATGTGGTGCTGAGGGTCGAACTCAGTGCCTTCCACATTCAAGGTGAGCGTTCTTCCTTTGAGCCACATCCCCAGCTCTCTTTCACATTCCTGAAGATGATCTTCTTCCATCTGTCACTGGGCAGGATTCTGTAGGAAATGCAAATGATTTGTGGAACAAGTTAAGGAGAGAAGACTAACATTTCACAAGAAATTCATACAGATACCCTTACACAATTTTTAAACCTAATGGATATGAACCATTAGGATTTTAAATGGACTTGCCATGATCCAAACTCTTGATATAAAATCATTTCAAATATACTTTCTGTTCCCCAATGGGAAGCAGGATCTTAGGTTTCTATCGCTGCATTGTGTGTATCACACTGTGTTCTGACATGTGACTGAAATGACCCATTGTTACATCAGATGTAAATTTGGAGCACTTCTTCAAATAGACCTGTTGAAAGCAAACCATCTGTATCCATTTACAAGTAAAATAAAATCAAATTCAATTCCATGTAAAGATGATGTCATGAAAATAATCCACTTTTATATTTTCTTTTAGCAAAAGATTAAAATTCTCATCTTGAAAACTGTTGAAGATATTTATAAAATTCCTAAAATTTGAGGTAAAAAATAAAAACCTCTATCTTTCCTGTGCTACATGGTGTATACTTGTTCTTCATTATTCAGTTTCTGCCCTTTATTTTCAAAACTCACAATAAGAATGGGGTGAACTGCCTTTTCAATCAGTGAACAGTAACTGGGGCAAATAAAATATGTTGGATTAGGATCTATATCTGCCTTGATTGTGCTCAAAAGGCAAACATTGCTATAAATAATCCACTTCTTCCTTCTCTAAGGATTGGTGTATCATATGATTTCCTAAACATGTTCATCAAAAGGGTAGATGGTAAAGTTGATGTGAGAAATTAGGTCAGTGAGAAAATGGAATTTCTGAATATTACTAAATATGAGAAAAATAACAGCCCACCATTCATTTCCAGCAGGTACTGGACTCCTGTTCCATTGATCTGCACCAATGACCTGCTTGTCATGTGGAGTAATTTCTCAA
Source organism: Ictidomys tridecemlineatus (assembly GCF_052094955.1). Taxonomy (NCBI): domain Eukaryota; kingdom Metazoa; phylum Chordata; class Mammalia; order Rodentia; family Sciuridae; genus Ictidomys; species Ictidomys tridecemlineatus. Next base: position 19,870,868 of record NC_135488.1, on the reverse strand, counting down.
CAACTGTGGGCAAATGAGGAAGAGTTGGGCTGAGCTGTCACTCAGCTCTGCCTGTCACGCCTCTCTCCTCCTGCTGCTCCTCCATTCAGGGCAGCTGCAGAATAGAAGCCTGAATATGTGAATCATGAGCTGTCAGCCTGTTCCCTGAGTTCCTCAGCATCTTCCTCTCACGCAGACTCAAAAAAAACTGTTGTTAGACAAGCAGCACATATAGCTTTCAACAGATCTGTTTCAAGTAGTGCTCCAAATTTGCATCTGATATAATAAGGAGCCATGTCAGTCACATGTCAGAACACAGTGTGATAGAAAGAATGCAGTAATAGAAACCTAAGATCCTGCTTCCTGTTGGGGACATAAAGTATATTTGCTGAGTCACCATAGCAAAGAAATTTTTGTTTGGGGCTGCACACTGTGGGAGGAGCTTGTGTACCTTGCCTGCAGTAATACACTCCAGCGTCCTCAGCCTCCTCCCTGCTGATTCTCAGTGCAAAATCTGTCCCTGACCCACTAACGCTGAACTCATCTGGGACCCTAGAGAATTGGTTGGAAACTTTGTAGATGAGAAGCTTTGGAGACTTGCCTGGCTTCTGAAGAAACTAACACAAATAGGTGTTTCCATTACTATGTAGGAGATGGCAGGGGGCTGTCCAGGGGTGACAGGCTTGGAGACAGGAGTCTGGGTCATAACAACATTGCCACTGGATCCTGAAAAGATGACAGAAAAGCAAGGTTACGTACCAATACTGTGATCAATATTCATTATTTTCAGTCTGCTACTTATTTCAATATTTTCTGATGCATGCCAGGAAAAAATAAACCTACAAAAATAATTTGCTATTTTATATATAAGTCACAAAGTGCTATTTGTTATTCATGATTTTCATTAGAACACTGGTTATTGTTGAGTGGATGCTAATGCTAAAAATATCAAATAATTTTCTGATTCATACCAAGAAAACATAAACCTGTAAGAAATAATTTGCTATTTTATATATAAGTCACAATGTGTTCTGTGTTATCCAAGATCTCCATTAGGGCATTGGTCATTGTTAAGTGGATCCTAATTCTAACAGGAAAAGTATGAAATACCATTCCATGGAACACAAAATACTTGCCTCTACTGCAAAGAAAGAATAAATATGACAAGAAATGGGACCCTTCTACCCCATTCTCCTTTCCTAAATCCCTCAGCCTCAGCAGGGACCCAGAGCATCAGCAGCCCCAGGAGCTGAGCAGGGCACAGCAGAAGGTTAAGTTGAGCAGCCCTGGTGAGCCAAGGCCAGATTAGAGCTGAGCGTTTTCTCAGATTTGTAAGAAAGAGCCTTCCTGTGGGACAGTATGCAAATCCCATGGTGGATGCAGTGGGGTGAGACAACCTGCTGGATGAAGTGGGAGGAGACAGCAGGACAGGCCCTCCTCTGTGTACAAGGTGACATAAAACATCTCTTGCTGGTACATAGATACAGATTAAGTCAGTTTGTTTGTGGAAATATGGAAGAACCATGTGACAGCACCTGGTTAGAACATGGTCACATGATTTTGGAGCTGCCACTCTAAGACAGCAAGTCCCAGACAGTGCAGGGTGTCTAGGATTAATCTGAGAGCTGAATGCTGTCCAGCTTGTTTTGCTCCCAGGTAATGTGGAAAAGGACACAGCTCTCATACTCACAAGTCTGATGGGGGAAGCCTCCAGATGCAAAGGTGGTCTTGAGCCAGTAGAAGACTCTTTCATCTGCATCCCAGCTACAGTGCTGGAGAATGTTAGATACAGGTTTTGGAAGCTGCTTTCCATGGAACCTAAAATCCACAAAAGCATTCTTTTGAAGGTCATGACAAGGATAAAAGCATGAGTCTGTCTCTTGCACATCTAAAGCTGAAAGCCCCATTTAAGTAAGAGGAAAAGAAGATATAATTCCATGCCTTAGGTAATAGATATGAAATTCCTTGTGGTGAGTTGTTACGATTTGATGTATTTCCCATCATAACTTCCTTAACAAATAACAGATAACCCACAGGTGTTTATTAGTAAAAGAACTTCTCAATTTACTGGTACAGAATGAAAAATCAAAGAAAAAAAGTTTTTTAAATAAGTGGTGTTAAGAAAAACTCTGGTAACAGTCTTACATTCTATCTGGTCCTGCAGAACCAGGTCCTTCAGGATTCTGCTCCTTGTCACTGTGTGAGGTCACTCATCTCTCCTCTGGCCTGTCTGGGGAGCAACAGCCTTAAATCAAGATGCAAGGGAGATTCCCTGTAAGAAAAGAACAACAATTGCATCCTAGGCAGTAGAGTCTTGGGGCACCCTGTGCCAGCACTGACATTTTCCTAGGCCTTCATTTAAAAACGGTGCCTGCTCAGGGATCATTCTACCATGTGGCTAGTCACCTCAATAGGGAAGCAACTTCACCTTTCATCATTTGTTATCGATACACTTAATATTGAATTCAAAAGGTCATGGAAAATGGCTTCTACATAAAAAGGGGAGTCACAATCCTGGAAGAAAAAAACAAATCCTGGGAAATGGAAAGATGAGTTAGAACCACAAAGTAATCTTAGATAATTTAACCCAAAGTCATATTCAATCGCTAAAACAAACAAACAAATGAAATTGTACACATGATTTCACAAAAATGAAGATTGTTTTTAATATATTTTGGGAAAATGTACCAAACTAAGACTCTTTAACAAGGCTCGAACAGATAATTGACAAAAAATAATATTTACCTTTAAGGTTAGACATCATGGGAAGAATATGGATTTTCTTCTGTAGATATTAATCTCTCTGCTAAGCCTAGCTCATCCACACCAAACTGCAGTGAAGCAATATTCCATTTACTACCTAATTATTCAGTGTCTTACAAGTTCTCTTCCTGGTCTCCTAAGATTCCATGTCAGTTTACATTTTTGAGGACACAGGCCTCTGTCCTCCAAAGAAGGTGTCTATAAATATGGTTCACTTGTGAGATGAGGAATAGAGAACCCAAAAAGATTTTGAAGACTGTGAATTTCAATGTTTTAAACTGTACTTAAAGCTTCTTTTAAGTTTTCCTCATAAAAATTTATAGAATATGCCAAGAAGATACAAGAAAAAGGTTTTGCTTTTTTATTTTAGATAAGACATTGAGACTGTAACATGAACAGTTTCATACTTATTCCTTCTCCTTTCATACTGAAGTCCAAGAATCTACAAAAGAGTTGTATGAATTTTCAATAAGGGAAATTCAAGATACTCAGAAAACTTAAGATAAAATTTATCCATTTAATATTATTTGTCAATCAAATGTTTCCTTCCTTTTTTTCCATAGTAAGAAAAAAACAAAAATTAAGAGCAAGAAAGATACAAGAAATGAATGAATTATTTAGTGCCTAATTTTTGTCTTATGACAACAATCAATGCAGCACAACTGCTGGAGTGTGGCCCTCCGCCTTAAGGAAGCAGACCTCACAGTAGTGAACTTCACTTTCTCTTCTGTTTCCTGTTCAAGAGCTAAGAATAACCCAGTGTTGAAATGCATTTCAAAGTGTCAACTACCTTCAACCTTCAGAGGATCTAGATATTTGAACGCTGGCTCATCAAAACACCTCCAAGCAAAATAATTATGAAGAATCAGCAATACATATAAAATAACATAAGCAGGCATGCTCCTAGAGAAAGCATGTGGGAAATCTCCTTCATGTTGGCATTAGTAATAATTGTTTTTTATGTCACATCAAAAGCTAAAATAACAAAATCAAAAATAAGCAAATGAGGGGCTGGGGATGTGGCTCAAGTGGTAGTGCGCTCGCCTGGCATGCGTTCTGCCTGGGTTCGATCCTCAACACCACACACAAACAAAGATGTGTCTGCCGAAAACTAAAAAAATAAATATTAAAAAATTCTCTCTCTCTCTCTCTGTCTCTCTCTCTCTCCAAAATATAACCAAATGGGACTGCAGCAACCTAGGATGCTTCATCACAGAAAAGAAGCTATTGACAGAATAAAAGGATAGCCCATGGAATGGTAGAAAATATTTGTAAACCATATAACTAATAATGGGTTAATATCCAAAATATATGAGGAACTAACACAACTACATGGACAACAAAAAGAAAGCAAAACAAAAATCATTAATCCAACTGAAAATTATGAAAATGACCAAAAAATATACTTGTGAATTATACATCAATAAAACAAATTAAAAATTAAAAGATTCCATCTTCACAGTATTGGCATAAACACAGACACCCAGCTGTAAGATCCAGAGTTCACAAAGAAAACTTCACATTTAAGGTTTAATGATGCTCAGCCAGGGACACAGTTGAATGGGAGAGAGGACAATCTTTTCAGTAAAGTGTGTAGGGAAAATCAGATACTAAAAATGAATTAAGTTGAATACTTAACTTGATCCATGAATAAACAAATAACTCAAAATCATACAAAAAAATCATTGACCTAAGAGTAAGAGCAAAAACTGAAAAAGAAAATACAGGGAAATGTTTCATGACATTGGATTTGGCAGTTATTTCTTGGATTGACACTAAAACCAGCATCATTAAGAGTAAAAATTAGTTAAAAACATACGTGCATCAGAGAGTCTCAAAAACTCTTATCAACAGAGTGAAAAGGCAACCCACTGAATGGGAGAAAGTATTTGTAAGTCACATGGATGAAATTGCTAATTCTTTTTGTTCCTTTTGACTCATTTCTCCTTAGCATTCTCAATATCCTCTCCATATGTCAATCTCATACCTTGTAGAATTTTCATAATTCTATCAAGTCTTGAACTTTCTAATGATTTTTTTCATGTTGTATTTCACCTCATTCTGATAGGTCTCCAGCTTTCTGCTCCAGCTAAACAGTCTTCCACTATTTAGAGCAACTGTTGTGTCTTCTTCAACAGATATTTCAAACATTGCATGTCTCCTGTTATAGTCTCTTATATTTATACATATAATTTATACACACATCTTATATTTATACTTCTAATTATTTGAAATATAGTTTTACTGAACTATTTCCTCTCCCAGTTTTCAAGGCTTTTAGCATTTTTCTGGGTACATTTTATACTTCTTTAAAAGTAGTATGTCTGTAAATATGCCACCTTTAGTAGATGTTCATATAACATAAGGGCATAGTTTGGTCTTCAAACACAGAAAAGGCACACTGTATAAATTGAAGAAATATGAATTGTACAAACAAGCATTTTTTGTATATTCATCTTTCAGATCAAGATATAGAGCTCTCCAAACTTCCTTTGTATGTCTTCCAAGTCAACATTTGTCTCTAACCTCTAGCAAGGAAATTGTTACTCTGCAGATTGTCGAATAGTTTTCTTGTTCCTGGATTGGAACATCATGTACACTGAAGTAAGCATACTTTCGTTTCTAGCATCTTTCCCTTATCTTTCTGTTTGAGATACAGTGGATTCCTGCTGCAAAATAGTAAATGTTATAGTTGTTTTATACAGTTGTTCTGTGAATATTCCACAATCTATACATTTGTAGTTAAGTCAGTTAGATTGTATCCAAAAATCGGCCATAAAGTTAGATTTTTTATGCACAGTCATCTACGTATCTCTTTGTGGACATATTCACTTGTATATCTTGGTTATAATCCTTGGAATTTACTGATGCTCTTATAAAACTTGGGCATAGCAAACACTTTTCATGATATTTTTTTTCCAATGTACACAACCACATGCAATTTATGAGCACATCAGATTTAAATCTTCACAGATTTAAATTATGCTGTGCACTGTACATTCATGGTGTCAAACTTCTGTTACATTAAATAGGTAATTACGGATTCACTTACAAGAGATTTCCTTACCTACCTAACATCACATGATGCCTGTTTTCTAAAACTACTAGGTCCTTTAATTCCAATCACATCCCCTTTTTGTTAATTTCTCTCACATTGCTCTTATGTATGCACCTCAAATTACATGATATTGCTCTGGCTCTTACATGCAGCCAAGGCTAATCCTCATTTATACATATGTGTCCTCTTTCCAGCTTCATATTTCTATCCAGGATTACATTCTATTTATTTTAAACCCTTCTGATGATTACTAATTATTTTGGTTTTTCAAACAACATGTGTTTGAATGTTCTTTCTGCCCATTTTTTTCTGCTCTCTCTTTCTGGAACTCCAAATATTCTTTTTATATCATTAGTTGTTCAAGACATTACAATGATCTTGACATATCATACATTTGATTCAAATAAGTTATGAATTCTCAATTTTCCACATATACAAATTGCAGGATCACACTGGTTATACATCCATGTGTATACATACAGCAATCTTAGTGTCAGTTGTATTCTGCTGTCCTCCCTATCCCCCCTCCCCTCCCCTCCCATCACCTTTCTCTACCCATTCTGCTGTGACACTTATCTCTTTCTTTTTATTTTCTTCCCTTCCCCCTCACACTAGCGTATATGTATTTTGTGTAACCATGAGGGTCTCCTTCCATCTTCCATGCAATTCCCCTTCTCCCTCCCATTCCCTACCATCTCTTTTCCTTATTTCATGGTAATCTTCTTCTCATGGTCTTCCTCCCTACTCTGTTTTGAGCCACCTCCCTTATATCAGAGAAGATATTTGGCATTTTTTTTAGGGATTGGCTAACTTTGCTTAACATAATCTGCTCTAATGCCATCCATTTCCCTGCAAATTCCACGATTTGTTATTTCTTAGTGCTGAGTAATATTCCATTGTGTATAAATGCTACATTTTTTATCCATTCATCTGTTGAAGGGCATCTAGGTTGGTTCCACAATCTATCTATTGTGAATTGTGCTGCTATGAACATTGATGTACCTATGTCCCTGTAGTATGCTCTTTTTAGGTCTTTTGGGTATAGTCCGAGAAGGGGAATAGCTGGGTCAAATGGTGGTTCCATTCCCAGCTTTCCAGGGAATCTCCATACTGCCCTCCAAATTGGCTGCACCAATTTGCAGTCCCACCGGTAATGTACAATTGTACCCTTTTCCCCACATCCTCGCCAGCACTTGTTGTTGTTTAACTTCATAATGGCTGCCATTCTGACTGGAGTGAGATGGTATCTTCGAGTGATTTTAATTTGCATTTCTCTGACTGCTAGAGATGGTGACCACTTTTTTGTGTATTTGTTTATTGATTGTATGTCCTCCTCTGAGAAGTGTCTGTTTAGATCATTGGCCCATTTGTTGATTGGGTTATGTTTTTTGTTTGTTTGTTTGTTTTATAACTTTTTGAGTTCTTTGTATATTCTGGAGATTAGTGCTCTATCTGAAGTGTGAGGGGTAAAAATTTGTTCCCAGGTATAGGCTCCCTATTTACCTCACTTATTCTCTTGCTGAGAAAAAAGCTTTTTAGTTTGAATACATCCCATTTGTTGATTCTTAATTTTAACTCTTGTGCTACAGGTGTCCTATGAAAGATTTGGAGCCCGTCCCCACAAGATGGAGACTAGGGCCAACTTTTTCTTCTGTTAGATGCAGAGTCTCTTGTTTCATTCCTAGCTCCTTGATCCATTTTGAGTTAATTTTTGTGCATGGTGAGAGAAAGGGATTCAATTTCATTTTGTTGCATATGGATTTCCAGTTTTCCCTGTACCATTTGTTGAAGATGCTATCCTCCCTCCATTGCATGCTTTTAGCCCCTTTATCAAATATAAGATGGTTGTAATTTTGTTGATTGGTCTCTGTGTCCTCTATTCTGTACCATTGGTCCACCTGCCTGTTTTGGTACCAGTACCATGCTGTTTTTGTTACTATTGCTCTGTAGTACAGTTTGAAATCTGGTGTTGCTATACCTCCTGATTCACACTTCCTGCTTAGAATTGCTTTAGCTATTCTGGGTCTTTTATTTCTCCATATGAATTTCATGATTGCTTTTTCTATTTCTGTGAGGAATGCCGTGGTCTTTTGATTGGCATTGCATTAAACCTATAGGGTACTTTTGGTAATGTGACCATTTTAATGATATTAATTCTGTCTATCCATGAACAAGGTATGTCTTTCCATATTCTAAGGTCTTCTTCTATTTCTCTCTTTAGGGTTCTGTAGTTTTCATTGTAAAGGTCTTTCACCTCTTTTGTTAGGTTGATTCCTAAGTATTTTTTTTTTTTTGAGGATATTGTGAAGGGGGTGGTTGTCTGATTTCCCTTTCAGAGGGTTTGTCACTGATATACAGGAATGCCTTAGACTTGAGTGTTGATTTTATATCCTGCCACTTTGCTAAATTCATTTACTAGTTCTAGAAGTTTCTTGGTAGAACATTTTGGGTCCATTAGGTATAGGATCATGTCATCCACAAATGGTGCTAATTTCAGTTCTTCTTCTCCTGTTTTTATGCCTTTAATTTCTTTCATCTGTCTAATTGCTCTGGCCAGTGTTTCGAGAACTATGTTGAATAGGAGTGTGAGAGAGGGCATCCCTGTCTTGTTCCAGATTTTAGAGGGAATGTCTTCATTTTTTCTCCATTTAGAATGATGCTAGCCTGAGCCTTAGCATAAATAGCTTTTACAATGTTGAGGTAAGTTCCTGTTATCTCTAGTTTTTCTAATGTTTTGAACATAAAGGGATGCTGTATTTTGTTGAATGCTTTTTCAGCATCTCTTGAGATGTTCATATGGTTCTTATCTTTAAGTCTATTAATGTGGTGGATTACATTTATTGATTTCCGTATATTGAACCAGCCTTGCATCCCAGGTATGAATCCTACTTGATCATGGTGCACAATCTTTTTGATGTTTTTGTATCCGATTTGCCAGAATTTTATTGAGGATTTTTGCATCTATGTTCATTAGAGATATTGGTCTGTAGTTTTCTTTCTTTGAAGTGTGTTTATCTGGTTTAGGAATCAGGGTGATGTTGGCCTAGTAGAATGAATTTGGAAGTACTCCCTCTTTTTCTGTTTTGTGAAATAGCTTTAAAAGTATTGGTATTAGTTCTTCTTTAAAGGTTTTGTAAAACTCTGCTGTATACCCATCCAGTCCTGGGCTTTTCTTGATTGGTAATCTTTTGATAGCTTCTTCTATTTCCTCAATTGATATTATTCTGTTTAACTTGTGTATATCCTCCTGACTCAATCTGGGCAAATCATATGACTTAAGAAATTTATTGATGCCTTCACTATATTTTATTTTATTGGCATATAAGATTTTAAAATAATTTCTAGTTATTATCTGTATATTGTGATATTGCCTTTTTGATCCTGTATGCTAGTAATTTGAGTTCCCTCTCTTCTTCTCTTTGTTAGCATGGCTAAGGGTCTGTCAATCTTATTTATTTTTGAAAAAATAACTTTTAGTTTTGTCAATTTTTTCAGTTGTTTCTTTTGTTTCAATTGCATTGATTTCAGCTGTGATTTTAATTATTTCTTGCCTTCTACTACATTTGCTGTTACTTTGCTCTTCGTTTTCAAGGGCTTTGAGATGAAGTGTGAGATAATTTATTTGTTGGTTTTTCCTTTTTCTGAGGAATGAACTACAAGCAATGAATTTTCCTCTTACAACTGCTTTCATTGTGTCCCATAGATTCTGATATGTTGTGTCTGTGTTTTCATTTGTCTCTATGAATTTTTTAATTTCCTCCTTGATGTCTACTGTAACCCATTGATCATTCAGTAACATATTGTTCAATCTCCAAGGGATGAAGGATTTTTCCCTCCTTCTTTTATTGTTGATTTTCAATTTCATTCCATTATGATCAGAAAAGATGCATGGTATTATCTCTACTCCTTTATAATTGCTAAGAGTTACCCTATGGCATAATATATGGTCTATTTTTGAGAAGTATCCATGTGCTGCTGAGAAAAAAGTATATCTGCTTGCTAATGGTTGATATATTCTATATAAGTCAGTTAAGTCTAGGTTATTAATTGTGTAATTGAGTTCTATAGTTTCTTTATTCAACTTTTGTTTGGAATATCTGTCCAGTGGTGAGAGAGGTGTGTTGAAGTCACCCATAATTATTGTGTTGTAGTCAATTTGTCCCTTGAACTTGAGGAGAGTTTGTTTTATGAACACAGCAGCACCATTGTTTGGGGCATATAAATTGATAATTGTTATGTCTTATTGGTGAATGGTTCCCTTTAGCAATATATAGTGTCCTTCTTTATCCCTTTTGATTAATTTAGACTTGAAGTCGATTTTATTTGATATGAGTATAGCCACACCTGCTTGCTTCCAAGGTCCATGTGTGTTGTATGATTTTTCCCAACCCTTCACCTTCAGCCTGTGTATGTCTTTTCCTATCAGATGAGTCTCCTGAAGGCAGCATATTGTTGGATCTGCTTTTTTATTCCAGGTTACTAGCCTATGTTGCTTAATTGGTGAGTTTAAGCCATTAACTTTTAGGGTTACTATTGAATACGCTTTGTACTTCCAATAATGTTTGTTTATTTATTTAATTATTTTTTAAAAATTTTGGCTTGTTTTTTCTCTTTGATTAGTTTTTTATCCCCCACCTCTTTACTGAGGTACTTCCCACTGTTAGTTTTTGTTGTTGTTTTTCATTTCCTCTTCGTGTAGTGTTTTGCTCAAAATGCTTTGCAGTGTTGGTTTTCTGGCTGTGAATTCTTTTAACTTTTGTTTATCATGGAAGATTTTTATTTCATTGTCAAACCTGAAGCTTAGTTTTGCTGGATACAATATTCTTGGTTGGCACCCATTATCTTTCAGTGTTTGAAAAATGTTGTTCCAGGATATTCCAGGTGAAATGATGGGATTATGAAAGTTTTATCCTAGTCAGTGAATGAATCCACCAATGCAGATTAAATGGTGGCAACTGTAGGTAGACAAGGTGTAACTGAAGGAGGTAGGTCACTGAGGGTGTCTCTTTGGGTTTACATTTTGTCCCTGGTTGGAGGAACTCTCTCTGCTTGCTTGTTGCCATGTCCTGAGCTGCTTTCCTCCTCTATGTCTTTCCACCATGATGTCCTCAGTGCTATGAAGTCAGCCATCTGTAGTCAGAGACATCTGAATCCATGAGCCAAAAAATACTTTTCCTCCTCTGTGTTTTCTTCTCTGGTATTTTGAAAAAGTTGACTAAAACAAAAATTCATACCAAGAAGTACCGTGGTTGCTGTAACTAACCTAACCACATGTTTCAGATTCTTTTTGGAACTTGTGGGCACAATTTTGAAAAGATTAGGAATGCAAGTTGGAAAATCTTTAGGTTGTTGTGAGCAGAGTTTAATGGGTGATTCTGATGAAAACTCACAGACCAGAATGCCGATGGAACTGTGGACAGTAAAGACTGGGCTCATGAGTTTTCAGAGGAAGAAGTCTCTATTCCAGGGATTGAATTCAGGGGCACTCAACCACAGAGCCACATCCCCACTCCTATTTTGATTTTATTTAGAGACAGGGTCTCATGAGTTGCTTAGCACCTCACTTTTGCTGAGGCTGTCTTTGAACTCCATCCTCCTGCCTCAACCTCCTGAGCTGCTGGGATTACAGGCATGTGGTATGTGAATTGAGACTTTCTATGACAGTGAATTTAAAGCTGATGGACTAATTAGTCTGATGTAGAAAATTCCATCCCTCATATGCTTTAAAATCATCTCTTTATGTGGTTTTGTTCTACTATATTATTTAGAGAATAATGTCATGGAAAGAGTCTGTTATATTCAGTACAGATACATTTTTTTCTGAAATATGTTCAATTTATTATTGATTGAATCCAAAGATGCAGAACTCATGAATGCAAATTTTTGATTTGTTTTTCAAAAAATATATTAAAATTCAAAAACAGAAAGCAAATTGGCAAGATATCAACTTAGAGAAGATATTCCAATGCATATTTCTAGCTGTGATAGTCAATTTTGCTGTCACCTGGACTGGACTAAAGAATATTAATTCTCTTTTATTGCTGAGTAATATTCCATTGTGTATACACACCACATTTTCTTTATCCATTTATCTACTGAAGGGCATCAAGATTGGTTCCACAATTTAGCTATTATGAATTGTGCTTCTATAAACATTGATGTGGCTGTGTCCCTGTGGTATGATGTTTTTAAGTTCTTTGGGTTTTATATATATCTTAGAAAGAATTTTTTATCAGTGTACAAGTTCTCCAGAGAAACAGAACACATACATATATACATGCACACAAGTACATGTCTATATACATATCTCTAATATTTAGGTATAGTAGAAAAATAGATTCAGTCACAAGGTCACATAGGCTGAAATGTTCACCAATGACTATTTTCACTCAGAAGAACCAAGGAAACTGGTAGTTACTCAGTACAAGAAGGTGGGGGTTGTGGGGTAGAAAATGCACCATATGCTCCCTGTTTGTATCCTTAGGTCTGAAAGTCCCTGAAGGTTCACTGGTGCAAGTTCACATTCAAAATCTAAGAAACCTAGTATTTGGCACTCACAGGGAACAGTGGTCAAGTGGGTCAGCGCACTTGGTCAAGTGGGGAAGTGGAGAGAGAAGAGATGGTGGTCTCTCCTACTATTTTGCTCACATTCAGGCTGAGTCTTTGACTCACTTCCCTCAACTTGCCAATAATTTCTTGAAATACCTTCACAGTCACACCCAGAAGTGTGCTGTGTTCCTAAGGGAAAATATCAAAATGGAGGAAAGCATAAAGGTGAGAATGATTTGATTTGATCACTAGCTGTTCCTAAGGGAAAATATCAAAATGCTCAATTTCATTGCTCATCAAATAAATACCATTTTAAGATGTACCAATATGGATACAATTTCACAAAGTTAACAATATCAAATATTATTCAGGAAGTTTTATAGCAACTAGTACCTTTCTGTATGGTACAGGTTGGTAGACTGCAAACATGCTCACTATTTTAGAAAACATCACTCTATTATTTTAGTGTTCACTGAAGCTAAACTGCACAGGAAAACTCTGACTCACCACTTTCATACCTAGGAATATACTCAAGACAAGTGAATGCACACGTCTATAAAGGATGTTGCAAGAATGTCCCTAAAACATTAACAACAGTCTCAAACCTATGCCAACTTGTTAACATGAAGATTGACTGACATGTTCATATAATAGGAAATTATCCTTAGTTAAAGGGAACAAACTTCTACCATACCCACCACACAGGTGAATTTTGAAGAACATGTTTATCAAAAAGAGCAAGATGTCAGATATAAAATTCTTGGATGGCATTAATTTTCTTTCAGAGCTTGAAATATATCATTCCAGGACTGCCTAGCTTTGAGGATCTGGTTTGAGAAATCAGTTGAAATCCAAATTAGTTTCTCCCTATATGAAATTTTAATTTTCCTCTCACAGCCTTTAAGATTTTATCTTTATTCTGTGTTAGTCACTCTCATTGTAATGTGTCTTGGTGTGGGTCTGCTATAATTTTGTATAGTTTGGGTCCTGTAAGCCTCTTGTATTTGATTTTCCATTCTATTATTTAGGTATGGGAAATTTTCTGCTATTATATCTTTGAAAAGATTGTGCATTCCTTTGGTTTGTATCTCTGCTCTTTCATCTATTCTGATACCTCTCTTAAATTTAGTCTTTTCATGTTATCCCATAATTCTTGGATGTTCTTTTCATGGCTTCTTACCAACTTTTCTGCACAGTCAACCCTACTTTCAAGATTATATATTTTGTCTTCATTGTCTGTGGTTCTGTGTTCCAAGTGGTCTAGTCTGTTGGTGATGCTTTCTATTGAATTTATAATTTGGTTTACTGATTCCTTCATTTTGAGGATTTCTGATTTTTTCCCCACAATCTCTAACTCTTTATTGATTTTTCACTTCCTGTATATTTTCTTTGATTTCACTCCTTATACTATTCTTTACTTCACATGTCAATTTAACTGTGTACAATCTGAACTCCTTCTTAGACATTATTCTACTGTTTTATCAGTGGCATCTGTTGTTGAAGCATCTTGGTTTGTTTGGGACACTTTATTCCCCCTTTTATTTTTATATGTTGTTAGTGTGTTTTGCCATCTAGAAGTATGGATTTAAGGCAGCATAAATTTCTACCCTGTAGACCTGTAGTGATCCTGAAAGTTTCTAGTGCCTCACTTTTAATGATGAGACCAATATCAACAGCACCCCCAATGTAGATAATATATATCCTTAAACCTAATACTCCCACTAAGGTGTCTACTGCTTTCTAGCATTAAACCAAAATGATGAGTTCAATAACTATCTATAGTATAAATAGGAAATTTGTTAAAATGGTTTACAATTTCAAATGGTGAATGAGAGAACAGAGGTAGTGTAGTACACAATATTTGAGAGAAAGGAAGAGAGAATCTAGAAGTAAAAATTCACAGGAAGAAAGGAAGAGGAGTTGATAGAGATTGGCTATTGGTTGGAGAAAAGTTAGAAAGAAAACAGACAAGAGAGTAGAAGAATAGGAACAAAGACAAAAAATTAAAGACATAAGAATACAATGAAAATACAAAACAGCTTTCATATATCATTGTCCTCCACACACTGGTGCTTAAAAAATCTGTTCTAAATATGGTAGAGATATTAATGAATCAAAAAATAAAATAAATTTTGCTGGAAAGTCGACCTGTCTCTGTCAGTGTTCAACAATGTCTCAGCCCTGTCTCTGACATCTCTCAAAATCACCAAACCACATCAGCCATTGAAAACCCAGTCACTATTCCACCAATCTGGGCTTCAGATACCTCAGGCTCAGTCACCTGCTTGCCCAAGATCTCAGTGCTGCTCCTTTTTGCAGAGAGGCCACCAGGGATACACTCATGAAAAAGAGCAACCCTGAGATGCAGCAGCAAGTAAGGGCCACCACCACTCTTAGCAGGAAGACCCCAGGCTCCTCCAAACCCACAGGCACCCCCACATTGGACCTGCAGTCCCAACTGGAGTCCCAAGACAGAGGCTCTTGTGCTGGTAACACCCAGATCCCAGGCCCTGGCTGGTGTCCCAAAATCACTGTAGCCATGTGCAACCAAACCTGGAGTCTCCCTATAACAGTCCTCTAGGCCATTGTAGCAGCAGTAGGGTGGTAGTTGTTGTCAGCATCAGTGGTAGCTGCAACTGAAGCTTTGGGGTCAGCATCACCAGGCAATCTCTGGGGTCAGAAGCAGTGTCAGCTTCAGGTGAATCTGGGGCAGCAACAGAGGGTTGCAGCTGTAAGGGCAGCATCACCCAGAAAGAAGATATCCAGGTGACCTCAGGCTAGCAGCAGTAGAATCAAAGGCAGCAGTGATGGAATAGCTGTGCAGGTGGAGTTTATTGACAGGATACCTTGGGTTCAGCGACAGTGACCACAGAGTAGCATCTAAGGTAGCCAAGAAGGTGCCCAGAGAAGAGACCTCCGGGTATGGCAGCAGCATTTGTGGCCAGCAAAATTAAGTTTCAGGTTTGAAGATGAAATGAAAACCTTCCATGATAAAAATATATATATTAAAAGAATTCACAATAAGAAAGCCTACCCTAGAGAGCATTCTCAACAAAATATTCAATGAGGATGAAGTGAAGAAAAAAAGTGAAAACCAACAAAGGGAGGATCTACACTAAAGGGACATCCAAAGAAATGAGAAACTAAGACAAATCAAAAACCAGAAATAAATCAAAATGACAAAGCATACAAACCATATCTCAGTAATAACCTTGAATGTTAACAGCCTAAACTCATCAATCAAAAGACATAGACTAGTAGATTGGATTAAATAGCTAGACCCAGCAATATCCTGTCTTCAAGAGACTCACCTCATGGCAAAGACATCCACAGGCTGAAGGTGAAAGGATGTGGAAAACTTATCATTTATATGGATTATGTCAACAAGCAGAGGTTTCCATCTTCATATCAGATAAAGTAGACTTCAAACCAAAGTTAATCAGAAGAGATAAAGGAGGACATTTCATACTTCTTAAGGAAAGTATATAAGCAGAACATAAAAGTTATGGATATTTATGCCCTAAACAATGGAACATCTATGTACATCAAACAAACCCTTCTCAATTTCAAGAACCAAATAAACCACAATACAATAATACTGGGTGACTTTAACACAGTTCTCTCACTACTGGACAGATCTCCCAAACAAAAACTAAATAAGGAAATTATAGAACTAAATGATACAATCAATAATTTAGACTTAACAGACATATATAGAATATTTTATCCATCAACCAGCAAATATACTTTCTTTACAGCAGCAAATGGCTCCTTTTCTAAAATAGGCCATATATTATGTCACAAAATAACTCTTGGTAAATACAAAACAACAGAGATAATACCCTGCATTCTATTAGAACACAATGGAATGAAATTAGAAATAAATAATAAAATAAAAAATACAAGCTATTGTAACAAATGGAGACTAAATAATACACTATTGAATGATAAATGGATGGTAGAAGAAATCAAGGATGAAATAAAAAATTCTTAGAGGTAAAAGAGAACACTGATACAGTATATCAAAATCTCTGAGACACTAAGAGGAAAGTTCATTGCATGAAGTTCATTCTTTAAAAGAAAAAAGCCCTAAAAAAAGAAGAACAAATCAACCCCAAAAACAGTAGAAGACAGAAAATAATTAAATCAGAGCTGAAATTGAAACAAAAGAAATAATTGAAAAAAATTGGCAAAAAAATTGGTTCTTTGAAAAATATATATATAAAATAGGTAAACCCCTCACCATTCTAATGAAGAGAAAATTCAAATTATGAAAATACAAAATTAAAAAGGAAATATCACAATGAACATGTCTGAAATACAGAAGATATTTAGAAACTATTTTGAAAATTTATATTCCAATAAAATAAAACATATTGAAGACATTGACAAATTTCTAGAGACATACGACCTACCCAAACTGAATGAGGAGGTCATACATGATTTAAACAGATCAATTTTAAGTAATGAAATAGAAAATGCCATGAAAAGCCTACCAACCAAGAAAAACCCAGGACCAGTTGGATTCTCAGCTGAGTTCTACAATACTTTTAAAGTAGAATTAACATCTATACTTCTCAAAGTATTCCATGAAATAGAAAAGGAGGGAACTCTTCCAAACTCATTCTATGAAGCTAATATGACCCTGATACCAAAACCAGACAAAGACACATCAAGGAAAGAAAAATTGAGATCAATATGCCTCATAAACATAGATGCAAAAATTCTCAATAAAATTCTGGCAAATCACATACAAAAACATATTAAAAAGATAGTGCACCATGATCAAATGGGCTTCATCCCAGGGATGCAGGGTTGGTTCAACATATGGAAATGAATAAATGTAATTCATCATATTAATAGACTTAGAAACAAGGATCTTATGATCATCTCAACAGATTCAGAAAAAGCATTTGACAAAATACAGCACAACTTCATGTTCAAAACACTTGAAAAACTAGTGATAGTAGGAACATAGCTCAGCATTGTAAAAGCTATCTATGCTAAACCCAAGGCCAGCATTATTCAAAATGGAGAAAAATTGAAAGCATTCCCTCCTTGAAACTCCAGCCACAGCAATTAGACAAAAGAAAGAAATTAAAGGTGTACAGATAGGTAAAGAAGAACTCAAACTATCACTATTTTCTGGTGACCTGATTCTATATCTGAAGATATAAAAAATTCCACCAAAAAACTTCTAGAACTAAAAAATAAATTCAGCAAACTAGCTGGATATAAAATCAACACCTATTAATCAAATGCATTCCTATACATCAGCAATGAATCCACTGAAAGAGAAATTAGGAAAACTATCTCATTCAAAATAGCCTAAAAAAATTGGGAATCGATCTAACAAAAGAGGTGAAAGACTTCTACAACAAAAACTACAAAACACTAAAGAAAGTAACTGAAGAAAACCTCAGAAGATGGAAAGATCTCCCCTGCTCCTGGATAGGCAGAATTAATATTGTCAAAATGCCCATATTACCAAAAATGTTATACAGATTTCATGCAATTCCTATTAAATTTGAATGGCATTCTTCATAGAAATAGAAAAAGCAATCATTAAATTTATTTGGAAAAATAAGAGCCTCAGAATAGCTAAAGCAATCCTTAGCAAAAAAAAAAGGGAAGCAGGAGGTATCACAATACCAGACCTTAAACTATACTACACATTTACAGTAACAAAAATGGCATGTTATTGGCATCAAAATACACTTGTAGAGCAATGGTACAGAATAGAGGACCCAGAGACAAACCCACATAAAACGGTTATGTTATACTAGACAAAGGTGCCAAAAACATTCACTGGAGAAAAATGGCCTATTTACCAAATGGTACTGGCAAAACTGGAAATCCATATGTAGCAATATGAAATTAAACCTCTATCTCTCACCCTGCACAAAAATCAACTCAAAGTGGATCAAATTTACAGACACTAGAACAGAGACCCTGTGCCTAATGGAAGAGAAATAGGCCCAAATCTTCACTATGTCACTCTAGGGTCTGACTTCCTTAACAAGACTCCTAAAGTGCAAGAAGTAAAATCAAGAATCAATAAATGATATTGATTCAAATTAGAAAACAACTTCTCAGCAAAGGAAATAATTAATAATGTGAGGAGAGAGACTACAGGTTGGGAGAAAATCTTTACCATATGCACCTCTGATAAAGCATTAATCTCTAGGATATATATAGTACTCAAAAAACTTAACCTCAAAAAACAAATAACCCAATAGATAAATGGGCTAAGGAATTGAACAGACACTTCACAGAAGAAGAAATACAATCAATCAACTAATATATGAAAAAGTATTCAACATCTCTAGCAATTACAGAAATGCAAATCAGAACTACTCTAATATTTCATCTCACTCCTGTCAGAATGGCAATCATCAAGAATATAGGCAATAATAAATGTTGGCGAGGATGTGGGGAGAAAGGTTCACTCATAAATTGCTGATGGGACTGCAAACTGGTGCAACCACTATGGAAAGCAGTATGGAGGTTCCTCAGAAAACTTGGAGTGGAACTACCATTTGACCCAGCTATCCCACTCCTCGATTTATATACAAAGGACTTAAAATCAGCATACTGCAGTGATGCAGCCACATCAATGTTTATAGTAGCTCAATTCACAATGGCTAAACTATGGAACCAAACTAGGTGTCCTTCCATAGATAAATGGATAAAGAAAATGTGCTATGTTTATATATATATATAACTGCATCCAATATGATTCTACAAAGTGCACATTCAGAAAAATGAGAAATTATATCCCATCTATATGTAGCAAAGTGCATAAATACATTCTAGTGTCATGTATAACTAATTGAAACAAATAAATGAATTAACTTTTTTAAAAGAGCAAGATGCCAAATGCAGTGTCCAGGAGGTCCACTGACAGAAAGTTCCAGGAGATCTGACCTATGTTGATGGGAAGCGGAGGTGGTGGGTGAGTGGGAGGAGCAGGAGGGCCTGTGAGGGGCTGGAACATCTGTATCCCCCATGGGGCAGTGGCTAAGGGGTGTAGGAAGTTCATGTTCACCCAGCTGGTCACTTTACATTCACTTACTGGAACACGTGTGCTTTTCTGGATTTAATTGCATCTGGCTTTAAATGAAGGCATGAGTGGGAGTTATAGAGCCAGAGCCTCAGAGTCTGTTTCCATCTCCTCCTGCAGACACAGGAAGCAAGCTGAGCTCTGAGAACCTCCAAAGCCACATCTGTACAGGATTACTAGAGGCCAGTCACACCAGATACCTGAGCCCTTAGTGTGGTTTCAACACCCAGCAATCTCCAAATCTCAGTCCCTGGCCACTGGCTGTGGAGTGTGCGCTGCTGGTCAGTGTCCCTCGTGGTGGTGGTAATGGGACAGCCTGCTTTCAGAAGTCTGAAGTCCCTTTCAGGCCTTTACCATGAGCCCGGCCAGTGCTTCCCACCAGACCCAGTGCCTCTGAGTATGCCCCGTGGCAGAGAGCAGCTGGTGACACCATGTGACTCCCTGTACCATCCCTGGGAGGAGGGTTTGTGTACGGGGCTGTGACTGTGTGGGAGGGACTGCATAGTCCTGCTGGCAGTAATAGCTGGCAGCATCCTCAGCCTGTACCCTGCTGATTTTGAGAATTAATTCTGTCCCGGACTGTTTCCCAGAAAAACGATCTGAGACGCCAGACCATAGATTATCAGCATCATAGATGAGAATCTTGGGAGCCTGGCCTGGTTTCTGCTGGTACCAGGTTAGATAGTCACTGATGCTCTCATTGGCAGTACAGGTGATGGAGGCGCTCTCTCCTCCAGACACAGTCAGGGAGTCTTGTGACTGTGTCAGCCCTGGGCTCCCACTGGCACCTGGGAAGAAA
Source organism: Ictidomys tridecemlineatus (assembly GCF_052094955.1). Taxonomy (NCBI): domain Eukaryota; kingdom Metazoa; phylum Chordata; class Mammalia; order Rodentia; family Sciuridae; genus Ictidomys; species Ictidomys tridecemlineatus. The sequence continues at coordinate 19,850,657 of NC_135488.1, read as the reverse complement.
GAGACAGCATTCCTGTTTTAACTCCATTTCCCCCAGCAGACCTGGCTGTCCTGGTCCTGTAACCTGAGAGCACTGTGGGCCATTGACGCACAGAGCCCTCATATTAGAAGAGGCTATTCCTCAGGCTGTCCCCTGTGCTCCCTCCTCACCTGGACTCCAGAGCAGCAGAAGGCAGATGAGTGCAGCCAGGTCACCCATGCTCAGTCTGGCCCTGCCTGAGGCTCCTGCTGCCCAGGCTCACCAAGCAGCCTTTTCACGAGGACTCTGAGAAGCAGAAATTGGCTCTGGGGAAACATGCAAATCAGCAAGGGTGGGGCAGGCCTGGTCTGTTAGCTTCAGGGCCGACAGCCTGGGGGTCAGTTCCAGCTGACTTCCACATACAGTCCCAGAGGAGTTTCTTCTTGGCCAGTGAAATGAAAACACCTCTAATTTGTGTGGTCCTTCTTTGTCCTCAGGGTATGAGAGTTTGTAGTTAGAATAGGGCATCTTCCTTCTAAGACAGAGGGTGGGGGAAGCTATCTGATCCCATAACTTAATTCTTAATATGAACATGTAATTGTCCTTCTAGAATTCCATGGAATATCCTCTTATATAGGTGGCTATGAAAAAAAAATGGCTCCGTAGTGTAGAGGAGATGCTAGGTGCCCTGGAGAGAGGATGTCCTGAAGCAAGTCCATGGCATACCAATTGGGGGCGCTGTGCACCAGAAGAGACTCAGATTATGGAACATCTTCCCATAGCCAGTGTGATCCTTTACTTTGGATATCATGCATTTTGCTTCTTAACTTTTTCTCATTTTCTATATTATTTCTCCTATTTCTCTCACTTTCTCTTACTACACTGTCATATCTTGGGGTAAGACTGTCTTCTTTGCCTGAGAGGGTTCCAGTGTAATTATTAACAGCTCTGCCTTTCTATCCTCACATAAAATTTTGTGACCACTATATATTCTGATTCTCCTTCTTCCAAGTACACTGAGATATTTCTTAACTGAAAGTCTTACATGTAAAATTAACAAATATTTTATATCATCTATTAATATGACTGATTTTCATCTTCTTCTGTTACCTATCATTATATTTGGTGACATTAATAAACATCCTGAACTCACTAGAGTTCCTGGGCATCATCATTACTATGGGTAAAAATGCAATTTCCAGTAGCTCCTTAAAAGAGTATCTCACCCAGGAAGCAGCTGAATTTCAAACTACCCTCCACTGCTAGTACAAGACACAGTAATAATTAATTTGAGCCTTGCTTTGTAAAACCTGGTTTGTGGGTATGTTTGTGAGGAGTGCATTTTTCCTGTTTTGTCTTTGTCTTTTTAAAATCTTTTTGAGTTGTTGATGGACTTTTATTTAATTTACTTTTATGTGGTTCTGAGAATCAAACCCAATGCTTCACACACACTAGGCAAGTGCTCTACCTTTCCTGTTTTTTCTTAACATCTAGACCTTCATGTGTCTCCCCTCCTTTTGGAAATCTCCTGGGATGCTCCTTAGTTCCCTGCAATTTCCAAGCAGGTGGCTGTCAGTCTTCCTGAGGTCCAGCCACAGTCTTCAGAGGAATTTTAATCACACTACACTGCAATAGTATTCTCATAGGACCAGCCTATGAGAAGTTCCTGTAATTACATTTTGCATAAGTGATGAGGACTATGTATGGATCTCAGCCTTCCCAAAGCACCCCCTGCACAGTTCCCGATACTCTATTGTTGCGACCCCCGGCCAACAAAGGAGACGCAACACAGGATTCTTCTTTCAGCAGTTTATTCAGGCCTTTATTCAAAATGTATCTTCAAGCTTCTCCTCCTCCACCCGTGCCTCCTAACCTTAATAAAGCATCCTAAGCCCCAATGCAAAGCTGCCACGTGGATCTTTCTCATAGGATGTTACCTCAAAATGCGCCAACTCTCCCTAATAAGGAGTTGTTTATCACTGACCACAGTGGCAGCCAGCGCCATATTGTAATGGTGGCTATGGTCCGCAGAAACGGCTCACCACACTCTATCTCCAATTTCATGTCATATTGTATCAAACAGAAAGCACTTTTATTTACTATATATAAACTTCTTAGTACTGATGTGTTTTTGCATTCTTGCAAGTTCTTAATATTGCTGCAATTTACTATATTAAAATATATTGTCACATCATACTTTAATATATGGAAGAAATCTTAACATGCACTTTCTGTTTATGCATTTATAGTTCTGAATGAAATGGTTTGCATTTTCCTTTTATGCTATTTTTTCATATCTTAATATTAAAGTTAATGAACTTTTATAAAGATATAGAAAGATGATTCTGGGGCGGGAGGGGAGTGTATCCAAGAGGGAGGCAGAATTCTGTGTTACTCTGTGACCTGGGTCTCAACTAGTGGGAATACTGCTTTTCTGAGAATGATAGAGGACCCCTCAGCAGCTGCTCCCTCACAGAAGTCATGGGCTGCCATGCCCACACAGGGCCCCAGGCCTCAGCTTTAGGAAAGGACTCCCAACTACTCATCCACACAGGTCTCACAGGTGCCTTAAGGGACCACTGGCATCAGCACTGGTGCAGAATTTCCAGATGCTGCTCCCACGCAGGGTTCTCAGCGGCTACCCATACTCAGAAACCCGGGCCACCACTCTCATGTGAACCTCCATCTACCATCATCTTGGCAGCCACTGCCAAAGTCCCCTACTCACAGTAGCTTGCCTGCACCTGGGTCATCTCAGGCTCTGAACACAGCTGAGAGCCGCAACACTGCATGCTACAGAGCTCATCTCTGAACGCATGGCACAAGGCCATCACCCAGCTCCCCCCACCTGACCTGACACCCCAGTGCTGAAAGCAGCTGCCTCCATCTTGGGTCACATCTATCATCATCTTTAGTTGGGGCAAAGACCAGTTTGGAGCACCAGTTAGCCAGGTACCCATAGTTTTCTAATTCCCCCTAATCCCCAGCAGCTGCTAACTCGCCAGAATGACTGCTCAAATCAAAACAGCCCTCTGGGACAGGTGTGCAACCACCAGAGTGCAACACACAAGACCCCCAGAGAGCAAGGTTCCTGATTAGGAAGGAGAAAAGGAGAGAGTGAGGGAGACACACTTTACAGACTAATGCAGAGGCCAGGAACTGTGAGGTCTACAGGCGAGATGAGGAGATAAGATCAGGTGCCCACATCACAGGAGCAGACCCCAAAGGAGATCCTTGAGGTGCGGTCTCCCATCAGGACCAGGGGTGCCATACCACACTTCCAAGTGTCCTGCACCCAAGACCAACCCTCACACCCTGGTAAGCCCCACCATCCTGAGGGCGGAGATACCAACTAAGAACAGACAACCCCACCTATAGGAGAAGAAGAGAAGCGGAAAGACACTGATCTCCAACCAAAACAATTCATGTTTCTTCCTTCAAGATTTTTTTTTCTTTCTTCTCCCTTTTTATTCTCCCATCCTCCCATCGCCAATATATGTAACCAAGTGCTTTGCATAAATTAGGATATTTAGGACTGAGATGAATGAATAGTATATTATTGTATATTCTTTTTTTCTCTGTTTTCTTTTTTATCTCCAATTTTTACTATTTTAACATTTTTATTTTTCTTAATATATATGTGTGTTTGTTTTATGTACTCTACTGTCTTACCTCTTACTTATCTACCCAAAATTACTACCTCTCTATTCTCCTGCTACTAACTTTCTTCTTTAGGTTTCTCTTTCACACTTCCTAAGATATAATAACATTATGTCCTCATCTCATACCTCCTCATCATACCTTCCTACACCTCATTCCCAGTTCTTTGTCCACCATCAGAAACTGTAGACCCTTTTACAAACCTACTGATTGTATTGTAGATAATAATTGAATTCACCATTTCTGCACATTGTGACCAAACTGTAAACATCTTAATAGCAACTATTTATTTTTAGATAAATAGATCCCAATATTTTTATATTGGGATCTATTAACATTGTCCTTCCCCTCAAAGGAGAGGTATTGGAATCCTACAGGGGCTCTATAAGTCTATAGGGTATAATGATAATGCCTTGGATCCACAGAGCTAGAAAGGAAGACACACAAGCAACATGAAAAAACAAAGGAAGAAAGTGCCCCAAACAAATCAAGATATCACATTATTAGAATCCATGGCCAGCACAGCAGATAAAATGATTAAAGGATGACATAAGAGAGCAAATACAGGCAGCTAAATATCATTTTGACAAAGAGATACATAAGCAAATACAGGAAGCAAAAGATTACTTCAATAGGGAGCTAGAGGTTCTAAAGAAAAACCATACAGAAATCCTTGAAATGAAAGAAACAATAAACCAAATTGAAAGCATCACTAATAGGTTAGACCACTTGGAATACAGGACCTTAGACAATGAAGACAAAATATATAATCTTGAAAAAAATATAGACCACACAGTGAAAATGATAAGAAACCATAAGCAATCAGAACATTCAAGAAATGTGGGATAGCATAAAAAGACTAAATTTTTTTTTTTGAGAGAGAGAGAGAATTTTTTAATATTTATTTTTCAGTTTTTTTCAGCGGACACAACATCTTTGTTTGTATGTGGTGCTGAGGATTGAACCCGAGCCGCACGTATGCCAGGCGAGCGCGCTACGGCTTGAGCCACATCCCCAGCCCCAAAAGACCAAATTTAAGAGTTATTGGGATAGAAGAAAGCACAGAGTTCCGAACCAAAGGAGTGAACAATCTCTTCAATGAAATAATATCAGAAAATTTTTCAAACATGAAGAACAAATGGAAAACCAAATTCAAGAGGCTTACAGTTTACCAAATGTACAAAATCATAACAGATCCACACCAAAGCACATTATAATGAAAATGCCTAGCCTACAGCATAAGGAGAGAATTTTAAAAGCCACAAGAGAAGATTACATATAGGTGAAAACAAATTAGATTCTGTGCAGATTTTCAACCCAGACCCTGAAATCTAGAAGATCCTGGAACAATATATATCAAGCTCTGAAAGAAAATGGATGCCAACCAAGAATCTTGTATCCAGCAAAATTCAGCTTTAGATTTGATGATGAAATAAAAGCCTTTCATGATAAACAAAAGTTAAAATAATTTACAGCTAAAAAAAAAAACCTACACTGTAGAACATCCTCAGCATAATATTCCATGAAGAGGAAATGAAAAATAACAATGAAAATCAACGGAGGGAGGTATTATACTAAAGAAAAAAACTAATCAAAGGAGAAACCAAGTCAAGTTAAATAACAAAAATGGATGGGAATACAAATTATGTCTCGATAATAACTCTGAATGTTAATGGCCTAAAGTCATCAATTGAAAGACATAAACTTACTGATTGGATAAAAAAAACCCAACAATATGCTGCCTCCAAGAGACTCATCTCATAGAAAAAGACATCCACAGATTGAAGGTGAAAGGTTAGGGAAAATCATACTATTCACATGGACTGCAGAAGCAAGAAGGGGTTTCCATTCTTGTATCAGATAAAGTAAAATTTAAGATAAAGTTAATCAAAAGGAATAAAGAAGGACATTTCATACTGCTTAAGGGAACCATTCATCAAAAGACAGAACAATTATAAATATATAAGCCCCAAACAATGGAGCATCTATATTCATCAAACAAACTCTTCTCAAGTTCAAGTGTCAAATTGACCATAACACAATAATGCTGGGTGACTTTAACATGGCTCTTTCACCACTGGATAGATCTTCCAAACAAAATTGAACCAAGAAACTATAGAACTCAATAAAATCAACAACTTAGACTGAACTGACATAAATAGAATATTTTATTCTTCAACAAGTGAATACACTTTCTTCTCAGCAGCACATGAAACTTTCTCTAAAGTAGACCAAATATTATGCCACAAAGCAACTCTTAACAAATACAAAAAAGTAGATATATTACCCTGCATTCTATCAGATCACAATGGAATGAAATTAGAGATCAAGGATAAAATAAAAAATAAAAACTACTACAATACCTGGAGACTAAATAATATTCTACTGAATGAACAATGGAGTTGCAAAAGACATCAAGGAGGTGATTAAAAAATTCTTAGAGGTAAATGAGAACAAAAGCTCTGGGACACTATGAAGCAGTACTAAGAGGAAAGTTCATTGCATGGAGTTTATTCATTAAAAGAATAAAAAGTCAACAAAAAATGACCTAACATTACATCTCAAAGCCCTAGAAAAAGAAGAACAAATCAACAATTAAAAGCAGTACAAGAGAGGAAATAATTAAAATCAGAGCTGAAATCAATGAAATTAAAACAATTGGGAAAATTGACAAAACAAAAAGTTGGCTCTTCAAAAAAATAAATAAAATTGATAAACCCTTAGCCATGCTAACAAGGAGTGATAAAACTTAAATGACTAGCATACATGATGAAAAGGAAATATCAAAATAGACACTACAGAAATACAGAAGATAACCAGAAATTATTTTGAAAACTTGTATTACAATAAAATAGAGAATACTGAAGATATCAACAAATTTCTAGATTTATATGATTCACACAAATTGAATCAGGATGATATACACAATTTATATAGATTAATTTCAAGCAAGGAAATAAAAGAAGGCGTCAGAATCTTACCAACCAGGAAAAACTCAAGACCAGATGGATACACTGCTGAGTTCTACAAGACCTATAAAGAAGAACTAATGCTCATACTCTTCAAATTATTTCATTAAATAGTAAAAAAAAAAATGGAGCACTTCCAAACTCATTCTATGAGGCTAATATCACCTTGATTCCAAAACCAGGCAAAGACACATCAGAGAAATACAGCTTCAGACCAATATCACTAATGAACACAGATGCAAAAGTTCTCAATAAAATTCTGGCAAATCAAATTAAAAAAAATATCAAAAATATAGTGCACCACAATCAAATGGGGTTCATGCCAGGAAGGCAAGGTTAATTCAACATATGGAAATCAAAAAATGTAATTCATTGCCACCCCCGACCTGCGTGGGCAGCTGAACTTAAGGTCGCTTGTGTGAATTTCCAGGGACACCAAATAAAACACAGACACACTTTACCTTTGAGCAAGCTTCAGGAGGGCTCCTCCGCTCTCGGCCTCAGGCTCTCCAAAAGGGAGAGCAAGAGAAAGTCTGGAGAGAGCAAGCAAGCACATTCAGAAGTGGGCTTTTATTGGGGAAACTCTTGTTCTTTAGAAAGTTCTATCCAAAAAAGGCCAGAAGGGGCAGGGTTACAAGGGATAGATGAGTGTAATTCAACCTCAGGCTGACACCTACATCCGAAGACACGCCTTCTACTTCTAGAGCTGAGACAATGCCCACATCACCACAAAATGTAGTTAATTGGTCACAGCTTCTTGCTTCAGGACTGGAAGGCATGGGTCATTCAGAGTGGCTCCCCACAATTCATCACATCAATAGACTCTTTTTTATTTTATTTTTTATTTTTTAGTTGCAGATGGACACCACATCTTATTTTATTTATTAATTTTTATGTGGTGTGGGGATTAAACCCAGTGCTTCATGTGTGCAAGGCAAGCCCTCTATCACTGAGCCACAACCCCAGCCCACATCAATAGACTTAAAGATAAGAATCATATGATCATCTCAATATATGCAGAAAAAACATTCAACAAAATACAGCACCCACACATGTTCAAAACACTAGAAAAACTAGGGATAACAGGAACATATCTCAACATCATAAAAGCTATCTATGCTAAGCCCCAGGCCAAAATCATTATAAATGGAGAAAAATTGAAAGCATTCCCTCTAAAAACTGAAACAAGACTGAGATGCCCTCTTCCACCACTTCTATTCAACATAGTTCTTGAAATAGTGGCCAGAGCAATTAGACAAACTAAAGAAATTAAAGGGATATGGATAGGAAAAGAAGAACTCAAATTAGCACTATTTGCTGATGATTTGATTCTACACCTAGAAGACCCAAAAAATTTCACCCGAAAACTTCTAGAACTAGTAAATGAATTCAGCAAAGTAGCAGGATACAAAATCAACATCCATAAATCAAAGGCATGTCTGTATATTAGTGACAAATCCTCTAAAAGGGAAATGAGGAAAACTTTCCCTATCTGCAATAACCTTAAAAAAATAAAATAAAATACTTGAGAATCAACCTAACAAGAGATGTAAAAGACCTCTACGATGAAAAGTACAGAATTCTATAAGTCAGCCTCCTTATATCAGAAAAAAACATTTGGTATTTGTTTTTTGGGGGAGGGAATTGGCTAACTTAGCATTATCTTCTCCAATGTCATCCATTCACTTGCAAATGCTATGATTTTGTTCTATTTTATTGCTGAATAAAATTCCATTGTGTATATATGCCACATTTTTTTTATCCATTCATCCACTGAAGTGCACCTAGTTTGGCTCCACAGTTTAGCTATTGTGAATTGTGCTGCTATAAAAATTGATGAGGCTATGTCCCTTCAGTATGCTGTTTTTAAGTCTTTTGGGTATAGAACGAGGAGAGTGATAGCTGGGCCAAATGGCCGTTGCATTCCCAGCTTTCCAAGGAATCTCCATACTGCTTTCCATATTGGCTGCATCAATTTGCAGTCCCACTAGCAGTGTATGAGTGTATCTTTTCCCCCACATCCTCGCTAACACTTATTGTTGTTTGTTTTCATAATAGCTGCCATTCTGACTGGAGTGAGATGATATTTTAGAGTAGTTTTGATTTGCATTTCTCTAATTGCTAAAGAGGATAAACATTTTTTCATATATTTGTTGATTGATTGTATATCTTCTTCTGAGAAGTGACTATTCAGATCCTTGGCCCATTTGTTGATTGTTTTTATTTGTGTATGTGTGTGTGTGTGTGTGTGTGTGTGTGTGTGTGTGTGTGTGTGTATGTATGTGCTTAGCTTTTTGATTTCTTTATATACCCTAGACATTAGTGCTCTATCTGATGTGTGAGGGGTAAAATTTTCCTCCCAGGATGTAGGCTGTCTGTTCACTTCACAGATTTTTTTTCATTTGCTGAGAAAAAACTTTTTAGTTTGAATCCATCCCATTTATTGATTCTTGGTTTTAATTCTTGCACTATAGGAGTCTTATTAAGGAAGCTGGGGCCTAATCCCACAGGATGAAGATTAGGGCCTACTTTTTCTTCTATTAGACGCAGAGTATCTGGTTTAATTCCTAGGCCCTTGATCCACTTCAAGTTGAGTTTTGCTCATGGTGAGAGAGAGGGGTTTAATTTAATTTTGTTGCATATGGATTTCCAGTTTTCCCAGCACCATTTGTTGAAGAGGCTAGCTTTTCTCCAATGCATGTTTTTGGCACCTTTTTCTAATATGAGATAATTGTAATTTTGTAATATGAGATAATTGTAATTCTGTGTCCTCTATTCTGTACCACTGGTACAGTTTAAGGTCTGGTTTAGTGATGCCACTTGCTTCACTCTTCCTGCTAAGGATTGCTTTCGCTATTCTGGGTCTCTTATTTTTCCATATGAATTTCATGATTGCCTTTTCTATTTCTATGCGGAATGCCATTGGGATTTTGATTAGAATTGCATTAAATCTGTATAGCGCTTTTGGAAGTATGGTCATTTGGATAATATTAATTTTGCCCATCCAAAAGCAAGGTAGATCTTTCCATCTTCTAAGGTATTCTTTGATTTCTTTCTTTATGGATTTCATTGTATAGATCATGGGAGGAATAGATGAATTCTAGATAGGGCAGAGGGGTGGGAGGGAAAGGGAGGGGGCAGGGGATTAGCAAGGATGATGGAATGTGATAGATATCATTATCCAAAGTACATGTATGAAGACACAACATACTTTATATACAAAAGAGTTATGAAAATTTGAGCTGTATACGTGTAATAAAAACTGCAATGCATTCAACAGTCATTTATTTTTTTTAAATCAATTTTTTAGAAAAGAAAAGTTCAAAATGCTAAAGAGATAATTTAAAGAAGAACTTAGAAAATAGAATGCTCTCCCTTGTTCTTGGATAGGCAAAATTAATATTGTCAAAATGACCATACTACCAAAAGTACTATACAGATTTAATGTAATTCCAATAAAATGAAATTATGGCATTCCTCATAGTAAAACAAAAAAGAGTCATAAAATTCATCTGGAAGAATAAGAGACCCAGAATAGCTAAAGCAATCCTTAGCATGCAAAGTGAAGCAGGTGGCACCACTATACCAGAGTAAACTATACTACAGAGCAATAGTAACAAAAACAGCATAGTATTGGCACCAAAAACAGACTGGGAGACCAATGGTACAAAAACATGCATTGGAGAAAAGATAGCCTCTTCAACAAATGGTGCTGGGAAAACTGGAAATCCATATACAACAAAATGAAGTTATGGGGCTGGGGATGTGGTTCAAGCGGTAGCGCGCTCGCTTGGCATGTGTGCGGCCCGGGTTCGATCCTCAGCACCACATACCAACAAAGATGTTGTGTCTGCTGAAAACTAAAAAATTAATTAAAAAAATGAAGTTAAACCCCTATCTCTCACCATGCACAAAACTCAACTCAAAGTGAATCAAGGACCTAGGAATTAAATCAGAGACACTGTGTCTAATAGAAGAAAAAGTAGGCCCTAATCTTCATCATGTGGATTAGCCCCAACTTCCTTAATAAGACTCCTATAGCACAAGAATTAAAACCAAGAATTAATAAATTGGATGGATTCAAACTAAAAAGTTTCTTCTCAGCAAAAGAAACAATCTGTGAGGTGAACAGAGAGCCTACATCCTGGGAGGAAATTTTTACCCCTCACACATCAGATAGAGCACTAATCTCTAGGGTATATAAAGAATCAAAAAGCTAAACACCAAAAAAACAAATAGCCCAATCAATAAATGGGCCAAGATGTGAAAGACACTTCTCAGAAAAGGATATACATTCAAACAAATAATGAAAAACTGTTCAACATCTCTAGCAATTAGAGAAATGCAAATAAAAACTGCTTTGATTCATCTCACTCTGGTCAGTTTGTTGTTTGTATTGAGAACACAAACAACAATAAATGTTGGCAAGGATGTAGAGGAAAATGTATACTCATACATTGCTGGTGGGAATACAAAATGGAGTAAACAATATGGAAAGTAGTATGGAGATTCCTTGGAAAGCTGGGAATGGATCCACCATTTAACCCAGCTATCCTCTCCTTAGTCTATACCCAAAGGACTTAAAACACCATACAACAGGGACACAGCCATATCGATGTTTATAGCAGTACAATTCACAATAGCTAAACTGTGGAACCAACCTAGATGCCCTTCAGTAGATGAATGGATAAAAAGAAAATGTGGTATATATACACAATGGGATTTTACTGAGCTATAAAGAGAATAAAATCAAGGCATTTGCAGGTAAATGGATGGAGTTAGAGAAGATAAGTGAAGTTAGCCAATCCCCAAAAAACAAAATGCTGAATGACTTCTCTGATATAAGGAGGCTGATACATAGTGGGTTTGATAGAGGGAGCATGGGAGGATTAGATAAATTCTAGATAGGGGAAGGGGTGAGAGGGGACATGAGGGAGCATGGGGGTCAAAAAGATGGTGGAATGAGATGGACATCATTACCCTAAGTACATGTATGAAGACATGAATAGTGTGAATACACTTTATGTACAACCAGAGATATGAACAATTGTTCTCTATATGTGTAATATGAATGTAATGTATTCTGCAGTCACATATAACAAATTAGAATAAAAAATAAATTTTAAAAAAAAGGAAAGATAATTCTCACCGCATGATCTGGTCTAAAACAAAAAACCCACATGATGATTCAGTTCATGTTTTTAAAACCAACTTATTCAATACAAAATATTCTTATTCTTCTCTAATATACTGTTATAGTAAAAAAAACTGTATCAAGGAATATGAAATATATTTTCACTCCCTTTGTGCTATTGCAGTTCTATACATTTTTTGTTAAATATATATATTTTAGAATTTTTAGTCGTCAATGGACCTTTATTTTATTTATTTATACGCTGTGCTAAGAATTGAACCCAGTGCCTCGCACATGGTAGGCAGGCGCTCTACAACCGAGCCACCACCCCAGCCCCTTGTTAGATATTTCTAATTTATTTGTTCATGAAATTTTCATGTAACTTTCAGAGTCAACTTGTTCTTAATAGCTTGCTATGATAATTATCATAATTATCATAACAATTATCAAAATTTTGTCTGAATGAGAGATAACTTCTTTCACCTGCCCCCTTCTTCTTCCTGTGTGTCCCTACAGGGCTGCTTAGGGTCTTTAGGAACAAGGAACTGAACCAAGACCCCTTCCTTAAGGGTACAGTTGGGAGTTTCTAGTCTCTAAAGAGGGTCCTGGAATGGTGGCTTTACTAACCTGTTGGTGTTAATAATTAACCATGTCATTACCTGCACACTCTTGGCTGGAAAGTACAATCTGTGGTCTAGACATTTAACTGCCAACACCAAGTGGGCACCATTGAGATGCAGAGTTGACCCACACACTAGGGCATGGATGAGTAGCCTGGTTTCTCTTGGCAGCCTGTCAGGGGATTGCGGACTCTGTCACCAGTCTCTGTCCCGCAGGTTCTGCTGTAATGATTCTGACTGTTGATATGTATAAGGCAGTGTTCCTCTGGTGAGCAAGTTCCTGGAGGGTAAGAGCCACCCTGTTATCCACATTTGGAATATTCTACAGTTAATCTCTGGAACTAGTAAGATGACTAATACATGCTCAATGCCTAGCTGCTATGGTAATGTCCTTCAAGAGGAGGCTCTATGCTAGTGTCTTACCAGCCTCGGCCTTAATCTCAGACACTCAGTTCTGGAAATAAAGGAATTCTCTTAGACAACACCAATGTGTCACTGTGCCTAAACCTGCCCACGTAACAGTAACTTTATACAATGAGCAATATGTACCAATGATGTCAATGACCTAATGTAACTTATGGATATAAATAAAGCTGGCAGCTTAGATGAGAAGCCCCTTTTACTTTGCCCCTACATGATGCTCGCTTTTCTGTCTGTCTCTCTTTTTGTTTTTCTTTACATTCTGCTGATGGTGGTAATGATCTCCCAAGGAGAGAAGCAGAAAGGGGAGAAGGAGACTTAGTCAAAACTTTGTCACCAAGAACATGATATCAATGTTAAAATAGAACTCAGGACCTTGGTGGTGCAGAATACTAGGAGCTTCGAGGTCACACTGTACCTCAGCACATGGAGAGATGAGCAGCCTGGGGCTTCAGCAACTCTTCAACCTGTCAGAGAAGCAAGGCCACAGAGCAACTGCCACCTCCAAACTTGGACAGACAGATGGGATTGTACAAACACACAAGTCACAGGGCAGAATCCCTGAGCAGACACGTCTGTGAGGATCAGTTCAAGGTGAGAAAAACAAACTGTACCTGGCAACTTGCTGGTGGTTCAGCGTGACCCAGTGTGAGAGTCAAACCCAGGAGAACTGAGTCCAGGGGCCCAGTCTGTGGGTTTCACTCTAGGAGTCCCAGCAGATCCTGACAGAATATGTCCCATTTTGCTTCTAGCAGGAAACGGGAAAGTTAACCATTCTAACTTGTTCAGAGCATTCTGTTCCTGTTAACAAGGCCTGTCCTCGGGCGACAGGCGATTTCACCATGACCTTACTCTCCAGGATTTCTTCACTCTCCTGTCTGAGGGAAGAAAACACTCATCCCAGGTCTTTCAATAAGAAAGGGAGGTGCTCTCCTCAAGCTCCATCTCTCCATCTTCTGTACCGACAGGGAAGGGGCTCCTGAGAGGCAGCCAGTAAGCATCACGGTCCACAGGCGCAGACTCAGGGTGGACTGAGAACTAATCATGTGGACAAAGAATGCACCATCTCCACACCCCTCCACTGCATTATCCAAGGCCAGTTTATGGGGTTTCCTTTTAACTAGGACATCATGTCCATTTTCAAGAAATATATTAAACAATCTTACACCGCCCCTCCCCCCCCCACACACATAGTTTGAAGACACAAAACATGTATAAGAACTGGAGTCAGATAGGGAAAGACCTTTGGAATTATAAGACCAAGAATTTTAGAAAACTAGGATTAGCCTGCAAGTGATGTAATAGGGAAACTGTCACATAGGGGAACATGGTTTGTGTATTCTTTTACTTAAGTGAAATGGATGACAGCAATAATATGAAGGGCAGGAAGAAGAATTTAGAACTAATTTTATTACACATTCCTTATTATCCCTGAAGCAGTATAATTTTATTGAAAATGGACTTAGAAGTAGATGCAAATTTAGGGAAACCACTAAAAGAAGTAAATAAAAATATGTTATATGCTAATAAGGGAAAGAAAAGACAATCATATAAAAAGTTTAATTAATATTACAAAAGGAAGAAATATGACAGAAAATAAATGAGCAAAAGCTAAGAGCACAAATTGAAAACAATGACAAATATCATAAAAATGCATTCCACTACATCGATAATCACTTTAGGTGTCAAATATCTAAATATATAAATTAAAAAACAGACTGTCAAAATGATTCAAGGAACAAGGCCCAACCGTGTGTTGTCTATTAGAAACCCAACCTAAATGTAAGAAGATATAGACTAAAAGTAAATGGATAGAGAAAGACAGACCTTGCTAGCTAAAAAACAAAGTTGTAAGGATTACATTAATTCCAAACAGAGCACACCTCAGAGAAAGAAAAATGGCCAGGGATAATGAATCATTACATAATTACACAGGAGTCAACTCTCACAGAAAAAATAATTCTCGATGTATGTGTATGCATGTATGTGTATGCACCTAATAGCAGAGAGTCAGAACAAGGCAAAAAACATAGGAAATGCAAGGTCAAGTAAATGAATCTACTCTTAGAGCTGTAGACTCCAACAGTCCTCTATGAGAGATGGAGAGATTTAGCAGGTACGTAGGAAAATGAGTAGACATAATTGAACTCAATATCACAATCCACCAATTGCATATGATTGGCATCTGTATACTGCTTCATGCAATAATCAGAGATTATAAGTTCTTCTTAAATGCACATGGGACATCCACCAACATATACCATATCCTGGGTCATAAAGCACATCTGAATAACTGATTGCATATATGACAAATAAGGAAACATCTAAAGTCATTAATATTCCACAGTAGAAAAACTGGGGGGAAAAAACAACTTATATCTAAAGTAAGCCAGATATAATGAAAATAATTTAAAGAATTAGACATCAGTGAAATTTAAAACAGGTAATCAATAGAAAATATCAACAAGACAAAAAACTGATTAAAATATCAATAAATATTTAAAATATCAATAAAATTGATTAGCCTATAGCCAGGATCACTAAAGAGAGAGAGAGACCAGACACTAACTGCTAATATCAGATGAAGGAGAGGACATCACTACATATCCTAGGGACACTGATGGGACTGGAGCAGGGACAGGGATATTGCTGATGATGCTGATTGGCCAGAGAAGGATCTGGGGAAATCATAGGTCTGGGAGTGACATGCCCAGAGCTCAGCCTGGGGCGATTCCTGTGCTTCCCTTCATACAGAGAAGCATGAGTTTGAGTGGCTGCGTGATCACAGGACAAGCCACTCCACAGGTGCTGGCAGTCACCCCTCTGATGAAGTGACACGGGTGTCTCTTCTCAGCTTCCAGGTTCAAGTGGCTGCAGGGACTCTGTTAACTGTGGGCCAGACTGCCCCATGTGCGCTCCTGAATGCTGCTTTACTTTGTGGTTTCCAATGACCACAACCTTCCATCTCTGAGCTTCCTGCAGTCCTCGTCATCATCATCATCATCATCATGGCCTGGCCTCCAGCTTCTAGTTCCCTTTGGCCACCACACTTCTCTCTCTCCCTCCCTTTGTATTTGGCTTTGGAAGAGCTGCCCACGCCCAGGACTCCCCTTCTTGGTACCCTCTTCCTCCTCAGTCAGTTAAGACCTGACTTCGGTCCTCATCACTCACCGAAGCTGCAAAACCAGCATCAGCAAATCAGCATGGCCAGCCATTGCCAGCGGCATCCTGACTCTATCTCGGGTCTCTTCCGGGGGTGGACACTGCTGCCCACTTCCTTCTGAGAACGCTGCCCCTCCTGCGTGTCTCCTCTCTCAATTCTCCTCCGACTACCTCCTTTCTCTTCCTCTCTTTTACTGTGTGCGTTGTGTTCTTACTGCCCCTTAAATATTAGAGACCAGGAATCCCTCTTCAGTCCCTCTCAGTTTTCTTTGTCCCTATAGCTGACATGTGTGACTTATGTCACTATGACCGCCAGGGGTGGTCCTGAGCTGGGTCTACCTGTACAGGAACCCACCAGGGATCCCGGAATTAACCTCAGCTCTGCCATTCTCCAAGGAAACCGACCTGGGCAAAGGCCCCCGATACGACTTATTGTCATTTACAGAAGCTCCCTCCTCAGAGGATCATTATTATCATAATGTCATCATGATCATAACCCCTCCCGGGCTGACCATACCGGAGAGGAGGTGAACAGAATACGCCTGACCTGCGGGCACCGCGGCTGAGCCCCACCTGCTCCGGCGCGCTGAGAGCCTTCCTGGTCTGCGCAGTAGGACACAACCACGACAGGGGACAGTCCATACAGAAGCACTGGGTGGCTCGTCTACACGCGAAGGGGAGTTGTATAGACATGATGAGATGAGAAAACGCAATCGCCAAAAAATACTGGCCAGGCAGTTAGGGAGTCTCCCCAGGTGACTCCCTAGCGGGGACCCGCTGATGCTGGCCCTGGAGAGTATCCCGCCGAAGCCGGGGAAAGATCAAAAGTCAAAATTGGAAGCAGATGCATTAAATTCATGTTCGTTCACACCACCACAATGTTTAACCCGTCATTCGAAAGCATTGACTGTGGGGCAGAATCCATCTCTGTTGAGAATGACTGGGCTGAGCCGCACCTCCCTTGAGGTTTGAGGCTGGCCGGGAAGGAGCAGTGGTGGACCGCTGGCCTAGCCCTGAGAGACCTGCCCGGAGCAGCCCCTCCCAGCCCCGGTAAAGAGAGGCAATACGGAGAGCCCCCATCTGCTCGCCCAGGGCACTCCAGGTCAGCCTCCAGGGACAGACTCCCAGGCTGTGCAACACTCACTTGCAGGCTAGGTGTGATGGCGCCAGTACAGCGAGAGGGACACTGAGCCAGGCTCATGCTGGGGCGGGTCGAGGAAGGGAAACCTGTGGTGCCATCTGAGGGTAGCAGCTTGTTCGTATGGAGCTCAGACTATCCAAGAGGAAGGACTCCTGGTGCCCACCTTCCTGCCCACACATGCCCGCGGTCAGGGGAGCATGTGTGGGCAGGAAACCAAGAGTTGCAGCATCCAGGCTAGACCTGGCCCGCAGGAAACATTCATCCAGCATCAGGAAGCCAAGGATCTATTCTAGGCTGTTTGCAACGCCTGGCTTTGGGCAAGTCACTTCCCTATTCTGAACGTAGGGGTTTTTTCCCTTTCTTTTGCAAATGAAGAAACTGAACCTTGCCATCTCTGAGGCTCCACCTATTTCTTCATTTCCTGAGACCTCAAGCGCATAGTGAGCAGCACTAGTCATTGGGACTGGAAACGCTGCATGTATCCACTTCAGCCACTAGAGGGGGGCGTGCGATCGTTACATGGCTGCGATTGTAATTTATTTCTCTTGATTTAAATGTGGCAGCTAGAGGGCACTCCTACCCTGCACTTGCATCTGACCATGCCGTGCAAAGGTATCCTAGATTTCCCCTTTCTCCTGTCAAAGTCAGAGAAAGTCAATTAATCAAAAACTAAGGAGTAACGAATGCTGACTGCCTACCTCCTATAGAAAGTACTTCAGAACGAATGCTGTAAGTAGAACTAAAATCTCTTGAAACTTTGCATTAGCTAATTATGACTGCAACATTTTCTGATAGGGTTACTTATATGATATTTATTCAAAAATGATTAGAAGCTGACAGAATCTTTTCATCTCAGCATTACTTACTGTTTCAGTCAGCATTTTTTTTTTTTTTTTTTTTTTTGCAGCTGTGACTAAAGGATTCAACCAGATCTACTTTAGAGGAGGAAAAGTTTGAGTGCTCATATTTTCAGAAGTCCTAGGCCATAGAAGATTGGCTCCATTTCTTGGGGCTCAAGGTGAGGCTGAACATCATGGCAGAGTGTGTGGCAGAGGGAAGCAGCTCACATCATGGTGATCAAGAAGCAGAGAAGGATTTCCACTTGCCAGACACACACACACACACACACACACACACACACACAAAACCCTAATTCCCCCCTCCTCCAGCCACACCCACCACTTCAGTTACCACTCAGTTGATCCCTATCAGGGGATGAATTCACTGATGGGGTTAAGACTCTCACAACCCAATCTTTTCTCCTCTGAACTTTCTTGAATTGTGTCACACATGAGCCTTCACACTTACATAAAGGAAAAATTAGTAACCAAGGATCCAAAAGCAGGGCATCCTACTTTGGGTTGGCTCTGGTTTTGGCAACATTACTGGTTTGAAGCCACAGTCTTTCTCTTCTATCAATCAGTCAGTTCTGCCTCTGACACAGAGTCCAGGACAGATCTTCACAAGTCTGATCGTCTCTGTCCTGTTGGCTCTCTTCTCCAAGCTGAGTAGCCACAATTCCTTCAGTGGCTATTTATAGGCTACATCTTGCGTGAAGCCCTGAATTTCATCAATGAGCACAGCTGAGGATCTGCTGAAGGAACAAACGTGTGGACCAGGCATTTGGAAACCCAGTGTGGTGAGGACACAGTAACCCAGAAATACATTTCAGTGAACTTGAAAGCTGAAGACTGCCCAGAGAAATAGCCCCTAAGCTGAGAATCATGAGAAGCAAGGTAGGAAAGCAGTACAGGTGGTACCGCACAGGGGGACACTCGGGGGACCAGAGAGGGATGGGAGAGAGCTGGCCTTGAGTGAACGCTTTCCATGGTCTGACCCTCTGTGAACTCTGCCTTGTCAGGTCCCTCCATCCTGTGAGCTGCTTAGGACAGAGACTGTGTTACTAAAGTTTCTATTTCCTCCCTTCAACCGCCCTAAACACCTCCCCAGTACATGGAGCACAGTTAACCATAATAGATTTTTGCTGATGAGTGAACCCCTGAGCAGGATAACACTTGTGCAATGTGATGAGCACTGGGTAAAGAAGCTCAGCCCACAGTTGAAGTTCGTTTCTAACCAAGAGCCAAGACTGGTGACCTCTTCCATCCTCGAGGTGCTTATACATACAGATGTTGTTTTTATGCATTGTGACATCATTGAAGCCCTTGGCTCATGATGCAATTTTTCGTTTTTCTCTTCTTCCATTCCAAGTAATGAATGCCTTTGCCCCGAGGAAAGGAACACGAGCCGTACATCCTCAAGCCTCCCAGACCCCCAGCTCCTCTCTCGCTGGCATTAGCCACAGTTTGTGGTTTCAGGAGCAGCTGCTTTGGTTGAGTGTGTTGTTCATGGTGTGAAGAGGTGGACGACTGGCCATGAGGACTCTGCCTTCGTGAGCGGGATGAAGTGCCCTCACCCAAGGGCCTGACAGGTAGAGCTTCGCCCTCTGCTTCCCACCTTCTGTCATAGGAGGACACAGAACTCTGGAGTCTGCAGAGTTCAAGGCTGTCTTGGAAACGCAGATGGGACTGTCCCCAGACACCAAGCCTGCCGATCTTGGACTTCCCAGGCTCCAAGACCATAAGAAAGGAATCCTTCTTCTTTACAAAGTCATTAGCGTGTGGCTGTCCGCCATAGCAGCACACATGTGCTGAGACAGCATCCTCTGGAGAACTCGGAGCCCTCCCCAGCGCAGGCTGCGCTTCCTCCTACAGGCAGCAGGGGGCAGGCATGCCCCACCAGAGTTCCAACTTCCTGAAGGGACTGCCCAGCTGTGGGTTCTGAGCGCACAGGGTGCCCCCAGCCCTGAGTTCAGCAGAGACAGAGGGCTCAGAAGGGAAGAGACAAGTAGGAGAGAGAGGAGGGTGGTCAGCGCTCACCCTGGTTCCTTTATCAGGGCTGTAAGAGAGACAGAAAGGGCCTGAGACTTATGGGCCTGAGTGTTCTGCTCCTGAGCTCAGCATGGTCAAGGCCACACCCCCCAGGACCACTCTGTTCAGCTGCCCAGGAGAAGGGGTAGGGGGTGGGCGTGGAAACAATACAGAAAGTGTCTGCAGAGTTATTTCTTATTTGATCACAGGGCTAAGTTCTGCCATGATCATCCAGTACGGATCCTCCCAGAACTTACCACCCAGGGAACTAGGCTAATTGGAAGTATCCGACATTGGATATAAAAAAATTTAAATGTACCAGCATAAATAAGGAGAATCAGGCCCGTATTTTAACTACCACAAGCTTGTGTGAGCCAACAGTTGGCTGGTGGTGAGCAGAATTCCTAAACTCATGCCCCTGACGTCCCTGGTCACTGCAGTTCTGAGTGGCACACTATGGACCATGGGTCTCCACATAGAGTGTTTTTCTTGCTATGGAGAGGCCAGCGAGGGTCGCTGCAAGTGCTTAACCAAGAGAAGCCTAAGCTGAGACAGCCAGCTGGGGGCCGTTGGAGAAGGTGCACAGACATACCTAACATGGTGGTGGAGAACAGTTCAGAGGAGAACTGACTGGTCCTGTGGTTTGAATGTGTCCCCAGATCCACCTGTGGGAAACTTAATCCCTACTGCAGCCACATTGGGAGGCAGGGCCTCTGTGGCATCCAGGTCATGTGTCTTTGTGAATGAATTCATGCCCTGTGCAAAAGGCTTGTGGGAGTGGGTTCACCTGCCCACTGTTCTGTGAAGACACAGCATCAGGACGCCACCTTGGAAGCAAATAGGGGGCCCTTACCTGACTCGGAACCTGTGGCCCCTTGACCTTGAACTCCCAGCCTTCAGAACTGTGAGAACATAAATTTCTCCTTTATAAATCACCCAGCCTGTGGTATTCTGTTATAGCAGCACAAAGCAGACTAAGACACTGGGGAAACAATTTTGTTCAAGACAATGACAAATTCCTTTATAAATAGGGCTGCCCATTCACTGAGCAAAGGTCCCCATTGACATGGGACATTGAGTAGCATGAACATAAACTCTGAGGAATGACCACAGGTCACCACTGCAGTAAGCCCCAACTTACACACTAGGTGAAAGGAAGATGCCTTTGCCATGAATTTCTGGTATTTTTTTATTTCCTTTATTCAATCAAGAGCCTGATTCTGTTTTAATACCTGGAGGAAGTATACATTAGCAGGGGGAAAAATGACGTTTGTTGCCAAAATGATCACCTGAAAAGAAAGGAGAGCTTGCAGGATCTACAGAAAAGGTGAAGAAGAGGATTACTCACCAAGTGTTTTAAGGGAGGAAGCTGGTGGGGGACGGAGACACCTTCTTTACCAGAAAGCGGCAAGACTGCAGAATTCCCCTCCCCAGCGCTGACAAAATTAGAGAGCCAACATTTAAAACCAATAAAAACTTGACTCACAGCAATCAAAAAGGGAAAGGGACATAAATACACAAAAACGTCAAGAAACTGGGGACTCCAAGTGGAACAAACAGAGGGGCAGCGGTGCTGGGCGACCACCGGCTGGCAGACCCCCCTCCACGCCCACCCCAAGTCTGGAGGATTTTCCCTAGGGCACCGGACGTGGGCAGAGCAAATGGGCCCTGCAGGCCTCCCTGGGGTCCTCTCCTGGCTGATGCCTGGTGGAAAGGGACACTAGGGATGAGTGGGAACAGATCGGAGAGGCTTTGGGGTGGACCTTCTCTGCCAGAGTCAGAGCCACACCTGGATTTAGGAAGGTGCGCCAAAGCCCGGGTGCCTCAGCTCACACCTGGCAGCCTGGAACCTGCACTCAGACCCCCCCCCCCCCCGCCCTGCTCCTTCCCCTGGGACTCCCCGGCTCCCTGGGCTACCAGAACAGGGCAGTGCAAGTGGAGTGGGCAGGGGAACCCGGGGTCTCACTAAGAGCCGGAAAGGACAGGAGCCTCAGGACTGGGGGCCTATGAGAGTGTGGGAAGCAGGTGATCCTCCATCGGGCATCCTCATAACCTGATTGGGGCGGGGGCGTGTGAAAGGCGAGGAGCTGCAGTCGGAGGCGGAGCCCGTGTGGTGGTCACTCCTGAGATCTGAGCTGGGCCTGCTTTCTCCGCGCCCCGCAGCCACCACGGAGTGGTCTTCCTTGGTCTTAGGTTTGGGCACAAAGCGGTCTCCTCCATTGTAGATGTTCTGGGGAATTGTCTGTCCGGCAGGAGGACTCGCAGGCCCCGGGTGGGCGCCAGGCAGCCCAAGGCCAGGCCAGCTCAGCCATCAGCTGCCTGTTTCTCTGGGATCACAAAATGCCTGGTCTTCATCACGTGGCTCAACAGATGCACTGGTGTGTTGGGGCAGGGAATCAAGAAGTCCAAATGTAAACAGAAAAGTCTATTTACTTTTAGCTTTTGGGACTACTAGCAAAAAGCTAAAAGTAAATAGATCAGTGGAGCAGAGGAAAGGGAAGAGGAGGGAGGGGAGGGGAGGGGAAGGGAGAAGAGGAGAGAGGAGGGGGAGGAGGGAGGGGAAGCGGAGGGGGGAGGTGGAGCGGAGGGGGGAGGGGGACAGGAGGGGGGAGGGGGACAGGAGGGGGGAGCGGGGAGAGGATGGGGGAGAGGGGAGAAGCAGGGACTGAGTTATAGCAAACTACCTTCTGAGCTTTTATAGTTACGTCAAAATGAACCTTAATGTGATGTGTAACTAAAAAGAACCAATAAAAAGGGGAAATAGTTTAATTTCATCTTCTTTTTTTTTTTTTTTTTTGGTACCTCGGATTGAACTCAGGGACACCCAACCACTAAGCCACATCCACAGCCCTTTTTATAGTTTATTTTGAGACAAGGTCTGGCTGAGTAGCTTAGGCCTAAGTTTCTGAGGCTGGATTTGAACTTGCTGTTCTCCTGCCTCAGCCTGCTGAGGGGCTGGGAATACAGGCGACTGCCACCACACCCAGCTCATATTCCAATCTTTTATATTTACTGTACTCTATGTAAATACAATATTCTATGTATTGAAAAAAAATCCAAGACATCACCCATTTAATGACACAACATCCAGAAGCAACATCCAAAAGACAAATACATTCAATTGCATTAATGAAAAACAAAATAAAAAATTTTTCATGGCAAACAAACAAAAATGACTACAATCAATCAAAAAATGAGAAAGTGGGAAAGTGTATTTGCAACCTATATTACAGAAAAGGACTACTGTCCCTAATATACAAATAACTCTTAGAAATTTAGGAGGAAACAGGCCAAGTAGCCATTGAGTAAATTTAAAAGATATATGCACAGAAAGTTCATAGGAAAATAACTGAAAAAAAACTTTGAATTGAGAAAAATTTTTCAATAGGGCTCAAAATGAGACAAGTAAAAATAAAAACTAAACCATAATGGCATCACTTTCCTCCAAGTTCACTGGTGTATTCTGTTGGGAATCTGTTTGAAAACAACACTGCTTGCACAATTCTGGAAGTGATATAGAAGCTTCTGCAGAGGAAGTTTGGCGACAACTAAAATGTTGCATATGCACTTTTTATTCTCCCTCTACTCTCTCTCTCCCTCCCTCCCTATAGTGAGCACATAGATTTCATATGGTTGGTTTATTTTAATCAATACTTCATTTTGTCTGTAATTCCAGCAAATCAGGAGGCTGAGGCTGAGGCAATGTGAGATCAGCCTCAGCCACTTAGCAAGGCCCTAAGCAACTTAGCAAGACCCTGTCATAAAATAAAAACCCAAAGTTCCAGAAATGTAGCTCAGTAGTTAAGCGCCCCTGGGTTCAATCTCTGCTACACAGAAAAACATTTTACATAGGTCTTTTCTGATGTTCCTTCTGTCTGCTGTGGTAAGACCCTATGTCCTTTCAACTCAAGTCTTTACTCTTTGATAACTTTCAGCTTTCTGGCATGAAAGTTGTCTGGGCATTGTCCTGTGTACTTCCTGCCCCAGTCCTGGAACCATCCCTTTAAGGAATCTCGGCTCCTCTCCTGGAGATGATTGCTCAGGGTGCCTGGGTTCCGGCACAGGCATGGCTGTTGGGTTGTATTGCTTCTGTTTTCAGCAGAAAGAGGAAAACACTCAGGTTCATTGAACAGCAATAAAAGCAACCAGTTCACCAACTGCTTAATATGAAAAACAACAGTGTAAAGGAAAAAATAAGCATTTATCCTGATTTTTCTGTATGAAGCATCTGAACAAATCTTCCAAAGTGTTGAGGACACTGCTACAAGAATGAACAAAGTAGGAAAATCACGGTTTTCAAGACCAGACAAGAGCATTCTCCAGCAGCAAAGTTGAAGCATTTAATTATCATCCATCACCACCTGAATGTCTTTGCTGATCTTAGCGTCACTATAGTTGGGACATCAGCCTTTAGGCACCTCTGTAATAACAAGACACGAAGCAATATGACCCTGCCTTTGACACATCCTTACCCTGAACATTCAACATGCAGATACGAAGCCTGAACAACTAACTGCCCTAACAAGCAACGTAGAAAATGGAGAAAGAAGATAAATGCCACTACAAAGAATCAAACAGGTAGCTATAGACAACCAGAGTAGCTAGGCAACTAACGTTTCTGCAAAAGGTCATCAGCGTCAGCGTGGGGCTCAGGGGAAGAAGGGGCACCCTAGAGACTCAACAGTCTTGCCAGCCAAGCACAAGGTGTTAACCCCACAAACCAGCTAGAAACGATAACTCCAACACAGCCAGGGACATTCAGTTAGGATCCAGGTGATAAGTGATACCAAGGAATTCATGTTAATTTGTTAAGTAAAATAATCAGGGTCACATTATGACTTTTGTGGTCACAGGGAATTTTTGTCTTTTTGAACTCCTTCCTACATAAAAATGTCCTTCCTCCATAAAAATGGTGTTCAAAGTATATTTTATGATCTCATTGGCACAAATATTAATATAACACCAGTGTAGATTCAATGTCATATTTTTGGTATTATTTATTTTTCTGACTTTGAAAGAAATAAAAACATTTCTTTTCTGGGCTCCTGTCGGTCCTGTGGGTCAAGGCAGAGTGCTCCAGGGGCGAATCATCCCTGATGATAATGCCACAAACAACTGAAGGAATGCCTTCAGAACCAGCTTAGGTGCTAAGGTAAATGAATAAGAACTTAGTTCACAGAGACAGGAGCTCAAAGATAAGCACATAAAACAGAATATGCAAATATGCCATTCTAAGGGGGGAACTTGAGAGCCCACGTAATCAATGTAGAAATTAGAAACAGCAAGGAAGAGAATGGTCATCACTAAAAAAAATGCTGGCAGCATTAACACATGGGTGACGATCACATTGAACTCAGAAAACAAGGACTAAGGCTAAGGAATCAGTCTAAATAGCCTCAGTGCTATTGCTGATCCACAATGAAGTGGCGCTCCCATGGGTCAGAGCTGTGCTCTTCTGCATGAGCCATGCATGGCCTATGTCTCCCTAAAAAGAGCAAAGGGCAGCCCGGGAGGGATGCCGTTTCCCAGTTACTGTCAGACCACTAGCTGGTAGTGTACAGCCCTGGAGAGTCTTAATCTCCAATTAGTATAAGCCAATGGTGATCACTGTATATCTGGGTCCACGAAGGAAACAGACCTCAGGGGAATCTCAAGACAGGAGGCACTGCTATTTGGGAATTATGTGTATAGAGTGGGAGCTGGCAATGCAGCACCTGGTGCCTAACTAGTACGGTAGCATTTCCATAGGGCGGACAACCAGGTAGTGCTTGGCCCAGGCACATGCCTTCCCATACAAAATCCCCATCCAAGCCTCTTTCCTAATTTCTATCCCTTACCCAGCCTCTGTAGAAAGAGGTAAAAAGGCAGAATTCTCATCCAACAGATAAAATTACCATCTCTATGAGAGCATAACTGTACATGTGTGATAAAGAGACTTGGGAGCAAGTTCTCTGGTTCCTGCTAGAGTGGGGTGAAAGGTGCCAAGCATACCTTACTTCTCTGATCAACGATAAAATTGAACAAGATGCTAAAGCAACTCTTCTTCAGGCACCGGACAGCAGACAATAGAGGAATGTGATCCTAGAAATAAAGAAAAAAAAAAACACTCAATGTAAGTCTTCCATCCACCCCATGTTCCTGCTTAGGGTCGTTTTCCAAAAAGCAGCTCTAGGAGTTCAGCCCAGGGCATAGTGCTCTGTTTGAAAGGAGAAAGCAGATATGACAGATGGAACTGACCGAGAAATATCCCCAGAAAACTGCATTTTAATTCACTTTGAATCTTGGCCAAATTCTAAAATCCTGGCAGAGAATAGCTACCGGGGATGGGGACAGCATTGTGAGCTGGCCAGAGATCCCAGAGATCACATATATTGGGAGGGTTTGATATTCTGACCATTTAGAAGGAAGAGATCTTGCTAATCATCCTGGGCATTTAATTTAGATTCCCCCCAAAAAGGCCATGATTTTAAGAGTAAGGTTTTCTCTAACTAGAGACTAAGAAAAATTCCAGACCTGCCCTGAAGTCTACAATGAGATCCAGTCTACACGCCAGTAAATTAATAAAGCCCACAATGAGATCCAGTCTACACACCAGTAAATTAATAAAGCCCACTACTCTCTAAAAGAAGACAACGAAATCTGGACTCCCCTGACGAGTGCTCTGGCTTGAGTAGGTGTCCACTCCAAAGGCCCACGAGTTGAGGCTTGGTCCTCTGGGCCCACTGTTGGAAGCAGCACTGTGTGGGCATGGTCACAACTGGGCCACCCTCTTTCAGAGCATGGGGCCCTAGGCCAGCAGCCACTGGACAGGAAGCCGGAGAGTAGCCAGCAGGAGGGGAGTGGCAGTGGCACCAGGGTCCCAGGCTCTGGTCTCCCTGCTCCCACACCTCG
Source organism: Ictidomys tridecemlineatus (assembly GCF_052094955.1). Lineage (NCBI taxonomy): Eukaryota > Metazoa > Chordata > Mammalia > Rodentia > Sciuridae > Ictidomys > Ictidomys tridecemlineatus. The sequence goes on along the minus strand of NC_135488.1, from coordinate 19,823,832 downwards.
AGGTCTGGAGAGTGTGCCTTTGATGACACAAGGCCAGACTTCCCAACAGTCTGGATTCTCAAGTGGCTTATTTAATTTGCACAATCATTCTTAGCAGTTACAGCTACACGAACTTGTAGATAACATTAAGAAAAAAATGTTTTTTCTATGTGGTGACTGCCTTTTTAAATGATGATAATTGCCTTTTTAAAACAAGTTAATATTCTCATAATACTCTTTCTCTTTTGTTGGTTGGTCAAGCCAGACTATTTCAGTCATGCTTTTAAATAAAGAATCAAATCTTGGTTTCCATTCTTGGGCTCATATTTCTTTCTGTTTCCATTTTTTTTACTCTTTTTTTTTTACTGGTACAATTATTATTATTTTTTTGCAAGGGCTGACTGATTTGTTGATTTTCTAACCATTTTAATTACTTCGTTAGGTGTTCCATGTAGGACTGTATTTTTCTTTTTCTTTATTAAAGCTACCTATTTTAGCCTTTCCTGCATGCTCTCTGGTTGCTAGTTTTATTTCTGGTCTATCGATCATCCCTGGAGAGTTTGATGCCTTGTTCCTTTAATTTGTGATGATGAAGTTATTTAACAACGCATTTTCTTTGTTTGGCGGTTCATTTGTGTGTGTGTGGCAGAACTTGATACTGTACTCTGACCACATTGCAAAAGTCGTGGAAACCACCAAAAGCAATGCCCAGCTTCCACCTCCAGGAGCTCTTGGTAGGACTCCCAGTGAGAGGCAGAGAGTCCTCAGCCCATCCACATGAGACCCTGGGGTGTAACTCAAGAAGGCGTCCTGTGTTTACTGCAGAACTCTTCACCACAGCCAAGATGTGGAATCAACCTAGGCGCTCACTGGCAGATGGACAGGTCAGGAAAGCATGTTGTACATACACAATATTAGCCACAAAAAGAAAGTCCTCTCATTTGCAGCAGAGTGGACAAACTGGAGGACATTAGGTGACGTAAGTAAAGTATGCAATACACATACCGCACATCTCCTTCACATATGGAAGCTGAAACATTGGTCTTGGAGAAGAGAAGAGTGGGAGAGTGGTCACCAGAGCCTGGGTGAGAAGGGGATGGAGACAGGGGGCTGATGGCCACGGGGTTCTTCTGGAATACGCACGGGTAGGAGGAATAATTCCAGTGTTTGCAGCACAGTGGGGTAACTATGGTTGGCAACAACAAACCGAATATTTCAAAACAGCTAGTGACCCAGGAATCACACTGTTATGTATTTTCCCAAGCGAACAAAAATATACTCTCATAAAACTTTGTGTGTGTATTTTAGTCATAGATTTTTTGCAGTAGAAAAAAAAAATGGAAATAACCTAAGTGACCATAAACTAGTAAATGGATAAATTAATATGGTCTATACACTCAGTGGAATACTACTTGCCAATAAGAGAGGACAAACTACAGGTGAATATAACATCAAAAAATCGCAAAAGCATGTTAATTGACAAAAGAGTTTACATTGTAAGTTAACATTTGTATGAAAATCTAGCAGTTCAATTAGTGGTTGCCTGAGGTCAAGAACGAGGAAAGGGAACTGAACCTACATTGTAAAAATGTTACGTGATGATGAAGATATTTTATATAATTTTTTCCTACAAATCCTTCCTATGTGTATTTTAAAACATCAAGTCATATACTTTCAATGTATGAATTTTACTACTCCAATTCAAATATACTATAATGAAATTCAGAGTATGTGGTCAAGCTATCATCCAGCATTGTCTTTTGCTTATCTAACAAATGTTGACTGTTATAAATTGAATTCACCCTCTGACACTGTTTTCTTTCCTAGACTCTCAGATGCAAATACATTCTTAAATAGCTAAAACTCAAGAATTGACAATCATATTAATCCACTCTCTTGGCAATGTGACAAATTTCTCTCTGGTTTTGTTTTGTTCCCTTTTTGTGGTACTGGAGTCCAGTGGCATTCTCCTACCAAGCTGCATCTTTAGGGCTTTTTCAGTTTTTAAATTTTGGGATAGGATCGTGCTAATTTTCTCAGGCTACCTGTGAGTTTCTAGGATTACAGGTGCGTACCCCCACACCTGCTGCAAAGTGACTGAGCTAAATATGTGCATGTGTCTGGGGGGGAAAAACAGCTAGTAAAGGAGAGTTTGAATGGTCCTAGGAAAAGTAAATGTCTGAGGTAATAGATACGCCAAGTACCCTGATCTGTTCTGTGCATATTTGTATGCATGTATTGAAGTACCCCATAAATATGTACAATGATTATGTATCAAATAAAAATGTATTTAACTTTTTTTTAAGTACCTCTTCATATAAAGTCCTGAGGAAACCTCAATATTCTTGAACTCTGGCAACTGTGAATTATAGAATAGGCCCTCTCACAGAGCCAGGAAAGTTCTCAGCCCTCAGCACTCATCAGAATAACCTTGTGACTTTTTAAAGTTCACCACCTGGGTGCCCCCAGTGAGCACAGGGATCCAGGGCCAGGTTTTCAGATGGCTCTTCCCAGTAGCAAGGCTGGGGGCCAACAAGTCAGGCAAGAAAAATGTTGAGTTAGAAGGTACAGTTGCTGGGGGAAGGGATCCTTCCTGATGCTGAGGGCCATGAGAGAGGCAGGGTTGCACCAGTGGAGAATAAACAGTGGGGAAAGATGTCTGTGGAGGCCCTTCTGAAGGGACAGACAGCATGAGGAGGGCACTGGGCAAGGGCTAGGGTCCATCAGCCCCTCTGCCAGCTCTACTTGTGTCCTGTACGTCTTTCCCAACCTGAGACAAATTGGCAAGGACAGTAGCTTTACACCCATGATTGTTTTGAAAAAGGTACTGGTTTTTATAAACGTAAGATTATATTCTCATTCATTCTGTTTTTTCTTTCCCTTGTGAGCTCCTGTGCCTTGAGGGTTAGTTCTCCTCCACAAGCCTTCCAGGATGTCAGGGTGGTTGTGAAACTGCCCTGTTGCCTGCATTGTGGAAACTAAGTCACCTGCTTCCAGCTCCCTCTTTCCCCGATTCTGTAGGTCCATTTGCAGTCATCTTCGTTCTGCTGTTAATGACTTTTGCTTTCTATATGAGGTTCTAATTATATCACGTCCAAGAAGCCAATTCTGTAAGCTTTTAGGTAGAAGAGGCACAATGTCCTGAGCTCACCGTGTGATCCTGGACAAGGTCCCGGCTGCCCGGGCCTCTTGCTCTTCCTCAGGTAATGAGGTGAGCATGACTTCGAGCCAAGCAGGCAGGTAGGAGGTGAGAAGGAGCCGGCTAAGTTTTTCCTGCTGTGATTGCCTTCTTCATTTTTTTTTTTCTTTTGCAGGCCTTGGGGTGGAACCCCAGGGCCCCAAGCATGGTAGGCAAGTGCTCTGCTGCTGAGCTCCACCCCAGCATGTCTTCAATTTTAAGCCATCTGGAAAGCCCATAATAGCAAACTTTCCTCGTTTCCTGCTTCCCTGCTTGCTTGATTTCCCCTTCTCGCCTTTCTCTTTTTACTCTCTTCCCATCCTTCTTTCTGTCACTGTCTTTCCCCCCTCTCTTCCTTTTATATTTGGCTTGAAACTCAGAACTGAGGAGGCTCAATAAGGCGGCTTGTTCATGATGCTGTCTGATCCAAGTTGAAATCTCTCAATTTTTTCTTGATATTTGATCACAGATCTGGATTCACAAATATTAGCAGAAAAAAAAAGAATTCAGCATTTTTCTTTCCAATCTGAGCCCATTGATTCCAATCAGAGAGATTCCAGCAGTAAGGGCTTTATCAATAATGACAGCTTGAGCCCTTAATGATCAGCCCCGACTGGACATTCTTACAGCCATCCAGACCTGCCCAGCCCACGTCCGTGGTACTGTCACCTCCAGAAGCTGCTCCCTGCTCACGACCTTGAGTGCACTCTCATCTGGTGATTCTAGTTGCTGAGCCTTGCTTCCTCTTCTTGCTAGCTCAATAAAAACCCACCATTAGCCAGTCCAGTGCCAGGGCTCTCCATTGGTGTTTGCACCACATGGCCATCACTCTAGCCCTGGAGACAAAGATTTCTACTGTTTAGGACCAAGAGAAAGGTACTAGCTCAACTGTCTGCTTCAAGAGAATGAAGACAAGCCACAGATTGAGAAAACTTTGCAAAAGACATTTTAATAAAGGATTGCTACTCAGAATATGGAGAGAATTCTTAAAATGAACTTGGTAAGAAAACAAACCTTTTGGTGCAGCCTGTGGGTCAAAGGCCTGATCAGATAACTCACTAAAAATGGCAAACAAGCATATTAAAAGATGCTCCACATCAGATTTCATCAGAGAATTACAAATTAAAACAATAAAGAGACATCACTGGGCACCTATTAGAATGGTCAAAACCCAGAACGCTGACAGTACAAAGTACTGATGGAGCTGTGGAGCAGCCAGAACTCTCTTGTATTAATTCCTGGGGCAAACTGCAAACTAGTAGACAGGCGGTTGGGCAGTTTCTTACAAAACTAAACATATTCTTACTGTACAATCCAGCAATTGCACTCTTTGGTATTGACCTAGAGGGGTTAAAAATGTGTATCTACATAAAAACCTGAAAATGATGTTCGCAACTTTATTCATAATTGCCAAAACTTGAAAGCTAACAAGATGTCCTCAGGATAAGTAAACTGTGGTTCATCTAGACAATAAAATATTCCTTAGTACTAAAAAGAGGCCACAAAAAGAGGTGGATGAAGTTTAAGTGCACATTGTTAAGTGAATGAAGCAAATCTTAAGACTATATACTGCATTTCAACTAAAAGGCAAAACTGTGGAGACAGTTAAAAAAAAAAGTTCCAATGGTTGCCAGAGGGAAAGGGGAGAGCCCTCTGGAGGAACAGACAGGGTAAAGAGGGCACAGAGGATTTTGAGGGCAGTGGAAACCACTCTTTTGTGATACTATAATGGTGATGCCTGCCATCCTGGGTCTACCTAAGCCCTCAGAGTGCCACCGTCATGGACCGTAATGCGAACCATGAACTTTGGGTGGTAACAATGCATCGCTGTAGGTTCATCAATCCTAACACACGTAACCTCCTGTGGGGGAGTTGGTGGGGCAGGGATCCTGTGGGAAGTCTGTACTCTTTGCTCAAATTTGCTGAATGTAAAACTGCTCTGGAAAAGAAAATCCATGTTGAAGGGGAAAAAAGAAATGTCTACAAATCACCTTTTACTCCTTGTCACTAGGATGGGCCTACCTTGGAGCAAGGACTCACCTGGAGGAGGAGGCTTCGCGGGGGAAGCAAGCGAGACAGCCAGGCATTTTCTAGTATGCGTGTCACTGGAGAAGTTGGGTCACCTTCACCCTACAACAAGCATCGTTGGCCGTCCCTCAACCAACCTGAGGCGGTGGCCACAGTGCTCCTCGAAATCTTCAAGCTCAACCCACAGCTACTCAAATCCACCAACGGGACAAGGAAGATGGTCAGCTCTGCGCTCTTCCTGGGTATGACGAGACCTCGCAGGGCATGTTGGCTGGCTTGGGTCACGCCAGCACCCTTGGCCCTCACTTGGGTGTTACAGCCCGTGATGACTGTCTTCTGGTGAACTGCTACTGTCTCTGGGTTGAGCTCTTCTCTTTGTATGACACCCCCACCACACCAGCCACTGCTCCCATTGGTCCAATGTGACTCTGGTTCGACCAATCAGAGCCCTGTATTCCCCTCCCACAGCGATTGGCTTCAGGAACTAGACCACCAGAAACCACACCCCTAAACTCTTCTGCCATTTGAGCCTATAAATTCCCTCCGGCCTGAGCGGTTTGGGGTTGGATTTGCGGTGCAGATTCACCCACAGGAAGCCTGGCACCTGCCAGGGGGTGCCCATGGAAGGCAGCTGGCGAGACGCAGGAGCCTCTCCCTTGGCCTCAGGGTGTAGGCAGCTGCTTCTCCTGGAAGCTTCTGGAAGAGAGGTAGCTAAGAGGCCAGGTAGAGTGGGATGCCTGAAGGCAGGACAGGTCCATGAGGGGCCACCAGAGTGAGCCTCCCAAAGCTCCAGATCCGCCTCTGCAGATCAGGCCTCCACCCTGACTCCCCTCTGACCTTTTCTGTACCTCCTTTTCCTCCAAAGTAATAAAAACAGTTCTGTGTTCCTTCCCGTGTGTCGCTTTTCAAACCCAGCCAGCTCTTTCTCATAATACCCAGCACTTTGCAGTCTGCTTTCTCCTTCTCCCTTCACAGCCCACCAGAGCAAAAGTCAGCCCGCCCACCCCCAAATCAGCGCTCTCGTACTACCCCGGAATTTCTGGAACCCTCGCCCTGAGAGTCAGGCTCTCCCTGACCACCCTCAGCTGAGGCCACGTTTCCCACACGCTTGGCAGTCCTCAGCTCTGGTGGTGCACTAAATCACTCACAAATATTGGACCAAATACGAGTTCTGGACCCCATCCACAATTAGGATTGAGTTGCTGAGGCACCAGGATTTCATAAATTCCCCAGGTGACCCAAACGTGCAGCTCCGCATTGTGAGTGTTTAGTTTCTGGGGCTCTATCATCATGACTCCTTGCACCTGCATGAAGAATTTAGTGAAAAGTCCAGACACAAAGTCTCAAAGAACGTTTAAGACTAAAATCTTCCAGTGGATTCCACTGTACATGGAATGTTCTAGAAGGCTCTGCATGTCTTGACCGTCTCTCCTATTGTAGCCTAGGGGCTCCCTCCCATCCCCCCTGCTCCTGGGGACCTCCTATCTGGGGCCTGATTCCCACTCCTCGGTCAGTTCTGGGATTAAACACCCTTCTCAGGAGGCCTTCAGTGACACCTGGCTGAAGTGTTTCCTCAGCAGTTTCTCCAGTGATTTTTTTTGCTTTATTTGTGCTTCATGCTTTATTTTCATAACATTTAGCACTAGGTAAGGAAGTTATCTTGCCTTTTTCTGTGTGTAGGTACTCATTTTTCATATCACTTCCCCCCCCCCCAGAATTTCACTTGTATCCCCAGCATATGGGATCCGGAAGTAGAACCTGTGTTCACTAAGTGAATAGAAAAGACCAGAAGATCTATTTCTCATCTAGAAAAATAAGAGACCCAGAATAGCTAAAGTAATCTTTAGCAAGAAGAGTGAAGTAGGTGGCATCACTATACCAGACCTTAAACTATGCTATAGAGCAATAGTAACAAAAACAAAATGGTATTGGCACCAAAACAGACTGGTAGAACAATGGTACAGAATAGAGAACACAGAAACAAGCTACACATAACTACAGTTATCTTATATTAGACAAAGGGGCCAAAAACATGCATTGGAGAAAAGATAGCCTCTTCAACAAATAGTGCTGGGAGAACTGGAAATCCATATGCAACAAAATGAAATTAAACCCCTATCTCTCACCATGCACAAAACTCAACTCAAAATGGATCAAGGACCTAGGAATTAAACTAGAGACACTGTGCCTTTTAGAATAAAAAGTAGGCCCAAATCTCCATCATGTCTGATTAGGCCCCAGCTTCCTTAATAAAACTTCTATAGCATAAGAATTAAAATCCAGAATCAATAAATGTGATGGATTCAAACTAAAAAGCTTCTTCAAAGAAACAATCAGTGAAGTGAATAGAGAGCCTAGATTTGGGGAGCAAAGTTTTCCCACATGCACATCAGATAAAGCACTAATCTCTAGGATATATTAAGAACTCAAAAATATTAACACCAAAAAAACAAATAACCCAATCAATAAATGGGCCAAGAAATTGAACTGACTCTTCTTAGAAGATGATATACAATTAATCAACAAATATATGAAAAAATGTTCAACATCTCTAGCAATTAGAGAAATGCAAATCACAACTACTCTAAGAGTTCATCTCACTCCAGTCAGAATGGCAGCTATTATGAAGATATAACAATAAGTGTTGGCGAGGATGTGAGGAAAAAAGTACACTCATACATTGCTGGTGGGACTTGCAAATTGGTGCAGCCAAAATGGAAAGCAGCGTGGAGATTCTTTGGAAAACTTGGAATGGAACCACTATTTGACCCAGCTATCCCTCTCCTCGGTCTATACCCAAAGGACTTAAAAACAGCATACTACAGGGACGCAGCTATATCAACGTTTATAGCAGCACAATTTACAATAGCTAAACTGTAGGACCAACATAGATGTCCTTCAGTTGATGAACAGTTAAAGAAACTGTGATACATACACACACACACACACACACACACACACACACACACACACACATACTATTCAGCATTAAAAGAGAATAAAATCATGGCATTTGCAGGTAAATGGATGGAGTTGAGAATATATTGGTAAGTGAAGTTAGCCAGTCCCCAAAAAACAAATGCTGAATGTTTTCTCTGACATAAGGATTTCTCTGATATAAGGATGCTGATTTATAATGGGGTTGGGTGAGTAGCTTGGGAGGATTAGACAAACTATAGGTAGGGAAAAGGGAGGGAGGGAGGGACAGGGAAATGAAATAGGAAAGATGGTGGAATGAGATGGACATCATTATCCTAACTACATGTATGAAGTCATGAATGGTGTGACTCTAATTTGTGTGCAACCAGAGGTATGAAAAATTGTGCTGTATATGTGTAATATGAATTGTAATGCATTCTGCTGTCATATATAACAAATTAGAATAAAATAATAATAATAATAATATTAAAAAGAACAGAAGATGCCAAGTTTCACCGGAAGGTGGCAGCATGTGCACAGTCAAAAGAGAGTTCCTCTGTCTGGGTCCCCACCAAAGAACAAGCAGAGGAACTGTCAGCCTGGAGGCATTTCCAGCTTCTCATCCTTCCATATCTACCTAAAGAATCTAAATGCAATGAAGTCCCCCTTCACACCACTGGAAAGGAGGGTAAGCTTTTAAATTGTCCCTACTGGGCCCAGGTGTTGCCTCTTTATAACAGACTCATCAGTAATCTCCTTAAATATTGGACATCATTTAAAAAACAGCTGCAAAATATTTTTTTTTAATTCCAAATGTTTGAGAAGTGAAGGGTATAGAAGACTTTTAAAGATGAGCTTAGATACTCTTGTTTTGAGAGGAAGTCAGCTAAGGCTGGGAGTCAAGACCTCATTTACAGATATTTTTTGATTAGCTACAATACTGTATGCCTAACCATGTTGCTAAGCCTAACGGGTTTTTTTAAAAAAAACTTTCACACAACTTGCCATAAATGGGTACTAATAGTAATAAATTGTAAGTGTAGAGTCCTTTCATAGATTTTTCCTGGGGGATGAGAAAAATGAATATTCATAACCTGCAGAAGTAACGTGCTGAAATTTGGTAGTTTGCATGTTAAAAAAAAATAAGGTGGCAGGGAGCTGGGACATATTTCAGTGGTAGAGTGTTTATCTAGCATGCACGAGGCCCTGGTTCCATCCCCAGTAGTAATAATAATAATAATAATAATAATAATAATACAGTGCCTTGTGGATCGGGGAAAGGTACACAACTTGGGGAAGACCTGAGTTTGAGTGCAGCATAGAGACCTAGCCACTTAACCCCTGAGTCCCTTGTTTGGGTGCCCAACTGACCCCAAGCAGACCTTATTTTCACAGTATTTAATACTATCTGCTCCATGTAAGTTTGCAGAACAAGCTTGAATGATAACATTAATGCTATCAGTGTGGTGGGGAGGACTGAATGAGATAATGAACACAGACAGGCATTCTCTTCATAAAATGCTGCGAGATGGTGTGTATTGTTATAGGCTAGTTGTGTAGTCAGCCAGAAGGGAGCCTGGAGCAGGAAGGGAGGGTCACTGTCCACTGAGACCCTGGCAAGGCTCCTTAGAGGAGGGTGAGAAGGGTTTGAAGCTCTGAAGCATCTTTCTCCATCACTACCAGCCAGGCTGAGTCCGGTGGACGTGTACCAGGCAGCAGGGGCCACTGTGCCCTCCATCATCTGAGGGGGACTTGTGCCCTAATCTGGGCCTGATTCTGTGCTCCAGAGCATGGAAACACATCCCTCTGGGCTAGGTCCTCTCTGCACAGCCAGGAGTGGTTTTCCAGCCAGTTGGGCCTCATCCTGCGACTGCAGGACCCCTCCCATCCCCACCTCACACATATTAGCATCCTCAGAAAAAAGAGTCTCCATCCATTCAGAATCATGTTATTGCCACTATGATTATTATAGTTATGACTATGACAGTCATTGGGAGGAAGATCACCCAAATGCAGGAAGGCAGAGGAAGCGAGGCCTCTGTGTCTCTGGGCCAAGCTAGACAGCCAGCAAATAGAGGCGTCAGCGTGCCTTCTGCCAGGCTCCCCCAGGTGTGTGGGGAAGCAGCATGTGTCCAGGGCGTGGGGCAGCTGTGCTGCAGTGGGAGGAAGTCCTCTCTGTCTCCTCCACTGGAAACATGTGCAGTGACCTTCCTTATTGTCCCTGGTACGCCCCACATCCTCCTCACGCGCTCTGTGAGTGCCCCAGGCCAGCCCCTCATCACCTGTTGCCTGTATCTTTACCCCCTCATTGCCCTCTTCTGGGTTCCCCCAGCCCCTCTGGTCCAGCCCTGTGACGACCCTCTCTAGCACCAGGTGTCCAGTCATTTCCCTGTTCAAAATCAGCAGGAGCTTCTCCTTGCTCAGAGAAGATATGACGAAGTCTTCCCCATGGCTTGAAAAACCTTCAAAGACAGGTGCCATCATCTGAATGCGCACCCCCAAATTTACATGTTGACATCCTAACCCCCAAGGCCTTGAAAGATGGTGCCTTTGGGGAGGTGATTAGGTCCTGAGGGTAGAGGCTCTGTGATTGGCATGAGTGCCCCATAAAGAGGCCCCACAGGACCCTCGCCCTTCCATCACTCGAGGACACAGCAAAAAGGTGTTATCCAGAAAGTAGGTCCTCCCAAAGCCTCTAGAACAGTAAGAAATAAACATGTTGTTTATAAGCTGCCCTGTACATTTGGTTAAAGTGTCCCAAGCAGACTAAGACACTGGCCACCCCCTCCTCAAATGCAACCCCAGAAAGACAGATGCCCCACCTGAACAGGCCCAGCCCCTTCACATCCCCACTCCTGCTCTGGAACCAGGTTATTCCCACAGTGCGATCTTCTAGAAGCACCTCATCACCCTGCCAATGGCCTCTCAAGGTCTTTCAAAGCCCACCTTCTCCAAATATTTGCCAGTGTTGGATTATTTCCTCCTTGACCTCTCCTGCCTGTCTGTATTCAAGATGCACGCCCTCAGCTCTGGGCCACTAAGCTCACACTGCTGGTTCCCTGAGCCTGCAGTCCCTGGAGTTCTGGGTCTGAGTTGTGGTCCCCTTCAGTACTAAGCACCAGCAATGGTTGGAGCTGTACACATTTCTGGTGAGTTGAAAGTGGATTTCTCCACTTGCTTTGATTTGTTCTCATAGTGGCCCTGGCTGGAATGAGCACAGTGCTGTAAGGGGACATAAGAGGCCTAGCGACTTGGCCTGAGTCATGCACCAAGGTGACAGAAGCATGCACAGAGCCTCGTGCAGTCCAGAAGAAGCAAGGTGGGCCCACCAAGATGGCACTCTCTGTGAGCACGGTCCTGTAACATGGTAAGAATCCAGATCTTGTCTCTGGATCCCGGTTTCATGATTTCCCTTCCACCTGTACAGTCCTGGGGACATTTCTTCACCTCTCTGAATGTCAGTCCCCTTATTTATAAAATAAATGTCATCATAGCTCCCTCATAAGAGTGCTGGGGCCTATCGTCGTGTGGAACAGCAGCATTGAATCAGGCACACGCCGCCACAGAGGTAAAGCTTTGTGAGATGAGATCAGCACCAAAACCACTCAAAAACAACAGGTTCAGGCTTCTCTTTGTGCCTGGGAATAGTGGTGGGGTCCAAAGTACCATCCCAGGAATGGGGAGGAGGAGGAGAGGCTAGAAAAACATCCCCTGGTCGTCTGAGTACATTCCCAAGATACCAGGCCACCATCAGCAATTCCCAGGCCACAGTTGCTGTCCTTGCCTCCCCCAGGCCCTGGGAAAGTGCACAAATTGAGTTCATTCCACAAGCTGCTGTCTCCTGTTCTCAGGCCCAGTCATGACCCTCCGTGCTACTTGATACGCAGAGAGCCAGGTATGGGCCTAAGTTGGACGTGATCCTGTGGCCGTTCCCCGGGCTTGCCTGGAAAGGGTTGGAGTTGGCAACTGGAAGAGATGTCTCTGTGCTTCTCCAGATACGTTAACTGAAAGGGAATTCAGTTTCCTAGGTAGCAGCGAGGAGGCTGAGGAAGAGTTTCAACCTGGAGTCAGCCTGCAGGGTCCAAATTTCTGCTCATCCCCACCGAATTTCATGGCTCAATGAAGAGTACTGCTCACTTGGGCACCATAGAATTCGAGGAGGATTAATGGCTACTTCCAGAAGAGCTTGCCCAGCACCACACACGGCAGATTCCCACTTGGCTGAGGGGGTTGGTGGTGGTGATGGCAGTGTGGACGGTAGTTGATGCTGACACAGGCCCAATGGATATGTCTACCCCCACTTCACAGTTCAAGATGCGAAGTGCCTTGCTCAAGGTCACGGCATGGGTCCATGGCAGACCTAACTCCGGTTACACTCTGTTTCAGGTGCCCTAAGGAGGAGGAGCTGGGCCCAGAATGGCAGTCTTCCCAGAGAATCAGTGACTCAGGAAGATCCAAACCCAAACCAAGCTGAGCTGAACAGCCAGGTGAAACACCCAGGGACTCCAGACCCTTTCTCGGAACCAGGAGGTAATGGCATCAACTGTTAGGAAGGTTGCTCTGCTGCCCAGACACGCCAGCCCAGCAGAGCTCACCACCAGCCCTGCCCCGTGCCTGACATTTAACTGGCTGCAAGCGGCAGGCGGGAGGGGTCTCCTAGAGGAGCCCCACCCACACCAGTGACTCTCAGCAGCAAAGGCAGGAGGCCCAGCCTTGCCTGGGCCACAGAACACGCCACCTGTCTAGGCCCCGTGGGCCATTGTTCTACTCCAGGGGGAGCCCACTCAAAAGCAGCATTTACCACCCACCAACTCAGGCCAGAGGTCAGGAACTGGGTCAGTGTTAGGACTAAAAGGAGGAGTGACCCCAAGAGTAACAAATGGCCTGGGGATTTACAGGCTGGGGCACCAACTGCGCTGTGGTTATTGTCCTCTGGTTGCTGGGAGCTCACCTTTGACTTGTCTTTGCAGAGGTCCAGGCACCTATACCATGGCATGGCAGGTGCTCCATAGACACCTGTTGGAAGAACAAACAGGAGTCATTATCATTGAAGGGAGCTTGTGGTGCCCTCTGGCAGCACTCTGTCTGGTCCTCCCAGCAGCTCTGAGGGTTGACCTCTGCGGGCCTTCCTGTCCACCCATCCACATGAGGCTCCTCCAGACCTCTCAACCGTAAGCATCAGCACTGAAGTTTCTGAGCACAGACCCTACAAAAGACCCCTGATGCTGCCCTGGAAGGTGGGCAGCTGCCTGCATGCTCTGAGATAGGGGCCAACTCTCTGCTTCTTTCTCCCCATTCTCCTGCACTGGCTTTGGGGAGCTGGCCATTTGGGCTCCTCCTGGGCTGCTCCCCCGGCTGTGACTCTCTGGCTTCTCCGAACACCAAGAACCCGCTGAGGCATTTTCGAGAGTGATGGCTTTTGAACAGGAGATCTGGGCTCCCTGCTGGCAATGGGTCCCTGGCAAGTCACAAAACATTTCTATTCCTCGTTCCCCACACCTGTTCTCCAGGCTGTGGTGACATGGATTAAATGAAATGGAAATGGGAAAGGTCCTCGGTTATCTGGTGCTAAAAAAATTGTGAGGGATAAAGAGAAAATGCGTTCCCCACAGTTATTGTTAGGCCAGACCCACAGATGCTGCAGCTGCAGTAACTGGCTCTGGCCAGGGCTAATCCCTGGGGCAGTGTCTGTCTGCACCCTCACACCAGAGGCTCTCCCCCTGGCCACTCCTCCCTGGCTACCCCATGACCACCCACTGCCCTTTTACCCTCACCAGCCTCCCTCACCTCCAGGGCCTCCCAGTGCTCAGTGAACTGGACGTGAGTCTCGTCCAGACTAGATCCTGGCATCTGGCCCCCTCTACCATCCTCCCTGACCTGCTGCAGCCCTTGCCTCCCAAAGTCCCATCCAGTCTGTGGCACAGTTGCAAAACCCGGAGATCCTGCCTGTGATGTCCCTCCCATGTCCATCTTGAACTCCTCCTCTCTCCAGTTGTTTGAGAGCAGCTCCAGTTCTCTGGGGCGCCTGGTTCTACCCTCACCCTCCTTTTGAACCAGTGGCTGAACCTCTGTCTGTTCCTCCTTGGGGAGAAGGAACCCTCCACATGGCCCATCTGTGGGGCAACAGAGAGTGGAGGAGAGACGGGAAGGGCGAGGCCGGGATGGACGCCTGACGTCACATGAGTGGAAATGTGCCTGAGAGAGGCCCTGGTGACTCATTGACCACAGGGCCCTGAGCCTGGCACCTCATAACTACCCGGTAAACATGCAGTTGCTCAGGCTCACGCTGACATGGAATATGTGATTTTTATTGTTTTCAAAACCATCCCAAGAATGCGGGCATCGAGGATCCAGTGGCCCCTTCTGCAGCCTTCCCCTGTGGACCCTGTGCTTGAGCAGCAGTGGAAGAAGGGCAGACGTCCCCCATCCTAAAACACATCGGCAGGCCAGAGACGACCCTGACACCTTGGTGAGGCCGCTGTCTGTGTGGTGCAGGGGAGGCTGCTTTCCCAGTCCCACAGACATGTCCAGAAGGAGGCCCGGGGACAGTGGCCTCCTATTGTGTTCTGAGTTTTAGCACTTACATTTCCTCCCAGATTGGAACTTCTGAAGTCTGGTGCTGCCCACTAAGTTGCAGGCAACATGGCCTCCCACAAGCAGGGAGATGTTGCTATGAGACACTGGCCATCAGCCGCCTGGCCTCTGCACCCTCAGAAGCAGAGATTGGAACTGTTCTGTGGGGGGTCAGCAGGGGCAGGGTGGTGGCAGGAGGAAGTGCCCAGGACAGGAGCCTGGGAACTGGCTTTACATTGGAGTCTGCTGCTCACCATGTGTGTACCTTGACCCTCTGCCCGCAGGACCTTAGTCTGAAATTAGGGAATTGACTCAAATCACTGGCCCTCAAACAGGTGCACATTGGAAGCACCTGGAGAGCCTGTTAGAACATGGATGCTGTCCCCGAGCTTCACGCTCAGCAGATCAGGTGAGGCCTGAGTCATTCTAACAAGTTCCTGGATGGGACCATCCACCCAGGGACCACACTTTGAGAACCACTGGCCAAACTGATGACCGGGGCTTCTTCCAGCCCTGAAATGTATGGATTTTCTCTTTGAGAAGCAGCATAATATGGGAAGAAGAAATTAAGGTGGGAAAAGGAATTTTAGAAGAAGCAAGAGATGTTTCCAAACACTTTGATTAATCGTGACAACCAGTAATGCCTCCCTACTGCCGGGGACCAGCAGCTGTGGGGCCAGGGCCTAACGGGATGGCTCTCCTCCCTCGGCTCTCAGGGGTTCTTTTTAGTTGGTTTTCATGGATCCCACATCTGAGACCATTTTTATGACAGCATCTGCTTGAGTCTGTAATGAAATACGTTATGTGAAAACACGTTGAAAATATGAAGAGCAAGGCAGGGGGTTTATTTTTAACGTATGTTTATATTTTCTGCTTTATCTCCTCCAAAAAAAAAATGATGATTGAGATAAAAGACACAGACGTCGTTGATGGGAGACGGTTGAGTGGGGTGGAATTGAATTGACTTGAATTAAATAAGAGTCTCATTATCCTTTATAGTATCCAAACACTGAAACGTGGAGGGAAAGCCAGGATAACACTTCACCATGTCAAGGTCTCTTGCCTGGGCTCCAGAGACACTAAAGACCATCTTCCTCGGGTGGGAAGTAGGCACCAACAGCAACCGGTGCATAATGACTGTGGGTACCCTGGGAGCCACGTGGAGGTGTGTTCCTTCCTACCTGTGACCCTGGACTCCAGCTGCCCAAACACCTTGGGTCAGAGCATTCAGTGGCCAGGTCTCACTGTTACAGTCTGGGCTCCCCAGCCCTGGCCAACGTCTGTCCTTCCATCTCCACACCCTTCATAGTGCCAAGGTCTCTGCCTGTATTTGTAAGTACAACAGAGCACTTAGAACTGGCCCAGGCCCCGGGACACAGGCTATCTGTCTATGCAGCTCAGCTTCTCCGTCCCAACATCTACGTTTGCCTCTCCCTGCCCCATACAGAAGCTTATAGATCTAGAGGCTAAAGGCTGATTTCAGAGTTTTCCATGAGCGATGTCACCTCAGACCCTGGAGCAGCCAGGGTTTCTGCAGCAGGCCGTGTGCCTTTGAGGGCTCTGCTCAGCCATGAGTCTTTCCAGAAGGTGAGGAGTCTGGCGAACAAGGGGCCAAGCCCACCTGGAGCCCCTCAACATCTGGACAGGCTCCTGTAGACACATCTGCACCTGGGAGTGGCCAAGGCTTGACTATTTCAGAAGAAATGTGAAGGGGCCGAGACAGCCACATAGCTGTGTAGGAAGCCTTTGGGGATCAGGTCAGAGCTGGAGCAGGGGGCACGATAGACCTTTGGCCACAGGTCCTGCCAACCCTCAGCCTGCCTATAACACTAAGGTTAAATGCCAGCTTCACAGAGGAATTGCATTCTATTTGCACAGGGAAAGAGGCCAAAGGGAGGCAGAGGGGGCTGGAGTCCTGGCAGCCTCCAGACTCGCCTCTGTGTCTGGCCGGAGGAGCCAGCCAATAGCGCACCACCCCCCACCTGCTAGCAGATTGTCCAACGTCACCTGAGAGCCCTTCTCAGGGAGTCAGCTGCACCCTCCACCAGAGTTGTTTCAAGCCAAGGTCCTGGTTGCTCTTGAGAACCTCTGTAAGTGGACAGCCGGCCGAGGTGGCGCCAGGCAGCCCAGGCCTCAACAACCCATGGCCTCCTCCTGACCTCTGCACAGGGACAGGTTGGGCCCACAGGGTCATGTGGTGTGGTCTCACTGGAGGCACCAAGGACTGGCTTTCAGGGGCCTCTCTGGCATTTAAACAAGCTGCGGCATTGAACTGTCACACACCAAATAGAAGTCCTGGGTCTGGGCTCCAAAAACCAGCCAAACAAGCAACAAATGAAAGAAACTCTAATTAACCAGAGCATTGAGGACTCTGAATGTCCCCACACCACAGGCTCCTGTGAGCCTCACGTGAGCTGCTGAGACAAAAACCAACAATAGAACAGGGTTCAAAGCAAAGGACGCAACAATGGGTGAGGGCACACTAGGTGTACTGTGTTCTGTCTAGGTGGCGCCTTTTTAAAACCATAATTACAAACCAGAATATTTCGTAATCCCCAGACTGATACAGTGAGGAGCTTGGAGAGTAGACTGTGCAGGATTTTAAAGAAATGGCTGTTTAGCCAGTGAGTGTGGGAAGCTGGGAAGTCTGAGAACTACCTTCCAGTATTTGATGGGCTATACACAGTGTGCTTGCTTCCACCTGGGTGTTACCAGGGGGTGCTGAGAAACACTCCCCACCATGGAGATGGACCTAAGCTCTCTAGAGAAAGCATGCTCCTGCAGGTCAAGGCCCCCAAAGTCCTGACATCCTTGGGCCAGGACTCCTGCTGCTAGGAATTGCTCTCAGAGAATCCAATGTAGCACATATTTCCCTCAAGTTCCTGCAGGTATAACATGGAAAAGTTTGAAACAACCTCAGCATCCAATACTATGGATTTGTTTCACACATCATAGCATTTAAGTTCACAGCCTCAGTGAAGAGAACAAGGTGCACACAAAATCCACAGTCCATGTGATTCGAATTCTGTAACACGCATGCCTGCCACACGCCAAATGTGAATAAATACGCCAGCCAGCTGACAGTGCGCTCATCACCACAAGCTGCATTTATCAGTGATTTCTTCCACATTGATTTTCCTATATATTTAAAAAATCTACTGCAATGCATAGGCATCATCTTTATAATTTAGAAAAATGTGTACTAGTTACTGATAATGTTCTGAGAGCAGTCATATGCAGAATAGGTGGCGGATCCTGAGCTCCCGTAGCTGGAGCTGCTCAGCGCAGCTTCTCCTTGAGTGTGTTCCTCATTGGGGACCCAGGTCTGCATTGGGCGGAAGTGGAACAAGAGCGTTTCCAGGGGTTGGTGGGATGAAAAGGGGAAAGAGCATTCATGAGCACCTGCTGTGGGCTAGTTGCTGTGTTCCAAAGGTGGGCTTCAGAGTCAGGCAGCTCCTCCGTGAGCTACGGATAGTGGGATCTGAATCCAGGACTCTGCGTCTTCAGCTCACCTTGGAAGCAGTCTCTTCTGCCCACATGTGCCCCGGCCTGCCTGGCCTGTTGGGATCAAGACAGAGACAGGACGTCCGGAAAGGCTGGTGAAGAGTGTTCCTGGAAGGTTCCTCTGGCCTCTGGGAGTGGCAGGAGACATGGGGACTCCGGGGTCCTGTGGCCAAGCCTCTTCAGCGTCCTCATGTGGTTGAAAGCCCCAGGGGATGGACTCCTTCCTAAGTCCCTTCTGTCCCTGATGCAGGAAGCTCCACCCAGGGCAAATCAGCTGTCCCTGTTCAAAACAGCCTGCCTCACCGTGGGCATCGTCCTGGCCTGCAACGGAGGGGCTGTCTCAGGACAGCTGGCTTCCTTTCACAGATGAAAACACTGTCCACCAAGGAGGCCCAGTGCCCTAGATGAACCTGGCATGCTACAGAGAGCCCACAGGTCACACCTGGGAGAGCAGTTTCCCAAGGGCTGTCTGACTTTCAAAGGGTGACTTGAGTGAGGGAGCGCCACGTTTCAGGAGGGATCTTCTGTGGACACCAAAACAGCAAGTCCTGGATTAGTAGTGTTTGGAGTATTGCTTCCACCTGTGCATTCCTCAGCCCCGGCCACCAGCCACACACACAATACAGCACACACACCAGACTACCACACACAGCACATACAACACACACACACACCAGACAACCACACACAACACATACACCACACACATACACACACACACCAACCACACACAACACATACCCATGCACACACACCAACAACCACACACAACACATGCACCAATGCAGACACACACACCAGACATACACACACAACACATACAGCACACACACACACACCAGACAATCACACACAACACATACCCACGCACACACACCAAACAACCACACACAACACATACACCACTCACACACACATACACACCAACCACACACAACACATACACCACACACATACACACACACACCAACCACACACAACACATACCCATGCTCACACACCAAACAACCACACACAACACATACACCACTCACACACACATACACACCAACCACACACAACACATACCCACGCACACACACCAAACAACCACACACAACACATACACCACTCACACACACATACACACCAACCACACACAACACATACCCACGCACACACACCAAACAACCACACACAACACATACACCACTCACACACACACACACCAGACAACCACACACAACACATATACGACACACACACACCAGACAACCACACACAACACATGCACCAATGCAGACACACACACCAGACATACACACACAACACATACAGCACACACACACACCAGACAATCACACACAACACATACACCAGACAACCACACACAACACATACACCACTCACACACACATACTAGACAACCACACACAACACATATACCACACTCACACACACCAGACATACACACACAACACATGCATCAATGCAGACACACACACCAGACATACACACACAACACATACAGCACACACACACCAGACAATCATATACAACACATACACCAGACAACCACACGCAACACATACACACACACACCAACCACACACAACACATACCCATGCACACACACCAAACAACCACACAACACACACACCACTCACACACACACACACCAGACAACCACACACAACACATATACCACACACACACACCAGACAACCACACACAACACATGTACCGTGCAGACACACACACCAGACATACACACACAACACATACAGCACACACACACTAGACAACCACACACAACACATACACCACATACACATATACCAGACAACCACACACAACACATACACCATGCAGACACACACACTAGACAATCATACACAACACATTCAACATGCACACACACACACCAGACAACCACACACAACACATACACCACACACACACATACACCAACCACACACAAGACATACACCACGCACATACACCAAACAACCACACACAATGCATACACTACACATATACAAACACACACACCAGACAACCACACACAACACATACACCACACACATCAGACAACCACGCACAACACATACACTACACACACCAGACAACCACACACAACACATACACCACACACACACACATACACCAACCACACACAACACATACACCATTCACACACACACACCAAATAACCACATATAACACATACCACCATGTGCACACACACACCAGACAACCACACACAATACATACACAACACACACACACTAGACAACCACACACAACACATACACCACACATATACATACACACCAGACAACCACACACAACACATATACCACACACACACCAAACAATCACACATAGCACATATACCATGCACACACACACACCATACAACCACACACAACACATACACCACACACACACACACACACACACACACACACCAAGCAACCACACACATCTTCCTCTGAGCACCGACTGACTTGGGCCTTCCTGGTCTATCCAGCAGAGTACAGAAAGCAGGTTTTCTGGTTTTCAGGAACATGTTGCCCAGATGCGGAAGAGATGGGGTCTCAGTGGACGGGCCCAGGAGCAGCTCCCTCCTGTGGGCAGTGGAGGTTCAACCTGCCCCCGTAGTCCCCAAATAGTCCAGGGACTCGGCCTCAGGGCCAGCATTACTTTTAGGGACTGTCAGGAAATTCAGTTTCCCCCCATCTCAGAACTAGGGGTCAGTTGGAGAAGCTTAAGGAATGCTCTGTTTCTTATTTTCTGATTTGTGTGTGTGTGTGTGTGTGTGTGTGTGTGTGTGTGTGTGTGTGTTACTGGGGATTGAATCCAGGGTGTTTTACCTCTGAGCCACTTCCTCAGCTCCTTTTCAAAAATTTTATGTTTTGAGACAGGGTCTTGCTAAATTTCTTAAGGCTTAGCTAAGTTGCTGAGCGTGTCCTTGAACTTGTAATCCTCCTGTCTCAGCCTGTATAGCCACTGGGATTATAGGCATGGGCCAGTAGGCTCAGCTGATATCCAGGAATTTTAAAGTATCCCTCAGTTTTCTTGAAGCAAGCTATACTTCCATATCCTCCCCCTGAGATATTCTCTAAGAAAAGGCAGGCTCTGACCATGAGAATTTATTTAAAAGTCAGAAATGCCCAGCCCAAGCACACTTTGTTACCATCCTGCTATCCATTTCTGAATATCCCCTAGGCAACCTCAACAGTCCACTGGATGACCTTGGGGTGTTTATTTGATGTATCTGAATGTCACAGTCATGCTCTATAAAATTAGGGTAGAACCACCAAGATACCTCTCAGTTTGGAATCAGACCACTGAGCCCACCCTGCATTGGTGTAGACCAAGCATTAACAAGCTATGCCTCACTGGTCAAATACAGCCCCCATCTGTTTTTGTGAATAAAGTTTTATTGAAACACAGCCTGCCCATTCATATATATTGCCCATGGATGTGACTGTGCTGCAGTAGCAAAGTTGAGTTGTGCCAACAGACTTGGCCCACAAACCCAAGCATTCACCCTCCGATCTTTTACAGAAAAGGTGTGCTGGCTCCAGGTGATGATGGTTAGAATCTAGGAGCTTGGGTTAGGCAGCAAGAGGCCAGTCGCTCTGCAGTGGTGAGTCTATTTATGTTTCCTGGCTGTGCCCCACCTGGAATCACACAGCAGGTGGCAAACTTATGGGACGTGGTAAGTAGAACTTTCTCCTCATTTTCCTGAAACGACTGCTTCTTGGCTCCAGTGGGTATCCTGTTGGCAGGCACACCGTCCCTCCCACTCCTGTCCCCCCTCCATCACATCCTTTCTGATGGCCTCTTCCAGACTCGGCTGCTGGTAGTTTTAAGTCTGTCCTCAAACAGAAGTCTCCCCTCCCCTCCAGTGTTTTAATTGCTCTTCTCTGGACCACGTCCAGGTTCACTATTTCTTCACAAGTGCCTGTGATCAGAGCTGGGCACTTTTGGGAGAGGCAGACTGTGACTTTGAGCAAGGAGAGCAGCCTTGGCCAGGGCCTTAGGGCAAGGGCCAGGTTTCACATTCAGACAAGGGCTGGAATCCTGATTCTCACCTTCCGGTTACACGACCCTCAGCTGCAGCTGAGGTGACTCTGCACAGTGGCCCGCAGTCTGATGATATGGTGCTTGCAGCCAGCCCTGCAAGACACAACCCAAAGTGCAGAGCTGGCTGCTGGTGCTGTGGGAGACTCCATCAGCAGGGAAGCCAGCTGTGACGTCAACTGTGTATATGTGTGTGTGCGCGCACGTGCATGTACATACATATATGTGTACACATGTGCATATAGGGTTGAAATCAAAGTTGAGTACTTTAAAGACACAAGTCCACAAATACATGTGTGTACACACATGTGCACACACACTATGTATATACAGTTTTATAAATATGCATTTGTATAGTATATATATATATATGCACTGCCTTATACATATACACATATACATATACACATATATTTATTTATATTTATTTATTTATGTATACTCATATTTAAAACTAATAAGATGAATCTTCCCAGCTGGGCACTGGGCTCCTGGCAGGGACCTCGCCTCACCCCTCCTTCTGCCCAGCCAGGGGCTGGCCTGGTGTGTGACTTATTGGACTGCCTGAGAAAGAGGATACTAAAGACCACCTTGCAGACCAGCAAAAGAAAATCCAGTAGAATTTAAAGCTATAATGAGGAACTCGATTGCTCAGTAATTATGTGTGAATTTTAAACTGAATGCCCTCAGACCCTTGTTTAAAAGTTATTTCGAAGCCTTTTGTTGATGTCCAATGAGTGGAACCCCTTCCAGTAGGGAGCGTCCTGTCCTTTGCATTTCTAAATATGGTTTTTGGCTCATCGGGGTTTGACAGGGCTGCTGGGAGGAGGAGATAGAGAGGGAGATGTGACCCTGGAGTGTCCCGAGCCACTGTCACCTGGAGACAGTGCACCTGTGCAATGCCCCGAGAATGTGAGTCTCCAGCCACAAAGACCTAATGCTCACCCTGAGGTTCAGCAGTGCAGAATGCCCCGACTCTTTCGAGGGCCCGACTTCAGCACCCAGCATCCCTCAATGTACTCATGTGATTTTCCCCGGAGAAGATTACCTGAGATGGGTTCTCGGGAGCTCACATACCCCTTATCTGCTAGAGCCAGCAACCCCAGGGTCTGGCAGCCACAGCAACAGGTCCTGACATAAGAGGCTCCTGTCCCTCAGCTAAGAGTCCCCCATCAAAGACACAGATAGTTGGAGGAAGACCATCTGAGAGCCCAGGAGCGCCCCACATGTCTCCCTGTCTCAGCCCCCATTTGCCCTGGGTAACTCCGGGTGTTTTTAAAAAGCAAAAAAGTTGTCAAAGACCTCTGCTTGCGGCTCCCATTACCCCAGCAGACCCCCTATCTCTAATAGGGATCACCCATTAATGACAGAGACAAGTCCTCAGGAAGATTAAAGGCCTTGTATAATTAAAAAGATAAGAGCCGGCCTGGGAGAAGGAAATTGGGATTCAATTAACAAGAGGCCTCTCCCCCCCAGCCTCTCCCAGCTCCGCTATCAAATGTTACACTCAGAAGTGCCCTCTCCACTGCACAGAGCGAGAGGCTGAAGGCTCTTATTTATGGCTTGCTGGGAGTGGGCCTCGGGCCTCACTTGGCGGGGGCTTTGTTTACTCAGAGCTCAGGAGGGGTGGGGACAGCAGCACAAATCCTGCAGGAGGGGCCGCAAGGTGCTTTTTACTCCTTTTCTTTCCCTTCTCAGTTCCTCTGATCTTCTTGACAGGGGAAGAAAAATACTCAATAGAAGGTCTATTTCCTTCCTCCCTCAGCCTGAGGCTGACACAACAGGCTAAGGGTCACGGCTGAGAAAGCTCTGCGGGGTTATTTGTGTTGGGAAACCACGCCACTTCCCCCTTTCTGTCTTTCTCAGGTTTCCGTGGAGGCAGAAGGAAGATAAGGTTGGAGAGGCAGCTGCCCAAATGGCCCGTGGGACTGGATATGTGGGGTGCCTGGCTCCCAGGGAACCTCACTTATACTGGCCTTCCAGAGGGTTCTGAAGCTGGGATCAGCACAGGGCTCACAAGGGCTGTGCATGAAGCTGGCGTCTGCAGATCGGGACCAGCACCTTGGGCCCCAGCAAACACCAGATCTGTCAGAGATAGCCCTGGGGGCTTTACCAGTGGTCCTGAGAGGTAACCATGAGCTGGGCCCCAGGGCCTTGCAGGAATACCATGGGAGGTCCCTGGATGGATGGATGCATGGATGGATGGATGGATGGATGGATGCATGCATGGATGGATGGATGGATGGATGGATGGATGCATGGATGGGCTATACTTTGAAAGACCCTGCTCTTTCTGAAGGCTGGTGAAGCCCCCACTTGCAGCTTACCCAAGCCTCTCTCCTGGCAGGGACTCACAGAAGCTTGTCAGGACCTCCCCAGTAGGTAGCAGCCTTAGTCTGTCTGTGGGGTCCTCAGAACAGTGAGGTCCACGAGAGCCAAGGAGAACATTCCAGGACATCTGGACAAAGAAGGCAAAACACAGTTGTCAGCTGAGAGGAGTTAGAAACACACAAACAGGGTAAGATCCTCTGGCTATGAGAATTTGCTCCGTGCCCATTGGCCACCTGGAAGCTGTGTGGAAGGTGGCACCTGAACTTCACCTGATACACCACAGACACCTCCATCTCAAGAGGGCTTAAGCCAAACCCATATTTTAGCCACCCAATATCTTTGCTTTCCGGGTTCCCTATTCCTGCATGTGCCTCAGGAGGACCTGCTGAGCCCCAGGTGTTTTTCATTCCTCACCTTAGGTTTTCAGTCCGTACCTGGAGGAACAATGCCAGCTCTGCCTACCCCAGATGACAAAACCCATCTGAGCCCAGACACCAACTCCTGTGGGAACATATCAAATTCAAACACAGCACCAAGGCTGGAGACCCCAGCACTGCCCTGGGCCCTCTCTCCCATAGGAGTCGCCTCCTTATTGGCTCTCAAAGCAGGGATTCTGTCACACATGATGGCTCTGTGTGAACTACGGAGGGGCTGGACCGGCAAGAGGCTGGTCAACTGACGCAGCTCAGCACAGCAAATCAAGAGCTCCCAAGACCCCCCCTCAGAGACGAAGCACTGCCATTTCTACAGAACGCCATCAGGGACTAAAGCAGAATTTTTATTATGGATCAAGGGGTTGACAATGATAGGAATTTTTAGTAGACAGTAGAGGAGAGCAGACTTGAGGAAAAGATATTGGAACAAACAGGGACGTGGTTTCAGAGTGAAGACCAGAGAGAGGATCAGCCAGCTCCCTCATCTCCCAGAAGAAACTGAATGACAGCCCCCACCCTCACCCCACCTGGGTCACCCCCTCCAGGTTCAATGGAGCTGAGGCATGGACTCAAAGGCAGATTGTGCCTAGATCTTAAAGCCATGGCGGTGTCTGCCTGGATCACTCGCTCTTTGGGAAGCCTACTGCCATGACAGGAGGACCCTCAAGCCATGGTGAGGCCCACATGGTGAGGACCTGCAGTTCTGGACAGCAGCCACAAGGAGCTGAGGCCTCCAGCCAGCAGCTGAGCGAGTGAGCCATCTTGGAAGAAGACTCCCAGACCCTGTCAAGCCAAGAGATGACTTCAGCCCCAGGCTGTGCCCTGAGCCCTGTGAGCAGAACCTTCTCATCATGCCAGCCCCATAAAACCATGAGATAATAAATGCTGGTCGTTCGAGTTCACCAAGGTTTGAGGCCATTTGCTCTCTGACGTGGATCACCAGGACAGAGGGCAGATCCCCTTTCCAGTTTCGTTCTGGAGTTTCATGACATACCCACAGTGACTATCTCGTTTCCTTGGTACCCTTACTCACTCTCTGGCGCAAAGGTTGAGGAGCTGCAGCTTGGAGAGATTGAATAGCCCCTTCCAAGTTCACTTCATGCACTGGCAGCAGAGAGACATGAAGAAACCACGCATCTCGACTTCCCACACATAATCAAGCTGCTGAAATCACCGTCTGTGGACCTCTGTGCCCTGGGCCATTGTCTAGGGCCTGGGTAACTCGTGGCCTGGTGTCTAGGGCACAGGGGCAACTTCAGGTGGAAGTTGTCTGGTATCTCACGTTTGGCACAGCCTGCTAAACAGGCCACGTATCCCAGCCACCCTCTGACAAGCCTCAATTGAGTGCCTGCCCCATGACAAGTGTCAAAGAAGCCCCGTCTGCAGGCTGCCTTTCCTGGAGGCACAGTTCAATAGGGTGCCAGGGGGTGAAAAAAGAAGAAGAAAAGAAAAAATAAAAAAGCTATAACATTTGAGCTTGAAATGTCACATGGAGCCAAGGCAGTTGTCTGATGGATTGCCCTGTCATCCCCAAGCCAAAAGAGAAAAAAACATCCAGAGCCATCAATTGGTTCCTGCCCTTTTAATCCAAACAATATTTTACAGCATCAGAAAGCAAAGAAATTATTTTCATAGACATTCGGCTCTGTGTGTGGATTGCTGAGCACTTAGCCAGAAAAGCAGCAAGGAAGCCATTCAATGTCTGCATGTCTGACCGACCCAGGTTGGACGTGGAACAGGCTCCAACAGAGACGAGAGGCTCCGTGGACACAGCCCCACTCACTCCTTCATTGACTCACGTGGAGCCTGCTGTGTACCTAGCTCTGCCCTTGACAGTGAACCTACATGACCCCCGTGTGCACACACTCCAGCTGCCCAGGTTGAAGACTGCTCCTGCCTTCTCTCGACCTGCTCCTCTTTCTGGCTAGATATGTTCTCCAGGGTCTGTCATCTCCTCAAGACACACTCTAGACTTCTGACATCCGTCCCTTGGCTCAGATGCTTGGCTCTTGGATTCAGACCACACTAAGAGCCTTCATCTATGAGGATAAAGCTTTGTTTGCAGGATGGGGTGAAAGACTGTCTCCCCAACAAGATGACCAGCAGCATGAGGTGTGCATGGCAGAAATTTCTAGAAGGACAAGCACTTACGATGGCTTCCTGGGTGCGATGGGTTTGAGGAGAGATTCACCAGTCCTCAAGATTTGCCCTTCCTCATTCCCAGGGTTACACACACACACACACACACACACACACACACACACACACACACACGCTGCTTCACCCTGAGGCAGTCCCTTCTCCCACGCACCCCAGTGGCAAGACCTTTCCCTACCCACCATGCTAGCTCCTCTACCTCTGTTTTAACTCTGTATGTGAATTACATTGTGTGCATCCACCCCTCCCACCAGGGCGCAGGCTCCACTGGGCATGGTCATGACTCTGTCCCTATGTGATGACCAGCTGAGGAAGCAATAAATCTTCATCACAACGACTGGAGTAGGAAGAAACGCGATGGGTGAACATGGTTATGGAGATCAGACAGCACAAGGCATGATCAGGGACAGTCAAAGGGTGAATGGGCTGGTGTAAGAAGGGACTGAAGAGGGTCACATAGTCCTTTAAAAGTTAGGCACTTGTCACAGCAGCCACTGAGTTCACTGACATACTCACAATAAATTAAATATACTCATACAAAGATATGTACGTGAATATCTGTGGCAGCCTTAGTCATAATAACCCCAACTGGAAACAGCCCCAGTGTCTACATTAATACATTGGAATACTGCTCAACAGTAACAATGAATGAAGGAACTGCTGGTACGTGTGACAATGTGTACGAATCTCAGAGATGTCGTGCTACACACAAAAGCCAGGCATAGGAGACTATATACAGTCAGATTCTGTGGTTGTATAGGACCACTGGTGTTAGGCGACGGGTTGTTAAGAGCGGGAACATCATAGGGACAAGTGAACCTTGTGATAGCATAGACTAAACTTAGTCGGGGTTATGGCTCTCTGGAGTATACCTCAAGAAAGTTGTAAGAAGAAAATGGATCCAGTATGGAAGATTTGGAGTGACTCTTTAGGTGATTTGGCCTTCTACTATCTGTGCAAATACAGCAATGCTTGAGAAAGGGGGGAAATGGGTGGTATTGGGGAGAAGAAATTGGGTCTAGAAGGTTTTTGTTTGTTTGTTTTTAAGAAGTTATGGAATGGAGGAGAGATTACAGCCAGGGTAGCCAAGGAAACAGAAATGGTCACATGGATACAGTAGACCAGGGAAGAGTCATAAACTCTGATGACTGGGGACTCGAGGGGTGAATGTTGGGCTTATACTCCAATATGTGGTAATCTTGGTGAGAGATGTTAGAACTGCTCAAGTCAAAGCAGGGCACGGGCTGGGCTCAGCTTGAGAAGAAGGTGAGTGGAACCAGGACCTCGGATTCTACCATGGAAGCAGAGTTAGGATCTTGATCAAGGTCAGGCACCCAGAGGGTTCCACAAGGCAAGCCAGATCTCAGAAGCACAGGGTACAAAGACTCTGGCTTTGGTGATAAGAGGGAGTTGAGGCTCAATGGGAATGGAGGCTCATAGACATTGCTTCCCTTCATATGGGCCTGACCCCAGAAAGTCTCTGGACCTGCCATGTGCAATGTCTGAGAGGGGGCTATGGAACTGGAGGGATCATCTAGAAAGGAGTGCCAGAGAGCACCGTGCCACCATAGATGGGCGCAGGGAGCTGCAGAGTGAACCCAGGAAGGGGCATCTGGTATCACCTAGTGCTACCTCAGCAGCAGAAGTTTCTGCCATATCCCAGCATGGCTTAACTTGAACACTCCACTAGAAATGAAAAGTTCACTGCTTTGTGAAGAGGTAGTTCTATTGCTGAACAGCTATAAATGATGGTGATGATCACAGTGATGATAATGGTGGCGGTGGTGATGACGATGATGTTGATGATGTGATTATGGTGAGATGATGGTCATGATTACAGTGATGACTGTGGTGGTATGGTGATGGTGGTGGTGATGACAATGGTGATGATGATGATGATGATAATGGTGATGGTGATGGTGATGGTGATGGTGATGTTGATGGTGCTGATGATGGTGATGGTGCTGATGATGGTGATGGTGCTGATGATGGTGATGATTATAGTGATGGTGGTGCTGGTGATGACAATGGTGATGATGATGATGATGATGATGATGATGGTGATGGTGATGGTGATAGTGATGGTGCTGATGATGGTGATGGTGCTGATGATGGTGATGGTGCTATGATGGTGATGATTATAGTGATGATGGTGCTGGTGATGGCACTGGTGATGGTGATGATGATGATGATGATGATGATGATAATGATGATTATAGTGATGATGATAATGGTGGTGGTGATGGTATGATGCTGGTGATGATAGTGACAATGGCAATGGTGGTGATAATGTTGATGATGATGGTGATGATTATGGTGACGATGGTGGCGATGATGGTGATTACAATGGAGATGGTCATATTAATGATGATTTGATGATTATAGTGATGATGATGGTGGTGATGGTGTTCACAGTGGTGATGGTGGTGACAATGGTGATGATGATGGTGATGATGATGGTGGTGATGGTGTTTACAATGGTGATGATCATGGTGATGATTACTGTGATGATGGTGGTGATGGTGGTGACAATGGTGATGATGATGGTGATGATGATGGTGGTGATGGTGTTTACAATGGTGATGATCATGGTGATGATTACTGTGATGATGGTGGTGATGGTGGTGACAATGGTGATGATGATGGTGATGATTACTGTGATGATGGTGGTGATGGTGGTGACAATGGTGATGGTGATGGTGATGATGATGGTGATGATAGAAGGAGGAGAAGGAGGCGGGGATTGCTAATATGTGCCACACAGACCCCTGGAGCGGGGCTTGTGCGAGGCACTCTACATACATTAGTTTGTTTGATCTTTGGAAGAACACTGTGATAGGAATGCCGTCATCATAGATCTTCATTTTGCACACAATGAAACACAGGAACCTTGCCAGGGCCAACGGCTGCGAAGTTGCTGGGTGGATTGAGCCCATGCTGTCCGAATAAAGACGCTTGGAGAGCTGTGGCCTGCTAGTGACCCCACACCTGCCTGTGGTCAATTCCCATCAGAGTCTGTTTTCTGTAGGGGTGAAAATCAGTAGATGAAACTTTCTTCCATCTTTCCAAGTGTATTCAGACAGCAAAGACAGGCTCCCCTGTAGGTCCAGCATGTCCATCTCTCCAGTGTTCCCTAAGGTTTTCTGTGCTCCCTCGCCATGTGGTCGCCTCTCTTGAGCATCCCTGAGCTTGTGACTGTGCTCATTGAAGGTGAAACCTAGATGTGAACAATACTTCCAGGTAGCTCAGCTAACTTGGAGCAAAACAGAGGGATGCTTCTCAGTGTGGGTGGAGCAGACGGCAGGAGGCTGGGCCTGGGGAAAGTGAGGAGATGGGGTGAATCAGGAAGGGGCCAAGAGACAGAGGGTTGACAAGAGTCAGAGAGGCCATGGGAGGGTGCCTTACAGGGAGCCTGAGAGAAGACAGGATTAAGAAGCAGAGTCTGGCCTGCAGCACTGGGTTTGCAGAGCAGCTGAGGAGGCTAGGAACTGAGACAGTGGGAGATCTGCTGGCTTGGGAAGAACAGCAGAGAAGAACCGCAGGATTTGAGGAAAGAGTGGGCAGGAGTCAGGGCGACCGCTGGCCATCCTCTCTGCTGACAAAACGAAAGAGAGGAGGTCAGAGGCTGTGGGGGCAGAGCAGGCAGCGGGTTACATAAATGTCCTTGAAGTACTGAGGCGGGATGTGACCACAGAGAGGGAAAGATGGAAGAGCTGCATAGACGGGAGAGAGTAGGAGAGGAGCGAGGTAGAGGAGGCCGCTCGGGGTGGACCTGGAAATACCTGGGGGTCTGCAGGTGCAGGGAAGGGGGCTGGTAACACCTCACTTTGTGTCTGAGGTCTGAAATGTTTCCCATGTTCATTATCTCACTGGATGACATGCCACCTAAGACGGAGGCGTACCTACTTCTACCTGACAGGTAAGATAACGCAAGAGAAGGTATGTGACTCTCCCAAGGCTATCGCGACATAAGATTTCCTGATGGCTAGTCCCTTTCCCCTAACTCTGTGGTTAAAGCTTGTTATGTGGTGCACCAGAGAGCTCACTAAAGGGTGAACTGAGACCGTGTCCCAGAAAGGAAGCAAGAGAAGTTGGCTGTTGAGAGGAATTAGGGGCCAGGAGAACTGAGAAGATGGAGCACAGAAAAAGGGGTCAGTGAGGGACACATGGAAAGCTTGTCTGGCAGCATCAAGAGAGCTCCAGGAAGATAGCTTAACCCCACTGGGCCAAGAGAGCCCAGCTCAACTTTCTGCTGCACTCATCCATCCACTGATTCCACTGAACTTAGTGCCACTGAATGTCAAAGAAACAGCAGGTGGCTCAGGTGGGAGTTTTGTATGGCCAGAGACAGCAAAGAAGGTACGAGGTATGCAGAGATCAGTGGCCACGCAGGGCAGATGTTACCAAAGAGCAAAGAGTGAGGAAGAAGGAGATGTGGACGCTAACCCTTGATCATCAATGAAATGTGGCAGCATTGATGGGTAAAGAAGAATTAGAAGCACCATAGTTCGTGAGGTACCCAGAGGTCATCTACAAGGACAGGCGCACGACTCCTGGAGGCTGGGCTACCAGGGAGGGAAGCGGAGGCCTGAGTCTTAAGCCTCACCAGGAGGAAGCACAGCCCAGGGACGCGAAGGGGGCCCAGAAACATGGAATTCTTTTAGGCAGCTTTCAAACTCCCTTTGCTCCCGGGGTGCTCTTCTGGAGGTGCTGCCAAGGTAGGACCAAGTGGCCAGGCCACATCTTCAAGGTCACTAAATTCTAGCCTGGATTTCCAGATGCCATGTTGGCAGGTGAGCAGGCCTGTCTAATCAGTCTCGCCATTGTCCCAAGACCAGTGTACCCAGGGGACCTTGGCCAGAACTGGAAATTCATAGGAAACACACAAGAGGCAATCCCAAGGGAAGCCCTTCCATCTATATGTAATTAATACCTTTAAAAAACCTGCTGGCATTTTTAGGAGTTGGGGGAGTTCAGCAGTTCTCTGGAAATTGCCCAACCCCAGCTCTACTGGAAATATCAGCTCAGTTACCAACAGTCTTTTCTGAACCCCAAATTGAACCATGTGTCAAAACACATTTGAAATGATCCCAGCCCATCCTGATACAGTCACGTTTGTGTAGTACAAAGAGATTCTGAATGGCCCGACCCGAGTCTGCGTCTGGTGACCTCATGACTGGCTCTGGGAACTTGAACGTGTCTCAGACTCCCAGGGCCCACTAACAATCTCAGACCACCTCACGGTGTTAAGAGAATTAACTGGACCCCTAGACCATTCCCCTATTCTTTCCACCCTGGACTGCCCCTGTAAAGAAATGTTGCTGTGAACCGAGAGAAGTATTTTGGCTCCTTTACCCAGGGTTTTTGACTCGTGAGATCTGTGGAATCTGCCAGTCCCTTGGCAGGAATCACACAGGTGAATAAAATGGACCCATCTATTAAAATGGACTCAATGCTGCAGGAACACTTCATTAATTATAAAGTGCCACATTTGTATTATGGCATTGACAAGGAGAGGACACTGAGCCTAAGGTTCAAGTACTGGTGGACGACTCTCTGCTCAGCTCTCTTCCTTGTCTGCCATTCCTGACTCAGGAATACAGAACTAGTTTCCTTTTGCCAATTATCCTCAATCATTCTTAGCAGGAAACGTCACAGCCCCATGCCCTCCGAAATGAGTTTGGAACTAAGGCAGGAAGTATGGGAAGAAAGTTCGGTGAACTGAAACAAATAATTCATTTGGGGGCCCATGTCTCATTTTCTTGTAACGTAATTCTGAGACCTGACTCACTTTGGACTAGAGATGTTAGAAAACATCCGTGTGGCTGTGGGTTGAGAAGCTCATCCTCAGGCCTCTCTTGAGGTCAGGTACTTGCGTCTCCTTTAGCATGCAAAATGCAGCCCTCTGGACAGCCCCTGAAGTTGGACAACTATTCCCACTTAACAGATGAAGAAAATGGAGCTCAGAAAAACTGGGGCGGGGGGAACTGCACCCAAAGTCATGCAAAGAATGTCAGAGTTGGATCTTAGCCTTTTTTCTTCAAGTTCAAAAAAATCCTGGACTGCCCCTCTCAAGAAATGTTGCTGTCAACCAAAATAAGTATTTTGGCTCCTTTCCACAGGGTTTTGATTCATGAGCTCTATGGAATCTGCTGGTGATTCCACAGGAATAACACAGGTGAGCTTCCCAGTGGATCACTGAATGAGAGACAGGTTGGTACATGTACTGACACCCCTTAAGAGGAACACAACTTCACTGCAGGTAAGAGAGGGAGGAACCTTCAGCAAACCTCACCACTGCTTAACCATAAAGAGAAACAAAACTGAATTCTCCTCCACAGCACACACAGAATCCATCCTAGATGGCTTCCTAACTTCAATATGAAAGGTAAAGTGAAAACTCTAACAGACAATATGGGGAAATATATTTATGACCTCAGAATAAGAAATTTTCATTTTAAAACCCAATGTAAAGAATAAAGTTCACTAGGAAAAGATTGTTGGCTGGGTTGAAATTAAGAACATGGACTTATTAAAAGACACTAAAGATGACAAAAAGACATGTCATAAACTGGGGGGAAACATGTGACTATGTGCAACAAAAGCGTTTCAGAACAGAATTTCTGCAGATCAGTAAGGAAAAGACAAATAACCTAACAGCGATCATCCAAAGACATCATTTTGGTCCATTCATAGGAAAAGAAAACATGCAAAAGTCTACATAGCTCATTAATGACCTAGAATATTAAAATTACAACTAAAAACAAGTTCACACTCAAAATGTAAAACTCTGATCACACCAAGTGCTGGTGAAGAATTAGAAGAGGCCGACAGGGTGTAAATTGAGACCAGCACACTGGAAGACAATCCTCAGGACCGGCTACACCGAAGCCAAGCATGGCTTGCACTCAAGTGACACTGAGGGTCACACCACCAAAAGATCACTCACCAATGCAGCAAGAGACAGCGAAAAGAAAATTCTCAACAACGTTGCTCTAACAGAGGGATGTACTACAGCAAAGGAGCACTCGTGATGTCCATTCACAGGAAACTGGACAACTAATGACTCATGCACTGGAACCTCACACAGCCGCTCAGCAACCTCAAGCACAGCACTGAGCAGAGCAAGAGAACACTAACCTACCCAAGAACACCCACAGATATCACATGACCCCATTTATGCAAACTTCAAAATCATAAGATAATTAGGGATTGCTTAGGATACATAGAGATGAGACCAACTATGATAAAAAGGATAATAAACCCAGAATTCAAGAAAGGCCAATCCTGCTAGGAGGAAGGGAGCCAGGGCCTCCAATGACCCTAGGGGTGAGGTTTGCTTGATTCCTCAAGTGGCGTGGTTTTCTATTGGTGTTTACTGGATCTGTCTTTGCATGTTGTATATGCTGTGTAGGCTTATTTTGCAGGTCTGACTTGCAAACATGAGTTTGGCAGAGGATCCCTCAAAGAAAGTTGATAATTATATTGCAGGGTCTCGCACAGGCTGGCCTAGGACTAAGGGTCAATGATGCTCCTACCAAACTCTCCAGCCAGCACTTTGCATAATAGCTAGGACCTTAAAGTGCATAATGATACCTTGACAAGGGAATGAGTGGTGCAGGACTGGCTGGAGGGACAGCCAACTGGCTGAGTGGGTGGGTGAATGAATGGAGTGGCCAGCTAAAGCCTAAGTCATATAAAGGTATCTAACAGAAGCTCTGGGTAACATAGGATGGGAGCCTGGCTGGATGTCAGGTCTGCATCCAGAACTCCCTTCTCTTCTCTCCTGCCCTCTCGCCATCAGATACAATGAGAGCCATCTAATTTAACGGAAGCCTAATTGAATCCTTCCTTCCTGAGTGGAAAGAAACATGTGTATGCTAATTCTGCAGGGCCCTTCCCCCACCACACCATGCTCTCCAGTCTGCCTGGAGAAGCCCCTCTTCCTTCTGGACTCCCCTTGTGCCCCCATCCCTCTTCTCCAGTCAGTGCCAATTCAATCCTTCAAATGCACTTTGTGGACACTGTTTACTGGTTTGCAAGCTTTTGCCCTTCTAGGCCCCACCAGGCTATAAACTCGATAAAATGGGTCTTATTCATCCTTTAATCTGCACCTATTACAGCACTTGGCAGATCACGTGTGCCGGACAACACATACTTCTTCTGAATCTAACAGACGCTGAGATGCGGACCATGAAGGCGGTGAATCTAAAGTCAATGACTCAAAGCACAAGAATTAATAGATTAGCAGAGTAGAGAATCTCAAAATCAAAAGAAAGGGCAGAACTACAGAGTAGGCTCAAAGCTGATTATGGCTAAGACGTAAAAAAGCAATTTAAACCAGGCCCCGAAGTCTTGCTGAGTCCTCTGCTAAGCCAAGCAAGTCCAATACACATAAGATGCCCAGCGGGCCACACACAGCCAGGAGAAAGAGCAGTTCCATGAAGTTTGGGCCGGGATAGCTTGGAAGATGGAATAAAAGTCAGCTTTGTCAAAAATACAGCATTTCAAATGAAAATTATTTTGTGGTATTTTTCCCTAGAGGACCCGCACATGAGTTGTACCCTGGAAGGAATAGGCAGGTGTCAAGGTCAGGAGGAGGTGCAGAAAGGCAGGCAGGTGAGTGTGGATTTAGAGACGCTATCCACAGAAGGTGGAACTAATGATGGAACTAATGATGCCCCTCACCTCTCGGGCAGTCATCTGTGCGGATCCTGTACTCATTCTGCCTGGTGTTCAAAATCCAGTTGAAATTCTCCAGCAGAATCTACTAGAAACTGCTCTTCTAAAAACCCATCCAGGAACTTGGGATATAGCTCGGTTGGTAGAGTGCCTGCCTCACATGCACAAGGCCCTGGGTTCAATCCCCAGCAACACACACACACACACACACACACACACACACACACACACACACACCATCCAAGTTGCTTCATTTGGGTTATACATTAAATATGTCCTTGCATCCAAATTCAGTGCAGAACTTGAGGTTGCAATTCACAATAAAATCAGATGATTTATTTCCTTCTTCCATTTCAGACTACTCTCAAACTTCAGCTAGTCTCGCCTGATTAGTGACAACTATTGTCCATGCTACTGGATTAAATGCCTAACAAGACAAAATAGCAGCCACCAGCAAATGTGCCCTGGCCTTGTAAGAGGCACAGTGGTGTCCTCAGGTCAGTCAGGCTTGCTGGTCCCACTTTCTGTACAAGAAAACTGAGACCTGGAGGGGTCAAATAGCATGGAGATCATTTTCCAGGAATAAATGATTTAATCTTCTTCTACTTAATATTTGCAAGGAGCCATCTCTATGGAACGCTGGACCCTCTGTAAACACCAGCAGCTCTTTCTGCCCACTGTGTTGACCAGCAGCACCGTGAAACCATGGACACTCGTGGGCAGGAAAGAGCAGAGAGCCGGGCCTCCTGCGACACAAGAGGGCTACTGATCCAAGCTTGTTTAGAAGCCGCGGAGAGCATGGGGCTTTGACAGCATCAACCTATGACGAATTCCCTCCTCCGGGCTCCTCCTTCTTTCCTTTTTCTGTTTTCTCTTCCCATTTTCTTTCCCTCCTTCCTCCTGCCCCTCCCTCCTGTGTGCTGCATCACCTGCTCAGACCTCAATCGCAGTCAGAAATGACCAGAGCCCTCTCTCCAGGGCTTGGCATCCAGACCTGAGAACACACCACAGCAACTCCAACCCCAGGGGAGAGAGTGGACGAATGCAGGCGAACCCACTGCCTTCTCCACGTTCACCATTAGGACCACGTCTCCATGACACCCAGGAAACAAGAGGAGGCATCCTGGGTGCGTCTGTCTGTCATGGGAGGGCAGGTCTGCAAATGAACTGGACCACAGTGCACCAAAAAAGGGCAGCACAGCCCCAAGGAGGAAGTGCCAGGAACCAGGGCTGGAGGGACAGAGAAGAACCCCAAGCAGGAGGATCCCTGGAGCCAAGGGGGAAGCGGAGAAGGGGCCATGGGCCTGGGAAATCACTTGGGGATCAGCAAAATTCCTTCTGCCTGGTCACGCCCCCACTCTCAGGGCTCAGCCCACGTCTCCCAAGGAGGACTTTGACTTCTCTCCTCTTTGCCCTTAATCTTGTAAATAAGAATGGAAAATGTAAATCTAGCCGGCACTGGAGACTAGACGGAGGCTGCCTGTCCAGAGGAGGGGGGAAGATCCATTCCTGTATTTATTTATTATTATTATTTCGAGGAGAGAAAAAAGCCAGAAATATTTCCAAAATGTCAACACTATTAAGGAAATATGAACACCTTAATCCATTTAAATGTCATCCAGAACCCAGCACGGGTTTGGAAGTGAGGAGGGGCAGAGGAATTAATGCCAGATTCCACATAATCTATCAAAGTTTCTTTCTTTTCTTAATATATTAAATATTAAATGCTTCTTTGCATCTGAGTGAGAGAGGAGAGAGAGAGGGACCAGGGTGGAACTCATAAATGCCTAGATAATTGGTTTTGAGGTTTTTTTTTTTCTTCTTCTTCTTCTTTCTTTCTTTCTTCTTGGTGGATTCTCAATTTCCCTATAAAAGAGAAAATTCATTTCCAGCCGCTAATGTAATGTCAGCGTGCTGTTTACTAAACATGGATGATGTATAGGGGGACACTACTTTCAGAGGACTACTTAATGATGCATAGAATTAAATCCTGGGCTCCTCAGCTGAGCCTCCTCCCTCCCCCCTGGTTCCCAGGCTCCCAGTGCATCCTGGGAGAAGCAGGGTTGGCATACCCTGCATCCCTCCTTGCTAGAACTCTGGGGTCTCTGCCGAGGACACTTGAAAATGGACCCTTAACCTCCACAGACACGTCTGCCCTTAACAGAGCCTGGGATGAGGGCCTTACACTGACATGTTAGGGAAAGACGGCCACTGCTCAAGGAGACAGAAGTAGGGAGTCCATGCACCACTCCAGAGTGTCAGGGGCAGCAGGAAGAGGTGCAGGGCTGAGTGGACCATCCCAGTAGGGAAAGGGCTGGCCAGGAAGAGGCAGAGGTGGAGCTTCAGGCTCTCCCTCTGCCTTTGGAGACCACAGCATTCAGATGTCAAGGAAAATAGATGTCTACTGTCCACTGTGCCCTGAGGCCAGTGTGGCTGCCACTGCCAGAGAAGCACCCTGATCCTCTGCACCGGCCAGGAGCTACTGACAGCTCACTGTGCTCTCAGGGGCATGGGAAGCCTGATCACCAGCCCCCCCAGAACCGCACCCTGCTGAAAGACTGTCCTGGCCTCCTCCCTGGGGAAGCTGATCAACCATGCCATCTAAGGAGACCAGCCATTCTGGCTGGCCACCTCAGCCACTGGGGAATTGGGAGCTAAGGTACATAGGCAGACAGCAGGTGAGGAGGGCTGAGGTGCTCAACCTGGCCAGGCATGGAAGAGGGTACAAGGACCAGCAGGCCCTTCTTCATCTCCTCCAGGGGCACTTGGACTCGGTCCCTGCCGATCTCCAGAGGCCTTGGTTTCTCTGACCTCATGAACATTCACTGTCACTGACTTCAGTCTCTTTCTAGAATCCCCTGCTCCAGGGGCTCCTCCCTGTCCTCTACTTCCAACAGCTGATTGTCCACCCACCATAGACTCTTCGGTTTCCTGTCTGCACACTGTAGGGTTTCTTCAAGATTCTTCTTTCCAGGCTCTCTGTGGATTTCTTTGCTCTGTCCAGTCTCCCTCCCTAACTTGACCTCAGAGCCCATATCTCTAATCTAATCACTTGCCCAGACTCCCAGGCAGCTGTGCAGCCGCCTCCAGGGGGCCCGGTGCTCTGCTCTTGCGGCAGCTACGGTCTTATCCCCACCCCCATCATCTGCCCTTCCGGTCCTCCCCAACTCTGCCCATACGTTGGCCATTCCTCCAGGCTCTCGGACTAGAACGTGTTCCATCATGGCATCTCTCCTCTCTCAAAGTTTTGGGATTGACCTGGCTGCATTTTTCCTACTCTGTCGTGACCCAGCCTGCTCTGGTCGGGGTCTTGGTCCTGGGCATGCCCCAGCTCTTACCTGTCCCCAGTCCCACCATCACAACCCAGGAACTCAGATAGGTGCCATTTTCACAACACACCACTTCCAACATGTCATTACATGGAGGCCGGTCACCAGCCAGTGCGTTTTGTCCAGACTGGAAGCCCTGAGAAGATTCCACTCCAAAGAAGAAATGAGACCCAAGCAACACTGGGAAGAAGCCCCAGGCTCCGGCCTCCTTGGGGATGGGCATCTGGAGAAAGTGAGTTTTCAACCTGGATAAAGGGAGGCTAAAAAGTTGCAGAGCTTGATTTGGAAAATAGAAGGGTTGTTCTGCAATACGGGGAGAGACAATGGTGGGCACAAACGATACAGCCCGAAGACAGACCCTGGCACGGTCTCCGTCATGGAATGAATACAATCCAGCCTGGCAGCATGTCACGTGTATCCCATCTACCCTGACCTTGAGATACCTTGTCAAACACCCCAGCATCCCTCCCTGTGTACATGGGCCAAAGCAGAATCCCTGCCAAGCTCTGTCCCCACTGTCCCCTGCCTGGAATGCCCTTCTCATCTTGGTTCACCTGGAAAATTCCTACGCACTCTTCAAAGGGCAACTCAGAAACCTCCTTCTCAGAGGAGCTTTTCCTGATGACCTCTGGGCGGCTTCTCACCTCCCTCCTCTGTGCTCCCGCGACACCTTGGGCAGATCTCCATTATATCGCTCACCATGTTTTATTATAGTTAATTGTGTACACACCTGCCTTCCCCCCTGCAGGATGTGCATGCCCTTCAAGGGAAAGGACAGTGTCTCCCCCCTCCTCATCCCTGATACCAGTTAGAGTGAGTAATTAATAGAGAAGGGGAGAGGAGAGGGTAGGAAGCAAAGAGAGGACCAGGGGAGAGGACGGAGGGAAGGAAGGAAAGAAGAGGAAATAGGGTGGACAGTGGGGTTGTCATGGCCAGGGTCTGATCAGGCAATGTCGCCTGGCCCACAGGTAGTAAGTGACCAAGAAGGCATTTCATGAAACTTCCTGGGTCTAAACAAAGAGATCTCTGCCTTCTCTCGGGAGTCCACTCTGTTGTGAACTGGCCTGGTGCTTGGTTCCGATTTCCTTCATCATAGTTCATGCTACTGAAAGCAAATCTCTTTCTCCCTTTGGAGTCCCTAGCATCTCCCATGCATAAGACAGAAGAGGAGCCCTAATTCCAGAAATACTGGAGGCTCTGCACAAGGGGACACATGTCTTGCCTGGAAGTGTGTTGGGCCATATTGGCCGTGGGGAAAGGTGGACCTAGACCTCAGGTGGTCTCTGGACAAGTTAGGATACCTGTCTTCAGAGGAAGTTCTCAGCAGAGGTGTTCAGGAGAGCCCTGGCCTGGGACCTCTGCCCAGTTAATGCTCCTAACCGGAAAAACATTTGTCCTAGCTGGGCAGAGCAGAGACTTGGGTATTGTCTGGCAAATGGATATGGGACATAACCTCTTGCTCAAAATTTACTTGAATCTGTGACTCGGGCAACAGTGAGATAGCTTCCAGGAAAATCTTGAAATGAATCTACAGGAGTTTGTGCATAAACAGCTATTTGGTGGCTCCTTGAAGATGGCCATTTTCAGGTAGAAGTGCCAGGGACCCATGGAATAATTCACCAGGAGGGGAGAAGACTTCCCATGCTGCTCAGCAGGCTTAGATGTCATGTAATTCTGTGTGCAGCCCAAGAGTGGCACGAGGGTCTTGTCCAAACTCAGCTGCCCTGAGGAGAGGGGAGAGAAGAAGTCTGCATGTTTGTAAGTTGGAAGAGGTGTTTTTCTAAACACTGGACCTTTGGGGTACAGACAACATGCTCTGAGGGCTCCCTTCTGTAGCTGGTGCAACACGTTCACTTCCTAAGAGTCAGCAGTGGAGGCAGTGAACAGTGGCCCCAGGGGACTAAGCTCCTGGAGGTAGCATCCCAGGGAAAGCCAAGACTCTTGCTCAACAGTGGAAATGACAGCCCCAAATAACAGAAGCCAGCACCAAATGGTTAGGCCAGACTAAAAATCCTGCGAAATGCACGTAGTCCAATTTGGAGAGGAGAGAACACAGTGAGAGTTGTGGAACATGAGCCCAAGGCAACCAGGTCAAAGTAGTGATGGGGGTGCCATCGTCTGAACCTGTTGATGACCTTCAAGACACTGAGAATACACTGTTTTGTGGTGCTGGTTGCTTTACCATGCTATGTTTGTTTAAATACATTATCATCACTGCGGCCAGAGAATAGAATATAAAATAACCATGGCATATATTCATACATTAGACCAAATGGTAACACCCTACAGATGGGCTCCCTGGGTGCAGGATGTGCATGGGGTTGTGCACACCCTAAAGATGAGAGGCTCCACCTAAGAGCCCTAGCTTCACCCTGAGAGTCAGGGAGGCCTGGAGGTGTTGCCCAGGAAGAGGTAGAAAGTGGGGAGAGTCAGGAAGGCTTAGAGGTATTCCCCAGGATGAGGTAGAGGCTGGGGAGGCCCAGCTCAAAGGTCACCTGAAGAATGTCAGGGCACGTTCTCCCTGTCCTAAAGGCTCCTTGGCATCAAAAGAAAGGGATTTAAAGACCCCTAAGAAGCCAGCACCCTGGTGTCCATCAGTAGGCGTCCAGGCACCTGGCCCCGTGGCTTAGGCACAGCCTGCATTTCTTTCTCTTGTTCTCTTGACTGAACCACTTGGTTCTCCCCCCTGATTATTAATTCCTTCAGACTATGCCCCTGGGTTTTGTCCTCATCTCCTTCCTCTCACCTCCGTCACACTCCAGCCCATCTCCACTGCCAGGCCCCAGAGGCAAGTGAAGACCACAGCTGCCCCATCCCTCTGTCTGCTCCCACTTGGCATTCCTGTTCCCAAACTGTCAGGTCTTCAGTGCCTCCAACCCTCGCCTCTAGGGCTCCGGTCCCTCCCTTCCCTCAGCCCCATCCTTTCCTGCCTGTGCCAGGATCCAATTTCCTGGGTCCGGAACACCCAAGCTAATCTGATAAACTTGTTTGAGTCTGAATGCTAATGGGGGATGTGAGTCAATGGGAGGCATTTCTCCTGGGATCTTCTCAGGAGATGTCCACAAAGGTTGAAGTTCCCAAAACACCCACACTCAGGTCTGTGGACAGTACCGTGATCTCCCCACCTGTGACCTAGGTGACAACACCCCCACCCCACACCCTTCTCCTGGTCAGTCTTAAGTCCGGGTGGATCTTGTTGCTCCTGGGATTCTCCACACTGGGACTGGTCAGCAGCCCAGGGGGCAAAGTCTCAGATCCACAGAGTCCTGTTGACCTGGTCATCGACCAGCAGAGAAGCCTCTCTGATCTCCTCCCTCCTCCCTCCCACTTTCCCTTTCTCTTTCTGTCTTTCTCTCATAGCTTTCTTTGAAAATATCCCCATGAATTTGTTTTCAAGGTAAAAGATTTTAAAAAGCTTGAATCAGTCCATCCCATAAGGGCAGTTTCATCCATGTGTGGCTTTTGAGTCCGTCTAAATGACTGGATTAGAAATCTGGAAAGAGAGGATTCCCCACTGCTACTCAGCCCTTCCCACAGGAGCGCCGGGAGGGTCACTGAGAAACACTGAGGAGCCCAGTAAGCCTGGCCATGCTTGGAAAAGAGAATCTGCCAGGAAACAGGACTCCAGGCCCTCCTCAGGCCATAGAGACTCCTCCCAGGTCCCCACAGGGCACTCCCCCACATGTATAAACATGGAGGGGCTCCAGGGAGCTGGCCCTGACAGAAAGGAAAGGAGGGAGGGAAGGAGTCTCAGCTCTGAGGCTCTCAGTCCAAAATCTGCAGCGGCAGCCCTCAAATGGGACTTGGGAAAGGTGCCTCAGTTTTGCCATTTGTAAACCATGACACCCAAAGCTAACAGCCTCCCCAGGAATGGGGATGGCAAAGGCTTTTATGGACACCCACTTAGTCATTCCTCATCAACCCCATGGGGTGGGTCCTGGTGTTAATTCCATTATAAAGAAAAAAAAAAAAAAACTAAGGCTTGGGGAGAGTCATCAGCCAAGGGTCAGATGGTGCCTCAGCACTGCAAACCCACGTCTGGCTGTGTTCCTGGGTGGCTTATCCCCCCACAATGCAGACGTCTTCCGGGGCTTCTCACCTCCAAGTGCTATTCTCCTAGCTGGCAGGTGAGAGGCGGAAAGAGGGTGAGCACATTTCCCTGGGTACTAAGTGGCCATACAGGCCAAACGGGAAGCTGGCCACTGGTAAGAACTATGCACATGGACAAAAAGAATCCATGGACTTCCCGGCCACCATAACATATAACAGAGTAAAGTTCCCCCATCTGTAAAGGGAGGGCCAATTTGCCTGCCTTACAGGGCTGGCATGAAGATGAAACAGCTACAGAAGAGCTCCTAGGACAACGTCAGACACACGATATACTCCTTCTGCAGTGGCAAAGTCCCTCCTCGTCTCTTGGAAAGGGCCAGCTCTGAGAAGCAGGAGGGGCTGTGTATGGTCTTGCAATTGGAACCCCACCAGTCGAGAATTCATCCCTGAGGCCAAGAACAACCTGCCACCGTGCCTCTTCTCTGGGCTACCTTTCTCCCTTCTTATTTCCTCTCTTCTCTCCCCATCTCAAATGCCCCATCACAATGAGTGATAATGTGACACTAGGCTTTAATACATGAATCTGAGAAAAGCTCTTTGCTTCCTGCCTGTCACAAACTGAGCAGCTTTCCTCTTCCATATCCTTCCACCATGATGTTCTGTCTCACCTTGGGCCCAGAGCTATAAACCGAACCTCTGAATCCATGAGCCAAAATCAGTTTCTCCTCCTCTAAGTTATTATTGTCGGGTCTTTTAGTCATAGAGGTGAAAAGCTGACTAATTAAGAAATTGATGTTGAGAAGTGAGGTCATGGCTGTGACTCACCTGGCCATGTGGTTGGGAAACATTTGGGACTGGTTTGTAAGAGGATTTTGGAAAAGTTTGGAGATGCAGGATGGAGAAGCCTTAGAATATTGTAAGCAGAGCTTAATGGGCAATTCTGGTGGGAGCCTAGAAGATCCAAATGCCAATGGGACTGGGGACAGTAAAGACTGGGTTCGTTAGAACTCTATTGGAAATTGGAGTAAAAGCCATTTGTGTTGAATTTTGACAAAGAAGTTCTCTATATTTTGCTCATGTCCTGAGCCTTTCTGTGAGACTAAATTTAAAGGTGGTGGACTAATTACTCTGGTGGAGGAAATTTCAAGGAAGCATGGCATTCAGGCAGTGGCATGGCTATGGCTGGTGGGTTTTAACCAAGTTCACTATGAGAATCAAAAGCAGAAAGCAGAGTAAAAAGATTTGAAAATCTTGCAACTTAGCCAGAAACCTGCATGTAAAATTGGGGCCAAGGGAGGTGTTTGTTGAAGATATTTCAGGCACTAAAAGTGCAAAGCATATAGAGACAACAGGAAAGAGACTGGAGGGTGTCTCAGGAACTGGCTAGGCCATGCCCATCAGGCTCAAGGGTGTAAAAGTTAAACTTCCTTTGAGAAGAGATCATGTGGTCCCCTGCTTGCACAGGGGTCCCTAGGAAGTTGGGTCACCATGCTCAGCTCCGGAGGTACTCAGAAGCCACTGCAGACATTATTTTAACCACTGTGTCTAAAAGAACTGACAAGAAAAATTTTAGAGGAGGAAAAGTTTATTTAGAGCTCAGAGATTCAGAGGTGTCAGTCCATAGTTGACCAACTCCATTCCTCTGGGCATGAGGTGAGGTAGAACATCATGGTGCAAGGGTGTGACAA
Organism: Ictidomys tridecemlineatus; assembly: GCF_052094955.1. Lineage (NCBI taxonomy): Eukaryota > Metazoa > Chordata > Mammalia > Rodentia > Sciuridae > Ictidomys > Ictidomys tridecemlineatus. Next base: position 19,778,909 of record NC_135488.1, on the reverse strand, counting down.
AGGAAAGCAATTCAGAACATGGCAAGAAGAAAGCAGAGAGAGTGAGTTCCACTCACCAGGGACAAAAGATAAAAATCAATGTCAGCATATAGTGACCTATCTCCTGGAGCCATACTACCCCTCAGTTAATCCCTGTCTGTGGATTAATCCACTGATTAAGTTGCAGCTCTCATAATCATTTCATCTCTGACTCCTCTTGCATTGTCTCACTATGAACTTTTGAAGGGCCCCTCATATCTCAACCATAACAGCCAGGATCCCAGCAGGCTTGATACTGCTTGAGATGGTGGCAGACCTTGGCATCAACCATGTGATTCTGGTTCTGCAGGAAAACAGGATGCTGGGGTTAGTGGGTCACAGAGGCTTCCTCCAAGATTTCAAAGGGAGGCCTGGAAGGCTGGGCAATGTGTAGCAGGGTCAGAGTCCTTGAAGACAGTCCCTGGGATGGCAATGCATGGAGCTGTGAGACGGAAGCCAAGGCGGCGTGGAGACCCATAAAATTAAAAGGATGCCAGGAAATGGAAGGTCTGCCCAGGAAGCCGTAGGAACTGAGCAGAGAGGAACCAAGAGATAAGCCATGTTGATGGCAACTGGAAAGACCATAGGGGTGGAGCCACAGAACCCCTGGAGAGAACATCAAGTGCCATGCGCCCCGGATGTGGGAGGTGGGGCTATTGAACTTTTTTTGCCCAGATGAATTTTATCTTGCTTTGGTTCCATCCTTTCTTTCTGTATCCTATTTTCCCCTTTTGAACTGGAAATATTTACTCTGTGCCACTGTATTTTTGGATATGTGTAACTTGCTTTTTATCTTGACAGGGGCTCATAGTCAGATGAGATTTTAGACTTGGACTTTTGTCAAGGCTGAAACTGTTAAGACTATGGGGACTCTTAGAAGTGGGTGGACTGTCTTTTGCTCATTGCCATGAGCTTTTGGGAGCCAGGGACAGAATTTTATGGTTTAGATAAGTGATGTCCCCCAAAAGCTCATGTGTCAGACAATGCAAGAAAGTTCAGAGGTTAAATTATTCATTCATAATACATGTAACCTAATCAGTTGATTAATTCACCAATAGGGATTAACTGGGTGGTAACTGTAGGCAGATAGGGCGTGGCTTCAGGAGACAGGTCGCTGGGGACATGACTTTGGAGATTATAGTTTGTTCCTGATGAGTGGATCACTCTCTGTCTCTCAGTCTCTTGGTCTCTCTTTCTCTGTCTCCCTCTCCCTCTCTCTCTGCTTTCCTGCTGTCATGAACTGAGCAACTTTCCTCTACTACACTCTTCCACCATGATGTTCTGCCTCATCTGTGGAGTCAGCCAACCATGGACTGAACCTCTGAAATCAAGAATCAAAATAAACTAAATTTTTTCTCCCAAGAAAGAAATAATCTGAGAGGAGACCACAGATTGGGAGTACACAAGGCGTGTTTGGTGACAGGATGGAGTGGTCTTTAGGGAGGCAAGGGCTCAGGTCATTGAGGGGAGGAAAGGTAGATGACACTGAGAGACCCACAGGTGAATGCTCACAAGTTGAGGACACATGTGCAGCATGTGCACACGCAGATGCACATACTTGCACATACATGCATGCTCTAGCCAGGTGATTTGGCAGGCCATACCTCTGGCAGCAGGAGTCTTAGCAAATGAAGCCCAACAGGAAACCTGTTCGTGGAGCCTACAACTCCAGGAAATGCTTCCCTCTCAGAGGCTCTTTTGAAAAGGAACAATCTATAGTTGAAATATATATTGCAATGTCTGACATCTGTATACATAGATGCTCTGCAGACCAGCCCCCTTCACCTGCCCTCTGGCCTCCACAGGTGCCCCTGAAGCATCCCCAAGAGCTCCACACTTTGAAAAACACAACCTTAAACCAAAGAAAGAAGAAAAGCAGCACATGGGGGTGGGAGACGGCAAGACTGTGGCCAACTGTCCGATCCCACAATGTGCGCAGCTGTGGGCAGCTCTGGAGTTAGGTTGGCTGAGTCTCTACCGACTTGGTGGAATCCCTGAACCAGTGCTGGGCTGTCACCTCCACATCTCTTGCCTTGTGGGAGGCGAATGTTCCCTTGCTGTGTGTAGTCCACCACAGTGGGATTTTCTGTCACACGCAAGCCAACTCAGGCCTTAAGCAATCCACCACACAATCCATCCTCTCTGGCCTTCTGCCTGCAGGCTGACCTCCTGCTCTGGTACTCCTTCCCCAGGCCAGTTGGTGAGTTGACAGCACTTACTCCCTTCTCCAAGCAACTCAATCAACATGCCTTCCCATCTGATTCATTGCAGCATGCCCCAGCATCAGATCTGTGCTTGTCCCACAGTAGGCACCCATGGGGACCTCTGAGGCAGACAAATGCCTGACCTCAGCAGCCAAGCATTGTCCCCATGGTCCCATGGCTGCTCAGCCCCCATCTCGTCCCTGACCCCTCACCCCTCACCCACCTCATATTTCTTATTGTCTGGGGAAAATCTCTATTTGGTTGACCTTCCAACCTCCACAAGGAAACTTGTCCAAAGCAGAGCTTGTTATCCTCCCTTCCAAACCAGAGCCCTTCCCGACTTCCTGGTTACCACCGGCAGCACCATTGGCCTTGGAACCTCACAGTCATCCCTCTTCATTTTTCTCTTCTCTTGGCATTTACTCCCTCCCTGAATCTCGCCTGTTCTTTGTCAGTAAGGTCTCCAGCCTCGGTGCCCTCTGACCCAGGTGCCCTCCAACCCAGGCTCGGCTCTCTCTGCTGGGACCCCGGGGCCATTGCTTTGCACTAACACAGTCAAGAGCAGCTGACACCAACCCCCCGCCCCCAGGGTGTTCAAAAGTGAGTGAGGTCTGCACATCGTGAGCACTGGGTGGGTGTGAGATGAGGGGCAAGGGTGGTCCTGCACCCCCTTGTCCTTGAGGAGAGAGGGCCTTGTCTGATGTACCTCCCCAGGAATAGTTAAAGAAGATTCAGAGAAGGATCTGGGGCCTCCTGAATTCCCCATGTGTGTTTCCTCCCCCAAAGCAGTCTGGAGAGTTTCCCATCCACTAACCCACCCCATCATTCTTCTCCCTGCCTCCTGATCTGGGCTACCCTCACTAAGTGGCATCCACATGACAGCTGGAGAAGGGCCTGTGACAGGGGATCACCGGTGGGCTCTGCAGCCTGCCTTCAGGAGCAGACAGGCCCAGCCCCCTCAGCCATCCAGCTTATTCCTCCACCTCTCCAGAAAGCTCTTTAGAGCCTCCTGCCTTCCTCAGCGTGTGTCCTGGAATTGCTCTTCCAAATAAATGGATAAATGACTAAAAGGGAAAGGCAAGACAAGTCTTCATATGGGCAAAGCAGGCTGTGGTCATTGCCACCTTCCACCCTCAGCCCACCCTAATCCTACAAAAAGTGCTTTGCACGCGCAGAACTCAGGGGGTGGGGGTGGGGGGTTGTTCACCTTAGCATGGTGGGTGGCATAAGGTGACCCAGATGAGCCTTTGGGCCTCTGTATCCAGCACCCCTCAGAGTCTATGTGTCTTGTGAGAAGCAAAGAGAGGAAACAACGTGGGGCTTGGACATGTTCAGACACTTCCAGTGACATTAACAGGGTCTTCATGGAGAGCATCTGGCAGTGAGGGACTTCACAACAAGTGACCCATCATGGGGACCAGTCTGAAGCCAGGACTGGGCCATGGAGGAAAGGACTGCAGAGAGTGAGGGCAGCTGGCCCAGCCTGTGGCCCAGGGGTCCCTCTGCAGGGGGGCAGTGTGTGCCTTCAAGTTGAAGGGCTGCAGCATCTCTGCATCCAACATCTCTGAGTCCAGCATCTCTGCACCCGGTGAAGGAGTGGCGGGGCAGAGAGGAGCCATCCCCCACTCACCCCACTTAGCAGCTATTCCTAATGGCTCTCCAGAGCAAGGGGTAGTGGCCACTCTTGAAAGGGCAGCCTGAGCAGAGTGGAGATGAAGACACAGCCCAGGAGCAAAAGGGGTCAGAGATGAGGGGAGCAGTGACCGCGGAGAGCATCGCGACCTCCCCTGGGGAAGTGAAAAGAAAGTGATAACAAGGGCCCGTGCTCCCAGACACGGCCTCTCCAGTCCTGCCAACCAAGAACACAGTTCCCGGTGGCCCCGTCCTACCCACAGGCAGGGAGGCGAAGGAGAAGTGGGGTTACCCAAAGAATCCTCCAGTGTGAGGGATGGCAGGTCCAGAGCCTGTTCCCAAGCACCAGCCCAGTCAAGCAGGCCAAGGACAGGCGGTGTCTCCCGGAAGACACTGGTTGAGGCTGGATGAAGGGGGAGGAAGGGACAGCAGCCCGACGCTGGGGTCCACTCAGCCCAGCCGGAGCCAGCAAGGAGTTACAGTAGGTCCTGAAACAGTGGAAGCCCTAAAGGACAATGACCCCAAGTCCTCCTCTTTCACTAATGGACAGAAATGGGCTTTTCACCAAAGAAAACAACTTGAAGTAGCATTTGGATGGTAGCAACCCAGAAGGCCACCGGCGGACACATCAGCCCATGTGATTCTCAGAATGTTTTCACAAGATAAGGCTGTCCTCACTTTGAAACAAAGAAATAAAGGCCCCGAGATAGTAGGCACCATGCCCAAGGTCCCCTGGCCCATTTCACTCTGTGTTGGGCTGTGCTCTGCTGAAGCAGGTGGCGGGGGTGAAGGGGACACTGGCCTCAGATGTCAACTTGGTAGAGCACACAGCCAGTCTATAAGAGAAAATCCATAAGAGCATACTTGGGCCACGTGAGATGTCAGTAACTATCATCATGTACAGGCCAAGCGGGTCTTTACAGATGAGGAAATCTTGCAAAAAAGGGGAGAAATTGAAGATTTGGGAAAATTGGGTATGTATGGCCAGCATTTGGTGTGCATCAGAGTTCTTTGAAATGACAGGTGGGTAGGCTCCACCCATAAACCCCCAGGAATTGCCCAGGCTGCCCAGGTGCTGCGTGAGATGGTTTGGGAGCTTGTGGTCTGGACTGTAACTCACTGTGATTTACAATTTCCTAAACAGATAATGGTAACTAATTCATAAATTCCCACGTTCTCTGCTCAACATCCTGTTTCTTTCAATGACAGTCATGGATCAGCACTTGGCCATGCCGTGTATGTGTCTTCTGGTTGAATCCTCAGAAGATCTCAGTGGGGCTAGCATTATCACCCTCACTTTTTAGAAATAGGACCTCAAGTTCAGAGAGGTGGGGTAAGTCAGTTAAAGACGCGTTGTTAAGATGTGGCAAAGAGAGGCTCTGAGCCCAGCGTGCCCGGCTCCCAGCTGTGCTCTCTCCACTGTAGCCACAAGGTTCCTCTGTTGTAAGAGGTGCCCCAGGGGCTGGGCTGGGAGGTGCAGGAAGGGTCTCAGCCCACGTGTGCACACAGCTCACCTCCGCGGCAATCAGAGATGCTGGAGAAGAAGCTGGTGAGCAGGTGAGGAGCATGCAGGGGCTCAGTACCCTGTAGAAGAAACAGGGAGCCCAACAGCAGAACTAGGAGAGAAAAGGGGGAGAGAGAACCGGGTTAGGAAGGGAAGAGCATCTGCAGGGAGGGAGGCCGGCTCTGGAACTGGGAAGAGGGGAACTGAGGCAGGAGCTGTGGCGGGGAAGCTGGTGGAAAGAGAAGAAGGAAACTTCTGGAAGAAGGGGAGCTTGGGCAAAGCCCCGGCAAGTGGGGAACGAGAACAAGAGCCAGGGAGAGAAGGACATAGAGAGGGCAGCAGAGGGCAAAGAGAGAGAAAGGGACACAAGGAATGGCTCTATTAAGTCAGACGGAGCCCATGCTCCAACCAGTGACCCTCAGAAACCCTCTGGGATTCAAGCCTCCTTCGAATTTTGATCCAAAACCTTTTCATATCCTAAAAAATTATTTAGAAATATGCTGTCCAAGAGTATTTTCTTGTGTGGACTCTAGCTATCAAGGTTCATCATGATACATATATAGAAGACAGTTACAATTTGTATCTATGAATCGTTTATAAATAACAATAAGCCCCTTGGTGTTAACAAAGATAACATTTTCATATTTTCAAAAACAGTGAGCCAGGGTGATTTTCATACATGTTTGCACAGTCTGGCTTAGTAGTCACCACGGGATGCTGCTATCTGCATCTGCATTGGGTGTTGGGATGTTTTGGTCAAAGTATATTGGACAAAATCTAGCTTCAAACAGACATGGAATTGGAAAAGGGAGGAATGTGTCAATCACCTTCCCAGATAATTACAGAAGTTTTTCTCTGAAGCTATCTCAGAATTCAACAAATGGCAGTTTATTTTTTTATTGCTTTTTAATTTAGGTGGAGGGCATCAGGGATTGAACCTAGGGGTACTTACGCACTGAGCCACATCCCCAGCCCTTTTTATTTTTTATTTTGAGAGAGGGTCTAAGTTACTTAGGGCCTCACTAAGTTACTGAGCCTGGCTTTGAATTTGAGATCCTCCTGCCTCAGCCTCCTGAGATGCTGCAATTATAGGTGTGCCCCAACATGCACAGCAAGTGCAGTTCCTTAGGGGCTTGTGGCAGTGTGAGTCTGAAGCCACATCAATATGTTCCTGTTCTCCCCCTGCCTTGCGCCTTGAGTGAGTGCTTCACCAGCCATGATTTCCAACATTGTGCATTCATAGGTCACTTGGAAAACGAGGGTTCCTGGGGCTATGCAGATCACCCCCCCTGCACAGCAGAAAACCCACTGCACACTCAGGGGCGAAGGACAAAGCAAAGACAAACGACTCTGAAACTGCATTGACCTCCCAGACTCCCTGAGAAGGTCTCAGGGAGTCCAAGGGTCCCACACGTATTCTGAGAATCACTGCTGTGTGTCTGTGATAAACAGCATCCTGAGCTGGGCATCAGACAAGGCAGGAGCCAGCTCTGCTGTGAGGTCTTATTAGCGTGGGCACCTCGGAACTCTCTGGGCCCCTGCAGCCAAGCTGAGATGGCTTAGCAACTCCCCTTTCTTTCTTCCCTCTGTGACAGAAGGCTCCATCTACTTTTCAAATTGCCACCTATCAGTCCTTCCTCTACTTGGAGGCCCCTCCCCTACATCCCCAATTTCTCCTAAGCCAAATGTATCTCCCCCTCAGCCCTCCACTGCCTGCGTTCGTTGCCTTCGTTTGGATCTTTCTTGAGGATCTTATCTCCCTGGGCCCAGAGTTAAAATGCCCACAGTGCTTGCCCAGCACCCCCAGCTGTCTCCCACCCCGACGGTGAGTCCCTGGAGAGCAGAGAACACCAGGTCCTGTTCACATCTGTGTCTCCGCCAGCCACTGTGCCTGACACCGAGGAGACACCCCATGGAAGTGGAATTAATTAATCTCTTCCTGGCCATCTAGAGGTGAGCAGCTTCTCTATGCCAGCTCCCACCGTGGTGTGCCCTCTTCCCCAGGCCAAAGCAATGGCAGGAGGCTGTGGAGCAGGACCAACCCCTCCTCTATGAGTTGGCTCCCTCAAGTATCTGCCCCAGGGACAGAGCTGACAGTCTGGGCTTGCCTGGTGCTGCCTCACGCTCAGATTCAGGCTGTGCCCACGGCCCCCAGCCTCCCTCCTCACAGGGCCAGCTCAGGCCACCTGCCCCCTGTGCACCAGCTTCTCCTCTGTGGAGAAACACTCTGAGACCACCCCCACCCCTGTTAAGCCGGCAGTGATGACTCTTGCCCAAGCCGATCTTTCCACTGCTGCAAAATAGGAATCTCCCCCCGACTCTCCAAATCTATTAGCTAACATTTGGCTATAGATGTAGCACCCCCATCTAAGAATCCCAAACCTACACCTCCGTGAGCGCCAGCGTGACCCCCCAGGTGGGAAACTTCACACTTGGTCTCATGTGATGGTCAAAACACACTTGCACTGAAAATATCATAGAAAACCACCTTCCGGCTGTGCATAGAAGGTGTGTGTGAAAGGAACGTGAATTCCACGCTCAGACGCGGGTTCCTCCCCAGGGTGTCTCAGTATGTACACGCAAATACTCTAAAATCTGGAGGAACGGGAGATCTGAGCACTTCCAGCCAGAGCACTTGAGATCAGGGACGCTGACCTTGCCTGGGGAGGGGCAGCCTGTCTCCCTCCGGCCACATTTACTGACTGTTATTATCAGTGTGAATTAGAATCCACTGCGGCCCTCACTGTCCCAGGAGGAGCCCCGTGTCCTTGTCACCTGCCCCTCGTGTAGTGAAGCACGTCCTGCCAGCTGTCATGGTGAGCCCCATGGGTGCCCACGCCAGCCTCTTGCGTCCTCGGCGGGTCCTGCCTCTTGGCTCAGCATATTTATTCTGCAGGACGACTCTACCCATAAACAGCTTCAAGGTTGCTGCCTTCCCAGAGACCCCAAACAACTGCAGGAATGCTGGCTGCCCTTCCCTGGGGCAAGGGTGTGCTGCTGGCCCCTCACAGGAGGGACCTCTTGAGACCCCCAGTGGACACCTGAGGCCCCCAGTAGCACCTGCCGTGATGGGTCGATTCATACACCAGGCACAGGAAGAGCCTCACAAGTCACTGATAACGAGACACCAGTGGTAACGAGGGCCCTGCAGAGGTGTGGGGACCCTCCTACACTCTGCTTGGTCCTCCCCCACAATGTCTACTGCCTGTGACCCCTGTCCTGCTCTTTACCTTGGGAAACGGAAGCTGCAGAAAGTGACACTGGATGACAGGGTGCCGTGGGGGCACAGCTCTGTGGCGGCTCCTGCTTGCTCTCGTCTTGGTCTCCCGTGGGTGTGGCTGGCGTTCCTGGCGATGCTGTTGGAACCACGTTTCCCTGGCATTCAGTTTGAGGTCCCCTGCTGCTGCTCCAGCTGTATGTCAGTCTTACCTCCTGCTACCTTCCTGCCCAACTGTTTTAAAAAAAAATGACACACTGCTAACACCCAGCACCTCAGTGGGAAAGCATGCTGGAAACCGTCACAGAGACACACGGAATCAAGATGAGGTCACACGGGACTGGGGGCAGCCCTATTCAACTCGGCTGGCATCCCAAAGGAAGGAGAGAGAGAGAGAGAGAGAGAGAGAGAGAGAGAGAGAGAGATGGGAGGGAGGAACTTGCACACAGATTGTGCAGAGATGGGCAGGGGCCTTCCACACAGCAGGGGCACAGGGTAGCTGCAGCCTGCCGCGACCTGGGGGCGCCATGGGCAGGCTGTCCTTGGCTCTCCCAGGAGGGACCAGCCCTGTGCGGCCTCCAGAACCCGGGGAGACGCACGCTGTGTGGCTGGAGTCGACGCATCTGAGGAGCCGCACTTAGGCCGCCCGAGTGATGGGCGCTCTCCCTGACACTTCCCTGGGCTTGCGCTCTCTATCTCCAGCCCGAGGCCCTGCGGAGACGCCCGGTGCCACCAGAACAGAGGTGGCGACCCCTTCCACTATGAGTGCCCTCTCTTGCCTGACTGCAGGCCTTGACACCACGGAGGAGCATGAGCGGGTGGCGGGCACATAGGCACCTCCCTTGGGCTAGGCTCTGAACACTCTCCTCCGTGGATTTCCACACTCCATGGTGACCCTTTGGATCAAGGGACACATTCCACGCGTTCCTTCCCTGGTCACTGGAGTTTGCTCTGCTGAGTTTTTCTGTCCTGGTCCTCCTGTCCCCTGCCACACTGGTGTACATGTTGCCCTTGGCCCCAGGGTGTAACCTGCGTCCCATCTCAACACCCAGAAGGTGCCTCTGGGCTTCTGAGGAGGTTGCAGCACCTGACCACCAGATGGGCAGTCCGGGTGCCCTTGGTCTACAGCCTGCTGATGTATGGTACTGTCAGAGGTGTGCAGCCACAGCCCGCGGGGCACCCCTGCCACCACTGAGCCCGTGTCCTGGTCACCACGGAGAGGTACATTCACCGAGGGAGGCCTCTGTCTAGGAGATGGGCTCCGGGCTTGCTTCCCATGACCTGGCCAGAGCCTTGGTCACTTCCTCCTTAGAAACGTCCTCCCCCAGCCAGGCCTCCCTGCGGGCCGAGTCCCAGGGGCTGAATCTTCCCCTGAGTGCGTCTTAACTTCCACAGGGCCACTCATCAGTACCCCCTTTATAGCCACCCCCAATCTGTATATATCAAGAAATTCCTCCCTATGCTGAGCACATAGGAAACTTTCTCTTTTGTTCTCCTAAAAGTTTCATTGGTTTTCCAACAAATTTGAAAGAAAACAAACAATTTTCAATGAAAAAAATTTACAAAACTGATAGAAAATCGGGGTAAGCCAATATCCATAGAGAATTAAATCGATTGTCAGAGATCACGCCCTACTCCACAGGCACCAGGGAGAGATGCTCCCAGGCGATTCTGAACAAATCAAGCCAGGTTTAAAAACATAGTAACAAAGGAGTTTCAGAGACTGTAACCGGGAGGACAGTTACGGGAGTCACTGTACAAAACCAGGACAGACTCACTACAAAACAGACAAAAACAGTATTTTAAAAAGCTCTAGATCAACATTAAATATAAATAAAGATATAAAAACTTTTTAAGTGTGTCTGCTAACCAAGCAAGGCAGGGTATTTCTTTAAAAAAATGATTGTATTTCATGACAAAGAAAAACTCACTGGGCTATGAGACTTTGGCCTCCCAAGTCCTTGAGTGCAATTAGTATTGACATTTAAAGAAGAAAACGCATCACATCGTGGCTGGCACCTGCGTCCATGTGTAGCCTCACTGTGGTCCAAAGAACGCACATCGCATACCACACACTACACACTACACACCACACACCGCCCACTGCACACCACACACCGCACACTACACACCGCACACTGCACATCGCACACCGCACACCGCAGCGAGAAGCAAGGTCTCCCGCCTCTGGGCTCAGCAGAGATCCTAACTAAGTAGCGACAGTTTTATTAGGTGACAACTGTGAAGTGGTTGAAATAAATAGGAAACCGTCTCTGTATCTAGGTGGTCAAATCTTGAAAAGCCTCATGTTCAGTAAAGAAAATGAAGCTTTGGGTGACACGTGCTGCCGCTGCGGTCAGCCTTGCAGGTCCAGGGCACTGGGCACTCAGCAGGGGCTGGGTTAGAAGATGAGGTGGGGCGGGGCCTGCTAGTAACTGCCAACGGGACACGGCTATTGGCACCTGTCCTCTGCACTCAGGTGAGGTCACGGTAGCTCAGAATGGGGACAGGGTTGGTTTGGGCGGGCCATGGTGATGGCTGCACGGGGTGCCTGGTCATTCCACGGACTGGCACCCTTCCATGCAGTCAGTGGTCGGCACCATTCAGTGTGTATTTCTACCAGGATTACCAAGGGGCAACCCCTGTGATCCACAGTGTCAGGGTAGCCATGGGCCCTGCCATGTTCTCATGGAAGCCCCAGGGCGGCCGCTGACACATGGTGCCTGGGGATCAGCTCAGGCCTGGCTGTTCCGGGGTCACTGCCCTGCAGGGAAATGGGGAGTCTGATGGTGCAGAGCACAGGGTACCCTGGCCGTCCATGGAGGTGACAGCCAGCACAGGGCTCAGTGGAGGGACCCAGGCTGCCAGCCTCCTGGAGCTGGGGCAGAGACTAAAGATGCCACCTGGGGCGTCAGCTGGAGGGGCCACAGTGTCTCCTGTGGGAACCAGGCCCTTCAGTGGCCACCAGATAGAGGCTGTGGCTCCCACCTGCAGCATCTCTAGGAGATCCCTGGCTTCCCAGTGCCACTTCCATGGGACCAAGAGGAGGGAGCTGGGGTTGCACATCGGAATCCATCCTGTCCCTGTCAGGTTGCCCAGTGGCCAGCCTCCCACGGTCCCTGGCTGCGTCCACAGCACCCGACAGAGGCTGATAGCTCTGTGCTGGACATCGGGGTCATGTTTAAGCATAATGCTTTTCAGCCGAGACTCTCGGCTAGGGGTCACTTGCAGGGAGGAAGGCTGAGCTGGACATGGACACCTCTCTCCAGGGCACAGCAGATGGGAAGGTGACCAGTCAAGCCCTTGCCAGTTCCTTCTCGGGGCTCCCCTGGCTTCCCAGGGACCAGCACCTGCCACCTCCTGCTCTTGGGCCCCCCAGGGGTGTCCCAGTGCTGCTTGGCGGGGGGAAGGAAGCTTTAGTTGAAAGATGCCGGTCTTGCAAGTTCAGCTTAGCGAGCACAGTGACCCCGAGTGTGTGTCTGTGAACAGACAAGCTCCGTCTCCTCACGACATACGCTCACAACCAGAAACCAGATGAGCAAGTGACAGGCTGCCAAAATCCAAGGCGTGTTCCCTGCCAGACGTGATCACAGGCGGGTTCTGGCAGCTGCTGTGGCTTTGCAGAGCCCTGATGGAGAGACCTATGGTTCTGCTGCGTTGGCCTGGGGTCCTCCAGGGCCCCCTGCTCGTCTTCATTCATTAACTTCCAACCTCAAGGCCACGTCTGCACTCAGTTCTCAGTGGTCGTCCTTCCTATCCTCATTTGTGGGGGAAGAGACTAAAAAATGTCAGGGCAATGACAGTCAAGGGAGGGGGACTCTAAGGACGGATGGCAGAATGGAACTTAAAGACTCTCTGGTGGGTCTTCTTACCCAGCAACTTGAGGCAGTGATTATTAGAACCAAGGTCTCCACTCTACGGCCCTTCCTAAGCATTCATTAAGGGGGGCGGGGTTCGATGACCTCCCATTCCAAGCCAACCCTGGACACGAGGCGCCTCAGGAATAACGTGTTGCTGGACGGAGTCCAACACAAGCACTAAACGAATCTCCCTAAACCCAAGAGAAAGGAGCAGACCCACACACAGGCCCGCGGCGCTCGGTGACAGGGTGCGCTCTGAGCCACACTCCATCAGGCCACGCTGTCCTCGAGCGACCCCTGAGGGCACCGAGTGGCCACGGCATCGCAAGCAGCATCCCGGGGCCTCTTTCACCAGGATGCCTGGTCTCCTGGGAGGGCTCTGTGCAGTGCTGAACTCCGTGACCGCGGCTGCACACGTGGCCCTTGGGCTGGAGAAACAGCTCCGCCCCTCCGCGGCCTCTCAGCCCCTGCAGAGCGGGAGATGGCGAATCAGACGCACTCAGCTCCATCTCAGGAAAGGGAAGCCGTGTGTGTCTCCCATGGCCACCGCAACCCACTGCCCAGGCCTCTCAGCTGGCAGCTCTGGGCGTCGGAGGTGGTTCTTAGCTGGCGGCTCTGGGCGTCGGAGGTCTGAGGTGGGCCCTGCAGGGTTGCTGTGGAGGTGGGGCAGGCTGGGCCCGGGCAGTCCCCATCCTCGTCTGTGGTGAGCCGTGTCAGCGGACCGTGGTCGCCATTACAAGATGGCGCTGATAAGCGCCGTGGCCTGTGATAAACAACTCCTTGTTTTGGGAGAGTTGGCACGTAGCTGTAACACACCCTATGAGAAAGGTCCACATGGCAGTTGTGCATTGGGGCTTGATGTGCTTTATCAAGGCTGGGGCGCTCGGGTGAAGGAGTAGAAGCAGAAGTAGAGGTAGTAGTAGTAGTAAGAGAAGCTTCCAGAGACACATAATTAAAGGCCTGAATAAACTGCTGAAAGAAGAATCCTGTGTCGTGTCCTCCTTGCTGGCGAGGGGTCGCGACACTCGTCAGCCTCTGCTGCCCGCCTGCCCTTGGCTCCTGGCCTCTCCGTCTTCCAGGAGCATCCATGGCCTCCACGTCCAGCCTTGTGCCTCTGAGGACAGATGGCTGACTCTGGCCCTCTGGGCTCCCTCTTGCAAGGTCCTTGTCTTGGGCAGAGCCCACCTGGACCATCCAGGATGCCTCCCCACCTCAAGGTCCCTGTGTCCAGCCACAACACCCTTTTGCCAACGAAGCCCAACGTTCCAGTCAGAAGGCAGGGACGAAGCTTCAGAGACCAGCTTGCCATCCTTCCCACCCCCAGGCTGACACCAGGCCTGGACGCCATGCGGGACGGGCACCATTCTCCTACCACACAGGGCCAGGCGCTGCCCTCACCTGGGGGACAGAAGTGGCATGGGCTCTGTGTCCACGAATCTGCCCCAGCGGGCTGGACATCTCCAGGGGCAAGAGACCCCAGCATGTCCCTGCGTGGCACAACGGATGTGTTTCTTACCCACCACAGCCAGCTGCAGCCCCAGGACACTGTCCTCCAGGAAGCCCACAGGGACGCTGAGCTCCGGGGGAGGGAGGAGGGAGCTCTAAGCCTGCTCGCTCGCCTTGGCCTCACCAGCGGCAGAGCTGCCTCTACATGAGAAGCAGAAAGAGCTCTCCCCAGAGCGAGGTGGGGGAGGCGGGCGCTGCGTCCTGGGGAGCTGGACCTGGAGGTCAGCCGCCACCTGCAGCAGCGGGAAGAGCGCCTCTCCACTAGAACGGGGGCCGGGGGAGGCGCCACTATCTTCCGCCAGCACATGGGTCGCTCTGCACACCCACAGACTCTTTGTCCTCTGTTATCTGCTCCCTGGGCAAAGGCGCTGAGGCTGTGTGTGAAGTCTGGGCGCAGGCTGGCCGGCTCCTCTTTGAGGTTGTCAAGAACGGAGGACAAGGACGGCGGCGGGACGCTGGCTCTCCCTGGGGCACGGCCCAGGCTGATCCAGATGCTCTCCACGGCAGCAGTTGGGCAGGGAGCCTCGGAGAGAGGCTCTGCCAGGGCACCCACCATCCCTCTTCTCGCCCGGGGGCTCTAGGGAGATAAGCCGCCAAAACAAAACCGCTCACGCTCAGGTCAGCACGCCCCAAGCCCTGGCTCATCACAGGCGCATGGCGGGCAGCAGTGGCGGGCAGCAGTGCCTCGGACTGGCCTGAGCTCGCCGGGCTCTTGGACCCCACCAGCAGTGGCCAGAGCCAGAGCTCAATCAGCCTGTCCTCGCTGCCCTGGCTCCTGAGAGCTCGGGACCCCAGGTCAGCAGCCTGGCCATGGGTGGGCTCCGGTTTCCTCTTCCAGTCCACCCAGCCCCCAGGTCTTGCGAGGCCATTGTTGGGGCCACACATTGGGTACAGAGGGGAGCTTAGGGTCCTGGCTGGTGGCAGAGCCACATCTCTGCAGGGGAACCCTTCCCGGGGTCACTGCACCCAGAGGTCATGCCGACTCTATCTGTCCTGCAAAGTGCGGTGGCCGCTCAAGCCCGTGGCTCTTCTGGCAGGCACAGCGCCCGTGGGCACCTCACGGCCTCTGCTGCCCAAGCGGAGCTCAGAGCTGCTTCCCAGAGCCAGAGGGCAGCGTTGGAGGCCTACCACCACCACACACTCCGTTGCCACTGCTTCCAGAGACACGTCCCCTGTGGGGCAGTGAGGCAAGTTTCTCGTGGGGTTGTGTGTTTAATTCTGTTCCCAAAAACAGTACGTTGACTGCCCCACCCCTGTACCCAGGAATGTGACCTTATCTGGAAATAGGTCTGTGCAGGTGTGACATCTAGAACAAGGTCATGCCTGGTCTCGGTGGCCCCAAGCCAATGACAGGTGTGTTTCTGAGACACCCAGGTACACGCAGGAAGCCCACCAGTGACCGAGGTGACCTGGTCCTGATGCAGCTGCAAGTCGGGGACTGACAGTCACCAGGAGCTTTAGGAGGACACAGCTCAGCACCATCTTGATTTGGGACCTGTCCCCTCCGGAGCTGTGACAAAGCAAGTATCTTGTGTAAGGCCCCCGGTTTGTAGAGACTGTTACTCTGCACCCCAGAGGCTCTCAGGAGCAGCGTGAAGTGCTGGGCGCCCTCGGCCCCCAGGAAACCTGTGTCTGTCCAGCAGGTTGACCCTGGACAAGCCCTCCATGCTCAGACCCATCCCCTCACTGCACCATGAGGTCAGCACTAGAACCACGCGGTACGAGGGTGAGGCTGTGGCGGGGCCAGCCAGCAGCAGCGCAGACTCAGGCAGACGTGCAACAGGCGCAGCGACAGCGGCTCTTTATGGCTCTTGATTCTTCAAAGGCGGTTGGGACGTCGATCACCTGTGCCGCGGACTCTCCCGCTCCCGCCGGAAGCAGCACGATGCTCCTTTTCAACAGCACAGCGACTTACAGGGGACCTTTGCCTAAGAACCAGAGGAATTCGCCGTGGCCCAGGTCCTGGGCTGGGACCAGCCTCAGGGTCGTCCTCCCTCCTCCTGGGTCAGGCTTGTCCATCTGCTCATCAGCCCGACTGTCCACAAGACCCATGTGGGAAGAGGACCGGAACTTGAAATCTACCAAGGTCACCTTCACCATGTGGCATGGAAAGGGTGCTCTCATGAAGTCGTCCCCACGTGGCACATCAAGGGTGGCTTAACCAGATCCAGAGGGGCGTGGCCGCTGCATCCAGGTCAACATCAGGTGGTCCTGCAGGAAGGGAGCCTGCAGCCTCCCAGCGCTGCCAAGTGAAGCATCAGGAATACAAAGGGAGGCTCGGCCTCGCCTTGCTGCCTCTCATCCCTCCGCTCTCCATCTTCAGAGTGAAGCACCCAGCGACAAGAGCAGGCGTGAACTCTAAATGGCATCTCAGCATCGGCTTCCAGAGTCACCTTATCCCAGCCCTGGAAACACTGCTGAGGTTCTCAGGATGCTCCCACTAACCCCGCGCTGAGTTTGGAAATTCCTCCCTGACGAACAGACTTTCTGCAGATACTTCAGCTCCTAATCAGCACAGGGCACAGCCCCCTCTGTGTGGTAGCTCACCACTGATGTGGCCTTTCCAAATGATGTGGGGAGAGGATCGTGCAGCCACTGAGGGAGAAAATGAAGTCCCCTCCTCTGAAGGACACCCAGCCACACACGATGTGCTGACCCCAAGGCAGCTTCAGAGGGCAGCGAGGCAGCGGTCTGCAGCTGCTCACACCTGCCCCACCAGGTCCCAATGAGCAAGCCCAAGTCTGCTGGATCTGCTGCTGCCAGAGAGCGGGTCTGAGTTCAAGTCCTCAGTGTGCCTGTCGTCACAGGCCACGTGGGTTCAGCCACACCACTCTAGAGACCAGAAGTCTGAGTTAAGGTGTCAGCAGGGCCACACTCCTCTGGGGACCCTGGGGGAGAGTCCGTGCCTCCTCCATCCCAGATCTGGTGGTTTCTTCTCTCGTGGCTGCAAAACTCCCATCTGCACACCCGGTGCTTTGTCTCTGTGCCTGAGTCTAAATTCCCCCTTTCACAAGGACCCCTAGTCCCTTTACAAGGACCCGGCCACCCTGCTGCAAATGACCTACTCGCCTTAACTAATTGTATCCTACAAGTCCTGACCCAGAGGTCACACCTGGGCTCTGGGGATCAGGATTTTACCATACGAGCTGGGGAAAGGGACACATTTCAATCCACAAGCAGGTGGAGGAATTCCTGCACCTCCCCATATAATCACTAAGAAGAAGCCAGTCTCCCCACCATCCTCAGCCCTTGCCAGTCCTGAGGGTCAGTCTATGCAAAGCCAGGTGAGTTTCTGGATTGAATTAACTCCCCACCAACCAATTCCAAAGGTTGCATGAAATCGCTTGCTACAACGGGCCAGCTGTCGGTTCCTCAGACTGAGTGGGGCCAGGACTGGGCGGGATGACAAGGGCAGCTCACTCTTCGGAGGTTCCTGGTTTCAAGGCCATGTAAGTTCAGGGTCAGCTCTTGTTCAGACCCACCAGTGAGACGCTCCTTAAAATTGAGGCAGGGAACCTGAATGGCCTCTCTGGGGCTTGCTCACCTGAGCCCTTGACCTGAGAGGCACAAACCGACCCAGACTGATGGACTGGTGTGGGTTCTTTCTGAGATCTGCATTGGACCCACACTTGAATCTCAGTCAAAAGTAAGCAAACAGAATCACCCAGCTCTGGAAGTCGGTTCCGCCAGGCCTCCTACGTGAGGAACAGAACAACGTAATTACTGGTGCCGGACCAGAAAACAGCCCCGGTATTGTGGGCATATTCCATTTCTTCCTTATTTGTGGCAAGCCACCCTCAGCCCTGAGATTCTGATTTTACTGGTCAGGATGTGGCTCATGCCACCAGTAACTTTAAGGCTGCTAGGGGATTCTGAGGTGCAGCCAGGGATGAGAGCCTGTTCCCCATGCTGTTTCTTGTCAACTGTCCTCTGTGGTCACCTCTTGATATTTTGTGTGCTTCTATTTAAATGTTCTCACTCTTCAACTTTTTCATGCAGGTCTGTGATTACTCTGTCTTCAAGCTCTTGGGTCCCTGGTGTTACCTTATAGCCATTTGCAGAGAAGTTCGTGTCAGGGGAAGATGGCAGTTTCCAGAAGCCTGCAGAGGGCTGGCCAGGGCTCCCTGGGCTCACCAGAGAGCAGTGTGGGTTTAATCTGCAGTGCCCTCAAGAGCACCATAAAACCAGCCAGCTAGGTGGGAATAATTCAGTGACAGAGGGGACAGGGCTTCTGATGATCTGGAAGGCATATCCCTTGCCCTAAGAAAAGCACAGTCACCCACCTCCAGCTGTGTCATGGGGTTGATCATAGATTGCAAAAATGCTCACCAAGTCTTTTGATCCTTGAATGCAGGCCCCTTTGCAAGGTGACTTTGCCATTCCTTTTCATACAGTTAGGGTCCATTTCTGCAGTCCTTGAACCTGCAGTTGGCCATGGGACTTGCTTTGGCCAATGGGACATTAGCAGATGTCCACAAGCAGAGGTGTGGGAAGCCCATGAGTGTTGGTGCTTGCTCTCTGGATGCTCTGGACGCACACGGCCAAGAGATGTGAGCAAGATCCTCCTAGAACACCCAGTGCTCATGACCTTCAGGATCAGCTAAGTGGACTCCAAAAGGACTGCCCAGCTGACCTGCAGAACCCGGGAAAATATGAAGTTCAGGTGATGAAGTATTGGGGCGAACGGCAATAACTAACCATAACACAGCCCCACTTTGCCAGATGTTATCAATCTTTTAAATAGAAATCATAATTTCAAATTTTTGTGTAAGTTCCAGTTTTTTAAAAAAAAAATTGAATTAGTAGCCAACATTGTAAACACATTCTACAGGCCAAACAAAACATACCTTTAGACTGCACTTGGCCTGTGGGTTGTTGGTTTGCAAGTGGCTATGCTGAGGGACACAAGGTGTTTGTCCTAATGCCTGTTTGCCGTCACTCACTCACTCACCCTTCTTGCCAGAGTGGCCGGTGCCCTCCACCTGTGGCTGCTGTCTGTACGGGATGCGCACTGCACGGGCACTTCCCCAGTTTCTCCGGGTGGTCTCTCCATGTGGAAATGTGGGATCGCTCGTCCTCCTGGAGAGACTGCAGTGTGAGATGGAGTCCAAGGAAGGACAGTGCGAGGGTAGCGCCTGAGCATGAGATCAGGCGTGGAGGGGGAGCCCATGGAGGGCAGTGGACAAGGAATCCCATCTGTTTTTTCCAGAGAATGTTGTTCCTGGAGGGAAAGCCAGGAAGAGAAAGTTGGAGAGAGGGGATTGTGGGGCCCCTAAAGGCCAAGGCAAGGATTTCCCACTTGGTTATCTGGGCAAAGGAGAGTAGCTCTAAGGGAAGAGAAGTCACTGGCAGCTTTGCACAGGGGGCCCTGGGAAACAGGGGCCTGCTCTGTTTATCCACGTGCAGGATGAGTTTATGGCAGAACTGGAGTCAGGCAAGACGGGGGCAAGACTGTTTGTAGTGACAGACGGAGCATTGGCATTGGGAGGAAAAACCCGAGTGGAAGAATGTAAGTTAAGACATGTGGGGACTTCTCTTGACCTTGAGATAGCGCTAGTTTTGCTGATTTTCTTATCTATATCATCAAGACATGTTAGTGTGTTTTCAAAGTGCTTCCATCAGCAGCTTCAGATTCCCGGCTCCTGTCGCCTGCCTGCCTGACGGAATCTGGGGCTGGCGGTGGTCACTCCTAGGGCAGGGGAGACCCTAGGGCAGGGGAGACGGAAGAGGGTGTCTGCTGGGCGTTTGGAAGGAACGTCCTTGCTCTCCCCTGAGAACCTCTGGAATCATCTGTGCCTCCTTTCTGTGCTCTCCCCTCCCTTCTAAGGCTTACAAAGTTGGGACAGGAGGGGAGGGAGAAAACACAACTGTTCAAAATCCAGTTTTCAATCTCGAGAAGAGGAAACATCACAGCTATGAGAAGAGGAGACAAGGGAGTCGGGGAGGTGCATCCCTCACGGTGCAGTGAGAACCGACCTCAGGAGGGAAGCTGCAGGGAAAGGCCAGTGTAGACCCTGCTTCCCACTGTCACTGGACCGTCAAGTCACATTTGAACTTTAAAAAGCGGATCCCAGGTCCCGCCTCCTGTGGGGTCTGACATGGCCGGTGTGGGGTGTTCTTGGCACCAGGGTCTTTGAGAGCTCCCCAGGGAGTGGACCCCTGCCGTGGGGACTGAGAACCCCTGTGTCCACCAGGGCCCTCTGTGGGCTGGTGCAGCCTGTAGGAGGTGCCTCCAGGGGAGCATCTGTATTTGGTGGTTGCCATTTTCATGGTAGATACTGACAGTGGTTCCCAAAGGCTATCATTTGGATCTAGAATGTTCCCCAAAGTCCCATATATTAAAGGCTCCATCCTCAGCCTGTGACTCTCCTGGGAGGTAGTGGAATGTTTAAGAGGTGGGGTCCATTGGATGATCTTAGGTCATTAAGGGTGTGCCTCTGAAGGGCATGTTGGGACCCTGGTCCCTTCCTGGCTTTCTCTTTCTGCTTCCCAGCTGCCGTGAGGTGAGTGGGTAGCTCTGCCATGCACTGCCTGCCATATTGTGCTGCCTCACTACAGGTCTAAAGCAACAGGGTCAATCAAATGTGAACTGGATATAGAAACTGTGAGCCAAATAAACTTTTTTCTCTTTATAAATGAGCAACCTCAGGTCTTAGAGTGGCAAAAAGCCAACTAATACACCATATGAACTTGAAAAGTATAAAGTGTTGGAATGGGGTGTCTAAGATAGGTCACATTCTTGGGTTGGATGAAAAGAATTGGTTTTCTGGGAAGACACAAATGGCTTTAGTACAAGTAAGCATGCTTACTACAGTTCATCTGCTGAGAACAACATCTCCCAAGTGAAATGGGCAGGAGAAAGAAGTTGCACAGTAACGGGAAGGAGGGAAGTAGGCCCAGAAGGCAGAGTAGAGGAGACTGCAAGTGGAGACAGATGTCAGAAATGTACCTCCTCTTAAGGCAGGGAAAGCCTCGAGAGCACTTCTGTGGGCTGTCCTGGAGCAGGCTTGGTGTTACAGAGCCTGAGCAAATCTTGACAACCAGGGGTGTCCGCATGGCCAGGGGCACTGGAGGAAACCTGTGCTGGTCTCATTAAGGTCTGTGTCTGGGTGATGTCTCAGGGAGATAACCCCCTGGCCTGGCTCCCAGGGTTGGTGGGAGTGGTTTTCCCCATCCTCCCTCTGGAGGGCCTGTGAATGGTCTACCTCAAGCTTGTGAGTGTCAAAGGGCTCCTGTCTCAGGGTCCAGTCATAAGGATGTTAATAGTTTCATTTTTTAAATTTCTTTTCCTGGGTGTCAATCAAATCCAGGCTTTGTACACGCTGAGCACACACTCTACACCAAACCCTGCGTCATCTTCTCAAACCAGGAACAGCAGAACTTTAAAAAGATATTGCTGTGAATACTTTTTTAAAAAGTCAGAATTCTTTGCTGCCCCAGTATGATCTTTCTGAGGTTTAATAGGACTTTATTTTTTTTAAACATATATTTATTTTTTTCTTTTTCTTCTTTAGGCATAAAAGACAGTAGAATCTATTTTAACATTTATATAAGGTAAAGAATTTTCTTAAAGTTGATGTGCATGCACTGAAAAAGCTAGAAACAAATCAACTCTTATTGATACAAGATGTTTTCACCTAAAAGAGAATTCTAAGAGTATACTGGGAAACTATTTATTGCTCAATATTAAAGATGCTTGATGGAAAAATAATTGATATTAATAGTTTTTCTATTAATATTTTATTAGATATGTTAAAGAAAAATGTATAATGTGTCAAAAACATAGATAGTGCATCTTAGGTTTTGGTAATGTGCCCTGGTGAAGTGTCCTCCTGCCCTGGAATGCGTGAGACTCCCAAAGCGATCCATTCTTACAACAATGAATCCATCTCTAAGGATATGGTTCTGCATCAACTTTTAATTCAAGCATTTCTTTTCTGTTTGGATAATTTTTAACAGCTTTATAGAACTATGATTGACCATCTGCATACAGTTGGCAATCTTTTGACCCTATGAATACGTGATGCATTTTTAAGATTAACTTGCCTGACCAGTAAGAGACACCCATTCAAAACAGGCCGGAAGATGGCTTCTGTTTACAGTGGATAGCTCAGGCAGTCAATTAGCTTATCAGACTATTTTTCTTTCTGAAGTCTATGGAAAGGGCTAAATAGCTGGTCAGTGTGTGTATGTTCTTATCTCATCGATGCAGAATCAGAATGTGAATCATCACACAGGGAGGCAGCAGTCCTGGTCCTAAGGAAAGGCAAACAAAGTCTCTAGAAGCCCCTTTGGCTGGTCGGTGTTAGACACTGTTTAAAATCACATCACCCTTAGTGACAAGCAGGAGAACGTGCACGCACGTTTGTATGTGTTTGGGCGCGCGCGCATGCTTACCTGCACAAGTCTTCTTTCCCATAACATTTGGAAGCCTGTGGGATATCTATGTCTTCTTTCATCAAGAAGTAATGCACTTTTTTAATCCTACAAAAACACTCATAGGGCTCCAAGATATTTATGTGTGCACGTGTGATATTCTTGTGTGTGTGTGTGTGTGTGTGTGTATAATATACAAAAGAATGTTGAGCTGAGCACATTGGCACACGCCTGTAATCCCAGCACTTGGAGGCTGGGGTAGGAGGATTGCAAGTTCAAAGCCAGCCTCAGCAACATAGCAAGCCCCTGTCTCAAGGCGGGGGGTGGGGGGTGGGGGGAGGGGGGACTGGGGATGTTGCAAAGTGGTTAAGCTTCCTGAGTTCCGTTGTACCCACCTCCATAAGAATATGTAATGCAACTATGTTTGAATAGAAAAAAAAATGAGTACTATCAGAATGATAAGTTGCTTGTTAAGAAGAATACAACTCTGTGTCCTGACAGGGGGTAAAGTCCAGAATATATTGGCTGAAATGTGTCCACCATGAGTTACATGAAAGCCTTGTGACTGGTTTTCAGTTCCATGTATGTATAGAGATCTACCTTAAGTAGATTTGGAAGACATGGATAATTCACTTGTCAGATTTCGCCTCAAAAATCCCTTCAATCACCCACCAAGTGGCTTAAATATAATTTGGGGTTTCTATACTTGGGTTTGTGTGCATATACTCATATGTATATTTGGACAGACGGTACCTTTATTTATGTGTAAATATGCCACATAAGCCATGTACATATTCTGTTCAGTGCTTTCTTATTATCCTTCCTCAAATGAGAACCTGTATTTGAGTTCTAGAAAATGCAGTGTGCACGTGGCCAGCTCTGCTGCAGGATCCTTGGTCCCAGGGGACCCACCAGTAAAGGCACCTATGGCTCTGCTGATGGTGGCAACCTCTAGGGAGCCGGGCTGGAGGTGGAGGGGCAGGGCTCCCCTCCGTGCCTGATGCATTCCCACAAGGAAAAAGCAGTTTAGTTCCTGTGCTGACGTTTTCTCCCTTCCAGAACCTTCTCTTGGAGCTGCCTATGTTTCTGATGCCCAGTACAACAGGAACGTTTCATTCCAAACTTTCCCTCAGGCTATCAGGTAATTTAATCATCTAGCTGTCCACTTGTCCACCTTAAGTTCTAGAGGTTGAGACAAACCTGGAGGCATTCTTTCTACAGAAACTTTTCAGAGGGGTCTAGGTACGGCACATAATTTGGGTAAAACCCAAGAGTGTTTTGTTCTGCAGTGCTGGGAGCCGACCCAGAGACGAGCCTGTGCTAGGCAAGCGCTCCATCACGGAGCTGCAGCCCAGCCCCTGAGCCTGGTGGTTTGGGTTAAGTTCTAAGAGCACAGTGTCCCACGTGCAGGGAGCATCCGGTTGGTTAAGAGCAGATCGGGGGTAATGGACACCACCAGGGCCAGGAGATGGAGTGCCCAAGCTGGACGCACATGGCCACCTTTATTCCTAGCCAGCGTTACCTGGACTGCAAAAGAGGGCTTCTCTTTTCCCTTCTGTCACATCCTAATGCTACCCACAAATTCTCTCCTTTCCTGGGAATCCAGCCTTTTCTATCTCCCCCTAAAGTTTTAACTAAGACCAAGCCCTTGGCTAGAGTAAGGAAAAACCCTCTCTTACATCAGCGCTCGGTGTCAGGGTCTCCAAAAGCAACAAACACCTCATGTGCCCAGACTGCCAAGCAGGAGTGGGGGACTGTCCCACCCTGCAGGGATCTGGCGTGTGGCAGCCACATCTGTCCTGAGTATACCGCGTTGAGACAGGCTGTGCACATTTTCACATTGGACTCAGCCACGCCCACATGGCATTAGGTCACTGTAACTGAGGATTCACCTTGTCAGTCTCTGGTTCAGAGTGTTCTCTTACTGTCACAACAACTCCGTGAAGAAGGTGCTAAAGCTGGCTGTCCACCAAGTGTGCTTTGAGATATGATCATCATCTTGATGTTTTCTGTTAGTGTTTTATAGTTTGAGCTAAAGTGATATCACCCCTGCTCCTGAGAACCTAAAGGGCATGTGACCCATCAAGAGTCTTATTTATTTATTTGTTTATTTACCCATTTATTTGGCAGTGCTGGGGATGGAACCCAGGACCTGGTGCGTGCTGGATACTGCTCTACCACTGAGCTGCCGTCCCAGCCCCGGCCCCTGTTCATCTTAGCACAGAAGTTTGAGTGTTATATAACTCCTGCTCAGTGGTTATGACCACCTTTACTGTTTTTCCTCTCCAGACTTTACCATTTTTATAATCACTGGGCCATGCGGATGGCCACGTACTTCTTCATCTGTGTCAACCTCTCTCTTGCCCTGTTTGAGGAACCGGTGCTGTTTCTGCTACCATTCTTGGTAAGCATTAGATAAAAGATGTTCAACCAGACCTTGTCACCAGTGAGTGGGGCCCCTTGCTTCTCCCTTGTTTTCCTCAAATGTCAACAAATAGGAATTTGACTTTATTTTTTTCTTGCTGGGGCTTCAGAGAATTCTGCTTGTTGGCTAATGTGCCAATCATAAGGGATTTTGAGGGCAATGGAACTTCAGAATAAGCTGCTGAATTTGTAAAATGAATCAATTTTTAAACCCCGTCAATATGATGTATCAGGGTAAGCTACAACAAATATATGTTTCTTCAGTGCAACGTGTTTGTTTCCTTCAAGAAAATGTTTCCTGATACATATAGGCCAGGAGCCAAAACCTGGAGACTTTCTCAGTTAAGAGAAGCCAGGAACTTTGTGTTTCATTGGAGAGTTTCTGCCTAACTCTCAGAAGCTAAACCTCAATGACACGATCTGATAGTGGGTTTATTGCAGAATGTCCCCCATTCCTAAAATGATAGTATGGACCATATCCCGCTAGGCCAAGGGTACTTTTGGCTTCTGCCTTCTATTTGATGATATTTTCCCCTCTCTGCTCCCCCCAGCTCACTCTTGAAAGGCCTTCTGTTCTGCCAGCCATAGTGACATCTGCTGGCGGACATGGGAAGTCACAAATCTGGGGGACCTTCTCAACCAAACCTTGTTAATGCTGCCATTTATCACAGGGGCAGGGTTGCGGGCTCTGGAGGGCTGGGCGTCCTGTCATTTCTCCCATACCCTCTCCCAAAATAGCAACCATGTCTCAAGCAGCCAGTTCCCACCTTCCATTCACAGAACTGAAAGTCAGGCAGATGCAAACCCCAATGCTAGCGTGGGCCCTGGAGAAGAAGCCACCACTCCAGGTGACAATAGACTTGACTGGATACTTGGGGACTGAAGCAAGGCAGTTCTCACCCACCTCTGCACCCTCCTAATTTTTAGCAGGCCTCTGCCTGCGGCTAGGAGAGGAGTGGAGCTCTGTCCCCCACCTGACCCCACTGTCTCAGCGCTGCTTTAGGGGCAAACTTGCAACTAGGTGAGTTGAAAGGGTTTATTCCAACTCAGAGTTTCTTTTCTTTTGATCTAACACAGGAGATGTCCTCTTTGCATTTCTGAGAAGTTCATGGTGTCCTAAGAACTCCACTTCACTTTGGCTACTCAAAGTGGGGTGGCTTGGTCAGCAGCACCAGTATCCCCGCTCAGAGCTTGTCAGAAACGCTGCCACTCAGAGGTGCTGGAGTTTTGCACTGATAGAAGCCACCTTTGAAACAAGCCCCAAGGCCATACCTTCACACACCCAAGTTCATGTGCTTGTACTCCACACTGGGTTCCTCACCTGGGTGCCCTTGGCCCATCAGGCCATATCCTTCTTAGTCTGTAGAGGTCTTCCTCGTGCAGTGTAGACATTCAGCAGCACCCATGGCCTCTACCTGAGTTTTGCACCAGCACCCCTGACTTGTGATAACATAAAAGGTCTCCAGGCATTGTAAAATGACCCAAGGGGAGGGGGAAAGTCACCTGTGTTGAGACCCATCATCTTCAGGGTCACCTGAGACCTTGTTACAAACACACATTCTCAGACTCCGCACCAGATTGGCAAAACCAGGAACTCCAGTGGGGCCCAGGAAATTGGTTAACTCTCTGTGAGACACAGGCACTCTGAGATGGAAGAGGACTCGGGAAAGGCCCTGCAGTGAATCACTATTTGGTGACAGACCAGTCACAGGGGCCACAGCATGACCAAGAGGTTGCAGGCTGCAGGTGATAAAGAGCCCAAAGCAGTAGCCACCTGGGAGGGTTTGCAGCCAACACTTCCCCCTGTGCTATCTCCATGACCTTGGCCAAGTGACCTGATCTTTCAGTGCCTCAGTTGTCACCTATGGAAAATGGGGACAACCAAAGCACTGTTCCTCTTGCAACTATTGAGGGATGAGGAAGCTTTTATGATGAGGTGCTTAGAAGAGTGCTTGGCTCCAAGACCTTCGGACAAGTCAACTAACTAGTCTTGTCTTCACCATAACTGGCCTGTCTTGCCCCCGACTGTTCCCCTACAAGCCAGCCAGGCATGTGCTTCATTCTCTGCCACATCCTCAGCAGGAAGCCCTGCCTGGCCTGGACCAGGCTCTCAATGAACATCTGTGGAGAAAGGCATTGCAGTGCCCACGAGGACATGAGGACACCAGCAGAAGCCCTCTGTCTCAGGGGCTTGAACTTTGCTGTGGATCCTGTATGTTCTGCAAAGGGACCCCAGCTTCCTAGATCCGATTCTATTAGAAGGTGTCCTTGCAAATGTGGCAACTGAGCAAAGGTGAGCTTCTCCATCCGTGTGGATTAGATGGGACCTCAGGTAGATCTGCAGGCTGTTGTAAACAACAGTCAATCAACATACGCTTAGAAAATCATGGAAAGACTAAAGATGGGGGTGGGGTGCTTCACAGATGCTGTGTGTTTTCTTCCTCTACTTCTAGGATTCTCTCTACCCACCTCCTGAAGTCAGGCATACAACTATCACCATTTCAGATATGCAAACACTGAGGTCCCAAGAGGTTACAGAACAAGCCCAAGCTCATTGTCTAGTAAGCAGTGAAAGTGTTCTTCTCATGCTGGTCTCTGATTCCAAACCCACACCTGCCTTTCTTCCCAGGGTACTTCCTGGTGTGCACACAGGGATGACATGCCTTAAGATTGGGAGGACAATCCTAATTTCAAACCTTCTACCTCACGTTATGCTGAAGACAATCCTAAGCAGCAGAGCATGTGTCTTATTTGGTTTAAAAACTCCATCTCTGGTAGTAATGAGATCTCTCTGCCACAGCCCCGCCAGACAGCCATTTGGAACCAGAGGAGTGTGGAGAAAGAGTGACCACAGGAGTGTGGAAAAAGAGGACATAATTCAGGAAAGTGAAATACAAAGAAGCAAGAGCTGAATATACTAGAACAGACAGGACCAGCAGAAAGAGTTCAGCTGAGAGAGGCCTGGAGCAGGGCTGGGGCGAGCCAGTGCATTCCATGGGTATTGATGAAGTTCTGCTGTGTGCCTGGCACTATGCTGAGAAGTAGATGCTGCATTGAGTACAGTCTCTGACCTTGCCCTGCTAAAGATCCCAGTCTGGGGATTCAAAGCTGGATGACATTGTCCATCACTATGCCATTTCTTCACACCCCAGCTGACCTAGAGACCCCAGCACCATGGCCCATTTGCTTACAGTGAAGGCCAGCAGCAGAATCCTGCCATGGCTGGCAGGAGTGGTTGGAGAACCCCTAGCTCTCTCACCTATAGGAAGGGTTCTATTAATAACATGATTTACATGAACCTCCAGCACTCCTTATCAGAACTGTGTTTACTCACTTAGTGACAACAACTGGCTGGTACACCCTGTCTTCCAGTTCCTAATCACTTCCTGTTCCCACCTGGAGTTTTCTAGCATCGCCTTCCAAGAAACTACTTGCTAACAAATCTGGATCACAGAGTCCCCACACTCAGGGAAGCCAGAGCATGAAAGAAAATTCTAGAAAGATGTACAGTGATCCAAGTCTATCTGGCCATTTTATGCCTGAATTTATAGTACTCCTTGGCTTCTCTGACTGCCCAGATAAGTTTAGGAGAAAAGACAAGCCATATTTTGGCATGTAAAATGCATTCAGGCTGAATCACTTTCACACAACCTACCAAGTAGGGGTAGAATGAATTTTAAGTACAACAGAATGCCGAATGCCTACTCATTCCAGTGAAGACATGCTGCAAATAAGACTTAGAAGATGTGCTGCAAACAAGACTTAGAAAAGTGTCCTCAGAGAAGATTCTATCATTCTGCATTTGCTTCTGAAAGTTGAAGCACACAGTTCTAATGAGCCCAGGAAGAGGTTGATACCCAGTTGAGTTGGCATATGATGTGCCAGAGCTCAGGACTTCAAGGCTGCTGTCTGGTGGTTCCCGGGCTCTTCTGGTCCTCACCTTCACTCAGTGTCTTTTTGTTGGTGATGTAGTTCAGCAATGGATTACTGGCCCAGAGACTTGTTCAGTATTGCTCAGCAGTAGTAAAACACTGTCACCAGTTGTAGGTAGCCAACTCCAGGTGAGAAACTTGATAGATGTTAATGCTCACAGCTTCAAACCGGCAAGCTGCCCCTCAGTGATCATGCTCTCTAAAATATACACCATGCTAAATTGTGTGAAAGAATTCTATGTCTAGCCAAACCACAGGAGCTCTCAAAAGCCAGCCCAATAACATTTAGAGGATTCACTCTCCAAAGCAAGCTTGCCAATGCTTGAGTGCCCACACACTCTATTGGCGCCAACCTCATCTTTTTTTAGAATGCACACATCCAGCAAGATATCATCGCCTGTGGTGGTTGAGCGGCCTTTCCAATGCACAAGGTAGATGTGAATGTATCACGTGAATAAATCAGCATTTACCAACAACTGGAAGAAAAAAATTCACTCTGTGTTATATGATGATGGAGCTGCTCTGTGATCTAGACCATCCCCCTCTCCTGCATCCTCTCTGTTTGCCTCTGCCTGGATGGACCTCCAACTCAGCCCAGAAAGATGTGTACTTTCTAGTCAGAAGCCATGTCATGGCTTCCAGTTCCAGGCCCTGATTCCTGGTTAACTGCAGCCAGAGCTCACTTTCAAGGTAGTCTCTTCAGATCCCTTCCCTACCCTAACCACAGTGTGGGCTCTGGCCCCACCCTGACTCTCTACACCACCATTCTACATTATTGTCTTCTTCTCCCTCATTGTGACCCAGGACTACCCATGACCATGACCAACTGTTGAACCAGTGCCTCAGAGGGTAGAAATGACCAGAGATTGCTAACTTGAAGATTTCACAGATAGTTAATGAGACATCCTGACTAGTCAAATGACATAAGAGGAAGTCAATAAATTCTAACCTCAAGGGCAAATCCTACAGTACACTGGCTGTCAAATTCAGCTACACACTGGAGCCACCTGGGAGCTGTGCATAGTACTGACCGCTGGACTACCCACTGGCCCTGGGCTGATGGAATGGCTCTGGGCTAAGATGGGACACTGGGGTTAGTAAATTACCAGTTGAGTATAATGTAAAGCAAACTTTGAGAACATTGCTTTTTCCCCACATGAAGAACTGTGTGCATACAGATGCAGAATTACACAAATCTGCAGCATAAGTCTCATTGAGATCCATAGATTAAATGCACTGCAGTGACCAGCACCCTGGCTAGGAACACCACCAGCCCCCTGGAAGCCTCCTATTTCCACCTTCCAGGTGATCACAGCCCTGCCATCCAAGCATGGAGGAGTCCTCCCTGCTGAGAGATTTCAGTGTGGAGAATGTAGAGCCCCTCTCTCCTAGAGTCCCTGCTTTGACAACAAGTGCACTGGAGAAGTTTGAATCAAGTGGGAGACACATGGGAAGGCTCCCTAGATGAGGCCCTATTGAAGGGAATCTACATTTCCAATGGAACAGATGCTTCAGAGAGAAACTGAGAGTGCCGGCTCTGAGAAGCGGTTCCACTTCATGCAGCTTCAACCAGAAACAAACCTCAATGTGCTTACAGGGAACAAGACGGTTCCTTCAATTGGAAGCTGCCTGCACAAAATGCTTCTGTTCTGCACTTCCAAGCTTTTCTCAGCCAGCACGTTCAGATGACGTGAAAGTGCAAATTGTGCTACCCAGAGATCCCCTGGGACATCACCAATATTCACATGGAACATTGGACGGTTGACAAGATTAATGGCCCAGAGTTTCATTGAAATATTTTTCTCAAATTTTTTGAAAACTCACTGGAAACGAAGGTACCCATGAGCAACAAACTCTGCTTTATACAAGACACAGAAACTTCTAAGTAAAGCCCATAACTGCTGGCTCTAAGAAGGATTCCAATTCCTACTAGTTCAACCAAGCCCAAATCCCAATATGCTCTCTAGAAACACATTTACATCCTGCAATTGAAGCTGTTTGTATACCCTGCTTCTCTTCTGCACTTCACACTCCTCTCATTGAGCACATTCAGAGAACAGTTCAGGCTCAATATCCAAAGTGTGCTAGCAGGAGAGCCCTTGTACCTTGGAGCACTTGCTCAGAGAGGAAGTGATAGGACTGATGGGTGGGTCAATACCTCAAAGATTCTTTGGAATCCATTCCTCAAACGGATTCTGAAAACTATCTTGAAGTTGCATGAGCCTGTCTGCAATGACCTCTGCTTAATATTGAGTGCATAGATGGTTCCAAGTGAAATGGTGCCATCAGCTCTGACAAGAGGTTCTGCTTCCTGCATGTTCAACCAAGGAACACCCGCCACGTGTTCACTGAGAACAAATCTACTTTGTGCACAAACTTTTTCTGTTTGCCCCCTACAAATGCATCTCAGGATGCACATTAAGAACACATTCCCTGCAAAAAACATGAGAAAGTATCATTGCAAAAGTCCACTCTGGTCTAGCATCACCAACATTGATTAGGAAATGAATTGCACAAGTTTCATCTTATCCCCTTGGTCTCCTTCTTCTAAAAATTCATTGAAACTGCAGGTACCTGACAGTAACCAACTTGCCATTGACCAAGAGCACAGTTGCTTCCAATGGAAACTGGGCCTGCCAGCTCTCAGAAGCCATTGGATTTAAGGCTACTCCAGCCAGGTACAAAGCTCAATGGGCACGAAGAGAAAAAAGTCATTTCCTAATATGAAAGCTGCTTGCCAAAATTCTTCTGTTTTGCACTTCCAAAATATTTTCAGGAAGCACACTCAGAGCACAGTTTCAGCCCATATGCAAAGAGTGCTAGCAAGAGAGCCCTTGGACCTAGGTTCAGCAACTGGAAGAGAACTGTGGGCCCACTGGGAAGAGCAATTCCCCAAGGTTGATTGAAATCCATTGCTCAATTGTTTGTCACAGAATTCACTTGAAATCCAAGTGCCTGCCTGCATTGAACTCGCATTGACCAACTGTACAGACGGTTCAGAGGGAAACTGCCACCTCTGAGAAGCGGTGGTTCTTCATGCTAGTTTAAGTAGTGACAAACCCCAATGTGCTCACTGAGAACAAAATGAGCTCCTGAATGTTGAAGCTGCTGAGAGACTGCTTTACTTTTGCACTCCCAAACTACTCTCAGTAAGCACATTCAGAGCGGAGGTCAGGCCCAAAATACAATGTTGGCTAGCAAGAGAGTCCTTGCGCCCAGGATCACCAATTTTGAGAAGCCAATGAGGACTGCTGAAAAGATCAATTCCATGGAATTCCATGGAAATCCACTCATCAGACCTTTCTGAGAACACTTAAAAAGAAGGTTTCTGCATGCAAGGAACTCTTGGTGATAGATGGCAATGTTTGCCAAATGCAAACATGCCTACCAGCTCTGAGAAGCCATTCTCATTCACACTGCTTCAACCAGGGAAAAATCTCCATGTGCTCACTGAGAACAAGTTAGCTTGTGCTACTTGAAGCTGCTTCTGCAAACAGCTTCACTTCTGCACTTCTAAACTGTTCTCATCAAGCACATTCAGAGCACAGTTCAGGCATGAAACACAAAGTGTGACAGAAAGAGATCACCAACTTGCAGGAGGAAAGAGGACCAGCTGAGAAGGTCCTTTCTCCAAAGTCTCACTGACATCCATTTGTCACATTTGTTTACCACATACAGTTGAAGTGCAGGTGCCCACATGAGTGAACTGTTTTGGATCAATGGCACAAAAGCTTCAATGTGAAAGCATGCCTGTCACCTGTAAGAAGCAGTTTTGCTTTCTTCTAGCTCACACAGGAAAAACACCATGTGCCCACTTACAACAAAGTTAGTCCTGCAAGTTGAAACTGCTTGCAGCAAATGGCTTCCATTCCCCACTTGCAGCCATCAGTGGTTGACAGATGGCACAGAGGCTTCAATGTGAAACCGTGAATGCCAATCATTACAAGTGCTTCTGACACTCTAGTTCAACCAGGGACAGCCTAAAGTGCTCAACGAGAACACACTTTGTTCCTGCAAGTGGAAGCAGCTTGCACGAACTGCTTCAGTTAGAAAATTCCAAGTTCTCAGCAACCACATTCAGAGCACAGTTCTGGCCCCATGGAAAATGGGTCCTACCAAGAGGATCACTTACCTATGATCACCTTCATAAGGTAGCTTCCCATCTTCTGTGTGGAAGTGTTTCTCCTTGGCCCTTACACTGTTGTGGAGACCACTAGGAGTTCAGCTTTGTGCAGGATCATCTGACCTGGACTTTTTGCAAGACCTGTACAGCCCTCACACATGCTCAGATGCTACAGGACTTTTCAGACCAGTCCAGGCAATAGTAGGCATCCATTCATTGTCTGCAGTCTACAGATTCCTAGATGCATGGCATTCATTACCATCAAATGCAGAATTTTCATCAAAAACTATATATATATATTATATATATATATATATCATTCCAATCTGAATCAAGAAAATCGGAAATATCCTCAAATCCAAAGAGTGGATCCCCATTGTGATGCTACTAGTGGAAAATTCCACAGCTGACCTCATGGGATGGTTCACAGTCAAAACACAGCTGCATGAAAAATATTACATGACATGACCTCCCTGCTATGTGAAAAGTGGCATGTGAAGTACACATGCATGTCTTCCTCAGACATGGGTTCATTTGCAAGATACCTTGGGCAATTGAAAATACCCCAAAATAGGAGAAATCAGAACCACGTCTCCAAAGTATTTCAGCAGGGACCAACTCCATCTGTCTATCTATCTCTCAGTGAGTGTGTGCGCTCTTGTGTGTGTTTGTGTGTTTTTGTTTGTGTTTGTACCATGATAGCTGATACTTCATTGCCCCCATTGGAAATCTGACTCAGATAATGCCATCTGCCAAACTCCTAAATACCGAAGTTCTTCCTGATAGAATGAAACATTCCTTCCTGTTGGTTTGGATGTGTCCGTTAGGAAACACTGCTACATTTAGTATACTCAAATCATCAGAGTAGATTAGGTAACAAAAACATATATATTTTAAAATAATAATATATTAATGGAAACAAAAAATACAGGATAGAATAACAACTGTGTTACTAACAAGGTCAAAGACAATGGCAAACTATAGATTCAAACTTTGAAGCAAATAGTAATCAATGTAAATATTCCTGGGCTGCCTCAGCGCCACCCAGGCACACAGCAGCAGATTTTTGCAAGCATCCTCAGGAGGGCTGGAGCCTTCTTTGCAGGACGAGAGGGAGGTTGAGGCTGGATCCATTCATCATTCTTTTGGGAGAGGCTCCTTTTCCTCAGCACGAAGTTGGATTTTTTGTGAGGATTCTTGGCATAAAATACGTTGGCCTGCGCTGGAATCCTCAGCTCTGGGGAGAGAGGCGTGTACAAAAAGAAGGTGGCACTCAGGAGGTGCTCCCTAGGACACCCCAACATCTGAGAGCCTGTGCCAGAAAAGGCCAGAGCCACACACCTGAGAGCTCTCCAATTCAGCACCAATACCAAAAAGATAGCCTCCACAGTCCTCCCTGAGGAAGAACTAAGCAGAGCACTTCAACACACCTAATGTCTGTCCTACCAAAGGCTTTGGAATCCAGAACATCTCAGGTCCTCTTGCATCTGCCAAAGCACACCACTAGATTTACATCTGAAATCTCCCACAAAAGGCTCCTGTGCCGAAGATTCAGTCCCCACATGAGCCATCTTCATAGGTGGGTTTGGAGGGAAGCATTGGATGGTGAGTGCTCTGATGTCAACATGAAATTCTCATTCAAGATGAATACACTACTGGGAGGTGGGAGGGACTGGAAGAAAGGTTGAGCATGGTTGGAGGAAGACCTAAACAGGGTTGCGCCCTGGGCAACAGTACCTTGTTCCTGTTGGCTCCACTGAATCCTCATTCTCCAAGTAGAGGTCCTCCTCCTCCTCTCCATCTTTCTCTCTCTCCCTCTCTGCCACCCTCGTTCTCTCTCTCCCAGTCTATGCCTTTGTGGCAAGGGCTGAGGAGCTCTCCACTGCCACACACTAGAGCTTTATGGACAGCCTCAGTGCACAACCAAAGAGAAAGCTATGAAACCCAGAGAAAAGGCCTAGGATTCCTCCTCTGAGTTATTTTCCTCAAGTATGGCCACAGTGAGGACAGGCTGACCAGCACGGATACCACATTAGAGCCATGCTTCTGTGTTGGTGGAGCCTGCCTCCATGTGAACCAGGCTTCTGAGAATGGAGGCCACATTCCAAATGCTGCCCTACTGAGAACAATGGTTCCAAAGACCAGCAAAGGGACTGCTTCCCTCCAACATGGTGTATGGCCCAGTGGTGCCATGACCCCGAGTGGGGGAATACAACAGCCCGCTTCTCCTTCCTCTGAACACCTGTTTCCTGTCACCCTCCTCTAACCTAGAGCCTGTTATCCATCCCTTCTGGGTTGGATGTGGGGATCTCTGCTATGAATTTCTTAGGCTACCAAGGCCCCACACAGACTTCCTCTTCCATAGACTCTACTAACCTAACAGAAGGTTAAGATAGGAGACAAGTGATCCTAGAACTCATTGGGATGGTGGTCTTCAGTGTACATAGGCTGGGATAATGGATGCTGTGGTGTTTGGCTCACAAAAACCAACCAACCAACCAACAAAAAAGCACTGGCATTATTATCAGATGAGCTCTGTGGCTACGTGCTCAGGAAGCCCTCATCTGACTTTAGTTAGGGATCACAACCCGGCTATTGTGATCACTCCTTGGCAAGTGGACTCAGGTGCAGAAGACCATGGAATTTATGCAAAAACAAATGATTCAGGCTGTCTCCCAGGCTGTGTTTTCTTCCCAATTTCATCCTGTTACTGCTTGCTAGAATCCTGGCAATGCTCTGCCCAGGCAGTGGATTTCTGGTAACACAGAAGG
Source organism: Ictidomys tridecemlineatus (assembly GCF_052094955.1). NCBI lineage: Eukaryota > Metazoa > Chordata > Mammalia > Rodentia > Sciuridae > Ictidomys > Ictidomys tridecemlineatus. The sequence goes on along the minus strand of NC_135488.1, from coordinate 19,743,342 downwards.
CTTTCAATAGTACTGCTTCAGTCCACAAAATGCCAGTTCCATCGTTAGCCCATGCATTCCCACGTTTCTTTGAAACCACTCCTATCCCAGACCATGAAAGCATACTGCTCCTGGAAAGAGGCTTTCCTCCTCACTCCTCAATGATGTCAGCTTTGTATGCTTGTTTATGTCCTGGGCAGGTCACCTGGTGGGGAGCCGCAATATCCACTGGGGTACACTATTAGACCTCAAGAACTTCCACCAGCAGAAGTGCAGTTGTCTTTGTGCAAGAACCCAACACACCCTGTTGGAGTATTCTTGGGGGTAAGAGACTACTCTTTGGTGCTAAGAGTTGACCTGAGTCCACATCCTGACCCTTACTCTCTGCCATCTGATTGTCTCACTTACTCTGACGGTGAGAGATGATTTGGCCCAGCTCATAATCCTCCGGTTTCTCCTGAGTAAGCAAGTGTAGGTCGAGGGCGCTGCGGATGACGACAGGAGCCCTATCCTGGCAGGTCACCTGGAGCAGCATGGGAGACAGGCCTTCAGGAAATGGGCCTTGAAGTGACTACTCAAGGGCAGTGGGCAGGGTCATTCTGGAGGCACCTCCACTCTAAATACAAGGGCAACATCCATGACCCTACTACCTGAGGCTGACCTCCTGCTCATCGCGTGGGCTCTTCCCATAGGCTACTAGCCCAATCCTTGTACATAGAACTTCCTGGGCTTGCCATTGCTCTTTGTGGAGCTGCACTGCTCTCGAAGTGAAAGGACTCAACTACTTGCATACAGATGCAATCTCATCCCACAAGTTGGGAGGAATGGGACAATAGCCTCCAAGATCCCAGGTCTGCCCGAGGATGCAGGCGGCATTGGGAATGGCCTAGGCACAAAACCTAGAGGCTTTGGTCTGGATTGCCAGGGCCAAAAACAGACCCAGGAACATGACCACACACAGGAGTGCTGAAACATAGCCACAAGAGCTCCTGGCCTCCAGAGGCTCAGTGCTGGCTGGGATGTAGGAGGGCACCTCATCCGGCAAGGGTGGTCATTGGGTTACCTGGACATTTAGTGTGCTTGCTCCACATCCATATCGACTCTGCAGAGAGACTCTCTCAGCTCCTTGTTCAAGGAACATGCAGAACCTCACACTGCTGTCCTCCTCCATAGATGTCAGCATCCCATACAAGGAAACCTGCAACCTAGGTCCTATCCTATTCTCATCTGTCACCCATACCTGCCCCTGCCCTTCTGGACTGCATGCTGCCACCTGACACACAGACTCCCTCAGACATGGCAGTGGACAAGCTGCTGCTCTCCCTCATCTCAGCTCCAGCCCTTCACACTGACCTCTCCCTTCTTGATTTCCCTCTATCCTCCTGATCATCCAGAAGCTCCAAATTTAAGAGGGCATGAGTAGTCCATGGTATTGGACCAGTGTCTGTTCCCCACCCAGGTGTAAGCACCAGGGGACACCCCTGCTCCCAGGCTTACCAAAACAGTCTTGGCCATCTTTGGACTTTGTGTTTCTAAGTGAACACGAATTAAGCAGGTGTCTCCCACCTGCTTGTGGGAAAGCGGCCTGGAGGACTTGCAGGTTGATTCTGAGAACTGTGGGGGATGGAACATCAGCAAACCCAGAAACAGAAAGCCACCCCAGCCTGTCAGTTGGCTCTATGGGCTTCTAGCACATATGTCCAGGTGCTCAGGCTTCTTATTTCCCCAGGTGGGAGTGGAATGGCAGCACAAGTACAGCTTGAATAAGGTAGGTGTTTACCTCCTTTCCCTTGACCTGGGGGCGTTTCCTCACGATGAAATATTTTATTCCCGGATTCATGGACAGACACACCAGTGAGTGGTCAGAGACCTTGATTTCTGCAGAGCGAAGTGGAGAGAATTGTTAGGTGGCACTCAAGGATTATACCACAAAACACCCACAACCCCTGAGAGTCTCTGCCAGGCCCACCACACTTTGGTATTTTGGGGACAAGGCCCACTTTCTCTTGGCTGTGAGTTATCCTGAGCCCACTGTGGATCATGTATCCCCACTGTCTGATTGTCCTACTTACTCTCATCCTCAGACATCATACTCAGCAGCTCAAAGTTGTCCACATCCTCATGCTGCAACAAATTTTGGTCCAAGGCCCTGTGGATGAGGCTTGTCACCGTCTCCTGACAGGTCACCTGGATCAGGGTGGGACAAATGTCATCAGAGAATGGCTTTTAGAGGAGCTACCCAGAAGACTGTGGTCAAACATTCAGGAAAAAAAGAGGCAGATGCACTGAAAATTTTGGTCCTTACTGCCACTACACAAAACAGACTCAGATACAAAAGTGTGCACTTGAGTGCTTCATGACAGCTTTGAGAGGCCCTGGCCTCTAGAAGCTCAGTGCGGGTCTGGTTGTAATGATGTACTTGACTCAGCACTGGCAGTCACTGAACATGTCTCCTCTGCAGCTGGACACCTGCAGCATTAGTGTGTCTACTGCACATCCATAGAAATTCTGCCCAGAACCCCTTTAGCTCCATATTTACATACATGCAAAGGCTAACATTCCGAAGCTTTGGCATGACCCCCCAGGTGATCCCGACCCCAAATTCCTACACCTAGTCATGCTAAGGAGGTTCTCTTCCCTGCCACCAGGAACACATTTCCTCCTACACATGTGACAAATCACTGCCACCTCCTCTGCTCCAACCTCACTCATTGAGAATACCAAGTTCTAGGCACTGCAGCCTACACCCTAGACATATCTCTGCCTTCATCTGTCCACAGCACTTCCGTCTGCACTTCTGGCCTGCAAATGCAAAACCCACAATACACAGGCCCACTGACCACTGGAGCTGGGCATGCTGATGCTCTCCCTCCTCAGGTCAAGCCCTTAAGATGGACCTCTCTCTTCTTTATTTCCCACCACAGCCCCGGGGTTGGCTGTGTCTCCTGCCTTCCACTGTGTGGACACCCAGGAGGCAGCCCTACTGTCGGGCTTACCAGGATGCGCTTTGACTCTCTCTCGCTCTGTCCCTCTAGGAGGACATAAATAAAGCGGTTGTCTTCCACCTGCTCGCTGGAGTGAAGCAGTGAGGAGCTGCTACTGGTGACTTTTCTCATGCAGCACTCATTGCTTTGGGTGGCCTGGGGCAATGATCCTGCAGCCACTGTAGAGCTGCTGCTCACAGCTGCTGGGGTCCTGGATGCCACTGCCACAGAAGGCTCCAAGAACTGTGGGGGATGACAACATCAGCAAAGCCCAGCAACTGCACCCCACCCAGCCTGTCAGTTGGTTCTGTGGGCATTCTACAACATCCATCCAGAACCTGAGGTTCTTGTCCCCTTGGAGGATGTGGAGTGGCACCAGGAATAAAGACTGAAGAAGGTGGCTGTTTACCTCATTTGGCTTGACCGTCAACGACTTGCTGGCAGCTGTTTCCCGAAGAATAAAGTTATAATCCACTCCTCCATCCAGGTCGTAATATACTTTCCCATCAGCAGGGATCCTCAGCTCTGGAGAGGCAGGGGCAGAGGTGTGGTAGGTGACAATCAAGGAATATACTACCCAACATCCCCCACAACTGAGAACCTCTGCCAGCTCAGGTCTCACACACAGACCTGAGAGCCCCCGAATCCAGCTACTGTTCCACCAAAGACTCCCCACTGATTCCTCCCTGAGGACCCTCTATGCACAGGAGGTCCACTACAGGAACACCTTTCAAGGAAATAGCCCCTTGTACCCCAGACCCTCTTAGTTCATGTTGGACCCACCAAAGACAAACAGCTAGACTTTGTATCTGGATTGGTCCCCAAAGACTCATGTGTTCAAGGTTTTCTCCCCACTGCAGCAATGATCACAGGTGGGTTTGGGGAAAAGCACTTGATGGTGGGTGCCTCCACCTTGCCAGTAGATTCATCCACTCATACAAAGCTACACTAATTTGAGGGTGTGGTTTGCAGGTGTGTTGAGCGTGGGTGGAGGATGTCCACAGCAGGGCTGTGCCATCCAGAGAAATATATTTCTCTTGAGTTCCCCACTTCTGTATTTCCTCCTCATGAGTATAATTCTCATTCACATTTTTAATCAATTTATTGTTATACTTCTTGTTTGGCTTGTGTTTCTCCTTCTTGTTCTTGTTCTTCTTCATCTTCTCCTCATGCTTCTTCTAATAGTCATCTTGACCTTCTTATTCATGGTCTCTTCCTTCAACTTATTTTCATTTTTCTATTCCTCCTTCTTCTCCTCCTCATCCTCCTCCTCGTCCTCCTCCTCGTCCTCCTCTTCCTCCCCCTCCTCATCCTCCTCCTCCTCCTTCTTCTTTCCTCCCTCCCTCCCCCCCCTCTCTCTCCAAGAAGGGTTTACAAGCTGTGAAGGGTTCTATTCTACCACACACTTCTCTCTAGAAATGGCCTCTGGTCCTAAGTTGACTCAGTTTGCAAGGAATAGAAAGATTGGAAGCCAGAAATGATTGTTCATTGAACTGCTTTTCTCATGTACTCGTCTAGGTCAGGAAAGGCTTCCAAAGTAGGCATCCTGTGGTTGTCTGTCTTCTTTAACACAAGACAAAGAAGTCTGTGTTCTTGGCCCCTTGTGGATAATAGCTTTGCAATGCCTCCTCAGGCCAAGGAAAGAACACATGATAGGCAGGTCCACAGCCCCTGGAGAACATGAAGAACGTGCAGATTTATGCCCCATCATTACACTTTGTTTTGTGCACAAGTCCCACCATACTCTTCCTGGGCATTGGGTCAATGCACACTGTGTTTTGGCTCCCAGTTATCGTGAGCCCACTGTGACTCACTGCTCCCTACCCTCTGATGGTTCCACTTACTCTGATGGTTCGAGACAATTTGCAGAAGTTCATAGTTTTCTGGATCCTCCTGCTGGAGCAAGTGTGCATCTAAGGCCCTGCGGATGATGACTTGAGTGCTGTCCTGGCAGGTCACCTGAGCAGGGTTGGAGAAAGCTCATCAGAGAGGGAATTTGGGAGTAGCTACCCAGAGGACAATCAGAGACAAGAGAGCTCTCAACACAAGGGCACCATCTTGCTACCCTGCTACCTGAGGCCTTCATGTGATCATGTGGGGTCTTCCTATGAGCCTCTAGTCCAATCTTGGTACAAGAGTTTGCTTCAACCTGCTATGCCCTACAGGGACAAGGGAATAAGGACCAAAAGGCTTTGTACAGACACACTCTACTCCCATCAAGATTGGAGGAATGGTCCAGTGGACTTCCATATCCCTGCTCTGGTCTGGGATGCAGCTGCATTTTTGTGTGGACCAGGCACAAACCCTAGGTGTTTTGGTCCTGACAGCCAGGGCACAACACACACTAGGACTCTTTAATGATAGGCATGGAAGCTGCTGGGCTCGAGAGTGTCAGTGCTTGCTGGGGTGTCAGGAGGTTTGGACTCAGCAGGTGCCGTGGTTCAACATGGCTCCCCTGGAGGTGGACACCAGAGTCTCATGATGGATACTCCACACCCAGGAAAATTCTGCAGAGAGAGCCGCTAAATCTCTATTCACATACATGCAAACTAGGACACTAATGGGCCCCTCCAAGGCCCCCAGTTGTCTGTGACCCACACCTACCCACCCTAATCATTCTACAATGGCTCCCTTCCCTTCAACCAGCAACATATCCCCTCCCACACACAAGAAAATGACTGCCAACTCCTCTGCTTCAACCTCCACGGTTCAATATACTCCTCCTCAATACCAAGGTCAGTAGAGGATGGCCTGTACCCTCGATATTTCTCTGACCTCCTCTGAACCCAGCACTCACTCCTGCACTTCTGACCTGCACACCCCAAAACACGCAGGCCCACTCGCACCCAGACCTGGCATGCTGCTGCTCTCCCGCCTCCCTCTTCCTCATTTTATGCTCTCCTTCCTGACCTTCCAGAAGCTCTAGTTCAAGAAGACAGGCCTAGTCCAAGGTGTTTGCTGTGGACTCCGTCTTCCCCACTGTGGGCTCCCAGGAGACTCCCCTGCTCGAAGACTCACCAGGATGCTCCTATACTGTGTTGTCATTTCATTTTCCAGGTAGACGTGAATGAGGCACCTGCCTCTCACCCGCCTGTTGTACTGGGGCCGTGGGGAGTACCGAGTGGAGACCCCTGATGTCCTGGACTCCAGCTCTGCCCCTTCCCTGGAAGAAGGCTCTGGCTCTGGGGTTGGCTGAGGAGCCGATACAGGAACTGAGCTTGTAGCTAGAGGAGAAAAGATGCCAACATGACTGCCTTGCCCTGACCTTCCCACAGACAGACAATACCCCTGCTGCCAGGAAGAACTCAGGCCCTTAGCCCACACAGGACCTCTTTGCAGACTGGGGTCACTTCCTGAATGGACAAAGGCTTATCCTAATTTCCAGCCCAACACCAGGCATACAGACTCCCTGCAGTGGGACAAGAGTCAGACCTCTCCTCATATACCCTTAGGTACTCACCCCGGTCCGCCTGGCTCTCAGGCGCTGCCTGGCTTGATATGCCATCTTCAGTTGTGGCCAGGAGGTGGTATGTTTGATGCTCCAGGTACAAACCAACCAGCAAGAGCCCCATATATGGCAGCAGCTGCTGCAGACTCAGAGAGCCTGGAGGCTGATGGGAAGCCTCGGTGTAGAAGTTAATCCAGGTCCCCAGGAAGGAAGGTGAGGCACTGTGGGGAGGCAGGTGTGGAGTCAGCAAAACCCTGGCCTTGCCTTCGCCATGGCCTCCAGAGAAAACCTCTGACCCTACACTTCTGAACCGTCCCTGGTTCTGAACACACCAGTCCACCTCAGACCAGACACAGTGGCTGTACAGGCAGGGACAGGACAGGTTGCCACAGACAAAGAACCTTCAAAGAAGGAGCGTTAGATCCATGGTATGACCAGCTCTCCCCTCCTCTGGGCAGGCCTGACACTCTTCTTCCTCTTGGCTACGTGCTCTCCAACCTGGAATGCACCTTCCAGGAGTGTCTGTCCTCCTGCCCACTCTTCTCAGGGCTCAAGAGACACCTCCTCCCCTGGCGTGGGCTGCAATGCTACCTCATTCTCTGTGAGCTCTCACTGAGTCCCCCTGAGTAGCAGTGGACCTCTCTTTTCCCATGAGTGCAGACCACATCTCTGTGGCCCTGGGGGAGAACAGGGAGGTGTGGTGTGGGGGGATCCATTGTCCCAGGGGCTTCCCCAGTGGACCATGACTACCTACAACTCCCCGCCTTACCCCTCCTACTGTTGAAGCCCCACACCTTACACTGCAGGCAGAACACAGAATTGGGGAGAGCAGTCTTTCCTCAGCCTTCCCAAGTCAAATCACCTTGCAGGTCCCTATTCTGGAAACAGGAGCCCACCCTCTTGACCCCAAGCCCATTCTATGTTGAAGTTGGTCCAGGGGTCCACCATAGTCACTGAAGAGGACAACGTGCAGTTATGCCTCATGGAGTCAGGGATGCAGTCACATGTAGGATATGTACTCATGGCACCTGCGGTTTTAGGCTGACCCCCATGAAAAGGGACACAATGGCGGTCATTTGCACTCCATTTTTCACTGAATTATGAAATGTGACTGGAAACGTGTTTTCACACAGTGGGTGCTTTCTCCATGTTCATCAGTGAATGAGCCCAAACTGCTGATTCCCACATCTCTCTGGGTGTGGGAGCTGCCATGTCCAAAGCCCCTGTCCAGCTATGTCCCAGCTAGGATGCTCTGTCCCACTATGTATACTAACATGTCTTTATTAACCCAAAAGTGCTTTTCCCAAGGCCCGAGTCTCGAGAAGCCTCTGGCACCGATCTACTTTCTTCACAAAGCCAACATCACACCAGAAAGACCACCTGGACTCGCTGAGTCCACCTGGGAATGAGCTCAGAAAACACCATTGAGCTGTGGTTCCCAGTGTGTGGGGACTGCTCCACGGACCTCTGTGGATCAGGTGGAGTCAGGATGATTTCTCTGCCTGAGAGGAAGAGTTAACTCCTTTTGCAAGGCTGTGGCAGGCACCTCCAGGACTCGTCCCATTCGGGGCTGATATTCCACTGAGTGTGGTCCTCTATCTCATTAGGTATCACAAACCTTTGGGTCCCTGAGAGGTACATGGCAGCCCCAAGACCCAGGCATGAGGGGGCTACACACTTGGGCTTGGTGGTCTGGTGCTTACCTTGGGAACAAGAGATCCAGCACCTGCTGGGTGGGGATGGAATCCCAGGAGATTAACCCCATGTTGCTGCTGAAATGTAGGTTCCTCCCACAAACGACAGGCAGGAGCTCATTCCTAAGCTGGTCCTGCCTGTAAGGTTCAAGGCTCTGTACCCTGAAGGGCTCCTCCGTGTTCTCATCATTTTCACCCTGGGTTGGGACCAAGAATGGTGGGTTCAAATTGGAAATGGTGACAAACAGAAAAATGACTTGTGCCAATACACTAGAGTCAAAGCACATTCGGACAGTTCCCATCAGTACAAACACACACACACACACCACACACACACACACACACACACACACACACAGTCAGAATAGGAGTCCTGGGCCATTCATCAGGGATCAGACTAGAGGGCCTGCTGGGCTCACCTGCCCTGTGCTACTCACTGTTACTCTTGAGCTCCTCTGCGACAATTGCCAGAGGATCTGGCGTCTAAGTTGAAGCCTCATCCAGTGCATCCACAAAAGGGCTAGTTGGCCCCCCTGAGATTCCTGGGAGCCTGAGGCTCGGCATTGTTTGCAAGGACAGGGGAACATCCTTCTCACTCCAGTTTCTCCAACCAAATGAGCTCGGTCAGTTAAGTGGGTGCCTGGATACCAGGGTTCCATGTTCTGTTTGATCCATTGTCAAGGCAATGATGTCATTTCCTGTGCCCATACCTGAGCCTCTTTTCACATAAAATCACTTTCAAAAGCCCTATGGGCTGCTGATTTCTCCTCCATGCCTACCCATCTCAGGTGTGCATGTGTTCACCAACAAGTACCCAAATACCCCCACCAGCATCTGCCCTGCTTGGTGCCTCTAGAGTTCCAGCTTGGAGCCTTCAAAAATGCATTCACAACCAGTCCTTCCCTCTCAGCAGCCTTTGGACCCTGGTCCCATCATTGTGCAACTCATGGTGTGCCCAGTCTTTTCTGGAAAGTAGGGTAGCATCTAATCAGGGATTGGTGTCTCTGATTCATACATAGCATATGGTTTCTATGAAATCCAGTGAGGGAGCAGGAGTAACGAAGCTGATTGCACAGATGACCTCAGGGAATACTGACAGGCCAAATGAAAAATATGTTCCAGCTAACCATTGGTATTTGGGCTTCTCAGCCCAGTCCTGTTTTTAAAAAAGGTGCAGACAGGCAGTGTTCATTAAAAAAATGTCTACCATTTAAAAGTGGGTAATTTAAATGGCATCTAGTTACACATCTGCTAGAATGGTCTGGCAACATATGAATTTCATTCTAACAACAACAACAAAACATAGAAAAAAACATAGACATAAAGATAAAACCTTGTCTTCACCAGGATGCCTAGAAATAGGTTTTATTTGGCTCATGCAAATATCTTTCAATAGAACTTCTAATTTCTGAATGAACTCATTCAATTTTATAATGTCTGAAACCCTCTGTGAGCATGGGAAGCACTGCTGACAAGACACCAGAGGGCCAGAGCACTTGTGCCCCCTACAGGGGTGTCTCTTGGCTATCAACAAAGACCGTTTCCCTCCAGGGGCAGCTGAGAGCAAGCTGGGCCTTGGAGCAAGGATTAGTGTTTAGGTATAGACTATGCAAGCAAAGGACAATGTCTTTAATAAAACTAAAATTAAAAAGTCACATTGAAAAATTTTTAAAAAGAAGAAGAAAATAAGGTCAAGTAGAGGAACGGGCAGAGGCATCCAGAGGAAGCCCATTTTCACAGGAGAAAATACCCCAGTGAAAAGCATCAGAATAGATACCAAGAAAAATACCAACAAAAACAGTGTGCTCCCACTATGTATCTACTCCACATGCAAAAGTTAGAAAGCTAGATAATACAATCCTGGCCACAGGTAGAGCTATTCAGAAGAGCCACCTGGCAGTGCTTAGTCAAAGAAGTAAACATGCACACTTTGATCTAGAAATGCCACCTGTGTGTAAACCAGGTGATGCTTAAGCAGTTTCACAAGGGGACATGCACAGGGAAATTTATCCTCAGGTTCCTTATAGAGTTGTCTGTGCTTACAGAAGGTTGAGGGCTGTCAGGGTGCCCACAATTGGGAAAGTGAAATGCTTAAAAGGTAATGGATGCCAACCTGGATATATTAATAGAAATCAATGAAAAACAATAGATTTACATGACAGTAAAATCCCTGAGTTCAAGTTCTTGCTAGCCTACCTACCAACAATCATGCTTGGTTAAGACACTTACATACTTCAAGGCAAAAAAAGGAGAAAATATAATGTCATTATTACTTTTCTTAAAAGCAAATAAGGAAATGGTAATATTTACCCAGCCATGACCTGTTATGCATAATATGTGAGATTATTGTGGACATGTTGGTAAATGATGATCTACTCAGATACGTTCCGTGACTCACCAAATGCAAAGGTCCATGAAGAATTACCGTCTCCACACATGAATTCATCGTCAAAAGCCTTGAGACAACAGGGGCTTCACAAAATGGCTTCTTGGGCAACTTGATGAGTGCGTCCTCGGACAATGCTTCCACCTGAAAGATGTCACCAACTTGTTCTCATTCACATTTCCACAGTGCCACAAAAAAGAAACAAAGTCTGATACTCTATTGAGTGAATCCTCAAGTGGACCAAACACCATACTTCCTTCCATATTTTAGAATTAACAAATGCAACTTCAACTCAATAACTTGCATTAGGCAACATGCAACCACAACCTTCCCCTGAGCCAGGGAAGCTGACCCCTCTCTGAATTCAGGAGGTCCTGGCCCCACCAGCATAAACACGAAGTTGACACAAACCTGGCACTTTGATTCTGTGAATTATGGTCAGGACTGATGAGTCAGCTTTGTTGGGATAACTGCTAAAGGAGGACTGTGTATCCCTTAATTTTCTAGCCAATGGCCTCTGGAAAGAGCCATTTATCCTGGTTTAAGGCCTTCCTTTTAACGTGTGCGGCCTATTCTCAGCCATAGTGGCCTCTTGTTTTCTTTACATTTAATGTTTCATAAAAGCAAATGGCTCCGAAGCCCCTGAGACAGGTGAATGTCCCTGTTAGCTGCCTGCATTTGGAATTTATCAAAGATCTTTACACGGAGACTCTTTTCTGTCAATTCCAATCTTGAATCACAGAAGTGCTCCTCACAGGGGAGGACACTAGGGTGGCCTCTCCATGCTGTCCCCTACCTGTGCTTATGGCAGGCTCCCTGGGGCACCTGAACACCTGGGGCAGCTGTGCAGGAGTTGGGAGGGGGACCTGAAGCGGGGCTGGCAGGCTGGCTTGTTCACCCACTTTGTCTCCAAACTTAGGAAGCTAGACCTGGAAGGTGTGCATGGGGAGTAGGTTTTCTGAAGCTCTCTTATTTAAGGCTGCGATTTTTCCTGGGGACATCCTGGACCGAACCCTAACCACCTCCCTGCCCCCTGATTCTGCCTCAGCTTTCATCTGACCCAGGTGCTGCCCCCTAGGGGAGCCTGGGGAAGCTGCACCTCTCTCCCTCCTTGGTTCCTCTTGGGAAAGGAAGGCTGCACCAGGGTAGCAGAGGCAGATGAATTCCAGCTCTGCTAGAACCTTCCTGGGTGAGGAGTGGTGTGTGTTGGGGATGCTGAGAAATAAAGTCTCTCCGGTAGGGCCCTAAAGAGGATCGCACTCGTTTCGCTGAAATGCGGGTGACAGGGTCTCTCTCTCCCCCCAAGGCAGGATCTTTGTCTGGGTTTATGATGTCGTCATTCTAATCAACGCCATGTTAATTGCCCTGGATGAGAAGAACCCCTTCATCTCCTAGCCGAGTGGCTTTTCCTTTCTCTGTAGTTCTTGAGATCCTCCTGAAGTTCTACACGCATGAGCCCAGAGCCTATTTTGAAAGGAAGCAGTTCTGGAACTGGTGAGTGTGTGTCCTAGGGAGGAGACAGGGGACTTCCTGTCACAGTTCAGAGACATGGCTGCAGGTCTCCAAGCTCCACCTGTGTAGAGGCATCTTATAATGAGCTCTTGGAGGGGAACCCTCTGTGTGGGTAAAGGCCGAACTTCCCAAAGTCAATTTGAACTGTCTAATTAAAATGAGAACCACAGACCTTGACATCCTGGAGTTGGGAAGGATCTTTAAAAGAAGGAAGCCCAATGTTTTTCTCTACTTTCTCACAATACTTCTTTTTTTTAAAAAAAAAAAATTTGTTCTTTTTAGTTATAAATGACAGTACAGTGTATTTGGACCTATACATACATGGAGTATAATCTCCCATTCTTGTAGTTGAACTTGGTGGTATGGAGTTCCACTGGTCGTGTATGCATATATGAACTTAAGAAAGTTACGTCCGATTCCTTCTACTGTCTTTCCCATTCCCAGCCCCTCCCTTCCCCCCACTCTGCCCTGTCCAACCTGGTGATCCACCCCTATCCCACCTATGGTCACTCACAATACTTCTGACACCAAGTATGTGTTATTTTTTCTCACACCTACCAACTGTCCAACTCTCTGGTCGTCAATTTTGTGTCCTGCAATTCAATCAAATTTGGACACAATTTGTCCACAGTTAGCATCAAATACCACAGGTTGAGGGCTGAGCCAAGACTGAGGACAGTCCCCAAGACTGTCCTCTCTCCAGACACCAACTGCATGTCCACATTAACACCTGTGCTGCTGACTGATCGCCTATAAATCAGAGGTGACCAGAAAAACACTTCGGTTACTAGATTTCTGGTTGTTGTACAAGGGTACAGCTCAGGTCAGCCAGACTGAGAGGTACAGGGTGCAGGAAAAGGGGTGCGCAGCTCCCATACCCTCTCCAGGTGCGCCCTTCCATGCCCCTCAGTAACCCAGAAGCTCCCCCAACACTATTGTTTTTTTTGTGGAGGCTTCGTTATGTGTGCATGACGGATTACACATTGGCCATTGGTCATCGACCCAATCTTCAGCCCCTCTGCCCTCCCCAGAGGTAGGGGGCAAGGATGAGGGTGGGGCTGGAAGTTCTAGCTCTCTGATCCCCTGGTAGGTTCCCCTGTGGATTCACATCCCCATCCTGAGGGGCTTTCCCAGGGCGACCTCATTAAGCTCAGGTGGGGTTGAAAAAGGGCTTGTGATGAATAGCAAAGGATGCTCCTTCCACCTCTGTCACTTATCACTGGAGAGACAGGGCTCTTAGGCGTTCAGGTCATGAGACTAGGGATGAAGGCCAGGCATCCTAGAACATCATGGCCAAGGAGGCATTTCCTTTGGCAGCTTCCTTGGCCCGCTCTCTAACCTCACTGTCAGAAACTCAGCCTGTGTGGCTGGCCAGCGGTCTGTTGGCCAGCCCTCCCCTGAGCGGTGGACATGTCTCCCACGAGCCTTCCCTTCTCCAGGCCGCTGGTCTCCACCCTCGGCCCTGGTGCTGTGTGCCAGCCGGTGCATCTTGAGCTGCTGTGTGTCGAGCTCTGCAGGGCACAGAGATGCAAGCCGCAGGCTGACTTTGGTGGTGCACAGCTAGGCGGGGTCTGACCCCAGTGACCACTGCTCTTAGTGCCAGGAAACTTCTCCCGAAGTGCACGTGGCTGGGGGGGGACCTGGTCGGTGTTTTCTTCTCCTTTAGCACCACTGTCAGGAAAGTCATGGCACGATGAATTCTACTTCCATTAAGTCGTAATGCACATAGTAAAATTAATACCAGGAAAGACCTACTGTGCATTCTGCAAGTATTCTTCACCGGATGGGCACAGTGGTGCATGCCTGTGGTCCCAGTGTCTTGGGAAGCCGAGGCAGGAGGATGGTGAATTCAAAGCCAACTTCAGCAACTTAGCAAGGCCCTAAGAAACTCAGCGAGACCCTGTCTCTAAATAAAATATGGAGAAAAAAAAAGAGGCTGAGGATGTGGCTCAGTGGTAAAGCACCCCCTGGTTCAATTTCTGGTGCCCAAAAAATAGAAAAATAAAAATGTTCTTCACGAGTATAGACTTTTGTGGAAGGCGAAGTGATGTGGGTTAGTGATTCCTGCATCTCTGCAGGTGACTCAGAGCAGCCAATGGATGATCATGGGATGGTTCAAGCCTAGTGTTTCTTGCTTCCCATGCAGTGACCTAAAAGTTCCAGAAATGAATTTCAGCACTGGCTAGTTATCTCACATAAGCTGTTGGTTCAGTTTTCTGGGGATCCATCAGAGCCTGAGCTTGACATGCCTCTCACTTGATTCTTAATGGACTTTGCTTTTGCCATTAGGTTTGACACGCTGATCATAATCGCAGCCTGATGGCCACGGTGGCTGATGCCACCATTCAGTCAGGTCAGTGCCTCCAGCTCTAGGCTTCACGGAGGATCAGGTGCTTACTCAGTTCTCTGTTGAAAATCCACCCTGCACTGTGGAGATTTGGGGGCCAGGAAGGGGGACACCAGAAAATTATTAAAAGTGTTCCGTATTCAGGTTGGAGATGTGGTTCAGTGATAGAGCACTAATCTGGTGTGTGGAGCCCTGGGTTCAATCCCCAACACTGGGAGGAAATATATGTCTCTATGTGTACACACACACACACACACACACACACACACACACACACACACACACATATCCAATGCTCTTGAGAGGGATGGTGCCTTTGTGTGTGTCTAGCCATGCAGTATTTTAGGGTTTTCGCGTGTAGGAGTCCATTACACCAGATTCTTACCTGGTCATCTCTCCAACACTGGGCCGTGACTCGGGGCTGCCCTCTACCCTTCCATCTCCTGCCTGCCTTGGCCTCCCACCCAGGTCCTCCCCACAGCAGGAGCCAGAGGCTGGGTTAAGAGCACTCGGCCATCAGCTCCCTGGGGACGAGTGAGCCACTTTCATCCCTGAGCCTCGCCCTGCATGTGACAGCGTGAGAGTCGTCCTGCTGGTGGCTAATGCTAACCCAAGTGTGTTAACCATTCCTTATTAAATCCCACCCACAATCCTTGATGTAGGAACTTTCTCTATCCCTACTTTATAGGTGGTGAGTTGAGGCATAGAGAAGTTAAGTCACTCTTCCAGTGATGCACAACCAAGGTGCATACCCAGGAGTTGGACCCCAAAGCCCTAGATAAACCCCAACCTCAGTTATTATTATTATTTTTTATACTGGGGGTGGAACCCAGAGCCCTACACATGTTAGACTGAGTTACATCCACACCCCCTTTTTAAAAATGCTATTTTTAAAAACTTTTTCTTAGTTGTAGAAGGACAATATTTAGTATTTAGTATTTTTTATCAGGTTCTGGGAACGAACCCAGTGCCTCATGTGTGCTAGGCAAGCACTCTACCACTGAGCCCCAACCCCAGCCCTAAAATGCGATTTTTAATAACATTTCAGTAAGGGGCTTTCTAAATTGCCCAGGCTGGCCTCAAACTTGTGATCCTCCTGCCTCAGCCTCCTGAGTAGCTGGGATTCCAGGCCTGCACCAGCACACCTGGCCCAGCCACACTTTTTGATTTAGGGCAGCTGCCCTTCCGGGGATGCCTGGCAGCCACCTCCGTCTAGGACTGGCCTGCTCCTCCAGGACAGCTTTAAATGGGGTCAACTTTGGTGGAGAAAAGCAGATGAGGCCAAGCAGCTCTCTATTCCTCGTCCACCTGAGTCTCACTGGAGTTCTAGGTTATTATTGCTGCGGGAAGCTGCTCATGACACCCATTCTGTGAGGCTGGCTTCTGCTACTGGCCAGGGCCACCGTGTGGACAGCTGCAGCACTAGGGAGGGGCTTTACAGAAAACGGGCTGGCCTGGCATCAGTTTGTTCTCCTCCTTCTCCTTTGCCTCCTGCCAGGAACTCGGTTTGCTCCTAGTTTCCAGGTGATGGTGACCACTCTGATCAGCGCTGGCCCACGATGATCACATTTGGTGGACTTGCCTTCATGCCCTCCTTTGCTATTCGATGTGAAATCACTCTAAGCCTCAAGGCATAGGAGTATTAGACTCCAGTAGGAAGAATAAGTCAGTGAGTGGTATGGGTCTCCAGCGGCCAGTCTTACAGAATACCAAGTTTCTAGAAGCACTGGGCGCACTTCCTGGCTGCTATGTGGAATGCCAGCCGTCCATCGGGCTGACCCAGGCAATGTCTTCCTCATCCCTGGCCCAGGGGATATTCTTAGGCCCAGGGGGATATTCTTAGCCAGCAGAGGGCTCACAGGGACATGGGGTCCTTCCAGCTCATGGCTCTGCCCCCGCCCCAGGCTGAGACCCTGTGTTCTGCTTGTGGAGGGAGCCCCGTACTTCTCTTTCTTTTTTTTTTTTTTTTTTGAGAGAGAGAGAGAATTTTTTAATACTTATTTTTTAGTTTTCGGCAGACACATCTTTTATTTCAATTTTATGTGGTGCTGAGGATTGAACCCAGTGCCTCGCACATGCCAGGTGAGCACGCTACCGCTTGAGCCACATCCCCAGCCCCCTCCTACTTCTCTTGTTTGGTGCTGGTGAGAACAAGGTCATAAAAGGCCATTTGGGACTGGGGGCCTCTTGTTTAGAGCTGTTGAGGGAGCCTGAAGGGGTGCACACTGCAGAAAAAGGGCATTTGCTTTTCTTTTTCTGTCTAACGGCAGGTCTATTAGCCTAGGAGAATGGAAAGTCAGCTGTAGGTCCCCCATTCCCAGCTCTGGGATGCCGCTTCCCAGAGGCAGCCGTAAAAGCTCTTGTCGTTCTTCCTAAACCCTTCCACGTGTGCTGGTGTGTGGTGCACACCCCCAGTTCATTGTCCCCAAAATAGAAGACTCTAGAACACCACTGACCAGTGGGTGGGCTTGCCTTTCGCCTTCACAGACCATGTGGTAAGGCCATCCTTGGGCATGCATCTTTGTGTCCTCACACGAGTGTGAGTGTTGGGTGCTCTTCTAGAGATGAGCAAAGGTAAATGGGTTCATGATTTGGATTGATAGTGACAACTTGCTTTCACAAACATGCTCTAGCATGGATTCCAAATGACATGTGTGATGTATGTTTCTCTGCTCAGAGATGGATTTATTCACTGTTTCCATTCTCCCTAGATCTGATAGATGAGAAAATAACACCATGCGGTCTTGACATGCATTGCTTTAGTTGCTCATGAGACTGAGCATCTTTTCCATGTGATTTTGGCCATTTATGCATATTTCCAGTAACATCAGTGGTTCTATTTCTCTATTACCTTCACTTTTATTATTAGCGTTATTGTTTTTGGTACCAGCGATCCCAGGGGTGCTTAATAATGAAGTCATATCCTCAGCCTTTTCATATTTTATTTTGAGACGGGGTCTTGCTAAGTTGCTCAGGCCTCGCTAAATTGCTGAGACTGGCTTTGAACTTGGAATCCTCCTGCTTCAGCCTCCTGAGCTTCTGGGATTTTAGTCGTGTGCCCGCAGGCCCAGCTGGTACTTTTACTTTTGATATGATTTGTAGGACTCTTTGGCCTATTAAGGAGACAGGTCTGTGGTAATCTATGCATAAGACAATGACTTTTCCTTATCTGTCACTTTCCCCTCTCTCCACAGTCTTTTTTTGGGGGGAGGCGGTGTGCGGCTATACACAAGTTTAAATTTATTATATAGTCAGACTTGTTGATCTTTTTATAGTTTCTAGGTTTCACAGCATGCTTAGGAAGCCCTTTTCCTGCCCCACTTTCCACCCTGTTACCTTTATGGGTTGGTTTTTGTTTGTTTTGGTACCTTTGCAGTTAATTTTGGCGTAAAGAACAGGTAAAGATCCAACTTCAGTTCTCCTTCACTAGGGGACTAACCTCTGTTAGTGGGTATTTATCCCCCTGCTGCCTTGCCAGCAGCTTAGTTTCTGACTTGGTAAATGTCCTGGGAGGTCCAGGGGGGTCCACCTAGCTGTGCCTTAATCTCTCCACCAACTACCCAAGCTTCTCTGGGGGACCGGCCGAGCAGCGATCCCTTCCCACTCACTCCCCTAAGCTGCGTGGCTCTGGGCTGGAGAGGCCACAATCCTTGTGAACACTGCTGCCCTTCTGTGGGACCTTGGGTGCATCTAGCGCTCCATGCCCCTTGCTTCTGCGACTTTGGGTGACCCCTGGTGTCCGGCGCCTCCCACCCTAGGTGGTCTACTATGCGTTTGCTGTCATCAGGACGGAATTGTTCTGTGACAGAATCCGGTCCTTTGACCCAAGTTTCACTGATGCACTGGTGTGTGGCGACCTGCCCTTGTGGCATTGGCTGGGACAGGCACTGCAAGAACAGCTTCAGTGATCTGGCCGCTTCCTCCATGCTGCTGGAGGAGCTCATGGTGGTGAACCAGTGGCATGATTGCCTTTTTTGGGAGCTGGTGGTCTGGGCGCCTGGCCCCGGGGCGGTGTGTCCTGCTTAGTGACCTTGGGGTACAGGAGGGCACCCTGAGCTCGGGCACCCGCAGTTTTTGAGCGCTGCTTCCTTAGCTGCTCGCTCATTGCAGGCGGCTTTGCCCTGGTGACCCATCAGGTGGTGAAACTGTACTGCATCCTGTTCCATGTCATGGTGGTCATCCTCATCATCAAGTGAGTGTCCCCACAGGGTTTCCTGTGTTACAGCAGCTTAGCCTGCCATAGCCTAACAAACCCAGAGATGGGTTAGTCTGAACATTCCAGAATGAAACAAATGGGAGAGATGCACGGACTTGAAGGACGGGAGAGGAGGACCAAGGTCGCAGGCTCCTTGGATCAGCGCAGAGAAGGTTGCACGGAGGCTTTCCAGGTTTGCCGTGTTGTGTAACCATGCCTGGCTATCCAGCAGCTCTACTTTCGAGAGTCACAGGCCACCCTTGGGCTTTTCTTTGGGGAGAATGAATGTTAGGACCATTGCCTTAGATCAGATTAAAGCCAGCCAGGAAGGTGCTCAAGCAGGAGTCTCTGTATCCTCTGAGTAAAGAGTCTAGTTTCTTAGCTGGAACTCGAATGTGGAGCAGGGCTCAAGAATGACTAGGAAATACCTGGGCCCGAGAAAGGTCTCACTCTGGACCAGGAGCTGGGTCCAGCCAAGGTTTGCACACTCAGGAGGAGTTGGGGCCGAGACTCAGGTGAACGCACCCCAGCCAGCTCTGTCCTGCAGGGATACCTGCAGTGGAGTGAGCCAGAACTCTGTGCCCTCCCTGCACAGACCTGTCACTTTCCTCTCAGGTGCCCTCTGGACTCAGGGCTTCTTCCCTGGTGCTGATTAGCTACATAAAATCCAGACCACTGATTACAACTAAAGGAAGGTTTTTTGTTGTACCAGGCATATGTACAAAAAGCAAAACAATACCTACTAACTGAAATGATTAAAATAACTAGCTCTGTTGAGATTTGTCCCACCCTGGGGACAAGCCATTGCTAGGAAATCAGATTGAGAAGTTTAATTTAAAAGAAGCCCTTGGATTAGATCACAGACCAGACAGGCAACAGCAGACACGCTGTTGGTGTCACATGGGGATGTTTCTGAGTGTGATCCAAGTTAAAGAGCCAGGAATAGAATATGGGCTGGCAATGACACTGGCCATGCCACCCAGGGCCTAAGGCCCCTGCAGTTGTCTTCCACAGATGAACACGTGCAGTTTCTAGCTGTTCAGTCTTGGTTTCCTTTGAAAACAGCCATTTTCAAAAGGAACAAAATCCTGTCAATCTGGCTTTACCGATGCTCAGTTGTTTAGACACTCCAAGAGGAAGTTTGGTATTGGTTTCCCTGCTGAGGTCTGACCCTGGATCATTTTCAGTTTCCAAGTTTGGTATGTGTATGTGTGTAACTGGTCATGTAGGTTACAATCTTTATTTTCAAAATATAATTGCATTTTGGGGTCCCTAACCTAGCAATTTATCCTACAGATATAGTGGCACTCACACTCACTGTTTTGTAGTAAAAAACTGTGAAACCAACTAAGTGTCTCTAAATTGGACATTGGTTAAATAAATAACAACCCGTTCCAGCAGGGGAATGAGGTATAGCTGGGTCAATATAGATGGAAATGGGCAAGAAAACTGTGAAGTAATGATATACTTCATATTTGCTTATAAAAAGAACAGATAGATACCCAGCACCTCAAAAGCATCTTACCTCAAGCCAGTATCATGAAGTGAATGGATATGCACTGGAAAAGCTGCCCTTAGAACAGGGGACAAGGATGTGTGTGTCACCAGTGACCTCTTTCTCAAGGTATCATCAATGACAAGGAAAACCACAAACAAAAATTAGAACAATATAAAATAAGAATTGTTTTCATAAGGATGATTATTTGAAAACTTCAAAAGAATTAATTGATAATCCTGTTTGTAGAAATCAGTAGGCTTCATATATTCAAATTACCAATTGGAAAAAATAGGGGGAAAATGATATGACTTAAATAGTAACCAAAAAAGTTTAGTCCCAAATGCTCAAATTAGTACTAATTAAAAAAAAAAGAAACATTTTTGTGTTTGTCAGTTGAGTACAACATTTAAGACAAAGTCAAAAGCCATTTAAGACTATGAGTCTGAGTATAAAGCAAAACTTTTTAAAAAATTCTTCACAGCAGGAGAAATATTTACTAGTCCAGAGAGATGACACATTGGGACAAATATGTGTGCCTCATATACAAAGGACTCAGATAAACGAACAAGCGGAGCGCAAAGTGGGTGGAGGACAGAGAACACAGAAGAGCACACATGTGCTATAACACATGTACACACACTTGGTCTACCCATCAGAGAAATGACAACGAGAGTGCCAGCAGGGATGGTCTCTCACCTGCCAACTGGCAAAGGCCAGAGCCCCATCTGTGCTGTCAGGGAAGGTGGGAAAAGGACATTCACAGTCTGGGGAAAACCTTGGGGGGCTACCAGCAGACACAGATTCAAAATTTTAAGTGCAGTCACCTTTGACCCAGCAATTTAGCTTCTAGGAATCCATACTACAGATATGCCACAATCAAATATCACACAGCCACTAAAAAGTATGAGGCCATTCTACAGTTACATTCCTGATCAGATATTAAGTGAAAAAAAGCAAAATGATGCTAGATCTATTTAAAAAATGCAGTTTATAGAACCAATTTTAGAGATTCACACATACAAAAAATGGGCCATGGTTGCCTCCGGAGTCGGGGACATGGGAGCTGAGAAGGGTGGGAGGAAGCAATTCCCCTGTGCTCCTGGATGGTGTCGCCTCAGATTTGTTTTTCATGGTGCTAAGGACACAAAGGGAGGGAGGAGGAAGCCCAGCGGGGTTACAGGCCCTCCCAGGTCCTGGCCAGGAAAGGCTAAGTTGGTCCAGTGGTCTATACAGCTCATGAGAATTCTTTTCAAGATCTGAGATTTTTTCCATTGATGGTACTTTGAAGTAATAGGATTAGAATGCATAATTCATAGATAGCAAACAAAAATGCACCATAAAGGACATGAATGTCTGTCTGCCAAGAGGGCCGGCAGGTCTGCCCCATAGGGCTTGCCACTTTGTCTATTCTGCTGGATAATTTAATAAAAATTAAGTCACATGGATGTATTTCGTGAACTTTATTTTTAACAAACATTTATATCAACAATACATCTGGAAGAACATCAAGGTTCAAAGAAAGAGAATTGTATTTACAAAATGATTTCTGGGAAAGTGTCTACAGTTAATTTTATTTTCTCAAACGCTTATATTCCAAGAGCAGCACAATGAGCCTGTTTCGCAGGGTCTTGATTTTGTTGGAATAGTGCTGTTGAAACAGACTCTTCAGCTTTTGCCTTAGCAAATCCAAAGGTGGAAGGTGATGGCAGCCTGGGATATTCAACATGGTGTGAAAAAACTCATCCCACACGTCCAGATGAGGAAGCCTGCAGAGAGAAAGTACCGGCCACGGATGGAACGCAGCCTGCTCTGGCCCTGACTGCTGCAGGTGGGTAGTGAAACAGAACTCTCACCTAAGAGCACTTGGCCATCAGGAGTGGACACATCCAATCTATCCCACATTAGAGAAATTAAAGTTCCAATTAATTGTCTCAACACACCTGGCTCCCAAAACAGATTTAAGATAAGCAGTCTTAGCAATAACTCTTCAGTGAAAAAAAATCTATTTTATTTTTTAAAGGAAATCTATCTGTGCTGGGTGTTATGAGTGCATGGAACCCCAGGGGCTGGAAAGCCTAAGGCAAGAGGATCATGAGTTAGAGGGTGGTCTGGGTAACATAGTGCTACCTCTTCTCATTAAAAAAAAGATCCATTTGCTTTTGGCTCCTGTGTCTACCATACTGTCAGCATCTTGTGATCTGGACACGTAGTTCTAAGGAGCTCAACTGCACATGTGCCAGGACCAGGTGGACAGGCCGTCCTACTCAGGAGAGAGCTGACTGAAGAGCTCCAGCTACTCTAGTGGTTAAAGTCAACTAGAGGAGCTACAGAGCACAGAAAGATGGCAGCAGGGCCATGCAGAGGGCTGGCTTCAGGCTTTCCTTTACACAAGCGGCCAGGTGGAGACCTTCTGGATGACCATCTGGTCCTTCATTATGACCAAGAGGAAGCATAAAGCACTTGTCAGATATAATGGCTCATTATGCAGAATAAGACATAACAGTTACCAAGTTTTCTCCAGGGATTGAACCTAAGCTTCACTATGTATGGCACAGGCATTTTATAAAATTACTGCCAATTTTCTTTTTCTGTTTTGGAAGTGGGTAGGGAAGGCCAGGGGAATCGCAGTTGAAATTATTCCCAGAAGGTATATATGCACAGAAGATGAGTTCACTTTTCTGTATGTTTTAAATATATCTCAAAAAAGTTAAGAGAAGAAAGTGTAACTGGACAAGGAACAAGCATGTGACCAATACTTCCTACGCATTTCCTTGGCTTCTTACAGGAGAGATCTGAGGAAGGCAGGATGAGTATTATTTGCATCTCCACATACAAGAAAACAAGCAAGCACAGCCCTGAGGCTCTGGGACACCTGCCTGGGCGGGATGCCTGTCACCACCCAGGAGCTCCCAGGGGTTCTGTGGGCTACTGGCTAAGTGGGAAGCCCTGTGACCACTCCCTGCCCTGGGCCAGCCTTGTGCTGTGCCCACACTGCCTAAGGGATCTCCTTCTGCCAGATGAAACCTGTTACTACCCTAGTTATTCTCTTCCCGCTGTAGCCCGATGCCAACAGACACCTACCTTCTGAAAAGACCTTCAGGCTTTCAGACTCCTCCCTCGTTCTTCACCCTCATGTAGGTCCCCAGCAGCATGCAGTACACTGTGGCTGCCACTCCAAAGTAATCCACCTGGCAAGAAAGCGAGGTCCCATGACTCATGGCAATGCACACGTGATCCCATCACCATGTGCTAACATAGGCAGCAAGCTAAGTCACAGGAGTTTATCTTTGAAGAATTCTGAAAGTTGATTTCTGGTGGCTGGGGATTCAAGCAGCAGAAATGCTGCTTCTCAGTGAGGTGAGCAAGAGGGATTTCACTAAAATTCAATGCCAGACAGTCCTAGTGACTAAGAGACTCAGAAATTCAGGTACACCGAACAGAGACAGCACTGGAGCTGAGCTGGTTGCAGCAGTGGTGATGGTTCACCAGATGGAGGGAGAACACAGAGAAATACAACAGGGAAGTGTGCTGTGACAAAACCTGAAATCAGAAGAGCAGCCTGCACTGAGCTGATGCGGAGGTGATGGAATGTGCTCTGTGTTTCTCAAACAGCCACGGGGAGCTGAGGCGGGGAGCCTTGAGCCTCCAGCTGCAGTTCCCGCTGCTGAACAGGGAGAGCAGCGCCAACATTGCCACGCTCTCAGGTGAGTGCCCACCTAGGGTCTAGGCCTAGGGTCTTCCTAGCAGAACGTGAGGGAAAGGGACACCAGGATTGTACCCAGGGGGATCCACATAAGAAAAGCGAAGGAGAGCTGAACTCATCTTCTCTGTGTGTCTGGTGCTCACATGACCAGCTGAGGAGGGTCGGGACTCAGAACGGGTGTATGTGAAGATGCCGAGGGATTAAGCCTGGGCAGGCGCATTCACGGGTGAGAAAGAGAGAGAGAGAGAGAGAGAGAGAGAGAGAGAGAGAGAGAGAGAGAGAGAGAAAGAGAGAGAATGTGTGTGTGTGGGGGGGTATGTATGTGAAGGAGGGTGGCTCTCCTTCCTCAAGAGTAGAATTTTTGTGAGGCTCCTGAGATTCAGATCCCTTGACAGAGCTGGGCAACTGCCATGCATTAGCAAATACTACCAAACAAAGTCCCCGAGGCCCTGTTAGATCTAAGCCACTGGGTCCCTCATAGAAATGTGCGGCAGCACCCCTGGAGTACCGGGCCTGTGCAGACAGACTCCAGCCCACAGCTCCCTACCTACCGCTGGGGAGAAGGGAGCTGAGAACGGCTTCAGCCAGCTTTAGTCTAGGCCACTCCAACCAGCCACTCAGGAGCAGTGACCACACATTCTTGTTGACTATTTTGATCATTTCAGTGGAGATGATTTCTTCTTCTTCTTCTTCTTTTTTTTAATTAAGAATCTTTTCTCTTTTTGGGGAGTGTGTGTGGGAGAGTTCTTGATGTGAGAGAGTTCTGATTGGTTCATGGACATACACACATATTTCTTTCTCTCTGTTTTCTTCTCATTTTTAGCATGTTTTTAATGTTATTTTTCCTTGCCTTTTGAGGATTAGGGTTTGGGGTTTGTATATTTTGGTTTTGTTTTCTTTTCATTGGTTTCTTTCTCTTTTCTGCTGACAGTCAAATTCTCTTGTTTTCTTTCTCTTCCTTCCTTAAAACCATCACCTGCTACATCTCGTCTTCTTCCTATGTTCACTTTTTTGAATTATAAACACTTTGACCTTCCTATCATGTTTTCTTTTCTCTTAATTAACTGTATTTTACCAAATTTAGCACTAATTGGTTATATAACTCTTTTCCCACCATTAATGCTGTTGTAATGATTACTGCTGTGGATGACATAATTGGCACCTATTGTTTGCTTTATTGCCAGATATAGCTCATGGCTACTTATTTGTTTGGCAATAGACCACACCATTGTTTTTTGTGGTAATTGACATTAAATGTCATAGTAGATATTTATTTTAACAAAAACAGATATATACTTTAATGCTGTCTGTTGTTTGCATCAGTTGTTACTATTGTTTGTTTTACCCTATTCTGAGAGATGCTGGGAATCTACAAGGCACTACAAGTTCACAGGGTGGAGATTCTGCTGCTGAACTCAACTCGGCGACAAGACAGCACATCTTGCTCCATGCACATGACAAACATCAGCTATACTTTAACACAAAGAATAGAAGAAATAAAAACTCAAACTAATGATCAGGCTCTGAATAGAAATGGCTAGGGGTTGTCCTTCAGGTCCCACTACAGACATCTACTGTTATACCAAAAAAGAGAATTAACACAGAGTCTGTGGATACCACATCTACAAGGGTGTCTCAGTCTAGATAACTTGAGGACACTTTGGCAAGTAAAGACTAAGCCCTAAGAAGGCCTATATGTAAGAGTGGCAGAGAAATCCACCCCAACAGATGTAAAAAAACCCAACTCAGGAATACAAGAAAAATGAAAAAAAAAAACAAGATAACATGATACATCCTAAAGTTCATAATTCACCAGTGACTTACTCCAAAGATACTGAAGTGGATGAAATATCAGATAAAGAATTCAAAAGAATGATTATAAAAATGACCAATGACTTCCAAGAGAACACAGAAAAAAACAGAATGAATTAAGGAAATCAGTACAGGATATGAATGAGAAATTCAACAAAGAGAGATAATAAAAAAGAATTAAACAGAAATCTTATAAATAAAGATATAATAAATCAAATAAACTGTCCAGCTAAAAATCTCTCTAACAGAGTAGAAAATTCTAAGGATAGACTCTTAGAGCTGGAAGACAAAGTGGCTAGTCTTGAACATTCAGATAGTGTAAAAGAAAATACATACTGACATTCAGAATAGACAACATTAAGAGACCAAATTTAAGAATCACTGGAATTGAAGAGGGTTGTGAGAATCAGGCTAATAGGATGGATAATCTTTTCAGGGAAATCATTATATTATTATTAATATAATAATTTAGAAATTATTATAACAGAAAAATTTCCAAACCTTGAGAATGAGATGGACATCCAGATATAGGAGGCATTCAGAACCCAAATAGACATGACTGAAAAAGAACCTATCCATGCCATAATATAATTAAAATGACTAACACAGAGAACAAGGATAAAATTGTAAAAGTCTCAAGAAAAAAAAAATCAGGTCACATTTAGAGGTAAGCCAATCAGAATCACTTCTAATTTTTTAACAAACTCTAAAAGCCATAAAGTCTTGGAATGATGTGGCCTAAGTTCTGAAAGAAATTAAATGTCAACAAGATTGCTAGAACCAGCAATACTATCCCTCAAAATTGAAAGAGAAATAAAAACCTTCCAAGATAAGCAGAAACTACAAGAATTCAATACTACTAAACCGGTAATACAAATACTCCACAGAATAACCAAACCCCAGAGCTCACAATTAAACAAATCTCATTGGAAGGGTAGCTCTAAGCAAATGAGAAACAGGATCAAATTAAACATTATAAACATATCAAAATGGGAGGAATTAATAAACATCTCTTTATAATAATATTGAATGTAAATGGTCTTAACTCCTCAATTAAAAGACATAGCTGGCAGAATGGATTAAAAAGCAAGACTCAATTTTATGTTGTTTGGAAGAGACACACCTTATAGGCAAAGACAGGCTGAAAGTAAACAACTAAATTAATATACCATGTGCATGGAGCCTGAAAATAAATAGGAGTAGCTACTCTATATCTGACAAAGCAGACTTCAAACCAAAATTAATCAGAAGAGACAAAGAAGGTTCAATATTGGTAAAGGGACAATTCAGCAAGAAGATATAACAGTAACAAATATTTATGCTCCAAATTGGGTGCAACTAATTACATAAAAGAGATACTACTCAAAGCCTTAGTAAGACCCCAGTACAGTAACACCTGGGTGATCTCAACACAATTCTCTCACCATTAGATAGGTCATCAAGACATAGACTCAGTATAGACTCTTAGGACCTGTAAGATATTATAAATCAAATGGACTGAAAAGAGATCTATAGAGTATTTCATCCAACATCAGATGAATATTTTTGACCATGGTTCATGGAACCTCCTCCAAAGTAGATCATATTTTAGGTCACAAAGCACCTCTTAGAAAATAACAAAAAAAAAAATTAAAAAATCTTAAATAATAATAGTGATAAAACAACAACCTGTGGAATACTATGAAGGCAGTTCTAAGAGGAAAATTTAAAACCAGCCTAATGATATATCTTAAAGCCCTTGAAAAATAAGAATGAACCAATTCCAAAATGTGTAGGAGAAAACAATTAAAATCAGAGCCAAATCAATTGACTTGAGAATTAAAAAAAAAAAAATTAGAAAGGATCCATGAAACAAAAATTTGGTCCCTTGAAAAGATAAACAAGATTGATATGCCCTTAGCCAAATGAACCAAAAGAAAAAAGAGAGAGGACACAAATTCACAAAATTAAAGATAAAAAAAAGAGAAATCACCACACATGTCAAGAAATCCAGTGGATCATTAGGAACTATTTTGAAAACTTCTACTCCAATAAATTGTAAAACCTAGAAGAAATGAATACATTTCTAGACAAATATGATCTGCTAAAACTGAATCAAGAGAATATAGAAAACCTAAACCCGCCAATAACTTGTGATGACAAAGAGCAGTAATAAAGTCTTTCAACAAACAAAAGTCCAGGACTAGACAGATTCTCAGCTCAATTATACCAGACCTTTAAAGAACTAATGCCAATGCTCCTCAAATTATTCTATGAAACAGAAAGGGACAGAATGTTTCCAAATTCATTCTATAAAGCCAGTATCACATTCATACCAAAACCAGATAAAGACACATCAAGGAAAGAAAAGTGGTAATCCTTCCATGGGGAGTCCATGGCTACTCTCTGAATATACTGTAAGACCTTTGGATGGCTGAAAAGAACAGACTGAACTCCTCCCCTTCCCCTGCACTCCAGGAGACGCCAGAACAGCATGTGGTCTGATATACTAGACCTAACTCCTGACCTTTCCCCTCTATCACCGGCTTCTGGAAGCCACAGTCCTCACTTGGTAACCAGGCATCTGATTTTATTAATCCAGGTTCAAAACTTTACATTTATCCTATTAAGTATTCTTTATATTTGTCATCTGTATTCTAATTTGATGAAATTTCTGAAGCCTTTTAGGATAATAATGATCCATTTCTAACACTGTTTGAATCAGGTCCTGCACCTGAGTTTCTGTGCCACTCTCACTGTCAGAACCACCTGCCCACTTGCAAGACATGCAGTTGATTCCCCTGGGGGCAGTGGGGTGGGTCTCTCTATTAACCATGGCCATAAAGAAAACCATTTGCTCTGTTTTTATCTCCTAAACCAAGCTGGCTCCATGTGGCGGACTTTTGTTCTGAAGGGTTCACAGATCATTAAATACCTTTCCTAGGGTCAAACTCAGAACATATCTGCTTTCCTTCTTGTGAATAATAAGAAAAGTGTACTCTTCAGGAACAGAGTTTCATCTCTTCCTTCCCCTGAGCCTTAAGTCCCATCTCTCCTTTACTACCTTCTTTCTCTTTGAATGCTACAGAGTCAACCCAGGACGTCATGCTTACTGGGCAAGTGCCCTACTTCTAAGCCACGTTCCTGGCCCCCATCTCTTCTTCAACTGTGTCCAAGAGACCAGTTCAAACTAACGAGATTCCAAATTCATTTTGAAAATCTGGTAGGTTCAACAGAGGAAAATTTTCCAAACCTCTTACTTTAGGTCCGCACCTGGTAGTTCCATGGTTTGTTACTGAGCATCTCAGTACACTGGAAGCCAGATGTTTGACATTTTGCTGTAAGGGCAGTTCCTTTTGGAAAAAGTTCCATATCTATACTCTGACCCAGGTCAACAAGTGCCAAACCAGTAGACAAATCGCCATCTTCATCGTTCTGTTCCAAAAACCTAGATTAAATACAATTCAGGACAGGAAATGAGCACAAATGACAAAGGGCTGCTAGATGTTCAGGAAAGAACCCTGTTCAGAGGTCCACACTTGCCTGTTTCCCAGTATGAAATTGTCTGGTTTAATGTCTCTGTGAATGATCTCACAGCTGTGGACGTGTTCAATCATGTAGAGCATCCTGATAGCGAAAGAGATGACGAGAGCCTGGGGCATCACTTTTTCGGGGGTATTTTTATAGAGGTTAATGGCATTCTAGAAACAATGCAAATGGTATCCTGAGTTGGATGAGGATTAATGAAATTTCAAGTCAAGGACTTTGCCCCTGTTTAGCACCCCAACTAAAGCTCTAACCAGAAAATATATGGGTAAGGCACAAACCAGAAATGCACTTAAATTCATATCCATATTATAAAAACAGAACACTTACTAATAGTGTCCCATAGCTGTAGAGATCTCCTACCAAGATGCTCCCATTCTGGAATAAGTGAACAGAATAGAATTTGATAAACATGTGGTGCACAGCTGGCTTTAGTCTCTCCATCAGCTGGGTACCAATGTAGAATTCCCAGAGGTTGGCAGACTTCTGGACCTACAAGCAAAACCAGGTATGTGTTATTTATATCCAGAGTCACATTCTGGAAAATAGTATCCTAATAAGGGACATGAGAAAGCAATGACATTATGATTTGTTCTGCAGGAAGCAATTCCAGATCCTCATAGTATTGTTTTATTTCTTAATTGCTCAATAAAAACATCACTGTCTTAAAGAAAAAAAAAAAAAAGAGGCTGAAAATCATTTCTCTACAGTTCAAAAATGTATTTGCACCATTTACCTTTAAGACACATTTCTGTTTATTTTTGGTCTCATTCACATCTCCCTGGGTAGCTTCATAGACTTGGGCGAAGGCCCCTTCTCCAACAAGGTGATTGACGTAGACCAGTGAAGAACCTGGGAAGAGATAAATGTGTCAAAATGACAAATGGGCTCAAAATATTAAGGACTTTATCCAAATGAAGAATTTGTAAAATTTTCTTTGTACTTGAATTGCTTTCATAAATAAAAATGGCCACAGTTGCTTGGGAAATGTTTTACAGGCTTAGATGAAAGGAAGTAAATACCTGCAACAAGAGCCCCCTTACCAAGTTCAGGGCAGCCTGCGGGGGTCACTAAGGTGCGTGGGTTTGGGAACTCAGTGCCTCCCCATCAAGGTTCTCGCATTTTAAAATGAGAAGCACCTGTGCTGCCCATCTTGCAGGCAGATGACAGGAGAAATCCTCCCTGAAGTGATACATAAAGCTTTTTGAAATAAACACATTTTACAATAGGATAAAAATAAAAAAGACATCTTGACCAGGCTCCAATAGCTGGTGCTGCTCTCCAGGCTTTGCAACGCTGCTGAAGGGTGACAAGAAGAAGAGAGATGCCGGAAGGTCGGCCAAGAAAGGCAAGGGCCCAGTGAATAAATCTGGAGCAACGCTGAAAAGAAGAAGTGGTCCGAAGGCAAAGATCAGGGCAAGCTCAACATCTAGTCTTGTCTGACAAAGCTACTTATGACAAACTCTGTAAGGACGTTCCCAACTCCGAGCTTCTAAGCACAGCTGGGGTCTTCGAGGGATAAGGACTTGCGGTTCCTTGGCCAGGGCAGCCCTTCAGGAGCTCCTCAGTAAAGGACTTTTCAAACTGGTGTCAAAGCACAGAGCTCAAGTAATTTACACCAGAAATACTGAGATGGAGATGCCCCTGTTGCTGTGCAGATGCACTAGCAGGTCCAAGCAACTGTGCATTTGGAAAAATAAAACTTTATTAAAACAAAACAAAAAAATTAAAATAAAAAGGGCAAAATAAAATGATAGCAACATTTGTAATAGACAATTTAAAATACTTAATTCAACTTTTAATTTTACATAGTTTTTGATTGATAGAAAAGTGGCCAAGAAAGCGGAGTTTCTGCATCCCACATGGCTCTTATGTCATAGACAAGGAACCAACCGAGGAGTGCTGCTGCTGCTGACTGAAATCCACACTTGCAGACTCACTAGATTTTCTGTGTTTCAGGATACATTATATTTAGTCATTCTATCTCCATGGCTACTCCTAGCCTGTGACATGTCTCAGACTTTTCTTGTCTTTTTTTTTTTTAAATTGACCTTGATAGTTCCAAAGAGTACTAGTCAGATGTCCTTCAAATTGGGTTTGTTTATATTTTCCTTGTGGTTACACTGGGGTTATTGATTTTGGAGAAAAAGACCATGGTGATGTTGCATTTGATTCTTAAAAATTCTAAAAATAATCTTCCCATTCAAAATCAAATATATATTTAAAAAAAAAAAAAATCTGTGACTTCCAGTCTAGCACATAAGCAGCTTGAAAGCTGTCACTCCACTTTTATGGCAAGAAAGTAACTGGACAACTGAAATTCAACAGCTCTTTTTGAACTATTAAAAAACTGAGATCAGAGGGAAAACTGCTGCACCCAAAGTGGGGAGACGGAGAGGAAGACACAGAGATTCACAGCAGACACCACGCTGGAATTAGCAATGGGAAGGACAGTACTCCTCAGATTATCTAAGAAGATGACTCTCGGTTGTTTGGTGCACGTCTGCAATCTCAGCGACTAAGGAGGCAACTTAGTGAGACCCTGTCTCAAAATAAAAAATTAAAAGGACTGGGATGTGCTCAGTGATAAAATGCCCCTGAGTTTAATCCCTAGTATAAAAAGAAAGTCTCTAGGGAACCTTAAAGGCAACAGGGAAGATAACACAGCTTAACTTCTAGCCAGATAAAGGTTACACCAAAGCCTAACTATCTCAGTTCCACTTACACAGTCCATCAGGTCTGGCCAGCAACAAAATTGACAAGGCATATTAAAAGACAAAACACAGCTTGAGGAGGCAGAGCAAGCACTGGAAATGGGCAGAGATTTCAGCATTATCAGACCAGGATAGTTTTTAAAATTGTTATGAATGTGCTAAGGATTCTAACAGAAAAAGGAGACAATTTTCAAGAACAAATAGGTCAAATAAGCAGAAAGAAGCAAAAAGAAATGCTAGAAATAAAAAACCCACTCTGTGCCAGAAACCAAGAATGTCTTTTAGTAGACTGTACACGGCCAGGGAAAGAATCAGTGAGCTCCAGGACACCCTAAGAGAAAAACTGAAATGTAAATTGAAAAGAAAAAAGTGTGAGTTTTCAAAAATTCAAGACCGACACCAAACCACAGATCCTGGAATCTCAGAGAATACCAGGCAGGACAGATAGAAAAACCTACACCTAGGCACATCACAAAGAAAATGCAGAAAATCAAAGACAAAGAAAATTTTGAAAAATGCTACAAAATAGAAATAGCTATAAAAAGAGCTTACTTCCGGAAGAACAAGGATAAGTACATCAGATTTCTCCTTAGAAACCACACAAGCAAGAGTGTGCAGTACAACATTTAAAGGGCTGAAAGAGAAAAACCACCAGCTAGAATGCTCTACTTCATGAAACTATCCTTCAAAAGTGAAGGATAAAGACTTTCTTACACAAAAATGGAGGGAATCTGTCACTGGTAAACATGCACTGTTCTTCAGAGAGAAGGAAGATAATATAGGCCAGAAACTTAGACTCAAAGAGTGTTAAGTAAAATACTTGATGTTTCTTATTCTAAATTATCTAACAAAAACCCATTTGTTCAAAACAATAGTGTCCACCTAGTGGTGGCATACCAGTGGATAAGTGAAACCAACAGCAGCAATGACAGAAGAGGTGGGCAGGAGGGAGGGAATGACACCCCTGCCGCATGGTGTGGGCCCTGCTGTGAGGGGGTGACATGCTATCGGAAAGTGGACTTGGACTGGCTCTGAGTGTATATATACTGCACACTCTGCAGAATCCACTTGCAAATGTGACAAAGATAATATTATTGATATGCTGAGAGAGGAGACGCAACAGAATATGAAATAATTCAAAGCCAAAGAAGGCAGAGAGTGGGGGGAAAAAAACCCACAAAGAACAAGTGTAATGACTAGAAAACTAACAAATGAAATATGAGTCCAGCTATATCAATAATCACTCAGAACACCAATGATCTTCACCCACCAATGAAAACACACACATTGAAAGTATAACGACAAATGCAGATTAACAGTTAATAAGATATAGGATGCTAACAGTTATCTCAAGAAAACAGAAATAGCTGTATTAATTCCATACAGCAGATTTCAGATCAAGGAAAATTAACAGGCATAAAAGGGGCATTACAGAATGAAAAAGGGGTTAATTCTCCAACAGGACATGCTGTGTATACATCTCATGAAAAGAATGTGAAAATATATGAGGCATGCATTGATAGAAATGCAAGCAAATCACTATTACACTTGGAGATTCCTATATCCCTCCATCAGAAATGGACCATTAAGGGGCTCAGGATGTGGCTCAACTGGTGGAGGGCTCACCTGGCATGTGTGAGGCACTGGGTTCAATCCTCAGCACCACATAAAAATAAAAAAAATAAATATATTGTGTAAAATATAAATATATTGTCCACCTAAAACTAAAAAATAAACATTAAAAAAAAAAGAAATGGACCATTAAACAGAAAATTGGATCTGAATGACATTTACAGAATATATGACATTCTCACACTGACTTGGAACATTCACCAAGACAGACCACATTCTGTGCTGTAATATACACCCTCACAAATTTAAAAGAATAGAAATCATATAATATCTGCTCTCAGACCACAGTGGAATTAAACTGGGGATCCATTAACGCAGACAGCTGGAAAGCCCCTACATCTTGGGAGATTAAACACACTTCTGAATAACACATGGATTGAAGAAGTCTCATGAAGGACTTAGAAAAGAAGAAAGAGTATATAACTAAAAATAAGACATTTTAAAAAAGAATTGTTTACAAAAAAGTAAGAATAAAAATAACAAAAAAAAGATACAAAATTAATGATTTAAGGTTCCACCTTAGGAACTTAAGAAAAAAGAACTAATTAAATGTAAACAAAAGAAAATATTATGAAAGAAATCAATAGAGAAAAATAAGAAAACCCCAAAAATTGTGTTTTTGAGAAGATTAATAAAATTGATAAACATCAAGTCAGGTAAGCTAAGAAAAAAAAAGACACAAATAATGAGAAATGAAAGGCTCATGGACGCTAAAGACATAATAAGAGAGTATTCAGAACATAATGTTCACAAGTGAGAAAAACTTAGATGAAATGAACCAATTCCTTGAAAGACAAAATCTATCAAAGCTCATAAAGAGAATTAGATAACTGGAATAGTTCTGCATCTATTAAGGAAATTGCATTAATAACTAATAACCTTCTAAAGCCGAAAGCACCAGGTTCAGATGCACTCACTGACAGATTCTATCAAATCTGTAAGGAAGAAATTATAGAAATTCTCTATAATCTCTACCAGAAAATAGTGGTAGAGTATACTTCCTAATTCATTCTATGAGGTCAGCATTTCCAGGTTACCAAAACTTGATGGAGATATTATAGGAAACACTACAGACAAATACTTCTCATGAATGTAAAATCTTAACAAAACATTAGCAAGTAAAATCCAACAATGTATACAGTAAGTTATATACCACGACTGTCTTAGTCTGATTTCTGCTGCTATAACAGAATATTATGAACTGGATAAATTATAAAGAAAAGAGATTTATTTGGCTCATAGTTCCAAAAGCTGACAAGTCCAAGATTGAGGGGCTAGAACTGGTGAGGATCTTCATCGTCCATCCTAAGATGGTAGGAGCATCACATGGTGAGGGTGAGGCGGGAGATGGCCTGCCAGAACCCCCATTACAACTAACCCACCCAGCAACAATGGCCTCAGTTCAATCGTAAGGGTATGCCTTCATGGCTTAATCAACTCTTAAAGATCCCACCTCTTAAACTGTGACAATGGCAATTAAATTTAAACATGACATCTGAAGGGGACATTCAAACCATAGCAATGATCCAAGAAACACAAGGATAGTTCAACATCTGAAAATCAGTTAACCTGACCCATCATACCAACAGGCTAAGAATAATCACATAATATAATCACATGATCATATTCACATATGCAGGAAAAACATTTGATAAAATCCAACATCCGTTCATAACAATTCTGAGCAAACTAGCAACAGAGAAACTTCAACTTGATAAAGAACATGTACAAAACCTATAGCCAGCATTAGACCTGATGGTGATACACTACATAGATGCAGCCCCAAGGTCAGGAATGAGGTGAGGATGTCTCTTATCATTTCTATTCAGCATTGTACTAGAATTCCCACCTAGTGCAATAAGACATTTATTTATTTAATTTTTTTTAAAAAAAAAGAGTGTGAGAGTGAGAGACAGAGAGAGAATTTTTAATATTTATTTATTTATTTATTTTAGTTTTTCGGTGGTCACAACATCTTTGTATGTGGTGCTGAGGATTGAACCCGGGTCACACGCATGCCAGGTGAGCACGCTACCGCTTGAGCCACATCCCCAGCCCAGCAATAAGACATTTTAAAAAAATAAGTATACAGATTGGAAAAGGAAAAAATAAAACTATCTTTCTTTATAGATGACAGGACTATCTAAAGAATCAACACTAACAAAATCTCCTGGAACTATTAGTGGATACAGAAAGCTTATAGGACACAAAGCAGATATATAAAATACAATTACTTCCCTATGTTCCTGAAATACACAATTAGAATGAGAAATTAAAAAAACAAAGAATACTTAGGTAATAATATATATTATGTACCAGATCTATATGAGAAAACCTAAACTCTGATGAAAGATCAAAGGAGATTTAATTGGAGAGATTTCCATGTACAGGGATAAGATTCAATTTTGTCAAGATGTCATCTCTTCCCAATTTGACTAAATGCAATCTCAATAAAAATCTAGAAGTTATTTTGTGAACACCAACAAACTGATTCTAAAGTTTATATGGAAAGGCAAAAGACCCAGAAAGTCAACACAATATTGAGATGGAAGAAGGAAGTAAAGGGCTGACTTCATCCCACTCTGAGACTGACCATAACCCTGTGGTGCTGGCAAGAGACAAGCAAACCCATGGAAAAGAGCTGAGTCCAGAACAGAACCACACAGACTTAGAACTGCTCTTGGGCAAAGGATCAAACATGAGAAACAGTGTCTTCAGTAAGTGGTGCCAAGCATTCAGACATGCACAAGTGACAATGAACCTAGACACACACCTTATACCTTGCACAAAGGTTAACTCAAAATGGAGCATAGACCGAAACAGAAAAAAATAAAACTATAAAACTTCTAGAAAAGATTACAGAAGACTATTTAAGTTTCCACTGGTGCAATGAGTTTTTCGATGTAACACCAAAAGCATGACCTGTAGGGGAAAAAAAAACCTGATAAACTGGACTTCATTAATATTAAAACTTCTGTGCTTTAAAAGACACAATTTAAAAAAAAAATAGAAAGACAAACCAGACTGGGAGAAAATCTTTGCAAAACAAGTACCTAATAAAGAACTGCTATCTAAACTATTTGAGAAATTCTTGATATTTAACAATATGACAATTAAAGAATGGGCAAAAGATCTGAACACATAGCTCATTAAAAGTATGCAGACAGCAAGTAAACACATGAAAAAATGTTCACTCTCACTGGTGAACATCACTGTTGTCACCCTGAAATAGTGAGACACTATTGCACACCTACCAGAAGGGTAAAAACAACAGCAAAAGCTGCGAGGGTGTAGCAGGGAGTTCTTGCTCACTGCTGATAAAGACACAGATGATATGGCCACACTAGCAGAGCTTGGCACTTTCTCATATAAGCAAACACTCAGCCCTCTGTATATGAGGATCTAAACTTTTTTTTTTTTTTTAAAGAGAGAGAGAGAGAGAATTTTTTTTAATATTTATTTTTTTAGTTTTTGGCGGACACAACATCTTTGTTTATATGTGGTGCTGAGGATTGAACCCGGGCCGCATGCGTGCCAGGCGAGCGCACTACCGCTTGAGCCACATCCCCCGTCCCCAAATCTATAAACTTAACCAACTATAGATTGAATATGTACAAATATTTTTAAATCATTATTCCTTAAATAATAGAGCATATCAACTACTTACTCTGTACAAAGTATTGTAAGTAACCTCAAAATTATTTAAAGTATATGTTAAGTTATATGCACGGCTACCCATTTTATATGAGAAACTTGAGCATCATGGACTTTGGCACCCACTGGGTTCCTAGAGCTAGCCTGTGCAGACCTGAGGGATGAGTGTATATTCATGCCTCGAAATCCAACAATCACACTCCTTGGTATTTACTTCAATGGGTTAAAAATACGTCCATAGAAAAACCTACATACAATGTTTAAAGCAACTTTATTCATAATTGCCAAAAGTTGGAAGCAATGAGGTAGCCTTTAGTAGGTAAATGAGCTGTGGGGTACAGGGCCATCCAGATGGTGGGGACTATTCAGTGATTCAAAAAAAGCTAGCAAGCCATGAAAAGGCAAAGAGGAGCCTTAAATTCTGTAGCTAAGTGTCAGGAAATGGCCCGATGGGCTACAAACTGTAATTTCAAACACATGACATTCTAGAAAAGGCCAACTGTGGAATAAAGGGCCCAGTCAGTGTCTGCCAGGGCTTCTGGGGTGCAGAGGAAGGGGAGAAGGGGAAAGCACAGGAGACTCAAGGCAGGCCAATTATTCTGAAGTGTCCTCCAGCGAGGAGATCTGCCAAGCGTTCCAAACCCCAGAACGCACAGTACAGGGAACCTCGAAGGAAATCGTGGACTTTGGCCACATACTGGTACTGGCTCATCACTGTCACAATCAGCAGGCACACTTATTCAAGATGCTAACAGAGGATCTGGGAGGGGCAGGGAGGTAGGCATGGGGAACTCTGATGGCCCCTCAATTGTTCTGAAGGCCTACGGTGGCTCTATGTGTGAAAAGCCTTGCTCTCGCCTTATCCACAACCACCCACTTTCCCACTCCCACTAAGCCAAGCATTTTAGTTTTGAGTATTCTTCAAGAGTTTTCCAGAAATACTATCAAATGAGTATATAATACTATCCCTCTTCTTAAGAAACATGTAACACACACTGTCCATACAGAATTAGTTTCCATTCTGCCAGGTGTGGTGGTGCATGTTGTAATCCCAGCTACTTAGGAGGCTGAGGCAGGGGGATCACAAGTTTGACACTGGATTGAGCAATGTAGGGAGACGTTGTCTCAAGATAAAATAAAAAAGGCCAAAGATGTACCTCAGTAGTAGTCCTTGCATAGCACGTGTGAGGTCCTGGGTTCAAGCACCAGTACTAAAAAAAATAAATAAATAACCAAGTTTCCATTTGGATGATAAAAACTTATAATAAGATGGTGGTGACAGTTGCACATGTGCTTGTTATCAACGTCCTTAGTGCCTCAGTATATTGAAAAGTGGTCAGAATGGAAAAAAAAAAATCCTCATTTTGTTATCAATGCCTGTTTTTGACTATAAAATCTGCAAGAAATTCTTAAATAGTCTAACTGCATTTTTAAAATTTTGCAGTTCTGGAGATCAAACCCGCAGCCTCACACATGCCAGGTTAGTGCTCTGCTGCTGAGCTTCCCCAGCCTAAACACATGCATTTTTACTTTGATAGAGATCTCTGAGTTAAATGGGTTCCAATCCAACAGCACTCATGGTTCTATAGCCATGGATTAACAAGATTTCTCAATACTGTAGCTGTAACTCTTTACTGGGGCTGGGGGACAGGAGGAGAATCTCACATACACATGAATCACCATCAACGTTCCATGGATGAACAAGAATTCAAAGCTATATCACCCATAAAGTTCTTACCCAATTGAAATTCAGTCTTGGGCTTGATGGACGGAAGTTTACACTGCCACTCAAAAGTATTTGGATAGGAACTCACTGGTTTAGGAAGCCCAGACAGAAGTTTGAGAATCAACTTATCATCCCATGGATTCTCAATAGTGAAGTCTTAAAGGAACAGGAATAAGAAAAGAAACATGAGTTCAGTATTCAAAGATTTTACTTAATAAATTTTAGATAAAGCAAGTGGAGACATTCATTCATTAATTAAGCTTTCAAAAGTCTCATCCTTTAGAGAGCATTGATTCAAGTAATAGAGAATTGTTTCCAAAAGTCAGAACTGGGAGTTGTGCAGTTGACCATCTGCCATTTTGGATTTGAAAGTTTAAATCAACATTCAGGGTGACAAAGGGATATCATCTGCATCTCACTCCGCTCACCTAAAATGCTAGGTCCTGCCTTTAGCAGTGATGGCTGCACATTTAAGGCACACATGGGGTTGGTTAGTGACCTCAAATGTGCTCAGACAGATACACGGTCTTTAACTGCTTTCCCACTTACACCCACAAAACACAATTTGCACATGAGTTGTACTTTGGTCCAAGATAGATAACAATTTCTAAAGGGAAGATGAAGGTTTCTCTCCAACTTAGAATAATAACGTATTCTTATTAGTGGCAATTATGAAAGGACTGCTAGGGTAGAACCTAGCCTTGTCCCCTAGCCACTCCATCTCTGGTCCATATTCTCTACCAGTAGGTGAGACTGTCTGGGTGACAAGGGGTGGTAGGAGGGATCTCTTTAATCTTGACCCTCTGTTGACTTTTCTGTAAAGTGGGGAAAACAGCATTAGATTAAATGCCTGATACACAGTAGGCCCTTGAATTCCAATTCCCTCTTCCAACAGTACTTAAGTTGAAATCTAAAATTAAAATGGATCGATTTGCCCTTCAAGTACATTCCTGCTGGACTGCACTTCAGTACAGTGAGAAGTGTCTGACTGTAGGTTCTACTCAGTGGCACACCGGTCCCCCTCTGAGTTCTTCCACAGAACAGCTCTTCCTATGCTGTGGTCCTAATGGCATGACTAAGCCTGAGCCTCTGTGCACACCTGGAGCACTGACATCCCCATGGGGACCCGTCTGCATCCAGTCTTCTTGGGGCCTGGCACTGGCATCGGACGGGTCCTCCACAACGGCACGGTCAGTGTCTGTGAGTTTACAAGCTTCAAGGCCCCGTACAGCTTCCTGGGTGAGTGCAGCACCCGGGGCAGGCTGGCTGAAATGGTGCAAGGATGCCAAAGAGAGGTCTCTGGGGCATGTGCCTTCTGGGCTCTTCTCTTGAATTGAACTGGATGTGGAGAAAATTATAGAGAAAATAAAAACACCCTATTATTAGAAGCCTAATGGACTTGATCACACAAAAGTTCTGCAACAGAGTTTCCTTTTCATTCTAGGAATGTCACTTCAAATATGCTGCACAGCCTGAGTTGATTAAATCATTTTCTTACACAACTATAGGCAAATACAAAGCTAGTCCAATATTAATAGAAATAAAAATCAAAGACATGATGATATACTAGATAAATGGGGGTGGTGATACACTTGGTATTATTTAGCAGGGAATGTCGGGAGAAGGTATCTCAGCAGCACTGCTAAGATCAAGACTGGATACCTAACTTCTTTCTAAAAATGACTTCTTTTATAACATTCAGACAACAAAAAATTGTCAACCACAATCTAACAAAATCCTACACATTTCCATACATATGGGTGTGTGTATATACATGCATACACAGCTGATTCCCATTCATAGGTTTCAGATTTGTGAATGCACCTATGTGTTAAAATTTACGTAAACATCCAGATCAACATTCATATAATTTTCAGTCATTTGCAGACTTTAGAGAAATGAAAAATCTGGGTGCGTGTTCCCAGGCCAGGTGGAGCAAGGTGAAGCCTACAGCTTATGCTCCTCACTGCCCTGCTTGGAGTCTAATGCCATGGTTTTTGTATTTCTGTGCTTTTTGTTGGGATTTCAGGTGTTTTGCTGAAGTGTGTCTATTGTTCCTAAGCATAGAAGGCTCTGAGATGCCTTACAGAGAAAACAGGTAAGCCTCATCCAGGCACAAGTGCAATGTAAGTCATGAGTAATATGTGTTAAATAAGGTGACTTTAAACAAACATGGCAACAGAGGCCCACAGGATAAGCATATATTTCCCCTAGACAAGTGTCCAGTATACACTACAAGGAACAATGAGAATCAATCGTGTATATCTCTACACCCACATTTAACCCTTACATCTATACATATACATCACAAATAAATATGTCCCTTTCTCAACTGCAAATATTTCCTAGTGTTCCCTAGTTTCCCAAGACCATGATAGTTCAAATAGTACTGGCCACTATTTAGCTTCTCAAATAGACACTAGGGGTACCTTACCTGTACATTGAAAAATTGTTTCCATACCTCATACTACCGATACTAGTAACATGGGTATCCAAATTACTGTCAATGCATAAATGATTAACAAAATCTTTCTCTCTTGTCCATAAGAATCTGAGTCTGTGAACTGTTAGCTCTTTTCCCCTAAAAACTTACTCTGTCACCATTGGTTATGGTTAAAAATAACCCTCACTGGTTAACTGTATCTGGAGTAGAATTACAAATATCTGCTAGGAACCCATAGTTTCAGTTATTCATTTTTCAGAAAAAAAAATGAATTAGCATAAGCATGTAGAAAATGGTTAACTCACCAGTAATAAAATAATGCAAATTCAATAAATTTTGGTTTTTAATTGAAATTGTGCCCAGTGGGTTTTCTCATGGGCACCCTGGGACCTGATGGAGGTGTTGCATAAGGCTCTTAAGCGAGGCTCCTGCACTTGGTTCATGTGAGCCTTGCTTCCTTGCAACTGAACTGTCACACGGGGCCAAAGACAACAGTTCCTTGGGTAGGATGCACCCAGCCAGCAACTGGGATTTCTGCCCTATGTACTTCTAAGTTAATCTTACATCAAGGATGGCTTATGGCATTCTTGTGAGTCAAAGTTCTGGCTGGGCTTAGCCACTCCTGATGGCTCTTGTTATCAAAAACCTCATTCAACTGTGACCCAAATAAACAAATGATTGGATAAAAGATGTGAACAGAAATTACTTAAGAAAAAAAATAAATGAACCTAAACATATAGAAAGTGATTAACATCAATAATAAAATTAATGCAAATTCAATATATTTTTGCTTTTTAATTGAACTTGTGCCTTGTGGGTTTCTAATAAGAGGCAGTGAGAAGAAGGGGTCAGCACTCAGACAAATACAGGTTCA
Organism: Ictidomys tridecemlineatus; assembly: GCF_052094955.1. Taxonomy (NCBI): domain Eukaryota; kingdom Metazoa; phylum Chordata; class Mammalia; order Rodentia; family Sciuridae; genus Ictidomys; species Ictidomys tridecemlineatus. The sequence continues at coordinate 19,701,216 of NC_135488.1, read as the reverse complement.
CACTCCAATTCTGTAAATTTGCAGCCTTATGACTTTAAGTCAAAAATTTATCTGATACTCAATTTCCTTATCTATAATGGAAAAAGAAAGAATAGTCCCCACAACTCAGTTATTATAAGGACTAACTGAAAGACAGAGTCCAGGAAAAGCGTAAGTACTGTGTCTAGAATAAAATAGTTACCCAGAAGATGGCAGCCTTGGTTAGGATCTCTGAGGTTTACAGCCTGCGTAGACATGGTGGGGTTTACGGTGCCGAGTCTGCCTTTACTGCTTATTCCTTAGGAGGCTTAAGTACCCTCTCTTCTCTTAAAAGGAAGTAATCAATTTTCTCAATTTTACTGGGTATGAAAAGCAGTTCTGTTTGCCCAGTTCTGCAACAGTCTTCACATGGCAGGGTCTCTTTTTGGTAAAAGGCTTTCCAGTTCTAATCCCCAAATGAGTACAAGTCAGTTGCAGACTCTGTCACCCTAGCTGCTTCTCTCACTGTCCTGATACCAAGAGCAGGGCTCATTACTGGGCTTAGAGGATCTTCTGACTACAAGCTGCCAATTGTTAAGCACTTTATGAGTTGTTTAGGATGGGATTAGGCATTCTCTTACATCTGGAAAAGGAAAGCTCAAGTGGAAATGCAGAGAAGGGCACAACTGCAAGTTACCTGAACTTTCTGTCTCTCAAGGGCTCCACCACATTCTCAACACAAGAACTCAACGGCACATGGGTGCACTGCGTTGCTATCATGTTTTCTGAAATACACAAAAAACGAGAGACACAAACATTACATGTATGTATATGCACGCGCATACCATTTGACATGGTTACAATTCTAGAATTCCTTTATATGATGACTTTCATTATAATTTCAAAATAGTGTTCCATGGCAAAGTGCGATAAGATGTGGAAAATCAAAATCACTCAACCCTCTCGTACAGGGGAGCACTTCAGTTTTAACATCTGATCTATAATGATCCTTCAAGAACAAAGAGTCCAGAGAGCAGCAGGTCCACTCCAGACAGGATGACCACACAGGTGGTCACTGGCATGGGTGACAGGTCACAGCCAGGTTCAGGAGATTAGTGAAGTGAAATTCCTTGGCAGTTATTTCATTATTGCTTTTAAGAAGTACCAGCAGTGACAGAGTTTGGCTGGTAAATTGGTAGTCACTGAAATGGTACCGAAGTCCCAGATCTCATAGTATTTATAGTGTAGGTTGGTAATAAAAAACTAATAATTATCTGTGCTCAATGTAATGCCACATATCAGGGTTCAATTCAGAGATATATATCTCTTTTATATAGGGTGCTATATTTGGGATGCAATAGAAATAAAAGACTATTTGTGAGTTTTGTCATTATTCCCTTGAAGCAAAACACTAAAAAATAAAATTATTTTATGTGTAATGTATCCTTGGCTGCATGTCTGAAATAATAAAAATTTATAGAAATGTATCAAGGACCAAAATTGGCTATTTTTTTATTCATTAAAAACCATGTTTAGTATTTTTAGCATTCAAATAATTATCTGCAGTGCTCCCCTCTTGACTTTTGAAAAACATAATCATACTCCTGTACAAATGGTTTGGACTTTGTATATTTGCCTTTATATGCTTCTATAAGTTTCCCCCATTTCTACCTATGATCTGTTATTAAATTTTCAAAATATGTGGACTTTATGAAGTTAGTATGCCAAAGAAAAAAACAATTAATGGATTCCAAGCCCCTTTATGGTTTTCGAACGTCCCCCTTAGAATTTTCAAGAACACTATAATACTAATGAACCAACTAATACTAATGTTTGTAGAAGACAGACACTGAAAAAGTATATCGCATCCCGTTATCTTCTAGATTGTTCACTGCGTCTGCTGGAAGCTTGTGGAAGGGGGTAGATGCAAGCTGGGCAGCAGAGGTGAAGTCCCCTGTGCTCTTAGGACTGGGTGCCAGTGTTCTGTTGCAGCGAATACCCCAGACGGTTGAATCATCCAAAAACTCTTCAGAATGAGGCACTTCCTACAACAAAGGAGGAGCTGAAAAATAATCGCCATCTTCTTGTTTTGTCTGTGAAATTTAAGACATTAAGACTTCAAGCTGGATGCAGTGGTACAGAATGTATCCCTGCCATTCAGGAGGCTGAAGTGAGAGGATCACGTGAAGTTTGAGACCAGTCTGAGCACCACAGTGAGATTTTGTCCCCAAAAAACATTTTACCCCTCATCTTTAATACATCTCAGTGGAACTACAACACAAGGGTCACGTTTTTTATTTTAATTCTACATTTTTCTTTAAATTTGAAAAAAAAATTCCAGGTTTATAGAAAGATTACAAAGGTAGCACAGTCTCATATAACCTTCATTAAGCTCCCACTAGTGTCAATTTCTTCTAGATCCTGGCACATTTCAAAAAGTTAAACACCACTTGTAGCTATCAGTCCTTATCTGGATTTCACAAGTCCCCTCCAATATCCCTTGGCTGTCCTGGATCCAGTCCAGGATGGCATGTGTGTGCCACTGTCCTGTTGACTTTGTCTCCTCTAGTTTATGACCATCTATCAGTCCTTCCTACTCTTTCCTTGCACTGAAATTTGTGAACACTAGTCAGGAACTGTGCAGAATGCCCCCCTAATTTGGGCTCGTTTTCTCACACGTAGACTAGAATTATAGGTTTTGGGGAAAACTTGGGGTAAAGGACCTTCTCATTATACAGTGGGGATGCATGCTAGCTAGCCACAAGGCTTGTTCCTGGTGAGGTTAAACCCAATCACTGAGAAGGCATTTGTGAGGTTTCCTCACGGGAAACCATTTTTCCCATTCTCTATTTGTTAGAGAATGGGAAAAATGTCTTACCCAAACTCAAGGGAGGTAAATTAAACTCCACCTTCTAGGATGTCATTAAAGCATTTGTGGACAAATGTTAAACCACCGCAGAATCAACAGTGGTGAGATATTTGGAAGCTCCAGAAGTACCTGTTTCTTCCTGAAGTTTTACTCACCAATGTCTGTTCCTTAGTGGATCTTGCCTATAGCATTTATTTTATTGGGACTCTAATGATGCCTTCCACATCACTTGGAATTCTTCTCTAAGGAAGAATCATCCTTTGCTCCCTTTTATTTATATCAATATCTGTTTTATTTCTTGGGTGATAATTCAATATTACTTTATTCTACTTATTGTTCAAATTTTTCTAGGTTTAGCCATTGGCTCATTCAGGTTGGCATCTATATTCTTTTGATATGCCACATCTTTCTTGGTTTTCTTATAGGAAAAAAAAAAAAAACAAATTTCTTCCTTAATTTTCTAGCACAATATGCTCCAGACTTATCTTGTATTTTTCTTGCCCCAGCCCCTAGAATCAGGCACTTCTCCAAGAATAGAATTACGGGTCAAGTTTTTTAGAGTCTGTAGGGAAAGACAAATTGCTGAGTCAGGTCCATAGCTCATGACCCCCTTTGGTTGCCCTTACAATGCCACCCATGGTTTAAATTTTTTTAAATTTGTTTAGATACGCATGACAGTAGACCGTATTTTGACATATTATACATACATGGTGTATAACGTAGGATTCTATTCCTGTGGTTGTTCATGATGTGGAGTTATACTGGTTGTGTATTCATATATGAACATAGAAAAGTTATGTCGGATTCATTCTGTTGTCTTCCCTATTTCCATCCCTTCCCTTCATTCCTTTGTCTAATCCAATGAACTTCTGTTTGCCCCCCACCTTTATTGTGTATTATCATCCACATATCAGAGAGAATATTTGGCCTTGGTTTTTTGGGATTGGCTTATTTCACTTAACATGATAGTTTCCAGTTCCATCCATTTACCAGCAAATGCCATAATTTCATTCTTCTTTATACCCGAGTAATGTTCCATTGTGTAAATATACCACATTTTCTTTATCCATTCACCCGTTGAAGGGCACTTAGGTTGGTTCCATAGCCTAGCTATTGTGAACAGATGTGGCTGTGTCACTGTAGTACTGTTTTTAAGTCCTTTGGGTATAAACTAAGGAATGGGATAACTGGGCCAAATGGTAGTTTAATTCAAAGTTTTCTAAGGGATCTCCACATTGCTTTCCAGAGTGGTTGCACCAATTTGCAGTCCCATAAAGAATGGATGTAGGCCTTTTCCCTCACATCCTTGTCAACATTTATTGTTACTTGTATTCTTGATAATTGCTATTCTGACTGAAGTGAGATGGAATCTCAGTGTAGTTTTAATTTGCATTTCTCTAATTGCTGCAGATGTTGAGCATTTTTCCATATATGATTTGACCTTTCATATTTCTTCTTCAGTGAAGTACCTGTTGTGTTCCTTTAACTATTTACTGATTGGGTTATTTCATTTTTTGGTGTTATGTTTTTTGGGTTTTCTTTGCATATGCTGGAGAAATGCTCTACCTGAGTGGCAGATGAAGAAGATTTTCTCTCATTTTTAGGGGAGAAAATTCTCCCTCTCTCCATGTTTTCAATTGTTTCCTTTGCTAAACTTCTTAGTTTGGCACCATCTCATTTATTGATTCTTGATTTTGCTTCATGCATTTTAGTTGGTTCCTAAGAGAACATGATGAAGAGTTGGGCCTACATTTTCTTCTAGTAGATATAAGTTCAATTTCATTCTGCTCTAGATGGATTTCCAGTTTTCCCAGCACCATTTGTTAAGAGGCTATCTTTTCTTCAATGTAGGCTTATGGTGCCTTTATCTAGTATGAGATAACTGTACTTATGTGGGTTTGGTTTTCACACATAATTTTTATATCTTCTGCATTGTCTTCATAAAATCCACCATCTCTTCCAATGGAGACGAAACTGGCAGATTGCTTTTTCAGATGATACACAATAAAGTACTGGCTTATGTTTAGCATCAGGATATGTGGAAAATGCATTGTGGGTTTGGTAAAAGTAATAGTTCAGCAAAATGTACCTTTAAAATGATGGCACTATGTCTGCAATTCACTTCATTATTTGTGAAAATTTTAAGCTCAATAGATCATCAGAGGGATTAGGGAGCCAGGTAATAGTTCATCCAAACAACCCCCCAAGGGACTACAAATAGGAGCCAGGACTTGGTGTCTTAGTGAGGTGCTTGGTGAGCCAGTGGCTCTCAATGGTGCCTCACTGCCATGGGGTCAGGCAGGGGCTGGGGATGGAGCACACTGTGGGGTATACTTAGGACCAGGGTGGAAGTCAATGAGGAAGGACACAAAGGCCACCGTAGTGGAATGCAGTGGGCTACTGGGCAGTGAAGGGTGCTTGCTGAGCTGTGCTGAGGATGGTCCATCTCAGCTGAATTCAGATTTGCTGGGTTTCTCACTGATATTCCACTTAGGCCTCACTTCCTCCGTCTAGGAAAAACAAATATCCCCAGGTGGCTTGTTCTTACTACAGGGAAGGCTCTTTGAGGGCAAGGATCATATCAAATACATTTTTATTTCCTATACATATTAGATATCTGGCACATCACAGGTATTCAAATAATTGTCAAACAATATTCTAGCAATATTAGAACAATAACAAGTATTCTAATAAGTAGAATAACGATTTTCTACTTCGCACAATATATTGTGGTTTTATAGACATCACACCATTTGAGTGGCATAATCACTTGGCAGATCTGTGTCAGATGAAGTAGAGATTGGCTTACGTTTGGTTTTGAAGGAAGTCTGTTGCTAGAGCGTTCTCCAAAGGTCCTGGCTCCTGTGGGCTTGTTTTTAGGCTGTGGTAACCTAAGGAAAAGATTTATAAAATCAAAAACAGCAAAATATGGTGATGAAATAAATGCTACCACTTGATCTAATGTTAGAAAGATTCTCCCCTCATTTATTAAGGGGTTTCTTACTATTGCACTTCCAGAAAAAGTGAACTGACTATGTAAATATAAGTTGACTAACAGTTACCAAAGAGAGGGTAGAAAATGCAATTTTTGTTAGTTTTTAAATTGTTACAATTTTTTTTTAGGAACAAAAGAACAATTAGAAGCATGGCCAATAAAATACCTTGGATGCCTTGAAACACCTTAGCTCTTTTCCCAGTGCCTGGCTGAGATAGGGAACTTCTCTCTGCATGCTTTCTCCATTCTGCCTCGGTGTGAATTTCCTCCATACCAAGACACTTGTAATTCACCCAGATATCTCTTTTTCCATAGTTTAAACTATTAACCACTCTCTAGTATCATGTGACTCTGCCTTAAAACATTCTCTCTGCAGCGTTACCCAGTGTAAGCTGCCTCCTTTCCCACTTATCAATCCTGCAAATGTAAACAGTACGGACACCTGCACTGATTCCTCTACATTCTGAAACAATTTCAAACCAGAGAATCCTGTTCTTTGACAAATTCTAATGCTTTCCTTTTTCTACTGTGCTTTCACTTGGAGCTCTGCCCTCCTGGAACTCATGCACAGCACTGTGGCTCTGCAGAACACTGGCAACAAGCTCCCAGGTGTTGGTGGAAAGGCTTATCAGTGCAGAGCTGGGCCAGAACCAGACCATCCTGGCAGACAGTCCAAATTCCCTCCCTGGTGCCTCACCATCTTGAGTCCTGCAGGCACCTCCAGGTATCCTGTGGCAGTATGACATGTGTCCCCCCAGTGATATATTAACTTGATGTTTCTTTACCCATAATTTTCTTTGTTTCCATCTTCAAAAATAGGAAAAGCAGATGTCAATAGACTCCCCAAGACCCAGAAAAATTTGAATTTTCTGCAAGAGAATAAAAAATGTATTTCATGACTGTTCTAGGAAAAATATGACCCTTTACACTAAAACTTCAACTACAAATGAAGTGGGAGGTAGAGGGGAGAAGCTTATAGAAAAGAACTGGCATCAGTTTTTAAATACTAGGTAGTAAGGCAAGTCACTTTGTAGTGGGATGAAGTGATTTAACTATAATCACTGGGCAGCCTCAGGTCCCAAATTACTGCCACACATCAAGAACACAGCTCATCATTCTCCTATGCCACTTCTATTATCACCTGACTCATTCAATAAAAGCTCTCAGTGGTTTTAGTTTTCATTTGCTTTAAGAAAAATCTCTTCTCCCAACTCCAAATGGATCCTACTGATCTTTATTACAATCTCTGGCTCCCAGCATGAATCCCCTGGCCCTAGGTAAGAGGGCTAGTTGCTGGCCTCCAACCACCATCTGGCCACTTTTCTACCAAGAAGGCCTCAAATCACTCCTGGACTACTCAGCTCTTCCGGATGTACCTCCCCATGGGGATTTTATCCTCCTTTAGATATCACTGTTATAGCAACCCAACCCACCTAACCCAACCCAACAAACAGCAAACCCCAACTCTACCACACTTCTATTTCATGCACTTTCTGTGATGACCAAGGCAGGGCCACATCTTAGGTAATCCCTGACAATGCCTGGGCTCTGCCCACAGTACAATGAACCAATTAGCTTTCAAATAAATTATTACTTTGAAACTGGGCTTCAAATGCGTCTTCATTTTGGTCTAGAGATGGCCATTCATCTTTGTCATCAGAAACATCAGGAAGTGTAGGAGCCTGGAACATATTCATGATGAAACCTAAAAACCAGAAAAAATATCCATCAACAGATTGCAAAAGAGTTTACATTTTTTATAGTTTAAGGTGCTACATATTTAAACAAAAGGGTTTACCCAGTGCTTCCTTGGTGTGCACCGTGGGCGAGGGCTGGGCTCTGGAGGGTGTTGCCTGAACCATTCCCAGTGACGTGTTTGGAGTCGCATGGAAAGAACTTGCGCTGGCCACCTTGTGCGTTTCATACACTGGCAAAGGAACAGGACCAAGAGCAGGATCATCAGGTCATTTAAAACGTGTTAGAAGGCACACAACTGCAATAACTTACTACAATTAGACCAGGTTACCGTGGTAACTGTAATTGTCAATAATCATCACTCCAGACCCACATACTTATCTTTGTAAGAATACATAAAGTAGGTGAGGCAGGAATCATAGTTTCACACAAAATAAAGCGAAGGCTCAAAGACACCAGGTGTTTGGCCTGAGATCAAACCAATTAGAGTTTTGTCACAGGTAGCATCCTGAGCTCCACCATGTCTCAAGTACTGTCTGCTTGTGGTCGGAGTGTAACCCCCACCCCCCACTGTCAGTCCTAGACCACTTTCCATCCCACTCAGCTTGAGCCAGTGGTGTACAAGGCCGGCACAGCCTGGGCCCTGCTTGCCCAGGTTTCAGTGTATTCCTCTTTGCCCTGCTAGCCCTGAAGCTCTGGCCTCTTTACTGTGCTTAGAACACCAGGGATAGTCCTGCCTGGGGGCTCTGCATCTGCAGTTCCTCTGCTTGAAAACTGGTTCTCCGAGGTGGCTGCATGAGTAGCTCCCTCCCTATTCCTCTATGTAGGCATTTCCTTACCTACTAAATTAGTACAGATCAAAAATAATTGTACACCCCAACTGGAGGAGGAGCCCAGCCTCCCGCCCGCACGGTAGGCAGACCACGAGGCCCGGAGAGGGGGCCCAGCCGCCTACCAGCGAGGTAGACAGACCACCCCAACTGGAGGAGGGGCCCTGCCGCCTGCCCATACAGTCACCTGACCCAGCTCTGGACAAACATAGGTCTCCCCTACCTCATCAAACACCTTATGAGAAAAACTGATGAAACTCATCTTGGAAAATCCCACCAACCCTTAAAACCCAACAACCGGTGGGCGTGGCTACCAGTTGGGTTCTTCAGTGGATCAGGCACCTGGTTTATATCTCAGAGAATAAGAGTAGAGAGGCCACAGGTGGAAGCTCAAGTCCTCTCATACTGACTACCACCACCACCCTGAACCCAGAGACTCAAGCTAGGAATTGACAATGCCACCAACTGGAAGAAAAGAAAACAGAGTTCTGAGAGACATTTTTTTCTTTCTTTTTTTATCTTCTCTCTCTCTTTTCATCCATTCATCCAGTCTCCTCTACCCTTCCCACTCTGGTCCTCAAAACCTCAACATATGTGAAACCAAGAATTGTGCATGAAAAAGGTCTTTAAAAACTGAGTCACCAGAATAATATAATATAGAGGAATTCCATATGCCCCACCTCCCTCCCCCCTTTTATTTTTTTTCTCTTATTTTCTTTTTCCCTCTCTCTTTTTTCTCTTTCTTTCCTTGTTATTTGTTTTTCTCCTTCTTACTCCCTCTATCCCAACAGACACAACATAATCTATGGGACACAATGAAAGCAGTTCTAAGAGGAAAATTCATTGCTTGGAGTTCATTCCTTAAAAAAAGAAAAAAACAACAAATAAATGATCTCGCACTTCATCTCAAAACCCTAGAAAAAGAAGAGCAAAACAACAGCAAAAGTAGTAGAAGGCAAGAAATAATTAAAATCAGAGCTGAAATCAATGAAACTGAAACAAAAGAAACAATTGAAAAAATTGATAAAACTAAAAGTTGGTTCTTTGAAAAAATGAATCAGATCGACAGACCCTTAGCCATGCTAATGAAGAGAAGAAGAGAGAGAACTCAGATTACTAGCATACGGGATGAAAAAGGCAATATCACAACAGACACTACAGAAATACAGAAGATAATTAGAAATTATTTTGAATCCTTATACTCCAATAAAATAGAAGATAGTGAAGGCATCGATAAATTTCTTAAGTCATATGATCTGCCCAGATTGAGTCCGGGGGATATACACAACCTAAACAGACCAATATCAATTGAGGAAGACAGGGATGCCCTCTCTCACCACTTCTGTTCAAGAAGCCATCAAAAGACTACCAACTAAGAAAAGCCCAGAACCAGATGGGTATACAGCAGAGTTTTACAAAACCTTTAAAGAAGAACTAATACCAATACTTTTCAAGCTATTTCAGGAAATAGAAAAAGAGGGAGAACTTCCAAATTCATTCTACGAGGCCAACATCACCCTGATTCCTAAACCAGATAAAGACACTTCAAAGAAAGAAAACTACAGACCAATATCTAATGAACCTAGATGCAAAAATCCTCAATAAAATTATGGCAAATCGGATACAAAAACATATCAAAAAGATTGTGCATCATGATCAAGTAAGATTCATCCCTGGGATGCAAGGCTGGTTCAATATATGGAAATCAATAAATGTTTTTCTCCACATCAACAGACTTAAAGATAAAAACCATATGATCATCTCGATAGATGCAGAAAAAGCATTCGATAAAGTACAGCGTCCCTTTATGTTTAAAACACTAGAAAAACTAGGGATAACAGGAACATACTTCAATATTATAAAAGCTATCTATGCTAAGCCTCAGGCTAGCATCATTCTGACCGGAGAAAAATTGAAGGCATTCTCTAAAATCTGGAACAAGACAGGGATGCCCTCTCTCACCACTTCTGTTCAACATAGTTCTCAAAATACTGGCCAGAGCAATTAGACAGACGAAAGAAATTAAAGGCATAAAAATAGGAAAAGAAGAACTTAAATTATCACTATTTGCGGTTGACATGATTCTATACCTAGCAGACCCAAAAGGGTCTACAAAGAAACTACTAGAGTTAATAAATGAATTCAGCAAAGTGGCAGGATATAAAATCAACACACATAAATCAAAGGTATTCCTGTATATCAGCGACAAATCTTCTGAAATGAAAAAGAGGACAACCACCCCATTCACAATATCCTCAAAAAAAATAAAATACTTGGGAATCAACCTAACAAAAGAGGTGAAAGATTTATACAATGAAAACTACAGAACCCTAAATAGAGAAACAGAAGAAGATCTTAGAAGATGAAAAAATATATCCTGTTCATGGATAAGCAGAACTAACATCATCAAAATGGCGATATTACCCAAAGTTCTCTATAGGTTTAATGCAATGCCAATCAAAATCCCAACAGCATTTCTTGTAGAAATAGTCAAAGCAATCATGAAATTCATATGGAAAAATAAAAGACCCAGAAGAGCAAAAGCAATTCTAAGCAGGAAGAGTGAATCAAGCGGTATAGCGATACCAGACTTCAAACTATACTACAGAGCAATAATAACAAAAACAGCATGGTACTGGTACCAAAACAGGCGGGTGGTCCAAGGGTACAGAATAGAGGACACAGAGACCAATCCACAAAATTACAACTATCTTATATTTGACAAAGGGGCTAAAAGCATGCAATGGAGGAAGGATAGCATCTTCAACAAATGCTGGGAAAATTGGAAATCCATATGCAACAAAATGAAACTGAATCCCTTTCTCTCGCCATGCACAAAAGTTAACTCAAAAGGGATCAAGGAGCTTGATATCAAATCAGAGACTCTGTGTCTGATAGAAGAAAAAGTAAGCTCCAATCTACATATTCCCTAAAGACCTTAAAAGAGCATATTATAGGGATACTGCTACATCAATGTTCATAGCAGCACAATTCACAATAGCTAGACTGTGGAACCAACCTAGATGTCCTTCAATAGATGAATGGATAAAAAAAAAATGTGGCATTTATACACAATGGAGTATTACTCTGCACTAAAAAATGATAAAAGCATGGCATTTGCAGGGAAATGGATGGCATTAGAGCAGATTATGCTAAGTGAAGCTAGCCAATCCCTAAAAAACAAATGCCAAATGTCTTCTTTGATATAAGGAGAGCAACTAAGAACAGAGCAGGGAGGAAGAGCATGAGAAGAAGATTAATATTAAACAGGGATGAAAGGTAGGAGGGAAAGGGATAGAGAAGGGAAATTGCATGGAAATGGAAGGAGACCCTCATTGTTATACAAAATTACATATAAGAGGAAGTGAGGGGAAAGGGTAAAAAAAAAACAAGGGAGAGAAATGAATTACAGTAGATGGGGTAGAGAGAGAAGATGGGAGGGGAGGGGGGATAGTAGAGGATAGGAAAGGCAACAGAATACAACAGACACTAGTATGGCAATATGTAAAAACGTGGATGTGTAACCAATGAGATTCTGCAATCTGTATACGGGGTAAAAATGGGAGTTCATAACCCACTTGAATCAAATGTACAAAATATGATATGTCAAGAACTATGTAATGTTTTGAACAACTAATAATAAAAAATAAAAATAAAAAAATAGAAGAACAGAAAAAAAAATAATTGTAATATAGGTTTACTTACATATTGCTTATATAATCTGCTTGGAATTAGAAATGTGTCAGGTTTCAAAATTTTTCAGATTTTGGGAATATTTTCATAGACTAGTTAAGCATGTATCCCTTATTCAAAAATTTGCAATCTGAAATGCTCTCAGATCCACAACTTTCTGAGAATGGGACATGACACTAAAAAAGTTTCAGATTTGGGAGCTTTCCAGATTTCAGAGATACTTGACCAATATTCAGTTCTGAAGAAAATATTTTAAAAAGAATAATCAGAGACTTTCTCTACCAGATAGCAAAATAGGAAAGCTATAGCATATATACAATATGGAAAGATCAAGAAGAGATATACTCTTACTCCTCTTCTCTATCCAGAATTCACCTAATCCTCCCATGCTCCCCTTCCCTACCCCACTATAAGTCAGCCTCCTCATTTGATTTTTTGGCAATTGGAGAAAGGGAGGGGGCAGGGGATTAGCAAGGGAGGTGGAATATGATGGACATCATTATCCAAAGTACATGTATGAAGACACGAATTGGGTGTCAACATACTTTATATATAAGCATTTATGAAAAATTGTGGTATATATGTGTAATAAGAACTGTAATGCAAAAAAAGGTACATATATAAAGGCATGAATTGGCGTGAACATACTCTATATACAAAGATAAGAAAAATTGTATTCTATATGTGTAATAAGAATTGTAATGCATTCTGCAGTCATGTATTTAAAAAAATCAATAAAAGAGTAAATATATATATATATATATATATATATGTATAAAGAAGAGAGATAGTGACTAAAACAAATATTAGAAATGGATTTTGTAATATAAAAACTTAGTATGTGATAAAGATATTTCGAATAAAGGGGCCGAGCTGGTCAATAAATGATTTATGGACAACTGGCAATTCATTTTGGAAAGTACATCTTCATGCCACCTCTACACAGGAAAATCCTATAAAGGGACCTGGAGGACCAGACCCTTAGGGTACTGAGTATGATGGAGGGACAGAGCTGTGCATCACATTTGTTTTGTTACAACACGATTCCCAAGAACAACAGGGATTACACTTGTAAAACCGAGAGTCAGAATGATCCAGGACTTTCCAATACCAATGGTAGAAGCCAAAAGGCAACGGGCAATGCCTTTGAAAACTCTAAGGGAGGCTGAGGCAAGAGGATTGCCAGGTCAAGGCCAGCCTGGACAACTTAACAGACCCTGTTCCAAGATCAAAAGCAAACCAACAGAAAATGCACTGAGACTATAGCTCAGTGGTAAAGTAACCCTGGGTTCAATCTCTAGTACTGCATAAAATCCAAAATGACTTGAGGGAAAATGATTTCCTTCCTAGAACAGTTCTAGTCAAATCATCAACCAGTGTGAGGGTAGAACAAAGACACCATTAGACAAGCAAGAGATCTCAAAAACTTAACCCAATACATGCTTTTTAAAAAAGTTATGAGAGATTGTGTACCTTTAAAATGGGGACCTTAAGGAAAAGCAATGGCATGTGAATCAGGGATATACCACCAGAGAGAAGCAGGAAGAACCACTCCTCAGAGGCTCTGGGAGACATCTGGCCAAGAAAAGGGAATGGGAGTGCATCTGATGTATTGGATGTGATTGATGAATATTTTAAGTTTCTTCAGAATTTGGGGATAGATGACTGATAAGAAGCAAGAAAATACATAAAAACAAAACAATGTGACAATTATTTTAACAATTGCTTATATCTATCAAGGGAAAACACAAATTATATAAAAATGAAATAAACATTAAAAATGAAAAAACCCAATAGAAAAATAGACAAATCCATCAAAGTCAATTTATTTGATTGGTACCAGGGATTGAACCCATGGGTGCTTAACCACTGAGTCATACCCCCGGCCCTTTTTATTTTGAGACAGAGTCTCCCTAAGTTGCTGAGGTCAGCCTTGAACTTGTGATCCTCCTGTCTCTGTCTCTGGAATCACTGGGATTTTAGATGTGTACCACCACACCTGGTTTTATGCTCAATTTAAAGAAAAAAGAAGACAAAAAGCCACTAAATCAATTAAAAATGTCCAGTACCACTTGTAATTAAAAAAACAGGTGGTTGAAAATACTTAGGATAACTAACATTATCAAAGTGTATGTGAGAAACAACTAATTTTATATACTATTGATATGAGGTAAAATGAAATTTTTTAGAGGACAGTATTTTAGGTGCACAAACTTCAAAGGCAACAGTTGTACTTCCATCTTTTCTAGAGAAACAATCTTGTATCATGTTTGTAACAGTCTCTGTATGATGTTGGTACCTGCCCTGCTGTAAGTATGACAGAAGACCATGCTGCAGTGGGTAAACTGGGTCTCTGTGCAGTGATATTGAAAGATCTATAAGATATGTTTGTAGAAAAAGCAGAAAATAAGTCTTATTTATATGGAAAATTCAGCTGTGTTCATTTTTATGTGTGCTCATGCATAGCATATATCTAGAAAAAAGATAAACTTCAGCAATTAGCACTGAATAAGAACATTCGTGGATATTCATGTATGTTTGAGTCTTCCCCCGACCCGTGTGGGCAGCTGAAATTAAGGTCACTTGTGTGAATTTCCAGGGACATCAAATAAAACACAGACACACACTTTACCTTTAAACAAGCTTCAGGACACGGCTTTTCTGCTCTCGGCCTCAGGCTCCCCAAATGGGGGAGCAAGAGAAAGTCACCAGAGGCTGGCGAAAGAGAGCAAGCACATTCGGAAGTGGGCTTTTATTGGGGGGGACCCTTATTCTTAGAAAGTTCCATCCAAAAAAGGCCAAAGGGGCAGGGTTACAAGAGACAGATGAGTGTAATTCAACCCAAGGGGCCATGGAGCAACACACCTACATCTGAAGGCACGCCCTCAACTTCCTGGACCGGGGCAATGTCCAGGTCACTATAAGATGTAGTGACTGGTCAAAGCCTCTCGGCTCCAGGATGGAAGGTGCAAATCATTCAGAGTGGCTCCCCATAGTTGGGTATACATACTTATATCTAGTGAATGTTCTGGCATAGATTTTGTGTATATATATATATAACACACACACACACCTTTCATTCAATATTAAAAAAAAATCATTGCAGTCATGAATTTTCTATCATTTTAAAAACATGCATTTAAATAAGCTATACCTTTAAAGTATCCTATGTCATAGACAGACATATACAATGTGGAAGATTAAGCAAATGTAATATAGCTTAAATTATTCCCAATCTCTCCCATTCATAAATAATTTCAAGAAAATATGTGGCTGTAATATTCATCCCTATTTCTTCTTCCCACACAAGACAATGGCAAACAGAAATATGTCTAGATGACAAATTATTGGAAGTCTATAGTCATTGTATGAAAGCCAGAAAAAGGACACTAAGTGCTAATGTGTGAATATATAAGCATGGACACACACATACATGAAACATCAGCCCTCTATTCTCTAAATTCCTTTGTTCATTCTTCATTTGAATGTCTTTCTGAATCACACAATTTTAAATTTTGGAAAGTTACTAGCTAGAATTAACTCTAAAACAGGGCCTAGAGAGCCAACAATCCCCACCGCTGGGCACAGGACGCCCAGGTCAGAGCATGTCTGTACCTTAGGCTTTTCCTGGACACTGGGCAGGTCCTCCTGGGACAGCTCCACCACTTGATGCAACTTCTTATGAAGCTCATCCATTTTCTGCTTTAATAGCTGCTCTTCAAAAGCATTTGCTTCTTTCTTTTTCATATAATGTCTGTCTTCATTTACTTAAGGGAAAAAAAAAGGTTTATATGCAAAGCTTAAATTCAGTTCATCAGAGGAATACATAACAAATGGATAAAGTCCAATTTTAAGATGGCAAGTCCTATTTTAAGATGGCAACATTTTTTAGTCTTTTCCATATTTACAATCTTTATATGCCCTTAGCACAGTAACTATTAAATTCAGAGTATAAGTTACAAAAATTTATGATGATCAAGTCTATCTGGTAATAGCACAGTATCTTATTAAATGCTTCTCATAAAACAATTGGGGTTGTGCTAATCATTTGAAAATAATTGATCATTTCAGTTTTTAAAAAAAATACGATTCTCTAGAAAGTAAAAGTAAAAGAGCTGGGGCATCAAGCATGCTGTCAGTCACACAGCCCAAAATTGGCTCATGAGACAAAGTAGACTCTGGCTGGACACTTTCAGGCTGTGGCATGTGAAGGAAAAAATTATCCAGGCATAACTCAAAATGGATCCTCCAAGAATACTGACTGACTTTTTGTTGTTGACCAAATATGAAAAATAATGAGCAAAAAAAAAAAGGCTCACGGAGTGCATATGGTCCAACACTATAGACAGTATAAAAGTCCCGAGTGGAGCAAGGGTCCATCTTCCACATGGTTATAGCAAGAGCCAAGTGCAAACGCTGGTATTAAGGCACACCCTGTTCCCTGTAGGGAGCAAATCTCAGTCTACTCTGCAGTCTCTATGACTAACCCTAACCCTAACCCTAACCCCTAAGACAACACTTTGATCAGGGGTCTCCTTCAGCATGTTTTGTTTGTAGTAGGTACAGAACTTGGAAAATCTCTTCTGAACTTCAGTTCCTTTCACAGTACAAATGACTTACAGCTTTAGAATAACTGTATACAGAAGTTCAACTCCATACAGATAATATTGAAAACATTTAAAATACTATTTCACTAAGGCTAAGGTGACACTGGCATGAATATCTAGCTCAGGGCTGGTTCAGCCATGGGCTCGGCTGTCAATACGTGAATACAAGTCTTGAACAAACATAGCTGCTACGCTGGTGTTTAACAGAGACCGCTAGGCTTCTGACAGGACGAACTAGAGACATTTTTTGAAGTCTTTCAGCATAGTCAATTATTTGACCAAAAATGTAATTACTCATTATTTTAATTGACATAAAAACAACTCAAAATATAAGACTATAAGACCAAATACCCCATTGTTCATGCTTCCTCCGTTGATTGTATTTCTGGGCTCTCAGTTCTTCAAAGGGAAATTCTGATTCTCCATGAATAAGCTTTTCCTTCCAATACGTAACGACCTGTTGAACATCAGCTCTGGCTGCTGAAGATGAGGGCACAGAGCACTCTGATTTAGAAATCACGATCACCCTTTGTTCCTTCCCTCCAGGGGAAAACACATCACTTACAACAGTGTATGGAAATAATTCTGGAAGGAAACTAAGTAATAGAACTATGCAATGATTGTACTTGCATATTTGACTCTTTATCACAAGCTGAAGGTATTGCTCCAGACACTTCTGAACCCTAAAATACAGAAAACAAACAGAAGCATTAACTTACTGAAAAGAAAACTTCACACAAATTACCTCATAAATCAATATGACAATATATGAGTAGAAAGGCTTCTTAATCTCCAGTAGATTTCTACATGTTCTTGGTAAAATTTCAGTTAATAGCTAAAGCTTTAGTTTGCATCATCATTGGTAGTATAATTTTTGCAACAAAAAGAGCCCATAAACCTTTAAAAAAAAATCCATTGAAAATTTCTTCTGGTATTACTGAGGTTGTGGATGCCAACAGCTAAAGCTCTGGGTTTTTAAACTGGCTCCAGTTGGGTATGAATCAAGGTAGGGATCCTGGGCCTATGAAAGAGGGAAGCAGAACAAGGAGGAAGAGGATCTTGGTAGGAGAAAAACTGCTGGGGAGGAAGTGAACAGGAGAGATTTATGGAGAGGGCCCTTAGGTCCCATAACAAGTTATATTTGTGAGTTGAGTATAAATTTAGGTTAGATAGCCACGGGCCCAGAAAGCTGACATGGGAACGGGCAGCTGACATGGATGTTAAGTCACAGGAAACAAGGTTAAAGAAAAGAGATGCCAAGGTGGATACAGAAAGGAGCCAGGAGGACCGTTCAATACCACTCCTAGTTTCTGTACAACCTATAATAGTCACCATTACCTGATTCTTAGAGATAGAGGCTGAGTTCTTTCCTTGACTTGATTTTGATGGTACCATTTGGTTTAAAATTGAAGCATTATGCAGAGGTTCTGAGGGCCTAGCTATAAGGGAAAACAGGATAAAATAAGAAGAAATAAGAGAAAAATCACAGTAACCAAAATTATCACACAATACACCCCCTTGATCTTTCAGTAAGCAGCACAAGAAATAAATCAATTCAATCACAC
Source organism: Ictidomys tridecemlineatus (assembly GCF_052094955.1). Taxonomy (NCBI): domain Eukaryota; kingdom Metazoa; phylum Chordata; class Mammalia; order Rodentia; family Sciuridae; genus Ictidomys; species Ictidomys tridecemlineatus. Next base: position 19,683,004 of record NC_135488.1, on the reverse strand, counting down.
TGCCTCAGAAAATGGAACTAAAATATTTTGTAAGTAAGTATTTTAGAGACAATTTCTGACCAAATCAAAATGTTCAAGAAGTACCCCAAATAACTGTAAAACTGGTTATTTAATCAGGATAGGATAGTCAATGCAAATTGCTGAAATGTGGTATTTATTTCTAAGGGAAATAAAGCCCTGCCATGTTTCCTAAAATTGTCATCAAATACATTTGATTCAATTCAGAACAGATGGAGTTCAGAGTATCTCTTTTTGATTTTGTTTTTTAAATCCCCAAAATAGAGTGAAATCATCAAGTAGATTTGTCTCCTTTAAAGTGCATTATTACCAAAGTGTCTTCCCCATTACCTGAGACAGTATAGTTTGGTTTTCATTAAATACTAGAAGGATTTGCTTTTTAAAGGGAAAAGAAATCAGCAAAAATTAGCAACTAAATTACCAACAATCTGACACTGCAGAAAGTATTATTTTACCTTGAGCTGGCAAATGGGTTTCAGTGAGACATGTCTGAAATAACCTAAATGATAGAAAAGGCATTAGTATGGATTTTAAGTTTACAGTCAATTATATACTGTATTAAAGTAGAAATTAAAGGTAACAGCTTACTATATGTTAATAAAGACCAAGGTTGAAGTAATATAGTCAGACAAAATGCTAGGAATATTTTCATATCTGATGTACATATATTAAAAAAATTCCTCAAGTCTGTAAATGTTATAATAGTGTTTGGACTCCTACTTTGGTTATTTTACCCATTTGGAACAAAATGAATATTAATATTTGGGAGAAAGAAGTGAAAATACAAAGCTTAGACCACTTATTCAAAAGGTATCTAGATCCATTACTGCCCATGCTCTGTGAGGACATCTCAAACGGGCCACTTCACAGCATTTTTACACATCAACTCTGTGGAATTATATGCAATTCCTAAGCCTGACATTGGTGAGTAATGCAAGCAAGAATGCATACTAAAAAGAGAAGAGATCCACAACCAAATGCTAGACCTTGTTTTGCTCTTAATTCAAACAAACTAATGGTAGCAAAACCATTTTACATGATGGGGAAAGACTGAAAATTAGGTGATACTGAAGAATTACTTTTAATTTCATAGGTGAGATCATCTACTAAGATTCTGTAAGAAATAATCTTTTGGAGAACTTATAGTAATAATTGGGATAAACTATTTAGCTAATTCGAATCTCCTATAAAAGTCTTTAGCACAGAAAAAACATGATCAAATGTAATAATTATGGAAAGTAGGTAACGGTAACATTTCTGAGCAGTTTCTTTCCTTTACTCTGTAGTGAGCAAATTTTCTACAAGGTTTCCCCATAAAATAGATAACAATACAATGTAAAAGCAAACATTTCCTCTCCAAGTAGGAAATGCCAGGAGGAGCTGTACGTAGAAGCTACCTGTACTGCTGTTGCAAGAGCTCTTGAGGTTCAGCCTGGTTTTGAATTCCTCTCCGAAACACAGCACTGGCCTGCTGCAACTCCCCCTGGGCTTCCAGATGCCCTGCCCAGGAAATGTACAGAGGAGATGACTGGATTCCAATCCCCTGGTTGTACAGAAACTCAAAAAACTGATGTGGGTCACTGTTGTATTCAGCCTACAGGAACCCAGAAGAAAAGCACAGAATAACAATGAGGCAAGGGTGGAGGAAAGATGTTAAGAGCTGGGCTGGGGCTGTGGCTCAGAGGTAGAGCGCTTGCCTAGCATGTGTGAGGCCCTGGGCTCCATCCTCAGCACTAAATAAAGTAAAATAAAGACATTGTGTCCACCAATAACTAAAAAATAAATATTAAAAAAAAGATGTTAAGAGCTACAGGGGGTGCAGTTGGATAAGAAGAATAATTTCTAATGTTTTAGAGCATAGTAGGGTAACTATGGTTGGCAAATAATATTTCAAAATAGAGGGGTGCATGCAGGAGACAGAGCCAAACTGGCATTTATGAATGAATGTTCCCAACACAAAGAAATGATAAATATATGAGGTGATGGATACTGTATCCCATAAATGTGAACAATTATTATGTGTCAACTAAAAATTTTAAAAATATATAAATACCAAAATAAATTAAAAAACAAAAAAAAATAAAACACAGAACTGCTAATCTGGGTCAGCCCAGAATCTAGCTGGCCCTCCACCTTTCTATATTTGTGGAGGCTTGAGGATATAATATGTAGGCGAAGGTGTGTATGGTTCTCTGGTCACAAGCCTAAGTTAGGATCATTCCTTTCCTTGACATTCAATATCCCCAAAATTACCCAAACTATTTCCTTAGACAGTAAGTCTATAAAAACCCATCACATGAAGTATTACTTGTGTCTTGCTCTGAGCTTGCTCAAGGTCCATAGGTGCCTCCAACCAGTACTCTGTAATTCAGTGAACGAATTCATGTTTGCCTTATCCACTCCACTCGTGATTTTTTATATCTCCAAACCTTTAACTTCCAGGTCGAAGAGATGCAATCTTCAGGCCTGAGCCTTCATTCTCCCCTTAGTACTAAGTGTAGTTTCTGAGAGCCAGAATGCTCCCCACTGTTTACTCCCTGGAGCTCTCCTGGCACCTGGGAGTTTCCTGCTCATCACGTTTCCTACCCAACAAACCCTCTTTTACTTTTTGGTTTCTATTCCATGTTGGAACATGTACAAACTTGAAATAAAGGAGAATTTAAAAACTGAATCAATGATTCACTATACAGAGCCAAGGCTATACACATCTCTAGTAATCCAACTTTTAAAAAGTTATGACTGGAAACAAGGAATTAAAATAAAAGGCAGTCTAAAAGATCTTAAAATATAGGTCAAAAAACAAAAGTTCAACATGATTACAGATTTGATTATCGATATGAAAGTATACTCACAAATTTTAAACAATAATTGATGAATCTTGGGTCATTGTGGTATCTCTTCGTAACTAAAAATTCCTTCATTAAATGTTCTAGTAGCATTATCAAGTAGTCTTTATTATCAGGAAAATTCTCTTCTACCCACTGCATATAGCTAGAAAAATATGGATAATGTTAATTTTCCATAGTACAACATATAGTTGGTTTAAAGGAAAAAACAAAAACAATGCCCCTACCCCTCAAATCCAAATGCTAACCTTTCCCATTCACCAAGTGGGTCATTTCCTTTGTAGCTCTGCATATGGGCTTCAAACATTCTAGAACAAATAAAAGAATGCACATGAAAATTATGGATAATTTATAAGAGCAAAATATTTAATTATATATGATTTATATCATATATTATGTTTATATTAAATATTTATCATATATCTATATATTGTATTATATTATATAATATATATGTGATTTATATACCTTAAAATAGAAACCTTAAATACCAACCTAAAAGCTATATAAAATTTAAAAGAGCTCTCAGAGGTGGCCAAAAAACTCAAAACAGTCAGTATTTTTCCAGAGGAAAGTTCATCCCTAGCTTTATCCCAGGGTCTCCTGCTTCTGTCCCTGGTCCCCAGGGTTGTTAACCACCCTGAGGGTCAGTGCCTGGAAACTTGTTGCCCCTTCTCCTAACAGTGGGATATAAGCTAGACCCTGCTCAGATCCCTTCTCTTGCTTTCCAGGAGTACAGCGGAGACTGAGTTGGAATAAGATCCAATAAGGGCTTGCCAGCAGGTGGATAAACAAGATTCCACAACTGGACACTCTAGATAGAGTTCATTTCCTGGGCCCCAATGTAACACAAAGTTCCTGAGGAAGAAAAGGTGATTGGCAGTTTTCATGAATCAGTCACTAGAATTCCCATAGAACTGTTTCCCTGACTTCCAAATACCCAAACACATCTTTAAAAAAAAAAAAAATCAACCAAGCAAAGCAAAACTCTTGTGGCAGTTCAGGTGCTCCTGGGGCAAACAAGCAAAAAGAAATCAAATAGTGTCAGGTTACATTAAGTACCAAGAAGAAAAAACAAACCAAATAGAAGGGGTAAGAGTTACTATTTTCAGGAAGGGTGGTCAGGGAAGGCCTGCCTCTGAGGGCACTGACGGGATACCACCAGAAAGCCACAGAGCTATCTTGGGAGAAAACCGTCAAGGCTGAGAGAACTTCAGGAACCAGCCTCTTCCAGGAACAGAAAGTGAGCCAGTGTGGCTTTAGTGTGATAAGCTGGGTAAGTTCTAATTTGCATTTTAAAAGTCTTCCTTCCTCCATGTGAAGATGGTAAGGATAGGAAGCTACTGAAACACCCTGGTGACTGGTGGTGAGTTGGACTACATGTGGGGAATCTGGCACCTCTCTTAGGGCGAGGAAAGGACTTCCTGATGGGACTGTGTTCTGGGTATGAGTCAAGATGAGAAGGTCTCCTAGGTTTGCTATCTGAGAAATCATTAGATTTTTTTTGAAAAAGGGATTTTAAAGCAATACTTTGGTAAGAGACAAGAACACCCACCTCAAAATACTTCTTTGGCATATTTCAAGGTGGATAGTCAGAGAATTGCAGGCAGAAATGGCTCTGAAAAACTATTCTAAGAAAAACTTGCATGAATTCATATTAGCAAGGTAAACAGATTGATTTTCTCTAAGTCCACCTTAACTCCTCACTTCCCTTCTGTTTTTTATTTTGATGCTCCCAGGGTCTTGCACAGGATAAAATCTGTATACCTTTCCCCTTATTAATCTATTTATTGTCAATTTATTCCACATACTCAATTAAGGACCCTCAGAAAGTAGAGAATCTTAAACTATACTTTATTCTAGCTATCACCTCCACAGACAAATGAAATCATTGTGTCTTAAGACTAAAAATCCAGAAGCCATGATAGGAAAAGCCAGAAAAGTTCAACTATATAGTAATGAAATGCTTCTACATGTCAAATAAACAAAATTTTTTAAAACTTTCCAAGTCAAAAGAGAAATGATAAACTGGAAAAACAAAAGGACTTCTAAAAATTGAGAAGCAAAGTTATAAACCCAATTTTTTAAATGAGCAAAGGGATTAAAAAGCATTTCACAAAGAAATACAAATGGCTCTTAAACTTGAAAAGATGTTAAACCTCTCTCATAAGAGAAATTCACTGTCAATAAGATACAACTTAATCAATAGATTTTGCAAAACAAAAATTTTAAACACAACAAAAGTATACAGGTAAGAAATGGAAGCAGGCACACTCAAATCTTGCTTGTAGGTATCTTACCAATATCTCAGATGGATTTGCTCTTCATCCAGGAAAAACACTTTCAGGAATCTAGAAAACTGATACATCTGGGTATATGCAAAATACCATTGCCATATGTACATTTTTTTTTAACTACAACACTGTTTGTAACAGCAAGATATTGTCAACAACCCAAGTGTCTGTCACTGAGGATTTTTGGATCAATTATGGTATATGCAATATTAAACAGTTGTCTAAAAAATTTTTAAAAAACGAGTGCTATGTATTGATAGAAATCTCCAAGGATATCTTAGGCAAAAAAAGAACGGAATTGCTCTGCTACATTTCATGTGAGATGAAGGCAGGAAATGTACACATACAGACACATACATATACATACATATACATACACTTTAATAACGTTAAGTATTTATATGTCTAAGAAGAATCACTTGAAAAAAAACTAATAAATAAATAAACAAAGGATACATATGATAGGGTGAGAGTAGACAGGTACAGGAATTGTCAGTGAATACTTTCCAAATCTTTCTAAAACCATACAAATATATTATCTATTTTTAAACCTTAAAAATGATTATTTGTAAATTTGAATCTTTCTCATGCCTCATAACAGAGGAACAAATCCCTATAATGCCAGGACTCTTCCTCCAAAATGTGTAATAAACATAACCTTTGCCCAAAGTAATTCATGTTCACACCAACCACATTCTCCAGGAAAATGGCTTAAATACACTAATAATAAATCAACCCGTTCATTAGAGCAAATCAGTCTTTAGAAAGTCAAAATAAGGGCTGAAATACAGATTTCCCTTTAAAAATGGGGGTAGAGGGATAGGACTTCCAAAGAAAAAGTCTTAAAAGATAGTTGTTTTGAGTATATTGACAACCTCGGTCTTGTGATCCCCAAATATCTGGTAAAACTAACCCGTTTTACTTCTGCCACATATGATTTAACCGTATCAAATTTTTTTTTTTAATCACCGGCTGGGCAAGTCACACAGGCCATGGGAACTTGTCAACCGTTGGCGGGACGGAATAGATCAGTTTAAGTGCTGTGTACTAAAGACTTTTTAAAAGAGCAGTAGGATTATGAGTAAGAGAGCTATTGTATATTCTCTCCTTCTGTCGTATAATTTTTAAATGAGTGACTTAAGACACGGAGGGCGGGGTTTTGGTGGACTGGACACTCTCCTCCCACAGCGGCGCCCCAAGCCCACGGATAGGTTTCCTTAAGGAACAGCAAGACCTCCAAGGGCCTCCCAAGCTGCCGCAATGCCCCTAAACGGTCGGCATGGCCGCAGATCTCGAGTCGCCAGGGTCTCAGTGGGACCACCCTCTACTCGGTGACTCGGAAGTGGCCCGCAGCCTTAAGGCGAGGGGGGCCCAGACCAGGAACGCAGGCAGGTCCGTGCCGAGGGCCCAGGGGCGGAGGGCCAGAGCCCTAACTGTCCCAGCCCCCTCAGGGGCGCAGAGTCGGGGATCATGAGCTCGCGGCGCCCACACCCCACTAGCCGGACACTCACTGAAAGACATTTTCCGGGTTATCCATGGCGAGAGGACGCAGGCCGGCTGCTGGACCACAGACAACGAAAGCTAGTAGCACCGCCGATTTGAATCTCCCGCGCAGCCGCAGTCGCGGTGCCGAGCGTTGGCAAAGCGCCTGGCCATTGGCTGTGGCAGCAGACGGTCTGGCCAATCGCCGAGGCCGTTGCCGGGAGACCAAGTTTCGCCCCCTGCGCACTGGCGGCCCCTTCCCACTTCCGGCCGGCTGAAGCGAGAAGAGAGTGTGCGGCCGCTGGGCGGCCAGGGAAAGCCGGTGTGGCTCCCGTGTAGGGATTTCTTTTTCTTTTTTCTTTTCTTTCTTTTCTTTTCTTTTCTTTTCTTCTTTCCTTCCTCCATCCCTCCCTCCCTCCTTCCTTCTTTCTTTCCTTCTTTCTTTCTCTCTTTTCTCTCTCTCTCTCTCTCTCTCTCTCTCTCTCTCTCTCTCTCTCTCTCTCTCTCTCTCTCTCTCTCTCTCTCCCCCCCCCCTCTCTCCTCTCTCCTCTCTCTCTCTTCTTTCTTGCTAACTTTCCAAGTTGGAACTGGTTTACGTAATGTCACGACGAAGACATCTTTCGAAGGAAGACCTCGCAGGACTGCAGGTCCCTGAGAGGAAACACTACGCAGCCCTGGAGTCCTGAGAGCCACGACTCCCTGTCCCCTTTGCTTAAACTGCAGTCCTTGTGCCCGGTACGTGGAGCGAGGAAAAGCGGTTCCACCCGCTCCAGGCCGCTGCGCGGGGAAACGCCCGCCTGAGGATTAGGAAGGAGGAAAGGAAGCCATCGTGGTGGAGGCCTCCCCTCGTAGGGGCGACTTTCCATCCCGCGTCCCGGGCTGTCAGGAAAGCACCAAATGACCCAGCCAATGAAGGCCTCCTCGCGGATCCTAAAGTGCTGTGCACTGGAAAAACCTGAGTGGTCTTGGTTTACTAACTGTAGCATAAGGGCACGCATGCTTTTAGGTAATTTTCTGGTTGGCAGCGTTAATTATGCATGGCATGTGAAGGTGGTGGTTTGGGACCCTTGAGACCTCTGGACTTGGCTGATGTAAAAGACTGGGTGCCCAGGAGAGAACAAGGGCTTTGGAGAGGTTACAGAATGCCAGGGAGGAAGTTTTCAGCTTTTTTTTTTTGGTTAGGTCTAGGCATTCTGGAGACCGAGTTCTCAGGTATTATAAAATCCTATGATCAGTGTCCAGGTATCCAAGAAGAAATAGAAAATATGTGATGTTCCTTAATTGAGAGTGAGTGGAAAAAAGTTAATCTTCTCTGCCCCTTGGTCTTTAATAACTTACCACTCTACCTCTCAAGGTTGTTCAAAGACTACTTGACAATGTAAGTGGAATATAAAGTACTGTTCATGTGATTACCTTCCTTTAAGAAAGAGGTCTTGTGAATGTTCTAGCTCCCTTAGGCTTCTCAAGTTAAATTCCAAAAACAAAAAATATATATATGGCAGCTTCTGGAAATCCAGGTACTGAGTCTGGAATTTCTTCCAGCAGACCCATTACTTTGGAGCTATAAAGTGTCTGACTGACGGAGTTTATAACTCAGAGAATGCTCAATTTGAAGTCTTTAAACAAGTGCTAGTTTCTACTAACCATCACTAGAACTGAGACATTTTTCATTCTACCAACTCAAGCATCTGATAGTGGCTCAGTAATCAGGAAATGCTGATATTCACCATCTGTCGTGAAGTAGGTGCCATTAGACTTATACCTAATTACAACCTTAGAACTTGAAATTAAGGAACTAGTGATTTTTATCTGGGACATGAAGATACAAAGAAAATGTCTAAAAGTGGTGTATGTGTATATTAAGAGCCAGGTGAGAATTAAGACCGTATCTGCCCGGGGAGGTCAGAGAAGTGGGGAGGTAATGAGACCTTCATTCATGTAAGTCTTCACCTGGGAGGTAGGGCTTAAATGGGCCTTGGATATAGGTAGGTAGGAGAGAGTCCAGGAGAGGTAATTCCAGGTGTAAATCTGGATTAGAGGGAGATCACCCTTGAGGACTCATGTTAATGAGTAAGAAGTCCTATCTCAGGGGACTGGTTTGATATTTTGATGTCAAGTCGAGTGCTAGAATAAGGAGTTCATATTTGATCACATTAGTAACAGGTCTTTCTGGAACAACATGTGTTGTGGTTGTTAAGGGCCTTATGATTAGTTATAGTTAGCTCTACCTGTTTTCTGCAAGCCGTGGAGATTGTCTGCCCTCCTTTTCTTCTGCTACCAGGAGTTCCTCTTACACTAAGCTTGTGCATGGGTAAGGTATTCTGCATATGCTTCCACACTACCCTTTATGAAGGCACATTGACTCTCTTTTTGTGTTTTATTTATTCTAATTTGTTATGTACAACAGCAGAATGCAATTCAATTCATAGTACACATATATAGCACAATTTTTCATGTCTCTGGTTGTACACAAAGTAGAGTCACACCATTCGTGTCTTCATACATGTACTTAGGGTAATGATGTCCATCTCATTCCACCGTCTTTTCTAACCCCAACTCCCTGTCTTCCTCTCCCTCCCTTTTGCCCTATCTAAAGTTCCTCCATTCTTCCCATGCTCCACCCCCCCCACCTTCCCATTGTGAATCAGCATCCTTATATCAGAGAAAACATTCGGCATTTGGTTTTGGGATTGGCTTCCTTCACTTAGCATTATATTCTCCAACTCCATCCATTTACCTGCAAATGCCATGATTTTTTTCTCTTAATGCTGAGTAATATTCTATTGTGTATATATACCACATTTTCTTTATCTGTTCATCCATAATGCCAATTTTCATGAGTGTATCTACAAGTAATAGTAATAAAATATGAGGGTTGTCAGTGGTGATTAGAAACTGACATTTTTTTTCTATGAGTGACATCTTGGCTTACTTGGTCTCTTCCTTTTGTCCATACCTAGGGAAGTTGCCCTCTGCCATTATTCTGAGGAAGAATGAAAATTATTCTCCTCACAGTGTGTTCATCTCAATATCCCCCTAGGTTAATTAACCCTGTGGTGTCTGGGATTTTGGGGGGATAATGGGAAGAATGGGAAGTATAGGCAGAAGAGAGTGGTTTGCAGATTTTTTTTTTTTTTGTACCAAGGATTAACTCGGGGGCACTTAACATCCTCATCCCTTTTTATTTTTTATTTTAAGACAGGGTCTTACCAAGTTGTGTAGGGCTTTTCTAAATTGCTGAGACTAGCTTTGAACTTGTGATCCTCCTGCCTCAGCCTCCCAAGCCACAGGAATTATAGGCATGTACTATTGTGACCAGCTAATTTTCAGATTTTAAATTGGTATTGAGACTAATGGAATGTAAAGAGGGGAATCAGATTTTATGAAAGTAGAGTTCTGAGAACACAATGATGGTTTTGATAACTAAAAAGAGAAAAGAATAAAAAGTCATTTGGGGGGCCTAGAAGAATTGACGGAAACAGTCTATTGGATCCAGAGAAAGCTGTAACTTTGATTGGAGATGTGTTGAATAGGATGGATGTGAGGTTAATCCTGGTTGTCGACCTGACTGGATTGAGCAATACCTAAAGAACTGGTAAAGCACACCTCTAGTGTGTCTGCGAGGGTGTTTGCAGAGACAGTTGGTACAAGGATCTGCAAGAGGGGAAAGACCTGCCTGAATGTGGGCCATATTGTCCAATATGCTGGGGATCCGCATGGAACAAAAAGCAGAAGTGGAAAGTTTGCACATGCACCTATTTGAGTCTTCTTGAATGGGTACTGCCATCACCTGCAAATATTAGACCAGATTCTTTAGCTTCTGAATGTGGACTTGGAATCTCCAGAGGACTTCATGTCTTCAGCCTTGGACTGGGGTTGCATTATTGGTCCTTCTGGTTCTAAGGCTTCTAGTAGCAGCAGCTTCTTCTTCTTCTTCTTCTTCTTCTTCTTCTTCTTCTTCTTCTTCTTCTTTTAAGTTGTAGATGGACACAATACCTTTGTTTTATTTATTTACTTGTATGTGGTGCTGAGGATCGAACTCTGTGCCTCACATAGACTAGGCAAGTGCTCTGCCACTGAGCTACAACCCTGCCCAGCTTCTAGCTTCCTGGACTGAGCAACTGCTGATCTTCCCAGCTCTCAAGCCTGTAGACAGCCTTTGTGGGGCTCTCTGACCTATCCAGCCTCTGACTGTGTAAGCCAGCCTGATAGATGTCCTTGTAATTACATATACCTTCCATTCTCCATTCTTCTGGAGAATGCTGGTTGATACAGGATCACCAAGCATTTTTCCTTCTATAAAATATACAGTAGAAGAAAGAGACAGACATGGTTCACTGCCTTCTGGAGCTTATTGAAAGGAGTTTCACATGCTGCTTTCTGAAGCTAGAATATATATATATATTTTGCCTAAGAGTCTTATCTCTACAAACCAGGAATAAATGAAGAACCTAAGAATAGCTTTAATACTTCAATGAAAAAAATCTATAAACTCTTAAATACTAACATTTTACAAAAATGAATGCAAGAAAAAAATACCAAAGAACTAGTAAATGTGCTGCTCACTTTAAAAAAAAAAAATCTCAACTTGGAACCTTGTGTCATGGACAGGACTCCAACATCCATCTCATCTAACAATTGTCTTTAATCTCCCTCTGCTCTTTTTTCTCAAGCCTGAGGTGAGAGTGCAACAATTCTTGTGGTATATTGAGTCTGTTAAATAATAATCCTCATTTCATTAATCCACCCTTTGTGTTATTTTTGGCATTGCCATTGCTTCAGTGTTTGTCACCTTATGTCCCCAAACCCACCCTTGAGGGGAGAGGAGAGGTTTTGTTTGAACTGTGTGAGAGCACAGATCTGCTGTGTCTAATCCATGCCTTTCCTGAGTCAGATGTGGAAATGCTAGCTCTTCCTTTCAAACTCTATTCACCTTATAAGCTGATTTTAATATTAAAATTCCGTCCATCTAAAATATCTCTTAGATTTGTCTAATTTTCTTAGGGAGGCCAATAAGGAAATCATTTTTATTTGTATGTGGACTTTTGGTGACTTTGCATTCTACATAATTTCCAAACTTTTTGGAAAAGAAAACTCAGGTCACAGGGTAATAAGCCTCACCCTTGATTTTCCCAAGACACAGCAAGTAAGCAAATGACCTAAACTCACAATCTGTGTGACAGTTTGCTCATCTGCAAATGAAAAACGAAACCTATATCCTTTTCATCATGTTTCTTCGACTTTCTGTGTCCTTTAATCTCATAAGATTTTCCACTTAATCCCTGATTTGTCTTGGGAAGTCACATGATGTCAAAGTGCAGTGTTTAGAGAAGGATAATGATGACTTTTCTCTAGGTTCTGCGGATGTGGCCTAAGCAAATAACCACAGATATACCTATGCCTTTCTTTCCTTGAGAAACAGAGCCATTTAGAGTAGCAGCATTAGATGTATGGTGAGTGCATTGTGCTTGAAACATTATAGAAGATTGGAGTAGTTGTAGGGCTGGGGTTGTGACTCAGAGATAGAGCACTTGCCTAGCATGTGTGAGGTACTGGTTTCAATCCTCAGCACCAAATAAAAATAAAGATACTGTATCCACCTATAATTTTTAAAAATAAATAAATAAATAAGAAGATTGGAGTAGTTGTAGAAAGCTAAAGAGTAACTTAAGCGACTACCAAATACTAAGATTAAAAAAAAAAAAGAGATAGCTCCATCTTGGAATTTTTTTCCCACCTGAGATGTGTTATGACTTTGAAAGATGTCTATGAGATTAAGGCCCAGTATCTTCTCTGTCACAGCAGCCTGGGAACAAGAACGGAGTCAGCAGGAGCAGGGGACTGAATCCCAGCTTCCTGTCCCCAACCAACCTTGAAAGGAATCTTTGGTAGAATGTGCAGTCCAGCATTCATGCTCATATTTGTGTGAAGTACTCAAGTGAATACCAAGTTGTTTCCCTTTTAGTCCCTCTTCTTTCTCGTTGCAGGTGGCTTGTTCCTCCTAAGCGCTCTCTTGCACCCCTGACACGTGGCTGCTCATCTTCCCTCCACACTGGCTACTTGACTCTGCTTCTTCAGAAGGCCTCTCCCTTGTCAGCATGGAGCTCCTCCTTTAGCGGCTGCTTCTGAACACTGGGTTGGATCCTCCCCTTGTTGTACATGTTATACTAATATAGTTTCTGGGGCAAACTGTCCTGTTCATTCTTAGAAACAAAACACATACTTGAAACTTTCCCTCCGTAAGGGCATTTTCCTGAATTCGTATCACTCAGTCCCCCCCCTCAACTAGGCCCCTTAAAACTGAGTTGCTATAGTTTGGATCTGGAATGTCTGCAAAGGTTCAAGTATCCCCAGCTCAGGGTTATTGGGAGGTGGTAGGAAACTTTGAGATGAGACTTGCTGAGAGGCTTTCTGATCATTGGAAGCATAATCAGAGTAAGTATTGAAAATAATAATTTGGCCTTTTTATTTGGGTGAACCCAAATGTGAGACACTTGGAGGCTGCTATGTTTGGGGTAAGTATCCCCCAAAGGTCCACATATTAAACTCTTGGTCCTCAGAGTGATGGCATTAGAACTGTTAAGAGTCAGGGTCGAGTGGAAGATCCTTAGGGGGGCTGTAAAACCCCAGTCCCTTCCTCCCCTTCAGTTTTACACCACAAGATGCTCCTACTATGATGTACTGCTTCACCACAGGCCTAAAGCAATGGGGCCAATAGATCATGGACTGGAACCTTCAAATCTGTGAGCCAAAATAAACCTCTTCTCTTTATGAGTTTATAATCTCAGGCAGTTCATTATAGCAATGGAAAGCTGACTAGGGCCAAAAGAAATAAGAGATGGAAAAATCAATTCTCCAAGAAGTAGTAGACCCCCTTTATGATCATTTCTTGTATTTGCATTAAGTTTTCCTGTGGTATCCTCTTAAAAACTTCAAGCTTTCATTCTGTTCTTTTCTTATCATTATTTTCTCAGTCTAGCTGCATGTATATCACTGAATAAACATTTTCCTATTCAGACCCAGTTGGCTTGGTGAAGGTTTGGATGATATTAAAATTTGAAATCACTGAGAACCCACAGAGATCAGTTTTCCCCATTTTGTTAGCCTCTTTGGTTTTTCTAAAATCTGCGGTGCATTTTTATCAGTATCCCTCAACTTTTTCATTAATTTATGTCATGATACAGTAATTGGTACATATTTGGAAGAACACCAGTGGCATTTCAAAGACTGATAAATCTTTCCAGATATTTTAGTTGCAAGGAACAAGAAACCTAGCTTGAGATAATTTATTCACCATAAAGTAAACTTACTTAATAACACAATAAACTTACTTAATAACACAATAATTCTGACTGGTGGGTGGGCTTCAGGTAGTTTCATCAGGACTCTTAACTCCCTTTCTCTTTAGTTTTCTCAGTTCTATTTCCTCTGTATTGGTTTTGTCCTCAGGCTGACTTTCTTCGTGGCAGCAAAACAAAAACTACTTACTGCACAGTCCCAAATGCCCCAAATGTCACTCCTAACTAGTTAGATTACTTTCCTTCCCATGAAGCCTCCTCAGAAATAGTTATATGCCCTCGGAAAATCTGGGGCTTTGGGAACTGAAATGGGAAACTTGTGCTGGGGAGGCCCTTTCAGGTATACAGCAGTCTCCTTATAATCACAGTTCTCCTTTATGGGGAGGTGGCCCGTGCCTTGTTAGGGGGCCCTTCTTCCTGCCAAGGAGGGTATCCACTATCTAAGAAATAGAAGTCTAGAGTAATTATTGAAGAACAAAAGACAAAGTTGGAAAGACAGTTTCAAAAAGATGGAGCCTTGATAGGTCCAGTCCACACAGGAGCTGGAGCTAGACAGCTAGAAGGTGGCTCCTGTGGTTTATTTAAGGGGCACATCAAAGGCAGGGATAAGGTTTCAGGGATGGAGTCTTGCCTTGTGATGTGATGTCTTGTAGTCAGCAGCTTGATTGGCATCTTGGCAGGTCCCACCCATTTCAGAGGGCTGTGCAGCTATAGAAGGGCACCCCATCTCTGGTGCTGAGTGGGACCTTGGGCAGAGCTGAAGTTCACCTGCATCAGGAGGTCTCTACCTGTGGAGGTGCCATGGGAAGTTCCCTGTTCCAGACCTGTCCCCTCACTGGGCTGTGATGCTCCTCACTGGCTGTGGTGCCCATTGTTCACATACAGACCAAAGATGGATCTTGACACTGTGTCACGTTGAAGAAGAAATTTTAAAACCACTGGAAATAAATGGGTAACTCTGGCTAACTGCAAACTACTGACCCACAGTTGCTTTGGTCATTAGTGGGTGACTGCTCTTCATTTTCTTCCGAAGACAGCCTTGACCATCACATTGCTATGAGACCGTCACATTGCTAATGAGGTGCCAAAAACCACAGGGCCTGCTTACAAGCCCAGTAGAGGGCAAGCTGGGGGGCTGGAAGATGGTGTCCACCTGTCCCGTGTTCTCTGGACTTCCATGGCATTTGGAAAAGAAAAAGAGATTTCAGAAAACACAATGCCCTGTTCTATTTGGATTAGCTTTTCTTGTAGACCCTCTTTTAGAGAAAATTGTGTCCCTCCTCTGAAACTGAAATATAGAATTTCTAGCCCTAGCACCTCAAAATGTACCTCTTTTAATATGCTATCTTATAAGAAGGGAAAATTTGAACACGGACACCTGAAAGGGAGGACAGTATGGAGAAGCAGGGAGAAGGTGGTCATATGCCAGCCTGGGACAGAGACCTGGAACAGATCCTTAGTGGTCCCTGGAAGGAACCAACCCTGCTAATACCTTGGTCTTGGACTTCGAGCCTCCAGAGCTATAAGAAAATAAATTACTATTGTTTAAGCCACCCAGGCTAGGGTGCTTTGTTAGGGTAGTTTGCTCCAGCAAACTAATACTGACCTCCAGCGTATGTCCCAATCTGGCCTGTTTCCCTTCCCTCTAAATGCCAGTTGAACCAGCAGAGGTAGGGGGTGAGGTCTGACAGGTAGGACATCTGATGGAAGTTAACAGCTGTCAAATCACCTTCAGCAGGAGGAAGAGAAAGCAGCTCCTGGCAAGCCAGAGTTGGCCTGGCACCAGCCGCTGACCTGGGCTGTTGTGCTGAACATGAGCAACTGCACTGAATGTTCTCAGCAGAACACTCACTGGATTGTACCTGCTCTTGGCAGCACCCAATCCTTGAACCCCACATCCCTGCCCACATAATCACCAAACACAAGACCAGATCTTGTAAGTTCTTCTGACACATTCTTTAGGAGATATGTTCCCCTTAGCAAACTGTCTCCCTTGTGGCAATGAACTAATAAACCTAACATGCTTTCTAGTTGTCTTTGATAGACAAGAGTTTCAGAACCATTCTGACTTTGTTTTATATACACCTGAGTCATTGGGGTACCTCCGCCCTACTCTACCCCACCCAACCAGGTCATTTTATACAGTTTAATGCCATTATACAACACTAACATGTTTTTACTATCATTAAATTAATAGCTTTTGTACTGATTTTATTATTGAATTTTTCCCTTTGTTTCAGGTTGAATTTTTTTAAAAATATTTAGTTGTAGACAGACACAATACCTTTATTTTATTTATTTTTATATGGTGCAGAGGATTGAACCCAGTGCCTGATGTGTGCCAGGCAAGCGCTCTGCCACTGAGCCCCAACCCCAGTCCTAGGTTGGATTTTCTTAATATAGAATGTAGTATAGGAGGAGGGATCCATTTTAGATTTATAATTGTGATAAATTTTTTTTAAAACTCTTTATAATTAGAGTTTCATTTTAACTTTTAAGTTTTTGAGTTTAGTCAGCTGCCTACAAGAATAGAATAAACATAATCCTCTTGTCTACAAACAAGAGGTCAGGGATGAGCTCTTGTAAATAACCCTTATTCCCAAGGTAACTTTTGTATGTGTTGGTTTAAATATCATTCTTGATGCTTTTTAGGGTTTTATGTGAGCTCCTAATGGGCTAGCATTTTTATCCATTTTTATCAGGCCCCATCAGCCTGAGTGCTGCAAAACTAGGGTCCCCCATGGGGAAAATGGCCCTCTCAAGTCATCCCTTGCCAGTGGAATTGACAATGATTACAGTTCTTTTGGGAAGTGCTATCAATATCTATCAATGACAAGCCTACCCAGCTCACTCCCAGGAAGAGAAGCCATGGAGTAAAGCACAGTTGGAGATAAGGGGTGTGTATAGGACACCCAGTGCCTAGTGCCCAGCAGCCCAAAGCTGGAGTGAGGCGTGTGCTCAGACACGGGACGGCAGTGTGAGCTGTAAAGCAGTCAACCTGGAATCTTACACACACTAGAAGGATCGAGTCTGGTTTGCAGCGATGATCTTATGCTCAGTTCTGCCCAAAAAGCAAGAGGCAGAGGCAGGAAAATAATTCCAATATTGTAAAACAAAGGTGAAAAATGCATATTTCCACATGATTATATAACAGAGGTACAGATAAGAAAGGATATTGTTATTAGTTTTATAAATAGTTGGTTTACTAGGAAAAGGACAGAGGTGTGTAAAGAAGGAAATAGAAATAGGGAGGGGAAAATGGAAATTTTCAACACTTACTAAACTTTCTGAGTAAGTGCAGCATTAGAAAGAAGCCAGAGGAAGAGCAAAACAAGTACGGATGGGGGTGGAGAGTAATAAAGGCAGCAGTAATAAAGTTCCCAAAAGCAAGCAAGAGAAGGTCCCCCAGAATAACTCCTTGAACTACCTTAGCATCAGCATCCCCGGGAAGAAGTGGAAATGATGCACCAGAGCCCACTCATTGTGTTCATTATGCTTGGCTGCACTGAAATTTGTGGAGCAGCCCATATCATCAAGAAAACTCAGACATGGTGGGATGTTTCTCTGGTTTTACCCTGTTATAGTTTTTGAAACCTTGCCTCCCTTCAGTGTTTCCCTCTTCCTAAATACAGCTGGGAACCCCTAAGCTAGAAGAGGGGCTGGGTTATGGAAGAAACTCTTACCCTCTGCCTCCCCACCCACCCCTATGTCTGGGCCTGTTGATGTCCCCCATGCCTCTGCCTTTACTTCAGAAAATGCATGGTACAAACTGAGCTGGAGGAGAGGGTCCAAGTCAAAGAACTTGCCAAGGAGCTGAGACTATGAAGTAAGGGACAAAGCTTCAATTGTGCAAGACAGGATGGAACCAGGAGCCAGCAAAGAGGCAAAACGTGACCTGAAGCAAGTGATTTGGGAATCAAGATGAGAAGGTCCTGCTGAGCCCCATTAACAGAATAGGGCTCACAGCTCAATGGTGCCCTGGCCAGAGGGTGTGTTAGGTCACCTTAGAGATGCACAGCTCACATGGAGAAACATGTATTTTCATGCAACCTAAGTGGTTACTGCACATAATTTCCCAAGTGCTTCTGCTCTCAGAGTGAGTGTTTCCTGTTGCTCATCTGAACTGGAGCCACCTGTACTATATGCAATTTGAAATTCCCCACTGGACTCCTGCTTTGGTCTTCATGGCATATTTCAGCATAAGCATGGAACCCTTTCTTGCTCTTAGAAGCCTACCTTTCTGAGCCCAGGATTCTATTCTAGTCCCTGCAGGTGAACTTGCAGCTGCCACACTTTACAGGTACTCTTCCCTGGATTCCTCATGCTGGGCCTTGGTGCACCTGCTAGTCTGAGCTTCTGACACCAGTCTCACAAATGGGGTTATTTTCTAGGGAATACGGTCAAACCCCAGCACCATTTGTTGAAAGACTCATCTTTCTCAATTTAATTTCCCTTTTGAAAATCAGTTAACCACAAATATGTAGGCTTATTTCTGGACTCTCATTCCATGATCTACATGTCTATCTTTATGCCAATACCACACTGTTTTAGTTACTGTAGCTTTGGAGTAGATTTTGAGATCAGGGTGTGAGTCCTCCAACTTTGTTCTTTTTCAAGGTTGCTTTGGCTATTTTGCTTCTCCTCTAATACCACATGAATTATGGATCAGCTTGTCCACTTCTCCAAACAAACAAAGTCATTGTTTTGATGGTGACTGCATTGAATATATACAACAAGTTGAGGAATATTCCCATCTTATCAATACTGGTCTCCAAACAAGAACACAGAGTATCTATATTCAGGTCTTTAATTTCTTTCAATAATATTTTATAGTTTTCAGTAAACAAGTCTTGTTACTTAGCTATATTTATTTCTAAGGATCATATTCTTTTTGATGCTATTGTAAATGGAATTGCATTCTTAATTTCATTTCTTGATCAGTCATTGCTAGTGTGTAGAAATACAATTGATTTTTATATATTGATCATGTAACCTGAAACTTGACTGAATTTATCAGCTCTTAATAGTTTTGTGGTTGACTCGTCAATGTTTCCTATATGTGAGGTCATGTCATCTAAAAATAGTAAGTTTTACTACTTCTGTTCCAAGTTGGGTGCCTTTCATTTCTTTTTCTTGTCTAATTGCTCTGAATAGAAATTCCAGTGCAGTTTTAAATAGCAGTAGTGAGAGCAGACTCTTTGTCTTGTTCCTAATTTTAGGAGAAAAGCTTTCAGTCTTTCATTATTAAGTGTGATGATAGATATCCCTTTATTGGATTGAGAAAATTTCCTAGTTTGCTTAGTATTTTGTTTTGATTTTTATCATGAAAGGTAAGTTCTCTTTCTGTATGGATTGGGATAATCATGTGTTTCTTCCGCATTCTATTAAAACAATGTATTGCATGAGCTGCTGTTGTGTATTCATTCACTCTCTCTTGCATTCATGGGATAATTTCAGTTAGTGATGGTGTATAGTCCTTTTACTATGAGGCTCAGTTCAGTTTTCTGGTATTTTGTTGAAGATTTTTGTCTGTATATTCTCTAGAGCTATTGGTTGGTAGTTTTTATTTTTGTGATGTGTTTATCTGGCTTTGGTATCAGGGAATACTGGCATCATAGAATGAGTTGGGAAGTACTCTTTTCTGAATGTCGGAGAGTTTAAGGATTGGCATAATTCTTCTTTAAATGTTTGGTAGAATTCTGCTGTGAAGCAATCTAGTCTTGGGTATTTCTTTGTTGAAAAGTTTTTAAAAATTATTGATTGAATCCTTTTACTTGTAAGTTTATTCAGATTGTTTATTTTTTTTTTCTTGAGTCAGCCTTGCTAGTTGGTTTCTAGGCATTTGTCCATTTTATCCATGTGACCGATCGTGTTGGTGTATAGTTGTTCAGAGAGCTCTCTTATGATCCTTCTAATTTCACTAGAGATGGTAGTAACACCTCCACTTTCATTCCTGATTCCCTGCACCCACTTTTTCAGACTTGTTAAAAGTTTGTCTCTTTTTTTGAGCTTTTCAAAGATTTACCTTTTGATTTTACTGATTCTCTCTACTGTTTTTCTGTCCTCTGCTCTAGTCTGTTTGCCCTTCTGCCTGCTTTGGGTTTAGTTGCTATCTTTTTCTAGTCCCTTGAAATTGGAGGGTGGTCACTGATGTGAGATCTTTCTTTTATGTAGGCAGTTACAGTGCATTTTCCTCCGCCTGATGTTTTCGCTGCAGTTCACGGTTTTTGGTGTGTTGTTTTATTTCTCAAAGTATCATCTAATTTTTCTTATTAGGATTCCACCCCTCTGTGTGTGTGCATATGGGCGTGTGCATCCGTGTGTGTACGTGTGGGTGTGTGCGTGTGCTCTGGGGACCCACAGCCTCAGGGGTCGAGGAAGGCCTGTTCACACAGAGAGGCTGCTGAGAGGGGCCCCCGCATGGACCCCTTGGGTGGTTTGCACCCCGAGAGGAAAGCCCTGGACAGCGTTTGTGAGCGCTGATGGGGCCGCCCAGTGTGCCTCCTGCCCCACCGCCTCTTGGCTGAGCATGTGAGGTCTCAGCTCCATCTGTGGCATCTCCTGACCTCACGTCCAGCTTAGCAGCAGCCTGTGCTCCAGGCAGACCTTCACCCAGCCCGACCTCAAGAGCTTGATAAACTCTCCATTATTGGACTTCCGGAGCTCTCTTCTGGTGGAGAGGGAAGAGAGAGGCTTACCTCTGCTCCCCAACACCTGGGCTGTATTTCTCCCAGGAAGGCTGTGGGACCAGAAGACACCCCTTCAAGTTCACCAAGAGTTGGCAAGAAAGACCCTTGATCACCAAGGGACATAGGGGACTCCCCTCCAGGCTCCCCTGGCCTTCCATCAGGAGTCTGACCTCTTTGTCAGGAGTCAGGACTTTTCCAAAGCCTTGCTCTCGTTCTCCATGGTGAGAGTCAGAGATGGCCCAGTAGCTTGGTGCTGACACCCAGGTGTCCCCAGGAGAGTCCTTCCCGGCCTGCCTCCGGGTCACACAGCATGGGGCCAGCTCTGATGGTGCTGGATCTTCCACCTGGGGATGCCCTTGGGTAGCTGGAGATGACCGTGGACTCCCTGGATGGCTACCCAGGAGGGCTACCCCATGCACACTCACAGAATTCTGCAGCTAAGTCAGTGGCACCATTGGGCCATCCAGGGCTGGGCTGCCCAGTGGAACTTCCTGTGGTGTGGAACCACCTAGGTGGCCACTGTCCAACATGGCGGCACCAGCCACACATGGTTGTGAACACTTGAAGTACAGCCAATGCAGGTGACCAAAGGCACCCCGAGAAGTCCACTTGGGGAGTCACAGCACATCTGTTAGGCCCACAGCATCACGGAGCCTTGTGGCTCCCGGGTGCAGGACACACCCTCTTGTGAGGATTTGTTAGACAACCACCCCCCAGAGAGGGCCAAGCACAGGCCCCAGCAGGAGCGCTGGTGACTCTCCTCTTTCCACAGTCTGTCACCTGCCTGGAGTGAGGTGCTGAGCCCCCTGAAGGCACACTTCGGGAAGGGAGTGGTGAGAGAGGAGTGGCCCTCATGGGCCCACGGGGAGCCCTCGGCTCTAGCTGACCACACAGCTGGAGAGGGGTGGGCTTGGGGGCAGCAGGTGTAGCATGGAATGTTCTAGATGAGCTTTGGTCATGAGGAGAAGGAGGCCAGAAGGAGAAAGCAGTCAGGGCGGGTCCCAGGCCGGGGCAGCTGGCACTGGGAGGTGATGGGGAAGGCCACCACCCTCTCCTCCTCCTCCCAGGCACCCACCTGCAGCCCCAGAGCCACCAGATCACGTGGCCTTTCCAGCGTCGGCAGGGGATGGCCTCTTCTGAAGCCAGTCGACTGCCCAGCCTTGCTGTTGGCACTGAGTTACAGGCTGTACCGGTGATCTGCCGAGCCCAGGTGCAAAGCCATGACCAGCTGGTGGCTCCAGGTGGCCTACTGGTGGCTGGGCAGGAGGGGCTTCTAGCTGGGGGGGGCGAGGAAGCCAAAGCCAACCCCAGCCTTCTCAGAGGCAGGTCCACTTGGAGAGGCCAGGAGCAGCCCCCAGCCCCAGTGAAGGGGAGCACTGCAGCCTGGAGCAGGTGGCTTGTGGGCAGCTTGACTCGCATGGTCAACAGAGCAAGCCCACGGGGACAAGGACACCAAGGCCCAGGAGGCTCAAGGGAAGGTGGGGCTCACAGCCTCACTCCTGGGACAGAGGATCCAGGCTCCGACCAGGCTCCAGCCCACACAGCCAGTGACCCAGGCGAGTCCCTAACCTCACCGTGCCTCAGTTTCCACGGCTGTAAATTGCTCAAGCCTGGGCCTCGTCAGACCCTGGGGATGGCCCTCCTGGGCCGGACCAGCCTTCCCGGGTCAGTCTAAGCACAGGCGCTCAGGCGGCTGCTCCACAGCACAGCAGGGAAGATCCGCTGCCCAAGGGCCTTGACCCAGAGGGGGCTGTCCCTCCTCTCTCCCCAAGGGCAGGGTCGAGGCCAAGGGGCTGGGCACGGGGCTTCCAGCCTCCTGTTTGAGGTCACCAGCTGAGTCAGTGGGTGTTCACCAACTTCATCTGGACCCCAGGTGACATCCTTGTTCAGAGAAGAAAAGCCAGGAGCCATGAGGGAGGGGGGACCCCCCTCCAGGCCAGAACCCCAGTGCTCTCAGGGGACAAAGCCAAAACGCATCCAGGAGAGCCCTGCCTGCCAACCAGAAGGCCCAGGGGACTGTCCACGGGAGTCCTGGCTTCTCCGAGTGGAAGGGGGTTCTCCCTACAGGGGCGTGGGGCAAAGTGCCTGCTGTCCCCTCCCACTGCGTGTTCAAGTCCTGGGGCCTGGTGACCAGGGCGAGCCATCACGTCAGTTGGAGTTCTTCCTGGGATCTGGCCTGTGGTAGGGATTGAGCTGCATTCCCCCAAAGTCCACCATTGACGTCCTCGCCCGCCCTTGCCGCCTCCGAATGTTCCTCTGTTTGGAAATAGGGTCCTCACAGATGTCACTGACCAGGACAAGGTCACAGAGGAGTGATGCAGACTTCCTTCCTCAAAGGCTCACGGAACATGGCCCGTCACCCAGGAGAAGCCGGGGGGAAGACCAAGGCGAGGCCAGGCCGCTTGTCCCTCCAGCCAGGCATCCTGGGGACTGCAGCCAACCGCCAGAAGCTGGGAGAGAAGCTGGGAGAGAAGCCGGGACGCGCTCTCCTCCCACCGAGGGAACGCGTCCTGCCGACACCTCCGCTCACACCTCTGCCCTCCAGACGGTGAGAGCAGACGCTGCCTGTGAGCCACCATCTGGCATGGAGCAGGCACAGCTTCCTGCAGCTCAGGCAGAGCCAAAGCTCCAGGGCCCGGGGGCCGCCAGGGACAGTTGTACAGCTCAAGCTGGAGCACTGAGCAGCCAGCTGTGCTGAGGGGGAGCCTGGGCACCCTGGTGGCCCCCAAATCCTGTCCCCTTCCCCACAGCTCCAGGGACCAGCCCTGCCCTCCCCTGGACTCCCTCATGTCCGGCCAGCTCCCTTCTCCATCTGCTGGGCGTGGGCACCCTCTGAGGGTGGAAGTGGCAGGGGACAGCAGGAGCTCACTGTGGGAGCATTTTGATGAGGCTCATCTTCAGCGATGGACTCCTGAAGGCCAGGGCAGGCTCCCAGAGCTGAGCACTTTCCCGGGGTTTCTGGCCCCAGGCAGCCCCCGAGACGTCCACCAGGGCAGACACACTGCCGTGTCCTGTCCCCAGGCCACTCCCGTTTCCTCCTGGGCAGAAGCTCTGCAGCTAGGGCACAGGACTGCACCCCGGTGGAATGGACGTGGACCCAGGTCTGCCTGGGAACACCACAGGTGGCCTCTGTCCCTGGATGGTGACATTCCTGCTGTGCAGTTGGTGGAAGAAGGAAAATGGAAGCCTGCGGGCCTTAGACCACACGATGGTGATGCTGAAACGGCAGACCCTGGAACCGGCCTTGAATGCTGGCTCCTGGGACGTGACGCGCCTGTCCTGGGTGCTCCCCCAGTGGGTCTCCGTGAGGAGTGAGAGCCTCCCAGCCTCCAGGTGCACAAAGGGGACAGGCCTGCCCTGAGGGAGCTGCTGGGACGCTCTCCATGGTCCTGACCTACGGGCAAGGGAGAGCCCACAGCAGACCCTAAGGAGGGGCAGGAGGAAAACAGGAAGTCACCTCCCTCATCACCCCGAGTCCTGTTGTGCAGCTCCCCACCCCCAAGCCTGGCCCGGCAGTTCTGGGGAACCTGGCCCCCGGGGTGCAGAGCCCACCACTCCACCTCGCAACCCTGGAGTGAGTCTGTTAGAACTCTCAGCCACGCAGAAGTGACACTGAGGTGGTGACCGTGCCTGCTACGTCATCTTTCTTGGTCACCTAGGAGCAGCCTGAGCCATGGCTTCCCCCTCTGGCTGGGGAGGCTCCTGGTCTTCCATGGTGGGGAGATGGACCACAGTGCTGCCCAGCAGGGACACCTCAGGGGTCCAGCTCTTGGTGCCAGCAGGACCTGGGAGTCACCTGAAGGGTGGGAGGTTTTCAGAAGACACACACCCGCTCCTTCACCCCTGTAGGGATGCCCCGGCAAACACGGCAGAGTGGGTGGCTTAGGTGACAGAAGGTATTGTCCCACGGCTCTGGAGACAAGGAGTCCAAGACAAAGGGCCAGCAGGCAACAGCTCTAGGGATCCTCTGACCCAGGCCCCTCCCCATCTCCTGGTGGTGACTGGTGATTTGGTAGCAGAACCCTCACCCCCACCTCTGCCCTTGGCTTCACACAGCCTGGTCCCTGCATGGGTCTGGGTCTAAATTCCCCTTTTCATAAGGACAGTCACATGGGATGAAGGCCCACCCTGATGACTTCAATTCAGCTTGACTTCCTCTCCAGGGAAGGTTATGGGGGGTCAGGAACAACCTGTCTTACTGGGGACACCCTCCCACCCACCCCCAACTTAGGAACAAGTGGATGGTTTGGCAGGAAAATACGAGTCAGAGAGAAAGAACAGAACAGGAGCCCTGGCAGCTGGGGGGGTCCACCAGGATCCTGACTTAGAGCCACAGCCAAGGTGGGGCCCGAGTTGAACACGACCCCAGGCCCCCGGGTAACCCACAGCTTGATGGCCTCACTGGTGGTCAGGCAGGTGCAGGGACAGCAGCCACCAGGCCCTCGGAGAATCCCTGACCCTGGGGCTCCTGCTGGCAGCCCTCAAGACCCACCTGCCCCTCCTCCATTCGCTCCTCCCCCCCAGCCCCCAGCCGCCCAGCAAGGCCGGGACAGGGAGGGGCGCCTCAGCTCGGAGAGGAGCCTGGTCCCCCCGCCCCCCACACATCTGAGCACAGCACCATAAATTGGGAGCCCATGACAGATGGCTAAAGCCGTGCAGCTCAAAATAAATGACACCATAATGTCTGTTCAGAGACTGAGTGACAGAAACGTGCACTCAAGTCCCCCGCGGGGCCCTGCCTCCTGCCCACTGGCCTTGACCCCCACCTACCGACCAGCATGCCTGAGTAGGCACCTGCTGAATACTGTTGGACGACACAGGCGGATCAGAGGCCAGTCTGGCCTTGAAATTAAACATTCTTTTCTTATGTTTCATAATTAAAACGTTTCAGGTTTTATGAACCTGAGTATGAATGGTAACAAGTGTGTGAATAAATTTTTTAAAATGAATTCTGTGAAGAGGCATCTCAAGGGACTGAGGCCAGCTGCGCAGTCTGAGGGAAGAGTCCTCCGTGGCCACCTTGCTTCACAGGCCAGCTACAAAGCAGGGGTCCCTGGGCACCCTCACTGCAGACCCCTGGCTGAAGATGTGAAAGTGTCCCCAAAAGTACTATCATGTAACTCCCCAGAACACTCAAAGCACAGGACAGCAACGCCTGCATTTAGGGTTTTGTGACAGCAAGAAATACCGTCTAGAAGCACTTGGGGGAGAGGTGGTGGAGAGGGAGGGTGGGAGAGTGCCCAGTGCGAAGCCCTGTGTCCCCCGGCCTTCTCGCCCCAGTACCAAGGTGTGACCCTCCACACCAGTGCCACCCATCGGGGAAGCCTGCCTGAGCATCACAGAGTTCCCGAGCACTCAATGGGCTGGTCACCAGCCATGTGGCCACTCTGACTCCTGCCGTTCCCCTCCAGGAATTCAGCTGAAGCCCCTGTCCCCTACCCCCAGCCTCCATCCTGGTCTTTCTGGCCTGACCAGCGGCCTTCCTGAGTCTTTTCATCAGCATGGAGTAGCCAGGGGCCTGCCACAGGTCAGACTGTCAGCACAGGACATGACAAGGGGCCGAGGCCACTTCCCAGGACTAGGACAACGGGCAGACCTGTGTTCAGGTGGGTCGCAGTCTTCGCGACACTGTGACCTCAGCTTGCAATCCCCGTGTGAAGGGTGCGTGTGTTCTGGACACCTAAGGAGACGCGTGGGAGAATTTGTGGCAGAGTTATTGGACATCATGGAGGTGTGGACATGGGTGACCACACACGGCTGCCTGAGACATTCTGTCTCCAACAGTCTCCTTCGACAGAGAGCTACCCCTGCAGCGTCGGGCCTCTCAGTCCCGGTGAGTGGCAGCCGCAGGCTGCAGGGAGGGGCGAGCCTCATGACGACCCCTTCCCTTCAGAATCCAGGGTCGGTTATCAAACATTGCTCCCGATGAGAGCTCCTCCTCCCCAGCCTTGTGCAGGAACCTGAAGACTCGCAAATTCATTTTTAAATATTCAAAAGGCGCTGTTATCTACCTAAGTAGATGGGCTGAAGCGCCAGGAGCCGTTGCTGAACAATCAAAACTCGCTCAGCGGGGGTTACAGGTTGAATTGTGCCCCCCCCCAATTCTTAGGCTGAGTTCCCGACCCCCAGGCCCTGCTGGGTGTAGGGTCATGTAGAGGAGATTAGTTTAGGCAAGGTCATGTGGACTAGGGTGGCCCCCACCAGTCCGCCTGGAGCCCTTATCAGAAGAGGAGACCAGGACCCAGGCTCACGGAGGGACGGCCCTGGGGTTCAGGGTGAGCCCCTGTCTGTGGCTGAGGAGAGAGGCCCAGGGATGAAGCACCCCCCACATCCTGGACTTGGCCTCCAGGTGGTAGGAAGCAAACGGTACTGCCCAGGCCGCCCCCCAGTGTGCCAGGGCAGCGGGGTCAGGGGCACTGGCCTCGGGTGGAGGGAAAACACGTCCCACAAACACACCGCGCCCTGTTGGCACGAACCTGGCTTCTCCCAGAGAGACTGGCAGAAAGAGCACTGAGCCCCCATCCAGGGTGAGTCCCCAGAGGCCTTGGCCCGACCCTCTCTGCTCCACCTGTTGATTTAGGAGATGGGGCATCACTCACCAGAGTTCTGCCCGCAGCCTCATCTTGGCATTTTGACCAATGCCAACTCCGGGTGTACCTGGGCAGCCCACCCCACCCCAAGTCCTGGAAGCCATGATGAAATCACTACACCCAGCCCAGGGACCACCCAGAGAAGAGGGTTCTGAAAAGTGGGAAAAGAGAGGAATTGACCATCCGTCATTTGGAGAATCAGGCACCGAGGCGATCACGTCCATTCCAAGGATCATTGTTTCAACTGACCGTGTGTTTCCAGCCCTCAAACAGGGAGGCCGGAGAGGCCAGCAGGGAGACCGGGCAGCCCGGCCTGATGGGTGCCACCCCACAGTGTCTTTGACTACAGAAGCAGCGCACAGGCTCGCAGGAGACGGGCGAGTGCTGGGAAGTCCATCCACCCTCACGGAGATGAGCTTAGGGCACTAGTGCAGGACGGTGAGCTAGACGTGCTGTGGAGAGGTCTCTCTGCCAGGAAGAGGAGGAAGGAGCCGGTTGACGGAATCAGCTTCTCACTTCTGCCCTTGGTTTAAGGGACGCTGCTCTGACCCTGTTCCCATCCAAAGCTTGGTTCGCCTCTAGGTTCATGTCAGCGGGAGAGATCCCCAGAAGGGGAGTCACCAATCTCAGGCCAGTTGCTCAGCGGGAAGACTGCCCTGCTCCTGGAGAGCAGCAGTGCCCAGGAGGGCCCCCCACTGACCCAGGCTAGAGCAAGGTAACACCAGACCGGAGAGTTTCCCACTCGTCTCTGAAAGTAGTCACACCTGGGCGGCTGCCAAGGGCCGGAGCTGGGGATCGGCTCAGGACGCCTCCAGTCCTCGTCTGCACCTCTGGAGGTCATCTGAAGGGTCTGTGCACTTGACAGCCCATTCACTGGCCTGTGCTGGCCCTTCAGCTGCAGCCTGGTCAGTGCCCACCTGGACCCAGCCCTGGGAAGAGACCCCTCGGCCCCCGTGCTGTCCAGAGCTATGTGTAAGCGCGATCCGGGCGAACAGAAACGCGTTTCCTCTCTCCACTGGCTCCTCTCCTCTTTGCCAGGAGACAGACTTTGCTCTCCGCAGGCAAATGCATTTGGCTCCTGAGTAAAGACAGGAGATTCCAGGTGTTTCCAGGCATGCGGGCACCCCCGACAATGGCCCCATTCGCTGCCGTTGCGGCCTCTTGCCTGGCTCCACGTCCTTGGTCACACATGGTGGGGATCGAGTCTCTCTGCTCTTTGTCCAACAGCAGGGCTCTGCTGAGCTTCCAGAAACCAACCCTGGTTGTGAGACTCAAAAGAGGCTGGGCACAGGGGACGGTCAGCCTGGCCAGAGCTCCAGGTGCTTTCAAAGGAGCAGGTTTTCCTCCAGGAGGCCACTGTCCATTAGAAGGAAAGATGGGCAGGTGTCATTCATATAGCCAGGGGCACGGCCAGCTCAGTGGTCTTCTGGGGCAGCCTCCAGGGACACCACTATGTCCACACGGCTTCTCATGCCCATGATTTTGGGCCAGGATAAAACACAGTGTCTGAGACAGACCTGGGCCTTGTGTGACCTGGATTTATGTTCCAGCCCTGCCACTTGCTGCAGTGTGACCTCACGGTGTCCTTGAGCATATGAACTCACAGCTTTCCATCAGGTTGAGGGACAAATGAGACGCATAGCCCACAGATGTCTCCAGTGGCCCCGCCACACACAGCCCTTAGTCCACCAGATCCCACTCACTAAGGACCTCACCCACTGGGGACCTCCTCTGGACTGGGCCCTGTTCTAGGTGCTGTGGTCACTGCAGTGAATAAGAGACCAACATCCCTCCAGCAGTGGTCAGCAGCACCCATCATTCCTCAGGTCAAAGGCCTGAGGATCATCTGCTGTCCCTTCGTCCTGGCACCAGGGCTGACTAGTCATTTGGGGAACATTAGGTAAGACCTGCAGACAATTTTTGTTGTCATAACTGGGGAGGAAAGGATGCTACTGGTTGGGAATGGATAGATGCCAGGGTTTCTAGACAGCCCACAGGGCACAGGACAGACCCCCACGACAGAGATCCAGCCCCGAGTGTGGACAGTGCCGAGGCTGAGAGCCCTGCCTACTCCAGACCATCAACACAACCACAGGTCACCTCCAGCATGTACCCCAGCCCCACAACTCATCCCCAAACCATAGTCACCACCATCATTACTGTCACCACTGTCACTATCAACATCGTCATCATCACCAACATCACTGTCACCACCATCATCATTACCACCACCACCATCATCATCACTGTCACCACCAGCATCACCATCATCATCTTATCACCATAAACATCACCGCCATCATCACTGTCAGCATCGTCATCATCACCATCATCATCACCATCACCACCATCATCATCACTGTCATCATCAGCATCACCATCACTATCATCACCATCATTGCCATCAATGTCACCACCATCATCACTGTCACCACCATCATCATCACCACCATCACCACAACCATCATTACCACTACCACCATCATCATTACTGTCACCACCAGCATCACCATCATCACCATTATCACCATAAACATCACCGCCATCATCAGTGTCACCACCGTCATCATCACCATCACCACCATCATCATCACTGTCACCACCAGCATCATCACTGTCACTACCAGCATTATCATCATCACCTTACCACCATAAACATCACCACCATCATCACTGTCACCATCACCACCATCACCACCATCATCATCACCACCATCACCAGCATCATCACTGTCACCACCAGCATCACCATCATCACCTTATCACCATAAACATCACCGCCATCATCAGTGTCACCACCGTCATCATCACCATCACCACCATCATCATCACTGTCACCACCAGCATCATCACCATCACCACCATCACCACCATCATCATCACCACCACCACCAGCATCATCACTGTCACCACCAGCATCACCATCATCACCTTACCACCATAAACATCACCGCCATCATCACTATCACCATCACCACCATCACCACCATCATGATCACCACCACCACCAGCATCATCACTGTCACCACCAGCATCACCATCATCACCTTATCACCATAAACATCACCGCCATCATCACTGTCACCATCACCACCATCATCATTACCATCACCACCAGCATCATCACTGTCACCACCAGCATCACCATAAACATCCCACCATCACCACCATGTCTCAAGGGGTGACCCTGCCCCAGACCCTGGGCTGGGTACTGCTTGAGTCAGCTTTTTTGCTGCTGGGACTAGGAGACCCGACCAGCCCAGCTGCAGAGGAGGAACAGTTTATTTGAGGGCTCATGGTTTCCGCGACCTCAATCCACAGATAGCAGGCTCCATTCCTCGGGGCTCCAGGTAAGGCTGCACATCATGGCAGAAGAGTGTGGTGGAGAGGAGTGGCTCCCATGGTGACCAGGACACAAGCAGAGAGGGGACCCACTCACCAGATAAAAGTCAGACACCCCCCAGCCGCAGCCCAGTGCCCGCCTCCTCCAGCCACACCCGCCAGCCTTTGGCGACCACTCAGCTCATCCCTGTCGGGGATGAGGTCACCGACTGGGGCAAGGCTCCCACAGCCCAGTGATGTCTCCTGAACCTTCTTGCGTTGTGTCACCCGTGAGCTTGGGAGGACACCTCAGATCCAAACCATAACAGGTGCTTTCCACACATCCCCCCATCGCATGTAACTCCCCCACTCCCGGCCACACACACACACACACACACACACACGCACACGCGCACACACACGCACACACACACATGCACACACGCACACACACGCACACGCACATAAACATGCACACGCACGCACACGCATGCACACGCACATACACACACGCACACACACGCACACGTGCACATGCACATGCACACGTGCACATGCACATGCACACGCGCACACGCACACACACGCACCCCTCTGTGAGGAGGACATTGCTGCCCTGACTGCACAACCCACGTTTCACCAGCTCCGAGTGAACCTGCCTAAACTCTGCAATAGGCTTCCTGGCCGTCAGAGGACCTGTGGGACCTGAGGGTGAGTCACTGGCCTCCTGTCCCCCAGCTTGCCTCCCTGTACGTGGGGACATAATGGCCGTCAGAGGACCTGTGGGACCTGAGGGTGAGTCACTGGCCTCCCTGTCCCCCAGCTTCCCCCCCTGTACATGGGGACATAATGGCACCAGCTTCGCTGATTCGGAAGGACCCCATGAGTGGGCCCATGAAGCAACTGGAGTAGAACCCGGCAGAGTGAGTCCTGGACATGGGTCAGCCAGGCCCTGGGCTGGTTTTAACGAGGACACTGAGGCCTTCGGGGGCGAGCACCTCCCTCCGGGTCCTCTGGGAAGGGCTCAGCCCCCGCCCACCACTGCACGAGGCTCGGCTGCCCTCAGGACAGGAGACGCTCGTCTTCCGAACGACCAAGACCTGGCTCCCGGCTCTTGTTCCAGGCGACCTCAGAGAGGAGGATGTCCTTCTGGTTTCTGTCCATGCTCTAGAAGCGGCAGACGCCCTACGCGAGGCTCCTGTGATCCCCACGGCTTGACCTTTCGGGAACCCCATCCTCCTCTCCAGCCTGCCGAGGCCATGTCCAGGAAATGTGAGACTTCTCGCCACCCCTCCCCGCCCGCCTCCCGGCCAGTATCCTAATCACCGCCCCCCGGCCAGCTTGCTGCTTGCCCAGCGAGTGTGGTCTACGCGGTCTACGAGACCAGCCTTCCAAGAGCAGCCACCGAGGCTCTGGTGGCATTTGCTCCTCTGTAAATCAGCCTGTCTGCAGGCTGGGAAGTGCTCTGAAGTAGTTCAGATTAAAGTTCTGATTACAGTGGAGAGGCAGTGCAGCCAGGGCCTGGGCAGCCAAGGGAGACGGAGAGAGAGAAAGCCATTATCCCCCATCGAGGGGATCCCCGGCCCTGAGGAGAGAGGGAGCCCGAAGTCTGTCCTCCACCCTGGAGGCAGGGGCTGGCCTCGGAGGTGCTCAGAAACCTCCGGCACAGAGCCCTGAGAACCGGCTGCAGGGAGACAGACTCCCGCCTCCCGTGGCCCTCCCATCCCCCAGAGCCCAGCATGGGCCGTCTCACCACGCTGGCCCTGGACCGCTCTTCCCTCCTCCCCCACACGCCTGTGGCCCTCAGCTGTGGCAGAGCCGCCCCCTCAGGAACCCTTCCCTGGACGGGGCAGCCAAGCGGCCACCTCTATATGGGCCTTTGTGTCCACTCACATCCTCCCGGGGATCACCCTGCTGGTTCCCTGGGGCATGCCATGCCTGTGTCCTGGACACAGCTCTGGGCATCTGGGGTCCCTGGAACACCCCAAAGAACCCCAGGAGAAGAGCTGAGTCCTCGGTGCCTTCAAGCCCAGAGGTGGGGAGGCCAGAGCACTCCCTGGCCCTTTGGAGAAGCCCCAGGGACACAGCCATCCTCGGGGACTAAGCAGGAGGAGAAATGTGATGTCCCAGAATCTCAGGGACAGATGGGTGGGTCCTGCCCACCACCCAGCTCTCCTCTTTCTCTCCTGCTTTGGGTCCTCCTCGCCCGGCGTGGGGTGATGGCCGCTCCCACCTGGATTCTTGGAATGGTCCCTGGTTTATTCTTAAATTCTTCCACAGGGCAAAGCCAGACACGTTTGCCAAAACTGACCCTGAACCTGGCACCAGCTGGGCAGGGCCTCGTACTGTGGGTCACCCTGTGGGCCGTCCCAGCAGGCCCTGAGTTGAGAACTGCTGGCCACTTGTACCTGGGAGGGGACGGAACCCGCTGGGCCCTCCTCTTATCTGTCTGTGTGCCAGCCCCTGGCCAGCACCTGGCCACACGTCCCAAGGAGAAAGCTGCTAGAACCTCATTTTACAAAGTCCTCAGCCTGAGCCACACAGGCCAAGCGGCCCTCCTGGCCTGGGCAGGCGCAGATGGTTCCAGAACTCAATTTGCAGAAACCAGACCCTGAAGACCCCAGCTACGTCCAGCGCAGCATCAGCGTGGAGCGGAACCCAGAGCTGGACAGCAACGCCTGCCCTGCCCAGGGCCTCTGTCAACAGGGCATGTGGCAAGAGGCGTCCCTAGCTGAGGGGAAGCCATGTCCCGTGGAGAACTGGTGTCATCTTCCAGACCTGTCACCTGACGGTGCCATATGGCGGGGGGAGGGGACGCTCCTTCTGCCAGTGGTGCTCCAGGTGACTCCTGTGCTTGGAAAAGATGAGCAGGGCTCCCAGAGTGTCCCAGACACAGCTGCCCACGCTGGCCAGTAGCCCAGAGACCGCAGATGGCCTCAGCAGCCACTGGAGGTGGGGACAGGGACACGTGGGCCATGGAGCCCCTCTCCCTCACCAAGGGCAGCTTCCGCTGTGTCCTGTCATTCACCTTGAACTAAAGGCCGTGACGGGGGAAGCCCAGAGCGGCCCGTCCTGCATTTCCTGACGTCCTGCGGGCTCCCGGCTGGCTGAGGATGGAACCCTCCCAGGTGTCCCTGTGAGTTTCCAGGGCCACAGAAACCAGTGCCACAGACCAGGGGCTTGACCTCAGGAACTTCTCCTGTCCTAGCCTGGAGGGCAGAGGTCCAAGGCCAAGATGCAGGGGGAGGTCCATCTGGGGCCGTAGTGGCCTGGGCCCTGACAGTGGCCATGGCTGAAGTCCTTCTTCCCCAGTCGTCTGTGTCCAAATGTCCCTTTTTCATTGGCACTTGTTCATGTGGGAGGAGGGCCACCCTCACGGGCCTGATGAGTTTCCCACAGAGGGGACTGGCTGACCTCTGTATGGTGTCCCCAGTAGGTCAGAGTCACAGGGACTTCCAGATGCGGAATCCCCGGGGGACACTGTCTCTTAGGGTCTGATCTGGAACCGCTTGGTCCCCAGTGTGGTGCTGCTGGAGGCCAGAACCTTCAGGGGGGACCTGGTGGGAGGAAGAAGGTCACAGGGGTCATGGGGCCCCAGCCTTGGCTAACACCGTCCAGCCACAGCACAGCCCGTGGGATGCCCAGCGGATACCCCCAGAGCAGCTCAGAGGAGGGAGCTATCCCAGGACCTGGAGATCGGGACAGGCCAGCTGATGGGCTGGCGGGAGGGGCCAGGAGATACCCCCATTCCCCAGTGGCCAGGGAGCTGCATCCCAGAGTCCAGAATGCGTCCTGACCAGAGCCGCCCTGGACGGACCTGTGAGGTCAGTTCCCCTCTCAGGGCCACAAGCCACCCTCACGATGCTCACGGGGATCCAGCTTCCGTGACCCGGTGTTTGTCTGTCACACACAGATGCAAAATGAGCCCAGTGGAAAGATCCCCAGTGGTTAGACGGCAGCACCTGATGCTGTGCACTCCTTCACTGATCCAAGAAGTATTCTGAGACCCTACTGCGTGCAGCCTAGCTCTGAGGGCTGAGGACGCTCATGATTTTAGGTCCTGGGAGCCCCCGATGTCCAGCACAAACAGCAGAGGCTGCACAGGGACAGCTTTACTTCTGCTGCCCAGGTTGTTTGGCAGCCTTGCTGCATGAAGTCCCAGGGGTGACCCTCCTTGCCTGCTGCTGCTCTGCTCGCCACAGTCTTGTCTCCCAAGAGAGCCCTGTGGTTCAAGATGGCTGCTCTAGCTCGAGCCATTTCAGCTGCATCTAAGCCAGCATGAAGAAGGCACAAAGGAAGAATGTGTGCCTCTCCCTTAGAGTCACTTCCCGGGAGGTTCCACCCACATGCACTAATGTTCCACAGGCTCTAACACAGCCCTGGGGCCACATCAGCTGCAAGGGGAGCTGGCACCCAAGTCACCCCCTAACTAAGCAAAACCCCACGGGAGTAGGGCCAGCTCACATGGCCAGAGGGCAGCTCTCCACAGCCTGAGAGACACCCAGGCTCACAAGCCCCCACCCATGCTTGTTCCGAAGCATGGCAGGGTCCAAGTCCAGAGCTCACAGTGTCACCGCCCCATGACGAGAAAGGCGGGACAGGCGGTCACCTCCGTTCAGACCTCTCTCCTGTCCCGTCCTGTGATGTTAGGGGCAGCTGAAATGCCTCTCCAGAGCCTCCTCTGAAACCTGCCCCTCCCAGCGTCACTCAGGGCTTGTCCTGGCCAAAGCAGCACAGAGCCCCGTCAGTGTCCTGGGGCTGCTGCACCACATCACACCAACCTGTCGCCTTTGGACGGCACAGAGCCCTCCTCTGGTGCCTGGAGGCCGGAAGTCTGAAATCAAGGTGTCACAGGGCCATGCTCCCTCCAGACACTCCAGGGACGCGTCCCCTGCCTCTTCCAGCTCCTGGGGGTCCAGGCCAGGTGTAGCCTGTGGCCACCTCACTCTGTCTCCGCCTCCATCTTCTTGGCCTCTCCTCTGTGTCTGTGTCCCTTCTGTCTCTTTAAGGACACCCGCCATCCACCGTGCCCTCTGCTCACTTCCACCCAGACTCGGTTCTGCAGGGGAAGCAGGGGTGGAGACTCAGGGGAGCTGGGGGGACCCCCCACAGCAGGGCACATGGTGGTCTGAGCCGAGAGCAATGGAGAGCTCGCAGGAGCTGGGACACAGCTCTGACGAGGCCAGCTGGGGGCCGGCTAAGGCCCTGAGGAACACAGTTACGAGAAAGTTCTAGATGAGCCCAAACTGGGATTAAGCAGGAGGGGTCAGCTTGTCTCTGAGGGGCCCCGGGAGGAGCCACAGCCCATCCAGGCACTGCCCAGAGCCCTTCTCAGCCGTGGCTACCAGCCCAGGTCATGTCCAGGGCCCCATGACCTTGTGGTGTTGGCAGGAAGAGCCCGCACACCTGGTCCAGGTGTGTCTAGAACAGGTGAGGAGAGTCCCGCCACTCGATCCCTGCAGGAGCGCTCCGACCCAGGGCTTGGACAGGGCAGGCCTGGGAGCCTGCATTGCTCCCCCCGTCCCTGAGAGAACCAAGCCGCTGGGCCCCAGAACGACACCAGGAGAGGACTGCGGAGGGCAGTGAGCACGCGGAGCCTGCTGGGAAGGTGCTGGGCTCGCCCTCTGGCCCCGGCCCTGGGCCGCAGGGTCGGAGGGCAGCCGGGTTCCAGGGCCCTCCACCGCCCACCCTTGTCCAGCGCCCACCAGAGGCCCCGGGCCTGAGTCTCCTGGGTGGACCTTGCCCTGTCGGTCCTCCAACCCATATGGAGTCGTCCCTCCAGGTTGCCAGGAAGACCCTCAGACTGGAGCATGGGTGCAGGAACCTCCTCCAAGCCCCGCGGTTGTCCTGGGCAGGCACCTCCCGCCCGGTTTGCTGACTGACGGCCCCATGTGTTTTCTTTACAGTGGGGCCGTGTCCAACCACCAAGTACACAGTGCTATTTCAATGATAATCACAGGCTCCCGAGCCTGCGCAAGCTCCACTATCAGCGGGTGCCTGGGCCACCTGGCAGGGGAGGACGCCGCCCCCCACCTTGGGGCACCTCACAGGGCATCCCTGCAAAACAGACTGTGACTCTGTAGGCCCACCCGATCCTCACGGACAGTCGACTCACAGCCCTGCCTGTGACCCGTGGCAGTGGGGGACTCGCAGCCGACGATCCAACAGCTCCCCGCAGCCTGTGTGCCAAGCCAAGCTGGTGGCCAGGGTGGATGGCCGGGGCCCGCCTGCACCTCCCTGCGTCTCCTCAGCCTCGAAGCAGATGAGAAAACAGCCTGCAGACTGCGCGCAGGACCCAGCGAGGTCCAAGGAGACGAAGAGCCTGACAGCAGTACCCAAAGCACAGGGCAGGGTCCTTCGGTGGCTGTAACCAGCCAGGTGGCCCTGTCAGTGCCTGCACTGGGCGGGTGGGGGGTCTGAAAACAGCGAAGCTCCGCCCTGCATCCTGGGGGGCCTCTGACGTCCAGGGCCAGCAGGGCCGGCTCCCCTGACAGCTCTGGGCAGGACCCTTCCCGCCCTGTCCATGGGCCTCACTGCAGCCCCTGCCCTCGTCTCTATACCGCCTTCTCCCTCTGCGCCCCTTCCTCTCTCTTAAAGGGGCACCAGTCGCTGGATTAGGGCCCCTCTCATCCAGTGTGACCCCCCTTCCTAAGGACATTTGCAAAGACACAGAGTAGCCAGCAAACTCAGGTGTCCAAGAAACGCCTCCAGAGTCCTCCTCCAGGTCCCGGCAGCGATGCTGGGCAGGCAGAGGTGGTGGCTGCCATGGTGCGTGGAATGGGGCTTTCTGTTACTTGCCAGCCTCCCGGTGTCACCTGGGCGCAGGTTTGAGAGCCTCTATCCAGGCCATCTCAACAGCTCATGGCCAGGTTTCTGACTCCTTTGTCACCTAAAAGCATAGCTCTGCTCTTCCCCTGCTCCATCACTTCCCACAGCTCCCTACTGCCTGTACCAGCCACTAGCATTAGCTCTCCCTGCTTCTCTGGACACCGTCCACTCCCACCAGGTCCAAGCACACCTGTAGCAGCCCAGCTTGGCCTGTGGGGGCGGCTTGTCACTCCCCTTCTCCACCCATTCGTTGGCTTGGTCAGCTGACATTTAGGATGATTCACCACGCGTGTCCCAGGTGCTGTTCTAGGTGCTGGACACAGAGTAGCCAGTAAACCATCCCTGCCTCCCTGTCCTTGTGGAGTTCTGGGGAACCACCCACCCCTCCAGACCCACCGCTCTCAGCATCGGCCCCAAGGCCCTGGCCCACACTGGCTGCCCTGCTGAGGCCCACCTCCCCTAATCTGTCCAGCGCCCACACACACCTGGACCCCAGTTCCAGCCAGGGCCTTGGTCCTGCTCACCTCTGACCCCAGGTGCTTAAACTCTCCTGAGACTGGAGGAAGTTGATCAACGTGTCCAAGGGAGCACTTGGTGGCTGGCCCAGACTGTACCCCAGCTCAGGGGGCCCTGGAGAAAGGAACAGGACCCAAAAATGTCATGGACATGGAGAGGGAGGGTGCGACAGACTGAGAGGAGCCTCCTGTGGGAGAGGCCAGGGGCTGGCCGGTCGGCTCCTCCTGAGCCTGACCCAACCTGCTGCAGGGGGGTCCTGTGTGGAGCTCCCAACCTGGCCCCTCGGCCAGCACTGAGCAGTCCCTCCCCTTCCCTCCCATTCTCTCCCTCCCATTCTCTCCCTCCCTCCCTCCCCTTCCCTCCCTCCCTCCCTCCCTCCCTCCTCATCTCCTTGCTCTCTAGCTGCTCTCTGCTCTCCATACCCCTTGTCCTTCTCAAGAGCTGGCCAAGAGGACCCGAAGGACAGCTAAGTCACCTCCGGGTTCCGTGAGCCCCTCCCTGCTCTGCACACTTGGGTCATTTCTGGGCAGATGAAGGATCCATAAGACTCAGACCCACAGGGAAGAGGCCAGGGAAGAGGCCCTGCACAGGACAGAGGAGGCAGAGAGCAGAGCGGCGCAGCTCCTCACCAAGAGCAGCAGGGACTGGCCACTGAAGCTGGGCAGGGCAGGAGGACCCTCGAGTGCCTGCAGCGGGAGCTGGCCCTGCACACCTGGACTCCAGACTTCTGGGCCTCTGAAAGAAGAGCCTTCTGTGGTTCAGAGTCCCCTGGTGTGGACGTTGGTTCCAGCAGCTGCAGGACACGAGCAGAATAAACCCTAAAATGCCAATCTCCCCCTGGCCCTTGTGCTCAGGCTCCTCCCGTTTTCATCACACACAAAATAAAGATCAAATCCTCAAGGCACTGAGTCTCCAGGGCCCTGCGTGGCCGCCGTCCACAGCCCGGTCCCTCTCCCGCTGGCCCCAGCCATGGAGGCAGTGCTGACTCGGCCCCTCTGCTGGATGGCTCTCCCCTCCCCGCTGCCCACAAACTCCCCTTCAACTCTGTCCCTTTCTCTCTAACAGGGTTTCAGCTTGGAAAGACTTAAACACATGAAAGAGAACCCCCTGCCTCAGACCCCGCCCGGGACCCCAGTGCAGCACAGGGAGCCCCGAGGCCCTAGGGCCAGCCTCTGCCCCCTCTGCCTCCTTCCTGCCCCTGTTTCCACCTCTCACTCTCCGCCTGCCTCTTCCCTCTGCCCCGTGGGGTGTCAGGAGTACTCAGCAAGTTTCACAAACAGCACCCTATCCTGCGACTACTCAGCAAGCTGCTTTGTTGTCAGGGTCTGACTGTGGCCCATCCACGTTGATAAACGTCCATGGGTCCGTGTGTTTTCCCGGGCGGGCGCTGTCTCTCCTGTCTCTCGTGCCCCTCCCTCTCCTCGCCCAGCCCCCAGCCCCCACCGTCTCCACTCCCCGCCTGCAGAGGTGCAGCCCGGCCTGGCACCCCGGCTCTCCCTAGACGGGGCTGCCAGGCTGCTCTTTGCGGGTCTCTAAGCAGGCGTGTGGATGTGCCTCTGGTCACCATCCCAGGAGAGAGGCCAAGGGTGGCAGTAAGTGAGCAGTTTCAGTTTTACTGCCCATAATCCAGTTACTCTCCTGGGGGCTGCATCAACTCCATGCCCCACAGTAGAGAGTCCGCCCGCCTTCCTGCCTCCGCTCGTCCAGCA
Source organism: Ictidomys tridecemlineatus (assembly GCF_052094955.1). Classification (NCBI taxonomy): domain Eukaryota; kingdom Metazoa; phylum Chordata; class Mammalia; order Rodentia; family Sciuridae; genus Ictidomys; species Ictidomys tridecemlineatus. The sequence goes on along the minus strand of NC_135488.1, from coordinate 19,643,413 downwards.
AGTGCTTACTTAACTCCTACCAGCAGGAGATGACCCGCAGGTGCTGAGCAGCCCAGCACAGGACAGGCAGAGTGGACACCGGGCTGTCCTCCTGGACCACAGGCCCACAGCTGACCGGTTTGCCCTGGGGAGAGCCAGGCACAGCTCTGTGCCTCAGTGTCCCCATCTAAGGTATTTGATAAATTCTAAAACACACATGTAAGTAGAGATACCTGCACAGGTGTGCGTACACCTGCACAGGTACGAACACAAACGTGGACACTGGAACAGACACACAACCCAAGGAAGGTGCGAACACAGGTGCAGACACAGGTGACCCAGCACAGATACAGACAGCCATGTAGATGTGGGCACGCGTGGCCCAGGTGGCCTTGAGCACACACAGGCCCTGTGTGAGTGGCCCCTGTGTCTCGGGTTCCCACCTACAGCACCCACCAGAAGCCCGAGGAGGAGGATCCCGCAAGATGGTGATGCAGGGCACGGGTCAGCGTCAAGGCAGCGCAGGGCCCACATGGCCGTCTCCCCAGGTCTAGGTCCTGCCAGCACAGACCAGCAGGAACTCACCGTGGTCAGCGTGGGCTTATGGCTCCTGGCAACAGAAGGATCACACACCGTGGGGAGCCCTGGGGCACATCCCTGAGAGTCAGGAGAGCACCTTCTAGATTTAAGGTCACATTAGGAGATCTGAGGGTTTGGGGGACGCAGGGCTTTGCTCTGGATTGGGTGCTTCCGGAGAGTGGGGGTAATTCGGTGTCTGCTGTCTTCATTGTTTGAATGTAGAAGGTTGGGACAGTGGGTGAGGGTGGAGCTTTGATTGGTGAAGAATGTGCTGTCACTCCTACTGGTCAGGCTGGGGCAACTGGTCCTTCTGTGACCTGTGTTCAAAGTGGTCATGGAGTGACCGTTTACGCATTAGAGCAGGAGAACTCTGAGGCCCCTCCCTCCCATAGACCCTGCTGCTGTAGTCACTGGGGTCTCTGGAGGGTCCCCCACCCACTAAACAGGCTTCTGACTTGGATCCTTGCTCAGCGACCCTGTGGTCCCAGGGGTGGCTGGCCAGCCTCCCCCCCCACCAGCCTGTGTGTCCCCCCACGGGGCAGACCCTGTGGTCCCAGGGGTGGCTGGCCAGCCTCTCCCCTCCCCAGCCTGTGTGTCTGGTCTTCCCAGAAATCCTCAAGGGAGGAGGTTCCCAGCCTCCTCAAAATCCAGAGGACCTGGACTCAGGCAAGAGGGACGGACACTGGGAGGGCCTCCCTCCACTATGTCCACCCCATGTGACAAACAGAGCAAACCACCAGCTCATGTGGTTGGCAATGGTGCCCACGTGGACAGGTGAACGTCTTTTAACTCAGTGATGGTAGTGGGCAGCGCAGTGTCCCACAAAATCATGTCCACCCAGATCCCAGGATGTGGCTTTATTTGAAAACAGGGTCTTTGTGGATGTCATCAAGCTGAGTCCATAAAGGATTTCGTGGCCCTTGGCCCAATGACTGGCATCCTCAGAAGAAGAAAGGACACAGAGACCCAGGAAAGCAGGCCACACGAGGACAGAAGCAGAGGAGGAGTGACACTCTTCAAGCCCAGGTCTCCAAGATGTCAGCAGCCACCTGAAACCCGGAGAGAGGCTGGGAAAGGGCTCGATCCTCCCTCCCAGCCTCGGCAGCACCACCCCAGCCCACACCGGGGCTTCAGGTCCTGAGAATGGGTTCTGCTGGTGTGAGCTGCCCAGTGCACGGGGACTTGACATGGCAGCTCAGGAAACCTGCATAGGGACCTTGGTGGCCGTTCCCCTGCCTACTCCCCGTCTGTCTCCGAGGGTGGAGGACAGGGACCCTTCCTGGCATGGCCAAGCCCCCTCGTCCCCGGGCTCTTGCTCAGGCACCCATCCTGCCTTGGCTAGGTGGCGGCTCCTGCTGCTTGGCCCATGGAGCCGCCCTTGGGTAATGACCGTCATCATGTGACTGTGGTGTTGCTGGCACTGGTGATCTGTCATTGTTAACGTTTATGAAGTGACTGGTCCATCTGCAGCAAATGATAATAATAAAAAATAGGAATTGCTCCCCTCTGATGGCCACGACCCGCAGGGAACCAAGCGTCCAGGAAGGAAGAAGGGCCCCAATGCCCGGGTAGTGCCGGGACAGGACCAGCAGGTCACTAAAGACCCCAGGCTCCTCTTCTCAGCCCTAAGAGCCCCTGGAAGTTGTTGGCTGATGCTGACCTCTAGCCGTTCCAGGGAGGCAGGAGAAGGTGGCCATCCATTGGCCATCGGTCAGTGCCCGTGACAAGCCCAGATGGGTCAGGCAGACCCAGAAGGAGGAAGGAGTTGAACCCAGACCTGTGTCTGCCTCAAGTAAGACCAGGGCTTGGGGCCAGATACTCACGACTTCTACGTGGGGTCCTGGAGCCAGGGAAGGGGTAGGGTGACCGCATCCCCCAAGGCAGGCACAGGGAAATCACAAGTGCACGTCACTCCTGGATGACCAGTCCACCACCATCTTCACTGCCTCCATGCTATGAGAGTCAAAATGACCAGTGTCAACAGGGAGCCTCACCCACTGCTGTTGGGTGACAGAAGCCCTGTCCCCCCACCCCCCTGGGGACCCCTCACAGGATGCGCAAGTCTCCATATGGGTTTCAGAGGAGACCTGCACAGACTGCCCTTCTGGGAAGCAGCAGGTGGCCTCTGCAGCGCTCCACTGTTGGGGTCAGGGCAGTGTCCCTCAGCTGTCCCTCATCTCAGGAAGCACCTCCTGCCAGCCCCTGAGGCTTCAGAGGCCAGCCCCTGTCCCAGGCCAGCCCCCATCACAGCAGAGGCCATCCCCTGTCCCAGGCCAGCCCCCGTCACAGCGGAGACCCTGATGGAATCCACACAGACTGGATTTGGGCTGGAGTCAGTGGGTCAGGAGGAAACAGGGGGCTGGGGACAGGGCAGCTGAGGAGGCCAGGCCAAGGCCTGCAGGACGAACCGCCCAGGACCCTGCACACATTGGGTGGCTAATTCAAGGACATGCTGCCCTCAGTGTCTTTGATCAGGACCTAAAAGTTCCTGTGATGACCAGGTCCCTCCAGGGGCCAGGCCCTGGGGACAAGCTTCTGTGTTCACATTTGAGATCAAGACTCCGACAGCAAGTGCCGTTCCCGGTTTGACAGGTTCCAGTTGGATGGGGAGAGCCCCTGGCCCAACCCCTCCATCCGGCCAGCTGCTGTCCCAGTGTGGACCTCCCAGGGGGCCGGGCCTGGTTGAGGGAAGGCACACCTGGAGGTACAGCATAAACAGTGACCAGGCGGGGCCAGCAGCCTAGGACACACCTGCCGTGACACACCTGCCCAGGGAAACCATCTTTGCCTGGAAGGAGCAACTTGCTTCAGAGGACGATTGTAAGAGAGAAAGGGGCAACTTTGCAGTGGGAGGGGCCGTTGCCATGGGAGGGGCCATGCAAGAGGGAGGGGCCGTTGCCATGGGGAGGAGAGAAATCTGGGTGCCTGTGACCAAGTCCCTCTCTCAGGGGAAGGGGCGCTGCACGGGGCCTGAGCAGGAAGAGGCCGTGACTGGAGGCTGGAGTGGGAGCTGCCCACACTGGCCACACCCCGAGGTGCAGTGCTGGCCCTTTGACACAGGCCACAGAGTCAGCCACCAGTCAACGGGGATGTACCCTGCAGGGGGGCTGCAGCCAGGAAGCTCCCACCCCAGGAGCAGTGCTCCAGGCCCGCACAGCTCAGCCTGGAGACAGCTGCCAGCCTGAAGGGGCAGGAGCAGCATCTATTTCAGAAACATTTTTCTGCCAAAGCATCACAGGATCCCCAGTGAGCTGCAGCTCCCCGACCTCGTCTCTGTGACAGCATCCACCCTCTGTGGCCACCTCCCCCCGGGGCTGCACCACAAGCAATTATCCCGGTCTCTGCTGCTGAACCCTGTCACTTCCTGTGTAGGGCCATCGAAGACAGATCCCCAGGGGCCGGCCAGGTGCCAGCTGGCGGATCAGAGAAGGTAACAAACAGGATTGATATGTTTAATCTAACGCCAGGACTGTTCACACTGGGAAGGACGGGGCTCCGTTTATCAGGATTAGACAGCTCTCAGCAGACAGAGCCGTCCAGACCTCACCTCTCCTGTGTGAAGGCTCCATTATTAAACCCAGGCCCGCCCCCGAGCGCTTCCTCAAAGGAAAACGTGTGCTTTGTCAAAGGTCTCCAGAGATAACAGCCCCCTGTCCCCTGTCTGACCCCTCCGTCAACAAACAGGGGTCTCCGGGTGGGATTGCGCCTAGCGTGGCTCTCTCACCCCCTTCCTGCTTTCTGACTTTACAAAGTGTCCTGAGGGAGAGAGAAAGCTGCTCCCTCCACCGCATCCTCAGCCCGTGGCTTGCTGGCCACAGCATCCCCTGACCCTGCCTGGGGCCCTGCAGGCAAAACCAACAGAGTCTAAAGACACTCAGCCTCACCGTTTTGAAGTTGAGATGGCAGGAGCCGGCAGGACTGTGGGGACCAGGGACATGAGGGTGGCCCGGCAAGTCCCTGTCGTCCCATGTCAGGGTATCCCACCCGAGGTCCAGTGTCAGCATCAGTAGCATGCACCAGTGAGCATGCAGGTTTCGGCCATGCCCCGGGCCCCTGCATCTGCCCTTTAAGTAAGCCTCCAGGTGATTCTGGTGTCGACCAGAGATTGAGAGCTAATGGCCTCAACCTGTGGGGGGGGGGTGGAAAGCCCATCTGCTCATCTGCTTGGGCCACATGACCAAGTGCCCTCGTCTGGGTGACTTCAACAACCCAGTCCTGGAGGCTGGGAGTCTGAGATCAAGGTTTGGCTGGTTTCCTCTGAGGCCCCTCCGTGGACATCCCCTCCTGAGCCCTCACATGGCTGTCCCTCTTAGGACACCAGTCTTGTAGGGTGAGGCCACCTGGTGACCGCTTAATCATTTCTGGAAAGACACCAAATACAGAAGCCCTTTGACGTATGAAGGGGTCACCCCCAATAAGTCCAATGTAAGTTGAAAATACACTGAGTCGAAATGCATCAAATGCCCCGGATCCACCCAAGAGCCCGCTCAGCAGCACGGCACGCTGGAGAGGGTCACTTGCTCCCCTGGTGGTGGCAGGGCTGAGAAAACTGCCCAGCTGTGCAAAACAGGACCTCACCCATGCCACCAACCCAGGAAGGATCAGATTCAACGTTCCAAGTGCAGCTTCTACCGAATGATTCCAACTCTGCAGCATGACGGAGTTTAACGTGTAAACTGCACCTTCCGAGGTTGGGTCCTTCTGCAGTCCAGTCTGAGCTCCAGGGTTAAGACTCAGCATGTGAACTCTGGTGGACACATTGGCCCTAACAAGAAGCCAGAAAGAAATAGATCAAGCCACAGCTCCCTCTCAGCTTGGTACGATGACACTGGCACCACAAATTTTGGTCCCAGAACCCAGTTCTGCATATGCCAGGTCTCTCAGCAGCAGCTCAGGGCTGACAGCAAGTGGGAAGGCAAAATTTGCAAGACTGGGTCCATGGGGCGGGGAGGGGGTGGTCAGGGAGAGAAAGACACGCCTCTCCCCCATCACACCCTTCCTTGCTCACAGAGGTGCTTCTAGAGGAAGAGAAACCCCAGCTCCTGTGGTCAGCTGCATGGCTCACCCTTTGCCCCAGGAGAGAGCAGTTTCCTGGCTCCCTTAACCCCCCCCCGCCCCAGACAAGACCCTCGTCTCCACGTGCTCCATGGCTGCCCCTGGGAGCCTCCGCTACTCAGCCTCCATCTTCTTGGGTCTTTTCAGCTTCCCCAAACTCCTGCACGTGGTCACACAAGTCCCAAGCTTGGGGGAGAGAAACAATGGGCCAGCTGACCACACGAGCAGACCCACACTCACCACCAGTGAGTTCAGGACTGAGGCCAGAATTTCATCCTCATTCGCTGGAGTCTCCTCTGGGGTGGGTTTCCTGGATCTACCCCCTCAGTTTACCCCAGGCCTGGAGGGGCAGGAGGTGGGCATATCAGGGCCCACCTTTGACTTGAGGGTCCCTGTCAGTCATCTTTCTATCACAGGATGTCTGAGATAATCCACTTAAAGGAAGAAAGAGTCATTCTGGCCCCTGGTCCCTGAGGTTCACACCCCGGTGGCTTGTCTGTCACCCTGGGCCTCGGGTGAACCAGAACAGCATGGCAGGGAGCAAGTGGTAGAGCAAAGTCGCCTCGTGGTGACCAGGAAGCAAAGAGAATGAAAAGAAGGATCCAGGGTCCCTTCAAGGGCACACCTCCAGTGATGACTTCTGCCACTAAGTTCCCCTCCTGAAATTACCAGCACATCCCAAGAACATCATTGGCTGGAGGCCAAGTCTAATTCATGAGCCTTTGGGTGACATTTAAAATCCAACCCATAACTTCCCAGCCCTGGTCCCCCAAAGACTCATGTCTATTTCAAAATGCAAAAGGCATTCCATCCACCTCCAAGAGTTCCCACGTTATTAACTGTTCCAGCATTCTCTGAAGTTCAAACTCAATTTCTCTTCTGAGACTCAAGGAAAACTCTGAGCTACAAGCCTCAATAAATATTAAAAAAAAAAAAACAAGTTACATGCCCAATGGGACAAAGTGAACATTCCCATTCCAAAGAGAGGAATGGGGCATAGAGAGAAAGGGTGGGACTGAAACCCAGCGGGCGAACGTTGAATCCTGTCGCTCCACATCTGTCACCCATGGCACACAGTGGTGTCATGTGAGCACCAAGGGGCTTAGAGACCCCCACCACAACCTGCTGGCTCTTTCTCAGGTTGCTCTGCTCGTGCCCACTGTCTCCCTTGGCAGATGTCACATGTTCCTGCATCTCTAACTTCTCGTGGTCCCTGCTTCGGCCTCACTCCCATGGCTGCATGCATGTCCCTGCCTGGAACTGCCCACAGGCACTCCAACCCCATCACATACTGCCTGGTTTTCCAGAATTGCCTTTGAAATCTCAGTGGAAATCTCCATGACCCTACAACTCCTGCATTCCTCATTCATGCAAAACAATTATCAAATAGATGACACGAATGTCCAGCACCAGTGGGAGCAGTAGCCAGGTCTCTGTGGATCACAGGTGCAGCAAACACTGAATACCCAGGTGGCTGAGCAAAGCCAAGCACACCAGAGTCACAAGGGCTTCCTAGTAACCCCATACACGCAGGGTGCCCCAGAGCTCTCTGTTCAAACAAGTTTTTGAGCCTGCTGTTTGTCTCGCTGATTCCTGAGACACCCTCCAAGCTTCTTTCCTATTGTCCTGATGTAAATTAATCACTTTCCTTTTAATGGTGCTAATATACTTAGTACCACATTCTCCTTATCTGCAACTATATATACACTTTGTGTGTGTGTGTGCACACGTGTGCAAAAATGAAAGTTTTTCAAATCTTTCTGCTTTTCTTTTTGTTCCTGATTCTCATTGTAAATATGGCCAAATGATATCATCAATATCCATGTCACTGCCTGAATGCCGGGCTGCCTTGAAATTTCATCCAGCAAATAAACTAGTCCATCACCTTTAAATTTAGCTTCACCCAAAGTCTCAGGGTTTGGACGACATGTAGACAAGTTCTTTGCCAGAAGGTAATGAAGATGGCCTCTAATCTAATTCTTAGTAGATTCTGCCTTTCCATAGGAGACCTCATGAGCACAGTCTTTACTGTCCACATCGGTCAGCATCCTGGTCTTCTGAGCTCCCACAGATATGACCATTAAGCTCTGCTTCCAGCATCTAAGACTTTTCCTAGGACACTTTCCAATATTTCCTAATTCCTCCTGAGAACCACTTCCAACGCTTTCTGAAAAGCATGATCAGGCCACAGACCCACTCCTGGCACTGATTTTCTGTTAGTCGGCTTCCAACACTCGGATAAAATATCAGAGAAAATTAACTTACAAAGAAGAAATGTTTATTTTGGCTCATGATTTCCAAAGTTTTAGTCCAGTGGGCTACTTGGCCCCATTGCCTTGGGTCTCTAGAGAATCAGGACATCATTGTGGGGAGCATGTGGTGGGGAAAGGCTTCTCATCTCATGGCGGGCAGGAAGAAAAGAGAGCAGGAGAGGAAGAGGGACTGGCACACAATACCCCCTTCAAGTGCACTCTCCCAATGGCCTAATTTCCTCAAGTTTCCAACATGTGAACAGCACCTTCTGTTGAGGACCAAGCCTTCTACACATGCACTTTGGGATACATGTGAGATGCAAACCCCAACAGTCATCTATTTCAATAAAGGCCCCTGAGCATTTTCTGGCTCCACACGTCTCTACTTTCAACCTGGCTACTTACTGAAGACAATGTGTTGGTTTTTCTTTGCATTCAAAATTTATCAACAGGATTCCTGTCAGAGCCAACCCATGAGGTGTTTTCTACTCCAAGGAGAAGACTCGAGAAGAACAAGGGATCTTGTGGGGGTTTTCAGGTACCCTGCCCGAGTCCCAGATTTATCAAAAGTGAAACAGGATGAATAATTCCTGAGGCACAAGGTGGAACAATGGGGGGGGGGGACTCTTGCTAAGTCTGAGATAGCCCACTGAGCATTGTACATAGATTAAAAAAAAATCTGTTTAACCCTCAAAATGACTCAGTGATATGGATCCTGCATCTCACAGGCAGGAAGTGAGACACAGAGTTAGGGTTGGGTATCCTTCTGGAGAGAAGCACAGCTCGTATGCAGTGTACCCCAAGTAGGATGCTGGCCATCCTCGGCGCCCTGTGCTATAGGCACAGCACCTCCACCTCTGCTTTCATCTCTCATGCCTTCCGCTGTGGTCTCTTCTCTAGCTTTTATGGGGACACTAGTTATTGGATTTAAGGACCACTTAATCTGGCATGATGTCATCTCAAGCCTTGCCGTAATTGCCTCTGCAAAGACCTTCTTTCCAAATAAAACCGCATTCTGAGGTTCCAGTGTCTAGGGGGACACCCTTTAGTCTAATACAAACCCTGTTTCTTCTGCCCTAACAAAATCCTGTAATCTAGGTAGTTATTTCTCAGAGTTCTGGAATTTAAAAGCCCAAGATCAAGACATGATTCCTACGTCTGCTGAGGGCTGCTCTCCTTCATGGTGGCCCCTCTGCTGCGTGCTCACGTGGCAGGAGGCGCAAACGCTGTTCCTCACATGGAGAGTTAGAAGGGCCAAGTGCCTCTCTGAGCCGCTTCAGTGAGGGCATAAATCCCCTTCACAAAGGCAGGACCCACTTCTTAACACCAGCTCAGTGGGCATTAGGCTCTGCATGAGCTTGGAGAGAGAAACATTCAAACCCCAGCACGTGCTAAGAGCAAAGCCTCTGGACTCTGGAGACGGTTAGCGGCACTCAATCCCTTCCCCTCCCCTCCGGCTCTCGTGGCACAGTTTCCTCCACAGTCACTGGCACGGGCTCCTCCTCTCTTACCTGCTCTCCCAAATTCTGTCCCCCCATACCTCTCTCAACAGGCACCCTCTCATCCCCCGCCAGCCCCAGGTCCCTACTAAGGGAGCCCCCTGGACAGCTACCTACCCGTCCCACTGCCCATCTGCCCAGAGTCTCCTTACCCTTGCCACCAGCCCCAACAAGCACTCCCCCTGCAGGCAGAGGTAGAAGCCTCGGGAGAACCTTCAGGGTGAGGGCAGAGAAGAGATGGAGAGAGGAGGGGGCAACGTGGCTCAGGAGAATCACAGTTCTGCCTGCCAGTGCCTGACCACAGTGGGGGGGGAGACAAAGATGTCAAGCTCCAAGGCCCTGTGGCCCCCAGCCCAGAGTCTCTGGAGACCCATCCTACTGACCTCACCCAGGAGACGGCCCCTGGCATGTGGCCTCAGAGGAACAGCAGGAGTGTCTGGAGGTCAGGAGTGGCCAGTCTCTGCCCTGCCCTCCCTGAGCACACGCTCTGAGCTTCCTGTCTCCATTCCCAGGAGGAGACCCCAGGCCCAGGCTTCTCTCTGCAGGGCTGCCTGGTTTCTGCTCCTGCAGGACCAGCTGGTGGCTCTGCTTTCCTGACCTGGACAGCCGGCTGGCACCAACCATCCCCCGTAGCTTGTCCTTTAGGACTCCCCTTGTGTTTTAAGGTGTGGTCCCTCCAGTTAGAGGTAGGAGTCCCTGTGCCTGGATTCAGGCACCTCGGAGAGGAATGGTGGGGGGCACATCTTCAGAGGAGCCCGCCCCGACAGCTCTGTGGCCCTGGGAAGCTGCTGAAGCTCTCTGGGCCCAGCGTCCTCTTCTGTAGGGCGGACGTGACGCTCATGTCCCTCACAGGATTGCTCTGAGGCACCAGGAGTAGTCTGACGCAGCAGGGCTCTCCAAGCCAGTGAACTCAGGTGAGGAATAAATTAAAACGAGTGCTTTTCTGGTGGTGACAGTTTCAAGTGAGTTTTTCCCGAAATCGGTGAGGCTTCTAGTGTCCGGGGGCAGCCTCTCCCCTCCCCCCTCCCTGCCCAGCACTGTTGTGATGCTTACCTTGACACATGCTTGTCAACGTGGGCACGGGAAGGTGCCCATGGCATTTAGCAAAGCAAAACAAATGGTTCCTCCTGTCCGACTCAGAAGTCCTCCTGTCCCCAGGGACAAAGTGCTAAAGCGTCCCTCAGTCACCTCTCCAGGACACAGGAAGATAAATACAAACCAGAGGCCCGCATCTGGGAGCCCCAGGAAGGCTGGCAGGGTGGGCCGGGCCTACTGGGGTAAAGGTGCCCCTGGTGAAGTTCACTACTGCTGCCGCCGTGCCACCCAGGGAGCCCTCCCCTCCCTGGGTTCCCGCGTGTGCACTCGCCCTTCCCGCTGCCCCAGCCTCGAGGTCTGCCCTCTTGTACAGGCACAAGCCACCATCTTCTGCTCCCCAACGCCCCCCTTCTGCTCCACCCCTCTGGTCAAGATCGCCCCTGTTCCTGTGACACATACACAGGAAGGCACCCCCACAGCCTGGCAGGGTGCAAGAGTGGGCGGGACACTGGCAGCCCAGATGAGCAGAAAGAAGATCTGGCCACCAAAGATACACATCATGCTTCCCGGTGTCAGAAGGTGGACAGGGTCAGCCTGAGTAAGTGCCCGTGGGTGACAGGCCATCAGAGCAGGGAGTCAGATGAATATGGGCAGTCACCTCTACAGGTCTCTGTGTCCTCACCTGTAAAACAGGAATAATATGAGGATTAAGTGAGGTCTTACACAGAACGCCTGGTAAGCACAGTGTCAGGGATTTAGTAGTGTAATTATTATCATCTTCTTCACCATCACCACCATCATCATCTTCATCACCACCACCACCATCACCACCTCCTTCATCACCACCACTACCACCACCATCATCATTACCAGCACCATCATCACCACCATCATCTTCCTCATCAGCACCACCACCACCATCATCATCAGCACCACCACCACCTCCTTCATCACCACCACCACCACCATCATCATTACCAGCACCATCATCACCACCATCATCATCATCAGCATCACCACCACCACCATCATCATCACCACCATCATCTTCATCACCACCACCACCACCACCACCATTATCACCACCATCATCTTCATCATCACCATCACCATCATCACCACCATCACCACCATCATCTTCATCACCACCACCACCACCATCATCACCACCATCATCTTTATCATCAGCATCACCACTACCACCACCATCATCACCACCATCATCTTCATGACCACCACTTTGATCGACATCATCGCCACCATCACCACCATCATCTTCATCATCACCATCACCACCACCACCACCATCACCACCACCATCATCTTCATGACCACCACTTTGATTGACATCATCACCGCCATCACTATCATCTTCAGCATTATCATAATTGCTGTATCCTGGAAGATAGAAATTGAGCTAGTCTCTGGGAGACGGGCTACACTGGGATTGGAGAGAGGGATGGGGAGGCCCATGAGGCAGGTGGAGAGAGACATGGAGAACAGTAGCAGTCAGAGGACTCTGGGGACCAACTGGATCAAGACCCTGGGGTCAAGGTGAGCTGAAGTCGACTTGCCCTTAGAGGAGAACAGAAGCCCCTCCTCCCTGCCCAGGCTCCCTGCCTCCACCCTGCTCTTCCTCAGACCCCACACTCCTGCCATGCCACCCTCTACCTCCAGGGCCCCCCACCACCACCTGGAAATGACGTGTGGGACACCACAGCAGAGGTCCCAACCTCTGCACCGGGCACCCCAATGACCCTCCCTTTCAGAGGCACATGCCCCCCAAGGACTTCCGGCCTCACCCTCTGGCTTGGCAGAGAGTCATCCTGGGCTTCTGGAGAGTTACGACAAAGCCCTCCAGGGCTGGAAATGAGAGTCGTGTGATAATGAGCTGGCAGGGCGCAGCTGCCAGGCCCCCAGCTTTGGACGGCCGCAGTCGGAACAGCCTGGGAGTTGATTTGTTCTCTCCAAATGTGCCATTATGGTGAGATTTCCCACAGGCTCGCTTTGGCAATAGCCATTTATGTCTCCTTCCCACCTGGGGGGACTCCTGATCCTGTCCCGGGAGGGGGCCCTGCTTCGCCGGCTGGGCTGTAATTGCCTTGTCGCGGCTCTCGGCCGCACATTTGGTCTTGTTTCTCACTCTGGGTCACATTTCATTTTGGTTTAAATAATGAAACCAACAGACCGGAGATTAGAGCCGTTAGATGATTCTGCTCCTAGGAAGTGGACGTCGTCTGTCCAAGATCAAAACTCACCCACAGCTCAGTGGACCCTCTGTGCCAGCGAGGCAGAAGACCACGGCCCCTCACTGCCAGGCTGCGTGGGGGACAGACCTGGGAGGCACATCGGGGTGAGCTCCATATGAAGCCAGCAGGAAGTGGGGCTCTTGGGGAGGAGAGGCCTTTGGCCTTGGAGGGATGACCTATGCCGTGGTCAGAGATTCCTGGGGATGGTCACACTGCAGCCCGTCTGCCCTCCCCCGCTCCCTAAAAGCCCTTTCCCTCTTCCTGCAGGGAAACCAGGAGTCCAGGGAGGCCGGTGACAAGTCCCCAGCTGAGTGCACCCCCTCCCTGAAGGCATGGATCTTCTGCGGGAAGCCATGGAAGTGAATCTCAGGCACAGTCTGGACCCTTGAGCCTCAATTTCCTAATCTAAAATGACCTCGGCCCTACAGGACTGCCGCTGTGCCCGGGCAGAAGCCCCCAGGCCTGGCTGTGGGCAGGGCGGCAGTGGGCAAGGCAGCCAGGCCTGCCTCTCCTTTAGCACTCTTGGGAGCTTGTCCAAGTTAACTGGGCTCCTTGTGTGGCTGGAGCAGGCCTGACCGCCTGAGAAGTGGACGCAGCGCTGGCCCCTGCTGCCCACAGCCTGCCCCAGGCTCGATTTTGGCTGCTTGGTGTCACGCCTCCCCAGCCCACTGGGTGGATGCGGTCTCCTTTACACACGGGTTTGCTAGCCATCGCCCGGCTCCGGGGAGCTTCGTCCCCCACAGCACAGGACTGTTGGCTTCCTGCAGCACTGTTGTCCAGTACATGCCAGACCCCTCGAGGGTGACAGGGACAGGCCATCCCCACCAGGAGAGCTCAGGCCTCTTGAAGCCACCTGCCTGGAGCAGCCTGGCTCCCACAGGCCTCAGTTTGGCAAAGGTCCTCACCAGGGACCCGGGAATCCCGGACTCTCGCTGCTGCCCCAGGCCCACCTGTTGGCCACCCCGTCACGCACCTAAGCCCACAGCTTCCGTCCACCTCCCCCACCCTTTGCCCCCTGCTGCACCTGGGCCCACCTCCCTCCTTCCTCTGCCAGAGCCACTCCTGGAGTGGCCACTGGACTAGTCACAGATCAGCCTTCTGGGGTGGTCACTATGGATGACTGGCCTCCTGGGATGGTCACTGGGCATGTCTGGCCTCCTGGGATGGTCACTGCAGATGGGCTGGCCTCCAGGGCTGGTCACTGTGGATAGGCTGGCCTTCAGAGCTGGTCATCATAGGCAGATGGCCTCCTGGGCTGGTCACTGTGGATAGCACCCCAGGCTGCTCCTGTCCCTCTGGCCCCAGAGCCTGCCACCACTCAGACAGCAGGGCTCTTCCAGGCATGTGTCGGGGGTCTGCTGTGGGGGTCGTCACCAATGCCTGGGCCGGTCCCGCAGCTGTGACATGTGGACTGGGCAGGAGGTGCACCATGCCAGGCCTCCAGCTGCTCCTGGGAAAGTCCCCTGCCCCCCAGTCCCAAAGGCCACCTGGGCCCTTGAGGAGTGGTGCAGAGAGGGGGGTCCTGGGGGCCGTGTGCTGTGGAGGAGGCCGGAAGGGACGGGAGGCCCTTCTCCCGGCTCCTCTGCAGGGCCGTCACCTGCCGACCAGCGCTGTCCCTCCTCCTGACAGAAGGATGACTGAGACTAGACACACTGAAGGGAGCCTCAGCTACGAGGCCCTCGTGGAACAGGAGGATGCGCTCTGTATCCTGTGGCCATTACCCACTGGCTGGCTCCTCTCTGGGAAGGCAAAGGAACAAAACCCTCCCCAAACCAGTTTCCGCCCTGCCCGCAGGCTGGCCGCTGTGCTGCCGGGGGGACAAAGGCTCTTGTCCTTGTTGTCTCCTCCGGAGCTCCGTGTTCTGCTCTCCTGCTTCACCCTCCTTCTCCAATGGTGCTGGGGGGCCGGCTCCTCCCCAAGAAGAGCAGCTTCCCCGTCCTGTCCGGCCTTCCTCATGGCCTGAGGGTGGACCTGCTCCCCCGCCCCCCTCAGCAGCCGTGGCCCAGAGACACCGAGCCCACAGCAGAGCGGGCACAGCCATCCCTTGGTGGGCTGCAGGGCTGGTCCCAGGACCCCTGCGGACGCCAAAGTCCACAAGGCGCAGGCCCGTCATGTAAAGAGGCACAGCGCTGGCTTAGAAGCTCCGCACGAGTAGGCCATCTCTGATGACTTGCACCACCCCACGCAGCAGGGGTCGTGAAGAGCTGAGGTGCCGCGCGGTCTGGGAAACAGTGGCCGGAAGATGTCCACGCGTTCAGTTGAGATGCGTTGTTAAAATGCTTTCCCCTATACACTGTACTCACAGAAAGAGCTACGGGAGCCTCGGGCTCCATGTTACAGAGGCAGGCACACCCGGGATCTGGAGAGGGACTCGGCCATCACTGATCCAGGAGGGACAGTGATAGTGTGAGTGTTTTTCAGCCAGCGTCTTCGGAACCTGTAAGAGCTATTGTTCATTTCGAGTCTGAGGCAGGAAAACATCTGATGACCTAGTCTGGAGGCTCTTAGGCATAGGAGAATCCCCTCTTATTTAGGGGAGGTTCACCCTTTAGGTTTCTTCAGGCTTTCAACTGATTGGGTGAGGCCCACCAAGAGAGAGTTCAAGAGCTGATCCCCTAAAATAAGACCTCACAGACACCCAAAGCCATGTGCTACCAAATGCACGGCACCCCCAGGGACATGCAGAGTGAACCCCCACTCCCACCCCGTGTGTCCCCCTTGTCACCTGTCTCATGTCCCATCTGGAATAAGGTGCTCTTCGCATCACTGTTTCCTCAGCTGGTCTTGCAGACCCTGCCACTCAGCTGGTCCCCTTCCTGTTTCTCTGCTGTCCCCCTCGTCCTCGTCCCCTTCTCTTCCTGCCCGTTTTCTCTCCTCAGAGGCAGGCTCTGCACAATGTGCCTCAGCCCTGGCTGCGAGGCCCCTGCTCTGCGTGGCCGCCCGTTCCCGGGCTGTTGGCTTTGCAGGATTAAAATCCCCATTAGGGGGACAAGGAGTCTCCCTGCGTGCCCCTGGGTGACTTCTGCTGACGTGCCTTCAGACCACAGGGACAGGCTGGCTCGGCTGACCACAGGAGTGGGCTGGAGACCGGATGAGGCCAGGCTGGCCCTGCGGTGGCCAACGTGGGGCCCACTGGAATCACCTCCACAGATGGCCCTTATCAGCCTGTGTCTTGCTGGCAGAAGAGCCGCGTGGCCAGGACAGTCCTTAATCACTGCACATTTCAAAACTGATCCTCGGAAACGCCGTGGAGCAGCCCTGTTGAAGGAGAAGGATGGCACTGCCCTCCCGCCGCCCAGCACAGCGGCAGGGCCCCTCTAAGCCCTGCCCACAGTGGACACGCAGACTCCAGAGGGAGATGACACGACCCTGCTCCTGCAGCCGGCAGAGCGCGCTCAGTCCCGAGTCACCACCCGCCCCACGGAGCAGAATGTCCCTCCAGCCCCAGAAAGCACGTCACTTGGACAGGCCCAGGAGGGCCTCAGGGTCTTTCCCACTGAAGGGACTTTGGGGGTGGGCTGTACGATCCCTGCAGAGGCTAAAAGTGGGGTTCAGTCCTCTGGAAGGAGCTCTCCTCAGGGTCAGAAACAAGAGGCAGCCGTGGGCCCCCAGGAGCCAGAGCCGTGGTTCCGCAGGGCCCTCAGAGAGGCACCCTGGGCCTCCGCCAGCAACTGGGCTCCCTCCCTGCTTCAGGCCAGCCCCAGACCAGAGATGTGGCTTCCAATTCCTCAGCTTCCCTGAGTACTCCTTCCCGGACCCTGGTCACAGGAGGCCAGTCTTCCCTCTTAGACGTTCCCAGGTCCTTCCCCACCTCCATGTCCCCCGCCCTGCTCACCTGGGGCTGCCCAAAGCCCTGGCCGCTATCTCCTGCCCCCTCCTCTGACCTCACCCCTGCAGCCCAGAGCTATCTAACCAAACAACATCCCAGCCTTCCACCCCACTGGGAGTGTGACAGGTGACATTCACATCAGGACACCCCCAGGTGTGCAGCGAGCTGCTAGGCACAGATGAGACAGGCAGGTGAGGGCGGGGGCCGCCACCAGGGGTCCCCTCCCACAACCTCTGGGAAACAGCTGTGGCCTGCCTTGCTCTCGGAGCCTCTGCTCCACCCACCTGAGCCACCGCTGTCCCTCGGCACAGCCCCACACCTGCTCTGTTAGGGACCAGGCCTTCCCACACGCCCAGGGCTTCCTGCACACGGAACCCACCCTGGAAACCGCTGACCTGTCTCCCGCCCCAGCTGGAGCAGCCTGTCCTTGGAACCGTTGTGTCCAGTGCTTCTGCCTCAGCACCTGTCCCAGCACATGAACGTGACCTGGTCTGGGTGGGCAGCCTTCTGAGTGTGCCCCCACCCCCCAGCAGGGCCCCCAGACAGCAGTACAGGCTCAACCGGGAGCCTCAGGTCCCTCTTCCAAGGCCAGAGGGACTATCTGCCAGGAAGAGGGCACACAGGTGGGCACCGCACACACTGTGGCTTGGACTGGCAGCCGGGGCTCTGCCTGAGCTGGAGGGTGACCACAAGCACAGACCCCCTTGGCGTCTGAAGTTGTGCCATGTGGAAGCTGCTGTCGGACCGTGGAAGAGGTCCTGAGGGGTGCTCTTGTCCACCTGGGTCTGCACGGCCCCGTGGGCCTGGACGGACTCCGGAGAAGGAACGTGGCAGTATCCTGCCGCCCGGTGTGGTCAGGCCATGGCCAACAGCCTCCTGAGACAAGGGGCTTCTTCAGACCGATGCTGTCACTTCCCGACACATTGTCACCCCACGCCCCTCAACACCCCAACTTCTGGGGTGAATCAGAGCCTGGAAGATGGCGGGAGGGAATGGGGCGCAGGTTGGCGCCTGGAGGGGGTCCTAACGGGAACGGGGGTGAGGCCCTTCACCTGCGCATGGTGAATGCTCTCCTACTCACTGCATGTGTCACCTTGTCCCAAGAAGGGCACAGTTGGAGAGGGAGTGGCCCAGGTGTCGTGGAAGAGTAAGAAGGCTGCAGAATACCGGGTATCCAGAATGTTCCGTCTAAGTGCAACAGACCAGCAGGGCGTTACTGTCCCAGCCAACCATCTGCTGTTCACTGGCAGAGGGACAGATCACCCCTGACTGGCGTCACAAGCCTTGGTGGTTCCACGTGCTGGGCCATGGCTGCCCAGGCCCTTGGTCCTGACTGTCCCACCCTGTGCCACCGGCCCTCCCTCTGTTCATCTCACCCTCTCGCTGGGAAACAACCTCAGTAAATGCTTCTAGAAATAGGAAGCTCTGGATCTCCTCTAATTAGATAATTTGAAATTGGGCCAAATTGACAGAACCATTTTTATGTGTCTCCTCGTCTTTATTCCTTGTTTGAAAAGTTATGAGCAGGACTAGTACTTTGGAGTGTGAAGGCTAGTATTTATCTCCCGCTGAGTCGGATAACTCTGTCTGGCTGGAAACAGAGGGTCCCACAGCACCCGCTTTCCTTCCTGAGGTGGAAGTGCTCAGTTTAGGCCCCCCGTGGTCACCAGGGCCGCCCACCCACCACACTGGCCTGTCCTGGAGGTTGGTTCCATATGCTCTCCCACTCCCCGGGAGCCACGTCTCCAGGTGGCATCTCACATGCCAGCCTCCACTTCGTTACGCTGTTGTGATGCCCATCAACATGTGGGTGACCCCTCCACGTCCCCTCTGGGAGTGGACCATGAAAGATACAGGGCAGGTCTCAGGGCACAGAGATGGACAGTCTCGTCAGCCGGGACTGCAGAGCTGGGCCGTTCCAAACACCGAGGGAGCCAAGCAGAGGTGGGTGGGCACAAGCTGCCTCACCCAGAGGGACCTCGGTGTCCTGCTGGAGGACTTCTTTCTCCTGTGTGCCCAGGGGAGGGTGCACTTGGCCCCTGGAAGCAGAAGGCTGCACAGGTGGGGCACATCAGTGACGGTGTCTCTGGGTAGCAGGGGTGGGCCTGAGTGCCTCCAAAGACCAGGCCCCGGCTTTGCCCAGGGCAGCACTGAGGGCTGGACACAGGACAGGATGCAACCCCACATTTCGTGTCCCTTGCCAGCTGCCAAGCGGCACCCTGGCTTGCCTGCACCAGCTCCGGAAGGCCCCAGTCCTTAGCTCCAGCGCAGGGCACAAAGCTTGACACTGCTGAGAGGAACCAGTCGCCTCACGGGGGCGCGGGCAGGGGGAGGCAGAGAGCCAAGCGGCAGCCTGGGGCCTCATCCCACAGCTCAGGCCTGTGGCAGAGGTTGATCTTCTGCTTTCCTAAGTTGGTGCCTTTTCTTTAGGAAGTAATTTCTTCTTTAAGACTAGAAAGCACCACAGCCTGCGGGCCCCATAACTCACCTGCTGCCCCTTCTAGGTCTCCTGGGGCTAAATCCTCCTCCTCTTCCCCTGAGCTCCTTATTCACACAGCGCCCTCCCACCAGGCGCTCCCATTTAAACACATAATAGGTTAAAGACTCAAGTCTAGCTTTGCTGTATCAGTCAGCAACAGCCACATAAATGCTGTGTAACAAACCCCCCTGGGTTCTCAGCTCAGCACATACCCTGAGCTCATGACCTCACAGGGTGACTGGTCTGGCTGACCCAGCCAGGAACCAGGAGATGGCTCCACTTCTCTGCTTCATGCAGCTGGAGACTGCGGGTCAGGTGCAAGTTCAAAGCTCTTCTCCTGAGATCCTAGACCACAGAGGCCTAACTGCACAAGTGCATTTCTGGCCTCAGCTTGCCTCAGGTCCACTCTATTCTGTCAGCCAGAATAGGTCCCGTGGCCAAGCCCAAGTCCAGCTGGGCAGGGAGGTCCTCTTCTCTCTCAGTGCCTGGAGGAGGGGTGAAGGTTTGCCAACAGCATCCCACAAAGCTGAGGCACGAGGACTGGCAATGTCTTGCTAAACTGCCCTCCTGCCCAGATGACTGATGGAATACGCAGAACCCAGAGAATTTGCTAAAATCAAGGTGTAAATTCAGTAAAGTTGCAAGATATAAGACTAATATACAAAAACTGCCATTTCTATAACTTACAGCAATTACTGGAAATGAACTAAAATGAACCATTTATAATAACACTAGACGTAGCAAAAGGTGTGTAGGGCTCATCACTGGAATCCACAGAACTGTGCAAAGAGACGGAACTAGAACCAGATCAGTGTGTGAGCAGAGGCCTGAATTTAGAAGAAATCAGAGAATCTTCTGAACACTGGCTGGGCAGTACGGGGGGTCAGGGACTGTAAAGCAGGTGGGGAGGAAGGTTAGGACGCAGCGCTGTTGCCAGACGACCCGGCCACTGAGCCCCGAGCATCACCAGAGTGGCTGAGGAGTTTAATTTTGACTTAGTTCATTCATCTAAATTCTTGTGCTAGTGGCCACCATATTGGACGGCAGGGCCCTGGAGCCCTGTCCAGAAAGCCCAGAGGGACCTGTATCCCTAGTTCTGTACTGAACCGCGAGAGACAAGGTCAGACACACACTCCCCGTCCCTCCCTGTCGAGCCCCCTTGGGGTGTGAGCTCTGGGGAAGGGCTGCGTCTCTGTCCCCGAGGACACCTGCCCAGGCGGTGACAGCCTGGCTAGGCCCTGTCTGCTGGGGCCTTTCCAGCCCATGTTTCAAAGGCCTCCAGCTGGCTCATGTCCCCTCTGCCACCGGCTCCCTGCAGCAGGCTCCACTCAGGAAGGGAAAGGCGTGGTCTCCGCTGTGTCCCTCCCCGGCACTGACCCTGTCAATGGGAGGCACAGGACGGTCTCTCAGGTCCAGGAAAGTCACAGAAAGTGGAGTTGTTCCCCAGGGAGGCCCCCCAGCCTCTCCCCGAGGCGCACCTGCCCTGAGACACAGGATGCTCCCATCTAAAGCTGCACCCCCACCAAAGGAGAGGGGACAGCAGGGGCTGGGGACACGTCGCCCTTTCCCTCCACCCTAAAGACGCTGTAGCAGCTGCAGCAGGAGGAACCTTTCTCCTGTGGGCCACTGAAGGGTCCCCACGCTGCTGGGAGAGCAGCTGGCTTCCACAGGCCCCTGCCTCCTCCAGTCATGGCCCGGGTTGACGCTGGCACTTGGCTTCCGAGCGGGCAACTTGCATGTGGGGTCCCTTTTACCAGATGAACACCCCTCAACCCCCAGGCCACGTGCTGCCATCACCAAAGGCCTGTCACCTCCTCCATGGGGACAGGAAGCAGCCTGGGCCGCATCTGTAAGGGCCAGGGAGGCTCTTCCTTGGCTCCCACATCAGAGGGGCCCAGTGTCCACATTCTACAGAAAGGTCCAGATGGTTGCTGAGAGGACTTGAAGGGAAGGTGAGAGACGCAGGTTCCAGTGGGTTCTGGTAGGTTCTACCAAGGTCTTGCAGCTCTTGAAGAGACTACAGAGAAAGGCCCTCCTTTAAACCACCCCCCAGACAAGCGATGCCCAAGGGCCTTGGCACAGCCACCAGGGGCCATGGAGGAACAGGACCAGATTTAAGAGAAGCATGTCACTTGGAGAAAGGCTGGCGGAAGCCCTGGAAGGGCACGAGGAGGGAGCTGGAGAAGCCAGCCACGCCACTGGAGGACCTGAGGCCCACGCTGTCCTCCCAGCACCGGGTCCTTCCCCCGGCAGCCCTGCGCGGAGGCCTGCGGCTCTGGGAGGGTGTGGGCTGCACGGAGCCCCCCAGCAGCTCCTGAGCCAGCAGAAGCAGAGCGCCCGTGTCCACTCCCATTCTGGGTCTGCTCTGGCCAGCGCTGTCTCCGTTCTCTGCCCCAGACTCCCAGCGGCCGGATTCTGCCGCAGTAATGATGGCTGTCTGTGCTGTGTTCCGGAGCTCACCCCGGGAGCCAGGAGCGCCCGATGGCACTTGATTCTCTGTCCCTCTCGCCCTCCCCGCCGTAGGAGGGAGCCTGAAGGTTGCATTCTGCATGTGGCTTGGAGGCCAGCTGAGACCTCCCGGCGCTGCAGGCTCAGGGGCCTGTCTGGGCCTCAGTTGCTCACTCCAGTCCAGGGACACCAGGGCTGCCTGCTCTGCCCTCCTGTGTGCCCAAAGGCCACATGCCATCGGGTGTTCCAGGTGCTGAGAGCTGAGACTTTGCTGTGTGGACATGTCCTACTGGCTGCTGCAGAGTCCACTGTGCCTACAAGCCAGGAAGGCTAGTGCGATGCAGCACCCCTTGCAGGTGAGAGCTCAGGTGGGCCTCCTGTGGTCTGCAATCAGTGCCGAGGGCCAGGGGCTGCTGCAGACAGCAGCAGAGAGGGACACCGGGGAGCGGAGGTGTGGACCCACTCTGACCATGCTGGACAGCAGTGGGCTTGGCCGTCCCTCTGCAGTACGACTGTGCAGACGGGCCTGGAAGCTCCCCCTGGAGCCAGCCTTCCTGCGATCCTGGAAGTTGTTTGACCCTGGTTGGGTCAAGGGACCCTTCTCTGCAGCTGGCCTCTACCCCTTAGCAAAATGAGAGTTGGGGTTACTGTCGGTCAGCCCAGCGGCACCCCAGGGCAGCACTCACTTGGCCAACTGTGGCCCCTGCCTGGCCCTGGGTCCACACACAGCAGGCCCCCACGCCTCCTCTTCCTTGCCTATCTTTCCTGCTCAGACTGAAGCCCAGGCCACCACTCATGGGCACCATGATGAGTGACATGCATCCAGCCCCCTTCTTCCCTCCAAGCCAGAGCCAGAGATGGAGGCCACAGGCCGGGCTGGCCAGGCTGACCACCAGGAGAGACTGCACTTCTGCGGGGTCAGGGAGGGAGAGACCTAGCTCACCAGCTCCACTGTGTCCTCCACGCCTGGCTTTGATCAGAGCCCAGGACACTGTGGGGCCATGCTCAGGGAGCAGCAGACCCCCATCTTGTGGGGAAAGTCACCCTTGTGTTGCGCAGCCAGAGCCATGTGACATGTAGGTAGTCACCATTCTAGTCTGTGACTGCCCTGCCCATGTCCTGATTCCAGACTGAGCTACATGCACATGTGTGCACACACCACACACATGCACACACACACACACACACACACACACACACACACACTCGTGCCTGCAGGAACATGGGATTTGCTATACATAGGAAGTAACAGCCCATGAGGGTCCAGCATACAGCAGGCTCCGGGACCAGGGCCCCCTCCTGAGAGGGGGCACCTTGGTGGGCGCAGAGAATCCACTATGCCCTGTAATCTGCCAACCCAGTGACAACGTCCAGGCAGTGTGGGAGAGATGAGCCTTTGCTCTCACCTCCAGACAGACCTCGGGGGGCACCCTGGGGGAAGTAGCCCACCACCCTCAGGCCCTCAGCCCATGAGACCCGGGGAGCTGATCCGTCCCTGGAGGTTGGCCTGAGCCTGGGTCCACCTGCTGGAGCTGGCCTCCCCAAGCAGGCTGCCTCTGTCCTTGCTATAGCACCCCACCCCCTGGAGCCCTCTCTGGGCGCTCCCACCTGGGGGACTTCGGAAGTCCCCCGGCTCTGGCAGCTCGTGGACTCTATAGAGCAAATCCCCTGTCCCCCATGTGCCTGTGGGCCATGCCCTGCCCTGGACCATGATGGTCTAGGAGAACCTAGTGCCCATCACTCAGGAGTAAGCCAGCATGGCCACAGGGGGACCCTCACTCCCAGGTGGACATTGATGCTGACGGCTGGCCCCAGGCGGGGAGGTTTAGCTGCGGAGGGGACAGTGTGTGTGATGGCCTCCCGGCACAGCAGAGGAAGAGAGAAACCACACCTGAGGACAGAGACTGTTTCCTGGTCTCTCGATGGGAGCCGAGCCAGCCTGGAAGACGCGGGCATGCCACTGCTGGCCTTGAGGACGCGCTGGTGTCCTTGGGGCCTGCAGATCAGGCGGGAGGCGCGTCCCCTTTGGACCTCCAGAAGGCACTGGCCCTGCCAATGCTTTGGTCCTGGGACTTCCGCCCTCCAGAACTGTAAAGTAAGCCCCCGTGACTTCAAGTCCCTCAGCCTGTGGCAGCTTGTGACAGCAGCTGTGGCACATGCTATGGGGCCCTGCTGGCCACGTGGGGATTCTGGCCTTTGCTTAGAGAGAAACGGGAGTCATTTCAAATGCCTCGTGTGGAGAGGGATCCCACGAGGGCACCCTGCCTGTCCTGTGTGGCTAGGGCCCTAGAGCGAGCCTTTGGTCAGTGGCCTGCACCCTGGGCTATTTTGGGGTGTGGGCTCCAGGGCTGGGAGGCAGAGCCACCAGGGCAGCCAGCTCAGGCCGAAGCTGTGGCCTGCCCACAGGCCTGGAGGTCAGTGGAGATGGTGGCCTTGGGCTGCAGGAAGCCCCTCCAGGTGACCTAAGCAGCCAGGCCCCCTCACCACGCCTGGCAGACACAAGACCCTGACCGCTCATAGGCCCCCAGGGTGCAGCTCTTCAGGTGATAGGACCAGAGGCCTCAGAAGGAGCTGGGTGGCCCTGACCTCCTGTGTTTGTTCTCTTGTGACCCAGCCAGTGACAAGGGCCAAGCCAGGGCCATTGAAGGGATCAGAGCTGGCCCCATGGGTCCAGCCCACTGGCATTGACCTTGTTGTCCCTCTACCCTCAGTTTCTGTTTCAATGGAGGGCAGTGAGGACGTCACCATTGGGGGACTCTGTGGGGACTGGAGAGGCAACCAGGGGCCATCCCAGACACAGGGCCTGTGGCGTCCAGAACCATCGGTGCCATTGGGCTCTGCAGCTGCTCCTGAGGACGAGGGAAGCCCAAGCAGCAAAGACGTTGTCAGAGGAGAGGGGCCAGTCTCCAGCTGCCTCTTTGGACAGGGAGGTGGCAGACTCATGGCCCCCGGGTCCCTGGGTCACCCCTCCTTCCTCCAGGGTGGGGCTGCAGTGCGGGGAGTGGGGGGCCAGGGCTAGGGCTCTATATGCGGCCAGGAGGGGAAGCGGCCCCATGTCCTACGTCCCTGGGCTTCCTGGACAAGTGTCAGCTGCTGCCCTGCTGCTCCCCGAGGGTGGGGGGCGCCTATGGAGAAACCAGCGAGCACCAGCCACACAGGAGGCTGCACTTTTGCAGAGGTGGTGAATGGAGGAGCCTGGAAATGAAGTTCAGGTGGTGGCTCAGGTGCTCCATGCCCTGGAGGCCCTGCTGTGCCTTTGTCCAGACGCAGCCCATCCATCTGTGCAATTCCAGGCACAGAAACCTAGCAAGCCTGGGAAAAATTAGCATCTCCTCCACACCAGGATCCCCGGGAGCAACGAGTCCCACTCCCTTGCACTTAAAAGGCCACATCTATCTAACAGCGAGGTATTTGTTTCTGTGGGACGCGTTTCGTGCTTCTCCCAGCCCAGGTCCCTGCTGGCACCGGCAGCCCCAGATCCTACTCGACAAGCAGCGGCTCTGCTTCCCAGCGCCTGAACCTGGGGGCCACTCGGAGCCCTTCTGCAGAGGGGACCAAGCTGTCAATCAGCTTAGCACAACCCCGACTCTGGTGGGATGGGAAGGGGTGGAGCAAGGGGGGAGGTGGACTCCCCGTCCAGCACCTTGGGCGGGGACTCCAGGCAGGGGACAGGGACCAACAATAGACCTGAGGGGCCACTTGTAGCAATATGACTGTGGACAGCCCACTGACAGCATCTTCCTCGGCACAGGGCACAATGCTACCCACACCCCATGAGCCACCGTGTGCAGACCCCAGTGCAGCTTGTGCCCAGGAAGGGAGGGGGCCTGAGGAGCTGCCCCTGCCAGGGTGGCTGCAAGGGTTTTAGTCCTAGTTCCCTCCCGACCTGCGGGAGAGATGGGGAGAGCACGTCCCAGCCAGGACGAGCCCAGAAAGGAGAGGGCCGACTGACCGCCCGCACCCAGCCCTCCCTGGCTGAAGGACAATCATATGCATCAGGGAGACCCATCAAGGCTGGAGCTCGTTTATTGAGGAAGCACACACAGCTGATATAAGGCCCAGGAGCCAATCAGGATAAAGGTCAGCAGGGTGGGGAGAGCTCACGTGTTCACCCATCCTACAGGCAGTGAGGGAGACGGAGCTGCCCACGAGGGCGGAAGGGTTCTGAGCCTATCCTGGAGGTGGTCTGATTTTTCATCACAACCCACGATGACGCCTTCTGGCTGATCGCCAGGCGCCATCTTAGCCATGTGTGGCCTCAGAACCGGGAAGTGAGTATCAGTCTGCAAGTCAGGTTTCCTCTTCCCCATCTCTGATGTGACATGCCCTACATCTCCCCCATTTTGTTTTATTGGCCGGTGTCTACCTTTCACTGGAGAGTGTGCCTGTCTTAGGTTGTCCCCCTCTGGGGCTCTTACCTGTCACTGACTACCACTCTGGCTCTTCAGGCAGTTCACCTGCAGGATCGGCAGACCCAGTGGGAAACCTCAAGGAGGGGAGGTGACTTAGGCCTATGAAGAAGACCCTCTTGCCTCTGACTTACACCTGCACATCCTGGTAGGGCCCACGGCCAACCTCACAGGGCTCCCAGTCAGTATCTCGTAAGACGGCCTATCGCTGCCGGACCACCATCAATTGAACAGCTTTGGCTCGATCCTTGAGCAACTGGAGGAGCCTGTTGATTACACAAGGTCCAAATGTCAACACAAGCATTATAGTGACCAAGGGGCCTACCAAGGGGAGAAGGTAAGGGGGCCACCCATTTAGCCCAGTCCACAGAAAGCTTTATTGCAGCTCATTCCGACGGTTTTCAAGGTCTTTTTAACCTTTTAATCTTATCTTGAACAATACCAGAGCGACTGGCATAGAAGCAGCACTTCTCCTGAAGGAACTGGCACAGTCCTCCCTCTCTGGCCATAAGCAGGTCCAGGCCATGATGGTTTTGGAGGACTACTGCAGCCAAGGAGTCGAGTTGAGATTGCAGGTCCAAGATAGGGCTGCAACATGGTGCATGTCACCTATCATCCGCTGAGAAAGCTTATTGTACATCTGCGAAGAAGTACCGAGGCCAGAGGTCCAGTACCCATCCCCGTGGCCACCCGCAGGACCAACAGCAAAGGAACAGCATGAATGGCTCTTTGGGGCCTGGAAAGGGAATCATCACCAGCAGTATAGGCAGGGACTGGTCATTAGGGAGGATCCCAGTGTCAGGAGGAGGAGGACCACAGTGCAGACCCCCTCCAATTACCCAGTAGGACACCGTGCGCCATATCCCCACAAAGGAAGGCAGTACCCTTAGGAGGACAGAGCATACCACCTACTGATCCGTCAAAAAACCTATTGCCTCCACACCAGAGGGAATTCAACGTCCCCACATCTAGAGTGCTGTCTCTAGTGAGACAGATGACATTAGGCATGGTCACCAAGGGCAAAAGGACTTCTGAGGGGGTGGGAGTATAGGGCATCTACTAGGGAGAGGTGAGGTTATATTCCACCAAACAGGAATGGCAGTAGCCTTTAAGGGTCCATTCTTTCCTGGGGGCAGGGGCATATAAGGACCAACAAATTGGCTTACCACCACTTACAGCATCAAAGTGTGCCTCCCCACAGCATGTATCCCCCAACAAACATGAATGCCACGAGGGAGACAATGAGGAGTCCAGTCACAACCAGGCAAAGCGTCCAGAATGGTCTTTTCATTTCAAATGAGAAAATAAAGAATCATACCTCAAGAGGGGGTGCTCTTGGGAAATCACTTTTGTTCTGGCAAACAGTATTTTAGATCTCTAGCAGGGACCCAAATTGGACTTGGCTCCCCAATCGGGAATCACATCCAAATCCCCTCCCTACACTAATGAGGGGATCAGCACCGTGCTATGATCCAGTAAGGGGTCCCTCCATCGGACCTCTACCTTTAAATAAGGTGTCTGATTAGACCAATGTCTCTGGAAAGCAGTCAGAGGTTGCTCTTTGGAAAAATTTGAAATAATGTAAGCATGGCTGACCTTAATCGCTCATGGGGGTTGCTTCCGCCTTTTTGTTTTATTAGTTGGTCCTTTAAGGTAATCTCCCTCTTCCTCACCAATTGTTCTGCTCGGTCCCAGGTGGCCAATCCAAAAGACTGGCATCCACCAACCTGGGTGCAGTGTGTGCCAAGGTTTCCCAGTCCTTTCGGCCTGGGCATCTGAGATCTCTAAACCTCGCCTTTTGAGCCTGAATCTCAGCGCTTTAAGAGCCGGAGCACCATGCTTAGTGTGAGATTTCCCCATCTCTTCAGGGAGACCCTGACCTCGGAACTCGCTTGGCTTGGCTCCCCGATACTTTCACTTTGGTGAACTGACTTCTCCATGTCCCTGTTCGGGCGCCAGATGTCGGGGGTTTTAGCCCTTGTTCCCTCCCGACCTGCGGGAGAGATGGGAAGAACATGCCTCGGCCAGGATGAGCCAAGAAAGGAGAGGGCCGACTGACCGCCCGCACTCAGCCCTCCCTCGCCAGAGGACAATCAGTCGCATCAGGGAGACCAGTCAAGGCTGAAGCTCGTTTATTGAGGAAGCACACACAGCTAATATGAGGCCCAGGAGCCAATCAGGATAAAGGTCAGCAGGGTGGGGAGAGCTCACATGTGCACCCATCCTACAGGCAGTGAGGGAGACGGAGCTGCCCACAAGGGCGGAAGGGTTCTGAGCCTATCCTAGAGGTGGTCCGATTTTTCATCATAACCCACGATAACGCCTTCTGGCTGATTGCCAGGCGCCATCTTAGCCATGTGCGGCCCCAGGACTGGGAAGTGAGCATCAGTCTGCAAGTCAGGTTTCCTCTTCTCCATCGTAGGTTTCTATTTCTCTGATGTGACGTGCCCTACAGGCAGCCAATACCTAGAGACAGCGAAGGCCTTTGGCGATGGCACCTGTCCCTGGCACCTGCTCTCTCCTCCCTGCCGCCAGGGGCTGGTGGCCTTCCTCTGCCATGCCCTGAGGCCAGCAGAGTGGAGTGGCTATGCATGATGGGAGACCTCAGAAACCAGGAGCCCCTGGAGGCCTTTCCCAAGAGCCCACCCCCACCTGCTCTGCTGACTTACAGCCAAGGTCCACCTGTCCTGGGCGTACCAGGCCAGATACAGAAACAACCCTGTCCCACACAGGATCCTTAACCACAGCACAGGTGGCTCTGTCCTCGTCCCTCCCGGCATGTCCCTATGTGAGGTGCCCTGCCTGCGTCTCTGTGAGTGACGGGTTCTCTCCTCAGTCTTCTCCTTGTCAGTCTCACATCTGAGTAAACCAGACCGAGGCCAGCCCAGCGGCCGCCCTCCCTCCCACACGTCCACAGGCAGATGCCAGCAAGAAGACCTGCAAAGGGCACGGCTCCGCACAAGCTTCCTCCTGGGAGGCCGAGGGGCAGGGACAGAAGAGGAACCCTTCCCTGGTCCTCCTCCAGGGAACGTGGCACTCTCCCGCTGGACCACAGCGACCTGGCAAGGGCTTCTTTTCACCCTCTGGCGGGTCCACCTGGCCTTTTTCCTTCCCCCTGTAGGAGGCTGATTCAAACACGGAGCCCCAGGCGAAGGGCTCACCAGGCTCATGCAGAACCAAACACTCCGAGTGGACGTGACATGGGCAGGGCTGGGCAAGCCACTTGGGGACATGGGGTTCCCACAGAGGGAGAGCTCAGTCTCTGTCCTCAGTTAGAGTGAGAGGTGCCCCCAGGAGGAGGGTCACTGGGGGCCTTTGGTGTTGGCACCTGTCCCTGGCACCTGCTCTCGCCTCCCTGCCGCCAGGGGCTGGTGGCCTTCCTCTGCCATGCTCTCAGGCCAGCGGCGTGGAGTGGCCCTGATGGTGGGAGACCTCAGAAACCAGGAGCCCCAAGTCAGCCTGTCTCCTGTGAGCTGCTCCTGTCAGGAGTCTTGGCCACAGTGGGAGAAAGCCAGCTGCCAGCCACCAGCCTGTCTGAGCCCCAAGATTCCAGGCTGTAGCCCAAGTCCTGCAGCCTGGGGCTTCCCTGTGACTGCCCCAGCTTTGAAACTGAAAGTCACACAGCCTAAAGTCCCCTGAGGACTGGGCACACTAGGATGCCGGTCACGCTGCTGCAGGCCTTCCTGGAGAAGGGCTTCAGGTCACAAGGTGCTGGTGAGCAGAGGGCCTGTGTCCAGGAAGCCTATGCCCCTGTTCTGCAAGAAACCCAGAGCTCACTTCCCTCAGCCTCACTTCCCTCCCCCAGGCCAGTGTCTCAAGTCCCTCTGCTCCTTGGAGTACCATCCTGGCTGATGGGCCTGGACTCAGCACTGTCCCGGGTCCCAGGAGACAGACGGGGGCAGCTTGAACGCTCTTCGGGGCTCTCACGGCTGGTTTTCTCTTTATTAGTCGCAGACGTTTTTCTCTGCACTCCCTGAAGCAATTGCTGCTGATCTCCTCTGAGACCCTGAAGGCTTTTCCCTTTGACTCCCGGGTCAGGGAGCTTGGCCCTGACCAGGGCTGGTGGCTGCACACTGGTAGCTCCACATTGGCAGCGGAGGCTGGCTGGGGACACTGGGCCCCGCCTGGCCTGGCCTCCAGGTGGCCAGGCCTTGTTGCTGCATGGCTGGTGAGCAGCACAGGATTGACCTGGTCCTCAGCACACTCACTCACGCCCCAGGTCATGACCCAGCTCCCACCAGTGAGCAAGTGCTGGCCGGCCTGTCCTGCGACCACTGACTCAGACCCAGGGAGACGGACGCCTGCCTGGGAAGACTGCCCTCCCGGGCACTTTGAAACCTCAGGCAGATGGCAAATAGGGTGTCAGCAGAGATTTCCATCAGGGGCCCTTCAAAGGGCACCCCAAGGCCCTGGAGAGGGGTTTCAGGGTCGCAAGGTGCTGGTGAGCAGAGGGCCTTTGTCCAGGAAGCCCTGTCCCCTGGGGGTACCACGTCATCTCTCACTCTGACCCTGGCCTCTGGGAAAACCAGCACATTTCAGACATGCCCAGAGCCCACGCAGGTAGATCAAGGGAGGCTGGACATCCACAAGACCAACATTTGCTCTGATCTTTGGATGTATTTGTATCTTCTCATATTGGCAGTTTCACAGAGTCTCTTGTTTGGGCTTTCAATAGCCAAGCATTGAGTCTGTGGAGTCAGCAGTCCCACCTAAACCCACATGTTTTAACTCATACAAGAGAGATTTTTAGTACCACCACCACCACCACCATTACCACCACCTCCATCACCACCACCATCACCATCATCACTATCACCATCACCATCATCACCATTACCACCACCACCAACACCAACATTATCACCACCACCACCACCAACATTACCACCACCACCACCACCACCATCATCAACATCACCATCACTATCACCATCATCACCATCACCATCATCACCACCACCATCATCACCACCACCACCATTACCACCACCACCACCTCCACCACCACCACCATCATCAACACCACCACCACCACCTCCACCACCACCACCATCATCAACACCACCACCACCACCATCATCACCACCACCATCATCACCACCACCACCACCTCCTCTACCACCACCACTACCACCACCACCACCTCCACCACCACCGCCACCACCACCAACATTACCACCACCACCACCTCCACCACCACCGCCACCACCACCAACATTACCACCACCACCACCTCCACCACCACCACCACCATCACCACCACCACCACCATCATCACCATCACCATCACCATCACCATCATCACCATCACCATGTTCACCACAACCCCATCATCATCTCCACCACATTCATCACCATCATCACCACCACATTCACCACCACCACCACCACCATCATCACATCACCATCACCGTCATCACCATCACCATCATCACCACCATCACCATTACCATCACCGTCATCACCATCACCACCATCAACACCACCACCACCACCACCACCATCACCATCACCGTCATCACCATCACCATCACCATGTTCACCACAACCCCATCATCATCTCCACCACATTCATCAGCATCATCACCATCACCATCATCACCACCACCACCACTACCATCACCATCACCACCATAATCACCACTATCACCATTACCACCATCATTACTACCATCACTCCCACCACCACCACCTTCACCACCACCACGTCTTCTTGGCCATCATAGTACACCACCTTATCAGCATTTGGCTCCATTTCCCACAGGCCCCCTGTGGGGTTAAGCTCTGGACACCACAGTGGGGACTGGCTTGCTATGTCCCTTCCAAATGCTCTGTTCCCCTCTGCCTTCCTCCTACCCTCTCAAATAAGCAAGTGCTCTGGGATAGGCCACTCAGGGCCTGCTCTGGGGACAGCCCAAGAGCCCCCCAGGTTGCCGTCAGGGTCGAGTGCGCTCGCTTGAGGAGAGCTTGGCCTACGGGAAGATCGGAAGACCTGGAGTGTCGTTGGTCTGGAGAAGTCAGGAGCCCCGCACTGGGTGACACTGCGGGATGTACGGGCCGTGAGCAGAGGGCTCGGGAAGCTCTCCGCACACCGCCTCTGGTCTGATTCCTGGTGGGTTTGTCATCTCCTCCCTTCCAGCGAGTCTGTCTCGTGGATTCTGGACCCCAGCACCCCGGGGAGCTGGTGCAGTGCTAGGAAGAAGCGCTGACCCTTCTCAGCGGCCCCACCTGGGTTCTCCCTGCCCAGAGTCACCCAAGAGGCCTGTGGAGCATCTCTAGGCACAGCCCTGAGCCACCTGGAGCTTGCCCTCGGCCTCCCCGGCCCTTTCCTCCTCCTCGCTTCCAAAATGGCATCATGGTGGCCACCCTGGGAGCCTGGGCAGCAAGCACATAGCCACACGCTCAGGGAACCTACCCTGCAGCAACCACGCCACCTGCTGCGAGCTCGCTGCCTCCCACGGAGCCCTCAGCCACAAAGGTGACAGGCTTCACAGTGAGTGGCACATGGGAGCACAGCCGCTCCCTCTGTGGGACTCCTGTGCCACGTGGGGATGCCCATCCCCCGGGTGTTCTGCTCACTGGAGACGGTGGGTCCGCTTGGTCTCCTGGGCAGCCAGTGTCCCTGGTTCAGCAGGTGGCAGATGGTGACGGCTCCTTTCCCTGCCCCCGCTCCCCTCACCGCTCACAGAGAGCAGAGTTTGGAGACTGGGGTGCAAGAAAACTGTTAGAGAGAGCAGAGGTTGGAGACTGTGGTGCATAAAGACTGTTGCAGAGATCAGAGATTGGAGACTGGGGTGCAGAAGGATCCTTGGAAAGAGCAGATTTTGAAGACTGGCGTGCAGAAGGCCTGCTACAGAGAGCAGAGTTTGGAGACTGAGGTGCAGAAACACTGTTACAGAAACTAGAGGTTGGAAATTGGGGTGCAGAAGAAACGTGACAGAGACCAGAGTTTGGAGACTGCGGTATAGAAAAACTGTTACAGATCGCAGAGGTTGGAAACTGGGATGCAGAAGGACTGTTGATTTTCAAACATATAAAGACAGAGGAATTCTTTGCTAGCAAAACTGCTCTCCAAGAAATGATAAGGGCAGCCCTTGGGCAGGCAGGAGGAGGTAGTGGACGAAAACAAGGATCCAAGCACAGGAGTGAGGAGCAGTGGATACAGGGCAGATATTGGGGGTTTTCATAGCTTTAAAAAAATTAAATCATTAACAAAAACATACTGAATTTAAGACAATAGAAGTAAAATGTACAACAGTAGCATACATCAAGGAGAAGATGACAGCAGTGTGGTGGTTATGCAATATGTGAAGGTATACAGCATCACTTGGATGCTGTATACCTGGACAGCACCATGTCAGAGATGTACACTAAAACTCTGAAATAACTCTGAAGTAACAGTGAAAAAAATTTTTTTGAATCACTGAATTTTTTTTAAGGGAAGAAAAACAGGAACAAAGAAGAGATGGGACAAAGAGTGAGAAAGAAAAAGAAAAGATGGCAAGATGGAACCTACTCATTTCAGTAATTGTACTAAATGTAAATGCGCCTACCACCCCAACTAAAAGGCAGAGACCATGAAATTGGATTAAAAGGTATCGCCAGTTATAGACTTTTGACTACAACACACTTAAAATATGAAACACAAAAAGAAATAATGCTGTCACTAGGAAACCAAGAAGTGAAAGTGAACAGGCTGCTTCAAGCAGACAATGCACTTCAGAGTATAACCTACTGCCAAGTAGGCTGCTTCCCAGAAGTGAAAAGATCCCTGAAGGAGAGGAGAGGGTATATGATTTGGAGCACATAAGTACAAACAAAACAACTTCACAAGAAATGAGCAAAACCAACAGGGCAGTGGGAGAAATCAACACGTCCTTAGTCAGGGTCACTACATAACTAGCCAAATCAGGGAACAGACACTTGAAAACATTATCAACAGTCTGACTTTCATAAAATGTACACCTACTCATCTGTAACAGCAGAATACACATTCTTATCAAATGTTCTCTAAAAATTTTCCAAGTTAGATTACATACTAAACCATAAAAAAAGGCTCAATATGTTTAGGAGGAATTGAGTAGCTCTAGTATGTTCTGACTGTATTCAAATTCCCCAGAAACTAGTACCAGAGAGCTATCTGAAAAATATGACTTACACAGCATCCAAATCCATGAAAACTAAGAGAGAATATGACCAGGTCATGGAAGATGTACACTGACACCTGCAAGTGCTACCAAGAGTCTACGATCACCTATGAATTGGAGAGAAAGACCCTGCTTACAATTGGGAAAACCATCGTGGTTAGTAGTATACTTCTTCTGACATTCATCTACAGAATCACATCAATGCCAATCAAAATCTCACAGGTTTCTTTGTACAAATCAACAAGCTGATTCTAAAATTCCTATAGAAATGTAATGAACTTAGATTAATCAAATAAAAAGAAAATGAAAGCAGAGGACTATCTAATTTCAATGAGTTACATTAAAGTTAAGTCATCAAAATAGTGTGGCACTGACCTGAGACAAATTCATGCACACACACACACACACACACACACACACACACACAATCTATTTTCTTTTTGTGTTGTTTTTCAGCACTAGGAATTAAACCCATGGCCTCATGTATGCTAGGCATATGCTGTACCACAGAGCCACCAAAACCTATTTTTGATAAATAGATGAAGGCAATCCAATGTAGAAAAAAATGGTCTTTTCATTTGAAACAAATGTGTTTTCCTAAAGGGAAAAATAAAAACTGAAATCCATACATATCATGTACAATATTAAAAAATTTTTTATGTAAACAAACCTATATGTAAAACCAACAATTTGAAAATTGCTAATACAGAAGAAAAATTCTGTAGATTTTTATAAATAAAATACAAATCAAAACAAGACAAAACTGAGTGATGCATGGTGACACACACCTGTAATCCCAGTGACTGGGGAAGCTGAGGCAGGAGGATCTCAAGTTTGAGGCCAGCCTCAGCAACCTAGTGAGACCCTCCGCAACTTAGCAAGACCTTATCTCAAAAAATAAAAAGGGCTGGGGATGCACCTCAGTGGTAAAGCAATCCTGGGTTCAATCCCCAGTACCAAAAACAAAACAAAGCACGAAAACAAACAAATGCAAAAACAACCGAAAAAACTGGACCTCATCAAAAACAAAAACTCTTTGAAAAGCAAAATAAGTATCTTACAAAGAACTTCTACCCAAAATATATAAAGAACTCTAACTCAATAAGAAAACAAGTAATCAAGAATGAAATAGAAGATTTGAACACACACACTTTACCAAGAAGATGTATAGATAAACCATGAAAAGGTGTCCAACATCATTAGTCATTAGGGAAATGGACATTAAAGCCACAATGAGACACTGCTACACACCTGTCGGAAGGACTGAAAGTAAGACCTACCACACCAGATGCTGGTGAGGAGCAACTGGACCACCCAGTGCCAGTGTGAAGGAGACAGGTTACACCGCTGTGGACGAGAGGCAGGCAGTTTCCCAGGTCAAACACATAATCATAGTCATTGCACAATTAGATATTTGCACTAGAGAAAAGAAAGTATTTCTGTACAAGGACTTTATTTGTAATATAAAGCTGTTTTAGAGGCGTAGGCAAAAACTGGGAGAAATATAATGTCCATCAACAGAGGAATGTATAAACAAATTGTATATCTACGCAACAGAAGACTACTCAGCAGCAAAAACAATCACTGTCTGTGCATGTGGTCCTAATGCAAAGTAAACATGCTGAGTGAAAGAAGCCAGACAGAAAAGAACACGTCATGTGGTTTCATTCCGCTAGAACCTTATACAATGTCAATCAATCTACAGAGACCGAAAACTGATCAGTAGGTGTCAGGGAGTATGAAAGAGAAAGAGGAGGGGAGGGATTACAACCCAGCAAGAGGAAATGTTTGGGGGTTCCCTGTCCCAGGTGTGGTGATGGCCCACATGGTGTGCATGTGTGTGAAAACTCAGCACAGCATCCAACCCAGGATGTGCTTTTAGAAGCAGAGCCATTAGTCAGAGGGTGTGCACCTCTCTCATCTGATGGACCCCACCAAATGCCCTTCCGAGGAGTCAGGGGGTATCCTTGCTCACTCTAGTGCCCTAAGCACAGATGACTCTGGCTGCAGCCCAAGGCAGCCCTGACTTGCTGGAAAGAACATGCAGGGTGAGATGTGCTATGTGCCACAGGTGACAGTTACCTACAGATTCACGTATGTGAAGTACATACATTATTTGGTCATTGCTGTCACTCCCCAGCTTAAAAAGGGAAACTGAGACTTGTGAGGTTATGTGGCAGGCCTGATCACTAGGCTGGTGAAGAAGACCTGGCAGATGGCCTCAGGTTGACACTCTGGCTGCTGTACCGCAGGGTTTCCCATGATGACTCTATGGGCATGTGGCACAAACAGCCTCTGGGGCCATTCCAAGAAGGATCTTCTGCAGGGAGGCACTTCTCACTTTAGGAGAAGCTGAGAAGGACCCCTCAGGATGACATGCTAAAATTGGATAGTGTGCATTCTGAAGCTGCATAGGCAGAAGGCCTTGAGGGCTAAATGTCATTAAGCCACACTGGAAGCTACAGACATATCTGAATAGAATGGCTGGCCACACTCCATCCCAGCGAGCTGTCAGAGGGCAGACCCACATAAGACAAATTTGTTTGCTCATTTGAAAAGGGTGTGCTTTCTGTTGCAACCTACCTTTTCAGGCAAACTATTACCTCACAGAGATAGAGGGAGCAAAAAAGCAATAACGCATAACAAGTATAGTCACGTGCCATAGAGCCACTGGGATGGTCCTGTAAGATCACATTGCCTTGTGATGTCACAGCCTTCCAGTTCATATAAACGCAGCCTGATGTTCACTTCTTGATAAGAGAGCTAACGACACAGTTTTCAGAACACATTCAGTCACTAAGCGATACAGAACTGCACGCTTATGCACACTTGTTCAAAAGCTCATTGTGCTGCCCAGCTGGCCTCCTCCTTGTGGACCCTGGCCACCTGTTACATATAATAAGCTGTCTCCTACTGAGTTAAGACTAGAAACAAGACAGATGCCATCAAGAGCTGAGGTTTTTCAATGCAGGCTTAAGTGTGGAGCGCTGAAGGATGAGGGTGAAGTACTGATGAGGAGGTGCAGCTTCTGTGGTTTACTGCAATGGGAAAGAGTTGACCCAGGAGGCACAGTGCATTCCCTGGAGTCCCAGAGTAAGCACAAAAGTTAAACAGAGAAAAGAGTCCAGGGCATCGCAGTGAAATTTAGATGGAACGCCAAAAGTAGCCCAAATAACTGAGCAGAAAGCAGGAGGTGTGAGCAGACTCAGGCAACACAGAGGAAACAAATAATATATGGCAACGCTGAGCACGAGTGCCAAGATGGGATTCCGAGACGGCCAGCTGCATTCGGTACACGCAGACCCAAGCAAAGAGAAACTGACCCAGCACAAGGACAGAACTGTCTATGTTGTGTGGACACCAGCGGTGTGGGCAGGCTGAGAAGGACTGTATGCACCCACACCTGGTACCCCACTGTGCTTTCCAAGCACCCTCTGCAATAAGAAGACCCAGGCCTGCAAGGAAGGGGCAGCTCCTGCAGCTCGGCATTAGGAGCCTGGGTCCCTCAAGGTATCAATGTAAGGAAGAACAGCTCAGGAGACAAAAGAGGGGGATAAGAGCAGCAAACTACAGAGTAGACTGTGACATACTGGACTGTGACATAGGAAATCTGTATCCACCCATGCAGGAGACACGGCTGCTGTACATAAGGATTCCAAACAACATGCTCCCTGCCCCACGGCCCCAAAGCCTTGGCACCCTGCACAGGAGACCACAAGTACCACCTGCACCAGGTACCCTGATTTCCAGGGGGATTGGAGACCAAGGCAGGAGGATGGCAAATTTGAGGCCAGCATCAGCAACTTAGGAAGACCCTATCTCAAAATAAGAAATAATAAAAAGGGCTTGGGAAGTAGCTCAATGGTAGAGCACTTGTCCAGCATGTGCGAAGATTTGGGTACAACCCCTAGTACTGTCAAAAACAAAAAGGAGGAAGAAAACAAGCACCTACCTTAGGAAGTTAAAGGGGGAAAAAATAAACCTAAAGCAAGCTGAAGGAAAACTATACTATAAAACAAATATCAATGAAATTGAAAATGGAAAAACAATAGAGGAAAAAAAATTAAAGAATCTGAAAACTAGTACTTTAAATAGACCAATCCAATTGTAAAGTCCCAACAAGGCTGAAAAAGAAAAAAGACACAAAGTCATGATATCAGAAATGAAAAAGGTTTCTATTGCAGACTGCAAAATAAGACATATGAATGGCCAACAGGTTTATGAGAAAATGCTCATTATCAATTGTCAGCAATCATCAGAGAAATGCAAATCAAAACCTCATAGAAGCATCATCTCACACCTGCTGGAATGGCTATTTTCAAAAGGACAAAAGATAACAACTGCTGGTAAAGATGAGGAGGAAAGGGAACCCGTATTCACTGTTGGTGGGAATATAAATGAGTATAGCCATTAAGAACAAAGGTATGGAAATTCCTCAAAAAATTAAAAATAGAATTACCATATGATCCAGAAATCCCACTACTGGATCCATGCACAAAATAAAGGACATGAGTATGCCATAGAGATATCTGCACAACCGTATTTACTACAGGACTATTCATGTTGAGAAATGGAAAGAACTAAATTGGGGCAACCGCACTGGAAAGCAGTATAGAGATTCCTCAAAAAACCAGAAATGGAACCACTATTTGACCCAGCTCTCCCACTCCTTGGTATATATCTAAAGGATGTAAAATCAACATACTACAGTGACACAGCCACGTCAATGTTTATAGCAGCTCAGTTCACAATAACTAAACTATGGAACCAACCCACGTGTCCTTCAACAGATGAATTGGTTCAATCTGGTACAAAAAAAAAAATCTGAACCCAGGGCAGCAGGCCCTGGAAGTAGAACTGTGGTTACCAGGGGCTGGGGGATGAACGGGAGGTGCTGATCAAAGGATACACAGGCGTGGGAAGCTCAGGGACCTACTCTACACCATGGTGACCACAGCCAAGAACAACAAATGTATCAAACACACGTAAAGACTGCTGAAAGGACAAATTTTAATTGTTCTTACCACACACATATACACACACAAAAAAAAGAAAAAAAATCCTGCAATATTGTTTAGGAATAAAAAGGAATGAAAGATATCCAGATCAGTCAGAAAGATCAGTAAGAAAGAAAAGGAACTAGCCTGGTCCAGTGGTACATGACTGCAATCCCAGCAACTTGGGAGACTGAGGCAGGAGGATCACAAGTTTAAGGCCAACCTGGGCAATTTAGTGAGACCCTGTCTCTAAATAAAAAATGAAAAGTAAGTCCAAGGATGTAGTTCAGTGGTAGAGCAAGTGCTTCACATACAAGAGGCCCTGGGTTCAATCCCCAGTTCCACTAAATAAATAAACAATCAGGACTGAGCATGTGGCTCAGGTGGTAAAGGACCTCTGGTTCCAATCTTTAATGAAAAAAAAGGTGGGGAAAAGGAGACGAACAACACTATAAATCACTTAGATCATAAAGACATACACCTAACAACAGAATAGCCATTCTTCTTAAGAGCATGTGGAATATTCTACAGAATAGATCACATATAAAACCTTGAAACAAGTCTTAAGTTAAACTTGTTAATGTAATGGAATTACTGCAATGAAATTAGAAATCAATCACAGAAGGAAAATAAAAAGCTCATAAATAGGTGGATATTAAACAACACTCTTAAACAACAATGGGTTGAAGATGAACTCACAAGGGAAATTAGAAAATACCTGGAGACCAAAACCAAGAAGGAAACTTACAGCTATAAATCCTAAATTAAAAAAGGAAGCTCTCAAGTCAATAATCTAACAGTATGGCTTTAAGAAACTAGAAAAAAGAAGAGCAAATTAGCTCAAATCCAGCAGAAAGAAAAAAACAATAATGATCAGAGCGGAGATGAGCAAGACCGAGGACAGAAATGCAATAGAGAAATACATAGACCCAATAGCTGATGATTTGAAAAGGTCAATAAATTGGCAAATCTTTCCCAGATTGACTAATAAAAAAGAGAGAAGATTCAAATTATGAAATTCAGAAATGAGGGAGGGGACATTACTACTGGTTTCACTGAAATCAAAAGGATTATAAGAGAATACATAAACACATATAAAAACAAATGTGATAACTGAGACACAAATGAAGTCCAAGAAATACAAACTACCAAAACTGACACAAGAAGAAATAGAAAATATCAACAAATCCATAAAAAATACAGAGATTATATCAGTAATCAAAAGAGGACCAGATTGCCTCACTGTTGAGTTCTACCAAACATCCAAAGAATTAACACTCATACTTCCCAAACTCTTCCAGAAAGCTCATGAGGAGGGAACCCTGCCTGATTTGGTCTGAGAACAGCATTATGCTCACACTGAAGTCAAAGATTAGCTAAAGAAAACTGAGATCAACAACCTTGATGAATACAGGCATGAAATCCTTAACCCCAACTCAGCAAACTGGAAGGGGTGCTACC
The DNA here is from genome assembly GCF_052094955.1 of Ictidomys tridecemlineatus. Classification (NCBI taxonomy): domain Eukaryota; kingdom Metazoa; phylum Chordata; class Mammalia; order Rodentia; family Sciuridae; genus Ictidomys; species Ictidomys tridecemlineatus. The sequence goes on along the minus strand of NC_135488.1, from coordinate 19,602,995 downwards.
AGGTGTGCACAGCTGTCTCAATATCTGGAAACCAGCCAGTGTAACACCCAACATTAATAGAATAAAAGTCTCCTCTAAGTGGAGGCAGAAAAAGCACTTGACTAAATCCATCTCCCCTTCACAAGAAACACACAAAACAAACAGGAACAGAGGGGCTTCCTCAACATGATAAAGGGCATTTTTTTCCAAAACCTCATAGCTGACATCAATCCCAACATCGAAAGACTGCAAGCTTTCCCCTAAGATCAGGAATAAGGCAAAACGGCCCATTTCTATTACTTCTATTCAACACAGCCGGAGCAATTAGGCAAGACGAAGAAATAAAAGGCATCCAGCACACAAGAGAATGTAAACTGTTGTATTCACAGATGCCATACAAATACCACACATAATCTGCAAAAAAAAAAAAAAAAAAAAAAGAAAGAAAGAAAGAAGAAAACCCGGTTAATCAAAGAATTTGGCAAAGCTGCAAGATCCAAAGTCAACATGTAAAATAAAAAAAAAAAATCACTTGTATTTCCATACACTAGCCATGAACAATCTGAAAAGGAAATTAAGAAAATTCCATTTACAATGGCATCAAAAAGAACAAAATACTCAGGAATTAATTTATCCAATGTGATATTAGATCAGACCCTAAAAACTACAAACACTGCTAAAAGAAAACCCAAATAAATTTAAGACACTAGTGTTCAGGGATAGGAAAACTTATTGAGATGTCAGAAGCAGCAAAACAATCCAGAAAAGAGCAGTAAATCTGAAGATGTGTGCCATCTGATCCCAAAGCTTCCTGCAAAGTCACAGTGATCAAGAAGGGTGGACTTGTGCACACTGGCAATCAGGACGCTCAAGTACGTGATGCTGTGATGCTGTGTGGACGTCGCAAGCCTCAAGAGGTGACAGCAGAGGATTTGTCTCCCAGGACAGCAGGGCTGGGGAGCAGAGCAGTGGTGGGCGGAGCAAGAGGCACAAGGAATGAGCAAAAGGGAGAGCAAGGGCTTGGGAGGTGACAAAATTATTTTGTTCTCTGATTATGGGGTGATTAAAATTCACCATTAAAAAACAGTAACTTTACTAAATAACGATTGAAAAAAATTAAGATGATCCTAGGACATGTCCTAAAACCTACTGTGTAGTGATCACATAATCTTGTACACACCTCTCAGAGCGTGACCATGGTGTGGGTGGAGTTGGGAGGAGAGTGATCACTGATGTTCTGCAGAAATGGATGCATGTAGTGATAGGAAAAGGTAGACTGAATTTGGCTTTTTTCATTCTTTCTTTATTTGGTACTGGTGATGAACCCTGGGGTGCTTTACTATTGAGCTACATCCCTAGCTCTTTTTAAGACAGGGCCTCAAACTTGCAATCCTCCTGCCTCGGCCTCCTGAGTCACTGGGATTACAGGTGTGCACCATCACACCCAGCTGCTTTTCTCATTGTTTTAGAGTTCAGAAGATGATATGTGTCTTAAGACCTGCTCTTTCACAGACAATTGCCACCACCCAACTCTCAATACTGCTGGTTAAACCACGCTTGAAAATGGATGTACTCCACTGTATGGAACCCAGGCCTCCATGAAGTGAGCATCTTTCTTAGAAACTGTCCTGGGATGGTGTAAGAAGGCAAGAATGCACATGTGGGATGTGGCCCACGGTGTGCACCAAATAAGCGGCAGCAGGCAACTTATTACAATTTTGCTACTGACAGCTACTACTAAAGTGAGTAGTTGTCACCATTTTCAGAAACAGAATGATCAGAATCCTGGAAGCAACCAGACTCCCGTAGTCAAATAAAGATAGGCTCTAGGGACAGAGCACCTAAGTCCAACATGCCAGCAGTTTGCCCATGAAGATGCCATGGTTCCTGAATAGCTGAGAGCACGAAGTCACTGAAGCTCAGAAGGGGTTAATGGACCACACAGTGGAGCAAACTATATGGCAACACAAAAGGTCTGAGAAAGCAGAGAAGGTGCTAATTTGTAACATAAGGAGGAGAAACAGCCTTCAATCATCTGCTTCACTTTTCAAATATATACAGAAATGGAAAAACAAAGCCTTGAGCTTTACGACAGTGACTTGAACGGGTTCATTAACGCGCACTCCCTCAAAATGCTGCAAAATCAAAAGTAAAGGCTTTCTCATTTTCCTCAGGCCTACTGCTGAAGACAAGAAAATAACAGAGACAACATCACAAAGCCTTAGAAGTCAGACAGCAGACAGTGAGTGGCAGTGACCCCCAAAAGCTGAGTCCCTGACCAGGAGAGGATGAGCTCAGAGGCTTTATGCCACCAAGCCTTAGGAAGTGTCCCCTGGGGTGGGGGGTGATGTCTAAAAGCAGGAAGAAGGGGGTTGGAGCTGGAGAAGGGGTGAAGGCCTTCATTTAAGGCAGCATTTTAGGAATATTTATGATTCATAGGCACTTGCAGATTAATACAAGGAGGTTGCTGCCCTCTTCACTCAGTTCCCTGGATGGTGTCCACCTCAGTGGGGCATCAGAGCTAGCTAGCAGAGCTGCCACTGCCTTCCTGACTTTTGCAGGTCACGGGCTCTCAGGCTCCTGCCCCCCAGCAAGATGCCAACAGGCTCACCTGGCTGTCTCTGGTAGACATGGGCACTCCTCCCCACCCTGGCCATCTCCTCTTCTGTCTCCTGGACGAGGCTGAATGACCTGCCACCAAAAGCTTTCTAGCTGTTCAGTGGAATTCCCCAGGGAAACCACTGGGGCCTGCAGAGACCTTTCTTGGGAGCATTTTAATAATGGCTTCAGGTTTTTAATGTCCTAGAACTATTCAGATAATCTATTCATCTTTTGGTATATATTTGGTACATATCTTTTGGTATGTATTTCATATTTTGGTATATATATTTGGCATACTTCATATTTGGTAGATGAAGGTTTTTGAAGAACTGATCTCTTGCTTCCAAGTGAATGAGTCTCTGAGCATGAAGCCGTCTGCCGTGCCCTGTGACACTACAGGATCCACAGCGGCAGCCCCTGCTTCAGCCCTGATACCGATGATGTGTGTCTTGTGGCTTCTTAATACTTGTCAGTTTTGCTAGCAGTTTATCAATTTTATGGATTTTTTTTTAAAATGGCATTTTGTTCAGTGATTTTTTCTCCGTTCTATTTTTTTTATCAATTTCATTTCTTTCTGCTCTTCATTATTTCTTTCTGCCTATTCTAAGCTGCTTCTGCTCTTCCCTCAGGTTCTCACAATTAGCACATAAATAAGAGTCTTCTTTTCTTCTCTAATGTGAATGTCTCTGAAAGTTTCCTTCTCAGTGCTGGTTTCACTGTATCTGACAAAGTTTTGTATTTTCATTATCACTCAGTTGTGTATATTTCTCTTGAGAATTCCTCTTTGACATGTGGAGGATTCAGAAGCACATTTGGAGATTTTGTGTCATTTCTGATCGTTTGGAGGTTTTTCTGTTGTTTTTCTGTTATTGACCTCTACTTTGAGCTCAATGTAGCCAGAGAACATACTGTACATGAATATGATTCCTTTAATTTTGCTAAGGTTTGTTCTGTGACCCAAGATAAAATCCACTGTGGTAAATGTGCCAAGTGGACTTTAAGAGAGAATGGATAGTGCTCTGCAAACACTGACCATACCTGTTAGCTGACAGTGACATTCAGTTCCAGATCTTTGCTGCTTTTCTGTTGGCCCCCCACCAACTGTGGACAGCAGTGCATGGGTGTCCTCTGTAAATGCTTGAGTGTCTGTTTCTCTCCTCAGTTCTATCTGCTTCTGCTTCCTGTGTTTTGAAGTTCTGTTGAATGGCGTGTATACACGCGACAGGGCAGGTGCAGGGCTGCCATGGGTCCTGCTGATACCAACCTGACAAAGTGGGATGCCTGCAGAAAAAAGGCCTCCCATCCTAATGGCAGAGATGCCTGCTAGCATCAGACATGGTTCATGAGGGCAGTAAGGAGCCCCTTCACCTTTGTCTCTCCAGTGCCAGATGGGGATAGAAGCTCAGCTACCTGGTCAGCCTGACTCAACCAAGGTAGGACAATCCTAGTCAGGGACACAGCCTGCCCACCTACTCAGCCCTGCTACACTGCCAGGCAGGGGCACTTGTGAAGGCTGGGGTAGGAAGTAGACTCACTGGGCAGGGGCTCTGTGGGGCAGTGGGGTGGAGAACAATTCTTTCCCTGGCATCAGCCAAAGTCAGAAAGGCATATTCAAGGTTACCCGCTATCAGGTGGCACCCCTGTGGCTGGGGGAGTGAACGTCTTTGGAGACTTTGGTCTATGTCTATGGCTGGTTGTGCATTCAACCTTTTGAGGGTTCCATGTCCAGGACATACAGCTGGTATTCTGGGAACTCAGGGGACTACCACCTCACTGTCCCCAGTCCTGAGGTCCCCACTGGACTGCCTTCCTCCATCTTGCAAGGCATCCTCCACCAGCTGGCTGTGTGTGTCTAGGTCTGCAGGTGTGAGTTGGACCTGGGAAGAAAGGGGACTGCCGAGGAACTGAACTGGATGTTGAAGATTCTTGAAAACTGGCACCCCTCATCCTAGCTTCACCTCACGCCAGTGATGCCACATCTTTGCCGAGTACCACAGGCCCCTCCTCTTCAAAGAACAGTGATTCTGGGCTTGGGGATAAGTCCTCTGCTAAGGTACAGCAGGATGACCCCATCCCCCAGGTCAATGGGACATTAAAGTTCCACCATGATGCTGAGCTTCCAGCACCATCCCCCACCCAGCTCCCAGGAGCTGGTAACAGGCTGATATCTGCCAGGCCCAAGTCTCCAAAGATATGCCAGGCTGAGAAGAAACCAAAGAATAATAATTCTGAGGGCACCAAGTGAAAGACCCCAGCTGGGATCTCCTAGCAAAGCCACGGGGACAAATCCCAGGTTTCTAGCCAGGTGCTTGCAACCTCACTCCTAAATGTGCAGCCAGGGCTCCAGGGTACCAGTGGGTACTGAAGAGTACCACACTATCCTCCGACATCTCCAGCACCAGCAGGCAGGGCTCCCTCAGCCCCCAAAGCCTGGGGTTGCCCACGTGGACTGGGGCCTAGCCAGCACATCCGTGGGACCTGGCAGGCAGTAAGCGTGGCCGTGACGGAGAGGCTCCGGAATGTGACTAACAGGTATTGGCACAGACACACGAGCCTCTGGAATCACTGAAAGTCTACCCAGTTGCTAAATCCACAGACAACATTTAGGATTTGCCAGAGCTGCTATTTGACAGCAGAAAATAACGAATCCAGATTTGTTCCACTTGAAAGGGCCTCAGCTGTTGCTACTTAAATCTGTACTGACACTTCCGTTTTCTGTGCTGAGATGATGTGGTGTGAGGGATGTGTGTCACTTACACAAAACAAGTAAGTATGTCTACTCTCTTGTGTGTAGCAAATGTAACCTAGGTGAATGCACACACATATGAACTCCCAGTACCCAGGTTGGCAGTGCTGTCCCCCTCGTTCCCCCACCAGCTCTCCTGTGACCAGCTGGCCGACTGTGGTCACGGGGAAAGGCTGGCTGACAGCAGCAGGGCCCTCGTGTCCACTGTCTTTCTCTGAACCAACCACTTCAAAAACCACTCCTCAGAAACTTTCAGAGGACTGAAGGAAAAGCACTTCAACCTCAGAAGTGAGAATCAAAAGGAGAAACAGACCCTTGTTCAAAGGGGGTCATCTAAGTCTCCCCTCTCTTCTGCGGCTGCAGGGAAACAATGACGAGCCCTCTGGCCTTGACAGCACTGGTGTCTCCAACAGGGGAGCTGGGGCAGATGCTTCTGGTGTCTAGAGACACTGCTCGTTCAGCTGGCCCCAGCCCCTCTGTCACTACTTCCCAGCCAGAGGGCTGCCTGATGTTGTCTGAAGAAAACTCACTACAACAATATGCTCCTCGTTCAGGACAAAAGTGAGCTACAAATATGGCTATCTCAAGAACACCAAGCCTACCTGTGATGCTATGGGACACTTGAGGCACAACCCATGTGCCTGCCCTGAGCCTGGATGGCTGGGGTCGTGGGAGGAAAGTGAGAAGGTACAGGGGGTGCCATTGCAGGGTTGGGCAGAGGCAGGGAGCGCCAGAGATGCTAGCCCACCCAGTAGAAGAAACAGACCTTAAGAGAGAGACAGGTCTGTGGAAGGAGAGGCGGGTCAGCACCCTGGCCAAGCAGGACTCCCCCACCTGCACAGGAATCTGTCCCTGAGAAGCCAGAGGAGCCACCTGGGCTCTGTGAGTCCTGGTTTTACACTGTCTCCCTGGCTGAGTGCACTACACAGAGCCCCTGCTCACCTGGGGTTGCCTGTCACACATGACCCAAGTGTGGAGCAGCCACCCAGATGCAGGTACCTGTGTGACAGCCATCTCCACCCTCAGCTGCTCCTTGGCTGGAAGTCAGAAGTGTTGCTGCAGAACTGTGGTGCAAAACTCCACCAAAGCCTCTCGACACATGCCGACCAGCTCCCAGCGGCCAGCCACGAAGCTGCTTCTTTCCACAGCTGCGTTTTCCAAGTGAGACAATGGGGACAAGAAGCTTTGATCGTTGAGCAAAAGATGTCAACAATAAAGCTCTTTCTTGAAGTTTAAAAAATAAACCCAAAGCGTTCCAGCCCACACAAGCCCCACCCACGCCTGGCCATGCTCCTGTCAGCCGCAGCATGAGAGCTGTGGGCAGCCAGAGTCCTGGCAGAAGACAGGATGCCAGTCTGTGACAGGAGAGCTGAGTAACACAGTGCTGGCCCATGTTGACAGCCTCAGGCCCTTGGGGCAGACTGTCCTCTGCCCCCTTGGCTAACACCCTGAGGCGCACCTGCCAACACTCAAATCCAATCCCTTCACTGCATCACCTGATAACAGGATTCCCAGGGACACGGGGTGGAAGGGGGGGGGACAACCACAGGACATACCTGTCTTGCATGGCATTAAGGACTCTGTCAGGTGAGGGGCCAACTATGCTGATTCCTGAGCACTTGGTGCCTCCTCCATGAGAGCTGACCTGGGGCCTCCATCAGCCCAGCACTCTCTGGATGCCTCCTCCACGGCCAGCTCCTGGCCCTTGTTCCTCTCATGGCAGACACCAGCTGAGCTCTCCTGCCTTTGTGGCCCTTGGCGGCATGCACTCCTAAGCTGCTAGCCATCTTTTGGGGCCTCCCAGTCTCATTCAAATGCCTCTTGCATTGAACACCCCCCCACACACACACACACCACCACCACCACTCACACCTCTGTGTTATGAGCTCTTCACCACAGATAGGGCTGCTCCATGAGCTGAGGGGTATATGTATAGGAGATATGCTTGGCCCTCCTCTGGCTGGGAACAGTCACTTCAGCTTGGAAGGGTGTCCCACAGCAGATGCTGCCTGGCACTCAGCTGGGGAGAGCTGCCCACCCTGGAGGCCAGTGGTGCTGGCTGCTGCAAATTCAATCATGTTGCTCTTCTACTTTCAAACACATAATGGCTTCCCATTGTTCAGAGAATAAAGACCAAACCCTCACTGGGGCCCAGGCCTGGCCTCCAGCTCCCCTGCCATCCTATGGTTAACCCATGGCCACACACAAACGTATTTCCCAGGGGAGCCCCCTGCCCCCAGACACCTGCTCTCACAGCACCACCACATTCCTCTCCATCCATAATTACAGAGCCAGGATTGCCTGTGAATAATGTCCCCCCAAGTCCCCATTAAACCACAAAACTGATGAAGACGGAGAGTGTGCGTCTTGCTCACCACTCCATCATCCTCAGTGCTGAGCCCTGACGGTGCCCACGGCGCACACGCGGTGTCTACCGAGTGAATGACGGAACGAGCGCAAAACAAACAGCCTGGGATCTGGCAGGTCCCCAAAGTGCTATTTATAAGGCCTCCGTCCATATATTAGAAATGCTTCAGAAATGAGGGAGGAAACCTCAAACCTGGAAGGGACCATAACTGTTTTTGGCTCAACACTTCTGGGCCTGGTTGGACCAGAGGCAGCGCACATATTTTCTTGCTTTTACTCAACAACCCTGCAAAGCTGGGGTCATCCATACACTACCCACGAGAAAACGGAACCCACAGGGGAGAAACAGCTGAGGCCACTTTAGCCCTGGGTACCAGGGTTTGTCCCAGTCTGCTGGGCCTTGGCTGCACAACCCAGGGAGGGCCATTAAAACTCCAGCACCAGTGGCCTCACCAAGGGCCACCTGGTATTCACTGGGGCTGTCCTGGTTCCCAGGTCTGTTCTCATTTCACTCACCAGAAACAGCTCCCTGGGTGAGAAGCCCTGGATGCCAGACACTTGGTCCATGGCATACACTTAGGGCAGAAGGGAGGCTCCCCAGGCACGGCCACTCAGCCACACTCACTCTGCATCCACAGTTGCTGTCTCCCATGAGAGATGCCAGAACTGGAAACTTGCCACTTCGACTAGAAACTGAATGGTAGGGCTGAAGTGTGCATCAGGGGACAGTCAGGAGGGGCTGCTCAGCACCCCACCCACACATCTGGATCTCCTTTAGGACCCTGACATGTCTTGGGGAGAAAGGAAATAAGATCTGGGAACAATCTCAGCCCGCGGTCTCTGCTTACAGAGAAGTGAGGGGTGCTGGATGGCGCAGGTGCAGGAAGCGCATCTAGGAAAACAGTAGCTCAGGGCGAGTGAGCGCGTCCTGAATAATAGACAAAGGTGCCCAGCTGACAACAGAAAGCACATCTGGTCGGGCTACTGCTTCTGTAAGCAGTTCTCCTCATCTGCACCTCCCAGTATTCCACTGCTCATAAATTCCTTGCTGCCTCTAGAGTTGCACAAGCCAAGAAGATGGGCCTGTTGCTTTACCTTGCTGGCAGCAAAGGCAGGTCCTACCAGATGCCCGACAAGAGTGTCTGCGAGCTCCTGAACATGGGGGAGGCTGCAAGGCCCAGCTGTCTGCCAGTGCTGGCCAAGAAAAGGATACTGGAAAAGGTCCAGCCCAGTGGAGATGAGTGTCCCTGCAGAGGAACCCAAGCGGATGCAATGTGATTGAGGAACAAAATGCCATCCAGGAGGCAGTGGAGGAAGGGGTTCTAGTAGACTCCCACTGCCAGCAGCCCCAGCCCCAGCACAGCGTACCTGAGTGTGTCCACCTCCTCTCTGCAGAACGGGAAGCTCGACTCAGCAGAGCCCGGCTGGGACTTCAGCATCTTCAGCTCCATCTCCAGCTGCGAGAAAACACAGGGCCAAGGGTCAGCAGGTGCAGGGGGCTCTGCAGGCCTACAGACAGCACAGAGCCTAGAACCTTGCCTGGCCCCAGAGGTCCCAAAAGCACCATTCAAAGGTTCCCCAGACCCAATCCCCTCCTCCTGCTAGGGAACATAGGACGGGGGGCTGTTTTCCTGGGAATCCCAGCAGCCTGAATCTGCAAGGCCACCAGCATGCTACCTCTTGCAAAAATCACCCTTTCCCTTCCTTAACACTTCTGTCTGCAGATTAGCCATGGAGTCACAGTCATTCTGGGAATAATGTGGAGAGACACCAAAATCTCTGGGGCAAAAAGGGACACAGTAACTGGAAAGAACATATTCTAAATTTGCCACTGCTTTGAATGAACAGTCACAGTATTTTCTTTCTTTTGCTACTTCAGATTCCTCTATAGAATACAGAAGCTGAAGGCCTCCTCCAGGAGGAAAGTGAACTGTAATAACACTTGGACACATCAGGGTGGGAAGGTTAGGGAGTGGTGGATATGAGGAGTCCCAGTAATTTCAGGCTTGAGAATGGGTACTGTCAATGGCCAGCCACTGGCCAGGGACCTCAGGAGCCAGAGGACATGCACTCAGAGCTAACCTCCTCTCTCCACCCAGACATGGGCTAGCTAAGGAGGCCCCAGGATTCCAAGGAGCAGCCTAGAAGGAGCCCGAAACTGTGCCGCAGCTGCAGCTCAGAGGCTGTCTGCTAACAAAGTCTGGCCACTCCTCAGTGTAGCTCTCAGGTGCCCTTACCCTTCTCATCCTTGCCAGATGTGGTCCCTTGACCTTGGACTTCTCAGCCTCCAGAAACGTAGGTGGCAGAAATAACTGTTTATTATAAATTATTGTCCTCTGGTGTTCTGTGATAGCAGCTACCGATGGACCAAGACAATGTATTTCAACTTGCCAATGACATTCACTCCTAGCATGCTGACACTAATATGCACTAACATGTCTCCTCTGTGAGGTGTGCACTTGTGCAAGGCCTTGTGCAAACCACAGTTGTTACCGACACAGTTGCTCACTACCAAAGAGCCCTCCCCCTTCCTCTATACTCGGGCCGTCCATATACCTTGCAGGTGCCTATCCTGAGAATCTGGTAGAAGTTTCCCTGAAACTGGCTCCGCCTGATGCATCTTCCATTTCTCTTTGTTGGGAGAGGGCAGCAAGACAACCGGAGCTATTTCGTGCCAACTTTGCTCTTTAATAAGTGGCCTGTTTAGAATTTTCTTTTCTGGGTTCAGAATTGATGAGAAACTTTCTAGGAAAATATTATCTATTCCAGATGTTTGTGTTTATTTAAAAGGACTTGCAATATGGTTCATAATTCTTTCCACAGAAGTCATGTAGAAACCATATTCTTTTTAGGGTTATTTTTTACTTGTCACTTACCTTACTATAGAGGTTTGACATATGCAGAGAGGTCTAAGCCATGGGTGCAAGCTGGGAATATTCTGTGTAGGGTGTGGGGGCCCCAGGGCCACATAGAGTCCTCAGCACCGGAAGCTTTCTAAGCCTTCCCCAGCCAGAAGCTTGAACATAATTAGTCCTGCTTCTTATTTTGGGTGGTGATGCTATTACATTTTACTCGAGTTGTGAATAATTCATCTATTTTATTGGCTTCATTTCAAGTAACAGGCACCTGGACTCTTATTATTTCTACTACTTCTTGCTCTGCTGTTAACCACTGCTTTGACCATTAGATTCCTAACTTTTGTCTTACTGGGGTTTTCTTTTACTGCATCTCTGACTTCTGCAGCTGGAGGTTAGTCCATGTATATTCATGATTTCTTGTCCCATGGTATAAATTTAGATGTTTCCACTGGCTCTGATGAGGACTGCTTTCAATACAATTGTTTTCTAGATTTTACGCACTTTTGAATTGCATTTCTTCTTTGAACCAAGAATTAAGACAGAATGTTTTGTTCTGTTTGTCTTTGTTTTGTTTTTGAATTTCCAAGCAATAGGAGCCTTTTCTTTTTCTAGTTTTGTTTGTGACTTCAAATTTCGTCACATCACCATTAGAAGAGGTTTTATTTGAATTTACAAAGGTTTATAAAGTTTATAAAGCTTCTCTTTATTACCCAATGTGTGATTAATCTATGGACATTTTCTACGAACACTCTTTAAAGAATGTGTCCTCTAACTCTGGGGACTGGGGACTCACAATACAACTTGCTATGTCACAGACAAGAAGGTAAACTCACTTGCTGCTCACATCCTCAACCGTCTCTCCCTGCCCCTCTGCACATGTCAGTTTCCTGAACAGTGGCGCTGTTCTCTGGCACACTGATATCCATCCTGTATTCTACACTGCTTTATGGCTGGAATTTAGACTTGAACATGACCAAAACGACAACCCCTGCTTCTGTGTTTAGGACTAACAGATGGCCCCACAACCCACATGTTTCAGCCTCTTGGTTTTGCTTTGTAATTCATCAGGAAGTCTTTTCCTTTTAATAGAAGAGTTTAACCCACCTATATTTTGATATATGTGTGTCTATTTCTGTGTATGTTCTTGTACTTCCTGTCTTATAAAAACTGTATCCCTCCGTGGCATTCTAATCTTATTTACTGTTTTATGTGTTAAGTTTTGATACTCAGAACAGTTTGTATTTTTCTTACTGGTTGCTCTTATAGCAGAGGCTCTCTGGTACTGTGCCTATACCGCCCCGTGTTAGGCTGTGCTCATCACATGTCCTGTGCAGTGTCTGTCTGGCCCATCTCTTGTTCACCTCTGTGGTGTCTGTCACTGTTAATTTCATGACTGAGCCAGATGTGCCCAGGTGAAACCTCACATCCTAGTGTGTCTCTGAGGCCACGGGGTGGATCAGCATTGGAATCAGTGGACTCAGAAGACTGTCCTCCCTGACACTGACATGAGCATCAGCATCCAACCCCCCAAAGGCCGAACAGAACCAAGAAAAGGTGAGGCTCTCTTTTTCTGCCTCCCAGTTTAAGCTGGGACATCTCAGCCTCGTGGACCAGGCCTTCAAACCTGGATTGAGTTCCACCACTAGTTTTTCTAAGTCTCTAGTTTTTAGATGCCGACTACAGGACTTCCTAGCTTCCGTATCACATGAGCCAATCCCTCATAACCAATCAAACCACTAGTCTCTCCAGGCAGACAAATGAATCGACAGGTTTTGTTCCTCTGGAAACCACTAACACCCAGTTAAACACACTTCAACAACTCAATGCTCTCCTTAGGGTATGTCTTCAATTTCAGCTACTAATGATAAGAAACCCATTTCTCCCTTCCTCTCCTATCTCAATACTTTCTACTAAATATCCAAGCCCTTTGACACCAGAACGTGTAACAGGTACACTGCTACTATTCTCTTAACTCCGTGCAGCTCTTGTGGCGGGTTTCCCGGGGGTACTACCTTCCTGTGCACCTCCAGTCTGTCCTCTTTCCTGCCTTCCTGCCCCTCTCCTGTTCAAGGCCCTCAGGTCCATGGCCTTCTTCTCTGGCTTTGGGGGCACTCACACTCTACTGGATCATGAGCTTTTACTTCTTGGCAAAATGTGTGCATACAATCACATGTTCGAAGTCTACTTCTTTTTCTGTGACTTTTCCTGCTTCTCTCCTTCTGTCTCATAAATGGGCATCCAGATTTTCAATGCTCATCATGCAAGATGACTTTTATCACATCCAGTTTAGCATGAGGTCACACTGGAGAGGGGCTGGGGCCATTTTCTTTTCTTTAATCCAACCTGTTGATTGTGTTGTGAATTCAATCAAGAGCCACTACTTGTCTCCAGCAAGAAGGGGAAGCTGTGAACTCTCATCAGAGCGACCACTACTCTTCTCTGCTCAGGCACAGGGTGCAGGGGCCCCTCACACAGCTCCCTGCTATCTTGGGAGCCACACAGGGCCAAGGGACCCACTTCACCAAGGCCTGTTCTTGCCTCTCATGAGGTCCTGTCCAGCAAGGTGAGCGTCATTTAGCCTCTTAAGCTCTTTTCCTGCGCGCCGTGCCCTGGCGGCTCCCTGTGCCCATACCTACATGCTGCTACGTGTTCCTCTACTCGGGGCCACCTGTCTCTGCTTAGGGTGTGGACTTAGCTCTGTTCTTATTTTGTTGTTTTGGTTTTCATTCTTCTTACTTTTGAATGATTTCCGGAAATGGAGTGATTTATGTTCAACACCAACATGGAGCCCTTTAATTTTAATCTGTAATTTAGACTCATAACTAACACACGTTCAGCTCTGTTCTTCTCACTGGGCCAATTCTCTTCCCCCTGAGCCTATACCAGAAAACCTCCCCAGCCCTGTCAGACAATCCATCTCCTCACACACCCACAGGCCCGCCCTGCCCACGCCGCCATGCTGGCTCACAACTCTATCACCCTCCTCCAGTCCCGCGGTGCGAGACAGTGGCCATCAAGATACACCCAGGGCTCAGGTTTGCAGCTGCAGCCCACTCCTCCGTCCAGCCTCAGGGTGAACTGGGACACCAGCTCCTCCCAGGAGCCTGATGCCCAGACACACTGTCTAGCTCCCGTTGTCGCTTCTGCCAGACAGAGTACACATGCAGGGAGTTGAGCCAGCACTGGAAGAGAGGACCTAGACTCAACACACTAGCCACCCCATTTAAGAAACAATCTAAACCTACCAGTTTTTAAAAGGGAGGCAATGTGTGGAAAGATACTGAGATGAGACCTGAGGAGGGTTCCCAGTGACCCAGCAAACAGCTCTCAGCGTTAACTACCTGCCATCGGCCATGGGGCTTTGCTGGCTGTGCAGCCAGGGCCACGCTAAGGAAGCCCTGAGATGCCCCGTATCCTCCTCCTTGTCCTTTTATCACTAAGGTTCAGCAACAATCTGGGGGCTCCACAGGGCAGGCCCAGAAGAGGCTATAACCAAGCCAGCTGGATTCTCACACCTGGGTAGGTGGGTGCAGGGTAAACACAAGGTCCTTGGGGTCGCTCTCACAGATTGCACCCCACTCGCCACCTGTGGATGAGACCACCTGTCTTCGAGGTTTCAATGCCAAGTGGGAAACCCTAGACTACAGGCCCTGGGTCAGGGCACAGGCTCGAGCAGGGGATAGACAACAGATGAACCTGCCCTGCCCCATATGGCGACCCAGGCCTTCTTCCCCCATCCAACACACGCTCTTACACTCACTGTCTAGAGCTCTCACACTCATACAGTCAAACTCATAGACGCTGAGTGTGGCCACGGCCTGTCTTTCTTCCTCTCTGGGCCCCAGTACATTGCACATGAGGCTTCTCAGGTCCCAGGGGACCTGCCCTCACTCTGAAGGCCAGCCTACACCAAGATAGCATCCATTACCAGCTTTCTTTCAGACACACCAAGCTAATCCACGCTGCTATTACTTGGCCAAAACGAAGGACAGAAAAAATTGAAAATGCATTAATATTGCAGGCTGCAACTACCTATTTCATACTTCACTGAGAAAAACTTGTGTTTAGAGTCGGTTTAAAAGAACAGTGAACACAAGGACTAATTGGATTGTGCCTTCTGAGAGACTCTGCCAAATGCCTTAGAATCAAACAGCCCCACACTGAAGCTCTCCTCCCTGCCAAAGACCCCAAAGAAGCGATATTCTTAGGTTTTTAACAGGCTGGGCCTGAGCACAGGCCACCAGGTGAGCATGGACACAGTAGGCAGGGCACAGGGGCAGGGGCTCACTGCCTGCCATGGCCAAAGAGCAATTTGTGCACATTACCCTGAATGTCTCCTGTTCCACTCAAATTTAATCTCCTAAAGAGAGGGCTTGTGCTGCCCAACTGCAATCTCTGAGGCTAATATACAAATTGATATTCCTTTCTCTGACAGGCTCTTCTAGATTAAGAGGCATGATTCCCAACAGTGCCTGGTCCAAATGAATCACGGGCCCGTGGAAAAGAGCTGGCAATTGCAGCCCTGGGGCAGTGACCAATGTGGTAGCAGCAAGTCCCTCAGTAAGTTGGGCTCAAGCACCTTGGGGACTACACCAGGGGCTACGTCGTGCTGAAAGCTCTGACTCAGGAGCAGGAGTTGACCCAGGTTGGCTGGCAGGGGAGAGGGAGGCTGACCAGCCTTTGAAACCAGGCACCCATGTGCTCCACCACTAGGGCTCCTCACCCACCACTATGTCCCTGCCAGCAGCCACACAGGATACAGGTCTTCAGGACCCGCTGAAGGAACATGCCCATCCCCAGGGAGAGCTCAGCGAGCCTAGACAGGCTGTTCTGAAAATGACAGAAAAAGTGAAGTCACGGAGAAATGGAGACCTGGCCCACCATTCACCCAGATGCAAATTACAGAGAACTTTCTGGGCTTCTGCTTTGTCTATTCCCTAAAACGGGCCCAAGAGCCTTATCACAGGGCTGCTTATGGAAGAAGTCAGACAGCAAGTTGAAGAGGCCAGCAAACGAACCTATCTGCCAAACACCCTGGAGGACAGGGGCTGGCAGAAGACCACTTATTCCTGTTTCTCCCCTCTCTTCACTTTGCACCAAGTTCATATGTTGTTTGCCAAAACATAAGTAAACACGAAACACACACATTCCCAGCATGGGCAGAACCTAACAGCACACACACTACCACGAAGGCTGCAGCATGGATACACTCGGGTGGCCCATGGAGTTGCACATGGCGTGCCTCCTATGCTGCTTCCCAGCAGCAGAATACCATGAGGAAACTCCTCGAGCTGTGTCTGGGGGATGATGGGCTCCTGGAGCCAGTTCACCACCTTGCCTCTCTGCCTCCAGCGTGGACAGATGTAACTGGGGGTGGGTAGCCTCATAATCGTGGCCTATTCTGTGGATTCTGACCACGCTGCAGGAAGGGGCCATTAGCAGGGTCCCTTGTCTCCCCTGGGTACCTGTTTCATAAACCGGGATGAAGCAAAGGTATCCCTCTGCTATGGCCCCCCCTAGCCACCAAGTCATTTAGCCTGCTCATTAATCTCCACCAAAAACTGGTAATAAAGCAATGGTGGAGCTGCAGAATGGTGGCCCAGGTAAGCAGGAGCACAGGTGGAAAGCATGGGTTGTGGCCCTGCAGAGACCGCCACATCAGAGCACAGCAAGCCAGGACATGATGACCTGTCATCTTGTGGTGCCCCAGCCCAGGCACAGTGCAGACACCTGCAACACATAGCACCACAGCCCAGAAAGCCTGTGCATTCATGGTTTGCCGACCTTGACCTTCCTCTTCCCCATGAGTGGCAGGGAAAACAGAAGTGGGTCAGACCCGAATGGGATTGCAGGGCTAACCAGTAGCATTGATACTTTTCCAAACACTGAATAACATTAATTTGGACTAATTACGTTGACCCAAGTGCTATATAAACCCCTTGACTAGCACATGCAAGCAGCAACTACTTTAGGGTCCCCTCTCACTCTTTGGAAGTTCTGTTTCTACTCAGACTTGAATAAATCCTACTCTTATCTGCACTCATCCTCATCAGTGGATTTCATTCTTCAAATATGTGAGACAAGAACTCATAAAGAAATTGGTGGTGAGCTGCTGAGGTCTGCTGTAACACTGGAGGGCAGAGCCCACCATTTAAGAACTGCAACCCATTTCTCAGCTACAGAGGCCCTCAGCTTATGCAGACCCCACCCACCCTAGCAGAAGCAAAGAATCTAGTTTCATCCCAAACTCTGGTTTCAACTGATAGCTTCTGTTTGGGCAAGAATGGGCCTGGGTGTGTGCAGGGCAACAGCGACAAGTGCTGCCTCTTGAGCTCCTCTTGGGTCTACCAAGAGCCAGGTCTTGGGGGACCCAGACCCCGCCACATTATGCTATGTCTTGTCAGGCTAGGGGCCCTATTCAGGAAGCCTCAGTAGAGGTGGCAGGACTCTGGCTCTAGTTTCAGACACAAGAGCCCAGGCTTACAGTTGACATCAAACCCGAAACTGAAGGTGTTGCCACTTGTATGTATCACCTAGACCAGGGTCAGACAGCTTCTGCAGGAAAGGGCCTATGGATTCCACCTTGCAGACTACATGGTCTCTGCTCATGCAGTGCACAAGCTGCTAGTGAACCAGTACAGCTAAGTTCCAAGAAAATTTTACTTACAGAAATTGCATCAGGCTGGGTTTGGCCTGTGGGCCAAAGTCTGCTCACTCCTGACCCAGACCAAACCATTATCATATGGATGAGAAAAATGTCAATCAGGACAATGGCCAAAAAGCTGAAGAGCACAGTTTGTGGAAATAGCTGGAATGACAGCACTCAGCACTTACCCAGCCTGCTCCACACGGCAGCCTTCCTAACAACCCTAAACCTGCATGCGCTGACACAAGGGCTCACAGGACAGCGCTTCACTCAGACAAGAAAGGGTCTCCACTGGCACTTCCAAGCAGTCCACCCGTAATGCACTGGACATACCTGAGGAAGGAAGACCTGTCTTGCACTAAGCACAACTTTTGAACGTCCTGCCAACATTCACACTGGTGCCAAAGCTATTTATAATTATCTGAGAATAGCCCGAGAAACATCGCCTTTGGTAAAAATCACAAAATATGTTCTTGTGCACTGTTAGTATCAGCACATTCTTCAGAGCAGCAGCTGTAGTCGTGCTGAGGAAGTACCAGTTCTTTTTGTTCAGAACTCAGCCACGAGCTACTCATCACTGCAGAAACCTGTGTGGATGGCAGGAGGTGCAAGTGTCGGCAGCTCCCGCAGAACCCACTCAGCCAGCAGTCCTGAGAGCGGCTGCAGTGCAGCGGCCCCACAGGCGCAGGGGACGTTGCCATGAATCCTGGTGACCTTGTGCCCAAGTCCATACACTGACACACACAGTACATATAGATCACTCTCCTCTTTACTCACACTTAGGACCAGTACAGATGTTGCTACCCCAAATACTGCAGGTGCAGGAGGCAAGGAAGGGGACATTACAACTTACTCATTCTCAAGGGGGATGCTGGGGCCAACAGGATCGAGGGATACCCTGCCAGGCCAAGTCACACACAAGAACAAGTCATAGAGAAGATGGAGATCCACATGTCAGAGTATTCCAGTCCAACTAGACTACTCCATGGAAAAAGAAACTCAGCGCTTGCCTGGTACTAGGTTTGATCCTCAGCACCACATAAAAATAAATAAATTAAATAAAGGCATGCTATCCAACTACAAATTTTTATTTATTTATTTTAAATAAAGGGCTGGGCTGGGCAACTGGGCAGAAAAGGCATTTGACAAAATCCAATGCATTTTGAAGATAAAAGTACTCAATGAGTAGGAATAGAAAGGAACTTCCATAACATGTTAAAGGACAAAGATGAGCACACATGGCTAACAGCATATTTAATGATGAAAAACTGACTGACAGTTTTCTCTTGAGATCAGGATCAAGAAAAGGATGTTCATTTTTACCATGGTTATGCAGCACTGTTCTGAAATCCAGTTAGGGTCACTGGCAAAAAAAAAAAAAAAGGCATTCAAACTGTAAAAACTACTTATAGATAACATTGATCTCACATGTTAAAAAAAAAAACAAAAAAAACCTCTAAAATTAAATCTATTAGAACTAATAAATGAATTTAGCAAAACTGTAAAATACAAGATTAACATAAAAAAATCCAGAGGCATTTCTATGGACTAGCAATGAACAAATCAAAAGGGAAATTAAGAAAACAATTTCATTTTTAATATTACCAAAGAGAATAAAATACAAGTATGTTTAAGTAAGAGGGTGAAAGACTTGTAATGCTATGAACTATAAAACATTGCTGAAAGGAATTAAAAGAAAACCTCAATATAAGTAAAGACTTTCTGTGCTCATGCTCACAGGTTAGAACACTATTACTGTTAAGACAGTAAGATTTCCCAAAGTTACATACAGATTCAATGCAACCCCAGTCAAAATCCCAAATGAAAACTTTTTTTTTCCAGAAATTGGGGGGGGACACTTATCCTAAAATTCATGTGGAACTGCAAGAGACCCTCAATAGCCAAGACAATCTTAAAGGAAAGAACATAAAGTTGACAGATTTTCCCCAACTTAGTACAAAGCTACAGTGATTAAAACAATCCGGCAATAGAATAAGGAAAGATAAACAGAACAGAACTGAGTCCCAAAATAAACCTAAATACCTATGATCGATCACTTGATTTTGTTTTGTTTTGGTTTTTTGGTACCAGAATGTTTTAGTCAGCTTTTTCACTGCTGTTGACTAAAGGATCTGACCAGAACAACTATAGAGGAGGAAAGGTTTATTTGAGGGCTCACAGTTTCAGAGGTCTTAGTCCACAGAAGGCCAGCTCCATTCCTCATGGCTGGAGGTGAGGCTAAACATCATGGCGGGAGAGGGTGGTACAGGGAAGGAACTCCCATCACGGTGATCAAGAAGCAGAGAAAGACTCCACTCTCCAGATATGAAATATATACCCTGTAGCGATATCCCAACTCCCACCTCCTCCAGCCACACCTACCACTTCAATTAATTCCTATAGGTGAATAAAATCACTGATGAGGTTAAGACTCCTACCATCCAACCATTTCTCCTCTGAACCTTCTTGCATTGTCTCACATGTGAGTTTTGGGGGGACACCTCAGACCTAAACCATAACACAGAAATTGAACCAAGGGGTACTTAACTACTGAACCATATCCCCAGCCTTTTTTATATTTTGAGACAAGGTCTGACTAAGTTGCTAAGGCCCTCACTAAGTTGCTGAGGCTGGCCTTGAACTTGCGATCTTCATGCCTCAGCCTCCTGAGTCGCTGGGATTACAGGCATATACCACTGTGCCTGACTCAGTTGCTTTTTAACAAGGATGCCAAGACCACTGAACAGGGAAAGAAGAGTCTCTTCACAAATGGTTTTGAGGCTACTGAACATCCACATACAAAGAATCAAGTTAGACCCCCTACCTCACACCATATTAAAAAATTAACTCAAAATGGATTAAAACCTATATGTAAAAGGTAAAATTACAAAACTCTTTAGAAGGAAACATAGGAGTAAATCCTCCTAACTTTGGATCAGGCAATGACTTATTAAGATATGGCACTGAAAAAAAATGATAAAATAAGACTTCATCAAAACTAAAACTTTCTGTATAACCAAAGCATTTTATCAAGAGAATAAAAAGACACACTACAGATAGGGAGCAGGTATTTGAAAATCATAACCCTGACAAAGATTTAGTATTCAGAATGCACAAAGAACTCCTGCAACTCATCAACAAAAAGATGGCCCAGTTTAAAAATGGGCAATGGAGCCGGGCATGGAGGCACACGCTGACCACCAGGGAGGTGCAAATCAAAGCCATAAGATACCACTTCACACCCACTAGGATGGCTCCAATCTGAAAACAAACAAACAAACAAAAAAACAAACCATAAAATGAGTGTTAGTTCTCTCACTCCTGATATGGTACTTTCTGTCTTCCCACTTTCTTTCCTGATTGCTTTGGCTAAGGGTTTATCAATTTGGTTGATCTTACAGACCAGATTTTGAATCTGATTTACACAATCCAAAGGTACATGCAAATAAGATGAAAACAACTGAATTTCAGGTAGGACAACTGCAGTTTTTCTAGGAGAGGAGTAGAGAGTGGGGCCAAGGCCAGGACAGTCCAGATACCCAAAGCAGGAAACAGCTAACACTTTAAGGTGGAGCTTTCCAAGCAGATGGCATAAAACCCAGACTGCAGCAGAACCAGGCATGGACTCCTGTGAGAGCTGCCCACACCAGCACAGAGCCCAGGAGCCTCCCTAGGTCATGATAGCCCAGTGCCCTAAACCTGCCTGGTGCTCCTGTCCATAGGTCCCTCCTCTCTGCGCAAGCCTAGCCTGCCAGCTGTGCCCTTAGCCCCAAAGCTTCATGGAACTTTAATGCTAATAGTGCTCATGGCTGCCTCCCCCACATGGCAAAATCTTTAAATAGAGACTGTGTATTCCAGTTTAATTTGAGAGGATGCATGGTTTGATCCCAGAGGCCTTACCTAATTCCACAAAGTAATAACCAGTGGAAAAGCTGGGCAACTTGCTCCCCCACACTCAACAGCAATTCTAATTAACGTGACCACTGCTGGGCACCAGAGGCAGCATTGCTCTTCCATGTGCACACACCCATGCAGTGTCACATGAACTTGCGATCTTCGTGACTCAGCCTCCTGAGTCGCTGGGATTATAGGCATGCACCACTGTGCCTGACTCAGTTGCTTTTTAACAAGGATGCCAAGACCATTGAATAGGGAACTCGACGACATATGTGAGTCTTCATCTGTGATAAATACCACTGGAGTGTTGGCGACACCGAGTGCTGGGTCTTAGAAGGCCCTGAGGCCACAACGGGCTCCCTAGGGCACAATCTGGGAAGAAATGGCTCATGTCTCCAAGAGGTGATTTTGAGATCAGGATGGGAACCTTGCCCAGAGGCCACCATCCTGCTCTACGTCCAGCCCATCACCAGGAGGGTCTCTGGAGAGGCTTCTGCTTCTTGGTAAGGTGAGGGAGGGATCTTAAATTAAGCCCTCGCTACCATTTCCATTCCAGCTTGGAGGGAGACATGGGCTACAAGAAGCTGTATAGCCAGTGACAGCTCACACAGACACCACCAGCTAAGCACAGCCAGTCCCTGAGCTGGGAAATAACTGCTTGTCAGAAAAAGAAGCCCCGCTAGAACCCAATAGTTTCCACCCGGGACAGCCAGCTCGTTGCTCTGAAGTGGTCCTTGGTGCCACCCTAGGGAGGAGGCCTCTGCAGAGCAGAGTGACTAAGCTCCAAAGGGATGGATAGTGCTGTACTGCCAGCGTTGGAAGGTCTGGGGTAGGTACATGGCCACTGACAGATAAGTCCTGAGCCAACTGTGCCTCTGCTCTAGGGCAGCAGAAGGCAGAGCCGTCGAGACTTGGAGGAAGCCAGTACTGAGAGGTGAAACAGAATAAAATCAACAGCAGTGCATGTCTAGAAGCAGTGCTACCTGGCACATGGAGGAGTGCCAACAGGCTTTAAGGGGGTTCCTGCCACCCCATCCGCCCTCGAAGAACAATGGCTCCAGGGCCTGATGAGTGAAGTCGGTGCACATGTGCTTCCACTGACTCTGATGCTTGACCAGAATCAATGAGGTGCCTCCTCCCTAGAACAGCAGGTAAGAAGCGAGGGTCTACAGCTAACTTCCTGCCTGCTGGATGCAGGACAATGAAATCTACCTAGGAGAAGCAACTGAACATGAAAGCCCCTATGGAAAGGAGCTTCCCCACCAAGCAGTTGCTCTAATCCGGAGGCTCCATGTCCTTGGAAGACCTTGCATGCATAGGTTACCCTGGCAAGGGCTCTCTGGAGCTTAGTGGCAGTTGACACAGGCATCCACATGGCCCCATGCTCCCTGGTTGGAGGGAAAGCCCAGGTGCACAAGGATCAAGCAACACTGGGACTGCGGAGCAGTGTGGAGGGCAAGACGTACCCGGGAGGAGCTGCTGGCAGGGCTCAGGAACGAAGGCAAGTGACTCTGGAAAAGCTGGCAGGGCAGGCTCTTCAGAGAAAGGAGAACTGCTCCTGCACCAGGCAGGGTCACCTGCCCTCTCTGAGACACTCCACCCCAAGAGGGAGCTCAGGACAGTGAGTGAGGGGCCTGGGGGCTTGAGCAGCATAGCAGAGGAGAAGTGCTGAAGGCTGACACAGCATGAAACTGGTAGCTGGAAAAGAGCTGAGCAGAGAGCGCCACCAAAGGTGCCCAGAGTTGAAATCACAAAGCACTGAGTACCTAGAACTAGGATGAGGGCAAGACCTGCCCCTTGGTGGAATTACTCCCAGCTTTCTAAAGATAAATTAACCAATTCTTCTTTTTGTGATTATAGACTAAATCTTTTTACCTTTTGTCTGGTAGAATCCACAGGGGTTCTTTCTGCTAAAGCATACACCTTCTCCTCCTCTCTCCTCTCCCTCCCCTAAGCCCAGCAGGGGTTATAAACAAGCAACCTGCCAGCAAAAGGAACTACAAACACCTGGGAGTGCATCTGCCAAGGGACACACACCAGAAGTACACCTAACAGAGGGGCAAGAACCTCCAGGTGGAGGGAAGGACAGAGAGGCCAACATGGGGAAGAAGCACATGAGGTGTCCATACTGCAAAGACCTCATGGGAGTCAGCCCATGGGTTACACAATTCCAACAGGGTTTCTAGGAACCCTGGGAAGCTGACTCTGAAGTTCACTTGAAAGAGAAACCATGAGGATGCCTAGGGCGATTCTGCAAAAGAAAACCACAGAAAGGTCTCACAGAATAGACACCACACACAGCATAGGGCTCTGCCACTCAGAATCTATGTCCTGGCGGCAGGGCTCCTTCCACAAAGGAACTTTTCTTCTACTTTTCTGAAGGTGAGTGGGGATCCACCTACCTTCTATGGCTAAGGGCCAGAAATTAAGCCACTGGAAACTTATTTTCTGGGCTAAGGTAACAACTTCAGACTACTGTTTCTAAAGTGCACCCTTGCAAGGTGACAGGGTCTTGGACCTTTGCTGACCTGATGGGAAGAGACAGAGGTGCATGGACAACCTGCTCCTAAATGTCCACATCTAATCAGTCAGCTGCTGGCCTGGCCCTGGCCCGTGCTCGGAGGCTGAGTTCTACTAGATCCCCCATTTCTGTGGAGCTCACAGGACACTTGGAAATGGCACCTCATGGCTGCAGTACAGGGTTCCCAGGGTTTGGAGGCACCTGGGACTGAGCTCCAGCAGGCTATCTCCTAACTATGTAAACATGGGCACATCACAGTCCTCACTGAGCCTGTTCCCTCCTCGGAATAATTGGAACCACAATTTGACCAACTTACGGGTTTGCCAGGAGGGTCATGGTAAAATAAGCCACACAGAGCACTGAGTATGTGACTGGAACAAAATGTGCAGCAGCAAACACTAGCTACCCTAAGATCACTGTGCCTAGGAAAATGCGATGGTGAGATGATGGTGGTGGTGATGACAATCATGTCCCACAAAGGCAGTATGAAAAAAGCGTGTCTGCATCAAAAAAATTGTGCACCATGATCAAGTAGGATTCATCCCTGGGATGCAAGGATGGTTCAATATACGGAAATCAATAAATGTTATTCACCACATCAATAGACTTAAAGATAAGAACCATACGATCATCTCGATAGATGCAGAGAAAGCATTCGACAAAGTACAGCATCCCTTTATGTTCAAAACATTAGAAAAACTAGGGAGAACAGGAACTTACCTTGACATTGTAAAAGCTGTCTATGCTAAGCCTCAGGCTAGCATCATTCTGAATGGAGAAAAGTTGAAGGCATTCCCTCTAAAATCTGAAACAAGACAGGGATGCCCTCTCTCACCACTTCTATTTAATTTAGTCCTTGAAATACTAGCCAGAGCAATTAGACAGACAAAAGAGATTAAAGGCATAAAAATAGGAAAAGAAGAACTTAAATTACCACTATTTGCGGATGACATGATTCTATACCTAGAAGACCCAAAAGGGTCTACAGAGAAACTACTAGAACTCAGGGCTGGGGATGTGGCTCAAGCGGTAGCGCGCTCGCCTGGAATGCATGCGGCCCGGGTTAGATCCTCAGCACCACATACAAACAAAGATGTTGTGTCTGCCGAGAACTAAAAAAATAAATAAATATTAAAAATTCTCTCTCTCTCTCTCCTCTCACTCTATCTTTTTTAAAAAAAATTTAAAAAAAGAAACTACTAGAACTAATAAATGAATTCAGCAAAGTGGCAGGATATAAAATCAACACGCATAAATCAAAGGCATTTCTGTATATCAGCGACAAATCTTCTGAAACGGAAATGAGGAAAAACACTCCATTCACAATACCCTCAAAAAAAAATAAAATACTTGGGAATCAACCTAACAAAAGAGGTGAAAGATTTATACAATGAAAACTACAGAACCCTAAAGAGAGAAGTAGAAGAAGATCTTAGAAGATGGAAAAATATACCCTGTTCATGGATAGGCAGAACTAACATTATCAAAATGGCGATATTACCAAAAGTTCTCTATAGGTTTAATGCAATGCCAATCAAAATCCCAATGACATTTCTTGTAGAAATAGATAAAGCAATCATGAAATTCATATGGAAAAATAAAAGACCCAGAATAGCAAAAGCAATTCTAAGCAGGAGTGTGAATCAGGCGGTATAGCGATACCAGATTTCAAACTATATTACAGAGTAATAGACAAAAACAGCATGGTACTGGTACCAAAACAGGCGGGTGGACCAATGGTATAGAATAGAGGACACAGAGACTAATCCACAAAGTTACAACTATCTTATATTTGATAAAGGGGCTAAAAGCATGCAATGGAGGAAGGATAGCATCTTCAACAAATGGTGTTGGGAAAACTGGAAATCCATATGCAACAAAATGAAACTGAATCCCTTTCTCTCGCCATGCACAAAAGTTAACTCAAAATGGATCAAGGACCTTGACATCAAATCAGAGACTCTGTGTCTGATAGAAGAAAAAGTTGGCTCCGATCTACATATTGTGGGGTCGGGCTCCAAATTCCTTAATAGGACACCCATAGCACAAGAGTTAATAACAAGAATCAACAAATGGGACTTACTTAAACTAAAAAGTTTTTTCTCAGCAAGAGAAACAATAAGAGAGGTAAATAGGGAGCCTACATCCTGGGAACAAATTTTTACTCCTCACACTTCAGATAGAGCCCTAATATCCAGAGTATACAAAGAACTCAAAAAATTAGACAATAAGACAACAAATAACCCAATCAACAAATGGGCCAAGGACCTGAACAGACAGACACTTCTCAGAGGAGGATATACAATCAATCAACAAGTACATGAAAAAATGTTCACCATCTCTAGCAGTCAGAGAAATGCAAATCAAAACCACCCTAAGATACCATTTCACTCCAGTAAGACTGGCAGCCACTATGAAGTCAAACAACAAGTGCTGGCGAGGATGTGGAGAAAAGGGTACACTTGTACATTGCTGGTTGGACTGCAAATTGGTGTGGCCAATTTGGAAAGCAGTATGGAGATTCATGGGAAAGCTGGGAATGGAACCACCATTTCACCCTGCTATTGCCCTTCTCGGACTATTCCCTGAAGATCTTAAAAGAGCATGCTACAGGGATACTGCCACATTGAGGTTCATAGCAGCACAATTCACAATAGCTAGACTGTGGAACCAACCCAGATACTCTTCAATAGATGAATGGATAAAAAAAATGTGGCATTTATACACCATGGAACATTATGCAGCACTAAAAAATGACAAAATCATGGAATTTGCAAGGAAATGGATGGCACTAGAGCAGATTATGCTTAGTGAAGCTAGTCAATCCCTAAAAAACAAATACCAAATGTCTTCTTTGATATAATGAGAGCAACTATGAACAGAGCAGGGAGGAAGAGCAGGAAGAAAAGACTAACATTAAACAGAGACATGAGATGGGAGGGAAAGGGAGAGAAAAGGGAAATTGCATGGAAATGAAGGGAGACCCTCGTTGCTATATAAAATTACATATAAGAGGTTGTGAGGGGAATGGGAAAATAAACAAGGAGAGAAATGAATTACAGTAGATGGGGTAGAGAGAGAAGACGTGAGGGAAGGGGAGGGGGGATAGTAGGGGATAGGAAAGGTAGCAGAATACAATAATTACTAATAGGGCATTATGTAAAATTGTGGATGTGTAACCGACGTGATTCTGCAATCTGCATTTGGGGTAAAATTGGGAGTTCATAACCCACTTCAATCTAATGTATGAAATATGATATGTCAAGAGCTTTGTAATGTTGTGAACAACCAATTAAAAAAAAAAGAGCATGTCTGCATGAAGGGAGGGACTAGCAGGGAAGAGGGATGGCGAAGTACATCTTCACCTGAAGGGACACCTGGGCTCTGCAACACTGAGCACATTCCAGGAGAAGGGACAGCACGAGAAGTGTGAGAAGAGGGCTACTCAGAGCAGGCAAGGGGCTGGGGGTCAGCGCAAGAGGGAGCGTGTATGGGTACGCCCTTGCCAGGTGGCAAGGACTAGGTGAAGACACAGGCTGGCCACACTCAAGATGAGAACATGCCAGACTGCTTGTCTACGTCCCAAATCCACGTGCTAAAATCTCACCCAGGGCGGTAGTCTCAGGAGGAACCTCTGGGAGATGATAAGATCCTGAAGGGTGACCAGTGCCCTCAAGGAAGGGGCCCAGGAGCTTGATCACCCCTCTCAACATACTAAGCAACAGCGAGAACCAGGGAGGAGCTTCACCAGACACTTAACCTTGGATATCCAGCCTCCAAAACTGCCAGCCTTATATTTCTTTAAGCCACCCAATGTGTGGCATTTTTGTTATAGCAGGGAGACAGTCCTGAGACACAGTCACAGCCTCCCTGAACCTTCAGAGTGAGATCCAGAAGAGGCACTTGGTAAATACTGCATCAGGTAAGTTTAGCCTGAATGCAAGAGGTGCTTAAAGGGAACCTGTTGTCTGCCTCAGTCTGTAAAAGTCCTCCCTCGCACCGAGGAGCCTTGACATGTACGCCAGAAATAAGACTAAAGGCAGAAGTCAGACTAATGGGCACAGGAAGAGAGCCCTGTGCCAGCTCCATGGCGCCCAATGAGGACCAGGCTACGGTCACCCCCAGCAATGCTGCACTAAGAGGCCTGGGTCTTTTCAAACGCACACATTCAGGCAGATTTGCCAGACATCCAAGGAACTTCCTCTCCCTCCAATTTGGGGACGAGGCAGTGAACGTTCAGGGAGCTACAACATGTATAATAGGAAAAATGAGAAATTATCCCCCATTTGTGCATGATATATCAAAGTGCATAAATGCATTCTACTGTCATGTATAACTAATTAAACAAACAACAATTAAAAATAAAATAAAGCTAAGAATAAAATGAAAACAAAGATTCTATGTCATACTTAAAAAAATAAAAATTAAAATAAATAGAAACTCAGCAAGCAAAGTGCCTGCCTGTGGCCACACTGCAGGGAGGGCTGCTCCTGTGTGCACGTGAGAGGCTCTAGGTGTGAAACGGGCACTCCGAGGATGGGAGAGAGGCCAGTGGAAGGAGGCCAGAGACTCAGACTTCAAACCTTTCTCCAGACTCACTTGGGACACACTTTGTGTGGCATAAAGTGAACTGGCTGCCCAAACCAGGGGACAGCCCTTAGCCTTCAGTGTCACCCATCCATCCTGCAGTCAGTTCTCCTCTAGAGCTCACCAACATCAATTTTCTCCAGCCTGGTGCCCAGTCACAAGCAGGACCTTCGCATAGAGTAACTGCTCTGCCAGTCTCCCTACCAGGAAGGGCTCACAGTTACTGGCTGGGCGGTGGGGGCCGAGCTGGCAGGTTGTGACAAGAGCAGAATCGTGATGGACAGGTAACAGTCACAAACACTGAAGAACCAGCTTGCTTCTGGTCCAAGATCCAACCTGGCATCAGCACCAAGGAGGACAGTGTACCAGCAAGGCCACCTAGGATGAGTCCAGCTCTTCCTTGCACATAACAAGAAGCCTGAGGCTCCAAGAAACCAAGTGGACTCCAGAGACGGCACACTCCTGCACATGAGGGCCCGATGCCCGGGGCCTTCACACAAGACACAGGGCTGCCTTACTGGAGGTCCCAGACGTGGGACCCTCTGTAGAACACTCTCTACCCAGGGCAAGCAGCCTCCGTACATGAAGGTGACTGTGGAGGGAGCAGACTAGGGTGACGGGAGGGCTGGTTGAGCCCTGGCTCTGCTGCAGCCACAGCACTTTCCTGGGACAGACTCACTTACCTCAGAGCTCTTGTGGGAGTGAGGAGTGAGGAGTAGGAGCCAAAGAAGAACCCCACTGGGGGAGACTGGAAACTGAGAGAAACAGATGCTTATTTACATCAAGCTGTGAGGGGTGTCATGCCTCTTAAACCAGAAAATAAACTCTCAATCCTCACTCTCTCAAGTATATAAAATATTTGAGGACTTTTTATAGTTGTGATGAAAACTTTCATCTCTTCAGCCACCACTAGCCATATCTAATTAGGATGAGGTGTGTTAGTGACAGGACTGTGGCCCGGGACTTCTTTCCTTGTGATATTAATTGCACTTAAAGAAAAAAGCATGAACTGTACTTATGTTCACTAATTAGTATGGTTTGCTGGTTAATAATGGGAAGTCAAACTGCCTTTGTCATGTCATCTGCAATTAGCTAGAGATGTTTAAAGTTCTCCTTTTCCTCCTGGCGGATGCGCTGAGAGAGGGGCTGCAGACATGGAGGTAGGGCTGCCTCCCCCAGCAGTCTTGGACACCTTGCGTAAGGAGTTCTCCAGATGGGCCACCTGACCCCACTGTTGAGGGCCCAAGGTGCCAGATAGTACCCCAAAAGCCATCTCTGCCATAGGGAATGGGGGCCTCAGAGGCAGAGCTGGTGGCACAGTGAACTCTGGCTGCCTTTATCCACGCCCATCTCTGGATGAAGAGCTGGTCCTGTGGGTATGGCAGCAGCACTCTGGTATGTATTCTACTTCGAATTCCAGGAGTGAGGGGTTCTGGTTTAGCCAGGGGACTGAGACCTGGAGTCCACTCTGCAGAGCCCATGGCTGTGGCCTCAGACCCAAGGCAAGCAGGATGGAAGGGGTGGCCTTGAGGTCGACAGCTCTGTCCCCCTGCCCCACTGTGGTTCCCATGGCCCCTCTGCTCTGGACTTTTCTCCCCAGAGGAGGAGGAGCCAGCCAGAGATGTCAGCCTCATCCCCTGGGAGCCAGCACAGAAGAGACCACAAGTCAGAACAAAAGAACAAGGCTGGGAACACAAGCTAAATCCACAAAAGGAGCAGAGCAAGCTAGCAGCAAAGGGACCCAGGAGCGCAGGAAGCGGGAGGGTGGAGAGAGCATCCCACATGGCCTCGCTAAGAGGCGCCTAGAGAGGAAGGGCACAGAATGTCCTGTTGGGATCACCCAGGCAGCCTGGGCAATCTGGGGCCACCTGCTACACGGGGCTACTAAAATAATTAAAACTGAAAAGTCAATTTGAGTTTCAGTAGGACTAGCCATAGTAACACTCATGACCAGAGACTCCCCTAACAGCTGGCACAGATAAAGCACGTTCCCATGGAGAATAGCCCCATAGGATGGGGCTGCCTAGCCTGGGGTCTGTGGCTCAGGGGAAACCACCTAGCAGGCTCAGTGAGGACAGACAGTCCCTGCTGGAGAGGAGCCTGGGGCCAGTCACACAGCCCACAGGAAACAGTGGCAGAGTCAGGATCTGAACACAGATGGCCAGGCCCTGGGTTTTTCCCCTGCCTCCCCGCCCAGCCTCCCCAAGGGCAGCATGAGGCCTGACTTAGCAGCAGATACCCCTTGGCCCCAGGTGCGCTGGTGGGAAGGTCAGAGGTAAGAGCAGATGCTGTTCCCCTGGCCCCCAGGCACTGCCATGTCTTATTTTCCTTTTAACTAGAAAGAAGGAGAGAGAAGTAAAATAAACAAGAAGAAATAAGCTGAGGTCTGGGCAGTCAGAGGCAGAGAGAAAAACCTGCGGTCAACATTCATCTGAAGGAAACCCACATGAGGAACCTGTACCCTGTCCACCTGCACCCCAGGGACATGCCCGGTGCAAGGTGCAGAACCTGCTCATGGAGGAGACCTGCAGCACCTGTGCCACAGGGGCTGCCCATGCCTACTCTGGCCTAAGGGCCCAAGAAGCTTCTATCTTCTCACCTCCCTGAGAAGAGACCCAGGGTTAGCAGTTTCTCCAAAGCCACATGGAAACAGGGGAGGGCAGGGGTCAGGGTCAAGGCACTCCTGCTCCTGAGGAAAAATAGAGGGTCCAAATTCAAGGGCAGCAGTGAGTGACCAGCCAGCTGCTTAGTCATAAAGCCACAGGCCTGGCATGTGCTTAGCACAACTCATTTCTAATTCCTCTTGGCCTCGTGCACATTATGAAAACAAGGCCCTTGGGCTCATTTCAGTTCAGGTCAACACCAAGGAAACCATGCATGTTGACACACAGAACATCAGGGTCTCCCTGGGGCTCAGTAAATGGATGCACCAGTCCTCAAGGAACACCCGGCCCCTACCTCAACCCTGGCTTCCTCAAAGTCAACGCGAAACAGGCCCTTGTTGAACTGCCTGGAGGACTCAGTTATTGAGGACAAAGTGTGGAATGTCCACAGGCCAAAGAAGAGGGGGTAGAGCTGCCCACCATGATGCTGAAACCTGGCAGCCAGAGTTCGGAGGATGCCGCAGACTATGAACCGCAGTGCAGCAGCAGCCAGAGTGGATGCGGGAGGTTTCAGAAGAGGTGGTAAGAATGATGCTCCTGACACTGAGCTGTGCTGCGGCCTGCCACCTGCCTCCTCACTGGCACCCAGATGTGGTTGGCCTGCAGCCCCACCCTGGCCCTCCTGGAAGGCTGCCTCAGCACAGCAGCGTGCTACTGCACCATCCACCATGAGGGCAAGGAGTCCTCCCAGGACCCCTTGCTGTCCCTCTACAGTTGACCTCCTGAGGCTTCAGGGCTGTTACCTAAGTGCTGCTATCCACATTCACTTCCGAAAAACCAGCCCTACCTGCCCTGGATGGCGCTTCTGGGGATCTCCAAGGGACAGCCTTCTCCCCTCCTGGCTTCTCCTGATAGGGTCTGGGAAGGAGCCTCTCTCCCAGGAAACACTTCCTTCTCCAGGACTTGAAACAAAAGTGCCCCCTCGGAGCCCTGGCTCACAGCTTCTGCCTGGATACGAGGCCAGGATGCAGGAGTGCCCAGAAACAGGCTCCGCTCTGGTTCCCTCCAGCTTCACACTATCTCCAGGATAGAAACGCCACCCAGGGCACAGGACTCCACTTAAACCTGGCGCAGGTCCTCAGGTTCTCTACAGCACCTGTGCCATTTTCCCTACAGCGAAGCCAGCCCTGCTTTCCATGGCCCTCCACCATCATCCTATCACCATCCTAATCCCCTGCCCCTCGGCCCTGGCCCCCTCTCCCTTTCCCTGCAGTCCTGTCTTCACTAGCAGCTCAGATCTTGCTGTTTATTCTCTGCGCAGTCACAGTTGGAACCCTCCACTGTGAGCCAGGAGGGCAGGAGCCTGTGCTGCTGGCTGCTGCATCCCCAGAGAAGCCAAGACTGTCCTTTAGTACTTGCTGAGTGGACAGCGAACATGCCAAGACTCCACACAGCTTCCCACAGGCGTCTCCGCTCTGCTCAGCCCCATATCTGGGCTTCTGCCCAGCAGGGACTCAACCAGACCTCTCTGGGGCCAACCCCACCTGTGCTGCTAGGGCCAGCAGGAGCCCAGCCCCCACTGCATCTCCTCATGGCTCACCTGAGCATCTCTGGCATCACGCGTCCTTCAGCGCCTGCTGCACATGTGGGGCAGTGGGAGCTACCCAGCAGAGGCCAGCAGTCTGCTACTGGCACAACTGGAACTCACTTTCCATCACACCACTCTTCCATTCTCCACACCATTTCCAAAGACAGGGAAGGACGCATGCCTGCAGGACAAGCCCTGACAGGGATAGGACTCTAGACCCAGGATCAAAGCAGTAAACTGTGGGCGGCCCTTTGCCACACAGTGACAGCTGAGCACCATTTCAGGACTCACCATGTCAGCTCTCTGTTTCTGGCCTCCCAGTTCCTCCAGAGCCTGCGTCAACTGGGCCTGCAAAATAAGACCAGGATGGTCAGAGGCTGTGTGTGAGCACTCCCTCCCAGGGCTGCAGCAAGGACCCTCTCCCACCTTCACTGCAGCCTCCTCTCCCTGCTGGGCCAGCAGGGCTGGGAGTTGGGCAGCAGGCAGCAGACCAGGTCAGCCAGGGTTGATTGCCCCTGCAGACAGGACAGGATCCTTGTTTGATGAATGTAACCGAGTGAATAGTCTGGTAACATGACACCCAAAATCTGTCCCAAACCCTGCTGCTGGGTTATGCATGGAGATAGGAGACACTTGGCATGGGGTGCTCAGTGCCCTCAGTTGATGGAGGAAACCATCCACCTCCCTCTGGCACATGCACATTCTAGAGAAACTGACTGATGTAGCTGTGCTGATAGGCTACATGCCACACAAACCTAAAACTCCAGATAGCCTGTTCTGAGTGGGCCATGGAAAGGCCAAGCAAAGAAGCAGGGAGTTCTTGACCAGATGAGCCAAGGGTGGCTGTACTGGGCCTGAGCTGTACTCCTCTTGACCAAGAGCCTATGAGCACGAAGGCACCATGTCTGCCGTAGCTGTGGGGCTGACATCACCAGCTCCGACTCCAGCCAAGACCAGCATCCCTGAGGCTGCCTGGAACCTGCTGAAGCAATCTAGCAACGAGAAGCTGCCTATGTGAGGCCCAGCAGCAGTTCCTGAGGCCACCTGGGAAGAAGCACAGACTAATCCCAGAGTGGCAGCACAGGGACCCAGCCCTATGGGTATGGTTGGCCTCCAGAGACACACGTGGCCTCTTCACTGGCCATGTCCTCAGGTCAGGGTAAGATCACATAGTGAGAATAGATCACAGCCCCCACAGGCACTGTCCAGGCTGCCTCTAATGGACAGGAAGCAACACATGGAGAAAGGGAGGATGCCGGCAAGGGAACATCCCCTGCCCTAAAGCTAACAGCATGGGCTCTGTCTCTAAAGCCACCATAAAGTGACTCGACCACATACAACTATGGTCATCTTCACAGAGCCAGGGAGAAAGCCCACCCCAGAAAGGCAGACTCCTTGTGCTGGAAGTTCTGCAAAAGGCTAAAAGGCTAGAGGAACCATCCCTCCAATTTGACTCCTGGGCAGCCACCTTCAGGAGGTAGCACCAACTGGACCTCCTCCTCGAGAGGCACCTGCAGACAGGGAGGGCAGCCGAGCACCTATGGAGGCTCCCAGCATGGCGACTCCTGACTGCTGTTAGCCACCTCTTCACAATCCTGGCAAAGAAGGAAAACTGAAGCCTAGAAGCCAAATCCCACCGCAAGCCTGATCAGTGGTCAGTGACCAGGGCAGGGGAGCTGGGGGCCAAAGTCCCGGGGCCTGTTCTCGGTGCACAACTCTTCCACTCTGCCCAGAGGAGGAGGCTGCTGTTTCTTGGGCAAGGGAAGCACAGCAGATGCTGACACCCCCACCACACTCCAAACATCTACAAAGCAATACAAAAACATAAGCTATGCGACAAAAAAGCGGGCAAGATGCACACTTCCCAGAACAGGAAACATATGACGGCGTGCACTGGAAGGCAATTAACATGGGCAGTAATGAGGAAAATGCAAATCAGGACCAACAAGGAGACACAAAAACTGCAAAATTCAGAACTCCTAGTTACAATACTAGAAGTGGAAAGGACGTAAGTCAATGGAGTCTTGTCTGTGGACATGGGGAAGGAAAACTATTGGGAAAACAATTTGGTCTTAAAGTTTAAATCTGCATAACCTATAAGTCAGTAATTCCACCCAAATATATATTCAAAGCAACTATTACACATGCTTTGACCACCCTACCTCTGTCCACTGGCCACTGAAAGATGGTGAGCAGCAGCTGCCTTTTCTGACTACAGTGCCCGCATCTGAGAGACAAACAGTGCCTGCTCGAGTACCAGCATCAGCAGGAACCCAGAAAGCTCCCCCAAATCAACAGACATGTCCCATCGATTACTACCAACTCCAGACAGAGCTGTGCCTCGGTAGGACAGTCAACCAGAACCAGACATCTGTGAATGTGCCATGTACATATGTGATGAGCACTGGGCGATATGTCACATCTTGTGGCTCAGTCAAGCACTTCTGGCAAAGAGGCCTCCTGAGCATGTGGCCTGGGCAAGCAGCAGGGTGAAAGGCACCTACTGGGGGGAAGAAAACATGGGCCCAACCAGGCCCTGTCTGCTCCACAGTGGAGGCCCTGTCAGTCAGCTTGTCCACATCTGGATAGTGACTAGATCCTTCCTAAGGTCCTGAATCTCGTTCACCTGAGGCACTTGAACAACAGGTTCAAGACCATCACCCCAACAGCCCTGTAGGGTCTGTGTAATAAGGACCCTCTCACCTTAGACAGACATATAGCAGCAGTCACCAGGAAAGGGCAGACAGGGGAGGCTCTTCTCCCCAAGCTCATGTGCAGTACCTTTAGCAATGCTGTTCCTGATGTGGTGGGGAGTCAGCAGAGACAGTGGGAGCTGGGCTCAGCTCCACAGTATCTCCTCCATGCTCTTAGGGGCATCAGTGTGCCTTCTTCTTGCTGCCTCTGCAATGACCTCAGGAAATGAAGCCGGCCACACAGTCCATCTGCTGCTGCCTTCTCCTTAAAACTTCCTGCTAGGACCAGGCTGCCTTCTAAGCAGAAAAACCCCACCAAGGTATCTTGCCCACCAGCTGTTCCCTGAATGCCACAGCTGATGTGCACATCTGAGCCAGTGGCCTGGTGTTGATGGCCATCGGTTATGTTCATTCCACTCAAGCTGAGAAAGCTTCTGCTCTGCCCAAGATATCACCACCATGAAGAAAGCTAGACCTGACCTTAAGGCTGCAACTGACAGGGAGGCTGAGGCCCTAGAGTGGGGTGCTGGAGTCCCCACGGCAGCCCCTGTTTATTCTCTGGAGAGGTGAAGAGCTATCTCAGGGACAACTGACAAGGCAGGTCTCAGTATGAAGGTGTTGTCTTCAGGGACCGTGTGGCAAAGGTGGCACATTGCCAGTACAGCATCCACTGCAGGAACACACATAGCCATGATGGGGTGCTGTATGTGCTCGGACACGAGCCCTAGACACACGCATCATTTGTGACACGTGGATGCTGTGCCAGGACCTCAACAGGGCTATTTTTATCCTCACTCAAGTGTGAAGTGGCTCCTGATGATCTCGCACCCCTGCTAGCACGCAGCAGGCCCAGGACGTGGCAAGAAAACCTGCAGGAGGACGCAAGCTGGGACAGGACACCTCAAAGCCCTGATGGGGGCTGGCAACAGCTTCTGTCCAATCACAAGATGGCTGGCTGGAAGGACCCTGAGAGCAGAGTAAGCCCCACGTAGAGGCTGTAGCCCATGCAGGTAGATCTCCCCAAGGTCACAGTTAACACGGGAGGGGCTTGATGAAACTCAAGCCACAGGCCGCCCACTTTCCTGGTCTAGCTGACACAGACCTATGACAAAATGTGACAAGCTAGCCATCCTGAGAGATCTTTCTAGGCCATAGAATCAGGTCTCGTTTGAGGCCGAGTGCCTTCTCTGCAAGACAGTGGCCTTGGGTTATGGCTATGGATGCAGAAGTACTCTTGCCTATGAATGGTGGC
Organism: Ictidomys tridecemlineatus; assembly: GCF_052094955.1. Lineage (NCBI taxonomy): Eukaryota > Metazoa > Chordata > Mammalia > Rodentia > Sciuridae > Ictidomys > Ictidomys tridecemlineatus. Next base: position 19,566,657 of record NC_135488.1, on the reverse strand, counting down.
TAGAAGACAGTTAGCTTCCACTGGCTGCAGAGCGAGCTGACTCCCAAGCAGGCAGCTCCATGGCCAGGTGCATGGTCTGCAGAGCCTGGTTAGGGTACAGGCTGCCAGTCTGGAAACTTAGTGGGCAGGAGTGGGCTTTGCTGAGGTGGAGGACATGAACCCTGCCCCAGAATACCCTAGCACATTCAGCTCAATGTTAACGATTCTGCAGGGCACTGGGTCGAAGGTGTGGGCCTGGGTTGGCTCCCCAGCATTACCAGGAATTTGTTAGAAGCACAGGATCACAGGCCCCAGTCCTCATGCTCTGAGTCAGAGGGAGGGTCTAGTGTTCTGACCAGCCCTGTAGGGATGCTGATGCAAGCCCAAGTCTGAGAATTGCTGCTGGGGAGACTGAATTTAAAGCCACACAACCAGAATTCAAATTCCGATGTTTCTTCCTGTCAACAATGTCATACTCAACCAATGGTAATTTCCACAAAATCTGATGAGCTCAGCTGTCAGAATCTTATTGTTCCATCTATAGGATGGGCATACCATCCCTATCTCATGGGGTTGTTTTTAGAATTAAAAAGAATGTATGTGAGAACTTGGCTAAGGCACAGCAGGTGTCCTTGCTGAAAGGCGGTGTGGAGAATCACGCTCCACCAGTGGGAAGGAAGAAAGACTTCCTTTACCCACGAGGCTCACCTCCTGGCACATGCCTCTGTCCCAGTGCGCTGGAGCCTTCCGCTACGTGCTGAGGACCAGTGCTTTCAACCTGTCCCCAAGTTCCTAGTTGTGCTCAAACACAGACAGCTCTCAGCCTGGAGATCAGGTGTTTTTTCCTTGGCTCGCCCTCTCACCGTTTCAAGGTTTCCCATCATGCTTCGTCCCTGCTTTTCACGGTGTGATCTTCTCTAGCTCTTCACACAGCAGAGCAGTAAATAAACACACTCAGGAGAAAGGAAAGTCCTTTGCGAGGGCAGTGCCATCTGAGCCCCACAGAAGTAATGGGGAGGAAAAGAAGAGAGGGAATGGTCTGATTTTTCTAAGCTGGAAGTCAGAAATTATTCCAGCTCCGCTGCAATCTGAAATTGGGATATTTCCACACAACACGCCTCACAGCCAGCAGCACTGTAATCTGTTTTAATTAAATAAACTGGAAACGCAGATCAGGCCGATGAGTGGAATGAAGGTGCCACAAACTTATATTTATAGCTCTATCGACAGAGGACTCATGACATCTGCTACCAACTTCTGCAGCTGTTTTATAAATGGAATAAATAAAACCCATGCAGAACAGCACCAACCTCACCAGAGACGGGCTACTGGGATTCTCCCAGCTCGACATTTCCAGTTTGTTTTACTGAAATGTTTTTGCCCACATTAGAGCAGACGGAGGAAGCAAAGTAGGCTATGTGAGCACTGAGAGGAGGGGAAGTGAATTCCCCGTGGCTGCCAGGCTTGGAGCCTGCACTTGCCCATCTGCGAACATGAGCCCTGTGCCCTCAAGCACTCACACAGGCCCCAAGGGCACACTGGTGGGCACAAGCCAACAAAAAGCCTGCTGACCCCAAATTAAAGCAAACAGGAGCCTCGGTGAAGGATGGGGTGGGACGAGAAGGACAGAGCAGAGCAATTAGACAGACATGAGAGCTAAAAGTAGGGAGGACGGGAAGCCTAGAGACAAAAGAAGAAATGAGTGGGCCGGGGCGGAGGCAGAGAGTGGAGGGAAGCAGCAGCCCCACTCCCATGAGGGCCTCTGAACCCCACCATCCAGTGGCACTCTTCTACCTGATGCCAAGAGCCCACCTCTCAGACCAAGATACTGGGGGGTACACACATCTGTTTCTTGACTGCGGATCTGGATGCCCAATCAGATCCCTGCAGCTGTAAGGAGTGTCCCCATAGGCACCTCAGCCACCCTCTGGCTCTTGAGGACAACTGAGCACCACGAGGGATGTGAAGCCTCATTTGCAAGCTTCCCTGCCCCCCAGAAGAAGCTTGAATCTCAGTCACTAGTGAAGTTTGCCCATTTGAGAGGCCCTGAAGGCCCTCTGGGTTCCATAAGGTCACATGATCTCACTGTGCGACAGTATAGGACCCTCTACCAACAAGCTCCTAACAGGCAGCTTGGAACAACTTTTAAAGTGCTCCAGGCATGGGTGGCTTCCAGAACTTAGAATGTGTGAAATTTTGCTATTCAATAAACAATTGAAAAACTCACCCACCAAAGACTTCAAGGGCACTAGCCCTGCCACCTGCAACCAAGACCAGTGTCCAGTTGCTCTGGACTGCCAGGTGAGGTTGAGCTGGCCTCTTAGGACTGCAGCCCAGCAGTGCAACCTGAGCAGGGGATTCAAGTAGCGCAAACACCTGCCCCACTGTCCCGCCCTACACTCAGTGCCCATGTCCCTAGGGCCAGGACTGATGGTGGGTTCAGCACTCAGACCTGGGACAGGGACTGGGGTGTGTCCGATGTGTTGCCCCCAGGGCAAGGCAAGGATCAGGAAGTTCTGCTTAGGTGGCTTCAACTGTGACAGGCTCACCCCTATCCCACATGGATGGCAAGAAGTTAAAGGAGATTATGTAGGCCACAGTGTGGCACCCACAGGACACTCAGTAAGTGACATCTTCATTAATAGGACCAGCACAAAGGAGACAGCAGACTTCAGTAAATGGGCTCATGGTCCAGGGATGACCTGCCCAGAGTCCCATTCGCTAGAAAGAACCGGGCTGGAGATGGGAAGGTTCTGACTGTGGATCCCCTACTGGGCTGGGCATTGGATCTATGGGCCAGAGTGTGGGTGGGCTGATAGCAGGTCACAGGAAAAAGCAACCTATAACCTCACAGCTGGCTTATTCCTGGCCCCTGGCTGGTCCTTGCCAATCCAGGATTCTATTCAGTTTCCCTGGCAATGGGGCCCCGGACACCCCGGGAGGTTCTGCCACAGCAGCCTCAGCACTAAGAATAGTCAACTGGTGGCTCAGAAGTCAGAGCCCTGTGGGGAGAGACCACAACTCACGGCCTCATCTGGAGTGGGCAGGGGTTGCTATGGCCACTGGACAGTTCCATGGGATATGGGAGCCATGAGACCGGAAGCTTCCCACCTTGGGTGGACTCAGCTATTACAGTTTGCACCAGCCACAGATACCTTCTAGGTTCTCCATTTCTCCTGTGTGGGAAGCAAGCAATCGTCCTCGCCATGGCTGGAAGGAGGACCCAGGTCAGACCTCTGCCCCACAGCCCTCCTCACCAGGCCCATGCAACCACCAGATCTCACAAGACATCAAGGCCTTTTCATAGTAAGTGGAAGCTGGAGATGTGGACACCACCCTGAGTCTTGTGACTGGTACCCCGTCCCTGAGGCTAGCCTTAACTGTGGGGGCATGGCCACTTCAGGCAGAGCCCAGCCCAACTCTCACTGGACTCCACACCTCCCACCAGGCTCTGCCTCTTCTTTGTCAATGTGCTTATTGGTGCCCATTGTCATGGCCGTGTTCTCCTGAAGTCTAACCTGTGCCATGCCTATGAGGAGGACCAAGCATAGGGTACCCCTGGGCAACTGCCTGGGCCCAGGGACTTCCTCAAAAGCTCCTGTGGCCAGCCAGTGGCCCCCAACTAGCCTCTCACGGAGGGCTGCCCTGCAGTGGGAACAGGAGGATGCGGGCCTGCCAGGGCAACACTGCCTTCCCAGGGCAAAGGGCTGGTGCTAAAGGCTGGAACATGGGGTGGGGGACAGAGAACATCTAAGAGGCCCTTCCCCTGAGGGCACTATGGACCTGAAGCTGCCTGGGGAACCACACCTAATGCCAAGATCAGAAGTACCCCTACTGACCTGGCTCTTGCTTCCAGGCAGCAAGGCCTCTACCCTGGGGAGCCGCTGGACAGTGCAGGAGCCCGTGTTTGCCCTGCTTTCCCCATTTCTTCTCTAAAGCACCACGCTTCCACATAAAAATGAACCACCCTTAACAAACTATAGGAGAAACAGCCACCACCTGTGTGCTTCCCTGTGTGGAGGTACTTCTGTGATGTTACCCAGGGTTGGGAGAAAGTCCCCCAGTTCCACTGGCCCTTGCTCAGTCAGCATCCCCAATCTAGACAGCCAATCTATCCTCCATAGGATAAGGTTGTGTTGCCACCCTCACCTCACTGTGAGTGAAAGCAGATCTCTTGGGAAAGTTAGGGAGTTCTCAAACCTCACACCTCATTTGGTCCTAAATTACCTGAGAGCAACCGCTCTGCATGAGGAACTGCAACCAGGATGGAACTGTTGGGTGCCTCTTAGGAGCAGTGCTATGCCAGGCAGAGACCTCCTCTAGCCTCACTGGGACCCTAGGACCCCATACACACCTCCCATAGAATAGAGTCCAGATGACTCCTCCGTCCAGTTTCCCAAGTCTCCCCAGAGGAGCTTCACCCTCCACAAGCACAGGCTCTGGCGCCTCACTCCCTATGCCTAGCAGCAGACCTTGACCTGTTGTACCCTCATTGAACAGGGAACTCCACAGCACCTGACTCAGCACAGCCACAGAGGTCTGGTCCATGGGAGAAGGACCCAATGGGGAGGAAAGATGAAAAGTGGGGGCAGGGGAGAGGCAGCCTTCTCCCCAGCAAGCTTCCTGTCTGGGAAAGCACAGGGGGTGTTCCCGGTTGAGCAGGAGAATAAAAACAATGTTGAGGAGAAACCCTCCCTGGGGCTCCTCCACAGCAGACCCATCTGAGGGCTCTCAAACCTGTCCCAGGCCCAGAAGCAAACCACAGGGCTGCAGCTGCTGCCACCTGGTGGTGGCAGGAAGCCCACAGTTTCCCACCTCTGTGGATCTAGGTACTTGGACAAGACTCAGAGGGGCATCCAGTATGTCCCCCCAGCTCACACTCAATCCAACCACTATTGCATTCCCAAGGGCTGGGGATGCCACTGCCCATGCTTTTCTCCCCCTGCCAGGCAGCAGCATGCCCCCTCAGGGACAGTTCTACAAAAGAAGGCTGCCGTCTACCACGTGGAACCCTGAGGGAGATGAGGTGCCAGGCCAGAATATTTGGCCACCTCAAACAGCAGAGTAGGTGGCATGTCCACTGACTCTAGGCAGCAAGTGGTAACTGGTGGACCTGGAAGGAGGGCGAGGAGGTCCAGAGCACTGCATGTGGGTCTCTACCTCAACACAGCCATGGGCTGCTGAAGCCCAGGTCCAGAGGAGCAAGGCTAGCGAGAGGTCAGATCACTTCTGGAGGGCCCAAGGGACTGTGTGCAGAAGGAAACAGCCATGACAGAGACCCCAGGTAAGGAGCGGGGAGCAGCTCTCAGACCCCACCCTGCACCTGGACTGGCCCCTTGAACCCCACAGTATTGGAAGGCACAGCTGGTGTCAAAGTGCACTCCAGCTGGGCCTCTAATCTCTCTGTCTGGCAAATCCCCCATAACTTCAGGAGACACAGGAGAAGCGGGCAACCTGCCCTTATATGTCCCAAAATAGAAAGTGAGAACGGTCTCCTGACACACACCCATGAACCAGGCGATGGCTGAGATCCACCAAGTTGCCCCAGGTAGTACAGTGAGCACATCTGGTCAGTGAGTGCTGATATTGAAACCTGGGTCATGACACAGAACTCGAACACATGGCACCAGCTGTGCTCAAATGCTGGGCTCATAATGACCTGTGCAGAACATGTGGCCAACACAGATGGGGATTTCTCAATGTGAGAAATGCTAGGGATGATGGAAGATGTCGAGCCGTCCCTGCATATCTCTCTTCATTAGCATTTCATATGGAGTCAAATGGGTGGTAACAGGGTAGCTATTAACGCGCTCATGTCCATGATGGCTTCACTCTGTGCAGCCAAGGATGGAGGGCCTGCTCCTAGGCACAGACACTGAAGCAGCGGAATGAGTTCCCAACCAATGGGGTTTGGAGGTCAGTACAGAACCAGAGGTCTCTCTCACTCGTGGTTCACTCTGCTGAAGAGTGCCATTGAGGGCTGACCCCAGGCAGAGACATAGTATAGGCCCCCAGGGTGCCTGCAGGGACCTCAGAATAAGCGAGAGGCTGAAAGGATGTGAGGACAGCCCAGTCTGCAGCCTCCTGCTGTGGAGCAGGGACCCTGGGACCCCACACCCACCTCCCATAGGATAGAGCCCAGATGACTCCTCTGGCCAGTTTCCCAAGTCTCCCCAGAGGAGCTCCACCCTCCACAAGCACAGCTCTGGGCGCCTCTTTGCCACCTGCCACACCCAGAGCCCTAGTCTTGGCATTCCCCGTACCTCCTCACATACTGGGTGACCTGCCAACCACCTTCCCCCATCTCCCTGGACGTGCCAGCCTCCAGGGGAATCAAGGTGGTCCAAGATAATTCCCTCATATGAACCTTGTTCTCCCAACACAGCACCCCTAACCTGTTAAACAGGTGAAGCTTGTTTATTAGACATCTCCCTCACCTATCAGCTGAGCTCCAAAGGGGCAGGAACTCTGCTGAATGTTCCCCTGTACGGAACTAGGCCCAGTGGGAAGCAATTGTGGCCACACAGGAATCCTGGCTCTCCCCTCTAGACCCTGGCCATCTGTCCAGCTGGGACATCAGAGGTGATCTCCAAACACTGGCTAAATGAGAAATGTAGACAGCACCCTGCATGGTGTGATGAGCCACACCAACACCTCTCATCTGCATCACCATCACACTGTGGATCCAGGCCCATCATGGTGACAGTGAGCACCAAGACCAAAGGATACCACAGAAGCTTCTGGGAGTGGCAGTGCAGTGGTGCAGAGCAAGTGCTGTGGCTGCACTCTAGGTCTGGCACTGTCCCATACCAGCTCAGTATCCTGTGCACACCCCCAGGCCTCTCTTGGCCTTGGCTTCCTCCTCAGGAAAATCAGGATAACAACAGCACCTGCTTCTGGAGATGGAAATAAAGTGCAGAGCCGGCTGGCAATGCTGGCCAACTTGGTTGTGGAGGTTTTCCTACCTAAGAGGAGGCATTGCCCATGCCCACAAGAGCTATGCTGCTCCTGCCAGGGAGTGGAGCAAACCCCTCCTCAGCTCTGCTAGGGAAACATTGGCATTTGTACCTCAGGGTGGGATGGTTTGCTGGGAAGCTGTGACCAGGCATGCAATGTTGCATTCTCAGGCCCATCAGGCAGATCCCAGCTCAGAGCAGATACAAGCTGTCCAGGGAAGAGAGGCCATGCAGGGCTCTGACCAGCCCAGGTACTCATCAGCAGAAAGCCTCAGGAGCCAATGAGTCATGCTAAGACAGATCTGCCCTCCATCCATTTTCCTCTAGAAGAGGACATGGGGCATCAAAGAGGGCCCAAAGGTGATGCAGGTGGCAGCAGGAGAAAGAAGAAAGAGGCCACAGGCTGAAGCTGCCCTCTACCCAGAGGACCGTTTAGCATCCCAGAACAGAGACTTGGAGGGAAATCACACAAGGAGAAACCGCTGACCCAGGGACATGGGAAACACAGATCCAAGCCCACACTCTAGGCCTCAGGGCTACCTCTGAGGCCCCCAGAGGGAACTCTACTCAGCAAAGGCCACCCCTCAAATTGACATCCTACAATACCTGCCATCTGGACAGGACTATCTAGGATCCCTCCAACTACCTCATGCCATGAAGAAAATTAAAGCAGACCATGTATGCAATATAACCATCCATGACCACACCCTCCCCCATAGTCTCTGGTCCAAGGAGGATGACCATCTGGGGACATGGGCCCTTTACCCACCCATGGCTCAGACTTACTTCCATCTCCGTACTGTGGGCATGCACCTTCTGCACCATGTCTTCAGCTTCCCGCACGCGCCGTGTCAGCTGGGGTGAGTACTCAGCCTGGGTCATCTCACTGTCATAGGACCCCAGGATGGCACGCATGCCATCCCGCTCCTATGGGCACAGAGGACAATTGGTCAGCAGAACATGGAGACAGGAACCTGGGGAGCTCCCTTATGCAGCACCTCAAAGAGTTCAAGAATTCAGTTTCACGCTTACCTGCCAACAGTGCCCACCTCCAGAGCTCCTGTCCCAGAGGCCCAGGTGCTCAGAACTCCCAGGCCTTTCACCACCTAGGCCAGCAATCCCAACAGCATGTCCTAGTCTCAGTGCTTACTCTCCCTGTGTCAGGCTGAATACCCGCTTGCTTTGACTTCTCACCAGATCTCAGACAGTAACACTCAGAGCAAGGACATCAGCCAGCATTCTGGTGGGTGAGGAGGCACCCATACGAGTAGGGATACTTGGCAACCTATTGGGATAAGAAACACTCTGCTCTGCCCAACTACCCTGACTCTAAACACAAGGCCAGGATCCATCAGCAAATGACTCCTCATGGATGCTTGAGGCCACCAGAGTGTCACTGGGCCACCAGCCATGCCAAGCAACCTGCCTCCTCTCTTGACACAAGATAGCAATCACAAGAAGCAGTGACCCAAGTTTCCTGAGACAACAGACTGATCACACAGCCAGGAGTCTCAGCCTAGACAAGATCACTGCTTACCTATACCCTGCCAGAGTGAGAGTCAGGAAGTCAGGAACCCTGGGAGAAATGGGTGGCTTTTCCCCTGCCAAGACTGAGACTGATTCCTTCCTGAGACTGGAAAGATCCATCACACATGCCTGAATGAAAAAGTCTTGCTAAGCCAGCAGGGGGGCCTGCAGAGACAGAGGATGCTGCCTGGTGGGGAGCTGAACTGCTAAGGAAGGCCATGCCTCACAGGAAGCTGCCTCCTCCTCCTCCTTTGACTGAGGCTGTCAGATGTGAACCTAAGGCCACAGGGCCACGGGGTTCTCCCGGCTTCAGATACTCGATTCCTAGGTGGAGAAGGTCCATCCAACAGATCCAGGACCAGGCAGGGGCTCCTCCCATCTGTCCTGCTGCCCCCCTGCACTCAGTGGACTACACAACTGGGGATAGGGGAGCCCTTGTTCAGAAGCCCAGGTGTGTCATCGTACAGCTTCTCTGACCACCTGTGCATGCAAACACCCTGGGGGTCTTGCAGAAGGTAGACTCAGATTCCACAGGGCAGGCAGATCTGGCTGCAATGCCACCTTGCAATGCAGAGACCTTACTAGTGTGCTCAGTGACCCCCTTTTGGCTCCGCCCACTTCTAGGGCCAGTGATGAGGAATCTGGAGCAACACAGGCCACAAAGAAGGTAATGGCTTCTGGGAGACCCTGGTTCAAACCCCAGCTCTGACCTCAAGTCTCAGATCCTTCCCAGTAAGATGGAGACATGAAGGATAGCTATGTAACTCAACACTGTTGTGAACAAAGTGTCCAGAGAACTGCCCTGTAAATGCTTGGTGCTCATGAAAGGATAGAATTGTATCAATGTTGGTGAACACTAGCAGTTAAGAAGTGAGGAAGCAGGTTTACACACTTACTGGCACATGCCCCTACCCAACACATGAATCCAGGGAAAGGAGCAGAGGCCAAGGTCAGACTAGCCCCTCATCACCTCCCTCTGTGCCCTGGCCAGCAGCTCCCTCCCTCCCACCCAGCCCTGGCTCAAAGGGCAATTCATGGCCCTGATGGAGACCTGCTCTCTCAGACCTCCAGGGGAACAAGACCTCCACACAGAAACAGGTCTTCATGACCACCAAGGTCCCCATGCAGGTAGCATTCTCTCAGTGTGTACTTCCACAGGCTGCTGCCCAACCATGTCCCCAGGAGAGGCCAGGCCCATGGCTCAGCCACCTCCAGCAGGAACATAGGTCCCTCCTTTGTGAGAAAGACAGGCAGCATGTTGGGGTGTAGGAAATCCTGCCTTCTCCTTCCTGAGATGATGGGCCCTCAGAGCCTTGGGCTGCTGTGTCTAGGCACTCTGCATTCACTGGCAAGGGACACAGTTGTCACCCCAGTGTGGACTCTGTAATTAGTTGATGACAAAAAAATTCAATAAGTGAGAAATTAAAGTTACAAATCCAACTGGAACTGGTCACATATCCGGGGAAAATTTGTTTCCACGGGAAGGTTTATGGAGTGTCATAATTTTATTGAAATCCTATATCTTCCCATTGACTTTTATCGTCTCAAGCTGGTTACCCGAGTTATCATTACCAGAGTGTCGATGCCGCTCGAGGCTGGGGCGGGGGATCTCCTTTCATAAACAAACTACAATTGTCTCCTTTATTGACCAATAAATCTCAAAAATGCTGCCCTTCACTACGGCTCTCTTCTATTACATCTCCAGGCTAGCAATGGCTGGCAAAGAAGAAAAATGTAAAGTGAAAAGTTTGTTGTTTGTACCTTTTCAAGAAATTGTTTTGTCATTAGCAGAAGAGCAGGCACTGTGCTGGTGTGATTTGGTAACGACTTTTTAATGACTGATTCCACTTGTGGTAAAGTTCGCTTCGTTTCCAATTGAGCAAACACAGACGATTAATCGCTGCACAAACAGGCGCCCAGGCTGTGCTGACAGAAGCCTTAAAGACTTGCTGGAGAAGTACAAAACAAAACAATGTTTTCCACTGAGTGCTTCTCCTGGGTACAGAACGGTCCTGTCTGTGAGCAATGGAGTTGGTTTGTCACCCCATTAATTAATGGCAATTCGAAGAGAAAGCTGGGAGACAGGCTCACCTTTGAAGAAGCCAGTGGAGGACCAGGGGCCTTGTGCCTTTGGAGACCCCTAAACCAACCACAGGATGTGAGTGCTTTCTATGCCTGTGGTGACCAGCCAGAGGCCATCCTAGTCCTGAGTCCCCTTCAAGAAGGAAGCTAAGGGAGTAAAGTGCCCAATGGTAAAGAAAATCATAAAGCTGGAAAAGAATTTCAAGGTCAAGGCCAGACAGGAATTTTCTAGAAGGAAACTGAGGTATGGAACTGTAGAATCACTTGTCCATGGCCCTAGGCATCCACTTACTGCTCATGGGTGTCTGAGCTTCCCAGTTAAAATAAATTTATCTGAGCACAGACCAGGCAGTGAGGCCAGCAGGGGGCATAGACTACCACCATAGGACAAAGAGCAGCAAGCAGGGGTGTAGGAGCTGGTCAGCCATGCTCCTGGGTGGAACTGAGAGTCCTGGGAGGCAGGGAACTATGGGCTCAGGGAGATCAAAGAGAAACCCACGGGCTGACACCATCACAGAAACAAATACACCAGGACAGATCAGGTGAGTAGAGGGTGCAAAGAAGAGTTTGAGCCCAGCACCCCCAGCCCTGCCCAGGGGACCCCCCTGTGGCAAATCTCTCCATACAAAACCACCCTCCTTGACCCTACTTCTTCACTGCCACTTAGGCTACCCCAGGGGACATCCAAAGCCCATCCTAGATAGCTACCACCTTCCCCCCACAGGTACTAGTCTTTTGCTTCCCTCAAGGCTGGCCCGGAAAGTTCCTCCAGCAGGAATACAATGGGACCACCTTCCTTCAGGTACAGCATTACTACCTGTGGTATACTACCACAGGTATACAAAGTCTTGCTGCAATACTAGCTCCTCCCTACAGAATCCGACCCTCATCTCCCACACCTAGCAGTTTGAGGTTCATTTGGGCCAACCAAGGACCTGGGGAGGGTTCCCCCACTCAGGTTGTGCAGCTGCAACCAGTGGGACAGAGGAAGAGGGACTGTAGGAAGAGGAAGTCCCTAGGAGGTGACAGGAACAAGACAGAACATAGAGAAGGTGGGCTTCTTTGAAGATAGCACATGTCACATGTGTGCATATCTGTGTGACCATAAGTGCACATAATAAATTTAACTGGGTGACCCAGAGGTGGCCAGCAGAGTGTAGGAGCCATGCTGCTGACACTCCTAGCCCTAATGGTCCTACTGCTGCCCCATGGCACCCTGGCAAGTCCTGCTGGGGTGCAGGTCTCCAGGAGAACCTGTGTAACCACCAAGGGCTGCTGGTAGCCTCTGCTACCAGAAGACCCAGTACGTTCATCCTTTATCCTTTTGCTCATATATTCACCAAACATGGATTCCATGAAGAGAAGCCAGGGAAGGTATGGAGAAGGAGCACAGGCCTTTGGCAGAGAACACAGAAAAGACCTATGGCCCAAGTGCTAGAGAGATGCCAGGTGGACACGGGTGACCACAGCATGTAGACTACAGCTGATGCATAGAGGGAAAGGTACACCAGGCAGAGGGCACAGTGTGGGCAGTCCCCAGTGTGCCTTGCAAAAGAATAACAGGGACAGTGGTGATTACCCCTCAGCCACCTCAGTCAAGAGGAGGCCTTTTCCACTGAGCTCTTGAGACTAGTCCCAGAACACACTGAGGAGTGGCTTGGGAATGAAGAGACATCCACCACACATACACGGATGGCCAGAGTAGGTCACCTGGGCAGTGGGGTGCCACACACCTGCTGAGATAGTTGGGGGACAAGTCTGGGGAGGAGTCTGCCTCCTGCAGGGAACACCAAGACAAGCTTCATGCCCGGGCTGGAGAAGGGCAGCGCAGTGACATAGAGGAGACAAGAGCGAGAGCCACAGTCCCAGTCTGGGAGGGGGAGCCACGAGGGAGTCTATTGGGAAACAGATAATTCAAGGTGGCCGGCAGCACCTCAGGCTGATGGGAACAGAGGCATGCGGCACAGTTGTCACAGAGCTTCCTTCTTCCCACCTTCCCAGACTGCAGCCCTTCACCCCTCCAGTGACATGAAGTGTGCAAGCCCAGGACTAGCTCCCAGGTCACAGAGGCCCAACAAGGCCCAAATCCTAGCTGGACATCAACTTGCTTATGACCTTGGCAAGAATAATCAGCTCTCCGTGTGCCTCAGGAGGTTCAATCGTGAAGTGGAAAGGGCAAAGTGTCCAGCCAGCCTTGAGTTCACATGTATCTGCACATGAAGCTCTGGTACTTGCTAGGTGCTGAGTCACTGCTGTCCTCATGACCCTTCCTCCCACTGTTTGTTTCTCCAATGGGGAGAAGACACTAGGTGCTCTGTTGAGACAGGTGCATGTAAGTGTTTCTGAGCCCTCATGGTGAAGTAACCAGTGACTGAAGAGAGAAAGGGCCCACCCAGGATCGTGAGCCAGGGAAGGTCCCCAGGAAGCAGGGGTAAGCCCAGAGAGACCGAGCTGAGCTGGTGGCATTTGCATGCAAGAGGGTCCCTTCCTCAGATTTCTCCTCTGGGCAAAGCAGTGGCCCTTCCATTCACTTCTCCCTGGTCTCTGCTGCCAGGGCTACTGGGTCTCTTACCTTCTCTGACCATCCATGCATTCTCAGGGCCATTTGACCATAGCCTCAGCATGGTCAGCCAACTTGGTTACCTGCACTCAATTCTTGGTCCCTCCACAAGGTTTTTCTTAAGAAAAGGAAATTATGATCAAGTGCAGCTGCAAAGCCCTATTCCTACCTGCCCCATGGCACCCTGGCCAGCAGCTTCATGGAGTCAAGGAAAAACCCAGGTCTGCCCGCTCTGCCCACCCTAGGCCTCCTTTTCTATCACTAATCTCTCCTCAGACCCCACTTTTTGGTGTACACAGGGATCCTCAGGGTCTCCAGCACCAGGACCCTTTGGCCACACAGAGCAGGACCATTTCCAAGGACTTCCTTACACTATTAGATGCTTTGGAAAGGAGGAGAAGGAGGGGAGGACGCACACCCAAGAGGAGGTGGGCAGCTGCAGAGGAGGTGCCGCGCTAGTGCTTAAGAGGCTTCCTCTCTGATCCACACCAGTCTGCCCTTTGGCCTGTGGATGCCAGGGTTCTGACCCAGGCCCCAGACAAACATGTGCAGCACAAGGACCAAGCCTAGGCAGGCTCGGTCCTAGGAGAACTTCCTGGGGCACCTATGTCTGTCTGCTTCCTCTGGCACTCACTGGGAACTAGAAATCATACTTGGAAAAGGACTCATTAAGCAGAAGCAAAACTTATTTACAGGGTCAGAAGATCTGCCTTCCACAGTGTTCCTAACCCTGACAGCAGACATCAGAAGTGACAAGACTCATCAAAGCCTTCATCATGATGTCTGCACTGCCCATTTCTGTGAGACAGGCTGTCCACTCCTGAGCCCATAGAATAGGCCTTGCATACTCCACAAGCCTCACTGTGCAAAGATGCTGGGCAGACTCTGCCCCAAGCAAGCAACAAGCACCCACATCACACAGACTGGCCCATAATCTCCAGGCTGGTAGGAGCCCTGGGCCAAGCAGGAAGCTTCCTAGGGAGATTTCACACAAGGCCCTGTATGCAGCATGACACTGAGTGTGGAGCCTGGGCCTGCAGATAGGGAAAGGAAGGAAGTGTGGTGCCTGAGCAACATAGACAATCAGATGAAGGAACCTGGACAGAGAAGCCACTATCCACAATGGGCAAGCTTGTATCTAAACAGACCACCATACTGTCAATGGTATATGCACACATGTTAGCCTAGAGGCTGTATAGGTGGGAAAAACATAAAATTCTAGTGCTGAGAATTTGTGGACTACAAGGCTACACTCATAAAACCTACAAGCAAATAACCCCAGGAAGAAAACACATGCAGTGTCTAAGACCAAACACAAATAGGAACTAACACAGGTCCTTACTAGACAGCAATGACTCACTCCTTGAAGTGAATAAACCCCAAGGACAAAGTCCTAAGTGTATAAAATTATCATCAAAATTCACAAAATGTAAGGGCTGAGGCTGTAGCTCAGTGGCAGAGCATTCGCTTAGCATGTGCAAGGCACTGGGTTCGATCCTCAGCAACACATAAAAATAAATAAATAAAATGAAGGTATTGGGTCCAACTACAACTAAAACGTGTGTGTGTATGTGTGTATAAATTCACAAAATGTTAATGAAAATGAACCAACAATACAAAATTTAGGAGAAAGAAACCCACAGTGTACTAGAATAATCAGAAAATAAGTATACCTAATATGTTTAGGTCAATAAAGGAATTTAAATTATTAGTAAGTTAATAACAAATAAGCAAATAAAAATGATTATAACCAAAAAGAAGAGCCAAACAAAATTAAAACAGAATGCTTAAACACTTAAATGTAGGAAGTAAATCAGCAGTTTAGATGTGGCTGAAGAGACACTTAGTAAACTGAAAGATAAATCTAAAGAATAAGCCAGAAAGAATAGGAAAAGACAAATACAGAAAATATGAAGGTGCTGAGAGAAATACAAGGTAGAAAAACAAAGTCTAAAATGTCTCTCACCAAAATCACAGAAAGAGGAGAGGAGACAGGAGAGAGGCAGTCATCAAGGTATAACGGTTGAGAAGCTTCCAGAATCGATAAACCATAGCCAAATTCATATTGAGAAGCCACCACAAGTGCAAATAGTCAGGACGGGAAATTGGCACACCTTGACAGGTTAGAACAAGGCTGGGAGCCATGTGGGTCCCAGAGGCAAGTGCAGGAAGGATAGACACGTGGGCGGGTGTATGTGCTGAGAGGAAAAGAGGTCAACACTTACCACCAACAAGACTTGCCAGACAAAAACAGAAAGGACATATTTCTTTTCTTTCTTTCTTTTTTTTTTTTTGAAAGAGAGAGAGAGAATTTTTTAATATTTATTTTTCAGTTTTCGGTGGACACAACATTTTTATTTTATTTTTATATGGTGCTAAGGATCGAACCCAGCGCCCCGCACATGCCAGGCTGGCGCATTACCACTTGAGCCACATCCCCAGCCAAAAAAGGACATATTTCTAAATGAGAGAAATGATCATATCTCAGAGATAAGAATAAAGAGCAAAGCAACAAACCTATATGCACAAATCCAGATGTTTACTGACATTACAAGAGCATAGCTGCCCTCCTTATGGGGCTTCAATCGGTACTGCAGATTCTGACACCTCTAACAGAAATAGGCAGATCCACAGAGAGAATCATTAAGGATACAGCCCAATTAACCAGCACCATCAGTCACCTGAGTCTAATTGTCTTCATCTGCCAATAGCAGAACACATGTGCCTCTCAAACTCACACAAAATGTTCACAAGACAGATCACATACAGGAACATAAAACACCACTTGAACAAATACAAAAGAGGACAAGTCACATAAAGTAAGTTCTCAGATCACATTGCATTTGTACTGGAAATAAATGACAAAGAGAGCCAGAAAGTCCCAAAATATCTGGAAATTAATCTACTTCTAATTGCACATGGGTCAACATAAGTCTCAAGAGAAATTCAATCATGACTTTGAATAAGAAAATGAACATACAATTTTTCAAAATTTTGTGGAATGCAGCAAAAGCAGGGCTCAGAGGGAAATTCATAGCACCAAGTGCCTAATTTAGAAACAAAGATCTAAAATCAATCATCCAAGCTTCCAGGTAGGAAATGACACAAAGAAGAACAATGTTAAACCTAAAGCAAACAGAAGAAAAGAAAACAATGAAAATCAGAACAGAAGTTAAGGGAAATGGAAAACAGAAAATCCAGAGAGAATACAACAAAACCCAAATAAAATTCGGTTCTTCAAAAAGGTCAGTGAAGTGAATAAACCTCTAGTTAGGTTAATCAAGAGGGAGAAAGAACAGACAGATTACTAACATGGAGAGAAGAGGCTGTTACTGAATCCTTTGTAAAATGACAGGATAATAAAAGGATATCGCGAACAACTCTATACCTAGAAATTTGCTAAGTCACATGAAAGGGACTGACTCCCTGAAAGATACAAATTACCAAAACTCACAAGAGGAAGAAAAATCATGAGCATCGGCCTCTGGAGAGGCTCACAGGACTCCCCACTGCCTCCGTCCTAATGCTCATCTGCCCTGCAGACTTGAAACCAAGCAAGCACTAACCAATGTGTTAAGGTTGTTGACCAAAACACAGAAAGATTAAACGTGCTGCTGAACATGTAGAAACCAGCCCCAATTCTGGGCCAAATCCCTTACCACCCCCCAGTAAACTCCACAGTCCAACCTCTTGCTGTCTGTCACAAGGAAGCTGCAGACCCCACTTTATGCCTTTCCACTAATGAATGCTTTGCACTGACCTGCCTGGTATTGAAGGCTTCTTCCTTTAGAATGTCAAGTGGCCTGATCTAGGGATGGTTTGGGGCTATGCCTTGTAGAAACTCTCCTGCTGCTATTTTGGGGGCTACTCCAACCATGGGTTCAGTAAGACAGAACAGCCTGTATCTATTAAAGCAAATAAATCAGTAATTAATAATCTACCCAAAAAGAAAACACCAGACCCACATGGTTTTCCTGATGAGTTCGACCAAATATTTAAGTGAGAAACGATACCAATTCACTATAATCTATTCAGAAAAGAGCAAACTATTCTGCATGATACTGTTAGGCAGATGCACAACAAGCACCTGTCAAAACCTACATAACTAACCAGGCACAGTGATGCACACTGTAATCCCAGCTACCTGGGAGGATGAGGCAGGAGGATCATCAGAGCCCAGGAGTTTGAGACTACCTCCTGGGCAACACAGTAAGATCCTGTCTTGTTAAAAAAAAAAAAACAAGATAAAAAAATGAACAAAGGAAAAGACACCAAAGAACTATATAACACAGAGTAAATGTTACTATAAACTATGGACTTTAGTTAGTAATAAGTTATCTATCAATACTAGTTCATCAATTGTAACAAATGTACCACAGTAACACAGGATGTTAATACTGACACAAGTGTAAAACTAAAATGAAGATAAATGGAAGTAAAAACAATATCTTTTCAAACCTCCAAACATGTGTGCACCATACCCTGAAGTAACAGCCTACAGGTCAGGTAAAGGTAAGCAGAATCAAGAGCTTTTAGGAGCCTGACTCGTTGGGAAGAGAGGGATGAGCTAACCTTTACCAGACTTTGATAAATAAAGAGTCTATCTTATAATCACCAGTGTAACTACTAAAAAACTATATAAAAGCTACATAGTTACCAAGATAATGAGGAGGACAAAATGTTAAGAAAAAAATTTTTTTTTTATTCTCCAAGACACAAAAAGAAAAGAAAAAGAACACTGACAAAAGCAACTATAAGAAGTATGATTTAAATGCAAATGTTTCATTACATTAAGGGCAACCAAAATAAATACTTCAGCTAAAAAAAATTAAAGATTTTCAGACTGAAAAAAACCCACAAAATCTATCTTTACCATGTACATAAGAGAAACATTTATAGTGAAACAATGAAGAAAGTTTCAGAATGAAAGCTGAAAAAGCAAGAGGTGCAAATGATTTAAAAAACAGAAGCTGATAAATCCACAAAGGAGATTTAATGATTAAAAGAATCCATAAAGGATATTTCATAATAATAAAAGGCTAAATTCACCAGGAAGACAATGTTTTTCAATTTGTATGTGCCTAATAAAACAGCATCCAAACATACACTCAATAATTGGGAAAATTAAAAAGGGAAATAGGTAAACATACAATCATGATGGAAATTTCAATATAATTCTCTCAGGAACCATAAGAAAACTTTATAAAGGATAAAGAAAACTTGAATAGAACAATTAACAATGGGCACAGACATTTAGAGAATAGTGCACTCAACAAACACAGAATACATGTTATTTTTAAGTGTGCATGGGTAGTTTATAAAAATTGACTAATATTGGGGTCATAAGGTATAGCCCGGTAATTTTTTGAGGGGGGCAGGGATTGAATTCAGGGGCACTCAACCACTGACCCACATCTCCAACTTTATTTTGTATTTTATTCAGAGGCAGGGTCTCACTGAGTTGCTTAGCACCTCACTTTGGCTGAGGTTGGCTTTGAACTTGTGATCCTCCTGCCTCAGCCTCCCAAGCTGCTGGGATTACAGGCATGCACCGTCGTATCAGCTAGCCTGATAATTTTTAAAGGACTGATGCCATTCAGTGTATAAACTGAGCACAAGGAAGCTAGAAATCAATAATAAGATAGCTTTTAAAAAATCACCAAATGGTTGGAAATTAAGAAATTTATTTCTGAGTAATCCATTGGTTGAGATAAAACCAGAATGGAAATGGATAAATATTTTGATCCACAGTTTGGATCTTACAAGTTTTCAAAGGCCCAAGTGTTGAAGGCTTGGTCACCAGCAGTGGTGCTTCTAGGAGGTAGTAGAATCTCAAGGAGATACAGCCCAATAGAAGGAAGTTAGGTCACTGGGGGTGCACCCTTGAGGGGACAGTGGAACCTCAGCCCCATCCTCAACCCCTCTTTTGTCTCTGGACCACAAGGTGAGAGTTCAGCTCCACCTCACTCTTTTGACATGACATGCTACTCTACCAGGGGCCCAAAGCCACAGGGCCCATTGATTATGAAGTGGAACCTCCAAAACTGTGAGACAAAATAAAACTAAGTTGAATATCTCAGGTATTCATTATAGTGAAGGAATACTGACTAACACTAGGAAAAAACACCATATTAAAACATAGAGTATGCAACTAAATTTATAACCTTAAATACATGTTAGAAGAAAGGATAAGAACAAATTATCTACATGTACAACTCGAAAAACTGGAACAATGACAAATGAAACCCAAAGACAGAAGGAAATAACATATAAGAGAAATTAATGTAATAGAACATATGCAAAAGAGAACCAATATAGCCCAAAGTGGATTAGTTCAAAAAAACTAATAAAATTGAAAAGCAACTGGTGATAGCAATCAAGAAAAATAAATAATAAGAGTAAGAAAGATGATATAACTATGCATCATATAAATATTTCAACATAAAATGAAAAACTTGACACAAGTAAACTTGAAAACTTCAGATAAAATGGACTATCTTAGAAAACGTAAAAGATTATCTGAAGTTTCAAAGCTATTAAAAATTAAACCCCCAATTTAAAATCTCCCCAATAAGAAAACCCCAGACCCAGAAGCCTTCTTTTATGCATTCTTTAAGAGAAAATAATACCATCCTTGGCAGGCCACTATGAGAGTTTCCAACTCCTCAGGCCTAAGAGACCATGACACCAAAGCCTGACAGGACAAGTGATAAAGATGAAACTCCCCAATGCTCACAGATATAAGATCCTCCGTTAACTCACCAGCAAACCAATGCAGCACTGCACACAAAGCACCATGCACAGACCCCACATGCTCATTCCTAGAATAGGTTTCTTGCAACATTTGAGAGTCACTTAATTTCAATTCTCACTAACAGAACAAAGAAGAAAAATCATATGATCATATCTTGATATCTGCAGAAAAAGCATTTGATTAAAATTCAATATCTATTTACAATGAAAACAACAAAACAACGCTCTTAGCCAATGAAAAATAGAGACTCCCCCAGTGATAGGACAGATTTCCTTTCTATACATATTATACACACCATGATCTCTAATGGTGAGTGTGACAGCTAAGCTGGCCTCTTGTGCTTCCCAGCTGCCACGAAGTGAGCAGCTCTGCTCCACCACACCCTCTCTGCCACCATGCTCTATCTCAGCATGGGCCCACAGCACGGAGTCAGCTAACCATAGCTGAAATCTCCAAAACCATGAGACAACATAAATCTTTCCTTAAGTTGATTTTCTCAGTTATTTTGTCACAATGATGAAAATCTGACTAACACATAGGGTGAGCATATAACACATCCTCCAATAGAGCAGCCACACTCTGGATACCAGATAGAAATCCATATGCACCTGCACGAGTGCAGAATGCTCACAGTGGCATTAGTCACAAGTGCTGGAAAATGCAGGAGGAAAAGATAAAGTGTGGTACACTCATGCCAACACAAACAAGACAACTGCACAGCCACTTAACTGTGAACAAAGAAGCCTAATACAAAATACTACATGCTGCATAAGTCCATTTAAAAGTGGATACCGCTAACGGTGGTGTTGAACCTGGGGGTGGCGGGAGTCACCAGGTGTGAGCAATGCTTTATTTTTTGGTCCTGGAGGAGACCTGAGATGCACTGACACCACAGCACACGACATGTACTCAGAAAATGTGTGTTGGACGCCAAAGGCAGCTGAAAAGAAACTTTAAAAAAAAAATAATAATCCATGATTTCTGAAACATGATGGCTACCCAGTCACATCTGCAGCCTACAGTAAGCCTGTTTGACCACCTGCCCAAGAGCCATGGTCCCAGAGCCTGAAGGACAGAGCACATGGCTCCACTTGAGCATGCCCATCCAGGGAGGGCTAAGGAGACACTGGAAGTGCAGGGCAGCACATGACCCCAGAATGCAAACATTTGAAACCAAGAGGTTTCTGGACAAGGAGTATAATCTAGAAAAATTAATCTAGAGGCTGTGATTACATGACATGAAGGAAAGAGACAAGGAAAGATGAAGCAGAAGAGAATACAGAATCCGAGGGCAGACAAGTGTGTCCCCCAGTTCAGCTGTGGCACTGGGGCCTGGCACAGGCACCACCTCCTGCCGAGTCCCAAGAACACTGGCTCGCTAGTGTAGGGCTTTCCAGCACACGGAATCTGGGAGGGATACATGGGAGCAAATAACAATTTGTACAACTGGTCCAAATTTCTCGCCAGAGATGTCTGTGTAAACCCAGTCTTGTCTGCACAGTCCTCCAAACAGAAGAGAGGGATACAGAAACATTAGACTTGGTAAGAGACAATGGTTCCTCCACACACCAACCATCTCATCAGAAGCTAAACAGCAAGCAGAGGGACAGTCCCCTGATGATGCAGGGTGGACACGGGTACAAACAACTCTGTGGTGACACAAGTGTTCAGAGCTGTCAAAGCTCATTAACTGCAGTTAATTGGGTAAGAACAGTTCCATTGATGATGGCTGACGAAGAGGATAATTTCAGCAGAATGCAATTCTATTAATTTCTGTGGAGTAACTTGAACAAAGTGCGAACAAAGTGTTACCAATGCATTTCTTGCTTCGCTTCTTTTATAAGTAGATAAGACTAATTTAGAATTAACACACCACTTGCTTAGACCAATTAGAGACTTTATATAAACAAGGTCTGGGCCAGCCTTGGTAGGGTGCATTCTGGAAGAGCTGGGTTTCCCACACGAGGCCGCTCAACCCTTTTAAAGTGGTGAACGCTGTCAACTGCGCTTGATGAAAATGTTTCTGAGACAAATCAGACATCACCCGGGTTGGGGAAGGTGAGAACTACGAGAAACTTTAGCTATGCCTAATGAACTGGTTCGTGGTAACAGGCATCATTCACTATGTTCTGAAAGACTGTCCTCAGAGATTGGTGGGGGAACAGCTGCAGGGCTCCTGGGTCACATTCTAGCCCTCTGCTGTGTCCGCTGCCCTGCATCCACAATTGGCAACCTTGATAAATACTCAATGACACTCCCACCGTGCTCTAACACCTCCTTCTATTTTTATTACATTCCCTTAATTTCCTTAAGTCTCATTACAAGATGATCTTATCTGGCCAATAAGCCAAGTGTACTGAGGGCTGAGCTCCATTTGCTGGGTGACCAAACTCCAAAACACGTCAGTCAAGCAGTAAGCACACTCTCCTGTAGCTACACCTGCCCGACACAAGCACTCCCCTGAGGAAGCAGGAGGCCAACACGGCCACTCACCATGAGGGTCAAGGTCTTCTCCAGGCCCTGTTCCGCTCCCCTGCCCTCTACCTCGCCAGGCAACCCAGTGCAGAGAGCACTCGCCCCCAGCACGGTGAGTCACTGCTCACCTGCTCTGCCCTCCCGCCACCCCACCGCCTCCCGCGTTTAGCTGGAGGGGCAGAAGGATGAGCATGCTGCTCTGTGCTTCTCGCCAGCAAGCCACAGTCTCGCAATTTCAACCTCCTGATAAAAAGCTCTACAACACCTATTGTAGGAAGGAGTGGGAATCAATTGAGACTTCCCGAAGCAATTTTAGTTAGACTTCACACTGCTCTATTACAAATTCCATTTCATTTATGTTAGTTGTATAATGTAGTCCCAGCACCCACCCTGAGCCAGCAGAGCGTTCCTAACAGCAGTTCCTCATCCCTGCATAGATGATGACATGGGTGCTACATTTGAGTTGGCGTTCTTGGAGCAACGAGAACAGCCAGGGAGGTGCCAAGGCCACCCTGAAGGGAAGCCTCACCAATGGCCCGGCTGCCTGTGTAGGGTCCTCAGGGGAAGGAAGACACAGCCCACACGTGGTCTGTGCAGTGTGTCCCCACCACAAAGGTAAGGAGAACACAGAATGTCAGCAGGAACCACAGGCCTAGGGTAGTGTTGTTTAAGCACCATTTATTTGGCAGGACACAGAAAGAAGGGTTGGGGATAAGGCCCAATCTACTGAACAGAGTTGAAGCCCTGGCTCACAGTCAGCTCTACCAGCCTCGGACAGATGCTGTGGCCTCTCTAGGCCTGTTTCCACACCAGCAAGGCAGAGACTGGGCTGGCTGGACTGGGCCTACTTAGCTCAGTGTTAGAACACCACAATACTGAAATGGCTGCTTCATGGGGGGAACCACGGCTCACACCCCACCACTTTAGCATCACTCCCCTCACGTTCCACCTGCTGCACACCCAGCCCCCAGATCAGGGCCCAGGACATAACAAATGCTTAGTAAATACTGACTGGACTGAAAATGAACAAAACAATCAGTCAGTCAGGCTTCAGAACCACCTCAGAGGAAGTTATGTCCCCAGGGTCATCAAGAATCAGCTGCAGGGCCATATACTATGTGAGGCAGCAGCCATAGCTCTTAGTGTCACACTAAAAGGCCGGATGAACACCCTGATGGTAAAGGGCTTAACAAACCAAAGTCACATCCCAGCTCTAAGTACAAACACCCACTGACTATGGGACAGCATACAGTTGCCTACAGGGCAACCGTAACCACTAAAGCTGCACAAACTCCAGGTCTCAGGGGACACACAGCAAAACCATCTGCTCTGACCAACTGCAAGTGCTCATTCTCAAAAGAACAGGCACCCCAGTGAGGCCTGGGCCCACTGCCCCTGTCCAGCTCACAGCTCAGGGAGGGGATGCTTTGGCCTGACTTTCTTTGGCCTGTTGCTTATTGATGGGGCAAGAAATTAGCATGAGAAGGATTGTGCCCCCGTCACAGGACACAGCTGCTCTACCCTAAAATGGCTGAGTCTTTATTTAGAGAGAAAAACAAAATCCATCACAGAGAAGTGCAGGAAGGACAAGGTGACTCGTGCGTTCCTTGGTAAGAAAACCAGAGTCTCAGCCAGGCACAGTGGTGCAGGACTGCAATCCTAGCAGCTCTGGAGGCTGAAGCAGGAGGATCATGAGTCCAAGCCAGACTCAGAAACTTAGTGAGGCCCTAGGCAACTCAGTGGGACCCTGCCTTTAAATAAAATGTAAAAAGTGGCTGGGGCTGTGCTCGGTGGTTAAGCACCCCTGGGTTCAATCCCGGTACCCAAAACAACAACAAGACCCAGGGTCTCTGCTCAACTGCTGTGAAGTGTGGAGGCAGGTTCCAGAAGAACCATAGCAGCAATGAGAGCAAGAAGAGCTGGTTGTGCACACGCAAGCAGCCCCACCGCCTGCTCCGGCTGCCTGGTGTTGTGTAAAGACGCTGAAATAAAGGGGAGGTGGAGCAAGGGAAAACCAGGCTGGAAACACCCCACAGGAAGATCCGCCCACTGGATGGCTCAGGCCCAGACTCCTGCTGAGGAGGGCAGAAGGGCAGCTAAGAAGTCCACCTGGAGGAACCTAAGTCACACACTCCACCAGCAGAGAGCTCAGGTAGATTGTGAAAGAGCTGCTTCCAGGCCCCGGAAGGGATCTGCAGAACATCTCTACATTCTTTTACTGCTACAAACGGGGAAAGCAGCACTGCAAATCCAAGTTCAGGGGCCTCCTTCAGCTGGCAAATAGGGCATGCAAAGCTACAGACCCAGAACTGCCACCAACCTAAAGAGCAATAAACGCAGGATATGGCCTGGTCACTTAAAGAAGTCACAGACCAGAGCTTTCCATAAAGTCAAGGATCTGCCCCTTAGGTAACTACTATGTAAATCTGACTTTGCAGATACCTGATTTGCTTTTACCTGTAGTGACCCTGACCCTGCCTATTTGTAGACTTGCCTCCTCCTGCAGTGGGCTGGACACTGGAGATGGGAATCCAGCCACACACCTGCAAACATGCCTCCTGGACAAGCTCCTAAGACACAGTAAAAATCATGTTGCCCAAGATAAGAGTGGAATGAACGTGCAGGGACTTCTAGAGACTTCCACAACACAGCATGTGCTCCTAGAGTTACTGCTGTCACTGCCATCATGACATAACCACAATAAGTACAAGGAGTGACACGGACCCCTGCCTGGACTCTGGGAAGGAGTTGTGATGGAAGGAGGCGGTCAGAATCAATACATCAAGACTACTTAGTCTCCCTTAAAGTCATGGTGTCACTGTGGTGACAACCCCAAACAGTCCCTGGAAGGCCATGCTAGCTGCCAGGAGACAGTGAGAAACCAAGGCCCCTCCCAACCCTCACTTGGTGGCAACACATAAACTGGCCCCAATGCCAGCAACCAGAAAGAAAAAGAAGGGTAACTGGTGGAACATCTGGCTAACTGAGGAAGCTACTTCTTCCCTGAGCACCTAAAAAAAGGGGTGCAGAGGGCAGAAAGAGTGCCATACCCACCACCAGGCAGAGCACGGCACTGAACAGTTAGCCACCTGTGGCAGGCACTATCACCCCCACCACCACCTGTACAAGCCAGATAACTGCAGTGCCACAGGGCAAAAGTCCCACATGGGCCCAGGTGTCACCTCAGGATCCGGGGACCAGGCCAGGTTGCGCGGCCCTTGTGCTGGCTGAAATCCTGGATCAGAGCCAAAAGAAAACAGGTGAATCTTCAACAGCTCTCAAGGCCATGGGCAACTCCAAGCACAGGAGAATATGAAGGAAAAGCAGCAACACATGCAGCAACGTGAAGCACCAGGTGTCCCAAAACTTCATCAAGAAATAAAAGCCAAGAGACAAACTGGGGGAAAGATATGCCACTAATATATAAAAAATCTCTTACAAATCAGTGAGAAAATCACTAATGCCTAAATAGAAAATTAGGGAGGAAAAAAAGCAAACTTTCAACAGAAAAGATGATTGACAGAAAACACAGAGGAAAGATTCAAAAAAACCTATTTTTCACCCACAATGGCAAGGGTACAATGCTGCGGAACACTAGGGCCACACACCACATCTGTGGGAGGGAGAAGCCACAGGTGCTATCCTGAAAACTAGGTTGGCGACCCTGGCCAAGTGTCCTGAAAGTGTTCACACCTTGAACTCAGCAATTCCACCCTAAAAACTGACTCAGAGCCAAGTCAAGGACATTGCTCACATTAGCAGGAGTATGAAAAAAATCAGAGGCAATCTAAGATTACATTACAAAAAAGCATTGTACAGCCACTGAAGACATAGGCCATGGGGTCCAAGAACATGTTAAGAACATGTGCCCGGGGGCTCCCGCTCCTGTGGGCATGACGCTAAGCACCCACCTGCCCAGAAACTACAGCTCCAAACCTAAAGAGCCTGAAGTGGGCACCTGGCTCCCTCCCAGGTGAAGAGCTTCTGGCCTTATGAGGGCACTTCTTCTCACATACAAACACTGTGTATCAGACTCTGCTAAGGTCACAGAAACACAGGCCATCACCAAGGGTTCCCACAGCTCCGCACAACAAATCAAAGGTCTGAATCTACTGCTGTCCTCTGGGCAGCAGCCAGGTCCTAAAAGGAAGAGAGAGGAAGAACCATCCCCAAAGATACCTGTGGCCCAGAGGTGCCTCCTTCCCCATCCCCAAGACAGAAGTTCCTAGTAGAAGGCATTATAGACAGAGCAGCTGTCTCCACAGATGTGCAGGAAGAAACACACAACCCCACTGATGCCTGGAGCCCAAACTCATGTAGGAAGTGGCAACATGAATCCAGAAACATGAGAGCCAAGACCTCTCAGGATGGGGACCAATCTGGTTGAAGGCCACTCAAAGGATACAGCCCGGTCCATACATCCCTCACTCATATATGCCCCTGCTCCATGGCAGCCCACAGACACAGCCTTGAAGGTGCCCAGCAAACGTGAACCAGGCTGTGCATGCAGCAGACAGCTCCTCTCAGAGCCTCTGACAGACAGAAGCCACACCCGTTCTTTCCCATGGCAATAATTTTAATTTTCAGAACAGTTTGAGATTTGCAAATGAATGGAAAGACCATAGGCTCCGCACACTTCCACACCCAGCTCCCCTGTGACCATCATCTCACCCAGGAGACACATGCACTGGGGTGATGTCCTTTCTCCAGCCTCCATCCGCGACACCATATTACACTGTCCTGTGCCTTTTGGTTCCTTCTTGTTTTGGCCAATCCTCACACTTTCCTCTGTTCTTAATGACCCTGATGACATTGAGGACAGTTGGGCATCAGGCAAAACGTCCCATTCCTGGGACTCATCCTGTACTTTGCTCATGGTAAGACTGGGTCTATGGATTACCAGGAGGAAGGTCACAAAAGCAAGTGCAGTGGTCCTCACGCCACATCAAGGCTCATATTGTCAGCATGACAATCAGGCCCACCACCTGGCTGAGGTGGCATCAGCTAACCCTCTTTTTCCATCACCACACACAGCCCACACCGCAGGAGAGGGTAGCTGCTCCCCTGCTCGAGGGTGTGTAGCCACACAACTACTCAGAGTTCTCCAGGACAGGAGGCCCTTCTCTCTCCTGAACTTGCTGTCTCATGCTCTGACTCCTATCAGCATGGTCTTGCGGATCAGGGTCTTAGATGTGAACTGATAACCCAACATGGCTTTGAATCCTACCTCTAGTGGCTCCAGTACTGGCCACTGGCGGCTTGTTCAGGTGGCTCCTGTGCACTGTGACATGCCTCAGTTTGCTTGCACAATTGTTGGTGTGTTTTTGGTTTTTCTGGCACTACACAAATTCCAGGTCACCTGAACATTTCCTACTCCAGTCTTAGTATCAGTCACATCTCAAAGGATCCTTGATTACTCTCCTGGAGAACCATTTAGAGAAAGCACAATCTAGGAGCTGGCAGTTCTTGTAGCCACTGGGGAGTCTGCATACAGGCCCTCTCGGCTGACAGCAAGGGGTGCGTGTGTAGACAAACTCATGTACTGATGTTACTTATAAATATTTCTATGTCTATCCCACTGTGACTACAGAAATCTAAACATCAGTTCACAGGATGCCTCCAAGTTCAACCCAGGACCTCACAGGTCACCCTGGCCTCCCCACCCTGCTGCTGGGCTCCACCAGGGTGAACCCCAGCTTCTAACACCTGCTGTTCACATGCTGAATTATTCAATTCTAGCACAAGTGCACAGGAGCTTCCTATGAGGTAGCCTGTGCTCCTGGGAGCTTTATCACCAGAGCACAGCACTCGGGAGCAGCACTGCCTGTCATAGCCTCAGAGACTGCACTCGTCCCTCATGGGGGCACTCCCCACCCCCACCCCAGTGCCACACCTCAATGGCTGCTGTCTTGTTTGCAGAGCAGAGCACTGTATGTGCCCCTGCTTAGGACACATCATGTTTTATCTATCGCCCACAAAATTAACAGATTTCAGGTCACTTTAAAAGGCACAAGGGCAGTAAAGCAGTGTGTCAACAGAAGAGTACGAACAAGAGCGGTGATGGCTGGTACCTGAGCGCTCGCCAGGGGCCAGGGACTATTCAAGTACCTTATGAGTATCGACAAGATCTATCATCACAAAACCCTGTAGAAAAGTACTGTCTGTCCAGGTGCAGTGGCCACAGCTGTATTCTCACAGACACATGAGACTGAGGCAGGGGACTGCTAGCTTGAGGCCAGGCTGGGCAATTTAGCAAGACCCTGTCTTAAAATAAAGAATTAAAAGCCTAGGGATATAGCTCAGTGGAACAGCACCCCTGGATTTGAAAGGAAGGGAGGGAGGGAAATAGGGAGGGAAGAATTAGAAGGGAAGGGAAGAGAAAGGAAAAGAAGAGGGGGAAGGGGAAGAGAGGGAAGTGCCGTTCTGATTCCATACAGTCAAGACAGGGAAACTGAGGTATGACAGGACACTTGGGCATGGTCAAAGTACTCTTAACAATCACCTTGTCCTTCTCCTTAGGGTGGTAACCAGTCAAAATGCAGCTGTGATGATTTGTAGCTTCTACGGCAGGTCACAGATTTGGACTGAAGCCTCCTAGCAGGCAGGATGAAAAGAGAAATGTGGCTGGTGACCAAGTCAATGAACAGCAACACAGGTCAGTTGAACAGGAAAGAACAATTCTTTAGGACAAGAAATCTGGACTGCAATTCTTCCTAGGACCTCCAGGGTTGTTGTGATGCAGCAAATATAGCCTTCACAGTGTCTTTACAGTAGATGAATCAAGTTATAGGCTGTTTCTTAAAAAATCCTCAGCACATATTAACATCATCCACCAAAAGCAATTCTGTTGTTGTAAACCTGAGGTGTGGAGCCTGGGAAGGATGGTGGGCAACAGCATGCTGCAGAGCAGCCGGCCCAGAGGGTCATGCTTGACCAGGGATGGTATCAGAAGTTCTGCAGTTAGAGGGACTTTTGTCATCACCCCTCCCTGAACACTGCTGGACATGCTGATACACACTCCTGACAGGTGCCTATGGTGGTCAGTTAAAGCACTGTGTGGACCAAGCCCATGGGGAAGTGACAGAGAAAGTCAATGCTGCTAATCTGGATGAAAAGACAATGTCCTCTGCTCTACACCAGCAGAATGACACAACACAGTTTATTCTCATGGCAGCTGTTGGTCACTCGGTAAACTTATTATCCTAACAGCATCACAGGCTCATACACTACTATAGACAACAGCACAGAGATCATACTTATCCTTTACCCAGAATCCCGAATGGTGATGTCACTCTCAACAACAGCAGGACACGACAAGGACAGTAACAGTCAAGATACAACACTCCACCACAGAGCTGATGGGTCTGATCCTTGAGGGTCATGCCCCCTCCAACCAATATCCACACCCTTCCTAGAACTTCAGTAATGTCATGTGAAAAGGATCATGAGGTATTCGACCTTTAGGGCCTGGGCATTCCACTAGACTTGAGGGCCCAGACACCCATTCGAGCCGAGTGCACCTATAGTTTATCCCTTGATGCTACCGAGTACTGCCCCAGCATAAAGATGCTCACCTGCACCTTTGGAGGACAGCTGAGTTATTTCCAGTCCTGGGCTATTATGCACATGTAAAGAGCTAGGAATATTCCTGTGTAGGTTTTATAGAAACACATTCTTTCTCAGAAATAAAGGCCTAGCAAAGCAACTGCTGAGTCAGATGGTGACTGAATTTAGTTTGGGGTAAACTGTAAACTTTTCCAGAGTGGCTGCACCCCTTTGCATCTCCAGCAATAGACAAGAGATCCAGTTCCCCACATCCTTGCTAGCATTTGGTGGTGTCACTACATTTACTGCAAGATGTCTGACAGGGGTACGGTAACACCTCCCTGCGGTTTTCCTTCGCATTCAACAACGGCTAATGATGCCGAACGCCATTCCAAGAGCTGACTTGTCATCTAGAAACGTTCTCTGCTAAAAATGTCTGCAGATGTCTTGTGCTGGTTTTCTAATTAGGTTCTGTTTTTATGTTTTTACTATCGAGTTTTTGAGAGTTCTTTATATATTATAGATAAGAGTTTTGTCTGACATGTGGCTTGCAAATATTTTCTCTAATTCCAAAACTCATCATGTCATCTCTGAACAGGGTCTTTCACAGAGCAAAAGTTTTTAATTTTGGTGAAATCGATTTGTCAATGTTCACATTATAGACCATGCTTTTGGTGTCAAGTATAGGGACTCTGTAGAATGTAATACTTACTCCTATTTCTCAATGAAAGGTTTATCATTAGATGCTTCACACTTCAATCACAAGAGTAAGACATGAGGGTTAGATACATGAGTAGTTTTTTTGCCCAACGAGGATCAATTGCTCCAAGCACTAGTAATTGAAAAGTCTACCTTTTCCCACCAAATTGCTTTTGCACTTCCTCAAAAATCATCTGACTTGAAATAAGCAGAAGAAAGGAAAGAGTAAAGATTAGATAAGAAATAAATGTGAAATAGAGAAGAGGAAAGAAAATCAACCTAGCCACAAACTGGTCTTGAGAAAAGATAGGTAAAAATTATTGACAAGAACCATTAGCTAGAGCAATCAACGGGCAAGAAAGGAGATTTGGACAATTGAAATAAAAAAAGAGAGAGGAGACACTATTACAGACTTCACAGAATTAAGGAGGATTATAAAGGAATACCATGAATAACTGGATGCTAAAGACCAGATAACCAGGGGCTGGGGTTGTGGCTCAGTGGTAGAGCATTCGTCTAGCATGTGCAAGGCCCTGGGTTCGATCCTCAGCACCACATAAAAATAAATAAACAAAATAAAGGTATTATCTCCAACTACTTCTAAAAAATAAATATTTAAAAAAAAGACAAGATAACCAAGGCAAAGGCACAAATGACTAAAGACACACAAGGTTCCAAAACTGACTCAAGAAAAACTGTAACTCTGAACAAACAAAAACAGCAGGTAGAGCCTGAGCAAGGAACTAGATGCTTCCAGGCACCTCCGAGGACAATCAGTCCCATATGCCAGTCTTGCTGCTGCTCCCACCAGCACATTAGAGCTTCTCCCCGGCCTTGTGCTTTGTTCCCTTCCTCCAGTGCATGCTCTTTGCTGTGTCTCCAGTCCCCTGCTTCCTTCCTCTGTTCCCCTTATTCCACTACTGACCTCTTCCTTTAAGTCTGCATTTCAGTTTTTTATAGAAAATTTTCACCTTGGAGCTCTCTCTGTCTGAGCTTCTGGCCTTTCAGACCTGTTTCCTCAGCTCCAGATCTGAAATGTAAGAGGAAAACTCACCACATGTTCCCCCAAGGTCCCTGGACTCCACCTGCCAGAGGATATTCATGTTTGTTTTTTCAATAGGGTCCAGGGTTTTTACTTGTACTTCAGAAATGCTACAAGGAAAAATATGTCTACTACTCCTTCTTGCAAACAGAAGCATTCGCTGTTCTTTAAAACAGTTCCCTCAGCATATAGTGCTAAGTGTGGCCTGCTGCTTGGATGCTGCCCTAGGAGGCTTGGTTCCAGCCACACCATCTAGCAGTGCTCATGGCTGGGGACCACAGAAGACGTGGCATGTGACAACTTGGTCTAAAGCCCAGCACAGAGACAAACCCAGCCCTGAGGGCTTTCCAAGGCCCAGGATACAAGTCAGCCCCCTCTGTGTTCCTATATGAAAAAATTCAGAACTCAAGAGAATGTGCCCTTTGTTCTCGCCAACACCGGAGGACAAGCCCCTGTCCCAGTCTGCCTTCTTAGAACACTAACTTAAAAAAAGGGAAAAAGAGTTTATAATTGTGCCTCCTTCCTTCATCTACTGAGGTATGTTTGTTTGTATGTACCTGGGCTCAGAGCATTTCTTTGTAGTGCCACAGTGGGAAGATAGGTCTGTCCCCCAACCTGGGTGTAGGGTGGGAGCCCGCCTTCTGTAGCTGCCAGTGGGCAGGCACAGCCTCACTGCATTCACGGTGATGACCCTACCTGCTCTTGTACATTATCCCTTCCCTTACTCCAACTGGGCACCAAGTCCCTCAGCTTCCCTTTAAAAGGGCAGTCACCTCTGCACAAATCGAAATAAAGCAGAGTCCTTTTCCCCACTGTCAGCAGCGACTGAATAAAACCTGTTTTCACCACTGGAACCAACACCCGGCTGCGCATTCCTTTGACATGCTTCACAAGTGACACCCCATGCATGTTGAATGAACCCAGCTGAGGAAGCGCTTTGAAGACACAGAATGGAGCGACAGGTCACTATACCCTCTGCCTGCAGAGAGTAGAGGACTCCATCAAGACAGGGGTTACTTCCAAGTTCCAAAGTGCCAAGAAACAACAAGGTGGGCCACAGTGGGAGGGGATGCTCAACCAAACCCACTCCAGTATCTACCTGCTCTGCGGAGCTGCCATCAAAGCTCCCCACACGTGCCAGCTCTGCCCAGGGAGGCAAAGCCGAGCTGCATCTCCACCAGCAAAGGACAGGGAGAACATGTCCCCAGAACAGCACCAAGGGACTGTCTATTATTAAGAAAGAGAAGACAGGCAAGTGAGCAAGGCACCTGATGCCCACTGCCCACTTCCCCATGCCCCCCACACCCCTATGTCATGGCTTCTGAACTCTTGCAGCCAAAGTATATCCCACAATGGCACCAACATTCATTTATTCATTCAACCAACACGTGGTGAGCCCCAGCACACACACCTTCTCCACATTAGGATGCTCTGTGAATCCAGAAAGGGTCCTCTGAGCCAGAGGACACAGCCACAGCTGACCCACAACTGATAGCTTCCTTCACCAAGGAAGATGGCTTCTGGGAAAGACAGTCCTGAACTTGGAAAATCTGTTCCTCCTCTATGCATCGTCTTATTTACAAAATTGCTTATGCGAAGATACTGCCATGCATAATGCATTCAATTACACAGTGTAAGATGTAGCCCTAATGGAGGAAACTCAAGTCAGTCACATAGACGCATCGGGAACATGGGGGAGAAAGGTTGTGCAGCTGACTTCCAGGCGGGTTTGGAACACCCTCTCCCTCCACAGGGACACAGTGTAAACATATACAGCAGCTCTCATCTCCTTTCCCACTATTTTCTGGCACAGTGATGGGCCTGGAGCTGACACCTTCCTTGGCCTCAGTGGCAGGGCTGCATTAGCATGTAAATAGCTGACAGATACAAGAAAATGAAAGCAAGGAAGAGCTCCTTAATTAACTTCAATCCTCTGAAAATCCAGGCAGCAATATGTTCTGAAGCCTGATCTCCTCAGAAGGCTGGCAGCTTGGCCAGGACTGAGGGGCCACAATGGCCAATGGGCTGGGACGGACACTGTGGAATCTGGGGAGGCCCTGGCGCAAGGTATGGGGGTACACACTTGCTGGGCACTGACTCTTGTCACTCCAAATCCCTACAGACAAGCCCTGCAAGATTCTAAAGGTAGCCAGCACTGCCCAGGCCTTGGGTCAGACCCCTGGGAGCTCTAAGGTCAGTGCTTCTGCCCCCTGCCTGAGCTACGGCACCAGCACTGCCCAGGACAGCAGCAGGCCAAGGTGTCTGTCCTGAAAGATGACAGCCCACCTCATCCTGCAGACAGCAAAGCAGAATTGCAAGTGGGAGCTCAGAAAAAACCTGAGCACAGCGAGGGTGGAGCCCAGCAATGTGAGCTCACAGGCAAGGAGCTGGTACAGGGCCACTGAGACGGGCACAGGTAGCAGTCCAGCAATGGCAGCAGAAGCCTGACCAAAGAGAAGGGCAGGAAGGGCGACAAGGGAGAGCAACGGAGCAGAAGAGCTGCCCAAATCTAGCCAACACCCCGAGAGGGGCAGAGGCTGTCTGGAAAAACACTGCAGCACATGCCCACCAGGGTAGCTCTGCTCCAAGGGGGACACCTGTTGGAGCATCATTAATCTGCAGTACCCAGAGGAGGTGTGTCCGCAGCCCCCAATGACAAAGCTGTAGAACAGCAAGGCCTCCTGCAGCAGTGACACAGAGCCAGGACTAAACAGACACACTTGGTTCCTGAGGGATGCTCTCAACCACTGACACACCCCAGGGCTGGCCATGTGGGGCGAGAGATGCCCAAGTCATCAGCACAGACAAGAAGAAAATGGGTGCCACAAACATGGTGGAAGCTATCTCTCAACACAGCACTGCATCCCCAAGGGGGCAGAGCAATGTCAGATCACCAGCTTAGCAGCTTCAGAGCAGCTGAAGCCTGGGTCCAACAATGTGAAAAGCCACTGGGTCCTCTGGGCAGACTGCTCCCTCCTCCTGAGCACTGAGAAGCTGCATGGTGCAAACTTCTTCTGTTCAGCTGTGCTGGGCTCAGTAAGGATGAAAAGAGGCAAATCCAGGAAAAGAAGTCACCTGCTTCAGCACAAGAGGAAGAGGCCAGCAGCACAGGCTGGCCACAGGCATGAACCTGCCAAGTGCAGACACTGACCCAGAATGGGAAGGGATGACACCTTCCATGGGAATCGAGCATCCTTCGCAAAGGAGCTACTGCCTTTAGGAGCTGACAAGGACATGGATGGCTGCACCAACCTGACCCAAGTCCCAGACACTTTCTTCTCCTGTAGAGGTACATAAGTCCAGGCTGTGAATCTCTGCACCTGCCCAATCATAGACCAGAGCACCAGGCTCCAGGCTCCAAGCTGTGCCATGAGATCATCACCCCTATCCTCAAGGTCATTGCTTGAAAAAAGGACACCCCCTGCAGTCCCTAGCACACTCCTATACATGCTTCTCATGTCGGCCCAGGGTTTTGGATTTATATAATGCTGTCCCTCTTGGGAGTGCACAGGGGCTAAATGAGGCTGGCTTCTACAAGAATAAATCACGCTTCTGTAACCAGCAATATTTCTTTAACCAGAGGTTAATAAAAATCACCGGCGAAGGCTAACCAGTGGATCTAATTTATTTAGAGACTTTCATAAGACTGTGGATAAAGCCCTTTATGAAAGCTTATTACTGCGCCTGAGGAAGCCACAGAAAAGTGACAGTCACTTAGTGGGATTTGCAGGCCCTAGAGCAAAGTGAAAAATTCAACAGACCCCCTTGATGGGAGGGAAGGGGGAAAGCAAACAGCAGCCAATCTGTCACCTAACGAGCCCAGCCTTGGGCAGACGCCCCTGACCAGATCCTGGAGGCATCAGCCACAGGCCTGCCCCTGAGCACAAGACAAGACCAAGTAATAAGTCCATGTCTTCCTGAGGACCCCAAAGAGGCCAAGCCATCTCTAGAGAGTTGGTAACAGTCCCCTTGTCACCTGGTACACCACAGCTGTAGTTCATGCTTCTGCCCTATTACAGAAAAGAGGTCAAGGCCCTGAAAGGAAAGCATTCCCTTGGGAAGACCAGCTGAGTACTGGGACCCAGCACATCTTGGGAGTGTAACCAGCCTTACCCTGGGATACCAGCAGTCCACTGGCAGGCACTGCCCCCAGTGGGGCTAGTATCCACCTGCCTGCTCACCCTCCCTTCCCAGGCCAGCATGCAGCAGTGTCCCAGGCTGCCCTCAACTGAAAGGGCAACCAGCCAGGAAGGCTGAAGACAAGAATGCTAGATTACCATCTCACCCGCAGAACAGCTGGCTGGAGCCAGGAAACCAGGGTCCTCCTCCTGGTCAGAAGCAAATGTGCTCACCCATATAACAGACATGCACCACCACCTCCCTGGCCAGACACAGATGATTGTGGGAAAAGAAATACTACAAACACATTGGAAACTTTTACTCTTAAAGGACTGACGAGCTTTGGAAGAGGAAAGTGCAGAAACTGTCCACGTTCATCTTATCTTTGCTATTTCCCAGAAACTGAGTCCTAGACACAGAGAGCACCTACACAGGTTATTGGAATGCCTTCCAGAGCCACCCACCCCATGCATGTGCAAGTGAGGCTAGACAACATAAGCTCAGACTTCAGAGAAAAAGTTATGCAGTGATGTGTCAGTCAAGCAAGAAGCAAGTGCTCCTGGACCATGGACCCAAATCCCACCCCCAACAAAGAGGAGGCAGGGCCCTTGACTCACAGTAACTCCTCACAGATTCTCTGAGCATCTTTGGCCTCTGGATCCCGTCTCTGGTTTAAAACAGCAACAACACTCCAGTCTCATCCTAAACCACTTGAGAAGTGTAACCACATACACCAGGCCAGGTCACACCTGCTGTCCACACCTAGAGGACACACCCAACTCTCAGACACATAGGAGGCTCAGGGCTCTATGGACAAGCAGGACCCCAGGGGTAGTCCATTCCAAGAAGACCTTCCACACTGCACCCCCCTCCCAGGCAAGCAGACCTCAGGCTTTGCAGGTAGCATCATTTCCAAGTTCTCTTCCGTTCTCCCAACAGGGCCATAAGCTCCCCTAAGGCAAGCTCATCCAGGACAGAGACCCACAGGTGCCATCAGGTATAGACTGACAGCCGTCCCTGTAACAATGCTGTAAGCCACAGATACAATTCTAGAGCACATGGCGATACTCTGGCCTAGCAGGACTTTCTCTCTTCCTCAGGGGCAGTCTGGTGCTTTGTGGGCAAAGTTAACCAAAGGAACATCAACTCCAAACTGCATCTGGGCTTGTGACTTGTTTTCCGCTTGATGATAGATGCTATTTAATACCCTCCTGTTGGAGCATCCTGGGTCTGTAAATACTGATCCTGTTTTATTGCTATTTAATCACTATTACAATGGTGAGGGCTGGTCCTCCTCTATTGGGCTTAATGGTCCATGAGAGTCTCACGGGAAAAGCAGCCAAACTGCATAAAACAATTGGCTTTCCTTAGTGAACATACATATGGACAGTGCACACATGTGCACACTGATGCACATTCACACATGCATGTTCTCACATACGTGCACAAACAAGCAGTCTCACACACCCAACTCTGGGGCACAAGAGGGCAGTGACATGGTGGAAGGCATTATGGGGAGGAAGGAGCTGCCACCTGAAGCCAGACACAGCTGACTGGGAGCCACCACACGTGGGGCATGCCACTCCTCAACCTGGCCACCACAGATTCCTCCTCCATAAATATGGGAGTCTGCAAATTCTAGTTGGGGTTTTGTATTTTGTTGTTGTTTGGGGGGAGGGGTACGAGGGATTGAAGCCAGGGGTGTTCTACCACTGAGCTACATCATAGTCCTTTTCATTTTGAGACAGGGTCTTGCTAAGTTGCTGAGGCTGGCCTACAACTTTGCTATCCTCCTGCCTCAGCCTCTCGAGTAACTGGGATCACAGGTATACCCCACAGTGCCTGGCTCTACTTATATTTTCAAAATAATTTTAAGCAGAATTATTATATCCAAGTTAACGAAAATAAGTTAATTTGATGAAGAGCAGTACTGTGACTTCTCTGGTTGGGGTCATAGCACATGGCAGACCAGAATCTGTGGCAAGAGAATCCTCCCTAGAAATGCAAATCCATGTCACAGAAATCCCGGTGACTAGAAGCCAGTTATGAGCCAGTCATGGGGTCCTGGAACCTCCCTCATTCTCCTGGAGGCAGAGGCAGACAAAGCTCTGCCTCCAGGAGACAGGTTGGAGCCTGTGGCACCCCCTGAAGTCAGAGACTTGGCCAGTCAGTGG
This sequence comes from Ictidomys tridecemlineatus, assembly GCF_052094955.1. NCBI lineage: Eukaryota > Metazoa > Chordata > Mammalia > Rodentia > Sciuridae > Ictidomys > Ictidomys tridecemlineatus. Next base: position 19,528,745 of record NC_135488.1, on the reverse strand, counting down.
GCGTGAGGACTGCCCCTGACAGTGAGCACAGGGACCTCCTCACAACACAGACACAGGGGCCCTCATAGGATTCTTGGGTGTCAGTGCACTGGTCACTCAATGCGGTGCTGAGGAATAGCCACCCAGTGCTCACCTGGGCATCAGCAGGCTAAGGGCAGATATACATGAGCCTGGGACAGCAGGGGAGGCTGGGTGGCATCTTTAACAACTTTAAAACAGTCTCCAAGAGGAGCCTGGCTGCTGTTCAAACACCACCACGACACTGTGGCTATTTTTGGAAATAAGACTCCAGAGGCTGCCTTGGCAGGGAACCATGCCTTTGAGCACGACCATCCATTTTCACCTGCAGCCAGCCACCTTTCCTTTCAGGATCAAGGTTATTCAAAGATTTGGATTTCTTCGAAATTGTGTTAAAAAGGGAATAGGTCTTCACTGAAGACGAGAGGAGATTTGACAGCATGAGCAAGGGCAATGCCCAGCTGATGCAAGCCAGAATGTCAGGGCCAAGGATTCCAAGTCCAGTCCTCCCTATACCTCCCATTCACACTCCTCTGGCCATGGAGGCCCTGTGTCCCTCTGAGGCCAGGCCCTGCTGCTCTATGAGCCTCAGTCTCTTTTGTAAGATGAGAGTCCCAGGCTTGGGAATTCAAGAGCACTGTCCTGTTTAAGACTAGGATTCTTAACCACCACCAAGCAGTGCTGTGGACGCTGGAGGCGAAGGGTTCTTCAGGCCCAGGTGGTGATGGGGCAAGGGTGGCATATTTTGGGCTCAGGCTCTAAGATAGAGCACACAGCTCCACAAACAAGATTTATAATGTGTGGATGGAGTACTTTAGAAATTCATAACTAGTACAGAAAAGTCCACGAACGAAGTACTAAAAATGCTCATGAAGACTGCCAAGACTTACCTCACCTATCACACCAGCCCCATCCCAGGGCCCAAGGGAACCTCAGAACCACAGATGACTCGCACAGTGGAGTGTCCTGGATGGATCATCAGCAGGGTGGCGTCGCCTCCTCCTGCACCCAAAGCATCACATACTAACTCCCCTGGAGAAACTTTCTGAGGAGGACCGAAGGACCAGTGTCCTTGGGAATAGCAGCACACCAGCATGCAGGAAGCAGAACAAGGGGGAAAGACACCATCCTGCAGGCTCAACGCCCCCCAGCACGTGTACCATGAGCACAAGCCACAGGAGGCCCTAAGGGCTACGAGGCTCACTCCAGATGTATCAGCTGACCCCAGAGAAAGACAAACAAGTCGGGACAGCCAGGGACAGGGCACCCTATTCTCCATCCACCCACCTCCCTCATCCACCAAAGACAGCCACACATTCAATTTTGTTGTTGGGAAAGTTAAAAGCCAATGACTGGGTCTAGAGCTACGGCTCAGTGGTAGAGCACTTGCCTGGCATGTGTGAGGCACTGGGTTCGATTCTCAGCACCACATATAAATAAAATAAAGGTCCTTTGACAACTAAACAATACTAAAAAAAAAAAAAAAGACAATGACCACCATTTTCCAAGTTGCTAATTATAACACATGACATCAAAACAAGAAACATCTGTATCTGCTACCTGCTATCTGCAAGAACCTTCAGATGTCCCCACATCCCATTAGATGGCAGCCACAAGGGCACCTGTCCCAGGAGTCAGGGTAGTGCCTCCATGCCCTTGCACAGCTACTGGGCACAGCAAAAGCAATGTTGGCACTTAGGGCGAAGTGAGCAGGGCTGAGCAGGGCCTGCAGACCTTACTGCTAGGTAGGGCTGCTCCCTGACCCTGTGTGACCTCAGGTAGGTTGTCCTCTCTGTGCCTCAGCTCCTTTCCCTGTCAGATGAAGGAGCCCAACAATTCCCAGAGATTTACTGAGTGCTATGACATTTAAGGCGCTGTGCCCACTGGACAAGACAGGAATGAACCCTACCTCATGGGGGACAATGACCAGAAAAGAAGACAAGCCAGGTGAGCCAGAGCTGGGGAGGGTGAGGGCAGTACTAGAGGAGGAGGGAAATATAGGCAAAGGCCCTGAGGCACGTGGCACCAGGAGAGTGAGTAAGAGACATTCCCGCCCCCACCCACCACCGCTTCCTTCCCTCACAGCCTTGTCCAGCCAGGGAAGGAGAAGACATAGATTGTAGGACACCCCAAGCAGATGGTGTAGGGGTGGGATGGCTCCAGGGTATAAAGCACCACCCCCCAGATCCAAGGACACCCACAGGCCAGGGGGCTGGAGATCAGGGACCCACACTGTGGTCTGTGCAATGGGCATATGATGGTTCCTGTGACTAAGCTCTTCAAGTTTAACTCACTACCTTGAGAAGTGGGCATGGGCCATCACTCACAGCAAAATAAAATGGGTCCTATATAAATAGGGTCTCCCTTGGAAAACCACCTGATAAAGCTGCCAATCTATGCTGAGACCCAGTGGGAAGGTCTCATCTCAGTACAGCCATCTAGGAAACACAGAGGAGAAAAAAAGAATTGAGGTTCCTGACAACACACCTCTAAGAATGCTGGGGACCAAGAGAGAGGGGTGGCAGCTGTGGGATCCACTACTGCTCACACCAAATCTCCTCAGAGGGCCCAGCAGTCCACAGCCTTGCCCAGGACAGCCCAGGCCCTGCTGTGGAGAGGCAGGCCAGGCCAGGCCTTTTCTGAGTGAATAAAGCTGGGCTCATCGGATCTGGCAGAAGGCAGCCTGCAAACTCTGCCACCCTGGGTCACAGGTAGGCCTCTGGGGACAGCAGCCTAGCATCAGCATGGCCGCACAAGCAGGAAGCTCAAGGTGGCCTTGCTTCTACTGCTCCACTCCAGCCCTCCTGAAACTGCAGGAGCAGCCCGCGGCCACCTCTCACCACATGCCCACAATCCAACGCTATCTTAATAACCATCTTCCAATTGGAGAGGAATAAAAGGCATTTTGTTTTTATTTCACTTTATTTCATAAAATTGCTTTTCTCCCTGGAAATTTTTTTCCTGCCATGACCCAGTTCCAGCTGCCCTCCTGGTGGGACAATGCACTGATATGGTGACAAGGCTGGCTTTCTAGTACCTGCAAATGGCACTTTTCCATAGCTCAACAGACAATCTCTTTCCTCATGGATGCTCGGAATGGCAGCCAAGAAAGACCCAAGCGGGAGCTCTCTAGGCCTCACAGCACAGAGGGACCTGCTGCAGAAACAGAAGGACTACATGACAAGCACAGCAAGCTGAACCAGGGACCGTGGCTGAGGACCTACAGCCTCCTCCAGGCAGTTCACCAACATCAGGCAGAGGCAGGAGAAGGTGTCTTCTAAGAAGCAAGCAGGTCTGGGTCTGAACTTTGCAGGCAGCTTTTACCTCTTATCCTGCCTGGCTATTCAGGGGCAGGTACTCTGGGATGTGCCTTGTTCTGCCACAAGGACTCCAAGATCCAAACCCACCAAGGAGCAAAGCTCAGCCCAGATCAAATGCCAGAGATGGCCAAACAGCATATCAAGACCTGGGGACAATACCAAGTCACACTCCTGGTGCAGGCACAGAACTCAGTCACAAAGGTGAGGAGGAGGGAGCAGGCGCAGCATAGCTGCATCTGGCAAATGGTATGCAATGAATCGATGGTTTAAAGAAAGCAGTATGTGAAAGAGAGACACACAGGAGGGAGGTGAGAAGAGGTGGAGGCCACGGCACCAGGGCAGGTGTGAGCAAGTGCCAGGTGAGAAGGGACAGCTATGGCACACTCCTATTGGGTCAATGACATGCCAAGCCAGCCAGTCGCACCAGGTGCCTCTAGCAGAAAGCCACATTTTGGACAGTCTGTCTTGGCCAGAGTATAATCCCAGGATGGTCATTCACACGGTCGGTCTCTGTCCACCTCTTATTAGAAGGACAAGATATCTGCTACTTAATACTGGGCCACAGACCAACACAGGGATACTCATAGGACTACAGATCCCACCTTAGAATACTAAGTCAACCTGTGCATCTTAAGATTCCCATGGCCCTTGTATGTTCTGATCTGTGCCCTAAATGACCTGTGTCCCCAGCCAAGAGTGCAGCCCAGAGTGCAGACTCTAAAGTACAGATCACTGGGAACCTTGATCAGTAGCCCTGTGGATGGCTTACCCTTCTGGACAGGTCACGACACTTTGCATGCTGCCAGGACCGCAGTGTCTCTCCAACATCAGCTCTCACGTTCCCACCACTCAGAAAATTTCCAACATAGGCTGCACCAGTAACTCACCTATCAAAGGATCCCAGGGGGAGTCTGTCCCAAGTCCCACCTTAAGCCTCCTTCCCACAAGCTTTATCATCAAGCACAATTAGAAAACAGATGGAGCATCAAGACAGGGAAGAGGGACCCACAGAGAGCCAAAGCCCCGGAAAAGGCCAGCAGACCCTGAGCTCAGTCAGGAGGAACAGCTCAGGCTTGACTGCAGAGGATCCCAGCCAGCGTGCCGCAACAGGGACCCAGCCCACCTCAAGTCAGATCCAGCTCAGCACACCTGCGCCAGAGTAGCAGGCCCAGGACCCCAGAGAGGACCCTGGCTCCCAAGAGGAGGAGGAGAGCAGGGACAGTACTATGAGGGTTACAACATTGGCAGCTACTGTGGCACCAAGCATCAGCTCAGTCAAGTCAGCCCAACCCCGGCCAAGAGGTAAACAAGGCGGCTCCCAAACTTAAACAGATGCCCATAGGGAACATATTCTCTCACCAGCTACATGTAAGGCAAACATCAACATACAGAATAAACCATGTGGAGGCTGTTTCAGACTGGGGGCAGGGGACACAGCATGATGAGGGAAAAAAGAGTAAGAATCCAGCATCCATTTCCACTGCACGGCCTTGGCCAAGTCGCTGAGCTACTCTTCAGTCTTGATCTGCTGAGGTAAGAAGGGGGCAGGGTGCTGGTCCCGTACACCTGAGTGACTGCCAGAGGGAACACAGGAACACAGCACTCTGGAACAGACCAGGAACCTGGAGGTCACCAGGAGGCCATTTTTGAAGTCCGAGCAGCTGCTAAGCATCTGCACACTCCTTCAGGACACTCCCTGCTCCCCGAGACCCAGAATGCCCAGCATGAAGAAGGAGACTGACAAGAGCACAGGAGCGTCCCCACTCCCAGAGCTGTGAGGAAGAGAATCAAGATGGGGTTGATAGGATGTGATTCTGCAATCTGTATTCGTGTGCTGGTGTGAATAGTTCCCAGAGCCCCAAGCACAGTATTACCACACAATCCACAATCATGCCCCTAGACTCACCCAAGGGAACCGAAAACACACACCCAAACCCAGCTTCATTCAAAACTGCTAGAGCTTAGAAGCAGCCAAGATGTCTAGTAGCAGATGAAAACATAATCTGTGGCTCACTCAGACAATGAAGTGATTTGGTGATTTGAAAAAATGAGCCATCAAACATGAAAAAACATGGAGGAGTCTTAAAAACATATTGCTACGTCAGATACCCGTCTAACAAGGCTATGCTGATGGATTCTAGGAATGACATTCTAGAAAGGGGACAACTATAGAGACAGCAGAAGCATGAACAGCTATTGGGGGCATCTAGGTTGGGGAGGGAAGGATGAACAGGCAGAGCCCTGAGGGAGTTCAAGGCAGAAGTAGTGCCCTGTACAGTCCCATAAGGGTGAACACTTGCAATCATGCACCTGGCTAGTCCCTCAAGGCACAGGACCAATAGTGACCCTCAGGGATACTGATGACACCACCACACTGGTATACCAATCACTGTGGCAGGGGAGACAGGAGGGTGGGGTACCCGGGAACTCTACTTTCTGCTCGACTTTATCAACCTAAGAGGGCTCTGAAAAGTAAAGTTCATTAATTAAAAAAAAAAAAAGGTTACAATGTACACAGTCACATTCTGTATGCTTCCATTTTTACAATATTCTTTAAATGCCCAAATCGCCAGAGATGGAAACTAGATTTGAGATGGTGGGGTGAGGGGCCATGTGGATCCCAGGGGCAACATGGGAGGCCTCCAAGTGGTGGGGTAGACCTGCATGTCCCTGGCTGTGGAGACACACTAACCTACCCAGGCAGCACAATGACAGAGAGCCAGCCACAGGCACTTCCACAATGGTCACAGAACAAGGTACTGCCACAGGGAAAGCTCATGAGGGACATGTGGGACCTCTCTACTGTCACCACTTCCCATGGCTCTAAGACTGTTCTAAAAACAAAATCTCATAGGCCACAGGCTAGCCTCAGAGACTCAGCATGCTGTTCCCTTTCCTTCCCAGGCATCCCTTGGGTGAGAGGGGCTGCTCACCCCTCCTGCCATGTGGAAGACCTAACCCTCCTCACAGGAGAGTCCCCACCCCATAGGGCTGCTCATGGTCCCACCCCAAAAGAGCCCCAGAACTTAGAGCTCCGACTTGAACCGCACTGCCACGCTCAGCAGATACTAGAGAAGAGCTTGTGGAATGAAAAATTAATAAGCAAGTGAGAGAATGTGCTTGGGGGTCTTCCTTTCCAGCTTTCCAATCTGCCTACACGACGTGCCTGGGCCCTGCTATATCCTGCATGCAGGCTGGCCTTTCCAGGAAGATTATCAGAAAATATTTTGAACTGAATAATAACAAAACCCATATCAAATCCATGGGGTACAGATTCATATTTAAAAAAAAAAACTTAGAAAACAACAAGAGGAGGATTTCACAAACTCAAAAGGGAACATGCACACAGCACTCAGCACACCTACAGATGAATTCTGAAGCCCTCTGAAACCTCTGTGAAACAAGGTGCCCCACCATGCCTGCAAGTGGCAGAGTCCTGCAGAGTCAGAGCACCAGGACTGCAAAAATCAGCACACCCAGATCATTCACAGAGGACAGGATGGTATGGGTCAAGGACTAGCACTACAACAGGGTTTCTGGGGGAGTATTCATGCACCAGGCCTGACTGTAACCAGCAAAGAGAAAAGTCTACAAGACATTTTTAAAAGATATCACAAGGGCTGGGGTTGTGGCTCAGCAGTAGAGTGCTCACCTAGCACGTGTGAGGCCCTGGGTTCGATCCTCAGCACCACATAAAAATAAATAAAACAAAATAAAGGTATGGTATACAACTAAAAAGTAAATTTAAAAAAAAAAAGACATCACAAGCAGAAAATACTCAGGGAAAAGAAAAATCTAGTAATGTGTAAGACTTGTAGTCTAAAACCCATAAAACTTGCTGAAATTAAAAACTTTCTCAGTAAAGGGGGAATACATAACACTCATGGTTTAGTAGACAGAATGTTAAGATGTTATTTCTTCCTAAAATGATTTATAATTTATTACAATTCTGATCATAACCCACCAGGACATTTTGTGGGCCAAAATAGCCAAGGAACTACAAATTTGGAGGATTTCACTAGCAGCTATCAAAATTATCCTGAAGCAGAAGTCATGACAATGTGGCAGCAGCAGAGATGAACTAACCAGAGCAACAAGACAGACTCCACGAATAGGTCTACCCAGAGCGGCCACCCAGCTGAAGGCCAGGCAATGGGATGCTCCTTCCATCAGCAGAGCCAGGTCGACTGCAGAACTCACCAAGGACACCACAGAGCCAGACACCTATTTCACATCATACTCAAAACTCAATTCCAGACAGAAGCCCATCAGATAAAAGCACAGAAGCTGAAGCCTCAGAGTGCTTGGAAGAAACAATGAACTCTCTTTAAGGTCCTCCTGACTTGGCAGGCAAAGATGCTTATGAAGACCCTACTAGCACAAAGGTAAAAAGGAAAATGTTTGACCACTTTAAAATTAAAAACGTGTGTCTACTCATCAACAGACACAACTAAGTGAAAAAGCAAGCCATAGACTAAGGACATCCCCGCAGTATCTGCCTCCAACCAAAGGTTCATTCTAGAATAGAGAACTCCTGTAACTCAGAAAGGAAAATCAGAGGCAGAAGATCCCAAGTGCTGGTGCGCGTGCATGCTCACGCCCCCCCCCCCCCCACACACACACACCAAGAATATCCAGACAACCCCCCACTCTCAGCCTGCATGCAAGTGCACACACTGCTGTAGCACACAGGGGGCAAGGGTCCCATTGAAAGCAAGCATGTGCCCCACCTAGACGAACCCACCTTAGTGATGCCGGGGTCACCAAATGCCATATGTATGTAAAGTATTCACAGCACTACTTGTAACATCCTGAACTGAAAACAGCCCAGATACCATGTAGAATCAATGTGTGAAAAAATCAGCAACATAATAAAGAACTCAGGTCCACATAACAACACGCAACGTTAAGTAACAAAAGCCAGATACAAAGGAGCACAGGCCAATGCCTCCACTTGCATGAATTAATAACTGGCTGGACTAAAATCAGGAAGGGTCTCCTCTGAGAGTAGAGGCTGATGAGGAGAAAGGGGCCCAGGGCCTCTGAGGGCCACTGGCCATTTGGTCTATACTATATCTGCAGTGTGTATGCAGAGACTTCAACACAAAGACTGTTTGGAAGAAAAAGCACATTGTAGAGTTGAGGCAGAATGTAGACAAATGTATCAAGTTCCAGAAGATTCTACCGCACTGTTTGAAACAGCAAATATAGAAAAAACCAAACATCCAAACAGAAGAGAATGGATGAGCATACATTGGCAGCATGGTGGGGTCCCTGGAAAAACATAGGCTAAGCTGGACCCCATTAGGGTGGTCTTCAAACTGTTAAACTCACAAATGAGGTAAGTTTAAGTGGATATACCCTACTTGTCACAGGAGCAGGGAAAATGGATGAATAGCATCAACATGGACAAAGGCCAAAAGTATAAGGTTAAGATACAAAGGAAACCAAAGAAGGGGCTGGGGATGTGGCTCAAGTGGTAGCGCGCTCGCCCGGCATACGCGCGGCCCGGGTTCGATCCTCAGCTCCACATACAAACAAAGATGTTGTGTCCGCCAAATAGTAAAAAATAAATATTAAAATTCTCTCTCTCTCTCTCTCTCCCCCTCTCTCTCACTCTCTCTCACTCTTTAAAAAAAAAAAGAAAAAAAGAAACCAAAGAAGTACAGTTCTTTTGATATAAAATACATGGGGAAAGCAGAACAATATTTAAGCAGGGATGTGGAGACACATACACACACACACACACACATACATACACACACACACACACACACACACACACACACACACACACACACGGTAAATCTGAAAATACCGTATCTTGGAGGGAATGGTGAAGCTCTTCAGCAGAGCTGTTTCCTGCTTCCTACACTGGGGACTGGCCAGACAAGAATCAGTTTTATATTGTCTCTGCACATATGAATGTTTTTCACAAGCACATGTCACAAAACAAAGGGCATGAGGGAGGGTGGGGAGAGGGTCTGTATCCATCCCCATGCCACTCCCACTGCCCAAGTCCAGGCTCAGCAACCACTGGTGTAGATCACATGAAGCCAACTATCGCAATATCTCCTGAGGATGGTGACGGCATCCATGCCAGGAAAAGTGCAGGCTAAGGTGGACCTCGAGGGGGTGGGCTCCAAGTGTAAGCTCCCAATGTTGAGTAAATATAAAACAGATGATATAAATAGAATGCAATCCTCCTCCACATCCCCTTTACTCACTTATCTTACAGGAGCACAAACACATGTAAGAGGTGACTTCACTACATTATTTCAGAGGAGAGAGAAGATAATTCATTCAAAAACACTGCAGCAGTATGTGCCACCTAAACCCCACTGTGCAAAGGACAGTTGAGCAAGGTGCCAGCCAGGCTCTGCAGCCCACACAATCCACAGCACTTCTGCCTTTGCCTGCAACACAGGCCACAGGATAGGGTTCCCAACCCACATTCCTCTTAGGACAGCACTTCAAAGACATTCAGGGCTCCTACAGCCCAGAATGGTCTGTGGTGTCCAGCTCCCACAGGGCCAGGAAGCTTCCCCTTTCCACCCTAGCCACACCTTGACCTCTCCACACACAAGGAGAGACCAGTTGCATTCCTGCAAGTTGGAAAAGAATCATGGGATCTCACACAGCCACAGCTTGGGAGAATCCCAGAGATCTGAAAGGACATTTTCCGCATCTTATGGAAAAAGGAGGCCCAAAACCCACCCTGGCGTCTGCCAGGAAGGTGCACAACGCAGCAATGACCATAAGCATGTCTGCACCACCTGCCGCTGGCAGAACAATGTTCTGGACTCCACGAAGGAAAGCCCATCTTGAACTCCCTGGAGAGGACCCCTTGCACTTCCCGCCTGGGTGTTCTCAAGTTCGCCTGGCAGCCTTCACCCCACATTTAGCTGTTTCCCACTTGGCGGCTGCCTTGCTTGCTTGCTTGCTTACTTACTTACTCAGCGGCTGCCTCTGCTGACCAGTCTTATCTGTGCCTCAGCCCTCCTTAAAGATTTGACACCAGTCATGATGTGCACTGCAGAAGAAGCACCACCCTGCCCAGGTCTCTCCCTGGCCTCTGGGTCAAGGCTCCTCTGCTCAGGATAGAGCTGCAGGGCACAGCACTGCGGCCCATGTGACCCTTCCAGAGCAGCGGTCTTGACACCATAGGATAATCACTGATGCTTGAGAGCAGTTCTCTAGCTTACTGAGGATATTTTACAGAAATAAGTGTTCCAAGCCTCCCAGCAAGCAGGAAGGACAAAGAGAAGGGAAGGGTCAGGATGACCGCTCTCACCTCCAGAGAAGCTGACTCAGGCTAACGGGCTTGCACGACAGGGCAGCCAGTGTAGAGCAGACACTCCCCAGGATGCACAGCCCAGTTCCCGTGAAACTCCAGGTACCCCAGGCCCCACACACAGGGGTCATGGGGCACAGTGCACCATGACCAGAGTGATATGCTCTACAGCCACCCTATTAGCAAGAGGTGCCTGATACCAGGGGCCCAGGGGAAAACACTTGGCAGCATTCTCCAGGAGAAGTGTCCCTAGAACCACTCCACCTGAACAAGGGGGTGGGGCCCAGTAGAGAAAAGGAGGGAGACTTCATTTCATTAAACATATTTCTTGCTAAAAGTTAGCTTTTACTGCTTACATTCTATAAATAAGATTCTGCAACCATGTTGTAGAATATTAGGGCACACTGGAAATAGCTCATTTCAAATAAGAAAATGGTTTGTGTTCACCCAGTTCTAGAAGCCAATTTTCAATTGCTTAAAATAGTCATGATATTTTACCAAGGTAATTATACTTTTAGCTATCAGTAACAATTAACTCCTTAGACCAGAGCCGCTTAATAAAGGTCTCAAAATAAAATTGCGCATTCCAAGCACCGAATACTTAAATGTCAAGCACACCAACAGGCCCCTCAGAGGGGATGCAGACACTGAGAGCCATCAACTGGGCTCCTCAGTAGGCTACATCCAGGTCCTGTTGGTGGTTGGTGTGCTATGCTCTCCCCTCAGGAGGCGGGTTGTGCTATGCTCTCCCCTCAGGGAGGCGGGTTGGAGGTGCACAGGGCGAGGATGCCTCCCCAGCAAGGCAAGGGAAAGACCAGCCTCTTAAAGAAACCTGAGGTCCATGGCAACCACCTCAGGGAATCTTGGAGAGGGGGTACTCCCCAATCACAAGCAAGCCAGGCTGGGGTCTGATGTGCCCAGGTCAGAGTCCTTGGGAGTTGGACATCACCTATATGAGACACCACACGTCAAAGCACAACACACCCTCCCAGAGCAGCCTGATGAACAGCTTCATCAAGCTGGCTGGCAAGACAAATCCTTGCATCCCCAGCCCAGGGGCTGCGTGGTGATTGGTATCGATTCATCGCAACATGCCTTGCAGGGACAGTCAGTATAAATAATCAGTCAGTGTCAAGCAATTAATATCTACCTTCCTGCTAACTCAGAGACGCCCATGAACTCAGCGTGAGTTGAGGAGGTCAACTTGGACCAAAAGCTTCTCATCTACTAAGTAGAGGAGAAAATGGAAATTTCCTGCAATGGGAGCCTGAGGTGTGAATGTCAAAGACAGAAACTCCCTAGGAAGCCAGACACGAGCTTCCAGAGTCGTAAAAGACCCCACTGGGACAATAAAGAGCTCAGACTCCACAGGGGACAGAGATTGAGCCACCCTAGTACCATCAAAAGCAGGTCCTCTTTCTGACCAACTCCCAACCTGAGAGGGGATCTGAACAGCCACCAGAACCAAAGTAACTCTGATAACGTAAACTAGAGGCCACAAATCAGAGCAGAGGAAACACAGAGCCACAGGCCAGATCTGGCCTCCAAGAACAGCTGCAGTCACACAGCTGTTTGGAACACTCCATATATGCATCCAGACTGCTAGCTTTCTGAGAAAATAAGATCCCTCAGGACAACCACATGACCCTCTCCTCCCCAAATGGGTCATACACTCCAACCCGCCCTACCTGGGCAGGCCCACTCCCCCAGCTGAGGCAGGCATCTGAGTTTTCAAAATATGACTTTTATATATCTCCCATCCCTTTGACAATGACATTCACTCAAATGACATTCATTCAAAGATGCCCATATCCTGTTCTCTCACACCTATGCCCATGGTTACCTGGCAAGACACAGGGAATTTTCAGATACAACTATAGTTACAGACATTCAAGTAGGGAAGTTATTCTGGACATCCAGGCAGGCCAATATAATCCCAGGAGCTCTGAAAAACAGTGCTTTCTCCAGTGAAGACAGGGCTATGAAAAGAAGAGAACTGGAGAGGTCTGAAGGCTGGGAGGGTCTTCACCACCCTCTATGGGCTACAAGGACAGGTGGGAAACAGAAGGGCACATTCCGGTAGCCTCCAGGACCAGGATTTGGGACTGCAGAGACTAGATTATGCCAGTGACCCTAGTGAGTTCAGAAGCAGGATCCGCAGAGCCCAAGGTGAGTGCCCAGCAGGGGCTAAGTCGAAACCCCTGATCATGTCATGCAGGTCCTACCAGAGTCCAGGAACCAGCCATGCCTGCCCAGGCCACACAGCTCTCTGATAAATATGTGAGGTCTCCAGCTATGGGGTCTAGAGGTACCACAGCAATGATGGAAAGTCACACCCCAGTGCCAGAGGAACAGCTGCCTTCCTACAGCCTCCAGCCCCCAGGGCTTTCTGTCTTGAGAGGAACCAGGACCCTTAGTGCCACAACCCAGTAAGGATTTACTGAGCTCTGACAAGCCAAGGCAAAGGCAAGGTGAGGGGTGGAAGACCACTCTAGCATTCCCAGGAGCCTTCTCCCCCAGTGCCCAGTAGCCACTGATAATCTGGATTCTAGCAAGAGCTCAGAAAGTAAGCCTGTGACCAGTGTCACCCTGTTCACTCCCTTCCCCCCATCACCATGGCTCTATCTATAATAGCAAAACATGGAGGCAACAAAAGCTAAAAGGCCATGGTGCATCCTACCATGAAATACTACTCAGCAGTGACAAAGGAACACATGATGAACACACAAAAACTCGGGCGGCTCAGGAGGTTATCACACTGTATGAGAAAAGCCAAGTTTTAAAGAGGATGTTCTGATTCCATTTATGTAACATTCTTAAAATGACAGGGCTGCAAAAGTAGAAAGCAGATCAGAAGCTGCCAAAGTCAAGTGCTGAGGGAGAGTGAGAGTGACTGGAGAGGATGCAGGCAGGGGATGGGGGACAGGCACAGGACACACATGCTGCCAAGACTAAACTCATGTTCTGCTGCCATGCCCTGTGCAGTCCCCAAGTTTTCATCATAAGGCTTAAGAATCTGGGGATATTATAACTTTACCCAGTCTGCTTTCCACTTTCAGTACAGTATTCAGTGAAATTTCATGAGCTATCCAACACTTTATTATCGAGCAAGCCTTGTGGAGATCACTCTGCTAGACTGCAGGCCAGTGCAAGTGTCCTGAGCACGTTGAGGCAGGCGGGGCTGAGCGGGGGCTATCAGTAGATGAAGTGTCTTAAATTCATTTTCTGACTCACTGTATTTTCAACTTACGATAGGTTTATTGGCACATGAGCCCCCTCCTAAGTCAAAAAGCATGTAGTCATGTAAAAGGTAACCATCAGGGGCATGAGGTGACAGATTCAAGAGACGTCTCTGAACCACCTTTGCAACTTCCTATGGACCTACATTTCAAATAAAAATTTAAAAGCCCTCAACTGGGGTTACCACTTGGAACATGGCTACACACTTTCAACCAAGTAAACACAGTGGAAGCCAGGCTTCGTGCTGCTGGGTTGGGCGTATAGAAAAAGGAGGAACCGGAATGGCCCATGTGGGGCTGGGCCTGAGCAAGTCAAGGACTCCGGTGTGAACTCAAGTGAATGTGACACAGATGGTCCCACAGATGCATTCACACGCACACATGCAATTTACACACATCTCCTGGCTCTTCTGGCTGACAGACATCCATTGGTAATACCCAAGTAGCAAGACCCACTTTCCAAACACCAGGCTGCATGAAAACAGCCAGGGACCCCTGGAAAAATGGCTGACTCTATGACTGGGACAGGAAATATACAGGATGAGCCCAGAGCATCTTGCAATGCCAGAAGTAGGACAATGCTCAAAACAAAAACAAAGGCCGAATGTTCTCTCTGATAAGTGGATGCTGATCCATAACAGAGAGGGGGGAGACATGGGGAAAAATGGAGGAACTTTGGGCAAAGGGGAAGGAAGATATTGAGGGTGCATGGGAACAGGAAAGATGATGGAATGAGATGCCCTAGATACATGTATGATTGCACATATGGTGTGACTCTACATTATGTACAACCCTAGAAATGTAAAGTTGTGCTGCAATTGTGTACAATGAATCAAAACACATTCTGCTATCATATATACCTAATTAAAATCAATTAATTAAGAAAAACTCACATATAAACCCACAATGACATCAAAGGGACCCAGGATTCAACTGAAAGACCCCAGTGCTACGGCCACAGAATAAAGTAGTAATGGATTAAAATCCCAAACCTAAAATAAATGTCCACAAGTCCATCTGATATAATAAATGAGGGAGAAGAGACAAACTCCTCATCATGGTTAGGATATAAGGTGTTCCCCAAAAGCTCCTGGTAATGCAGGAATGTTCAGAGGTGAAGTGACTGGACTATGGGAGTTGTAGCCGAATCAGCCCATCCTAGTTTGAATGGACTGACGGGGTGATAACTATAAGCTGGTGGCTGGAGAAGGAGTGTCATTGTGAGCATGCCCTGGAAGAGCTCATCTTCCCTGCAGCCCTTCCCCTTCCTGCTCCACTTCCTGGCCCCTATGAGCTAAGAAAAGCTCCTCTACCACATCCTTTCCCCATGATGTGCTGCCTCACTTTGGGCCCAGAGCAATGGAGTTGGCTGTCTATGTACTGAACCTCTGATTCTGTAAGCCAAAATAAATTTTTCCTCCTCTAAGCTGTTCTTATGAGGTATTCTGGTCATAGCAATGCAAAAGCTGGCTGAAACACCAGCCAGGCTAAAGAATTCTAAATAACTTAGATAGAGAAATCTGCCTCCAAGGAGAGAGTGTCAACTCCCAACCCCTTAGGTGGAGGCAATGCACACTGACCTCTTTCTAAAAATGCAGGTAGAAACTGGGAAACAGGAACTTGACATAGGAGAAGCCTGTCAAACCAGACCTCATCAGGGGCTCGAGGCCACCATCATTAGTGGCAAGTCACACTGACAGCATGTCCCCTTGACATGATGTGTTGAGAATGAAATTTTACCTCTTTTTCCCAAACCCACAACCACTGGTAATCATGAGAAAAACAGCAGGTAAATCTCCAAAGAGGAACACACCTCCAAATTGCCAAGGTCACCAGAAACAACGTCTGTAAAACTGTCACAGCCAAGAGGACCCCAAGGAGATATGGGGAGTAAATGTCACATGGTATCTTAGATGGGATCCTAACAGAGAAAAAAGACATTACAAATGGATTAAGAGACTCTGAATAAAGTATTCATCTTAGTTAATAATAATGTATCAATACCAGTTAATTATATCAAACATGTCATACTAACACAAAGTGTTACTAGGGGATACTAGATACAGGGAATTCTCTGAATTCTTAATTTTTCTGTAAATCAAAAATCTTAATTTTTCTGTCAATCAAAATGTTCTTGTCATATATAACTAAAAGGAACAAATAAAAAAAATTGGAAAGGAAACTGTTCTAAAAACTGAAGTTGCCTGGGTAAGCAGGTGCGCACACACACAGCCCAGGTAAGCAGGTGCACACACAGAGCTTGCAACACAGCCTGAGAGTGGGCAGCAAGTAAATGGTAGCAGCAGTCCTTGGCTGGGAAAGTTGTCAGAGGGGTGCTGGGCCATGCCAAGGGGCCCTTGAAAGCATGGTGGAAGGTCGTGGGTGGCTCAGGATTAACTAAAAAGACCTGGTAGAGAACAAGGTGAAATCCAACCAGGCCAAACTCCCACCAGTGTGATTTCCGCATATTAAACATACCCGACAGACATGTGCTATGCTCTGAATGTTTGTGCCTTCCACAAATTCCTATGCTAGCTCCAAGTGATGGCATTAGGAAGAGGTGCTTAGGTCATGGGGGTGCACCCTCAGGAATGGGATCAGTGCCCTTGTAGAAGAGGCTCCAGAGCACCCCTTCTGCCTAGAGAGGAACAGACAGAGGCTCTGTGAATTGCAGCAGTCCTCACCCAGGTCATTCGAGCGCCCTGCTCTTGGTTTTGCAGCCTCTGGAACTGTGAGCAATCATTACTGGAGATGTGTAAGCCCCCAGCCCATGCTATTTTGTTACAGCACCTGGAAAAACTGAAACACCTTCCCAAAGTCACCTCTGCTCCCAAGGGCTGTGCACCCCTCCCCATCTCATAGCCATGACTCCCAGAGTTTATTCCATTTCCTCACTGGCTACATGTGCAAGGATCTGTCTCCTGGATCTGAGTCCCATAGAGCCTCCCTCGGGAGGGGACAATGGGCTTTGTTGTCAGGGCCTCGAAATAGCTGCCCAAGTGAGAATGGGTAAGCTACGTACGCACCCACTCACTATGGTCACATTCCAAGGGCCCTGGGGCCATCCTGCAGAGAGGGGAAACTGAGAGCCAGAGACACTGAGAGGTGGTTTTGAGATCCCAGGGAAAAGCCAGGCTCCCAGACCTGAGTTCCCACTCCCCATGCCACAGGAAGGTTGCCTGGTCAAGGTGCCAAACAAACAACCACACAGCCTGGCTCCCTCCATCCCACTCTGAGGGCCCAAAGCCCCTCAATAGCCAGCACTGCCTGGGCAGCCCATGCTATGCACCCCCTGTTGCAGGGACTGAGGGAGCCCACTCCCACGGCTGCTGGACTAGGTGTTCATCTTGGCTTGCTTCCACATATCTGTATGCTGACCCCAAAAGCAGCTTTTAGATGATGAACCTCCTTCCTCTTCCCTGGTCTACACATGCTCTCATGAACTGTAAATTCCTCGGGTCTGCACGTTAACTTTACACCAGGTAACTCCTCCCGCGTCCTCGCAGCAGTGTTTTCAGGAAGCTAGCAGGAAGGGGCGGGTGCCAGTGAGCATTATCACTGCTGCCTCATTCCCACTGGACTAAATCCTGTGAGGCCCGTGGCCATGTAGTCACATCACAGGCACCTCATACTGACACCAGTGGACAAATTTGGAAAGAAGGGAGGGTGACTAAGGCCCAAAGCCTTTCCCGGGGAGGCTGCAGAATGGCTACCCAAGATCTGAGTGCCTTCTCTCAAGGAGCAAGGTCCTGGTTTTGAGCTACCTATGAAGACACTTTGGGAACTCACCTCCCTGGGATCCACCTGCAAGGCCAGGGCTCCCAAGTTAGCCTCTGGAGCTGAAGAGAGGGTCTGGCCTCCACTCAAGTCCTGGGAAGCCCTGCATGATGCCAAGACAAACATGAGGTCTTCTTTGCACAGATATCTAGGTGCTGCCAAGAAGCGAGCAGAGGCGGCCAGGGAACAGCAGCATGTAGCAGCTGAAATATGACTCGTTTTCTGAAAGCTTCATAAGCAGGGGGTTCCAGAGATAAAGAACCTGGCTTTATCTGGATCACTAGACATGATCAAGAGCTGGCAGACACTGTTCAGGCACGGCTTCTGGTACTTCCTGGGCACATCCCCTTTCCTGGGGCAGAGTGGGGGGTCAACACAGCTCCCTCTGCCCACTTGACAGCAGTGTGGACAGGTGGGGAGTCTCTGCCCAGCAATCTGATGCCCTACCCTTACACAGAGTGTGCTTGGGGACAGATTTGGCCTTTTTCTTCCTTGCCTTTTGAAATTTCAATGTCCATGGCAATGTTTTATTAAATAATACTCACCAAAAAACATTTGTGCCTGAGTAACATTGGCTTAACATGCCAGATGTTGGAACCCCTCAGGCAAGAACAATTAGAAAAGGCACAGAGGCCAGACAGAACCACTGAGTAGGGAAAACAAGTGTGTCCCATCCTGCACAGCTGGAAACACGGGACCAGCCTCATTCTACACCCAAGACCAAAGCCCACTTCAGTTTCCTCTACACTTATAGACAGTGAAGGATGGGAAGGCTGCCTTGCCCACTGGGTCTCAAGGATGCTGACCCCAGTCAGGGCCCTGCAAAAGACCAGCGATTACACAAAAGGCTCCACCAGGGTGTGGCACCAGGCCAGGAAACACGGGTTGCTAGAGAGAGACTGCAAAAAGCAAGGCCTCCTGGAAATACAGGATTGAGGAGACCCTGGCACTCCAAGGACTTTCCTGACAATTCGGGGTAAGAGCACACAGCCTAACCAAACTGCCTGATCAAGCTGCCAAGATGCATCCTCTTTGGCAGAAGGTTTGTGTTGCCCACAGCCTGTGGTTTCCAGGCAGTGGCATGCTATGCTATTTGAGACATGAGGGCATAGACCACTGGCAGCAGCCATGTAAAAGTCTGCACAAAGGTGTGGTGCCAGAGAGAAAAGGACAGGTGTGCAAGTGGTGGGGCAGGCCTGGCCGCACTTCAGTGGACCTGTACCTTGGTCAGCAACAGAACACGCTTCTGGAGCCTCCGGGCCAGTGCCTCATGGGTCTCCCGCTTCTTCCTCTCCTCTAGCAGCCGGCTACTGACTTGCCGGACCTCTTCCTGGAGCTGCTGCTGGGCCTTCTCCAGTCCCCGGGCACTGTGCAAGGAAGACAAAAGGGGAGTGATAAGGTCTGATGAGACCACCCCAAGGCCCTGGGATGATTCCCCACAGCAAGCCCCACCAGGATGCCCTAAAATAGAGCTGCACGTGCAGCCGCCTCGCTGTCATTTCCTCACTCCTGAATAGCTACTTAACGCCTTTCAGGAGTTTCTGGATTTCAAACAGACGCCCAGGGTGATCCCAGCACACGGCAGGAGGGGGAGGGAAGCTCAACTCCACACACAATGGGAAAAATTGTCAGCCACGCAGTGCTTCAGTATGGGACTTCTGAATGAGCTAAATTGCCAGCACAAGCACTTCCCATGTGAATCACAGTTGGCGCAGATGTGCAGCATGGAGGGGGCTGCACAGTCCCTAAGACTTTCTGCCCATCGAAACCCTCTCGGCCACACACTGGGCCTATAGTGTGGGGGAGACCCTAGGGTGCAGCCAGGCTGAGCCCTCTCCCTGCCTCTGTGCGGCCAGCTGATGTTTCCTGCCTGTCTCCAGCTTCAACATCCCCCTTCCCTTTGCATCCCCACAGCCTCTGTCTCCTCATGTCTCCCCAGCATCATACCACCTCCATCCAGATGGCCTTCTGGTCCATCCTCTGGCAACACATCTCTTCAGACCAGAGAAGGCAGGAGCTCTCCAAGCAGAGGGCAACCTCCCAAAGTATGCTTGGGAGAGCCATGACCCCTGATCTCTCAATGCCACCAATTCCCCCACAGCCATGCCCAGCACAGGCATGAAGCTGGCTGGTCCTTCAGAGGCCGGCTCAGGACCCTGGTGAATGCTGTCAGCACCAGAGAACTCCAGCCAATGCTTAAGGGTTCCTAAGATCCACTAGGGAGGGACAAGCAATGGTCATGATTAAGAGAGTGAGTGAGGCAGGGCCAGTGCACCAGGAGGGCACATTAGCATGTGAAGAGGGAGCAGGGTTTATCTCCTTCACTGGCAAAGATTTCTTCCCAAAGAAAATCCTAACCAATCCTTGAAAATAAAACATGAACAGGATGATAGGGTTCTCATATAAGGTGACATTCATAACATTTATGAGAGGTGACAATAAGAATGATGGGGCCACTTTGAAATTTTGAAATTTGGGGATGGGCTGTGAAGGACATCTGCAGTCTGAGATTATCTTTGGCATCCAATTATTTCTCTTTGTTTTGATTACATGATTTCAAGGAAACCTTAACTCATAAGGGCGATAGATAACGATTTCTTTAGAGGTAGTCTCTACTGCAAATTTTTTCTCTTTCACATGAATGAGTACTTACTGGATTTTCTAAATTATAATTTAGTAAAATTCTTTAAGCAGCAAAAATATAACTCGAAAGTGAATGTAAATCAAAGATTTATGGAACTTTCTAAGGGATCTGGTAACGGCCTTAGTCCTGTTGAGTGTGGCAGGGAACACTGGTGTAGGCTGCCTGGGACAAGCCAACCAGAGGCCTGCAAGACCATGGAAGCTGGAACCAAGGCTCAGAATCAAGATGCTGGCATTTCATTCAATAAACCCACTCGGAAAGCCTGGCACTGATCTCTACTCCAAATGCAGAGTCAGCCACTGCCACCTGCACCTCTAAGTGCTCCATAACCAAAGCCACAGTATAAAACAAGTGCAATTATTCACTGGAAACAGATATATTAAGAGGCTATTTGAGTTCCAGTTCAATTTAAAACTATTCATAGACCAATTTAATAATCAAGAACTGTGAAATCGACTCTTGAATCATTGAATTCAGGTGGGGAGGTTCACAAGCACCTTAAATCACTGCTCCAAAGTGGGTAATTTAATTAGAAGAATGGTAGCATTCGATCTGCTGTTTGAAGAGTCATATACACAGAGGAAGGAATGTGGCAATGCGTCTGTAAGGTGACAGGGCACAGTACGACACTGGATAGGGTTGAAGGGTAAGAAAACACTCTGAGAAGCTGTCCTTAGCACAAGGGGGTTAGTGTAGGCTTGAAAAGAGAGTGACAAACCCCATGTCCTACACACTAGAAGCACAACATCATCATATCTGTGGGGAGAGCTGGGCCCTCCCCACCCACTGCAGTTGCAAAGGGACAGGAGGCCATGCCATATCTGCTATTCTTTTGTGATCCTAAGGACCTGTGCTTGGTGTCACAGAGTCATGTTGCAGGACTGGGCACCAGGAACCCAGTACCAAGTCTGAGCCAGATACTAGCATGACATAGATGGGCCCCAGCCACTATAGGGAGGAGAGGACACCAGGCATGGAGATGCCCTGACCCAAGCCTTCTGCCCAGATCCAAGATTCCCAAGTACACAGCAGCTGCAGGTGGTGGCAGGAGCTGTGCTCCATGGCCCCCACAAGAGAGAACGGGGCCTCTAAGGGGTAGGGTACAACACCCAGGTTGGAAAAGCTCACTCACCAGGTCACAAAGAAAATCCATGCTCTCTCAAGAGCAAAATGCATTTCCTCAAGTGAGAAGGAAAAGAAATAAGCCAGAAGAATACTCAGTCCTACAAGAGACTCTAGTAGGCAAGACAGCACCAACTGCAGCCCACTGCCCTGCCCGTGGCAGGGGAGATAAGACCTCTGAGAGCCACCAGACTGGGCACAATCACGGTTCCACATCTATTGGGCAGTTCCCATGGCAGTTATCTGGTTTCCAAATTTTCCAAGAGATAAACATAGACTTAAAAACCCTACTTCAGCAGATGACAGGGAGACTGAGTTCCTGAGTACTCTGCAGAACCTCGCTGGGGGTCAGGAGCACTAGAAAAACAAGAGGCATTGAACAGCCAAGGGCCTGCCTCATGGACTCCACCCACATGGATCACATGCACAGAGAGTTTACTAATGCAATGTACAGTTAACCAGACATAAACTGAGTGATACAGGGCAAAAGGAACAATCCAAAGACTGTGGGAGGCAACAACTGAACAGCTATAATTCCTTGGACTTCATGACAAAAGGGAAAGACTGAAATAATTAAAATCTGGAAACCTCAGAAGAGGGACCCGTGGTATAGAGCATTGATGGTGTCTGAGCCAGGTGGGAGCCCTGCAGGGTCTGGGCCTAGGCCTCTGAAGAGGGCCACGCTTGCAAAGGCTGCTGCTACTGAACTCTGGAAAAGCTGAAGACTGGATACAGCTGCTGTGTGGTGATAAGGAAGTGTCTGAAGGAAAGGAAGGTGGCCACAGGCAGGACAAGCCAAGGGCAGGGCCCCAGCCACAGCCCCCTCCCCCTCCCCCTACTCCTCCTCCATTCTGGCCATGTCTCTCTAGTACCCACTATGGGCTGACAAGGCACCAGTCAGACAGTTGCAGAGGGCTGCAGGTCCCAGCACTGCAAGATGGAACACAGAGAGGGGACTCTAACTGAGAGGAAACTTTGCAACTGGCAGCGGCAAAGACAGAAAAAATGAGTGCTGTGTTCTCACATCAGGAGGCATACTGGAAGGTACTGAAGGCACACAGGCAAAGGAAGGAAGGGCACCACATGTCGGTGGCAGGAGAAGGGCAGGCAGGAGGTGGTATTCACATCAGCCCAGCAGCAGCACTGCAGAAGAAGGACTCACGGCCCAACAGGAGGTAAGTGAGGATCAGAAGGGAGACACAGGGCAGACAGGGAGAGGCCTACACAAAGACTCAAGAGGATGAAAGGGAGCAAAGTCAGAAAGCAAGGACAGCCCTTTTGGGGCCTTTGCTAGGCCACAGAGGTGAGCCAAAACTAGGTCAGTAGAGGGCATAGGCAAGAAGAGACCAGCTCTTGCTTATAAAACAGAAAACAGTGTGGAAGAGTGTTGTTCACGCGTTCCAGGGGCCGGTCCTGTTGAAGCAGGAAGAGGCAGAGTACTGTGGGCAGTGAAGAGACAATTTCGCCTGAAGGCCCAAGACAATGAGAAGGACTAAAATATGGTGAAAAGAGGGAGGATGGCCCCTCCTCAACACACACACAGAGCCCAAAGGCTCCCAAGCAAGTGTTACTGAACCCAAGGATGCAAGTGGGTGGGACAGTAACCCTGGATCAGAACAGGACCTCTCCGTTCTGTCCCACAGGCTTTCTGAGGGCCTCCCTGGCTCAGAAGCAACTGGGTGACCAAATCCCACAGCACTAACCCACACCAGTTCCCAGGCTGCGGGTCCATCCCCATTGGGAAGCTCCCTCTGTTCACGCTCAGCCTTTCTTCTAAGGGAAGAAGAGAGAGCTCATAAAAAATTAAACTTCTAGCTCCATGCCAAGCTGAACTCTAAGGTCAGCAGTATTTCCATGAGCCTTTGGGAGTTCAAAACAAAGCTCTTGGTGCTTCAAGGAGAAGCTGGGCATGTTTATCCATCGATGCCTTTTTGAGGCGGCATCTAGTGAGAGAAACAGTCCATGCTTTTGAGAAGCCATCTTTGTAAGTGGCAGGCCACTGCAGTCCACTTTTATGAAGTCTTCATCAGAAACTCAGGCTAAGAATATCCACTTGAAGGAAAAAGGAAAGGACACAAGAGACTCCAGAGTGGCAGGAGACATTTTCACAACCTTCTCCAAGAGACTGCTGGCTGAGCTTCTTCCCTTGCTCGGCCCAGCATGTCACCAGCTCTGCTGTCTGTCTTCTCACAGCTCCAGCCTGGCAGCCCAAGCACTAACAGGGCAAAGAAAGGACATGTGTGCAAACAGACACTGAGATTCCTAGACAACATGGCCACCATGAGGGACTGCCTCTGAAAAGGAGCAGGGCAGGAGGTACAGTGCATCCTGCATGCTTGGGATGAGTGAGGGGCTGCATGGTCACAGTGCCTGAGCCCTGCCTGGTGTGCAAACCCAGGGACACAAAGGTGCCTCAGTAGCCACAACCAGTCCCAAAGCCAAAACAAGAACTCTGAGCTAAGCACCACCCCTATAATGGACTAAATTTATCTGTGTCCCCAAATTTGTATTTTGAATCTAAATCCTAACATGACAGTGTTTGGAGGTGTAGCCCTGGACAACTAGATCACAAGGGAAGAATCCTCATGCTGGAATGAGTGTTCCTATAAGAAGTCCCCTGCCTCCCCATCTCCACTCTCTCGCTGTAAGAACACAGTGAGAAACAACACTGAACCAGGATGACAGCTCTCGCCAGGCACCAGTGATCTGCAGGGGCCAAGGACTTTTCAGCTCCAAAAATGAGAGAAAGGAATGTTCATTGTTTGAGTCCCAGACTCTGGTACTTTTGTGATGGGGACCTGAATTCATTACAATCACCTTCTCATCCGTAACACCTGGACAAGAGCTGACACAGGAAGCTTTCTGATGGCTGCTCAAACATTTCCCTGACAGCGTGTGCCAATCTGTGGGTGGTCTCCAATTGGTTAAGTTACAAATATAATTGCATGGGTACATTGTTTTCAGTAATTGCTCTTTTGCATAAAACTCTGCAGGAAAATATTGATAAAGTTTAATTCAAACTGTTGCAAAGTCCTTAAAAACACCTTTATTCTTAGTCATAGACACAGATCAAAATCCACTAACAGTCCTACTATTATGGACAATAATGTACCAATAAAAAATATGGAAAAGACTACTAACACTTAAACTAGGAGAAAAAATGCCCACCAAGAGGACTGTGGATGGAGTTCAATGGTAGACTGCTTGTCTAGCATGCTTGAGTCCCTGCATTCACTCCCCAGCACCACAAAATATAAAAACAACAAACAAAAAAAAAAAAGAAAGAAAAACAGTAACACAAGTGATTTTTGGCATTCTCCTTTTTGCAAATGGGTAAATGCAGACCCACATGACTGAGTCACCTGGGCCAGGCCACTGTGTCCCCAACAGGAAACAGCAAATGCTTGCCCTCCATAGCCTCTCATTACTCTGTGGATGACCAAGTCCTGGAGCACCACGGCAGTGATGGCAACAGCCAGAGTCAGCCCAAGTCAAGCCACCCACCAACTGGTGCCATGCCATATGCCTACCTCAGGGATAAAATGCCCCAATCTCTCAGGCCATGCAAGGGTGCTGACCTACCCCAGAGCCAGGCCTCTGGGCTGGATCTGTTGCACTGTTACCTACACAGTCCCCACTGTGCAGAGGAGGAGCAGGGCACTATGACATGGCTCCCTCCCAGCACATCAGGAAATCTCCAGGAGCTGAAAGAAATTCTAGAACTCTGCTTGTCTAGTGAGTAGAAGAATCTAGCTAGGAAGAATCATAGGCAGGATTAGGAAATGGAAGACAGGGTGAGGGCCAGCGGTCCCACCAATGAACTAAACCTGGAATGTGTGCCAGGCCCCCATCCTGGGCCCAGAAGACAGCTGCACACTCCATCAAGATGGGCACTGACAGATAAGAGGATGTCAGAGTCTAATAGACAGTGAGCTGATCAGCAGTCCAATGGGATGGGGCGGCATGATGCTCTGAGGCAGCAGACGAGACCCCAGAACCACTGTCTGCCAAAGGAGCTTGAAAGGGGCAAAGATAAATAAGGCTAGTCTCAGTGAAGTGAGAAAAGGGTGCTAGGGGAACCCCCAACAACTGAGGAAAGGGCAAACGAACAGTGAACACAGATAAGAGCACAGAGGACTGCCTGCGGTGTCGGGGATGCCTGCTCCAGGTGGTCTGCGGGAACAGGCAAAAGCAACGGGAGACAGCAGCTCGGTTACAAGGGGCGAGAAATCTCATACTCAGAGCCCTCCAAGGTGAAAAGACTACTTGGTGAGAATTTCTCCCAACAAAGAGACCACTGTGGCTAGCCAAACACTAGGACGGGGCCCCACAGAGAATCAATGATGACCAGATTTCAGAAGACTTACTTAAGATTTCCAGGTGAACCTGGGCTTTATTTCTGGCCGGTGTAGCCTGAAAAACCAGTAACACATGGACAGGAGACTAAACATTCTGCAAAATAGGAGGAAGAAGCTGATCATACCCTTTCCATGTGGGCACTCGCCTGAAGATGGAGTAAGAAGCTCCCTTTCTCCAACTGCCTCCAAAAGAAGTTTTAGTTTCCAAGTTATTGCCAATAACGAATAGGTCACAGCACCCAGCACAGAGGAGCTCATAAGTACTATGGGCAGTAGGAGCCAGTGGCCCAAGTGTGCCCCGCAAGAGGTCTCAGGGCAGTCAGGAAAGCAGGGCTGCACTCCCCACAGTCCTGCCCTGTCCTGGCTGTTAAGGCAATCCACAGACAACTGACCCAGAGTCACGGCGCCCTCCTTTTGGCAGCAGACAGGAGGGAAACCAGAGGTTTCTATGGTCCACAGTCCAAGGAAGGGCAAAGCCCATCCAGAGCATGTCCAGATCAGTGCCTTTGAAAGAGGCAATTAGAGTAGAGAGAAAGCAAAGGATAAATGTCTGAATAGTGCTCTCTAGACAGGAATTCCTACCCAGGCCAGCACAAAGCCCAGATAGCCAGAAGGAGGTAGAAATGGGCTTGGTATCTGGGGAAGAGTGGAGCCCAAAGCAAGGACTCCAGGCTCCCACTTAGGGAAATATCACCCAGTCCATGTGCTGAGGAGAGGACCCCCCAGGGCCTGCTTGTCCTCGAATCTTCCCATCCCTGTGAAGGGATCGACACTCACCAAACCCCACCAGGCAGCACCAAGGAGCCTCCCTGAGCTTCCCTTCCCTACTACATCCGGGGTACAGTGAAGCCTCCAGAGAACATTCAGAGCCAAGCTCCATTCCAGGTTCGGGTGTGACTACTCCATGGCCTCCTGGCTGCCATCACTGCCCTCATGGACCCCACTCATCCTCCTAGCCACCAAATCGACCCTGAAATGTAAACTCAGCACAGTCTCATCCCTGGAGCCTCTCCATGACTCCTGCTCACACACTGCAGGAGCACCAGGTCAGGTAAGCCCGCCTCCCCCAGCTGCTTCCCAGGCACCATGGCCACACTCCCTATCCACACATTCACGCCTGTCACCTCAGGCTTTGGGTGGCTGTGCATGCATCCTAGAGAAATCTCTCACCTGATGCCCCCATCAGACAAGCACCTTCCTGCCTACCACCTAGTTTAAGTCACCTTTACTATTTGATCTCATGGTCCCTGTTCTTTCCCCCATGTCATGACTTGCCATATTAACACACATTTATGTGCTTAATGCCTTCCTGCCCTCCTGCATGCCAAGAGGGCAGAGGTGGCAACTGTTCAGATCTCTACTCCACATCCAAGTGCCGTGCAGAGTGGCTCTTCAACAAATCCCTGTTGTTTCAGTTCATACTGATGACAGGCCACCTCTAAGAAGTGGAATCATGGAATGAAGCCTGTAGCACCTCACCGAATACTAGGCTGCTCATGGACATGCCAAGGCAGAGGAGACAGAGTTCCAGGGCTTCAAGAGAACGGTGCAGACAGCAGGTGTTGTGGAATTTACAGCCCATTTGGGGAACAGCAGCAGGAGTATGTCAGGTGGCTCCAGGTGAGGGCACAGTGGAAAAGCAGGAAGCATTCTGCACAGGGTTCTTGGGACAGAGGACAGCAGGCAGGCCTAGGAGGCTGGCAGGGACTGAGAAAGACTGTCCACTGGATGCACCTGGCCTGGGCCTGGAGGAATCCTCCAATTCTGACAGAGAGCACTGTCTGCCAGGACAACCTCCCATACCACATGCACATGCTTGAGAGTATGCTGAGTTTACATTTCAGGAAATGCAAGCAGCCATGTTTACAGGGGCTGGAAGAAGCAATACAGCAGAACCCCTGTCTACCGCTGGAGCTTGAAAGGGGCAAAGACAAAGGTGGTAAAATTTTAGATGGAGCACAGACCAGGCAAAGGTTTCCAGAGGGCAAAGGCAGCACTGTACTGATGCCAAGCTCCTAAACCCCTTCCCTGCCACCGCAGAAGGTCATGTGTGTGTGTGTGGGGGGGGGGGAGAGACATACATATTCTTTCTTGTGAGTAGGTCAGGTCAGCCATGGAATCAGTTCCACAGAGGCAGCGTGGCCAATGCAAGGGCTCACGTCTAGGTACTTTTGAGAAGGAAATCAATAGCTGCTTCTGGAGAGAAGCAAGGAGACATGGCCCTGAGATTCCACTGGAGCAAGGGGCCCAGTGAATGTGTACAAAGCCTCACAGAATCCGCCCAAGGAGGCTCCGCACACTGACAGACTTCTCCAACCTCCGGCCTTCTCACTGACACTCAGAGTCACTGATCTCAACCCAGTCCAGCTGGCTACACCACACTTAAGAAGTCACATAGGGAAAGTAGAAAGCAGGTAAATACCCAGCAAGCACTGGGTCTCTTCACGCACCTTAATGGGATGGGTAAACTATCTGTGTCCAGTATGTTGGGTGGCTCCTTTGTAATGAGCTGGTGGAGATGCACATCCCAACCCCCTTTTCTAAATCTGTGCAGGACCGAGGGTGGCAGCAGAGGTGGTCAGCAGGGTTCTCCTGCACAAGTATGCCGCCCTTACCCCGGGGCAAAGCCCTCAAGGTTACAGGATGCCACTGCACATATAATCTTGAGTGGTGTCCACAAGCACCTGAGCAGCTCAGATGAGAAGCAAGCCTGGCCAGGGCCACAGACAGGAGTCATGTCCAGAGCACTGTCTACCCACATGGGCACTCCCATGTGGCCAAAGCCCACAGACTATGACAAGGTTGCCTTTGAAACGAGTGGGGAGAAGGAACCAGAGACACAGAAGGGAGCAGAGGCAGTCCTGCTCCACCTCCTAACACCGTGTGCCCAAGCGCAGACTCAGAGCAGCAAGCTTCCCCCGGCGCCCTCGACGCCTAGGCTCAGCCTGGCACGCAGCTGTCTTTATTTACGCCATCTAATTCCAATCTTAAATGCCTCCAAGTGTCATTACACATTTCTCTGAAAAAAAGAAAAATAAAAATCCAAACAGCTGAAACAAAACCAGAGAATGAGAAAAGCAAAGACTGAAATAATTACCAATCAACTGCACGGCCGAGGGAGCAGGCTCCGAAGCTATAGTCTGGCCTCCCGGTCACTGCTCCCGATGATGCCTCTGATGAGTGCTCTGTTCCTAACATCTCATCAATTTGAATCACCAAATTCAATTTGCATTCCCAGATAAACAGAGGCCATCCAGTAAATACTCTTATCTGACCTTGAAATGTGAGAAGGAAAATTGCCCCTTACAATTTCAATTCATAATGCATAACCCAATTTAGTTGACTGGGAACCAACCTGTAATCCCATTGGTGGGGCTGCCTCCAAAGCCAGGGCATTGGGCAGGAGCAGGACAGTAAGCATAGGCCCCAGGTTGCTGATAAGTGGCTCAAGTCTTTACTGAGCAACTACCATGTATCTTCCTGCCCAACTTTTGGAAGAAAAAAAAAAGATGTAGATAGATAATTAAGACGATCTGAAGTGATGGCTGATGCAGGCACACATGGCAGATGTCCTGGAGCCACCCAGCTCCAACTTCTGGAGGCAGAGGAGAAGGAGAACTCTCACGTGAAGCATCTCAGCCTTGATGTGCCTGTGGACAAGGTTCTGAGCACATGGCTTTCTATTAGGGATTGCAGAAAAGGAAGACATGGACAGTCACAGAGTCAGCAGGCAGTAGAGCGAGGCTGCAAGACGGTCATCTATGTTCTTTCACACACCAGAGGTCAACAAACAGCCCTCTACTTATTTTTTGTAAATAAAGTTTTATCAGAACATAGCCATGCCCACTGCTGACATATTATATGTGGCTGGTTTCCTGTGGAAGACTGTGTGACCTAAAAAAACAAAAATATTCACCATCTTGCCCTTTACAGAGAAAGGCTACCAATCTGTGGACCACACCATAGACGTAGAGTTACCAACAGAGCGACAGAAATAAAGACATGAGCTCCACCTTACTGAGGGCCATCCCAACACTGCCAGCATCTTGGCATGAGAGCAGCTCCCAGAACAAGACACTCCTGCCAGGCTGGCCCAGCCACAGACCCCACAAATTCATGAATTCCAACAAAAAAAAAAGAAAAGAACCTTGCTAATCTATAACCCACTGCCTCCTCCCGCCTAGTAACTCACTTATACATACATCACTGCCTTCTTGCAAATAGGACTCCATCAAAGGACACGGAGAAGAAGCTCAGGAAAACACGTAGAAACCCCTTTCTCAGTCTCTCTCCAAGAAAGTATGTTTGTTGAAGCAGAGGTACTGAGCCCCTGCCTGGGATGGAGGGATTTCTACCTCATGCTCTAGCTAAGGCCACAAACACACAGGGGTATGATACTTCCCAGGGACGCTGCACCTGGAGACACAGCTGGGACATGACCTGGGCCTTGGCACAAGGCACCCTGGCTCATTAATCCTCAGCTATCTCACTCCCTCCACAGCCCCCCAGCCTTCTGAGATCCAGACTCCATCTCCCACCCTGGACACAAACTCAGGAGAAAAAAGGAGAAAGAAGAAAGAGCTGCTGTGACCATTTAAGAGAGACCAGGACCTGGGCAAGGGTTAGGGACACAGCAAAGGAGAGAAAAGAATAGCAGCAATGGCCAAGTTCAGGGAGGGTCCAGATAGGGGGCTCTGGGTCTCAAAAGACAACGGGCACATGGACAGCAGTGGCCAGCTGGAGCCAGGGTCTCTGGACATGACTCCTTGTCCCTTCTTCATCAGACTATGAGTTTAATAAAAATACATCAAGTTCCCCAAAACAGACCTTCAAAGAAACAAAGCTCTAATCATCTGTCATCAACTCCACTCTCAATGCTTCTCAAACTCTCAAAGTGTCTCTGTGTTGGCCAAGCTGTCTCCTCCTGACAAGTCCTACATGGAAGAAATACCTGTGGCAGGGCATGGAATGTAGAAAGAACAGAGCTGCCCCTGTAGCTAGGTAAAACACACAGGGAAATCCTGCACTGGGCCAGGGCCAAACCACGCACAGAATGGCAGAGGGCAGCTTCCTTGCCAAGCCAGCTGAGGACCCCTTCCTCTCCTCCTCCTCTCACTCAATAGGCCAGCATCCCTGAACGTCCTCTGTGTGCTGCTCTGGCTGCTACACAAGACTTGGAAGCCAGTACAGCCCAGGGGATCACACATGTGACAGCCCCAGGATTGAAGACCCATGGAAACAGAGGTGTGTATGGAGGTGGAGAAGCAATGACCCTCACCAGGTCCAGATATGATCTGCATCTCCCAAGAGTTCATGAGTTTGTATCTTGGTCCTCGGGTGGTGATGGGACCCTAAGAGGTCCCAGGTAGGGGGGCTCAGCACTTGTGGGAGGAGGTGACAGTTCTGCTCCACAAAACTGAGTCCTTTAGTCAGCTAGAGTGCACCCACAAAGGGGACTGTGGGGCTCAGGGCTCCCAGTCGCTCCCTGCTTTCTGGTTTATGACATAGGTTTGCTTTGCCACGAGCTCCTGCCATGATGTGCCATCCTTGCCAGAGGCCCAAACCCATGGTGCCACCTGATTTTGAACTGGAACCTCCAGAAGGTAATCAAAATAAACCTTTTCTAAGTTAGTTGCCTTAGGTATTTCATTACAGTAACAGAGAGCTGACTAACGTATGTGTGAACACGGAGGAGGAGGGATGATCAGAACATAGCATAGTGAGTGTGAGATCTAAGCATGTGCATGTGGAATACAGGAAGGCGGGAGGGGCCCCCAGAGAGCTCGGCTGGGGTTCCTGTAAAGGCAGCAATTGTAGCCACCACCCAGGAGGTTGCCCAGAACATGCTGGCACAGAGCTAGGCCAAAATCTCCATGTCTGGGGACAAGAGTCCACATGACAAGTGAAAGAATGGCATGTCACACTGCAGGACCAAGCCGAGAAGAGCTCTGAGAAGTGAGGGCACAACGCTTAATTGAGATTGTGAGTCAAATCGGACAAGCAGTTAAGAGATGAGACAGAATAATCTCAGCAACATCTCTCTCTTTGGAATCACCCAACAGCCCAATTAGTGGCTCTGATGCTGAGGTTCCCAGCACTCGCAGGATCAATAGCACCCGCTGGCCAGCAGAGCGGGATGGCCTGTCTGCACTGGACCAGCTTCGATCGGCACCTGTGCTCCCTCATAATCCTTCTGGCCGCCTGGCGGAGGCTGATTAACAAAGCCCATTCTGCCTGTTTATTCTCCCATTGATTTCACTGTGCTCGACCCAAAGCCCAAACATCAATACCCTGGTGGGTGAGGCACCTTCCCAGGGCCTCTGCAATCTCTCCTAAGGTGAGGAGTGTCCCCAGCCCCTGTCAATCACATATGCACGGCACAGAGAGCCATCTCTCTGTGTGGGGGACATCGTGGGTAACCAGGGCTAACAGAGTTAATGCTGTCAATAACTAATAAAAAAAATCCCCAAAGCATTCCCCACATTGGAAAATAAAAACAAAAGGAGAAAATGAGATTTTCAGAATTCTTAGTTTCTCTTCCACTATTTTTAGTGAGAGCTGGGAGCAGAAGGAGGCATCTGCTGACCGATGGCTATGTCAACACGGCCACTCATTTATTAATCTCACTTCCTCTCACCCCGGGCTCGGGCTTGGAGAGTTGACACTTGGCTTGAGAAATGCCAGCTCTAAGCAGTTTATTTCCTCTTGAACTTTAAGAACTGACTGAGACAGAATTGACCTTTAAAAGGCAGGGTTAGTGCTTGTCGGAACTGCCGCAGCACCTCTCTGCGTATACAACATGAGAGGTGCCAGGCAAACTCCCGTGAGCGCAGGCAGTGAGGAGTAGAGGCGCTCTGCGCAACAGAGGAGGTCTGAGGTGGCACAGGCATCTGGAGACTTTAAACACGCCAAGAGAGCCAAACACATCACACCTCCTGGGGTGAAGAGGAACAGCGCCAGATGCTGCAAACCCCAGCACACAGTGAGTCTAAGCCCAGCCCCACCATTTACTAGTGGCAAGCAAGATGGACACTGAGAGGCCAACATCTGCTTCTCAAACTCTTCCCAGAAAAGCTCTTGATGGCAAGGCAGATATGTTCCCTGACACTCAGGAGCCCTCTCCCAGCCTCTTGGAAATTTTTGTTGACAAGTCTCAAGTGGCCACTGGGAACCTTCTCATGGCCTGGTTATGTGGTATTCCAGGAAGCACAATGAAATAAGACAACTCTAGCCTGAGGAAATTCACAGTGCCTTTAGTGACACAGGCTGGCCATTCTATCCAAGAGCCAAGAGCAAAGGTCAGACAGGAAACAGTGAGTCTGGAAGGCAGGAAGGCAGGCTCTGGGCAGGGAGATGCTCCCTGGCAGAGGCATTGCTCAGAGGCTGTAAGAAAGCAGGTCCCAGCCCAGTGCCAGTGATGAACATCCCACCCTAGGTGAGAAAAAGGGACAGTACAGCCAAACAGAGGCAGCCCCTAGCCAAGATGGGACATTCACAGGCAAGAAGGAGGCACAACCCCACAGGACTAAAGAAAAGGCAATGAAGGTATAAGGGCAATTTCTACACAGCAGCAAACTTTAACCAAAGCTCCTGAATCACACTGGCCATCCACCCACTGCCCGGCATAGGCCACAGGCAGAGCCCAACCCCCAGGGAGGGGTATGGAACAGGAAGTTGTCATGGGAGGAAGTGACCAGGGCCAACACCTGATCAGCTTTAGAGACTGGATATGGACTCCCCATGAACCCAACCAGGGGAAAGGCCACATAAAGGACAATGACCTCATGGAAGAATTCTAGTTCTCACTGTAGATTAATGAGCAGCACATCACCTGTGTAGTTAAAAGATGTTTCGTGGTAATAGTATTAACAAGGGTGGGGACAGTATTCAACAGTATTTGGAGAAATTGGTCAAAAATCCAGAAAGTTTTAGAAGTTTCTGAATGGAATGCAGGAAAATC
The DNA here is from genome assembly GCF_052094955.1 of Ictidomys tridecemlineatus. NCBI lineage: Eukaryota > Metazoa > Chordata > Mammalia > Rodentia > Sciuridae > Ictidomys > Ictidomys tridecemlineatus. The sequence continues at coordinate 19,495,013 of NC_135488.1, read as the reverse complement.
AAGGTCTCTGTGACTATGCACACCTATTTCACCTTCTAATGGTCCATGACCTTCGGACAGAGAGGCTGGCTGCAAGGGACAGCCCTGACCAACCAGAGAGACCACCACTGGTGTTCAAGGTTTTTACCATGTCCCAGTGTCAGCAAGGAAGAGGCCCAGGTGACCTGAATTTACTGGGAGGGCCTGGGATCTGCCTGCCAGCTCCACCTTAGCTGGTACACACTGGGCCTCCCACACACCCACCTCAGAAATGGCAGGAGAGCAGCATAAGAGCAGAGCTGGGCGGCTGCTGCTGAGCCGATGCCCTGCCAAGCCCATCTGCTGAGCACAGATTAGAAGCAGGAAATGCAGCTCAGCAAGCACACAACAAGAAAACACATTTTCTGAGCCATTGTATGACTTCCACTGCTGCTCATCTTCGTCACTCAATGGCAATTCACTAGCTGTTGTAGAAGACACTTAGAATTTACCTCAGGCCTTGGAATGGCTGTTCCTCCTACCTCCTGTGGTCCAGACAGCTCTGGAAGCCTGAGGCCACTCCAGAGGAAAAGAGGCAACAAAAACAAGGCCAAAAGACAGGGACAGTGTTCCCCTATCATCAGGCAAAGGGATTGCTATTCTGGATCCCTGTAAGAATCACTCCAGGTTAGCAGACAACAGATCCTCACTGTCACTACCACCAGCTACACTCTCAGGATACCTCTTAGTCCTTACCTCTTAGATGTATATCATATCACTGATTCTGCCTCCTGCCCCAAGTGAAGTGCTTTGATCATCCCCCTGTGAACAAGGAGCTTGATGGGAGAGGAATGGCAAGTGGTGGGTCACCTCCACCAAAGTACATTCCTGAGGAACAGTCCTTTATCTGTCGCCTCAGGGAATCAAGAAACAGAAGTGAAGGAGCCTCACCCACACCTGTTCTGAGACCCCAGGGGAGGACACAGACAGGAGGTGGCTCACCAGACACTGAGTCTGTCAGAGCCTGAGACTTGGACTTGTTTGTCCAAACTCCAGAACTGTGAGAAATGGATTTCTGCGGTTTATGAACCTTCCAGGCTCAGAATTTTTTGTTACAGCAGCAGAAAATAATGCAACACAGCTTATATCAAAAGACAGTCTTGGTGGATCAATGATTTTAGACATGAAAGATGAAATCATAAAAGGGGGAAATATAAAAGGAAATTTTAATGATCTAGGAAAGAGAAAGTCTTTCTACATTCATACAAAAACAAAACCAACAGAAACACTAAAAGAAACAGCTTCTATATCTGACTACCCAAGAATCAAAAGCTGGCATCTGGAAGAAAACTGTAACCAAACAGGGAAAATGTCAAGTTGGGAAGTCATATTTTTTGACAAAGGCCTAACCTCCTTAGGCTATTAAAGGCTCCTCTAAAAATTAATTTTAAAAAAGACAGAATAATAGGCAAATAAAGATTACAGATAGGAAAAAACGTAACTAAAAGATCCCTGGACACATTGCCAGTTACCTAAATGGTCCAGGAAGGGACAGGTGCTGCACACACCAGCACTAGAAGTCATGAGTAAAGCCACGCACAACACACCTCATGCCTCCTGCTGCCAACAGCAAGGCTGGTGGGCACAGGGAACAGCTGGAATTCCCAGGCTGCTGGTGGAAATCTGCAGCCTCACAAAGTTCACCACACGACTGGGTTCCCAGGTCTGAGGGCAAGGGGCAAGCACATGAGTCCTCAAGTGACCTGCACAAACACACTCATTCAGGAGGTCAAAATCCAGACACAGTCCACAGGTCTATTAGCAAGAGAATGGCTGTACAAATAGGGTCCTTCGCACCATGAACACCACTCTGACACACGAAGACACGTGTCACCATAGGCCCTGCCCCAATGGAGACAAGCTTCCTCTGCTTGTGTTCAAGGGTCACCTATGTTGTGGTGGGCATACTGGAGGCTATCCCTCTTTTTCTGGTACCATACCTGCCTATTACGTTCAGGAACAAGTGGGAACCCTGTGGTGGAGGAGGTTCCAACAGGGGTCACATTCACATGAGGAGGCTCTAGCAGCCTAGTTTCTGAGGTGCTGGCCATGCTGTACATGTGACACCAGGTACAGACTCATGGAGAACAGTGAGGCTTCTGTTTTTCACTATCTGTAAATCACACTTCAAGAAGGTACTGATTTTTTTAAAAACCATGCTGATATACTATTCTCACCTAACAGATTTCTACCCCCACAAAAATCCAAGGGCAGAAGCACTGCTTTGACATGCTGTAGAAACAACATGAATTAGTTCTCATATTTCATGGCACCCAGGTCCATGGCTTCTCCATGGACATAGGACCTGCAGGCCAGGGGCAACTACCCAGTACACAAGTCCACCACCCTTCCCAGGCCCTATGGCCAGGAGTCAGGTAAATACGCTCCTAGGAGGAAGCTTCCCCCATGGGGCTGCACAAGGCAGGGCACCTAACAGAGAGGGTCAAGATGAAAAAAAAATCAAGTCAAGATGAAGAAAAAGGACTCAGCACTTGGTGAGGAATCATTAGAGTATTGACACAACCTCACTCATGCCAGAGCCACCAAACTAACCCAGTCAGTCCTTAGAACACAGTAATTAAGGAGAAGAGCTGCCAGCATCCTTTAATGAGAGCCTCCAACAAATCGCTCAGCCAGTGATGAGGAGCAGGACAAAGACCTAAAGGGGCGGCTGAGATCATCAGGCAGCACCCAGCATCACCACCCCATCGAGAGGTCCCTTAAACGCTGCCGCGGGTGATGGATTAGACCTGGACGGGCCCTAATTGCTGTTATCTTCTCACACTTAATGTGAGGGTAGAACAGGAGGAATGGAGGGCCCGAGGACAGGGAGATACAGACAAAAATCCTGAGCCTGGTAAGCTGAGGGGAGGATGGCCTGAAGACAAAACGAGCCCCTGGAATTTGAGAAGTTCAGGGAAGAGGTGGCCGTGCATTCAGGACCTGGCTCCAGCCCCAGGGAAGCTCTCCCTTCAGAGCTCTGCGTGTGATGCTGGGCAACAGGGGGCTGATCACCGAGGAGGGCACTAGCCCCCGGGGAGGTGCTGCTGTTGTGTCACGGCCCTGGTGCTGGGGCTCATATTGGTCAAGACCCACAGAACTGTACACAGCAGAGTTTCACTCCTAGGAGATAAAAAGTAATCAGAATGAGGGCCCACTGAGGGGGAACACAAATGGCAAAAGCATTTCATAAACACAACCCTGCAAGGGTCATGCCATGAGGCCACCAGCTCTGGTCTTTCCTGCCAGGTTAGGGCAGAAGAATCATCCACAGTCATCTCTGTTGTAAAAGGATTGTTGTTCCCTGACCAAGAACAGTAAGCTGAAAGTTGGGAGTGTAGGTTTAGAAACTGCCTGTCTACAGAGAACAGCTTGATCCCAAGATGTCAGCACCCCACAGTCCCCCAAATAGCACCAAGCAAACATAGTGGCATGCACCAAGAAACCTGGGTCCTTCTGAAGTGCTCCAAGACCCTCGCCAAGGACTACCACAAAACAGTACAAGGGCCAAATGCACCTTCCTTCATCCCTCTCAGGGTCCTAACAGTAGGCCCTACAGAGATTCCCACCAACAGAGCAGGAACGGGAAGCACAAGGATGCCAACCAACTGAACCAAAACTACATAGGAGGCTGGGGGTGGGGCAGTGGTTGGAACCCCAGCATTCTAGCCAAGCTGGTCCTGTGATCATGGTTTTCTTGATTTTCAAACATGACAAATCCTTCACCTCTGTAAGCCTGAGATCCACTGGCAGTTAAAGATGCTGGTGTGGGGCTGTGTGTGACCACATTGTGTAGTGAAAGAAAGACAAATTTAACATCACATTCTTGAGTTCTTGCATATTAAGAAATCAACCAGTTTGCCTATTCCTTCTAATTGGTCCCATGGGCAGTCTACTGTGGGCAGGGCTCTAGGAGAAGATGGGGGCAATGTGGTCATAAGCTAAGAGATCTGGTTCAGACTTTATTGAAGTTCTTCTCCCCTGCAGAAATGCACACACAGCAATGGGCAGGGAGTGCTGTGAGAGCAAAGGGGCTGTGGCTCTGGTGCAAGAGGAACCCCGGTGACATCAGTGGGATCTCAGAACACACCTGTGCCTCATCATCCCTGCTGCTGAGCCTTCGGGAATGAACTGTCCAAACTCTCACAGTTCCCACTCATCCTGGACCCTGCAGCTCCCAAGGTCTCTTGCCCACCTACACTCACTCCATTCAAGCCCCTTAAATATGCTGAGTTCCATGAACCCCAGACACAACTTCTTCAGTGCTAACTTTTTAAAAAATTATTTAAAATATTTTTTTAGCTAGCCTGGTGGTACACAACTGTAATCCCAGCATCTTGGGAGGCTGAGGCAGGAGGATTGCGAGTTCAAAACCAGCCTCAGCAAAAGCAAGGCGTTAAGAAACTCAGTGAGGCCCTGTCTCTAAATAAAATACAAAATAGGGCTGGGGATGTGGCTCAGTGGTCAAGTGCCCCTGAGTTCAATCACCTGTACACTAAAATCAATCTATCTATCTATCTATCTATATCTTTTTTTAAAAGTTGTTAATGGACCTTTTTAAAATTTGTTTATATATGGTGCTGAGAATCAAATACAGTGCCTTACACATGCCAGGTAAGCACTCTGCCACTGAGCCACAACCCCAGCCCTACCACTAACTTCTAATGCCAATGAGTGTGCTCCAAGTTCAGGGGCGATGCTGCTGCCACCTGCAGTCTCAGACTCTCCAGCCTCCCCCAGCTGGCCTGCTACATCTCTCCTCCTGTCTACTGAGGCTCCTCTGCCAGCCTCACCTTGTTTCTCATGACCTTGACAGTGATGAGTGCTGGTCAGAGATTGTTAGCATGTCTCTCAACTAGGGTCACTCCACCTGTTTCTCAACTGTACTGGAGCTGCCAGTTTGGGAAAAACCCCACTGTGCAGAGCATCCCCCATCACCACGTGGAACCAAGGGCACTGTGATGTCATGGCACCACCTGCCTCACCTGATGAAGGTGCTGTTGGTTCTCTGAGGTCAGTGGATGATTTTCCTTTCCTCACTCTGCTCTCTGGAAGAAGTGGGGAAGTCTAGCCCAGCAGGAGAGAGGGTACAAAGGGCCACCTCTGCCGGGGAGAGCACCAACTGTATTACCTGGGGTTCCTCACAAGCAGGGTGGGTCTCCAGCCCATCTAGTGACTCACTTATCATTCTCTTAACAGCATCTCTCACAGAGCTGCTGTTTAGTAAGGTAAACTGATCACTTTTTCTCTTTTGCTGATTTGCTTCTGGGCAGTAACCAAAGCTCAGCACACAACCCAAGGCCATGCAGGTCCCTCCTGCCTTTTCTTCCAGATGATGATGACGGCAGGGCCTTCCCTGAGTGTTAACAAGGCAGTGCCTTGGCCCAAGCTGACTGTTCAGAAACCGCTGGCTTCTCGAAGAATATGAATACTTTTTGAATCAGTGCACTATTAAGAATTCTTCCTGAGGAAATAATCAGCAATCGTACAAGAAAAGATCTGGGGGCATATATTAATCAGAGTATTGTTTATAAGAGAGAAAAAACTATTCCTACCTAACAGTAAGAGTGTAACTAAATAACATATTCATAATGAGAATGGTTTACAGTCAAAAAGTTGTTTTTTGAGGTTTATTTTCGGTTCTGGGATTGAATCCAGGGCTTCATGCATGCTAATCACATACTCTACCAACCAGGCTGCACCCCCAACCCCAAAAACGTATGTTTTAGAAGAAATTTAATTTGGGAAATGTTCACAAAAGATTAAACAAAATAAGAAGACTCAACAAATAATGCACATAGTATTATATTTTTCCTAAAAACTACATCGGAAAAACACATTCTATATATAAATAAAAAGCAGGCAGAATCTAAGCCAACACATTTACAGTGGTTTTCGCTGGACAGGAGGATGATGGGAAACCTTTATTCTCATCTTTTCTGTTTGTTTCCTCTACATTGTCAAATGCTCTAAATGAAACTGGATTCCTTTTGTAATTGGACCCAAAAAAGGTTATTCAAATAAAATGCTGACATCCTTTCGCTTCCTTTCCCTTCCTCCCAGGTGTGAGGATGCAGCTGCAGGAACGTGGGGAAAGCAGACACTGAGAACCTGAGGAAGAACGCGGGCACCCCAAGGACGGTGCTCTGCTTCCTTCACCCCCAAAGCCACAGAGATAGCAGCAAATGCCCTACTGCTAACCAAAGGTGCCCGGATGAGGCTAAATATGAAAGGGTGAGGAACATTTGAGAAGAGCCCAGGAGAGAATATTCTGGAAATGCATGCTGGGTGGCCAGGGCACACTTGGGAGAAGATATAAAAGAACGAGGCGTACACCATGGAACGGTCAAGTCTCACCCACATGAAGACACTAAGGCCAGAGGACTTCCAGGAATACAACCATGAAGCCCTTCCTCACAATGACCACCACAGCAGGCCACCCTGAGGCCAGAAGCCAGGCCAGACCTCTCAGGAAGGAGACGCTTGGTGGCTCAGTTGTGTTCCCTGCTCACCCTTGACTTCTTACATATGACACTTCAGTAAAATGTTAAGAAAATAGTTAATGCCTCAAACTGAAATGACATAAGCAGTAAGACATTCTACAAAATTAAAAAAAAATGTTTTTGCAAAGACTTAAAAATTTAAAAAGGAAGAGCACACATTCCTCTTATAGGATACCCCCCTTTTAATTTCAGGTAAGGAGATGCAAAGCAGGGCCAGCTTTGCCGCCTGGTGACAAGGGGAGGGATCAGGCAGGCCCAAAGCCACGGTCACTAGTAAAGGAACTTGTGGATGGAGAAGCGATGGGATTGGCACTAGCTGTCACTAGAAAACAATGTGAGCCAAAGGCTTGTGGGACAGCAGCAACACCCAGAGAGCAAGGCAGGTGTGCTTCCTAAGCCAGTGTGATCACCTGCCTGATGAATGAAAGGCACAGAGGTATGAACAGGTGAGACAGCCAGCAAAGCCAAGATGAAGGGAAGCACGTGGGGTGGGATGGGGCAGGAACCACAGACATATACACAGGAGTGTGCTGGAACTGCAGAACTACAGACACCATGACAAACTGAAGGGACAAGAAGCACAGAAGTGGCAGGGACACATCCCAAGAACCCTAATGAATGCCTGGAATCACAGAGGATACAGAACCCTGTATACACTGGTTTTTCCTTTGCACACATACCTATGATGGGATTTAGCTTATAGATTGGGCACACAGGGAGATTACCAACAGTAACTATTACAACAAGCTATAACAATATGCTGTACTCAAAGTTCTATAAACATGGTCTCTCCCCCACCAGGGATGATGTGAAAGGATGCAATACCAGAGTGAGGTGAATGACTAAGCACTATGGCCATAACTTTTGCAATCTGAGCTACAACAACAAAACTAGCACGAATTACTTTGCCTTCTCAATTTCACAGACAGAAGATTCATTCTTAGCGTAGATCAGTGCAACCTCAGCACATGACTTTTTTTTTCAGCATTTCCACCTTTCACTTCAAGGAAGGATTTGAGGCTTCTCTTTTTGGCATATTCTAAGCATCACTACTCTTGTACCATGGGCCATTACTAATGACATAAGTATTACTTGAACATAAGCACTGTGATACCGTGATAGTCAATATAAATACCCAGAAAGCTGCTAAATGACTTTCAGGTGAGTAGCATATACAGTATGGATACAATGGACAAAGATGTCCTTCCTATACAGCTACACAGGACAGAATGAGGTCTTGCTATGCTACCTGGAACAGTGTTCAATTTATAATTTATGAATTGTTTATTTCTATACATTTCCACTTACTATTTTCAGGTTGCATAAGTGAAACTGCAGAGAGCAAAACTGCAGAAAAAGGGGGAACTACTATAACAATAAGATATTAACTGGCAGCTCTGGATATGTAAAAGGGCAACCAAAAGCAGGAAAGTGGTGGGCTGTATCTCCTCAAGGGCAGAAGGAAGAAGGAGAGAGCACATTGATGGAGATCCTGGGAAGATGTGCCAGGTGAGACAGAGTCTTGGGGCTGCTGAGATCAAATTCTTCTGAGCTCAATCAGGATTTAATTGTGTTCCAACATCTTAAAAGCAACAGATAGATAGGAGTGAGCAAGCACTGCTAGCAGAGCTGGCAGGTGGATGGGGCCAATGTGGCATAGCATTGCAGATCTGCTCATGATCTAGATGCACTCCAGGCACTGAGGGACAGCCACCAAGGGATTTGTCAACACAGGTATCCTAGTTGGCCAAACAAGGGTTCCAAGAGGAAACTCACTTGTAGAACAGGTCTTCCTGGGCGATGAGTTGGTTTTGACCCCTGGCCACTTGTATACTGAGACATGCCTCCCTATTTTAGATACAAAGAACCCTCGCCAAACCTGAATATGGTTCTGGTCTTCACACTCTGAAGGCCACATCTTTCCCTTTGCTGATTCTCATGGGGTTCTATACTTGATGCCCTCCTGGTTCCCTAAGTACCATCCCATCTTCTGTCCTATTCTGGGTTATGAGAAGGAGGCAGGAAGCCCCTTAGCAGGGACAGGAGGATTCTGTGAGTTTGGACATGGCTGCCGAAAACCTTCTTGCACATGTCTCAGGCAAACCAGTCAACTCAGGCCCCACCAAGGAGCCCACCATGGACATCAGGACATGGGTCAGTTTTAGGCTGCCTCTGCTCTCAGCCCTGTGCCCAGGTCAGGGCTGAGAACACAGACAAGGCACAGCAGTGAAGAGCACTCCTATCCTTGCTTCAAGGCATGCCCTGGGCCAAGGTTGCTTCCCTTTTTTGAGCTTCAGGATCCTAAAGTGTAAACTGAGAAATCTTCACCCCTGGAACACCGTGACCTGGGCAGAGAGGGAACTTCAACCACAAAGTCATTCCACTCTGCTTCCATGCACAGCAGCACAGTCACCCAAGTTCTGAATGATGCAGCTGAGCTCATGGCAACATGGGGCTTTGCACTCTGGTGTGCGCACATGTGTGCCTGTACATTCAGGCAGGTCAGTCAGGACAGTGAGTTATACTAAAGAGGACCTCCGCAATTGTACATCACTGTAACCTGTGTATCCAGCACAGCTCTGATCACAGGGGGCGGGGGGGGGGGCGGACAGAGTGTGCAAAAATATGTCCCACCCTCAAGGGGCTTCTACTCCTATGGGAAGAGAGATGGGCTGGCAAACACAAGTCACCCTGCCAAGGAGCTGTGAGAAAGGGACCACTTCACAGCAAGGAAGGACATAAGAAGACCAAATACATCATTTGCACACCTCCAGTCCTGCTGTCCCTAGGTGAGACAGAGAAATAGAAGAAAAGACAAATAAAGGGTTCAGAGAAGACCATTAGAACTGGACCCCAAGGCCAAGCTGGAATTTGCTAAGCCAGGAAAGTGAGCAAGGAACTCTAGGCAGAGGGGCGGGGGTTATAGCTCAGCTGGTCGAGTGCTGGCCTTACAGGCACAAGGCCCTGAGTTCAATCCCCAGCACACAAAAGGGGGTGGGGGAAAGAAGAACTCCAGGCAGAGGAAAGGTCAGGCAAAGAATAGAACACTTGGGGAGCGGACAGCCCTGCAGACGCACTGGACAGGGAGAATGTCAATGCCAAGGGAGCCAAGGGACCAAGCTGTGTCCCCAGGAACAGTGGACCCGCCAGCTTTCTAAGTGTGGTGGTGGCAGCTTTGCAACTGCCCTGCAAAGGAGCAAAGGGCCTAGAAGGCATAAGGTCAAGGCCACCCTCTCACCCAACATGAACATCCACCTGCCCTGTGCATGGCGCTCCTCAACTCTGACTGTGAGTTGAAACTCTGACCAACTTGCGCCAGTTCTTAAAGGGGACTGCTCTCCCCTCAGTGCTCCTGCCACCCCCACTTCATTAGTATTCAACAGCGACAGATTCCTCTCCTCTGCAGCCTTTTGTGCAATGGAGATAAGTAACATTTCTAATCTCTGCTATCTCCCAGCTGCGAATGTTAAAGAATTTTTTTCTTTTTCATTTAAAAAATGAAATCTCATTTTAGATTTGCCAAAGTGACAGGCACCGATCTTTACTGCACTAACAATCTGCCACCCAGAGGCAGGAGCTGTGGAGGGAAGCAAGCGCAGGAGGCAGGGAGAAGACAGAGCGGAAGACCCATTCCTCCTCCCTACGAACCCCATCAGCCACACTCCAGGGGTGCACTCCTCCACGGCAGAGGGCAGCAGGACCACTGCTCCCAGTGAGCAGCCTCCCCACAATTTACCAGCCCATGGGGACAGCCTCCCAGGAAGCGCAGGCTGTTCCCCTACCCAGATCACTGACCACAGGCAGGGAGAAGTGGCCCCCAGTGAGCCACCACTTGACAGGAATAGAGCTCAGAAGAGCAGAGCGTGCCCAGGGGCCACACGAGTTCTCCACCCATGCACACTCTCATCTCCCTGTCCTTGCAGGGAAGCATCATTCTCATACTTTTTCGCCTTCAGGCACACGAAGCCTGACACAACTGGGGCCACCCATGCATGATGTGCCTGACACAGGCTATCACAGGTTAGGATGAGAGCGCGAAGCAAACCCCACAGCTGACAGAGCTGTAAGTACCATGCCGGGCCTACAAAGGCGAGAGCAGCGAGCCCAAGTTTTTCTAGTCAAAGCCATCAGGGGAAATGGCCTGCTTCTAAGCAGAGCCGCCACCTCCTCCCTGACCAGATCTCTGAGCCCTGATGTGTCCCTGAAGCCCTAAGAGAGGAGGCAGAATTTCAGACTCAAGGGAGGCATCCATTCAGGCGTTCTGACAGAATGTCCCAGCCAGGTCTTCTCAGCACAAATCACTTGTATCCCAGATCATGGTAAGGTGTGTCCCCCAGCCTGGCAGCATGGAGGCTGTCAGGGTAGGTCCTGCTTTGTGGGGTCACAGCAAGCCCAGCCCACGCAGCAGAGAACACGCTGTGGCTGCTCCTGCCTGCATCCTCCCCAGCCCCTGCTCCGCAGCTCTCCTTGGCAGCCTCTGGATTCAATACCTCAGGGGCACGTCACCAGCAGCAGCTATCCCAGAGCCAGAGCCCTGGGGGCTTTCCAGGGTCCTGGATTCTGGCTGCAAAACAGAAAACTCCTTACAAACAATGGCATCCAGAACCGTACACAGCAAGCAGGTGAGAAACGGAAGCGGCGTATGACGGCTCAGCCTCGGATCCTGGCTGCACAACACAACTTCATCTGAGCAACTTGTTCTGTTTTTATTATCATTTTTAAATAACTAATCTGGCCTTGAAGGGGTCTGGAAGGAGGGAGGACAAGAGGGAGCCCACAGGAAGCCCTAGAGGTTGAGGAGTGGCTGCTCTAGCCACCTGCCTGGGTGGTGGGCCTCGGCACCTCCCCAGCTCTCCTTCTCTGTCCGGACATGTCTGACAACTTGACACTGGTGTTAAAATTTCATCATTTATGTAACAGCCCAGTTATTAACTAAGTATCATTTACTCGTGTCAGAGGAAGAGAAAAATCACCTAATTAACTACTTTCCCCACCAGCAATGGGAAGGAGGGGGGTGCTGCCAATTGTTTCCACTGCGTTCTTCCTACCTTCAGAAGCTCGCTCCCCTTTAATGGGAAAGATTTATAATCCTTGGTCATAAGGGACTAGAAAAATTCTCCTTCCAATTATGGGAATGTTAACTACATCAACTTCACTGTTGTCCTTTGGCTACAGGGTCTACCATCAAGAGGGGACACATCCAGTGTGGCCTGGAAGGAGACAGGGAGCTGGTTCCTCCAAGTCTCCAGCTGGGAAGTGTGCACCCAGTCACTGAAAGATAGGGATGGACAGACACTGTCTCCTGTTTGTTTACCAAGTGAACAGCAGGTACTCTACTTGTCCACTAGCCCATCAGCTCTACCCAAACCACCACAGCTGCTTCTGTCATCACCGCAGCTCTTGAGCAGCACAGTACTGACACACTTGAAAACACAAGCTTCACATAGAAAGGAGGGTGGCCCACATGGGACTTTGTCAAGAGCATGGGCTTTACAGTCAGGAAGGAACCAGATGGAGCCCTGGTTCTTCCAGGGGGAGTGGGCAGATCACATCACCTGGCTGAACACGGGCTGAACATGGGATTCAGTCTGCCCAGCAGAAGAGGCTGAAGTAAGTTGAATAAGGTCAACAGCAGCCCTGGCACCAGGTCACATGAAGGGAGTTGTCAGCAGATACTGATCCCTGTCACCAGACCCACCATCAACAGCTCCACCCTCACACCAACACGGCTATCATCACCTTCATTGCCAATCATCACCACCGACACTGCCATCCTTACCACCACTACCACCCTCACCATAGTCACCACCATTTTCATCCTCACCACCATAACCCCTCACCATCATGGCTACCATCACTATCACCCTCAGCACTGCCGCCTTCACCACCACAGCTAGCACCATTATGTACACTTTTTATTCCAGGGACAATTTCCAAAGATGGTATTTTCACCTGTTCATTTCTCAATCCAAAGGTTAGGCTGAGAGGATGTGGCCAGGGGACTCCTCCTTACAGAGGAAGACTGGTGTACCAAGCAGATTACAGAGCTGTGCCTCCTTCCAGGACATCGGCTCCTCACCTTGGAGGAGACAACCTCATATTTCCATGAAGTAGCCAGCACCTGGGTCAGATGCTCGATCTCATTTGCACAGCTACCCCTGACTCAGTCACACTCTCCTGCCTAGGGCCTCTTGTGCTACTGATCCCTGTCCCTGGAACACTCTTCTCCATCCTGCCCTCAAAACCCCACAAAGGGACGCGCTGACTCATACTTCTGCACGCGACTTTCCCATACCTTCTTGGGAGATCACCCAACCACGCTGGGCCCCCAGCTGTAGCTTATGTCACACACACACCTGGGCTTGAGGACAAACCCTGTAAAGCCTTGCTCAGTGCTGGCTCTCTACTACAGCACATGCTCAGTGAGGGCAGGGGCATGTCTGTGGTGTTGCCTCAGCAGATGGAAGACAGCAATGTTTGAAGGATGTTTCTGTTTGAGAGGTCAGAAGGCTGGTCACCTCCCATGGTACTCACAGTGCAGCAAGACAGTAGAGGTGGATGGGCACTTGGGCACAGACCACCACCAAGAGGATCTGGAGATCCCTAAATGGGCTCCATGGCTCCAGTACTCTCTCAGGAGTTATGAACCCCAGAGAGAGAACATTTAGACCAGATTCCGAGGGACCAATAAGAAGACAGCAGCAGTAAGCTTCAGGCTGCCACACTGACAGCAGGTCCTGGCCCTCCTGCCCAGGATTCCTGTGGCACTATCGGACAGCCAAAAGCACTACATGCCCAGACAGATTGACAGTCTCACAGATGGTGCCCAGGACCTGGGAATATGGTGGAAGAAGAGAAAGGCCAGGGGAGATCACCACACACTCCTAAATCTGTCCACATGCCACCAAACATCCGCATCCTTTCAGAGGGAGGAAACAGAACCCACAGGAATGGAGCAAACTCGAAACATGCAGCCAGCATGTGAAATCACCCCACCAAAGTAAGAAGTGTGTGCTTCGGCTGCCTGAGCAAAACCAGCTACAATCAGATGGCAGCCACCAGAGCTTCCCAGGAGAGTAGGACAGGTGATACCTGTTATTACAGTTACTGTGACTTGACTACCAGAAACCCCAACTGAAACCAATGCAGGCCAATTCTCCACTTCGGAAACCAGGACAAAGGCAGGACAGAGAACAGCCAACTCCCACCCAGAGGCACACTCGGAGTCCTACCTAGCAGTGGTAGAGTCAGCTGACCCAAGTCACATCCCACAGGCTCCAGAAGGCAGATGAGACAAACAGGATGGCAGCTTACACCCTGCCTCCCTGGCCTCAGAGTAGAGCCCATCATAGTCGAAGTGCCAACAGACCAGAGGGTAGGTCTGGCATGTGAAGGAGCCTGTTGCTTTAGATCCTCGATCCACATATCAAACACACCAGTGCCTCCAGGAGGCAGCTGTGGCACTTGGCGACGCAGAAACTGCGTTCTCCCCGAGGAAAGGGGCTGGGACTCACACACAAGAGAATGAAATGCAAGCATTAAGGACAGCCACAGACGGGCTCTCTGTGGAGAACCCTCCCTGCAGCCAGCTCTTTACTCCTCGTTAAATTCTTAACCTGAAAACATAACTGTTTTGTGCTGACATGTCTCATTCTGACACCCCTAATGCCTCCTCTGTGAAAGACGTCACTGCCAAATCCCACTTTAATTACCCGAGCTCATGTCACATAAATCATCTCAGCTCCCAGTAGGCCAGGCCTGCGGCTGCCTCTGCTTCCAATACTGGATGCAAATGGCAAGGTTTGATCCCTGGGTTATGGAACCACCTGGAGAATGGCAAAGGGACCAATCACCTCCCAGACAGTAAAGGACTATGTGCATTCAGTCTGGAGCCTGGGTCACTGCCTAAGGACAGAGCCTTGCCTTTCCCCAGGTGCTGGGCACAAGAGGGACGGACCCTTCAGAAAGGCCATCTGGTGGTGGGAAGCCAATTCTGCCCCTGCAGACTGGGCAGGCCTCACCATCTCTGAAACCACCCACAGATCTCTGACTCACTGGGTATGGCAGTGATCAGACAGGGAGAGGAGGTCTCTGGCGACAAGGAGCAAGTTACTGACAAAGTGAGCAAACCTATGAGACAGGCAGCAAGGGTCCTGAAAGAGGAGGCAGGCGGGGTCTTCCCAACAGCAAGGGTAGAAGGCCCACCCCCACAACAGGGCCAGCCCCTTCTTGGCCTGGCTCTGGGAACAGGGCCCTCAGCTCTGGAACACCTCCAGCTTGCCTCCACCAGACCAGCACACCTGGGTGAAAGCAAGGACCCTCCCCCACAGGGTCTACGTTCCCCATTGCCCCCTCCCTCTTTGTCCCCATAGGCACTATTTTTTGGATGCTCCCAAGGTGAAGGCATTCACTCACACCCCCTCCCTCCCTTCCAGGCTCCCCCAACATACTCACTGCTTCATTCCCAACTTTAACCCTCCTGGGAACACCTGCCCAGCTACATGGGTTCTCCAGAGTTGCCCCTGCCCCCAGTTTAAAGCTCCTGAGGATGAAGTGCTGGGTTCCACTCTAAGGGGGAATACTCCCCTCCCCCTCCAGCTCAGACCACAGCCAGGAAGGCAAACTGGTCTTCAAGTGGCGCCCTTGGCAAGTCCTGCACAAGACATTTGTCACCATGTTCTAGAATATGGACTCCTTATTTGTAGCCTTTAGAGCCTCAGCCAAAACAAAAAGAGAAAGAGTCACTTTAATCTCCTTTTGCAGTTAATGAAACACTATAGCCAGACACAGTGGCACAGGCCTGTAATCCTAGCAACTCAGGAGGCTGAGGCAGGAGGATTCTAAATTCAAGGCCACCTTAGGCAATTTATTGAGACCCTGTCTCAAAAAAAATTTTTTAAAGGACTGGAGGTATAGTTCATTGGTAAAGCAGCCCTGGATTCAATTCCCAGTACCAAAAAAAAAAAAAAAAAAAAAAAACCAAACAAACAAACAAAAAAAACAGCTAGCCCCATGAGTTGACAGGAAGTATTTCAATCAGGACTTCTCTATTTGAAGACAGGCTCTCTCTCAGCTGGGGAGCTAGTTACCCCACAACAGGGGTCTTGATGGAGACCCCCACCCAAGCTCCAGCAGGGTACAGGTTCTGGGTAAGGTCTAGAGTCAGGACAAAGCCCTTAATCTAAAGAGAATTGCAGCCAATGCCCACAGCTGTGCATCTTCACAGAGGGCTGGCACTGGGGGTACCTGTGGGAAGTCACAAAGATGAGAAAGGGTCCCATGCACAGACCACCATATTCAATGGCTGGTATGGAAAGTCTCAAGGATAGCAAGGCATCATAAAGCTGTGAACAATGCTGGGCCCACACCCCTCCCCTCGAGCTGCAGGGAAGTCATGTGTTCTTTCCAGGCAGATGTTGAGTCTTCACATGAAGGGACAAGTCAGAGTTAGGAGCTCCCACTGGTTGGCAGTGACTGGTGATAAGAAGCCTGGCAAGAGGCAGCTGGGACAGTCAGGAGAGACAGCATGCCTGGAGCAGAATGGACTGACACTGAGGACTCTCTAGCCACTACAGGGGTAGCCTCTGTCCCTCCAGCACAACCTTCTGAAGTACCAACAGTCTCTCACTGTGACACCATGTCCACATTCACCAATGAGCTTCTTGCTCCTCAACCCCCCAAAACTGCTTCTCTAGATTCCTCCTCTTAAGTAAACTAAGTCAATCACACGATTCCAATCTGCACATGGCTGAGCACCTGAGCCACAGAGCCCCAAGTCCCACCCACCTCATCACCCACAGTCTGGGTGCTGCTAGAACAGTCCTGGGCTGACCAGGCCACTGCTCAGACACTGCTTGCCCAGATGTTCTCCTCTGCCCCAGTTATCCTTCCTCATCTTACGCTTTCTGGACACCCAAAATACTTCTTCCACAATTTTCCTTGTTTTATTTTGCAGTGGTAGGGCTCGATCCCAGGGCCTGGAATGTGCTAAACACACTCCCTACCACTGAACTACACCACCAGCCCTTTAGTTGAGAACTCCTCTCTGTGGTTCTCTTTATGCTCTCGCTAGAAGGCGCTGGGGTAGGGTGAGGAGAGGGCAGAACATGGGCAGAACACAGCTTATTGGCTGCCCAGACCTGCAGTTGGTGCCTGGGGCCTGGAGATACAGCTGCAACTGCCTGGGCTGCACCTTCAGCAGCCCTGCAGCCCTCCCCTGGATCGGGTCCTTGAGATGCTCAGAGGGACAAAACACCCATCCAGGTGGGCAGAAAACACCTATTTTAAGACATGCTGACAGAACTCCAAAGTAGATCATTTTAAAATACAGGCAAGCATTGGAGATTTTCATTATGTATGATGACATTTCTACGGAGACGGAACTTGGGGCCACAGCAGATCAATTCGGTGGGACTCGCGAGAGCCCTGCTCCCTATTCAGCCTGCACCTCATCAGTACACCAGCTTAATTGGCATTTCATCCCGCATTGTGTCTCCAAGAGGAGCGAGGGGCAATTATGGTGGAGAGCACTCCAGCGGCTCATCTAATTCCTGTCTTTCATCGCGTCAGAATGAGCACAGATGTTCCATTGGAGGACGGGGGATGATGAGCGGCTTTCAAATGACACTTTTTAGTTTAAAACTTTATTTAAGATAAGAAGTTATTTAAGTGAAATTTACACACAGTGTCTTCTCCTTTGTTTTACTTGCTACAGGGCATTAACTTTCAAAGGCTGGTTCCGCTTAATTTGATTTTTCATTTTCAAATGAACATCTGTGTTTAGGTCTAAAAAGCTCTTTGTTTAAACATACAGAGCCAGAAAGGGCTGCACAAAGCCTCCTCTATGCGCACTTGATTACCAGGAAGGCCTGCACGGCAAGACCAGGGCTAGCAGGGTGGCATCGGAGAACTAGGAGAACTGGGTCTCCTTTCAGGCTGGGAACAACAATGACACCACAGGGACTGCTCAGCCCCAGTGTCTCCTTCCTAGGGACAGATGCTCCCAAGAGCGGCTGCCAGGAGTTGATCCCCGTGATCTCCAGGAATCAGGCTTGACCAAATTCCATTCCTGTTTCCAACGGCACATGTCGCTGAGCTCCTGGGAGATGCAGAACCACCACGGGGCAGGCACCCCTGAGGCTCCCAGCCACTCCTGATGTGTCCACACTCAGTCCTCTGTCTTACTTCTTTGACTCCCACCAGAGGGCAGGCCTTGCCTTTCAGGCCCATTTTATATCCCTCCTGGACTGAGAAGTCTAGAGACAGCCCCCCAGGCCCACGAAGTCAGCTGCAGACTATGATCCCAAGGGCACACCACACAGATAAGATGCACCCGACTTTGCCACAGAGGGAACAGCACTGCCCTGGCAGGCCCCACAACAATCAACCACAGCAGGAGCCAGGGAACAGGGTCCCAGGACTTCACAAAGGTCAGAACTCATAGGCACCAAGGCAAAAGGCCTGAGGGAGCTGGGGACACTGCTGACCGCCTACACAGTGTTTTTACTTCAGCTTCTCAGGAATAAACCGGAGGCTTCTCTATGATCCTCTGGTTAACACGGGAAGTTTAGCACAGAGCCCACTGCGGCTGTGTGGGTCTAAATAGTTTTAAACACTTCTGTGTTTTTATAGCACTATATTTAGAAACCTCTAAATAAAACCCATGGAGAATGTTGCAATAATATACATTTTTTAAACTCACTAATTGAATGTTGCCATTACAAGTGCTATTTTGGACCATCTGCTAAATATGTAATTTAGGAATTAAGATTCATATCTTACAGGATACTAATTATCCTCTGAATCCATGTGGGAACTTTCTGAGCACACACTAGAAAAGTCCCACAGTTGGCAATAATATCCACCCTTGGTCCCACAGGCAGAGGTCAGGCCATTAACAGGGTACAAACATGGGCACAGCTCAGCCATGAAATCCACGATGCCCAGAGCATCACGGGCAAGGATGTCAGGAGTCCACACACCTTTCCAGCCCCAGGGGCAGTCCAAGCTGGGCTCATCAGCTGCGACAGACATTTCTGTGCATTAAGACTCAACCAAATTTCCTAAGACTTCCTCCTCTCCTTGTTGTTGCACATTTTATCAAAGTGACACGGAAGCTTAAGGCCCACCTTGTTCCCATATACCAAGGCTTTAAAGATTCCTAAAGCCTCCTTCAGCTGCCAGACTACAAGGCTGACCATGCCGTCCTCCCCTGTAGCTGCACCCCAGTGCCTCATGAATGGGTACAACAAAGGACTGCAGTCTGACCTCGTGCTCCAGTGTCCCTGTGTACCTCTCAAGAGTCATGTCCCAGCAAGACCATGGCTGGGGCCTTGTGACTCTTGGGACAGAAGGACTGTCACCTCCCTTCCTATGAACCTCTACTTCAGTGATACAATCTGACAGGATGTCCCTCTGAAGCCAGCACCACGCTGACTAAAGCAGGCCCCAGCACCAGCTCAGACACACAGCCCAGGAAGTGCCTCTTCTGTCCTCAGGACAGGTGTGGCTTTTGGTCTCAAGTGTCTTCTGCTTGGCCCAAATGGAAATTCATCTCACAGGATACATCGTTTTGAAATTTTAAGACACTTTAAGATTCCATGATGTGGGTTTCCTTGATCAATAAATTCTGTTTCGGTACCATGACACACCACCTGACATGAGCCGCCAGGCCAGAGCAGTCCACAATGCCCCGGTGAGACACCAGGATGTCACCGGACCCTCCACACCTGTCTCCCACAAACAAGATTTCCAACACAACTGAGGGACTCGTGGAACAAGTAAACATTTCTCCAAACTGCACACTAGGCCCCTGAGTTTCTTCTTTCATCCTGTTCCCTCAAGTCCTATGCACAACTAAAGGAAAGAAAAACTGAACAGGAAACAGCATAGTAGAGAGAGCAGAAGAGCCTTTCAGTCTGAAGCCTGTGGGGAGCAGAAAGGCTGTGCTTGGAGGAACAATAAATGAGAGAACAAGAAAGGAACAGGGGAGAGACGTCAACAGGGGGACATATTCAGAGACCCATAGTATGCATCTCATGCCACGCTGCTCAGTAGTGTCACTGTGCTGAGGAAGAAGACATGGGCTCAGAGACATCCAGCCAGCAGCCTCTGCCAAGGCTCAGATTCAGAGCCAGTATCCCCACAAGCCTCCTTCTCCACGGACTGGCTCCTGACGCACCATCTCAGATGCCAACACCTCCCTGTACCGGGAACATCTGGAACCATTGCTGCCCAGTAACTACTCTGCCCAGTCAGCAGCTGACACCTCTGCAAACTCCAGACAATGTCCCCTAACGTCTCATGAAAAGTGAAATAAATGAAATCGACCGCCAAGGAAGGCGAGGTGGTTGACGTACACGGAGAGGAAACGGAACCAAACCCTGGCACCTGAGACTGGAGCACGACGTAGGGATCCCACGAGAAAACGGGCTACCGCACAAGGAATGCCAGAGAAACCACTGCAGGAGAGCACGCCAGCCAGGGAGGGGCCGCGCACCTGGACACCCTCAGGCAGCACACACCTGGCCACGGCCACGACTGGCAGAGCAACCCAGAGGAGAGCACGTGAGAGCAAGGTGGAGTGGGGGTGCGAGAGCCGCACTCCCACCATAGCACAAATGCAGAAGGGCACGGCGGTGCCTGCAATCCGTCTGCAGTTTCTCCTGAAGTTAAAATGTGCCTGACCTGGCAATCCCACTCCTAAGTAGCTACTCAGGAAAATGACAAGGACAAGTCAGATGTCCTTCCACTGAGAAAGACACACATCCCACACAGCAAGAAGCACACATGCAGCGATAAAGGAGGACACGGCTGGGTTATGCAACCCCAGGATAGACCTCTCAGTGCTGTGTCAAGTGACAGCAGCCAGGCCCCAAGGACTCTATTCCATGACACCACCTATAAGCCACTGTAAGAAACGCAAAGCATGAGGAATAGACAGTGCCTCAGCGGGTGCCAAAGGGGAAGTGAGGTGGGCTTCAAAGGCACGCTGGGGCTAAGGAGCTGCTGGCTCTGAGGTGCGGGCTCACGCCAACAGAGGTGAACCCCCAGAAGTACAGATCAGGGACACCCACCATTTCTCTGTGTGTCTTAAAACAGAAACCAAATGGAAAAGACTCAGTGAAAGTCAAACTCTAAATGAGGAACCTAAGGCTCTGCCCAATGAGTAAGAGGACACGGAGCGGGCAGAAAGGGAAGCTCGGCAGCCCGTGCCGTCAGGCGGAGGCACACAAACACCACACTAGTCAATAACTTGTTTCTCCCAAGTTATAGATTAGCAATTCTGCAAAGCCTGTATACGCCAGAGTTGGACAAATAAGAAACATCTAGTGTGTAACGACAGCCTAGCTTCTCAGGATCAAGGACTGAAACTGCAAATAAGGAAGAGGGAAAGTAAGGACGGTCAGTGACACTGGAGGAGAAACAGGAACCAGGATGTGTTCTAGCCTCCTCACGCGCATAAGGCAGAAGCAGATGCAGACACAAACAGGGCTGCAGGCACAAGAAGCACACTCATGTCCAACAAGAGCCCACCAAGATCCAGGGCCACAAGCACCTGGATCTTGGTTGAAAACATCCCTTGTCAGCAAAAGGAATCAGGGATCTTTGTAAAGGTGGTTCAACCCAAGAAAGGGAGAGGGAAAATAATAATACAGTATAGGGCATCTCATGTTCCAGAAATTAAGAAAGTACTCAAAACTAAGGAGGGGAGCTCACAGGGCACACATCAACCTGCAGCCACAGGACTGGTTCCAGACGCAGCATGGCATCAGTGCTTAGCAAACAGATAAATAGGAGGACAACCTTCTTCCTCAAGGAATGCCAACTAAGAAATGAAGAAGAAATGAACAAATAGAAAACCACCACTGTAACATTCCAGTGTTAATTACTGAGGGTGAAATCCACCATGGATGCCTAAAACTGGTGGAGGAAATTTTGAGATGAAACAAGATATTTCTAGGAGTCGGGGCCACCCCTGTAATCCCAGCCACCCCACTGGGGAGGCTGAATGAGGATGATAATCACAAAGTTCAAGGTCAGGCTCGAAACAAAAAAGTGGAAAATGTAGCTCCATGGTAGAGAACACCTGGGTTCAAACTCCAGTACCCCAAAAAAGAAGAAACAGGATACAGTCTCAAAGAAGTTCTCCCAAGATACTTACTAAATACAAAGAAATAAAGCCCTAACCTTACAATTGACTCCCAGGAGACACTGCCTCCACCAAGAGACTCGGAGACTGCGACATGCTCTCTCGTGTATGTGGCACACTGAGAAGGCCACAACATCCCTTTCATGATTTCTATCCAAAAACACACCTCAATCTAATCATGGGGAAACATCAGACTTACTCCCATTGAGGGACATTCTCTAACACTCCTTCCTCACTGGCGTCCAGGATTCTAAAGCCTTAGGTCAAACTCTCCCTCCAAGTGCCCTGGCCGAGGGCTCCTAGATCCCCAGGGCTGCCTTGCATCCTGAGAGGAGCCAGGGTGCAGGACTCAGACTTGCCTTCAAAACCAGCCTCTCCTTCCCAAGGTCTTTGCCCTGTGCTGTCAGCTCCCTGAGGGCCTAGAGGCACCTCATGTTCTCATGTCCCTGCCCCTACCCAAGGCCCTGTCCTCTCAGACTGCCCTTCCCAAGTCCACAGGGGCCACTTGCGACCATTCCTTATACACTCTCTGGCCCCAAATCACTGCTCTCCCACTTATTCCCCACTGGCTACCACCCACCCCAACAAGCCCCTGGCTAGCGCACCCAACCACGCTTCAATGAGGAACGATTCCAACAGCACCACTCCCTTGCTCAGAACAACTCCTCTTAGACTGATAAGAAAGGCAGTGCTCCAGACAGACAGACCTCTGCACTAGCCTCAATCCCTCTCCAAGAAACCCTGAGCCTGAGGATCACAGCGCCAGGGCAGTGGGAGAGCACTGCCATGCAACACTGCCATCCCTGAGGCCCTGCGGGGCAGGGGTGGAGTTGTTCCTCAAGGCAGGGAGGAGGCACATGCAGGGCGGGCACTAGCAGGCTCCCAGGCCACGTCCCCAAATGCTCACACTCCCCACCTTAGAGCTTTACAACCCAGGAACCATGTCTTTGTGCTTTGGTTCCCAACAACACAACACCAAGCTTCTTTGAAACCCGACTGTCATCTGGCATCATCATTTCAAGAGATTTGTCAAGGAGCCTGTGCCAGGAGAGGCGGGCCTGAAGCAACAGAGGTGGAACAGAAGCGGCCTCCAAGCACAATGGAGACCAGGTCCAGTGGCAGGGAGGTGCCGCCTGCCAATGCCTCTGCATGCAAATGACCAAGGACAGAGCAGCCCTCTCCCACTCACAGGTACTGCAGTTCACCTGTGATGTGCCAGACACAGAAGCCAGCCTGAGGAGGCTGAGCCGGGAAGACAGAACAGCCTGTCATTGGCACTTCAGTCTCACTGGGACATGAGGTCACGAGCTGCCCACAAAGACTATGCAGCCACAGGACACAGGGTTCTGGGGGCTTCAAGAGCAAGCGTGACAATGGTGACAGTAGGACTCCTGCAGGAGCAATCATGCCCCAGCTCCATGGACACTCCAGAGACCACAGACTCCATTCTCAGAATGGACCTGGACTAACTGTCCCTGAGGGCCCTTTCAGCTGTGAGTCTCCTGATAAATTTGTCCCCACTGGCTGACTAGCTCCCTGTTTTCACCTCAGTTAAGAGGGCGAGGCCCACATGTGGCATCCGCCCTCCCACCTCGAGCCTTGCTCTTGACCCACAGCTTAGTCGGCACAAAGCACGCCATGCTCAGGACCCCAGCAGCCCCAGCAGAAAGCAGCAGGGACAAGGGGAAGCTGTGGACATACCACACTCCGTTTAGCCCTCGAAGCCAAGGAGCACTCACTCTCCTGCCTGGACCCTCCCTGACAGGGGCTGGCAAAGCTTCACAGCTCCACGCGGGCAGCTCATTAGCAGAAGCATTGATCTTCTTGCTTTTCAGGATAAGCATCTCCGAGCTCAATGTGGAAGGAGGAGGCACAGGATTACACTGGGTATTAGGACAGTCCTAGAACTGTCATCGGCAGGAGGCCATCCCAGACCCAAGGACGTCAGCCACCAGCACTAGACCCCCCGTTGCAAAAGGACAGCACAGGGAGGCCACTTAGGGAAAAGGACATCAAAAGTGGCATTTTCCAAAAGCACAAGGGTTGTCTCTGGCCACCTCCCTCACCGGACCCTGTGGCTTGTCCTCTGCTCACTCCCACACCCAGCACAGGCTGGGTAAGCACGACCCTAGCAGCAGGCAGCCAGACTGGCACAGATGGACACCCAAGGGAGCAGCAGGTGAGTCACAGATCACAGGAGAAGATGGGGAAAGTCAAGATATCCCCAGGCATTAAAAGACTGTCCTGGGTGAGACCAGAGAAATAGGGACAGTCTCATACATATAAATGCAGGATAAGGATTGACTTCTATGGGTTTAATTTTAAGCTAAATAAGCAAGAAATAGAGAAGAAATATATGCACATTTAGCTTCAACTTAGCTTCCTTCTGTTTTCATTGGCATGATGACAGGTCAGGAGAGGGACATTCGTGTTTCTCCAAGTTCCCAGCCTGCACCCCTAGGTTAAAGTTCCACCTCAAACACAGCGGCCTCCTGAGCCCAGCTCACCCATAAGAAAACAAGACCAGGAGAAGCCAGAGCAGTGCCACATCTGCACAAACAGCAGGGCCAGCAGCGTACCTTGCTCACAGGTGGAGGGTACACGGGCACTGTCCTGAGTCAAAGAGCTATCCACTGGGACTTGCTACTCACGTGCCTCACTGCGTTTTACACAAGATGGCTTAAAAAGGTTTTCTAGCTCTTTGACAACTGTCACTTAAAATGTCTAATCACTGAGTCCTAGAACCACAAGCCAGGGAATTGGTCCTGGCCTGCCTTGTTAGAAGGAGGGAGATAGAGCATGGCCCTGGACTCACCCAAGGATGAGGCAAACCACTTGGTACCTGAGGAAAGAGGCATGGATGCAGACTGCCAAGGAGCAGCGCCATCAATGGGAACAAGCAGAGGTGGAGTGGGGGACATGCTGATCCCACCTGCACAAGGGAAGATGCAGATGCTCACTCAAAGCAGAAATCAGACATCCAGATCCAGAGCTGCATATCCACCCACCACTGGGTGGGCAGCTCCTGTCTCAAGCCATGCTACGCAGGCACCCTACACTCTGGTGAGAATGGTGGGCCACATGGCACCTGAAAAGATGGGATGAGGGGCTGGGGCTGCAGCTCAGTGGCAGAGCGCTCGCCAAGCACGTATAAGGCACTGGGTTCGATCCTCAGCATCGCATAAAAATAAACAAATAAAATAAAGGCATCTGTCCATCTACAACTACAAAAAAAAAAAAATGGTGGGGGGAGATGAATGGGTATGGTGTCAGCCCCCTATGCTGAAACTGGTTCATAGGGTAGCAAGAGAGCTTAGCCAGCCCAGCAGGTAAAACAAAACCCAACACACATGAACTCCAGAAAGCCTCATGGCCACTGCAGGAAGCTGGTGGCAAAGGAAACCAGGCAAGGGCAGAAGGGCGGGGGCACTGCGCAGTCCTAGATTCTGCCTGTGGCTGAGGCTGTCCCAGCATGCTTTGTAGCTGTGTAAGGTGGACACAGTTGTACCTCTTTCTCTTGACAACCAGAGGAGTGACAATCATACCCTGGACTTTCAGGACTAAGGAACAGGACAGCACCCAGGAGGAGTCTGGCTCCTCCAAGGACACATGGACAGAAACTTCAATCCCAGGGAGGGGCAGAAACCTCAGCGAGTGACAACTCCACGCAAAGACTGATGGGGACTCGGTACAAGGAAGCTGGTCTTGAGGCAATTAAGCCTACTTCAGAGTGGGTTTGGCAGATGGTACCAAATCGATACCCCCCTCCTGCATGCACCCCTGCAGGTGAGGAATCAATCAGCCGAGGCCTCCCAACCTGTTCCTGCTGAGCCAAGAATCAAAGCTGTTTACCATTCAGGCCTAGAGATGAATAAATAAAGCCACCAATTAGTCAGTACCCTTTGTCTCTCTGGCAAGAGCTTTTAGTTACTTCCAAAAAGTCACTGCCCCCATGAGGCCTTCCATTAAGGCACTAAGGCATGTTCAGGCTCAGGGGGGAAAAGAGGCAGGGTGGGCAGAGACCCCAGATGCAGTCTATAGTGGGGTGGGCAGTCCAAGCACATATTCCCAGGAGCCAATAGGAAGCCCCACTAGTTCAGACCACATCACCCCAAATCCTGGGCAAGTCCAACAGCCTGGCAATTCTGGGACCTGGCTTTCTGCCCCTAAGAGCTGAGTATTTAAACCTAACCCGGTGCCAGTTCCTATCCTCAGCTTCTCATTCAGCTCCCACTGCTGTGGCCTCCTTCAGCCCACCCTGTCAAATCATGACGCCATCACTCAGACAAAATGGCAGCATGTCCATCCCACCAGGGTAGTCCCTAGAGGGTCTGCACCGTCCATCTCACACAAAGATATCAGAAAACAGACAGAAACCCCACCATGACCTGAGGGCTTCTGCGCCAGGGTATAGGTAGATGAGCCTGGGACCACACAGGGGCTACAGTGATGGTAACCAATGCCATCTGCTCTGAAGCCATGTGGGAGTGAGATTCACTCCCTCGATGCAGCTGGAAACAGAACCACGGGCAATGTATACACTGTTATTCTGGGCAGGCCACAAAACCCCTCGGGCCAGTTCTGAAAGAAAAACCCCAAGCCACCACCAATGCTCCTCTTGCTCTTCCAAGTCTAGGAACCAGGGCTCCAAAGGCCTTGTGACTTCAGCAAAACAGTCAAACAAAAATGGGGAAGACATCAGAGGTGGGCATGTGAATGTGGGTTCAGTTTGAGAACCCCAGGGAAGATCAGGCACCCCAGGGCTGACAGCACCAACCACCATAGTGGAGGGGTCGAAGAGTGACAGGAATTCAAAGACTCAAGCAGCACCAGTGGGAGGGTTTGTGGCCTTAAGGGGCACATAGAAGTGCCCTAGGACCAACCAGAAACAAGTGGCACTGAAGGTTTGAAAAGCAGAAGGCCCTCTGCAGGGCAGGAGGCTCCAGGGCCTCCCCCCTCCCCCAGCGCAATGCAGCCCAACCACATCACCATGCAACAGGCCGCCCAGGGCCCACCTGGCAGGAGCAACATCAGTCAGGGGAGCAACATCAGTCAGGGAAGCACCACACCCACCCCTCACTCAAGACACCCGCATTCATTCCATCTGGCATGGGCACCACAGCAGACACAAGAGCAAGGGAGGGTATCTCTGAACCCCACAGGTGGCATTGCACCAGAGGCATCCCCAGTGAGGAAGGCACACAAGGACCCCCTGGAACTTGAGAAAAGAGAGGCAGGGGTGAGTACAGGCCCAGACAGGTGAACCAGCACCCTGGGAGGAATAGGAACACCCACTTGCATGTCAGGTCAAGGGTGAGCAGGCCAAGGGCTATGGGGGTCCCTGAGGAAGGCAGGTATAACCGTCAAGCCAGTCCCAGGTGCTTCCTGTAAGCCAGGCACACAGCCAAGCAAGCATACCACATGCACAGCCTATCTAGTCCTCACAGGCACCTGAGAACTCCTGACACAGAAGAGCCTGCCACAGGAAAGGCACCTGGCTGGAAAGTCAGGACAAAGCAATGCCTAGAACCCGCCCAGTGGCCTAGACCACAAACCAGGGGCAGGGTGCCCACATGGGAAACCAAGACTGAACAGGAGCGGGCTGAAGAGAGGAAAGATGCAGGGCTATAAGGAACCTCAAGGGGGCCCAACTCAGAAAAGGTTACCTCCATAGTCAGCCAGGTGTCCCTTAGTGCTCTCAGCAAATGCTCAACTTGAAGAGGGCAGTCACCTACACAGTGCGGCACAGGGATTCCTACAGATCAGTGGAAGGGAGGAGGCATAACCTACCCTGGGCTGGACCCTCTGGTGAGCACCAAACCCAAGACATCCTGTGACAGCCCTTCACTCTGTCCACTGGCACCATGTGACACTTGGCAACATTTCAGAAAGCCAGGCAATTATGCCCTCCCCAGCTTGTGAAATGAGGTGCCACCTGTATTTTTAGGACAAGATTTTTGACATGGAGTTTCAAATATCCTCTGAATATTTATGTGTTTTCATCCTCCTGGATAAGCCAAGGGACTAGTTTGGCTCACTGGATTCCTCTACCCTAAGAAGCATTTACCCTGTCATGAAGGCTCGAGATTGATGAATATTCCCAAGCTTGGACGATAACTAGCTGCTGGCCATCTTGTTCCATGGAAGAGGAAGCACACTCAGGAGGAGTCCAGAGGCCAACCAGCACAAGTTCTCTAGAACACTCTCAAGACTGGACTGAGGCCACTTTCATCTCTAATAATGGCCTCCTTGGGTCTTTTGAAAAACACAAGACAATACTGAAAAAGACTCCTGACATTTGTCCAGCTTTACAATCTCAAGAAAATAGACTACCTGTAAAGCCAGCTCAAAGCATCTACTTAAATGTGAGCCAGCTCCCAGCTTCTAAGAGAGCAGCCAATTAGTGTGGGGCCTGTCGTCCCTTTGCCGCCTGACATTTACAACACTGTGGATGAGAAAAGCAGGCGGCGGTCAGCAAGTCCCAGGACAAGGGTAGATCCTCCTGAGCTGTTGTCCACAAGTGGGGCTGCCGACGGGCAGAGGAAGCAGTGGACACAAAAGCACAGGCTCAGCCATGGCCTTCACTGCTTCATGGCAGGGCTAGTGCCTCAGGGTCCTCACCCAGGAAGTATGGATGGTACCTGCATGGCTAGATTCCTGTAGAGACCTAGCAGAATGGTGACGGAAGTATGCTGGAAACCAAGAATGGATACCCACAAGGGCTTACAGAGCACACCACCAACTGGAAACTTCTACCACCCAGAGGCTCCAGGGTCACTGGTCAAAGAAAAAAGACTTAACCTAAAAGATCAAGAAATATGCAGCTTCAAATTCCATTTTCAAATAAACACACCAGTGCTCTCAGACACCTGCCAAGGGACCAGATGTGGATTCCTTCTCACTGGGTACAATTCCTGGGAATAGCCCCACCCCTCTGAGCACAAGTCCTAGGACCCAAAGGTCCAGCTGCACCACAGCGGGGCCTGCTCCCCTCTCCAGCCAGGGGAGGAACAGGGCAAATGGAGCATCCTGGCCCAGCAGACCAGGCCACCAGACACAGCATGCACACACTACACCAAGTGTCCCCAGAACAGATGCAGAACTGTGCCTGACACCTCCTGGGTGGGACCCTGGGCCAGGATGGGGGAACCTCCAGGACTCTTCTAAAAACCTGAGGCACAAGATGCAAGGCATAAGAATCTCAGGGAGGTTTCTCAGGACTGGATGCCCTCACCACTCACAGGGCTAAATGTGCAGTTTAACCAGCTCCTGTGCAAGAAAATGACCCAACAATTGCTCGGGTTCTTTCAGGCCATCATCAGCAGTTTCAAGGCGGGTGCTCAACAACCCACTGATTCCGCTTGAGTTGGGCTTCCTCAGAAACAGACCTCAAGACCATGGCCCACTCCACACTGTGGGGCACGGCGGCTCTGTACCTAACAGAGTGCTTCAAACAATGGTGAGTTAGCAGTCAATGTGAGTGTTAACGCTTTAGAGCCAGTTATCAGACACTTCACGCCAAGGGCCTGGCCCTGGAAAGAAAACACACACTGGACAATCATACCCAAGTGCTCCTGAAGAAGATCCCATCACCTCTCTAGGAACTGCCCAATAGACAGCAGGCCATGGGCCTGTCATATTTGTCCCAGCAGAGGTTCACTCGGTACTGAAGAGTGGGGCCCTGGCTCTTTGTGCCTGATGGAGCAACAGGGCAGAGCTGTCCCCACCCTCACCAGGCATGCCTACTGCAACAGGAGGCAGACAGTTCTGCAGCCATCAGGAGCAAGAGGAGGTATCCAGTGCAGCTGCAGGATAACGCCTGTGGTTAAGGCACCTGGGGCATGCAGTGGGGGATGGGGGGTGGCAGACAGCAGAAGAGGAGGCAGTTCTGAGATGTTTGTCAAGAATCTAGCACTCCAACCTGAAAGCGATGGAGAGTCAGCCTTTAAAAAAGCCACTCTGTCTATGGTGTGGAGGTAAGCAGGAGGAGAGAGCCAGGTGACCTAGCAAAGGTCAGGGGCAAAGACTGGAAAGACAGGCCAAGCCCCACTCAGTGCTAGTAAGTGCTGAGGAAGGGCAGAGAAATGACACTCAGGGGTCTAGCTTAAGAAGGGAGAAGGCAAAGAGTTCGTGGTCACGGTCACAGTCTAGAAGGAGTAATTGCAGCCTTGAGCTGCAAGGTCTGAGGTGCACAGGAGACACCCGGATCAACACCTTCACACCCAGTGAAGCCCATGCCACACTGAGAGAGTGCGGGAGGGCTCGCTGGTCACTGTGAGTTTCAGTTCCAATTTCTAGAGCTAGGGTCAGGTAAAAGACCCCTGGGAATGACAAAATCTGGGGGACACTGGGTCCCCAAGAATCCACTACCCATGTGTGCATATTGCAGGACAGAGAGAAAATAGTGACAGAGGTAAAAATGGACAGTCTGAGAGCCAGTCTGAACAGGCTCTAACCTCAGGCTAGAGTCTCCAACTTGTGAGAGACAGACTGGGCCTCCCTCTTGGAACACATGAAGATGAGGTGCTGACCCGCAGCAGCACTCAATGAACAAAGGGTTTGGGTCACACTCATCATCACAACACATCTGTGATAAACTCCAGTTTGTGATAAGCTGGAGTCTGGCTTGGCTGGCCCATAGTGAGTGCCCACACCAGCCATGGCAGCCGCTACACTCATGACTTCCCAATCCATGTGGCCTTCCTGAGGCTGATCACACCATTCCACATAGTCTTCATACTTCTCTGGTCCCAGAGAATTATTTCATGTTTCTGTCACTAAACTGCTTTTGTCATTAGTTGCTCAAGCACCTCTCATCACACCAACGGCTCTGTTTAAACCTGGCAGTCGCCCACATGGCTCCCTGTACTGGGCGGCTAAGAGGCCATGCCATGACAGAACACCAGGCAGCTCAGCACTCGTAAAACAAGCTGTGCATCAGCTGAAAAATCACAACAGCACAAGACCTGAAGGCTGTTTCTAAGAAAATGACCCTTCAGCCCTGGACAGCCTGATTCCACGAGGCAAACACCTGTGAAGGGAGCTGCCTAATCAGGAGGGCCTTGGCAGACAGAGCACCAGGCATGCCTCCCTCAGACCAGCAAGAGCCAACAAAACATGATCACCCTCTGTCAGAGAGGGCTGAAGGTCTGGCTTAGCACCTCATCTACTGCAGGGTCCCTGGCATGGGCACCAGGTCAGATGCAGCTAGCCACCTTGTATGGACACTGAAATCAACTCTCTTTGCATGGGCCAGTCTACCAGCTTCTGCAGCCCCCTGTTCTCCCAACTCAGCAAGCAGGACCAGCAGCAGCCGGAGTTGCCCAGATCCAGATCCACCTGAACTCCCTGCAGATCCTCTGGTCACACCTGACTTCCCCAGGGCCCAGGAGTATGGACACTGCATTGCTCTACTCCAGCCTCACTCTTTCCTCCCATTGGTCAGGGAGGACTAAGTCCAGAAAAAAGGCCACTAGGAAAGGGAAACCAGGAGGTGCTGGTCTCCCTCTGAGAGAGCAAGTTGCCCAGCACCAACAACCTGACCAGATCAGGACAGCATGCCAACCCCACTCTGCCAAGCTTCAAGAGAAGGCCACAGTGGAGATCGAGACGAGGGACTCCTATAGAAGGGTCTTGGACTGGCCTTCTCTCCAGACCCAGAGCCTGGCCTCAGCTCATCAGTCTTAAAGAACCAGGACTGGAGCAGCATCAAGGCAACAATACTAGCAGGACCCTCAGAGGCACTGCAAGCTGCCAGAGACACCTGAGCTGCTGGAGATGCCAGGCTGGGGTTGGCCAGGAGGTGGGAAGGGCAGGGAAGAGGTGGTCACCTGCCACAGGGGAAGAGCCAGGTACCCGGCTCTATGGAAAGCTGGTGTGCTATAACAGGAGGGGAAGGAAAAGGTTCCTCTCCATGAGACCATGTCACGCAGACAGGTCAAGTGCTGTTTCCAAAGGCTCCAAAAGGCTCCCCGGCGACACCCACGGCTGCCTGGCAACATCGCTGCCTTTGTGCGTTTGAATCCCTCACCTGCCAGTGACAACGATATTGAAGGACCTCACAAAACCCTCTGAATACCAGCCCAGGCAACTGCTCTCATGAAGGGAGGACACGTGGCAATCTGTCCCTCCAGAGGCCACTGTGAGGAAGGTGGCAGGCAACCCTCGACCTCCTACTGAGAGGAAGACAAGCAAAAGAGATGCATTGCTGGACTCGCGGGCTCCGGCTCTGCCCGGGATCAGGAAAAAAAATGCAGATCCGAGAAGCGGGATCTGCAGCCTGGGCTCGGCTGACAGCCTCCCCCAGGTTCCTGTCTAGAGACAACGACGGTGCTCAACACATCCTCCACTGTCAGAGGTTAGACAGGCAGGAGGCAGGTCAACGGGCATAGAGGGACTCACAGCGCCCATGGGACATGCTGCCAGGGCAGCCCTGACAAGTCTGGAAAGCCATTCTTTTGGGGCTCAGCAGCAAGTGAACAAAATGTCTCACTAGGGGAAGGCAAGTCCCAGGATGGCTGACAGGTAAGCAGGCACCAAGAGCACAGGAGATGCTGCCTGGCAGTGACCTGCCCACCCCAGAAGCACCTTCTCACTGTCTGAGGATAGGGCTCCAGGGGAGCTGAGGAACAGAAGCTCCTACTAAGACCCCAAGGGACCTGCTCATCACCCCGCTGACTGGTCTCCAAGACTACCTCAGACTCTGTCTGTGAGACCCAGCACTGTGCCCCTACTCACAAAGCAGACACCCTCCCTCCTCCATGGTTTCCTGTTGTTGGTGGCTCTGCTCCCTTAGGGTAGAAGGCACATGGGTATATGTGTCTTGATTGAGCTTCCCAAGGCCAACCATGGCCATTGACTGCTACAGGCCAAGCAGCGGGCAGACTTCAGCTTGGTGGGTGATATGACTGGTAAGGGCTCAGCCCACCTCTGGCATCCTGTTTCTTACACTCACTCCAGTTCCCAGAAGATGCAAACTCCTGCCTCTGCCAGCAAAGCTCAGGACTCCTCTGGAAAAGGGCCTGACAGACAGCAATGAAACCTGAACTGCCAGAACAGAGAGGAGGAAAACTAAGTGCAGGTGGAAGCAGCCCCGTATGGGCAACACCGCCCACTGTGGCATCCTTGGTGCCAGAGTGCTGGAATGCCAAATGTAGCACAGAACCCTGGAAGGTCACATTTAGTCTCGGAAAACAAACTTTTGAAGTTATTGTTAAATTAACACTAAGGTACCTTATACAGTAAATCATAAAAAGTCACAGATGCTTAAGATAGATCACAGAATGAAAACAAAAGGCCCCACTTGGGCAGCCAGGCAGGCAACTGGCTGGGTTGAGCAACAGAGTCCACTGACAGGCCATCAGCTCTGGCCTGGGCTGTGCAACTGTGCCAGTACTTCATGGGGCCAGAGAGGGACTTGCCCAGTTCCACAGGGCATCAGGCCAGCTCTCCAAACCTAGAACCCTTCCATTCTCTAACAGCCTCCCCCAAGAATTCTTCAGAGGTCAGTGAGTGAGTAGACTGGGGAGTCTGGAACTAAGAAGCGACTCCAGAGGCAGTTCTGTCTTGTGATCCGGATGTCTTCAAAAAGAGACCTGTGTCCCACCAACTGATGACTCCCTCTCTGAAACGCCACATGTGTTTCCAAACACACCCATGTGTCTGATGGCTCCTCCTGAACCTGGAGCTACTGACAGGAGAGGAGGACAGCAGCTCCCTTTGGGTCCTCACAACCAGCCAAGCACTTGTGGACATGCATCATAGTAGACACTCAGGCAAGGGGTATTTCTAGAATTCTCCTCAGATAACCTAGACCAAAGACTTAGAAACAGACAAGAGTTCCCAGGTCTGGCAACTCACAAGCCCCTCACAGCTCTAGCCCTTTATGAGAGGCTATATTAAAATGGTTTAAACACAATAAAATCTGTTAAATTTATAGCAAGAAAATATGGAAAGGCAGTAAAATTAGCAGAGCATAGAAATGAGAGGATACTAAACATCCCTGGCGCTCCAACAGAAGCGGACAAAAAGGGTACTAAATGGAAGGAATGAGGAATTTAAATAAATTTAAAATTCATAGTGCCACTTCCTCCTCCCTACTGAGCTGACCCCTGGAGACAGTTGTCCAGGCACAGCCACATTCTTGCTGAGGTTCCAAGTGTTCCCACAAATGTGCCACCCAGAGACTGGTCTGAACCTCCCTGCCTGCACAGCTAGGCTGCAGGCTGGGGAACTGTAGGGCCTCTTGGATACCCTCCTGTGCCGCCCATCTCCTTAAAGGCCCCAGGTGGTGCCCTTCACCCTAGCACTAGTGGCATCATGGGGCCAGGAATGCGGCAAAGACAGCTCCTCACCTCAGTACCTCGGGCCACAAAACAAATCTGCTTCCCCTGAGAAGGCACTGGCATTCACAGAAGCCAGCACTGCCACCCACACGGCCCAGGGACCCGCAGGTCGAAGGTCCTGGTCAGGATGGTCACTGTGTCTAGAGCAATTCTGGGGAAGAGTCTGCCCGTGCCGATGAGTGTCAGCATCAGAACCAACCACGCGACCCCTGGCGCTCAGCACAGCCTTCTCACTCCTCATGATGCCAGGGGAGTCTCACAGATAGGAGAAAGGACATATGGGCATCTGTTGCAAGAATCTGACCCCTGGGTAGCTCTTTCTCTAGCTCTGTCTTACCTGGAAACTGGTTAATTTTGTTTTACATTAGTAAACATTATTATTTAGAGAAATTTTAGGGTTACGAAACAACTGAATAGGAATTGGGGTCCCCTTCACCTCTAGCTGCTTTCCTCCAGTATCAACACCTTGCCTTAGTGGCCTATATTTATTACAGATAGGGAGCCAAAACAGATATACTGTTACTAACTAACGTCCCAGCAACAGCTTACACTGGGGTTCACCTTGTGTTATATACTCTATGGGCTTGGGCAAGTGTATAAAACATGCATCCACCATTAGAGTACACAGAGTAGTTTTGCTGCCCTAAAAATCCTCTGTGCTCCCCTCATTCACCCTTCCTTCCCTTCAACCTGACAACCACTGATCTTTTCCTGTCTCCACAGTTCTGCTTTTCCCAGACTGCCGCACAGTGGGGACCACACAGTGGGGACCACACAGTGGATGGCCTTTTCAGATTCTCTTCTTTACTTAGCAATATGCATTTAAAACTCCTCCATGTCTTTTCATGGCTTGATGGCTCATTTCCTTTTAGCACTGAACAATGTTCCATTATCTGGGTGTGCCACAGTTTATTTATCCATTCACCTACTGAAGGACATCTTGATTGCATCCAGGTTTTGGCAGTTATGAATAAAGCTACTATAAGCACTCGGGTGCCAGCTTGTATATGGACATAAGTTTTCAACTGATTTGAATAAATTCCATAGGGTGCAACTGCTGAATCATATAAATGATGTTTAGTTTTGTTTAAAAAAAAAAATGGCCACTGTCTTCCAAAGCTCTATTCCCACCAATAAAATGTTCCTGTTTATTTACATCCTTCCCAGCATTTGGTTTGGTCAGTGTTCTGGATTTTAGCCATTTTAATCACCATACAGTGGTATCTCATTTTAATCTGCAATGTCCTGATGACATGTGATGCTCAGAGTCTTTTCATGTGCTTATTTACCATCTGTGTATTTTCTTTGGTGAGGTGTCTATTCAGATCTTTCACCCATTGTTTAGCTAGATTTCTGGTTAAGAGTTCTTCATGTAGTTTAGCTAATGTTCCTTTATAAGACATATCTTTTGCAAATATTCTCTCCCAGCTTGTGACTTTTCTTTTTATTCTCTTAACAATGCCTTCTGCAGAGCAGAAATTTTTAGTTTTGATGAAGTCTAGCTTATCAATTATTTGTTTCATGGATGGTGCCTCTGGTGTTGTATATTAAAAATCATCCTCAGGGCTGAGGTTGTAGCTCAGTGGTAGAGCGCTTGCCTTGCACATGTGAGGCACTGGGTTCGATCCTCAGCACCACATAAAGATAAGTGAATAAAATAATGGTATTGTGACCACCTACAAATACATACACACACACACACACACACACACATATAACATCATCACCAAATAGCCAGATTTCCTCCCGTTACCTTCTAGAAGTTTTAGAGTTTTGTGTTTCACATTTAAGTCTTTGATCCATTTTGAGCTAGCTTCTGTGAAAGGTGGAAGGTCTATGCCTAGGTTTTCTTCCTGTGGTGTCCAGTTGTTCCAACACCATATGTTAAAAGGACTGCTCTTTCTCTGAGTTGCCTTTGCTCTGCTGCCAAAGTTGACTGTACTAGCGAGGGGTCTATTTCTGGGCTCTCTAACCTGTTCTGGTTTGTTCTTTCACCAGTACAAACACTGGCTCCATGCCCAGTCTTGCAGTCGGATAGTGTCAATCCTCCAGCCTCATTCTTCTTCAGGGACATGTGGCCCATTCTGAGCCTCCTGCTTGCCACACAAGCTTTAGAGTCTCTCACAAAATAACTCACTGGGATTTGGAATCTATAGATCAACTTGTGAAGAACTGATGGCTTCACAGTATTTAATCTTCCCTTGCAAAACATAAAATTCTCTCCAACTACTTAGATCTTTGACTTATTTTCATCAGAGTTTTTAAGTTCTCCTCATATAGACCTTGTATGTATTTGTATCCAGTGTGTCTGGTGCTAACGCACATGGTATTGTTTCTCATATCAAACCCCAATAGCTCCTGCTGGCATCCAGGAAAGCAGCAGACCTGTGCGCGTCAGCCCCACGTGTGACAGCCTGGATCGCTATGCTGCAATCTGAAGCACTTGTTAGTTGCATGAAGTTTGGTGATTGTTGTTGATTCTCTGGGGTTCTCTGCATAGACAATCATGTCACCTGTGAACAATGACAGTTTTATGTCTTCCTTCCCAACCTCACACCTTTTACTTCCTTTTCCTGTCTTACTATATTAGCTGGGACTTCCAGTGAGCTACAGAACTGGAGTGGTGAGAGGGGACATCCTTGCCTTGTTCCTGAACTTGATGATGATGACTTTAATTTCTTATTTGATTCTAAGATGGAAATATTTGAAAAGCAGTAGGAAATTTGCTTCTCTACCACAACAACAAAAAAAATCTGCCATGTAAGCAGTGCCAGTCACCTCTAAGACGGTGTGCATTCTGCAGCTCTAGAGAAGACTAACCTATGACTCACAGATGGCCCCACTGTGCCCCAGAGAGCACCTGAGGCTACCCAAGTCCTGGACTCCACAGAAATCGGAGGGGGTGACCCTCACATCCGGGAGCCTGGCCCACTGCTCCCCTGGAATAAGATCTTCTAAAGAAAAGCCACCCTGTTCCTATAGACTGAGCCACCCACCTCCAGCCACCCAGGCACTGCCTTATGGGCCTTTTCTCCTGGACAGCAGAAGTGCCTTCTCAGAAAAGCCAGGGGGGTCATCTTCCAGATGCCAAAAGACTGGTGACCTTGAATTCCAGATGGAGGGACACCACAAAATCCCTTCTAACTCAGGTCAGAAGTTTAAATAGGCACATCAGAGAAAAGTGTGATCTGCCTTAGGTGTGAGGGACAGTGGCCCTCCCTTTGGCAGTCGTCAGTCCACATGAGGACAAAGCTAAGCACTACCAAAGTGGGAGGGTCATTTGATGGCATGGGTACTGGGTCAGCCACCTGCACATCCGTAGGAGGCCAGAATTTCTTAACAGCCTTCAACAAGGCAGACCACCACGGCAAACCGGGTGTGGACAATCCCCTGCCTTCCCTTCAAGCAAACTCTGAGGAAAGGTACAAAAATATAAAACAAGGGCATTTTTTTTTCTCTGAACCTTGAAGCATTTTAAGAAAACACATTTCTCAAAACAGTGAATATTCTCAAGTAATAAATTGTTTTTAATGAAGTTATAAACTTAACAAATATTATTATAAGTGTTTTATTTTTATTTCTAAAAACGGTAAATGTTGTTGATGTGACCCCCACAAATAAAGCCTCTTTGTTTTCAATAACTGTTTAGCGTCAAGGCCCTGAGGCCAACACAGCAACACCGGTGAAGGGGAATGAGGGTGTCTATGGGCTCAGGGTCCATACTGCGTCTTCACCCACCAACTCACTCTGAAGAGGACCCGTATGCACTCCTTACAAAGAGGAAGGTCACAGAGTCCTGGCTCTGGACCCCAAACATCCTCATGGCATTGCCTCATGTAATCCTCCAGCAAGTAAGTGGGACCTGCGAAGCTCTGAATTCTGGAAAGCGCAGTCAAGAAGAGGACCCACAAGTCTACCTCTCCAGTCCCCAACGAGTCCTCTTGCCTACCCTCCCAAGCAAAGGCCACCCTCTGGTGACAGTCATGCTCTCTACTCCAGCTGGAGCCTCGTTCCCTGCCCCTGCAGTGATGT
This sequence comes from Ictidomys tridecemlineatus, assembly GCF_052094955.1. NCBI lineage: Eukaryota > Metazoa > Chordata > Mammalia > Rodentia > Sciuridae > Ictidomys > Ictidomys tridecemlineatus. The sequence goes on along the minus strand of NC_135488.1, from coordinate 19,456,965 downwards.
GCACACAGACAGCTGGCACTCACTAGCGCATGGGCCAAAGTCACAGTCATGGCTACATCAATGCCACTTTTTCTACTGACTGCTCGACTGTGTTTCTTGGCCCCAGTATTTTAAACAGGCCATAAAAACTGTTCTCATGACCCAAAGAAGTGACCCATCACTAAGCAAGCTTGAAAAAGCACCACCTGTAAGAGGCAACGTGAAGAGGGCGAGTACAGGCTTAGGAAATAGACAGCCCTGCATTTGGACACCAGCAGGAAGCAGCCCCATGACATTGGGGAGACCACTGTGGAACGAGAGGCTTGCTATCTGGCCCATAGAACTAGTGCAAGGACCCCAGTATGGTCATGTATGAGCTGCTGATACCCTGGGGGACCTAATAAACATGTGCTCCTATTCTTTCTCCAGTTTCACAACAGGATCCAGAGACCCCCTTGAAGTACTTGGCACCAACAGGAGCCCTGTGCCAGTCCTGACACTGCCCTCACATCTAGTCCACCCACAGACAGACAAACAGGCAGGCCCTGAGCAGGGATACGGGAATGGGAGGCCACAAGACAAGCACTGAGCGGAGGGGCTGGGTCCAACTCTATCAGCCCATCATGTCCCACCTCTAACGCCTCCCAGGGTTGATGCCACAAGACTGGTTTTATGCTTTCCCAAATAAAGAAGGAAAGCTTACTTAACTGCATGACAACATCAGAGAATGGCCACTTACACTCATACACTGAGAATCAATACAAGTGTTTTCCTGGGCTTGTTCATGGAAAGAGCTACCAGCGGTGAGCATCACAGCTGAGGAGGAAGCTCTCTGGCTCAGGATTTATGAAGCTCAGTTACCAGGGAACTTGACCAAGGCTCACAAGAGGCACTAACTACTGGTGGATAATGCCCTTGGCACCATAGTACTGTGCAAATGTAAGAAGACCCAGGGCATCCACACCCTCAAGTCACCCCAGAAACTGCTCTGGCCTGTGCTTCCAGGGTACCACTGCTCAAGGCAAGCCAGGCAAGCAGTGCATGAGGGCAGCCACCCGAGGCCATGATGACCACAGTTATGATGCCAGCTGTCCTTTAAGTTTCTTTGTGTCAGATACTGTTGCTGGTTCCTGATCACAGAGCAACAGGAGACCTATGTGACACAGCTGAGAGCCCAGGACCACACCCCATGCTGTGCTCTAACCCCAGGCCACAGTACCCAGAAGCTTGAGGCTGAGATCAATGCGCAGAGCAACCAAAGATGCAGTAGCTGTCATGGGACCGGGCAGAAACACACCACAGCTTAATTTTTTTTTTTTAAAGTTTTACAGTCAGTCAGAAGGGGCTGAGTTTTGCACAAGTTCCAAAAAAGGGGACATCTCCTCCCCAGGGGAAAGCACTCTTCCCCTCAGGCACACTGGACAAGTCTGTCCTATTGCACAGTCTCTGTCCAGACCCCACGCTACCTGACATTTCTAGCGACCAGGCACATACTGACTGCAAAGCCCAGCCACAGATGTGTGTGCGGGCAGATCCTAAGCACATGGGACAAGAGAAGGAGGCTCCAGCAAGCAGAGGGTGAAAAAAAAAAGATTTTACTGACAAAACTGAAGGAAAGAACATCACATGGAGGGGACATAGACACATAAAGTCTGTAGCATGAGATCGGGAAGGTCTTGTCCATAGCTAGTCTTCTGGCACGGCAGCTGTGCAGCTGGCCCTACCTCCACTCCAAAAAACCCACCCTAGTCACTGATCCAGCTGAATGCCAACTACTGATGTGACCCATACCTCCTACAGAGCCGCTCTTAACCTTCAAAGAAACCAACAGAGGCTGGGATGAAACCTTTGTTGCACGCAGGGAAACTAAGGCCAAGAGAGACAAGTGGGATCCAGAGCCAGCCTGGGACCAGTGGCAAGGACTACACACCTGCTCCTCTGGTAACAACAGCTGCTATTCCCTGAGCACTACTTGGTGCCAGCAGCCTCCACGACCCTCCCTTCCTCAACAGGCTTGACCTGGTTTTCCAGATGAAGCAGCAGCAAAGTGTCCAGAAGCACTTCTCATCTCAGGTTCCACATTCAGAAAGAAGCCCTAGAGCCCAGTCATGGCAGGCCCAGCCCCCGGACTCTCAAAGTCAACACTGCAGTACAGAAGGAACCAAGCAGCAGGGGAAGAACGATCTGGCTTAGCCTATCTGCTGGAGAGCATGGTCAGTGCTATGCAGATCGAGAGAGGACCAGGAGCCACATCCAAACAGGATCTCAAGAAGAAAGGTTCCAGGAACCTGGAGCATGCAGCACCTCTAAAGACAGCTGATTTCTCCCACATGATGGCCCTAGCCTGCGAACCACCACAGCAGCACCCCACCCCATAATGTGCCTGCCTCTGACCCACCCTGCTCCAGCCTCAGCTCCAGACATCCTGGGTCACAAGGGACAATCTTGCCTCCAGGCAGAGGTCTGCATCCAAGGCTGCCAAGCAGGGTGAGCTGCCTGTCCCAGGCCCAGCACGGAGGCACTCCTTCTATCTTTGACCAGCATGGCTGCCTCCTCTTGCTCTGGCCCACTGGGGTCCCGGCCCTGGGAGGTCAGATTCCCGAGAACCCTACGAGCCAGGTAAGGAAGCATGCCTGCACATCCAGGCAGGATGGAAAGGGGTGCTGTAGGACAAGCCAGTACCAGGTTCTCTGCTCAGAGGATGTGACAGCAGCTTGGAAGCCAGTGTTTATCCCCCTAGTGTACCAGACACCTAGTGCCTGGAGGAAGCCAACTCCCTATCCCCACCCTAGCACTGTAGGCCACATGAGACAAAAACCAGCAGCACTTACTAGCTTCTGGTGGTGAGAAGGTAACACTGCTCCATGGGGGTCCTTCAAGAGCCCAGCACTGTGCCCTATATTCCAATGGTCCCCAAAGACACAGCAAACCTATCTTATGGTTATAACTGCAGCTGAAAGAGCTGAAGACAATTTCAAAAACAGACTACACAGCTTGATTTTTCACTTTGCACGTAGTGCTTCTTGCTGCAGCTTCTTTAAATTTTTAACACAGACAAACTTACCTTTTTGTTTTCTATGGCCTCCAAGGTGTTGTGGGTTAATATTTGAGACAACAAAAAATAACTTCATGTTTAAAAAATAAATAAAATCAGTCTAGAGATCAGGGAAAATCTGCATTCCAGGTCTGATTACATCCATGATGTAGGTGGAGTCTCTTCCCTGTGCTTTGGTCTGTCCTCTGGGTTCTCTGAGGACTCTTCTGGTTTGACATCCATTGCTCAAACTCTAAAGCACCTACCTCTTGCCATGCTCCACCCACCAGCCAGGAGACCGCAACATGTTTCTGCAGGTTCAAGGCCTCTCAGCTTCTGTCCTGAGGTACCTAGTCACTCCCTGACTTGTGCTTGACCCACACAAGATCCAAGCTGGAGGCAATCCACAAATGTCAAGCTCCTCACCTGGCAAACACCAAAGGGCAAGGCTCGGTTGGCACCCAGAGATAATACTAGCAGCTGCTTGAGAAGCCCCAGCCTGTCCTGACCCATGGCCCTCAGAAGGATGCTGCAGGGAGAGGGGAGCAGGTTCCTCTCCCTTCTAAAAAAGAGGATCATGGCATGGAGGCTGCCTGATCTTTCAAAGCCCCAGCTGGTGGCAGCAGAGCAAGGGGGGTCTGTAGCCAGTGCAGGGACAACTGGTGACTGAAGCACCTCTAACAACAACCACCAGGAGGAGAAAGGAAGTGTTGGCATCACCACTTTCAAAATGATAAGCTTTATCTGCCTTGGACTTTTTTGTCCAAAAGAAGGGAAAGGGGTGGCATGGGCAACTCCTATCCCTAAGTCCAAGCAGGGGGCAAGGTCCACACCAGGAGAAGCCCTGAGGCTTGACAAGTCTTAGAGCCCAGCTGCAGGTGGGGAACATTGGGGGCACCACCAGCCTCTGCACTTGAGCAGGGCAGGACACAATGGCTCCCAGGATAATTTTCTATGGCAACTGCGACAGAACTAACCACTTTGAAAGTGACTGCGCTATGGGATGAATTTTTTCCAGTGCTTGAATAAAAGGGGGAGTTTCACATTTTATCCACTTCCACATCCCTTAACAATAAGAACTTATTTAAAAAGCCATGAATATGTAAATGCCATTTTAAATATGGAAATGCAAAACATGCAAAGCAACAGTCTGAGTGTGAAATATTAATGGCATTTTGCCTTGCCAAGGAGACAGAACAGGAGCTGGCTGAGGTGGCAGGCTCAGGAACCCTGGCCACCTCTGCTCCCAGGACGACAGAGAGTGGAACCCACCCAGTCACAGGAGGGCAGTGCCCCTGCCCTGAAAAGAAGCACGTGCATCCACCCATCATACACAGGGCCCAACCCCAGCCCACAGCTGACCTCCACCCCTACGGAGGCCAACCCAGGATAAGCCTCGACCTCACAGCTCATCCAAACAGACCCCATCCCCAGTGCCAAACCACCGGTAGGGCTTGTCCATGGGCCAGGCCACATGGACATGAATCCCGCCAAGGGTGTTGATGAGCCTACATTTTGCTCTGGAGCCTGGGATTAGCTTGACTCTCTCTTAGATGGGACCTGGGCTTGATCTCACGCTTAGAAACAGACAGCTACAGGCTGTAACAGGAAGACAACTCAGATAGAACCTATGACGAAGTCAAGGAGAGGCTTGCCACTATACAGGGTCACAGCCCCTCCTACCTAAAGAGTAGGCAACATAAGCCCCAGGTCCATGTTGCCCCCACCCTGCACTTGACTAGCACTGACCAAGAAAGCACTAGAGGACCAAGAAGGCACAGCACAGGATGGCAGTGAGAATAATCCCAGGGAGGCCCGTAAGACAGAGGTCCACTCACCTCGAGGACTTTCTGCTCCCTCCAATTGACAAAATGTAGAGGCTTGATACCAACCCCCTTGCTGGGAGGCCATGGAAAGAGGCTCTTGCTGGGAGAGAACAGAAGTAGCTTCGAATGCTGCAGGCACCATCTCACGTCCAATCTGAGCACTGCAAGCAGGTGCCAGCACTCTTCCAAACTGCTCCACATTGAGGCCTAAGGAAGGTCCACCTCCGCCACACAGCCAGCTACTGGGATAGTGCTACTGGGCTCTCTTTTCTTGCCAAAAGCCTTCAGCAAGAAGAGAGGGGCTAGAGAATCAAGAGGACAGGCAGACTACAGTGACAGGCCAGGAACCGAGGGTGTGCAGCACCTTGCAGTCTGGATGTTGGGAGGCAGCAGCCCTGCCACAGCCACCAGGTGGGACCACACGGGTGTGGCTGCTCCTCATGTTCCCTTGAGCAATGCAGCCATGGGACACTCAATATGCTAAGGAGACAATATAAATGTGTGTGATGCAAGACAGCAGGCATGGGGACAGTCGGTCACTGGGTCTGTCCTACAGCAGAGGAAACCAACCAGAAAAGATGACTCTCCCAAGGGTGTACTGAGACTGACAAAAGCTGCATCACTGAGTTCCTGAAGGAGGCCAGGTGCCGTGCTCAATGGCCACACTCTAACCCCATCCTGGGAAAGACAGGGCCTGCAGGGCCCTCACCTGAGTCCCAAACCTGGCTAGTTCATCAGGCTGGGCACCACTAAGCCCGAGCTGCATTCTGCACTCGAGGCCGCCACTGGTCCCAGAGCAATCTGACCTGGGAAGCTAACACTGCCACACGGAGCAAGCAAATCAGTCACTGTCCAGGTAGCTCCTGGGAGACAGGCCTAGCATCAGTCAGCCCAGGTGCAAAATAGACTAGGCAAATACAGCCCTGGTCTTACCTACTGCAGCGCCAATGACAAGGGCCAGGAAAGGAGCAGGACAGAGAAGGATCACACAGGTCTCCACTGCCTGCTGGAGCTCCCTCAGCTTCCTAGGAGGGGATCACAGAGTCTACTACCAGGAAGTGGGCAGCACCAGAGCCCAAGCCTCACTCCCAGGAGTGGCCCTCACATCTTTACACAACCTGGGCCTCCAAGCCTGACTGCACCCCAGGAACTGGCAGTTCTAGAAGACCCTAGCTAAAGCTAACAGCAGTAGGTGCTTCCCCATAAGACAGCCAACTCAGAACCATCAGATGTCACATGAGCTTTGGCACTGCACGAGGCGAGACCAGGGCCAAGTCGCCCAGTTGCTATCTTCACCTCTGATGCTACTTTCTATTTTGTTTCATGTCTTCCCCCCAAAATTCCAAGAGGCCAAGTGGACAGCAAAGCCCTTACGAAACAGGACACTGGGCCCTTCCTCTTGGGCACAGCCACAGACCAGAGCAGAAGCAGTTTCCCAGGTGCATCTGAGGGGAAATGAGACAACTCGTCACCAAAGCACAAAGTAAAGCAGGAAAGCACATTCTCAAGCAGGACACCACGCTAGTAGTTCTAACCATTCACCAGCCACCAGAGGAACAAACAGGCTGGAGCAAACAGGCAGTGGGTAGCTGAGAGCTGAGAGATGCTACAAAAAGGAAAGGAGCCACAGAGGCCAGTGCAGGCCAGCCACAGGAGACACAAGGTGCCAACCCACAAACAACCTCAGCTGCTGACCAGAACAGGCCATCCAGCAGCTGGGAGGAGGAAGAGTGGGCAAAGCAGGAGGAGGAGAGTGGATGACCCCACAGCCCACAGCCACTTTAACAAGGTCGGCCATACAGGAACCCAAAGGGTCACCCTCACTCTCATAGAGCTATGGGACCCCTGGGAGAAGAGTAGATGTTCATTTAGTCACCCAACAAATCTCTCTTGGGCATGGATTAGGCACAGGGGCCCAGTGAGCACAGTGCTGCACACCCCGAGTTCCCATTCTAACTGGGAAAATACACACACGGGTCTCCAACAAGCTAATGCCTGAGCAGAGACCCCCAAGAAAGTGAGCCAGGGCAGAAGCCCCAAGGCAGGGACAGGGTCAGCACACTCTAGACCAATATAACTACAGACAGAATCAGAAAGGCTGAAGGGACCAGCAGGTGAGGGCAGAGGTCACAGTGCCATGAAGAATCAGAGGATGTGTCATGGCTGTCGGCCTAGGGAGTGAGAGGGGGATGACCTATGAGCCCCCTTGCTGCTGCTGCTGCTGCTGCTGCTGCTGCTGCTGCTATTGCAGGACCCTCTGCTGAGCACAGAGCAGCTCAGGAGGAGGCCACCAGAAGCTGACAAAGGGCTGCAGGGCAGGTAGTGTACCCCTCCACCAACAGAACCCAAATGACTTCCTGATGGCTTGGGTGGGGATGGGAGAAAGGCCAGAATAGTCAAGGAAGGGACAAAGTTCAAGGCCCATACGTCAGGAAGAACAGTCAGACCATTCACTTTTGTCATCTCAATGGCTCACTCTGCACTGAATATGGACCATGGGCCAGGACTACATTCTCACCAGAGTCACAGTGAGTAAGATGACTCAGGAATGGCCCTAGTCCAAGGGAGGCAAGTTAGACAAACATAAAAGGAAGGCAAACTTAATTACATAACATACATTCTAATGAAAAGTGTCGTCTAGATGAGATCTGCAAAGGTCACAGAGGAAATAAAAAGCTAAGAGCTAAAGAGCGTAAGTATAATTAGGGGAGACAGGTTGGGAAGGCAGAGTCAAGGTGGGGCACGTGTCCAGAGAGTAAGGAGAGCAGTGTGGAAGAAATGGGGAATGAGAGGGGTCGGCAGTGCCAGGAGGTAGTGTGCCCACGCAGAACCTGTGCTCCCCACTAAGAGCCCTGGGAGCCAGAGAAGGGCTTAGTTGTGGGGATAACACACCTTGACTTTTAAAGGGTCCCTCAGGGGCTGGGGATGTGGCTCAAGCGGTAGCGCGCTCGCCTGGCATGCCTGCGGCCCGGGTTCGATCCTCAGCACCACATACCAACAAAGATGCTGTGTCCGCCGAGAACTAAAAGATAAATATTAAAAATTCTCTCTCTCTCCTCTCACTCTCTCAAAAAAATAAAAATAAAGGTTCCCTCAGACAGTTACATGGAAAGTAAGTGGTAGAGAGGGCAAATATAGAAAACAGAGTCACAGATTCTTGTCATTCCAAAGAAAAGTGGTGACAGAAGCCTAGCGTACATTCTTCAGGAGCATGTGCTTCATTCTCCAGGAGCATGTGCTTCCACGAGACGGAGAACCCATGAACCCCAGGAAGGATGGGATGCCAGTGGCCTGAGGGGACCTGGCTATCAGTGCCAACAGAGGGAACCATGGGCCCCAGACCTGGAAAGATTAAATGCTGGAGGCCTGTGGGGACTGGACCATCAGGGCAGACACCAGGGATAGGGTGCCAGGGGCCTGTGGTGACTGGGCCACTATAGATAAAGGTAGCAACATAGAAACCAAGGGTGTGGGATAGCATCTCTCTGGGGCAGGAGCATAAGTCAATGACTCTTCCTTCATTCAGAAGCAACTGAGCAGGGGCCAGCCTGTGCTAAGTATCAAAAATACAAAAGGGATCATATTCCCAGCACCTGCACTGAAGCAACAGGAGAGAGAGCCAGCCAGGCTTAATCTCCAGACTCCAGGAGGCGCCTGGCAACAGTCAGCACAGGGATGGCTATCAGCACGCCAAGTCACAGGTGGAGAGAAAGCCCCGTCTGCTGAGTCATTTCCTTGCCACATCCTGGAGAGGGGAGGTGTAGGCTTCTTGGGTGGTCCTCCCTGGGTTCACAGCAGGTCTCTGGCTCAATAGTTGGGACTCAAGACCAGCATCTCATGTAAGAGCTTGGCCTGGCACCATCAAGAACTGGTACAGAGCCCATGGGGAGCAAGTACCACTGTGTCTCTAAAACAGGTATGGTTGGGGGGCAGGGGAGTATCTTTGAGGACACATGAAAACAACCCGTCAGAGACAAGCTAGCCTAACACCTTCTGCAGAAGTCAATTTACATTAAGTGCTATCAAAAGCCAAATGGACACCATGAAGGCCTCTTGTCTATGTCCTTGACGATCCAAGGTGCTAGCCTGTGCCAAGACAGAAACTGGTTTGATGAGCATGAGACCTGGCAGGCAGCAGCTGTGGGAGGCACTCCAGGCCACGACATCACTGACTCTGTTCTCACCCACCATATCTCCCAAAGGAAATCCTACCCTCCCCACCTGATATGTACCCATCACCCAACCTGACACTGCTGCTGGCCACACACATTGATGTACCTTGTTGCCTGTGCCACCCACTGGGTACTCCCAGTTCTATACCCCAAACACTCGGTTCCTCAAACACTGAATACAGCAAAAGACTACCATAGCAACCAGCCAACAGCTTGCCTGCTGCACCAAGCCCCAGGCTGTATCCTGTAGAGGGAACTTCACCCTCACAACCCCACCAGAGCCACCCTCACCATCGCCATTCTGAGAGGCAGGGAAAGGCTGATTAAATTGTCCAAGGACAAAGTGCTAAGATTCGAACACAGGCAGCCCATGTGTGGAGTCAGTGGGAACTGCTCACCATCACCGCAGGTACAACGTGACCCCCACTCAATGCTCAGAGCATGCAGCCCAGCACTCTGAATCTCATGTGCCTATCACTGGCTTTGCTGACTCTGAACAGCTTGAGAGCATCATAACTCATGGAGACATCGACTGACAAAGGTGACATGGTCTCATTAAACTACAAGACAGTTTAAAAGGATGGCTTAACTACTTTGAACAAAGAATAGTTGAAGAGCCATATTAAGAATTATGGCTGCGGCTAGGGATGTGGCTCAAGCGGTAGCGTGCTCTTCTGGCATGGGTGCGGCCGGGTTCAATCCTCAGCACCACATACAAAGATGTTGTGTCTGCCGAAAACTAAAATGTAAATAAAATATTTAAAAAAAAAAAGATTTGGGGCTGGGGACATGGCTCAAGCAGTAGCACGCTCGCCTGGCATGCGTGCGGCCCGGGTTCGATCCTCAGCACCACATACCAACAAAGATGTTGTGAACTAAGAAATGAATAAAAAATTCTCTCTCTCTCTCTCTCTCTCTCTCTAAAAAAAAAAAAAAAAGAATTATGGCTATAAGCCGGGCACGCCTATAATCCTAGCTACTCAAGAGGCTGAGGCAGGAGGATCGCAAATTCAAGACTAGCCTTGGTGACTCAGTAAGAGCCTATCTCAAATAAAAATAAAAAGGACTGGAGATGTATCTCAGCAATAGAGCTCTGGGAATTCTATTTCCAGTAAGTACCACTGGGTGGGGCAGGGGGGAACAGTATTATGACTATGATGACCTTAACTTACTCTCAGGAGGCAACACAGAAACCAGTGCCTAGTCAGGTAGTCTGCGATGTGGAGGGGATGACAACCTTCCACTGATTTACTCTAGTCTCTCTGCTACATAAGAACACATCTCCTCCACATGCTGCCTGGGCCCAGGCCCCAGGGAGGGGCAGGGAGGTGGCCCCAGGGGAAGGTGGCCCCAAAGCAAGTATACCAGCTCAGCCCATCCCAGGATCAGGAGGCTCTATGGACACCAAGGAGGGACAGCAATAGAGGTGCTTCCAGCCTAGTCACCCTGGTAACTACAATTAAAGGCTCTTCTACAGAGGCAGAAAGACATGAACTTCCAAACTGCAGCCATCCCAGTGAGTGCAAGTCTGGGGCAGAGCAGGCAATACTTGATGGCTGATGGGACAAAGGCTCTTGAGCCCCAAGTGCCTGACCCAGCTAGCTGGAGTGGCCAAAACAGATAGGCAGGTACCAGCTCCCTGTGTCCACCATCCTCGGTTGCTTCTCTCCACTTGGCCTTAGAGCCAGCTCTGCCTTAAATCAGAATTGAGGAAGGTGACCAAGGCTTCAGCCCAGCTGGACAACACTGAGTGCACAGGATTCATCACCCCAGGCCCCAGTGAGGTAGAGAAACAAGTCACAAGGGCCTGGATGGTACATGCCAGGTGCTGTTCAGGAACCTGGGCAGCCTATCTGAACAGTGTTCAGGAACCTGGGTCCCACCCTCAAGTAAAAAGGGTCTGGATGGTATATGGGTGCTGCTCAGGGACCTGAGACATGAGCTCTGGAGAAAACGGGCTTGTGTTCAAGTCTTGTCTCCACTACTTCCTAGCACATCAACCTAACATTCAAGTGTCACATCTGCAAGCCGGGGTTTATCAATGTGACTGCTCCAGAGCTGTCTTTAAGGTTCAAGTCAGATGCTGCACGGGAAGCACTTGGCACAGACTTCGTTCAGGCAAATGCCATCGATACTGATTGCTCTCATAATCACCCTCGTCATCATCATGATTACAGAAAGGAAGCAGAACCGTGGACTGTGGCAGGCCCTGAGAGGCCCTGTTCCCTCCACCACCCCTCTTCAAACCGTAACCGTCATTTCTAGGAAAGGAGAGAACCCCCAAGTAGCAAGATCCCTAGAATTCCTGCACAAATTTCCCAATCTTAGTGGTTCAACATTCTCCAGAGCACAGCAACCTGTCACCCTTCAGGGTCTGAACAATGACTAGCATGGCCACAGTCAGCCTCCTGCTCGCCAGCAGAGCCAGGGGGTATGTAGTCAGGTCTGGGCCCCTGGGACCCCTGGACACTAGCAAGCCCCAGCAAGGGCAGAGGGTGCTCCAGGATAGCCCTTGGGGAGCTCTGTGCAAGGACAGTAAGCAGAGGATGCATCCAGACCTGACCACTCATTCTAAATGACTCACCTGTCCCCAGCCCCATAACTAGGAAGGATGTTATCAGACTCCAAGAACCAAAACCAAGACAAGGATAGCAAAAAGAGCAAGGCTCCTTCACTATAATCAGATTCCACCCAAAGAGGAAGAGGGTTCTGAGACAGGCCCTGGAGACCCATTCACATCCATGATTGAGGGCCCCTGAGCAACGTGTCCAAAGATGGAGAAGAAAAGAAAAACAGAGTGGGCCTGGACTGGTGGTTCATGACAGGACTCACATGGAAATGAACACTCAGATCTCCTTAAAGCACTTCCTACTGCCAGAGCACAAAAGCCTTATGAGGTGTGTATGAACATGTTGCCCTTGCTCTGCAGAGTAAGAATCTACCTCAACCCCTGGCTGCACAGCCAGCCAAAGGACCTTTCTTTGCCACATGATCACTGACAGCCATGAGGCACCAGGTACACAGCCCTCAGAACAGCCCTACAGACAGACACTCCCTTTTGAGATAAGGAAGTGCACCGGAGTAAATCCACATCTACTCAAAGAAGCACCTTCCCACCTCCTGCCATGTAGAAGGACTCATAAAGCTTCCTGTCCCTTCAATGGCAGACATGATCAAAAGGAAGCACAAGCCCCACCATCAAGCTTTCCAGACCCCAGCTCTGTGGACTCAGAACACTAAGAGACAGAATTCCACGGTGGTGCACACCTGCAATCCCAGAAGTCAACAGGCTAAAGCAGGAGGACTGCAAGTTCAAGGCCAGCATGGGCAACTTAGGGAAACCCTCTCTCTAAATAAAAAATAAAAAAGGACTGGGGGTGTAACTCAGTGGCAGCAAACAGAAGCCCTAGGTTATATGCCCATCACCACAAAAAAAAATAGTAATAATGATTTCAGTCCAGTGTAGAGTTCAGAATCGTGCTGTACCAGTACAGCAGCCAGAAGCCACATGTGGCTCAATGCTAGAAATACTTTCTCATTCCTAGCTGGCTGGCGGCCAGCAGGTGGCTCTGGGGTACAACATCATTTGATCTTCCCTCAGCATCCATTAGTGCAGGATGTTCAATGTCCCTACACCTCATTCATACAGAGCTCAGGTCAGAGCCATGCTTAGTGGCCGACCCTACTCAGAATTCTTCCTGCTGGGAGAGTCACAGCTCTGCCCGGAAACAGGCCAAAGTCTATTACATAACTACCGAGAGGCCAATAGAAGCCTGAACTACCGCAGCACAGTGAAACCTCAGGTAGGAGAGGGACCTGGAGGACCCGCTGACTCACTCTCTGATTTCCAGCTTCGCAGTGACAGACACCACGTTACTGAGACAGCACACACAGGAAGTAGCAGTCTTCTGTCAGATCGGCAAAGGAGGAAAACTAAGACACCCAGGTGAGTGCTGCTCAGGAATGAAGGGTTTCTGCTGCTCTTGGCAGAGCAACGCATGGGGTGATGCGCAACATTTGTCTTCTGAAGGCCAAGCTCCTGGAGATCTGCATGCCACCAACTGTCCCACTGCAGGAATTCATCATAAAGAATTAAGGACCATGCTACAAAAGTCTATGACAGGGCTAGGATTGTAGCTCAGGGATAGAGCACTTGCCTAGCATATGGGAGGCACTGGATTCAATCCCCAGCACCAAATATAAATAAATAAAATAAAGATACTGTGTCCATCTAAAACTAAAAAAAATAAATAAATATATTTTTTAAAAAGTCTATGACAGCAGCATTTAAAATCCAGAAAGGGGGCAGATAAGGAGGAAGAAGAAAAACACCCAGCAGTGGGCCCGTGAAGTACAGGGTAGCCACAAAATGGCATATTAAAAAGCTACTAAAATGAGAGGAATAAATGTTCAATTCACAAGGAGGACACAATCGATGGCTTGGTGGTAAGAGTGGGTAAGAACACCTGCATGACGACGGGAGCCCAGGCCACTGGTCTGCACAGCCATGGGAAGCATGTGGACACAATCACACCCCATGACACTGTAGTCTCAGGTGGACCATGTGTCGGCTCTGCAATGACTACACATCACGCAAGGAGACAAAGCACACCCCAAAAAGCCCTTTCCAGAACCTATGACCACCTGCTGGGCACTTGCCTGGCATCTGTCTGACTCTACCACATTACCTCCTTCTCACCATCTGAATTTTTATCAAATTGCCTTTAAGAGATCCATGGAAACATACCAGTCTTACAAGGTCTCCATAAATACAATGGACACCTTCCACCTAAGGCTAACACAGTCAGCTCAGAACATGAGGGCAGAGGCCAAAGCTGGAGGAATCCATCTCAACAACCAAGGCCAGTGCCACCCTGCCACCTTTGCTTTATGATCTGTGAATAAACAAAAAGGCAGGACCTCTCAGCCCCAGTACACAAGTCTCAGCATGTAGGGTCTCAGTTCTATCTCTTGAGTACCAGAGGTCCCAGGTCACCCCCATGGGGAACTGTCCACCCCCATCAGAGTGGCAGCCTCAACACCTGATGGCTACCCACATCCTTCTCCCCATCCATCCCAACAGCATGGTTCTTGGCACACAGATCAAGCCAGGCAACAAGGTGCTCGCCAGCCCCATTCATAGCTAACACTGGGCTAGGGGCCATATCACATGTCCCACGTGAAGCCGCAGCATAAAAGGCCAACCCACAAAAATAAGTCAATCCTCAAAAAACATTCCAAGCAAGGCTGGGACAGCTGTGGGGCCTCATGTCCCTTCCCTGAAACACCACCACAAAGGCAACACAGCACTCACTCTACAGATAAGCATGGAGCACTGGGCACTTCCACAGGGTGCCCTGAGGCTCACATCTCCACAGGGTGCACTGACTCTCAGAGGAACTTAGGGCACCTCCTGGGAGGTGGACAGTGGGCCAGAAGTCTGCAGACCACCTACCTATGGCACAAGCTGCTTCCTGAGACACAGACACCATCCCAAACTGATCGAAAAGAAAATCCCCATTCACATCCACAGACAGAGGTGGTGTTGTGCTATATGCAGATGCCTCCCCACCTTTCATGGCTCTCTGGGTAGATACGTGAACTTGTGGCTACTGGTCAAAGTAGAAAAGTGCCTCATGGCTGGCAGGAGAAGGATGCCAGTGAGTGCCCTTCCCTTAACAGTCCATTCTGTTTCGTGGAGTGAAATGAAGAAGATGGAAGAGCAAAGTGTTAAAGCTTTAATTCCAAATCACTTTTCATGCCTGTTTCATCTGACAGTGGCTTTGAAAGCAAAAGGCAATCTTTATCATTTGAGCTTTTTAAAGTAATTGATGTTATTATGTCCAACATAACCAAATGCTTCTAAAAGCTGATTTTCAAAGTGACATCAGTCCCCAAAATAAGAAACCCTTCCTTCTGGCTACTAATAAATTATTAAAACACATCTGCACAGGAGGACAAGACTGAGGTTTAATAATCAATGGTGAAGAGGCTAGGTCCAGGCTCTCCTCACAGACTCACCTGCCAAGCAGTCAGTCCACCAGGACACCCAGGCCTCACACCATGGTCACTGCTGCAACTTCTCCCTGTGGCTCTGCTCAAGGCAGGAGCCCAGTCCCATGTGGTTTTACACCCGCTAGATGTAAGCACAAACCAGACAACTCCTAGCTCATGGTGGAACTCCATCTTTTCTATCACTGACTGGTCTAGGACAGGCACACAGCCCAGTTTTGGCCAGTGAGGGGCATCTGCTGGATAGCAGTCCTAGAAAGATTTCCTTGTTCCAAAAAGACCCAAGAAAGAGGCCTCACCTTTCTGTCTCCTGACACCCAAACCTGGGCAGGAACTTCAAGGCCATAAGAGAAACCAGCCTGACCAGACAGCTGGCAAACAAACGGACCATAAAAAGCAGCGCAACCCGTTATTCTGGCCTTTGACTCAGTTTCTGGCAAAACTCTTGGGATCTTTCTAAAACTCTTGGGATTTTCTGGGTGGCAGGAAGTCCTTTCTTAGTAAGGATTTGGGTTTCTACTAATAAGGTGACTAGGACAGGCCCCTACTTAACTAGGATGGGGATGAGCACAGAAAGACCAGTGATTAGAGCTGAGAACTCTCAGCCCCACTCACCAGCCTGGAGAGGAGGACTAAAAACTGGGTTGAGGAAACTCTTAAACAGCAAGATTCGGGAGCTTCTAGGTTGGTGACCACAGAAGGGGCACAGCTGGTGAAAGCAAGGAAGCTCAGCACCTGACTCCTGCCCCATGCACCCTCCCATGTGGCTCTGCCTGAGCTGGATCAGGATAGTAAATAAGGCACTTTCCTGAGCTCTAGCAAGCCACTGGAATAAGTCAGACTCTATGTATGTATAATATGTCAAAATGCATTCTACTGTCATGTATATCTAAAAAGAACAAAGAAAAAAAAAACTAAAGAGGGGATCATGGAGCTCCCTGAATTTGTAATTGGACAGAGTAGGTAACCTGGGAACTAGATAAAAGGACTGGCATCTGCATAAACCTGCAAACTCTAAGAAATGTTGAAACTGAACTGAATCATAAGACACTGAGGTGGTGTCAAGACTGGAAAAGCAGAAAAGAACACAAATTTGGTGTCAGGAGGAAAAAACCCAACACCAGGCCCTGGGATGAGGTCCTGTAGCCACCCATCTCTGGGCCTCCTTTGGGGCTAAGAAAGAATGTGCTCGATGCTCAAGCCAGTTGGCCGAGATTTTTGTCACTTACAAAGGCCTCAGATGGTTGGCATACTCTGTAGGTCTTCCATGAGGGCACAAGTCTACACACTTGCATCCCCAGGGGCCAGGTTTCTACACTATGACAAGGTCATTCCAAGCCCACACACTGTTAGAAAGATGAGAATAGTCCTGATCCAAGCAGGGACCCCCAAGTCAAAAAGCCAAGCCACCAGGAAACCAGAGGTACATGTTGTCAGAACAGTCACAGTACCCCAAGTGGAGTCACACTACCATACTATGGGAACTTGGAGCTTCCAATCCCCCACCATCTCAAACTAAAAGCCACCCGAAAATGCCACATCTCACATGTGGTTTGAGTTATTCCCCAGGACTTCTCAGAGCAGCGGTATTAGGGTTAGAGCATAGCAGAAGGTCTTCAGGTTACACATGTACTGTCCTCAGAAAGGATCAAGGTAGTTGTCAGGACCCCTTGGCAAGTTCTCATGAGGGCTGTCATAGAAGGAGCACACCCAATGCTCTTCCTGGTTTCTTGTGTGGCAAAGTGCTCCCCCATTACACATATGCCCTACCACCCATGAGGTCCCCACCAGAGCCAAGCCAGGCCTTTCGATCTCCAAAATTATAAGCATACCTCTTTCTCTAAAAAGTACCCAGCCTCAGGTACACTGCTATAGCAATGAAAATGGACTACTTTAACCAGTGAGACAGGAGAGCACCCCTCTGCCTAAGCCCAAGTGCCCAGAACACATGCATCCCCACAGACACCTGGTCTACCTGCTGGCAATGGCACTGTTCTTCTCCTTCAGGGCAAGTTCTCGCTGTTGCAGCTCAACAACAAATCTGGAGAGGTCCTCTGGAGTCCTGAGGGATAAAGAACACACATTCAGTTCCATCTGTCCCCAGAAGTGGGCCTAATTCCACATCTGGAATAGAGGTCCAAAACCATGCCATTTAGAGACCAGGATGAGTAGTCTATCATGTGACCCATGAGTGAGGCAGAGAGCACTAACCACAGCCCGAGTCCAGCCACAGCCCACCACCAGCCATGCAATAGCAGCAGGCTACCTTCATAAGCCTTGGCTTTATTTCACCTATAAAAACAGGGTGACACATAATGGTGTCACCATGCCAAGGAAATGATATTCACAAAGTGCTGCCCAGTTCCTGGCATGGAAATGATGCACAACAGCTCCTATCTTTGCTTTTCCTCCAAAACAGCTGCATGCACACAGAGTTAAGAGTAGTAATGAGGGGCTGGGGACATGGCTCAAGTAGTAGCGCACTCACCTGGCATGTATAAGGCACTGGGTTTGATCCTTCAGCACCACAGAAAAATAAAATAAAGGGGCTGGGATTATGGCTCAGCGGTACAGTGTTCGCCTAACACGGGCGGACCCGGGTTCGATCCTCAACACCATATAAAAATAAAGGCATTGTGTTGTATCCATAAAAAAATAAATAAAAATAAAATAAAGATATTGTGTCACCTAAAGCTAAAAAAAAAAATAAATATTTTTAAAAAATAGAGCAAGAGTAGTAATGGCACAGCCCCACACGCGTGCTACTGCATGATTCTCAGAACTATTCCAGATTCACTATCCCAGTGGATGCAAAGCAGTCCTATTCTTTATGTTTCCATATTTCAATGAGGAAATGGAAATTCAGAGATGCCATCTGGCTTTCCACAGTCCACTTGGTCCATGAGCTTAAACTCAAGGTGAGCCACATCTTCTGACTAGTACACAGAAGAACATATCCCAGAACTCTTGGTAGCTTTACGAGTAGCATGACACACATGTGGAGTGCACAGCAAGAGCTCCCAACATGGCATGGTAGGTGGCACACAAGCCCAAGGCCAAGGACACATCTTGCTTTCCTCTCCACCCACCACAGCAAGCACAGGGCTTATGGGGCCATGTGGTATGAGCCAACCCATGGCTCTGTCCCCCAAAGTGTCCCTCCACCTCACTAAGTGGATATGAAGAGCCCCTGCAGGGATCATGGAGGCCATTACTCTGGCTACAGCAAAGCAGCTGTCCATGCAAGGAAGAACCTGCAACAAGCTACAAGGAGAGTGCTGCTGGCCACCCTCCACAGCAGTGGCCTTTCTTACTGCCATTTCTCAGGCCAACACTGAAGACACTATATAGGGGGAGACACTCACCCTGGGCCACAGAGTATCTGGGGTCCCCATGGGCAGGGCCCTAGCAGTGCAAGGTACAAGTAAGCCACCCTCACCATGGTTTAGACACTCAGGACTGAACTCTGTCCTCCTGAAGTTCCTATGCAGAAGCCCTATTCCCACAGTATGGGATTTGGAGATGGGACCTTGGGGAGGTGATAAGGGTTAGGTGAGGTCAGAACAGTGAGGGCCTCACACTGGGGTCAGCATCCTGATAGACACACCAAGAGACTGCTCAGTCTCTCTCTCCTGGCCATGCAAGGACACAGCACAGGCAGCAATCTGCAAGGTGGGAAGGGCCCTCACCAGAGGCGGAACACCAGCCTCCAGAACAACAGGAATAAACTCCTGCTCCGAGCCCCATCTGTGAATTTGTCACAGCAGCCCAGCCACATTGAGAGGCTGCTCCGGCAGAAGACACACCCAAGTGGGCCAGTAGCACAGACACTCAGGAAATGGCTCAGGCCCAGCGTGACTCCATCTAGACACCCAATCCACAAGCACAACTTCATGTTTCTAAGTACACAGAAAATAAGTAAGATGTATGGAACACCCTTAGAGAGCTTCACCCCAAGTTTATCTGGAGTTTACTTCCATGTCAAGCAGGGCCTAGTGATCGAGGCTGAGGGGTCTTTAACTTCATGCGCCTCTGTGAACTACTTACAATGAGAATTCATGTACTACACGTATGAGTACAAACAAAAAACAAAGGAAAAGCCACAGCAGGCTCAGAAGGTGAGGAAAGACGCCAGAAGCTCCCAGGCTGGGGAGCAGGGAGCCTGGCCAATAGGGGGTGCCAAGTGCACACTGCTCAGCCCAGCAGAAGCCCAGACAGGGGCGCAGAGAAAAGGGCACACAGAAAAGAAGGGAGACAAACCATGAGAAGCCCTGGATTCAGAACAAGCTCAGGGCTGGGAGAAGAGAGCGAAGAACTTGGCCTCCTGTCGCCTGTCCTGAGCTCCACGTAAGAAGGTGAGTCCACGTTGAGCTGTGGATCATGGAGGATTTCTGCACAGTCACAGCCGTCATGCATCTCAAACCAAAGACCAGGGGCCCACACACCTCCAACTGGCAGGAAGAGTGTTTATTTTCTGGAAGCCTCCTGACCTGTGTGTGGTTAAAGCTACTCAGAGATGCTTACCCAGGGCGCTCCAGGGATTAGCTAAGTGCTTGTAACTAGAAGGAGTCACGCCAAGTGCCATTATGGCCTAAAAATAACACCGACAGTCCATTCTGAAACTTGCACTTCACAACTACAAAGTGGGAGGCATTTGAGGCCTCGGGAGCCTCCGACACAGAGATGACAAGAAAGTGACAGTTCCAACTGCAGCCCAGGCTGTGACACCTGCTGCGGAAAACTCTAGTTTCAGCTGCGAAGCCTTTCACATCCTAACGGGGGCTTTCAGGGAAAAAGTCTTTTTGTTCCATCTGCAGCTGAATTTTGATGCAAACTCACCTGTGTGCAGAATAGAAGAGGGCTGGGGGATCATGCCCACTGCTCTACCCCTGAGGCAAAGGCAGTTGCAGCCACAGCTATTTTGGGGTCCTATAGCAGATGCCACAGCACTTTTGGAAGCCTAAGTGCCAGTTCCCCCAAGTCTGATAGACACCAGATCCAAAGGATACCGAAGCCTAAAGTGAATCAAGCACCAACAGCCACAAAACCAAATGAGAAGCCTTGAGCTTTCTCCCGAGGTGTTATTATTATATATTTTTTCCAAAAAATAGGAACCCGCAGGGCATAACCACCATATTGCTGGGGCTGGGCTTCAGCCAGGGCCCAAACAGAAAGGAGGGAACACAACACAAACAAGATAGGCTTTTTGTTTTTGCAAAAAGGATGCCAAAACAGGAATGAACGGAAAATATTAGACAGCAAATACTTTTGCTAAAAATCAAGGAAATGGCAAGAACTGAGGGCTGCGAACCCCTGCAGGCAGCCCAGACTTTTCTCAATAATATAACATAACTGCTTGGGAAAAGGGATGCAGGTCACCCCGATCTGACATTGATGTGGCTGATATGGGGTGCCCAGGACTGAGGAGAGGAACTACTGCTTTCCTGGGGAGGAGAGACTAACTCTAAGCAGTGCGGTGGCTTCACCCTGGGCCATCTCTGGCAGAGCCACCTTCAGGGGCTGTGGTCACTGCCTCCCTGAGTAGGAGGCCCCAGTCTGGTGTTGAGGTCATAGCTACCCAGACTTCAGGAGACTCAACAAAGGGCATTAGCCCACCTCACCCTTTGAGTACAGGGTTGCTCTGTAACATCCAGGCCTTGATAGACAAGGCCACTGACAAATCTTCCAGAGCACCCATTTCCCTCCAGCACAGAAGGTCACTCCAGCCCTGTGGACGGTTCAGAGCTTGTTGCTCTCTCAGGCACAGTGGCCTGCCATGCCTCCCTCCAGGCCCATCCAAGATCAAAGGCCCCCAGCAACAAAGGCTGGAAGGCCCTCCCTCACACCTCAAAAGGATTTTCAAATGGAAACAAAATCACATCAACTATCTGAGAAGGAGGGAGCGGCAAGCTGCTGCTTCTCAGACTTGCTGCCTTCCAAAGCCAACAGCACGGTCACACTCGGCCTCAGGACCTTCATGTCCCTTTTCCAGAATACTTTCCCCTAGATACCCACACACCCCACTCCTTCATCCACCTCTAGGTCACAGGACACCAAGTTTTCAGCTGGATCTCCCAAGCATCCTATCTGAAACTCTGGACCCCACCCCCCAGCTTCTCCCTGCATCCCTTCCGCAGCCC
The DNA here is from genome assembly GCF_052094955.1 of Ictidomys tridecemlineatus. NCBI lineage: Eukaryota > Metazoa > Chordata > Mammalia > Rodentia > Sciuridae > Ictidomys > Ictidomys tridecemlineatus. Next base: position 19,435,802 of record NC_135488.1, on the reverse strand, counting down.
ACCACCATCAGATACCCACTCTGCCTGTCAGGTTATCATCATTCTCCCTCAATTACAATGAAAGCTCCCTAAAAGAAGAGACAGTTTACATTTTGTTTGTTTTTTTTCACTGGCGCAATCACAGGCTTCCAGAAACGTATGTGAAATGAAGGAAAAATCATGATACCTTTCCAGAGCAATACCATGCAGCTCAGCTCTGAGAAGTGAGAACTCGGACCACTGGATTCTAAGTCCAGGGTTACTGATTAAATAAACTTCACCCACCCATACAACAGTATCTGTGTAAAATCAAAAGAATGCAGAATCTTTCTACATATTAAAATGAAAGATCTCCAAAATGCACTGCTAAATAAAAACACAAAAAAACAGAATGTAAGTGTTCTATGCTGTCATTTGTATGAAAGAAAAAATACACATTGTTGTAACTGAATTATACTCGAGGATGAAGAAGAAATAACAATGGCTTCCAGCAGAAGAGGACAAGAATGGCCTGAGAGATTTACCTCTAGATACCTTTAAAATGTATAAAATATTTTGTGCTAAGGAAACATATAAAAGCTATTCAATAAATAATTTCTCAAAGCTCAGCACTGTAATCTTGTACTGCAGAATCAGGTGCTAAATGAAAATTTTGTAAAAAGAAAACAAATTATTCCCACAGCAAATTAATGCATAGAAATCTAACTATGACCATTTACAACAAAACAATGATATCATTTCTTAAAAATGTTCAGCTGTGTATAGGTAATACCATAAACAGGACAATGATGTATTAGTGAAAGGCCTCCTACCTAAAATAATTAAGCCTGGCAACTGATCCCAAAAGGTGCTTGGTTAAGAGGGGAATAGAATGATACATGTGTTTCAAACATCTTAACTTAAAACATAAAAATACACAAGTATTCCCTATGCTACAAATGTCTTCTTCAAATACAGGTCAACTAGAGCTTTACCTTATATTTTTGCATAAAGCACACACACAACAAGTAACTCATGACTTTTAGGTTGGTTCCTTTGAAGTGGACACCTATAGTCTTCCTAGATTTTACAACTTTTCCTCTTAGTCTTTCATAGTCAATTTGTCTGATTCAACATCAATGTTTCAAGAATTTGTCTTTAAGACTTTGCAAAGGATCCACCTTCAAATTCAAAGAAATAAGACTTCTGTTACACTGAAGCAGCCTTCACAAAGTATGTAATGACAATAGCAATGGCCACCCTAAAACAGATGCCAGTGTGGTGGTGGGTGGAGGCCACACCTCTTGCCCCTAGCTTGAGTGTAGGCACATAGATGACTACCTGGGGCCTTTGAAGACAGACTTTTCCATATGAAATACATTTCAAACTTTTAAAAAGTTAAGAATGGGGCCAAGCACAGTGGCATACACCTGTAATTCCAGCAGCTTGGGAGGCTGAGGCAGGAGGATCATGAGCTCAAAGCCAGCCTCAGCAAAAGCAAGGTTCTAAGCAACTCAGCAAGACCCTGTCTCTAAATAAAATACAAAATAGGGCTGGAGATGTGGCTCAATGGTTGACTGCCCAAGTTCAATCCTTAGTACCAAAAAACACAAAAGAAAAAGAAAAATTAAGAATGACTCACTGGTATGAGAATTATGGTGCTGCAGGATCTATCTGAATTTTCCAGAATTGAGAACAGAGTATATTGGTGAGAGCCATGTGTCAGCCATGTGTCCAGAGCTACAACTCTGCCACCCACACACACCTGCCCCATACTGCAGCATCTGGACCACAGGAATCATATAGAGAACAACACACACACAGATTACACTCGTTTTCAAAAAACAGACTCCACAAACCTCAGAAGCATTAAAAAAAGGGGGGAGGGCGGTGGAACAGAGCTAACATCTTAGATTCAGAAACCAGGCCAGTGCTCAAAGTCTAACTCCACTGGCTATCAACTACATGGCCTCCAACCAATCAGAAGACCTCTCCAAGTCTCAACCCCTCCTCTGGAAAATGGATGTCAAAAGAGAGCCAGGCTTAGCAGTGAGACTATGCCCTGGAGTCAGCCAGGCTCAAGTTCAATTCCCATCCCAGCCCCAGCTTCCTAGTCCGTGAAATAGGATCATGTCTCCCAACCTGACTACCAAATTAGGGACATCCAGCCCTCTGTGAGCCTTTGTGATGATCTCTGTCTCTCAGACAGTGTCCAACACCACCCCTACAAACCTCTACCAGTTGCTTGGGCACTGATAGATGACAGGTTTATTGGTTCTAATAACAAAACAGAGAGAGTAAATCTGTTTGATGACAGAACCAGAGTCTAAAACCTCACAGAGAAGTAGAAAGAACAGGTGGACTGTAAGCGAGAAGTAAAACCCCTGCAGGGGGGCCAGAGGGCGGGGAGAATCAACTCTTAGAATATAATGGGAAGGACAACCCTGATTCACCAGCAGCACCTATGGACAGACTTGGGCATCCTGCATCTGAGGCAATCTCACTCAACAAATCCAGCGAGCACTGCCACATGGTGGTCTAGTCCCAAGCCCTGAAGAACTCTCTGACACACATACACAGACCTGGAGACTTCCCACCTGTTGAGGCAGGCAGGCAGTCACTGTGACGAACCCAATGTGCACTACATTCCCAAGGAAGACCAGCGGGGGAAGAGGACAGGTAACAAGAGTGAGGTGTGCAATCCTCACAGGCGGTCAGGAACCATGTCTGAAAAGGTAACACCTTCCACAGACTAAGCAACACAGAAGTGAGCAGTGCAAGCTCAGGGGGAAGAATTTTCAGAGGCTCCAGGTCAAGTGAAATTGAGTTGTAGCTGCAGGGTGACAGGAGAATTCCACCCAAAGAACTTCTTGGAGAGAGAAAATGTGTTGTCTCAAGGGGAACTGCACACACTCAGAGAGCCACACCCACACCTGTGTGGTTCACAGTATGCAAACGTGCAGCGCCACACTGGCAGGCTCAGGGAATGCTACAGACTCAGGTCTGACTGAGAAACCATCAACTCAGATGGCTCAGGAGTGACACTGCCTGGAAAAGCCAGGAGAGCGCTGCCACCATTGGGTCCACCTCCCTCCACCCCACCACCTGGATGCCACCTCTGTGGAGCTGGAAGAACTAGACCATGAGCAGCGGGCGGCAACATGGAGTGGGCACATGACCTTGGGAAGAGCAAATTCTGTACCCAGGTGACTTCACAATGAACCAACACCTTTAGCCTTGGCACAAAATTACAAATGTGTGGATTTCAGCTCTGCAGGATGGAACGGGGTGGAGATAAGGGCTCTGTGAGGTGGCAAACTCCCAACCCTGAGGAGGTGCAGCAGACTAGGGCTGGCTGTTGGAGGCAGGGCAAGACAGAGTGACTCTGGGGACCACAGGGAGGCGCACAGCGACAAGACGGAGCAGGAAGGGGGACCCTGCAACTGTGTCCTCACTCAGCTGTGGTTTTGCAGCTCCTCTGCCAGGTACTGGCCTCCCACCCCCTGCCTCGTGAGGTCCAGATCTCATCAGCTGTCCAAAGCCAGCAATGCGGCTTAACTGCTTCACGCAAACGAGCCTTGTGGGTCCCCAGACACATGTAAATAAAATGAAGAAATTTCAAATTTACAGTTGCTGCCTTCGAATTCTTTCTCCCGGCTCAGGAAGGATTAAAAGGACTTCAAAGCAGCCTGGGTCCCAATTAAGCCAGTGTGACCACCGCAGGGATGCTGGAACACTCCTCTGATTAACAAGAGGCGTGCTTTGAACTGTTCGTGCTAAAAAAAGCTCTTAGAACCTCTCAAACAAATGCTGTAATTTCTCTCCCACTTCCCTCACTCTTTGGAAAAGTTGATCCTCTGAATGCTTTAAACATTCAGATAGCAGCTGGATAACAGCCCCAAACACAATTTCAGCGAGGAGCTCAGAACAGGAGCAGGGACAGAGGCCTTGCGCAACTGCCCACAGCAGGCTGGGCTTCCAGGACAGCACTGGTGGCCTGAGACTACACAGTGTCAACACACTGCTATGCGGCCAGTGCAGCAAGGCTGGGAGAAAGGTCTGGGCAGAAGATCAGATTCTCCCTTCACCTGAGCCGAGGATCCCCACAACGTGGCCCTGGAGAACATCCTTGACACCTACCTGAGCAGTGCTGCACAAAGTACCCGCACAGAAATGGCCAGAGCTGCTGGAGACTGGGGTCAGTAGAACAGCAGAACCCTCCCTCCACATCAGGGGCAAGCTCAGCTCGTGGGGCTGAAGTGCCAAGGTAAGCCACAAGAGCTCAGAATAGGAGCCCATCTACTACCGACAGCAGTATCCAAGGTGCAAAGTGAAACAAGACGCCCCATACAGTGGTGATTCACTCTGGGCAATACAACTGTGGTTGGAAGTAAGCTTGGGAGCCAGTTGGGGACACCAATCACACTGTGACTTCAGAGATCCCAGCGCATGGTTTCTGACAGTCCCACTCTCACCGTGCCTTTAACATTAAGCATTAGGAAAGCCTTCCTCGAATACCTGAGGCCCAACTATTCTACCTCTGAGGATTTCTTTCAGGGAGAGGCAGGAGATCAGGGAGAACAGTGAGTTAAAAATCAAGTCAATCTGGCTGCTGGGGAAACAATCAAAGCAATGTGTGAACAAAGGACTTTACCGGATACAGAAACTCAGAATGAAGCCATCATTAGCGAGATGCTCTCTTTGAACTCACTGAGTAATAAAAGGAGAGAAAAGGTCTCAGAACTGTGGAAAAGCAAAAGCCACATACAGGCAGAGCTTAACTGTGATTGCAGGCTGGCCCTGAGCTTGCTGTGTGGCCCTGGGCTACTTACTTAACCTTCCTGAACTTTGGTTTATGCATCTTTAAATGAGAGTAATGAACTAGGATGCCATATCCTGATTTGTGATTCTCTCCAAAAACAAAAGCTGCCTAAGACTCTGTTCCCTCTGATTATATGAATGATGCGAGAGAACAAGACTCCAGGCAGAAGGTGTAGCGAGACCAAAGTCCTGAGGCAGAGCCACAAAAAGGGGACCCTGGGAAGGCTTAGACAGCAGGCCTGGGGCAGGGAGAGGCAGAGGGCACAGAGCACATGGGGGGGGCTGCAGTCAGAATTCCAGATTTGATTCTAAATGGATAGATGCTTAGACTGCTCACCTCTGAGGCCATATTCTGGAGGTTTTGTAAAAGGAGATGAGCACCCAGGTTCACCCAAGTGCTACTAGTAGCAGGGAAAAGAAAACAACCCAAACACCCAGCAATGGAGAAGAGGGCAGGTGCGGGCAGCGAGGCTATGAAATGAGGACTTCACTGCAGGATGAGTGAAATGGCTCTGCACAGAACTGCAGGTCCAGTGCTTCTCCTCAAGGCCCCTCGGTGCTGGAGTGTCGAGAGAGCTGCAAGTCCCAGAGGGAGATAGGAATTACCAGGTGGGCTCTGCACTGAGAAGGGTTTATAAATGGTGCGACAGCACTAGGGGAGGGCCAGGAGCAGTGACCTGAGAGAAGTTGAAGGGACAGAATCAACCGGGTGATAGGCAGACAGAGGAGGGGGATCAGGTACAAGACCAGGGAACTGGCTGGGCACAGCAATGGAGCCAAGCCCCAGCAGAGACCACAGGAGAACGGCTGCCCGTGGCCATGGCAGACAGTCACACAGGCGCTCAACAGCAGAACAGCTTCCTTTTTTCAGCATTTCCAAGATCACTGTTGGAAGACAGATAATTTGCCAAGACAGGCAGAACTCAACGGTGCCTCCATGGGACCCCGTGTAGCTCGCTGCTGTACTTTCAGGGGAAAAGAAAACTACAGAGAAGACTCTAAGAATCCCAACACTCACTTGAAAAGAAACAGCAAGTAGGACATTCACTGGGCCTCCTGAGGCCAGAGCTCTCTCTGTCCCCATTGTACAGATGAGCTTTGACAAACAGCCTGGGCCCACGCAGCCAAGAGGCAACAGCAAGAGCAAACCAGGCTCCTAAGCAGAAAGCCAAAAGGCCAGTCTGCCTTCCAGGACACTGGAACCAAAGTGCAGACACATGCGCATGCGCATGCACACATGTGGTCACTTTGCCCCCAAGAGCACCTCCTGGTTACAGGGGGAAATGCTTCAATGACACATGAACACGGCAGAAAGGCACTGCAGCTGAAGTGAGCAGTTACCAGGTTTGCCTGGTCTGGGCTCCACTGCTGTGGCACTTCCAAGGGCTCCAGTGAAAGAACAGAACCCACCCATCACACTGTAAAGGGCACATGCCACACACAGTGTGAGACCAGAGGAAATGCAGCAGACAAGTCAACGGAACCTGGGTTCTTAGATCCACTGCAGCCACTCTCCATGCTGAGCCTGGGCCGAGTGAGTACAGTCATGGAACTCACCCAGGGGCACCCCTGCGGCAGTGCCCTTTGTATATCAAACTGGCCTTTTTCAAAGAAAACAGGCACTGCTTTCCTCAAATCCAAGGGGAACTGCCAAATATAAGGCAGATGAAAGCAAGACAGATATTTTTTTCAGGACACAGAAAACCACTGGGCAGCTCCCAACTCCTGTGGAAACCTACAGGGTGTAGGGTCCAAGGCACCTCTAGGTACCTCCAGGGTCTGAAACTCAACTAAATCCCAAAGCACATCCTTAGAGTTCTCAGTTACTGGCATGTTACAAACACCACCGGCCACATAGTGCCTCATACAACCCTCAAGCAGGAAGGACAGGGGTCCCATGGCTGCTGAATAGATGAGACAGCCGAGTCTCTGGGTGGCACATCATTGGTGGCTACTGAGGCAGAGTATGACCTAACTGTGAAGGCTGCTCTCACCAACCTACTAACCTGTGAAGCAGAAACAACCCTTACCAAGGTCCTACAAAACCATCCCAGCTTCATGGGATAGTGAAGGATGGGTAGAAGAGGCCAGAGGAGGCTTCAGAGGTCCTGATCTGCTTCTCTCCAGTTACCTGGAGGCCTCGGGTTAACAAAAGGTGGAAAGCAATGGGGTGTGAACATCACACTTCTTGGGCTCAGAGGTGGGGGCTGCAGAGGGAGAAGGGATATCTCGTATGTCCCAGGTGAACAGGTGCGTGAGGGTGCAACATGCCTGAACCCAGCTGCCCACCTGCTTACCCTGAGAGTGAATCATGGTAAATTTGTGGGCCTGGCTTCATGTAGTTGTCTCCCCAGCATCAGATGTTCTAGAAAACAAATAACTTAGGCCTCAAGAAGGCTGTGAAGGGCAGCATCCTGCAGACTTTCCAGCAATGCTGAGCCAGAATCATCTGCTTACTGCACTGCACAGCTCAAGGCCAGGAGTTCTCAGGAAGCTCTTTGTCTCCTCAAGACACAAAAGCAAAAAAAGGCCACATGAGGTATTTTGCATGATTCCATTTACTCAGCACCACTCAGCACCAGGTACCCAAACCTCACAAGAATTGTCTTGTTAATTCACACAGCCTGAGATGGCTGTCATTCCCCACATGACAACTACAAACTAAAGGCACAGTTCCTTGACCCTGGTGGGCAGTGCATTCAGGACCCAGCCTCAACCTTGGCGTGGTAAGCTGTATCCTTAGGATGGCTGCAAATTCTCCTTGCTGCATTTGCTTGCTGAGTCTGACATCAGCAAAGCCTACCTTCACGGGTAGCAGGGAGGACTAAGTTGGCACCACCAAGCTCAGGGCATTGACAGGCACCTGCAGTTGCTCACTATGCTGCATTTGACCCTCATGGCCCTGCAGGGCCAGGTCAGAGGGACACAGGCTGCAGTACCAGGCAACTCACAGAAACACTTGTTCAATAGTCTGTGCACACAGGAGGACCCAGGAGAGCAGACACCTAAATGTACACCTCTGGCTGCAATAGCAGCCCCTGCTGGCACCCCAACACTGGCAGTAGACTCTCCTTTCCTCCCATTTGTAGAGACATTTCTACCCAAGTGACACAGTAAAGAGTCAGCCTACTAGGTCTATCAGAGAACAGTAGCCCCTGCTGCCCTGTATCTCCTGTACCAGTTCCCTGCCCTCGCAGCACACACTGGAGTCCCCTAAGCCAAGCCCACTGGGAATGACTTCTCCTCTCAGACTGCACTGCAGCTTTCTTGAAGCATCACCTCCAACTTCCCAGGATGAACAGGACTTAGCTCTTGCTCCTCACCACTGTCCTCAAACCATGGGAACACCCCCCCCCCAATCACTGTTGTCAATGACACAGCTAAACCCCAAGACTGGAGATTTCTTGTCTGGTTCTAGAATCAATCCACTCGCACAGAGGCCATGTAGCAAAGTGTGATTATTTCCACTTCCTGCACTACTTTGTGTCTTCTCCAAAACTAATGAAGGTTTTTCATGTGCTGGTCTGTGTAGTTACTACCAATGCCCCCCTGAGCTCTGTGAACTATCAAATCTGCTCCCAAGATGTCAGAGATGCCAGGTTGTCTATCGGTTTCAGCCTCAAGCTGCCCCAAGGAGGACTGAAGACCCTCTGCCAGGGGCATGGGCAGCATCTCAGGTTCTTACTCCCATGGTTAGGAAGGTCCTGTCCCCTGCACGCAAGCCCTTCCTCTTCACCAGCTACTCACTCTTCCAATAGGAGCTTTCTGGAAAAGGATATGAGGGAGATACTTTTTTGAGACTTTATAAATCTGCTCTCCCACTGACTGTTAATCTAGGTTGAGTGCCAGGCACTGTGGCATGCGTCCATAGTCCCAGCACTGGAGAGGCCCAGGCAAAAGGGTCTCAAGTTCAAGGACAACCTGGGCAACTTAGCAAAACCACATTGCTTAAAAAAAAAAAAAAGATGAAAATTCTTTTCCTACAAGCTCCTAAAGACATTGCTCTAGTATCTACTAGACTCAGATGCTGCTGACAGGGTGAAGCCCATGCTGACTCCAGATAAATCTGTGTTCTACTCTCATCCTCTGAGAACTCAACAGAGGGGCTTTGCCCAGCAGTCACAGCCTCACAACACGTGTCTTGGTGATGGCCTGCATTGCCGACTCTCATCCACTGACAGGCCCCTTCAGTCTTCAGCCCTGAGTTCTAGGGAATATTGGGGAATATTGGAACTGTTCCAAGGTCAAGTGCTTCCCATTTCTCTGCTGTACTATCTGAACGTGGTCCACCTGGATCGACCCTCACCTTCTGTTTTTCTCACTTCATCCTTTTGCTTTTCTTTCTGGGAAATTTCCTCAGCTTCCCAACACGTACGTTTATTTTCTTCCCACATCTGTTCAGTGTTGATTTCCCAGGGCTCTCCTGGTTCACCTAATGTTCTTCTTTCAGAGAATTCTTTGCCTGTTAAAATACCTTCTTTTATTTCTCGGGGGATATTTACAAAAGGTTTTTTCCTTCAAGCTTTGTCCTTGCGTAATTTCCATTTCCTCTAAGTTCCTTTACCTGGGCGCACCTCTCCAGGCACGGATCCAGCAGAGTTCCCCACATGAGAGCTGAGAGGTCTCAGCACCACTGCGTACTCCTTCTTGACATGGCCACGTTGTCTAATCTCTTGCTCAGTGGACAAGAATCTATCTCCCAAGGCTCTGGACCAAGCAGGACAAGGGCTGGTACCTCAGCATCAGTCACATGCAGTTCGCCTCCTCCCCCAACCTTCAGGAAGCAGGCCACCCCCAAGAGCACTGTCACAGGGACAGCAGCATCACCCTCTGCCCAGGACCTTCCAGTCTTCATTGGGCTGGGCAGAGTAGCCTGGCCAGGGCACTGAGCTGGTGAGAGCCCTGGGGCGCTGCCCACCTTTCAGCTGACCAAGTCTGTCACAAATCATTCTTATTCATCGTTGTGGTCTGGAGGGGTGGGATGCTGCAGCTCCTGAGCTGTGGGGAAACTCAGTGGCATAAATCAAGTTGGCTCTCACCTCCCCCAAATTAGCACTTGGTTTTCTCAAGTCCATTGCCAACTCTTCTAATACATATTCTACCTTCCAAAGGACAGACATTGTTGCTTTCTTTTCTTTTTCCCTATTCACATGAGATTTTGCTCTTATTTGTTTTGGGGTACAGGGGATTGAACTCAGGGGTGCTGAGTTACATTCCTAGTCCTTTTGTCTTTATATTGAGATAGTATCTCACTGTTTCTCAGGCTGGCCTTGAACTTGTATTCTCCTGCCTCAGCCTCCCAAGTCACTGGGATTACAGGCATGTGCTACCATGCCCAACTGAGCTTTTGCCTTTTACAACAAACTCTCTTTACTGTTGTGGATTAGGTTTCAGGAAGATGAGAAACAGATGTGTATATCCAGTCCACCATGTTTACCTTAGTTTCTCCCATACCCTTCTCTGCCCCCCAAATTGGTCCTAGGGGAAAAAAAAATCTGACAGCACAATTTCACATTGTACCAGTATGAGAAAGTTCAATGATCCATTTTCAGAACATAGTATTTAGCCATAACTAGGATGTAAATATCCAACTGTAGCCATTTTTATCTACAGCCCTTTCCTTTGCCCACCCTAATTTTAAAATTAGTCAAGTACAGAGATTGTAACCTCGAGCTCCTCCTGATAGGGCAAGGGGGAACACTGCATCAAAGATACAAGCAGGCAGACTGCCTATCCAAGTGTACTTGCTAGCCAGCTTCAGTGGCATGCCCTTCTGGCAGAAGTAAAGTCGCCTTAACCACCCCTGAGCACATGTTAAACTTCTTGCAGCACCTTGGTATTTCTAACACCAGTAAGCCTATTCCTTAGGCTTATGTGAAGACCACCCAAGGAAGGGCCCACACTGAACCTGAACCTGAACCTGACAAAGCTGAGGAATTCATGAAACAGGGGCTAGATCATTCCTTCTTCCAAGGCTCTGGTCCTTCCAGTTCTCAATGAATCCCACAATTACCTAAAAAGTATACAAAATAACCCAAGCAGAGGAAACACAGGTTAAAACCAAAGGAAATTTTAAAAATACAATGGAGAGCATTCACAAAGTCAAAATTCAGTTGTTTGAAAAAAATCTAGTAAAGCTGACAATGTCTAGAGATAATTATTACGATAAAGAGAAGACACAATGGCCAGTATCCGGACAGAAAAGTGGATGGCCATTACATCTGGCAATCCAGATGTACACATTAAAATCTCAGTTAAACATGAAGTCAGGAAGGCAAAGGAACCATTAAAGCAGGTTACTTCTGTCCAGCAGACCTGGAAGTTAGATTAAGAAATATCTACTTCTATATTATACCTTCCTATAATGTTTTTTTTTTAATTGGTCCTAGGGGGGAAAAAAAATCTGACAGCACACTATTGTATTTTAAGTTGTTATGGAAGATTTCCTATATGTTGGAATGGCAGATCATTCTTTTTTGGGGGGGGGGTTGTAGATGGGCACAATACCTTTATTTTGTTTTATTTGTTTTTATGTGGTGCTGAGGATCAAACCCAGTGCCTCACACATGCAAGGCAAGTGGTCTACCAGTGTGCCACAACCCCAGCCCAGACAGGTCATTCTGTCATTCTTATTTTCTTAACTTTAAAAATATCTATTGTCTTTTTAAAATTTTCTATATTTAAAAAAAAAAGGATCCATAAAACATACAACAGTGAAGCAGGGAACGCACCCACCAAGTTCACCACCAAGAACCACTACCACTCAGCCTAATGCTGGTATGTCCTGAACAGTGGGTTACATTAAGAACAGGGAAACAGGGCTGGGGATACAGCTCAGTGGTAGATCACCAGTCCAGCATGCATGAGGCCCTGGGTTTAATCCCCAGCACCATGAAGAAGGGGGAAAAAAAAGAAAGAAAGAAAACAAAAGGCATAAAGATCAAAAAGATGCAAAATTGTCTATATCTGCAAACATCACTATTGCTTTCATAGAAATTATTTTTAAAAAATCGTTTCTCATCTATTAGCAGTTAATATCCTAAAGCAACATTTATAAACTTCTATTCAAAATAGCATTGGCAATGCAAAATACTTAGGGTTAAATTTACTGAAAGGTATGCAAGATCTCTTCATAAGAAGATATGAGAAAAACGATTGCTAAGTGAGTGGTGTTACAAGAGTCATAAGATCAGAAGAGACATCAGCCTTCTCAAGGCTGGACTGGCACAGGCAAAATGTTATCAGTGCATATTCCAGAATAGCACTTCAGCTGGGAGTCCCAGAGGTCCGTGATTACCTTCACATCCGGGGATCCATTTGAATCTCAGGGAAAGCACTAAGCAAAATTCTCAGGAAATAATCCAGTTAAGTTTTTCCATGTCAAAGACCACAAGCTCAAAGGTAAAGGTGCAATTTAAGCTATTATCTTCCTTTAATCAGAATCTAGCATCATATAGGCTGGGGGTCAAGGAGGGCAGCCTTTCAGATGAGGCTCTGATGTTCCATGAAAAAAAGTGGGGTAGGGGAGCTGGGGACTCCCCCAGCTTGCTGAATCTCCTCGTTTGATAGCCTTTCACATGTTCCTGGAATTTTTGTCTCAGTATTCTGTGTTTGTTGTACCTCAAGACTGTTTTCACTACAAAAATCATGTTCATCCATTTCGATGAATCAGACATTAACAACCATGAACTTCTTTGAAACAGGCTTAATCAGTATCCTTAGTGATATTATGTCTAATTTTTTAATTGCCTTTTTTTATCTTTGTTTTGGATGCCACAGAAACAACTCAATTTCCTCGTCACTCGTATTATTATTATTATAAAACCATATCAGACATTTCACATTTGAAAACTATCGGTAATAAATTACCATTGGCAGTAAGTCTATCATCTCTGGACATCTTCTGCTTCGCTCTAACAACACTTGCCTGGAAGTTCGGTGTTAACAGCAGACCAGGGCTCCCATGCTCAACAGAGAAGGGCACATGCAGAGGCTCATTCAGGCAAGGGATACCACAGGCCTCGGACAAGTGACACAGGGCACAGGCTGCAGAAGCAACACTAGACTATTTCCAGACACATCAGCAAACTGAGATAAGACTTCTGAGCTCTTTTTAGTCCAGAAGCACACGGTTTTAGGAGACTGTTAACCCAAGATGTAACCGAGTAAGAATTAATTATACAGAACTGAATGAACTAAAGAGGGAAATTTTATTGAGGTCATTTGTGGATGTTGGTTTTATGTTCTATTTTCTGGATACATAAGGGAGCAATTATGCTTTCTTCTAAAGCTTTTTAACCTACAACGAATTAGTGAATTCAGCTTTGATAAAAATAAAGGGAGACATTCTAAGTGGTATCTGACCCTTACTTACAGTCCAGAATTTAGGAGCCCTTCCAAGTCCCCCCACTGCCCCCCACTTTCCGTGGCAGCATGACTATTTGGACAGCTTGAACAAGAACCACTGCCTTCCCTTGAGTGCCACTGAGAACAACACTTGCTCAAGGAAGCACAGCAGGCTGCTTCTGAGGGTCCAAGATGGCTGCATTGAGACAGCCTTGACACCACTACCCCCCAGGAAAAACTGCCCCAGTGCCTTCTTCCAGGGTTCCAGCCTCACAGGAGGTAAGGGCACATTCTGGAAGGCCAGAAACCTTCAGATATTTGGGAGACAACCAACAGGGTAATTCACTCAAATGTACAGAAATGGCAGCTGAACTGAGGTAAGGTCCCTAGCCTTGAGAGCCCAAACAGTGGCTTTTAACAATCCAAGCCAAGATTCCTATAAAGCTTTCCACAGGTCAATTTGGCAACTGACCAACTGCACAGACCTAGGATTTTTCAAAACCAAATAAAAGGCCTATATGCTATATTAATATTCTTAGTATACCTACATAAATACTAAGGTCAGATCTACTGAGATTTAGACTTACATTTCCTATCTACCAGCCTTCTTTTGTGACCTAGAATAATCTTTCCCAAGACTTATAACCACACAGAAGCAGGCAAAGTGAAAAACTCATATGGAGGGAAAAAGATGAGTTGGTCTCTTGTCTAACTTGCACATGGTTATTTCTAACTTTCATCACCTTTAAAAGCTATTTTACAATTTGGTAAATTCTATATTGCACAATGCAAATGAGTATAGGCCTGAGGATATTGGACCGGTGACCCCAGTTTGGCAAATATTCATAAATTAGCTTCATCACGCCCTATCTGATGATAAATAAGCAGTACCTATAATTCTCTTTGGACCACTCCTAAGACCATACTAGCTTCCTCATTAATTAATAAGTAAAATATTTGACACCTTATAAATAAACAGATAAGCAGAACCCACAAGATCATTGTAAGACCATTATATTTTAAATTACAAAAGATTTCTGAGAAAAGTGAAACAAATAGAGAGGTATACCATAACCACAAATTGGAAGGATCAAGATTACAATGTCAATTCTCTCCAAACTGGCCTAAGAATTTAATAAAAACTGCAACAATGTTTTGTAGCTATCAATGACCTATTTCTAAATGTACACAGAAAAGCAAAGGAATCTAACAGTTGAACAATCTTAAAGGGGGAAAAAAATTAGGAGTCTTACACCAGCAGCTTTCAAAACAGCTAAAGCTCCAGCAACCTTGACAGAAACAGAGGGGTCTAAAGACAAACACACACTGTTGCAATGAGACAGGCTTCAGAAAGGGACCAGCGCATACAGCAGGTTTACCTGACAATAGTGACAAAAATACTCACTGCTATTCAAAAGGAGTAACTTCTCAAAACTAATGCCAAAAATTGATAAAAGTGGAGAGAAGAAATGAGCCTTACCCTAGCCTTGGGCCATAAATAAGATGGATCATAAACTGTGTATAAAAGATGAAAAAGTAAAGCTTTGAGAAGAAAACATAAGAAATTAACTTTGCAATCATGAAAAGTTAAGTCCCTAAAGCACAGAAATCACTATCACAAAATAATAACAACAATAAACTGGATTTTATCAAAATCAAATATTTTTACTTCTCAAATAACACCAACCATGCAGGGAAATGGATGGCATTAGAGCAGATTATGCTAAGTGAAGCTAGCCAATCCCTAAAAAACAAACACCAAATGTCTTCTTTGATATAAGGAGAACAACTAAGAACAGAGCAGGGAGGAAGAGCAGGAGGAAAAGATTAATATTAAACAGGGATGAGAGGTGGGAGGGAAAGGGAGAGAGAAGGGAAATTGCATGGAAATGGAAGGAGACCCTCATTGTTATACAAAATTACATATAAGAGGAAGTGAGGGGAAAGGGAAAAAAAACAAGGGGGAGAAATGAATTACAGTAGATGGGGTAGAGAGAGAGAAGATGGGAAGGGAGGGGAGGGGAGGGGGGATAGTAGAGAATAGGAAAGGCAACAGAACACATCAGACACTAGTATGGCAATATGTAAAACAGTGGATGTGTAACCGATGTGATTCTACAATCTATATAAGGGGTAAAAACGGGAGTTCATAATCTACTTGAATCAAATGTATGAAATATGATATGTCAAGAACTATGTAATGTTTTGAACAACCAATAATAAAAATTTTTAAAAAAAAGAAAGAAAAAAAAAAAAAAACACCAACCACTGCCAGGCGCAGTGACACACACCTATAATCCCAGTTACAGGAAGCTGAGGCAGGAGGATCACAAATTCAAAGCCAGACTCAGCAACTTAGTGAAAACCTCTGCAGCTCAGCAAGACCCCATCTCAAAAATAAATTAAGAGCTGCGGTGGTGGCTCAGGGGTAGAGCACTCACCTAGAACATGTGAGGCACTAGGTTTGATCCCCAGCACCACATAAAAATAAATAAATAAAACAAAGGTATTATGTCTGACTACAACTAATAAATAAATAAATAAATAAATAAATAAATAAATAAATAAATGTTTTTAAAGACCTTAAAAAAATTTCACAGTAGGAGCTTATTATGATCATTCACCCCTCCATAGAATAAATTTTTTAAAAAAATTTAAATGACTAAAACTGACAGAACCAACCTTTTAAAACTCTGCAAACTAACCAAAGGCTTACAGCAATTCAAGGAATACCAAAAAAGTCAAAAAAGTCAGCTGAAGCCTGAGAACACAGCTTCTTTTTTTTTTTTTTTTTGAGAACACAGCTTCGTGGTATCCTAGTTCAGTCCAGTCCCAGCACCCAGTCCAGATCCCCAAGGCAGCCTAGAAAAACCACAGCCCCCATTTCCAGGACAAGGGCTCAGGATTGGCATCACTCAGAACATCATTCCCAAAGGAGAGCAGCCCCTAACCTGTGAGAGACCCCACTGACAGTTCATCTTCATTTTCTCTCACTGGACTCAATGTAGGGCTACCAGCTCAGAGGACAGAGGGGACAAGACAAGGGAGAGAGGCGGCAGGTGATGAACAACAGCAGTTGCAAACAAAAAGTACATAAAGCCAGGTGTGGTGGCACACGCCTGTAATCCCAGCAACTCAGGAGACTGAGATGGGAGGATGGCAAGTTCAAAGCCAGCCTCAGCAATGGCAAGGCACTTAGCAACTCAGTAAGATCCTGTCTCTAAATAAAATACAAAACAGGGCTGGCAGGGCTAGGGTTGTGGCTCAGTGGTAGAGCGCTCGCTTAACATGCATGAGGCACTGGGTTCAATCCTCAGCACCACATAAATATAAAATAAAGATATTGTGTTCACCTATAACTAAAAAATAAATTAAAAAAAAAAAAACAGGGCTGGGATGTGGCTCAGTGTTACAGGTGTATAACTGCCCAGTACCAAAAACAAACAAACAAACAAACAAAAAAAAAACCCAACAAAACCTTAAAAGAAAAAGTTGGGAAATGAGATGTGCACAGGAGATGGCAAAAGCTCCAGTATGCTCCCGGAATCCTAGGGGCCAAAGACACACACTGAGGCTGTGCACATGCTCAGGAGGGCCTGTAATGGCTCTTGCTCACCCACAGTCTCTGAGCCAGCAGGAGGTGCAGGTTGAGGCAGAGCTTCAATGGCCCAAGGTGCACCAGAGCCTCAAAGACGGTCATTTCAGGAAATCTAATATTCATTTTGAAACACATCTATAATGTGATAGACCTTAGTCTATCATTTACAATGAGCTTTCAGTCAATCATCAGAGTCAAATAAAAACTATCCATAGATTAAATAGATACTTACTGTCTGGTTAACTTTGTAATAATAATTTTCAAATGTGAAACACCTGATATGACTATGTAATATGAACAACACAATTACTGAGGAAATCCCTATGGCTTCTGAAACAAAAATCAAAAGGGAATTAAGAGACTGGGCAGTTATACACCTGTAATACTAAACTTCCAGAGGCTGAGGCAGGAGAATTACAAGTTTGAGGTCAGCCCAGGAAATTCAGTTGATAGCTTGTTTCAAAATAAAATAAAGCTGAGTGTGGTGGTGCACACCCATTATCCCCGAGATTTGGGAGGTTGAGCCAGGAGGATCGTGAGTTCAAAGCCAGCCTCAGCAACAGTGGGGCACTAAGCAACTCAGTGAGATCGTATCTCTAAATAAAATACCAAATAGGGCACTAAACAACTCAGTGAGACCCTGTCTCTAAATAAAATACAATATAGGGCTGGGGATGTGGCTCAGTGGTCAAATGCCCCTGAGTTCAATCCCCAGTACCCTCTCCCAAAAAACAAGAAAATAAAATAAGAACAAGGGTTGGGGATATAACTCTGTGGCAGAGCACTTACCTAGCATTTGTGAGGCCCTGGGTTCAATTCCCAGGACCCAAAGAGAAAACAAAAAAGGCAATTTAGAAATCTCCAAGGATAACAACTGTTAGTGGACTGTTCATTGCTAGTGAACAGAAATACAACTGATTTTAAAATACAAATCTTGTATGCTGGGTGCAGGAGCACATACTTGTAATCCCAGCAACCTGGGAGACTGAGGCAGGAGGATTGCAAATTCAAGATCAGCCTTATCAATTTTGCAAGGTCTTAAGCAATTTGGTGATACCCTGTCTCAGAATAAAAAATTAAAAGGACTGGGGATATGGCTCAGTGGTAAAATGCCTCTGGGTTCAATCAATCCCTAGTACCACAGAAGAAAAAAGAATCTTATACCCTACAACTCTACTCAAATTATTAGTTAAAACGTGTGTGTGTGTGTGTGTGTGTGTGTGTGTGTGTGTGTGTGTGTGTGTGTAAATTCAGGTCATCTACAAATGGAGTTTCCTTCTTCCTTTCCAGTCCAGCCGTCTTCCAGTGTCTTACTTTGCACAAAGGCCTTGGACAGCACCTCCAATCCTGTGCTGAACCAAACTAGCAAAGGTATCTTTTCTCTAGTCTTCATTTTTTTCTTTATGTTCCTCATACTGGATAATCTCAACTCATCTACCTTCTAATTTGCTAATTCCTTTCTCTCTGAGGCTTGTATCTGCTTTTAAGTTTGTCTATGGAATTTTCATGTCAGGTTGTATATATTTTAACTACAGAATTTGTACTTGGTTTCTTTTTATACTTTCTTTTCATTGATATTATATTTCTACTCACTGTTTTCCCCTCTCTATATACAAATTATACTTTCTTGGTTCTTTGGATGTCCTGAAATTTTTGTGGCAACTCTGGAGATCAACTCTGTACCTTCCCTGGGGTTTGTGGCTGTGGCTTCTAGTTTATTTTTTTAAACTAACTCTGTAATGGTGGCATCTCTGTCAAATGTAGCCACTGAAATATCCACTCAGTTAGGCTGTAAAAATACAAACTACAACCACAGTGAGGTACCACTCATGTCCATTCAGATAACTGTAATCAAAAAGCAGATAAAAACAAATGTTGATGAGGAGAAACTGGAACTGTCATGTACTGCAGGAAGGAATGTAAAATGGTGCAGCCACTGTGGAAAAGAGTTTGGCAGTTAAATACGCAGTTTCCACATGATGACCCAGCGATTTCACTCCTAGGGATATACTCAAGAGAACTGAAAATATATGTTCCTACAAGACTTGTACATGAATGTTCACAGCAGCATTGGTCAAAACAGCCAAAAAACAAAGCAACCAGACATCCATAGCTTATGAATGGATGAACCAAATATGGTTTATCCACAACATGGCTATCATTCAGCCAGGACAAGAAACAAAGGCCTGACCCACACCACAATGTGGAAGAACCTGGAAACACCACGCTGAGTGAAAGGAGCCATCCACAAAGGCCACATGTTATATGACTGCACTCCTATGAAATACCCACCACAGGCAAGTGCGTGCAGACAAAAACAGGTCAGCAGCTGCCCAGGGATGAGGTAACTTTGGGTATCATGAAAGTGATATCATAGAATCAGACTGCAGTTACAGTTGTACAGCCTTATAAACACACTAGAGACTACTAAACCACATACCTTTAGTGTCCATTCTACAGATTATATATTATATTTCAACAAGAATTAAAAATTAAGAAAATGAAAAGGCAAACCACTCAAGTGAGAGTGTTGCCAAGACAAATACTTCGTAAAGGACTTGTACCCAGATAAAGACCACAAAGGAATCAATAACAAAAATAAAGCAACTCAATAAAAATACAAAAGACGGGCATGGTAGTGCACACCTATGATGCCATCTACTTGGGAAGCTGAGAAAAAGGGTCACAAGTTCAAGGCCAGCCTGAGCAACGTAGCAAGACCCTATCTCTAAATATAATTTTACTTTTAAAATTTTTATTGGTACATTATAATTATACTTAATAGTGGGCTTCATTACATCATATTCGTACATGCACACTCAAAATATAATTTTTAAAAAAGACTGGGGATATAGCTCAGTGGTAGAACGCCTACCTAGCATGGACAAAGTCTTGGGTTCCATCCCCAGGACCAGGAAAAAATAATAATAATAATAACTTTATAAAGACACAGGTATTTTCCACAGAACATACGCAAAGTCAATAAGCACAGGAAAAGGAGCTCAACACAGTCACTAAGGAACCAATCATCAGGGAAGCGTGAATTAAAATTCAAAATAGCTAGCATTTCAAACCACGGGAATAATTAAATTAAAAACTAAACAACCACACCAAATACTGATGAAAAACACTGTCATTGGATCTCATACACTACAGGAAAAGCAAAAAATCACACAGCTTCAATGAAAACAGTTTGGCAGCTGCTTATAGAGTTGGACCCAAGCTTATTACTAAATGGTCTGGCAACTTTACTCCTATCTGCTGACTCAGGAGAAATGAAGACACCATGTACATATCTGGATGCAAATGAACAGCAGCCAGATTCACAACAGCCAACAAACAGAAACAATGCAAAAATGGACTGAGGGCTAAGAAAGATAAGCGTATTCATACAATAGATGGCTATTCAACAACAAAGAAGAATGAACCACCCATACACCCCAAAATGGGGCTGAATTTCAAAAGTCTTATATGGAACAAGAGCACAGCCAGGAGGAGGCTGATGCAAGAGAGATGCCAGGTACTGACTTGGACATCTCTGAAACCCCACACTGGGAGCAGCCGCCCCACCCCACCCCCAGGCCTTGGCCTAGGCCCAGCCCCAGGCAAAAGAAGGCAGCAATTACAGGATGAACAGAGTGCCATCTTGACAGACAAAACTAATCCAAGGTACAGAAATCAGGACGGCCACATCACCTGGAAACAGGAACTGCCCAGAAGGAACAGGAAGGAGTAAGGGAATGCTCTGCACACTGCCTGAGGATGTGGCTTCCAGGTGGCATGTTTTCAACACTTGTCGAATTATAAACTTAGAATCACAGGATTTTTCTTTTTCACTGCTTGGAATTATCATCTCAATTCAAAAATTTAAAGAGGAAGCCAGGCACAGTGGCACACCTGTAGTCCCAGCACTCGAGAGGGTGAGGAGGGAGGAACACAGCCCAGAACTTCAGGGCCAGGCAGGGCAATACAGTGAGACCCTGTTTCAAAATTAAATAAATATAAATACAAATAAAAATTTACAAGGAAATTGAAACAACCTCATTTGTATCTGTTTAAAGGCGGTACTGAATATCATGCTAAAACAGGAGAGCTGCCTCTGGCAACACAAGAGCATCGGCTGAAGTTATCCACATGCTTCAAGATTTCTGTGCTGTTTTTGTTTAGGTTTGTTTTATGACACTAAGGACAAAACCCAGTGCCTTGAGCATACTAAGCACAGACTCTACCACCAAATATATTCTCAGTCCTATACTTCAAGATTCCTGAAACTGGTTTCTTTAAAGCAGATGCCACCTTTAATCCCAGGACACGGGTGGGACTGGGACTTCATTCCCAAACATGGCAAGGTGTCCTCCACTCCACTCACAGGAGACTTCTACTACCATCTAAGTACAGATACACTGCTGGCCCAAGTCTTCCTGCCACATGGTTCAAGGGCACTTGGGCCTGGGTGGGAGTATTTCTGAAGCCTTATATCACAGCTGAACACTGTAGCAAATATAATTGTGGTTCCTAAGATAAATAAAAGTAGAATTACTATATCATCTCTCAATTCCACTTTTGGGCATGCACCCAAAATTCAACGTAGGATCTTGAAGAGGTATTTGCAAACCCATGTCAGATCATTATTCCTAACAGCTAAAATATGGAAGCAACCCAAGTGCCCATGGACAGATAATAGTCAGATAAATGTGGTATGTCCATACAATAAGTTATTCAGCCTTTAAAAGGAAAGAAATTCTGACACATGTTACAATGTATATGAACCTTGAGGGTGTGCTGCTAAATGAAATAAGCCAGACACAAAGGACAAATACTATAATTCCACTTCTGTGAGGTCACTAGAGCCATCAAAATCATAGTGACAGACAATAGAACAGGAGTTGGCACAGAGCTGGGAAATAAGTCTAATGTGTTTAGAATTTCCATTTTGTAAGATGAAAAGAATTCTGACGATAGATGATAGTGATGGTAGCACAACAATGTGAATGTTCTTTTTTTTTTAAACATTTTTTTTAATATTTTTATTTTTTAGTTATCGGCAGACACAACATCTTTGTTTGTATGTGGTGCTGAGAATCGAACCCGGGCCGCATGCATGCCAGGCGAGCGCGCTACCGCTTGAGCCACATCCCCAGCCCAATGTGAATGTTCTTAATGCCACTAAACTTAAAAATGGTTAAAACAGTATATTTTGTTATATGTAAATTTTACCATAGTAAAAAAAATGAGGAAGGCATCATCTTCAATCTGAAAAAGAACATCTATCAGAACTCTGCAACTAACATCATACTTGATTTAAAAAAAAAAAAAAAAAAAAAAAAAAAAAAACTAAGCATTTCCCTGACAAAACAAAAAGCACCATTCTCACCACTTCTGGTTAAAACTGCACTGGAGGCCTTTTTTCCTGTGGAGCTGGAGATCAAACCCAGGGCCTTGTGTGTGCAAAGTGTTGCTGTCTACTGAGTTATACCCCAGCCCTTCTACTGAGGTCTTGGTGAGTACACAGGGCAAGAAAAAAACATGCAGAAAAAAATATTAAAAACTGATTTATAAATTAATTCAGCAAAGTAGCAGGATATGAAATCAATACCCATAAATCAAAGGTATTTCTATACATCAGTGATGAATTCTCAGAAAGAGAAATTAGGAAATCTACCCCATTCACAATAGCCTCAAAAAAAAAAAAATTCTTGGAAATCAACTTAACAAAAGAGGTGAAAGACCTCTACAATGAAAACTACATAACACTAAAGAAACTGAAGAAGATTTTAGAAGATGTAAAGATCTCCCATGCTTTTGAATAAGCAAAATTAATATTGTCAAAATGGCCACACTACCCAAAGCACTATACAGATTCAATATGATTCCAATTAAAATCCCAATGTCATTCTTTAAAAAATAGAAAAAGCAATCATGAGATTCATTTGGAAAAATAAGAGATCCAGAATAGCCAAAGCAATACTTAGCAAGAAGAGTGAAGCAGGAGGCACCACAATTCTAGGCCTTAAACTATACTACAAAGCTATAGTAGCAAAACCAGCATGGTATTGACACCAAAATAGATATGTATACCAATGGTGCAGAACAAAAGACACAGATACAAACCCACATAAATACAGTTATCTCATACTAGACAAAGTTGCCAAAAACATACATAGGAGAAAATACAGCCTCTTCAACAAATGGTGCTGGGAGAACTGGAAATCCATATGCAGCAAAATGAAACTAAACCCCTATCTCTCACCATGCAGAAAATTCAACTCAAAGTGGATCAAGGATCTGGGAATTAAGACCAGAGACCCTGCACCTAATAGAGGAAAAAGTAAGCCTAAATCTTCATCATGTTAGATTAGGCCCCGAATTTCTTAACAAGACTCCTAAAGTACAAGAAATAAAATCAAGAAATAATAAATGGGATGGACTCAAACTGAAAAGCTTCTTCTCAGCAAAAGAAATAATCAATGAGGTGAAGAGAGAGTCTACATTTTGGGAGCAAATTTTTACCACACGCACATCAGATGGAGCATTAATCTTCTCTAACTCCATCCATTTACCTGCAAATACCATTATTTTATTCTTTTATTGCTGAGTAATATTCCATTGTGTATATATGCCACATTTTTTTTATCCACTCATCTATTGAAGGGCATCTAGATTGGCTCCACAGTTTAGTTATTGTGAATTGTGCTGCTATAAACATTGATGTAGCTGTGTCCCTGTAGTATGCTGTTTTTAAGTCCTTTGGTATAGTCCGAGGAGAGGGATAGCTGGGTCAAATGGTGGTTCCATTCCCAATTTTCCAAGAAATCTTTATACTGCTTTCCATATTGGCTGCACCAATTTGCAATCCCACCAGCAGTGCATGAGTGTACCTTTTTCCCCACATCCTCGCCAAAACCAAATGCCGAATATTTTCTTTAACATAAGGAGGCTGATTCATAGTGGGATAGGGAAAGGGAGCATGGGAGAAATAAACAAACTCTAAATAGGGCAGAGGGGCTGGAGGGGAAGGGAGGGGGCATGGGGTTAGAAATGATGGTGGAATGTGATGATCATTATTATACAAAGTACACATATGAAGACATGACTTGGTGTGAATATACTTTGTATACAACCAGAGATATGAAAAATTGGGCTCTAGATGTGTAATGTATTCCACTGTCATATATAAATTTTAAAAAATGGTTAAAATGGTAAAAAAAAAAAGATAGAGCACTAATCTCCAGAATATATAAAGAACTCAAAAAACTTAACACCAAACAAACAACCCAATCAATAAATGGGCTTAGGCAGCACAATTCACAATAGCTAGACTGTGGAACCAACCCCAATGCCCTTCAATAGATGAATGGATTAAAAAAATGTGGCATTTATACACAATGGAGTACTACGCAGCACTAAAAAATTATAAAATCATGGAATTTGCAGGGAAATGGATGGCTTTAGAGCAGATTATGCTAAGTGAAGCTAGCCAATCCCTAAAAAACAAATGCCAAATGTCTTCTTTGATATAATGAGAGCAACCAAGAACAGAGCAGGGAGGGAGAGCAGGAGAAAAACCTGATTAACATTAAATAGAGTCATGAGGTGGGAGGGAAAGGGAGAGAAAAGGGAAATTGCATGGAAATGGAAGGAGATCCTCATTGTTATACAAAATTACATATAAGAGGTTGTGAGGGGAATGGGAAAATAAACAAGGAGAGAAATGAATTATAGTAGATGGGGTAGAGAGAGAAGATGGGACGGGAGGGGAGGGGGGATAGCAGAGGATAGGAAAGGTAGCAGAATACAACAGTTACTATTATGGCATTATGTAAAAATGTGGATGTGTAACCAATGTGATTCTGCAATATTTGTAATGTTTTGAATAACCAATAAAAAATAAATAAAAATAAATTTAAAAAAATAAATGGGCTTAGGAGCTGAACAGACACTTCTCAAAAGAAGATATACATTCAATCAATAAATATATGAAAAAATGTTCAACATCTCTAGTAATTAGAGAAAAGCAAATCAAAACTACTCTAAGATTTCATCTCATGCCAGTCAGAATGATAGTCATTAAGAATACAAACAACAACCAAAAAAAATAAAATAAAAAGAATACAAACAATAATAAGTGTTGGCAAGGATGTAGGGGAAAAGGTACCCTCAACTTGGTTGGTGGGACTGCAGATTGGTGCAACTCTGGAAAGCAGTATGGATATTCCTTAGAAAACTTGGAATGAAACCACCATTTGACCCAGCTATCCCATTCCTCGGTCTATACTTAAAGGACTTAAAATCAGCATACTGTAGTAACGCAACCAGATCAATGTTTATAGCAGCTCAATTCACAATAGCTAAACTGTGGAACCAACCTAGATGCTCTTCAATAGATGAATGGATAAAGAAAATGTGGAATATATACACAATATTATTCAGCATTAAATTAAGAGAATAAAATTATGGCATTTGTGGGTAAATGGATGGAGTTGGAGAATATCATGCTAAGCGAAGTAAGCCAATCCCAACAAACCAAAAGTTAAATATTCTCTCTGATAAGGTGAATGCTAATCCAAAATGGGGGGTGGCATGGAAAAAATGGAGGAACTTTGATTAGGCAAAGGGGAGAGGAGGTGGCATGGAGGCAGAAAAGATAGTGGAATGAGATCAACATCTCTACCCTAGGTACATGTATAACTGCACACATAGTGTACAACCTGAGAAATGAAAAGTTGTGTTCCAATTATGTACAATGAATCAAAATGCATTCTGTCATACATAGCTAATTAAAATAAATAATTTTTTAAAAAGATGATTTATATGAAAATGCAAAAATCCCTAAAATGGCCAAAATCAATTTTGGGGGGAGGGGGATGGGTACTAGAGATTGAACCCTGGGGCTTTACCACTGAGACACATCCCCAGCCCTTTAGATTTTGAGACAGGTTTTTGCAAACTTGCTAAGGGCCTTGCTAAATTGCTGAGGCTGGCTCTGAACCTGCAATCCTCCTGCCTCAGCCTCCTGAGCCACTGGGATTACAAGTGTACGCCATCACACACAACACTAAAACCATTTTTACAGAGAAGAAAAAAAGGTGGGGGGCTTCCTCCAAAAGTTAACATGCTTATTTTTTAAATTACTATTAAGTTACAGTTATGACAAGACCCAGCAAAGGACAGACACGAGGACCAATAGAAAGAATAGGTTGCTGACAGACCCATGGACATGTGGCTCACTAGCTTCTATCAGGTAGCATAATTCAAAGAGGTAATAGACATCTGGATTGAAAAAAGTGACCCTCAACTGTCATCACATTGCACACAAAAATTAACTCAAAACAAACATAAAAGCTAAACCTAGAAAGCCTCTAGAAGCTTGAGTTTAACAGACACAAAAAGCAGAAACCATAAAAGAAATGAGCTGATACATCCAACTGAATGAAATTAAAACCTTTTACTCTTCAAAAGACACTAAGCAAATGAAAAGGCAAGCTGCAGCCTAAGAGAAAGCGCTCCCTACACCCCAGACAGGAGCCACCATTCAGGAATGTACTGCACCACCACCAACCAGACACAGGCCAAAGCCTCTGGAAGCCACATCCCCAAAGACGCAAGATGTCATAGAACACTCAGATGACCGGCACCACCAGTCACAGGGCCCAGGAGAAACACCACAGTGCAACACACCTCCCTCCCACAGAACAGCTGAAGACGGGAGAGGACAGGCCCAGGGTGGGGACCATGGACTCATAGGCGCTGGCGGAAGACAGAAGAGCACAGTCACTCTGGAAAAGGGTTAGGCAACTTCTACCACAGTTAAAATACAATGACCAAATCACCCAGGAGTCCCGCTCCTAGGTGACTTTTGAAAGATAGGAAAACGTGTACAAGGACATGTACATAAATGTTCACAGAAGCTTTATCAGAAGAGCAAAAGAAGGAATTAAAATATGATGGTACATCCACTCATTGTGAGGAGGAGAAAGCATGGGTCCAGGCGGCCACACTGGCAGGTGCTGTAGGAAACACCGAGCACCTGGATGAGGACATGCACCAAGATCCCGTCTCCACATAATTCCAGACAAAAGAACCACAGCAAGGGACAAACTGAGGGCAGGTAAAGCTGCGCCATCTGCTCCTAACTTAGCAATAGGAAAGCAGAGCAGGCGCTATGACTCCAAATGTGACACAGCAAATAACCATCTGTGACCCTGGAAATCCCGTGTTCATCACACACAATGGCACAGGAATGAGCTCAGTTTTATTTAATAATCCAAATGTGATCCAGAATGAGGGTAGAGGCAGGGTGTTAATTATAGTCCCAATCTGGGGCTGGAGAGAGGCTCTAGAGATCAGGTACCCTTTCTCTCCTTAATTAAAGCTCTCAACACAGGGAAGCAGGAAAGAGTCCAGAGACACCATCAACGGGCAGAGCAGCCAAGAGAGAGAAAACAAGCTCAACCTCTTCAGGAAATGATTCTCCAGGAATCAAGTTTAAAAACAATTCTTCCCAAGGAAGGGTGGGGAGAAAAGCAGTCTTTCTCCCAGCCTCCCTCGTGCTCCCAACTAACGTCATGCCCCAAGGAAACAGGAGAAAAGGATGTCATTAATAAATTTATTTCAACTCTCTTTTCAATGGTGCTGAAAAGTATATGCAAATCCACCCATAATTAGGTTTAAAAATTCCATTTCATGGGATAATCAGACTTCAAAAAACTCAATTTTAGTTTTAATCAGATTTTAACAAGGATATTAAGTCCATTTCGTTTAGAAAAGGGAAAAACTGTGAATTTAACACAAAATGTATTCAAGCTTAGCCCTGGGAGATAATTAAATAAAATTAATTTGGCAAGGGTTGTCAGTAAATGGAAACGCTGCAAACAGTGGTTCATGTTTTTGATGGAAACAAAAGCAATTCTTACTGTACAGACAAATGTGAAGCTCATCATTCACCCAGGAGAGACAGGAAGACTGGAACTCCTCTCCCCAACCCTTAGCCACAGAGCTTAGGTGGCCTGCAAGGAAGAGACGGGGAAATGGTATGGCTTGCACCCTCCAGAAGAGACCCAGAACCATCTGCCCAGCATGTGGGGAAGAGTCTCACCAACAGCAGCAGGAGCTCCCGGCCAGCCCCTGCTCACAACTGGACATGCACCCCAGAGACCCACTGTCAACCCACTGGCGTGAGACAGACACTCCACACCCCAGCTCCAAGAGCCCACCCCCTCTTAGGAGAAACTTCTCCTTCCCAGAGGGCTCTCCAGGCCCAGAGCCCTCAAGGGCCTCCCACTCTCAGCTCCTAGAGCCCGGCATCGCAGTGCTGCATGGGCTGCCAATGTAGGAACCACAAATTCCTCTTCTCTACTGCATCTCAAACTCCACATCACACTGTAAGCTCTCAACAAATATTTGTTGAATAGAATGAATTTGGTCATCAGACCAATTCCTAAGAACTTAGCTATCAGAAAAAGACATGACAGAAATGAGCCTGACTCAAGTCTGGACAAGGGTTTTGCCCTTCAGAATTCTTCATGGAAAGGTGACAAATAACTGGTGTTCAGATAACTCCAGGTCCCTGCATGAGACTTCTGCTGCAGGTCAAGATTCCAGCCAGAGCAGGTGCTAGGGGCTAGTGCCCCCCCACCCCCGACACTGGACCCCTCTGAATCTACTCTCAGGCAAGGACATACCCTGACAGCAGATTCTCCCCAGCCAAGAGAATGAAAGAAAAAAATCAGCAGGCTCGGGCCCTCAGGCCATACCTTCCCATGGACTATTTTGAGTTCTAGTTTTCCTTATTTTGCAGTACTGGGGATCAAATCCAGGGTCTTGCACATGATAGGAAAGCACTCTACCACGGAGCTATACCTCCAGTCCCCACTGTTTTGAAAATAAAGTTTTAGTACTAGGCACACAGCCATACCTGTAAAGTCAGTTACTCAGGAAGCTGAGGCAGGAGGTTCAAAGTAAGTCTGAACAACTTAGTGAGAACCTATCTCAAAATTTTTTTAAAAAGTGCAGGGTGCAGTGGCACATGCCTATAATCTCCGCAGCTCGGGGGACTAAGAAAGAAGCATCGCTAATTCAAAGGCAGCCTCAACAACAGGGAGGTGCTAAGCAACTCAGTGAGACCCTGTCTCTAAACAAAACACAAAGATGTGGCTCAGTGGTCAACTGTCCCTAAACTCAATCCCAAGTACCCAAAAAAAAAAAAAAAATTTAAAACAGAGCTGGGAATGTAGTTCAATGGTAAAGCACACATGGGTTCAATCCCCAGCAAGCAAAAACATAAAATTTTACAGCCACATCCATTCACACACTCTCTACTGTGGCTTTCAAACTAGGAAAACCAATGATCCTGTTTTGTCCTAGGCCACCGAGTTTCAGTGCCTGAAGTCCCGCCTCCCAGGCAAAAGTCGTTAGTTGGGAAAAGAAGGACGGCTGGTGGTCCCATTTGTACTACAAGTGCAGAGCTGTAGAGATTCTATTTCCACACAATCTTGAAAACTAGTCTGATAGACAAAAACTCGCCAGCTTCTGCCCTAAACCCATCCCATCACAGCTACCAACTGTTAAGTTACAAAAATACAAAAAGAAAACCAAATCTACTAAATGGATGAAACAAGGGAAAGTACATCTTCTATCATGAAGTCTTTGTACCCAAAGAATCAAGCAAGCTTTGGTCATTTGCAGATGACTTAGTAGCAACCCCTACTGGGATATCTACATCATTGCAGCTAAGCTGCAGTAAACAATAAAAATACCCCAACAGTAAGAAATACAAGCAATAGCTACCAGTGACTCCCTTCTTAACTCTAATTTTCTTTTAAGGCAATAAAAAAAAGGGGAGAGAGAAGCTTTGATTCACAGGAAACTACTCTGAAACAAACATGCTACGACTTGTCTATTCTAAAAGATGGTTGATACCTGCATTTTGTAATTGCAATCCCAATAAAAGACAAAATACTCCTGAGACCAAAGTGCAATAAACTCTAGCAATACAAAAAAAAGTAAAAACTAGAAGGGGCAAATGGGAATACAGAGAATTGCGTGTCTAAATGTCTTCCACATAGACTCGTAAACAATTCCTATCAGCTCAGAGGCAGACATACAGAAGCTCACTGAAAAATTAACCGAGGTGGAAGCCTGCCCCTCCTTGCTTGTGGGAGGGCTGTTGATTCCATGGAACTGAAGAGGAGTGTGCACATAATAAAAAATTAATTGCTAATCTTCTACCTCAGCCGCCTCTGCGAACAAGACAGTATTGTGTTGCTGCCTCGGAAGTTAAACGCTTCCTCTCCCGAGTACTGACTCTTGCTCGACCGTGCAGCCTCCTGCACAGAGGTACAAGCCCAGGCCCTGCCGGGAGGCCCTCACCTCCAAGTGAAGGCTGGTGGGCCAGCCCTGCCGTAGGCTGCCAGGCCCTCCCTGCCAAGGTGCTGCTGAGCCCGCAGGTCTTCGAGAGCTGCCATCAGCTGGTGGGCTTCCTGCCACAGTGAGCTGAGTTCTGCTCAGGCTAACTGAATGGGCGGCCCCCAGCAGGAGTCTGAACATGCCAGCTTTGGGCTGATCAGCCACAAAGACACAGGACCAGCTGCACAGCACCATGCAGCCAGCAGATGGATGGAGGTTACTGAGGGCAGAGCCCACCATGCTCCAAACCAGCCAAGCAACCCAGCAAGGGTGCAACAGAGTCACTTGGATGACCTTGGGCCAGTTGGTACCTTTCAGAACCTCTGGTTCCTCCCCTGTCAAGTAGAGGTATCAGAGCTGGCCCCGCCTAGTCCATCAAGCAAGTAGACACTAATTAGAAATGGGCTACACAACATTTCTTTAGAGCAACCACCACTGGGAACAGTGCTCATCTGCTGGCAAGTGAACACCACGTGAGTGTTCTGTAAAACACCTGCTTCCAGACCAGAGAAAATGCCTGGTCTCCAATCCCACCAACGTCAAACCTAGCAAAGACACAACAGATCTCGCTTGGTTTATCCCCAACCAAGTAAGCTCTCCTGCAGTTTCCTCCACTCATGTGCCTCAAGAGGAGCCCCCTCATTCTTGGCACTTAGAAAAGCTATTTCTCCTGCTATGTGGGACCATGCTGTGCTCATGACCACATCCCCAGGGCTGCCCAAAGCCTGGCAAGTGGCAGGAACCCAAACAAATGCTCAAAAAATAGGAAAATAAGTGAGGTTTCCAAAATCACAGCGCTACCAACAGAATCTGTGGTCACGAGGGAGCAGGAGAAGAAATAAGACAGTCAGCGTCAGAATCATGCAGAAGTACAAAAAGCCCGGAACAGCCCCACCTCGACTCTTCAGGCCTCACCACCACCGACTAACACACTGCTCTTGCCACCAAGCCCTCTGACTGCACTACCTGTCTTCCCATGGCCACAGGACTGCTGCATCTGTAGTGAGTCAAACAACCTAGGACATCCAAAACAGGGCCTTGCCAAGCAGCAAGGTCTCACTCTGAGAAGCCAGGGAAGGGCCTCTGTCCAAACATCATGCATGAGATTCCCTGGCCAGAACCTTCTATCAATCCCCATCACCTGCACTTGTCTGAACTCCCTGCACCACCCACAGTACCTTCCTGATGGATCCCTGCCTGCTTCCTGAGCTGCTTATACACCCCCACATGTACTGTGGTTACAACCATTTGGAACTACATAACATTTCCCAAACATACAAGTCTCTTAAGCCACTTACCCTGCCTGTAACGCCCACCTGGCATTCAAACATCACCCCTACTGGGAGGCACCAACTGATATTTGCTCAGAAACAAACCCTGACTTGCAGCTGCATCTCCAGCATCTAGGACAAGGCCTGCTGCATCCTGGATCTCAAGAAACACTCTATTATGGACAAAAGAAGGTCAAGCATCATGTGAGACATCACGATGCAATCCTGACCATCAATCTGAAGGCAAACCCCACTGTCCCCACAGACACCCACCCCCACCATACTAGCACCTGTGTGTGGGAACAGGATCCGCACAGGAGGACCTGGCAGGGAAGTGGAGAGCCTGAGGCAGACAGGATCCAGCCTGGTAATTCCACAGGCACTCTGGGGCTCCCTTGTGCCTGCAGGAACCCCTCCACCTCTGGTAGCAGTAGACAGTGGGAAGTGTTCACCAAGTCTCAGGTACATACATAAATGCAAGAGGTTGCCCCTCAAATTCACCCTAGAGCCCCAGAGGAGCTGGATGTCAGCATGCCAAGTTTCCCCAGGAGGTTAACAGACTCAGGTGCTAGATGGACACAGACACCATTCAGGGTCTCAGCTTAACCTCCAAAGTCACAGTTATAGCCCCCGCTTTGGCCCACTCACTCTACCTGGTCCACCCTGACCTTTGGCATCTCTCATTTTCAACAATGCAGGTAAATAGCAGGACAGGGAAGGAGATTCCTCTTCAGACTGAACATATGCACAAAGAAAGTCCATTCAAGGAGATATAGAGACTTTCTGAGGTGCTGGGTTCAGGAATGTCCCCAGGGCACCTTGCTGCCAGGGCTATTCTCACCCCAACAGGAGACAGTCACCAACAAACACAACAGCCACCACCTACCAATCACTCTGTAGATACCTGACGCATGCCACATGCTTAGATGCCATCTTCCTCCTACAGTCCAGAAACCAGAACCCAAGCCAGAGGCAGGTAAGTCAAGGCCTCTCCTCAGGCCCAAAGCACACTCCCACAACAAACCCTCCAAGTCTGCCCAGGGTATCTGCTCTCGCCAACCCCAGCTCCTTCACAGGCCTCCCATCACTTCTATTACTGAGCAAATAAATACCAGACACTCTGCTGTCCCCAAATAGCAGGACACATATATGCTTTCCAGAAGGCCCAAGAGCAACCAAGGTACTTTCAACATCCATGAGTACTTCCCCCTGGGTCCAGAGTGCAGGCCACAAATGCTGGGCCTTCTCCCAGGCTGTAAGATAGCCACTGTCCACGAGGCAGACACTGACTCACCCCGCCACAGAGGATTTCCCTCTTGCCCACTGTATGACATTCGCAGCAAGGCTGACAGTCACAGGCTCTCATGACCACCTGTCTGTCAGA
This sequence comes from Ictidomys tridecemlineatus, assembly GCF_052094955.1. Classification (NCBI taxonomy): domain Eukaryota; kingdom Metazoa; phylum Chordata; class Mammalia; order Rodentia; family Sciuridae; genus Ictidomys; species Ictidomys tridecemlineatus. Next base: position 19,403,020 of record NC_135488.1, on the reverse strand, counting down.
CCCTCTGGCTCCCTCCAGGCTCTTGCCCCTCTCTAACTCCAAGTAACAGAGTAACTGCTCCAATACCCCAGCCACCAGGAGAACAGAGAGACCATAGGATGCCAGTGCACACAGACTAAGGACAGATACACTGTGGTGTGTGCAAGTTGAAGACAAGAGACAGGTCTTCCCTCCACATTCCTCCCTGCAGCATCCCTCTGGGCCAGAGCACACCTGTACGGTATCAGCTTGATGGTACCCCAACACACTTCCCTCTCAACTAAGACTCCTCACAGAACACCTAAGAAGAGATCTGTGTCAAAACAGTATCCCCAAAGTTGGGAGACTCTACTCCCGAAAGAAAACAAAATCTGCACAATAATCAAAAAAGTTCTCAATCCATCTTCTAGATACACCACAGGCTGCAGGACCTCCCAGGACTTCCTGCTCCTGAGTCCTGGTCCTGCAGGATGGCCTCTTCAGCTGCAGCCCTGTCTCTCAACAGAAGACCCAAGCTAACCCACCACTCATCTGCACACATCCCAACATCATGCTGGGCAAGAGTCCAGACCTGAAGGCAACTGTGCCTTCCAGACCCGGTCCCACAGTGCTGAGGCTACAGGACTTACCCCACGAACCTGCCACATCACACACTGGCACTGAAAATGGTAATCAATGCACATACCATGAACCTGACCTCCACAGACTGTGAGTTAGGTGGCTTTTCAGGCACAGTCTTCCTTTAGACTAGAGCATCCTCTGCAAGGACAGGGAGCACAGGCAGCAAAAGTCAAGGCAGAAACAGCACAGAACACAACACAAGAGGTCTGCTACAGACCCCTGTGTTCTCAGGTCTTCTGGGACCACTGAATTAGCCCCTCTTTTCTTCTTCAACAGGAATTTGCACTTGTCCACAGCACCACATCCTTGTCCATGTGGGTGAAGTGCAATTTTGGTTCAGTTCTGTCTGGGTGCCATCTGAGTTATTATGACAAAGAGCCTGTCAGAACTACCCCACAAAGGCCCCAGAAGGGAGGGTAGGCTCAGTTCAATCTGGGTACCTCTGTCTCAGTGCCTCAGAAAGCATGCCTCTAGGGATGGGGTGCAGCCCAGTGATCAAGCACTTGCCTTGCATGCACAGGCCCCGGGTACTATCCATAGCATGGCCAGCAGAAAGTGGGGAGGAAGGGTCATGCCACATCTGTGCCTCTACAGATGCACCAGAAATCATCACAAGTGGCAATTTGAGAGTGCCACCCCAAGGACCCCCACATCCTGAGTCCATAATGCCAAGATGAATGCATGGCTACCTATACAGACATATATCCAGGCCCAAAAAAGAACTCAATGCAGATACAAGGAAGGGCAGTGCTATAGTTTGGATCTTAAATGTCCCCTGAAAGAGCTCTGTTAAGGGCATGGACCTCAGTGTGGCACTACATGCAGGGGTGTGGAACCTTTAGAGGCAGGGTCCATTAGGAGGTCCTTAGCGCACTGGGAGCATGCTCTTGAAGAGGACTGTAGGATCTTAGTCTCTTCCTTTTCCTCTCCTTTGCTTCTAGGCAATGACATAAGTGGTTTCACTCCATCACAGGCTCCCACCATGATGTGCTGCCTCGCCTCAGGCCCAAAACAACAGGGCCAATTATTGGAGACTGGAACCTATAAAACTATGAACCAAGATAAACCTTTTCTCTTGGTAGGTTGATTATCTCAGGTATTTGTTACAATGAGAGAAAGCTCACTAAAGCAAGTGATCTACACATAGACACATCCAGGCCATAAAAAGAACCCAACACAGTATGGCTTGACCTCCTCAGGAATGCAAAGTACTTTAAACCAGAGTCCAATGGCACTAGGAAGAATAAGACAGAGAACTCCACTATGGTCACTGACAACAAAGCCTTCAAAGCCTCTGTATATCTCAATGTTCCCGCTGGTCAGCATGATGGGAAGCAGAAGGTCTCAATGAGAGTAAAGCTTCACTCAGGCCATGCATGATGCTGACTCAGCGCCACTGACCTGACCCATGGACAGCACCCTATTCCACCCAAATCACTCCACACCTGCCCATGCTGTTTCCCACCATCCCTGTAGTTAGGTACCTCATTCACCTCATCCTCCTCCTTTTCATCCCTCAGGGATCCTCATCAGATAAGAGCTCCATGGCCTCAGCAGGCCCCACTGCCTGGCAAGAGCCTACACACAGAAGGCCTAGACTTCCTTCCTAAGATACCAGCAGCATTTCAGGCTGCAGAGCTTATGCAGAACAAGGCATTTTGCAGGTGTTCAAAATGTACATGGGAACTCGGGCTTCAGGGGCAGCTCAGAGCTCTGCACCCAGATCCAATGGAAACATCACAAAGGAAAATGTAGAGAACAAGAAAGACCACCAATGCCCTGCAACCTCTCAGACAGCCCTGTGCCTGCCATTTAAATAATCATTTCATTTCACAGCTGTTAGTACAAACCTACTCCCCGATATGTCTGAACAACAGACTCTTCTTGAAGGACAGCCTGCTCCACAGCACCAGCTTTCCACAGTGTACACAGTGGCCAGCCACCCTCCAACCCCTGCTACACCTCCCACCTGTCTCAGAAGGACCAGAACTTGATTCCCAGGCAGAACAATGCAGGGCTCAGGAGGCAGGGGACCTGGGCACCAGGTCTGGGAGGTTCAACAGCAAGGGAACATGTGCTCTGGCCAGGCAGGACAGCATGGGAAGCTGGGACAGGCAGGACAGCAAGAGCAGGACTTGTAGTTTCTGATGCAAGTGATGGCATGTTGTGAGGAAAGACACCATGGCTCAGGGCCCTGTGATCCAGGGTGACCCTCACAGCCTCAAGGCTTAAGGGGAAAGCCAGGCCTAAACACACCTGCCCAAGACACTGGCCCTCTAAAGGCCACATGTCATCTGGAAGCTACCTGGGCACAGCCTGTGCTCAGCTGGCTTCAACTTTCTGTCAACTGCAACCACCACCACCACCACCCCCCACACACAGCTTCTCTGAATGAACTGACCCTTTCTCATGCTGGGTTCCAAGGCTCTCCGTGTTTTCCTGGGGCAGAGAGAAGTCTTAGGACCCTGCAGCTGACAAGGAAGAGCCAACAAGTGGCAGGACCCAGCAGGCCTGCTGAGGCAAAACGAACCTGGACACCTGAAATGCCACTGTACCTCCAATACAATCCCCTGGGAATCATCACAGCCTCCAAGAGCTAAATCCTTTTACCATCTGGCTTTAGATTTTATTATCTCAATTTAAAAGGAGACACAGTAGAAGAGCCCTATCTTCAAAATGTGGAGGAAAGCCCCAGAAAGAGCTTAGGGCACCAGGAACAAAACAAGAAGTATAAAGCAATTCCAGGTCAGAAACTCGCCCTGCAGAGTGCACAACTGTCTGGGCCACAGGAGGCGTCTCTCCTGGAAAGCTTCTCTTCCATGTTCCACCCTGCCACCACATCTGTTCAGGGTGTAGTACAAGCAGAGGGGACAGCCCCATCCCAGCCTGCCCAACTTAACCTGAATAAAATAGCCATGGCCTGTCTTTCTCCTCTTGAAGCCATCAGCACATCAGGGTGGCCACCAATGTCACGAGAACAGGCACCCAAACTTCACAAGGGGCAAAGAAGCAGATGGGCTGCCTCCCTGGGGCTCCCCTTGCTCTGCTTCCCACTGGGAGATGAGGGTTCCAGCCTGTACCACGCCTAACATATGAACACCCCTCTCCCTCTCCCAACACCAGTGAATGCCTGCTGTATGCACACACCAAGGCTCAGAAGACAAGGCCTACCTTTCAATCCCAAACAGCTAAAAGGACAGCACTTAAAGAAAGCCAACCAAACAGAAAGCAGCAAGCAACCAGTTCTACCACAGGAGAACAGGCTGACCTTTAAGGTGCCTGAGCCTGTGAGGAGCTGTCGACTAGCTCAAGAGGCCCTCAGTTCTGGGGCTCCTGGGTGTGGGGATGAGCCCATTACAGACAAGGGGCCTGAAGGTCCCTCCCTCACTATTTTGTGGGCTTGACAGGAAAAGCTCACAGTTAAGGACTCTTAACTTTAAGAAGAGAGAGCCCAAAAGAAAAGCAGGGGAAAGGGCCACAAGCACCCAGGAGTCGAACGTTTCTTTCCTCTTTTTCTGATTCTGAGCCTCAAAGAAAACCAAGCCAAGACCAGTGACAAAGGGCCAAGACACCTGACAGCTCACCCACCTTCCCAAGCACCAACAGAGCTCCTTGCACTAATCAACCCAAAGCCCTGGTAATTATGTACCATGAACACACAAATCAGGGTAACGACAGCATCCCGGCGGGTCAATTAGCTCCTTCCTTAGAAGGAGACCACGCACTCCCCCTTGCTGTCCTTCTAATTGGTCTCGCACATCAGGGAAGCAGGTCCCCAAAACCTGACATCTGGCCAGGCTACAAATGTTTTGGGAAAATGTCCAGGTCAGCACTTGGAGGTTCTCCACTGACTCCTGGTGACGGGTCAGCAGTTTCAGGTGGTCACAGCTGCCAGGCTTCAGAGCTGACATAGACCTCCTGCTCTCCATCCCCCTACACCATCAACCTCCACACCCTCCTGGGTTCCCAGCAAGCCCCATGCACCTAACAGGTATGATGCCCACCAGCGGATCTGAAAAAAGGCCAGGCTCAGGCACAAAGGGACAGGGCCAGGAGCCAAACCACAGAGGTATCTTGGCCACAGGCAAATTGTTCTCTCTGTAAAGCAGAGACTTGACTACAAAGGGACCCGACGCTCGCTCCATGCCCTTTTTTTTTTTGAAAGAGAGAGAGAGAATTTTAATATTTTTTTTTAAAATTTTCGGCGGACACAACATCTTTGTTTGTATGTGGTGCTGAGGATTGAACCCAGGCTGCATGCATGCCAGGCGAGCACTCTACTGCTTGAGCCACATCCCCAGCCCTTTTTTTTTTTTTAAGAGAGAGAGAGAGAATTTTTTTTTAATATTTATTTTTTTTAGCTTTTCTGCAGACACAACATCTTTATTTGTATGTGGTGCTGAGGATCGAACCCAGCATCGCACACATGCCAGGCAAGCGCGCTACCACTTGAGCCACATCCCCAGCCCCACTCCATGCCTATTTAATAAGGCTCTTCTCTCAATAAGAATCGCTAAATCAATTTTTTAAAAAGCCAAGTCACTGAAGATGCCTGCTCATCTCACTTTGTTGTGACTTGCTCCGAATCTGCTAGAACCTTCCAAAGCACATTACCCCAATTAAGCAATGAGACTCACATATGATGATTGAAATGTACAGCAGTTTTGAAGGGCAATTTGGCACGAGCTATCAATTTCAAATGTGCATATGTTTTGAACTAAAAATTCTGCTTTTAAGAATTCATCCAACCAACACAGCGCTGCTGATTGGGGAAAAACTGGAAACAACCTTACTGTCTCCTCAACAGAGGACTGAAGGTAATAAGAGTCCATTCATACTATGGAATCCTGGGTAGCTCCTCACTGCAGGCACCAAAATACAAAAACTAGGTGAAAAACAGATGCACAACAAAACAGAAAAAGCCCCACCTAAAAAGAAGAAATGCACAAACAGCAAGCTGCACCTTCGCATGCTTCTAGAAAGACAGATGAGAAAGTTATCAGGCATTACCTGGAAAGATGGACAGGGAAACTGTCCCTTCTACTGTTGTGTGATTGGCATCCGTGAACATTAGAACACAATGTCCCAGGGCTAGGAAGCTGGCAAGGACAGCCACCCCAGGATGAGCTCCCCTGGTGGAGGTGACGGATGAAGACCACGCCATACTACTCATTTTAGCCACTCACATTTGCCACATGACTGTTTTTGATTTTAGGCAATCATGCAAAATTGCCTTTCTGCAGCCGACGCCTGGACTCCACATTGCCACTACTCATCCAATGCCACTTCCACAGCACTAGTGCCCTAAGCCCCAAAGACCCAGACAGACTGAGGAAGCCTGGCACTAAAAGCCGCCCAGGAGGTTCAGGCTGCCATGGCCTTCAACAAGCTAAGGGACAGACTCCTTCCCAAAACAAGGCTGACTCTAAACAGCAGCTCCATCTTCTCTCCAGTCCAGTCCAAGTAATCCCCAAAGGCTTTCCAACATACAAATCAGCTTCTTCAAGGCCTCTCTTATACCCATTTTAAAGCTGCAGCACCGCAAGTCCTGACTTGCACATGCCCATGCAGGCAGCACCTCCCTCACGCTAGAGTATTCCCAGCACCCTAAGACTCCCTGTGCTCTCAAGAGAAATCTGGACTGCTTCCGGTCACTACAGGTCAGCGTTGCCCTTTCTAACACTACAAGTAAATGCAGTCGTACAGTCCAAGCTGAAGTTCCTTCTATCAGCCAGAGGCTCACACATGCTTCTGCGCTCCTCACTGTTGGGTGGCCTTCCACTGTGTGGGCAGCCCATGGTACACTCTCCTCTCTCTTACCGACAGGCAGGACAAAGCTCCTAGGACATCCTTGTACAAGCCTTCGCGAAGTCATGCTTTCATTTCTTTTGGGTAAATATCTAAAAGTAAAATCACTGGGTCATGTTCTAATTGTAAAAATGCTGCCAAAACATTTCCAAAATGGTTGTACCATCTCCTAGTTCCAAAAGCAATGTTTACAAGGTCTGGTTGTTCCCCATCGCTACCGACAGCTGGGAGGGCCAGTGTTTCTATTTTTGGGCAGACTGTTGGGTACGTAGTGGTATTTCAACATGAGTAATTTGTATTCCCCTAATGACAAATGATGCTGAGCGTCTTCTCACTGTCCTTATTTACCATGCATATATCTTCTCATGTAAAGCATCTGTTCAAACTCTTTGGCCCTTTTTAATCTGGTCATCTTATAGATTCATAAGTATTATTTGTATGTTCTGGATACAAGTCTTCTGTTGGGTACACGTATTACAAATATTTTCTCCTAGTCCATGATCTGCTTTTTTTACTTTCTTGTGTGTTTTGAGAGGTTTTTAAATTTTAATGAAGTCTAATTTATCGAATTTTTTCATGTATAATTCATGCTCTGTATGTCCTAAGAACTCTTTGCCAAACACAGAAGTTCTAGCTTTAATGCATAGGTATGTGGCCCACTTTGAGTTAAATCCTGTGTTCAGTGTGAGGTGAGTGTTCAGGCTCACACCACAGACACACTATTGTTCTACAACCATTTGTTGAAAAGATTATTGTTCTCCCACAAAATTTTTTTTTTTTTTGAACCAGGGATGGAACCCATGGGCACCTAACCACTAAGCCACACCCCCAGTCCTTTTTTGTATTTTATTTAGAGACTGGTCTCACTGAGTTGCTTACGGCCTCACTAAGTTGCTGAAGCTGGCTTTGAACACACAATCCTCCTGCCTCAGCCTCCTCAGTCACTGTGATTACAGGTGTGCACCAGAGCCTGGCACCTCCCACTAAATTTTTTTTACAATTTCCACAAAAATCTACTGATACTGCATTCTAGAATTATTTCTGAATTTTCCACTCTGTTCCACTGAGTTACCAATACGATACTCTTTTAACACACTACATTTATAGCTAGCCTTGAAATTGGCCAATATAAGCCCTCTACCTTTTTTTGAAATTGTTACAGCTAGTCTAGGTCCTGAATGTTTTGATATGAATTTTAGAAATCAGTTTATTGAGACTGTGCTGAATACAAGGATTAATTCAAGAGAACTTCCATCTTAACAATATTGGCTCTTCTAATACAAACATGATCACTCCATGATGCTGTGGAACATATTTGGTCTTTCTCACTGTCTCCTGACTTAAGTTCCTAAAACCCTTGAAATCTCCAGAGGGATAATGGTCTTTTGTATGCTAATGAGACAGCTGGCCACGGGCTGCCCTAGGAAACTTCAGGATGAGGCACTTCACCAGAAAGAGCAAGGCAGGGGCTGGGGATGTGGCTCAAGTGGTAGTGCACTCGCCTGGCATGCGTGCGGCCCGGGTTCGATCCTCAGCACCACATACAAACAAAGATGTTGTGTCCGCCGAAAACTAAAAAATAAATATTAAAAAATTCTCTCTCTCTCTCTCTCTCTCTCTCTCTCTCTCTCCTCTCTCACTCTCTCTTAAAAAAAAAAGAAAAAGATAGAGCAAGGCAGGATGTCAAGCTGGCACTCACCCTCCACAAAGGAGAGAGCAGCAGGAGGTAGCTGGCCACAATGGTCAATGATGCCATCGATTATGCCTACAGAGGAAGGCCCCCCAAAAACCACAGAGCTTCCAGACAGCTGCACAACTGAAGGTTCCTTAGCCTTTTACCTGGGGGAATCTGACACTAACTCCAAGTAGACAGTGTCTGAACTGAACTGCAGCCACTCACTGGTGTCCATGGAGGACAGCTTGCTGTGTGGAAAACCACAGCTGGTATCGGAGTGCTGTGCTGAGAGCACAGGGAGTTTATTTTTTCCTCTTATGGTTTCTCTCCATTTCCCTATATTATTAGGTCATCTTTAATTACTGTCAGCTGCATCTTATGGGTTCCAGAGTGCAGATCTTAAACATTTTGTTAAATTTATCCCTAAGTATTTTACATGTAGATTGTTTGTTTTGCAGTGCTGAGGATGGAACCCTGGGCCTTCTACATGCTAGGCAAGTGCTCTACCACTGAGCTACAACCGCAGTGCCCCCCTCTACCCCTCACTCTTTTTTTTAAATACAGGGTCTTGCTACATTGCCTAGGCTGGCCTCAAAACTGTGATCCTCTTGCCTCAGCCTCTGGAGTAGCTGAGATTATAGGCATGCACCACTGGGTTCTGATGTTATTGTAAACAGTACAACACAAACAGTATTTCTAATGGTTTGCTGCTAGTACACAGAAATATAATCTATTTTTGTATATTGTTCCTGCATTCTATGACCCTCTTAACCTCTCTAATTGGTCCAGGTACTTTTTTGAGGGGCAGGAGTAATACAGGAGATTGAACCCAGGGGTGCTTTTACCTCTGAGCTGAACCTCCAGAGTTTTTGTTTGTATGTTTGTTTGTTTGAGAAATGGTCTCACTAAATTGCTGAGAATGGCCTTGAACTTGCAACCCTCCTGCCTCAGCCTCCCTCTGCCTGGCCCTAGATACTTTTTTATTCACTCCTCAAGACTTCTGACATAAATAATTATGTTGTCTCCAAATGGAGACAGTTTCATTTGTTCTATCCAGCTTGTCTAACCTTTTCTTTCTCTTACCTGATTGCACAGCGAGGACATTCAGTACAATGACAGCTCTGCCTCGTCCCCATGTCAGGGCAGTGGTCAGTCTATCAATATTATATTCATTATTGTTTTTCACAAATGGCTTTTATCTGCTTATGGAATTTCCCTTCTTTTCCTAGCTGGCTGAGAGTTTCAATCATAATTGTTAAATTTTCACAAATACTTCTCTTCATCTTGAAATGTGTCAATAGGATTTTTCTATTAAAATAATTTATTAATTAATCTTATTCAAATCATTTTCTAAAAAGTAGCACCCTTGGGTTCCTAGGATGGACTCCACTCTATCTTTCCTACCAGCCCGTCTCTACGATTCCATCAGGGCCCCAGGCAGTCCTTCCTGGTCACCACCGCCTCCAACTGTGCACTTTCCATACTTCAAGTCATTCCCTAGACAGACAGAGCTCTTGAAAGACCAAGTTCATCATGTCGCCACCCCACACTGTGCTGAATCCTTCAGTAAACTCTCAAAGCCCCTCAGGATGAGGATATCATGCTTACATGCTTCCTAGCACCAATGCTCTCCATCCCTGCTGGGTCACAGGTCCCTGTCACCCCATGCCACAGCATCACACACACATTGCCATTTCCTCCCTCCCTGGGACTCTCAGGAAGCCTAATCTGCACCTAGCCCATGTGATCCTGTGCACTGGATACATCCTCATATGACAGACACAGTACCTCAGCCCAAAGTGTCTTCCTCATGGTTTGTGCCAAAAGACCCACCCCAGCCAACTCATCCAACTCACCCAACCATCTCTCCTAATATCTCTGGGCTTTATTTATCTTACTTTATTTCATTTTATTATATTTTTGTAGTTGTAGATAGACAGCATGCCTTTATTTATTTTTACGTGGTGCTAAGGATTGACAACCCCAGTGCCTCACACATGCAAGGCAAGCACTGTCACTGAGCTACAGCCCCAGTCCCAGCCCTGGCCTTCTCAGACATAAAAAGTCCCAAACTGGGAAGGTGATCACTGTCACATTATAGAGAACTTGATGTTAAGCCAGAGTCTAAAGCCACACATCCCCTGACAATCTCAGGAAAGCCAGACCTCAGTTCTTAGAAGAGCACCCACACTGATAGTACCTGCTTTCAGCACCAGAAGCACACAGACCCCAGAGGGCTCAAGACCCCTAGAGAGACTCATCAAGGACATGGCAGGCACTTGACAGGGGAGAGCTGCTGCCTGCCCCCTCAACCCACCCCAGAAATGGCAGAAACTGGGACAAAAGAATCCTTGCACCCTGGTCAGTCAGACCCCTGGTATTAATGAAAAAGTCTGTATAGGAGGGCAAATGGCCCAAGGACAGGCTGCAAAGGGTACCCACAAGGCTCGGAGAGGAAAGTCAGATCACCAAGGGGGTAGTGCCACCTAGTGGTGGCTGGAACCCATAGAGCCAGCGACAAACACGCCCCAAAATCATGGCAGAGCCTCAGCCTAAATGTCAGAGACCAAAACCCACTCCCACACAGTCTTCCTCAGTGACAGCTGGCTGACCGTCTCAGGTCCCTGGATGGATTTCAAGTGGTGGGTCCCTAAACTGGTACTGAGTCGTGTGTCTTTGCACAAATGTGTAAACATGCAAATATGCAACTGCTCCTGCAAAGACCCCAAGTCAGAGCACTGGGCTTCAACTGTTCCCTGCTCCCCTGGTGCCCATTCCCGACACCAGCTTCAATCTCAGGAAGTACAAAGCTCTGCCGAATCACCCACCCTACAAAGAAAGCCCTAATTACTGCCCAAAACCTGCTTCCCCAGAAAAGAAAAAAAGCCAAAATCCTCATCATGGCAGTTCTCAAGGTCACCCCAATATTAAGTCCAGCCTTTGGGGATGCTGACCTACTAGGTCTGAGCTTAGCCCAGGAATCTACTTTCTCCAAACTCCAGATGATTTTTTTTTTTTAACACAGGGTCTCACTATGCTGCCCAGGCTGGCCTCAAACTCAGGGGTTCAAGAGATCCTGCTGCCTTAGCCTCTCGAGTAATAGACTACAGGTATTCATCACCACATCCAATTTAAGTGGAGAAATTATTCTCTTCTTTTTTGGTGCTGAGGATCAATCCCAACACCTCATGCATGCTAACGGCACCTTTCTGACACTGAATTGCACCCCAGGGCCCAAGCTCTAGGTGACTCTGATGAAGGGCCTCATCTAATGCAGCTGATCTGTATGCCAGACCTACAGGACAAGCATAACCATGGCCCTCAAATCACCTGAGCTCAAAGCCTGCCCCAAGAAGGTGGGTGCTCAGACAGCTGGGTGGCAGTGGGGGGGTGGGGGGGGCAGGAATGTAAGCAAGTAGCACAGAGGCTTCCAAGATACCAGGCCCCCACAACAGCCCAAAGAGAACCAGGCACAACACATGAAGCAGGAGAAAGACCTGCCCTTCACAGATGTCCCCCAGCAAGGGAACCTCAGGAGCCCAAGGGTCCACCACAGTAAGGATGGCACCCCTCTGCCTTCCAAAAGGACAGTAACACCTTGAGGCATGTCCTAGGGATGCGATTTGGCTCTACTTCACAAGCACTGAGCGGGAGAAATACTGTGCTCATTTTCAGCCATGATAAGAGGGGCCTAGAGTGGTGTGGCCCCTGGTAAGGGTCTCACTAGCTAAGGGGCAAAGGTCAGATCCACTTGCCCTAGATGGGGACACACAGTGCCCGCAGTGCCCACTCCTTCTTCCTGCCCAGCCCCAGGATGGCAACAGGCACCACCGCCAGGGACTTGGGACAATAGGAAGAACAACACACATAGCATGTGGCCTCCCAAGAACCAGCCCGCCCTCATGCCAGCCACAAAACAGGGTCCCCAGACAGAAGGGATGGGTCCAAATGGTTCAAGGAGCAGCTGGACATTCCAACCTGGACAGAGAAGTTGGTGCCATTCTGGTCAGAATGGCAGCCAGACACATCAGTTCTACGTATCTGACTGATGCTAGAAGCTGCTGGCAGACCTCTCCAACAGAGCCAATCAGGCACAAGGGGCTTCTTATCTCCCTTACAAGAAATGTAAGAAATGGAGATGTGTCGGGTGATCAGAGAAGCTCCAAGACCCATTTGGATACCTAGCAAGTTCAGAGAACAGGAGGAAACAAACAGCATCAGCCCTGCTGGGCCAGCTCTCCATGAGCCCAGATTCTGTAGGTGGAGTTCAAGAGGAAACAGCAGCCTGGTCTGTCCTCTGTGACTTCTCAAGACAAAAAGAAAATCAAGAGGCATTGTCAAGGAACAGAACTGAAGCCAACATTGCCAATCAGAAGGTGGCAGATTCCAGAGCCAGCAGTCGATGTATAATTATAGCAAAGGACAGCTCAATAAGTCTCAGTCCTCACTTTCCCAGAGCAGCAGGAAAGACACCAGGAAACTGCAAGTTTTACAATCCCCTGAGCAAATAAAACAAACGGCTCCTTAAACTTCACAGGCCTGTGTTCTGGGGTCCAATGACTCATTCAAAAGGATCAATCCACACTCTCCCTGAGACTTAGAACACATCGGGAACTGAGAAGGGGGAGCTGGACCAAGGCTGGGAGGCAATCAATCTGCAGAGGGCCACAGCAGCTAACAGGCAGAGGACCACAAAGCCAGTGCTGTATCAGATGAGCAGTGGTACCCAGAAAGACGGGACAGAAGACAGATGGGACTGGTAACAGGAACAGCTCTGCCCTTTGTATGTGTCAGAACATGATGGCCAGCAACTCCAACATGCAGCCCATTCTGAATCCCTCCACCCACCCACTGGCAATGAGCTTGGCACAGACAAGTTACAGAGGCTGCTCCAGGGGCCCGAGTAGGACAACATCCACTATCATGGCTTAACCCTAAATCCAGTTCATCCCCAACCTCTCAGGTTACAATCACACAAAAGAAATTATTTCTCCCAAAGCAATTACTTCCTGGGCATGTACAGAGTCCTCTAACAAAGTCTGACAATGCAAGGCAATCGGACAGTTGCCCCTGCTCTGCTCAAGGACATCTGGTTTTCAATGAAGGCATTACTGAGACTTAGACAAGAAGAGTCCATCAGTTCCCTTTCCCTACCACTGTGAAATGCCTCACTAAACACAGGCAGGGTGAGTCCAAAGCTCCTACCCCTATTTGGAAAGGACTCTGAACAAAGAGGCAGGGCTGCCTTGTCAATACAGAAGCCAACTACCCAGAGAGGTAGGGATGGGGGACAGCGCCCACCTACCTGAGGTCTAAGCCCATGGTGTGGTCCAGATTCTCCCAGCTTTGCAGCTTCGCCAGCAGCCTCTGAAAAACAGTATAGGCAGGTCTCCTATCACCATGTGTCAGACAACTGGCACAAAAACACTATGACACAGACACTAAGCCCCCAATCTTAGGGAAGGATCTGCCCCTTATCTCTGAGCTCAGATGTGTGGCTGCTCCAAGGATGCACCAAAGCAATCAGGCTATTATTCCCAGCTGTTGAAGCTATGCGGCATACAGCTCATTCCTTCCTGGACCTGTATATCCAAGTGTGAATCCAGCAAGCTACAAGGAACATGAGGGTGCAAAGGTTTTGCAGTCTCTTGTGCCCAGGGTGCAGATCTGGGCAGCTGAACCCTAAGGACTCACCTCTCCCCTCTCCCAAGTACCTCTCAGGATGCCAAGCCCCAGACAGATGGACTCAGTCTAACAGACAAATTTTCCCCAATCCTATGGCAGACTAGGACCAGCAAGCCCCAAGAGTATGGGCCTGTTCAATGCTGGCCCAAAGCCCAGAAAGTTGCCCTTCTGGAATTGAAGCAATTGAAGGAAGAACCACTTGGATTTGACCTCCTGTCACCTCCTCCCATAACCAGCTGAGTGCTACTACAAACCATTCATTCGAGTATTTCCAGATCTCCTCTATGTACCAAGCACATGCTTGGTTATTAACTTTCCTACAGCCAGTGCTGGTCAAGTTACTATGCACCAGGCCCTGCTCTGAACACTTGACATGAGGCAGACACTGTCACTATTCCTCACTCTGCAGATGAAGAGACAAACAGGTTAAGGAACTGGCCCAGAGTCAAAGAGCCAGCAAGCATCCACAGCAGGACTTCAAACTACAAGCAATGTAATTCTAAACCCCGAAATCTTAAAACAATTTCAAAAATAACTATGTCCGGGGAAAAAAGAGAAGAGCAATTGGCTGACAGTTGTCTTTCCAATACACTCCTACAGAAGCTACCTCTGAGGAGGAGCTGCCCTGGAAGGCCCCACTGATGGCAAACAGCCGCAGCAGCTGCTCAGAGGGCTCCGTGGCCCCAAATGGCTCTGAGCTGTCTTGAAGCTCCAAAAAAGGACAAAGAGTGCTCCCCAGGTCAGGAAGTAGCCAGTGTAATTCAGGGCGGCCAAAGATGGTTAAGATGGTTGGAACAGTGGCGTGGAGCATATCAGACAAACCAGGGTAGAACAGCAACAGAGTGACTCAGGAGAAGCAGTAAAAAGGACAAAAACTCCAGGCAGGAGCCAGGAATCCTTAGCTCTGGTCCAAACTCACTGGACACTGACCCTCCATTTCCTCCTCCAACCACAAGGTGACTTTCCAATACTGTACAGCAATGGCATTTTCCCACACAGCGTCACTGGTAAGTTACAATGACAGATCAGAAGAAAACACCCAGCATGACTCTCCATCACGTCCTCACATGTAGGCACCGTGTGCCATTTCCTTGCTGGCACACCCTCTGTGCCAGTCCTCTATAGCCTTGAGTTAAACTGCATAAACTCAGTGGCTTCAACATAGTTTCCTACAATACTTAAGCCTAAAATCCCACTTAGTTCTCACTGAGCTAAAATTCATGTGTGGGCCAGCTGCATTCCTTCTAGGGGCTCCCAAGAGAATCCATCTATTGTCTTTTCCAGCTTCTAGGGCTGCCCACACCTGTTGCCTTTACCCTCACAGCTGGCAATGGCAGGCAGGTCTTCCTCTCCTACTTCCTTAGACCATGCAGCCCACCTGACAACCAGGATCCTCCCCCACTGCAGGCCAGCTGATTAGCAGATTCAACCTTGTCACATGCATTCATAGGTTCTGGAATTAGGACATTGGACCCCTTGAGGGCCATTGTTCTTCCTACCACACTGCCATGACAATAAGTACATTACAGGTAACCAGCTACTGCACAAGATGGAAATGGCCAGAGTCCTCTGGAGAGGGCTAAGGACAGTCCCATAGGCATGGCTTGCCCACTTGAACCCTTACCTCCTTCTCCAGTTCTAAGTCAACCAGAGTTTCCTGCATCTTCTCCTGGCGGCCCAGCCTCCTCTGAAGTCCCTCCAGCTCCTCTGTGAGCAGCCCGTTGGTCTCCCTCATCTCCCTGCAAGGCCAGAAACTGTCACTCCCACAGCCACATATACAGGGGACAAACCCACCCCATGAACCCCAGTCGCATCTGGAAGCAGCTGGGCCTCATCCCAGCTCCTCACCGCAGGTGTGCATTGTCTTCCCGCAGCCGCTTTAGCTCCCGCTCCATCCTGGGAAGCCGCAGCAGCTCAGACTTCATGCTCCGCACCACGGCAGCATCCTGCTCCTGCAGACACAGTTTCTGCTCCAGGTCCTGACAGAGGCAGACAGAGAGGAAGAAAGGAAAGAAGAGTGAGCAGCCAGGGGACACCTAGGAAACGCAAGTCTCAGCTAAGTGAGAAGCCAGTCTGAAAAGGCACATGTGGTGGCTTCCGCCTGCAGGACACTCTGGAGAGAAGAGAAGGATGGGGCAGTGAGATAGCAGTGGTCCTCAGGGGGAGGAGGAAAAGCAAGTGGTGCTCGGAGGGCTGCAAGACACTACAATGGGGGACACATGTCAGGGTGCATCTGTTCAGAATGTGGCCCCCAAGGGTGAACTCCAGTGTAGCCTGTGGAGTAGGTGATGAGGAGTCAATGCGGCTTAGTCAACTGTGGTAATGATCCACTTTGAAGCGGGTGCTAACTGCGGGGAGATGATGGTGGGAGACAAGGGGTCTGGAAATCCTCTTATATTCTCTTCCATTTGGCTGTGAACCTAAAACTTTTCTAAAAAATAAAGTCTACTCATAGGAACCACAAAGTTCCTCTGCTAAGTTATAACAGTACCAGAACCTCGGCAATCTCCCTGGATTAGGCCCCAACCCCAGATCCCTCCTGAGATTGCACCTGATGTGATTCTGGCTGTGTCCTCTTCAGCCACCTCTAGCCCTGCCCATTTGTGCCAGCATCCATCCACACCACATAAATGCATCCATCCATCTGGTTCCTCCCAGACTTATTTATCCAGAAGGAACCACTGGCACACCTGGACCAAAGACACTCAGCAAGGACATAACATTCTCATTACATGAAGTCACTTCTGCACCAGCAGCACTCCTGCAGCAACTGAGTCCATTTCAACTGCAAGAACAGACTTCTTTGCAACGTCTGTCACCTTAGGACTCAACAGAAGCACACTGGCATTTAGTGACAATCACCAAACAGGCTGAGTACAAACAATATCCAAATTGGTCTATCAATAAGTGCCACTAAAGCCAAGCACAGCGGTGCATGCCTATAATCCCAGCCGCTCACGAGGCTAAGGCAGGATGACTGCAAGTTCAAAGCCAGCCTCAGCAATTTAGTGAGGTGCTAAGCAACTCAGTAAGACCCTGTCTCTAAATAAAATACAAAATAGGGCAGGAGATGTGGCTCAGTGGTCAAGTGCCTGAGTTCAATCCCTCCTACACCGACAAAAAAAATAATAATAAGTGTCACAGAGTCCAGCTCTGTAAGGGGCTAAGTCAAGAGGCAGAGGCAGAGTGACACAGAATACAAATCAGGCAAGCAAAGACTGAGAGGTGGGCTAAGGGTCATAGAGGGAAGGACAAGGTTCAGGAGAAGCTAACCAAGAAGGTGAGTTGTGGGGGGCAAGTGGGGGTGCCAAGCAGGCTGGCAGCCAAGGAGAGCAGGAGCAAAGCGCACAACCTGCCCAAGCAGGCACAGTGGAAAGCTGTAGGGAGCCATGGCCACGGGTCTCCTGAAGGGCCTGGTTGTTACTCCAAAGGCAACAAGAGGCCATGGAAGGGATCTCAAGGCATCATCTTTCTGGCAACACCCTCCACAGTGAAACATGTGGCCTGAGCTCCCATCAGATGGACCTGGCTTGGGAACCCATTTCAGTGACTCTCCAGTATGTGACTATGGGCAGGGTTTCAACTTTTGTAGGTCTACTTTGTACCATCTCCAATGTCACTTTTTCCTTGTGTTTCTAGTGGGCCTTTCTTCACTAGGACACAAGCTTCCTGGGAGCAGAAATGGTTATTTCAGGGCTGGGGATGTGGCTCAAGAGGTAGCGCGCTCGCCTGGTATGCGTGCGACCCGGGTTCGATCCTCAGCACCACATACAAACAAAGAAATGGTTATTTCACTCACCTTGGCCTCCTGGCAGCCAGCACAGTACCTAGAAGATAGGACAGTGGCTAACATCCACTGAGGGCATCTTCAGCTCAGAAAGGCCTGCAAATAGTGGGTGGCAGAAGGGCTAAGACCACCCCTGAGATGCCTGCAGGACACACACAAGGTTGACACAGAGCAACCCACCTTAATCTTCTGTTCTTGGTCTGTTCTTGCTTCTTGGCTAGCCTAAAGTTCCTGAATTTTCTGATTAACTTCCTGACATTTCCTGTTCAGAGAAGAGTGCATGACATGAAGGAACACCTTAAGAATACTCTCAGCCTAAGCTCCTGGCACAAACAAGGCCACTACAAGGGTACACCCAGGTCCTGGAGTAGCCCCTGCAGTGGCTCTCATCTGGATGGTGCTGCCGTGGATGAACATCGGCCACTGACAGCACCCCACAGTTCTCCACACACTGCTCACCCTCCACCAGTGATCATCAGACCTGATGCAACCACAGAAAGGACCCACTCAGACCTGATCACCCCTCTCCCCAAGAAGCAAAAAACTCAGATTACAGCTGGTAAGGGAAGGGTCAACTCCTTAGGAGAGAACCCAAAGCCTCCTGACCACACCATCCTCTAGATTTTCCCACATCTATCTTGCTTACCATGTCCCCCAAACCTAAAATGTCCTTTCCCATCAACAGCCCACACAAACTCAAGGGACGTCTTGCATGTTCTTCAAAACCTAGCTCAGCATAAGATCTTCTCTGGAAGCCTGCTCTGAAAAGGTGTGCCACCCTGAGAAGGAGGAGCTGCTGCCCTCATCCTGGCTCAAAAACATTTAAAACACCCCCTATCCTAGCACTCAGAATCCCAGTTTCAGAGGCCTTGTGTCAGTCCCTCCTGCAGCCTGCGGTGAGAAAAGCATCCAGGGCCTGGCACAGACACAGAGGCAAAGCCCCGCATCCCCAAGCTCCTTTTCCCTCACCTGAGCTGCAGTTCAAGCTGCTCCTTCAGCTCCTTCTTCTCAGACTCCAAGCGCTTCACCTGCACCTCCTGGTCCATCAAACTCCATTGCAGCTCTGAGACACGACCCTTTAACACATTGATGTTCTGAAAGGAGAGGGGATTCCAGGTGGCTCATGGATGCAAACGTAACTTCCCGGCAAGTTACAGTGAAAGGAAGAGCCATCACTTCCTGCCTGTTACCATGGGGTGGGAACAGAGCCCACCCCTGCGGAGCCTACACCTGGGTAAATGAGACAGACACTCTCAGAAGTATTGCAGGCCAGAACCCTGGGTCATAGTCCCCACAAGCTGACAGACAGATCTGGGTTACAACCAGGCCCTCGAGGAAAGCTAGTCCTGGGACTCCCAGAGCAAAGCTGCCACTAGCCAGAATGGGCCTAGCCTCTCAGGCCTGGTGGCCTCTATACCCCTTATCCTAGGCCCACAGTGTCCCTACACCATGCATCCACCTTAGCCTTCCCTCCACTCTTTGGCTCTCATTATGCTCTCAACCCAGAATTCTTCCTCTACCCATCCTCACACCACAATTCCAACCATCAGTAAGGATGCAGCACTCCCAGGCCAGCAAGGTGGTTTAGAACCAGCTGGGTTGGCTACAGTACTCAGAAAGAGACAGTCCCAGAGCAAAACCAGCAGGGCCCATCCAGCAGCTTCCAGGAGGGACAAGTCCACCTGACACCACAGAATAGGCATGTGAAGGAACCACCACTCTTTGCTCTGACATCACCTCATCCACCATCAACCCCTTCCTGAGGGAAAGAGCATGCTGGTCAAGCCAACACAAAAAACCAGCCCTGTTCCTTGTCATGCAAACTAACACAGCCTAAATTCCACCCTAGGGAGCCCACACAGAGGGCAAGTCAGTGGGTCCAGCAACCTCACCACAGTAAGTCACACTGGGTAGAACTGTAGGGGGCAAGGGGTCTCCCGAGGTGGCATCCTCTGCAGAGAAGCCACAGCACTCCTTTCTTTTTCCTGAGAACTGTACCCAACCCAGGACCCAGGGAAACACACTGGTGCTATTCAAAGCATGACCCTCTAGGGGACACACATGGGGCACCCCATACTCAACAATCTGTATGGTTCACTTTATCACAAGAGTGAGCACCACAGTGGGACTCAAAAAACAACAGAGGTGCCAGGCATGGTGGCTCACGCCTATAATCAGAGCAACTCAGGAAGCTGAGACAGAAGGATCAAAAGTTCAAGGCCAGCCTCAGCAATTTAGCAAGGCCCTAAACAAGTGAGACCCAGTCTCAAAATAAAAAATAAAAAGAGCTAGGGATGCCCTAAGGTTAAACCCCCATACCAAAAAAAGAAAGAAAAAGAAAAAAGAAATGGAGATATTAAAAACACATCCACTGGGCTGGGGTTGTGGCTCCATTGTAGAGTGCTTGCCTAGCATGTGTGAGGCACTGGGTTTGATTCTTAGCATCACATATAAATAAAATAAAGATCCATCAACAACTAAATATATATATTTAAATATATATATATTTTAAAAACACACACACACACATCCATCAATGGCCTGCTGAGTTCAGTAAACATGCACTGAGCACTAAGCACTACACCAGAGCCAGCCTGCCCTGATGGAGGACAAACATCCTGGGGAAAGTCAGACCATCAGCAAGTAAACAGATAAAACGGAGAACTTCAGAGTGGCAAGTAACATAAACTGGGGCACTGTGATAGGAGATGGCAGTCAACGGGGAAGACCTATGACTTTGAACTGAGTGATGAGAGAGGGCTTCTCTGAGGACATGGCCCCACTCAGGACCACCTCTTCTACCCTTCACTGAAGTGTATGTATAGCTCCCTTTGACCACAGAACAGCGACACAGCCCAAAACGCAGATCCAGGGCCCACAGAGAGCCCACTTCTCCAGAAGCAGGAGCCAGCTTCTCTGGAAGCTGATCACATCTCCTCTCCTGCCAACACTCACTTCAGAAGACAGATGTGGGAACAACCTTAACATGCTCCCCAGTGCTGCCAAGGCAAAAATAACCTACAGCCCGCTCCTGAGGATCTATCAAGTGGAGAAAGCCACATGGAGACAGAATACCAATGATGCGACATGGTGTTTCCCCCCTCCTCAGGCGGTTCTCATCTGTTTCCTCTCGGCACCTGTGATCTTGAACACCACAGAAGAGGGACAAGGAAGGTCAGAGGAGTCCAGTACCCACCAGCACTAACGCTCAGGCTGTCTCTACAACATACATAGCTGTCCCTGAGACTACAGTTCATATACATCCTGGTTCAAAGGCAGTCTCTGATGCTGAGAGATGCTAAAAGACTTCGCTGATAATCAAAGAAATGCAAATCCAGAGGCACCTACTTACATCTTCTGGAAAAAAAGAAAAAAGTATTTCCAGAATATACCACCATCTACGAACAGTGAAAGCTACAGCAATACTAGATACTCCGTGGTGGTTATCAACACAACCCAGCAACTAGCAACAACCACCACAGAGCTATGACTGGGTCTGCCACCCTATTCCTCAGGTCTGTCCAAACAAAACATAACAGAAATAAACAGAGTGCATGCACAAAACTGCCTGTCAGGGAGCTATCGGGGCAAACACAAGGAAACCAAACACTGGAAAAAGGACAAAAATGGATTAGCCAACCATTAAAATTCATATTTACAAAGAACAAAAAAGGGCTCCACTTACTAATTGAAAATCACAGAATGGAAAATTAATTTATTTACTCTGATTATGACCATGCAAAAACTACAGGTGCACATGTGAGGAGCATAGTTTAAAGGATGCCTCTTTGCTACTAGGTGAAGTTGGGAGGTCACTTGTTCTTTTCCCTTGGAAAATGGCTGAAGGCAAGAAAGCAAACCCCAGGGCCTGCATGCAGGCCCATGCTTACCTCGCTGGCTGTAGCCAGGCCATCCTCCTTTTCCCGCAACTGCTGGCTGGCAGCGTCCAGGCTCTGTTTGCACAACTTATGGCGCTCCAGTTGCTCTTGCATCTTCTCCTCGGCCTCAGCCTCCCGCTCCTGAAGCTGCCGAATACGCGCCAGGAGCTCCTGGTTGCGGTCAACCTCACGCTATGGAGAAGGAAGATCATGGCCAGAGAGAGTTGAAATCCCAAAGGAGTATCAGGACAAGGACACTCCAGACCCGACTTAGGCCATTCAGGCCCACAGAATAGCCAGACAGAACCATCAGCCAAGTCCCCAGCAAAACCAGGTGAAAACCTGGGACTGGGATGGCAGTGCCAGTGCTTCTGCCACAGTAGCATAACAGTTCCCACTGAAAGAAACCAGGGCCCTTGGAGGGCACTCAGCATGGATGACACCACACACTCATTAAACTGACTGCTCAGTGATGAGCAGGGATGAGATGGAGCATGGAAAATGTAAAATTCAGAATCGACCTTGGAAAAAAGCTGAGCTTTTGCAGCACCAGCAGATCTTGTCGAACTACACTCAGGCCATCATTAAAATGAGTCTGCACTTCCCAACGAGCCAATGACTGGAGCAGGGACAGGTGGAAGTCAGCCTGCAAACGGAACCATTTACAGGGGAGCTAGATCTGCCACAAGTGTATCTGATCACGTGGCCCTTCAAAGATACCACATATCATTACCCTCAGGGAGGCCATGTTGCTTATGCTGGTGAGGAAGGGATAGAACTAGGACACATGCCACTGTGACAACTCATGAGGGCCTGAAGGGTTCACCTTCAGACCCTGAAAAAGGACCAGATAGTAGGAATCAGATCCCAAGAAGAAAGATGGTGAGTGCCACCCACCCAGCACCCTGCCTTCTAGCTCAACCAGCCTGATTCAGCAGGAAGCTGCCAGCACCAGCTCCCTCCTAGGACCACCAGGAACGTCCCCCAGGTCCTACTCAGAGTAAACGCTTATACCACCCTTTCCTAGGCATTCCAGCCCAAAAAGCACACACATAGGTTTAATAAAAGCACACACATAGGGCTGAAGCTTTATGGAAAGACGGCCAATCTCCACCACAAGGGGACTCAAGGGGATGCAACTTCAAGTGCAGCCTCTAAAATAGCCAGGGGACCCTTTTGCTAGACAGAATAAGAATCTTCCATTAGGGGACTTGGAGGTATAGCTCAGTGGTAGAGCACATGAGTTCTACATGGGCCTGATCCTAGCCCCCAAAAATAAAGAAACTGCTCTGTCAGCCCAGGGCCCTCCCACACATCACTACTGCACTGCCAGTCAAACACAGATGAGGAGCCCAGGTAGGCTTTCAGACCCTAGGTCTTACCACCATTTTCAGGAAGAGGAGTGCCTGTCCTCCACACTCACCTACCAGCAACCTGGCAGACCCTGAAAAAACAATGTAGAAGCCAAGACTCCAGGGACAATCTGAAAACGACTAATTTCCATGGCTCCCGGGGCCCCTCAGCATGTCTGTGGTCATGAAAAGCTTCTCAAGTTCCCAAGTTTGTCACTCTGTGCCCCTGAGCTTTAACAGACCCTGCTGCAACTCCTCACTCAAATGCTCTTAGGTACCCACAAGGCACCACCAAATGTGCCAGACATTGGAGATCCAGGGCAGGCACACAGGCCCTACCTTCAAGGCATTTTGCCCAGAGAAACTCCAATAGTTCCAGGGCCCATCCTTCTGCCTGAGAGCCAGGACCATTTCCATTAGCACTGCATATTCATACAGTCCAAGGGCCCCTGGTATTGTCTGTCCACTCAACAAATGGCACTTCAAAGTCTTGGCTCATGAGCCCAGACAGCACACCAAGGCAGGAATCTACATTCCTGGCTCTAACAGTCCAATTTGCATTACACCCTGGAGGAGATCTACACAGGGACAGGAAACTGTGAGTACATGTATACACGGCAAGTGGGGGCCAGAAAAGAAAGGAAGGAAGGCCTGAGAGATTCCCTGGTCTGTGGCATTGGCTGAATCTTGGCAGCCTTTTCACAACTGATCAGCACTTAGTGAAAACCTGGCAAAGGACTGTTAATCAAAGCGATGCCGACAGAAGGTTCTTGGACTGAGCCTTCCTGGAGTTGCAAGGCTGCACTTTCCTGCTGTCCTGGGAAGCCAAGAGCAAGCACAGCAGCGAGAGTAGGGCACTTTCCTGAGGTCCTACAACCACCCTGGTGAGACAATTCAAGCAACTCAGTAATGTTCTAAGCCTGTCACCCCTGCACCACTTGGTAGATCTGCCAGATCTGCATTCCAATTTCTCCAGAGAACAGAGGAAACCAAGACACCCAGCAGATTTGTTGGCACTGTGGCCTCACTGAGCAGTAAACACAGCCAGAGAATCCCCACTTTGTGGCTCTCCCCATATCAAGCCACCCTTCTCCAGCACAGCTAACATGGACCCACCATAGGTATCCTCAGAGGAACAACCTGGCAATCCCCATGCAGAGTGCCTCAGTTGGCCCTGGCTGGTTCCTGACTTCTTACAGCCTGGTAAGCATGCATCCAGCCTATTGTCCCCAGAGGCTGATTGGACAAACACTGCCCACCTGGACCCACCTCGTAGTTCCTGGCGCTGGTGTTGGCTGCCCGCTCCAGCTCCACTCGAGCCCTCTTGTGATTCAGCTCCATCTGCATCTTCTCCCGCTCCACCTGGATGAGGTAGGACTTCGAATGGATCTGCTCTGCTCTTTCCTCCAACTGAGAAGGTCGTACCCAAAGATAAAGAAAATCCTCAGCAGCCACGTCAAACAAGGCAAGTTGCTCCGCTCAATGCACCCCAAGTGCCACTCCAGCAAGGTCTTGGTCCCCAGGTGGGAAGTGGGTGAGAGGCAACAAGCAAGGAAAGATTAAGAGAATCAGAAGGAGACACATTTTAAGATGACAGTGGGTGAGCTTGTTCTAGGAAAGAAGGTGTGTTCATTTTCTATAGCTGTATAATAAACTGCCACAAACTGGACAGCTAAAAACACCACTCATTAACAGGCGGTGGGCTCTGCAGATCAGAAGTGCAGACATGTGGCTGGGTTCTCTGATAAAGGTCTCTTAAGACTAAAATTAAGGCAGTTGGCAGGAACCCCTAGCTAGCCCACCAGTGAAAGACAAGATCCACTTCTCAGCTATCTGTCAGTACCTGGAAGCTGCCCACCCCCCTCACCACATGCCCTACTCCCTCCCCTACTGAGTCCAACTCTTCTGACTCTAACATCTGGACTCAATCTTTTTAAGGGGCTCATGTGATTAGATCAGAAACCCAGGGAACCTCCCCAACTTAAGGTCCACTGATTGATTGGCAACATTAATTAGATCTTCGAAATCCCACTGCAACAACACCAAGTTAGCATTCAATTGAGTAACCAGAAGGTTAGAGTCTACGATGGGGCCAGAATTTGGGGGCTACTTTAGAAGTAGGCCCACAAGAGATAAGTACTTGCAGGTGACTCAAGCCTCAAAGGGCCCCAGAGGACATGCCCACAGTCTCTCAGAGTCACTGTTTTCACTGGGACCAAAGCCTTGCTGCCTGGAACCTCCCAAACATTTAACCTACACAGACCCTTGAGCTGAATCAGAATCACTTCTAGACACATTCTCAGGAGGCTCACATACACATTAAAGTCTGTAAACCACTGGGCTAGCATGGTCCCCTACAGGGGCAAACTTGCCCCAGGGGACACTTAGCACTGTCTGGAGACACTTCTGATTGTTACAGAATGGAATTAGTAGTGCTGCTGCCCACCGATACACAAGGGCAGAAGCCCAGGATTGTTGCTAAACATCTGACAGTGCCCAGGAAAGTTCTGCAAAAAAAAAAGTGCCCAGCCCCATGCCAACAGTGCCCACAGGGTGAGGGCCCTGGCTAAAGCAATGCTCCTCCCCTGGCCCTCCCACCTGGGTTCTTTCTTTATTCTTATTACATTTCACCTCATTGTAACTCTGACCTGTTGATATTTGGAGGTTCCTAAGCTCATTCTTCATACTCACTAGCCTTCTCATTCTTAACTCTGTCTCAGAAAGCCAGAATCTCTTCGTCTATAGGGATGTCACCACACAGGGACCAAGGGCACCATACTTGCCCGCCGGCTATGTGTCAAGAACAACTTAAAACTTTCCTTTGTGTTTAAACAACACTGAAGTTTTCTAATACACTCCCAACTAAACACTCCCAACTAAAACAAGGGCTAAAAAGAGGGGCAGGCACCTGGCAGACAAGACACCCCATCTATCTTTGCCTCCAAATTCCCCAGATTGTCCTCAGGTCCCTCACTACAACTCAGGGAGCCTTGAAAGGAAGAAAAAGAACCATGCCTGGCATCCAGGGCAGGACATGACCAGAGTCAGGTCCCAGACAGGTCTGTAATCATGATTCCTACCTACCTTACTTGGGTACAGACTGATCACTGATCCCTACCTGAGGAAGTCTGTAACAGTAAACAATGGGGACCTCCAAGGTCCAATTCTGATTAAAAAATCCCATGATTTTCCTTTTTTTTTTTTATATCAGGGATTATTGAACTCAGAGGCACTCAGGCACTGAGCCACATCTCCAGCCCTATTTTGTATTTTATTTAGAGACAGGATCTCACTGAGTTGCTAAGCGCCTTGCCACCGTGAAGCTGGCTTTGAACTCATGGTCCTCCTATCTCAGCCTCCTGAGCCACTGGGATTACAGGCGTGCGCCTCGATATCTGGCATACATTTTCCCATGGATTTTGACAAGCTAAATTTCCCAGACATTTGCATCAATAACATTATACCACTTTTTAAAATCATAGCATTTTTTAAGACCAAAGTTACCAATTTATTTTGCCAGAAATCAAAGATAATAACCACCTATTAACACTGCCTCTTCATAAAAGTGGTGGTACACACCTATAATCCCAGTGACTCAGGAGGTTGAGATAAGAGAACCTCCATGTTCAAGGCCAGCCTCATTAACTTAGTGAGACCTTGTCTCAAAATTTAAAAAACGGGGGGGGGGGGCGGGGGGGGCGCCTGGAGGGGGCTAGATGTGCTCAGTGACAGAGTGCTCCCTGAGTTCAATTCCCAGGTTACACAAATTTTTTTTTTTTTAAACCACAAAAGGTATAATAGGTCTAATCTCAGAATAATGACCCAAGAAAGGGCAGTGTGCAGCTCAGTGCTCTAACTAACAGTAATTCCATCACTGAATAAACCACACAAACACCATCTTTTTTGCCAATCAGTACATGAGCCTTACCTGGTTCAGTTGACATGGGTCACAGAATCCAGAGCACATGCAGAGTGGACAAGAGAAAGATAGACACAAGCAGAGAAGACCGAGAGGAGGATGATACAGCAATGGTGCAGTGACAGGGCTCAGGCAAGGCCAAGACACCACTTCTTTCCTTGGGGGCCCAGATGTCCCAGCCCAGAATAGGACTAAGCCCATGATTCTCTAGGGCCTGAAGTCCTTCAGGAGACCTGAACCCTTTGCAACTATATCCATAGTGAGCATTCTCAAGAACTTGGAATCAGAGAAAACTGCAAAAATCACAGGATCTGCAAATTGCCCCCTATAGGCTAAAACAGAATATCCAGTCCCTCCGCTTATTGCCCTGGCTTTCTCACTAGGCTGACTAGGCGACCAGGTGCCTGTGTTTACAATACAGCCTCTCTATGTTACATCTTCAAGGGGACAGTATGCTCATAATTCTGGCACCCATGCTCCTACGCAGTTGGGTTTTGTCCTCAATTAAATGAATAGACTGGCTTTTTGGCATCCATGAATATATCAGTATGGACCCACAGCTATGCACATGTCCACTCTTGGGGTGCTTATGAGGCAGGCCTTTAACCATGACAGTTCAGGGCAGGTCCTGGTCTCCAACTAGCACCCCAAATGATAAATGCCCAGGATGAGATCTGGAAGACCACAACTGGCCTCTAAGCCTACCTAATACTCACCTACCTCAATTGTGTAGAACTTGAACAGGCCCCACCTGAGCCTAGGTGTCTTTAACAGAGACCCCACCCAGCCTTTCACCTGCATGCTCTGCTGGTACTGCATCTGCAAAGAACCTGGGGCACAGGTAGACACATCCAGACCAGATCCTCCCTCTACTCGCTGAGAAATGAAGTTGTTCAGAGATCTCAGGGTAGACAAGACAGTGGTGTTCTCCCCCAGGTCTTCCATGGTCACTTTCCTTCTGGGAGAACAAAAAAAGTCAGAGTCAGCCTTTCCACAGATCATCAGATGCCACCATCAGCAATGCTTCTAGACAGCCCTAATGCCTTCTCAGAGCCCACAACCACTTTCTTCAAAGGAAACAGAGAGTACACGCCACCAATTTACCAAGAGGAAAAGAGGCATAAAAGCATGCAAACCCCAGGCTCAGTAGCCATACCTGTAATCTCAATGACTCAAGAGGTTGAGATTGGAGAATCACAAGTCTGAGGCCAGCCTCAGCAATTTAGTGAGATCCTGTCTCAAAATAAAAAGAGCTGGGGATATAGTTCAGTAACAAAGTGCTCGCCTCGCATGCACAAGCCCATGAGTTCAATGCTCAGAACTGGGGGAAAAAAAACAGTCACCAAGTCACTATTTGAATACTGGCCAACAAAACAAATGGACAGCCAGCTCTCTAGAGAAGATGCTTAGCAGCCCAGTAGCCTCTGGGAAATCAGAAACAAAGCATGCAACAGCATGATAAAGGCAATCGTGGGCACAGGAACACAAGTGTGACTTCATATTAACAGCAACAGCAGTAAGTGCCATCACTCCCTCCAACCAAGTCCCAGAGAGGAGGCATCCCACATGTACCCAAATGGTAGATTGTGCAACCGTCACCTCACATTTGACCAGCACTCTGCTTATACATTAGAAAACAACAGCTCAATCTTCAAAACAAGTTGGTGTATTCAGTCTTCTTAGAAATTTTACAGATGATGAAACTGAAGCTTCGGAAAGGTACAGAACAAGACTGGGGTTGGGGTTGTAGCTTAGTGGTAGAGCGCCTACTTACCATGTGTGAGGCCCTAGGTTCGATCCTCAGCACCACATAAAAATAAATAAATAGAATAAAACTATTGTGTAAAAAATAATTTAAAAAAAGATACAGGGGCTGGGGATGTGGCTCAAGCGGTAGCGCGCTCGCCTGGCATGCGTGCGGCCCGGGTTCGATCCTCAGCACCACATACCAACAAAGATGTTGTGTCCGCCGAAAACTAAAAAGTAAATATTAAAAAGAAAATCCTCAATAAATAATGCTGCAGTAAACTTGGGAGAGGAGGTATCTTTAAAAAAAAAAAAAAAAAAGTACAGAACGGCTGGGTGCGGTGGCACACACCTATAATCCCAGAGGCTGGGGAAGCTGAGGCAGGAACATCACAAGTTCAAAGCCAGCCCCTGCAACTTAGCAAGCCCTAAGCAACTTATCAAGACCCTGTCTCAAAATAAAAAATAAAAAGGGCTGGTGAAGTGGCTCAGTGGTAATGAGCCCCAGTACCAAAAAAAAAAAAAAAGGTACAGAAGAGATCAGAAGCTGGGTCTGATTAGTCTGAAGGTAGCATGCATTCCACAAGCTCATGTGTAAAAGAACTGCTTCCTCAACACCTGTGCTTCCTACATGTCATGCCAGCTGCCACCAGCCAAAAGGTGTGGAACATCCCACGTACATTTATGGCCAAGAGGCTTGAACTCCCCCCACAGGCACATACTATTTCTCCCCTTAGGAAGGGGCAGTGCTAGTTCATTTCCCTTTGGTATCAGAATGAAAATACACACAAACCCCTTTAAAAACATTTTTTTTGATTGGGTGCTCATAATCTTAGCTACTTAGGAGACTGAGGAAGGACTATCTCAAGTTTGAGGCCAGCCTGGACAACAAAGCAAGACCCTGTCTCCAGAAGAAAAAAAATAATAACAATAACTTAGCTTGTCTCCGAGTTTCTGACTTAAAAGAACCTTGAGAATGGAGTCGATCTGCGCTTTCAGTGCTGTGAGCCTGGTAAACCCAGGCAGGAAACAGGCTCTACCCTCCAAGCCCAAATCTATTTTCCAAGTTCAGACCAGAGCCACACTTTCCATCCTCTTCTCCAAACACCATCCCCTGAGAACTGACCCATTAATATACTAAAATGAAAAGAACACTGTATTTTCAACTTCCTGGAACCAGGCTGCTCCATCCACACCATACACACCTGAGGCTCAAAACCTTCCAGCCACCTGAAGGTGGAACCCCCAACACCTCTGGACAGCCCCTGATATGGGAGTCAGGAGCATACTACCCTTCCAGCCTCAAAAGAGAAATGGCAGAAAAAATTTAAATAAGTGACCAAGATCCAGGCAAAGTGGTGCAAGCCTGTAATCCCAATCATTTGGAGGACTGCAAATGCAGAGGCCAGCCTAGGCAACTTAACAAGACCCTCAGCAATTTAGCGAAACCCTACCTCAAAAAATGAAAATGGCTGGGGATGTAGCTTAGTGGTAAAGCGCTCTTAGGTTCAATCTCCAATATCAAAAAAATAAAACTAAAAGTAAGAAGTGTCCAAGAAAACTCACTGCCCTGATCCCCTGGTGAATCCTGCCTTCTCTAAACACACACTATCCCCGTCACTACCCCAAAGAGCTGGACTCTGGGCACATGGTGCCTCCAGAAGCCAACAAGATGCCTGCTTGGCCAGTGCAGACAGCTGGGGCGGCTCAGGGGGACAGCAGTCACCACTTCTCTCCACGCGCAGTCTCTAGCTCCCTAGGGGCCTCTTGCCAATGGATGCTCAGAGGAGCCACAGCTGCAACTTGACTGGCCCAGATCACTAAGAGCGGCTAGGGGGCGAGTGCAGGCGGGGGTCTCTCAGGCAAAGCGCCTACAGACCCCGTCATGACAGGGGCAGGGACAGGTGGCGAGGGTAGACCAGGGGTCTCCAGAACAGGGCTACGCGCAGACCCCAACAGAACGACGGACCCTGCTAGGACAGCAGGGGATGCGCCCCAATCTCTAGCGGTGCGAAAGGGACGTGGGGTCTCCAGACCGCTGGAACGTAGGGGGCGGCACCCGCGCCGACTGCGGTCAGCCCCGGGCCGGGGTCCTCTCCGCCCCGCCGCCCAGCCCCCAGGATCCTGAGCCCGCGACCCCGCGCCTAGCCCTCCACCGCTCACCTCAGTCGCCTGCTCGCGCTTGCCGCCGCTGCTTGGATCTCCCTCCGCTCCGCCTGCGCCCACTTATCGCGAGATATGAGCCGGTGCTCTCTCGAGACCGACTGGAGGCCCGCCATAAAGAACCGAGTCTGCGCGCCTCACCCCCTGGGGCTCCGTGTCCCCACCCGGAGCCGCCCACTACTGTTACAAAAAGCAGAGGTTGGAAATTCTGGTGTAGAAGGACCATTACGGAGAGCAGAGTTTGGAGACTGCGGTACAGAAGGACTGTTACACAGAGCAGATCTCGGAGACTGGGGAGCAGCAGGACTGTTGCAGAGTACCAAAGTTGGAGACTGGGATGGAGAAGGAATGTTACAGAGAGCAGAGTTTGGAAACTGGAGTTCAGAAGGATCTTACAGAGAGCAGAGTCTGGAGACTGTGGTGCAGAAGGACTGTTGCAGAGAGCAGAAGTTGGAGATTGGGGTCCAGAAGGATCGTTTCAGAGAGCAGATTTTAGAGACTGAGGTGCAGATGGACTGTTACAGAGAGCAGAGTTTGGAGACTGAGGTGCAGAAGGACTGTTACAGAGAGCAGAGATTAGATACTGGCGTGGAGAAAAATCATTGCAGAGAGAAGAGGTTGGAGACTGGGGTTCTGAAGACCTGTTACAGAGAGCAGAGGTTCGAGACTGGGTTGCAAAATTCCTGTTACAGAGAGCAGAACTTGGAAACTATTCTGCATAAGGACTTTTATAGAGAGCAGAGTTTGGAGACTGGTTGTCAGAAGTGTATTACAGAGAGCAGAGGTAGTAGACTGAGGTGCAGAAGGATCGTTGCAGAGAGCAGAGTTTTTAGACTGAGTTGCTTAAGGAGTGTTGCAGAGAGCAGATGTTGGAGACTGGTGTGCAGAAGGACTGTTGCAGAGAGCAGAGGTTGGAGACTGTGGTTCAGAAGAATCTTTGCAGAGAGCAGAGGTTTGAGAGGTGTAGAAGGATCCTTGGAAAGAACAGAGTTTGGAGACTGGGGTGCAGAAGTATGGTTACAGAAAGCAAAGGTTAGAGACTGGGTTGGAGAAGGATTCTACAGAGAGCGGAGGTTGAAGAATCAGGTGCAGAAAGACTGATACAGAGAGTATATGTTGGAGACTGAGGTGCAGAAGTAATGTTGCAGAGTACAGAGTTTGGAGACTGAGGTGCAGAAGGACTGTTGCAGAGAGCAGAGGTTGGAGACTGAGTTGCAGAAGGACTCTTACAGAGAGCAGAGCTTGGAAACTGAGGTATGGAAGGACTGATACAGAAAGCAGCGATTGGAGTCTGGGGTGCAGAAAGACCGTTAGAGAGAGCAGAGGTTTGATACTGCAGTAACGGAGGACTGTTACAGAGAGCAGTGGTAGAAGACTGGGGTACAGAAGTACTGTAGTAGAGAGCAGATGTTGGTAACTAGGGTGCAGAAGGACTGTTGCAGAGAGCTGAGTTTTGAGACTGGGGTGCAGAATGACTCTTGCGGAGAGCAGAGGTTGGAGACTGGGGTGCAGAAGGACTGTTACAGAGAGCAAAGGCTGGATGCAGGGTTGCAAAAAGATCTTACAGAGAGCAGAATTTGGAGACTGAGGTACAGAAGGACTGTTGCAGATATCAGAGGTTGGAGACTGGAGTCCAGAAGGATCCTTGCAGAGAGCGGAGTTTGGAGACTTGGGTGCAGAAGGAGTGTGGCAGAGAGCAGATATTGAAGACTGTGGTGCAGAAGGAATGTTGCAGAGAGCAGATTTTAGAGACTGGGGTGCAGAAGGACTGTTACAGAGAGCAGAGGTTGGAGACTGAGGTACAGAAGGACTGTTACAGAGAGCAGAGTTTTGAGACTTGGGTGTAGAAGGACTGTTACAGAGAGCATAGGTTGGAGACTGGGGTTCAGATGGATCTTACAGAGAGCAGAGTTTGGAGACTGGGGTTCAAAACGACTGTTGCAGACAGCAGGTGTTGGAGATGGGGTTGGAGAAGAATCGTTTAAGAGAGAAGAGGTTGAAGACTGGGGTGCAGAAAGCCTGTTACAGAGAGCATAGGTAGGAGACTGGGTTGCAGAAGTCCTGTTACAGAGAGCAGAAGTTGGAGACTGTTGTGCAGAAGGACAGGTACAAAGTGCAGAATTTAAAGCCTGAGTTGCAGAAGGATCTTACAGAGAGCAGAGTTGAGAGACTGAAGTGCAGAAAGACTGGTGCAGAGAGCAGATGTTGGTAACTAGTGTGCAGAAGGACTGTTGTAGAGAGCAGAGGTTTTAGACTAGGGTGGAAAAGGACTGTTGCAGAGAGCAGAGGTCTGAGACTGAGGTGCGGAAGTCCTGTTACAGAGAGCAGAGGTTGGAGACTGGGTGCAGAAGGATTGTTATAGAGAGTAGAGGTTGGATAGAGGGGTGCAGAAGCATCTTACAGAGAGCAAAATTTGGAGACTGAGGTGCAGATGGACTGTTGCAGAGATTAGAGGTTGGAGACTGGGGTGCAGAAGGATCGTTGCAGAGAGCACATTATGAAGACAGGGTTACAGAAGGCCTGCTACAGAGAGCAGAGTTGGGAGCCTGGTGTCCAGAAGGCCTGTTACAGAGAGGAGAGGTTGGAGACTGGGGTGCAGAACGACTGTTATAGAGAGCAGAGTTTGGAGACTGGGTTGCTGAAGGATCTTACGGAGAGAAGAGTTTGGAGACTGAAGTGCAGGTGGACTGTTACAGAGACCAGTGGTTGGAGACTGAGGTGCAGAAGGACCATGCAGAGAGGAGAGGTGTCAGACTGAGGTGCAGAAGGACTGTTTCAGAGAGCAGAGGTTGGAGACTGAGGTGTAGAAGTACTGTTAGAAAGAGCAGAGTTTGCAGACTGAGTTGCAGAAGGACTGTTACAGAAAGCAGAGGTTGGAAGTTGGG
The DNA here is from genome assembly GCF_052094955.1 of Ictidomys tridecemlineatus. Lineage (NCBI taxonomy): Eukaryota > Metazoa > Chordata > Mammalia > Rodentia > Sciuridae > Ictidomys > Ictidomys tridecemlineatus. Next base: position 19,369,522 of record NC_135488.1, on the reverse strand, counting down.
GTGCAGAAGGACCGTTACAAAGACAAGAGTTTGGAGACTGCGGTATAGAAAAACTGTTACAGAGAGCAGAGGTTGGAGACTGGGGTGTAGAAGGAATGTTACAAAGAGCACAGGTTGGAGACTGAGGTGCAGAAAGATAGATACAGAGAGCAGAGTTTTGAGACTGGTGTTCAGAAGGACTGTTATAGAGAACAGTGTTTGGAGACTGGGGTGCAGAATGATCGTGCAGAGAGCAGAGGTGTCAGACTGAGTTGCAGAAGGACTGTTACAAAGAGCAGGGGTTTGAGACTGAGGTGTAGAAGGACTGTTACAGAGATTAGAGTTTGGAAACTGAGGTGCAGAAGGACTGTTACAGAAAGAAGTGGTTGGAAATTGGCATGCAGAAGGATGGTAGCAGAGACCAGAGTTTGGAGACTGCGGTATAGAAAAGCTATAACAGAGAGCAGAAGTTGGAGACTGAGGTGCAGAATAATAGATACAGAGAGCAGAGGTTTGAGACTGGGTATTAGACGGATCCTACAGAGAGCAGAGTTTGGAGAGTGAAGTGCAGAAGGACTGTTACAGAGAGTAGAGGTTGGAGACTGAGGTGCAGAAGGACTATTGCAGAGAACAGAGTTTGGAGACTGAGGTGCAGAAGGATTGTTACAGAGAGCAGAGTTTGGAGACTGGGGTGCAGAAGGAATATTGCAGAGAGCAGAGGATGGAGACTGGGCTGCAGAAAAAAATGTTGCAGGGAGCAGATGTTGGAGACTGAGTTGCAGAAGGACTCTTAGAGCAGAGGTTGGAGACTGAGGTGCAAAATTTTGTTACATAGAGCAGAGGTTGGACACTGGGGTGCAGAAGGATCGTTGCAATAAGCAGAGCTTAGAGACAGGGGTTCAGAAGGATCTTACAGGGAGCAGAAGTTGGAGACAGAGTTGCAAAAGGACTGTTGAAGAGATCAGAGGTTGGAGACTGGGGTGCAGTAGGATCATTGCAGAGAGCAGAAATTGGAGACTGGGGTGCAGAAGGATCGTTGCAGAGAGCAGAGTTTTGAGACTGGGGTGCAGAAGGCCTGCTACAGAGAACAGATTTTTGAGACTCTCGTGCAGAAGGCCTGTTACAGAGAGGAGAGGTTTGAGACTGGGGTGCAGAAGGACTGTTATAGAGAGCAGAGTTTGGAGACTGAGTTCCTGAAGGATCTTACAGAGAGCAGAGGTTGGAGACTGAGGTGCAGGTGGACTGTTACAGAGAGCAGTGCCTAAAGACTGGGGTGCAGAAGGATCGTGCAGAGAGCAGAGTTGTCAGACTGAGGTGCAGATGAACTGTTACCGTGAGCAGAGGTTGGAGTCTGAGGTGCAGAAGGATAGATACAGAGAGCAGAGTTTTTAGACTGGGTTTTAGAAGCATCCTACAGAGAACAGAGGTTGCAGAGTTAAGTGCAGAAGGACTGTTACAGAGAGTAGAGGTTGGAGACTGAGGTGCAGAAGGACCGTTGCAGAGAACATAGTTTGGAGACAGAGGTGCAGAAGGATTGTTATAGAGAGCAGAGTTTGGAGACTAGGGTGAAGAGGGACTGTTGCAGAGATCAGAGGTTAGAGACAGGGGTGCAGAAGGACTGTTGCAGACAGCAGAGGATGGAGACGGGGCTGCAGAAGGAATGTTGCAGAGAGCAGAGTTTGGAGACTGGGATGCAGAAGGGATCGTTGCAGAGAGCAGAGGTTGGAGACTGAGGGGCATAAGGATCTCTACAGGAAGCAGAATTTGGAGACCGGGGTTCAGTAGAATAGTTACAGAGAGCACAGGTTGGAGACTGCGGTGCAGAAGAAATGTTGCAGAGAGATGAGGTTGGAGACTGGGGTGCAGAAGGACTTTTGCAGAGAGCAGAGGTTAAAGAATGGGGTGGAGAAGGCCTGATACAGAGAGCACAGTTTGGAGACTCTGTTGCAGAAAACCTGTTACAAAGAGCAGGTGTTGGAGACTGGGGTGCAGAAAAATTGTTACAGATAGCACAGTTTGGATACTGTTGTTTAGAAGGATTGTTGCTGAGAGCAGAAGTTTCAGACTGAGGCTTAGAAGGACTGTTACCGAGAGGAGAGGTTGGAAATTGGGGTGCAGAAGAAGCGTTATAGAAAGAAGAGGTTGGAGACTGGGGTGCAGAAAAAGCATTGCAGAGAGCAGATGTGGGAGTCTGGGTGCAGTAGGACTGTTACAGAGAGCAGACGTTGGAGACAGAGGTGCAGAAGGATTGTTACAGAGAGCAGAGATTGGAGACTGAGGTGCCGAAGGACAATTACAGAGAGCAAAGGATGGAGACTGAGGTGCAGAAGGACTTTTACAGAGAGCAGAGGTTGGAGACTGAGGTATAGAAAGATCGGTGAAGAGAGAAGAGTTTGGAGACTGGGGTGCAGAAGGACTGTTACAGAAAACAGAGGTTTGCAAATGGGGATCAGATGGACCGTTACAAAGAGAAGAGGTTGGAGACTGTGATACAAAAGGACTTTTAATGAGAGCAGAGTTTGGAGACTGGATAGAAGAAGGATCATCAGAGAGCAGATGCTGGAGACTGAGGTGCAGAAAAACTGGTACAGAGAGCACAGGTAGGAGACTGGGGTGCAGAAGAAATGTTGCAGACAGCAGATTTTGAAGACTTGGGTGCATAATAACTTTGGCAGAGAGCAAAGTTTAGAGACTGTGGTGCAGAAGGACTGATACAGAGATCAGAGTTTGAAGACTGGGGTGCAGAAGATTCGTTTCAGAGAGCAGAGGTTGGAAACTAGGGTGCAGAAGGATCGTTACACAGAGCAGATTTTGGTTACTGGGGTGTAAAAGGACTGCTGCAGAGAGCAGAGGTTGGAGACTGAGGTGTAGAAAGATCGGTGCAGAGAGAAGAGTTTGGAGACTGGGGTGCAGAAGGACTGTTACAGAAAACATAGGTTTGCAATTGGGGATCAGATGGACCGTTACAAAGAGAAGAGGTTGGAGACTGTGATACAAAAGGACTTTTAATGAGAGCAGAGTTCGGAGACTGGATAGAAGAAGGATCATCAGAGAGCAGATGCTGGAGACTGGGGTACAGAAGAACTGGTACAGAGAGCACAGGTAGGAGACTGGGGTGCAGAAGAAATGTTGCAGACAGCAGAGTTTGAAGACTTGGGTGCATAAGGACTTTGGCAGAGAGCAAAGTTTGGAGACTGTGGTGCAGAAGGACTTATACAGAGATCAGAGTTTGAAGACTGGGGTGCAGAAGATTCGTTTCAGAGAGCAGAGGTTGGAAACTAGGGTGCAGAAGGATCGTTATACAGAGCAGATTTTGGTTACTGGGGTGTAAAAGGACTGCTGCAGAGAGCAGAGGTTGGAGACTGAGGTGTAGAAAGATCGGTGTAGAGAGAAGAGTTTGGAGACTGGGGTGCAGAAGAACTGTTACAGAAAACATAGGTTTGCAATTGGGGATCAGATGGACCGTTACAAAGAGAAGAGGTTGGAGACTGCGATACAAAAGGACTTTTAGTGAGAGCAGAGTTTGGAGACTGGATAGAAGAAGGATCATCAGAGAGCAGATGCTGGAGACTGGGTTGCAGAAGGACTGGTACAGAGAGCACAGGTAGGAGACTGGGGTGCAGAAGAAATGTTGCAGACAGCAGAGTTTGAAGACTTGGGTGCATAAGGACTTTGGCAGAGAGCAAAGTTTGGAGACTGTGGTGCAGAAGGACTGATACAGAGATCAGAGTTTGAAGACTGGGGTGCAGAAGATTTGTTTCAGAGAGCAGAGGTTGGAAACTAGGGTGCAGAAGGATCGTTACACAGAGCAGATTTTGGTTACTGGGGTGTAAAAGGACTGCTGCAGAGAGCAGAGGTTGGAGACTGAGGTGCAAAATGACTGATACAGAGAGCAGATGTTGGAGACTGGGGTGCAGAAGTACTGTAGCAGAGAGCAAAGGTTGGACACTGGGGTGCAGAAGGACTGTTGCAGAGAGAAGAGGTTGGAGACTGGGGTGCAGAAGGACTGTTGCAGAGAACAGAGTTTGGAGACTGAGGTTCAGAAGAACCGTTGCAGAGAGCAGAAGTTGGAGACTGAGTTGCAGAAGGATTGTTACAGAGACTAGAGGTTGGAGACTGGGGTGCAGAAGGACTGTTGCAGAGAGCAGACATTTGAGACTGGGTGCAGAACACCTGTTACAGAGAGCAGAGTTTAGAGACTGGGGTTCAGAATAACTGTTAAAGATAGCACAATTTCGAGACTGGGTTGCAGAAGGATCTTACAGAGAGCATTTTGTAGACTGAGGTTCAGAAGGACTGTTACATACAGCAGAGTTTGGAAACTAGGTTGCAGAAGGATTTTTGCAGAGAGCCGAGTTTTCAGACTGAGGTGCAGAAAGACTGTTTCAGAGAGCTGATGTTGGATCTTGTTGTGCATAGCGACTGAAACAGAGAGCAGAGTTTGTAGACTGGGGTGCAGAAGGATTGTTGCAGAGAGCACAGGTTGGAGACTGCGGTTCAGAAGGACTCTTGCAGAGAGAAGTGTTTGGAGACTGAGGTGCAGAAGGATCGTTGCAGTGAGAAAAGGTTGGAGACTGGGGTTAAGAAAGCCTGTTACAGAGAGCAGAGGTTGGAGACTGGGTTGCAGAAGGCCTGTTACAGAGAGCAGAGTTTGGGGACTGGGTTGCAGAAGACTGTTACAGAGAGCAGCGTTTGGAGAATTGGTTGCAGAAGGATCTTACAGAAAGCAGAGGTTGGAGACTGAGGTGCAGAAGGACTTTTACAGAGAGTAGAGGGTGGAGACTGGGGTGCAGAAAGAGTGTTACATAGAGAAGAGTTTGGAGATTGAGGTGCAGAAGAACTGTTACTGAGAGCAGAGGTTGGAAACAGGGGTGCAGAAGGACTGTTTCAGAGAGCAGAGTTTGAAGACTGAGGTGAAGAAAGACTGTTACAGAGAGCAGATTTTGGAAAATCGGATGTATAAGGACCCTTGCAGAGAGCAGAGTTTGGATCCTGGGGAGAAGAAGGGTTTTTGCAGAGAGTAGATGTTGGATACTGGGGTGCAGAAGGACTATTAAAGAGAACAGAGTTTGGAGACTGAGGTGCAGAAAGATCATTTCTGAGTGCAGAGGTTTGAGACTGGGGTGCATAAGGACTGTTAGAGATTGCAGAACTTGAAGACTGAGGTGCAGAAGGACTTTTACAGAGAGGAGATGTTCGAGACTGGGGTGCAAAAGGATTCTTACAGAGAGCAAAGGATGGAGACTGGGGTGCAGAAGGATCGTTGCAGAGAGCAGAGTTTGGAGATTGGGGTGCAGAAGGACAGTTACAGAGAGCACAGGTTGGAGACTTGGGTGCAGAAGGACTGTTTCAGAGAGCAGACGTTGGAGACTGAGGTGCAGAAGGATTGTAACAGAGAGCAGAGGTTCGAGACTGGGGTGCAGAAGAACTGTTACAGAGAGCAAAGTTTGGAGACTGGAGTGCAGAAAGCCTGTTACAGAGAGCAGAGTTTGGAGACTGAGGTGCAGACGGACTGTTAAAGAGAGCAGAGGTTGGAGACTGAGGTGCAGAAGAATTGGTACAGAGAGGAAAGGTTGGAGACTGAAGTGTGTAAGGACTGTTACAGAGAGCAGAGTTTAGAAACTGGGGTGCAGATGGATCGTTGCAGAGAGCAGAGGTTGGAAACTGAGGTGCAGAATGATCGTTGCAGAGAGCAGAGTTTGGAGACTGAGGTGCAGAAGGATCGTTACAGAGAGCAGAGTTTGGAGACTGGGGTCAGAAAGACAGTTACAGAGAGCACAGTTTGTAGACTGGGGTTAAGAAGAAGTGTTGCAGTGAGCAGAGATTGGAGACTGCGGTACAGAAGTACTGTTACAAAGAGAAGAGGGTGTAGACTGAGGTGCAGAAGGAATGTCACCTAGAGAAGAGTTTGGAAACTGGGGTGCAGAAGGATGTTACAGAGAGCAGAGGCTTGACACTGGGGTCAGAAGGACTGTTGCAGAAAACAGATGTTGGAGACTGGGGTGCAGAAGGATCGTTGCAGAGAGCAGAGGTTGGAGACTGAGGTGCAGAAGGATCGTTACAGAGAGCATAGGTTGGAGACTGGGGTCAGAAAGACAGTTACAGAGAGCACAGTTTGTAGACTGGGGTGCAGAAGAAATGTTGCAGTGAGCAGAGATTGGAGACTGCGGTACAGAAGTACTGTTACAAAGAGAAGAGTGTGTAGACTGAGGTGCAGAAGGAATGTCATCTAGAGCAGAGTTTGGAAACTGGGGTGCAGAAGGATGTTACAGAGAGCAGAGGCTGGACACTGGGGTCAGAAGGACTTTTGCAGAAAACAGATGTTTGAGACTGGGGTGCAGAAGGATCGTTGCAGAGAGCAGAGGTTGGAGACTGAGGTGCAGAAGGATCGCTACAAGAGCAGACTTTGGAGACCGGGGTGCAGTAAAATAGTTACAGAGAGCACAGTTTAAAGACTGGGGTGCAGAAGAGATGTTGCAGAGAGCAGAGGTGGGAGACTGGGATGCAGAAGGACTGTAGCAGAGAGCAGAGCATGGAGACTTGGGTGCAGAAGGACTGTTGCAGAGAGCAGAGTTTGGAGACTGGGATGCAGAAGGGATCGTTGCAGAGAGCAGAGGTTGGAGACTGAGGGGCATAAGGATCTCTACAGGGAGCAGAGTTTGGAGACCGGGGTTCAGTAGAATAGTTACAGAGAGCACAGGTTGGAGACTGTGGTGCAGAAGAAATGTTGCAGAGAGATGAGGTTGGAGACTGGGGTGCAGAAGGACTTTTGCAGAGAGCAGAGGTTAAAGAATGGGGTGGAGAAGGCCTGATACAGAGAGCACAGTTTGGAGACTCTGTTGCAGAAAACCTGTTACAAAGAGCAGGTGTTGGAGACTGGGGTGCAGAAAAATTGTTACAGATAGCACAGTTTGGATACTGTTGTTTAGAAGGATTGTTGCTGAGAGCAGAAGTTTCAGACTGAGGCTTAGAAGGACTGTTACCGAGAGGAGAGGTTGGAAATTGGGGTACAGAAGGAGCGTTATAGAAAGAAGAGGTTGGAGACTGGGGTGCAGAAAAAGCATTGCAGAGAGCAGATGTGGGAGTCTGGGTGCAGTAGGACTGTTACAGAGAGCAGACGTTGGAGACAGAGGTGCAGAAGGATTGTTACAGAGAGCAGAGATTGGAGACTGAGGTGCCGAAGGACAATTACAGAGAGCAAAGGATGGAGACTGAGGTGCAGAAGGACTTTTACAGAGAGCAGAGGTTGGAGACTGAGGTATAGAAAGATCGGTGAAGAGAGCAGAGGTTGGAGACTGAGGTGCAGAAGAATCGTTGCAGAGAGCAGAGGTTAAAGACTGGGGTGCAGAAGGCCTGTTACAGAGAGGAGATGTTTGAGACTGGGGTGCAGAAGGATTGTTTCAGATAGCACAGTTTGGAGACTGGGGTTTAGAAGGATTGTTGCAGAGAGCAGATTTTTCAGACTGAGTCTTAGAAGGACTGTTACAGAGAACAGAGGTTGGAGTCTCAGGTGCAGAAGGACTGTTTCAGAAAGCAGAGGTTGGCAATTGGGCTGGGGAAGTACCGTTATAGAGAGAAGAGTTTGGAGACTGCGGTACATAAGGACTGTTACAGAGAGCAGACGTTGGAGACAGAGGTGCAGAAGGACCATTACAGAGAGCAAAGGATGGAGACTGAGGTGCAGAAGGACTTTTACAGAGAGCAGAGGTTGGTGACTGAGGTGCAGAAGGATCATTTCAGAGAGAAGAGTTTGGAGACTGGGGTGCAGAAGGACTGTTACAGAAAGCAGAGGTTTGCAATTTGGGAGCAGATGGACCGTTACAAAGAGAAGAGGTTTAGAGACTGCGATACAAAAGGACTTTTACAGAGAGCAGAGTTTGGAGACTGGGTAGAGGAAGGATCGTTGCAGAGAGCAGATGTTGGAGACTGGTGTATAGAAAAATTTTTGCAGAGAGCAGAAGTTGAAGACTGGGGTGCAGAAGGACTGTTGCAGAGAGCAGAGGTTGGAGACTGAGGTGCAGAAGGACTGTTACAGAGAGCAGAGGTTTTAGACTGGGGTGCAGAATAACTGATACGGAAAGTAAAGTTTGAAGACTGGGGTGCAGAAGGACTGTTACAGAGAGCAGAGTTTGTAGGCTGTGTTGCAGAAGGACTGCTGCAGAGAACAGAGGTTGGATACTGGGGTGAAGAAGGGCCGTTGCAGAGGGATGAGGTTGGAGACTGAGGTGCAGAATGACTGTTACAGGGAGAAAAGTTTGGAAAACGGGGTGCAGAAGGATCTTACAGAGAGCAGAGTTTGGAGACTAGGGTGCAGTAGAACTGTTGCAGGGAGATGAGGTTGGAGACTGGGGTGCAGAAGGCCTGTTACAGAGAGCAGACTTTGGAGACTGAGTTGCAGAAGACCTGTTATGAAGAGCAGATGTTGGAGACTGGGGTGCATAAGGATTGTTACAGATTGTAGAGTTTGGAGACTGGGGTTTAGAAGGATTGTTGCTGACAGCAGAGATTTCAGACTGAGGCTTTGAAGGTCTGTTACAGAGAGCAGAGGTTTGAGTCTGAGGTGCAGAAGAACTGTTTCAGAAAGCAGAAGTTGGCAATTAGGGTGCAGAAAGGCCGTTATAGAGAGTAGAGGTTGAAGACTGCAGTACAGAAGGACTGTTACAGAGAGCAGAGTTTGGAGACTGCGGTGCAGAAAGACTGTTAGTGAGAGCAGACGTTGGACACAGAGGTGCAGACGGATTGTTACAGAGAGCAGAGATTGAATACTGGGGTGCAGAAATAGCATTACAGAGAGCAAAGAATGTAGACTGAGGTGCAGAAGACTTTTACAGAGAGCAGAGTTAGGATACTGAGGTGAAGAAAGATCGTTTCAGAGAGAAGAGTTTGGAGACTGGGTTTCAGAAGGACTGTTACAGAAAGCAGAGGTTGGCAATTGGGGAGCAGATGGACCCTTACAAAGAGAAGAGGGTCTAGACTGTGAAACAAAAGAACTTTTACAGAGAGCAAAGTTTAGAGACAGGGTAGAAGAAGGATCATTCCAGAGAGCAGATGTTGGAATCTGGGGTGCAGAAGGACTGTTACAGAGAGCACAGGTTGGAGACTGGGGTGCAGAAGAAATATTGCAGAGAGCAGAGTTTGGAGACCTGGGTGCAGAAGGACCGACACAGAGAGAAGAGGTTGGAGACTGTGGTGCAGAAGGATCTTACAGAGAGTAGAGGTTGGAGACTGCGGTGCAGAAGGACTGTTGCAGAGAGCAGAGGTTAGAGATGGGGGTGCAGAAGGACTGTTACAGATAGCACAGTTTCGAGACTGGGTTGCAGAAGGGTAATACAGAGAGCATTTTGGAGACAGAGGTGCAGAAGAAGTGTTACAGGAGCAGAGGTTTAAGACTGAGTTGCTGAAGGATTGTTGCAGAGAGCAGTGTTTTCAGACTGAGGTGCAGAAGTACTGTTGCAGAGAGCAGATGTTGGATCCTGGGTTGCAGAAGGATCATTGCAGAGAGCAGAGGTTTGAGACTTGGGTGCAGAAGGCCTATTAAAGAGAGCAGAGTTATAAGACTGGGGTACAGAAGGCCTGTTACAGAGAGCATAGTTTGGAGATTTGGGTGCAGAAGGACTATTACAGAGAGCAGAGTTTGGAGAATTGGTTGCAGAAGGATCTTACAGAGAGCAAAGTTTGGAGACTGAGGTGCAGAAGGACTTTTATTGATAGTAGAATTTGGAGACTGAGGAGCAGAAGGAACGTTGTAGAGAGCAGAGGTTGGAGACTGATGTCCAGAGGAATTGTTACAGAGATTACTGGGTAGAGACTGGAGTGCAGAAGGAGTGTTACAGAGAGCAGAGTTTGGAGATTGGGGTGCAGGAGAACTGTTACCGAGAGCAGAGGCTGGAGACTGGGGTGCAGAGGACTGTTGCACAGTGCAGAGTTTGGAGTCTGAGGTGCAGAAGAACTGTTACAGAGAGCAGACTTTGGAGACAGGGGTGCAGAAAGACTAATACAGAAAGTAGAGGTTGGAGACTGGGGTGTAGAAGGACCGTTACAGAGAGCAGAGTTTTGAGACTGCTGTAGAGAAGGACTATTACAGGGAGCAGGGTTGGAGACTGGGGTTCTAAAGGATCATTGCAGAGAGCAGATGTTGTAGACTGGTGTGCAGAAGTATCTTACAGAGAGCATAGGTTGAAGACTGAGCTGCATAAGTACTATTACAGAGACCAGTGGCTGAAGACTGGGGTTCAGAATGATCGTTGCAGAGAGCAGAGGTTGGAGACTGAGGTGCGGAATGATCGTTGAGGAGAGCAGAGGTTGGAGACTATGGTGGATAACGATACTTACAGAGAGCAGATGTTGGAGACTGGGGTGCAGAAGGACAGTTACAGAGAGCACAGGTTGGAGACTGGGGTGCAGAAGAAATGTTGCAGAGAGTAGAGGTTGGAGACTAGGTTGCAGAAGGACTGTTACAGAGAGCAGAGGTTGTAGACTGAGGTGCAGAAGGACTGTTACAGAGAGCAGAGGTTAGAGACTGGGGTACAGAAGAACTGATACAGAAAGCAGACTTTGGAGACTGTGGTGCAGAAGGACTGTTGCAGAGAACAGAGTTTGGAGACTGGGTTGCAGAAGAATATTACGTAGAGCAGAGTTTAGAGACTGCAGTGCAGAAGGATTGTTACAGAGAGCAGAGGGTGGCGACTGGGGTGCAGAAGAATCTTACAGAGAGCAGAGGTTAGAGACTGGGGTGCAGAATAACTGTTGCAGAGAGTAGAGGTTGAAAACTGAGGTGCAGAAAGATCGTTGCAGAGAGAAGAGGTTGGAGACTGGAGTGCAGAAGGCCTGTTACAGAGAGCAGAGTTTGGAAACTGGAGTGCAGAAGGCGTTTTACAGAGAGCAGATGTTGGAGACTGGGGTGCAGAAGGATCGTTGCAGAGAGCAGAGGTTTCAGACTGAGGTGCCGATGGACTGTTACACAGAGCATAAGTTGGAGTCTGAGGTGCAGAAGCACTATTATAGAAAAAAGAGTTTGGCAATTGGGGTGCAGAAGGACCGTTACAGAGAGAAGAGATTGAAGACTGCGGTACAGAGAGCAGAGTTTGGAGACTGGGGTTCAGAAGGACCATGGCAGAGAGCAGAGGTTGGAGCCTGGGGAGAAGAAGGATCAATGCAGAGAGCAGATGTTGGAGACTGGGATGCAGAAGTACTGTTACAGAGAGCAGAGGTTGAAGATTGAGGTGCAGAAGGATCATTACAGAGAGCAGAGGTTGGAGACGGGCGTGCAGAAGGATCTTACAGAGTGCAGAGGTTGTATACTGGGGTGCAGAAGAAATGTTACAGAGAGCATAGATTTGAGACTGGGGTGCAGAAGGACTGTTACAGAGAGCAGAGGTTAGATTCTGGGTTGCAGAACGACTGATACACAAAGCAGAGTTTGGAGAATGGGGTGCGGAAGGACCGTTACAGAGAGCAGAGTTTGGAGACTGGGGTGCAGAAGAACCGTTGCAGAGAGAAGAGTTTTGAGACTGAGGTGCAGAAGGTTTTTTACAGAGAGCAGAGGTTGGATACTGGGGTGCAGAAGGACTTACAGAGAGCAGAGTTTGGAGACTGGGGTGCAGAAGGATGTTACAGAGAGCAGAGTTTGGAGACTGAAGTGCAGAAGGACTGTTGCAGAGAGCAGATGTTTGAGACTGAGGTGCAGAATGATCGTTTCAGAGAGAAGAGGTTAGAGACTGGGGTGAAGAAGGCCTGTTATAGAGAGCAGAGTTTGGAGACTGGGGTGCTGAAGGCCTGTTACAGAGAGCAGAGGTTGGACACTGAGGTGAAGAAGGACTATTATAGATAGCACAGTTTGTAGACTGGTGTGCAGAAGGATATTATAGAGAGCAGAGTTTGGAGACTGAGGAGCAGAAGGACTGTTACAGAGAGCAGAGTTTGGAGACTTGGTTGCAGAATGATTGTTGCAGGGAGCAGAGTTTTCAAACTTAGGTGCAGAAGGACTGTTGCAGAGAGCAGATGTTCGAGAGTGGGGTGCAGAAAGAGTGTTCCCGAGAGCAGAACTTGGAGACTGGGATGGAGAAAAATTGTTGCAGGGAGCAGAGGTTGTAGACTGGGATGCAGAAGGACTGTTATAAAGAGCAGAGGTTTTAGACTGGGGTGCAGAAGGCCTGCTACAGAGAGCAGAGCTTTGTCACTGTGGTGCAGAATGATTGCTGATAGCTTGTGAGCCTCTTTCTGGATACCTTCTTTTCCGCACAGTCCATCAGGCCCTCTCTCCTCACCCTGCTCTTTTTTGGCTTTATGAGCACCTGTGACTTCCACAGTCACTCTAAGCCATGACTCCCAGGCCTATCTCCTGGGAACCTGTCCCGCTGCCTCCTGGAATCTCCTTGGGGAGACCCCGATGGTACCCAGACTCCAGGCCCATCCTTCTTTCCTCCTTTCCTCTACCCAGACATGCTCCTTCTCATTTTTTTTTATGTTTTAATGAGTGATCCCACTGCCACTCAGCTACCCCACAGACCAGGTGCCCTCTTGTTTCCTCGTCACCAGGATTTTAAAGTGCTCCACCCAGGGCTCCTCTTCAGAGCTTTTCCCCAAGCTCCAAATGTCACATCTTCACTTACCAGATATTTCCTTTTAATCTTGTTTTGGCACCCGATTACTCTCCCAGACGACATGAAGGAATTCTAACTGAAGCACATGGACTGTAGAGACTATTATGGCTTAGAAATAAGGTATTCCCCCACCAAAAGCTCAGGGTCAGCCACAGTTGCAGTGTTATGAGGTGAAATGATTAGACTGTGAGACTTGTGACCTAATCTGTGGATCCATCCATTTTGTGGGTTAATTATCTGAAAGGCCCACTCTACTGAGAGGAGTGTGGGCAGGTGGAGTGTGGCTGGGGACATGCCCTGGGGAACTACATCTTGTCCCCTGCGAACTGTCTCCTCCTGACCCCTCCCCCACCCCAACCTTCTGGCTGCCATGAGCTAGGGATGCTTCCCCCCTTGTTCCCTTCCACCTCGGCGTCCCACCTCATCTCAGGCCGGCAGCAATGTGTCAGCTGGCCCCAGACCAAACCTCCAAGCCAGGAGGCCAGAGTGCATCTCCCCCTCCGGGTTGTTCTGGTCAGGCCTGTGGTAACTGTGGCAACCGTGGACTGACCCAGGGAGTAGGTGTTATGAGTGGATTGGACCTACAACCGTTTCCTAAATCCACAGATTCTGTCATTTTCAGAGCTCAAGCCATTTCCTTCTGGATGGCCTCTTTCCAGCCTGCCCTCACATATAATGCGGTCTACTAGTGATTATTGAGATTCTCCAGCCGTCCTGGTCCTGCCCATTTGCACACCACAGCTACCTCTTAGGCAGCCAGACCCATGGACCTCCTGCAGCCCACTGAGGAGAGAAGAGAGATTTTCTGAGGACCCTGTTAGAAGTCCACTCTTATTTTTTTTTTAAAGACCACACTCAGAGGGCATGTTTCAGGCAGTCCTTCACATGCGTCTTTGAGAAATCAGACTCACAATAATTTTTGTGATTCTCTCCCAGGCTCCAATAACCACCGCTCTACTCCCTACTTCTCTGAGATAAACTTTTTAGCTTCCAAAAAGAAGTGAAAAACTGCTATTTCTCTTTATGTGTCTGGCTTATTTCACTTAATATAATGTCTCCCATGAGCTAGTTTTAAATAGAAACTGCACAACAAATTCTTTTATGTCAGATTTAAATTTTATTCTGAAGAGATAATTCAAAATTGTCACATATGTTTATGTAGGAAAATGTTCATTAAAATATTTATAGGACTGGAGATGATCTGAATGTTTAGCCAAAGGGGAGAGATTAAGTTTATTTAAGAGAGATGTAAGTTTATTGATCATCTCAATAGATGCAGAAAAAGCATTTAACAAAATATAGCACCCCTACCTGTCAAAACAGTAGAAACACTAGGGACAGAAGGAACTTTGTAAAAGCATTGTAAAAGCTATATATGCTAAACCCAAGGCAGCATCATTCTAAGTGGAGAAAGGTTTAATGCATTCACTCTAAAAACTGGAAGCAGACAGGGTGCACTCTCTTTCACCACTTCTATTCAACTTCATCATTGAAATTGCCAGAGCCATTGGACAAAAAAAAAAAGAAATTTAAGGTATACAAATAGGTCAAGAAGTATTCAAATCTCACTCTTTGCTGATAGGATCATGTCATCTTCTTAAATTTTTTATTAGAGCATAATAGTTATACATAGAAGTTGGGTTGATTTGGAAAAGATCCTACGTGCATGGAATCTGATTTACTCCATTCAGTCACCACCCCCCATCTCTCTCCCCTTCCAGCCCCCATTCTCCTTTCTCTACTGATCTTTCTTTAGGTCATTTATCTGTTAATTTCTGACTGGTGCTTTCTACATATGCATACAGGTGCAGTCCCCTGTGGTAGACTTCCATGTGCACATAACATGATCTGCGTAAAGACCTTTCACATTCCCTCCCTTCACAAACCTTTACGCCCTCTCATTCTCCTTCTACTCCACTGATCTTCCCTGTATACTTAAGATAGCCAGTCCAACCCCTCTTCATCAACTTCTTTCCTCTATTTTGCTCTGGCCCTGATAATTTCAGCATTGTACAGGAATAGTTAACTTCTGCCTTTCCGAACACAGAGATCAAGATTGATGTAAAATGAGAAAAACTCTACATAGGAAAACACTGAAGGCAACACCTACTGCTTCTGCAGATGATGACTCTGCTTTGTAAATTTTTTTCTTAACATTTGCAATGAAAATGAACTTCTCAAAAATCCTATGTTTACATAAAAGGACAAAAGGAGACAGAGATTACTGAGACAGTGAGAAATGACTTCACACCATGATGAGGTCGAATAGCTTTCTGTTGGATTCTAGCAATTCTCTGGTTACTCCCACCCACCATCACCCCTGCAAATGTGTGCAGCTCCATGGGTCTGATTCCCTGAGACCAGTCCCACAGATGATCAGTCTCCAGGCTGCTTTTCATTCGATATTATTTGCCATGTTGCTGCAGATTAACAAGCCTGTTTGGGGTGCTCTCAGTCCATTCTCATCCTGGTCTCTTTTTCTCTGTTTTGTAGCTATGACAGCATTGGAAATGAGCAATCAATCATTTGTCACTGAATTCATCTTCTTGGGATTTTCCAACCACTCCAACCTACAGGGATGGTTCTTCCTGCTCTTTCTGGTCATTTACCTGACCACTCTCCTGGGGAACATGCTCATAATAGTGACCACCACGGTCAGTCCTGCTCTCCACACTCCAATGTACTTTTTCCTCAGCAATTTAAGCTTCTTGGACATCTGCTACAAATCCACCACCCTCCCAGTACTGCTGATGAACTTCTTCTGGGAGAAGAAGGCCATTTCTTATGAGGGCTGCCTTTCCCAGATCTTCTTCTTGGTGACACGTGCTGGCCCAGAAGGCTTCTTACTGGCTGTGTGGCCAGTATGACTGTGTTAGCCAGGTCTGTGTTAGCCTGGTGACTGGGTCCTGGCTATGTGGGCTGGTGAATTTGGTCACACACATGGTGCTCGCCATCACACTCACTCTGTGTGGGCCCCACCAGATCAGCCACTTTCTCTGTGACACCCCATTGCTCCTGAAGCTCTCCTGCTCAGACACCTCTGTCAACGAGTCAGCGCTCCATGTTGTCAGTGCCACTATGGGCCTGAGCCCCTGCCTTTTCACTGCAGGCTCCTACGCACTCATCATGGCGGCCATCCTGGGGATTCCCTCTGCCCAGGGCAGGAGGAAGGCCTTCTTCACCTGTGCGTCCCTCCTCACTGTCGTGGTGGTCTTCTATAGAACAGCCAACTTCCACTATGACAGGCCCAGAGAAGGCTGGACACGGACACCCTGGTCTCTGTGCTCTTCTGTGTGGTGACACCTATGTTGAAGCCAATCATTCACAGCCTGAGAAGCAACGAGGTCCAGAGTGAATTGAGGAAGCTGCCTAGGAGACAGACTGTATAGTGAGATTAGAACTAGATGATGGTTTCATTCTAGGAAATGTCTTAGTTGTAGAAATATGTGAACTCTTCAGCAGCAAATTACAAGAGCGCTCTCTCCATACACAGTGTCTCATGACCACTGTGGTGCCCCAACCAGGGGAAGCACACTGTGCTAAGTATGGTGACCTCACCTGGGTTCTCTAATCCACAGGTATTTCAGAATATTTTTATTACTTTTCTCTCCAAAAAAAGCTTATACCCAAAGCAGTCAATCTCCTTTCCCCCAATATTGCAGTTCTAGCCAACACTAGTGAATGTGAAGTGCTATGTGCAATGTGACTTGACTTGCATTTTCCTAATGGATCTTGATTCTAAGTTTTAAATAAACACCATTTCTGTGTTTCTCCTTCACATGTGGAAAGACCCATGTATACACTCGAGTTTCTGTGGATATTTTTAATGAAGTAATACTATATACGCCTTTTGGATCTGACTCCTTTCACTTAGGATGTTTGCAATTTTCAGTTATATTGTAGCTTGTATTAGTATTTTAGTTTATTCCTCCTTATTGTGACTGATTTTTATCTTATAAAAATGCCGCATTTCTTTGTTCATTTTCCACTGGATAGTAATTTTTACTTTGTGTCTGTGTGGTGTCGTACTGCAGATTGAACCCGGAGCCTCCTGCACACTAAACAATGTTCTACCAGTAAGCCAGAGCCCAACACTTTTAAAAATTTTGTTTTTAGACAGTGTCTTGCAAATTTGCCCAGGTTGTCCCTTAATTTGTGATCCTCCTGCCTCAGCTTCTTGAGTAGCTAGATTACAGACCTGCCTTGTCATTTTCACTTTTTGACTAATATGAATAAGTTTAGTATATATAATATGAACATTATATATAATATGAAAATTATATCAACATTCATGTACAAATCATTGGTGGACAACTTTTTTATTTATCTTGAGTTTGTAAGTAGGAGTGGAAGAGGTGGATCATTAACTCCATATTTAACTTTCTGAAGAAGTTCCAGATCATTTTCAGACTAGTGGAACCAGCTTACCATATTATTAAGAGTGGTGAATAAAGCTTCTGATTTCCTCACTCCCTTAACAACACATCATTGTCATTCCTTTTATTGTGACGACCCTGGAATATGTGAAGTGCTTCATCAAATGTGCTTTAGCTTTGCCTTTCCCTAATGGCTAATCATTCTAAGATCTTTTAGGAGTACTGTTAATGTGTCTCTCCTAAGCATGAGGAAAACCCCATTGTATTATGGGAAATTTTAAGTTTTAGAGACTTACCTCTTTATCTAATACTTTTATTATTATTTTTGTGCAGTAAAATACTACAAGACTTTCAAGCATGTTGTCTTTTCTTCATCTGTGCCCGAAAGAGCTGTTCGATGACTCTTTTTTTTTTCTCCTACTTTTAAACTCCATAGCAAACAATTTCTTCACCAGGTCATGAGCATCAGCAGGATCATAAAATTAAGGGGCACGAAGTCATAAAGGGTTTGGTAAGGGATCAGCCCTTAGCAGGAGTGGATCAGCTGAAGATAGTGGGGATGCTTTTAATATTGTGGCTTCTGATATCTGTCCATCTGGCAAAGTATGTAACATGAAGGAAAAACTTAATATGCCGTGCGAAATCCATCCCAATAAGTGTACACCCCCCCTGAGTCCTTCTCTCCCTAGTGGGAAAGGAAGGCAGTCTTGAGGTTTCAGCCACCCACAACTTCTTAGCAGAAATCTCACTCTGAACTTCGCTCACCCACATCCTAGAAGAGAGAGGACGCTGATCTTCTCGCTGCATGCTGGGAACAGGTGATTGCCAAGACATTAATGAATCCAACAGCGAATTAACTGCTCTCCATTGTTGCAGTTGAACTCAAGCCATTGCCCTTGAGTTGTGTTTGCACATTGAGGAGTCCCAGAGCAGCTGCAGAGGAAAGGCTCGTTGCATATTCCCAACAGGTCAGCCCCAGACCTCTATAAATGTCCATCACAGGAAAATGAATTGTGAGAGATCAGAGGATTTTGACTCATTCATGAGGCCACAGATATGCGACAGGCAACTTTCAGAATAACAGGTCCGTTTGTGGTGAATGGAGACCAACAGCCAGTTTTACCAAGAGCTTTCTTTGCAGCCCAGGTGCTAGTATGGAGAGCAGCAAGGGCCACACCAAAACCAGAAATCTTCGCTTCTGTGAGAGTTGCTGGTAAGTAGTTTAATTACCATCACAATTTTCAAAAACACTATCCCAGAATCAGGATATACCTACACCTTAAAAACATATTACAGAATATTGTACATATTTTCATTACCATTTTGATGGCATTTATGTAATGACCTATCATAGCACCTTTTCTATGTGTGTCTAAGTTTCCACAATACTACTTGTATTGCCAGAGTAGAAATAACTTTAGAGGTTATCACAAAACCTGAGGAATTTCGCATGATGCCTCCAGTACTGGAAGAAAACCCAAAACATAACCAGAAACCCTGGGATGCCTAAATTTCTTAAGTGAGATGATGTGTGTGGAAAATTACTTATGGTAAACAATAGATAATGCTAAGTGTTAATCCTCTGCTTTTGATGAGCAGGACAAAAAGGAATAATTTTTAGGGAGAAAGTATAGGGACACATTCCCAATTTATTTTTAGGGAGAAAGTATAGGGACAAATTCCCAAGCAATTTACTGGGCAACATGAAAATTGGATTCAAAAATTTTAATCATTGCTTGTGCTATTGAGATCAAATAGGAATCATTGTTTCCCTGATGTGCATAAGGGTTTTCATGATCACACCATTCTTTCTCATTTTGGTCATGCCCATTTTTTTTTTTTCATTTGAGGAAATGAATCCCTAAGGTTAGTCAGCAAAACATTTCATTTATTGCCAAAGCAAAAAAAAAAAGTTATTCTTTTAAGACTCTAGACTTATTTATTTTATTTTGTTTATATTTAGATATTAAAATTAGTTGTTCTTAACTGAAGCACTGACTTTCTATTGAAATTTAAATAGTTTAAGCTTCTTAAGTCCCTGAGATTTGAAATTTTAATGAAAGCTGTGTTGGCCTATTAATCATGTGCAATGAATTATTAGAACCAAAGACAAGAATGTCTGGGCATTTAAGATAATAAGACAGTTTACTAATATATGGTATTATCATCAGGTAACAAAGTATCACTACAAATAAGAATTATTACATGATAAATTTTCTGAGTCAATTTCTTTTTTGTTTCTTAAATCATAACTGTTAATACACATTAAATGTACAAATTAATGTACATTATGCAAATTAAAGGGATTCATTGATGTTTCCCTACTTGCATTAATATATTGTGCATTAATTTCAATTCTTTTTTCTGCAAAATGGGGATAATAGGTTATCTTATAGGTTGTTGTGTAAACAAAATAAGTTAATGCATGTAAAAGTTTTATAGGCATTTAATAAGTGTTAGGTATTTTTATCTAATGTGTGTCTCTATTCGTTACTCAATTTGAAAAATCCTGATTGGATTCAGGTATGTAAAAATTCATCTTTTCAAAGAAATTCACTGAGTTTTGATAGAATGGATTATCCGAAATTCAATCTAATTTTTACAGAAAACATGCCACTTTTAAACTACATTAAACAAGGTTTTTAAAGTCAGGCATTTATGTGTATTGAAGCAATCTACGAAGACTCACACTCGAATTGTTTTTCTATGAAATATGCCCTAGATGATTATGATGATTATGGTTATTATTATTGCAGAGCAGAGGGTTCACTATTAAGTTGATCTAATTCCTATGCTGCATTATATAAATTCTAAGGAGCAAGTATATATTGTGTCACAAAGTGTCATTCATGAGTTATGATTGTTAATAATGGATTCTAATGGTGACCATGATGATGATTCAATCTAATGTCCTACATTAATAAAAAGCATAGAGGATAAGAAAAATTGTTTGGGTATCATCATTCACCCTACCCCACACCTGTGACCTACAAGAAATTAGCCAGTAAAACCAAGGAAAGACTTATATGTAGATAAAATTATATAAACATACATTGGGAGATTTTTTTAATGCCCAATGAAATTGTCCTCCTGAACTGACCTTTATATTTAAGACCTTTACAATAGCAGTATGCACAACTTCAGAGATTGTACTTTTAAATCCCTGAACATTTACGTTTAGTTTTCTCTTTTACACATCCACAGACCATGTACCAATTTCCCATAGTAAAATCTGCTGGAACTGCCTTCTATGTGGAATTTTATTTCTTTTTTGGAAAACATCTAGATATCTACCTATAAAAGAGATTGTCATATTGATCTTTTTGATACGGGGAGTTAAAAAAAGTACATGTCACTGATTTCTAAATGACTTGAAGTTCATCAAGGTAGTTGATAGAGAAAACAGAGAACGTAAGAAATGTCAAGTACATGTAGCTTCCAGCTCCATTTCAAAGTTGATTTATTGTAAATCAATGCTAATAAGGTAACCTCTTGTTTAGGGAAATTATTTAGAGAATGCGATACCTACAACTGAACTAGATAGTGTGGTGTTTTTAGTCATTTCTGGATAAACTTTTACTACAATTTTCGTGAACACCAAGTATCACAAGAATTTCTACTTTCTCTATTTCCTTCTCTACTTTCTCTATTCTCCTGGGGGATTTCATTTTCAGCTTTGCTGTAACAGTTGCCTTCAAGACAATGACTCCCAAATCCACACCTGCAGTTCTAGGCTGTCTGTGAAGGGCATTTCCACTTGATTATTCCACAAATAACTCACATTCAACATTACTCAAATCAAATCCACCAAAGCCTCCTCTACATCTGCTATTCCTCACATATTCCTGTTTTCCTGAGTGATCCCACAAGCTGGCCAGCCTGCCAAAACTGATTTGTTGTCTTTACCGTGTCCTCTTCAACTAGGACTTTAAAGTTCTTCATATCCTTCTCCATGAGGGCTTCAGAGATTTTCTCCCACCTTCAACACAACACGTCTTCAGATACAGACCACTTCATTTTGATCTTGTTTTAGCACTCAGATCACTCTTTTGAACTAAACAGGTGAGTCTAAAACCTGGGAAACCAGGTTTCACAGTTATGGACCCCTGCTCTTTGGACTCACACCCACAATTACATGAGTGGGTCTATCTGCGTGTTCTAGACCTAGAGATCTGATGATTTTCTAAAACCCAGTCTATCTCCCTCCAGATGTCCCTGTTTTTAGTCTGCACTCACCTGAAAGAAATTTATGGTCCCCTATTGTTGATACTCTGCAATCATTGATGTCCATGCTCATACCCAAGCCTGGCTTCCAGAGACACACCTGGGCTCTCTGGTGGCCCATGGCATGGTGGGGGGTGGGACGTTTCCCGAGGTTTCTATTGCCAAGTACCTTGCTTAGAAATCAGGCCTGACACAGCTTCACAGAGCCTAGTCCTGGCCCCATAGGCTGATACCCTGCCACCTCCCCTGAAGTAGCAGGCTCCTCAGAATGACCCAGGGCTTGGCAGCATCCACTGGTACTATCCCACCAGCCCCTTGAAGCCTAGCTGGAGTCTCCATAGAAACAGGGTACATCTCTATGGAAATGGGCTCGCTCCTCCCTTCCCAGTGTGATGCAGCTCTCAGAGAAGCTCAATAGTGAGGGTCTTTCCATTTATAGCAATTAGCATAACCAAGTGTTCTGAGCTTGCTGAGCCTTAGATGGCAGATTCCTGCTATATTCTTTGAGATTTCTGCCATCAATGTTGCCTGTGATGCCAACTTGCCATCCCACTAACTATAAGACAGTGTTCTCAGTCAAGACCAATCCCACAACCAATAACACACACACACACACACACACACACACACACACACACACATGCACACGCCCATCCATCATGGTGAACAAGGCTTTGTATCTGTGATACAGACCGAATGCACCCACCAATCACTTTCACTGCTTCAAATAGATCGTGATCAGGAAACAACTGATGTCACTTGTAAAATGTGATATGTCCTGGACTATCACTGTGGTAAAAAAGAAGTAGAGAAATGCAAAAAATGGCAGAAAATACTTAACCTCTTAGAGACATATAAAAATATTTAGATGTGGTTCCAACCAATCTTGAGTTAAAAATCATCTTGAAAAAATGCTTTCACTTCTGTTTATCAATTTACTTACTTACTTACTTACTTACTTACTGCAGTACTGGGGATTGAACCCAGTGGCACTCTACCATGAAGCTATATCCCAAGCCCTTTCAATTATCTGGGGCGGGGGGCCTTGCAGAGTTTCAAATTTATGATCCTCCTGCCTTAGTCTCCCAAGTACCTGGGATTACAGGCAGGTACAACTCTTCCCCATTAATTACTTATTTTTAAAATAAGGCTATTTTTAAAAATTGAACTATAATTTGTACTCAAAGAATGCACAGATCTAAAGTGTACAGGTTTATAATATTTTACATATATATGAACTACCAAAAATCAGGATACAAAACATTTCCATCATTTTAGAAAATTCCTTCATGCTTCAACTGATATCACCCCTGAGCTCCAAAAAAAAAAAAAAAAGACCACCATTATTACTTGACCATTATAGCTCTTTTGCTAATTTTTGAAGTTTATTTAAAGGAAACATAGAGTATACATTTTGTATCTGGCTTCTTTCACCCAGAAATTTTTTTTTAGATTTGTCAATGTTATTAATGTTCCAGTATTTGTGTTTCTAAAGTAACTGAATTATTCCACTGCATGATAAACTGTGATTTGTCTTCTGTCATTCTGCTGAAGGCATAATATTTGTTTGAGTTATTATGAATCTTTACACAAGAATTTTTGTGAACTGTGCATTAATTTCCTTGAAAATATGCTAGGAATGGGATTGTTTTGAATAGAATAACTACATATTTAACTAAATTAGAAATTACTAAATATTTTTGAAAAGTAAGTATATAGACTTCAAATTTCACCTTGAGTATCTATTGAAATAGCTAGAAAGCATGTTGTTTTCATCATTATAATAACCAAAAAGAGCAATAGAAAATGCAAATTAATGACTTTCCTTGACTTTATTAGGGATGAAGATTATAAGGCAAACAACTAACCGAAGTCTGGGGAGAGATAAGCAACCAAAATAATCAAGGCATTTTCTTAACTATGGGAGAACCCACTAGATACATAGGAGTTTATTTATAAAAAAAAAAACTCAAATAAAAAATAGTTAATGGATTGCTAAATACTAAGTATAGACTGTTTTAAGAGCATAAAGACCCAGAGGGCTATAGACATAAGATGTTTGTATTTTTTCTTTTTCTTCATGGATTCCACCAAATTCTCCCAGGAAAATAGGGAAGTACTCTGAGAAAGTGTCTTTAACGGTATCATTTCTTGGATAGGTGGAGGAACAAAGAGCAGCAACAGCAGCCAAAACTCCTCCCAGACCCATTTCCTGATTTTTTGCATAGAACAAAAGCTGTAGTCTTCAGGGGCAAGAGTAACAGAAATTGGTACATTAGGACACTCAAAGGAAAACCTTTGTAGCTATGGAAAGGAACAGGCCGAAATGTCTAACGTCGGGAGGAATAAGAACTAGGCTCAGCCATATTGCTAGAAAGTGGGTCACTGTGAAGGCCATATCTCTGTTACTGAGTTTACAGTACCTAAGGCAGGGCTTCCTGGAAACATCAGAAATCCCTTCTCTGTTTCCCACTAGTCCACTAACATGCATTGACTGAAAATAACAGTAGAATACAGCTGAGAATTCTTCAAGAAATAGATTATCTCTGGAGAACAGCAAAAATAGAATACACAAAAGCAAGCAGGGAACAATATTAACAAACTGAACTCAGCCATATAGAATAAGGATAACATTACAGTCAATTGAGATAAATCCCAGAATGCAAGGCTGGTTCAATATTCAAAAATTCAATCAACCGAATGTCCATAGTAACAGACTAAATAAAAAATATATATATCATTTCAATAGATGCAGAGAAAATAAAAAAATTCAATATCTATTTATGATAAAAAGTATAACTAATTGAAACTAGGGGCAAAGTTCAGTGGTAGAGTGCATGCTTAGCTCTGAATTCAAAACCGAGCACACATACACCAAAAAAAAAAAAAAAAAAAAAAAACTACTAGTTAAATAATACAAAAGAAGAAAAATACCTAAGTATATATCATTTGTCAAAATTTCTTGTATCTTATAAAACTTAAAAAAATAAATGTTTCTACTGAAAAAAATAGATCAATGTATTTAAAAGCAGGTGACTTATAATTTTACTTTTAAGAAATAATCAGAGATGATCACAGATACATATGTATGAAAGCTTCTATTCCAATATTTATGATAGTAAATGGAATGGAAGGTTTCTATGTTCAATAAAAAGGGAGATATTAACTTAATTTCATGTTAGGAAATTAAGATTACAAGGCAAACAACTAAATAGAGTACAACAATATTGGGAAATTTTGCTTTGGATATTCTAAAGATAGATAGAGGTAGAATGGGATGAATGCAAAGAGAGCTTTGATTTTGTGACCTGTTCTATTCTTCTGAATAACTTTCTGCATTTTCCTCATTTTTCCACAATGAAAACTTATTACTTGAAATAACAGACATACAAAAAAGAATTCATCACAGTGAAGCACAGTGTTAGGAGGGAGATACTGCAGATTCAATGAGACACAGGGGTTGATAGCTAGTCGTGCATTTTGACCAAGTCTCTATTTATTCTTACAAAAGAGCACCCATGCAAAAGTCTGTGAGAAGTTATGCTCTCTCTAAAGTCACTCCTATACATCTCTTTCCAGAGTCCAGGCATCTCTGTATACAATATTATTTGCCATGTTGCTGCAGATTAACAAGCCTTTTTGGGGTGCTCTCAGTCCATTCTCGTCATGGTCTCTTTTTCTCTGTTTTGAAGCTATGATACCATTGGAAATGAGCAATCAATCATTTGTCACTGAATTCATATTCTTGGGATTTTCCAACCACTTCAACCTACAGGGCTGGTTCTTTCTGCTGTTTCTGGTCATTTACCTGACCACTCTCCTGGGGAAC
The DNA here is from genome assembly GCF_052094955.1 of Ictidomys tridecemlineatus. Classification (NCBI taxonomy): domain Eukaryota; kingdom Metazoa; phylum Chordata; class Mammalia; order Rodentia; family Sciuridae; genus Ictidomys; species Ictidomys tridecemlineatus. The sequence goes on along the minus strand of NC_135488.1, from coordinate 19,344,512 downwards.
ATGCTCATAATAGTGGCCACCAGGCTCAGTCCTGCTCTCCGCATTCCAATGTACTTCTTCCTCAGCAATTTGAGCTTCTTGGACATCTGCTACAGATCCACCACCCTCCCAGTACTGCTGGTGATCTTCTTCTGGGAGAAGAAGGCCATTTCTTATGAGGGCTGCCTTTCCCAGATCTTCTTCTTGGTGACAAGTGCTGGCACAGAAGGCGTCTTACTGGCTGTGTGGCCAGTATGACTGCTGTGTGGCCACCTGCCGTCCTCCTCAGTACCCAGTCATCATGAGTGTGAAGGTCTGTGTTGGCCTGGTGACTGGGTCCTGGCTGTGTGGGCTGGTGAATTTGGTCACACACACGGTGCTGGCCATCACACTCACTCTGTGTGGGCCCCACTAGTTCAGCCACTTTCTCTGTGACACTCCATTTCTCCTGAAGCTCTCCTGCTCAGACAGGTCTGTCAACGAGTCAGCGCTCCACGTGGTCAGTGCCACCGTGGGCCTGAGCTTCTGCCTCTTCACTGCAGGCTCCTACGCACTCATCATGGTGGCCATCCTGGGGATTCCCTCTCCCCAGGGCAGGAGGAAGGCCTTCTCCACCTGTGCGTCCCCCCTCACTGTCGTGGTGGTCTTCTATGGAACAGCCAACTTCCACTATGACAGGCCCAGAGAAGGCTGGACATGGACATCCTGGTCTCTGTGCTCTTCTGTGCGGTGAGCCCCCTGTTGAGCCGCGTCATTCACAGCCTGAGAAGCAACGAGGTCCAGAGTGCCCTGAGGAAGCTGGCTGGAGAATGTGCATCACTTTGCACGATCAAAGTCTAGACCAATCTTCAAACTGGAGTATACAGTCATCTGAAAAAAGATGCCTCCCAGAGACTTGTAGGCACCTAGTAAGAGAGTTTGTATCTGGAGCTTCAACTCCAACTCCCGCTTTTAAAATCTCTGAGACTCCTTTCTCTTCTCTCTTTTCACAAACACCCTTTTCCGACTTTCAGGTTCAAGTGTGTCGGATACCTTGTGTGGGTGTTCAGCACCATCTCTGTCCGTCTGTGTTCTCCCCACACCAGAGGGACAGATAGTACGAGAACCTCGTTTCCCACACTCCTCTGCCTGCAGGCCTCTATTTTAGGAGGTTCTTTCAAGATCAGCCAAACACTAGGCAGAGAGGAAGAAAGGAAAGGAAGAAAGCGGGTTCTTTTGGATCCCATAGCAGCAGCTGCAAACCAGCCCTGTAGAGGCAGGAACTAATCTCCTTGGTGCCAGGAGCTGTGTGTGCAGGCTCCTAGACAGCTGTTCCTGAATGTGGGTCACAGTAGCGTGGAATGACCATCTCTTTCCAGGGAAGTTAGGGTTTCCATATATGAGGTGGTGTCACCTGCCCTATTTTCCTTTTTACTTCCAGATCTCCTAACCATATTATAACTTTTTTCTGTGTCAACTTCCTCTACCCTAAGACATCAAGAGTCGTTCTTCATCTCTACCTGACCACGGTGACACTGACCACAATAGTGGTTTACATCAGAGATGGTTCTAGATAACAGATCTGAGGAGGTAGTTTGGATATCTGACCTGAGGGAATTGAATATGTTGATGATGTCACAGCCCATGGGAAAGGAGACCTAATAATTCCTGGTGTGCAATGACCCAACAGAGACTTTAAGTTATCGTGGCCTGAAATCAAATGTCTATGGAAAACTGAGCTTTGGAATAACACCATCGACCTTCAGGGTGGGAATGAACATTACAACATGACTACAGACTGCTGTTACTGACTGAAGTGGGAGACTTACAGAAAGAAAATGATAGGTTCAAGCACTATATTCCTCCTTCAATTCAGGTTCAGATCATCAGAAATATTTTCTCTCTGGAAACTGATAAAGGTTAATATCAGAATAAAACATCCAATTCTCCAAATTGCGGAAGTACAAAGAAAATTATAAATCCACAATTTCTTCAGGTCTCTCTTATGTCAATTAGGACATTAATGGGGGAATGATTGAGACCCTGTTAATTAGAATTGCAAAATACCAGTGGAATTAAACAAATCTCAGAGCCTTGAACCCTGAAATCTCCATTAACCCTCTTTTCTGTCAGAAGCAGCCCCTCCTCCCCCGAGGAGACTAGCTTTCCCTAATTTAAAGACCCTATGGTGACTCTACCTGGGCAGTTGCCTTATTTTTTTTTTATAGAGAGTGAGAGAGGAGAGGAGAGGAGAGGAAAGGGGAGAGAAAGAGAGAGAAAGAGAGAGAGAGAGAGAGAGAGAGAGAGAGAGAGAGAGAGTTTTTAATATTCATTTTTTAGTTCTCGGCGGACACAACATCTTTGTTGGTATGTTGTGCTGAGGATTGAACCCGGGCCGAACGCGTGCCAGGCAAGCGCACTGCTGCTTGAGCCACATCCCAAGCCCAATTGTCTTTAAGATGCTCATCCATCATCCCACATTGTCACCAGACTCTTTATTGGGGTCTGATCCTAGAACACCTCAGGTAAGAGTATAAAATATAGCCCAGGAGAGTATTAGGGTCACACCAAATAAAAGGTAAATATTTTACTGTATTTTGTTAATAGGAGCCTTAAGAATATATAAAAAAATTTGTTTGAGTCTTCTAGACCAAAGAAGTCAGGACATATTGCTGGATCATCTTGAATGCAGTCACAGGAACGTAATCACCAGAAATTTTAGGGCCAAGGATTTTCCTGAGCCATGGGGAGTGGCTATTAGACTCTCTTTGGTTGATGGACTGAAATCTGGACTCAGTGTTTGCTTAAGTTCAATGACCAATATGATCCTGGAATAATGGCGAAGATGGTTATCAGAAATAAATAAGGTGTTGGATAGCGTGTTATGTGACCCCTTCCCTCGCCTCACAGCTGGATCTGGAGGAGGGCCTGGAGCACCAGCCTTCGCCAAGGCCTCATGGACACGCGTTCAGAAGGCAGCACCAGATCCTTGTGAAACCGCAGCCGCTGTCCTCGGCATCCTGGAAAGACATTAACAGATGGCATTCTTGAAACGGGCTCTCTGATTTCAGTGAGAATAAGGGGATCCTGAAGTAGAAGAGGCCATGTGGTAGAACAGTGATCAGAACATTTGAATCTGTAGAGATTTTTGACAGTGGTAAATGATCGTGGTATTTATAGATGGGAAAAAATAGGCACCCTCCTCGAATAGTGCCTGTCCCATGTAATGTGAAACTCTTCTTTTCACACTTCATTGGTGCATTGTAGTGGTCCATAATGGTGGGATTTGTTGATACATATTTGAACATGCACACAAAATAACCGTAAACTTTGGCCAATATCATTCAAATATTTCCCTTTTCCTCACCTCCTCCACTGGTGCCTTGACTCTACTGATCTTCCTTCAACTTTCATGATGAGACTACTTTCCCAACTTTCCTTCCTTTTCCCCCTCTAGCTTTAACAGAGGAAAAACATACGGCCCTTAACATTCTGAGTTGCTTATTTCCCTTAATGTTCTGAAGATCCATCCATCTTCCAGCATGACATAATTTCGTTCTTCTTTATGGCTGAATGAAATTCCAGTGTGCATATACCAGATGTTCTTTATCCATTTGTCCACTGATGTCACCTCGGCTGGTTCATGGGCATGTATGTGTTATTATAGTATGACTTCGATCCGCTGTGATAAATACCAAGCAGAGCTAGAGCTGGGTCGCAGGGTGGTCCATGGCTACTCCTGAGGAGCCTCCATCCCGATTTCCGTGGTGGTTGTGCTGATTTACATGCCCACCAACAGGGTGAGAGTGCTCCTTTCTCTCCAATTCTCTCCTTGTCACACTGGTTTCTGTTTCTATTCTTGGTGGTTGTCTTTGTCACTGAAGTGAGATGAAATCTCAGGGTAGTCTTGACTTGCAAGTATTTTCATATATTTGTTGGCCACTCACATATTTTCTTCTAAGACTTGTCTGTTTAGTTCATTTAGTTTCCCATTTGGTAATTGGGTTATTTGATAATTGAGTTATTTAATAATTGTGGGCTTGATGTTAAGTTTTTTGAGATCTTTATTAATATTCTGAATCTTCATCCTCTTTTAGAAGAGCACCTCATAAAGATTTTCTCCCTTTTTGTAGGTTCTCTCTTCATATTCTAATTGTGTCCTTTGCTGTGCAGAACCTTCTTAATTTGATGCCATCCTATTAGCTAACTTTTGGTATTATCTCCTAAGGTTTGGCATCCTATTGAGAAAGTCATTGCCTCTGCCTGTAGGTTGGAGTATTGACTTTGTTTTTTCCCAGAAACTGCATAATTTCTGGTCTAGTGCCTGGGTCTTTACTGCATTTTTAGTTGATTTTCTGCAGGGTGAGCGATAGTTCAGGTCTCATTCTTCTGCATTTGGACAGGGGTGTATAAGGACTGTTTCAGAGAGTAGATGTTAAAGACTGGGGTGCAGAAGAACTGTTGCAGAGAGCAGAAGTTGGAGACTGAGGTGCAGAAGGACTGTTACAGAAAGCAGAGTTTGGAGACTGGGGTGCACAAGGATCGTTGCAGAGAGCAGAGTTTTTAGACTGAGGTGCAGAAAAACTGTTACAGAGAGCAGATGTTGGAGACTGGGGTTCAGAATGTATGTTGCAAAGAGCAGAGGTTGGAGACTGGGGTGAAGAAGGATCGTTATAGAGAGCAGAGGTTGGTGACTGGTGTGCAGAAGGAGTGTTAAGGACAGCAGAGTTTGGAAACTTGGTTGCAGAAGGATCTTACAGAAAGCAGAATTCGGAGACTGAGGTGCATAAGGATTGTAACAGAGAGCAGAGTTTGGAGTCTGTGGTGCAGAAGGAGTGATACAGAAAGCAGAGGTTGGAGACTAGGGTGCAGCAAGACCATTACAGAGTGCAGAAGTTGGAGACTGCGGTACAGAACGACTGTTACAGAGAGCAGAGATTGGAAATTGAGGAGCAGAAAGACTGTTTCAGAGAACAGAGGTTGGAGACTGGGTTGGAGAAGGACCATTGAAGAAAGCAGAGGTTGTCGACTGGGGTGGAGAAGGAATGTTACAGAGAGCAGAGTTTGGAAACTGGAGTGCAGAAGGACCTTACAGAGAACAAAGTTTGGAGACTGGGGTGCAGAAGGAGTCTTAAGGAGAGGAGACGTTGGAGACTGGGGTGCAGAAGGATCGTTGCAGAGAGCAGAGGTTGGAGACTGTGGTGCATAAGGACGGTTGCAGAGAGCAGAGTTTGGAGACTGGGGTGAAGAAGGACTCTTACAGAGAGCACAGGTAGGAGACTCGGGTGCAGAAGGAATGTTGCAGAGAGCAGAGGTTGGAGACGGGGGTGCAGGAGAACTGTTGCAGAAACAAGAGGTTGGAGACTGAGGTGCAAAAAGACTGTTAAAGAGAGCAGAGGTTGGAGGCTGGGGTGCAGGAGGACTTATAGAGAAAGCAGATGTTGGAGACTGGGGTGCAGAAGGACGGATAAAGAGAGAAGACGTTAGAAACTCCGGTACAGAAGGACTGCTATAGAGAGCAGAGATTAAAGACTGGGGTGCAGAACGACTGTTGCAGAGAACAGAGTTTGGAGACTTGGGTGCAGAAGCACCTTTGCAGAGAGCAGAGGTTGGAGACTGAGGTCCAGAATTATTGTTACAGAGAGCAGAGTTTGGAGACTGGGTTTCAGAGGAATGTTACAGTGAGCAGAGGTTGGAGACTTGTGTGCAGAAAAATCTTACACAGAGCAGAGGTTGGAGACTGGGGTGCAGAAGGACTGCTGCAGAGAGAAATGGTTGGAGACTTGGGTGCACAAGCATCATTACAGAGAGTAGCTGTTGGAGAATGGGGTGAAGAATGCCTCTAAAAGAGAGCAGTGGTTTGAGGCTGGGGTGCAGAAGGCCTGTTACAGAGAGCAGAGATTGGAGACTGGGGTGCAGAAGGAGTGTTTCAGTGAGCAGAGTTTGCAGACTGGGTTTAAAAGGGTCTTACAGAAAGCAGAGGTTGGAGACTGATGTACAGAAGGATTGGTACAGAGAGCATAGTTTGGAGACTGGGGTGCAGAAGGATTGTTGCAGAGAGCAGAGTTTTCAGACTGAGGTACAGAAGATCTGTTGCAGAGAGCAGATGTTGGAGACTGGGTGCACATAGACTGTTGCAGCGAGCATAGGTTAGAGACAGGGTGCAGATGGATTGTTGCAGAGAGCAGAGGTTGGAGACTGGGGTCCCGAAGGACAAATACAGAGAGCAGAGTTTGGAGACTGGGGTGAAGAAAGCCTGTTACAGAGAGCAGAGCTTTGAGACTGGGGTGCACGAGGACTGTTACAGAGAGCAGAGTTTGGAGATTGGGTTGCAGAAGGATCTTACAGAGAGCAGAGGTTGGAGACTGAGGTGCAGAAGCACTGTTACAAAGAGTAGAGTTTGGAGACTGAGTTGCAGAAGGATCGTAGCAGAGAGCAGAGCTTGGAGACTGGGGTGCAGAAGGACTGTTACAGAGAGCAGAGGTTTTAGACTTGGGCGTAGAAGGACTGTTGCAGTTAGGAGAGGTAGGAGATTGGGATCCAGAAGGACCCTTAGAGAGAGCAGTGGTTTGAGACTGCAGTACAGAAGGACTGTTATAGAGAGCAGAGGTTGGAGACTGGGATGGAAAAGAACTGTTGTAGAGAGTAGATGTTGGAGACTATGGTGCAGAAGGACTGATACAGAGAACAGAGGTTAGAGACTGGGGTGCAGAAAGACCGTTGAAGAGAGCAGAGGTTAGAGACTGGGGTGCAGAAGAATCTTACAGTGAGCAGAGGTTGGAGTCTGAGATGCAGGAGGACTGTGATAGAGAGCAGACGTTGGAGACTGTGCTGCAGAAGGATTGTTGCAGAGAGCAGAGGTTGGACACTGGGGTGCAGAAGAACTGTTGCAGAGAGCAGAGGTTGGAGACTGAGGTGCAGAAGGACTGTTACTGAGAGCAGATTTTGGAGACTGTGGTCTGGGACTGATACAGAAAACAGATGTTGGAGACTGGGGTGCAGAATGATTCTTGCAGACAGCAGAGGTTGGAGACTGGGTTGCAGAAAGACTGTTGCGTAGAGCAGAGGTTGGAGTCTGTGGTTCAGAAGGACTGGTACAGAAAGCAGAGTTTAGAGACTCGGGTGCAGAAGGACCATTACAGAGAAGAGAGGTTGGAGACTGCGGTACAGAAGGACTGTTACAGAGAGCAGAGTTTGGAGACTGCGTTGCAGAAAGACTGTTGCAGAGAACACAGGTTGGAAACTGGGGTGCAGAGGATCGTGGCAGAGAGCAGAGTTTTCAGACTGAGGTGCAGAAAGACTAATGAAGAGAGCAGATGTTGGAGACTGGGGTTCATAATGACTGTGGTAGAGAGCAGAGGTTGGAGACTTGTGTGCATATGGACTGTTCCAGAGAGTAGATGTTGGAGACTGGGGTGCAGAAAGCCTGTTACAAAAAGCAGAGTTTGTAGAAGCGGTGCAGAAGGACTGTTACAGAGAGTAGCGGTTGGAGACTGAGGTGCAGAATGACCGTTGCAGAGAGCACAGGTTGGAGACTGAGGTGCAGAAGGATTGTTACAGAGAGCAGAGGTTGGATACAGGGGTGCAGAAGGACTGATGCAGAGAGCAAAGGTTTTAGACTGGGATGTACAATGACTGTCGCAGAGAGTAGAGGTTGGAGATTGGGGTCCAGAATGACTGTAGCAGAGAGCAGAGGTTGGAGACTAAGGTGCAGAAGGACAGTTACACAGAGCAGAGATTAGAGACTGGATTGCAGAAGGACTAACACAGAAAGCAGAGGCTGGAGACTCTGGTTCAGAAGTACCCTTATAGAGAGCAGAGGTTGGAGAAAGCAGTACCGAAGGACTGTTACAGACAGCAAAGTTTGGAGACTAAGGTGCAGAATGACTGTTGCAGAGAGCAGATGTTGGAGACTGGGTTGCAAAAGGACTGTTGAAGAGAACAGAGGATGGAGACTGGGGTGCAGAAGGACTGTTGCAGAGAGCAGAGTTTGCAGACTGAGTTGCAGAAGGATGGTTACAGAGGGCAGAGTTTGGAGACTGTGGTTTAAAACGACTGATACAGAAAGCAGAGGTTGGATACTGGGGTGAATAAGGACCCTTACAGAGAACAGAGGTTGGAGACTGTGGTAGAGAAAGATGTTACAGAGAGCAGGGGTTGGTGTCTTGGTTGCAGAAGAACCGATGTAGAGAACACAGTTTGGAGACTGGGGTGCAGGAGGACCGTTGGGGCGATCAGAGTATGGAGACTTGGGTGTAGAAAGATTGTTGAAGAGAGCAGTGTTTTGAGACTGAGTTACAAAAGGACTGTTACAGAGAGCAGAGTTTTGAGACTGGGGTACAGATGGATTATTGCAGAGAGCAGAGTTTTCCGACTGATGTACAGAAGAACTGTTGCAGGAAGCAGATGTTGGAGACTGGGGTTCACAAGGACTGTTGCAGCTAGCAGAGGTTTCAGACTGGGATGCAGAAGGCCTGTTACAGAGAGCAGAGTTTGGAGACTGGGGTGCAGAAGGACTGTTACAGAGAGCAGAGTTTGTAGACTGGGTTTCATAATGGTCTTACAGAGAGCAGAGGTATGAGACAGACATTCAGAAAGACTGTTACAGAGAGCAGAGGTTGGAGACTGGGGTGCAGAGGGATTGTTTCAGAGAGCAGATTTTTCAGACTGAGGTACAGAAGAACTGTTGCAGAGAGCAGATGTTGGAGACTGGGGTGCAGAAGGATCGTTGGAGTGAGCAGAGGTTGGAGACTGGGTTGCAGATGGAATGATACAGAGAGCAGAGGTTGGAGACTGGAGTGCAGAAGGACTGATACAGAAAGCAGAGTTTAGAGATTCGGGTGCAGAAGTATCCTTACAGAGAGCAGAGTTTCGAGAATGCAGTACAGAAGAACTCTTACAGACAGCAGAGTTTGGAAACTGGGGTGGAGAATGACTGTTGCAGATAGCAGATGTTGGAGACTGGGGTGCAGAAGGAATGTTGCAGAGAGCAGAGGATGGAGACTGGGGTGCACAAGGACTGTTGCAGAGAGCAGAGTTTGCAGACTGAGTTGCAGAAGGACTCTTACAGACGGCAGAGTTTGGAGACTGTGGTGCAAAATGATTGATACAGAAAGCAGAGGTTGGATACTGGGGTGCATAAGGACCCTTACGGAGAACAGAGTTTGGAGACTGCGGTACCCAGAGAAGAGGTTGGAGACTGGGGTGCAGATGGATTATTGCAGAGAGCAGAGTTTTCAGACTGAGGTACAGAAGAACTATTGCAGAGAGAAGATGTTGGAGACTGGGGTTCAAAAGGACTGTTGCAGCTAGCAGAGGTTTCAGACTGGGATGCAGAAGGCCTGTTACAGAGAGCAGAGTTTGGAGACTGGGGTGCAGAAGGACTGTTATAGAGCAGAGTTTGCTGACTGGGTTTCAGAAGGGTCTTACATAGAGCAGAGGTAAGAGACAGACATTCAGAAAGACTGTTACAGAGAGCAGAGGTTGGAGACTGGGGTGCAGAAGGATCGTGGCAGAGAGCAGAGGTTGGAGACTGGGTTGCAGATGGAATGATACAGAGAGCAGAGGTTGGAGACTGGGGTGCAGAAGGCCTGTTACAGTGCAGAGTTTGGAGATTGGGGTTCAGAAGGATCTTACAGAGAGCAGAGTTTTGAGACTGAGGTGCACAAGCACTGTTACAGAGAGTAGAGGTTGGAGACTGAGGTGCAGAAGGACCCTTGTAAAGACTAGAGGTTGGAGACTAAGGTGTAGAGGATAGTTACAGAGATAAGAGGTTGGAGACTGTGTGCAGAAAAACTTTTGCTGAGAGCAGAGGTTTTAGACTGGGGTGTAGAAGGACAGTTGCAGAGAGTAGAGGTTGGAGATTTGGGTCCAAAAGGACTTTTACAGAGAGCACCGTTTGGAGACTGAGGTGGAGAAGGACTGTTGCAGAGAGCAGATGCTGAAGACTGGGGTCCAAAAGGAAAGTTGAAGAGAGCAGAGAATGGAGACTGGGGTGCAGAAGTATCCTTGGAGTGTGCAGAGCATGGAGAATAGGGTGTAGAAGGACTGTTACAGAGAGCAGAGGTTGGAGACTAGGGTTTAGAAGGACTTTTTCAGAGAGCAGACGTTGGAGACTTGGGTGAAGAAGTATTGTTGCATAGAGAAGAGGATGGAGCCTCAGATGCAGAAGACTGTTACAGAAAGCAGATTTTGAAGACTGGAGTGCAGAAGGACTGTTACATTGATCAGACTTTAGAGACTGGGGTGTAGAAGGATCGTTGCAGAGAGAAGAGTTTGGAGACTGGCGTTCATAAAAATTGTTAGAGAGAGCAGAGGTTTGAGACTGTGGTGCAGAAGGACTTTTACTGAGAGCACAGGTTGGAGACTGAGGTGCAGAGAAACTGTTGCAGAGAGCAAAGTTAGGAGACTGGGGTGCAGAAGAAGTGTTGCAGAGAGCAGATGTTGGAGACTGAGGTGCAGAAGGACCATTACAGAGAGCAGAAGTTGGAGACTGGGGTACAGAGGAGTGTTACAGAGAGCAGAGGTTGGAGACAGATGTGCAGAAAGATCCTACAGGGAGCATAGGTTGGAGACTGGGGTGCAGAAGGACTGTTGCTGATAGCAGAGGTTGGAGACTGGGGTGGAGAAGGATCATTGAAGAGAGAAGAGTTTTGAGACTGGGGTCAAAAGGCCTGTTACATACAGCATAGGTTGGAGACTGGGGGGAAGAAGGCCTTTTACAGAGAGCAGTTCTTGGAGACTGGGGAGCAGAAGGACAGTTACAGAGATCATAGTTTGGAGACTGGGTTTCAAAAGAATCTTACTGAGAGCAGAGGTTGGAGAATGAGGTACAGAAGAACTGTTAGAGAGAGCAGAGGTTGGAGACTGTGGTGCAGAAGGATCTTTGGAGAGAGCAGTGTTTAGAGACTGCAGTGTAGAAAAACTGATACAGAAAGCAGAGGTTTAAGACTGGGGTGCAGAAGGACCCTTACAGAGAGCAGAGGTTGGAGACTGAAAGACTCTTACAGAGAGCAGACGTTGGAGACTGGGGTGCAGAATGACTGTTGAAGAGAACAGAGGTTGGAGACTGGTTTACAGAAGGACCATTGCAGAAAGTAGAGGTTGGAGACTGGGTTTCAGAAGGATCATACAGAGAGCAGATTTTTGACACTGACGTGCAGAAGGACTGTGGCAGAAAGAAGAGGTTGGAGATTGGGGCACTGAAGGACTGTAGCAGAGGGCAGAGGTTGGAGTATGAGGTGCAGAAAGACTATTACAGAGAGCACAGGTTGGAGACTGGGGTGCAGAAGGCCTGTTATAGAGAGCAGACGTTGGAGACTGGGGTTGATCAAGACTGTTGCAGAGAGCAGAGGATGGAGACTGGGGTGCAGAAGGACTCTTGCAGAGAGCAGAGTTTGAAGACTGGTTGCAGAAGGACTGTTTCAGAGAGCAGAAGTTGCAGAGTGAGGTGCAGAATGACGGTTACAGAGAGCAGAGTTTGGAGACTGTGGTGCAGAAGGACTGATATAGAAAGTAGAGGTGGGAGACTGGGTTGCAAAAGGACCCTTACAGAGAACAGAGGTTGGAGACTGCAGTACAGAAGGACTGTTGTAGAGAACAAGGTTGGACACTGGGGTTAAGGGGTACCAATGCAGAGAGCAGAGGTTGGAGACTGGGGTGCAGAAGGACTGTTACAGAGAGCAGATGTTGGAGACTGGGGTTCAGATTGATCTTAGAAAGAGCAGAGGTCGGAGACTGAGGTGCAGAATGATTTTAACCGACAGCAGGGGTAGGAGACTGGGGTGCAGGAGGTTCGTTTCAGATAATAGAATTTTCAGAGTGTGGTGCAAAAGGACTGTTGCAGAGACCAGATGTTGGAGACTGGGGTGTAGAAGGACTGTTGCAGAGAGCAGAGGTTGGAGACTGGGGTTAAGAATGATCGTTGCAGAGAGAAGAGATTGAAGACTGGTGTGCAGAAGGAATGTTAGACAGCAGAGTTGGGAGACTGGGTTGGTGAAGGATCCAACAGAGAGAAGAGGTTGGAGACTGAAGTGAAGAAGTACTGTTACAGAGAGTATAGGTTGGATACTGAGGTGCAGAAGGACTGTTGCAGAGAACAGAGTTTGCAGACTGAGGTGCAGAAAGATTGTTACAGTGAGCAGAGTTTGGAGACTGGGGTGCAGAAGGACTGTTGCAGAGAGCAGACGTTGGAGACTGAAGTGCAGAAGTACTGTTTCAGAGAGCAGAGGTTGGAGACTGGGGTGCAGAAGGACTGTTACTGAGAGCAGAGTTTGGAGACTGGGTTCAGATTGATCTTACTGAGAGCAGAGTTTGGAGACTGGGGTGCAAAAGGACTGTTACACATAGCACAGTTTGGAGACTGGGGTGCAGAAGGCCTGTTACACAGAGCAGAGGTTGGAGACTAGGTTGCAGAAGTCCAGTTACAGAGAGCAGAGGTTGGAGATTGTTGTGCCGAAGGACTGTTACAGAGTGCAGAGTTTAAAGACTGGGTTGCAGAAGGATCAAACAGAGGGCAGAGTTGGGAGACTGAGGTGCAGAAGGACTGTTACAGAGAGCAGAGGTAGGAGACTGGGGTGCAGAAGGGTCGTTGCAGAGAGCAGAGTTTTCAGACTGAGTTGCAGAATGACTGTTGCAGAGAGCAGATGTTAGAGACTGGCGTGCAGAAGGACTGTTTCAGAGAGCAGATGTTGGTAACTAGGGTCCAGAAAGACTGTTGTAGAAAGCAGAGGTTGGAGACTGGGGTGCAGAAGGACTGTTGCAGAGAGCAGAGTTTGGAGACTGAGGTGCGGAAGTCCTGTTACAGAGAGCAGAGTTTGGAGACTCGGATGCAGAATGACAGTTTCAGAGAGCAGATGTTAAATACAGGGTTGCTTAAGATCCTTAAGGATCTTACAGAGAGCAGAATTTGGAGACTGAGTTGCAGAAGGACTGTTGCAGAGATCATAGGTTGGAGACTGAGGTGCAGAAGGACTCTTACAGAGAGCAGAGGTTGGAAACTGGGGTACAGAAGGACTTATACAGAAAGCAGAGATTGGAGTCTGGGGTGCAGAAAGACCGTTACCGAGAGCAGAGGTTGGATACTGCAGTACAGGAGGACTGTTACAGAGAGCAGTGGTTGAAAACTGGGGTTCATAAGCACTGTTGCAGAGAGCAAATGCTGGTAACTAGGGTTCAGAAGGACTGTTGCAGAGAGCAGAGTTTGGAGACGGGTGCAGAAGGACTGTTGCAGAGATCATAGGTTGGAGACTGAGGTGCAGAAGGACTGTTGCAGAGAGCAGAGTTTGGAGACTGAGGTGCGGAAGTCATGTTACAGAGAGCAGAGTTTGGAGACTCGGTGCAGAATGACAGTTTCAGAGAGCAGAGGTTAAATACAGGGTTGCCTAAGAATCTTACAGAGAGCAGAATTTGGAGACTGAGTTGCAGAAGAACTGTCGCAGAGATCATAGGTTGAAGACTGAGGTGCAGAAGGACTCTTACAGAGAGCAGAGGTTGGAAACTGGGGTACAGAAAGACTTATACAGAAAGCAGAGATTGGAGTCTGGGGTGCAGAAAGACCGTTACAGAGAGCAGAGGTTGGATACTGCAGTACAGGAGGACTGTTACAGAAAGCAGTGGTTGAAAACTGGGGTTTATAAGTACTGTAGCAGAGAGCAGATGCTGGTAACTAGGGTGCAGAAGGACTATTGCAGAGAGCAGAGTTTGGAGACGGGTGCAGAGTGACTCTTGTGGAGAGCAGAGGTTGAAGACTGGGGTGCAGAAGGACTGTTACAGAGAGCAGAGTTTGGAGACAGGGGTGCAGAAAGATCTTACAGAGAGCAGAATTTGGAGACTGAGTTGCAGAAGGACTGTAGCAGAGATCAGAGTTTGGAGACTGGGGTGCAGTAGGATCAATGCAGAGAGCAAAGGTTGGAGACTGGGGTGCAGAAGGATCATTGCAGAGAGCAGAGGATGGAGAGTGGGGTGCAGAAGGCCTTTTATAGAGAGCAGAGTTTTGAGACTGGAGTGCAGAAGGCCTGTTACAGAAAGGAAAGGTTGGAGACTGGGGTGCAGAAAAACTGTTATAGAGAGCAGAGTTTGGAGACTGGTTTGCTGAAGGAACTTACAGAGAGCAGATGTTGGAGACTGAGGTGCAGGTGGACTGTTACAGAGAGCAGTGTTTGGAGACTGGGGTGCAGAAGAATCGTGGAGAGCAAAGGTTTCAGACTGAGGTGCAGAAGTACTGTTAAAGAGAGAAGAGGTTGGAGACTGAGGTGTAGAAGGACTGTTACAGAGAGCAGAGTTTAGAGACTGACATGCAGAAGGACTGTTACAGAAAGCACAGGTTGAAGACTGAGATGCAGAAGGATAAATACAAAAAGCAGAGTTTGGAGACTCGGGTTCAGAGGAACTGATTCAAAAAGCAGAGGTTGGAGACTGGGTTGCAGAAGGACCTTTACAGAGAGCAGAGGTTGGAAACTGCGGTACATTAGGTCTGTTACAGAGAGCAGATCTCAGAGACTGGGGAGCAGAAGGACTGTTGAAGAGGATAGAGGTTTGAGACTAGGGTGGAGAAAAAATTTTACAGAGAGCAGAGTTTGAAAACTGGAGTGCAGAAGGATCTTACAGAGATCAGAGGTTGGAGACTGCATTGACGAAGGAATGTTGCAGAGAGCAGACGTTGGAGACTGGGGTCCAGAAGGTTCATTGCAGAGAGCAGAGATTGGAGACTGGGGTGCAGAAGGACTGTTGCAGAGAGCAGATGTTGAAGACTGGGGTGGAGAAGGACTGTTGCAGACAGCAGATTTTAGAGACTGGGGTGCAGAAGGATTGTTACAGAGAGCAGGGTTTGAAGACTGAGGTGTGGAAGGACTGTTAAAGAGAGCAGCGTTTGGAGACTGGGGTGCAGAAGGACTGTTACAGAGAGCAGCAGTTGGAGACTGGGGTTCAGATGAATGTTACAGAGAGCAGAGTTTGAAGACTGGGGTGCAAAAGGACAGTTGCAGAGAGCAGATGTTGGAGACTTGGGTGTAGAAGAATCGTTGTGGAGAGAAGAGGTTGGAGACTGGTGTGCAGAAGGCCTATTACAGAGAGCAGAGGTTGGAGACTGAGGTGCAGAAGGACTGTTTCAGAAATGAGAGGTTGGAGTCTGGGGTTTAGTTGGATCATTGCAGAGAGCAGAGGTTAGAGACAGGCGTGCAAAATGATCGTTGCATAGAGCAGAGTTTGGAGACTCGCGTGCAGAAGGCCTGTTACAGAGAGGAGAGGTTGGAGACTGGGGTGCAGAAGGACTGTTATAGAGAACAGTGTTTGGAGACTGGGTTGCTGAAGTATCTAACAGAGAGCAGTGGTTTGAGACTGAGCTGCAGGTGGACTGTTACAGAGAGCAGTGGTTGTATACTGGAGTGCAGAAGAATCGTGGTGAGCAGAGGTTTCAGACTGAGGTAAAGGTGGACTTTTACAGAGAGCAGTGGTTGAGACTGGGGTGTAGAAGGACGGTTACAGAGAGCAGATTTTGGAGACTCAGGTGCAGAAAAACTGTTACAGGAAGCAGAGTTTGGAAATTAAGGTGCAGAAGGACCGTTACAAGAGCAGAGTTTGGAGACTGCGGTATAGGACTGTTACCTAGAGCAGAGGATGGAGACTGGGGTGCAGAAGGACTCTTACATAGAGCATAGGTTGGAGACTGAGGTGCAGAAGGATAGATACAGAGAACAGATTTTGGAGACTGGGGTGGAGAAGGAATGTTATAGAGAGCAGAGTTTGGAAACTGGAGTCAGAAGGATCTTACAGAGAGCAGAGCTTGGAGACTGTGGTGCAGAAGGACTGTTGCAGAGAGCAGACGTTAGAGACTGGGGTCCAGAAGGATCATTGCAGAGAGTGGAGTTTGGAGACTGGAGTGCAGAAGGAGTGTTGCAGAGAGTAGATGTTGTAGACTGGGGTGCAGAAAAAATGTTGCAGATAGCAGAGGTTGGAGACTGAGGTGCAGAAGGACTGTTATAGAGAGCAGAGTTTGGAGACTTGGGTGTAGTAGGACTGTTACAGAGAACATGGGTTGGAGACTGGGTTTCAGATGGATCTTACAGAGAGCAGAGTTTGGAGACTGGGTTTCAAAAGGACTGTTGCAGAGAGCAGATGTTGGAGACTGGGGTGAAGAAGATTCGTTGCAGAGAGAAGAGGTTGGAGACTGGGGTGCAGAAGTCCTGTTACAGAGAGCAGAAGTTGGAGACTGTTGTGCAGAATGACAGGTACAAAGTGCAGAGTTTAAAGACTGGGTTGCAGAAGGATCTTACAGAGAGCAGAGTTGGGGGACTGAGGTCCTGAAGTACTGTTACAGAGAGCCGAGGTAGGAGACAGGGGTGCAGAAGGGTCATTGCAAAGAGCAGAGTTTTAAGACTGAGGTGCAGAAGGACTGTTGCAGATAGCAGATGTTGGTAACTAGTGTGCATAAGGATTGTTGTAGAGAGCAGAGGTTCGAGACTGGGGTGGAAAAGGACTGTTGCAGAGAGCAGAGGTTTGAGACTGATGTGCGGAAGTCCTGTTGCAGAGCACAGAGGATGGGGACTCGGGTGCAGAAGGACTGTTACAGAGAGCAGAGGTTGGATACAGGGGTGCAGAAGCATCTTCCTGACAGCAGAATTTGAAGACTGAGTTGCAGATGGACTGTTACAGAGAGGAGAGGTTGGAGACTAGGGTGTAGAAGGACAGTTATAGAGGGCAGAGTTTGGAGACTGGGTTGCTTAAGGATCTTACAGAGAGAAGAGTTTGGAGACTGAGGTGGAGGTGGACTGTTACAGAGAGCAGTAGTTGGAGACGGAGGTGCAGAAGGACCATGCAGAGAGGAGAGGTGTCAGACTGAGGTGTAGAAGTACTGTTAGAAAGAGCAGAGTTTGCAGACTGAGATGCAGAAGGACTGTTACAGAAAGCAGATGTTGGAAATTGGGGTGCAGAAGGACCGTTACAAAGACCAGACTTTGGTGACTGCGGTATTGAAAAACTGTTACAGAGAGCACAGTTTGGAGACTGGGGTGTAGAAGGAATGTTACAGAGAGCACAGTTTAAAGACTGAGGTGCAGAAGGATAGACACAGAGAGCAGAGTTTTGAGACTGGTGTTCAGAAGGACTGATACAGAAAGCAGATGTTGGAGACTGGGGAGCCGAAGGACTGTTGCAGAGGACAGAGGTTGGAAACTTGGGTGCTGCAGGACACTTGCAGAAAGCAGAGGTAAAGTCTGGTTTGGAGAAGGAATATTACAGAGAGCAGAGTTTGGAAACTGGAGTGAAGAAGGATCTTACAGAGAGAAGAGGTTGGAGAGTGTGGTGCAGAAAGACTCTTCCAGAGAGCAGAGGTTGAAGACTGGGGTCCAGAAAGACTGTAGCAGAGAGCAGAGTTTGAAGACTTGGGTGCAGAAGTACGGTTGCACAGAGCAGAGGTAGGAGACTGGGGTGCAGAAGGACTGTTGAGGAGAGCAGAGGTTGGAGACTGGAGTGCAGAAGGACTGTTACAGAGAGCAGAGTTAGGAGACTGAGGTTCAGAAGGACTGTTGCAGAGAGCAGACGTTGGAGATTGGGCTGCAGAAGGACTGTTGCAGAGAGCATATGTTGGAGACTGGGGTGCAGAAGGACTGTTACAGAGAACAGAGGTTAGAGACTGGGGTGGAGAAGAATTGTTGCAGAGAGAAGAGGTTGGAGAATGGGATGCAGAAGTCCTGTTTCAGAGAGCAGAGATTGGAGACTGGCTTGCAAAAGTCCTGTTACCGAGAGCAGAGATTGGAGATTGTTTTGCAGAAGGACGGTTGCATAGTGCAGAGTTCAAAGACTGGGTTGCAGAAGTATTTTACAGAGAGCAGAGTTGGGAGAATGACGTGCAGAAGGACTGTTACAGGCAGCAGAGGTAGAAGACTGGGGTGCAGAAAGTTCGTTGAATACAGCAGAGTTTTCAGACTGAGGTGCAGAAGAACTGTTGCAGAGAGCAGTTGTTGGAGACTTGGGTGCAGAAGGACTTTTGCTAAGAGCAGAGGTTGGAGACTGGGGTTAAGAGGGATGGTTGCAGAGAGCAGAGGTTGGAGACTGGTGTTCAGAAGGACTGTTAAAGAGAGCAGATTTTGGAGACTTGGTTTTAGAAGGATACTACAGAGAGCAGAAGTTAGCGAATGAAGTGCAGAACGACTGTTACAGAGAGTAGAGGTTGGAGACTGGGGTGCAGAAAAACTGTTGCAGAGAGCAGAGGATTGAGACTGGGGTGCAGAAGGACTGTTGCAGAGAGCAGAGCTTGGAGACTGGGCTGCAGAAGGACTGTTCTAGAGAGCAGTGGATGGAGACTGGGTTGCAGAAGGAATGTTGCAGAGAGCAGAGGTTTGAGACTGAGGTACGGAAGTCCTGTTACAGAGAGAAGAGGTTGGAGCCTTGGGTGCAGAAGGACTGTTGCAGAGAGCAGAGGTTGGATACAGGGGTGAAGATGGATCTTACAGAGAGAGGAATTTGGAGACTGAGGCGCAGAAGGACTGTTGTGGAGATCAGAGTTAGTCGACTGGGGTGCAGAAGGATCATTGCACAGTGCAGATTTTGGAGACTGGGGTGCAGAAGGCCTGCTACAGAGAGAAGAGTTTGGAGACTGGCGTGCAGAAGGCCTGTTATAAAGAGGAGAGGTTGGAGACTGTTGTATAGGTCTGTTACCGAGAGCAGAGGTTGGAGACTGGGGTGCAGAAGGACTCTTACATAGAGCACAGGTTAGAAACTAAGGTGCAGAAGGATAGATACAGAGAACAGAGGTTGGAGACTGGGGTTCAGACAGACTTATACAGAAAGCAGAGATGGAGACTGGGGTGTAGAAGGATCGTTACAAAGAGCAGAGGTTGGAGACTGGGGTGCAGAAGGATCCTTGGAGAGAGCAGATTTTGAAGACTGGGGTGCAGAAGGCCTGCTACAGAGAGCAGAGTTTGGAGACTTAGGTGCAGAAATACTGTTACAGAAACTAGAGGTTGGAAATTGTGGTGAATAAAAACCATTACAGAGACCAGAGTTTGGAGACTGCGGTATAGTAAAACTGTTACAGAGCACACAGGTTGGAGACTGGGGTGCAAAAGGACTGTTGCAGAGACCAGAGGTTGTAGACTGGGGTCTAGAAAGATCGTTGCAGAGAGCAGAGTTTGGAGACTGGGGTGCAGAAGGACTGTTGCAGAAAGCAGAGGTTGGAAGCTAGGGTGTAGAAGGACTGTTGCAGAGACCAGATGTTTGAGACTGAAGTGCAGATGGACTGTTGCAGAGAGCAGATGTTGGAGACTGAGGTTCAGAAGGACTGTTACAAAGAGCAGAGTTTGGAGACTGAGGTGCAGAAGGACTGTTACAGAGCAGAGTTTAGATACTATGGTTTAGATTGATCTTACAGAGAGCAGAGGTTGAAGACTGGGGTGAAAATGGACTGTTGCAGAGAGCAGAGGTTGGAGACTGGGGTGCAGAAGGATCTTACAAAGAGCAGAGGTTTGAGACTGGGGTGCAGATGAACTGTTGCAAGGAGCAGAGGTTTGACACTGCTGTGCAGAAAGATCGTTGCAGAGAGAAGAGTTTGGAGACTGGGATGCAGAAGGCCTGTTACAGAGAGCAGAGTTTGGAGACTGCGTTACAGAAGGACTGTTACAGAGAGCAGAGATTGGATACTGGGGTTCAGATGGACTGTTACAGAGGACAGAGGTTGGAGACAGGGGTGCCGCAGGACCCTCGCAGAAAGCAGAGGTTAGAGACTGCGATGGAGAAGGAATGTTAGAGAGAGCAGAATTTGTAATCTGGAGCGCAGAAAGATCTTACAGAGAAAGCGGTTGAAGACTGGTGCAGAAGGACTGTTGCAGAGAGTAGAGTTTGGAGACTAGGGTCCAGAGGATCGTTGTAGAGAGCAGAGGTTTGAGACTGGGGTGCAGAAACACTGTTTCAGAGAGCAGAGGTTGGAGACTGGGGTGCAGAAGGATTGTTGGAGAGATCAGAGATTGGAGACTGAGGTACAGAAGGACTCTTAGAAAGAGCAGAAGTTGGATACTGGAGTGCAGAAGGACTAATACAGAAAGCAGAGTTTGGAGTCTGGGGTGCAGAAAGACCGTTACAGAGCAGAGGTTGGAGACTGCAGTACAGAAGGACTTTTGCAGAGAGCAGTGTTTGGAGACTGGGGTGCAGAAAGACTGTTACATCGAGCAGAGGTTGGATACTGAGGTGCAGAAGTCCTGTTACATAGAGCAGAGTTTGGTGACTGTGGTGCAGATGGATCATTGCAAGGAGGAGACTTGGAGACAGGGGTGCAGAAGGATCTTACAGAGAGTAGATATTTGAGACTGAGGTGCAGAAGGACTGTTTCAAAGATGAGAAGTTGGAGACTGGGGTGCAGTAAGATCATTGCTGAGAGCAGAGGTTGCAGACTGGGGTGCAGAAGGTCTGCTACAGAGAGCAGAGTTTGGACACTGGCGTGCAGAAAGCCTATTACAGAGAGGAGATGTTGGAAACTCGGGTGCAGAAGGACTGTTATGGACAGCAGAGTTTGGAGACTGGGTTACTGAAGGATCTTACAGAGAGCAGAGGTTTGTGACTGAGGTGCAGAAGGACTGTTACAGAGAGCAGAGATTGGAGACTGAGGTATAGAAGGACTGTTACAGAGAGGAGAGTTTGGAGACTCAGGTGCAGAAGGACTTTTACAGGAAGCAGAGTTTGGAAATTGGGGTGCAGAAGGACCTTTACAGAGAGCAGAGTTTGGAGACTGCGTTATAGGATTGTTACCGAGAGCAGAGGTTGGAGATTGGGGTGCAGAAGGACACTTACATAGAGCACAGGTTGGAGACTGAGGTGCAGAAGGATAGATACAGAGAACACAGGTTGGAGACTATGGTTCAGACAGACTGTTACAGAAAGCAGAGGTTGGAGACTGGGGTGTAGAAGGACCGTTACAAAGAGCAGAGTTTGGAGACTGCGGTACCGAAGGACTGTTACAGAGAGCAGATCTTGGAGACTGGGGTGCAGAAGGACTGTTGCAGAGGACAGAGGTTGGAGACTTGGGTGAAGAAGGAATGTTACAGAGAACAGAGTTTGGAAACTGGAGTGCAGAAGGATCTTACAAAGAGAAGAGGTTGGAGACTGTGTTGCAGCAGGACTGTTGCAGAGAGCAGACGTTGGAGACTGGGGTCCAGAATAATCGTTGCAGAGAGCGAAGTTTTGAGACTGGGGTGCAGAAGGACTGTTCCAGAGAGCAGATGTTTAAGACTGGGGTGCAGAAGGACTGTGGCAGAGAGCAGATTTTAGAGACTGGGGTGCAGAAGGACTGTTACACAGAGCAGAGGTTGGAGACTGAGGTGCAGACGGACTGTTACAGAGAGCAGAGTTTGGAGACTGTGGTGCAGAAGGACTGTTACAGAGAGCAGAGGTTGGAGACGGGTTCAGATGGATCTTTCAGAGAGCAGAGTTTGGAGACTGGTGTGCAAAGGACTGTTGCAGAGAGCAGAATCTGGAGACTGGGGTGGAGAAAAATCGTTGCAGAGAGAAGATGTTGGAGACTGGGGTGCAGAAGGCCTGTTACAGAGAGCAGAGTTTGGAGACTGGGTGGCAGAAGTCCTGGTACAGAGAGCAGAGGTTGGAGACTGTTGTGCAAAAGGACTGTTACAGAGTGCAGAGTTTAAAGATTGGGTTTCAGAAGGATCTTACAGAGAGAAGAGTTGGGAGACTGCGGTGCAGAAGGACTGTTACAGAGAGCAGAGGTAGGAGACTGGGATCCAGAACGGTCATTGCAGAGAGCAGAGTTTTCAGACTGAGGTACAGAAGAACTGTTGCAGAGAAGAGACTTTGGAGACTGCAATACAGGAGGACTGTTACAGAGAGAAGAGGTTGGAGACAGCGGTGGAGAAGAAGTGTTTCAGAGTGCAGATGATGGATACTGGTGTGCAGAAGAACTGATGTAGAGAGCAGAGTTCGAAGACTGGGGTGCAGAAGAACTGTCGCAGAGAGCAGAGGTTGGACACTGAGGTGCAGAAAGAATGTTACAGATAGCGAAGTTTGGAGACTGGGGTGCATAATTACTGATAGAGAATGCAGAGGTTGAGTCTGGGGTGCAGAAGGACCGTTATAGAGAGCAGAAGTTGGAGACTGTGGTTAAGAAGGACTGTTGCAGAGAGAAGAGGTTAGAGAATGGGGAGCAGAATTAAGGTTGCAGAGTTCAGAGGTTGGAGACAGAGGTGCAGAAGGACTGTTACAGAGAGCAGAGTTTGGAAACCTTGTTGCAGAAAGACTGATACAGAAAGCAGAGTTTTGAGACTCTGGTGCAGAAGGACCGTTACAGAGAGCAGAGGTTGGAAACTGGTGTGAAGAAGGACTGTTGCAGAAAGCATAGGTTGAAGACTGCGGTATAGAAGGACTGTTACAAAGAGCAAAGGTTGTAAACTGGTGTGCAGAAGGACTGTTTCAGAAAGCACAGGTTGGAGACTGAGTGCAGAAGGATAGATACAGAGAGCAGAGGTTGGAGGTTGGTATTCAGAAGAACTGATTCAAAAATCAGAGGTTGGAGACTGGGTTGCAGAAGGACTGTTACAGAGAGCAGAGGTTGGAGACTGGGGAGTAGAAGGACTGTTGCAGAGAACAGAGGTTGGAGACTGGGTTGCAGCAGGACCATTGAAGAAAGCAGATATTTGAGACTGGGTTGGAAAAGGAATGTTACAGAGAGCAGAGTTTAGAAACTGGGGTGCAGGAGGACCTTACAGAGAGCACAGGTTGGAGACAGGGGTGCAGAAGGACTGTTGAGGAGAGTAGAAGTTGGAGACTGGGGTGCAGAAGGATTGTTGCAGAGAGTAGAGTTTGGAGATTGGGATGTAAAAGGCCTGTTACAGAGAGCAGAGTTTGGAGACTGGGGTGCAGAAGAATTGTTACAGAGAGCAGAGTTGATAGACAAGGTAGAAAAGAATCTTACAGAGAGCAGAGATTGTAGACCGAGGTGCAGCAGGAGTGTTACAGAGAGCAGAGGTTGGAGACTGGGGTGCAGAAAGCCTTTTACGGAGAGCAGAGTTTGGAGAACGGCTCCAGAAGGACTGTTACAGATGTCAGAGTTTGGAGACTGGTTTGCAGAAAAATCTTACAGAGAGCAGATGTTGGAGACTGACGTGCAGAAAGACTGTTGCAGAGAGCAGGGTTTGGAGACTGGGGTGCAGAAGGATCGTTGTAGAGAGCAGAGGTTTGATACTGGGGTGCCGAATAACTGTTACAGAGAGCAGAGTTTTTAGACAAGATTGCAGAAGGATCTTACAGAAAGCAGAGATTGTAGACCGAGGTGCACAAAGACTGTTAAAGACAGCATATTTTGGAGACTGGGGTGCACAAGGATCGTTGCAGACAGCAGAGTTTCCAGACTGATAGGCAGAAGGACTGTTGCTGAGAGGAGATGTTGGAGACTTGGGTGCAGAAGGATCGTTGCAGAGAGCAGAGGTTGGACACTGGGGTGCAGAAGGACTATTAAAAAGAGAAAAGGTTTAAGACTTGGGTGAAGAAGGATCGTTGCAGAGAGCAGAGGTTGGACACTGGGGTGCAGAAGGACTGTTGCAGATAGCAGAATTTGGAGACTGAGATGCAGAAAGACTGTTACAGAGAGCAGAGTCTGGAGACTCTGGTGCAGAAGAACCGTTACAGAGAGCAGATTTTGGAGACTAGGGTACAGAAGGACTGTTGCAGAGAGCAGATGTTTTAGACTGTGGTTCAGAAGAACTGTAGTAGAGAGCAGAGGTTAGAGAATGGGGTGTAGAAGTAAGGTTGCAGAAAGCAGAGGTTGGAGACTGACGTGCAGAAGGACTGTTACAGAGAGCAGAAGTTGGAAACAGTGGTGCAGAAGGACTGATAAAAAAAGTAGAGGTTTGAGACTGGGGTGCAGAAGGAACATTACAGAGAGCAGAGGTTGAAGACTGCGGTACAGAAGGACTGTTATAGAGAGCAGAATTTAGAGACTGGGGAGCAGAAGAACTGTTGCCGAGAAAAGAGTTTGGAGACTGGGGTGCAGCAGGACCGCTGTGGAATCAAGAGGTTGAAGACTGTGGTGGAAAAGTAATGCTACTAGAGCAGAGTTTGAAAACTGGGATGCAGAAGAATCTTACAGAGAGCAGAGGTTTGAGACAGGGGTGCAGAAGGACTGTTGAGTAGAGGAGACATTTGAGACTGGGTTGCAAAGGATCGTTGCAGAGATCAGAGGATGGAGACTGAGGTGCAAAGACTGTTACAGAGAGTAGAGGTTGGAATCTGGGGTGCGGAATAACTGTTACAGAGAGCAGAGTTTTTAGACAAGGTTGCAGAAGGATCTTACAGAGAGCAGAGATTGTAGACCGAGGTGCAGCAAGACTATTAAAGTGAGCAGAGGTTGGAGACTGGGGTGCAGAAGGATCGTTGCAGACAGCAGAGTTTCCAGACTGAGGCGCAGAAGAACTGTTGCAGAGAGCAGATGTTGGAGACTTGGGTGCAGAAGGACTGTTGCAGAGAGCAGATGTTGGAGACTGGGATGCAATAGGATCATTTCAGAGAGCAGAGGTTGGACACTGGGGTGCAGAAGGACTGTTACACAGAACAGATGTTGGAGACTGGGGTGAAGCAGGACTGTTGCAGGGAGCAGGTGTTGGAGACTTATGTGCAGAAGGACTGTTGCAGATAGCAGATGTTGGAGACTGGGGTGCATAAGACTGATATAGAAAGCAGAGGTTGGAGACTGGGGTGCAGAAGGACCATTACAGCGAGCAGAGTTTGGAGACTGCAATACAGAGAGAAGAGTTCTGAGACTGGAGTGGAGAAGAACTGTTTCAGAGTGCAGATGTTGGAGACTGGGGTGCAGAAGAACTGTTGCATAGAGCAGAGTTTGGAGACTGTGTTGCAGAAGAACTGTCCCAGATCACAGAAGTAGGAGACTGAGTTGCAGAAAGAATGTTACAGAGAGCAAATGTTGGAGACTGGGGTGCATAATTACTAATAAAAAAGCAGAGGTTGAAGACTGGGGTGCAGAAGGACCGTTACAAAGAGCAGAGGTGGCAGGCTGCAGTACAGAAGGAATGTTACACAGAGCAGTGTTTGGAGACTAGGGTACAGAAAGACTGTTGCAGAGAGCAGATGTTATAGACTGTGGTTCAGAAGAACTGTAGTAGAGAGCAGAGGTTAGAGAATGGAGTGCAAAAGTAAGGTTGCAGAGAGCAGAGGTTGGAAACTGTGGTGCAGAAGGACTGATACAGAAAGCAGAGGTTTGAGACTGGGGAGCAGAAGAACTGTTGCAGAGAATAGAATTTGGAGACTGGGGTGCCACAGGACCGGTGCAGTATCCAGAGGTTGTAGACTGTGGTGGAAAAGGAATGTTACAGAGAGCAGAGTTTGAAAACTGGGATGCAGAAGGATTCTAAAGAGAGGTTGGAGACAGGGGTGCAGATGGACTGTTGAGGAGAGCAGTGGTTGGATACTGAGGTGCAAAAAGACTGTTACAGAGAGTAGAGGTTGGAGATTGGGGTGCACAAGGCCTGTTACAGACAGCAGAGGTTGGAATCTGGCATGCAGAATAACTGTTACAGAGAGCAGAGTTATTAGACAAGGTTGCAGAAGGATCTTAGAAAGAGCAGAGATTGTAGACCTAGGTGCAGCAGGAATGTTAAAGAGAAAAGAGGTTGGAGACTGGGGTGCAGAAGGCATGTTACAGAGAGGAGAGTTTGGAAAAGGGGTGCAGAAGGACTGTTAGAGAGGGCAGAGTTGGGAGACTGTGTTGCAGAAGGATCTTAAAGAGAGCAGATGTTGGAGTCTGGGGTGCAGAAGGATTGTTGAAGAGAGCAAAATTTTCAGACTGAGGTGAAGAAGGACTGTTGCACAGAGCAGATTTTGGAGACTGGGGTGCAGAAGGATCGTTACAGAGAGCAGAAGTTGGAGAATGGGGTGCAGAAGGACTGCTACAGAGAGCAGAGTTTGGAGACTGGGGTGCAGAAGGCCTGTTACGGAGAGCAGAGTTTTGAGACTGGGGTGCAAAAGGACTGTTACAGAGCACAGAATTTTGAGACTGGGGTTAAAAGGATCTTACAGATAGCAGAGGTTTGAGACTGAGGTGCAGAAGGACTGTTGCAGAGAGCAGATGTTGGAGACTGCAGTACAGAAGGACTTTTGCAGAAAGCAGAGGTTGGAGACTAGGTACACAAGGACTTTTTCAGAGAGCAGATTTTGAAGACTGTTGTTCAGAAGGACTGTTGCAGAGAGCAGAAGTTTGAGAATGGGGTGCAGAAGGACTTTTGAAGAGAGCAGTGTTTGGAGACTGAGGTGCAGAAGGACGGATAAAGAAAGCAGAGTTTGGAGACTGGCGTGAAAAAGGACCTTTACAGAGAGCAGAGTTTGGAGACTGTAGTACAGAAGGACTATTACAGAGAGCAGAGTTTGGAAACTGGGTAGCAGAAGGACTGTTGCGGAATACAGAGGTTTGAGACTGGGGTGCAGCAGGACCGTTGCAGAAAGCAGAGGTTGGAGAATGGCATGGAGAAGGAATATTACAGAGAGCAGATTTTGGAAACTGGGGTGCAGAAGGATCTTTCAGAGAGCAGAGGTTAGAGAATGAGGTGCAGAAAGATCATTCCTAAAGCAGAGTTTGGACACTCGGGTGCCAATGACTTCTGCAGAGAGCAGATGTTAGAGACTGGGGTGCAGAAAGATTGTTTAGAGAGAAGATGTTGGAGACTGGGGTGCAGAAGGACTCTTGCAGAGAGCAGAGGTTGAAGACTGAGGTGGAGAAGGACTGTTTTAGAGAAAGAGGTTGGATACTGGGGTACAGAAGAATTGTTGCTGAGAGCAGAGGTTTAAGACTGAGGTACAGAAAGATCGTTTCAGAGAGCAGAGGTGGAGACTTGGCTGCAGAAGGACTCTTACACAGAGCACACATTGCAGACTGGATTACAGAAGGAATGTTGCAGATAGCAGAGGTTTGAGACTGGGGTACACAAGGACTGTTGCAGATAGCAGAGTTTGGATATGAGGTTCTGAAGGACTGTTACAGAAATTAGAGTTTGTAGACTGGGGAGCAGAAGGACTGATACAGAAAGCAGAGGTTGGAGACTGGGGTGCAGAAGGACAATTACAGAGAGCAGAGTTTGGAGAATGCGGTACAGAACGACTGTTACAGAGAGCAGAGGTTGGCAACTGGAGTGCAGAAGGAGTGTTGCAAAGAACAGAGGTTGGAGACTGAGGTGCAGAAGGACTGTTACAGAGAGCAGAGTTTTTAGACAAGGTTGCAGAAGGATCTTACAGAGAGCAGAGTTTAACACCGAGGTGCAGCAGGACTCTTAAAGAGAGCAGAGGTTGGAGACTTGGGTGCAGAACGCCTGTTATGAAGAGCAGAGTTTAGAGAAGGGCTCCAGAATGACTGTTACAGATGGCAGAGTTTAGAGACTTGGATGCAGAAGGATTTTACAGAGAGCAGATGTTGGAGAATGAGATGCAGAAGGACTGTTACAGAGAGTAGAGATTGGAGACTGAGTTTCAGAAGGATCGTTGCAGACAACAGAAGTTGGAGACTGGGTTGCAGAAGGATCGTTGCAGACAGCAGAGTTTCCAGACTGAGATGCAGAAGGACTGTTACAAAGAGCAGAGGTCGAAGACTGAGGTGAAGAAGGACAGTTACAGAGAGCAGATGTGGGAGACAGGGGTGCAGGACTGATACAGAGCAGAAGTTGGTGACTGAGGTACAGAAGGACTGTTACAGAGAGCAAAAATTTGAGACTCAGGTGCAGAAGGATTATTGCAGAGAGCAAAGTTTTCAGACTGAGGTACAGAAAAACTGTTGCAGAGAGCATATGTAGGAGATTGGGGTGCACATGGACTGTTGCAGCGAGCAGAGGTTGGAGACTAGGGTGCAGAGGGATTGTTGCAGAGATCAGAGGTCGGAGACTGGGGTGCAGAAGGCCTTTTACAGAGAGCAGAGTTTGGAGACTGAGGTGCAGAAGGAATGTTACAGAGAGCAGAGTTTAGAGACTGGGTTGCAGAAGGATCTTACAGAGAACAGAGGTTGGAGATTGAGGTGCAGAAGCACTGTTACAGAGAGTAGTGTTTGGAGACTCAGGTGCAGAAAGACCGTTGCAGAGAGTAGAGGTTGGAGACTGTAGTGCAGAAGGATTGTTACAGAGAGCAGAGGTTAGAGACTGGGGTGCAGAAAAACTGATACAGAAAGCAGAGTTTGGAAACTCGGATGCAGAAGTACCCTTACAGAGAGCAGAGGTTGGAGAATGCAGTACAGAAGGACTGTTACAGAGAGCAGCGGTTGGAGACTGGGGTTGAGAAGGACTGTTGCAGAGAGCAAATGTTGGAGACTGGGTTGCAAAAGGACTGTTGCAGAGAGCAGAGGATGGAGACTGTGGTGCAGAAGGACTGTTGCAGAGAGCAGAGTTTGCAGACTGAGTTGCAGAAGGACTGTTACAGAGGGCAGAGTTTGGAGACAGTGGTGAAAAACGACTGATACAGATAGCAGAGGTTGGATACTGGGGTGCATAAGGACCCTTACGGATAACAGAGGTTCAAGACTGCGGTACAGAAGGACTGTTACTGAGAGCAGAGGTTGGAGACTGAGGTGCAGAAGGACTTTTGCAGAAAGTAGAGGTTGGAGACTGAGGCACAGAAGGATTGTTACAGAGAGCACAATTTGGAGACTGGAGTGCAGAAGGCCTCTTGCAGATAGCAGAGGTTGGGGACTGGGGTGTAGAAGGACTGTTGCAGGGACAAGAATTTGGAGACTGGGGTGCTGAAGGACTGTTGCAGAGAGCCGATGTAGGAGACTGAAATTCAGAAGGACTGTCACAGAGAGAAGAGGATGGAGACTGGGGTGCAGAAGGATTGTTATAGAGAACAGACTTTGGAGACTGTGGTGCAGAAGGGCTGTTACAGAGAGCAGACTTTGGAGATTGGGTTGCAGAAGGATCTTACGTAGAGCAGAGCGCATTGGTTGGAGACTGGGGTGCAGAAGGATCATTGCAGACAGCAGAATTTCCAGAATGAGGTGCAGAAGGACTGTTACGGAGAGCAGAGTTTGGAGACTGGGGTACAGAAGGACTGTTGCAGATAGCAGAGCTTGGAAACTGGGGTTAAGAAGGATTGTTGGAGGGAGCAGTTGTTTGAGACTTGGGTGCAGAAGGACTTTTGCAGAGAGTAGAATTTGGAGACAGAGGTGCAGAAGGACTGTTGCAGATAGCAGAGGTTGGAGACTGCGGTACTGAAAGACTGATACAGAAAACATAGGTTGGAGACTGAGGTGCAGAAGGACCATTATAGAGATCAGAGTTTGGAGACTGCAATACAGGAGGACTGTTACAGAGAGCAGAGGTTGGAGACTGGAGTGGAGAAGAACTGTTTCAGAGTGTAGATGTTGGAGACTGGTGTGCAGAAGAAATGTTGTAGAGAGCAGAGGTAAGAGACTGAGATACAGAAAGACTGTTACAGAGAGCAGACTTTGAAGACTGGGGTGCAGAAGGACTGATAGAGAGAGCAGAGTTTGGAGACTGGGGTGCAGAAGGCCTGTTATAGAGAGCAGAGGTTGGAGACTGGGTACATAAGGGCTGTTACAGAGAGCAGAGTTTGGAGACTGGGTTGCAGAAGAATATTACGTAGAGCAGAGTTTGGAGACTGTGGTGCAGAAGGATTGTTACAGAGAGCAGAGGTTGACGACTGGGGTGCAGTAGGATTATTGCAGAGAGCAGAGGTTGGAGATTGGTTTGCAAAAGGATCTTTGCAGAGAGCAGAGGTTGGAGACTTGGGTGCAAAAGAACGGTTGCAGAGAGCAGATTTTGAAGACTGGGATTCAGAAGGACTGTTACTCAGAGCAGAGGTTGAAGACTGGAGTGAAGAAGAACTGTTGCAGAGAGAAGAGTTTGGAGACTGGGGTGCAGAAGGACTGTAATAGAGAGCAGATGTTGGAGACTGAGATACAGAAGGACTGTTATAGAGAGCAGAGTTTGGAGATTGGGGTGCTTAAGGACTGATATAGAATGCAGAGGTTGGAGAATGGGATGCAGAAGGACTGTTTCAGAGAGTAGATGTTAAAGACTGGGGTGCAGAAGAACTGTTGCAAAGAGCAGAAGTTGGAGACTGGGGTGCAGAAGGATTTTTGCAGGGAGCAGAGGTTATAGACTGACATGCTGAAAGACTCTTGCAGACAACAGAGGTTAGAGAATGTGGTGCAGAAGGACCGTTGCAGAGAGCAGATCTTGGAGACTGAGGTGCAGAAAAATTGTTACAGAGAGCAGAGGTTGGAGACTGGGGTGAAGAAGGACTTTTACAGAGATCAGAGTTTGGAGACTGGGGTGCAGAAGGATTTTTCAGAGTGCAGAGGTTGGAGACTGCATTGCAGATGAACTGTTTCACAGAGCAGAGGTTTGAGACTGGGGTGCATAAGGACTGTTACAGAGAGCAGAGTTCCGAGACTTTGTTGCAAAAAGATCTTACATAAACCAGAGGTTGGAGACTGAGGGGCAGAAGAAATGATACCCAGAGCAGAGTTTGGATACTTTGGTGCAGAAGGACTGTTGCCGAGACCAGAGGTTGGAGACTTTTGTGCATAAGGACCGTTGCAGAGAGCAGAGGTTAGAGACAGGGGTGGAGAAGGAATTTTACAGAGAGTAGAGTTTGGAAACTGGGGTGTAGAAGGATCTTACAGAGAGCAGAGGTTGGAGACTGGGGTTCAGAAGGACTGTTACAGAGAGCAGAGGTTAGAGACTGAGTTGCAGAAGGACTGTTACAGAAAGCAGAGTTTAGAGACTGTGGTGCACAAGGATTTCTGCAGAGATCAGAGTTTTAAGACTGATGCACAGAAGAACTGTTGCAGAGAGCAGATGTTGGAGACTGGGGTGCAGAAGGATCGTTGCAGAGAGCAGAGGCTAGAGACTGGGGTGCAGAAGGACCATTGCAGAGGTCAGAGTTTGGGAACTGAGGTGCAGAAGGATTGTTACAGAGAACAGAATTTGGATACTGGGGTGCAGAAGGACTGTTTCAGAGAGCAGAGGTTGGAAACTGGGGTTTAGAAAGACTGTGGCAGAGAGCAGAGGTTGGAGACTGGGGTGCAGAAGGACTGCTACAGAGAGCAGAGTTTGGAGACAGGGTTGCAGAAGGATCTTACTGAGAGCAGAGGTTGGAGACTGAGGTTGAACAAGACTGTTACACAGAGCAGAGTTTGGAAACTGGGGTGCAGAAGGATCATTGCAGAGAACCGAGTTTTCAGACTGAGTTGCAGAAGGACTGTTGGAGATTACATAGGTTGGAGACTGGGGTGCAGACGGATCTTTGCAGAGAGCAGAGGTTTGAGACTGGGGTTCAGAAGGACTGTTACAGAGAACAGAGTTTGGAGACTGAAGTGAAGAAGGACCATTGCAGAGAGCAGAGTTCGGAGACTGCCATACAAAAAAACTGTTACAGAGAGCAAAGTTTGAAGAATGGTTTATAGAATAACTGTTTCAGAGTGCAGATGTTGGAGACTGGGGTTCAGAAGATCTGTTGCTGAGAGCAGAGTTTGGAAACTGGGGTGCAGAAGAACTGTCGCAGAAAGCAGAGGTTGGAGACTGAGGTGCAGAAAGAATGTTACAGAGAGCAAATGTTGGAGACTGGGGTGCAGAATTACTGATACAAAAAGCAGAGGTTGAGACTGGGGTGCAGAAGAACCGTTACAGAGAGCAGAGGTTGGAGACTGTAGTACAGAAGGAATGTTACACAGAGCAGAGGTTAGAGAATGGGGTGCAGAAGGACTGTTACAGAGAGCAGAGGGTAGAGAATTGGGTGCAGAAGTAAGGTTGCAGAGTTCAGAGGTTGGAGTCAAAGGTGCAGAAGGACTGTTACAGAAAGCAGAGGTTGGAATCCGTGGTTCAGAATAACTTATACAGAAAGCAGAGATTTGAGACTGGGATGCAGAAGGACCGTTAGAGAGAGCAGAGGTTGGAGACTGTGGTACAGAAGGACTGTTACAGAGAGCAGAGGTTTGTGACTGAAAAGTAGAAAAATGGTTGCAGAGAACAGATGTTGTACACTTGGTTGCAGCAGGACCGTTGAGGAAAGCAGAGGTTGTAGACTGGGTTGGAGAAGAATGATACAGAGAACAGAGTTTGGAAACTGGGGTGCAGATGGACCTTACAGAGAACAGAGGTTGGAGACTGGGGTGCAGAAGGAGTGTTAAGGAGAGGAGACGTTGGAGACTGGGGTGCAGAAGGACTGTTGCAGAGAGCAGATGTTGGAGACTGGGGTTCATAAGGATCGTTGCAGAGAGCAGATGTTGGAGACAGGGGTTCAGAAGGACGGTTGCAGAGAGCAGAGGTTTGAGACTGAGGTGCAGAAAAACAGTTGCAGAGAGCAGAGGAGGAGTCTGGGGTGCAGAAGGATCGTTGAAGAGAGCAGAAGTTGGAGACTGAGTTGCAGAAGAATCGATGAAGAGACTAGAGGTGTAGACTGGGCTGCAGAAGGATCCTTATAGAGAGAAGAGGTGAGAGACTGCGGTGCAGAAGGACTGTTACAGAGAGCACAGCTTGGACACTGGGGTGCAGAAGGAATGTTGCAGAAAGAAGAGGTGGGAGACTGGGGTGCAGAAGGACTGTTTCAGCGAGGAGAGGTTGGAGACTGAGATTCAGAAGGATTGTAAAACAGAGCAGATGTTAGAAACTGGGGTGAAGAATTATGATACAGAAAGCAGAGGTGTGAGACTGGGTTGCAGAAGGACCGTTACAGAGAGCAGAGGTTGCAGACTGGCGTGCAGAAGGACTGTTTCAGAGAGCAGAGTTTGGAGACTGGGGTGCATAAGACCTGCTACAGAGAGCAGAGTTTTGAGGCTGAATTGCAGCAGGACTGTTACAGAGAGCAGAGTTTGGTGACTGAGGTGCAGAAGGACTATTACAGAAAGCAGAGGTTGGAAATTGGGGTACAGAGGGACTGTTACAGAGAGCAGAGGTTGGAGACTGCGGTATAGAAAGAGTGTAACAGAGAGCAGAGGTTTGAGAATACAGTGCAGAAGGATTGTTACAGAGAGCAGAGGTTGGAGACTGGGGTGCAGAAGGATCTTACATAGAGCAGAGTTTGGAGACTCAGGTGTAGAAGCACTGTAACAGAGAGTAGAGGTTGGAGACTCATGTGCAGCAGGACCATTGCAGAGAGCAGAGGTTGTAGACGGAGGTGCAGAAAGCTTGTTAGAGACAGCAGACATTGGAGACTAGGGTCTAGAAGGACTGTAGCAGAGAGCAAATGTTGGAGACTATTTGTAGAGGGACAGTTACAAAGAGCACAGGTTGGAGACTGGGGTGCAGAAGGACTGATACAGAAAGCAGAGGTTGGATACTCGGGTGTAGAAGTACCCTTAAAGAGAGCAGATGTTGGAGAATGCAGTACAGAAGGACTGTTATAGAGAGCAGAGGTTGGAGACTGGTGTTCAAAAGGACTGTTGCAGAGAGCAGAGAATGGAGACTGGGGTGCAGTAGGACTGTTGCAGAGAGCAAAGTTTGCAGACTGACTTGCAGAAGGACTGTTAGAGAGGGAAGAGTTTTGAGACTTTGGTGCAAAACCACAGATACAGGAAGCAGAGGTTGGATACTGGGGTGCATAAGGACCCTTATGGAGAACAGCAGTTGGAGACTGTGGTAGAGAAGGACGGTTACAGAGAGCAGAGGTTGGAGACTGGGGTGCAAAAGAACTGATGTAGATACCAGAGGTTGGAGCCTGGGTTGCTGAAGGATCGTTGGAGTGAGCAGAGTATGGAGACTGGGGTGTAGAAGAACTTTTCCAGAGAGCAGAGTTTGGAGACTGGGGTGTAGAAGGACTGTTTCAGAGAGCAGATGTTAGAGACTTGGGTGCAGAAGGACTGTTGAATAGAGCAGAGTTTAGAGACTGAGGTACAGTAGAACTGTAAAAGAGAGCAGAGCTTGGAGACTGGGGTGCAGAAGGATTATTGCAGAGAGCAGATTTTTCAGACTGAGGTACAGAAGAACTGTTGCAGAGAGCAGATTTTTGTGACTGGGGTGCAGAAGACTGTTGCAGGGAGCAGAGATTTGAGACTAGGGTTCAGAAGAATCGTTGCAGAGAGCAGAGTTTGGAGACTGGGGTGCAGAAGGATTGTTGTTGCGAGCAGAGTATGGAGACAGGGGTGTAGAAGGACTGCTACAGAGAAGAGAGGTTGGAGTCTGAGGTGCAGAAGGACCATTGCAAAAAGCAGAGGTTGGAGACTGGGTTTCAGAAGGATCCTACAGAGAGCAGAGTTTTGACACTGAGGTGCAGAAGGACTGTTGCAGGGAGCAGAGGTTGGAGATTGGGGTGCAGAAGTACTTTTGCAGAGAACAGAGGTTGGATTCTGAGGTGCAGAAGGACTTTTACAGAGAGCAGAGATTGGAGACTGGTGTGCAGAATGACTGACACATAACGCAGAGTTTTGAGACTCTGGTGTAGAAGGACTGTTACAGAGAGCAGAGGTTGAAGACTGCAGTACAGGAGGACTGTTATAGAGATCAGAGGTTGAAGACTGGGGTGCAGAGGGATTGTGGCAGAGAGCAGAAGTTTCAGAGTAAGGTGCAGAAGGAGTGTTACAGAGAGCAGAGTTTGGAGACTCTGGTGCAGAAGGACTGATACAGAAAGCAGAGGTTGAAGACTGGGGTGTAGAAGGACTGTTGCAGAGAGCAGAGTTTGGAGACTGGGTTGGAGAAGGACTGTTGCAGACAGCAGATGTTGGAGACTGAGTTGCAGAAGGAATGTGGCAGAGAGCAGAAATTAGAGACTGGGGTGCATATGGACTATTGCAGAGAGCAGAGATTGCAGACTGAGGTGCAGAAATCCTGAAACAGACAGAAGAGTTTTGAGAATGTGGTGCAAAAGGACTGATACAGAAAACAGAGTTTGGAGACTGGGGTGAAGAAGGACCCTTACAGAGAACAGAGGTTAAAGACTGCTGTACAGAAGAAGTGTTTTTGACAACAAGGTTTGAGACTGGGGTGCAGAGAAACCATTTCAGAGAGCAGAGATTAGAGACTGGGGTACAGAATGATTTTACAGAGAGCAGATTTTGGAGACTGGGTTGCAGAAAGACTGTTGCAGAATAGACGTTAGATACTGGGGTGCAGAAGAATCGTTGAAGAGAACAGATTTTGGAGACTGGGGTGCAGAAGGACTGTTGCAGAGAGCAGTTGTTGAAGACTGAGGTGCAGAAGGACTGTTTCAGAGAGCAGAGTTTGGAGACGGGTGCAGAAGGACTGTTACAGAGAGCAGGGGTTGGAGACTGAGGTGCAGAAGGAAAGTTACAGAGAGCAGAGCTTGGAGACTGGGGTGCAGAAGGACTAATACCGAAAGCACAGGTGGGAGACTGGGGTCAAGGAGGACCGTTACAGAGAGCAGAGGTAAGAGACTGCAGTACAGAAGAACTGTTACAGAGAGCAGATTTTTAAGACTGTGGTACAGAAGGGCTGTTGGAGAGAACAGAAGTTGGAAACTGGGGTGCATAAGAACCGTTGCTGAGAGCAGAGGTTGGAGACTGATGTGCAGAAGGATTGTTACAGAGAGTAGAGTTTGGAGACTTGAGTGCAGAAGGATCTTTCAGAGAGCTGAGGTTGGGGACTGGGGTACAGAAGCACTGTTGCAGAGAGCAGAGATTGGAGACTTGGGTGCAGAAGGATCGTTGCAGAGAGAAGAGGTCGGAGTCTGTGGTTTACAAGGATCGTTGCAGAGAGCAGAGGTTTGAGACTGAGGTGCAGAAGGACTGTTACATAGAGCAGATTTCGGAGTCTGGGGTGCAAGACTGATACAGAAATCAGATGTTGGAGCCTGGGGTGCAGAATGATTGTTGCAGACAACAGAGGTTGGAGACTGGGTTTCAGAAGGACTGTTGCAGAGGGCAGAGGTTGGAGACTGGGATGCAGAAGGACTGTTGCAGAGTACAGAGGTTGAAGACTGGGGTGCAGAAGGATCATAAAAGAGAGCAGAGTTTTCAGACTGAGGTGCAGAAGGACAAATTCAGAGAGCAAATGTTAAAGACTGAGATGCAGAAGGACTGTTACAGAGAGTAAACGTTGGATACTGAGGTGCAGAAAGACAATTGCAGAGAGCAAAAATTGAAGACTGAGGTGCAGAAGGCCTGTTACAGAGAGCAGAGGTTGGAGACTGAGGTGCAGAAGGACTGATACAGAAAGCAGAGTTTGGAGACTGGGGTGCAGAAGGACCATTACAGAGAGCAATGGTTGGGGATTGCGGTGCAGACGAACTGTTACAGAGAGCAGAGGTTAGAGACTGGGGTGCAGAAGGACTGTTGCAGAGAACAGAGGTTGGCGATGAGGTGTAGAAAGGCTGCTACAGGGAGAAGAGTTTGGAGACTGGGATGCAGAAGGACTGTTGCAAAGTACAGAGTTTGAAGACTGGGGTACAGAAGGACCATTGCACAGAGCAGATGTTTGAGGTTTGGATGCAGAAGTCCTGTTAAAGAGAGAAAAGGTTTTAGACTGGGGTGCATAAAAACTGTTACAGGAAGCAGAGTTTGGAGACTGGGTAGTAGAAGGATCTTACAGAGAGCAGAGGTTGGAGAATGACGTGAAGAAGGAGTGTTACAGAGAGCATAGGTTGGAGCCTGGGGTGCAGAAAGACTGTTACAGAGAGTAGAGTTTGGAGACTTGGGTGCAGAAGGATCTTTCAGAGAACTGAGGTTGGAGACTGGGGTACAGAAGCACTGTTTCAGAGAGCAGAGTTTGGAGACTGAGATGCAGAAGGACTGTTACAGAGAGCAGATTTTGGAGACTGGGGTGCAATACTTATACAGAAATCAGATGTTGGAGCCTGGGGTGCAGAATGATTGTTGCAGACAGCAGAGGTTAGAGACTGGGTTGCAGAAGGACTGTTGCAGAGAGCAGAATTTGGAGACTTAGGTTCAGAAGGACTGTTACAGAGAGCAGAGGTGGGAGACTGGGATGCAGAAGGACTGTTGCAGAGAACAGAGGTTGAAGACTGAAATACAGGACGGTTACCGAGAGCAGAGGTTGGAGACTGGGGTGGAAAAAGACTGTTGTAGAGAACAGATTTTGGAGACTGGGGTGCAGACGGACTGTTGCAAACAGCAGAGGTTGCAGAGTGAGGTGCAGAAGTACTGTTACAGAGAGCAGAGTTTGGAGACTGTGGTGCAGAAGGACTGATACAAAAAGCAGAGGTTGGAGAATGGGGTGCAGAAGGAACCTTATAGAGAACAGAGGTTGAAGACTGCAGTACAGAAGAACTGATGTAGAGAACAAGGTTGGAGACTGGGGTGCAGAGGGACCATTGCAGAGAGTAGACATTGGAGTCTGGGCTGCCGAAGGATTTTTGCAGAGAGTAGACGTTAGAGACTGGGGTGCAGAAGGATTTTACAGAGAGAAAAGTTTGGAGACTGAGGTGGAGAAGGACTATTGCAGAGAGCAGATGTTGGAGACTGGGGTGCAGAATGACTGTGCATAGTGTAGTGTTTGGAGACTGGGGTGCAGAAGGACTGTTGCAGCGAGCAGAGGTTGGAGACTGAAATACAGAAGGACTGTTACAGAGAGCAGATGTAGAAGCCTGGGGTGTAGAACGAGGGATACAGAAAGCAGAGTTTAGAGACTGGGGTTCAGAAGGACCGTTACAGAGTATAGAGGTTGGAGACTGCGGAATAGAAGGACTGTTAAAGAGAGCAGAGGTTGGAGACAGGTGTGCAGAAGGATATTACAGAGAGCAGAGGTTGGAAACTGCGTTGCAATAGGCTATTGCAGAGAGCAGATGTTGGAGACTGTGGTTCAGAAGGATCGTTGCAGAGAAAAGAGGTTGGAGACTGAGGTGCAGGAGGCCTCTTACAGAGAGCAGAGCTTGAAAACTGGGGTGCAGATGGCCTGTGATATAGAGCACAGTTTGGAGACTGGGTGGCAGAAGGATCTTACAGAGAGCAGAGGTTGTTGACTGAGGTGCCAAAGGACTGTTACAGAGAGCAGAGTTTGGAGACTGGGGTCCAGAAAGATCATTGCAGAGAGCAGAGTTTTCAGAATGATGTTTAGAAGGACTGTTGGAGAGAACAGAGGTTGGAGACATGGGTGCAAAAGAATCGTTACAGAGAGCAGAGAGTGGAGACTGGGGGTTCCAAAGGACTTTTTGAGAGAGCAGAGGTTGGAGACTTGGGTTAAGAAGGACTGTTACAGAGAGAAGAGTTTGGAGACTGAGGTTCAGATGGACCATTGCAGAAAACAGAGGTTGGAGACTGCCGTACAGAAGGACTGTTACAGAGAGCAGAGGTTGGAGACTGGGGTGCAAAAGAACTTTTTTAGAGAACACAGGTTAGAACTGGGTTGCAGGAGAATCGTTGGGGCGAGCAGAGTATAGAGACTGAGGTGTAGAAGGACTGTTGCAGAGAGCAGAAGTTGTAGACTGGGGTGTAGAAGGACTGTTGCAGAGAGCAGATGTTAGAGACTTGGGTGCAGAAAGACTGTTGCATAGAGCAGAAGTTGGAGACTGAGGTGCAGAAGGACGGTTAGGGAGACCAGACGTTGGAGACTGGGGTGCAGAAGGACTTTTATAGAGAGCAGACGTTGGAGACTGGGGTGCAGAAGGATCGATGCAGAGAGCAGAGTTTGGAAACTGGGGTGTAAAAGAATCGTTAAAGAGAGCAGATTCTGGAGACTGTAATGCAGAAGTACTTTTACAGAGAGCAGAGGTTGAAGACGGGGGTGCAGTAGGAAATTGACAGAGAGTACATGTTGGAGATTGATGTGCAGAAAAACTGTTGCAGAGAGCAAAGTTTGAAGACTGGGGTGCAGAAGCAGTGTTTCAGAGAGCAGAGGTTGCAGAATGAAGTACAGAAGGGCCCTTACAGAGACCAGAGTTTGGAGACTGCGGTACAGAAGGACTGTTACAGACAGCATAGGTTGGAGACAGGTGTTCAGAAAGATCTTACAGACAGCATAGTTTGGAGACTGGGGTGCAGAATGACTGTCGCGGATAGCAGAGGTTGGAGACTGGGGTGCAGAAGGCCTGTTACAGAGAGTAGTGCTTGGAGACTGAGGTGCAGAAGAATCATTGCTGAGAGCAGAGTATTCATACTGAGGTGAAGAAGAAGTGTTGAAGAGAACAGAGGTTGAAGACTGTGG
Source organism: Ictidomys tridecemlineatus (assembly GCF_052094955.1). Taxonomy (NCBI): domain Eukaryota; kingdom Metazoa; phylum Chordata; class Mammalia; order Rodentia; family Sciuridae; genus Ictidomys; species Ictidomys tridecemlineatus. Next base: position 19,305,498 of record NC_135488.1, on the reverse strand, counting down.
TTCAGAAGGATCGTTGCAGAGACCAGAGTTTGGAGACTCGGGTGCAGAAGGACTGACACAGAAATCAGTGGTTGGAGACTGGGGTGCAGAAGGCCTGATACAGAAAGCAGAGTTTGGACACTGTTGTGTTGGAGGACTGTTACAGAGAGCAGAGTGTGAATACTGGGTTGCATAAGGATGTTACAGAGAGCAGAGGTTGGAGACTAAGGTGCAGAAGCACTGTTACAAAGAGAAGTGTTTGGAGACTGGGGTTCAGATGGACCGTTGCAGAGAGCAGAGGTTGGAGACTGAGGTGCAGAAGGATTGTTACAGAGAGCAGAGTTTGGAGACTGTGGTGCAGAAGGACTGATACAGAAAGCAGATGTTGGATACTCAGGTGCAGAAGGACCCTTACAGAGAGCAGAGGTTGGAGACTGAGGTGCAGAATGACTGTTGCAGAGAGCAGAGGTTGCAGACTGAGTTGCAGAAGTACTGTTACAGCGGGCAGAGTTTCGAGACTTTGGTTGAAAACGACTGATAGAGAAAGCAGAGGTTGGATATTGGGGTGCATAAAGACCCTTACAGAGAACAGAGTTGGGAGACTGCGGTACAGAAGGACTGTTACAGAGAGCAGAGGTTGGAGACTGGGGTGCAGAAGAACTTTTGTAGAGAACAGAGGTTGGAACTGGGTTGCAGGAGGATCATTGCGGCGAGCAGAGTATGGAGACTGGGGTGTAGAAAGACTGTTGCAGAGAGCAGAAGTTGTAGACTGGGGTGTAGAAGGACTGTTGCAGAGAGCAGATGTTGGAGACTTGGGTGCAGAAAGACTGTTGCATAGAGCAGAGGTTGGAGACTGAAGTGCAGAAGGACGGTTAGAGAGACCAGACTTTGGAGACTGCGGGGCAGAAAAACTTTTACAGAGAGCAGACGTTGGAGACTGGAGTGCAGAAGGATCGTTGCAGAGAGCAGAGTTTGGAGACTGGGGTGTAGAAGGATCGTTAAAGAGAGCAGATTTTGGAGACTGTAATGCAGAAGTACTTTTACAGAGAGCAGAGGTTGAAGACGGGGGTGCAGTAGGACATTTACAGAGAGAACATGTTGGAGACTGATGTGCAGAAAAACTGTTTCAGAGAGCAATGTTTGGAGACTGGGGTGAATAAAGAGTGTTTCAGAGAGCAAAGGTTGCAGACTGAAGTACAGAAAGACCCTTACAGAGACCAGAGTTTGGAGACTGTGATACAGAAGGACTGTTACAGAGAGCATAGGTTGCAGACAGGTGTTCAGAAAGATCTTACAGACAGCATAGGTTGGAGACTGGGGTTCAAAAAGACTGTTGCGGAGAGCAGAGGTTGGAGACTGGGGTGCAGAAGGCCTGTTACAGAGAGCAGTGCTTGGAGACTGAGGTGCAGAAGAATCGTTGTTGAGAGCAAAGTTTTCAGACTGAGGTGCAGAAGGACTGCTACAGAAAGCAAAGGTTGAAGACTGGGGTGCAGAAGCCCGGTTACAGAGAGCAGAGGTTTTAGACTAAGGTGGAGAAGGACTGCTGCATAGAATAGAGGTTGGAGACTGAGGTGCATAAGGAGTGTTACAGAGAGCAGAAGTTGGAGACTGGGGTGCAGAAGGACTGATACAGAAAGCAGAGCTTGATGACTGGGTTGAAGAAGGACTGTTTCAGAGAGCAGAGGTTGAAGACTGAGGTGGGGAACGACTGTTACAGATAGGAAAGTTTGGAGAATGTGGTCCTGATGTACTGATACTGAAACCACGGTTGAAGACTGGGGTGAAGAAGGACCCTTACAGAGAACAGAGATGGGAGACTGTGGTACAGAAGTACTTTTACAGAGAGCAGAAGTTGGAGACTGGGGTGCAGAATAATTGTTGTAGAGAACAGAGTTTGGAGACTGGGGTTCAGAAGGACCATTGCAAATAGCAGAGGTTGGAGACTGGGTTTCAGAAGGATTATACAGAGAGCAGAGTTCGGTCACTGAGGTGCAGAAGCACTGTTGCAGAGAGAAGAGTTTGGTGATTGAGGCACAGCAGGACTGTTGCAGAGAGCAGAGGTTAAAGTCTGAGGTTCTGAAGGACTGTTACAGAAAGCAGAGTTTAGAGACGGGGTGCAGAAGGACTGAAACAGAAAGCAGATTTTCGAGACTGGGGTGCACAAGAACCATTACAGAGAGCACAGGTTGGAGACTGCAGTACAGAAGGACGGTTACAGAGATAAATGGTTGGAGACTTGCGTGGTAAACGACTCTTGCAGAGAGCAGATTTTGGAGACTGGGGTGTAGAAGGACTGTTGCAGCGAGCAGAGGTTTAAGACTTGGGTGCAGCAGGACTCTTGCAGAGAGCAGAGGTGGCAGAGTGAGGTGCAGAAGCACTGATACAGAGAGCAGAGTTTGGAGACTGTGGTGCAGAAGGACTGATACAGAAAACAGAGGTTGGAGAATGGGGTGCAGAAGGACCCTTACAAAGAGCAGAGTTTGGAGACTGATGTGCAGAAGAACTGTTACAGAGAGCAGAGGTTGAAGACTGGTGTGGAAAAGGAACGTTGCAGAGTGCAGTGTTCAGATACTGGGTTGCAGAAGGACTGTTTCAGAGAGCAGAGGTTGGAGACTGGGGTGCAGAAGGGCTGTTACAGAGAGCAGAGGTTGGAGACTTGGGTGTAGAAGGACTGATACAGAAAGCAGAGGTTGGAGACTGGGGTGCAGAAGGACAGTTGCAAAGAGAAGAGGTTGGAGACTGGGGTGGAGAAGGACTGTTGTAGAGAGCAGATGTTTGAGACTGGGGTGCAGAATTACTATTGCAGAGAGCAGAGGTTTGAAACTGGGGTAAAGTAGGACTATAGCAGAGAGCAGAGGTTGCAGACTAAGGTGCAGAAGGACTGTTAAAGTGAGCAGAGTATGGAGACTGTGGTGCAGAATGATTGTTACAGAGAGCAGATTTTGGAGACTGGGGTGAAGAATTATCTTAGAGAGAGCAGAGGTTGGAGACTGGGGTGCAGAAGGAGCTTTGCAGAGAGCAGAGGTTGGAGATGAAGTGTAGAAGGACTGTTATATAGAGCAGAGGTTGGAGACTGGGGTGAAAAAGGACTGATACAGAGAGTAGAGTTTGGAGACTGCGGTACAGCAGGACTGTTACAGAGAGCAGAGTTTGCAGACTGTGGTGCAGAAGGACTGTTTCAGAAAACAGAGGTTGGAGACTGGTGTGCAGAAGAATTGATACAAAGAGCAAATTTTTGAGACTAGTGTTCAGAATTACTGTTACATAGAGTAGAGGTTGGAAACTGGGGTGCAGAAGGATCTTACAGAGAGTAGAGGTTGGAGACTAGGGTGCAGAAGGACTGTTGCAGAGAGCAGAGGTTGGAGACAGGGGTGTAGAATGATCGTTGCAGAGAAAAGAGTTTTGAGACTGCGATGCAGAAGGCCTGTTAAAGAGAGCAGAGTTTGAAGAATGGGGTGCAGAAGGACTGTTATAGAGAGCAGAGTTAGGAGTCTGGGTGGCAGAAGAATCTTCCAGAGAGCAGAGTTTGGAGACTGAGGTTCAGAAGGAGTGTTACAGAGAGCAGTGGTTGAAGACTGGGGTCAGAAGGATCGTGCAGAGAGCAGAGGTTTCAGACTGAGATGTATAAGGACTGTTACAGAGAGCAGAGGTTGGAGACTGAGGTGCAGAAGGAGTGTTATAGGGAGCAGATTTTAAAGACTGTGTTGCAGAAGGATCTTACATAGAGCAGAGTTTAAAGATTGAGGTGCAAAGGATTGTTGCAGAGAGCAGATTTTTCAGACTAAGATGCAGAAGGACTGTTGCAGAGAGCAGATGTTGTAGACTGGGGTGCAGAAGGACCGCTACAGGGAGCAGAGGTTGGAAACTGGCTTGCAGAAGGCCTGTTACAGAGAGCAGAGATTTGAGACTGTTTTGCAGAAGAACTGTTGCAGAGAGCAGAGTTTGGAGAATAGGTTACAGAAGGACTGTTGCAGAGAGTAGATGTTGGAGACTGTTGTTCAGAAGGACTGTTTCAAAGAGCAGAGGTTAGAGAATAAGGTGCAGACGACTTTTGCAATAAGCAGAGGTTGGAGACTGAGGTGCAGAAGGACTGTTACAGAGAGGAGAGGTTGAAGACTGTTGTGAAGAAGGACTGATAAAGAAAGCAGAGCTTGGAGACTGGGGTGCAAAAGGACCTTTACGGAGAGCAGAGTTATGAGACTTCAGTACAGAAGGACTGTTCCAGAGACCATAGTTTGGATATTGGAGAGCAGAAGGACTGTTGCAGAGGACAGAGGTTGGAGACTGAGGTGCAGAAGGACTGTTATATAGAGAAGAGGTTTGAGACTGTACTGCCGAAGGACTGTTACAGAGAGCAGAGTTTGGAGACTGGGTTTCTTAAGAATCTTACAGTGAGCAGAGGTTGGAGACTGAGGTTCAGTTGGACTGTTACAGAGAGCAGTGGTTGGAGACTGGGGTGCAGAAGGATCTTGGAGAGCAGAGGTTTCAGACTGAGGTGCAGAAACACTGTTACAGATAGCAGAGTTTGGAGCCTGAGGTGTAGAAAGACTGTTACAGAGAGCAGAGTTAGGAGACTGAGGTTCAGAAAGACTTTTACAGAAAGCAGAGATTGGAAATTGGGGTGCAGAAGGACCATTACAGAGAGCAAAGTTTGTAGACTGCGGTATAGAAGGACTGTTACAGAGAGCAGAGATTGGAGACTGGGGTCCAGAAGGACTGTTACAGAGAGCACAGGTTGCAGACTGAGCTGCAGAAGGATCTTGGAGAGCAGAGGATTCAGACTGAGGTGCAGAAGGACTGTTACAGAGACCAGAGGTTGGAGACTGAGGTGTAGAACGACTGTTACAGAGAGCAGAGGTTGAAGACTGGGGTTCAGAAAGACTGATACAGAAAGCAGAGTTTGGAGACTAGGGTGCAGAAGGACCTTTACAGAGAGCAGAGGTTGGAGTCTGCATTACTTAAGGACTGTTACAGAGAGCAGATATTGGAGACTGGGGAGCAGAAGGACTGTTGCAGAGGACAGATGATCGTGACTGGGGTGCCCAAGGACACTTGCAGAAAGCAGAGGTTGGAGCCTGGGGTGGAGCAGGAATTTTAGAGACAGCAGAGTTTAGAAACTGGAGTGCAGAAAGATCTTACAGAGAACAGAGGTTGGAGACTCTGGTGCAGAAGGACTGATGCAGAGATCAGACATTGGAGACTGGGGTCCAGAAGGATCATTGCAGAGAGGAAAGTTTGGAGACTGTGGTTCAGAAGGACTGGTGCAGAGAGCAGAGGTTGAAGACTGGAATGCAGATGGTTCTTACAGAGAGCAGAGGTTGGAGACTCTGGTGTAAAAGGACTGTTTCAGAGAGCAGAGGTTGGAGACTGGTGTTGAGAAGAATCGTTGCAGAGAGAAAAGGTTGGAGACTGGGGTCCAGAAGGCCTGTTACAGTGAGCCGAGGTTGGAGACTGGGTTTCAGAGGTACTGTTACAGAGATCAGAGGTTGGAGACTGTTGTGCAGTAGGACTGGGACAGAGTGCAGAGTTTAAAAACTTGGTTGCAGAAGGATCTTACAGAGAGCAGAGGTTGGAGACTTAGGTGCAGGAGGACTGTTACAGAGAGTAGTGTTTGGAGACTGGGGTGCAGAAGGATCGTGCAGAGACCAGAGGTTTCATACTGAGGTGCAGAAGGACTTTTACAGAGAGCAGAGGTTGGATACTAAGGTGAAGAAAGACTGTTACAGAGAGCACAGGATAGAGACTGAGGTGCAGAAGGACTGTTACAGAGAGCAGAGTTTGGAGACTGAGGTGAAGAAGGACTGCTACAGAGCAGAGGTTGCAAATTGGGGTGCAGAAAGACCAATACCAAGAGCAGAGTTTGGAAACTGTGGTATAGAAGGACTGTAACAGATAGCAGAGTTTGAACACTGAGGTGCAGAAGGACTATTACAGTGTGCAGATGTTGAAGACTGTGGTGAAGAAGGACTCTTACAGAGAGCAGATATTGGGGACTGGGGTGGAAAAGGAATGTTACAGAGAGCAGAGTTTGGAAACTGGGGAGCAGAAGGATCTTACAGAGAGCAGAGGTTGGAGATTGATGTGCAGTAGGATTCTCACAGAGAGCAGAGTTTGAAGACTGGGGATCAGAAGAACTGATAGAGAAAGCAGAGATTGGAGTTTGTGGTGAAGGAAGACAGTAACAGAGAGCAGAGGTTGGAGACTGCAGTACAGAAGAACTGTTAAAGAGAGAAGAGGTGGAGACTGGGGTGCAGAAGGACTGTTGCAGAGAGCAGATGTTGGTAACTAGGGTGCACAATGACTATTGCAGAGAGCAGAGGTTGGAGACTGGGGTGCAGTAGGACTGTTGCAGAAGTAGAGTTTGGAAACTAAGGTGAAGAAGGACTGTTACAGAGAGAAGAGGTTGGAACTGTCGTGCTGAAGGACTGAAACAGAAAGCAGAGGTTGGAGACTGGGGTTCAGAAGGACTGTTAAAGAGAGCAGATGTTGGAGACTGGTTTGCAAAAGGACTGTTAAAGAGAGCAGAATTTAGAGACTGGGGTGCTGAAGGACTGTTGCCGAGAGCCGAATTTGGAGAGTGGGATGGTGAAGAATTGTTACAAAGAGAAGATTTTGGAGACTGGGGTGCAGAAGGACTGTTGCAGAGAGCACATGTTGAAGACTGGGGTGCAGAAGGACTGTTAAAGAGAGCAGTGGTAGGAGACTGGGGTGCAGACGGATTGTTACAGAGAGCAGAGTTTGGAGACTGGAGTGCATTAGGATCTTACAGAGAGCAGAGGTTGGAAACTCGGGTGTAGAAGGACTCTTGCTGAGAGCAGAGGTTGGAGACTGGGGTGGAGAAGAATCGTTGAAGAGAGAAGAGTTTGGAGACTGGGGTTCAGAAGGCCTGTTACAGAGAGCAAAGGTTCGAGACTGGGTTGCAGAATTCCTGTTATCGAAAGCAGATGTTAAAAACTGTTGTGAAGAAGGACTGTTACAGAGAGCAGAGTTTGGAGACTGGGTCGCAGAAGAGTGTTACAGAGAGCAGAGGTAGGAGACTCAGGTGCAGAAGGACGGTTACAGAGATCAGAGTTTGGAGACAGGGTTAGTCAAGGATCTTACAGAGAGCAGATTTTTGAGACTGAGGTGCAGAAGGACTGTTACAGAGAGCAGAGGTTGGAGACTGAGCTGTAGAAGGACTGTTATAGAGAGCAGAGTTAGGAGACTGGGGTGCAGAAAGTTCATTGCAGACAGTAGAGTTTTAAGACTCAGGTGAAGAAGGACTGTTGCTGAGAGCAGAGGCTGGAGACTGGGGATTAGAAGGACTGTTACAGAGTGCAGAGTTTGGAGACTGAGGTGCAGAAGGACTGTTACAGAAACCAGAGGTTGGAAATTGGGGTGAAGGAGGACCGTCACAGTAAGAAGAGTTTGGAGTCTGTGGTACAGAATGACTGTTACAAAGAGCAGATCTCGGAGACTGGGGAGCAGAAGGACTGTTGCAGAGGACAGTGGTTGGAGACTGTGGTGGAGAAGGAATGTTACAGAGAGCAGATTTTGGAAACTGGAGTGCAGAAGGATTTTACACCTAGCAGAGGTTGGAGACTTTGGTGCACACGGACTGTTGCAGAGAACAGACTTTGGAGACTGGGGTCCAGAAGGATCGTTGCAGAGAGCAGAGATTGGAGACTTGGGTGCAGAAGGACTGTTGCTGAGAGCAGATGTTAGAGACTGGGGTGTAGAAGGACTGTTTCAGAGAGCAGATTTTTGAGACTTGGGTGCAGATGAACTGTAACAGAGAGCAGAGGTTGGAGACTGAGGTGCAGAAGGACAGATACACAAAGCAGAGTTTGGAAACTGGTGTTCAGAAAGACTGTTACAGAGAGCAGAGTTTGGAGACTGAGGTGCAGAGGACTGTTACAGAAAGCAGAGGTTGGAAATTGGGGTGTAGATGAACTGTTACAGATACCAGAGTTTGGAGACTGTGGTATAGAAAAACTGTTACAGAGCGCTGAGGTTGGAGACTGGGGTGCAGAAGGACTGTTACAGAGAGCAGAGGTTGGATACTGGGGTTCAGATGGATCTTACAAGAGCAGAGGTTGGAGACTGGGGTTCAAATTGACTGTTGCAGAGAGTAGAACTTGGAAACTGGAGTGCAGAAGGACTCTTACAGAGAGCAGAGTTTGGAGACTGGGGTGCAGAAGGATCTTACAGAAAGCAGAGGTTTGAGACTGGGGTGCAGACGAACTATTGCAAGGAGCAGAGGTTTTACACTGGGGTGCAGAAAGATAGTTGCAGAGATAAGGGGCTGGAGACTGGAGTGCAGAAGGCCTGTTACAGAGAGCAGAGTTTGGAGACTGGGGTTCAGAAGGCCTGCTACAGACAACAGAGTTTGGAGACTGGGGTGCAGAAGAACCATTATAGAGAGTAGAGGTTGAAGATTGCAGAACAGAAGGACTGTTGCACAGAGCATAGTTTGGAGACTGGGGAGCAGAATGTCTTTTGTAGAGAACAGAGGTTGGAGACTGAGGTGCTACAGAATCGTTGCAGTAAGAAGAGGTTAAGACTGGGATGGAGAAGAAATGTTGTAGAGAACAGAGTTTGGAAACTGGTGTGCAGAAGGATCTAAAAGAGAGCAGAGGTTGGAAACTGGGGTGCAGAAGGAGTGTTACAGAGGGCAGACTTTGGAGAGAGAGGGGCAGAAAGATCGTTGCAGAGAGCAGAGCTTGGAGACTGAGGTGCAGAAGATTGTTGCAGAGAGCAGAAGTTGGAGACTGAGGTTCAGAAAGACTGTTATAGAGAGTAGAGGTTGTAGATATGGGTTCAAAAGGTCTGATACAGAGAGCAGAGTTTTGAGACTGGGGTGCAGAAGGACTGTTACAGAGAGCAGAGTTTGGAGACAGGGTTGCAGAAAGATCTTAAAGAGAGCAGAGTTTGGAGACTGAGGTGCAACAGGACTGTTACAGAGAGCAAAGTTTGGAGACTGGGGTCCAGAAGGATCATTGCAGAGCACAGAGTTTTCAGACTGAGGTGCAGAAGGACTGTTTTCAGAGAGCAGTTGTTGGAGTCTTGGGTGCAGAAGGACTGATGCAGAGAGTAGACGTTGGAGACTGGGGTGAAGAAAGATCGTTGTAGAGAGCAGAGGTTTGAGACTGGGGTGCAGAAGGATTGTTACAGAAAAGAGGTTGGAGACTGGGGTGCAGAAGGCCTGTTACAGAGAGAAGAGTTTGGAGAAAGAGTGCAGAAGGACTGTTTCAGAGGGAAGAGTTTGAAGACTGGGTTGCAGAAAGATCTTACACAGAGCAGAGATTGGAGACTGTGGTGCAGAACGACTGTTATAGAGAGTAGATGTTAAAGACTGAGGTGCAGAAGGACTGTTGCAGAGAGCAGAGTTTAGAGACTGTGGTACAGCAGGACTGTTACAGAGAGCAGAGGTTGGAGACTGGGTTGCAGAATGATCGTTGCAGTGAACAGAGTTTTCAGACTGAGGTGGAAAAAGACTGTTGCAGAGAGCAGATATTGGAGACTGGGGTGCAGAAGGACTTTTGCAGAGAGCAGAGGTTGGAGACTGGGGTGCAGAAGAATCGTTGTAGCGAGCAGAGGTTTGAGACCGGCGTGCAAAAGGACTGTTACAAGAACAGAGGTTGGACAAGGGGTGCAGAAGGACTGTTACAACAACAGAGGTTGGACAAGGGGTGCAGAAGGACTGTTACAGAGGGCAGAGTTTACAGACTGGGTTTCAGAAGGATCTTACAGAGAGCAGATGTTGGAGACTGGGGTGCAGAAGGACTGTTGCAGATAGCAGAGGTTGGAGAATGGGGTGTAGAAGGACTGCTGCAGGGACAAGAATTTGAGACAGCGGTTTTGAAAAATTGTTGAAGAGGGCAGAGTTTGAAGACTGAGATGCAGAAGGACTGTTACAGAGAGTAGAGGTTGGAGACTGAGGAACAGAAGGATTGTTACAGAGAGCAGATGTTGGAGACTGGGGTGCAGAAGGACTGTTGCAGATAGCAGAGGTTGGAGACTGGGGTGTACAAGGACTTTTGCAGGCAGCAGAGGTTGGAGACTGGGGTGCAGAAGGACTTTTGCAGAGAGCAGAGTTAGGAGACTGAGGTACAGTAGGACTGTTACAGAGAGCAGAGGTTGGAGACTGGGGTGCAGAAGGACTTTTCCAGAGAGAGGAGGTTGGAGACATGGGTGCAAAAGGATCATTACAGAGAGCAGAGGTTGGAGACTTGGGTGCAGAAGGATTGTTACAGAGAGCAGAGGTTTGAGACTGGTGTGCAGAAGGACTGTTGCAAAGAGCAGACGTTGGAGACTGGTGTGCAGAAGGATCTTTGCAGACAGCAGTGGTTTGAGACCGGGGTGCAGAAGGACTGTAACAGAGAGTAGAGTTTCGAGACTGAGGTTCAGAAGAATTTATGCAGAGAGCTGAGTTTGGAGACTGAGGTGCAAAACGACTGTTGCAGAGAGCAGAGGTTGTAGACTGAGGTGCAAGAGGACTGTTACAGAGAGTAGAGGTGGGAGATTTGGGTGCAAAAGGCCTATTTGAGAGCAGAGGTTGGAGACTAGGGGGCAGAAGGATGGTTGTAGAGAGCAAAATTTTGCGACTGGGGTGCAGAAGGATTGTTATAAAGAACTGAGTTTGGAGACTGGGGTGCAGAAGGCCTGTTACAGAGAGCAGACTTTGGACAAGGGTTCAGAAGAACATTTACAGAGAGTAGTTTTTGAAGACTGAAGTACAGAAGGATCATTGCAGAGAGCAGAGGTCAGAGACTGAGGTTCAAAAGGATTGTTAAGGAGAGCAGAGGTTGGAGACTGGGTTGCAGAAGGATCGTTGTGGAGAGCAGAGTATTGAGACTGGTGTGCAGAAGTACTGTTACAGAGAACAGAGTTTGGAGAAGGGGTGCAGAAGGACTGTTGCACGAAGCAGAGGTTTGAGACTTTGTTGCAGAAGGACTGTTGCAGACAGCAGAGTTTGGAGACTGAGGTGCAGAAGGACTGTTACAGAGAGCAGAGGTTGGAGACTGGGGTGCTGATGGACTGATACAGAAAGCAAAGGTTAGAAACTGGGGTGCAGAAGGACCGTTACAGAGAGCAGATTTTGGAGACTACACTACAGGAGGACTGTTACAGAGAGCAAAGGTTGGAGACTGGGGTGAAAAAGGACTGTTTCTGATTTCAGAGTTTGGAGACTGGGGTGCACAACGATCGTTTCAGAGAGCAGAGTTTTTACACTGAGGTTCAGAACGACTGTTGCAGAGAGCAGATATTGGAGACTGGGGTGCAGAAGCACTGTTACAGAGAGCAGAGGTTGGAGAATGGGATGCCAAAGGCCTGTTACAGAGAGCAGAGGTTGGAGAATGGGGTGTAGAAGGACTTTTGCAGGCAGCAGAGGTTGGAGACTGGGGTGCAGAAAAACTTTTGCAGAGAGCAGAGTTTGGAGACTGAGGTACAGAAGGACTGTTACAGAGAGCAGAGGTTGGAGACAGGGGTGCAGAAGGACTGATACAGAATGTAGAAGTTGGAGACTGGGGTGCAGAAGGATCCTTACAGAGAGCAGAGGTTGGAGATAGCAGTACAGAAGGAATGTTACAGAGAGCAGAGGTTGGAGACTGGGGTGGAGAAAAACTGTTTCAGAGAGTAGATGTTGGATACTGAGGTGCAGAAGAACTGTTACAGAGAGCTGAATTTGGAGACTAAGTTGCAGAAGGATTGTTGCAGGGAGCAGATTTTGGAGACTGAGGTGCTTAAGGACTCTTGTAGACAACAGAGGTTGGAAAATGGGGTGCAGAAGAACCGTTGCAGAGAGCAGAGTTTGGAGACTGCAGTACAGAAGGACTGTTGAGAGGTGAGATGAAGTACAGAAAGACTGTTGAGAGGTGAGATGAAGAAGGACTGTTACAGAAAGCAGAGTTTGTAGACTTGGGTGCAGAAGGATCACTGCACAGAGCAGAGTTTTCAGACTGAGGTGAAGAAGGACTGTTTCAGAGAGCAGATGTTGGAGACTGGGGTGCAGAAAGAATTTTGCAGAGAGCTGAGGTTGGAGACTGGGTTGCAAAAAGATCGTTGCAGAGAGCAAAGTTTGGAGACTGGGGTGTAAAACGATTGTTACAGAGAGAAGAGGTTAGAGAATGGGGTACAGAAGGACGATTGCAGAGAGCAGAGTTTGTGGACAGATGTGCAGAAAAATAGTTACAGAGATGAAGTACAGAAGGACTGTTTAGAGGTGAGATGAAGAAGGACTGTTACAGAGAGCAGAGTTTGTAGCCTGGGGTGCCGAAGGACAGCTGCAGAGAACAGAGGTTGGATACTGGGGTGCACAAGGGCCGTTGCAGAAAGATAAGGTTGGAGACTGAGGTGCAGAATGACTGTTACAGAGAGCAAAGTTTGGAGAACGGGGTGCAGAAGGATCTTACAGAGAGCAGACGTTGGAGACTGGGATGCAGAACGATCGTTGCAGAGATCAGAGGTTGGAGACTGGGGTGTAGAAGGACTTTTGCAGAGAGAAGAGGTTGAAGACTGGGCTGCAGAAGGCCTGTTACAGAGAGCAGAGTTTGGAGACTGGGTTGCAGTAAACCTGATACAGAAAGCAGATGTTGGAGACTGGGGTGCAGAAGGAGTGTTACAAATAGCACAGTTTGGAGACTGTTGTTTAGAAGGATTCTTGCAGAGAGCAGAAGTTTCAGACTGAGGCTTAGAAGAACTGTTACAGAGAGCAGAGGTTGGAAATTGGGGTGTAGAAGGACCGTTATAGAGAGAAGTGCTTGGAGACTGCCATACAGAAGGATTGTTACAGAGCAGTTTGTAGACGGGGTGCAGAAGGTCCTTTGCAGAGAGCAAATTTGGGATACTGGGGTGCAGAAGGATTGTTATAGAGAGCAGAGATTGGAGACTGGGGTGCAGAAATACAATTACAGAGAGCAAAGGGTGGAGACTGAGGTGCAGAAGGACTTCTACAGAGAGCAGAGTTTGGAGACTGAGGTGTAGAAGGACTGTTACAGAAAGCAGAGGTTGGCAATTGGGGAGCAGATGGACCGTTACAAAGAGAATAGGTTGGAGACTGCGATACAAAAGGACTTTTACAGAGAGCAAAGTTTGGAGACTGGGTAGAAGAAGGATCGTTGCAGAGAGCAGATGTTGGAGATTGGGGTGCAGAAGGACTGTTGCAGACAGCAGAGTTTGGAGAATTGGGTGCATCAGGACTTTTTCAGAGAGCAGAGTTTGGAGACTGTGGTACAGAAGGACTGATACAGAGATCAGAGGTTGGAGACTGGGGTGCAGAATGATCATTGCAGAGAGCAGAGGTTGGAAACTAAGGTGCAGAAGGATCGTTACCCAGAGCAGATTTTGGTTCCTGGGGTGTAAAATGACTGATACAGAGAGCAGTTGTTGGAGACTGGGGTGCAGAAGTACTTTAGCAGAGAGAAGAGTTTGGAGACTGGGGTTCAGAAGGACTGTTGCAGAGAGCAGAGTTTGGAGACTGGGGTGCAGAAGGAGTGTTGCAGAGAACAGAGTGTGGAGACTGGGGTGCAGAAGAACCGTTGCAGAGAGCAGAGGTTGGAGAGTGAGGTGCAGAAGCATTGTTACAGAGAGCAGAGGTTGGAGACTAGGGTTCAGAAGAACTGTTGCAGAGAGCAGTTGTTGGAGAGTGGAATGCAGAAGGATCATTGCAGAGAGCAGAGGTTGGAGACTGCGGTTTAGAAGGACTGTTGCAGAGAGCAGAGGTTGGAGAGTGAGGTTCAGAAAAATCGTTGCAGAGAGAAGAGGTTAAAGACTGAAGTGCAGAAGGCGTGTTACAGAGAGCAGAGTTTGGAGACTGGGGTGCAGAAGACATGTTACAGAGAGCATAGGTTGGAGACTGGGGTGCAGAAGGATTGTTTCAGATAGCACAGTTTGGAGACTGGGGTGCAGAAGGATTGTTGCAGACAGCAGAGGTTTAAGACTGAGGCTTATAAGGACTGTTACAGAGGGCAGAGGTTGGAATCTGAGGTGCAGAAGGACTGTTACAGAAAGCAGAGGTTGGCAATTGCAGTGCAGAAGGACAATTATAGAGAGAAGAGGTTGGAGACTGCGGTATAGAAGGACTGTTAGAAAGAGCAGAGTTTGGAGACTTTGGTGCGAAAGGACCATTTTAGAGAGCAGATGTTGGAGACTAGGGTGCAGAAAGACTGTTACAGAGAGCAGAGGTTGGAGACTGAGGTGCAGAAGGATTGATACAGAGAGCAGAGGTTGGAGACTGCGGTAAAGAAGGACAATTAAAGAGATCAAAGGTTGGAGACTGAGGTGCAGAAGGACTAATAGAGAGACCAGAGGTTGGATACTGGGGTGCAGAAGGACTGTTACAGAGAGGAAGGGTTGGAGAAAAGGATGCAAAAGGATCTTACAGAGAGCAGAGTCTGGAGACTGGGGTGCAGAAGGACTGTTGCAGAGAGCAGAGGTTGGAGACTTAGGTTCAGAAGGATCGTTGCAGAGAAAAAAGTTTGGAGACTGGGGTGCAGAAAGACTGTTATAGAGAGCAGAGATTCGAGATTGGCTTGCAGAAGAACTGTTACAGAGAGCAGAGGTTGGAGACTGGGTTGCAGTAAGCTTGTTACAGACAGCAGAGTTTGGAGACTGAGGTGCAGAAGGACTGTTACAGTGAGCAGAGGTTGGAGACTGAGGTGCAGCAGGATTGGTACAGAGAGAAGAGTTTGGAGACTAGGTGTAGAAGGACTGTTACAAAGTGCAGAGGTTGGAAACTGTGGTGCAGAAGGATCGTTGCAGAGAGCAAAGGTTGGAAATTGAGGTGCAGAAGGATCGTTACAGAGAGCAGTGGTTGGAGACTAGGGTCAGAAAGACAGTTACAGAGAGCACAGTTTGGAGACTGAGGTGTAGAAGAAATGTTGCAATGAGCAGAGAATGGAGACTGCGGTACAGAAGTACTGTTACAAAGAACAGAGGGTGGAGAGTGGGGTGCAGAAGAAATGTCACCTAGATCAGAGTTTGAAAACTGGGGTGCAGAAGGATGTTACAGAGAGCAGAGGCTGGAGTCTGGGGTCAGAAGGACTGTTGCAGAGAACAGACGTTGGAGACTGGGGTACAGAATGATTGTTGCAGAGAGCAGAGGTTGGAGACTTAGGTGCAGAAGGATCGCTACAGAGAGAAGAGTTTGGAGACCGGGGTGCTGTAGGATAGCTACAGAGAGATCAGGTTGGAGACTGGGGTGCAGAAGAAATGTTGAAGAGAGCAGTGGTTGGAGACTGGGGTTCAGAAGAACTGTAGCAGAGAGCAGAGTTTTGAGACTGTTGTGCAGAAGGACTCTTGCAGAGAGCAGACGTTGGAGACTGGGATGCAGAAAGATTGTTGCAGAGAGCAGATGTTGGAGACTGGTGTGTAGAAGGACTTTTGCACAGAACAGAGGTTGGAGACTTGGGTGCAGAAGGACTGTTGTTGAGAGCAGAGTTTGGAGACTGAGGTGCAGAAGGACTGTTATAGAGAGCATAGGTTTTAGACTGGGGTGCAGAATAACTGATACAGAAAGTAGAGTTTGGAGACTGGGGTGCAGAAGGACTGTTAAAGATAGCACAATTTCGAGACTCGGTTGCAGAAGGATCTTACAGAGAGCATTTTGTAGACTGAGATTCAGAAGGACTGTTACAGAGAGCAAAGTCTGGAAACTCAGGTGCAGTAGGATTTTTGCAGAGAGCCGAGTTTTCAGACTGAGGTGCAGAAGGACTGTTTCAGAGAGCAGATGTTGGATCCTGGGGTAGAGAAGGAATGTTACAGATAGCAGAGTTTGGAGTCTGGGGTGCAGAAGGATCGTTGCAGAGAGCACAGTTTGGAGACTGGGGTGCAGAAGTCCTGTTACAGAGAGCAGAGGTTTAACTGGGGTTCAGAAGGCCTGTTACAGAGAGCAGAGTTTGGAGACTGGGTTGCAGAAGACTGTTACAGAGAGAAGAGTTTGGAGACTGGGTGCAGAAGGCCTTTAACAGCGAGCAGAGGTTGGAGACTGGGGTGCAGAAGGACTGTTACAGAGAGCAGAGTCTGGAGACTGGGGTGCAGAAAAACTGTTGCAGAGAACACAGGTTGGAGACTGGCATGCAGAAGGACAGTGTCAGAGAGCAGAGTTTGAAGACTGGGGTGAAGAAAGAATGTTACAGAGAACAGAGTTTGGAAACTGGGGTGCAGAAGGATTTTACAGAGAGCAGAGATTGAAGACTGGGGTGCAGAAGGACTGTTACAGAGAGCAGAGGTGGGAGACTGAGATGCAGAAGGACTGTTACAGAAAGCAGAGTTTGGAGACTGGGGTGTAGAAGAATAGTTGCAGAGAGCAGAGTTTTCAGACTGAGGTAAAGAAGGACTGTTTCAGAGAGCAGAGGTTGGAGACTAGAATGCATAATAACTATTGCAGAGAACAGAGGTTGCAGACTGAGGTGCAGAAGGACAGATACAGAGAGCAGAGTTTGGAGAATGTGGTGCAGAAAAATTGATACAGAAAGGAGAGGTTAGAGAATTTGGTGCAGAAGGACCCTTACAGAGAACAGAGTTTGGACACTGAGCTGCAGAAAGACTGTTGCCCAGAGCAGAGGTTGGAGATTGGGGCGCTGAAGGACTATTGCAGAGAACAGAGGTTGGATTCTGAGGTGAAGAAGTACTGTTACAGAGAGCAAGGTTGGAGACTGGGGTGCAGAATGACTGATACATAACGCAGAGTTTGGGGACTGAGGTGTAGAAGGACCGTTACAGAGAGCAGAGGTTGGAGACTGCAGTACATAAGGCCTGTTACAGAGAGTAGAGGTTGAAGACTGGGGTGCAGAAGGATAGTTGCAGAGAGCAGAGGTTGCAGACTGAGGTGCAGAAGGACTGTTACAGAGAGCAGAGTTTGGAGACTGTGGTGCAGAAGGACTGATACACAAAGCAGAGGTTGGAGACTGGGGTGCAGAAGGACCCTTACAGAGAACAGAGGTTGAAGACTGCGGTATAGAAGAACTGTTGTTTAGAACAAGGTTGAAGCCTGGGGAGCAGAGGGACCATTTCAGAGAGCAGAACATGGAGACTTGGGTGCAAATGGAATGTTAAAGAGCAAAGAGTTTGGAAACTGGTGTACGGAAGTATCTTCCAAAGAGCAGAGTTTTTAGACTGGGGTGCAGAAAGAATTGTGCGGAGAGCAGACGTTGGAGACTGGGTTGCAGAAGGATCGTTGCAGAGAGCAGATAATGGAGACTGGGGTATAGAAGGACTGTTCCAGAGAGCAGAGGTTGGAGACTGGGGTGCAGAAGGACTGAAACAGAGAGCAGAGGTTGGAGACTGAGTTGCCGAAGTAAAGTTACAGAGAGCAGAAGTTAGATACTAGGGTGCAAAAGGACTGATACAGAAAGCAGAGGAGGGAGACTGGGGTGCAGAAGGACCGTTAGAGAGCAGAGGTTGGAGACTGCAGTACAGAAGGACTGTTACAGAGAGCAGATGTTTCAGACTGTGGTGCAGGAAAACTGTTGCAGAGAACAGAAATTTGAGACTGAGGTGCATAAGGACCGTTGCTGAGAGCAGAGGTTGGAGACTGTGGTGCAGAAATAGAGAGATTAGAGTTTGGAGACTGGGGTGCAGCAGGATCTTTCAGAAATCAGAGTTTGGGACTGGGGTGAAGAAGGACTGTTGCAGAGAGCAGAGTTTGGAGACTGGGGTGCAGAAGCATCCTTGCAGAGAGTAGAGGTTGGAGACTGGGGAGCAGCAGGCCTGTTACCGAGAGCAGAGGTTGGAGACTGGGGTGCAGAAGGCCTGTTACAGAGAGCAGAGTTTGGAGACCGGGTTTCAGAAGGACAGTTGCAGAGAGTAGACCTTGGAGACTGTGGTTTAGAAGGATCGTGTCAGAGAGCAGAGTTTGGAGACTGGGGTGCAAAAAGACTCTTACAAAGAGCAAAAGTTGGAGACTGGGGTGAAGAAGGCCTGTTACAGAGAGTAGAGTTTGGAGACTGGTGTGCAGAAGTACTGTTACAGAGAGCAGACTTTTGCGAGTGGGGTGAAGAAGTACTGCTGCAGAGAGCAGAGGTTGGAAATTGGGGTGCAAAGACTGGTCAGAGATCGAAGGTTGGAGACTGAGGTGCAGAAGGACTGTTACAAAGTGGAGAGGTTTGAGACTGGGGTGCAGAAGGATCGTTGCAGAGAGCAGAGGTTGGAAACTGAGGTGCAGAAGGATCGTTGCAGAGAGCAGAGGTTGGAAACTGAGGTGCAGAAGGATCGTTGCAGAGAGCAGAGGTTTGAGACTGGGGTGCAGAAGCATCGTGAAAGAGAGCAGAGGTTGGAGACTGGGGTGCAGAAGGACTTTTACAGAGAGCACAGGTTGGAGACTGGGTGCAATAGGAATTGGGCAAAGAGCAGAGGTTGGAGACTGAGGTGCAGAAGGACTTTTAAAGAGAGCAGAGTTTAAAGACTGGGGTGCAGAAGGACTTATAGAGAAAGCAGATGTTGGAGACTGGGGTGCATAAGAACCATTACAGAGAGCAGAGGTTGGAGACTCCAGTACACAAGGAGTGTTACAGAGAGCAGAGTTTGGAGACTGGGGTGCAAAAGCACTGTTGCTGAGAACAGATGTTGGAGACACCGGTACAGAAGGAGTGTTACAGAGAGTAGAGTTTGGAGACTGGGGAGCAGAAGTACTGTTACAGAAAGCACAGGTTGGAGACTAGGTGGAATAAAAATTGGGCAGAGAGCAGAGGTTGGAAACTGAGGTGCAGAAGGACTGTTAAAGAGCACAGAGGTTAAAGACTGGGGTGCAGAAGGACTTATAGAGAAAGCAGATGTTGGAGACTGGGGTGCATAAGAACCGTTACAGAGAGCAGTGGTTGGAGACTCCGGTACAGAAGGAGTGTTACAGGGAGCAGAGTTTGGAGACTGGGGTGCAAAAGCACTGTTGCTGAGAACAGATGTTGGACACTCCAAAACAGAAGTAGTGTTACAGAGAGCAGAGGTTGGAGACTGGGGAGCAGAAGTACTGTTACAGAGAGCACAGGTTGGAGACTGGGGTGCAGAAGGACTTTTGAAGACAGTAGACGTTAGAGACTGGGGTGCAAAAGGCCTCTAAAGAGAGCAGAGGTTGGAGACTGGGGTGAAGAAGGCCTATTACAGAGAGCAGATGTTGGAGACTGGGGTGCAGAAGTACTGTTACAATGAGCAGAGTTTACAGACTGGGTTTCAGAAGGGTCTTACAGAAAGCAGAGGTTGAAGACTGAGGTACAGAAGGACTGTTACAGAAAGCAGAGGTTGGAGACTGGGGTGCAGAAGGATTTTGCAGAGCAGAGTTTTTAGACTGAGGTACAGAAAAACTGTTGCAGAGAGCAGATGTTGGAGACTGGGTTCACGAAATCTGATGCAGTGAGCAGAGGTTGGAGACAGAATGCAGAATGATTGTTGCAGAGAGCAGAGGTTGGAGACTGGGTTGCAGTAAGACTGTTACAGCGAGCAGAGGTTGGAGACTGGTGTGCAGAAGGATCTTACAGAGAGCACATTTTGGAGACTGGGGTGCAGGAGGACTGTTGCTGAGAGCAGAGGTTGAAGAGTTGGGTGTAGAAGGACGGTTGCAGAGAGCAGAGGCTGGAGACTGGTGTATAGAAGGACTGTTGCAGAGAGAAGAGGTTGAAGACTGGGGTGCATAAGGACTGTTGCAGAGAGCAGGTGTTGCAGAGTGAGGTGCAGAAGGACTGTTACAGAGAGCAGAGTTTGGAGACTGGGGTGCAGAAGTCTTGTTACAGAGAGCAGAGGTTTGAGACTGGGGTGCAGAAGGACTGGTACAGAGAGCAGTGGGTTTCAGAAGCATCTTACAGAGAACAGAGTTTGGAGACTGAGGTACAGAATTTGGAGACTTGGGTGCACAAGGACTGTTGAAGAGAGTAGACGTTGGAGACTGGGGTTCAGAAGGATCGTTGCAGAGAGCAGAGTTTGAAGACTGCGGTGCAGAAGAAGTCTTAAGGAGAGCAGAGTATGGAGAATGGGGAGAAGAATGCCTGTTACAAAGAGCAGATGTTGGAGACTGAGGTGTAGTAGGATAGTTGCAGAGAGCAGAGGATCGAGACTGGGGTGCCGAAAGACCGCTGCAGAGAGCAGTTGTTGGAGACTGAGGTGCAGAATTATGGTTACAGAGAGTAGAGTTTGGAGACTGGGTTGAAGAAAAACTGTTATAGCCAGAAGAGGTTGGAGACTGGTGTGCAAAAGGATGTTACAGAGAGTGAAGCTTGGATACTGGGGTGCAGAAGGAATGTTGCAGAGAGCAGAGCTTGGAGACTGGGAATCAGAAGGACTGTTGCAGAAAGTAGAGGTTGGAGACTGAGGTGCAGGAGGACTGTTACAGAGAGCAGAGTTTCGAGCCTGGGGTTAAGAAGGACTGATAGAGAAAATAGATGTTGGAGACTGGGGTGAAGAAGGACCGTTATAGAGAGCAGAGGTAGGAGACTCCGGTACAAAAGGACCGTTATAGAGAGCAGAGGTAGGAGACTCCAGTACAAAAGGACTGTTACACAGAGTGAGATTGGAGACTATGTGCAGAAGGAATGTTGCAGAGAGCAGAGGTTAGAGACTGCAGTGCAGAAGTCTCATTGCAGAGAGTAGAGTTTGGAGACTGGGGTGCAGAAAGCATCATACAGAGAGCAGAGGTTGGAGACTGGAGAGCAGAATACCTGTTAGAGAGCAGAGTTTGCAGACTGGGTTTCAGAAGGGCTTTACCAAAAGTAGAGGTTCGAGACTGAGGTACAGAAGGACTGTTACAGAGAGCAGAGGTTGGAGACTGGGGTGCAGAAGGATTGTTGTAGAGAGCAGAGTTTTCAGACTGAGGTACAGAAGAACTCTTGCAGAGAGCAGATGTTGGTGATTGGGGTGCACAAGGACTGTTGCAGTGAGAATAGGTTGAAGACTGGTGCAGAAAGATCATTGCAGAGAGCACTGGTTGGAGACTGGGGTGCAGAAGAACTGATACAGAAAGCAGAGGTTTGAGACTGTGGTGCAGAAGGCCTGTTACAGAGAGCATTGTTTGGAGACTGGGGTGCAGAAGGACTGTTACAGAGAGCAGAGTTTGGAGACTAGGTTGCAGAAGGATGTTAAAGAGAGCAGAATTTTGAGACTGAGGTGCAGAAGCACTGTTACAGAGAGAAGAGGTTGGAGACTGAGGTGCAGAAGGACCGTTGCAGAGAGCAGACTTGGAGACTGAGGTGCAGAAGGATTGATACAGAGAGCAGAGGTTGGAGAACTGGGTGCAGAAAAACTGATACAGAAAGCAGAGGTTGGAGACTTGGGTGCAGAAGGACCCTTACAGAGAGCAGAGGTTTGAGACTGCAGTACAGAAGGACTTTTACAGAGAGCAGAGGTTGGAGATTGGGGTGGAGAAGAACTGTTTTAGAGAGCAGATATTGGAGTCTGTGGTGCAAAAAAACTGTTGGAGAGAGCAGAGGATAAAGACTGGAGTGTAGAAGTACTGTTGCAGAGAGCAGAGTTTGCAGACTGAGTTGCAGAAGGACTGTTATGGCGGGCAGAGTTTGGAGACTGTGGTGGAAAACGAAAGATACAGAAAGCAGAGTTTGGATAGTGGGGTCAATAAGGACCCTTACAAAAAACAAAGGTTGGAGACTGCGGTACAGAAGGACTGTTACAGAGAGCAGAGGTTGGAGACTGGTGTGCAGAATAACTGTTGTAGAGAATAGAGGGTGGAGACTGGGGTGCAGAAGGATCATTAGGGGGAGCAGAGAATGGAGACTGGGGTGTAAAAGGACTGTTGTAGAGAGCAGAAGTTGAAGACTGGGGTGTAGAAAAAGTGTTGCAGAGAGCAGATGTTGGAAACTTGGGTGCAGAAGGATTGTAGCATAGAGAAAAGGTTGGAGACTGGGGTGCAGAAGGATCGTTGCAGAGAGCAGAGGTTGGAGACTGGGTTGCAGAAGGATTGTTAAAGAGAGCAATATTTGGAGACTATCGTGCAGAAGGACTTTTACAGAGAGCACAGGTTGAAGACTGGGATGCAGTAGGACTTTTACAGAGAGCACAGGTTGAAAACTGAGGTGCAGAAAATCTGTTGCAGAGAGCAAAGTTTGGAGACTTTGGTGCAGATGGGGTTATGCAGAGTGCAGAGGTTGGAGACTGAGGTGCAGAAGGACCCTTACAGAGACCAGAGGTTGGAGACTGCTTTACAGAAGGACTGTTACAGAGAGCAGAGGTTGGAGACAGGTGTGCAGAAGGATCTTACAGACAGCAAAGGTTGGAGACTGGGGTGCAGAAGGACTTTTGCAAAGATCAGAGGTTGGAGACTGGGGTGCAGAAGGATCTTTGAAGAGAGAAGAGTTTGGAGACTGGGTTCAAAAGGCCTGTTACTGACAGCAGAGTTTGAAGCTTGGGGTGCAGAAGGCCTGTTACAGAGAGCAGTGCTTGGAGAATGGGGTGCAGAAGGTCAGTTACAGAGAGCAGAGGATAAAGACTGGGTTGCAAAAGAATCTTGCAGAAAACAGAGATTGGAGACTGAGGTACAGAAGGACTGTTACAGAGAGCAGAGGTTGGAGACTGAGGTGCAGAAGGATCGTTAAAGTGAGCAGAGTTTTCAGATTGAGTTGCAGAAGGACTTTTAAAGAGAGCAGAGGTTTTATATTGGGGTGCAGAAGGCCTGTTACAGAGAGCAGAGATGGGAGACTGGGGTGTAGAAAGACTGTTGCAGAGAGTAGAGGTTGGAGATTGGCGTCCAGACGGACTGTTTCCAAGAGAAGAGTTTGGAGACTGGGGTGGAAAAAGACTGCTGCAGAAAATAGAGTTTGGAGACTGAGGTGCAGAGGGACTGGTACAGAGAGCAAAGGTTGGAGACTGGGATGCAGAAGGGCTGATACAGAAAGCAGACGTTGGTGATCTGGGTGCAGAAGGATTGTTGCAGAGAGCTAAGGTTTAAGACTGGGGTGGAGAAGAACTGTTTTAGAGTGCAGATGTTGGAGACTGTGGTGCAAAAGGACTGTTGGAGAGAGCAGAGATTGGAGACTTGGGTGCAGAAGGAGTATTGCAGAGAGCAGAGGTTGCAGACTGAGGTGCAGAAGGAAAGTAGAAGAGAGCAGATGTTGGATCATGTGGTGCAGAAGGACTGTTTCAGAGAGCAGAGTTTAGTGACCGGGGTGCAGAAAGACTGTTGCAGAGAGCAGAGGTTGCAGAATGAGGTGCAGGACTGTTATAGGGAACAGAGGTTGGAGACTCGGGTGCAGAAGGACCATTGCAAAAAGCACAGGTTGGAGACAGGGTTTCAGAAGTATCTTACAGAGAGCAGAGGTTAGACACTGAGGTGCAGAAGGACTGTAGAATAGAGCAGAAGTTGGAGATTGGGGCGCAGAAAGACTGTTGCAGAGAGCAGAAGTTTGAGTCTGAGGTGCAGAAAGAAAGTTACAGAGAGCAGAGTTTGGAGACTGGGTTCAGAAAAACTGATAGAGAAAGCAGAGTTTGGAGACTGGTTTTCAGAAGGATCTTACACAGAGAAGAGGTTGGATACTGAGGTGCAGAAGGACTGTTACAGAGAGTAGATGTAGAAGACTGAAATGCAGAAAGACCATTGCAGAGAGCAGAGTTTGGAGATTGAGGTGCAGAAGGACTGTTTCAGAGAGCAGAGTTTGGAGACGGGTGTAGAAGGACTCTTGTAGAGAGCAGAGGTTGAAGATTAAGGTGCAGTAGGACTGTTGCAGAGAGCAAAATTTGTAGACTGTGGTGCAGAAGGACTGTATAAGAGAAACAGAGGTTGGAGACGTGGGTGTACAAAAACTTTTGTAGAGATCAGAGTTGGGAGATTAAGGTGCAGAAGGACTGTTGCATAGAACAAAATTTCGAGACTGAAGTGCAGAAAAACTGTTACAGAGATCAGAGTTTGGAGACTGGGGTGGAGAAGAACTGTTGCAGAGATCCTATGTTGGAGACTGGGGTGCAAAAGGACTGTTACAGAGAGTAGAGGTTGGAGATTGGAGTGTACAAGAACTGTTTCAGAGAGCAGAGTTTGGAGACTGGGTTGCAGAAGGACCATTGCAGAGAGGAGATGCTGGAGACTGAGGTGCAGAAAGATTGTTACAGAGTGCAGAGGTAGGATACTGGGGTGCAGAAGTACTGACCAGAGAGCAGAGGTTGGAGCCTGGGGTGCAGAAGGCCTGTTACAGAGAGCAGAGTTTGGAGACTGAGGTGCTGAAGGATCGTTACAGAGAGCAGAGTTTGGAGACTGAGTTGCAGAAGGACTTTTACAGAGAGGAGAGTTTGGAGACTGGGGTGCAGAAGGATTCTTACAGAGAGCAGACGATGGAGACTGGGGAGCAGAAGAAGTGTTACAGAGAACAGACTTTGGAGATTGGGGTTCAGAAGAACTTTTACAGAGAGCAGAGGATGGAGACTCGGGTGTAGAAGGCCTGTTAAAGAGAGCAGAGGTTGGAGACTGAGGTGCAGAAGGATCATTACAGAGAGCAGTGTTTGGAGACTGCGTTACAGAAGGACTGTTATAGAGAGTAGAGCTTGCAGACTGGGTTTCAGAAGGAATGCCACAAAGAGCAGAGTTTGGAAACTGGGGTGCAGTAGGATCTTATAGAGACCAGATGTTGGAGACTGACGTGTAGAAGGACTGTTACAGAGACAGAGGTTGGAGACTGGGGTGCAGAAGGACCATTACAGAGAGCAGAGTTTGGAGACTGCGGTACAGAAGGTCTGTTATGGAGAGCAGAGTTTGGAGACTAGGGTGCAGAAGGACTATTGCAGAGGAAAGGTTTTGGAGACTTGGGTGCAGAAGAAATTTTGCAGAGAGCAGAGGTTGGAGACATGGGTGTAGAAAGATTTTTACAGACAGCAGAGATTGGAGACTAGGGTGCAGAAATATCTTACAGAGAGCAGAGGTTGGAAACTGGGGTGCAAAGGACTGTTGCAGAGAACAGAGGTTGGAGACTGAGGTGCAAAGGGTCGTTGCAGAGAGAAGAGGTTTGAGACTGGGGTGCAGCAGGCCTGTTACAGAGAGCAGAGGTTGGAGACTGAGGTGCAGAATGATAATTCCAGACAGCAGAGTTTGGAGACTGACGTGAATAAGGATCCTTGCAGAGAGCAGAGGTTTGAGACTGTGGTGCAGAATGATCGTTACAGAGAGCGAAGGATGAAGAAGGGGGTGCAGAAGGACAGTTACAGAGAGGACAGATGGAGACTAAGGTGCAGAAGAAATGTTGCAGAGAGTAGAAGGTGGAGACTGCGGTGCAGAAGGACTGTTGCAGAGAGCAGAGGTTGGAGACTGAGGTGCAGAAGGACTGTTACAGAGAGCAGAGGTTGGAGACTGGGGTGCAGAAGAACTGATACAGAAAGCAAAAGTTGGAGACTGGGGAGCATAAGGACCGTTACAGAGAACAAAGTTTGAAGACTGCTTTACAGAAGGACTGTAACTGAGAGCAGATGTTGGAGGCTGTGGGGCAGAAGGACTTATGCAGAGAACAGAGGTTGGAGACTGGGGTGCAGAAGGACCATTGCCAAGAGAAAAGTTTGGAGACTGAGGTGCAGAAAGATTGTTAGAAAGCAGAGGTAGGATACTGGGGTGCAGAAGGAATGTTGCACAGTGCAGAGTTTGGAGACTGGGGTGCAGAAATACTGTTGCATAGAGCAGAGGTTGGAGACTGGGGTGCAGAAGAATGGTTACAGAGAGCAGAGGTTGAAGCCTGGGGTGCAGAAGTTCTGATACAGAGAGCAGAGTTTTGTGACTGTGGTCCAGAAGGACTGTTACAGAGATCAGAGTGTGGAGACTCGGGTGCAGAAGGACTGTTGCAGAGAGCAGATGTTGGAGACTGAGGTTCAGAAGGATAGTTGCAGAGAGCAGAAGTTGGAGACTGCGGTATAGAACAACTTTTACAGAGAGCAGAGGTTGGAGACTTGGGTGCAGAAGGACTGATGCAGAGAACAGGGGTTTGAGACTTGGGTGCAGAAGGTCTGTTACAGAGTGCAGAGTTTGGAGAGTGGGGTGCAGAAGGCCTGTTAGAGAGAGCAGTGTTTGGAGACTGGGGTGCAGAAGCACTGTTACAGATAGCACAGTTTCGAGACAGGGTTGCAGAAGGATTTTACAGAGAGCATTTTGGAGACTGAGGTTCAGAAGGACTGTTACAGAGAGCAAAGTTTGGAAACTGGGTTGCAGAAGGATTGTTGCAGAGAGCAGAGGTTTCAGACTGAGGTGCAGAAAGACTGTAGCAGAGAGCAGATGTTGGATCCTCGGGTGCAGAAGGAATGTTACAGAGAGCAGAGTTTGGAGACTGGGGTGCAGAAGTATTATTACAGAGAGCACAGGTTGGATACTGCGGTGCAGAAGGCCTGTTACAGAGAGCAGAGTTTGGAGACTGGGATGCAGAAGGACTGGTACAGCGAGCAGAGTTTGAAGAATGGGTTGCAGAAGGATCTTACAGAGAACAGAGTTTGGAGACTGAGGTGCAGAAGGAATTTTACAGAGCGTAGAGTTTGGATACTTAGGAGCAGAAGGACTGTTGTTGAGAGAAGAAGTTGGAGACTGAGGTCAAGAAAGATTGTTACAGAGATCAGTGGGTGAAGACTGGGGATCAGAAGGAGTGTTACAGAGAGCAGAGTTTGGAGATTGGGGTGCAGAAGAACTCTTACCGAGAGCAGAGGTTGGAGACTGGGGTGCAAAAAAAAAACCGTTGCAGAGAGCAGAGCTTGGAACCTGGCAAGAAGAAGGGTCGTTTCAGAGAGCAGATGTTTGAGACTGGGGTGCACAAGGACTGTTACAGAGAGTGGAGGTTGGAGACTGATGTGCATAAGGATCGTTTCAGAGAGCAGAGGTTGGAGACTGGGGTGCAGAAGGACCGTTACAGATTGCAGAACTTCGAGACAGAGGTGGAGAAGGACTTTTACAAAAAGGAGAGGTTGGACACTGGGCTTCAAAAGAATTCTTACATAAAGCAGATGATGGAGACTGGGGTGCAGAAGGAATTTTACATAGTGCAGAGTTCAGAGATTGGGGTTCAGAAGAACTGTTACAGAGAGCAGAGGTTGGAGACTGGGGTGCAGAAGGCCTGTTACACAGAACAGAGTTTAGAGACTGAGGTGAAGAAGAATTTTTACAGAGAGCAGAGTTTGGACACTGTTGTGCAGAAGGACTGTTACAGAGAGCAGATCTTTGAGACTGGGGAGCAGAGGTTGGAGACTGTGGTGAAGAAGTATCGTTGCAGAGAGCAGAGGTTGAAGACTGAGGTGCAGAAGGATCGCTACAGAGAGCAGAGGTTGGAGACTGGGGTGCAGCAGGACAGTTGCAGAGAGCACTTGTTGGAGACAAGGGTGCAGAAGAAATATTGCAAAGAGAAGAGGCTTGAGACTGGGGTGAAGAAGGACTGTAGCAGAGAGCAGAGTTTGGAGACTGGGGTGCAGAAGGACTGTTACAGAGAGCCGATGTTGGAGACTGAGGTGCAGAAGGATTGTTACAGAGAGCAGAGGTTGGATACTGGGGTGCAGTAGGACTGTTACAGAAAGCAGAGGTTTACAGAGAGTAGAGTTTGGAGACTGAGGAGAAGAAGGAACGTTGTAGAGACCAGAGGTTGGAGACTGATGTCCAGACGGATTGTTACAGAGATCAGAGGGTGGAGACAGTACAGAAAAAGTGTTATAGAGAGCAGAGTTTTGAGATTGGGGTGCAAAAGAACTGTTACCGAAAGCAGAGGGTAGAGACTGGGGTGCAGAGGACTGTTGCAGAGAGCAGAGTTTGGAGACTGAGGTGTAGAAGGACCGTTACATAGAGCAGAGTTTGGAGACTGCTGTACAGAAGGGCTGTTACCGGAAGAAGATGTTGGAAACTGAGGTTGTAAAGGATCGTTGAAGAGAGCAGATGTTGTAGACTGGTGTGCAGAAAGATCTTACTGAGAGCATAGTTTGGAGACTTAGCTGCATAAAGACTGTCACAGAGAGAAGAGGTTGAAGACTGGGGTGCAGAAGGATCGTTCCAGAAAGCAGAGACTAGAGACTGAGGTGCGGAATGATCGTTGAGAAGAGCAGAGGTTGGAGACTGTGGTGGAGAACGATACTTACAGAGAGCAGAGGTTGGAGACTGGGGTGCAAAAGGACAGTTACAGAGAGCACAGGTTGGAGACTGGGGTGCAGAAGAAATGTTGTAGAGAGTAGAGGTTGGAGACTAGGGTGTAGAAGGACTGTTACAGAGAGCAGAGTTTGTAGACTGAGGTGCAGAAAGACTGTTACAGAGAGCAGAGGTTGGAGACTGGGGTACAGAAGAACTGATACAGAAAGCAGTGGTTGCAGACTTGGTTGCAGAAGGACTGTTGCAGAGAACAGAGTTTGGAGACTTGGGTGCAGAAGGACCGATGCAGAGAGCTGAGGTTGGAGATTTAGGTGCAGAAGATTGTTACAGAGAGCAGAGTTTGGATACTGGGGTACATATGGACTGTTACAGAGAGCAGAGGTTGGAGACTGAGGTGCAGAAGGATCTTTCAGAGAGCAGAGGTTAGAGACTGGGGTGCAGAAAGACTGTTGCAGAGAGTAGAGGTTGGAAACTGAGGTGCAGAATGATCGTTGCAGAGAGAAGAGGTTGGAGACTGGAGTGCAGAAGGCCTGTTACTGAGAGGAGAGTTTGGAAACTGGAGTGCAGAAGGCCTTTTACAGAGAGCAGAGGTTGGAGACTGGGGTGCAGAAGGACTGTTACAGATAGCACAGTTCGGAGACTGGGGTACAGAAGGATCGTTGCAGAGAGCAGAGGTTTCAAACTGAGGTGCAGAAGGACTGCTACAGAGAGCATAAGTTGGAGTCTGAGGTGCAGAAAGACTATTAAAGAAAGAAGAGGTTGGCAATTGGGGTGCAGAAAGACCGTTAAAGAGAGAAGGGGTTGGAAACTGCAGTACAGAAAGACTGTTACAGAGAGCAGAGTTTGGAGACTGGGGTGCAGAAGGATCATTGCAGGGAGCAGAGGATGGAGCCTTGGGAGAAGAAGGATCATTGCAGAGAGCAGATATTGGAGACTGGGGTGCAGAAGGACTGTTCCAGAGAGTAGAGGTTGGAGACTGAGGTGCAGAAGAATCGTTACAGAGATCAGAGGCTGGAGACTGAGGTGCAGAAGGACTTTTACAGAGAGCAGAGTTTGGAGACTGGGGTGCAGAAGGATTCTTACAGAGAGCAGAGTTTGGAGACTGGGGTGCAGAAGGATTCTTACAGAGAGCAGAGGATGGACACTAGGGTGCATAAGGAGTGTTACAGAGAGCAGGCTTTGGAGATTCTGGTTCAGAAGAACTGTGAAAGAGAGCAGAGTTTTTAGACTGGTGTTCAGAAGGATTGTTACAGAGTTTAGAGTTTTAATTCGGGTGCAGCAGGACTGTTACAGAGAGTATAGCTTGGCGAATGGTGTGAAGAAGAACTGTTAGAGAGAGCAGAGGTTGGAGACTGCGGTGCAGAAGGCCTGTTACAGAGAGAATTGGTTGGAGACTGAGGTTCAGAAGGATCCTTACAGAGAGCAGAGTTTGGATACTGAGGTGCAGAAGGACTGTTAAAGAGAGCAGAGGTTGGATACTGAGTTGCAGAAAGATTGTTACAGAGAGCAGAGGTTAGAGACTGAGGTGCAGAAGGACTGTTCCAGAGAGCAGAGTTTGATGCTTGGGGTGCAGAAGTATTGTTGCAGAGAGCAGAGGTTGGAGACTGAGGTGCAGAAGCACTTACAGAAAGCAGAGGTTGGAGACTGGGGTGCAGAAAGACAGTTACAGAGAGCACAGGTCGAAGACTGGGGTGCAGAAGAAATGTTGCAGAGAGCATATAATTGAGACTTGGGTGCAGAAGCACTGTTGCAGAGAGCAGAGGTTGGAGACTGAGGTGCAGAAGGACTGTTAAAAAGAGCAGAGGTTGGAAACTGGTTTCAGAACGACTGATACACAAAGCAGAGTTTGGAGACTGCGTTATAGAAGGACTGTTACAGAGAGCAGAGGTTGGAGACTGGGGTGCAGAAGGACTGTTGCAGAGAACAGATGTTGGAGGCTGGGGTGCAGAAGAACCGTTGCAGAGAGCAGAGTTTTGAGACTGAGGTGCAGAAGGTTTATTACAGAGAGCAGAGGTTGGATACTTGGGTGCAGATGGACTGTTACAGAGAGCAGAGTTTGGAGACTGGGGTGCAGAAGGATCTTAGAGAGAGCAGACGTTGGAGACTGATGGCAGAAGGACTGTTGCAGATAGCAGATGTTGAAGACTGAGGTGCAGAATGGTCGTGTCAGAGAGAAGAGTTTGGAGACTGGGGTGAAGAAGGCCTGTTACAGAGAGCAGAGGTTGGAGACTGGGGTGAAGAAGGCCTGTTACAGAGAGCAGAGGTTGGAGACTGGGGTGCTGAAGGCCTGTTACAGAAAGCAGATGTTGGAGACTGGGGTGCAGAAGGACTGTTACAGATAGCACAGTTTATAGATTGGATTGCAGAAGGATATTATAGAGAGCAGAGTTTGGAGACTGAGGTGCAGAAGGACTGTTACAGAGAGCAGAGTTTGGAGACTGTGTTGCAGAATGATTGTTGCAGAGAGCAGAGTTTTCAGACTTAGGTGTAGAATTACTGTTTCAGAGAGCAGATGTTCGAGAGTGGGGTGCAGATGGACTCTTTCAGAGAGCAGAACTTGGAGACTGGAGTGCAGAAAGATTCTTGCAGGGAGCAGAGTTTGGAGACTGAGGTTCAGAAGGACTGTTGCAGAGAGCACATGTTGGAGACTGGGGTACAGAAGGACTATTGCAGAGAGCAGAGGTTGGAGACTGGAGTTCAGAAGGACTGTTGCAGAGAGCAAGGTTGGAGACTGAGGTGCAGAAAGACTGTTATAGAGAGCAGAGGTTGGAGACTGGGGTGCAGAAGGATAGTTATAGAGAACAGAGGTCAGAGACTGGGGTGCAGAAGGCCTTTTACCGAGAGCAGAGTTTGGAGAAGGGGTGCAGAAGTACTTATACAGAGAGTAGAGCCCGAGGTGCAGAAGGACCATTGCAGAGAGCAGAGGTTGGAGACTGAGGTGCACAAGGATTGTTACAGAGAGCAGATGTTGGAGATTTGGTCTCAGAGGGACTGCTGCAGAGAGCAGAGGCTAGACATGGGGTGTAGCAGGCCTGTTGCGGAGAGCACAGGTTTGATATTTGGGTGATGAAGGACTGTTGAAAAGAGTACAGGTTGAAGACTGTGTTGCAGTAGGAATGTTACAGAGGCAGAGGTTGGAGACTTTGGTGCAGAAAGACTTTTGCGGAGAGCACATGTTGGAGACTGGGTTGCAGAAGGACTGGTGCAGAGAGAAGAGTTTGTAGACTGAGATGCAGAAGTACTGTTACAGAGAGCAGAGGTTGGAGATTGGGGTGCAGATGGACTGATATGGAAAGCAGAGTTTTGAGACTCGGGTGCAGAAGAACTGTTGCAGAAAGCAGAGGTTGGAGAATGGGGTGCAAAAGGCCTGTTATAGAGAGCAGAGGTTGGAGACTGGGGTGCAGAAGGACTGTTACAGACAGCAGAGTTTGGAGACAGGGTTGCAGAAGGATCTTACAGAGAGCAGAGCTTAGAGACTGTGGTACAGCAGGACTGTTACAGATAACAGAGGTTGGAAACTGGGGTGCAGAAAGATCGTTGAAGAGAACAGAGTTTTCAGACTGAGGTGCAGAAGGACTGTTGCAGAGAGCAGATATTGGAGACTGGGGTGCAGAAGGACTGTTGTAAAGAGCAGAGGATGGAGACTGGTGTGCAGAAGGTTCATTGTAGCGAGTAGAGGTTTGAGACCAGCGTCCAAAAGGAATGTTACAGAGAACAGAGTTTGGAGAAGGGGTGCAGAAGGACTGTTACAGAGGGCAGAGTTTACAGACTGCGTTGCAGAAGGATCTTAGAGAGAGCAGATGTTGGAGACTGATCTGCAGAAGGACTGTTACAGAGAGTAGAGGTTAGAGACTGAGGTGCAGAAGCACCGTTGTTGAGAGCAGAGTTTTGAGACTGAGGTGCATCAGGATTGTTACAGAGAGCAGAGGTTGGAGCCTGGGGTGCAGAAGGACTGTTGCAGATAGCAGAGTTTGGAGACTGCGGTGTAGAAGAATTGTTGCAGATAAAGAGGTTTGAGACTTTGGTGCAGAAGGACTGATATAGAAAGCAGAGGTTGAAGATTGGGGAGCAGAAGAACCCGTACAGAGTGCAGATTTTGGAGACTGCACTAAAGGAGGACTGTTACAGAGAGCAGAGGATGGAGACTGGTGTGGAGAAAGACTATTTCAGAGTGCAGACCTTGGATACTGGGGTGCAGATGAACTGTTTCAGAGAGCAGAGGTTGGAGACTGGGGTGCAGAAGAACTGTCGCAGAGAGCAGAGGATGGAGACTGAGGTGCAGAAGGAATGTTGCAGGGAGCAGAGGTTGGAAACTGTGGTGCAGAAGGAATGATACAGAAAAGAGAGGTTTAATGCAGGGGTGCAGAATGACCGTTACAGAGCGCAGAGGTTGGAGACTGGGGTACAGAAGGACTGTTACAGAGAGCAGAGGTTGGAGTCTGGGGAGAATAAGAAATGTTACAGAGAGCAGATTTGGAAACTTGGGAGCAGGAGGATCTTACAACGATCAGAGGTAGGAGACTGGGGTTCAGAAGCACTGTTACAGATAGTAGATTTTGGAGACTGAGGTGCAGTAGGACTGTTACAAAAAGCAGAGTTGGGAGACTGGGGTACACAAGGATCGTTGCAGAGAGCAGAGTTTCCAGACTTAGGTTCAGAAAGACTGTTGCTGAGAGCAGATGTTGGAGACTGGGGTACAGAAAAACTTTTGCAGAGAGCAGAGGTTGGAGACTGGGGTGCAAAAGGATCGTTGAAGACAGCAGAGGTTGGAGACTGGGGTGAAGAAGGATTGTTACAGAGATCAGAGTTTGGAGACTGGGGTGCAGAAGAACCATTACAGAGAGAAGAGGTTGGAGACTGCGGGAAAGAAGGACTGTTACAGAGAGCAGAGGTTGGAGACTGTGGAGCAGAAGGACTGTTTCAGAGAGCAGAGGTTGGAGACTGGGGAGCAGAAGGAATATTAGAGAGAGCAGAGTTTGGAAACTGGGGTGCAGAAGGATCTTACAGAAAGAAGAGGTTGGAGACTGAGGTGCCAAAAGACTGTTACATAAAGTAGAGTTTGAAGACTAGGGTGCAAAATGATCAGTGCAGAGAGCAGAGTTGTCAGAGAGGTGCAAAAAGACTGTTGCAGGGAGCAGATGTTTGAGACTGGGGTGCAGAAGGACTTTTGCAGAGAGCAGAGGTTAAAAACTGGGGTGCAAAAGGATTGTTGTAGAGAGCAGAGTTTTTAGACTGTGGTGCATAGGGATTGTTACAGAGAATAGAGGTTGGAGACTGTGGTGCAGAAGGACCATTGCAGAGATCAGATTTTGGTAACTGAGGTGAAGAAGGATTGTTAATGAGAACAGAAGTTGGAGACTTGGGTGCAGAAGGACTGTTGTAGAAAGCAGAGTTTGGAGACTGGGTTTTAGAAGGACTCTTGCAAAGAGCAGAGGTTGGAGACTGGGGTGCAGAAGGACTGTTACATAGAGCAGAGTTTGGAGACAGAGTTGCAGAAGGATCTTACAGAGAGCAGAGTTTTGAGACTGAGGTGCAACAGGAGTATTACAGAGAGCAGAGTTTGGAGACTGGGGTGCAGAAGGATCATTGCAGAGAACAGCGTTTCCAGACTGAGGTGCAGAAGGACTGTTGCATGGAGCAGATATTGGATACTGGGGTGCACAGGGATCGTTGTAGAGCGCAGAGGTTGGAGACTGGGGTGCAGAAGGACTGTTGCAGAGAGCAGATGTTGAAAACTGGTGTACAGAAAGATCGTTGTAAACAGCAGATGTTTGAGACTGGGGTGCAGAAGGACTGTTACAGAGAGTAGAGTTTCGAGACTGAGGTGCAGAGGATCGTTGCAGAGAGCAGAGGTTGGAGACTGGGGTGCAGTAGAACTCCTATAGAGAGCTGAGTTTTCAAACAAGGTTGCACAAGGATCTTACAGAGAGCAGAGTTGTAGACCGATGTGCAGTAGGACTGTTACAGAAAGCAGAGTTTGGAGACTGGGGTGCAGAAGGATCGGTGTAGAGAACAGAGTTTTCAGACTGAGGTGCAGAAGGAATTTTGCAGAGAGCACATGTTGGAGACTGGGGTGCAGTAGGACTGTTGCAAAGAGCAGAGTTTGGGGACTGGGGTGCAGAAGGATCATTGTAGAGAGCAAAATTTTGAGACTGGAGTGCAGAAGGATTGTTATAGAGAACAGAGGTTGGAGACTGTGGTGCAGAAGGCCTATTACAAAGAGCAGAGTTTGGAGAAGGGATTCAGAAGTACATTTACAGAGAGTAGTTTTTGGAGACTGAGGTGCAGAATGACCGTTGCAGAGAGCAGAGTTTGAAGACTGAGGTGCAGTAGGATTATTACAGAGAGCAGAGGTTAGAGACTGGGTTGCAGAGGGACTGTTGCAGAGAGCAGATGTTGGAGACTGGGATGCAGATGGATCTTTGCAGAGAGAAGAGGTTGGAGACTGGGGTTTAGAACGACTGTTGCAGAGAGAAGATGTTCAAGACTGGGGTGCAGAAAAACTTTTGCAGAGAGCAGAGTTTGGAGACTGAGGTGCAGAAGGACTGTTACAGAGAGAAGAGGTTGGAGACTTGGGTGCAGAATAACTGATATCGAAAGTAGAGTTTGAAGTCTCGGGTGCAGAAGGACCATTACAGACAGCAGAGGTTGGAGACTGCAGTACAGAAGGACTGTTACAGAGAGCAGAGTTTGGAGCCTGAGATGTACAAAGACTTTTGCTTAGAACAAAGGATGGAGACTGGGGTGCAGAAGGACTTTTGCAGAGAGCAGAAGTTGGAGACAGAGGTGCAGAAAGATCATTGAAGAGAGCAGAGTTTTAAGACTGAGGTGCAGAAGGACTGTTACAGAGAGCAGATGTGAAAGACTGGGGTGTACAAGGACTGTTGCAGAGAGTAGCAGTTGGAGAATGGCGTCCAGAAGGACTGTTGCCGAGAGCAGAGGTTGGAAACTGGGGTGGAGAAGAACTGCTGCAGAGAGTAGAGGTTAGAGCCTGAGGTGCAGAAGGACTGTTACAGAGAGCAGAGGTTGGAGACTGGGGTGCAGAAGGACTGATACAGAAAGCAGACGTTGGTGACCTGGGTGCAGAAGGACTGTTGCAGAGAGCAGAGCTTGGAGACTGAGGTGGAGAAGGACTGTTGCAGAGAGAAGATGTTGGAGACTGGGGTGCAGAAGGACTGTTGCATGCCAGGGACCAAAAGGGAGTTCTCCGTCAAAGAATAGCCTGACAGTGCCAGGGACCAAAAGGGAGTTCTCCTTCAAAGAATAGCCTGATAGTTACAAGAAACAGCCCCCTAGGAGACATCTCGCCTGGGAGACACCCTGCAGCCATCCATCTCCCTGAGACATCCTGAGGCCATCTGTCTCCCTGAGACATCCTGCGCTATCTCACCTTGTGAAGACTTCTAGCAACTGCCGATAAGAGAGCTCCCCCCATCCCCAGCCCATAAATACCCCTGTGTGAACAATAAAAGTTTGCAGCTTGATCAGAACTTTTGTCTTGCTGTCACCCTTCGTGTCTCTTGTCCCTTCATTCCTCCCCATCTAGGTTCGCTGCGCACGTTGATGTGTCCTGCTGGTCGGGGCATTTGGCGCCCAGTGTGGGGCTTGAGCCTTTGACTGAGGGGGAACGCTGTCCTCCGGGAAGACTTGGCCAAGCGGGAGGGTGCGATCGCCTTGGAGACAGGACTGAGAGACAGATCTGGGAGGAGAGCGAGGACAAAGCAAGGTGAGTGACACACCATGGGACAAGCAGTTTCGTCACATGAGTTGTTTTTGTCAGGCCTTAAAAAGGCCCTCAAGACACGGGGGGCTCGTGTTAAGAAAAAGGACTTAAAATTATTCTTTTCATAAGTAGGAGAATTGTGTCCATGGTTTCTCCTTGAAGGGACCATTGATGGTAAAAGATGGCTTAGAGTAGGAGACTGTTTAAAAGATTATTATGAATCCTTTGGCCCACAAAAGGTGCCTATTCCCACCTATTCTTACTGGAACTTAATTAATGAACTTCTTAAAAGTTCACCCTTTGACAATGGTACCTTAAAACTTATCAGGATTGGGGAAGAGGCTATGCAAAAGACCTCTCGTCCCCCCTCGGCATGCCTTTCAGTTAGTATAGACACAGACCCTTCTCAGTCTCCCCAGGACTCTGGGAACCTTCCTGGTCCCGCTCAAAACCCCGCCCTAATAAATAAGGCTCCAATGGTTACCAACCGCCTTTATCCAGTTTTAAATCCTGGAGACACATTGACCCCTGGGGAGGAGGCTACCTTGGAGAAGGAAGCAGCTCACTACCATTCAGAAGACCTGCCACTTCTCGGGACCCTGCCACAGCCTATAGGACTTACACATCCCCCTCCCTCATATATCCCTCCTGCCTTTTGTGCTCCGGCCCTTCAGGGGCCAACTGCCCCCTCAGACATTTTTTCTCCACTTCCCCTGCCTGACCTGGCTCCCTTGCGAGAGTCTCTCCAACATAGACAGGAACAGATCCAACTTTTAAAAGAATTAAGATCCCTTGACTCTGAGCTCAGCTCATTAGCCTTAGGCACGGAGTCAACCCAAGCTGGCCCAAGGCATCCAATACAAAGGCTAAGCTGCGCCCTTGGCCTGTTCTCCCCTTCCCAGTCACCCACAGCCAGACAGATAAGCCCGCCCAGGCTGAGGACAAAGAGGAGAAAGCAGAGGAAACAGATCTAGAGGAGAAAGCCAAGGAAACGGATCAAGGGGATGAAGCGGGGGAGGGCAAGAGGAAGATCAGGACTCAGAGGATGAGGAGTTCACCCCTAGGCAGGAAGGAACCCAGAGTGCTTACAAAAAATTAAGCCTGCGCTTTCTTGAAAAACTTAAAAAGGCTTGTGCTCACTACGGTCCCACTGCGCCCTACACATTGGCTTTACTAGAGAGTCACAGTGCACAATGGCTTACTCCTAATGACTGGAAATTTTTAGCCCGAGCTACCCTCAGTGCCGGAGACTTCCTGTTATGGAATGCAGATTTCAAAGAGCACTGTTGGGAAACTGCTCAAAAAAATTTAACTAAGGCCTCCTCTAAATCCTGGACTTATGTTAAGCTAGTGGGCAATGCGCCCTTTGACACTAACCCTAAACAGGTGCGTTTCCCTGCTGGACTTTTGGCGCAGATTCAGATGGCTGGCTTACAGGCTTGGAGACGCCTCCCTCAAAAGGGCTTGGCTACCACTTCCCTGGCAAAAATCCGACAAGGGCCTAATGGGCCTTATAGCGACTTTGTTGCCTGGCTTAACCTAGCCGCGGAGCACCTGCTTGGACCAAGCGAAAGCGAAAGCCCCTTTGTAAAACATCTTGCCTTTGAAAACGTTAACCCGGCATGTCAGGATGTTCTTCGACCACATAAGGACAAAGGGGAACTTTCTGACTTTATTAGACTCTGTGCTGGGGTGGGTGCAGCCCATGCCATGGGTCTGGCCATAGGTGCTGCCTTTACCAAGGCCTTTCGCAATCCTGGCTCACGTACTTGCTTTACTTGTAAACAGCTTGGCCATTTTGCACGCGAGTGTCCGACAGGCAAGCAAAGCCTAGGGATGGTGTCTCCTCAAACCGGGGCTAAACCGCCCCCAGCCACCCCTTTCCCTAGATGTGGTAGAGGTCGTCACTGGGCTAGTGAGTGTAGATCTAAGGCAAATGCCCTTGGACAGCCTACTTCTTCCTGCTTCCTGGGAAACTCCATGCGGGGCCGGCCCCTGACCCCGACCTCCCCCAGGACAAACCTAGGGGCAATAAGGTTTGTTCCCTCCCAAACTCCCAACCTACCTCAAAATCCTTCTCCACGATTGCCTCCCTCCAAGGAGCCACCCCAGGCAGTGCAGGATTGGACCTCTGTGCCACCACCGATACAATATTAGACTCCATGCAAGGGCCCCAGATAATACCCACTGGAATTATGGGTCCCCCTCCATCTCATACGTGTGCCCTTATTCTTGGAAGGGCCTCTACTACCTTACAAGGTGTTCAGGTCTTCCCTGGCATTATTGATAATGATTTCACTGGAGAAATAAAAATACTGGCCACAGCTATTAATGGAGTTGCGGCCATCCCAACAGGAACAAGACTCACACAATTAATACTCCTTCCATTAGATTCAGGAGGCACTTCCACTGCCCAAACCCTACCTCGGGGGACTGCCTCCCTGGGCTCCTCTGATGCGTATTGGGTTCAGCCCATTTCTAACAATAGACTCACCCTTACCCTACTTATTGAAGGAAAGGACTTCCAAGGAATTCTAGATACTGGGGCTGATGCCACAATTATCTCTCAAAAATACTGGCCATCAGGCTGGCCCCTCACCCCATCCTTGACTGACCTTAAAGGGATAGGATAGTCAAAAAATCCTCTGGTCAGCTCTAGGGCTTTTAGCTGGACTGATAAAGAGGGTAATAAGGGAACTGTCACTCCTTTTGTCGTTCCTGACCTCCCCGTTAACCTATGGGGCAGAGATATTTTGAGTCAAATGGAAGTTATTCTTGCCAGTCCCAATTCCATAGTGACTCATCAAATGCTTCGTATGAATTTTGTTCCTGGTACAGGCCTTGGGAGACTGAGACAAGGACTGGTTGAGCCCATACAACCCATAAAAAAAACAGATACATATGGACTTGGGTATTCAGATTTTTAGTGTCGGTCCCTGACCCTCCTGTACCCCATGCAGATAAGATTATTTGGGAGACTCAGACTCCTGTGTGGGTGGATCAGTGGCTCCTTACCCAAGAAAAATTGGAGGCTGCCTCCATGTTAGTGCAGGAACAGCTGGCAGCCAGCCATGTAGAGCCCTCAACCTCACCATGGAATACTCCTATTTTTGTTATCAAGAAAAAATCAGGCAAGTGGCGCCTTTCACAAGATTTACGTGCTGTTAATAAAGTTATGTGCCCAATGGGAGCACTATAGCCAGGCATTCCCACACCAGTGGCTATTCCCAAAAACTATTGTAAAATGGTTATTGACTTAAAAGATTGCTTTTTTACCATTCCTTTACATCCTGAGGATAGACCCTATTTTGCCTTTAGTCTCCCTCGCATTAATTTTCAGGGCCCTATGCAGAGGTTTCAATGGAAGGTTCTTCCCCAAGGTATGGTTAACAGCCCTAGTCTTTGCCAAAAATACGTGGCTCAAGCAGTAGACCCTGTAAGAGAGCGATGGCCACAAACTTATATTTTACATTATATGGATGATTTGTTAATTGCTGCACCTAATAACCATGACCTTAATAATTGTTACTTGGACCTTTACAAAGCCCTCACTACCTTGAGACTACAGATAGCTCCTGATAAGGTTCAAACACAAGACCCTTATACCTATTTGGGCCTTAAACTTCAAGATAATCAGATCCAAATTCCTAAAATACAACTACGTGTGGACCAACTTCACACCCTTAATGATTTTCAATAATTACTGGGGGATATTCAATGGCTAAGACCATATTTAAAATTACCCACTTGTGTACTTCTGCCCCTTAATGATATTTTGAGAGGTGATTCCCACCCCTCCTCCCCTCAAAAGCTTACTCCCGAGGCATGACAGTAATTAAACCAAGTCACAGAAGCCATTGCCCAACAGTTTGTTACACAAATTTCCTATAACCTTCCTCTGGTTCTGGTTATTTTACACACTCCTCATACACCCACAGGAATATTTTGGCAGCGGGATCCACATTTTAAAAATAAAGGCTGCCCCTTGCTTTGGGTCCATTTACCCACCACATCTTCCAAGGTTATTACTGTTTATCCTGCTCAGGTAGCTTCTATTATTATCAAAGGTCATTTGCTTTCTCGACAACATTTTGGCAAAGACCCTGATAATATTTTAATTCCATATACTAAGGACCAAACCCAATTTTTACTACAGACAGGGGATGAATGGGGTATTGCCCTATCAGGCTTTTTGGGAACAATTGATAACCACCTCCCCAATGACCCCCTTTTACATTTTGCCCAATTACATCCATTTATTTTTCCCAAAATTACTCAAAAGGCTCCCATTCCTCAAGCCCTTACTGTCTTTACAGACGGCTCCAGTAACAGCCGTGCGGTCTTTGTTGTCAATAATCAGCCTACCATCTTTGATACTGTCTATCAGTAAGCACAGCTTGTGGAATTGTTTGCCATAACACAAGTTTTTATAACATTTTTCGATAAGCCTGTTAATATTTATACAGACAGTGCCTACATTGCTCACTCTGTGCCCCTGCTGGAGTTTCACCTGCCATTAAGGCTTCTTCCAATGCAGCCTTTCTGTTTCACCAGCTTCAGCAGCTAATTCAGGCCAGACAACACCCATTTTTCTTAGGACACATCAGGGCACACTCTGATCTTCCCGGCCCTCTAACACAAGGCAATGCCCAGGCTGATGCAGCAACTCGTTCCATCTTTCCAATTTTTGTTGGCTCCGTTCAAAAGGCCACGGAGTTACACAATCTTCACCATCTAAATTCCCAGAGCCTTCGATTACTTTGTAAAATTACCAGGCAGCAGGCACGAGAAATAGTAAAAGCATGTCCTGCTTGCACTGTCTCCCTCCCCATTCAACACTTGGGAGTTAATCCCCGAGGATTGCTGCCCAATCAGGTTTGGCAAATGGATGTCACTCATTTTCCTGAATTTGGAAAAACCAAATATATACATGTTTCTATAGATACCTTCAGTGGCTTTATTTTCGCATCACCACATTCCGCAGAGGCTACCAAAGATGTCCTTTCCCATCTTGTTTCAGCCTTTTCCATAATGGGTAAACCTATACATATTAAAACAGATAATGGTCCTGCATATACCAGTGCCAAGTTTAAACAGTTTTGTGCCACCTTGCAAATTTGTCATACTACTTGAATTCCATACAACCCTCAGTGCCAAGGCATCGTGGAACGTGCCCATCTTACCTTAAAGACTTGGCTAACCCGCCTTAAGGCTTCTGCCCTTGTATTTACCACTCCCAGGGATCGCCTTAACCATGCATTATTTGCCCTTAATTTTCTTACCCTAGACAGTGAAGGCCATTTGGCCGCAGACAGACACTGGCATCCCTCGTCCAGTTCTGTTCGTCCACCTGTTATGTGGCGCGATCCCCTTACAAATAAATGAAAAGGCCCAGATCCTGTCCTCATCTGGGGACGAGGCTCAGCTTGTGTTTTGGACCAAGAGCAAGCAGCCCCAAGATGGTTACCAGAACGCCTGGTTAAACAGGTTCATGACTTACCTCCACCCAGGGACGGAGACCCTCCCCCTGAGGACAATTTTTTCTCTTTCTCAGATGCAGCCAATAATCTGTGTGAGGATTCTGCTTAAGGCACTTCTGTTTAACAGGTTTGTACACGGAGGCCTTGGCCCTCCACCTTCCAACATCAGGAAGTACATTTTTGGCCCCCCCTGTGAATGCAGGGGAGGATTTTGGACTCAGCCTCCCACTAGTTGGACCCAGACTGCTGACTGCATGACTAAGGTGGCTTACCTCCGTGCTGAGGTTGACCATAAACTTGGAGGATTTCATAAGCCTGAATGGGTATGTGTTAACAAGCCAAAGATTATTCCCCCCAGTACAAGGAAAGCTCTCCAAAATTGTTCTGCAACTTGTACGCATACCCAGGCGATGCATGTCTCTTGTTATGCATCAGCCTCAATTTGTGTTAACAAGAAGGGAGAACAATTTTTTGAAGCCACCCTAACAAAAACTCATGCAGCAAGGGGGACCACTATTCATTATACTCCCGTTCTCTTTGACCGGGGAGGAGAAGGCATATACACCAAGTTACAGTCAGCTGGATGCCAAGGCACTGTTGGTAAACCCTCCTGCTGGCCCATTAAGGCCCCTACAGGGGTCTCTGATGGTGGAGGACCCAC
This sequence comes from Ictidomys tridecemlineatus, assembly GCF_052094955.1. Classification (NCBI taxonomy): domain Eukaryota; kingdom Metazoa; phylum Chordata; class Mammalia; order Rodentia; family Sciuridae; genus Ictidomys; species Ictidomys tridecemlineatus. The sequence goes on along the minus strand of NC_135488.1, from coordinate 19,263,661 downwards.
TGATGCTGTCAAGCATCTTCAGATAATCAAACTTTTGAAACCACAAATCCCTGAGCTCACATATCATCCCTTAGTGCTGCCTAAATCCCAGCTCCTAGATTTAGATACCAATACATTAGATATTTTGGGAACTACCTTCTCCTTGCTTAATAATTCCAACCCCACCCTTGCTGGTGATTGCTGGCTCTGCATGACAACAGGGGCAGTCATGCCTATGGCGGTTCCTATTAATTCTATCATAGACAATTACAATACATGCCAACCCGGATTTTCTTTTAAAGTACAGCCTATAGGTACATTTACATTATGTCTTTTAGGCGCAATGCAAAATAATACCTATGATATTGATGTTGGAGTTACTTCCTTTGGAAATTGCTCAACAGTAAAAAATTATTTCTCACCCACCCCATCTCTTTGTCCCCCCAATGGCACAGTTTTTATGTGTGGAGGAAACTCAGCCTTCCCCAGGCTTCCAGCGAATTGAACTGGTGGCTGTGTTCTTGCCTTATTACTCCCTGATATAACTGTTGTCCCAGGAGATGAACCTCTACCCATTCCTAGCCTAGACACCTTAGTTAAAAGACATAGGAGGGCAATACAGGCCTTACCACTCCTTGCCACCCTTGGAATTACAGCTGCTGTGGGCACAGGTACAGCTGGCTTAGGCACAGCTATACACTCTTACCGTCGCCTATCTCAGCAACTTATAGATGATGTATAAACTCTATCAGGAACCATTAAAGATATACAGGACCAAATAGACTCCCTGGCAGAAGTGGTCCTTCAAAACAGACGAGGCTTAGATTTGCTGACAGCTAACCAGGGAGGTATTTGCTTGGCCTTAGGGGAACGATGCTGCTTTTATGCCAATAAATCAGGCATAGTACGGACTAAAATTAAGCAGCTTCAAGAAGATCTAGAAAAAAGACGAAGGGAACTATTTGAAAATCCCCTCTGGACTGGGCTTAATGGATTTTTACCCTACCTTCTTCCACTATTAGGCCCTTTGTTGGGTTTACTTTTAATAATGTCCATAGGACCCTGCATTATAAATAGGCTGGTTCAATTTATTAAAGAACAGATTAATATTTTAGCCTCTAAGCCCATACAGGTTCACTATCATCGTCTGGAGATGGAAGACCGCGCTGCCAACATTTAAAAGGATGCTATACCCTTCTCACAGGTTTATTTCTTAAGTTTACATCCCCACAGATCCTCCTTTCTTAAAAGTGTCCTTTTACCTGAACACAAACAAGACCAAACTAAAAAGTAAATTGTATGATATTTACTAATTACTGGCCAGTCATTTTGACTCTTGTTTTTTCCGTAGATTCTGTATTTTTTGAGCTCATGGACAAGTTAATGCTTTCTGATCAGTTCTATTTTTGATGAACTGTGGAGTTTTTAAACATTGCAATGAAAAAAAACTACAAGGCCTTGTGTATGTGTTACACTCATGTTATGTGTTGTATGTCCTATGTCTGTGTATGTGTATGTCCATATATCATGCAGTAATATGACAATTGGCAGATATACAAAGAGAGCTCAAAAAAAAAGGGATCCAAATATCTTTGATTCACGTGATTCAAATGGTTCAATTTAAACTGGGTAAACAGATAGAAGTAAAGATGTCTTTAAAATTAAGCTTATAAGTTTTTCTAGGTTTTCAAAAATAAAACTTAATAAAATGTTGATGTCTATAAAATAATTGCTTAAATTCAGAAATTTACAAGTATTATTTCAAAATGTGAAAAAAAGAAGGTTAACAGATGAAAAAGAAAAACTAAAAGGTTCTCGATATGGATTTAATAGAGGGAAAATGTGTTTCTGGATAAAAAAAAGTCTATATGATTAAGTTAACAAAAGGGTTTAAGCAAGTGATGAAAAAGGTCTGTGTAAATTTGTTATATGTATAAGTTTTTAAAATTATACAACTATGGTTAAATAACAACTGTTATTTCTTCAATATTGTAATGTTATTTCTTTAAGAGCTAAACTCGGTCAATATAAAATCATCAATGTAATTATGATGCTATTAATTCATATCTTCCAGGTATAGAAGTCTGTAAGGTAGAAGCTTCAAAAGAGCATTATATCAAGCTGGTGTTCTGAAGTTATATGGTAATTTTAGGCTTAAAAAAAACACAAAATAACAACAACAACAACAACCAAAAAAAATGTTGGAGATTTATTTATATCATTTGTGTTCTCTAACTGGATTTGTTATCAATAAGATATGTAAAGTTCCATGTTACTTTACACTGAGATACAATTTAAATGTATTTTCAAGTTAATGGGAGCCTAATCTGTGTGAAGGTTTTATTGTACAACGCAAAAGTACTTTGCTACTTAAAAAAAAGGGGGGGGGTAGAAGTTTTCAGCCTTTAGTTCATGTTATAGATGTGATGTGTTAGCTAATGTTCATGTAAACTTGAGCAACAATTTATGAAGGCTTTGTAAAATGATCAGCTTCAGAACTATTGTACTTAAGATTTATAAAGAGCCCTGCCTTGTCTGAGATAAGTCTGTATGTCCCGTCTCACTACATGTGAGAGCGACTATGAAAGAAACAGACCAGATTTCAGTACATTTAAAAGTTGTGTCCAAAAGTTGGTTCTTGTCACGATTACCAGGATCTCAAACAGGGGATTATAATATATAACTCTGCCAGAATTCAAGGTAGCTATTACATAAACTAAATATGCTTTTACCCTAGTTAATTTTAGTTTGTAGTTTGCTTATAGGTGGTCTAAGGATTGCTTGTTGCTGTTCTACAGAGGTACTGATTTAAGAACACACAACCTGGGTTAATTTAAGATAAGGAGTTATCACCTACAGGATAGAGAGACATTAAAGCCCAGTACTATTAATATAAGGCTGTTAAAACTTATTTGCTGGATGTTTAAGATTAAGTTCTAAAATGAAAGTTAAATTAAAAGGGCCAAGAAAACCAATATTTGGCTCTTGCCCTCAGAGTCAGTCTGAGTCAGGGAATAAGGGACTTCTCCAAAGGGCTCTGCAACCCTAGGCCACATAACCTCCTGAACAGGGAGATTAATGAGACCAGTGGAGGACAGAAAGCCAATCAGTGCATTTGCTGTGAAGAGGAGGGTTACCAGAATAGGGAGACATCCCTGATGCTTCCAAGGGAAGCCACATGGTCAAGCAAGGCCTGGACCCATCCTAGTGCAAATGGCACTAGCAGAACTGAGAAGCTGCTGTGAAGTTCCCGAGGATTTCCAGAGTAACTCAGCTGACTTAACAATAAGTAGAAACAAAAATCAGTTTGACTTGCTTCATCTTAAACACTTAGCAAAGACAGTCAAAGCCTAAACACTGCTATTCCTGGGCATTTTAAATGATAATAATAGTTAAATGTAACTTCCAAAAATAAGTAAACTGGAGGCTGCAAAAGAGATTCTCAGACAGGAATGCCTGATAACCATCAAAAGGGACTGCCAGAATAGTTTTTAGTTTAAGGCCTTTATTTCTAACCTACACAGGTAGGCTTAATGTTTGCTAGTATGGTTATCCAGCCCTAAGTAACAGAATTAAAGATTTCTCTATTAGACATAGGCCAGTAAGGTATGGTCATATATTTTATATAAGTAAGGGGGAGATGCCAGGGACCAAAAGGGAATTCTCCTTCAAAGAATAGCCTGAGAGTGCCAGGGACCAAAAGGGAGTTCTCCTTCAAAGAATAGCCTGATAGTTACAAGAAACAGCCCTCTAGGAGACATCTCGCCTGGGAGACACCCTGCAGCCATCCATCTCCCTGAGACATCCTGAGGCCATCTGTCTCCCTGAGACATCCTGTGCTATCTCACCTTGTGAAGACTTCTAGCAACTGCCAATAAGAGAGCTCCCCCCATCCCCAGCCCATAAATACCCCTGTGTGAACAATAAAAGTTTGCAGCTTGATCAGAACTTTTGTCTTGCTGTCACCCTTCGTGTCTCTTGTCCCTTCATTCCTCCTCATCTAGGTTCACTGCGCACGTTGATGTGTCCTGCTGGTTGGGGCATTTGGCGCCCAGTGTGGGGCTTGAGCCTTTGACTGAGGGGGAATGCTGTCTGAGTGCAGAAGGACTGTTACAGAGAGCAGAGGTTGGTGACTTCAGTGAAAAAGTACTGTTGCAGAGAGCAGATTTTAAAGACTGGGGTGAGGAAGGACTGTTGCAGAGAGCAGTGGTTGAAGACTGGGGTGCAGAAGGACTGTTACAGAGAGCAGATGTAGCAGAGTGAGGTGCAGAAGGACTGTTACAGAGAGCAGAGTTGGGAGACTGTGGGGCAGAAGGACTGATACAGAAAGCAGAGGTTGGAGACTGGGGTGCAGAAGGACACTTAGAGAGAACAGAAGTTGAAGACTGTGGTACAGAAGAACTGTTGTAGAGAACAAGGTTGGAGAGTGGGGTGCAGAGGGACCATTGCAGCGAGCAAATTTGGAGACTGGGGTGCAGAAGGAATGTTACAGAGAGCAGAGTTTGAAACTGGGGTGCAAAAGGATCTTACAGAGAGAAAAATTTGGAGACTGAGGTGCAGAAAGATTGTTGCAGAGAGCAGACGTTGGAGACTGGGGTGAAGAAGGATCGTTGCAGAGAGTAGATTATGGAGACTGGGGTATAGAAGGACTGTTCTAGAAAGCAGAGGTTGGAGGCTTGGGTGCAGAAAGACTGTTTCAGAGAGCAGTTGTTGAAGACTGAGGTGTAGAAAAACTGTTACAGAGAGCATATTTGGAGACTAAGGTGCAAGACTGATATTGAGAACAGAGTTTGAAGACTGGGGTGCAGAAGGATCTTACAGAGAGCAGAGTTTGGAGACTGAGGTGCAGAAGGACTGCTCCAGAGAGCAGAGGTTGGAGATTGGGGTGCAGAAGGACTGTTAAAGAGAGCAGAGTTCAGAGACTTGGGTTCAGAAGGCCTGTTACAAAGAGCAAAGGATGAAGACTGAGGTGCAGAAGGACTGTTACAGAGATAGATGATGAATACTTAGGTGCAAAAAGACCATTGCAGAGAGCAGATGTTGGAGACTGAGGTGCAGAAGGACTGTTGCGGAGTGCAGAGGTTTGAGACATGGGTGTAAAAAGACTGTTGCAGCGAGCAGAGGTTGGAGATTGGGGTGCCAAAGGACCTTTGCAGAGAGCAGAATTTGAAGACTGAGGTGCAAATGGCCTGTTACAGAGAGCAGAGGTTAGATATTTGAGTGCAGAAGAACTGATAGAAAAAGCAGTTTTTGGAGACTGAGGTTCAGAAGACAGTTAAAGAGAGAAGTGTTTGGAAATTGCAGTACAGAGGAACTGTTACAGAGAGCAGAGATTGGAGACTGGGGTGGAGAAGGACTGTTGCAGAGATCTGATGTTGGAGACTGAGGTGCAGAAGGACTGTTGTAGAGAGTAGGTTGGAGACTGGGGTGCAGGAGGACTTTTGCAGAGAGTAGGGGTTGGAGATTGGGGTGCAGAAGACTGAGGTGAAGAAGGACTGTTGGAGACAACAGAGTTTGGAGACAGGGGTGCAGAAGGACCGTTGCAGAGAGCAGAGGTTGAAGACTGAGGTGCAGAAGGATTGTTACAGAGAGCAGAGGTTAAAGACTGGGGTGCAGAAGGACTGTTGCAGAATGCAGAGATTGGAGACTTGGGTGCAAAAGGACTGTTGTAGAGAGAAGAGGTTGATGCTTAGGTCCAGAAGGACTGATGCAGAGAGAAAAGGTTGGAGATGAGGTTCAGAAGGACTGTTACAGAGAGAAGAGTTTGGAGACTGGGGTGCAGCAGGACTGATATAGAGAGCAGAGTTTGGAGACTGCGGTGCAGAAGGACCGTTACAGAGAGCAGAAGTTGGAGACTGTGGTACAGAAGGACTTTTACAGAGAGCAGAGGTTGCACACTGGGGTGCAGAAGGACTATTGCAGACAACAGAGGTTTGAGACTGAGGTGTAGAAGACCGTTGCAGAGAGCAGAGGTTGGAGACTGATGAGCAGAAGCATTGTTACAGAGAGCAGATTTTGGAGACTGGGGTACAGAAGGACTGTTTCAGAGAGCAGAGGTTGGAAACTGGGTGCAGAAGGATCTTCAAGAGAGCAGAGGTTGGAGACTGGGGTGCAGAAAAACTGTTCCAGAGTTCAGATGTTGGAGACTGGGGTGTAGAAGGATTGTTGCAGTTAAAATAGGTTGGATACTAGGGTGCTGAAGGCCTGTTACATAGAGCTGAGTTTGTTGACTGGGGTGCAGGAGGCCTGTTACAGAGAGCAGAGTTTGGAGACTGGGGAGCAGGTGGACTGTTACAGAGAGCAGAGTTTGGATACTGGGTTTCAGAAGGATCTTATATAGAGCAGAGTTTGGAGACTGAGGTGCAGTAGGACTGTTACAGAGAGCAGAGGTTGGATACTGGGGTGCAGAAGGATACTTGCAGAGAGCAGAGTTTTCAGACTGAGGTGCAGAAGGACTGTTGAGAGTGCAGACGTTAAAGACTGGGTTGCAGAAGGACGGTTGCCGTTAGGAGATGTTGGAGGCTGGAGTGCATAAGGACTTTTACAGAGATCAGAGGTTGGAGACTGAGGTGCAGAAGGACAGTTACAGACAGTAGAGTTTAGAGACAGAGGTGTAGAAGGACTGTTGCAGAGAGCAGATGTTGGAGACTGGGGTGTAAAAGGACTGTTGCAGAGAGCAGAGGTTGGGGACTGGGATGAAGAAGGACTGTTGCAGAGAGCAGAGTTTGGAGACTGATGTGCAGAAGGACTGTTTCAGAGAGTAAAGTTATGAGACTGGAGTGAGGAAAAACTGATACAGAAAGGAGACTTTAGAAACTGGGGTGCATAAGGACCATTACAGAGAACAGAGGTTGGATACTGCAGTACATAAGGACTGTTACAGAGAGTAGAGATTATAGACTAGTGTACAGAAGGACTGTGGCAGAGAGCAGATGGTGGACACTGTGGTGCAGAAGGACTGTTGCAGAGAGCAGAGGTTGGAGAATGGGGTGCAGAAAGACTGTTGCAGATAACAGAGGTTGGAGACTTGGGTTCAGATGGACTATCGCAGAGAACAGAGTTTGGAGACTGGGGTGCAGAAGGACCATTGAAAAGAGCAGAGGTGGGAGACTGGGGTGGAGAAGGAATGTTACAGAGAGCAGAGTTTGGAAACTGAGGTGCAGAAGGATCTTACAGAAAGCAGAGTTTGGAGACTGGGGTGAAGGAGGACTGTTGCAGAGAGAAGACGTTGGAGACTGGGGTGCAGAAGAATCATTGCAGAGAGAACAGGTTGAAGACTGGGGTGCAGAAGGACGGTGACAAAATGCAGAGTCTGAAGACTGCGGTACAGAAAGACTGTTACAGAGAGCAGAGGATGGAGACTGGGGTGCAGAAGGACTGATCCAGAAATCAGAGTTTGGAGACTGGGTTTTACAAGGATATTACTGAGCGCAGAGTTTGGAGATTGAGGTGCAGCAGGACTGTTAGAGAGCACAGAGTTTGGAGAGTGAGGTACAGGAGGATCATTGGAGAGAGCAGAGGTGGAGACTGTGTTGCAGAAGGATCGTTACAGAGAGCAGAGGTTGGAGACTGGGGTGCAGAAGGACTGTTAAAGAGAGCACAGGTTGGAGACTGGGGTAGAGAAAAAATTTTGCAGAGAGCACAGGTTGGAGACTGTGGTGCAGAAGGACTGATATGGAAAGCAGAGGTTGGAGACTGGGGTGGAGAAGGACCCTTACAGAGAGCAGTGTTTGGAGACTGGGGTGCAGAAGGACTGTTACAGAGAGCAGAGTTTGGAGACGGGGTGGAGAAAAATCGTTACAGAGAGAAAAGGTTGGGGATGGGGTGAAGAAGGCCTGTTACAGAAAGCAGAGGTTGGAGACTGAGGTGCAGAATGACTGTTGCAGAGAGAAGAGGTTTGAGACTGAGGTGTAGAAGGACTGTAACAGAGAGCAGAGGTTGGAGACTGGGGTGCAGAAGGACTGATACGAAAAGCACAGTATGGAGACTGGTGTGCACAATGACAGTTACAGAGAGCAAAGGTTGGAGACAGCAGTACAGAAAGACTGCTACAGAGAACAGAGTTTGGAGACTTGGGTGGAGAAGGACTGTTACAGAGAGCATATGTTGGAGACTGGAGAGCAGAAGGACTGTTTCAGAGAGTGGAGGTTGGAGTCTGAGGTGAAAAAGGACTGTTGCAGAAAACAGATGTTGGAGACTGGGGTGCATAATGACCATTGCAGAGAGCAGAGGTTGGAGACTGAGGTGCAGAATGACTGTTGTAGAGAGCAGAGTTTTGAGACTGGGGTGCAGAAGGACTTTTGCAGAGACTATAGGTTGGAGACTGAGGTGCAGTAGTCGTGTTACAGAGAGCAGAGTTTGGAGACTCCGGTGCAAAAGGACAGTTGCAGAGAGCAGAGGTTAAATACAGGGTTGCAGAAGGATCTTACAGAGAGCAGAATTTGGAGAATGAGGTGCAGTTGGATGTTACAGAAAGAAGAGGTTGGAAATTGGGGTGCAGAAGGATTGTTACAGAGACCAGAGTTTGAAGATTGGGGTATAGAAAAACTGTTACAGAGAGCCGAGGTTGGAGACTGGGGTGCAGAATGAATGTTACAGAGAGCACAGGTTAGAGACTGAGGTTCAGAAGGACTGATATAGAAAGCAGAGTTTGGAGACTGGGTTCAGAAGGCACGTTACGGAGAGCAGAGGTTGGAGACTGCAGAACAGAAGGACTGTTACAGAGAGCAAATGTTGGAAACTCGGGAGTAGAAGTACTGTTGCAGAGGACAGAAGTTAGAGACTGGTGTGCCGCAGGACCCTTGCTGAAAGCAGAGGTAAAAGACTGGAGTGGAGAAGGAATGTTACAGAGAGCAGAGTTTGGAAACTGGAGTGCAGAAGGATCTTACAGATAGCAGAGTTTCGAGACTCTGGTGCAGAAGGACTGTTGCAGAGAGCAGAGTTTGGACACTGGAGTGCAGAAGGACTGTTGCAGAAAGCAGAGATTGGAGACTGGAGTGTAGAAGGACTGTTGCAGAGAGCAAATTTTGGAACCTGAGGTGCAGAAGTCCTGTTACATAGAGCAGAGGATGGAGACTGAGGTTCTGAAGGATTGTTACAGAGATCAGAGTTTGGAGACTGGGGTGCAGAAGGACTATTATAGAGAGCAGAGATTTGAGACTTGGGTGCAGAAAGACTGTTGCAGAGAACAAAGGTTTGAGACTGGGGTGCCGAAGGTCTGTTGCAGAGAACAAAGGTTGGAGACTGGGGTGCAGAAGGACTGTTGCAGAGAGAAGAGGTTGGAGACTGTGGTGCAGAAGGACACTTAGATAGAGCAGAGGTTGGAGATTGGGGTGCAGAAGAACTGTTATAGAGAGCAGTATTTGGAGACTGGGTTGCAGAAGGATCTTACAAAGAGCAGAGGTTGGAGACTGAGGTGCAGGTGGAGTGTTACAAAGAGCGGTGTTTGGAGACTGAGGTGCAGAAAGATTGTTACAGAGAGCAGAGGTTGGAGTCTGAGTTTAAGAAGGACTTTTACAGAGAGTTTGGAAATTTGGGTGCAGAAAGACCGTTACAGAGAGCAGAGTTTGGAGACTGCGGTATAGGACTGTTACCTAGAAAAGAGGTTGGAGACTGGGGTGCAGAAGGACTCTTACATAGAGCACAGGTTGGAGACTGAGGTTCAGAAGGATAGATACAGAGAACAGAGGTTGGAGACTGGGGTTCAGACAGACTGATACAGAAAGCAGAGTTTGGAGACTGGGGTGTAGAAGGACTGTTACAAAGAGCAGAGGTTGGAGACTGTGGTACAGAAGAACTGTTAGAGAGCAGATCTCGGAGACTGGGGAGCAGAAGGAGTTTTGCAGAGGACCGTGGTATGAGACTGGGGTTAAGAAAGAATGTTACAGAGAGCAGAGTTTGTAAACTGGAGTGCAGAAGAATCTTACAGAGAGAGAGGTTGGAGACTGTGGTGCAGAAAGACTGTTGCAGAGAGCAGACATTGGAGACCGGGGTCCAGAAAAATCGTTGCAGAGAGCAGAGGTTGGAGACTGGGGTATAGAAGGACTGTTGCAGAGAGTAGAGGTTGGAGACTGGGGTGCAGAAAGACTGTTGCAGAGAACAGAGGTTGGAGACTGGGGTGCAGAAGGATTGTTACAGAGAGCACAGGTTTGAGACTTTGGTGCAGAAGGAATGTTGCGGAGAGCAGAGTTTGGAGATTTGTTTGCAGAAGGACTGTTGCAGAAAGCAGAGTTTGGATACTGGGTATCAGAAGGACTGTTACAGAGAGGAGACATTGGAGACTGGGTTTCAGAAGGATCTTACAGAGAAAAGAGTTTGGAGACTGAGGTGCAGAAGGACTGTTACAGAGAGCGGAGGTTCGAGACTGAGGTGCAGAAGGATCGTTACAGAGAGCAGAGGTTGGAGACTGGGGTGCAGACGGACTTTTACAGAGAGCAATGTTTTGATACTGGAGTGCAGAAGGAATGTTGCATAGAGCAGAGTTTGCAGACTGGGGTTTAGAAGGACTGTTGCTGAAAGCAGAGGTTGGAGACTGAGGTGCAGAAGGACTGTTACAGAGAGCAGAGGTTGGATACTGGGTTGCAGAAAGACTGACAAAAAAAGCCGATGTTGGAGACTGGGAGGAAGAAGGATCGCTACAGAGAGCAAAGGTTGGAGACTCTGGTACAGAAGGACTGTTACAGAGAGCAGAATTTGTAGACTGGGGTGTAGAAGGACTGTTACAGAAAACAGAGTTTGGAGACTTGGGTGCAGAAGGACCGTTGCAGAGAGCAGAGTTTGGAGATAGGTTCCAGAATGACTGTTACAGTGAGCAGGGTTTGGAGACTGGTGTGCAGAAGGATCTTACAGAGAGCAGAGGTAGGAGACTGGAGTGCAGAAGGACTGTTTTAGAGAGAAGAGGTAGAAGACTGGGGTGCAGAAAGATCATTGCAGAGAGTAGAGGTTGGAGACTGGGGTTCAGAAGGCCTCTTACATAGAGCAGAGGTTGGAGACTGGGATGCAGAAGGCCTGTTACAGAGAACAGAGGTTGGAGACTGGGGTGCAGGAAGACTGTTACAGAGAGCACAGTTTTCAGACTGGGTTTCAGAAGGGTCTTAAAGAGAGCAGAGGTAGGAGACAGAGGTACAGAAAGACTGTTACAGAGAGCAGAGGTTGGAGACTGGGGTGCAGAGGGATTGTTGCAGAGAGCAGATTTTTCAGACTGAGGTACAGAAGGACTGTTGCAGAGAGAAGAGGTTAGAGAATGGTGTGCAGAAGGACTGTTACAGAGAGCAGAGGTTAAAGAATGGGGTGCAGAAGTAAGGTTGCAGAATTCAGAGATTTGAGACAAAGGTGCAGAAGGACTGTTACAGAAAGCAGATGTTGGAATCCGTGGTTCAGAAGGACTTATACAGAAAGCAGAGGTTTGAGACTGGGGTGCAGAAAGACCGTTAGAGAGAGCAGAGGTTGGAGACTGCGGTACAGAAGGACTGTTACAGAAAGCAGAAGTTTGAGACTGGAAAGTAGAAGGACTGTTGCAGGGAACAGATGTTGTAGACTGGGTTGCAGCAGGACCGTTGAGGAAAGCAGAGGTTGTAGACTGGGTTGGAGAAGAATGTTACAGAGAGCAGAGTTTGAAAACTGGGGTACAGAAAGACCTTACAGAGAACAGAGGTTGGAGACTGGGGTGCAGAAGGAGTGTTAAGGAGAGGAGACGTTGAAGACTGGGGAGTAGAAGGACTGTTGCAGAGAGCAGATGTTGGAGACTGGGGTGTATAAGGATCGTTGCAGAGAACAGAGGTTGTAGACAGGGGTGCAGAAGGACGGTTGCAGAGAGCAGAGGTTGGAGACTGAGGTGCAAAAAAACAGTTACAGAAAGCAGAGGTGGAGTCCGGGGTTCAGTAGGATCGTTGAAGAGAGCAAAATTTGGAGACTGAGTTTCAGAAGAATCGTGGAAGAGAGCAGAGGTGGAGACTGGGGTGCAGAAGGATCGTTACAGAGAGCAGAGGTGGAGACTGGGCTGCAGAAGGATCGTTACAGAGAAAAGAGGTTGGAGACTATGGTGCAGAAGGAATGTTTCAGAAAGAAGAGTTTGGAGACTGGGGTGCAGAAAGAATGTTGCAGAAAGAAAAGGTTGGAGACTGGGGTGCAGAAGGACGGTTTCAGAGAGCAGAAGTTGGAGACTGAGATGCAGAAGGATTGTTACACAGAGCAGACGTTGGAAACTAGGGTGAATAATTATGATACAGAAAGCATAGGTGTGAGACTGAGGTGCAGAAGGACCATTACAGAGAACAGAAGTTGCAGACTGGCGTGCAGAAGGATTGTTTCAGAGAGCAGAGTTTGGAGTCTGGGGTGCATAAGGCCTGCTACAGAGAGCAGAGGTTGGAGACTGGGTTGCAGAAGGACTGTTATAGAGAGCAGAGTTTTGAGGCTGGGTTTAAGAAGTATCTTAAAGAGAGCATTGGTTGGTGACTGTGGTGCAGGACGAATGTTACAGAGAGGAGTGATTAGAGACTGGGGTGCTAAATGATCGTGCAGAGAGCAGAGGATTCAGACTGAGGTGCAGAAGGATTGTAACAGAGAAAAGAGGTTGGAGACTGAATTGCAGCAGGACTGTTAGAGAGAGCAGAGTTTGGTTACTGAGGTGCAGAAAGACTGTTAGAGAAAGCAGAGGTTGGAAATTGGGGTACAGAGGGACCGTTACAGAGAGCAGAGGTTGGAGACTGTGGTATAGAAAGATTGTAACAGAGAGCAGAGGTTTGAGAATACGGTGCAGAATGACTGTTACAGAGAGCAGAGGTTGGATACTGGGGTGCAGAAGGATTGTTACAGAGAGCAGAGTTTGGAGACTGGGGTGCAGAAGGACTGTTACACAGAGCAGAGGTTGAAGACTGGAGTGTAGAAGGACTGTTGCAGAGAGCAGAGGCTGGAAACTTGGGTGAAGAAGGACTGTTGCCAAGAGCAGAATTTGGAGACAGAGGTGCAGAAGGTCTGTTGAGGAGACGAGACGTTGGAGACTGGGGTGCAGAAGGATCGTTTCAGAGAGGAGAGGTTGGAGACTGAGGTGCAAAAAGACTGTTACAGAGAGCAGAGGTTAGAGACTGGGGTGCAGAAGGCTTGTTACAGAGAGCAGAGTGTGGAGTAGGGCTCCATAAAGACTGTTACAGATCACGGAGTTTGGAGACTTGGTTGAAGAACGATCTAACAGAGAGCAGATGTTGGGGATCCAGGTGCAGAAGGGACTGTTACAGAGAGTAGAGGTTGAAGACTGAGGTGCAAAAGGATCATAGCAGAGAAAAGTGTTTTAAGACTGAGGTGCAGAAGCACTGTTTCAGAGACCACAGGTTGGAGACTGGGGCGCAGAAAGACTGTTGCAGAGAGCAGTGTTTGGAGACTGGGGTGCAGAAATCTTGTTACAGAGAACAGACTTTGGAGACTGGGGTGCAGCAGGCCTGTTACGGAGAGGAGAGTTTGGAGAAGGGGTGCAGAAAGACTGTTAGAGAGGGCAGAGTTGGAGACTGGGTTGCAGAAGGATCTTACAGAGAGCAGATGTTGGAGACTGAGGTGTAGAATGATTGTTGCAGAGAGAAAAGTTTCGAGACTGGGGTGCAGAAGGCCTGTTACAGAGAGCAGAGTTTGGAGACTGGGGTGCAGAAGGCCTGTCAAATAGAGCAGAGGTTTAAGACTGGGGTGCAGAAGGACTGTTATAGAGAGCAAAGTTAGGAGACTGGGTGGCAGAGGGATCTTACAGAGAGCAGAGTTTGGAGACTGAGGAGCAGGAGGACTGTTACAGAGAGCAGTGGTTGGAGACTGGGGTTCAGATGGATCATGTAAAGAGAAGAGGTTTAAGACTGAGGTGTAGATCGACTGTTACAGAGAGCAGAGGTTGGAGGCCGAGGTGCAGAAGGACTGTTACAGGGAGCAAATTTTGGAGACTGTGTTGCACAAGGATATTACATAGAGCAGAGTTTGGAGACTGAGGTGCATAAGGACTGTTACAGAGAGCAGATGTTGAAGTCTGGGGTGCACTAGGATTGTTGCAGAAAGCAAAATTTTCAGACTGAGGTGCAGAAAAACTTTTGTAGAGAGCAGATCTTAGAGACTGGGGTGCACAAGGTTCGTTGCAGAGAGCAAAAGTTGGAGACTGCAGTACAGAAGGACTGTTGCATAGAGCAGAGGGTGGAGACTAGGGTACAAAAGGACTTTTTCAGAGAGCAGATGTTGGATACTGTTGTTCAGAAAGACTTTGCAGAGAGCAGAAGTTTGAGAATGAGTTGCAGAAGGACTTTTGCTGAGAGCAGAGGTTGGAGACTGAGGTTCAGATGGACGGACAATGAAAGCAGAGGTTGGAGACTGGCGTACAAAAGGACCTTTACAGAGAGCAGAGTTTGGAGACTGGGGAGCATAAAGAGTGTTGCAGAGTACAGAGGTTGGGGACTGAGGTGTAGCAGGACTGTTGCAGAAAGCAGAGGTTGGAGACTGGCGTGGAGAAGGAATATTACAGAGAGCAGAGTTTGGAAACTCAGGTGCAGAAGGACTATTAAAGAGTGCAGAGGTTTGATACAGGGGTGCAAAAGGATCTTACAGAGAGCAGAATTTGGACACTGAGGTGCAGAAGGACAGCTGCAGAGACCAGAGGTTGGAGACTAGCGTGCAGTAGGATCATTGCAGAGAGCAGAGTTTGGAGACTGGTGTGCTGAAGAATTGTTGCAGAGAGCAGAGGTTGAAGACTGTGGTGCAGAAGGCCTGCTACAGAGAACAGAGTTTGGAGACTGGCGTGCAGAAGGCCTGTAAGAGAGAGGAGAGTTTTGAGACTGGGTTGCAGAAAGACTGTTATAGAGAGCAGAGTTTGGATACTGGGTTGCTGAAGTATCTTACACAGAGCAGAGGTTGGAGACTGACGTTCAGGTGGACTGTTACAGAGAGCAGTGGTTGGAGACTGGGGTGCAGAAGAATCGTGCAGAGAACAGAGGTGTCAGACTGAGGTGTAGAAGGACTGTTACAGAGAGCAAAGGTTGGAGACTGAGGTGAAGAAGGACTGTTACAGAGAGCAGAGTTTGGAGTATGAGGTGCAGAAGGACTGTTACAGAAAGCAGAGGTTCGAAATTGGGGTGCAGAAGGACCGTTACAGAGACCAGAGTTTGGATACTGTGGTATAGAAAAATTCTTACAGAAAGTATAGGTTGGAGACTGGGGTGCAGATGGAATGTTACAGAGAGAATAGGTTAGAGACTGAGGTGCAGAAAGACTGTTACAGTGAGCAGAGGTTCGATACTAGGGTTCAGATGGACTGTTACAGAGGACAGAGGTTGGAGACTGGGGTGCCCCACCCTCGCAGAAAGCAGAGGTTGGAGACTGCAATGGAGAAGAAATGTTTGAGAGAGCAGATTTTGTAAACTGGAGTGCAGAAAGATCTTACAGAGAGCAGAGTTTGGAGACTGTGGTGCAGAAGGTTGCAGAGAGTAGAGGTTGGAGACTAGGGTCCGGAAGTATCATTGCAGAGAGCAGAGTTTGGAGACTGGGGTACAGAAGGACTGTTGCAGAGAGCAGAGGTTGGGGACTGGGTGCAGAACGACTGTTGCAGAGAGCAGAGGATGGAGACTGGAGTGCCTAAGGACTGTTGCAGAGAGTAGAGGTTGGAGACTGGGGTGCAGAATGACTGTTATAGGAAGCAGAGTTTGAAAATTGGGATGCAGAAGGACCATTACAGAGAGCAGAGTTTGGAGACTGCGGTATAAGACTGTTACCGAGAGAAGAGGTTGGAGACTGGGGTGCAGAAGGACTCTTACATAGAGCACAGGTTGGAGACTGAGGTGCAGAAGGATTGATACAGAGAACATAGGTTGGAGACTGGGGTTCCGAAAGACTGATACAGAAAGCAGAGGTTGGAGACTGGGTTGTAGATGGACCGTTACAAAGAGAAGAGGTTGGAGACTGCGTTACAGAAGGACTGTTACAGAGAGCAGATCTCAGAGACTTAAAAGCAGAAGGACTGTTGCAGAAGACAGATGTTTGAGACTCTGGTGGAGAAGGAATGTTGCAGAGAGCAGAGTTTAGAAACTAGAGTGCAGAAGGATCTTACAAAGAGAAGAGGTTGGAGACTGTGTTGCAGAAGGACTGTGGCAGAGAGCAGACCTTGGTAACTGGGGTCCAAAAGGATCGTTGCAGAGAGCACAGTTTTGAGACTGGGGTGCAGAAGGACTGTTCAAGAGAGCATATGTTGGAGACTGGGGTCTAGAAGGTATGTGGCAGAGAGCAGATTTTAGAGACTTGGGTGCAGAAGGACTTACACAGAGCAGAGGTTGGAGACTGAGGTGCAGAAGGACTGTTACAGAGAGCAGTGTTTGGAGATTGGGGTGCAGAGAACTGTTACAGAGAGCAGAGTTTGGAGCCTGGGGTGCAGATGGATCTTACAGAGAGCAGAGTTTTGAGATTGGGGTGCAAAAGGACTGTTGCAGAGAGCAGATTCTGGAGACTGGGGTGGAGAAGAATTGTTGCAGAGAGAAGAGGTTGGAGACTGGGGTGCAGAAGGCCTGTTACAGAGAGCAGAGTTTGGAGACTAGGTGCCAGAAGTCATGTTACAGAGATCAGAGTTTGGAGACTGTTGTGCAGAAGGACTGTTACAGAGTGCAGAGTTTCAAGACTGGGTTGTAGAAGGATTTTGCAAAGAGCAGAAATAGGAGACTGTGGTGCAGAAGTGTCCTTGCAGTGAGCAGACTATTCAGAGTGAGGTGAAAAAGGACTGTTGCAGAGAGCAGATATTGGAGACTGGTGTGTAGAAGGACTGTTGCAGAGAGCAGAGGTTGAAGGCTTTGGTGAAGAAGGATCGTTGCAGAGAGCAGAGGTTGGAGACCGGTTGGCAGAAGGACTGTTACAGAGAGCAGAGTTTGAAACTGGGTTGCAGAAGGATCTTACAGAGAGCAGAGGTTGCAGACAGGGGTGCAGAAGGATTGTTACAGAGAGCAGAGCTTGGAGATTGTGGTCCAGAAGGACTCTTGCAGAGTGCAGACGTTGGAGACTGGGGTTCAGAAAGATCGTTGCAGAAAGCAGAGTTAGAGACTGGGGTGTAGAAAGACTGTTGCAGAGAGCAGATGTTGGAGACTGGGGTGCAGACGGACTGTTGCAGAGAGCAGAGGTTGGAGAGTGGGGTTCAGAAAGACTGTTGCAGAGAGCAGAGGTTAGAGAATGAGGTGCAGAAAGACTGTTACAGAGAGCAGAGGTTGGAGACTGGGGTGCAGAAGGACTGTTACAGAGAGCAGAGGTTGGAGACTGGGGTTCAGATGGATCTTACAGAGAGCAGATTTTGGAGACTGTGGTGCAAGAGGACTGTTGCAGAGAGCAGAGATTGGAGACTGGTGTGAAGAAGAATCCTTGCAGAGAGAAGTGTTATGAGACTAGGGTACAGAAGGCCTGTTACAGAGAGCAGTTGTTGGAGAGTGGGTTGCAAAAGTCCTGTTGCAGAGAGCAGAGGTTGGAGACTGTTGTGTAGAAAGACGATTACCGAGTGCAGGGTTTAAAGACTGGGTTGAAGAACAATCTTACAGAGAGCAGAGTTGGGAGACTGAGGTGCAGAAGGTTCGTTGCATACAGCAGAGTTTTCCCACTGAAGTTCAGAATGACTGTTGCAGAGAGCAGATATTGTAGACTGGGGTGCAGAAGGACTGTTGCAGAGAGCAGACATTGGAGACTGGGGTTAAGAAGGATCATTTCAGAGAGCAGAGGTTGGAGACTGGTGTGCAGAAGGATTGGTACAGAGAGTAGAGTTTGGAGACTGGGTTTTAGAAGTATGCTACAGAGAGCAGAGGTTGGAGACTGAAGTGCAGAAGGACTTTTACAGAGAGTAGAGGTTGAAGACTGAGGTGCAGAAGGACCATTGCAGAGAACAGAGTTTGGAGACTGAGGTGCAGAAGGATAGATACAGAGAACAGTGGTTGGAGACTGCGGTTCAGACAGACTGATACAGAAAGCAGAGGTTGGAGACTGGGGTGTAGAAGGACCATTACAAGGAGCACAGGTTGGAGACTGCGGTACAGAAAGACCAGATGTCGGAGACTGGGGAGCAGAAAAACTGTTGCAGAGGACAGAGTTTGGAGACTGGGGTGGAGAAGGAATGTTACAGAGTGCAGAGTATGAAATCTGGAGTGCACAAGAATCTTATAAAGAGCAGAGGTTTGAGACTGTGGTGCAGAAGGAATGTTGAAGAGAGCAGACGTTGGAGACTGGGGTCCAGAAGGAGCATTGCAGATAGCAGAGTTTGGAGACTGGGGTGCAGATGGACTGTTACAGAGAGCAGAGTTTGGAGACTGGGGTGGAGATGGACTGTTGCAGAGAGCAGAGGTTGGAGACTGAGGTGTAGAAGGAGTGTTACAGAGAGCAGAGTTTTGAGACTAGGGTGCAGGAGGACTGTTACAGAGAGCAGAGGTTAAAGACTGGGGTTCAGATGGATCTTACAGATAGCAGAGTTTGGAGCCTGGGGTGCAAAAGGACTGTTGCAGAGAGGAGATGTTGGAGACTGGGGTGGAGAAAAATCATTGCAGAGAGAAGAGGTTGGAGACTGGGGTGCAGAAGGCCTGTTACAGAGAGCAGAGGTTGGAGACTGGGTTGCAGAAGGATGTTAAAGAGAGTTTAGTTGGGATACTGCGGTGCAGAAGGACTGTTACAGAGAGCAGAGGTAGGAGACTTGGGTGCAGAAGGGTCATTGCAGAGAGCAGAGTTTTCAGACTGAGGTGCAGAATGACTGTTGCAGAGAGCAGATGTTGAAGACTGGGGTGCAGAAGGTCTGTTGCAGAGAGCAGATGTTGGTAACTAGGGTGCAGAAGGACTGTTGTAGATAGCAGAGGTTGGAGACTGGGGTGCAGAAGGACTGTTGCAGAGAGCAGAGTTTGGAGAATAAGGTGCGGAAGTCCTCCTACAGAGAGCAGAGGTTAAGGACTCTGGTGCAGAAGGACTGTTACAGAGAGCAGAGGTTGGATACAGGGGTGCAGAAGAATCTTACAGAGAGCAGAAGCTGGAGACTGAGTTGCAGAAGGACTGTTGCAGAGATCAGAGGTTGGAGACTGGGATGCAGTAGGATCATTTCAGAGAGCAGAGGTTGGAGACTGGGGTGCAGAAGGACTGTTGCTGAGAGTATTGGTTGAAGACTGGGGTGCAGAAGGATCGTGCAGAGAGCAGAGGTTGGAGACTGGGTTGCAGAAAGACCGTTACAGAGAACAGAGTTTGGAGACTGCGGTACATAAAGAGTGTTACAGAGAGCAGATGTTGGAGACTGGGAAGCAGAAGGAGTGTTACAGAGGACAGATGTTGGAGACTGGGGTGCTGCAGGACCCTTGCAGAAAGCAGAGGTTGGAGACTGCAGTGGAGAAGGAATGTTAGAGAGAGCAGATTTTGGAAACTGGAGACCAGAAAAATCTTACAGAGAGAAGATTTTGGAGACTGTGGTGCAGAAGTACTGTTGTAGAAAACAGATGTTGGAGACTGGGGTCCAGAACGATCCTTGCAGAGAGCAGAGTTTGGAGAATGGGGTGCAGAAGGACTGTTGCAGAGAGCAGAGTTTGGTGACTGAGGTGCAGAAGGACTGATACAGAAATCAGAGATTGGAGTCTGCAGTGCAGAAGGACTGTTGCAGAGAACAGAGATTGGAGACTGAGGTGCAGAATTTCTTTTACCTAGAGAAGCGGTTGGAGACTTGGGTGCAGAAGTATCGTTGCAATGAGCAGAGCTTGGAGACACGGGTGCAGAAGGATCTTACAGAGAGCAGAATTTGGAGACTGAGGTGCAGAAGTACTGTTGCAGAGATCAGAGGTTTGAGACTGGGGTGCAGTAGGATCATTGCAGAGAGAAGTGGTTGGAGACTGGGGTGCAGAAATATCGTTGCAGAGAGCAGAGATTGGAGACTGTCGTGCAGAAGGCCTGTTACAGAGAGGAGAGGTTGGAGAGTGGGGTGCAGAAGTACTGTTATAGAGAGCAGTGTTAGGAGACTGCGTTCCTGAAGGATCTTACAAAGAGCAGAGTTTGGTTACTGAGGTGTAGGTGGACTCTTACCGAGAGCAGTTGTTGGAGACTGGGTGTAGAAGGATCATGCAGAGAGCAGAGGTTTCAGCCTGAGGTACAGAAAGACTGTTATAGAGAGTAGAGGTTTGAGACTGAGGTGAAGAAGGACTGTTACAGAGATCAGAGTTTGAAGACTGAGGTGCAGGAGGACTGTTACAGAGAGCTGAGGTTGGAGACTTTTGTGCAGCAGGACTGTTACAGAGTGCAGAGTTTAAAGACTGGGTTGCAGAAGGATCTGAAAAGAGCAGAGTTGGGAGACAGAGGTGCAGAAGGATTGTTTAAGAGAGCAGAGGTAGGAGACTGGGGTGCAGAAAGGTCGTTGCAGAGAGCATAGTTTTCAGACTGCGGTGCAGCAGAACTGTTGCAGAGAGCAGATGTTGAAGACTGGGGGTGCAGAAGGATTGTTACAGAGAGGAGAGGTTGGAGACTGGAGTGCATAAGGATCTTACAGAGAGCAGAGGTTGGAGACAAGGATGCAGAAGGACTTTTGCCGAGAGAAGAGGTTTGAGACTGTTGTGGAGAAGAATCATTGCAGAGAGAAGAGGTTTGAGACTGGGTTTCAGAAGGCCTGTTACAGAGAGCAGAGTTTTGAGACTGGGTTGCAGAATTCCTCTTACAGAGAGCCGAGGTTGGAAACTGTTTTTCAGAAGGACTGTTACAGAGAGCAGAGTTTGGAGACTGGGATGCAGAAGGGTCTTACAGAGAGCAGAGGCAGGAGACTGAGGTGCAGAATGATCGTTGCAGAGAGCAGAGTTTTCAGACTGAGTTTCAGAAGGACTGTTGCAGAGAGCAAATATTGGAGACTGGGGTTCAGAAGTACTGTTTCAGAGAGCAGAGGTTGGAGACTGGTGTGAAGAAGGATCATTGCAGAGTCAGAGTTTGGAGACTGGTGTGCAGAAGGACTGTTACAGAGAGCAGAGTTTGTAGACTAGGTTTGAGAAGGTTCCTACACAGAGAAGAGGTTGCAGAAAGAGGTGCAGAAAAACTGTTACAGCGAGTAGAGGTTCAAGACTGAGGTGCAGAAAGACTGTTATAGAGAGTAGAGGTTTGAGACTGAGGTGAAGAAGGACTGTTACAGAGATCAGAGTTTGAAGACTGAGGTGCAGAAGGACTGTTACAGAGACCTGAGTTTGGAGACTTTTGTGCAGCAGGACTGTTACAGAGTGCAGAGTTTAAAGACTGGGTTACAGAAGGATCTGAAAAGAGCAGAGTTGGGAGACAGAGGTGCAGAAGAACTGTTTAAGAGAGCAGAGGTAGGAGACTGGGGTGCAGAAAGGTCGTTGCAGAGAGCATAGTTTTCAGACTGCGGTGCAGAAGAACTGTTGCAGAGAGCAGATGTTGAAGACTGGGGTGCAGAAGGATTGTTACAGAGAGGAGAGGTTGGAGACTGGAGTGCATAAGGATCTTACAGAGAGAAGAGGTTGGAGACAAGGATGCAGAAGGACTTTTGCCGAGAGAAGAGGTTTGAGACTGTTGTGGAGAAGAATCATTGCAGAGAGAAGAGGTTTGAGACTGGGTTTCCGAAGGCCTGTTACAGAGAGCAGAAAGACTGTTGCAGAGAGCAGATGTTGGAGACTGGGGTGCAGAAGGACTGTTGCAGAGAGAAGATGTTGGAGACTGGAGTGCACAAGGATTGTTGTAGAAAGCAGAGGTATGAGACTGAGGTGCAGAAGGACTGTTACAGAGAGAAGCAGTTGGAGTCTGTGGAGCAGAAGGACTGTTGCCGAAAGCAGAGGTTTGAGACTGAGGTGCAAAAGGACTGATGCAGAGAGCAGAGATTGGATTATGGGGTACAGAAATACCGTTACAGAGAGCAGAGGTTAGAGACTGCAGTACAGAAGGACTGTTGCAGAGAGCAGAGTTTGGAGACTGGGGTGCAGAAGAACTGTTGCAGAGAGTAGATGTTGGAGACTGAGGTTCATAAGTCCTTTTACATAGAGCAGAAGTTGGAGACTGAGGTGCAGAAAGATCGTTGCAAAGAGCAGAGCTTGGAGAGAGGGTACAGAAGGATCTTACAGAGAGAAGAATTTGGAGACTGAGGTGCAGAAATAGTGTTGCAGAGATCAGAGGTTGGAGACTGGCGTGCAGTAGGATCATTGCAGAGAGCAGAGGTTGGAGACTGGGGTGCAGAAGGATCGTTGCAGAGAGCAGAGGTTGGAGACTGGGGTGCAGAAAGCCTGCTACAGAGAGCAGAGTTTGGAGACTGGCGTGAAGAATGCCTGTAACAGAGAGGAGAGGTTGGAGACTGGGTTGCAGAAGGACTGTTAGAGAGAGCAGAGTTTAGAAACTGGGTTGCTGAAAGATCTTACAGAGAGCAGAGGTTGGAAACTGAGGTGCAGGTGGACTGTTACAGAGAGTAATGGTTGGAGACTGGGTTGCTGAATGATCTTACAGAGATCAGAAGTTGGAGACTGAGGTGTAGAAAAACTGTTACAGAGAGCAGAGTTTGTAGACTGAGGTGCAGAAGGACTGTTACTGTAAGCAGAGGTTGGAAATTAGGGTGCAGAAGGACCGTTTCAGAGACCAGGATTTGGAGACTGCGGTATAGAAAAACTGTTACAGAGAGCAGAGGTTGGAGACTGGGGTGCAGAAGAAATGTTACAGAGAGAACAGGTTTGAGACTGAGGTGTAGAAGTATATATACAGAGAACAGAGGTTTGAGACTGGGCTTCAGAAGGACTGATACAGAAAGCAGAGTTTGGAGACTGGGTTGCAGAAGGACTGTAATGGAGAGCAGAGGGTGGAGACTGCGTTTCAGAAGGCCTGTTTCAGAGAGCATATGTTGGAGACTGGGGAGAAGAAAGACTGTTGCAGAGGACAGAGTTTGGAGACCGGGGTGCCGCAGGACACTTGCAGAAAGCAGAGGTTAAAGACTGGGTTTGAGGAAGAATGTTAAAGAGTGTAGAGTTTGGAAACTGGAGTGATTAAGAATCTTACAGAGAGCAGAGATGGAGACTGTGGTGCAGAAGGACTGTTGCAGAGAGCAGAGGTTTGAGACTGGGGTGCAGAAAGACTTACTGAAAGCACAGGTTGGAGACTGGGGTTCAGAAGGACTGATATAAAAAGGAGAGGTTAAAGACTGGGCTGCAGAAGGACCGTTACAGAGAGCAGAGGTAGGAGACTTCGGTACAGAAGGACTGTTACAGAGAGCAGATGTTGGAGACTGGGGAGTAGAAGGACTGTTACAAAGGACAGAGGTTGGAGACTGGGGTGCAGCAGGACCTTCGAAGAAAGCAGAGGTAACAGACTGCGGTGGAGAAAGAATGTTAGAGAGACAGCAGATTTTGGACACTGGCGTGCAGAAAGATCTTACAGAGAGCAGAGTTTGGAAACTGTGGTGCAGAAGGACTGTTGCAGAGAGCACACGTTGGAGCCTGGGTTCCAGAAGGATCGTTGCACAGAGCAGAATTTGGAGACTAGAGTTAGAAAGACTGTTGGTGAGAGCAGATGTTGGAGAATTGGATGCAGAAGGACGGTTACAGAAAACAGAGGTTGGAGACTGGTTTGCAGAAGGAAGGTTACAGAGAGCAGAGGTTGGAGAATGGGGTGCAGAAGGACTGTTGCAGAAAGCAGAGGTTGTCGACTGTGGTGCAAAAAGACTGTTGCAGAGAGCAGAGGTTTGAGACTGGTGTGGAGAAGAATCGTTGCAGAGAGAAGAATTTGGAGACTTGGGTGAGATGGTCTGTTACAGAGAGCACTGGTTGGAGACTGGGTTGATGAAGGATCTTACAGAGAGCAGAGGTTGGAGACTGTGGTGCAGGGGGACTGTTACCAAGAGCAGTGGTTGAAGACTGGGGTGCAGAAGGATCATGCAGAGAGAAGAATTTTCAGGCTGAGGTGCAGAAAAACTGTTGAAGAAATCAGAGGTTGGAGACTGGGGTGCAGTAGGATCATTGCAGAGAGCAGAGGTTGGAGACTGGGGTGCAGAAGGCCCGATACAAAGAGCAGAGGTTGGAGACTGCAGTACAGAAGGACTGTTACACAGAGCAGAGGTTGGAGACTGTTGTGCAGAAGGACGGTTACAGAGTGCAGAGTTTAAAGACTGGGTTGCAGAAGAATCTTACAGAGAGCAGAATTGGGAGAATGAGGTGCAGAAGGATGTTACAGACAGCAGAGGTAGGAGATGGGGTGCAGAAGGTTCGGTGCAGACAGGAGAGTTTTTAGACTGAGGTGCAGAAGGACTGTTGCAGAGAGCAGATTTTGGAGACTGGGGTGCAGAAGGACTGTTGCAGAGAGCAGAGGTTGGACACTCGTGTGAAGAAAGACTGTTACAGAGAGCAGAATTTGGAGACTGGGTTTTAGAAGGATCCTACAAAGAGCAGAGTTTGGAGACTGAAGTGCAGAAGGACTGTTACAGAGAGTAGCGGTTGGACACTGAGGTGCAGTAGGACCCTTCAGAGAAGAGAGTTTGGAGACTGAGGTGCAGAAGAATTGTTACAGAGAGAAGAGTTTGGAGAATGGGTGCAGAAGGTTTTTTGCATAGAGCAGAGGTGGGAGACTGGGGTGCAGAAGGACTGTTGCAGACAGCAGAGGTTGGAGACTGGGGTGCAGAAAGAACGTTACAGAGAGCAGAGGTTAGAGACTGCAGTACAGAAGGACTGTTGCAGAGAGCAGAGTTTGGAGACGGGGGTGCAGAAGGACTGTTGCAGAGAGTAGATGTTGGAGACTGAGGTGCAGAAGTCCAGTTACATACAGCAGAAATTAAAGACTGGGGTGCAGGAGGATCGTTGCAAAAAGCAGACCTTTGAGACAGGGGTGCAGAATGATCTTACAGAGAAGAAATTGGAGACTGAGATGCAGAAGGAGTGCTGCAGAGATCAGAGGTTGGAGACTGGCGTGCAGTAGGATCATTGCAGAGAGCAGAGGTTGGAGTTTCGTGTGCACAAGGATCATTGCAGAGAGCAGATGTTGGAGACTGGGGTGCAGAAGGACTGTTGCAAAAAGCAGACGTTGGAGACTGAGGTGCAGAAGGACTTATACAGAGAGCACTGGTTGGAGACTGTGGTGATGAATAACTGATACACAAAGAAGCATTTGGAAACTGGGGTGCAGAATGACCGTTACAGAGAGCAGAGGTTGGAGACTGCGGTACAGAAGGACTATTACAGAGAGCAGAGTTTGAAGGCTGGGGTGCAGAAGGACTGTTGCAGAGAACAGAGGTTGGAGACTGAGGTGCAGAAGGATCGTTGCATAGAGAAGTGGTTGGAGACCTGGGTGCAGAAGTTCTGTTACAGAGCAGAGTTTGGAGACTGGGTTGCAGAAGGCCTGTTACAGAGAGCAGAGGTTGGAGAATGGGGTTCAGAAGGACCATTACAGAGAGCAAAGTGTAAAGACTGAGGTGCAAAAGGACTTTTACAGAGAGCAGAGGTTGGATACTGGGGTGCAGAAGGACTGTTGCAGAGAGCAGAGGTTGGAGACTGAGGTGCAGAAGGATCATTGCAGAGAGAAGAGGTTGGAGACTGGGTTGCAGAAGGACTGTTACAGAGAGCAGAGGTTCGAGATTGGGGTGCAGAAGAACTGTTACAGAGAGCAAAGGTTGGAGACTGGGGTGCAGAAAGCCTGTTTCAGAGAGCATTGGTTGAAGACTGAGGTGCAGAAAAACTGTTAAAGAGAGCAGAGGTTGGAGACTGAGGTGCAGAAGGATTGGTACGGAGAGGAGATGTTGGAGACAGAGGTGTAGAAGGACTGTTACAGAGAGCAGAGTTTGGAAACTGGGGTGCAGAAGGATCGCTGCAGAGAGCAGAGGTTGCAAACGGAAGTTCAGAAGGATCGTTGCAGAGAGCAGAGGTTGGAGACTGAGGTGCAGAAGGATCGTTACAGAGAGCAGA
The DNA here is from genome assembly GCF_052094955.1 of Ictidomys tridecemlineatus. Lineage (NCBI taxonomy): Eukaryota > Metazoa > Chordata > Mammalia > Rodentia > Sciuridae > Ictidomys > Ictidomys tridecemlineatus. Next base: position 19,237,823 of record NC_135488.1, on the reverse strand, counting down.
GGTTGGAGACTGGGGTAAGAAAGACAGTTACAGAGAGCACAGTTTGGAGAGTGGTGTGCAGAGAAAATGTTGCAACGAGCAGAGACTGGAGACTGTGGTACAGAAGTACTGTTACAAAGAGCAGAGGCTGGAGACTGGGGTTCAGAAGGAATGTCACAAAGAGCAGAGTTTGGAAACTGGGGTGCAGAAGGATCTTACAGAGAGCAGAGGCTGGAGACTGTGGTCAGAAAGACTGTTGCAGAGAACAGAATTTGGAGACTGTGGTGCAGAGAGATTATTGCAGAGCACAGAGGTTGGAGACTGGGGTATAGAAGGACTGTTGCAGAGCAGACGACGGAGACTGAGGTGCAGAAGGACTTATACAGAGAGCACTGGTTGGAGACTGGGGTGCTGAATAACTGATACACAAAGAAGCATTTGGAAACTGGGGTGCAGAATGACCGTTAGAGTGAGAAGAGGTTGGAGACTGTGGTACAGAAGGACTATTACAGAGAGCAGAGTTTGAAGCCTGGGGTGCAGAAGGACTGTTGCAGGGAACAGAGGTTGGAGCCTGAGGTGCAGAAGGATCGTTGCATAGAGAAGTGTTTGGAGACTGGGTTGCAGAAGTCCTGTTACAGAGCAGTTAGGAGACTGGGTTGCAGAAGACCTGTTACAGAGAGCAGAGGTTGGAGACTGGGGTGCAGAAGGACCATTACAGAATGCAGAGGTTTCAGACTGAGACTCAGAAGGACTGTTAGAGAGAGCAGAGGTTGGAGTCTAATTTGCAGAAGGACTGTTACAGTAAGCAGAGGTTGGCAATTGGGGTTCTAAAGGACCGTTACAGAGAGAAGAGTTTGGAGACTGTGGTACAGAAGGGCTGTTACAGAGAGCAGAGTTTGGAGACTGGGGTGCAGAAAGACAATTGCAGAGAGCAGAGGTTTGAGCCTGTTGAGAAGAAGGATCATTGCAGTGAGCAGATGTTGGAGACTGGGGTGAAGAAGGACCATTACAAAGAGCAAAGTTTGGAAACTGAGGTGCAGAAGGACTTTTACAGAGAGCAGACATTGGATACTGGGGTGCAGAAGGTCTGTTACAGAGAGCAGAGATTGGAGACTGGCATGCAGAAGGACCTTACAAAGAGCACAATTTGGAGACTGGAGTGCAAAAGGACTGTTGCAGAGAGCAGAGTTTGGAGACTGAGGTGCAGAAGGATCATTGTAGAGAGAAGAGGTGGGAGACAGGGAGGCAGAAGGCCTGTTAAAGAGAGTAGAGTAAAGAGACTGGGGTGCAGAAGGCCTGTTACAGAGGGCAGAGGTTGGAGACTGGGGTGCAGAAGGACTGTTACAGATAGCACAGTTTGAAGACTGGGGTGCAGAAGAATCGTTGCAGTGAGCAGAGGATGCAGAATGAGGCGCAGAAGGACTCCTACAGAGAGCAGAGTTTGGAGACTGAGGTGTAGAACGACTGTTACAGAAACCAGAGGTTGGCAATTGGTGAGCAGAAGGACCATTACAAAGAGAAGAGGTTGGAGACTGTGATACAAAAGGACTGTTACAGAGAGCAGAGTTTGGAGAATGGGTAGAAGAAGGATCGTTGCAGAGAGCAGATGTTTGAGACTGGGTTGCAGAAGTTCCGTTACAGAGAGCAGAGGTTTGAGATTGTGGTGCAGAAGAACTGAACAGAGAGCAGAGGGTGGAGACTGGGGTGCAGAAGGATTGTTACAGAGAGCAGAGTTTGGAGACTCGGGTGCAGAAGGACTGTTACAGAGAGCAGAGGTTCGAGACTGGGGTGCAGAAGAACTGTTACAGAGAGCAGAGTTTTGAGACTGGGTTGCATAAGGCCTGTTACAGAGAGCAGATGTTGGAGACTGGGGTACAGAAGGATCATTGCAGATAGCAGAGGTTGGAAACTGAGGGTCAGAAGGATTATTGCAGAGAGCAGAGGTTGGAGAATAGGGTGCATAAGGATCGTTACAGAGAGCAGAGGTTGGAGACTGGGGTCAGAAGGACAGTTACTGAGACAACAGGTTGGAGACTGGGGTGCAGAAGGATTGCTGCAGAGAGCAGAGGTTGGAAACTGAGGTGAAGAAGGATCCTTTCAGAGAGCAGAGGTTGGAGACTCAGGGGCAGATGGATCGTTACAGAGAGCAGAGGTTGTAGACTGGGGTGCAGAATGACAGTTACAGATAGCACAGTTTGGAGATCTGAGTGTAGAAGAAATGTTGCAGAGAGCAGAGGTTGGAGACAGGGGTGCAGAATGACTGTTAAAGAGAGTAGAGGTTGGAGATATAGGTGCAGAAGGACTGATACAGAGAGCAGAGGTTGGAGACTTGGGTGCAGAAGGACTGATAAACAAAGTAGAGGTTGGAGACTGGACTGCAGAAGGACCATTACAGACAGTAGAGTTTGGAGACTGTAGTACAGAAAGACTTTTACAGAGAGCACAGGTTGGATACCAGGGTGCAGAACGACTGTTGCAGACTGTTGGAGACTGCTGTGCAGAAGAATCTTACAGAGAGTAGAGGTTGCAGACTGGGTTGCAGTAGGACTGTTGCACAGAGCAGAGGTTGGATACTGGGGTGCAGAAAGACTGTTACAGAGAGCAGAGTTTGGAGACTGAGGTGCAGATGGATCTTACAGAGCGTAGAGGTTGGAGACCTGGGTGCAGAAGGACTGTAGCAGAGAGCAGAGTTTGGAGACTGGGGTACAAAAGAACTGTTACAGAGAGCAGAGGTTGGAGACTATGGTGCAGAAGGATCATAAAAAGAGTAGAGGTTGGAGACTGGGGTGCAGTAGGACTGTTGCAGAGAGCAGAGGTTGGAGACTGGGTTGTAGAAGGACTGTTACAGAAAGCACAGTTTCGAGACAGGGTTGCAGAAGGATCTTACAGAGAGCCATTTGGAGACAGAGGTGCAGAAGAAGTGTTACAAGAGCAGAGGTTGCAGACTGGGGTAAAGAAGAATTGATGCAGAGAGCAGTGTTTTCAGACTGAGGTGCAGAAGGACAGTTACAGAGAGCACAGTTTGGAGACCTGGGTGTAGAAGAAATCTTGCAGAGAACAAATGTTGGATCCTGGGGTGCAGAAGTACTGTTGCAGAGAGCAGAGGTTGGAGACTGAGATGCAGAAGGACTGTTACACAGAGAAGACGTTGGAGACTGGGGTGAAGAATTATGATACAGAAAGCTGAGGTGGGAGACTGGGGTGCAGAAGGACCATTACGGAGAGCAGAGGTTGGAGACTGGCATGCACAAGGACTGTTTCAGAGAGCAGAGTTTGGAGACTGGGGTGCAGAAGGCCTGCTACAGAGAGCAGAGGTTGGAGACTGGGTTGCAGAAGGACAGTTATAGAGAGCAGAGTTTTGAGGCTGGGTTGCAGAAGGACTGGTATAGAGAGCAGAGTTTTGAGGCTGGGTTGCAGAAGGATTTTAGAAAGCAGGGGTTTGGGACTGAGGTGCAGGACGACTGTTACAGAGAGAAGTGGTTGAAGACTGGGGTGCAGAAGGATCATGCAGAGAGCAGAGGTTTCAGACTAAGGTGCAGAAATACTGTTACAGAGAGCAGACGTTGGAGACTGAGGTGCAGAAGGACAGTTACAGAGAGCAGAGTTTGGTGACTGAGGTGCAGAAGGACTGTTACAGAAAGCAGAGGTTGGAAATTGGGGTGCAGAGGGACTGTTACAGAGAGCAGAGGTTAGAGACTGCGGTATACAAAGACTGTAACAGAGAGCAGAGTTTGGAGAATATGGTGCAGAAGGACTGTTACAGAGAGCAGAGGTTGGAGACTGGGGTGCAGAAGGACTGTTAAACAGAGCAGAGGTTGAAGACTGGGGTGTAGAAGGACTGTTGCAGAGAGCAGAAGTTGGAGACTTGGGTGCAGAAGGACTGTTACAGAGAGCAGATATTGAAGACTGGGATGCAGAACGACTGTTGCAGATAGCAGAGGTTGGAAACTGGGGTGAAGAAGGACTGTTGCAGCGAGAAGGTGTTAGAGACTTGGGTGCAGAAAAACTTTTGCGGAGAATAGAATTTGGAGACTGAGGTGCAGAAGGACTGTTTCAGATAGCAGAGGTTGGTTACTGGGGTGCAGAAGGACTGATACAGAAAGCAGAGGTTGGAGACTGAGGTGCAGAAGGACCATTACAGAGAGCAGAATTTGGAGACTGCAATACAGGAGGACTGTTAGAGAGAGCAAAGCTTAAAGACTGGAGTGGAGAAGAACTATTTCAGAGTGCAGATGTTGGAGACTGGTGTGCAGAAGTACTGTTGCAGAGAGTAGAGGTAGGAGACTGAGATGCAGAAAGACTTACAGAGAGCAGAGTTTGGAGACTGGGGTGCAGAAGGACTGATACAGAGAGAAGAGTTTGGAGACTGGGGTTCAGAAGGCCTGTTAAAGAGAACAGAGGTTGGAGACTGCATACAGAAGGGATGTTACAGAGAGCAGAGTTTGGAGACTGGGTTGCAGAAGAATATTATGTAGAGCAGAGTTTGGAGACTGCAGTGCAGAAGTATTGTTACAGAGAGCAGAGGGTGGCGACTGGGGTGCAGTAGGATTATTGCAGAGAGCAGAGGATGGAGACTGGTGTTCAGAAGACTCCTTTCAGAGAGCAGAGGTACGAGACTTGGGTGCAGAAGGACGGTTGCAGAAAGCATATGTTGGAGACTGGGATGCAGAAGGATCGTAGCAGAGAGCAGCGATTGGAAACTGGGTACAGAAGGACTGTTACACAGAGCAGAGATTGAAGACTGGAGTGTAGAAGGACTGTTACAGAGAGCAGAGTTTGGAGACTGGTCTGCAGAAGGACTGATACAGAAAGCAGAGGTTGGAGATTGGGTCTAGATTGAACCTTACAGAGAACAGAAGTTGGAGACTGCAGTACAGAAGGACTGTTACAGAGAGCAGAGGTTGGAGACCAGGGTACAGAAGGACTGTTGCAGAGAGCAGAGGTTGGAGAATGGGATGCAGGAGAACTGTTTCAGAGAGTAGATGTTAAAGACTGGGGTGAAGAAGAACTGTTTCAGAGAGCAGAAGTTGGAGACTGGGACGCAGAAGGATTGTTGCAGGGAGCAGAGGTTGGAGCCTGGGGTGAAGAAGGACTGTTACAGAAATCAGAGTTTAGAGATTGGTGTGCAGAATGATCTTACAGGGAGCAGAGGTTGGAGCCTGGGGTGAAGAAGGACTGTTACAGAGATCAGAGTTTAGAGATTGGTGTGCAGAATGATCTTACAGAGAGCAGAGCCTGGAGAGTGGGGTGCAGACGAACTGGTGCACAGAGTATAGGTTGGAGACTAAGGTGCAGAAGGACTGTTACAGAGAGCAGAGTTTGGAGACTGGGTGGCAGAAGGAACTTACATAGAACAGAGTCTGGAGACTGAGGTGCAAAAGAAATGTTACCGAGAGCAATGGTTGGAGACTGGGGTGCAGAAGGATTTTTGCAGGGAGCAGAGGTTGGAGACTGACATGCTGAAGTACTCTAGTAGACAACAGAGGTTGGAGAATGGGGTTTAGAATAACCGTTCCAGAGAGCAGATGTTGGAGACTGAGGTGCAGAAGGATTGTTACAGAGAGCAAAGGTTGGAGACTTGGGTGAAGAAGGACTGTTATGGAGATCGGAGTTTGGAGACTGGGATGCAGAAGGATCTTTCATAGAGCAGATGTTGGAGACTGCGGTTCAGACGAACTGTTGCACAGAGCAGAGGTTTGAGACTGGTGTGCAGAAGGACTGATACAAAGAGCAGAGTTTGGAGACAGGGTTGCAGAAGGATCTTACAGAGAGCAGAGGTTGGAGACAGAGGTGGAAGAAGACTGTTACAGAGAGCAGAGTTTGAAGATTGGGATGCAGAATTACTAATACAGAAAGCAGAGGTTGAGACTGGGGTTCAGAAGGACCGTTACTGAGAGCTGAGGTTGGAGACTGTGTTACAGAAGGACTGTTGCAGAGACCAGAGGTTAGAGAATGGGGTGCAGAAGGACTGTTACAGAGAGCAGAGGTTAGAGAATGGGGTGCAGTAGGACTTTTTAAGAGAGCAGAGAAAAGACGTTGGAGACTGAGGTGCAGAAAGAATGTTACAGAGAGCAAAATTTGGAGACTGGGGTGCAGAATTACTGATACAGAAAGCAGAGGTTGAGACTGGGGTGCAGAAGGACCGTTACTGAGAGCAGAGTTTGGAGACTGTGTTACAGAAGGACTATTGCAGAGACCAGAGGTTAGAGAATGGGGTGCAAAAGGACTGTTACAGAGAGCAGAGGTTAGAGAATGGGGTGCACAAGTAAGGTTGCAGAGTTCAGAGGTTGGAGAAAGAGGTGCAGAAGGACTGTTACAGAGAGCAGAGGTTGGAAACCCTGGTTCAGAAGGATTTACACAGAAAGCAGAGGTTTGAGACTGGTGTGCAGAAGGACCATTACAGAGAGCAGATGTTGGAGACTGGGGTGCATAAGGATCGTTGCAGAGAGCAGAGGTTGGAGACAGGGGTGCAGAACGATGGTTGCAGAGAGCAGAGGTTGGAGACGGAGGTGCAGAAAAATAGTTACAGAGAGTAGAGGTTGGAGACTGGGGTGCAGAAGGATCGATGAAGAGAGCAGAAGTTGGATACTGAGTTGCTGAAGAATCATTGAAGACAGCAGACGTGGAGACTGGGCTGCAGATGGATCCTTACAGAGAGAAGAGGTGGGAGACTGCGGTGAAGAAGGACTGTTACAGAGAGCACAGGTTGGAGACTGGGGTGTAGAAGGAATGTTGCAGAAAGCAGAGGTTGGAGACTGGGGTGCAGAAGGACTTTTGCAGAGAGCAGAGGTTGGAAACTGAGATGCAGAAGGACTGTTACACAGAGCAGACGTTGGAGACTCGGGTGAAGAATTATGATACAGAAAGCAGAGGTGTGAGACTGGGGTGCAGAAGGACCGTTTCAGAGAGCAGAGGTTGCAGACTGGCGTGCAGAAGGACCGTTTAAGAGAGCAGAGTTTGGAGACTGGGGTGCATAAGGCCTACAACAGAGAGCAGAGGATGGAGACTGGGTTGCAGATGGACTGTTATGGAGAGCAGAGTTTTGAGGCTGGGTTGCAGAAGGATCTTACAGAGAGCAGTGGTTGGGGACTGTGGGGCAGGATGAACATTACAGAGAGCAGTGATTGGAGACTGGGGTGCAGAGGGATTGTGCAGAGAGCAGAGGTTTCAGACTAAGGTGCAGAAGGACTGTAACAGAGATCAGAGGTTGGAGACTGAGGTGCATCAGGACTGTTTCAGAGAGCAGAGTTTGGTGACTTAGGTGCAGAAGGACTGTTACAGAAAGCAGAGGTTGGAAATTGGGGTAGAGGGACCCTTACAGAGAGCAGAGGTTGGAGACTGTGGTATAGAAAGACTGTAACAGAGAGCAGAGGTTGGAGAATATGGTGCAGAAGGACTGTTACAGAGAGCAGAGGTTGGAGACTGGGGTGCAGAAAGATTGTTACAGAGAGCAGAGGTTGGAGACTGGGGTGCAGAAGGACTGTTACACAGAGAAGAGGTTGAAGACTGGGGTGTAGAAGAACTGTTGCAGAGAGCAGAATTTGGAGACTGAAGTGAAGAAGGACTGTTGTGGAGAGGAGACGTTGGAGACTGGGGTGCAGAAGGATCATTGCAGAGAGCAGAGTTTGGAGACTGGGGTGCAGAAAGACTGTTACAGAGAGCAGAGGTTGGAGACTGAGGTGCATCAGGACTGTGTCAGAGAGCAGAGTTTGGTGACATAGGTGCAGAATGACTGTTACAGAAAGCAGAGGTTGGAAATTGGGGTAGAGGGACCCTTACAGAGAGCAGAGGTTGGAGACTGTGGTATAGAAAGACTGTAACAGAGAGCAGTGGTTGGAGAATATGGTGCAGAAGGACTGTTACAGAGAGCAGAGGTTGGAGACTGCGGTGCAGAAGGATTGTTACAGAGAGCAGAGGTTGGAGACTGGGGTGCAGAAGGACTATTACACAGAGCAGAGGTTGAAGACTGGGGTGTAGAAGAACTGTTGCATAGAGCAGAATTTTGAGACTGAGGTGAAGAAGGACTGTTGTGGAGAGGAGACGTTGGAGACTGGGGTGCAGAAGGATCGTTGCAGAGAGCAGAGGTTGGAGACTGGGGTGCAGAAAGACTGTTACAGAGAGCAGAGGTTGGAAACTGGGGTTCAGAAGGCCTGTAACGGAGAGCGGAGTGTGGAGAAGGGCTCTAGAATTACTGTTACAGATCACAGAGTTTGGAGACTGGGTTTAAGAAGGATCTAACAGAGAGCAGATGTTGGGGACCCAGGTGCAGAAGGACTGTTACAGAGAGTAGAGGTTGGAGACTGAGGTACAAAAGGATTGTAGCAGAGAACACCGTTTTAAGACTGAAGTGCAGAAGGTCTGTTGAAGAGACCACAGGTTGGAGACTGGGGTGCAGAAGGACTGTTGCAGAGAGAAGAGGTTTGATACTGGGGTGTAGAAGACTTCTTATAGAGAACAGACTTTGGAGACTGGGGTGCAAAAGGCCTGTTCCAGAGAGGAGAGTTGGGAGAAGGTGTGCAGAAGGACTGTTAGAGAGGGCAGAGTTGGGAGACTGGGTTGCAGAAGGATCTTACAGGGAGCAGATGTTGGAGACTGAGGTGTAGAATGATCGTTGCAGAGAGAAGTTTTTGGAGACTGGGATGCAGAAGGCCTGTTACAGAGAGCAGAGTTTGGAGACTGGGGTTCAGAAGGCCTGTTAAAGAGAGCAGAGGTAGAAGACTGGCATGCAGAAGGACTGTTATAGAGAGCAGAGTTAGGAGACTGGGTGGCAAAAGAATCTTACAGAGAGCAGAGTTTGGAGACGGAGGTAAAGGAGGACTGTTACAGAGAGCAGTGGTTGGAGACTGGGGTTCAGAAAGATCCTGCAGAGAGAAGAGGTTTCAGAATGAGGTATAGTTCAAGTGTTACAGAAAGCAGAGGTTGGAGACTGAGGTGCAGAAGGACTGTTACATGGACCAAATTTTGGAGACTGTGTTGCAGAAGGATCTTATATGGAGCAGAGTTTGGAGACTGAGGTGCAGAAAGTCTGTTACAGAGAGCAGATGTTGAAGTCTTGGGTGCAGAAGGATTGTTGCAGAGAGAAAAATTTTCAGACTGAGGTGCAGAAGGACTTTTGTAGAGAGCAGACTTTGGAGACTGGGGTGCAGAAGGTTCGTTGCAGAGAGCAGAAGTTGGAGACTGCAGTATAGAAGGACTGTTCCAGAGAGCAGAGGTTGGAGACTAGGGTACACAAGGACTTTTTCAGAGAGCAGATGTTGGATACTGTTGTTCAGAAGGACTGTTTCAGAGCAGAAGTTGTAGAATGGGGTGCAGAAGGACTTTGGAGAGAGCAGAGGTTTGAGACTGAGGTGCAGAAGGACGGAGAAAGAAAACAGAGTTTGGAAACTGGCGTGAAAAAGGACCTTTACAGAGAGCAGAGATTGGAAACTGCAGTACAGAAAAACTGTTACAAAGAGCAGAGTTTGGAGACTGGGGAGAAGAAGGAGTATTTCAGAGTACAGAGGTTGGAGACTGGGGTGCAGCAGGACTGTTGCAGAAAGCAGAGGTTTGAGACTGGCGTGGAGAAGGAATATTACAGAGAGCAGAGTTTGGAAACAGGGGTCAGAAGGATCTTTCTGACAGCAGAGGTTGGAGACTGGGGTGCAGAAGGATCATTGCAGAGAGCACAGTATGGACACTGGGGTGCAGAAGGACTGATGCAGAGAGTAGATGTTGAACACTGGGGTGCAGAAGCACTCTTTCATAGAGAAGAGGTTGAAGACTGAGGTGGAGAAGGACTGTTACAGAGAGTAGGGGTTGGCGCCTTGGGTGCAGAATTAGTGTTGAAAGAACAGAGTTTTAAGAATGAGGTGCAGAAGGACTCTTAAAGAGAGCAGAGTTTTTAGACAAGATTGCAGAAGGATCTTACAGAGAGCAGAGATTGTAGACCGAGGTGCAGAGGACTGTTACAGAGCGCAGAGGTTGGAGTCTGGGGTGCAGAAAGATTGTTATAGAGAACAGACTTTGGAGACTGGGGTGCAGAAGGCCTGTTACAGAGAGGAGAGTTGGGAGAAGGCGTGCAGAAGGACTGTTACAGAGGGCAGTGTTTTGTGACTGGGTTGGAGAAGGAACTTACAAAGAGCAGATGTTGAAGAGTGATGTGCAGTAGGACTGTTACAAAGAGTAGAGGTTGGAGACTGAGGCACAGAAGGATTGTTGCAGAGAGCACAGATTGGAGACTGGGGTGCAGAAGGGCTGTTACAGAGTTCAGAGTTTGGAGACTGGGTTGCAGAAGGATCTTATGTAGAGCAGAGTTTGGAGTCTTAGGTTCAGAAGGACTGTTACATAGAGCAGATTTTGGAGACTGGGATGCAGAAGGATCATTGCAGAGAGCATATGTTGGACACTGGGGTGCAGCAGGACTGTTACACAGAGCAGAGGTTGAAGACTGAGGTGAAGAAAGACTGTTACAGAGAGAATATGTGGGAGACAGTCGTACAGGACTAATACAGAGCAGAAGTTAGAGACTCAGGTGCAGAAGGACCGTTGCAGAGAGCAAAAGTTCGAGACTGAGGTGCAGAAGGATTGTTACAGAGAGCAGAGTTTGGAGACTGATGTCTAGAAGGACTGTAGCAGAGAGCAGAGGTTGGAGACTAAGGTGCAGAGGGACAGTTACACAGAGCACAGGTTGGAGACTGGGGTGCAGAAGAACTGATACAGAAAGCAGAGGTTGGAGACTCGGGTGTAGAAGTACCCTTACACAGAGCAGAGGTTGAAGAATGCAGTACAGAAGGACTGTTATAGAGAGCAGAGTATGAAGACTGGGGTGCAAAAGGACCGTTGCTGAGAGCAGAGGTTAAAGACTAATATGCAGAAGGATTGTTACAGAGAGTATAGGTTGGAGACTGGGGTGCAGAATGACTGTTACAGAGAGAAGAGTTTGGAGACTTGGGTGCAGAAGGATCTTTCAGAGAGCTTAGGTTGGGGACTGGGGTACAGAAGGACTTTTGTGGAGACCAGAGTTTGGAGACTGGGGTGCATAAGGACCGTTTCTGAGAACAGAGGTTGATGAATGGGGTGCAGAAGGACTGTTAAAGAGAGCAGAGTTTGGAGACTGGGTTGTAGAAGTTTCTTTCAGAGAGCAGGGTTTGGAGACTGAGGTGCAGAAGGACTGTTACAGAGAGCAGAGGTTGGAGAGTGGGGTGCAGAAGGACTGTTCAAGAGAGCAGAGCAGAGGTTGGAGACTGGTGTATAGAAGGACTTTTGAAGAGAGCACATGTTGGAGATTGTGGTGCAAAAAGACTGTTGCAGAGAGCAGAGGTTGGAGACTGAGGTGTAGAAGGACTGTTACAGAGTGCAGATGTTTGAGACTGAAATGCAGAAGGATCGTTGCAGAGAGCAGAAGTTGGAGACTGAGGTGCAGAAAGATCGTTGAAGAGAGCAGAGGTTAGAGACTGGGGTGCAGAATCATCTTTACAGAGAGCAGAAGTTTGAGATTGGGGTGCAGAAAGACTTTTATACAGAGCACAGGTAGGAGACTGGGGTGCAGAAGGAATGTTGCAGAGAGCAGAGGTTGAAGATTGGGGTGCAGGAGGACTTTTGCAGAAAGCAGAGGTTGGAGACTGAGGTGCAGAAAGACTGTTAAAGAGAACAGATATTGGAGACTGGGGTGCAGAAGAACTTATAGAGAAAGCAGATGTTGGAGACTGGGGTGCAGAAGGACGGATAAAGAGAGCAGAGGTTGGAGACTCCGGTACAGAAGGACTGGTATAGAGAGCAGAGGTTGGACACTGGGATGCAGAACGACTGCTGCAGAGAACAGAGTTTGGAGACTGGGGTGCAGAAGGACTGTTGCAGCGAGCAGAGGTTGGAGACAGGATGCAGAAGGATTGCTGCAGAGAGGAAAGGTTGAAGACTGGGGTGCAGAAGAACAGATACAGAGAGCAGATGTTGGATACTGGGGTGAAGAAAGCCTGGTACAAAGAGCAGAGGTTGGAGACTGAGGTGCACAAGCACTGTTACAAAGAGTAGAGTTTGGAGACTGAGGTGCAGAAGGATCGTTATCAAGAGCAGAGCTTGGAGACTGAGGTGCAGAAGGATTGATACAGAGAGCAGAGGTTGGAGACTGGGGTGCAGAAGGACTATTGCAGAGAGCAGAGGTTTTAGACTGGCGTGTAGAAGGACTGTTGCAGAGAGTAGAGGTAGGAGATTGGGGTGCAGAAGTACTGTAACTGAGAGTAGAGGTTGGAGACTAAGTTGCAGAAGGACAGTTACACAGAAAAGTGTTTGGAGACTCGGGTGCAGAAGGACCCTTTCAGAGAGCAGTGGTTGGAGACTGCAGTACAGAAAGACTGTTACAGAGAACAGAGGTTGGAGACTGGTGTGGAGAAGAACTGTTGCAGAGAGTAGATGTTGGAGACTGTGGCACAGAAGGACTGATGCAGAGAACAGAGGTTGGAGACTCGGGTGCAGAAACAACTTCGAAGAGAGCAGAGGTTGGAGACTGGGGTGCAGAACAATCTTACAGTGAGAAGAGGTTGGAGTCTGGGATGCAGAAGGACTGTGGCAGAGAGCAGACGTTGGAGACTGGGGTGCAGAAGGATTATTGCAGAGAGCAGAGGTTGGAGACTGGGGTGCAGAAGGACTGTTGCAGAGAGCAGAGGTTGGAGACTGGGTTGTAGAAGTTTCTTTCAGAGAGCAGAGTTTGGAGACTGAGGTGCAGAAGGACTGTTACAGAGAGCAGAGGTTAGAGAGTGGGGTGCAGTAGGACTGTTTAAGAGAGCACAATTTGGAGATTTGGGTGCAAAAAGACTGTTGCAGAGAGCAGAGGTTGGAGACTGAGGTGTAGAAGGACTGTTACAGAGTGCAGATGTTTGAGACTGGGATGACGAAGGATCGTTGCAGACAGCAGAAGTTGGAGACTGAGGTGCAGAAAGATCGTTGCAGAAAGCAGAGGTTAGAGACTGGGGTGCAAAAGCATCGTTACAAAAAGCAGAGGTTTTTAGATTGGGGTGCAGAAGGACTTTTACAGAGAGCATAGGTAGGAGACTGGGGTGCAGAAGGAATGTTGCAGAGAGCAGAGGTTGGAGACTGGGATGCAGGAGGACATTTGCAGAAAGCAGAGGTTGGAGACTGAGGTGCAGAAAGACTGTTAAAGAGAGCAGATATTGGAGACTGAGGTGCAGAAGGACTTATAGAGAAAGCAGATGTTGGAGACTGGGGTGCAGAAGGACGGATAAAGAGAGCAGAGGTCGGAGACCCGGTACAGAAGGTCTGCTATAGAGAGCAGAGGTTTGACACTGGGATGCAGAACGACTGTTGCAGAGAACAGATGTTGGAGACTGGGGTGCAGAAGGACTGTTGGAGAGAGTAGAGGTTGGAGACTTGGGTGCAAAAGCATCGTTGCACAGAGTAGCTGTTGAAGACTGGGGTGAAGAATTCCTCTTACAGAGAGCAGTGGTTTGAGACTGGGGTGCAGAAGGCCTGTTACAGAGATCAGAGATTGGAGACTGGGGTGCAGAATGTGTTTCAGTGAGCAGAGTTTGTGGACTAAGTTTAAAAGCGTCTTACAGAAAGCAGAGGTTGGAGACTGATGTACAGAAGGACTGTTACAGAGAGTAGAGTTTGAAGACTGGGTGCAGAAGTATTGTTGCAGAGAGCAGAGTTTTCAGACTGAGGTACAGAAGAACTGTTGCAGAGAGAAAATTTTGGAGACTGGGGTTCTCAAGGACTGTTGCAGCGAGCAGAGTTTTGAGACTGGGGTGCCAAAGGATCTTTGCAGTGAGAAGAGGTTGGAGTCTGGAATGCAGAAGGACTGTGGCAGAAAGCAGAGGTTGGAGACTGAGGTGCAGAAGGACTGTTACAGAGAGCAGATTTTGGAGACTGTGGTGCAGGACTGATACAGAAAACAGATGTTGGAGACTGGGGTGTAGAATGATTGTTGCAGACAGCAGAGGTTGGAGACTGGGTTGCAGAAGGATTACTGCAGAGAGCAGAGGTTGGAGACTGGGGTGCATAAGTACTTTTTCAGAGAGCAGAGGTTGGAGACTGAGGTGCAGAAGGACTGTTACAGAGAGCAGATTTTGGAGACTGTGGTGCAAGACTGATACAGAAAACAGATGTTGGAGACTGGGGTGTAGAATGATTGTTGCAGACAGCAGAGGTTGGAGACTGGGTTGCAGAAAGACTGTTGCATAGAGCAGAGGTTGGAGAGTTAGGTGCAGAAGGACTGTTACAGAGAGCAGAGTTTGGAGACTGTGGTGCAGAAAGACAGATACAGTAAGCAGGGTTTGGAGACTGGGGTGCAGTAGGACCATTACAGAGAGGAGAGGTTGGAGACTGTGGTACAGAAGGACTGTTACGGAGAGCAGAGGTTGGAGACTGAGGTGCAGAATAATAGATACAGAGAGCAGAGGTTTGAGACTGGGTTTTAGAAAAATTCTACAGAGAGCAGAGGTTGGAGAGTGAAGTGCAGAAGGACTGTTACAGAGAACAGAGGTTGGAGACTCGGGTGCAGAAGGACCATTGCAGAGAACAGAGTTTGGAGACTGAGGTGCAGAAGGATTGTTACAGAGAGCAGAGTTTGGAGACTGGGGTGCAGAAGGACTGTTGCAGAGAACAGAAATTGGAGACTGGAGTGCAGAAGGATCGTGGCAGAGAGCATAGTATTCAGACTGAGGTGCAGAAAGACTAATGTAGAGAGCAGATGTTGGAGACTGGGGTGCATAATGACTGTTGCAGAGAGCAGAGTTTGGATACTTTTGTGCAGATGGACTGTTCCAGAGAGTAGATGTTGGAGAGTGGGTGCAGAAAGCCTGTTAAAAAGAGCAGAGTTTGGAGAAGGGGTGCAGAAGGACTATTACACAGAGCAGAGATTGGAGATTGGTTTGCAAAAGGATCTTACAGAGAGTAGAGTTTGGAGACTGAGATGCAGAAGGACTGTAACAGAGTGTTGAGTTTGAAGACTGAGGTGCAGAAGGACAATTGCAGATAGCATAGGTTGAAGACTGAGGTGCAGAAGGACTGATACAGAAAGCAGAGTTTTGAGACTGGAGTGCTGAAGGACCATTATAGAGAGCAGAGGTTGAAGACTGCGGTGCAGAAGAACTGTTACAGAGAAGAGTTTGGAGACTGGGGTTCAGATGGACTGTTGCAGGGAACAGAGTTTGGCGACTGAGGTGCTGAAGGACCTTTAAAAATAGCAGAGGTTGAAGACTAGGGTGCAGAACAATCTTACAGAGAGCAGAGGCCTGAGACTGGGGTGCAGAAGGATTGTTGCAGAGAGAAGAGTATAGAGACTGAGGTGCAGAAGTACTGTTACAGGGAGCAGAGGTTGGAGACTGTGGTGCAGGACTGATACAGAAAGCAGAGGGTGGAGACTGGGGTGCAGAAGGACCGTTACAAAGAGTAGAGATTGGAGACTGGGGTACAAATGTACTTTTACAGAGAGCAGATATTTGATAATGGGGAGCGGAAGGACTGTTGCAAAACAGAGGTTTAAGACAGGGTTGCAGAAGGACCATTGCAGAGAGCAGGGGTTGGAGACTGAGGTGCAGAAGGATTGTAACAGAGAGTAGAGTTTAAAAACTGGGGTACAGAAGCATATTACAGCGAGCAGAGGTTGGAGACTGTGATGAAGAAGGACTGCTGCAGAGAGCAGAATTTGGAGACTGGGGTGCAGAAGGATTGTTACAGAGAGCAGAGGTTGGATACTGGGGTGCAGAAGTACTTTTGCATAAATCAGAAGTTGGAAATTTGGGTGCAGAAGGAACTGTTGCAGAGAGCAGAGGTTGGAGACTGAGGTGCAGGAGGACTTTTATAGAGAGCAGAGGATTGAGACAGGGGTGCAGAAGAAATGATATAGAAAGCAGAGGTTGAAGCCTGGGGTACAGGAGGACTATTACAGAGAGCAGAGGTTGGAGTCACCAGTACAGAAGGACTGTTACAGAGAGCAGAGGTTGGAGACTGGGGTGTAGAAGGAATGTTAAAGAGAGTAGATGATGGAGACTGGGTTCCAGAAGGACTGTAGCAGAGAGCAGACGATGGAGACTAAGGTGCAGAAGGACAGATACACAGAGCAGAGTTTAAAGACTGGGGTGGAGAAGGACTGATACAGAAAGCAGAGGTTGGAGATTCGGGTTCAGAAGCACCCTTACAGAGAGCAGAGTTTGGAGACTTGGGTGGAGAATGACTGTTGCAGATAGCAGATGTTAGAGACTGGTGTGCAGAAGGACTGTTGCAGAGAGCAGAGGTTGGAGACTGGGGTGCACAAGCATCATTGCAGAGAGTCGCTGTTGGAGACTGGGGTGAAGAATTCCTCTTACAGAGAGCATTGGTTTGAGAATGGGGTGCAGAAGGCCTGTTACAGTGAGCAGAGATTGGAGACTGGGGTGCAGACAAATCGTTGTAGACAGCAGAGTTTTCAGACTGAGGTACAGAAAAACTGTTGCAGAGAGCAGATGTTGTAGACTGGGTTGCACACAGACTGTTGCAGCGAGCAGAGGTAGGAGACTGGGGTGCACAAGCATCATTGCAGAGAGCAGAGGTTGGAGACTGGGGTGCACAAGCATCATTGCAGAGAGTCGCTGTTGGAGACTGGGGTGAATAATTCCTCTTACAGAGAGCATTGGTTTGAGACTGGGGTGCAGAAGGCCTGTTACAGAGAGCAGAGGTTGGAGACTGGGGTGCAGAATGTGTTTCAGTGAGCAGAGTTTGTGGACTGTTTAAAAGGGTCTTACAGAAAGCAGAGGTTGGAGACTGATGTACAGAAGGTCTGTTAGAGAGAGTAAAGTTTGAAGACTGGGTGAAGAAGGATTGTTGCAGAGAGCAGAGTTTTCAGACTGAGGTACAAAAGAACTGTTGCAGAGAGAAGATGCTGGAGACTGGGGTTCACAAGGACTGTTGCAGCGAGCAGAGTTTTGAGACTGGGGTGCCAAAGGATCTTTGCAGTTAGAAGAGGTTGGAGTCTGGAATGCAGAAGGACTGTAGCAGAGAGCAGACATTGAAGACTGGGGTGCAGAAAAATTACTGCAGAGAGAAGAGGTTGGAGACTGTGGTGCAGAAGGACTGTTACAGAGAGCAAATTTTGGAGACTGTGGTGCAGGACTGATACAGAAAACAGATGTTGGAGACTGGGGTGCAGAATGATTGTTGCAGACAGCAGAGGTTGGAGACTGGGTTTCAGAAAGACTGTTGCATAGATCAGAGGTTGGAGACTTAGGTGCAGAAGGACTGTTACACAGATCAGAGGTTGGAGAATGTGGTGCAGATAGACTGATACAGTAAGCAGGGTTTGGAGACTGGGGTGCCGAAGGACCATTACAGAGAGGAGAGGTTGGAGACTGCGGTACAGAAGGACTGTTACGGAGAGCAGAGTTTGGAGACTGGGGTGCAAAAGGACTGTTGCAGAGAACAGAAATTGGAGACTGGGGTGCAGAAGGACTGTTACAGAGAGCAGAGGTTGCAGACTGAGTTGCAGAAGGACTCTTACAGAGGGCATAGTTTGAAGACTGTGGTGCAAAACGACTGATACAGAAAGCAGAGGTTGGATGCTGGGGTGCATAAGGACCCTTACGGAGAACAGAGTTTTGAGACTGTGGTACAGAAAAACTGGAACAGAGAGAAAAGGTTGGAGACTGGCGTGCAGAAGAACTGATGTACAGAACAGAGGTTGGAGACTGAGGTCCAGAAGGATTGTTGGGTCGAGCAGAGTTGGAGACTGGGGTATAGAAGGACTGTTGCAGAGAGCAGAGGTTGAAGACTGGGGTGTAGAAGGACTGTTGCAGAGAGCAGACGTTGGAGACCGGGGTGCAGAAGATTCTTTTGGGCGAGCAGAGTATGGAGACTTGGGTGTAGAAGGACTTTTGCAGAGAGCAGAGGTTTGAGCCTGGGATGTCTAAGGACTGTTTCACAGAGCAGATGTTGGATCCTTGGGTGCAGATGGACTGTTGCATAGAGCAAAGATTGGAGACTGAGGTACAGAAGAGCTGTTGCAGAGAGTGGAGGTTGGAGATTGGGGTGAAGATGGACTATTGCAGAGAGCAGAGTTTTCAGACTGAGGTACAGAAGAACTGTTGCAGAGAGCAGATTTTGGAGACTGGGGTTCACAAGGACTGTTGCAGCGAGCAGAGTTTTGAGACTGGGGTGCCAAAGGATCTTTGCAGAGAGCAGAGGTTGGAGACTGAGGTGCAGAAGGATCGTTGTGGAGAGCAGAGGTTCGAGAACTGGTGTGCAGAAGGATCTTTACAGAGAGCAGAGTTTGGAGCCTGGGGTGCAGAAAGAATCTTGCAGAGAGCAGAGGTTGGAGACTTGGGTGCAGAAGGACTGTTGCAGAAAGCAGAGGTTGGAGACTGAGATGCAGAATGACTGATAGAGAAAGCAGATGTTGGAGACTGGGGTGAAGAAGGACTGTTACAGAGAGCAGACGTTAGAGACTGGGTTTTAGAAGGATCTTACAGAGTAAAGCGTTTGGAGACTGAGGTGCAGAAGGACTTTTACAGAGAGTGGAGGTTCGATACTGAGGTGCAGAAGGATCGTTACAAAGAGCAGTGGTTGGAGACTGGGGTGCAGACGGACTTTTACAGAGAGAACAGGTTTGATACTGGGGAGAAGAAGAAATGTTGCAGAGAGCAGATGTTGGAGACTGGGGTGCAGAAAGACTGCTGCTGAAAGCAGAGTTCGGGGACTAGGGGCAAAAAGACTGTTACAGAGAGCAGAGGTTTGAGACTTGGGTGAAGAAAAATCATTGCAGACAGCAGAGTTTTCAGACTGAGGTACAGAAGAACTGTTGCAGAGAGCAGAATTTGTAGACTGGGTTGCACACGGACTGTTGCAGCGAACAGAGGTTGGAGACTGGGGTGCAGAAGGATTGTTGCAGAGAGCAGATGTTAGAGACTGGGGTGCAGATGGACTGATACAGAGAGCAGAGGTTGAAGACTGGAGTGCAAAAGGCCTGTGACAGACAGCAGAGTTTTCAGACTGAGGTACAGAAGAAATTTTGCAGAGAGCAGATGTTGTAGACTTGGTTGCACAAGGACTGTTGCAGTGAACAGAGTTCGGAGACTGGGGTTCAGAAGGATCATTGTAGAGAGCAGAGTTTGGAGACTGGGGTTATTAAGGACTGCTACAGAGAGAAGAGTTTGGAGATTGGGTTGCAGAAGGATCTTACAGAGAGCAGAGATTGGAGACTGAGGTGAAGAAGCACTGTTATAGAGAGTAGAAGTTGGAGACTGAGGTGCAGAAATACCCTTGCAGAGAGAAGAGGTTTTAGACTGCGATGTAGAAGGACTGTTGCAGAGAGCAGAGGTTGGAGACTGAGGTGCAGAAGGATTGTAACAGACACCTGAGGTAGGAGACTGGGGTGCAGGAGATTCGTTGCAGACAGCAGAGTTTTCAGACTATAATGCATAAGAACTGTTGCAGAGGCCAGATGTTGGAGAGTGGGGTGTAGAAGGACTGTTGCAGAGAGCATAGTTTGGAGACTGAGGTGCAGAAGGACTGTTACAGGAAGCAGAGGTTGGAAACTGGGGTGCAAAAGTACCATTAATGAGTGCAGAGTTTGGAGACTGCGGTTTAGGAGTGTTACCGAGAGCAGAGGTTGGCGACTGGGATGCAGAAGAACTCTTACAGAGAGCACAAGTTGGAGACTGAGGAGCAGAAAAATGGATACAGAGAACAGAGGTTGGATACCGGGGTTCAGACAGGCTGATAAAGAAAGCAGAGTTTGGAGACTGGGGTTTAGAAGAACCGAAACTGAGAGCACTGGTTGGACACTGCGGTACAGAAGGACTGTTACAGAGAACAGATCTCAGAGACTGGGGAGAAGAAAGACTGTTGCAGAGAGAAGAGGTTGGAAAATTAGGTGCAGAAGGACTGTTACAGATAGCAGAGTTTGGAGACTGGGGTGCAGAAGGACTCTTACAGAGAGCAGAGTTTGGAGACTGGGGTGCAGAAGGACTGTTACAGAGAGCAGAGGTTGGAGACTGGGGTTCAGATGGATCTTACAGAGAGCAGAGTTTAGAGACTGGGGTGCAAAAGGACTGTTGCAGAGAGCAGAAGTTGGAGACTGAGGTGGAGAAGATTCGTTGCAGAGAGAAAAGGTCGGAGACTGGGGTGCAGAAGGCCTGTTACACAGAGCAGAGTTTGGAGACTGGATGGCAGAAGTTCCATTAAATAGAGCAGAGGTTGGAGACTGTTGTGTAGAAAGACTGTTAAAGAGTGCGGAGTTTAAAGACTGGGTTGCAGAAAGATGAAACAGAGGGCAGAGTTGGGAGACTGAGGTGCAGAAGGACTGTTACAGAGAGCAGAGGTAGGAGACTGGGTTGCAGAAGGGTCGTTGCAGAGAGCAAAGTTTTCAGACTGAGGTGCAGAATGACTGTGGCAGAGAGCAGATGTTGGAGACTAAAGTGCAGAAGGACTGTTGCAGAGAGCAGATGTTGGTAACTAGGGTCCAGAAGAACTGTTGTAGAAAGCAGAGGTTGGAGACTTGGGTGCAGAAGGACTGTTGCAGGGAGAAGAGGTTGGAGACTGAGGTGCGGCAGTCCTGTTACAGAGAGCAGAGTTTGGAGACTTGGGTGCAGAAGGACAGGTTAGGAGAGCAGAGGTTAAATACAGGGTTTCAGAAGGATCTTACAGAGAGCAGAATTTGGAGACTGAGTTGCAGAAGGACTCTGCAGAGATCAGAGGTTGGAGACTGAGATACAGAAGGACTCTTACAGAGAGCAGAGTTTGGAGACAGGGGTACAGAGGGACTGATACAGAAAGCAGATATTGGAGTCTGGGGTGCAGAAAGACTGTTACAGAGAGCAGAAATTGGATACTGCAGTACAGGAGGACTGTTACAGTGAGCAGAGGTTGAAGACTGGGGTGCAGAAGTACTGTAGCAGAGAGCAGATGTTGGTCACTAGGGTGCAGAAGGACTGTTGAAGAGAACAGAGTTTGAAGACTGGGGTGCAGAATGACTCTTGCAGAGAGCAGAGGTTGGAGACTGGGGTGCAGAAGGACTGTTACTCAGAGCAGAGGTTGGAGACAGCAGTGCAGAAGGATGTTACAGAGAGCAGAATTTGGAGACTGAGGTGCAGAAGGACTTTTGCAGAGATTAGAGGTTGGAGACTGGGGTGCAGTAGGATCATTGCAGAGAGCAAAGTTTCGAGACTGGAGTGCAGAAGGCCTGTTACAGAGAGGAGACGTTGGAGACTGGGGTGCAGAAGGACTGTTACATAGAGCAGAGTTTTGAGACTGGTTTGCTGAAGAAACTTACAGAGAGCAGATATTGGATACTGACGTGCAGTAGGACTGTTACAGAAAGCAGAGGTTGGAAATTGGGGTGCAGAAAGATCCTTACAGAGAGCAGAGGTTGGAGACTGCGGTATGGAAGGACTGTTACAGAGAGCAGAGTTTGGAGACTGGGGTGAAGAAGGACTGTTACAGAAAGCACAGTTTGGAGACTGAGGTGCAGAAGGACAGATACAAAGAGAAGAGGTTGGAGACTGGGTTCAGAAGGACTGATTCAAAAAAGCAGAGGTTGGAGACTGGGTTGTAGAAGGACCATTACAGAGAGCAGAGGTTGGAAACTGCAGTACATAAGGTCTGTTACAGAGAGCAGATCTCGGAGACAGGGGAGCAGAAGGAATGTTGCAGAGGACAGAGGTTGGAGATTGGGGTGGAGAAGAAATGTTACAGATAGCAGAGTTTGGAAACTGGAGTGCAGAAGTATCTTACAGAGAACAGATGTTGGAGACTGTGGTGCACAAAGTCTGTTGCAGAGAGCAGAGTTTGGAGACTGGGGTCCAGAAGGTTTGTTGCTGAGAGAAGAGTTTGGAGACTGGGGTGCAGAAGGACTGTTGCAGAGAGCAGATGTTGGAGACTGGGGTGGAGAAGGACTATTGCAGAGAGCAGATTTTAGAGACTGGGGTGCAGAAGGACTGTTACAGAGAGCAGAGGATGGAGACTGACGTGCGGAAGGACTGTTATAGAGAGCAGCGTTTGGAGACTGGGGTACAGAAGGACTGTTTCAGAGAGTAGAGTTTGGTAACTAGGGTTCAGATTGATCTTACAGAGAGCAGAGTTTTTAGACTTGGGTGCAAAAGGAAAGTTGCCGATAGCAGATTTGGAGACTTGGGTGGAGAAGAATCGTTGCAGAGAGAAGAGGTTGGAGACTGGGGTGCAGAAGGCCTATTACAGAGAGCAGAGTGTGGAGACTTGGTTGCAAAAGTCCTGTTACAGATAGCAGAGGTTGGAGACTGTTTTGCAGAAGGACTGTTACAGAGTGCAGAGTTTAAAGACTGTGTTGGAGAAGGATCATATAGAGAGCAGAGTTGAGAGACTGAGGTGCAGAAGGACTGTTACAGAGAGTAGATGTAGGAGACTGGGGTGCAGAAGGTTCGTTGCAGAGGGCAGAGTTTTCAGACTGAGGTGCAGAAGATCTGTTGAAGAGAGCAGATGTTGGAGACTGGGGTGCAGAAGGTCTGTTGCAGAGAGCAGATGTTCGTAACTAGGGTGTAGAAGGACTGTTGTAGAGAGCAGAGTTTGGAGACTGGGATGCAGAAGGACCGTTGCAGAGAGCACAGGTTGCAGAATGAGGTGCGGAAGTCCTGTTACAGAGAGCAGAATTTGGAGACTCGGGTGCAGAAGAACTGTTACAGAGAGAAGAGTTTTAAAACAGGGGTGCAGAAGGATCTTACAGAGAGCAGAATTTGGGGACTGAGGTGCAGAAGAACTGTTGCAGAGATCAGAGGTCGGAGACTGGGGTGCAGTAGGATCATTTCAGAGAGCAGAGGTTGGAGACTGGGGTGCAGAAGGATCTTTGCAGAGAGCAGCGGTTGGAGACTGGGATGCAGAATGCCTGCTACAGAGAGCAGAGTTTGGAGACTGGCGTGCAGAAGGCCTGTTACAAAGAGCAGAGTTTGGACACTGGGTTGCTGAAGGATCTTACAGAGAACAGAGGTTGGAGACTGAGGTGCAGAAAGACTGTTTCAGAGATGAGAGGTTGGAAACTGGGGTGCAGTAGTATCATTGCAGAGAGCACAGGTTGGAGACAGGGGTGCAAAATGATCTTTGCATAGAGTACATTTTTAAGACTGGCGTGCAGAAGGCCTGTTACTGAGAGGAGAGTTTGGAGACTGGGCTGCAGAAGGACTGTTATAGAGAGCAGTGTTTTGAGACTGGGTGGCTGAAGGATCTTACAGAGAGCAGAGGTTGGAGACTGAGGTGTAGCTTGACTGTTACAGAGAGCAGTGGTTGGAGACTGGGTGCAAAAGAATTGTGCACAGAGCAGAGGTTTCAGACTGAGGTTCAGAAGGACTGTTATAGAGAACAGAGGTTGGAGACTGTGGTATAGGACTGTTATTGAGAGCAGAAGTTGGAGACTGGGGTGCAGAAGGACTCTTACATAGAGCATAGGTTAGAGACTGAGGTGCAGAAGGATAGATACAAAGAACAGATTTTGGAAACTGGGGTTCAGGCAGACTAATACAGAAAGCAGAAGTTGGAGACTGGGGTGTAGAAGGACTGTAACAAAGAATAGAGGTTGGAGACTGCGGTACAGAAGGACTGTTACAGAGAGCTGATCTCGGAGACTGGGGAGCATAAGGACTGTTGACGAAGACAGAGGTTGGAGACTGGGTGGAGAAGGAATGTTACAGAGAGCAGAGTTTGGAAACTGGAGTGCAGAAGGATCATACAGAGAGCAGATGTTGGAGACTGTGGTGCAGAAGGACTGTTGCAGAGAGAAGAGTTTGGAGACTGGGGTCCAGAAGGATCGTTGGAGAGAGGAGAGTTTGGAGACTGGGGTGCAGAAGGACTGTTGCAGAGAGCAGATGTTGAAGACTGGGGTGCAGAAGGACTTTTGCAGAGAGCAGATTTTAGAGACTGGGGTGCAGAAGGACTGTTACATAGAGCAGAGGTTGGAGACTGAGGTGCAGAAGGACTATTACAGAGAACAGAGTTCGGAGACATGGGTGCAGAAGGACTGTTACAGAGAGCATAGGTTGGAGACTGGGGTTCAGTTGTATCTTACAGAGAGCAGAGATTGGAGACTGGGGTTTAAAAAAAGTGTTGCAGAGAGCATATGTTGGAGACTGGGGTGGAGAAGAATCATTGCAGAAAGAAGAGGTTGGAGACTGGGGTGCAGAAGTCCTGTTACAGAGAGCAGAAGTTGGAGACTGGGTTGCACAAGTCCTGTTACAGAGAGCAGAATTCGGAGACTGTTGTGCAGAGGGACAGATAAAAAGTGCAGAGTTTAAAGACTGGGTTGAAGAAGAATCTTACAAAGAGCAGAGTTGGGAGACTGAGGTGCAGAAGGACTGTTACAGAGAGCCGAGGTAAGAGACTGGGGTGCAGAAGGGTCGTTGCAGAGAGCAGAGTATTCAGACTGAGGTGCAGAAGAACTGTTGCAGACAGCAGATGTTGGAGACTGGGGTACAGAAGGAATCTTGCAGAGAGCAGATGTTTGTAACCAGTGTGCAGAAGAACTGTTGCAGACAGCAGATGTTGGAGACTGGGGTGCAGAAGGACTGTTTCAGAGAGCAGAGGTTGGATAGGGGTGCAGAAGCATCTTACAGAGAGCAGAATTTGGAGACTGAGGTGCAGATGGACTGTTGTAGAGAGCAGATTTTGGAGACTGGGGTGCAGAAGGTCTGCTAAAGAGAGCAGAGTTTGGACACTGGAGTGCAGAAGGCCTGTTACAGAGAGAAGAGTTTGGAGACTGGTGTGCAGAAAGACTGTTATAGAGAGTAGAATTTGGAGACTGGATTGCTGAAGGATCTTACGAAGAGAAGAGGTTGGAGACTGAGGTGCAGGTGGACTGTTACAGAGAGCAGTGGTTGGAGACTGAGGTGCAGAAGGACCGTGCAGAGAGGAGACGTGTCAGACTGAGGTGCAGAAGTCTTGTTACATAGATCAGAGGTTGGAGACTGAGGTGCAGAAAGATTGTTACAGAGAGCAGAGTTTGGAGACTGGGGTGCAGAAGGACTGTTGCAGAGAGCAGAGGTTGGAGACTGGGTGCAGACAGACAGTTACAGAGAGCAGATTTTGAAAACTGAATCATAGAAGGACTGTTGCAGAGAGCAGTGTTTGGAGACTGGGGTGCAGAAGGACTTTTGAAGAAAGCAGAGATTGGAGACTGAGGTGCAGAAGTCCTGTTACATAGAGCAGAGGTTGGAGAGTGGGGTGCAGAAGGATCGTTACAAGGAGCAGAGCTTGGAGACAGGGGTGCAGAAGGATCTTACAGAGAGCAGATGTTGGATACTGAGGTGCAGATGGACTGTTTCAGAGATCAGAGTTTTAAGACTTAAGTGCAGAAGGAGACTGGCGTGCAGAAGTCCTGGTAAAGAGAGAAGATGTTGGAGACTGGGGTGCAGAAGGACTGTTATAAAAAGAAATGTTTGGAGACTGGGTTGCTGAAGGATCTCAAATAGAGAAGAGGTTGGAGACTGAGGTGTAGCTTGACTGTTACAGAGAGCAGTGGTTGAAGACTGGGTGTAAAAGGATCGTGCACAGAGCAGATTTTTCAGACTGACGTGTAGAAGGACTGTTACAGAGAACAGAGGTTGGAGACTGAGGTGTAGAAGGAGTGTTACAGAGAGCAGAGCTTGGAGACTCAGGTGCAGGAAGCAGAGTTTGGAAATTGTGTTGCAGAAGGACTTTTACAGAGAGCAGACGTTAGAGACTGCGATATAGGATTGTTATCGAGAGCAGATGTTGGAGACTGGGGTGCAGAAGCGCTCTTACAGAGAGCACAGGTTGGAGACTGAGGTGCAGAAGATTAGATACAGAGAACAGAGGTTTGAGACTGGGGTTCAGACATACTGATACAGCAAGCAAAGGTTGGAAACTGGGGTGTAGAAGAACCGTTAGGAAGAGCAAAGGTTGGAGACTGAGGTACAGAAGGACTGTTACAGAGAGCAGATCTCAGAGACTGGGGAGCAGAAGGACTTTTGCAGAGAACAGAGTTTGCAGACTGGGTTGTAGAAGGAATGTTACAGAGAGCATAGTTTGAAAACTGGAGTGCAGAAGGATCTTACAGAGAGCAGAAGTTGAGGACTGTGGTGCAGAAGGACTGTTACAGAGAGCAGACATTGGAGACTGGGTTCCAGAAGGATCGTTGCAGAGAGCAGAGTTTGGAGACTGGGGTTAAAAAAGGACTGTTACAGAGAGCAGAGTTTGGAGACTGGGGTGCGGAAGTACTGTTGCAGAGAGAAGATGTTGGAGAATGGGATGGAGAAGAATCGTTGCAGAGAGAAGAGGTTGGAGACTGTTGTGCAGAAGGACTTTTACAGAGTGCAGAGTTTAAAGACTTGGTTGCAAAAGGATCTTACAGAGAGCAGATTTGGGAGACTGGGGTGCAGAAGGACTGTTAGGCAAGAAGAGGTAGGAGACTGGGGTGCAGAAGGACTGTTACAGATAGCAGAAATTGGATGCAGGTTTGCAGAAGCATCTTACAGAGAGGAGAATTAGGAGACAGAGGTGCAGAAGGATTGTTGTAGAGATCAGAGGTTGGAGAGTGGGGTGAAGTTGGATCATTGCAGAGAGCTGATGTTGGAGATTGGGGTGCAGAAGGATCATTGCAGAGAGCAGATATTGGAGACTGGGGTGCAGAAGGCCTGCTACAGAGAGAAGAGTTTGGAGACTGACGTGCAGAAGGCCTGTTACAGGAGAGGTTGGAGACTGAGGTGCAGGTGGACTGTTACAGAGAGCAGAGGTTGGAGACCGGGGTTCAGATGGATCTTACAGAGAGCAGAGTTTGGAGATTGGTGTGCAAAAGGACAGTTGCAGAGAGCAGATGTTGGAGACTGGGATGGAGAAGAATCGTTGCAGAGAGAAGAGTTGGAGACTGGAGTGCATAAGGATCTTACAGAGAGCAGAGGTTGGTGAGTAGGGTGCAGAAGGACTGTTGCTGGAGGCACAGGTTGGAGACTGGGGTGAAGAAAAATCATTGCAGAGAGAAGAGGTTGGAGACTGGGGTTCTGAAGGCCGGTTACAGACAGCATATGTTCGAAACTGGGTTGCAAAATTCCTGTTTCAGAGAGCAAAAGTTGGTAACTATTCTGCAGAAGGATTGTTACAGAGAGCAGAGTTTGGAGACTGGGTTGCAGAAGGGTCTTACAGAGAGCAGAGGTGAGAGACTGAGGTGCAGAAGGATCGTTGCAGAGAGCAGAGTTTTTAGACTGAGTTGCTGAAGGACTGTTGCAGAGAGCAGATGTTGGAGACTGGTGTGCAGAAGGACTGTTGCAGAAAGCAGAGGTTGGAGATTGTGGTGCAGAAGAATCCTTGCAGAGAGCAGAGGTTGGAGAGTGAGGTGTAGAGGGATCCTTGGAGAGAGCAGAGTTTGAAGACTGGGGTGCAGAAGGATGGTTACAGAGGGCAGAGGTTGGAGACTGGGGTGCAGAAGGACTGTTACAGAGAGCAGAGTTTGGAGACTGGGTTGGAGAAGGATCCTACAGAGAGCAGAAGTTGAAGAATCAGGTGCAGAAAGACTGATACTGAGAGTAGATGTTGGAGACTGAGGTGCAGAAGTAACGTTGCAGAGTACAGAGTTTGGAGACTGAGGTGCAGAAGGATTGTTACAGAGAGCAGAGGTTGGAGACTGGGGTGCAGAAGGAGTGTTGCAGATAGCGGATTTTTGAGACTAGGGTGCAGAAGGACTGTTACAGAGAGCAGATGTTGGAGACTGGGGTGCAGAAGGAATGATACAGAAAGCAGAGATTGGAGTCTGGGGTGCAGAAAGACCAATACGGAGAGCAGAGGTTGGATTCTGCAGTACAGGAGGACTGTTAGAGAGAGCAGAGGTTGGAGACTGGGGTGCAGAAAGACTGTAAAAGAGAGCTGATGTTGGTAACTGGGTGCCGAAGAACTGTTGCAGAGAGCAGAGTTTGGAGACTGGGGTGCAGAATAATTGTTGCAGAGAGCAGAGGTTGGAGACTGGGGTGCAAAAAGACTATTACAGAGAGCAGAGGTTAAAGACAGTGGTTCAGAAGGATCTTACAGAGAGCAGAATTTTGAGACTGAGGTGCAGAAGGACTGTTAAAGAGAGCAGAGGTTGGAGACTGAGGTGTAGATGGACTCTTAAAGAGAGCAGAGGTAGGAGACTGGGGTGCAGAAGGTTCGTTCCAGACAGCAGAGTTTTCAGACTGAGGTACAGAAGGACTGTTGCAGAGAGCATATGTTGGAGACTGGGGTGCAGAAAGACTGTTGCAGAGAGCAGAAGTTGGAGACTGGGGTGTTGAAAAACTGTTACAGAGAACAGAGATTGGAGACTCAGGTGCAGAAGGACTGTTACAGGAAGCAGAGTTTGGAAACTGGGATGCAGAAGGACTGTTACAGAAAGCAGAGGTTGGAAATTGGGGTGTAGAAAGACGGTTACAGAGAGCAGAGGTTGGAGACTGCGAAACAGAAGGACTGTTACAGAGAACAGATCTCGGAGACTGGGGAGCAGAAGGACTGGTGCAGAAAGCTGAGGTTCGAGACTGGGGTGGAGAAGGAATGTTATAGAGAGCAGAGTTTGGAAACTAGAGTGCAGAAGGATCTTATAGAGAGCAGAGGTTGGAGACTGTGGTGCAGAAGGACTGTTACTGAGAGCAGAGGTTGGAAACTGGGGTCCAGAAGGATCGTTGCAGAGAACAGAGTTTGGAGACTGAGGTGCAAAAAAAATGTTATAGAGAGAAGAGTTTGGAGACTGCTGTGCAGAAGGACTGTTGCAGAAAGCAGAGGATGGAGACTGAGGTGCAGAAAGACTGTTACAGAAAGCAGAGTTTGGAGATTTGGGTGTAGAAGGACTGTTACAGAGAGCATAGTTTGAAGACTGGGGTTCAAAACGACTGTTGCAGACAGCTGATGTTGGAGACTGGGGTGGAGTAGAATCGTTGCAGAGAGAAGAGGTTGGATACTTGGGTGCCGAAAGCCTGTTACAAAGAGCAGCGTTTGATGACTGGGTTTCAGAAGTCCTGTTACAGAGAGCAGAAGTAGGAGACTGTTGTGCAGAAGGACAGGTACAAAGTGCAGAATTTTAAGACTGGGTTGCAGAAGGATCTTACAGAGAGCAGAGTTGGGAGACTGAGGTGCAGAAGGACTGTTACAGAGAGCCGAGGTAGGAGACTTGGGTGCAGAAGGGTCGTTGCAGAGAGCAGAGTTTTAAGACTGAGGTGCAGAAGGACTGTTGCAGAGAGCAGATGTTGGTAACTAGTGTGCAGAAGGACTGTTGTACAGAGCAGAGGTTTTAGACTAGGGTGGAAAAGTCCTGTTACAGAGAGCAGAGGTTGGAGACTCGGGTGCAGAAAGACTGTTACAGAGAGCAGAGGTTAGATACAGGTGTGCAGAAGCATCTTACAGAGAGCAGAATTTGGAGACTGAGGTGCAGATGGACTGTTGCAGAGATCAGAGGTTGGAGACTGGGGTGCAGAAGGATCATTGCAGAGAGCACATTACGGCGACTGGGGTGCAGAAGGCCTGCTACAGAGAGCAGAGTTGGGAGACTGGCGTCCAGAAGGCCTATTACAGAGAGGAGAGGTTGGAGACTGGGGTGCAGAAGGACTGTTATAGAGAGCAGAGTTTTGAGACTGGGTTGCTGAAGGATCTTATGGAGAGAAGAGGTTGGAGACATAGGTGCAGGTGGACTGTTACAGAGAGAAGTGGTTGGAGACTGAGGTGCAGAAAGACCATGCAGAGAGAAAAGGTGTCAGAATGAGGTGCAGAAGGACTGTTACAGAGAGCAGAGGTTGGAGACTGAGGTGAAGAAGTACTGTTAGGTAGAGCAGAATTTGGAGACTGATGTGCAGAAGGACTGTTACAGAAAGCAGAGGTTAGAAATTGGGGTGCAGAAGGACCGTTACAGAGACAAGAGTTTGGAGACTGCGGTATAGAAAAACTGTTACAGAGAGCAGAGGTTGGAGACTGGGGTGTAGAAGGAATTTTACAGAGAGCACAGGTTGGCGACTGAGGTGCAGAAGGATAGACACAGAGAGCAGAGTTTTGAGACTGGTGTTCAGAAGGACTGTTATAGAGAACAGTGTTTGGAGACTGGGGTGCAGAAGAATCGTGCAGAGAGCAGAGGTGTCAGACTGAGGTGCAGAAGGACTGTTACAGAGAGCAGAGGTTGGAGACTGAGGTGTAGAAGGACTGTTACAGAGAGCAGAGTTTGGAGACTGAGGTGCAGAAGGACTGTTACAGAAAGAAGTGGTTAGAAATTGGGGTGCAGAAGGACCGTAACAGAGACCAGAGTTTGGAGACTGCGGTATAGAAAAACTGTAACAGAGAGCAGAGCTTGGAGATTGAGGTGCAGAATAATAGATACAGAGAGCAGAGTTTTGAGACTTGGTTTTAGAAGGATCTTACGGAGACCAGAGGTTGGAGAGTGAAGTGCAGAAGGACTGTTACAGAGAGTAGAGGTTGGAGACTGAGGTGCAGAAGGACTGTTGCAGAGAGCAGAGGTTGGAGACTGGGGTGAAGAAGGAATGTTGCAGAGAGTAGATGTTGGAGACTGAGTTCCAGAAGGACTTTTAGAGAGAGTAGAAGTTGGAGACTGGGGTGCAGAAGGATTGTTGCAGAGAGCAGGGGTTGAAGACTGGGGTGCAGAAAGCCTGCTACAGAGAGGAGAATTTGGAGACTGGCGTGCAGAAGGCCTGATACAGAGAGGAGAGGTTGCAGACTGGGGTGCAGAAGGATCGTTGCAATAAGCAGACCTTGGAGACAGGGGTGCAGAAGGATCTTACAGAGAGCAGAAGTTGGAGACAGAGGTGCAAAAGGACTGTTGCAAATATCAGAGGTTGGAGACTGGGGTGCAGTAGGATCATTGCAGAGAGCAGAGGTTGGAGACTGGGGTGCAGAAGGCCTGCTACAGAGAGGAGAGTTTGGAGACTGGCGTGCAGAAGGCCTGTTACAGAGAGGAGAGGTTGGAGACTGGGGTGCAGAAGGACTATTATAGAGAGCATAGTTTCGAGACTGAGTTCCTGAAACATCTTACAGAGAGCAGAGGTTGGAGACTGTGGTACACGTGGACTGTTACAGAGAGCAGTGCTTGGAGACTGGGGTGCAGAAGTATCGTGCAGAGAGCAGAGGTTTCAGACTGAGGTGCAAATGGACTGTTACAGAGAGCAGAGGTTGGAGACTGAGGTGCAGAAGGATAGATACAGAGAGCAGAGTTTTGAGACTGAATTGTAGAAAAATCCTAAAGAGAGCAGAGGTTGGAGAGTGAAGTGCAGAATGACTATTACAGAGAGTAGAGGTTGAAGACTGAGGTGCAGAAGGACCATTGCAGAGAACAGACTTTGGAGACTGAGCTGCAAAAGGATTGTTATAGAGAGCAGAGTTTGGAGGCCGGGGTGCAGAAGGACTGTTGCAGAGAGCAGAGGTTGGAGACTGGGGTGAAGAAGGACTATTGCAGAGAGCAGAGGATGGAGACTGGGCTGCAGAAGGAATGTTGCAGAGAGAAGAAGTTAAAGACTGAGGTGCAGAAGGACTCTTAGAGAGAGCAGAAGTTGGAGACTGGGGTGGAGAAGGACTGTTGCAGAGAGCAGAGGTTGGAAGCTGAGGTGCAAAATCCTGTTACATAGAGCAGAGGTTGGAAACTGGGGTGCAGAAGGATCGTTAAAATAAGCCAAGCTTGGAGACAGGGGTGCAGAAGGATTTTACAGAGAGCAGAATTTGGAGACTGAGTCGCAGAAGGACTATTGCAGTAATCAGTGGTTGGAGCCTGGGGTGCAGTAGGATCATTGCAGAGAGCAGAGGTTGGAGACTGGGGTTCAGATGGCCTGCTACAGGGAGCAGACTTTTGAGACTCTCATGCAGAAGGCCTGTTACAGAGAGGAGAGGTTGGAGTCTGGGGTGCAGAAGGACTGTTATAGAGAGCAGAGTTTGGATACTGAGTTCCTGAAGAATCTTACAGAGGCAGAGGTTTGAGACTTAGGTGCAGGTGGACTGTTACAGAGAGCAGTGGTTGGAAACTGGGGTGCAGAAGGATCGTTCAGAGAGCAGAGGTATCAGACTGAGGTGCAGATGATCTGTTACAGAGAGCAGAGGTTGGAGCCTGAGGTGTAGAAAGACTGGTATAGAGAGCAGAGTTTGGAGACTGAGGTGTAGAAGGACTGTTACAGAGAGCAGAGTTTGGAGACTGAGGTGCAGAAGGAGTGTTACAGAAAGAAGTGGTTGGAAATTAAGGTGCAAAAGGACCGTAAGAAAGACCAGAGTTTGGAGACTGCAGATTAGAAAAACTTTAACAGATAGCAGAGGTTGGAGACTGAGGTGCAGAAAGATAGATACAGAGAGCAGAGGTATGAGACTGGGCTTCAGAAGGACAGATACAGAAAGCAGAGTTTGGAGACTGGGGTGCAGAAAGACCGTAACCGAGAACAGAGGTTGGAGACTGCGGTACATAAGGACTGTTACAGAGAGCAGAGGTTGGAGACTGGGGTGCAGAAAGACTGTTGCAGAGAACAGAGGTTGGAGAGTGAAGTGCATAAGGACTGTTACAGAGAGTGGAGGTTGGAGACTGAGGTGCAGAAGGACAGTTGCAGAGAACAGAGTTTGGAGACTGAAGTGCAGAAGGATTGTTATAGAGAGCAGAGTTTGGAGACTGGGTGCAGAAGGACTGTTGCAGGGAGCAGAGGTTGGAGACTCGGGAGCTGAAGGACTGTTGCAGAGGACAGAGGTTGGAGACTGGGGTGTTGCAGGACATTTGTTGAAAGCAGAGGTTAAAGAATAAGGTGGAGAAGGAATATTACAGAGAGCAGAGTTTGGATACTGGAGTGCAGAAGGATCTTACAGAGAGCAGAGGTTGGATACTTTGGTGCAGAAGGACTGTTGACGAGAGCAGAGGTTGGAGACTAGGATGGAGAAGGACTTTTGCAGAGAGCAGAGGTTGGAGTCTGGGGTGCAGAAGGACTGTTGCAGAGAGAAGAGTTTGGAGACTGGAGTGCAGAAAGACTGTTGCGAAGAGCAAAAGTTGGAGACTGACGTGCAAAATTCTTGTTACATAGAGCAGAGGTTGGAGACTGAGGGGAAGAAGGATTGTTACAGAGAGCAGAGTTTGCAGACTGGGGTGCAGAAGTACTGTTGCAGAGAGAAGATTATGGAGACTGGGGTGCAGAAGGACTGTTGCAGAGAGCAGAGTTTGGAGACTGGGTTGCAGAAGGACTGTTGCAGAGAGCAGAGGTTGTATACTGAGGTGCAGAAAGACTCTTAGAGAGAGCAGAATTTGGAGACAAGGGTGCAGAACGATTGATACAGAAAGCAGAGTTTGGAGTCTGCGTTGAAGAAAGATCTTTACAGAGAGCAGAGTTTGAAGACTGCAGTATAGAAGGACTGTTGCATAGAGAACAGGTTGGAGACTGAGGTGCAGAAGGATAGATACAGAGAACAGAGTTTGGAGCCTGGCGTTCAGAAAGAATTATACAGAAAGCAGAGTTTGGAGACTGGGGTGTAGAAGGACTGTTACAGAGAGAAGAGTTTGGAGACTCAGGTGCAGAAGGACTGTTACATGAAGCAGAGTTTTGAAATTGGGGTGCAGAAGGACCGTTACAGAGAGCAGATGTTGGAGACTGTCGTATAGGACTGCTATCCAGAACAGATGTTGGAGACTGGGGTGCAGAAGGACTCTTACATAGAGCACAGGTTGGAGACTGAGGTGCAAAAGGATAGATACAGAAAACAGACGTTAGAGACTGGGGTTCAGACAGACTGATACAGAAAGCAGAGGTTGGAGACTGGGTGGTAGAAGGACAGTTACGAATAGCAGAGGTTGGAGACTGCGGTACAGAGGGACTGTTACAGAGAGCAGATGTTCGAGACTGGGGAGCAGAAGGACTGTGCAGAGGACAGAGGTTGGAGACTGGGTTGGAGAAGGAATGTTACAGAGAGAAGAGTTAGGAGACTGGGTTGCTGAAGGATCTTACAGAGAGCAGAGTTTGGAGACTGTGGTGCAGAAGGATCGTTGCAGAGAGAAGAGTTTGGAGACTGTTGTGCGGCAGGACTGTTGCAGAGAGCAGATGTTGGAGACTGGGGTGGAGAAGAATCGTTGCAGAGAGAAGAGGTTGGAGACTGTTGTGCAGAAGGACTTTTACAGAATGCAGAGTTTAAAGACTTGGTTGCAAAAGGATCTTACAGAGAGCAGAGTTGGGAGACTGAGGTGCAGAAGGACTGTTAGAGAGAACAGAGGTAAGAGACTGAGGTGCAGAAGGACTGTTACAGAGAGCAGAGGTTGGATACAGGGGTGCAGAAACATCTTACAGAGAGCAGATTTTGGAGACTGGGGTGCAGAAGGCCTGCTACAGAGAGAAGAGTTTGGAGACTGGCTGGCATAAGGCCTGTTACCGAGAGGAGAGGTTGAAGACTGAGGTTCAGGTGGACTGTTACAGAGAGCAGTGTTTGGAGACTGGGGTGCAGAAGGATCGTGAAGAGAGCAGAGGTGTCAGACTGCGGTGCAGAAGGACTGTTACAGAGAGCAGAGGTTGGAGACTGAGGTGTAGAAGGACTGTTACCGAGAGCAGAGTTTGGATACTGAGGTGCAGAAGGACTGTTACAGAAAGCAGAGGTTGGAAATTGGGGTGCAGAAGGACCGTTACAGAGACCAGAGTTTGGTGACTGCGGTATAGAAAAACTGTTACAGAGAGCAGAGTTTGGAGACTGGGGTTCAGAAGGAATGTTACAGAGAGAACAGGTTGGAGACTGAGGTGCAGAAGGATAGATACAGAGAGCACAGTTTTGAGACTGCGGTTAAGAAGGACCGTTACAGAGAGCAGATGTTGGAGTCTGGGCAGCAGAAGGACTGTTGCAGAGGACAGAGTTTGGAGACTGGGGTGCCGCAGAACACTTGCAGAAAGCAGAGGTTAAATACTGGGGTAAAGAAGGAATGTTACAGAGAGAAGAATTTGGAAACTGGAGAACAGGTTGGAGACTGAGGTGCAGAAGAATCTTACAGAGAGCAGAGTTTGGAGACTGTGGTGCAGAAGGAATGTTGTAAAGAGCAGAGATTGAAGACTGAGGTGCAGAAGTCCTGTTAAATAGAGCAGAGCTACCAGAAAGGGGTGCAGAAAGATCTTACAGAGAGCAGAATTTGGAGACTGAGGTGCAGAAGGACTATTGTAGAGATCAGAGATTGGAGACTGGGGTGCAGTAGGATCATTGCAGAGAGCAGAGTTTAGAGACTGGGGTGCAGAAGTATCGTTGCAGAGAGCAGAGTTTGGAGACTGGCGTGCAGAAGGCCAGTTACAGAAAGAAGAGTTTGGAGACTGGGGTGCAGAAGGACTGTTATACAGAGCAGTGTTTGGAGACTGGGTTGCTGAAGGATCTTACAGAGAGCAGAGGTTGGAGACTGAGGTGCAGGTGGACTGTTACAGAGAGCAGAGTTTGGGGATTGAGGTGTAGAAGGACTGTTACAGAGAGGAGAGTTTGGAGACTCAGGTGCAGAAGGACTGTTACAGAAAGCAGAGTTTCGAAATTGGGCTGCAGAAGGACCATTAAAGAGAGCAGAGTTTGGAGACTGCGGTATAGGTCTGTTACCCAGAGCAGAGGTTGGAGACTGGGGTGCAGAAGCACTCTTACATAGAGCAAAGGTTGGAGACTAAGGTGCAGAAGGATAGATACAGAGAACAGAGGTTGGAGACTGGGGTCAGACAGACTGATACAGAAAGCAGAGATGGAGACTGGGGTGTAGAAGGATCGTTACAAAGAGCAGAGGTTGGAGACTGCGGTACAGAAGGACTGTTACAGAGAGCAGATCTCGGATGCTGGGGAGCATAAAAACTGTTGCAGAGAACAGAGGTTGGAGACTGGGGAGGAGAAGTAATGTTACAGAGAGCAGAGTTTGGAAACTGGAGTGCAGAAAGATCTTACAGAGAGAAGAGGTTTGAGACTGTTGTGCAGAAGGACTGTTGCAAAGAGCAGACATTAGAGACTGGGTTCCAGAAGGATCGTTCAAGAGAGCAGATTTTAGAACCTGTGGTGCAGAAGGACTGTTACACAGAGCAGAGGTTGGAGACTGAGGTGCAGAATGACTGTTACAGAGAGCAGAGTTTGGAGACTGGGGTGCAGAAGGACTGTTACTAAGAGTAGAGTTTGGAGACTGGCGTTCAGATGGATCTTACAGAGAGCAGAGTTTGGAGACTGGGGTTCAAAAAAAGTGTTGCAGAGATCAGATGTTGGAGACTGGGGTAGAGAAGAATTTTTGCAGAGAGAAGAGGTTAAAGACTGGGTTGCAGAATGTCTGTTACAGAGAGCAGAGGTTGG
Source organism: Ictidomys tridecemlineatus (assembly GCF_052094955.1). NCBI lineage: Eukaryota > Metazoa > Chordata > Mammalia > Rodentia > Sciuridae > Ictidomys > Ictidomys tridecemlineatus. The sequence continues at coordinate 19,201,655 of NC_135488.1, read as the reverse complement.
AGACTAAAGTGCAGAAGGACTGTTACAGAGTGCAGAGTTTAAAGACTGGGTTGCAGAAGAATCTTACAGAGAGAAGAGTTGGGAGACTGAGGTGCTGAAGGACTGTTTTAGAAAGCAGATGTTGGAGACTGGGGCACAGAAGGACTGCTGCAGAGAGCAGATTTTGGTAACTCGGGTGCAGAAGGACTGTTGTAGAGAGCAGAGGTTGGAGACTGGGTTGCAGAAGGACTGTTACAGAGAGCAGAGGTTGGAGACTCAGATTCAGAAGTTCTGTTACAGAGAGCAGAGGTTGGATACAGGGGTGCAGAAGGATCTTACAGAGAGCAGAATTTAGAGACTGAGGTGCAGAAGGACAGTTGCAGAGATTAGAGGTTTGAGACTGAGGTGCAGTAGGATCATTGCAGAGAGCAGAGGTTGGAGACTGGGGTGCAGAAGGCCTGGTACAGAGAGAACAGTTTAGAGACTGGCATGCAGAAGGCCTGTTACAGAGAGGAAAGGTTGGAGACTGGGGTGCAGAAGGACAGTTATAGAGAGCAGAGTTTGGAGACTGGGTTGCTGAAGGATCTTACAGAGAGCAGAGGTTAGAGACTGAGGTGAAGGTGGACTGTTACAAAGAGCAGTGTTTGTAGACTGGGGTGCATAAGGATCATGAAGAGAGCAGAGGTGTCAGACTGAGGTTCAGTAGGACTGTTACAGAGAGCAGAGGTTGGAGACTGAGGTTTAGAAGGACTGTTACAGAGAGCAGAGTTTGGAGACTGAGGTGCAGAAGGACTGTTACAGAAAGCAGAGATTGGAAATTGGGGTGCAGAAGGACCGTTACAGAGACCAGAATTTGGAGACAGTGGTATAGAAAAACTGTTACATATAGCAGAGGTTGGAGACTGGGGTACAGAAGGAATATTACAGAGAGCACAGGTTGGAGATGAAGTGCAGAATGATAGATACAGAGAGCAGAGTTTTGAGACTGAGGTTCAAAAGGACTGATACAGAAAGCAGAGTTTGGAGACTGGGATGCTGAAAGACCGTTACGGGGAGCAGAGGTTGGAGACTGGGGACCACGAGGACTGTTGCAGAGGACAGACCTAAGCCAGGTCTCTCTGCTTGTGACTTGTGGCCACCAAACTTGCCCTGAAATCTTCCCAAACCCCCAATCCCTCCTGGAGATTCTAAACCTTCCCAAGTATTCACACTTTGGAAGATAAACGTCTGCATTTCTGCCACCCTATGTTATTCATTGTGAGTCCTTTAGACTGGCTCAATTACCCAGCAGGTCTGTGAGAATGAAGTGGAATACAGACAGGTGTGCACAGTAGGACCTGTGAAAATCTACTTCCAGTTTCAGCCCAGGCAGGGTCCTTAAGCTCCAGATGGGGGCAACAGGAGCCAGCTGCCTACAGAGAAGCCAAAGCTGCAGCCCAAGGCCTGTGCGTAGCCTCTGGAACAGCAAGGCAGCACCCACATGCACCCCTGCATCGAATCAGCATTTGCCAAGTGCTCCCCGTGCCCATCCCGGGGCCAGGACCTGTGGGATAAGCAGACAGGACGACACCCTGCCAAACCCCCTTCCTGCGTTTACTCACTCATTCATCATCCTCCAAGGAGCCCGGGTGCTCGGAAGCTCGGCAGCCTCCCTGCTGGCCCACAGCCCCAAGGCTGGCCTGGTGCAGAGCTCTCCTGACCTCCACCGGCTGCTTTTCCCTCTGCCAGGCCAGCAGCGCTTCCCCCTGGGAGTAGCCGATCTGTGGCTGACCCTCCTTCTTCCCAGGCCGTCCACCAGGCAGACACCAGCCCTGTCCTGCCCATGACCGCTGAGCACGTGCATTGTTTAATGACAACAGCAACAAAGAGCACAGAATCCCACAGACATGCACACAGGCACACTCACATGCACACTCATACACACATACACACAAAAATGCACTCACACAAATGCACACTCATACACACATGTACACTCATACTCATGCACACTCACACACAGGCATATTCACACACAAAAATGCACATGCACACTCATTCACAGGCACACTCATACACTAACACACACATGCCACTCACATACTCACACACATGCACACTCAGACACATGCACACTCACACCCACACACATGCCAGTCACATACTCTCAGACAGATGCACACTCATGCACTCACATACACTTACACATGCACACTCACATGCCACTCACATACTCACACACATGCACACTCACACACATACCACTCACATACTCAGATGCACACTCACACACTCACATGCACACTCACACACACTCGCACACACGTGCACACAGGGGAAGCATGGCTGTCTGGAGGCAGGAGGGGTGCTCCACTCCAGGAGCATGCTCACTGCTCTGTTAAAGACTCTTGCTGGTCTCGGTGGAGATGGAGGAGTGAAGGTGCCCTCAGGGAGCTTTGCTGATGCAGAAAACAAAGCCGTCAGCCTGGGCGACTCCCTGCCAGGCGCAGGATCTGGGGCAATGTGGGCACTGGAGTAGCCCAGCCCTGAAGCTGAGCAGCCCCCTCTCCTAGAGATCTCCCCGGTAAGTGACAACCTCTGATCCTGCCGAGGGCCGGAGTGGGCTGGGGGGCCAATCTGGGCCCCCAGGGCTGGGGTCTTGGTGCTGAGCCCAGACCCTCCTCCCCCCCCCTGGGCCCCACCTACATCCACACAAAGGCTGACCTGGCTTCCCAGGTGAAGACAGCCCGGGCTGCCCAGCCCTGAAGGTCTGAGCCAAGGTCCGGCCCTCCAGGTGCTGTGCCAGGCTGGCCCCTCTGCCAAGGGGCGGGAGAAGCCCTGAGTCAGGAGCCTGGCACAATACACGACTTTCCCATAGATTCCAAGACTCTCATTTGCACCCACAGCAACAAGGTGGCACTTGGAAATCACATTTGATGATGATGCCGGAGCATCAGGACCTGGACAGACGCTGTGCTGTCTCCTTCCTCCCCAGCACCTCCACCTCCTCCAATCCCACTCCAGCCTCCTGGGGAGGGAGGACGTGGGCAGGGCCGGTCACTTCCAGATACCCAATCCCAATAACAGGCAGCGGGGGCACGTCCGATGCGTTCCCTGAAACCTCAGCCTCCTTAAGACCAGCCTGTCTGAGGTGACCTGGCCACTCGGGCCTCTCAGGCCCGGGTGTGTGCAGAGCCCTCTGACCGACGGAGAGCGCCTCTTGCACTGATGGTGCCACTCTGCCTTTCTAGATCAAGACTTCTGAAACTTGCGTCCCGGGAGGCAGTCTGTAAGGGAGATGATGGCCGTGAGCAGTCCATCCTGAGGACCTGGCAGCCATCAGCACTGGGGCTATTGAGTGTCACCCAGAGTTTTCTGCACCTGCCTCTGTGTGCCAGGAAGGCTACCTCCTCTGCCCACCACAAGACTCACCACGCCCTGGGCAGCCTGGCTTGCTAGCCACTGTGAACTCGATGGCCCTGGTGGCTAGTGCACCCTGTCTTGGTCATCTTGGGTGGCCACGCTCAGCAATGCAGATGGGACAGCCCAAACAACAGGCATTTCATGCTCAGGGTCTTGGGGTGGGAGACCGAGACTCGATAGGGTGCCAGGGTGATTCGGTCCTCCTCCCGGTTTGTAGATACCCTTCCCGCTGGGTCTTCACCCAGCAGAGATGGCAGGAGAGGCAGAAGGAGAGGAGAGAGGCCAGAGACTCTTCTTACAAGGGCACTGATCCACCCTCATTGTCTGGTAACCTCAAGACCCCCAGGTCCAAATCCCCAGGCTCTGGGAGTCAAGATGCAGCATGTGGACCTTGGACGGACCCAGACATTCTGTTGTTAAGGCAAAAGGACGACGTGGAAAGCTCCTCCAAACCAGCGAATGGGTCTAGAAGCAGGCAAAGGGTTAGACCCAGGGGCACCGCCGAAGCCACAGCAGGGGGAGGGCGAGCCCTGGTTGGCAGAGGGAGAAGTTCATCTGCAGAAGCTGCTGGGAACCAGGGCTGGGAGGACGCGTCTGTCTGTCTCCCCTGATTTCACATTTGCCCAGCGCTTAGAGATGTCCTCTGTGGGAGGTGGGCTCATGGGGAACTCACTGTACTGTACGGCCTCAGTAAACATTTAATTCTGTTAATTAATTAGTGATTAGTTAGTTGGTCTTCTATTCAGACCTCTGGGAGTTGGGGACACATGCCTCGAATCCTGCCAGGATTGGAATGAGGCAAGGAAGGGGCAGGGCTGGGAAGGACCACACAGAGAAAGTGCTCATTAATTAGCATCTGCTTCAAATGGAGCGAATTGGATTTTTTTCTGTTTTATGTATGATCACTTCAAGTATGATTTTATTGTACAAATTTCATTGGTTAAAATGTGTTTGAACTGGGTGTGGTGGTGCACGCCCGTAATCCCAGTGACTTGGGAGGCTGAGGCAGGAGGATCACAAGTTCGAGGCCAAACTCAGCAACTTAGTGAGGCCCTAAGAAACTTAGTGAGACCCTCTCTCAAAATAAAAAATAAAAAGAGATAGGGGTGTGGCTCAGTGGAAGAGTGCCTCTGGGTTCAATTCCTAGTACCACATAAATAACAAAAATAAATAAATGTTCCTGAAAACCGGAAGGGGAGGGGAGGAGCGGGGAGGGAGAGGAGGAGAGGGCGGGGAGGAAAAGTGAAGTCTGGAGACTGAAGGAGAGCAATTACATTACATGCAAGAATGAATATGTCAACGTGAACCCCGGAATACGAATGACTCTAATGCACTCAGAAAAACAGTTTAAAAGTCAATTAACTTGAAAAAAGGTCAATAGAAATTACCCCTGCTAAAGAATAGAGAAAAAAATATCGCAAACAAAATGAATAGCGCCACAGGAAGTGGCTGTAAGATATGAGTAACTGGAGACCGGAAAGAGAAGGAGCAGGAAAAGCATTGGAGGAATAAGACCAGTAGCTCTCCAACTTGGAGAGAGAAACGTACAACCTCAAGAATGTCGGCCACCACAAAGAGCAGAGATACAAAGAAAACCACGTCCAGTCCTACAGTGATCAACCTGCTGAATAACAGAGCTGACCTGAAAGTCTTAAAAGCAATGAGTGAAAAGAAAGAAATACAGTCACACGGGTAAGAAAAATCATTTAGATTACTGCAGATTTCCCCAGAAACTATGGCGGCCACTCAACAGTGGAAAGGCATCTTCAAAAGACTAACGGATGATCGAACCCTCCCAGGGGAGCAGGGAGGTGGACAGAGACACCGACAGCCTGCGACCAACGTGAACAGACAAATTACCGGAAAACCTAAATTCAATGACATCGATAATTACATGACATGTTCATAAATTAATTACTCTCTTTATAAGCCAGAATTTCAGAATGGGTAAAAGAGACTCAATATGTTGTTAGAAATATAAGCATTACACGTGTGTGTGTGTACATATGCACGCGCACACATACACACACGCTCCCCAAGGGAAGTTCCAACCAACACTAGAGGCACGTCACTGTGCGCTGAGTGTGGCGCACAAGCCGGAGTGGCTGTGTGACATCACATACGATGAACTTCGAGATAAAGAATGTTGCCAAGATAGGGGGACACTTCAGAATGACCAACGGACTGACCATTGAGGAGCCATCATAATCATAAATGTTCATTCATCCAACACCAAGATTCACCAGGCACCAATTAACGAAATCACAGGGAAGAAGAGAGGAGTCTACAGTAATAACAGGCTGTTATAAGGCCCTTCCTCAGCAGCTGACAGGGTGATGTAACGGACAGAAAAGCCCTCGACGGAGCTCCCAGGCATAAACACTGCGTCCAGTCACTGCAAAGCACCCACCCGCTCTAGGAAGGTCCCGAGATGGACTTTATACCAGGACAGAAAACAAATCGCCATGAATCATAAAGACCAAAGTCTTAAAGGATTCTTCTCTGAGCACCAAAGATTTGTGTTAAACACAGATTCATTAAGAAATCTAGGGTGATCTAAATATTTGGAAATGAAACAAGATGATTTCTAATAGTCCACAGAGCAGAGGGAAACCCAGAGTTGGAGACACGCTGGCAGCACAGGGCCGGCCTAGCACAAGGCCGACTGGGTCCCTCACCACCCGACAGTGACCTTAGACGGAGCCAGAGAGGAGCCCAGGAGCTCCCGCAGACCTCGCTCTGGGGCTGGAGGGGTCCTCTCAGCTGCCTAAGTGGCAAGGGACAGGCCCCCACTCTGAGGCTCCCAAGAGGAGCAGGCTCATGCAGGCCACCTCACGATGGCGGTCACCTCTGCCCCTCGCTGGAAGTCCCGCTGCCAAACACATTTCCCTCCACGGGCGGCTCTGGCCTTGGGCGAGGACTGGGGATGTGGGTCCTCACAGGGGGATTCGCCAGTGTCCATGGGCCACGTCGGGTTGCCACAGCTCTTGAGCCCCCCAGGTGGCCTCAGGACTTCATCCATGCCCTGCCCACGGCCTCACCTCGGGCAGAAGACAGCAGGACCCATCTCCTCGTGGGGACATTGCTGCACCACGTGGCTGTGGTCGGGCCAACCTGGAAACAGGCCCTGCAGGGCCGGAGGGATGTGGAGGAAGGTCCAGGTCTCCTCTGGGAAGCAGCTTGGCCACCTGAAGAGCAGAGGGGACAGCTGAGTGGACAGGAGTGTCCACTCCCCCCTCCTCAGCTGGGCTGATTGTCTCTGGAGGAGAAACCCCTCCACTCTCTGCCAAGGGATCTGGCCCCTCTCAAACCCAGAGACTCCACTGCGGCCACGGTCAGCCAGCCCTGTATCCCGTCCCACGGCTACAGCAGTGACTGGTTCAGAGAGTCTCACATGATCCCTGACTGATGAAAGAGGACTTTGGGGAAGAAAATGCCTCTTCTGCTTCTGCAGGAGCTGCTGGAAGAAACGGCTTTGTTTTGTTCTTGGGGATATAAAAGAGGAAAGATTCAGCCCCAGGGACAAGGCAGTCATCTTGCAAGTGCACAGAACTGCCTATGTTCCTGAGCCCTGATCAACCTGTACCTGAAGCTGACCCTGACCCAGGCTCTCCTACTCTGCCGGGTAAGGAACTGCTAATGTTCCTTAAGCCAGATGATGCTGGGTTAGGATTTCTGTAACTTTCCCTAAAAAGGGGGCCTAGGTGACTTACATCTTAGAATTAGGTGCACCCTTGAACACCTGCAGGAGCTCATGTGGGTCACAGGCAGCCTGGTTTGTTTGTCACATGACCCATATTGCCCTCCTAAAACGCCTCTTTCCTTTCCCTGCAGGGCTGGCAGGGTCCCTGATGGGCCCCCACCCCTTATTCTGTGGGCTGCCCTCCACAGATGGAGAGCTTTCCATTTATCACGTTGCATTTCCATGGAAAATAAAACTCTTGATAGATTCTCATGCATCCGTTCCCCAGCTGCCCACTACAGGGACGTTTATGGTTCAGTTCATTTGGATTGTGTCTCAGTAATGGAAACAACTGGATCGTGCAAGGCCCCAGAGACTCTGCTACCTTAACAGCCCAGCTCTCGAGCTGCTCGATTGAAACACTGAAGCAGCCGCCAGGCGGCCGGACCCACAGCCAATTTCCACACCATCAATATGGAGGAGTAATGGACAGCGCTGCGCTTCTCCAGGACAAGCACTTTAAATCCAAGGAAATGCCTGCCGGAGCCCGGAGCAGCCACGACTGAGCAGACAACCCAGATCCCAGGGCCCAGAGCAGGTGAGGCCGGGCTCATCCATGAAAAGCCCTGCTGGTGGGCGAGGAAGCTGAGCCGGGCTGCTGTCCTGGCTCCTGTCCATTTACTCCCGTGTCTCTGCCGCTGGCTGTCTTCCTCCTGGCCTCTCCCCCGCCCCAAGTCAAGGGAGGGGAACTAAAATGGGAAGCCAGATCTCAGCATGTCAGCTGGCACCTTGTGAACCCGGCTTCAGAGAGGAGTGAAAGGCGGGCGGAGGGGCGGAGCCCAGGCAGAGGGGCGGAGCCCAGGCAGAGGTGGGGCGCCCCCATTTCCCTCTAGAGATCAACCAGGTAATCTAGCCCTGCGGTGGGCCACGCAGCCTCCTCTGGCTCTTCTCAGCAGGACATTTGGAAGAATTACTGCTTCAAAGCTTCTGTAATGGAATTTTGCTGCATTAATTTAGGTTTTGAATTTTGCTCTTGAGGAAAAGAGAAGGATATAAAATAAACTCAGGCCTGAGCCTGGGGAGCTGCAGGCCAGGGGTCCAGGGTGAGGACAGCACCTTGCAGCATGAATGGGACCCCAGGGCTGACTCTGCACACCGCCTCGGTCCCCGAGCACCACAGGGCCAGGCATGGGGCCACTCCACAGGAGGTGCTGGGTCGTTGCCCGCGCCTTCTGAAGAAGCTCTGTTTGCCTGGTCACCCTGTAGGAGCCCCTCACCCTCCAGAGCCCAGCCCCCCTGCATGCCTGCCCTGCACCTCTCTGCCTGACCACCAGGTCCTAACCCTGTGCTGAGAATCCTAAGGCCTGGGCTCTGCCCACTGGGCACTTGCCATGTCCCCATGCCTCGGCTCCAGGAAGGAGGACCCTCACGCACTGCAGCTGAGGTTCAAAGTCTCCCATGGTCCCCAGCAGCGTGCAAGGTGCCAAATGTGCCTGATGAACGGAGACATTAGCTCACCATTAGTGACCTGGTACTTGATCTGTGGCCGTCTGGCAGGGCTCCTGGTCCAAGGTCTAGGGACAGTCTGGCCCCTGCTTGCAAAGAGATGGAACCTCGCTTCTTGGAGGCTGGTCAGCACCCTCCCCTTCACTGAAGCCCCTGCTGCTCACACCTGACCCAGAAGACCACACCTGACTCACACCCGATGTCCCACCCAAGGTCCCCAGGGGTCATTTTGGGGTGGAGTGAAAACACACTGGAAACCCTGGGGTCCAGTTACAGAGCCAGCCTGGCCTGGTCAGTGCCCCAGGGTTAACTGAAATATGCTGCTGACTTTCAGTTAGAAATGAAGAGTGGCGTCCACCTCTGGGGTCGTGAAGTTGGAGTGTGCCAGGGATGAGGCTTCTGCCCTCCACCTGCCCAGCCACGGGCACCACTGGGCCCCGCCTCCCTGCCACTGAGTCCCAGGGAGTGTGCAAGAACGCATCTCTTCCACCTTCGCAGCGGAGGCAGGAAGGTGCCATTTCTAAGTGGACAAAGACCGGTGCTGCGCCCTCCCCTGAGCTCCTCCATCTGGGGCCCCTCCCCCAGCGTCACACAGCCATCCCACCAGTGCAGCTGGTTATCTGACAGCTGCCCACAGATGTATCTTCCCCTTTGTGTGCCCCACGGGCTGGCCCCCTCCAGCTGGGCTCGGTGGGTTAGAGGTGCCAGGAGGCCAGGGTGGGCAGCCAAGGCAGAGTCAGGGCCTCTGTGACCCTCGCTCCCTGCCTGGGTGCATCTCTCCTGACCACTCTGCCCTGTCAGGATGCCTTCTGTCCAGGGTGCAGGAACTCCAGCTCCTCGCCCTTCCGGGGCTGGCCCCTGCCCCCTGCTGGCCCCTGGCTGCTGGACACTGTGGGCTACATGTCCTTCAGGTTACAGTTGAGAACACAGGCTCCAAGAGGCAGAGTGGAGAGTCACCCCAGCAGTCCCCTCAACTCCTCCCTGCCCACATGATGAGCGTCCAGCAGGGAGAAGCAGCTCCCATAAGAACCAGGGCAGCTGGGGAACACGGGTCCCGGGGCCAGGCCAAGAGGTGAGGTAAGTCCTGAGGGGCTCGCTCCTTGCCCCACAGCTGCAGAGCTGCCCCCGACTCCCCCACAAGGAGCCCAGAGGCAGAGGGTGAGAGGCATTAGGATCACCAGGTGTGACCCCTGGACACCCGTGGGAGTCGTGCCCTGGACAGCACTAAGAGACCTGCAGGACTCTTCTCATGGAGATCCCAGCCCTGGGCAGCTGGGCCGCAGGCCAATGGAAAGGAAGGGGTCATTTAACTGTCCCCAGGCTGGGCAGTGAGCTGGACAACTTCACCACTAATTGCTGGGTGGGTCGCTCTATTTCCAGCTGCCCACGACCAGCGTTTCCGATGTCTTATTTTGAAGCGTGTCCCCTTGACTGGCTAATTATGCGAAAACTGTTCCGTTTTTAATCCTTCCCAGCTTCCCAGCTTGATGGCTTGGGTCCAGCAAAGCCCTGCAGTGGTGCACAGAGAGCTCACATTGAAGTGCAGTGGCCCTGGGCTCTCTGTGGGCCACTCCTAGCGGCTGAGCTTGTGCCAGAAGATGCCACTCTGCTAAGGGCGAGGTGTCATCGTGAGCATGAGCTGTTTTCATTCCTATGGAACTTTGATGGCCATGTTGCTCTGTCCAGCGGATGACCTGGGTGTCCAAGTGGCACCCTCTGCGTGGTTTTCACAGTGGACACCAGAGGGAAGGGGGCTGAGTCTTGGACACTGACTGTACCCCTCTTGGCCTGTGGGGAGGGTCTGCCTGAGTCTGTGGGCTCAGCCTTTGTGCTGCCGTAACAGGACACCCAGGACCAGGAAATGCATGAAGAGTAGAAAGGTGTCTGCTCTCAGTGCTGGACACAGGCTGACAAGGGCCAGCAGTCACCCCATCCCAGCAGGGACAGTGCCTCTGCAGACTCCTGACCACGGTCTCCCTTAGTGGCAACACGCCGGCCAAGTCACCCGTCACTCCCAGGCCAGAGACTTTCCAGCTGAGAGCAGCACAGAGAGGTGGACCTGAGGGACAGAGGTTCCACCGCCCTGGGATGTCCCCTCAGGGCCACTCAGGGTCCCTCAGGGAAGCCAGAAGTAGGAGGTGACCATGGCAAATGCCCAGGGAAAATGACCTAGAGGAGGGAAACTCGGCTCTGGCTCATGGTTGAGGGTTGCGTCCAGGGCCAGCCGGCACCACGAGGGCCCGGGTGAGGGGGCATCGTGCAGAGAAGGCCTGGGGACAGGGCAGCTCACCCATGGGCCAGGAGGCAGATGGCCAGGGACAGGGCTGGTCCCCAAGGGCCCCCTCCTGTCCACCTGCCAGTCTCCGCCACCAACCTCCCACCATTCAGCCGTAACGGGTAAATAGAGAAATGGGCAGAGCTCACGACCCAGCCACCTCCCCAAAGCTGGCCTTGGGGCACTGCTGCCCTGGGGACCAAGTCCAGGACACGAGCCTTTGAAGGACAGTCCAGACCCAACCCAGGACAGTGAACAGAGATCTGGGCTGTCACGGGTCACTGCGGGAGCCTCCCGAACACGGTGACAACATAGCTATAGTGAGCAGCCACCATCGTTCCTGATCCAGGTGAGTCACTGGGCACAGGGGCGGCAAGTGTTGTGCCTGAGGTCACCCAGCCCAGCAGAGGCAGCCATGGGGCCAGCTGTGCTCCACGCACCTCCTGAAGAGGAGCTCGGGGTGCACAGTCACAGAATGGACACGGGACAGCCACCATGAGGAAGAGTCCAAAAACAGAGCAAGAGTGACCACGAAACCCAGGAAGGGCCCGTCGGCCGGAGGTGACCAACAGGGGTGTCCTGAGAGCACCCAGAGTCCTGCCCTCTAGAGGGACACAGGCTGTATCCCTACAGTGTCAAGGAACAGAGGCCAGTAGGCCCCTGGAGTCCCCTGGGGATAAGCCTTGTCCAGAGGGCAGAGTGGAGGCAGGGGTGGCCCTTGTGGTTATCGGCGTGCCCTGGGGGACACCCAGCGACAGCAGTAAGGACCCAGGGGTGTCCAGAGCAGGGGGCACGTGGCTGGTCACCCACTCCTGTCAGCCCACAATCCAGGAGACAGAGCCAGGAGGATGGCAAGCCGGAGGCCACCTCAGCATCTTACTGAGACCCTGTTTCAAAATTAAATAATAAGGAGGCTGGGGATGTGGCTCAGTGGTAGACGTGCTGGGGGTCCAGTCCCAGGACTGCAGAAATAATAAGTAGAAGTAAATAAAGCACTGTCTCAAGAGGCAGCCAATAGAGTTATGGAAATTTAAATTCAGCAAGTGGGTTAAATTAAGGACAATCAGGGACACTGGAGCTGACCCCTTCAGCACACAGACGCACAGCGGAGCACATCAGCCCAGATGTCGGCGCCCGAAGCCCGGTCCCCCAATTACCAGGTCACCCCCTCCCACACTGTCCCCCGGGGTCAAAGGCTCTGACCTTCCTCCTGGGCCACGGCAGCTGGTGCTGCCCCAGAAGCACCGCAGGTGGGGACTCGGTCTGTCTGCCGATGGCTCCTCTGTCGCAGAAGAGGAAGGAGCCAAACTCCCAAATGGCTGCTGAGCAACCCACAGAGAGAAAGGGAAGGGACAGCCCACGGACATGGTGGGGCCCGAGACGTCTAACTATATCATGGCTGCGAGACACCAACACAGACAGAGGGGAGGACGCCCTGTAGGGGACCAGCGCCCATCAGACGTCCTGTTGGCCAGAGGAGACGCGGACAGGGCAGACGGCCAGGATGGAGAGGAGGTGGCTGTGGGTCTGGGAGAGCTCAGCGAGGTGCAGGCAGGTATGGCCGGGGCAGAGGGTCCCCCGGGAAGGCCACAGCGAAGCAGCAAGATGCCCCGGGGCTCCAAGGGGCGCGGGACTGATGCTTTGTAAAACAAACGTGTCCCTTTCCAGGGCCGGGAGCCCGTTCAGGTGCTAACCAGCCCTCGCTCTCCCCAGGCTGAGCTGTTGTGCGGCAAGCTTGTCTCTGGAAAGGACCTTGACCCAGCTCCAGGCCACAACGTCACCTCTCACTGTGGTCTCCACTGACACTGGCCACGAGAACTGATGGACACTGTCTCAGTGACGATGGTGAGAAGTACACTAACTGTGCTGTGCACGCAGATCACAGTGTCACCGACTCCGATGTCAACTCTGGGAGGGGACACCAAGGTTCAACACACTCAGTCGCTGTCCTCGGCTGCACAGCTGGAGAGGCAGGGTCAGCAGACACGGGCAGTCGGTCTGGCCGCCAAGGCTGGAGTTTAGGAAGGTCTGCCACCAACTGGTCCCCAGGAGACACCGCACGGCCTGGGCAGCAGCGTCTCCTCCAGATGTTCAGTCTAAATGGGCATCGCAGGCCCCCAGTGACCAGAGCTAGAACTTCACCTGGGGGCCGCGAGCCTCATGGGAGGCAGTCTCCAGGGCCCTGTCTCGGCCCCGCACTGGGAAGCCCCCATCCCCGGTGGCCCCACAGGATGCAGTTCTCCACGAGAAACCCCAGAGTCCCCATGCCTGCTCTGCAAACCCCCCCGGGGACTCCGGCTCCCCCTCTGCTGTGCTGGGGACAAGCGTGTGTCCCCAGGGTTTCATGTGCTGGCAGCCTGGTCCCCAGTGTGGTGAAGCTGAGGTGGTGTGACCTTGAAGAAGTGGGATCCAGGGGGAGTGGGAAGGTCATTTTAGGTGGTCCTGGGAGGGACAGGGGGGTCCTCTCAGGCCCCCAGTGGGTTCTTGGCAGAGGGGCTGTTGTCACTGAGGCCTGGCCACACCCCTAGCCCCTTCTCCAAATGGCTGGCTCTTGGTCTCCTTCTCTGCCATGTTGGGACTCAGAGGCCACTATCACCGTCAGCAAGCTGGTCCAGGTTGTTCGTTCCCTTGAGCCACCAGAATTGTGAGGCAAGTAAACCTCTCCACTCCATAAAGTACCGGGTGCTCGGGCATTTTGTTATGGCCTGACTTCTAAGAGGGCTCTGGGTAGAAGGCAAATAGCTGTGCTTCCCTCCGACCCTCCCTCTGACCCCTCCAACCTCGGGCCCCAAGAACCCCTCCTCCACACCCCCAGGCCCGGGCTGTGCACCGTGCCCAGCCTCGGCCAGAACAACCCCAGCCTCCTTGATCCCAACCATGCACTCCCCTCTCCCTGGGACCCCAGCATCCTCCAAAGAGAACGTCCCAAGATGGTCCCTCCCATAGACAGGCACTGCATGGAGTCTCCAAGCTGGGACCTCAGGACAGTGCCCCAGGAGGCGTCCACGTGGTTCTACAGCAGAGCGTGGAAACCTCTGTGCCACGTCTCCACCCTGCACCTCAAGACCCCACTGCGCCTGTCCCTCTGGGGTGTGCTGAGTCTCTCATGGTGCCATCTCCAGGGTGGGACCCCGGGGGACACGTGTGCCAGGAGGCCAGTGGCACAGAGCGACAGAAGCAGGCGAGGAGCCCTGGCCCTGCTCTCCAGGCCTCTCTGAGGGGCAGCCCCAAGTGCCATCCAGAGGAACGTGTCCCAGGCAGAGGGACCCTGAGGAGCCACGGCCTGAGGCAGGCGGCAGCAGTCGGCCTGCGCACAGGAGCTGGAGACGGGCACAGTCAGGTGGGGGCCCGAGGCGGGGGCCCGGGTCTTGATGGCCGACTCCCGAGTGCAAGTCAGGCAGACCCTTGCTAACGGCGAGTTCCACTGCAGCTGGTGCCTCGGTGGCAGGACCCTGGGGAGGCTTCCCAAGACACCCTCCACCCACGCCCCTGCCCCCTCACAGGCCCTCGGGTCACCTGGCCCAGGCTGCAAACTGTGAGCACCTCAGTGTGGACCTGGTGCCACCCCAGGCCCCATCACAGCTGGCAGCCCTCTGTCACCTCTGGAAGGAGATTCAGGGAGCACGCCAGGGGCAGGACGTGGCCCCAGGCACCGTGCCTCCTCCTCCTGGGGGACGCCAGACTCTGCCCCTCGTGCTGGAGGCCATCTGGGCATGAGGCCACAGAGCCTGGGACAGAGCTGAGGTGGACCCTGGGCCTCCAGGGCCCCCCAGGCACAGTGCCACCTCGCCCAGGGCTGCCAGCCCAATTGGCACTGACGGCTCTTTCAGCTGAACTTGGCATGGCACCATGGACCATCCGGTCACCAGCATGTTTCGTGGGAAACACAGATGGCCCAGGTCCCCGCGGGCATGTCAAGTCGGGGCCGAGGTACAAAAGGCCTGAGACGAGAACAGGCCACAAGCCAGGGCCACCACATAAGGTCGTGTGCTATGGCCACCCACAGCAGGCCGCAGGCCAGGGCCACCCTCAGTAGGCTGCGGGCCAGGGCCACCCACAACAGACCACAAGCCAGGGCCATCCACAGCAATCACAGGCTGGGGCCACCCACAGCAGTGCAGACAGGGAGTCCAAGGGCACTTTCAGCAGATCAGCCTCTGCTACTGCTGGACACAGGCCCTGGTCAAGGTGGCAGAAGCACCCCCAGGATCCGGGCCGGGTCTTGTGCATGAGACTGGAGGGTGAGACAGGGTGGTGGGGCCACCTGTGTCTTCTGGGGCTTCAGGAATGGTGCCAGCCCACGGGTGCCCTGCTTCTGATGCACTGTCTGGCCGTCCTCTGCAGCAGTGTTCACCTGGCTGGCCGCGGAGCCAGGTGAGGGTCATTCAGCCCAGACTCGTTCGCTCCAGGGAGAGGCCAGGCTCCAGTGTTCTCAGGAGCTCCCAGTGGGTATGGGGACCCAGTGAGGCAGTTGCCACCTCAGCCGCCCCCTGCCCTTTCTGACTGAAGCAGCCTGTTCTTAGCACATTAGCAACATGTCACGTGGTGGTGACAGTCAAGCCACTGTCACTTACATGGCTTTGCATATCTGCACATCTCTGGGGAACCCGACTGGCGAGGTGGCCTCAGATAACAGCCACGAGCCTCCTCTCCAGGTGTGCGAACCCCAGGACGGTGCTCCCTTCTGACGGTGCTCCCGTCTGACGGTGCTCCCGTCTGACGGTGCTGACGCGGGCAGAGAGGAGAGAGGGGAAGGAGGGCATTCGGGAGGACGTCTCCTCCAGAGCAGCACAGCTGACAGAGCTCAGCCCCTTCCCGAGGCTGTCAGCCGGACCCCAGGCCTTCCGGATCCTTCTGGCCGGCCATCTGTCCAGGCTCTGGCACTCCCCAGCTGCAGCGATTACCTCGGCCAAGTCCAAATCAAAACCATTAGCCGAATAATTGCTCTAAGGAGAGCACAGGGTGGGGCCAGGCCCACGCTCACCCCGGAACAGCCAAGTGGATACGCTGCCTGGCCATGGCTCTTTGGGATTCTGGCAGCTTCATCCGTGTCCTCCGTGAGACCTCCTGGGACCAGTGGGTCCTCTGACACCAGAACTAACAGAAAACTACAAAAGTGAGATTTCATTGCACAGTTTTGAGTCTGGGGAGTGGGGAGGGCCTTGAACCCTGGGCAGTAAGCCACGGTGTGCAGCTTTGTGGGTGCCTCAAACAGAAGCCTGTTCCCCATGGAGTGTGAAGACCCCACCGAGTCCCGACCTTGTCAGTAAAGTAATGGTGTCTGCCTCATTAGAACATTTGGCTGTTAAGGAGATTACACATGAAAAACAACTTCCGACAGTCCCCAGCACACACAGACCCCCAGATGCCACCTAACATAGGACAAAGGTGGTGGTTTGTTAGTCGATGTAATGGTTCATGTGCATGCGGCAAGCACTGAGCACCCTCTGCAGGTGGAGTGCTGAGCCCGGGGAGCTAGCTGGCCAGCCTGTCCTCAGCCCACATCCACCTGCTGTGGCTGGAGAGGGGTGGCAGTCAAGTCAGGGCTGCCGTTCAGGATGAGCCGTGCAGTGAGCGAGATGCCCGGGATCCAGGGTGCTCAAGAAGGGCGAATCTGCTCTGGAGCGGGGAGAGGTCTTCAGGTCCAGCAGTAGATCCTGGAGTTTGGCGGGGCGTAGAGGAGGGAAACTGTGTGCTCGGGCCTGTGTTTAGAGCAAGATCCTGGGCAGGCTAAGAGTAAAAGACCCAGGATGGAGCCTCTTCTCTGTAAAACTAGAAATGAGAAAAATCCACAAAACACCCGCTTTCTGGTATCAGATGATGGGCAGCGTAGGACTGCGAGGAGGGGGTCCAGCAGGGTGATTCCAGCAGTGCCCCGGCTGAGGACGTTCCCAGACTGCGTGTTGAGAGGACTGCCGAAGCTGAGCACCACAGCAGAGAACTCGTGGGTGCCTGGGCGCTCTGCCAGGAAAGCACTCCCAGGGCTGGACGCTCACTGCCCAGGGGGAAGCCGCAGGCTGGGAAACTGGACTCCAGCAGCCAAGTGGACAGTCCTCAACCAACACCAGGTCGTCCAGGAGAAAATGCAGGAGGACCGAGCCATGGCAAGGAGGCAGGAGGCCCAGCCAGGCCCTGATGTGTGAGAAGCAAACTTGGAAAAGACAGGTCTTTAACCATCTTAGGGAACAAAGTCCAAGGTTCCTTTTAAAAAACACAAAAAAGCTCAGCACTTACCCATGTAACATTCATGAAGGTCAGAAACAGATTCCAAGTTACTCCTAAGAACAAGAAGCAAAAACTTGGGAGTCAAAATCATGACAAAAACCAGAGAGTTGCCTAGTCAGAACGGGTGGACTCACCCTGGAGACGCGCTTGGCATAACGTGGGAACATGGAGCGTCATTAACGTGACACAACTGAACAGAAGGGGGGACAGAACAGCACAGTGACTTCAATACACAAAGAAAAGCCCTTGACATCGTTCAACCCCATTTCATGGCTAAAAACTCAAGAAACTAGAAACAGAAGGAAACTACCTCAATCAGATAAAGGAAATCTACCAAAAGTCCACAGATTACATTAGAATTAGTGGTGAAAGACTGAATGTTTCCCCCTGAATTCAGAAAAAAGTCAGACTCTCAGCATCCTATTCACCATCACCACCAGAGGGGCTGCCAAAGTATCTGTGCAAGAAAAAGAAACAAGGGTCTCCAGGTTGGGAAGAGAGAACCACAACTATCTCTATTTGTAAGTCATAAGCCCCCAGAAAACCCTAGGGAGGCTACAAAAACACACATTCAGGAAGGTGGCAAGATACAGGATTAGCACACAAGAGTCTCCACCGGACCAAGATGACAGAGGGAGAGGAGGTGCGAGATGGGCCCCTGCTCCCCCGCTGCCGTGGCAGACAGTCTTGTCTTGACGTGAGACCCACTGTGCCACCCTGGCCAACGTCGGAACCCCAGTTCTGAAGCACCCCTTTTCTGAACCCCTTCCTACCCACCAGCAGCCCTCCCAAGCACTCACACAGGTGGCCGTTGACCAGATGCAAAGTTTCACCAGACCCACATGGTGCCCAGGGTCCATATGTCCTCCCATATGCACCCCCTTGCCACTTGCTTATAGATCTCTGTATGGCCTCTGGCCGTGCCAAGCAGCCCAGGACCTGTGACTTGGGTCGCTGCTGATCTCTGAAGGGGTACTCTTCATTCTAAAGGAACCAGTTGAAGACAGACACGGGTCATTAAGTCACCAGTGAAAGAGGGCGGTCAGTTCTGGAGTACGCGCAGTGAAAGATGATAAAGGCCATGACGATCACTGCACACCAGGAAGTTGATGGTCTGGGTGAAATGGACCTGTTTTCCAACACAGTCCACCACGGCTCACACAAAAATACATCTCCAACAGAGTTATTAAAGAAGTGGAACCAATAATTCCAACCCAGTCTCAGACACTTCGCTAGCAAATCCCATCAAATAATTAAGGAGAAAATGATACCAGCTCCCTACAATCTCCTCCAGGAAATGCAAGAAGGATTCATTTTGTGAGACAACTGCCTGGTATCAAAACCAAGGACCTTCCAAGAAAAGGAAGCTGCTAAAACATGTATGTAAAACTTCCCGACAAAGTATCAGCAAACCAGATCTCACAACGTGTAGAAGGAAGTCTAAACCACGACCACGTGGGATTGACTCCAGACCCACAGGGCCGGCTCAGTGAACCGAACCTACCATATGAGAATCGTCCCCTCCACAGGTGCAGAGAAGGGACCTGATGACTCAAAACCACTCATAGAAAGAAAAAGAAAAAAACTCTCAGCAAATTAGGAATAGAGAGGAACTTCCTCAACTTGAGAAAGCCCATGTACAACAAGCCCACAGCTAACACCAAGCTGGTGATGAGAAGATCAGGAAGAAGCAAGGAGGTCCCGTCCCATCACTCATGTTCAGAATTGAACTAGCGATCTCTGCTGAGGTAACAAGACAAGAAAAGGAAGCCAATGTGTACGTTGGGAAGATATAAGGATGTTTTCATTTAGAAATGACGTGAGCATCTAGGTGGAAAATCCCCAAAACTGAACACACACACACACACACACTTCTGAAATTAATAAGTGATTGTACTGAAGTGGCAGAATACAAGATTAATATACAAAAGTCAACTGCTTTTTCAATATCTCATCTATGATCGTAGAAATATAAAAATAAAAACAGTATTTATGTTAGCACTCAATAAACAGAATACTTACACATAAATCTAATCAAATATATATGAGTTCTATACAAGGAAAACTACAAAATTGTGATAAAAGAAATGAAAAAAGGTCTCAGTAGATGGAGAGATCTTTCATGTTCATGTGGAAGACTCAGTATTGAAGTTTTGTTTATCTCTTCTTCTTTTCATTCCATCTGTAGGTGCAATGCAATCTCAACCAAAGCCCAGGAAAGTCATGCTAAAGCTGACACAGGAAGGCCAAAGCCACAGCAGCCAAATAACACTGAAAAAGAGAAGGACAGTGGAGGACTAACACCGTCTAACTCCAAGTCTTGCTCTAAGTGCACAGTCATCGAGACAGTGTGGAATTGGGAAGTGATAAAGGAACTCCCCAACGGGACACGAGATCCCAGAGGCAGGCCTGCACAAACACGTAGGGAGACTTGGCAGAGTGGCAGAGGCACCTCGAGGGGGCTGGGTTGTCCTTCCTGGTGCTGCACTGGACACCCACACAGCCCAGAACACAGAACTATGTCTTTCACAAAGGCTAACCCAAACAGGATTATACGCCTGTGAGACACAGAATCACACTCCAGGACGTAACAGAGGAGAGGCTCCGGAGGCCTGGCGCTTGGAATGAGATTCAGATACAACACAAGCTAATTCCATGAAAAAGTGATTGATAAATGGGATTTCACTAAAATTAATTATTTTACTCTGTGGAAGACACTTTGAGAATAAGAATACAAACCACAGGCCTGTGAAAATAATGAAAAAATTATCTGATGAAGTACTGTTGACCAAAATCTGCAAAGAATTCTTAAAACCTGAGCATAAGAAAATGAACACCTGATTATAAAGAGTTACGGGAATTGCACATGAAAACAACAAGATACCACTATTGGAATGTGATTCACCTGTTAGAATTATGAAAATCTAAAAAAACAACTGCCAAATGCTGGTGAGAATGTGGATTAACTGGATACAGATCCCCGAATCAATATAAGACTAAAATTAAAAAACTTCTAGAGCATGGAAGAAAATCATCATCAACTAGAGAAAATTTCTTACATAAAAAGAATAAAAGCATAAATCAGAATCATAAATCCCAGCTACCATGAAGCCTCAGGCTGGAGGATTTCAAGGCTGAGGCACAACTAAGTGAGACCCCCTTTCAAAATAAAAATTCTTAAAAAGACTTATTCCAAATCAAATTTCTACCCTTCAAAAGTCCTTTTTAAGAAAATGACAATACAGGGAATTCTGCGGTGGGGATCACAATACAATAGCTTCCCTGGAGAAACTAGGAACAGAAGGAGCCTGCCTCAATACCAGAAAGGCTACTTACCAGAAACCCAAAGTCCACATCACTGAAGACACTTTCGCTAAAATCAGGAACAAGACAAGGATGTCCACTCTCCCAACTCCTGCTAATATATACTTGAAACTTTAGCAGAGCTATCAGGCAGGAGAGGGAATTAAAGGGATACAAATAGAAAAAGAATAAATCAAATTCTCCTCTTTGACGATAACATGGTCCTCTATTTGAAGACCTAAAAACTCCCCAGGAGACTTTTGGAGCTGATAAACTAATTCAGCAAAGCAGCAGCATTCAAGATCAACAGAGAAAAATCAGTAGTTTTTTCTATTCTCCAATAATGAATCTACTGAGAAAGAAATCAAGAAAACCCATTTCATTCACAATAATCTAAAATAATAATAATAACAAAGTTGGAAATAAATCCCACCCAGGAGGCAAAAAACCTCGACAATGAAAACTGTAGAACACTGAAGAGAGAACTTGAAGAAGACCTTAGAGATGGAGAAACTGCCATACTTACGGATGGGCAGAATCAATATTGTTAAAATGGCCGCATTACCAAAAGCTTCTCACAGATTCAGTGCAATCACCACCAAAATACCAATAGCATTCTCCCAGAACTAGAAAAAAGGATTCTATAATTCACATGGAAGAGTGAAAGACCCAGAGTAGTCAAAGCAATCCTGAGCAAAACCAAAAACAATGTGGAGTCACACAGCTGATCTCAAGTCCTACCCCTGAGCCGTAGTCACCAAGACAGACAGAAGGACAGTGGAACAAGAAGACCAGGGACAAATCCACCCAGGGAGAGTCATCTGATTCCCAACAAAGGTGCCCAAACAGATGTTGGGCAGCCTTTTTATCAGATGGTGCTGGGGAAACTGGCTATCCACGAGTAGAGGAATTAGACTAGATCCCTCTCTCTCACCCTGAACAAAGCCAACTCAAAGTAGAACAAAGCCCTAGGAAACAGACCAGGGACTCTGCGACCATGGGAAGAAGATGTAGGCTCAGCACCCGACATGTCAGCACAGGCAATGACCGCCTAGGAGGACCCCAGAGCTCCAGAACCAAAACCGAGGATCAGAAGTGGGAGAGAATCAAAGTAAAAATGCCTCCGCACAGCAGAGTGCAAAGAGAGGCCACAGAACACGAGAAGATGTGTGCCAGCTACTGCTCCAACAGGGGACTGATAGCCAGACACATAGAGAACTTAAAACCTAACGCCCAGAATTCCCAAGTAACACAATTCATAAATGGGCAAAAGAAATAAACAGACATTTCTCAAAACCAGAAAGACAAGAGTCTGATAAATCTATGACAAAACACCCAACATCCCTGGCAATCAGGGAAGTGCAGATAGAACTGCACTGAAATTCCTCTCACCAGTTAGCATGGTGATCACCAGGAACACAGATAATAACACGTGCTGGAGAGCACAGGGGGCATTGCACTCATCCATTGTTGGCTGGAGATTCCTCAAACATCTAGGAATGAACCTCCATCTAACAGCTATCTCACTCTTTGCTATTTATTCAAAAGAACTCAAATCAGCATATTATAGTGACACATGCAGACCCATGATTATAGAGCTGCAGTTTACAGCAGTCGAGGATGGAACCAGCCCAGCTGCTCGCCAACAGATGAATGGATAAAGAAAACGTGTTATATTTACACAAGGGAGGTTTGGGGGGGTGGGGTTGTTTTTTATTTTGTTTTGTAGCTTTTTATTTGTTCTTGGATTTGTTTGGCATTTGATTTTTTGTTGTTGTTTCTACTGGGGACTGAACCCAAGACACTTCATCACTGAACGGAACTTCCCCAGCACATTTTACTTTGTGAGACAGGCTCCTCCTAAGCTGCTCATGCTGGCCTTGAACTAGTGACCCTCCTGTTTCAGCCTCCCAAGTTGCTGGGATTACAGGCATGCACCCCCACCCCCTCAGAGAAAGCAATGGAGGTTTATTCAGTTATAAAGAAGAATGAGACCACGGCATTTGTCATAGCTGGATGAACTGGAGACCATCGAGGTAGGTGAGATAAGCTAGACTCAGGAAGCCGAGGGTCAGATTTTTTTCTCTCCTGGGAAAGTGGGAAAGAAGTAAGGACATTTTCAAGGAGGAGGAGGAGGGATCCCGTAAAAATAGAAGATGAGTGAGTGGAAGGAGGGGCTTGGGGGAGGGGGAGCTGAGGGATGAAACGGACTGAATTATGTTGGGTACGTATAAGTACAGCCCTGTGAAAGGGCACACTTACGTTTATCTGTAAAGCAACAGTTTAAAAAGCAACAAATGAGGCTGGGCTGGGGCTCAATGGTAGAGGGCTCGCCTCGCATGTGTGAGGCCCTGGGTGCGATCCTCAGCACCACATAAACATAAATAAATAAAATAAGTGTATTGTGTCCAACTACAACTAAAAAATAAAAATTTTTAAAAAATAAAATAAAAAGCCACAAGTGGAAAGCAGAATGCAGTCAGTAGAGGAGGGAACAGAGAGCCGGGGCGGCAGGGGAAGTAATTTGAAATGGAGCAAATGACATTCAGTGCGAGAACAATTATGTCAAAATAAACCCCACGACTATGCGTGACTGTAATGCACTAATAAAAACAAGAAAAAAAGAAAGATTGTCTCCCTTTGAGTGTGGAGATGAATATTGTTATGTTCTTTTCTAGCTCGTTCTCTCTCTCCACCCCTCTCTCGTATTAATGATTAATAAAATATTATCAAGAAATATCACGAGAAAAAAGGTGTGCAGAAAACCTTAACAACACGGCTCGGTCCTCTCCGTTTGGTATACAGAATCCCTGGTCCGTCCCTGGGGTTCTGGACTTAGGAATTGCCAGAGCCAAGCACTGGCCGGTCCTGCATCTGGAGAGGGCTCACCTCGTGAGCAGCATCTCTCAGGAGCTTTCTGACAGGCAGAGGGACAAACCGGCCCCCTGGGCCTCGGATCCCACCCATGAGGCCCCGCTCTTTTCACCTGGGTGCCCCTTAATGCTGTCACCTGGATCAGGCACAGACAGACAGACTTTGGAGGACACAAACATCACTCCGACTCAGAAAGCCAAGGGTCAGACACTGCATGTTGAAAACTGACCCAAGAGTGAGCTACAGGCACCTAAAAAGCAGCTCAACCTGACCAGTCATCAGGGAAGGGCCAGGTGAAGCCCCACTGCTCACTCCACCTCATCAAACCAAGGACACGCCATGTCCTGCAGTGTCAGGAGGAGGGGTGCCAGCAGGGGTGGTGAATGGCACAGCCATGTGGGGTACTGTTAGGCAGGTCCCCGAGAAGTTAGTTGAATGTATTCTCACAACATGACCAAAAATGTCCCTCCTAGACATTCATCCAGAAGAAAGAAACATCTGGAGTGGCCTTTTGTAATAGCTGGTGGCCTCTGTGGACCTTGTGGCCGGATGGGGTCTAACCCAGGGGTAGGCTGAAGGCTTGAGTCTTGCAGGAAGGGGAGGAGGATGAGGAGGGAGCTGATCCCAACACCAGAGGTCCAGTCAGTCACGTGTATGAACAAGGTCTCCGTGGAAACTGAAAGGACCGTGTTTGCAGAACCTCTGGGTAGCTGGGTCGGTGGACAGTCCTGGAGGGTGGCGCCCAGGAAGGCGTGGAAGATGCAAGCCCCTCCGCCCTGCCACGCCCTGTGCACCTCTCCATGGTATCCTTTGTACCCAACCAGCAAAGCTAAGTGTGGCCCTGAGGCCTGTGAGCCACCCGAGCCACTTGATGAATCCAAAGAGGGGTTGGCAGGAACCCCAACTTGCAGGTCAGTTAGAAGCCCAGGTAGAACCACTGGGCTTTCCTTAGCACCTGAGGTGGTGGGAGTCTTGGGACTGAGCCCCCAACCTGTGGGACTTGATGCCCCTCCAGGTAGACGGCGTCAGAGTTGAGTAGAATTAGAGGACCCCCCGCTGGGGTGGCCACAGCACTGAGGGCTTCCTGGAGGAGAAATCCTCAGACTCCCAAGGTCACAGCAGCCTTCTGCCTTGAATGTGGGAACAAAGGAAAACGTGGTGAGATTTTATCCAATGCAAAAAATAATTGAAAAGGGGGAATAAAACTGTCATTATGGGGACATCATTGTATGTAGAAAAAAATCCACAATAAAAGACAGGCAAATCGTTGGAATCAAAAGTGAATCTACAAATTCCTATATATAAAACCGATATTTTTTAAGAGAGAGAGAGAGAGAGAGAGAGAGAGAGAGAGAGAGAGAGAGAGAGAGAATTTTTTAGTATTTATTTTTCAGTTTTCGGTGGACACAACATCTTTTTATTTTTATTTTTATGTGGTGCTGAGGATCGAACCCAGCGCCCCGTGCATGCCAGGCGAGCTCGTTACCGCTTGGGCCACATCCCAAGCCCAAAGTATCAAAAGTGAGAATGGATAACAGCATGAAACATATTATTAAATAAAGTTGAAAGTGAAAACTGTTACAAACCAAATATACTAGGAATTAACCTAACAAAAAGTGTACGATGACCTCTACAAAAAATCTATAAAATATCACTGACCTTATCATAGAACTGGCCGGAAGTCTGGTTCTGTGGGTCCCAAAAGGACAACAAGAAGTGAGTGGTGGTAAAAGAAACACGGGGTTCATTCTCAGCGTGGCCAGCACCATGGAAAACCAGGGTCTAGTAACCTAAAATCTGCCTCCAAGGTGCCAACAAAAATTTGGGGGTTACATTCGGCAAGAGCAAAGGCATGGGGGGGTTATCATTTGAATCTGGAATCTCCACCTGTGTTTCATATGTCATAAACTTGGTACTCAGTGAAACCATGTCCAGAGGTGAGAATCTGGAGAAGTGATTGGACAATGGCAGCTCTGACCTCATCAGTGGATTAATCCATTAAGAGAGTCATGATTTGGTGGTGTTTTTGAGAGGAGGTGGCAGTGATAGGAAGTGGAACCCACTTCCTCCAGGGGTGGGCCCTCCTGGCCCCTTCCTCCTCTCTCCCCACCTCTCTCTGCCTCCTATGGCTATGAGGTGAGTGGCTTCCCTCTGCCATGCCTGTCCACCGTAAGGTTCTGCCTCTCCTCAGTCCCAAACAATGGCACCAGCTTTGAACTGAAACCTCTGAAACCATGAGACAAAGTAAATCTTTCCTCCTTTAATTGTCCTCCTCCTCCTCAGATATTTTGGTCACAGCAATGAAAAACTGACTGACATACAAAGATGGTACCAGAAGTGGGGCTGCAGTCACTTCTACCCAACCCATGTTGCTCAGAAGTGTTTGGAACTGGACTGTGGAAGACATTTAGAAAGGTCTGGAGATGTAGTCTAGAAAATGCCCAGAATGTGGTAGGAGAGCTCAGTGGGCCATTCTGGTGGGAAGCTGGAAGACCAGAGGCTGATAGAAATACGGACAGTAAAGACAGAGCTCATTAAGTCTCAGATGGGAATGCAGACTCCGTTGAGATTGGACTAGAGGTCAGTGCCACATGCTGGGGGGACATTGTCTAAGTCTTGTCAACTTCATTAGGCTGTATGAGGCTGAGCTTTAAGATGACGGATCAATTAATCAGGTGGAAGAAATTTCAAGGCAGCACGGCACTCTGGCAGGCGTGTGCATTGCTGGTGGGTTTTAGCCAGCTTTACTGTGATCATTGGTAGCAAAAACAGAGCAG
Organism: Ictidomys tridecemlineatus; assembly: GCF_052094955.1. Lineage (NCBI taxonomy): Eukaryota > Metazoa > Chordata > Mammalia > Rodentia > Sciuridae > Ictidomys > Ictidomys tridecemlineatus. The sequence goes on along the minus strand of NC_135488.1, from coordinate 19,175,632 downwards.
AAATTTTTGAAAAACTCACAGTGTTGCCAGAAAAGGAAGATGTTTAAATTTGGAGAAAAGGAGGGTGTGATTGCCAAAAAGATTACTGCCACTAAAAAAAAAAAAAAAGTGAAGTTTTTTTAACACAGACAATAGGAAGATGCCTGATGTCATCTCAGGAAACAGCAAGACCCCACCATCTGAGGCTCAAGGGGATACAGATGGGAGTTCATTTGAAAGAGTTTGCTCTGAGAAGAGAGGAGAATATGGCCACCCAGAAAGCTTCTCCCCATACTCAGCTACCCAGGCAAAGCGTGAAAAGCCCAGGCTCGTCGTCCTCGGAGATTAAAACACACACACAGGTGGCAGTGACAACAATGAAGCACTTGACTGCAAGCAGGTGCTAGCTTATATAGGAAGTGAGAGTCGGTGATCTTAAACCAGGAAGCCCCCAGGGCCCATCACAGTAAAGGTCACGCACGTCCGCCCTGCACAAGATTCATGGGGGGCACGAGCTGTCCACGAGCGCGGAAGACGGGAGGGCCAATTAGAAGATTTTAAAAACAACTTGTTATCCGCCCACTGGCAATTTGCCCGCCACCATGTTACATTGGGCCCTTGTCTGAAAGGCCCGAGGAGTTCTTAGGGAAACTCCCAACAGAGCCTGTGGTCCAAAGGGGCTCGGCGACTGTTCATGCCAGCAGTGGGCCTTGGGGTGGTCCTTGGGTGCTGGTATTGCTGGCATGAAGAATGCAGGTCTTATGGGGTCATGAGGGCTGCCACCAGGATTTCAGGAGATTGCCTGGGAGGACAGGCAGTGTGTGGCAGGACCAGCATCCTGTGGGTGGCCCTTGAGGGCACATCATGGGAGCTGTGAGGGTGAGGCAGAAGCTGCAATGGAAATCCCAGGAGTTTGGAGACACCAGGAATGTGGGACAGCCGCCAAGAAAAGGGGCAGAGAGTGAGAAGAGGCCATGTGGGTGGCGGCCAGCAAGGCCATGGAGGTCCCCCAGCCCCTTGGGACCCGCCTCTCACCGCCAAGGCTGGATGCTGGGCATGCAGCTCAGGATTAACGTTCGCTTTCTTGCTTGGATTCCGTCCGCCTCTCAATGCCCCCATTTCTTTCTTTTGGAATGGGGAAGTTTTCCCTGTGCCCATCCCAACTTTGCGTGTGGGAAGTTTGTGGCTTGTTTCCCTCTTGCTCCAGGGGCTCACAGATAGCGGCTTCCCTTTAGTCTCAGAGGAGACTTTGGACTTGGAGTTCTGAGCAGCCCTGTAACTGCTGAGACCTCGAGGACTAGGAAAGGGACTAGAGGCATTTTGTGTTGGGAGATGGACATGAGCCTTCGGCCAGGCACAGAATTGTAGGGTCTGGATGTTAAACAGCACCAAAGGCTTGATTTCCAAGGAAGCAGTGTTTAAAAGTGGGGCTCTTGGGAGATGACCTCATCGATGGATTAATCCACCGAGGGAGTCGTTTGATGGCACTGATGCGGCCGGTTATCCACGAGTTCTGTGTGCTCACGTGTTGAAGTCCGCCCATTAGAGAAGCACTCCGAGCAAGCTCATAAAGCAGGGTTTATTCACAAAGGGGTCACACAGCCTTCTCCCAGGTAGGAGAAGGGGCCATAGCTGGTGTCCCGTGTCCCCAGGAGGAAGGCATTCCGCCTTTTTAAATGTCCTAGGCTTCCTTTGTTCCACTCCCTCTTCCCCTGTCTTCTCCCTGTGACTAGGCCCAGGAGTGCTGGGTGGGTGGCCACAGGTGGCCACAGGTGGGCTGAAGGGGGAGGAGAAGGAGCAGCCCAGGCCCATTATGTCACCACTTTACGCTCCCTGTGGGAGGGGCCGTTCCTGGGGCAGGTCAGCTACCACAGGTTGGAGCAGGGCAAGTTGTCTTGAGAGGGTGGCGGAGGGCTCTGAGGCATTCAGTCCCTCAGGGGACAGTCTCTAACTTCCTGGACTCCGCCAAACGGGCCTCCTGATGGGACCTGACTCAGTTACCCTCTGCCCTGACGGCCTGTCTCACTCGGCTGCAGCACTATGGAGAGGTGGGACCTCATGGAGGAAGGGGCTCTCCCAGGGCTCCCTGGAGGGGCATTTCTTGACGTCTCGTCCCTGGCCCCTCCCCACCTTTCTGCTGCCATGAGGTGAGCCACCTTCCTCTGCCATGTCCTTCTGCCAAGACGCTCCGCCTCACCTCCGGCCAGAGCAGTGGACTCAACCGACCTGGACTGAAACCATGAGCCAGGTAAGTCTCCCCTGAGCGTGCCTGTTCAGGTGTTTGGTCTCAGTGGCTAGCTGGCGGACACAGGGGGGACGCGAGATACGTGTGTCCAGCAATCTTGGCCGTGCTGTGCTCTGGTCCACGGTGACCTCTGGCTCTGTGGGCTCTTGTTGGTGCAGGGAGATGATGCCTACGAGGCTCGCTGCTCCTGAGACCCGAGACGGGCCGGGAGGGGATCGACTAGGGGTGAAAAGAAGCCAGAGGAGGGACGCCGAGTGTGGAGGGGCAGTGCCTGGTCCTCCTTCAGGTGGAGGGCAGTGACTGGAGACGCTGGTTCTGGCCTGGAGGTCTGGACGGGACATTGTAAAGGCTGGTGGTTGATAGTCCTTCAATGATGGCGTCCCTGTCAAACTTGGACTATCTCGGCATCTTCAGCCTTGAGGGGCAGGGAGGGAGAGCAGGTGAATTCAGAGTGAGTCAACCTTGTCCGGCTGTCATCGAGGGATTAACACGCAGACTTCAGCAGGCCTTGGACCCAAAGTTCACGAGAGCGAAGGGGACAGCGGCGCAGGAAGGCAGAGACGCCAGGCTCTGTCCTGGGCCGAGCTCCCTGCTGGACATCCCCAGGCCCAGGTGAGAGCCAGTGCTGTCTGCAGGATCAGGCTCCAAGTCCCTGGGTCACTGAGAGAATTAAAGGCCTCCTTCAACAGAGGAACGTGCCAGGTTTGAGGACTGAGAAGATAACCAGCATGAGGACAGTGGTCACCTGCACAGGTGTCTACGGCCACGGACACAACTTTGTTAAAAATAGCAAATGTGTTTTAAAATGTGTATGGAAGTGAATGTGGACAAAAATAGTCAAGATCACCCTAAAGGACAACGAGTTTCCTCTAAAGCTATAGCTGTTAGGAGGGGCACAGGTCAAGGACAGGCCACTGGGACAAACTAGAGCCCAGAATGTGACCCCACGCACGCCCGGGATCTGCCACAGAAGAGCCCATGTTCCAGGTCTGTGGTCTGCTCTGCCCTCCAGGCTGGGTCAGGGCTTTCCGTTTGGGGACAAGTGTCTTGGCCTTTGTCCCCCACTTCAGAGCCACCAATGCACAGTGCTGTGGCTGGACCCACCAAGGGAGAAGCAGCCAGGATCGGAGAAGTGGGTCTAGACACAGGCAGAGGTTCCCCAAAACGAAACTTAAAAACTTCTAACCAAGAAGAAGAAAAGATCAACTGGACGTCAATAAGAGCCTCTGTTTGTCAAAAGACCAGGAAGAGGGCAGAACCCAAGCCAGCGAGCGGAGGAAGACGTGGGCCATACACATACCCAGCAACGGATTCCTTCCAGAATACGTAAAAGGATTCTACAGACAGGAAAAAGGCTGTGGGAAAGCCATCAGCCTTGTCTGTCACCCCAGGGAGGAGCACACCCCGCACAGAGTGACGCACAGGTCCTCCGCTGGCCCCCACCAGGTAGGAGCCTATCCCCTGCCAGGCAGCGCGTGGACTGAGGCTCTTGGCATGTCGCGCTGCTGGCTGGGCTCTTGGGCGCTGCTGGCTGGGCTCTTGGGTACGCGGCGTGTTCTCAGCTTGGGATATTTCTAACTTACAACCGGTTTATCAGGAAGTGACTCTGAGACCCCCCAGGCCAGAGGGGGCCCCTTCTGGGGCTGGAGCTGGGGGAACCTGGCCGAGAACCCCGATTCCCTGCACCCCAGCCTCCTAGGAGCTGAGTGCCCGAGGATCCGCCTGCCACCGGCACACAGCCTGGCTTCCACCCCCACCCTCCGCAGCCCGCCTTCTCCGGAGTGTATGTGGGTTAGCGCGATTCAGAAACAGAGAGGAAAAAAAAAAAAAAAAGAATTGGGTTTTGTATACTAAGCACTTTTGAGGGCAATCTGGGGCCCCCTAATCCAGAGGTTTATAACCTCCCCAGCTAATGCTCCCTGTCACTGTGTTTTGATATCATTACTACATTATCCTCACAATTTTTGAGTGAAAAAATACAGTACTTAGAAAGTCGAAATTCATAAATAAATTCATGTCAAACCGCACTTAATATTGATTTTGTTAGTGTTCAGATTCAATAATAAGGTACTGCGTGCATGAATATTTAAATATAATCATCGTTTCTGCATCTCCTAATGGCCTCTGCTCCTCTACACTCAATTTAAACACAATTTAAAAACTATAATGTATTGAAAAATACTAGGATTTAGCAATAAATCATCATCGGGAGATTCCAGGCCTCTTATAGGGTGGCTCGATATGGGTTTCTCTGGGGACCGTACAATTAGATTCATGTTTTTAAACTTCTCAATTATGCATATACCATAATTTTATGTGAAAGTTTGTTTCGCTTCCCCCCCTCGCCCCCACCCGCTCCTTGGGTAGGAAGCGGTGGGCGCTTAAGTGTCCTCTTAGCCAGAGTAGAGTGGGGTCAAAGGTGGCCATCCTCAAACTGAATTAGAGGCCGGGCCTGCCAGAGGCAGCCAGCGCTGAGTCACTTAATCACATTATTTGAGGAAAATATAGGGGGGAAAGAGATAAAATGACTTAAAATGAACTTGCCAAGGAGGAAGCGGAGTTTTTTAGATTTATTTAAAAAGCAATCCTTGGCCTGAGGAAATGCACGCAGGGCTGCGGCAGGATGTGGTAGGTCTCCGCGGAGGGGAGCGGGCAGCCATGCTCTGGGAGCCCAGGGGTTTCTAGCCTGCTCCCCGGGGGGCCCCAGGGCTTTGTGAGGAGCCCCTGGGGTGCAGTAGGCCCAGCCCTGAGGATAAAGGGGTGCCCTCGGTCGGGGATGGGGAGCTGCTGGAGCCCTCTCCTCTGGGAGCCTGAAGGCAGGAGGGCAGGCTGTGGTGGGGCATGGCAAGGCCCTGGGGCATCTCCCGGTGCCCCGGTGGTGGCAAGTGGCAGCCAATGCGGACAGATGGCAGAGGTGGCACAGCAGTCGGGGTTGATGACAAGAGTGGATGGGTCTAGGGGGACTGGAAGGTCGGCGTGCATTGACTCGGGGCAGCCAACTGCACACCTAGTCTATGGGGTCACCCACCCAACTTACCAAGGACCTACTGGGTGGCGGGCGCTTCATGTTCAGCCCAAGGAGCCCCAGAGCCACTGTGTGATGTGAGACATAGTCCTGCTCATCTCACAACTGAGAAAACTGAAGCTCAGAGAAGGGAAGCAGTTTGTCCAAGGTCACACAGCTGGTAAGGGATAACGTGAGGATTTGAACCCAGCTCCCTGTAGAACGGATGTTCTTGTTGTCTGGCTTCCTTTTTTGCTTGGGCAGGTGCACTTGGAGGGTGGGCAAGATGTTGGCTCTGAGCCTTGGGCTCTGGATGCTCCAGAATTCTGCTCAGCTGCTCTTGTCCCAGGGAGACATCTGCTCCTAGGAGGGAAGGGGCAGGGACTCAGCACATTTGGATTCTGGAAACTTCTCTGGTCCCTGGTCAATGGGCAGGGTCGGTGTGAGGGTCAGTCGAGTGGGTCCAGGGCTAGACCCTGGACTAGTTGCTAGGGGAAACCCAAGTGTTAGCCTGAGAGTGGGGGGTGCCTTTGGAGCCCTGGGACAGATGGGTGGGTGGGCAGCGGTCAGAAGTGGGGGGTTGGCTTTCTAGATGAGACTTCCACATGGGACAGGAACTCTAACTGGGGAGAGGCCTCACGGGGGTGGCCCAAAAAGGGAGGAGCACAGCAGAGGCCAAGCCTTCACTAGGAGGCTGTCAGGTGCGCAGGTGAGATCCAGGCCAGCTCACGCTGGGTCCAACTCCCACCCGTTTTCTGATCAGCGTTACCCAGGACCCTCGGCGGGGCTGGGGCTGGGGCTGTGTGTCGTGAACCTGGGCTCTGGTTGGGTGAGAGCCAGGTTTTTGCCCTGATCCTCACGCAGGCTTGCAGCAGGGTCACCCACAAGGCTGTGTGTTGCCAGTTCCAGAACAGGCACAGGGCGGCAGGGAGGTCCAGAGAAGGAGCTCGGGGGGCTCAGCCTCTGGAGCAGCCCACAGGTTCCGCAACCCCAAGGCGGTGGCTCCTTCCTTCATTCAGATTCACCCGTTTGCCCTCCGAGCAGGTGCCTGGCCCAGGGTTGCAGGGAATGAACGCAGCAGAGCCCCGAGCTGAGGACGGAGCCTCAGGTCAGTCTCCTCATGGGTGACGAGTGGGTTAGCATCACCTATTTCCCCTCCTTCTGCCTGAATTTTGTGAAGCCACAGAGATGAAAAGGTGCCAGGTAAAGTGGTCCCAGGTGGGCTATTCTCCTTTTTCCAGTGAACGGGCCTGAGGAGCCCCCCGAATGGAATAGGAATAAAATTTGGGAAACTGGGAAATTGGGAGCCATTGTGAGCTTCTTGAGCCATGCAGGTCACCGAGGAGGCCTACCCAGTCTCAGCTGTTCCAAAAGGCCGGGGGACATTGGCTCTTTGAAAAGCTGAGATCTCCAGCTATTTCCTGTGTCCCAGTCACTCCCTCTGTCCCCATCAAAGTTAGTGTCTCAGACACCAGGGACTCCAGAGCCTGGGCAGACAGCAGCTCTGGATCCCTGGGGCTGCTCCTCATCCCTTGCTCCCCTTCCAACTGACCACCCAGTGACCTCCCAGACCTTCCCCTCAGGAACTCTTGGCACCTTGGCCCCTGCTCCTCTCTCCAGTCCCCCTCCAGCCCACACACGTTCATCCGCCTTCCCTCCGCCGCAGGGTTGTCACAAGGACCCCGTGGAACAGGAGCATGGAGGGCTTGGTGGCCAGGATAGGGATCTTCCGCACACTGTGGGACCCTGAGGACTGCCAGGCATCAAGTTCTGTGGCCACAGAGGCTGCTGGCTCAGATCCTCAGATGGGCAGGGCCGGTGCCTCCTGAGGCCCTGTCACTCTACATCCAGGGCCTGTTTTTTTCTGGAAAACAAGCGACATTCATCACAAGTGACAGCCAGGCCCTAATGCAATCTCTGCCGGAGCCATGAATTGCAAATGCGTGGCAGTGAGGAGGTGCTCCATTAGGCCCCCCCCCCAGGGTCACACGCCTGGGTCCAGGGGGTGCAGGTCACTGATAGGGACACTCCTAGGATCCACAGCTTCCTGATGCCACCCTGGACCAGGCCCCAGCTGCCTCTGGCCCCAGGTCCTCAGTCCTTGGGGTGGGGTGGGGCAAGGCTTCAGAGTGGGTGGAAGTAGGGGCCGGTTCCTGGTGACGAAACCTGATTTTGTCCCTCGTGAGATTCACAGAAGAAAAATAAAACACTAGGGCAATTACTTGGAGCAAGTTGGGTGAGTGTGGGGGGGGGGATGTCTCCAGGCTCCAACTCTGACACCTCACCTGCCTGGCCACCGGCAGGATGGGATGGGGAGTGGGTAGGGGACGGGAGCACGTAGGTGACCAGGAGGTGCAGGTGGCCCTGAGGCTCTGTGCCTCCCCAAGTAGCCCCTGCCCTCCTGCCCCCCCCCAGCAGGACTGGTGCCACCTTCGCACGCGTGTGCCCAGCTTCCAGCTCTGCACACAGGTATGTGCTGCTTCTCTCTACTCCACGAGTGTGCCCAGGCCTCACGTGTGTGCCCAGCCCACTGCCAGCCCAGCCCTGAGTCAGGGTGCGCTGCTAGCCTCTGGCACCCAGGGTAGACGGGTGGGTTTGTTTTTCTCTGGGTGTTTGGGGTTCAGGGGGAAAATAAAGCCTCCAAATGAGCTCTCCCTGGGGCGCTTTCCCCTTCATTTTTTCTGCCCAGGTGTCTCTGAAGGGAGCCTCATTGTCTGTTTCAAATTCATTTGCACTTAACTCATCTAGAAGTTTTGCAAGAGCTGTTTGATGTCCAAGGAGCCTCCAAGCACCCCTCCCCCTCCCCACCCTCGGCAGGAGCCTTTTAACCCTTGGAGACCCAGAGCCGCCTTTGGACCCACGTCAAGGGCCGGCTGCCCGCTCAGCTCCTGGGTGTGGGAGGGGGCACTCAGCAAGAGCAGGCGGGGGTCGGGGGAGGTTCTGTCCAGCTGGCCCCCTCCCTTGGCACATGTACCCAGCTGGGCATCTCAGCGCCCCCTATCCAGTGGCTCCAGCCCCGCTGGGTGCGGGGCCCAGCTGTTGGAGCTCTGAGCCTCCTTCACTAATTAATGGGTGCCTGCAAGGGCTGACCCAATTGGCCCCCAAATTAATCTCAATTACAGCGATTTGGTAACTGCAGTACCAGCCAGCCCCACCGAGCTGGGATTTCATCACCTGAGAATGGGGAGCCCGGCTGGCCGGAGCGGGGGTGCTGGGTGGCGCTCAGGGGCCCCAGGCGGCACAGCCTTTATCAGCACCATCAAATTAGTTCACACCGGCTAATACGCACATTGGCAGCCTGGCCTGCCCGCCCCTTCCCAATCCTGGCGGGGTGGGGCCTCTGGTGATCCTGGGCTGCCCGGCCCTGTCCCCGGGTCCCACGGGCTCACAGCCTGGCTCACCATGGGGCCCAGAGCTGTGTGGCTCTGGAGCTCTGAGTCCGGCAGGGTGCCAGGTTCTAGACCCAGGGTCCAGCCGGGCTGCCTCTTCCTGGGCTGGCACGGAGTTGTCTCGCTGCAGGACAGACGTGGGCTGGTGACGCCTGGTCCCTGGCAGCTCCCTGCAGTTTCCAAAGCCTGCTCCCAACCAGTAGCCCTGGTTTGCACCCCGCAACACCCCTGCGGGGCAGGGCAAGGGTGGTTACCTCCATTTTACAGACTGGGAAGTAGAGGCCCAGGAGAGCAGAGCTGGCTTCGAAGGCCCATCAGGGGCCAGGGTCTGCCAGGCTGCAGGGCTCCTGGGGCAGTGCTCTGCCCAGGACATCCCGGAGACCTTGCAGCTCCCACCACATGCCCAGCGCCTACCCGGGGCACCTCTAACTGCCTCAGCCTGTGGCTGTTTGCTTATTGGTTCAAACAGGCCAAATTTTCTCAACTTCGGTATCTTCATCTGTCCAATGGTGGTGAAGATGATAAAGCCTGGGGCTGGAGATGTGGCTCAAGCGGTAGCGCACTTGCCTGGCATGCGTGCGGCCCGGGTTCGATCAAAGATGTTGTGTCTGCCGAAAACTAAGAAATAAATATTAAAACAACCTCTCTCTCTCTCTCTTTCTTTAAAAAAAAAAAATAAATAAAAAAATAAAGATGATAAAGCCTGCATGCTCCCAGCCCACACTCATGGGCAGATATTCCCTGCTAAAGCCCCGTGCAAATATGAGGCCTTAGCTGTCATTATCAACAGTGCGCGGGGCGGAGGGTGTAGGAGGCCCTCTGCGGGGGAGGGGTGGCTCTAATGGTGGAAGCCAGGCAGTGGCCGCCAACCAGGAAGGTCTGGGGGCTCTTCCTCATGGCCCAGCCCACCCACACCCACAGTCACAGCCCCAGGTCCTAGCACTCCACTGTCTGGCAGGACGTGGGGAGGTTCTTGGATCAGTGAATGACTGGGCGGAGTCCACCCTTCTGCTCCAGAGACACTTAACACAACGTGGGCTGGTTACTCCCACCCTTCACCACTGCCCCCAGGGGCTGCTCTGCATCCAGGGCTGGGTCTGCCCCACCCTTGGCAGCACCCCCGGGAACTCCCACCACCCCACCCTCCCACCCCTGGGCCTGGTTTAGCCAACTGGGAAGGGATCCAGAGCTCCAGGTGGGGGTCCTCTGGGAGCGCTGTGACAGGTGCCCATCCACACCAGCCACCCGGGCCACCACCCTGCACGGGAGCCAGCGCCCTGAGAGCCCTCCTGCCTGCCCCCCACTTCCCGCAAACCCAGTGGCAGGATGATTGATTTTGCGGGAAGAGCAGCCCCGAGGGTGGGGGTGGGGAGCCGGGCGCCAGGGGCTCCTCACTCCATTTGCGCGTGGCTGTGAGTCAAAGCTGGGTCCCTCTGGGCACCGTGCGGGGTGTTCCCCGGCTGCTTGGCCTGGCTGAGGGGGCTCAGGAAGAGCTGTGAATCAGGGCCCTGGGGGTGCCCAGCAGCACTGAGGGGCCTCTGACGCCTCGGGCTGTGGCAGTCCCTTAGAGGGTGACTGGCAGCTCACCTGGAGGGGAGAGAGTGTCCGAAGGGGCCTCAGTCCTCCTTGGTCTGAGTTTTGCAGAGCCCCTGGGCAGGGAGTGGAGCAGCCCCCGACTGGGCCGGAACCCTGTTGTGTCAGGCCCAGAGGTCCAGAGAGCTCACTAGGGACTCAGGGGACACAGGAGCTCTGAGCCATGCGACATATAGCCCAGGTGTGTCCAGGATCTGCTCAGGTGCATGCCTGTGCTCTCTCTCATAGGCGCCCAGGACCCGGTCTTCCAGGCCCAAAGCCACACAAGTGAGCAGCTCACCCGGAGCGCCGTGTGGCTTTGGTGCCTCAGTCAGCTCAGGGCACCAGGAAATACCTCCCAGGACAGCCCCAGGGCGGCTCAGGCAGCAGCAGCTCCAGCAGGGCAGGAGACTACAGGACCGTTTTCCCGTCCCTCCTGGAGTCGTGGGCAGCCCAAGACCCAGGAAAGGGAATGACTCAGGGAGGACCCCAGCACCCTGGAGTCAGGAGGCCGCAGAAGAACAGGTCCCGGCCTCTGTGGATCACATCTGTCCCTGCACTTTGGGGCATGGCATGTGAGGGGGTGCAGCTCTTTCTAGCAATGCTGGACAAGGGGATTGTCTCAGCCCTGACCCACAGTCGGGGGGCTTCCTGGAGGAGGGGACCAGCAGGTCACCAAAGAAGCAGATCTTCCTGGGGTAGGGGAGACCAGAAATTTGGGGGTGGGATCCTGTGAGGAGTCTGGGGAAGCTGGGGCCTGGGCTTGGGTGAGGGAGGGAGGAGCCTCTGGAGCAGGAACGGGGTCCTGAGCATGGGTTTCAGATGAAGACTTTGCACTAGTTCAGGCTGTGCTGGGTGCTGTGGGAGAGCCAAGGAAGTCCCCAAAGCCAGCCTCTTTTCCAGGGACCTTACAGGTCAGCTGGGAGGACAGATCACCCACACAGAGAGGCATCCAAAACAATCTGCTCTCATGGTGGGTCATGGGCGGTACTGGGAGGCCCCCCATCTCCGGCTCGTCTGAAGACTCTGTGCACGTGGCTGGAGCTCAACGGAGCGCCCATCATCCTTCCAGCAGTCCTGAGGATACCTGGGGTTGGGGTCAGTGCAGAGGTCAGGCTTCCTCGATGGACAGAGCTTGCAGAGGGGACCCAAGAGAGAATTGCAGGCCTACGCTCCAGTGCTGTCCAAAGAAGGCGGGAGAGACCAGGGCAGCCCCTAGCGGCCGCTTCCTTGGAAAGGGTGGGACCCAAGCATCCCCAGCCACTTAACTCCCAGAACCCCCATGAGCTATTCTGCAGCAGGGGATGGGGCCTCCCTGTGCTCGGGAGAAACACGGTCTTCTGGGAGCCTCAGTGGACGCTGCAGTGATGGGTCAGAGCAGCCCACAGACCCAACTTCTGGGCCTCTCTGCTCTCTTCCTAGTTTAGGCCTCACTGGTTTCTTATAACAGGGGACGTGGGAATCAGTGACCTGTCGATAGGCTTCAGAACGCCCGTGGCAGGGCCAGCTTCAGAGGGGGCTATTTCAACAGTGATCACTTCAACCTACAAACTTTCCTAGAACGTCACCATCTCTAAGACATACCCCGGGTCCTCTAGGACTCCTCTAGTGTCTCCAAATTCTAGAAGGAGAATTTTGTCTTGAACTTTTCCACCAACTGGCTGAACCTCTCCACCCTTCTCTTTAGAGCTGGTTCCGATGGCTACTACTGCTGCTGGGGATTCTCTTTCCAGAGAGCTTTCTGGAAGCATGAGTTTCCCTGGGTCACTGTCTCCACTGCGCTGCTCTCAGGCAATATTCCGGAAAAGTGGGAGAAGGAGGTCTCTAACGGCCTGGCTTTGCTCTGGCTCACATCCTCACCCCACCGTGGCCAAGCGTCCCTGTCCCCTGGGAATCTTGTTAACGCACTGGGGGACTAGTGTTTGGAAAATGCTGACCTAAGTCCTTAAAATCTCCCTTTTCCTTGGAGATTCCATGTTCATTTTAACAAATCTGGGAAATGATGGAAAGAAAAGAAGGGTTCAGTCTTTCGAGATCATTTCTCAGGAAGACTCGCTGTCAGCGCCGCTCCACTTCTCAGTCCTTCTCTTCTGCAGTGCTGGGGGTGGAACCCAGGGCCTCACGCGCCAGGCAAGCGCCCCACCACGGAGCTGCACCTCCAGGCCCCAGTCTTTCTTCCTATGAACGTGCAAGAGGAATACCTGAATGCGCGTAAGTCTGAACTGGGATCACACAGTGCTCTGTCTTGCTTTCTCCTGCATTGTTATGAATGACTTGTTCCACGCAGAAGGATATATGTGCAACCTAAAGAATAACCGTAAAACAAGCAGCCAGGTGTGCACTGCTTGATTTAAGAATTATACTCCACTTTTCCACTTAGTAGTATGCTCTGGACATTTTCTCAGGCCATTAAATATTCTTTGAGAACTTGAATTTTAATGACTGTCTGTCAGGTGTTCCTTCAAAGGGTGGACCATATTTTATTTAACAAATCCCTTCTTCTCAGAAACTTAGATTCCTTCCAACTTTTTACTCTTAAAAGGACACCAGGAAGAACACTATTATATGTAAATTTTTGCCCATCATCAGAACCATCTCTATTTCTTTACTAAAAATGGAAAGAAGCAGCACTATAGAGTCAACGTTATAAAATAGCGATAGGGAATGTGGGTACTTCACACACCTGGCCAGCTCTGGGGACAGCAGAGCTGTGGTTGAGATTTACAAGTCCACGGGATACGTACTGATCTAATTTCCATTATACAGATGGACAAACGGAGGGTCAAGGAAATTAAGTGAATTGCCCCAACGGTGTCTTCATTCACTCAATGATATTTACTGAGAACCTAACATAGCCCCGGGCACAGCTGCAGAGGACAGGGGTACAGCTGTGAGCCAGACAGATACAAAGCTCTGCCCACCTTCTAGCTGAGGTGACCGAAAACTCAACCAGGCAGATCTTCAGACTGTTTAAAAGTCTTCCAGCAAAAAAAGCAACAGAAAAGAGGCAGAGGAATGCAGGAGTACCTGGGTGTCGCTTTAAAACAGGGAGACAGGGGCTGGGGTTGTGGCTCAATGGTAGCTCGCCTAGCATGTACGAGGCACTGGGTTTGATCCTCAGCAACACATAAAAGTAAAATAAAGATATTGTGTCCATCTAACACTTAAGAATAAATATTTAAAAATAAAAATAAAATAGGGAGGCATAAAGGGCCCCCTGCGAAGAACACAACATAAGGAAATAATAAGAGAGCACTCAGCTCTGCAGAGACAGCACTCCAAGCAGAGAGGCTGTAAGTGCAGGGGCCCTGAGGCAGCAATGGCTGACTGTCTAAGGAACAGCAAGGAGGCTAGTGGGGCAGGAGAGTGAAAGGGAGGGAGTATGAGGAGGTGAAGCCAGAGAGACGGTGGAGGAGGTGCACACAGAAGGGCTCTGTGGCCACTGGAAGGACTTGAGCCTTTCTCTGAGGCAGGTGGGAGCCATGGAGGCAGAGCAGTGATGTGATCCAGCTTCTGCTGTCAGGATCCCTGATAGACTTCCATGTATGGTTGCACAGGTTATGGATTGCACAAGGGCAGCACAAGTGTGTTTCTTTCTGCTCATAGACCTGAATAGCTTCCAGATCCTGCACCCCTGTGAAGGACTTGTTCTGCTGCGGTCACACTCAAGGGTCCCCTGAGGTTGCTCCTCTGGCTCACCAGCCTCTCTTGGGAGCCTGATTTCTACTCTGACCCAACTCTAATCCTGCCACAGCATCTCCCAGGAAGTGTTCGGAGCGTGACCGTTGACTTAGAGCCTGGGTATAAGTGAGCACGAATGTGCATGAGATGAGTCTGGCCAGAATGCCCCTCACAGGAAGCTCTCCAGGCCCAGGCGAGGCTCAGCAGCGGGGGCCAGCCATGCTCGGCAGTCTGGCTGCTTCTGGTGGGGTGGATGCTCTGGCCTGGGACTTAACAAGAAGCTGATTGATGGAACTGTCATTTTGTGGGGTTTAGCCTGGAGGCCGCTGATCAAACCCCAGAGCCAGGGCCCCGCCCACTTCACACAAGGGCTGGCCTGGGGCCGCCAGTTTGCTGGGGAGCCCACGGGGCTCTCTGCTTACTCCTGGCCATCTGCCTAAGGCTGGGCACAATGAAACGCAGTACCACGTTTTAAAAACAGCTTTGGCTCCACTTAAGGAAGTCACTTTGTCCCAGCCAGCAAGGGGCTGCTGAGCTGGAGCAGCCCTGTCTCCTGTCCCAGAGGGGATGCCCATCAGCACGGGGGCCAGCAGGAGTTGCAGTGCCAGATGTAAATTTGGGAACTGTCAACAGATACTGGTGTTTAGAGAGCCGAGGCTCTGGGGGCCAGGGGAGGGCTGCAGACTCCGAAGGATGAAGACTCCCAAGGCCTCTGGTGTTTATGGGGGACTAGGAAGAGGAGGTGCAGGGGAGACTGGAAAGGGGCAGCTGGGAGATGAGGAAGGAAGGTCCCCAGGAGGACCGAGTGGCCCCTGGGCCCAGCGTGCTGATGGGGGGTGAACCAGGGGCTGGGAACTGACCCTGTTTGCAGCTGTGTGAAAACATGGGACATGGGTGTCACAGTGGGCAGCTGCGTGGTGCATGCTCCAGGGCGGGAGGACCTGTGGTTCCTGGGAAGCAGGCGCAGGCACTGTTTTCCAGGGGTTGACCACGGAGTTGGCAGAGGCCGGGTGGGAGCTGGGGGAGGGGCAGGGAGGAAAATGGAGCTGAGGGCCTGGAGATGGGGGCAGTTCCCACCGCCTGAGGTGAGCCGGGGGCTGTTCAGGAGGAGAGGAGGGGAGGGTCTGGCATCAGGGGAGGTGCCCACATGAGATGGCAGTACTAAGGACCCGCTTCCAGGAACCTACCCAAGGGGCAGCACCTAAGGAAGGGCTGTTTCCTGTACCCACCCCCCACTGGAGACTGGGGGCCCTTTGAAGCCCTGGGGTCTCCTGCAGGGGCAGGAACTAGGATACAGCCAGGACTTTATGAACCTGCAGATGAGGAAACAGAGGCCCGGCGAGGTTACACTGTCTGTCCTCGGTCACCCAGCTATTAATTCAACCTGATTTTGCCCAACACTCTCCTGCTACCCGAGGAGAAGGGAGGCTGAAGAGCTCCCGGTCCAGAGATCTGCTGGGCTCCGCAGATTTGGTCTCCTGACCAGTTTGGTGTTCATTTCCTGGTCGCAGGCGCCGGTGGCCAGGAAGATTGAGGCAGGAGCAGCCCTTTGGGGCTCCCAGACCACTTAGGGCGGTCAGTCTGTGATCCCCGGGACACACGGGGAGCCAAAGGCTTCCACAGGGGGTGGGGGGACTGCTGGGGGTCGACCGGGAGGTGCAGAGGCAGGCGAGAGTGAAGGGGCTGGAGGGGACCCCAGGCCACCGAGGGGCTGCAGCCTCTCCGCCTCGCTGGAGCCAGCCGGCCCGGGCCGCGGGTGGTCGCGGGGCAGCGCGGGCTTCTAATGGGCCGCCGGCCGCGTCCGGAGAGGCCCCGCGCTAATGCGCCGGCAAGCGCTGCCCCGCGCCATCGATCCATGCGCAGCCCGCGACCCCGCAGGGCGGTCCTGGGACCTCAGCGGAGCCCGGGAGTCCCGGACTGGGACCAGGCCACGGTCGCTGGCCCTGTCACCAGGGCTAGGACCCAAGGAGAGCAAGAATGAATCCCTCCCAAACTTCAGAGGGCGCGGGGGGAACCAACTCAAGATAAGTACCTAAGAATTTCAAAACTGCTGAGCTGAGCCCTGTTGGAGCAAGGACAAAGTCAGGAACACGCGTTCTGGCTTCTCGGAATTCGAGGTATTTTGCTGCTCATGGAGGGTTCACCCTGGGGTTTAAAGGAGGGTGTTGGCGGGTGGGGGTGCTAGGATCCCACTCCCCACTGTGATCGACCACAGGGACACATGAGATGTCAGCATCTTAATGCTCCTTTTTTTAAAAAATAACTTTGTTGGGATATGATTTACACACTATCAGTTCACCTCTCCAAAGTGCGCAATTCCGTGGTTTTTGGTGTATTGGGAGTTGTGGGATCATCCTGGTCACACACAGATGTTAGGACATTTTCATCACCTGTCACAGAATCCCCAGGACGGCTTCCCATGGCCTTTGTTGTCCTGGGCAACGGCACACCCATCCTGTCCCTGCGGACTTGCCTACTCGGTGCATTTCCTGTAGATGGACCGTGCACAGTGCAGTCTTGACCTGGCTTTTGCACTTGAGTGTGGTGTTTTCCAGGTTCCCCGTGTTGAAGCACGTGTCCGTGTTCCAGTGTTGACGCTGCCAAATCCTGTCGGCTCCTGTTTTTGTTTTTGGTACTAGAGATTGAACTGAGCCACATCCCTAGCCCTTTTTAAGATTTTATTTTGAGACAGGATCTCATTAAGTTGCTTAGGGCCTTGCCAAGTTGTGGAGGCTGGCTTTGAATTCGTGATCCTCCTGCCTCAGCCTCCCAAGCTGCTGGGATTACAGGTGGGCGCCACCGCCCCCAGTCCTACCCAGCCCTGTCCACTCTGTGGATACACTGCATTTATCCATGTCCCTGTCAGTGAGTGTTTGGGTCATCCCCATGCTTTGGCGATTAGAAGCAATGCTTTTATGAACATGTATATAAGGAAAACATTTATTATATTTTTAGGTGTAGATGGACATAACACAATGCCTTTATTTTTACGTAGTGCTGAGGATCGAACCCGGGTCCTGCCCATGCTGGGCGAGTGCTCTACCGCTGAGCCACAATCCCAGCCCTACGAATACTTAATGTTTTAAGGACCACCAGGCAGGCTGTTTTCCAAAGTGGTTGTACCTCCTTCAATCCCACAAGCATTGCATGACGGTCCCATGTCCCTCTCCACCCCGCACTTGCTGTTATAGTTTTTTTGATTTGAGTTCTTCGAGTGGGTATGAAGTGGGGTCTCGCTGTGGTTTTGCTGTGCGTTTCCCCGATGGCTAATGAATGATGTCGAACACATCTCCGTGTGCTTATTGGACATCCGTACATCTTCTTTGGAGAAGTGTTCAAATCTTTTGCCCGTTTTTCAGATACCTTAATTATGTTTTATATAAGTGGTAACAGCACATTTAATGTTCTGCCCTGCGTCTTTGCACTTGCCAGGTGCTCTAGAGGTCTTTCTGAGTTTTATAGATCTACCTCGCTATTCTTAAGTAGCTATTCAAGTTTCACAGTGTGGCTTTGCTCTCTTTATCCAAGCTCTGATTGATGGACATTTGTGTGTGTGTGTGTTTTTTTTAAACATTTTCCATTACAAAAAGACAAGGTAATAAATAATAAACATCCTTACACACATCTCTGTGCACCCAGATGAGTCTTTCTGGAAAAGAGAGCCCTAGGAGTAGAATTCCTGGATCAAAAATTGAATTTTGATAAGCTATGAACAGGGCTGGGGCCTACACGTACAAGGCCCTGGCTTCAGTCCCAGCACCACACACACACACACACACACACACACACACACAGACACACACACACGTATTAGTAAACTATTCTAAAAAAGTTTAACTCACATACCTTCACCAACGTTGTGGAAGAGTGGCCCCTCCTTTGGGAGTCCTTGTTTATTTTTTCTGCACTGGGAACAGAACCCAGGGCCTCAAAGGCTGCTACCCAGTTCTCTACCACCGAGCTACAGCCCCAGCCCAAGAGGGCCCCCCCCTTTTTTTTGAATTTTTTTCACAATACCTTTATTCTATTTATTTATTTTTATGTGGTGCTGAGTATTGAACCCAGGGCCTCACACATGATGGGCAAGTGCTCTACCACTGAGCCACAACCCCAGTCCCAGAGTGTCCTTTCAATTCAGTCTTTACCAATACTAGATACATCCTCCCTCCCTCCCTCCCTCCCTCCCTCCCTCTCTCTCTCTCTCTCTCTCTCTCTATCTCTCTCTCTCTCTCTTTCTCTCTCTCTCTTTCACATGGCTATGCAGTGAACCTCACACATGCTAGGCAAGTGCTCTACCACTAAGCCATGCTCCCATCACGTTTTTCGTTAGTCAAAAAGACAGACAGATAGATAGATAGATAGATAGACAGACAGACTCCATTGTTTTAATATTTGTTCACCTGATGGCTCCTGAGTGTAGATTTTTTCCTCGTGATCATTGGCCATTTTTATTTCAATTTCCGTGAGATTTCTCTCTTTTCACCTTTAGTCCATCTTCTCGTGTTTTTATATATGCTAGAGAAGAATAATTTTCCCATGGCCTGTTGCTACATAGTTTTGATGTTGTAAAAAATAGCATGACTCTCTTTTCCTATTTGACTCCTGGGTTGTAGCTTAGTTTTCCTGCTTAATATTGCAAATTATTTTACTTGGATGGTCTTTTTGGGGAGTCAAGGGTACCAGGAATTGATCCCAGGGGTGCTTAACCATGGAGCCACAACCCTTGTCCTTTTTATTTTTTATTTTGAGACAGGGACTCACTAAATTGCTGAGGCTGGCCTCAAACCTGCAATCCTCCTGCCACAGCCTTCGGAGCCACTGGGGTTCCAGGTGTGCACCACCATACCTGGCTCTAATGTTTGTTTTTTTTTTTTTAAATATTTATTTGTAGTTGTAGTTGGACACAATACCTTTATTTTATTTCTTTTTATGTGGTGCTGAGGATCAAATTCAGGGCCTCACATGTGCTAGGCAAATGCTCTACCACTGAGGCACAGCTCCAGCCCTCTAATGTTTTTATGTTAAAAAAGAAATGAATTCCAGGCCAGCCTCAGCAACTTAGCGAGGCCCTACGCAGCTTAGTGAGACCTTGTCTCAAAATAAAAAAATAGGAAGGGTTGGAGATGAACTCAGGGTAAAGAACCCCTGGGTTCAATCCCCAGTACCAAAAAAGAATAAAAAGAAAAGAACTGGAGAGATTATTTTAGGATGCAATAACAATATTAAGATAGAACAACTAATTTTTTTCCTTCCTTTCTTTTACACTAGAGATTGAATCCAGGGCCACTTTACCACTAAGATGCACCCCCCGTTCTTTTTTATTTTGAGACAGGGCCTTACTAAGTTGTTGAGACTGGCCTTGAACTTATGATCCTCCTTTCTCGGGCTCCCAAGTTCCTGGAATTACAGGTGTGTCTCATCATGCCTGGCAAGTTAATTTTTCTTAAACTAACAAGTCAAATGCAATTTTTTGTGAATTTCCCCACATAAATGTTTATCAAATGTGATAGTCTGCTTGTAGATCCTACGAAAAAGAAGCAATGAAAAATTCTGTCAAAGGAGAATACTCCTTGCAGTTGGACGTAAGTACGAGGGAGCCGACGTCAGGGAGATGGTGGAACCTGTGTTTGAGGCTTGATGCATCCATCGGTGGGCAGGAAGAGACCGGTGTTGATATCAAAGTTTAGTTTATGACAAAGATGACCTTGCAGTTCAGAAGAATTCGATAAATGGTCTTGGTTCAAATGGCTATCCACTTGAGAGAGAGAAAATGTGTATTCATTTATCTATCAAATATTTATGGCGGCCTCACACATGGCAGGCACCACGCATGAGGACCTGGGATTCATCAGCGGACAAAGCAGACAAAAGAGCAAGTTCCTGGCCTCATGGAGCTCAGTGCTGGCTGCCGAGGCAGTAGGTCCTCCAGGCCCAGGAGGTATGTGGCTGAGTTATGTCACATTTGCAAGTTCTGAGCACTACCCAGGGCCATGGAGGAGCCGTCGGGAGACAGGGAGAGAAACGGCCACTTTAAATAGTCAGAAAAGGTGACATTTCAGCAAAAACTCGAGGGCGAAGGGGCAGCTGGCCTGTGGCTAGAAGTGGGAGGGCTCTGTGGGGCCCAGAGCAGACAGTGCAGGGCCAGAGAAGGGAGGTGTTTGTGCGGCTGTGTTTTGTGCTCTAACATGTGGACTTGTGGGTGCGGTTGGCTAGCATGTGGGCTGTGGCCTGGGCGGCCACCCCTCTGTTTATTTGGAGGCCACCCCTCTGCGGCGGCTGTGCAGGGCCACCAGAGGCAGTGGAGTCTGTCACGCTGATGGTGGGAGCATCACCTGGTATAGACCGTCGCCCAGCTGACCAGAACCTAGGTGCCTGTATCAAGGCCTTCAGCACAACCATGCGATTTTGGATTCTGTGGTGCTTTGGGCATGACCAGATACTCTGCGGGGTCACCTTCCATATCCCAGTCCCTCCGAGTGGACAGAGGAACAGTTAGGTTCCCCCGGAGGAAGGGCTGAAAGCGTGGACTCAACTGTCCATGACAACCAGGTGAGACATATTGTGCCTTAAAGTCGCCAATCAAAGTGGTTTGGTCAAGAACGGGGGGGGGGGGGGGAAGCATTTGGGCTTGAACTTGAACTTTGACCCTGAGGGTCACAGGAAGGTCCTGAGCAGAGGTGTGATGGGAGTCAGTTTCTGCTTTCACTGGACCAGTCTGGGATCTGGGTGGAGCCGAGGGCAAGAGGGCATGTGTGTGGGGAGGCCCAGGAGGAGGTCAAGGAGAGAGGTGGAGGGCAGTGGAGGAGGAAGGGACTGGGCGGACCCTAGGTGGTTTTGAAGGCGGAACTGCACTAGGGGTGACTGGATTTGGGGAAAAGTAAGGAGTCCTCAGGAGCCCAGCTCTGTAACTGGGGTTTGAGCGGCCCAGGAGACTTCCGAAAGGGCAGGAGGTCAGACACTGATGGCAGCAGAGGCCCAGCAGGGCTGCAGATCTGCTTTGGAAAGGGTCACTCTAGTCACATTTCCTGCCCCATAAGGCAGCTGTGAGCCACGTGTGGCTTCTGAGCACTTGAAATGCAGCCAGTCTGGTGGTGGAGATGTCTCGCTGAGTGTAAGACACACCTCGGATTTCACAGGCTTAGGATGGAAAAAAGTGCAGTCGCTCGAAAGTGATTTTTTATGTTGATCACAAGTAGATAATATTTTGGATGCATTTGGCAAGATGAAATACAGTATTTAAGTTAGTTTCACTTTTTAAAATGTGTCTACCAAAAAAAAAAATCTAATTGCCTAAGCGGCTCGCACTGAGTGTGCGTTGGGTGGTGATTGAAGCTCTGAGCTGGGTGAGGTCGCCCTGGGAGTGAGTGGCCAGACTCCCAGGGGCAAGTCCTCCAAATCCCAGAGGGTGAGGAGGAAAAGGCGGGGGAGGGGGAGGGCGGGGGAGGGCAGGGGCCTGGCGGCCAGGAGACCAGCCAGGAGAGGTCTCCTGCAGGAGCCAGGCAGCTGGAGGGCTGAGGACTGGAGCGAGCCATTCTCAGGGAAGCAGGTCCTGCGGCCCTCCACTGCCAGGTTCAACAACAGGGAGCAAGGACTGGGGACCCCTGCCCTGCTCCAGGGCTCTTGGGGTAAGGGGAGAGGAGGGTCCCCTGAGTTCTGAGCTCCCAGTCACCCGAGGGGAAGGAAAGCCAGGGGGTGAGGTTTGGAGGCCCAGCTTAGAGGGCTCAGGAGAAATCCCTACTCACGTTTGAAAACCCATCCCGGGTCCTAACCCTCCACGCACCCCCAATGCCCCGGGCACAGGGATGGCAGACGGGGGAGGAGCAAAAATAACAAGGGGTGGGGGGGGGGGGAGGGCTTCAGGGTCCAACTGCTGCTAGAAGGGTCAGGATTTGAGCCCAGGGCTGTCTGGCTCCCAGTCTGTTCTAACAACACAGCTCTCGGTCCTGATGTGCCCAGGGACAAGCATAGGGATGTGGGTGGCTGCCACAGGCTCTTTGTGGCTCCCGGCACTGCAGCGCTTTGTCACCCAGTCTCCTTCGTTGGCGCATCTGTGAAATGGAGCGGTCGTGCCTTAGTGGCCTCGGCACACTGCCTATGAGGGGCACACGAGTCTGGCTGGGGGGCGCGAGCCAGACCGCGCTCTGCATCTGCAGCAGACACTCGCTCCCCAGGGAGGGTGGTGGAGAAGCTGGCCTCCAGCTCACCAGAGCCGAGGGAGGGCACTAGGGCGGACGGCCTCGAGTGTCCCTCGGCCTGTGCCCTCCAGAGCTCTGAGGCCGGTTTCCAGTGCCCCTGAAGGTCAGGCACTCCTTCTGGCTCTGCTGTCCCTTCCTGCCTCTGACTGTCCCCTCCGCCCTGGATAAATAGTGCCTCCGCCCGCCCGCCTCCTCATTCCCTCACGCTTCACCAGAATTAAATTCATCATTCATTTTTTATGGTTTATACATAGTGTAATTTATGTTTTCAAATATATTGAGGTCATACTTTAGCAGAAAAAAAGTATTTCACATTGAAATTGAAGGCATGTGTGTCCCATTAAATGGGGATGTTTGGGATAATTTTAAAAGGCTAAAAGTAGTAGAAAGTAACATTAAAATAAAATTTGAGAGATGTAATTACCCCTAATCGCACCATAAAATAATCAATACTGCATTCCATTATTTCTGACTTCCCTAGTTATAGCTTTTTTTGTTAAGCTCTTGAATATTGATGAGGTGAAAGGGTCGTGTCTCCTGGCGGAGGTCTGATGGAGGTGGAATTAAGGTGGAGTCCTCTCCGATTGTCCCAGGGAGACCACGGGCACTGGGCACTGCTGCTTCTGGCGGCAGATCCCAGGTGGCAGCACCGGGCTCCCTGAACTCTGGTAAGGAGGGGTCCTGCTCTTCCGACCTAGGGCTGGAGAGGAGGCCGGGGGTGGAGGCTCAGTATGTGTGTGTCCTTGTAGTTTTTGGAGTGCTCGCTGCTATGGACCTCCATGCTGACCTCATAGACAAGGTCCTTCGACTTTCTTTCTTTATTTTTGGTCTGGGGATTGAACCCTGGGCGCTTTACTACTGAACTACATCCGCAGCCCTTTTGACTAATTTATTTATTTTGAGACAGGGTCTCGCCTTGCTAAGTTGTTGAGGCTGGACTGGAACTTGCGATCCTCCTGCCTCAGCCTCCCCAGTTGTTGGGATTACGGGCGTGAGCTACGGTGCCCCGCATTCATTTGACTCTCAGGCCAGTCCTCCAGTCGGTGTTAGCAGGACTTCCCTTTTTACAGATGGGCACGCGGTGGGGGGATAGTTACCAAGGAGCAAGGCCTGGGCACTTGTCATGGTGTGTGCACTTTCCCAGCCAGCCGGGCCTCGCTCCGTATCATTACCATGAATAATAAACAGGGTAGGGCTGGAGAATCCAGCAAGAGAGTGCAAGGGTGCTGACCCCCAGGAGAGGATAACCAGCGTTGATCTTGAGGACAGCTGTCACCGGCTACAATGGTGCCGGCCGAGCCGCGAAAGTCTCCGATTCCCTTTGGTGAGGTCTGAGAGCGTCCGTGTCTCTCCCGCACTGTATACAAAGGGTCCACTTCTGAGCCGCCAGGTTCTGTAAGTGGGGGTAACAATAGAGCACCCCCCCCATAAGTGGTGTCACCTGCGGAGCCCATACTGAGCACACTGCCGGGCACCTGGGGAGCGCCAGTCATCGGCGGCCGTGAAGCCGCGGTGCTGCTAAGATGCGTTCTCCTCCTGGGCCTCAGCTTCCCCAGCTCTGGAACGCTCCTGGGTGGGGACCGAGCTGGACAGCAGCAAGGCCTCTGGCCTCTCTGATGATCTGCACAGGTCCTGCCGTGTGCCTTTGTGATCGTCCACCGGAGCAGAGTCCCTGGACCGTCATCCCGCCCAGCCT
This sequence comes from Ictidomys tridecemlineatus, assembly GCF_052094955.1. Classification (NCBI taxonomy): domain Eukaryota; kingdom Metazoa; phylum Chordata; class Mammalia; order Rodentia; family Sciuridae; genus Ictidomys; species Ictidomys tridecemlineatus. The sequence goes on along the minus strand of NC_135488.1, from coordinate 19,151,871 downwards.
TTGCCCTCCAAGCAGGCGGCCAGTCTGGGGGTGCTCCTCAGCCCCTCTTCTTCCCATCTTGAGGAGTCTGCACCTTTCAAGCTGCAGATGGTTTCCCTGGGGCTCAGGACTGGGTCCAGAGAAGGGTCCTTGGGAGCCCACCTGGGCAGGGAGAGTGGCCAGGGGGTCCTCCAGGCCCTGAGCTGGGAGGTCTGGAGTCTGGACACCTCGTGCCAGAATACAGAATACATGGGTGTCCTCATGCCCGCTGCTTCCCCAGAATCTAAACCCCTGCCCAGAGTCCAGGAGGCTCTAGGCTTATTAATTACAGTCGCCAAAATATGGCAACACCCCAAAGCCCACACCGAGTGAGCCTCCGAGGCAGAAGGCTGTGAAGGAGGCCAGACACCAAAGACCCGGCGTGGTAGACTCCATTTGTGTGAAGTCTCCACAACACGCAAATCCACCAAGACAGAAAGCAGATCAGCGGCTGCCTGGGGGCTGGAGGAGGGGAAGGTGGGGAATGATCGCTTCGTGGGCACGAGGTTTCCTTTTGGGGCGATGAAAAGCCTCTGGAACAAGGTGGTTGCATAACATCGTGGATGCACTCGGTGCCACCGAGACGGACACTTTCAAATGGTCCCGCTGGCTCACTTGTTCCATGTGTTGTTCTGTGTGTTTTTCCACAATAGAAATAATATATTTTTTTTAAGTCAGGACACCCTGGGGTCAGTGACGTGCCAGGAGCCAGGCTCAGCCTCCGCTCCGGGCCTTGGGGCGGCTGCTCAGTCCCAGCACATCACAAGCCCGGGATACGGGGAGCTGACGGCCAGCCTCGCTCCGTGTCATTACCATGAATAATAAACAACAACAGAGTGTATTTTTAAATCTTTCCCTAATGGAGATTCCCAAGCAGCAACCAAAACACTCAGATGACCCTCCACTCCCTTAAGATACTGACACACAGAAGCCGTGTCACTCCCGCAGGAGCGGACCGAGGGCTGCGCACACCCTGGTCCTGGGCGGTGCCCTCACTCCCCTTGGCCGCCCACCCTGGCTTTTCCCAGAGCCACCAGGGGCAGGGGGACAGGAGGGTCTTCTGCATCCTCAGGGTCCCAGCCAGTGCCCTGGCCCCCTGACATGGTCTCCCCACAAGCTCCCTCTCCTGCCCTCTCACCAGGGCCTGTGCTTGGGTGTTGGGAGGGGACACGGGCTGTAGTTGTCTGGAAAGGGCAGTGCCGACATGTCTCTGGTGACACCTGAGGCCCGAGGCACAGGGTCATACTGGAGGTCTCCTGGCAGGAACGCGGCCCACCAGGACTGGCTCCCTGCAGCTCCTCTACGCTTGTTCTTATGTTTTGTGGTACTGCTCAGCAGAGGCAGAGCAGAGCAGTTGCCCCAGGCCAGGCCAGCCACTGACCTCAGGAGGCCTCAGTTTCCCCATCTGTAAGAGAGGCAGGGACAGCGGGTGCCTGTTGGATTATGGAAACGATGCACGTGATGTTTCGGGGCTGTGCAGAGCAAAAGGTGACCATTTTCCCCAGGATGAGGCTGAGCCCAGGCCATGCGGCCTTACCGGCTCCCACCCTTCCAGGGTCCACCTGGTAGGCTGGCTGAGGACTGGCCAGAGTGCCTCTGCCCACTGAGTTAGAAGTCAGCTGTTGTGACAAGGCCCATCCTGGGGTCCTCCATGCATTTTGGATAACTTACATGCTTTGCCAGGTGACCCTCTGGGCAGCTCTGGGAAAGACAGACTGCTGTCCCCATTTTCCAGATGAGGAGACTGAGATCCAGAGAGGCCGAGAACTTGCTGACTGTGGGATTCAAAAACCACATTTTTGGATCCAAGAAGCATGGCCTTCAAACGCTATGCAGTGACCGAATTGCAGTAGGGGCTCACTATGGCTGAGAACAGGGGCCTTGCAATGATGCACTTGTCTGGAGTGAGGAGACACAGCTCATCATATTTTTGAAAGAGATCAGAGGCAGTCCTAAAGTCTCTAACCACCTCCTCCTCCTCCTGTGCCTTAGTGTCCCCATTTTTGAAAAGCTGGGTTGGATGGGAACATCTCCAAGGCCTCTCTGAGCACTGATACTCACTCCTTCTCCCATCGTCCTGTGATTCTGTCCTCCCCCACCTCCCCACCCTAGCCTGGCCCCCCTGACACAGCCCTGCAACTAGCCACGGGCCCAGGCCAGCAGCCATGTCAGAGGTAAGAAGAAAGTATGTCCCTGACGAGGGTGTGTTAGGGAGACGCAGCTGCTGCCAGGCTGGGGCTCCGCTGTTCCCTCCCCAGCTTCCCCGGGTCCCCATTCTCCCCTGCGGTCCAGTAAGGCCCCAGCCAGACCCTGTCCAGAGGCCCCATCCAGACCCAGTGACCCTGGCACCGGCCACAACCCAGCACTGGGTGAGATGTAATTGACAACCATAACTAGAAAGCTCTTTTAGGAAACTTGGGAAATGGAAGGGAGGCCATTAGGAAATTTACATTTGCGAATATGATGTTTAATTAGCAATACCAATAAATTAATAGGAGAATCTTGCTGCGGTTCTAGGTTCATAAAACACCAGCTCAGCCTGCGGAGGAGAAGGGAGCAGCTTCAGGCTGCCTACGGGGAGAGAAGGGAGCCGGGCACCACGGAGGCCCTGCCCCGGCCACGCCCGCCCCTCCTCCCTGCCTCCGCCCATCTTCTGATGGACAGCAGGGTGGAATGAGGCAGCACTGACCACAGAGGTAGGAGGGTCTGAGCTCACAGCCTGCTGCAGCCACTTGTTCCTTGGAGAAGCCGCTCAGCGTCTGAGCCTCCATGTCCTTCTCTGTCAAATGGGAATAAGGATCCTAACAGCCACCTCCTAAGGCCATTGTGACCATGAAAGGAATTAATGTGGCTAAAAGCACACGGAACAGAAAAAAGCTGGCACAAAATAAGCGTTGGTTATTAAGCGGCCGCTGCTCCTGCTATTGCCGTTATTAATGGGATAGCGCAGGCGGAGCACCTGGAGAGGCAGGACTTGATAAATATGAGACCTTGTTGGCTTTTAATTTTTCTTTCCCAAATCCAACCTGCTCTCCCAGCCTCCCAGACACCTGGGGTGGCCGCCCTGGTGACCCTTACCATTGGGTCTGGCCCCAAGGCCCTTCTGCCTCCCTCCTGGTTACTGGTTCTGCCCAGCAGAGCCGGGGCTCATTGCACAGTCCCCGCAATGCATTTGTGAACAATGACAGGTGCTGGATTCTGAAGGTGCCTCCCCAGCTTACAGACCCTCCATGGCTCCCAGCTGCTTTCGGATTTCGCTCAGGCTCCTCCTCTGCTGCGGCCCCACAGTGATCTGGCCGCCTCATTTCTCACCCCGGGGGCCTAAGGCACCACATCCTGCCAGATGCCAGCTTCTCCTGCTCCCGGGCACGCTGGCTCCCTCCTGCCCCGACACATGCGGGCTCATTTCAGAGTGCCCCCCTCTAGCCAATGAACTTCTGCTCTTTTACCAAGCACCAGCCCTAGCAGGCGAGAACCAGAGGCTGAGTCACTAGCTCTTGTCAACTTCCTCCGCCCACCACTGTGGCCAGCACCTGTGACAAGCCGGGGTAGGGCCTGAGTCTGTCCTCGGGGACACTCAGATTGTTCGCCTTATTGGGTCCTAGAAGATCTGCTCCATGCATCCTCTGCAGAAAAACCTCCCTTGATATTCCTCCAGCCTCAGTGCTCCCACCTGCCTCGGGTCATCTCTCCACCAGTTGTGATCCCGTGGCTGCTGGGTGTTTTGTTCCTAGGTCTCGACTCCTTGGGACCCAGCCTTTCATCTTTTGTCCTTTCCTACTCCTGCTCTGCTCAATGGATGAATAAACATACATCTAGATCGCCTCCCCCAAGAAGTCCTCCCTGACTGCCCCAGCTCTATTGTAACCATTGCCTGTGTTTTTGTCTGTCTTCTCCACCAGATGGTCAGACCTTGTCCTTTTGTTTATTACTGCTTCCTAGCACCTGTCCTCAAGCCGGTCACATTGGTTTGCTGATAAATATTCCCTGGGTAAGTGAATAAATGAATGGATGAGTAAATGATTATCTGGATGAATGAGGAACCGAGTGAATGGATCAGTGACTCACGGGACAAGCGAATGAATGAACAAAGAAGGGGCAAATGAAGGGACGCGCCCATGAAGGCCAGGCGAGGGCGCTTCCCTGGGCTGGGGGCAGACAGCAGCTCCTCTTGAGCCCTGACCCCACCCCCGGCTTGTTTCCCCAACTGTTTATTCAGCTGTGTAAAGTGCACAGGAAACATGATAATAATTAAAGCAGACACAACAACAGGTAATTAATTGCATTTCCAAAATTTGATCCATGCATATGAATGAACGGGAGGTCACAGACTGTGTGGAGAAGCCCCCATGCTCTCAGAACAGAGGTCCTAGGTCTCTGCGGAGGGAGCGCCCAGAAGCTGACGGCTGGGGAGCTGCCTTCTCTCACTCTCCAGTGTGACCCCAGCTCCCCAGGTTCCGGACAGGGAGGGGTGATTAAGGGTGACCCCGCAGGGAAGCCCAGGGAGGTAGGGATGCCCTCCAGAGTCACAACCACAGGAAGTATCTGGTGGTGCCTCCCGTGAGGTATGTGCCGGGTGACCACTAGCTCGGCTGGAGCAGGGACCCAAGTCCACGGGCTGCCCGAGGAGGCCTGGGGCTTGGCTAGGTGTGCAGGAGCTCCAAAGCCTGCCTGGGGACTCTGAGTTGGGGGATCTGGATGGGTCTGTGTCCATATTTTAAGTAAGACCCTGGACATTCTGCAAAGTGCCTGCTGGCTAGTCTCAGGTAGCCTCTCAGGTCCAGAATGCCCTCCCCAGGAAAGAAAGTCTCCCTGCGCAGAAGCACCAGAGGCAGGATGAGTGCAGCCCGGGGTCCAGGTTGAGTGGCCTGGGCAGGCCCAACCCTGGCTCCAGGCCCCCATCAGCTGCCACAGTCAGGGGAGCTTGGGGGAGCAGGGGAGGGTGGGGGATGAGGTCCCTCTAGGCACAGAGAACTGACTCCCTGTTTCATGGTTCTGCCAAAAAAAAAAGAATGTCACCACCTCCAGGAAGCTGTCTCAGCCACCAGACTGAATCACTGTCCCTGGGCTGCTGAAAGGCCAGCGCCCACCTCTCTCTCAGCTCATTCTCTGGACGGGAGAGTTCGCTCCTCCCTTCTGGCAGGCAGGGCTGAGGCTGCAGAGCCTGTGCGAGGCCTGGGGTAGCGGTGCAGCGATGATCAGGTAGCTGGCAGGGAGGTGCTACCAGAGTGCGCACGAACCCCCCTCATGTCCTTTGTTTGGTCCCAGAGGCTACCTTCAGCTTCTGACTCTACCCCAAGGACATCTCTCTAGCTATAAGCATGAGCTTGGCCCCTGCGACCTTCAACCAATGACGGGTGGGAGTCGGTGGGAAAACATCCAGCGGCCCTGGCTGGGGACAGCCTGCAGGTGTGCTCTGCAGTCCTGTGGGACCCGGGACAGGGAAGCCTCGTTGCTCCTGAGACTGCTGCTTGACATGCCAGGCATCTCCCTCCATTTTCCTTGGGGTCCTTTCTAAATAAACACCCACAAATCCTTGGTCTGCTTTGGGGAAACTCAAATTTTAAAAGCCACCTTAACCTGGGAGGGGTGAGAATCCTGTCTTACACCAAAACTACCCGGGGGGACCCTGGGCTGCCTTATAGAGCCCCTGCTCATCCCAAGTCTCGTCTGGCCCCCGCAGCCCCAGTGGCAAGGTACAAGGATGACAAAACAGAGGCTCTGAGTGGTCACCGTCTCAGCTGGGGAGCAGAGCAGAGGCAGCCAGGCTGGGCTCCAGGCCTGGTGGAGGGAGCAGGAGTCCAGGGCAAAGGTTGCTAAGTGTTTGCCAGGTATCACCTGAACGGCTGTCTCCCTAAGAGGCAAAACTATTTGGGAAATGATTGGGGACCACGCGTTTCCCATGTGTGGGGTCCATCGTATGCACTTACATTGTCAGACTGGCTTCCAGGGCAGTGGGATTTGTATCTCATTTCTAGTGACCCAGATTAGTGCTGCTCTGATGGGCAGGGCTTAGTGGCACAGCTGGAGGGGTGGCCTGACTTCCAGGGGAGGGGTCCAGGGCCCAACACACAGTAGTCTGGGCGGGGGGTGGGGGGGGTGGGGGGGTGGGGGGGTGGGGGGTGGGGGTGGGGGGTGGGGGGGTGGGGGGGTGGGGGGGTGGGGGGTGGGGGTGGGGGGGGTGGGGGGGTCGGGGTGGGGGAGGTGGAAGGATGGAATTCCTCCTTCCTGTTCCAGCCTTGGACTCTGAGAGGAGAAGGCCCTGTTTAAGTCTGAGCTGTGTGTTCCTGAGCCCATGACCATACCTCTCTGAGCCTTGGTTTCTGACCTGTATCCCAGGGCTCAGGGCCCTAATTTGCAGAGCTGCTGGGACTAGAGATCCCAGTGTGAGCCAGCATTCACCAGGTGCTCAGCAGATGGCCTGGAGAGGTTTCCCAGCCTCTGTGATGTCACCTCTCCCCACTGACTTATTAAGCCTGGGCAGTGGTCAGGTCGGTGACAGCAGGGCCCACTGGGGTTGGGGGTGTCATTAGAAATTGTTCTTACTGAGAAGCCATAAGGCCACAGCCTAACTTCCTAAGGGACCTGTGGGATTGGGAGGTAAACAGCCCCTGAGGGTAGGTGGGACCTCTACCTCCTTCTTGTTACCCGCCTTTTAGGAGGTGGTGGCAGCGTGGAGAGCAGCGATCGGAGCCATGGACCCCTGAGATCACAAGCATGCTGGTCGTGACCATCAGCCCCACCCCATCCTCTGCCACCTGACCTCCCGGGAGGCGGCCTCCCAAGAAGCCCTGGGGAAGACACGTGGAGGACGTCAAATGGCAGATGTCCACGTATAGTATAGTGGGCTTTCCTGTAGAGTATTTTAACTTAAAAAAAGAAAAGCCCAAACATATCTCAGTGTTGTAAATACTCCACAGAAACTTGCAAACACTTGCGAAATCGTTCGCACTCCTTTGTATAAACGCATTAGGCCCCGCTGTCGGTCCTCTCGCTGCGGCACTGTCCAGGCTTGTCCTCGCCGGAGGCTGCACTCTCGGCCCAGCCCCAGGCCCTGGTGAGAGCGGGTGGCCTTCCCCATCCCATTCCACCGCACCCGGGGCTACTGGGGCCTGCAGGGCTCTGCGCAGCCTCCCCACCTCCCCGAACTCGGCCTTGCGGTGGGCGCGAGGCAGTCCCCGGGGCTGGCGCCGGCGGGCGGCGCGCTCCTCGGGCGAAGCACCTGCCGGTCCCGGTCCGGGCTGGGTCCGGGCGCGGCGGGCCGTGTCCCGCGCCGCCCGCGGCCGCCGGTAGGGGGCGCCTTGGTCATGCATTATTCATCGCCGCGCCCGCCCGCCTCCCTCGCCTTCCCCCGCGCGGGCTGCGGGCTGCGAGCTCCGCGGAGCGGGAGCGCGGAGCCTTCACAATATTGTGGCAGCTCCGCGAATGACGGCTCCGGGAGGCGGGGGGCGCGCAGCCTCGGGCGGTGGCGGGGGCGAGGGCGGGGGCGGGGAGCGGCCCCGGGTGGGGGCGACGCTGGGTCACATCGTCCCGGAGGGGGCTCTGGCCAAGGGGCTGGTTCAGTGAGGGCAGAGGTTTAGCGTCCGTCCGTCCGTTCATCCATCCATCGGTCCGTCCATCCTCCATCTTTCCTTCCTTCCACCAAGTCAGCTAACGTCTCGCACCAGGGGTGCGATGTGGGGACCGGGTGGTGAGCAAGGTAGGCTCGGTCCTTCCCTTTCAGAACTTAATCTCCAAGTAGGGAGGAAGACAGATGAAAAGCGTGCAAACAGATAATTAAGATAATTCTAGGGAAGAGCGCTCTGCGGAAAATAAAACTCTGGTGTGTGTGTGGGGATCTCCCGGATGGTCAGGGAGGGCTTTCCGAGAAGGCGACATTTGTGCAGGGACCTGAATGACAAAAATGAGCCTGACTAGTCCCTGGGTCTCTGGGGTCTCTCCCTGCCTCATCCTGCCTTTCTAGGGGTGCTGTAAAGGTCAGCTTTCCCCAACCCACCCCCACCCAAGAAGCAGGGAGGAGGGTCTTGATGAGCCCAAAGTGGACTGAGGCCTGGCAATGGTGACACCCCATCCCCCAGCCACTCTGTAGGCCACAGGTGCTGCCGGTGCCAGTCCACCCCTGAGCACTGGGCACAGGACGCGAGAGCAGGTTCTGGGTGCCCCTTTCCCACTCCTGCTTCCGGCGCTGGGCTGGGGGGACTTGGGATTGTGGCGCTCAGCCTGAATGGGGGCGCTGCTGCCCACCCCCCAGCCCTCAGCTCTGGGGCAGGGGGGCCGGGGAAACAGAGGGCGTGGGCTCAGGGTCACCACCAGCATCGGGTTTCCTTTCACTTTTACAAAGACTCGTTGACGCCTGAGCACATCAATATCCTTAATGACAGTGAAGAGGAACTGGGACTCCAGACGGCGTGCCTCCCCACCTCCGCCCCCTTCCTCCTCCTCCTCTCCCATTCCTTCTCTGTCTCCTCTCTCTGTCCCTCTGTCCTCTTTCCTCTCCCCTGCCTCTCCTTTCTCAATCCTGCCAGCCTCTCTTCTCTCTTCTCCCTTCCCCGTGTCTTGGAGTCTTTCCTCTTTTTCTTCTTTCTTTCCTTCCTCCTGGTCTTCGAAGCCTCCCCTCCTCTTCTCTACCCTCCTTCCTCTTCCTTCCTTCTTCTCTCCCGACTCTCTAGACCTCGTAGCTCTTGTACATCCACAGCTCAGCAGCTCAACCAGGAGAGGCCCCAGCTGGATCAGTCCCTCCGTCTGTCCAGCCCAGCTGGACCCCAGCACCTTCCCATGAGCCCTCAACAGCCCCAAGGCAGGGCCTATGTGTAGGGTCAGGAGAGACAGCTCCACTTCTGTCCTGCAACCTCGGCCCCAGAGGCACCTGGGCAACTGCCCTTCCTGCTGCCCCATGCTATGCTGGGAACTGAGAACGGCAAGTTTGGGTGTGGGATGCCACCGGGGAGGACAGAGTTTTGGGGAAGATTTTCTGTTTTGTATTTTTTATGACCATATATAATTTTGCATTTCTCCCTCAGCCTCTGCCTTCTTGGCTCCCAGATGTGTCCCACATTGAAGAATTATCTCTCCTCCCTGGAGTGAAATAAATGCAATCAATATGAGTATTGCTCTCAGGGCCTTGAAATATTACATTAATGTTCCATGTGGTGACATTTTAGCTGGAATTTTCAAATACATTATGATGGTTCAAATTAATATTTATCAGATCAGCTTTTATATTTTGCAAAAGAGAGAGAGAGTGAGAGAGAGAGAAGGAGAGAGGGAGAGAGAGAGAAAAGGAAAGACAGAGAGAGCATTATTAAAATACAAAATGCAGATCAAGTCTAAAATCGATGGTGCATTCTCCCAGAGCATTCCAGGGGCTGTCTTTAGCTTTCTGGGTTTGTTTTTAAATTTATTGGTGTTCCAGGCAAATCTATTGGGCTCCCATGGCCCCCTGGCCGGCCTCCCCTCCTCGCTCCCTCTTGCGGGCTATAGGCCCCTTCCTTTTCTGTCTTTCTCTCTTTATTATCCTGAAATGTAAATTACGACATTAGCCTGGTCCTTATTTTTTTTTTAACTCTCCGATGATTAAATCTGCTACACGACATCCTTGTCCTTTCTATAAATTAAATCATCTTGGCTTTGCACCTCCAGCTCAGGGCAGATGCCACACTGGTGTTGAGGCAGCGGGCAGCTGAGGCTGAGGGCTGGGGTCCTTGTCCTCTCCTGGAGATGACACTGGGGGCCTTTGTGTGGGGCAGGGAGGATGTCTCCCTGGCTCCTGGCTTCTCTGTAAATAAGAAATGTGGACTGGAGGGAGGAAGTGGTGGCAATCGTACATTCCACTTTATTTCAGTCACTTCCAAACTGATTACTCTGTGAAGTGGAAAATCCAGGCAGATTAATGGTTTAATTCTCTTTCTCTTTTCTTTTGCTTCCTCCTAACCCGCCTCCTGTTTTCCCCTCTTTCTTCTTTTCACATCTTTTTTCCCTTCTCAGAGTTGTATTTAAAAAAAAAAAAAAGGCTCAGCAGCTTTGGGCAGGCGCTCGCAGAGTGGCCACGTGGTTGGCAGAAGGAAGGACAGCGGGTCCAGCTGGGAAGTGGTCCCAGCCCTACCTTGACTCTGACTGGAGCCCTGCAAGGGTTAACAGTGCCCATCTTAGCCTTTAACTTTTTCCTTTTTGGTGATCTTTGTTTTCTCCCTCTTCAAGTTCTGTGCAAGAGTTTGCACTGGAATGAGTATTGTGAGGTGCATAAAGGCACACACACACACACACACACACACACACACACTTGCAATCACACTCCTGCACACGCCACCATGCCCACAAACGCAGCAGTAGAGACATTCTGAGAAGATCTACATGAAGCAAGCTGCCCTCCTGATTTCTCTCCACTGCTGATCTGGCCAAAAGAACGACAGGAAACTTAAAAAAGAAAAGGAGGAGGGATCGATTATTCGACCTGTACTTGAACCCGACTGAAAGAGATAAAGCGGAATTTTCAATAGGTCCCCTGCCCTTTTCACCAGGAGGGAAAGAGGAGAAGAAAAACAAGAGATATTTATATGACAGCAGCTGCTGAAAATAGCATTTCAGAGCCATAAAAAAAGGCAAAACGAAATTCAATGGGAGAAAAGGCAAGAAACTCCTCGTCTGCTCCCCAAAAGGCGAAGCCGGCGGTGAGCGTCCCCGGCTGAAACGCAGGCGCGCCTTCTATAGATCTGTTTGAAATTATACTTGTCATTGAGGGGGGAATTTATGCTTCTATTGATCTGCAAAAGGAAAATATTAAATGGTTTGGTTTTGATCTTTCGGTGACCCCAAGGTCAAGGGTAGTAGCAGATTAGTATTCATAGAATTCATCACGGAATTGCAGCCCGCATCCACTTTATGCAAACATGCGCCCCACACGCCTGGTGAAGCAGGCAGCAAATGGCCAATGGCGAGGAAAAAGGCAGCCGCACGCCCTCCCACCCCGCGGGGCTCTCCCTCATGCAACCTCGGGGAGGAGAGGAAAGAAACTGCACAGGGGTGAGTGGATGGATGGATGGATGGATGACGACACCCCGTGATTCTCGTGGGCTTGCACAAAAGCCGGGGTTCCCAGGTTGGGGAAGGTCACGGAATTTGGAACACGGCGATGGGCACTGTAGTGTGCAGCTGAAAGAGCCAGAAACCTGAGACCCAGGGGCCCAGGGGGGCAGGAAGGGGCACCCAGACCAGCAGCAAGACATTGCCGGAAGGGCAGGAGCAGACAGGCGCATGCGCGGGCGCACACACGTGTGCGCGCTCACACCCCGCCAGTGGGAGCCGGGGGCTTTTCTGAAGGAGGGACGTGGAGAGCTCTCTGAAGGTGACATTGTTACTTGTTCCACACCCAGGAGCATCCTAAGTGCAAGACATTCAAGGGCCTGGATGGGAAGCGGAGAAAGGCCCGGGGAGCAGGCTTCCCTGAGCCACCCTAGGGCTTCCCGTTCTCCCTCCCGCCCTGGCCATGGAACCTGCGTTCAGATGAGTGTGTCATAAGGACACGTATGAAGTCCCTGGAGACAGACTGCAAACACCCCTCCCACCTCGCATCAGCCCACAAGTGCCCTCTTAGCAGAGTCTGTCCCCAATGTGGGAACATTTGGTCAGTAACAGAGTCACTTGCCAATGCACTAAAAATAACCCACCCAGCGTATCCCTGCAATGGCAGGAATTCTGGCTGGCCCTTGTTCTGCCGGCTGATGGGGGCCCGCGGGGGACAGATCCCCACTCCTAATGGGGGCTGGGGAGGGGGAGAGGGAGCTGACCTCTGGGGGTGAACTTAACAGTTCCTGCCATCTTCATGGGGCACCTTATGCACATTCTCCCCTCACTTAATACAGAAATCCTAGCAAGCGGGACCTGCAGCAGCCCATAGCACAGATGAGAAAACTGGGCCTGAGAGGTGAAGTCACACTGATCGGGCATGGCTGTGTTGGGACTGAAGTCCACCCTAGTCTAACCGCCTGACACTTGCCCTTCACAGTTTGAGCAAATCCCAGGATTGGTCCTTACTCAAGATTCAGAGGGAGGGGAGTTGGGGATGAAGACAGGGCTTGGAGGCCTGGGGGGTGGGTCTTGGGGGTTGTGAGGGAAGGAGAGGCGAGATGGCCCCAGCCTCGCCCCCATGTGCCTGCTGAGGAGGACAGTGCTCTACCTATTAATCATGTTTCATTTATATTAGCTTGACTCGATCTACTGTATATTTGAAATGGATTTAATTTTAGATCACGCACTATGGAAGGGGGCCAGTTTGGTGTAAGGAGCATTATGAATATTTTCCATAAGCTGGATATACATTATCCAGGGACAGATATATGAGTGGCGGCCCAGGGCTGCTGGCTGGGGGAAGGGGGCTGCTCTCTCCTTCCTTCCCCCATGTCCCTGCAGCACAGGGTCATAGGGCTTTAGGGGGACCCCTCTCTGGCCTCTGCTCCTTTGGGGGCTGGTGGGGGTCTCCATCTTTTCCATGCCTGTGATCTCATCTCCACTGACCTTGAAGCCGCTGCTTTGCCCAGCTCAGGGCTGAGTCGTCGGCCTGAGAGGCATGTGCAGGAGGGAAGAAACTAGGAATGCAGAGGACCCTGGAGGACTGGGTTGCTGGCCTGACCACCAGCCACTTCACCTGGGCTGTAGGAGGCACAGGGCCAGCCTGAGAATAAGAGAGGGGCTTGGGAGGAGAGAGGCTCAGGCCTCCCACCTTCACCCCCCAAGCTCTGAAGGAGGAGAAGGCCGGTCGGCCCGTGGGTGGCACCCTCCTGCTCAGCCAAGCATGAGTGACAGGCCAGGCCTGACTTTCTGGAGAGCCCCTGAGCCTGGGCTGAGATGTCCCTTTCTTTCCTGGTGGTGGCCGGTGGGGGGGGGGGGCTACATCCTGGGACCTTGCACCTTTCCAAGGGAAGCAAAGCCCGTTTTGAGTCTTTGATTCCAGACCCAAGTTGGGGACACTGAGGCCCGAGGAGGATGAGAGCCGCATTGCGGGCCATAGAACGAGTGGCCAGCTGCACGGGCACAGTACACTTGTGTAATGCTTTGCACGTCCCAGAATGCTTCCTGTCTGTTCTCAGGGCTCACAAGCTGGCCTGCCCTGGATGGAACTAATGCCTGTGGTGGTCAAGGGACAGGCCAGTGACACAGCTGGGAAGCAGCAGAACCAAGCCTCAGACCCCCATCCCACAGCACCGCATGAGCCAGGCGTGGCCGGCAGGAAGTGGGCTCAGGAAGGGAGGGGGTCTGTATCCAAACCTGAACCTTTTATCTTCTTTCACCCCCAAATCTGTCCTTTTCCCTGTTTTCCCATTCAGGTAAGTGGCCCCACCATTCTCTAAGCTTCATGAGTCCCAAGTCCAACTTTCGTCCCTTCCACCACCCCTTCCTTCAGCCCCATCACCATGACAGATGCATCCCCAACATCACCTCTTCCAGTCTGTTTGCTTCTCCCCATGCCCCCCCCCCCCCGTGCAAGCTACCACCACCATCTCTCCAGGCCCGGCATGGGCCTCCAGAAATGTCCACAAAGCCTCCAGTCTGCTGTCTACACTGCGGCCAGAGAGATCTTGCTTAACACCAGTGCAGGGCTGGGGTGCAGCTCAGAGCTTGCCAAGCAAGCCAAAGCCCTGGGTTCCATCTCCAGCACCACCAAGGAACACAGACACAGGCAGCCACATGGCACATGGCCCCCGGGGCTGCCCTCTCCTCGCTCCTCTCCAGATGTATTTCCCGCTCTTTACCTGCCATGTACCATGACCCTCCCACCCCAGGACTTTGGCACAAACTGGTCCCTCTACCTGGGCTCCTGCCCTTCTTGCTTTTGCCCCAGCTGGCTCCTCAAGCTCTGCTTTGACCTGCCAGAAAGACCCCGACCACACCCACCGTCCCTCCCAAGTCCACAGGGAGTCCCACATGGGCCTTGTGCAGACCGACAGCCGTGGGAGATGTCTGGGGTCTAGCTGTCCACACCCAGCAGGCAAAACTCTGGGCATGTGCCAGGCCCGTGCCAGGACAGGTCCCAGCTGAGACTTCCGTCTCAGCTCTCCACTCATCCACCAGTACCTCTGTCGACCACGCAGAGCATAATACACCCGTCACCCGCCCAGCCTGGGCTGGCAGGCTTTCAGAAGTGGCATGCGACGCTTCTCTTATTCATTCTTAATTTAAGGTTTTGTGAGTTGTAATAACCCCCTTCCCCCCAAATCACTGGGAATGGGGACCTCCATGACAGCCTCGGGCAGGGGGCTGAGAGTAATTGCCCTGCGAGTGCTGTTGGCGTCTGGAGAGGACAATGGCAGGGGGCCTGGGTGGGGCTTCCCAGTACCCAGAGTGCCCGGAGGGCCACGGGCCAGGAAGGGGTGGGGGCCGGAGTCACAGCCAGCTGAGAACACTTAGAGAATCATGTGGCCTGTGGTCCACGGCTTCACAGGGGACAGGTGCCCTAGACAAGGGGGGGGCCCTTCTTCCTCCAATTCCTTCTGCTCTACCCCCAAGGCAGAGGCTGCGCCCTCCTTTTCTAGGGCCAGAGACAGTTGAAAGGGGAAAGGGAGTCTGGAGAGGGGGTTGCCCACAAGCCCTGGTCCTGGCTCCACAAGTTCTGCGACATTACACCAAATACTCCACCTCGCTGAGCTTAAGTTTCCTCATCTTTAAAGGTTTTGCTTTACCAGTGCCTGCCTCTAGATTGTTCTGTCCATTAAAATGAGATCACACACAAAGAGGTGAATGTCAGGGTTCGTATGAGACAGGTTGATCTTCCAGCGAGTTAAGCACTGAAGCTTCTGTAACTGTTAACTCACAACGGGTCTGCCCACAGTCCATGATGAGATAGAGTGGGGGCTCTTGGCTTCCTATCTGGAGAGGAGGTGCTTTCACAATGGAGGAGGCCAGTCATTTTTATTCTTATCTTGAGACAGGATCTTGTTAAGTTGCTGAGGCTGGCCTTGAACCTGCAATCCTCCTGCCTCAGCCTCCAGAGTTGCTGGGATCATGTGCCAGTGATCCTGGCTGGAGAGAGGGTCATGAGCCTTCTGCCACCTTCCATTGAGGAGCCCTGTCCACCTACACTGCAGCTGGCCCCTGCTTCCTCCACCACCCTCATTCCTAAGGCAAGGTTTGTTTTCTGGGTCACTGCCGCCCTTCTCTCTGGACTGGGGTTTTACCTGGGTACCTGGAATGGTGCTGGCACATAGTAGTGCTCAATAAATATTTGCCCAAAGAGTAAGTGATGGAATGGGGTGCATGCAGAAGAGTGGGGGACAAAGAGCATGTGAATTGGGGATCAGGTGGGGAGAGTCCCCTGGACCCTCACTGCCTCTTTCTTGAGCCTCAGGAACAACATACTTGTCACACGCTGTCTGCCCAGCCCTGCCCTGCCCTGCCCAGGTCTTGTCCCCATTCAGTCACTGGAATGACCTTCCCTGCCTCCCCATAGATTCAGGGCCTGGTGAGAAGAGCTGACAGGAACCTGGGTGTACCCATTTCCCACCCAGGTGCCTGGGACTCCTTACCTCCTGGCAGCCTCACCCCCCCCATCCTTAGAGCTGAAGTGTCCCTAGGGCAGTGAGTGGCCCTCCTCATCCCTTCTGTATGAAGGGGTCCCAGACCCTGGTGTGAAGCAGGCTTCCAGAGTGCACATCCTCTTGGGCATGAATTCTAGGAGCCAAGGATGACAACAAAGAATCTGGCCCCGGCGCCCCGCAGCCCTGGTCCACTGCTGTGATCCTCTCGGTGCCGGGTCACCCAGATCTCCCACCCAGGGCTTCACGGGACCCAGTGCTAGAGAGGGTGAGAGGCCGGCAGCAGCTCCGACCCATGCCAGGAGCCCTCCGAGCGGTCCAACCTGTGTCTCCAGGCAGGGGAAGGAGTCCTCTGTGGTCCCCAGACACCCAGAGAGCTGGCCGCCTTGTTCACAGGCCCACAGCGAGGGCCCAGGGCGAAGCAGGGCTCCTCTCAGAAATTCTGAGTGGTGAGGCCGAAGCAGAAAATAGATCTGACGGCGACATTGACGCCGGAGGACGGGCTGTCCAGTGTACAGAGGCCATGTACTGGGGTGGGTGTTCTGAGAGAGAGAGAGAGAGGCTGAGCCAGAGGGGGAGGAGAGATAGAAAGAGAGGTACAGACAGAAAGAGGAAGAGGGAGAGAGCAAGACAGAAAGAGCTGCCTATCAGGAAACGAGAGGGAGGGTTTGGAGAGAGCAGTGCAAGCCGGTGGGGTCCCTGTGCATGGGCCAGAGATGAGCGGCCAGGGCTGGGGCCCAGGGAGCCTGCGCACGGGTCAGACACGGGGTACTCTGCCAACACTTGTTGAATGGATGGGGGATTGGGAAGTGGGGGCAGGTATTTTGCATCCAGGAGAACGAGTGCCCTCCTCACGTGACCGTCCCCAAGTGCCTGCGACCACGTGGGCAGCGTGTGCATGCATGTTAGTGTGTGGAGGAGGGCAGGGCTCAGTTTCCCTCTCAGCTGTCCCCACGTCCGGGGACGTGTGCAGCCTGCCCTGGCTGCTGGGCCACAGGGCCAGGGTGGTGTCTGGGGGTGGGCAGCCTGACACACGCCCTCGCCAGGGGGAGGCCCCTGAGCTGTCAGCAGCCAAGGTCGGGCCGACAGTGAAAGTGAACTGTAAAAGGGCCACTTCTCGCTCTGTTCACTTGACACTCTCTACCCCAGAAGCCACCTGTTCAGCCATCAGTCACCCACGGAGAACACAGCTTTCCTGAAACTGGGAATTGGACAGAGAGTCCCAGGAAGGAGTGAGCACAGGGGCAATGCCCACCCTCTGCCACTCCAGGGGCCTCTACGTCCACCCCACTCCCCGCCCCCGGGCAGGCTGCAGGCCGGAGTCTGGACTGTGTGAGCTAAAATAGAAAAAAGAAAAGAAAAAGAAAACCACTCCTGATCCAGCACAAACCTGCTACATTGGCGGGTCTCGGAGGGCACAGAAGTGCCCACCTGGGGGGGATCGAGCAGCAGCCCTCACCAGGATGGCGCAGCAAGAACTGTGCCCTGGAGGGTGGCAACTTGAGACGCGCCCGGGTGGGGGCACAATGGGGACGGCCTGGGGTGGGGGTGGCCCCGGGGCCTGGCTGGGGCTGGGGGGCAGGCAGGACAGCCAGGGCAGGGAGGGACCTGGCTTGGAGGCAGCCTGGGGCTCTGCCCAGTGGTGGCACCCGGGCCAGCAGAGGCCCAGCCCTGCCGCGCACGCCCCGCCTCGCTGGCTTGTTAATTTCGTCGTTTAGCCCGTTTATGGTGCTCCAGTTGCTGTTGCTTTTATAAACAAGCATTTTGGTGACCTTCCCCTCCGGACATCAGCTCCGCAAGAATCCCGAGCCCTGAACATTTATAAATAAGCCTTCTCTCAAGTTCCACAACAGGTGTGACCTCCCCCCCGCCCCCCTCCCCTGTCCTGTCCGAAAACCCAACAGTTTCAACAAGCAAAGGGAAGCCACGTGGGCTGTCTTAAAGGGGTCGAGCAGAGGCCACCCTGCGCCGGGCACCAGGGGCTGGTCCACCTCCTCCTCCACCTCCCCCAGGTTAGGGGTCCTAGAGGAGAGGGCCAGGCTGGTGGGCAGTTGACCCCTGACCCCACTCCCCCCACCCCGGCCCCTGTGGCTGTGGTCTGAGATGCGTCCTTGGCTGGCACAGTGTGTCTGGCTCGTTCTCCCCAGGAAGTCGTATTGGGCCCCCCACCCTGGTCCCCCCACCGTCCGTTTCCCATGGCTCTGCTCGGCACCCCCTGATGAGCAGAGCCTTCCGTCTCTTCCCTGCCCAGAGCTCTTGCTTCATGAATTGCAGTGTTTCATGAGCATTTACCTCACACTCCTCCGTGGGTTCAGCTGATGCTTCTTGAGCCCCTCCTCTGAGCCAGGCCTGCACCAATGAGGGCACTCGTTCTCCTGGATGCAAAACGCTGACGAGGAGCCCAGCATCCAGTGGGGCAGAGGGACAGGCTGCACGACTGTGAACCCCTCGGTGCTCCAAGTGAGGGAGGGGAGCAGAGGAGGGCCTCTCGGCCCACGGCCCAGACGGGGGCAAGAAGCACCTCGTGGAAGTCATCACCACGGAGGTGACCAGGGGAAGTGCACTCCATGCCAAGGAACCAACCAGGAGGGCTCAGAGGCAAATGTACCCGGGGTGCGGGGAGCCCAGGGCTTGGGCACAAGTGGCAGGAAAGCAAGGATTCATCCACAGGCTTGTCCTGACAGTGGCACTGGTCTCAGATTTGGAAACCAGGAAGCAGGGATCGGGCCTGTGACAGTGGCTCCCTGGGGCAGTGATCCTGGTGTTGGTGGTAGTATTGGCTGTGGTGCCGGTGCTGGTTATGGTTACGGTGATGATGACGGAATGGGCTGTGGAGATGGTGTGGTGATGGAGGCGACCCTGGTGATGGTGGAGGTGTGGAGATCCTGGTCTTGGCTCTGATGCTGGTGCTGGTTATGGCTGTGGTGATGTCGGTGGTCTTGGCTGTGGTGATGGTGGTGGTGATGGCTGTCACGATGACAGCTGAACAGAACCATAGGGAGTATTTCTCCCTGCGTGTCTCAAGGCAGGAAGCAGAGACGCTGGTCATGCTTGTAGGGGAACATCAAGGCCGAAGAACTGACCATTTGGCTACAAGTGTCCAGTGTGATGATGAAGCTAAGGATAGAAATGGGGCAAGAAGCAAAAAGGCCTTGAG
Organism: Ictidomys tridecemlineatus; assembly: GCF_052094955.1. NCBI lineage: Eukaryota > Metazoa > Chordata > Mammalia > Rodentia > Sciuridae > Ictidomys > Ictidomys tridecemlineatus. Next base: position 19,133,172 of record NC_135488.1, on the reverse strand, counting down.
CCAGGAGGCGGGCAGAGTTGGGGCCAGTTAGGCACAGGGCTCAGGTTCAAGTCTGGCCACAGGGGACTCGGCATCGCCCTTTGTCTAGCAGCTGGTGTGGGTGCTGGGCTGAGCCTCGTGGCCTAGAGGACTCCTACAGGCCCAACTTTCCAAGTGGGCATGAACCATAGCACTGTGAGTCCTGGGCATCCTGGGGTCTGACAGAGGAAGCTGGGGACGGAGGACCCCATGCATCATAAATAAAAGTTACCAAAATGTGTCCTGAGGTTTAAAAAGAACTTTCCCCTCCCTTCTCTTTCAACCCACAGCGACCTTTAGAGATAGGCCGTGATTCGCTTCACAGACGAGCACCGGCTTTGCCTGGGCCTCCTTTCTCCTCTTCTTACCCTTAGTAACTCTGCCTGTCCTTCTGGCCAGCTCAGTGGTCACCTCCTCCAGAAGCATCCTGATGGTCACCCCAGTCCTCTGGTGTCCTAGTCTCCTCAGTGGCCACAGGGAACTGCTGGAGTCTTGCCTCAGGGTGAGACCGCTCCTGAGCTCAGGATGAGTAGGGACCTGCCCCTACCTCCAGCCCAGGTGCCCGGCACAGAGCCTGGCTCAGGGGTGCTCAGGAAATGCCAGACTTATTGGCCTGCCGGTATTCCTAGCTGACTTTGGGCCCCTCTGATGGCCCTGTGATGTCCAGGGTTGGCAATCCCACTCCTCTCTCAGTACTTTCTCGTGGCAGTCGGGACACTGGCTGAGCCCCAGGGGAGACAATAGGACATGGACAGAGGTGGCTCAGCTGCAGCCCAGGACCAGTGGAGGAAGGATTTGGGGCTGGGAATGTAACCGCCACGTGTGGCTCCTACGGACAGAGTCCCTTTTGTATTCTATCGCCTGGTCCAAGGGCTGGCCAATGGCCAGGTGTGTGAATTTGACAGCATCAGACCCAAACCAGCCTTGTCTGTCCTTGACTTGTCCCTCCCTGGGTCTGGCTTTTCTTTTTTTTTTTTTTTTTTTTTTTTTTGGTATTGAGAGTTGAACCCAGGGGCTCTCAACCACTGAGACACATCTCCAGCCCCTTTTTATATTTTGAGACAGGGTCTCACTGAGTTGCTTAGGGCCTCTCTAAATTGCTGAGGTTGGCTTTGGACTTGTGATCCTCCTGCCTCAGCCTCTAGAGCCACTGGATTACAGGCGTGTGCCCCTGGGCCTGTCTTGAAAGAGTGAGCCAAGCTTTGGGGGACTTGGGTGGGACTTTGGCCAGTGCACCAGGCAGCATCCCGGCTGAGTCGCGACACCTCCCCAGGTGCGCAAGGGCCAGCAGGAGTCTTCCTCACCCTCCCACCTCTTGCCAGTGAGGACGGATGGGAAGGCACTTCTACCCTATGGAAGGAGGTTGATAAAATCACAGATTCATGGTATTGTTATTGGTAACAGCAGTAAAATGAGCCGCTCACCTTTTACACTGTGTTGTAGGCTCTCAGAGAGCAGAACACAGTCACACGCGGTGGCCCCTGAGCCCCAGAACAACCCCGAGGGCCAGGCAGCCCCCTGCCGGGCGCCAGGCGCTGGGTCAGTTGGGTCTGCTGGGCCGCAGGCCCCCTGCGCGTGGCAGGCTCCGTGGCTCTGACGAGGTTGTCCCTGCCACCTCCGGCCTCAGCCCATTGAGTGGCTGCTGCAGCCCAGCACCCCAACAGCCCACCACAAGGGCAGAGGACACCCTCATCGTCCTGATGTGTCCTCTGCTCCAGGGAAACAAGCCCAGAGTAGGAGCCTTGCTCTACCTCCAGCTCCCTGTGCCCTCAGCAGCCCCTGCCCTGCGTGGTCTCAGCCCCACCAGGGCACCAGTGCCCTCCAGGGTTCTGTGACTGCATCCATTTAACACTATATTCTGGGCACCTTAACCTCCCTGACTGTCCCAGAGGCTGCAGACATGTGACAAATGGGACCCCCCCCCCGGGGGGGGGTGCTGCCTTCTGGAGGCTCGAGTCCCTGTGGAGGTTACAGACGAGGAAGGGAGACCAGGCAGGAATGGGCCTCTGGGGGCCGTGGGGGCAGGTGCAGTGACAGTGACCAGGGCTTCTGTGAGGGTGGCGATCTCTGATTCCAATAATCGAGAGTCACTCCCTGGGAAGTGGCAACAGAGAGACTGGACCCAGGTCAACTGGCCCCCAGCCCCTGCCAGTGGGTGAAAGCTGGCTGGGTGGCCGTGGACGAGCGAGCTGGTTAAGACTGGGGCTCGGCCACTCAGGAGGCCCCTTTCCCCTCCTGGTGCTCAGCTGGGGCTCAGCGGGGGCCGTGACAGCGCTCCTTGCTCTCTTCCTCCTTGGAGGGTCTCTGTCCAGGCAGCTGGCGTGACTCGCTCGGGCTTCAGGGCTGGAGGTTGGGGCTCTGGACTCCACGCCCTCCACACAGTCACACATGGTGGCCCCTGCAGTGGAGTGGAGAGGTCCCTGTCCTCTGGGTCCAGATGCAAAGAGTCCAAGGCCTCAGGAAGGAGGCAGTGGATGTGGTACAGGGAACTCGGGCCTATGGCTTCACACACCCAACTCAGGGTCACCCCAGGGCAGAGGTTCTGTCTTGTGGATACGGCAGCTGACAGTTACCCAGCACCTGGCCGGGTCAGGCACCTTCCACCTGCCCTCTTCATACAAACCCCACTGCCGCTGGTGGACTTCATTTCACTGGGGAGGAAACTGAGGCTCAGAGAGGTGAAGGAGCTCGCCCCAGATTGCACAGCAGGAAGAAGGCCGAGTCGTGTCCCAGCCCAGCTCTGCTGACATCACCTGCCTAGGGACTCACCTGGTCAGTCAAGTATGGCACCCTGTGTGCAGGTATTTCTTTCCACTTTGCACCAGGGCAGTGTTTTGGGGCTGAGGACAAAGACAGTGTCCGTTTTCTCAGGAAGCTCAGCTTGGTCAGGGCCGTGGTCTAGACTGACACCAAACAGACCTTTTGCTTACTGTAAACACCATGTAGCTCCTTCTTGCACCTTCCTCTGGTTTTGACAGAAAAGTCACCTTCTCAGATGTTTCTGGGATACTTGGTGGAAGGTTTCACGGTCCCTCTTTCATTTAATTTATTTCCTTTTCATTTTGCTTCTTTCTTTCATTCTTTCTGAGAATTATACCCAAGGGTGCTCTACCTTTGAGCCACATCCCCAGCCCTTTGTAGGTTGAGACAGGGTCTCACTAAGTTGCTTAAGGCTTTGATAAGTGGCGGAGGCTGGTCTTGAACTTGCAATCCTCCTGCCTCAGCCTCCTGAGCATCTGGGACTAGAGGTGTGCACCACTGCCTGGTTCTTTCCTTCTTTCCTTCCTTCCTTCCATCTCTTCCTTTTCCTTTTTGACTCTTATTATTCTCTAAACACCATGCACCCAGTTCCTGTGAGTTGATTGCTGTCTGTCTCCTCCACTGGGTCAGAGGTCGGCAAGCTGTAGCCTGTGGAATATACTCACCATCTCTTCGTGTTTGGCAGGGGAGCTAAGAATGACTTTTACATTTTTAAATGGCTAAAAAGTAATCAAAAGAAGAGTAATATTTTGTGACATATGACAATGACATGGGATCCAGATTCCAATATTCATAAAGTTTTATTGGAACACAGCTGTCCTCACTCATTCACATGCCGCGGCTGCTTTTGCGCTGAGATGGTAGAGCTGAGCGGCCACCACGGACTGTCTGTGGCACCCTCATTGCTGCTCAGAGTACTGCAGATGTCAGTGCGGGGTGGTAACTCCACGTTGCCTCTCAGCCCACAAACCCTAAATACCTTCTATCTGGCTTCTTATAGACGTCTTTAGACCCCTGCACTAAAATGTTGCTGACCATCAGAAAGCAAAGTCCCCTTGGGCTGGGATTGTAGCTTAGTGGCAGAGCGCTTGCCTAGCAGGTGTGAGGCCCTGGGTTCGATCCTCAGCACCACATAAAAATAAATAAATAAAAATAAAGATATTGTGTCCAACTACACTAAAAAATAAATATTTTTTTTTTCTTTTTTTTTTATTGATTGTTCAAAACATTACAGAGCTCAAGACATATCATCTTTCATACATTCGACTCAATTGGGTTTTGAACTCCCCAAATACATAATACAGACTCACTTCTGTTACATACTCACATTTTTACATAATGGCATATTAGTGACTGTTGTATTCTGCTACCTTTCCTATCCCCTACTATCCCCCCTCCCCTCCCCTCCCCTCCCATCTTCCCTCTCTACCTCCTCTGCTGTTGTTCAATTCTCTCCCCTTTTTTCCCCCCCACCTCCTTGCCCCTCATAACCTCTTATAATTTTGTGTATCACTGAAGGTCTCCTACCATTTCCATATGTTTTCCCTTCTCTCTTCCTTTCTCTCCCCCCATTCGTCTTAGTTTACTGGTAGTCTTTTCCTCATGCTCTTCCTTCCTGTTCTATTCTTAGTGGCTCTCTTTATATCAAAGAAGACATTTGACATTTGTTTTTTAGGGCTTGGCTAGCTTCACTTAGCATAATCTGCTCTAATGCCATCCATTTCCCTGCAAATTCTATGATTTTGTCGTTTCTTAGTGCTGCATAATACTCCATTGTGTATAGCTGCCACAATTTTTTTATCCACTCATCTATTGAAGGGCATCTAGGTTGGTTCCACAGTCTAGCTATTGTGAATTGTGCTGCTATAATCATTGATGTGGCCGTATCCGTATAGTGTGCTCTTTTAAGGTCCTCAGGGAATAGTCCAAGAAGGGCAATAGCTGGGTCAAATGGTGGATCCATTCCCAGCTTTCCCAGGAATCTCCATACTGCTTTCCAAATTGGCCTCACCATTTTGCAGTCCCACCAGCAGTGAAAAAGTGTGCCCTTTTCCCCACATCCTCGCCAACACTTATTGTTGTTTGACTTCATAATGGCTGCCAATCTTACAGGAGTGAAATGGTATCTTAGGGTGGTTTTGATTTGCATTTCTCTGATTGCTAGAGATGGTGAGCATTTTCTCATGTGCTTGTGGATTGATTGTATGTCCTCCTCTGAGAAGTGTCTGTTCAGGTCCTTGGCCCATTAAAAAAAAAAAAAAAAAAGAAAGAAAGCAAGGTCCCCGGGCTGGGATGTGCTCCATGATAAAGGGTCTGCCTCACATACAAACCCCTGGCTTCAATCCCTAGTGCAAAGAGAGAGACAGGGCTGGGGCTAGCATGTGTGAGGCGCTGGGTTCGATTCTTAGCACTGTGTGTAGATAAAATAAGGTCCACCAACAACTAAAAAATTTTCAAAAAAAAAAAAAAATAGAGAGAGCTAGCTCGCGTGCTCACCAAGGCAGGGAGTTTGTGTCTGTTTATTTACTGCCATGTTGCGGGCATTTACAACAGCGTTGGGGCTTTTGCTTCCAGACATGATGCAACAAGTGCCAGATTTACTCTCTCCCCTTAAAGTACCAGAAACATGAGCAAAAAAAATGCATGAATCAATGGAATTCAGAATTGGACGATAGGTGGTGCAGGACCATGATCCCCAGGCGAAGGCAAACAAAGGACGAGGGTCCTGTGACCGCCCGGGTCCTGCCTGAAGAGCACTGCGAGGCCAGAGCGCCAGGAAGGAGGGAGCAGGCCAGTCAAGCTTGTTAGTCCCACTGAGTCCAGGACACAGAATGGAGTTCAGGAAGGTGGAGCAACTAAAATCTGGGGGGCAAAATGATGAAGAGGAGGGAGGGAGGTCACAGAGAGACATGCAGAGATCCTGTGAGCTGGGGTGAGAGAAAAGACCTCCGACCCCTGGGGAACCTTCTGGATTAGGCCTAGTCTAATTGCAAGTTGTTTCCAAGCAGTTCAAAAGCCTTGACAACAGCAAACCAATTCCAAATAATTCGACTGCATCCCAGAACAAAGCAGCAATATTTAAAAGAATACAACAGAATCCAGCACCCAACACTGTGGAATTTAAACTGTCAGCGGAATAAATAAGAGAACGGCCGAGGGTGAGAGCTGGATCTCTCCTGGTAGGAGGAGGTTACAGACTCACAGGCAGGAAGGCTGGAATGAACCTTGTGGGTCAGCCATGGAGAGGTCAGTATGAACCCAGGTTTAACTTAAAGTAGATTCAGGTGGGCGGATAACAGAAACGATGCGAGATCTGTGCACGAGAGGTTATGTCCTGAGAGGGCTAGTGACGAGGAAACCCTGGCAGCAATGGGCGCCCCCAGCCACCTCTCAGATTCGAGTACAGTTCTCCAGGAAGAGGGGAAAGGGAAGGCTGCAGGCCCAGAGCAGGGGCACAGTCAGAGGAGCCTGTGGTACCAGAAGGTAAGGGCAGGCTCCCAGCAGCACAGGGCATGTCACAAGCACCCAGGAAACAAGCTGAAAGAGCTCTCACGGGCCAAAGATGGAAGACTTGGGACCATACAATAAAATAAATATTCGATTATAACCCAAAGTACAAAATAAGTATGTGTGAGTCCATAAATGAATAAATAAAATGGGGGGTAAGTCTTTTTTCCAGAATAATTTCTGGAAAAATAATATGTGTAGTTAGTGGCCCTAAAGGAGATAAAGCTTATTTCAAATGTTGATTGCAATTTTTAACTGTAGAAGTTTAATTGGAGCTTTCTCAGTATTTCTGAGTCTGGGTTACACTTAGTGTCTTGCTTCTGAAGGATGGAGAGAAATAAAGCAGGGGCTGGGGTGGTGGCTCAGTGGTAGAGGGCTTGCCTAGCAGGTGTGAGGCACTGGGTTCAGTTCTCAGCACCACATATAAATAAATGAATAAAGTAAAGATCCATTAACATTTAATTTTTTTTAAAAAAGAAAACAAAGCAGTGACTTTACCATTCCTAGTGGAGGAAGCTGGCAACCACCACCTCAGCTGGCCCATGAGGGATGATGTCATGTGTCATCGCCTTCTGGAGAGGATGTCACACAGTCCCCAGAAGGATGCCCTGCAAGGGCCCTTCACCTCGGTGGTGTGCCTTTGATGGAAAAAAATAAAAAGGTGGATCCCAAATACAGTTTGGAGTTTAGCTAGCATAATGTGCCAACGTCAGTACGGTAGTTTTGAAAAATGTGCCATGGTGACGTGAGACATTAGCAATGGGAAGGCTGGGTGCGTGGGGGGGGGGGCGTTATCTGCACTATCTTTACAACCTTCCAAAAGCATATTTTTGTGGTGCTTGGGGTTGAACCCAAGGCCTTACACGTGCTAAGCAAATGTTCTACCCTCGAGTCAGCCCAAAGTTAGAATCGGTTTTTTTTTTTTTTTAATTCTTCAGCGCTAGATATTGTTCCCAGGACCTCGTCCATGCTAGACAAGCACTCTACCATTGAACTCTCTCCCAGCCCTTACAGCTTTCCTATAAATCTAAAGTTATTTTAAGTTTTAAAGTTTATTTTTTAAATGTCCAGCCTTCAGTAAAAATTACCAGGCAAGCAAAAGCAAGGACGGAGGCAAACGAGACTCACAACCAGGAGAAAAACCACTCAATAGAAGTAGACCTAGAAATGTCACAGAAGGTGGAGCTGCAGACAGGGATGTTTGTGGCAGCAGTCATGAAGGCTCCGCTCGTGTTCAGGAAGGAACAGAAGCATGAGAGATGCAGAAATACTGAGAAAGCTCCAATTAAACGTCTACAGATAAAAATTGCAATGAACATTTGAAATGAAAATGGACCCACAGGTCCAAGAAACTCAGATGGGCCCCAAACAGAAGCAATCTGAAGAAATCCATAGGACAAATTGCTAAAAAACAGTGAACAACAACAACAACAAAAAAAATGCCTAAGAACCATAACGAAAAAACAGTGTTTGGTGCGAATCGGTCAATATGTCAAAGAGTGAACTTATCCATTCTAGAATGTGACCCAAAAGCTAAGGAGCGGGACTAGGGATGTAACTCTGGTAGAGTGCTCGCCTAGCATGCACAAGGTCCTGAGTTCCACCCCCAGCACCACAAAAAAATAAAATAAAATAGAAGGTATGGAGAAGAATAATAAAACAGGATGAAAGGACAGGGAGGGCTGGGCCCAGGGGAGGGCTCTGCTCTTTCCACAGGGTGGTTTTAGGAATGGGGCATTTGAGTAGACCCTAGAGGAGACCAGGGAGCCGTGGATCTCCAGGAAGCGATCCCGCACAGAGGTAATGGCATGTTCAAAGGCCCTGAGAAGAAACCATGTTCATGTTCTGGTGTGACCAGGGAGGAGCAGGTCAGAGTAGCAGAGCAGGCAAGAGGAAGAGACAGGGTGTGGATGGTGAGGCTGGGCTTTGTGGTCAGCGTTAGGTCTTTGGCTCCTACACCAGGTGAGACGGAGTCCTTGGAAATCCTTGAGAAGTGGCAAGGTCTGAATGAGGTTGCAGAAGTTTCTCTCTGGACCAGGTGGGGACAGGGAGACTGGTTAGGAGGGCACCACAATGGCCCTCTGGGGGAAAGGATGTGGATGCAGAGAGGGCCGCACCAGTGGGCTTGGCGAGCGATGGTTGGATGGATTCTGGAGGAGTTTTGAGAGCAGAGACACCAGGATTTGCCCAAGGGTGTGGGTGTGGGGGTAGGGAGCCAGGCAGGAAGACTCCAGAGTTCCTGGGCCTGAGTTGTTAGAGGATCGAGCTGCTGTGAGAAGAAGGGAAGACCCCACGGTCATGGAGTTTGGGGTGCAGTGGGGACGAGGGGAGCGAACGCGCAGCCGTGTCCTGTCACAGTGGCAGACGTCGGCAGGAACTACCCCGCTCGTTCTAAATGTTCTTAGTCGCGGCCTCAAAATCCCCTCCGCACACACTGTGGGTCCCCCGTGGTCTGCCAGGAGACACGGGGTGGAGCATCGGTGGAGTGGCACAGGGGACCCGTCCCTGGGCTCCCATCCTGGCTCCACCCCTGGGGCTTTGGGCTTATGATTTAGGATTAAGTAGCTCATTTCTTCACTCTGAGCCTCAGTTTCCTTACTTGTTAACGTGTTGGAAATTCCTAGTTGCCTGATTATGAAATGGGGTGATACTTGGCACTTCCCTCAGTGGGTTTTTATGGGGACGAGATGGCAGATGGCGGACCTGAACCTGGTGCCTGGAACACAGAAGGGCCCATAAACGGTGGCTGGTACAGGCCACCACAGCTACTTTCCAGGTTGCCAGGCTTTGTGCAAGGAAGAGCCAACTTCATGGCCCCAGGAGCAGGTGAGCAGGGAACAGAGGACCCTGGAACAGAACGAGTACTGTTCTGTTTGATCTCTGCCCCGTGGGTCCTTGGCCAGAGTTCTGGAGAGAGCCCTGCACGGGCCCAGATGAAAATCCTCCCATTTTTGGACAGAGTGGGCTGTCGTTGAAATATAAGAAGTCCCTGTTGAAAAATGTCCCTGCTGTGAGCACCGCTGGGTGGATTAGCTGGCATTCCTTCTCCTCCATTGAGCGGAGTCACAAGCTAATAAATATTTCAGAATTGGCTGTATTCAATCCAGCCCTTGTCCCGTTTGACGTCTGTTCTCTCAGCTTTCAGAAGGAGACAGGTGCAGATGGATGAAGAGGGATTTAATTACTAAACATCTCCAGCTCGCGATATGCAGACACATCCTGTCCCGTGCGCGCACCTACTGCACACGGTCACGCAAGCCCCGCACACCCACACGAGTGTGCACACACGGACCCTCAGCACGCCCACGTCAAGTGATCGCCCAGTGCTATGCTCTGTTCAGAGGAGCCACATCGGAGCACAGGGCCAACAGTCAATGTGGACACAGGCATGCCGAGTGTGTGTGCGGGACCCTGGGTGTCCCAGGAGCCGGTTTACAGTCCATGTACACCATGTATGTGTCCGATACGTTAACAACGTGCACACACCCAGCACTACAGCCATGCAGATGTTCATTTCTACGCATATGTATGTGACATGTTTCTGGGACAAGTGAAATTCAGAGACACTGTCTTTGTCCAGCCGTGTTGCTCACTCCAGGGGACACTGGGACTCAGCAGAAACGCAGATGGACAGTGGCATCTAGGTCCTCACGGCACAGCTTCTATTTTTCTTGACACATGATTGAGCACACGCGTGACACACATGTGCACCTGTGTGATTCGGGGCTAAGATGCACGTCCTCTCTCCTGTGTCCGGGGCTGCCATGAACACCCACGAGGGTGGGTGCTCCTCTGTCTGGGCACACTCGTGTGCACACAGGCATGTGCACACACACGCTCGCCCCTCTGCTGGGAGCCTCAGCTTTTTCCTCTTCTGCGAGAACATGCCCGGCCTCTCGCTACTGGCACTCCGGGGGGCTGGGGGTCTCAGAGGTCTCATTTCTACTGTCCATCACCAGCATCTGACCCTGAGGGGGAGGGGGAGGACATGCCTCCGGGTCCTGCCTCAGTGGTGATGGTTGGGGCCAGGAAAGGGTTGGGAGAGAGGAGATGAAGATGGGCAGAATGTGACCAGCCGCCATCCCTTAGGGTCCCTCGTGGGCACCTTCAGGGTAAGGACACATCACTAAGACCCATTGCAGGTTGGAGAAGCCAGGACAGCCAGCATCCCCTTTGTCCCCATTCACACCTTGCTCGGGTATTGATGGAAGAGCACCTGGGTGTCAGAGAAGACCTGGGGACTGTTATCTGCTCTGTGCTGATAAGCAATCCCTAAGGGGCTGGTTCCCAGTGGGTTAGCCTCAGCCCTCAGGGGCTAGCCTCAGCCCTGCTGTCAACAGAACCCAGCCATGAGGTTTTTTTCCAGATAGAGCCATTGCAAACAGACAGGGGGTGTGAGGCTTCCAAATAACCAATCAGTAGACCCTATGGAAATGCATGCAAATGAAAGATGCAAATCAACACCGAGTCTTTTTGCATCTGTAACCGGCCCAGACCACCTGCCTGAGGTGATCACTTCCTTCCCTTTGTCAGGAAGGATGGGAGCTGAGTCCAGCAGGGAGCAGGCCGGAGGTCTGAGGATCCTGTGTGCTGACAGGGGCCATTCCCCGTCCCTCAGCTCTCTGCACTGCCACACCTGGCAGCCTCCTCCCCCATTCCATGTGCCCACTCACAGACCATGCACACTCAGCTTTGCCCAGTGCACTCTCACACGAGTAATGCATAGTGCCCCATCTTCGTATTGGCAAACACACCTTCACACTGTGGCACGCTTGCTCACACATGAATCACTCCGGTGCATCAACATACACACCCACAAGACATGCCTACACACCCACAAAACATGCCTACACACCCACAAGACATGCCTGCACACACACAAGACATGCCTGCACACCCACAAAACATGCCTACACGCCCACAAGACATGCCAGCACACACTTTTCCTTGACCAGGAAGGAGCTTGTGTGCTTGTGCCCCATCCAGATCAACAGTCCAGGATCCTGGGCTAGGGTCGTGGCTCAGAGGCAGAGAGCTTACCTAACATGTGTGAGGTACTGGGTTCGAACTTCAGCACCACATAAAAATAAATAAATAAAATAAAGGCATCGACAACCACCAAAAAAAAAAAAAAGTTCTGTGGATGTAGCTCAGTGGTACAGTGCCCTTGGGTTCAATCCCCAGTACCCACCCCAACAACAACAACAACAAAAAAGAGTCCAGGATCCTGCCAGGCATGGTGGCATACATGTAATCCAAGTAATTTGGGAGGCTAAGGCAGGAGGATCACAAGCTCAAGACCAGCCTCAGCAAGTTAACAAGGCTCTAAGCAACTTAGCCAGACCCTGTCTCAAAAGGAAAAAATAAAAGGGCTGGGGTGTGGCTCAGTGGCTAACACCCTGGGTTCAATTCCCAGTGCCAAAAAAAAAAAAAAAGAGTCCAGGATCCTGGGGAGGCAGGCAGCGGGGGCACGAGGGTAGCCAAGTGTTCCAGGAGAGTCCTCTTCCTGGGGGCTGCCCAAGGGGTCAGTGGTCTAGCCTGGTCCCCTGGGGTTCCCTGATGGATGGAGACCCCTTTCAGGAAGGGTCCCACAGCCTCTGGGGAGGGAGGGCAGGCCCCCCCCCGGGGGGGGATGCCTGCCTTGGGGAGCGGTAATTGAGGGGTAGGGAATTCGATAATCAGCACCGCCAGGGAGTGGGGACGTGCCCGTGTAGCCCGTGTTCCTCGAGTGAGCAGTCAGGGAGCCGGGGAAGGAGCGCAGCCAGGCTGGGGGTGGCTGGAAGGCGGAGCAGGGTCCTGCCTCTCCCCGCACAAGAGGAGACACTGGGCACTGTCAGGCCCCAAGCCCGCCCTGAGGAGGTCCTGGGGGGTCACCTGGGCCTCCGAGGGACCTGGGACTGCTTCCTTGCCCCTGAGCCACACCATGGCTTCCCTCCGGCCCCTGTGCACCAGAGGCTAAGAAGCGCCCAGGATGGCAGAGGGCCCCCTTCCACGTGAGCCTGGGGAGCCGCTCCAGCGCTCTGAGCCTCAGGGCCTCCCTGGGACCCTCCCTGCAGGCGAGGTGCCCTTCAAGGCTCACCAGCACTGATAACCAGGTGCATGCCAAGCTCAGAGCCCGTGCCAGGCTGGGCTGGGGCCTCGTGCACAGCCCCGTCCAGCCTCCCAACACCAAGAGGCCAGGAAGGACTGTGTCATCATTCTCCCCGTCTCACCTCTGGCCAGACCGAGGCAGGGGCCATACCAGGAATGGCAGGGGTGGCACCCAGGCAAGGCAGAGCTTGTGCTGCCAGGGCCCTCGATTCCTCAGCCAGGGAGGAGTCCACAGGCTGCTGGACATTGGGTCACCCAGGACACGGGCGATGACAGTGGCCAATGAGAAGGAGCAGCGCCTTTTCCTGCCTGTCTTTGACCCCCAGCTTCAAACCCCCAACACAGCCCGCGGCCCCGGGGCCCGCTCCGCACACCCTCCGGAGCCCCTCGCTGAAGTCCGCCATGCACAGCGGCCCTCATGGGTTCCTTCAGAGACTCCTCTCCCGCGTGACCTCCGAGGTGCCCCTTCCAGCCTTGAATGGGGGGATTCCTGCCACCCCACGGTGCTGGGCCCTCCACCATCACAGCCGCATCACGGTTGCCCGATGCAATGGCTGAGCCGGGGTGAGCAGGGGCCTTGGTTTCCCTGCTGTCACAGGAGGGAGCTGGACTAGTCCCTGTCCCTCCTCGGATCCTCCCATCTCTCCCCCCAGACCCCGGTGCCTGGAGGCCACGCCCCGAGTGAGTAGGAAGGTTTCCCAGCCTGCAAGGGCTTCTGACCACCCTGCAAAGGTGGCCGAGCCGGGGCCTGCTGTGGGCATTTGGTCCTTCCCGAATGCTGCCGCCCTGTTTCCCGTCTGGCGCCGAGTGGTCCGAGCCCTGAGCAGGAGCCCCAGCCCAGGGGCCTTACCTGGCTGCTCCTTCCTCACCTGATGGGCACGTGAGCAGGACACACGACAGGACTCATTCCCTCCCCTCCTCGACCCCGAGTCCTCCTGGGTAAAACGGGACGCTCGGGGGCTCCTGGGGTGGACAGACAAGCCCATAAAAGCCGAGTGTGATAACTGTCCCGAGCACTGGGTCCAAGCACAGGAGGAGTCTAAGTGCTTCACTCGCGGGCCCTCCTTCCGCCCCACCAGCTCGCTATGACTCATCGGACCCCTGCCCTTCCCTGGGTCTGGCAGGCCCCGGGCCCTGCCCAGATCTGCCCGGCTTGCTCCCCACCTGGTCTGGGATTGACCTTCCCTGAGTCCTGGCCCCTGGCCCACCTTCCCTCTCCACTTCCCTTCTTCTGGTGGAGTTGATGTGCATCTGACTCTGCCCACAGTGCCCCATCCCGCCCTAGGACCAGAGCTCCGCCAGGGCAGGGGGTTTGTGTCAGTTTTGTTCACTGTGGCTCTTCTGGTGCCCAGACCCCTGCCCACCATGTCCACCCATTTCACAGATGAGGAGACTGAGGCCCAGGGAGGTTCTGCGAGCTGCTCAAGTGGGCGGTAGGGACAGAGTCCAGGCTCCCCAGGATTCCCCAGCCCTGTGAGGACTCCCCTGCACCCTCCAGCCATCCCATCCCCCCGCGCTGCGCTCAGAGAGACCCCTAATTAAAGCTCCAGGGAGTTGTGCCTCGTCCTATCAGAGAGGACACAGTGACCTGCGTGAGCACTCACAGGTGTACTGGGCACAGCGAGGACTGGCCAGCTCCACAGAGGCCAGCAGAAGAGTGCACCTGGGTCTCCAACCCTCAGCTCCTACTGTGTGCACAGGCTTTTCACCACGACACTCTTTGTGAGAGCAAAGCCTCGGGGAACAGCCCAAGTGTCCATGAGTGCAGGGTGGGCTAGGCCACCATACCTGGCCATGAAGGACAGCTGGGTCACCTTAAAACAACAATGCCACTGTGGACGTGGGGCTGGATGAAGGAGCAGGCCAGGAGCGGACACGTGACCGAAAGGCGGACATGGGACCCAGCCTGCAGGTGGGCACAGGTGGCACCCAGAGCACCACAGGGGTCAACGCCTAAGAACCCGGGAGCCGGCCCTCGCGGGTTCAGATCTGGCGGGGTGTGGTGTGAGCCTAGCCCAGGTGCACACACCCATCCTGACCACACCTGTTTCCGTTTGTTTCTGTTTGTTTTGGCCTGGGGTGCCCCCGGGGCCTTGTGCATGCTGGGCAAGCGCTCTACCCTGAGCTGCACCCCAGCCCCACACCAGACCTTTGTGAAGAAACTAAACAAAAATAAAAGTAAAAAGGGGGAAGCCGTTAGTTGGATCGTTCAGCTACTGAACAGGGCACCGTTACCCAAGTGGCTGACACACGGCTCTGGGGAGTGCACGTCCAAGGTGAAGGTGCAGGCGGCGTCTTGGAGGGCCTGGGTCCGGGCACCTTCCCGCTGACCTCACATGGTAGAAGAGCCCAGGGGTCTCTTCTGGATCCTCTGGAAGGACGCAGTCCAATCAGGGGGGCTAACTGCCTCCAGCAGGACCCGCTCCTGATTCCTTCAACCGTGTCAGGGTGTCCCCCTGGGGACCTGGGGAACGTGACCCTTCAGGCCACAGCACCCACTTCCCTGGGGGCATCTGGGCCTGGCAGCCGCTCTGGGCCCTGCTCTGTGCAGCAGGCCTTTGGGAGCCCTGCCCAGCTCTTCATGAGGATTCTGTCTATCTTCCCTCCAGAGAGCCGACAGCACTTCTGCAAGCACCCCACATGGTGAAAACACAGCCAGAGAAGTGCTTAGTCTCCAGGAGACAGGCCACAGGGCTAGCGGCTCTGCGCTCTGCCTGCCTTCCCAACCGCTCTGATGTGTTTTTCCCTCTTCCTGCCGGGGATGGCGGAAGAGCAGGGAGACGTCACTTTCCTGGTGCAAACAAACAAAACCCCTGGAATATGTGAAACCAGTCCTGTGTCTGAGCAGCCCACTAAACCCAGCCTGGGACCCGAATGCCATGATTTGATATCGTGATTTGACTAAAAGGATTTAATTCACTCAGTGGCTGATGGGCTGCTGATTTGAAGACGCCCGAGTTCAGCAGCCAAGGTATTTCCACCGAGTTGCTCGGCCCAATGAGGATTATGTTTTGATGAGAAAGATTATCTGTTTTTATTCCAAGAGACTTTCCAGAATAACATTACAATCCCACAAGCTCTGGGTAAGAGCTCGGGAGGAGGAGCGGAGGCATTTCGCTCCTGCTGTAAGTCCCTCTAATAACACACTCAAGTGTAAATACCCCGGAAGCTTCCAGGAAGCTAGTGCAATTACAGAGAAAACCACCCCACGGTTCCTACAGGAGCACAGCCATCAGGTGCGGAGAACTCCTGCTGCACCTGTGTTTATTCTTAAAGGCCTACACGTTTTCTCTCAGGAGGAGGAGGACAGATAAAACCCGGGCCCTGCAGGGAGCTGGATTGAGGGGCTTGACAGTTGCCCAACCCCAGACACAGAAACAAACAACACCAGAGACTGAACATTGACGGCTGTGATTCACGGATGGGGAGACGATGCGCAGGACGCTCTGCACAGGCCCAGAGGAGGGAGGCAACCTGGGCTCCGTGGCTGAGCCACGCAGAGACAAGAGAGGACCAGGGACGGATGTGGTCCAGTGGCCGCTGGGGGACAAGCCAATGGACAGACGCAAGGACAGACCCGTTTCCCAGGTACACAGAACACACTTTCAGACTTTTCAGCCCATTAGATGTTCCATCGGGGACAGAGTGGGGACAAGGATTCTGCTCTACTCGGCCCTTGGCCCATGAGCAACTGCTAGTCCTTAATGAGAGGTGTGGATGACAAATTCAAATTAAGTGAGTCAGATCAAGTCTCAAATACCTTTAGAGGACATGAGAAAATGTTGAGGAGCGCAGAGTGACACCACTCTGCTCCTAAGGAACACAGCACCCAGGGCCCAGAGGAAGAGGGGATAAATGGGACAGTAGCAAACATCTCAGTGGGACAATCAACAGGACAGACAAACGCAGGGAAGAGCACCCTCACCTACCAGCCCTCACCCCAACCCTCGCCTTCACCCTACCAATCCTCACCCCACCAGCCCTCACCACGACCCTCGCCTTCACCCTGCAAATCCTCACCTACCAGCCCTCACCCCAACCCTCGCCTTCACCCTGCAAATCCTCACCCTACCAACCCTCACCCCAACCCTAACCATAACCCTAAAAGCCCTAACCCTCACCCCAACCCTCGACTTCACCCTGCAAATCCTCACCCCACCAGCCCTCACCCCGACCCTCGCCTTCACCCTGCAAATCCTCACCCCACCAGCCCTCACCCCGACCCTCGCCTTCACCCTGCAAATCCTCACCCTACCAACCCTCACCCCAACCCTAACCATAACCCTAAAAGCCCTAACCCTCACCCCAACCCTCGCCTTCACCCTGCAAATCCTCACCTCACCAGCCCTCACCCCGACCCTCGCCTTCACCCTGCAAATTCTCACCCTACCAACCCTCACCCCAACCCTAACCATAACCCTAAAAGCCCTAACCCTCACCCCAACCCTCGCCTTCACCCTGCAAATCCTCACCTCACCAGCCCTCACCCCGACCCTCGCCTTCACCCTGCAAATCCTCACCCTACCAACCCTCACCCCAACCCTAACCATAACCCTAAAAGCCCTAACCCTCACCCCAACCCTCGCCTTCACCCTGCAAATCCTCACCCTACCAACCCTCACCCCGACCCAACCATAACCCTAAAAGCCCTAACCCTCACTCCAACCCTCACCTTCACCCTGCAAATCCTCACCCCACCAGCCCTCACCCTGACCCTCACCCTTCTGGAGTGCCCCCAGCCCCACATCCCCATCCTCCCGCATCCCCCACAGGCTTTGCCCCATGCCTTCGGTCCCCTGTGACCCTGCGCCACGCAGCACACCTGTGAAAAGGTTTCCATCCCGCGTTGAGGCTCTGATTCAGCAACCTGTATTTCTGCTGAAACTTTCACATTTTAAACTGCTTTATTTTGCAATGGTTGTCAGCGTACAGGGTAGTGGCAGGAAGTGGGCAGACATCTCTGTGGCTCTTCCCAGGTCCGCGCACCTTACCACGATCGCTGGCCATCCCCCGATGCACGGTGGCCTTTCTGAACTGTCTGAGAGCAGGGTGTGCACCCGGGACCCTCCTGCCTGCTCACACTTCACGGTGGAAGGACATTCACTCGTTACTAAGGAGTCACGGCCACTGCAGCCCTTGGCCATCCCCAGGTGCCGTCCTCGGGTGTCCCCGCTCTGGGTCACACGTTACATCCAGTTCCCTGTCTTTTTTGTCTCCATCCTGGTCACAGCTCTCTGTCACAGCACCGACATTTCTGAGGGATTTAGGCTAGTGACCCTCCAGGGGTGGCCAGTCTGCATTAGGGTTTGGATGTGAATTGTGATCAAAGGCCCTTAGGCCCAGGGCTTGTGGCCACGCTGGATCATCTGGCACCATCAGGGGAGAGCCACTAGAGGGTGGGGCTTAGCGGGAGGCCGTGAGGTCACTGGGGGCGTGGCCTGGAGCTGTGTTGGGCTCCACCCCTTCCTCTTCTCTTCCTGGCCACCTAGAGGTGAGCAGCTTCTCTATGCCAGCTCCCACCGTGGTGTGCCCTCCTCCCCAGGCCAAAGCAATGGCAGGAGGCTGTGGAGCAGGACCAACCCCTTCTCTATGAGTTGGCTTCCTCAAGTATCTGCCCCAGGGACAGAGATGACAGTCTGGGCTTGCCTGGTGCTGCCTCACGCTCAGATTCAGGCCGTGCCCACGGCCCCCAGCCTCCCTCCTCACAGGGCCAGCTCAGGCCACCTGCCCCCCGTGCCCAGCTTCTCCTCTGTGGAGAAACACTCTGAGACCACCCCCACCCCTGTTAAGCCGGCAGCGATGACTCTTGCCCAAGCCTATCTTTCCACTGCTGCAAAATAGGAATCTCCCCCCGACTCTCCAAATCTATTAGCTAACATTTGGCTATAGATGTAGCACCCCCATCTAAGAATCCCAAACCTACACTCTGTGAGCGCCAGCATGACCCCCCAGGTGGGAAACTTCACACTTGGTCTCATGTGATGGTCAAAACACACTTGCACTGAAAATATCATAGAAAACCACTTTCGGGCTGTGCATAGAAGGTGTGTGTGAAAGGAACGTGAATTCCACGCTCAGACGTGGGTTCCTCCCCAGGGTGTCTCAGTATGTACACGCAAATACTCCAAAATCTGGAGGAACGGGAGATCTGAGCACTTCCAGCCAGAGCACTTGAGATCAGGGACGCTGACCTTGCCTGGGGAGGGCAGCCTGTCTCCCTCCGGCCACATTTACTGACTGTTATTATCAGTGTGAATTAGAATCCACTGCGGCCCTCGCTGTCCCAGGAGGAGCCCCGTGTCTTTGTCACCTGCCCCTCGTGTTGTGAAGCACGTCCTGCCAGCTGTCATGGTGAGCCCCATGGGTGCCCACGCCAGCCTCTTGCGTCCTCGGCGGGTCCTGCCTCTTGGCTCAGCATATTTATTCTGCAGGACGACTCTACCCATAAACAGCTTCAAGGTTGCTGCCTTCCCAGAGACCCCAAACAACTGCAGGAATGCTGGCTGCCCTTCCCTGGGGCAAGGGTGTGCTGCTGGCCCCTCACAGGAGGGACCTCTTGAGACCCCCAGTGGACACCTGAGGCCCCCAGTAGCACCTGCTGTGATGGGTCGATTCATACACCAGGCACAGGAAGAGCCTCACAAGTCACTGATAACGAGACACTAGTGGTAACGAGGGCCCTGCAGAGGTGTGGGGACCCTCCTACACTCTGCTTGGTCCTCCCCCACAATGTCTACTGCCCTGTGCCCCCCGTCCTGCTCTTGACCTTGGGAAACGGAAGCTGCAGAAAGTGACACTGGGTGACAGGGTGCCGTGGGGGCACAGCTCTGTGGTGGCTCCTGCTGGCTCTCGTCTTGGTCTCCCGTGGGTGTGGCTGGCGTTCCTGGCGATGCTGTTGGAACCACGTTTCCCTGGCATTCAGTTTGAGGTCCCCTGCTGCTGCTCCAGCTGTATGTCAGTCTTACCTCCTGCTACCTTCCTGCCCAACTGTTTAAAAAAAAAATGACACACTGTAGTCCTAACACCCAGCACCTCAGTGGGAGAGCATGCTGGAAACCGTCACAGAGACACACGGAATCAAGATGAGGTCACACGGGACTGGGGGCAGCCCTATCCAACTCAGCTGGCATCCCGAAGGAAGGAGAGAGAGAGAGAGAGAGAGAGAGAGAGAGAGAGAGGGATGGGAGGGAGGAACTTGCACACAGATTGTGCAGAGATGGGCAGGGGCCTTCCACACAGCAGGGGCACAGGGTAGCTGCAGCCTGCCGCGACCTGGGGGCGCCATGGGCAGGCTGTCCTTGGCTCTCCCAGGAGGGACCAGCCCTGTGCGGCCTCCAGAACCCGGGGAGACGCACGCTGTGTGGCTGGAGTCAACACATCTGAGGAGCCGCACTTAGGCCGCCCGAGTGATGGACGCTCTCCCTGACCCTTCCCTGGGCTTGCGCTCTCTATCTCCAGCCCGAGGCCCTGCGGAGATGCCCGGTGCCACCTGAAAAGAGGTGGCGACCCCTTCCACTCTGAGTGCCCTCTCTTGCCTGACTGCAGGCCTTGACACCACGGAGGAGCATGAGTGGGTGGCGGGCACATAGGCACCTCCCTTGGGCTAGGCTCTGAACACTCTCCTCCGTGGATTTCCACACTCCACGGTGACCCTTTGGATCAAGGGACACATTCCACGTGTTCCTTCCCTGGTCACTGGAGTTTGCTCTGCTGAGTTTTTCTGTCCTGGTCCTCCTGTCCCCTGCCACACTGGTGCACATGTTGCCCTTGGCCCCAGGGTGTAACCTGCGTCCCATCTCAACACCCAGAAGGTGCCTCTGGGCTTCTGAGGAGGTGGCAGCACCTGACCACCAGATGGGCAGTCCAGGTGCCCTTGGTCTACAGCCTGCTGATGTATGGTACTGTCAGAGGTGTGCAGCCACAGCCCACGGGGCACCCCTGCCACCACTGAGCCCGTGTCCTGGTCACCACGGAGAGGTACGTTCACCGAGGGAGGCCTCTGTCTAGGAGATGGGCTCCGGGCTTGCTTCCCGTGACCTGGCCAGAGCCTTGGTCACTTCCTCCTTAGAAACGTCCTCCCCCAGCTGGGCCTCCCTGCGGGCCGAGTCCCAGGGGCTGAATCTTCCCCTGAGTGCGTCTTAACTTCCACGGGGCCACTCATCAGTACCCCCTTTATAGCCACCCCCAATCTGTATATATCAAGAAATTCCTCCCTATGCTGAGCGCATAGGAAACTTTCTCTTTTGTTTTCCTAAAAGTTTCATTGGTTTTCCAACAAATTTGAAAGAAAACAAACAATTTTCAATGAAAAAAATTAACAAAACTGATAGAAAATCGGGGTAAGCCAATATCCATAGAGAATTAAATCGATTGTCAGAGATCACGCCCTTCTCCACAGGCACCAGGGAGAGACGCTCCCGGGCGATTCTGAACAAATCAAGCCAGGTTTAAAAACATAGTGACAAAGGAGTTTCAGAGACTGTAACCGGGAGGACAGTTACGGGAGTCACTGTACAAAACCAGGACAGACTCACTACAAAACAGACAAAAACAGTATTTTAAAAAGCTCTAGATCAACATTAAATATAAATACAGATATAAAAACTTTTTAAGTGTGTCTGCTAACCAAGCAAAGCAGGGTATTTCTTGAAAAAAATGATTGTATTTCATGACAAAGAAAAACTCACTGGGCTATGAGACTTTGGCCTCCCAAGTCCTTGAGTGCAATTAGTATTGACATTTAAAGAAGAAAACGCATCGCATCGTGGCTGGCACCTGCGTCCATGCGTAGCCTCACTGTGGTCCAAAGAACGCACATCGCATACCACACACTACACACTACACACCGCACACCGCACACCACACACCGCACACCGCCCACTGCACACTACACACCGCACACTACACACCGCACACCGCACACCGCACACCGCAGCGAGAAGCAAGGTCTCCCGCCTCTGGGCTCAGCAGAGATCTTAACTAAGTAGCGACAGTTTTATTAGGTGACAACTGTGAAGTGGTTGAAATAAATAGGAAACCGTCTCTGTATCAAGGTGGTCAAATCTTGAAAAGCCTCATGTTCAGTAAAGAAAATGAAGCTTTGGGTGACACGTGCTGCCGCTGCGGTCAGCCTTGCAGGTCCAGGGCACTGGGCACTCAGCAGGGGCTGGGTTAGAAGACGAGGTGGGGCGGGGCCTGCTAGTAACTGCCAACGGGACACGGCTATTGGCACCTGTCCTCTGCACTCAGGTGAGGTCACGGTAGCTCAGAATGGGGACAGGGTTGGTTTGGGCAGGCCGTGGTGATGGCTGCACGGGGTGCCTGGTCACTCCACGGACTCGCACCCTTCCATGCAGTCAGTGGTCGGCACCATTCAGTGTGTATTTCTACCAGGATTACCAAGGGGCAACCCCTGTGATCCACAGTGTCAGGGTGGCCGTGGGCTCTGCCATGTTCTCATGGAAGCCCCAGGGCGGCCGCTGACACATGGTGCCTGGGGATCAGCTCGGGCCTGGCTGTTCCGGGGTCACTGCCCTGCAGGGAAATGGGGAGTCTGATGGTGCAGAGCACAGGGTACCCTCGCCGTCCAGGGAGGTGACAGCCAGCACAGGGCTCAGTGGAGGGACCCAGGCTGCCAGCCTCCTGGAGCTGGGGCAGAGACTAAAGTTGCCACCTGGGGCGTCAGCTGGAGGGGCCACAGTGTCTCCTGTGGGAATCAGGCCCTTCAGTGGCCGCCAGACGCAGGCCGTGGCTCCCACCTGCAGCATCTCTAGGAGATCCCTGGCTTCCCAGTGCCACTTCCATGGGACCAAGAGGAGGGAGCTGGGGTTGCACATCGGAATCCATCCTGTCCCTGTCAGGTTGCCCAGTGGCCAGCCTCCCACGGTCCCTGGCTGCGTCCACAGCACCCGACAGAGGCTGACAGCTCCGTGCTGGACATCGGGGTCATGTTTAAGCATAATGCTTTTCAGCCGAGACTCTCGGCTAGGGGTCACTTGCAGGGAGGAAGGCTGAGCTGGACATGGACACCTCTCTCCAGGGCACAGCAGACGGGAAGGTGACCAGTCAAGCCCTTGCCAGTTCCTTCTCGGGGCTCCCCGGCTTCCCAGGGACCAGCACCTGCCACCTCCTGCTCTTGGGCCCCCCAGGGGTGTCCCAGTGTTGCTTGGCGGGGGGAAGGAAGCTTTAGTTGAAAGATGCCGGTCTTGCAAGTTCAGCTTAGCGAGCACAGTGACCCCGAGTGTGTGTCTGTGAACAGACAAGCTCCGTCTCCTCACGACATACGCTCACAACCAGAAACCAGATGAGCAAGTGACAGGCTGCCAAAATCCAAGGCGTGTTCCCTGCCAGACGTGATCACAGGCGGGTTCTGGCAGCTGCTGTGGCTTTGCAGAGCCCTGATGGAGAGACCTATGGTTCTGCTGCGCTGGCCTGGGGTCCTCCAGGGCCCCCTGCTCGTCTTCATTCATTAACTTCCAACCTCAAGGCCACGTCTGCACTCAGTTCTCAGTGGTCGTCCTTCCTATCCTCATTTGTGGGGGAAGAGACTAAAAAATGTCAGGGCAATGACAGTCAAGGGAGGGGGACTCTAAGGACAGATGGCAGAATGGAACTTAAAGACTCTCTGGTGGGTCTTCTTACCCAGCGACTTGAGGCAGTGATTATTAGAACCAAGGTCTCCACTCTACGGCCCTTCCTAAGCATTCATTAAGGGGGGCGGGGTTCGATGACCTCCCATTCCAAGCCAACCCTGGACACGAGGCGCCTCAGGAGTAACGTGCTGCTGGACGGAGTCCAACACAAGCACTAAACGAATCTTTCTCAACCCAAGAGAAAGGAGCAGACCCACACACAGGCCCGCGGCGCTCGGTGACAGGGTGCGCTCTGAGCCACACTCCATCAGGCCACGCTGTCCTCGAGCGACCCCTGAGGGCACCGAGTGGCCACGGCATCGCAAGCAGCATCCCGGGGCCTCTTTCACCAGGATGCCTGGTCTCCTGGGAGGGCTCTGTGCAGTGCTGAACTCCGTGACCGCGGCTGCACACGTGGCCCTTGGCCTGGAGAAACAGCTCCGCCCCTCCGCGGCCTCTCAGCCCCTGCAGAGCGGGAGATGGCGAATCAGACGCACTCAGCTCCATCTCAGGAAAGGGAAGCCGTGTGTGTCTCCCATGGCCACCGCAACCCACTGCCCAGGCCTCTCAGCTGGCGGCTCTGGGCGTCGGAGGTGGTTCTCAGCTGGCGGCTCTGGGCGTCGGAGGTCTGAGGTGGGCCCTGCAGGGTTGCCGTGGAGGTGGGGCAGGCTGGGCCTGGGCCGTCCCCATTCTCGTCTGTGGTGAGCCGTGTCAGCGGACCGTGGCCGCCATTACAAGATGGCGCTGATAAGCGCCGTGGCCTGTGATAAACAACTCCTTGTTTTGGGAGAGTTGGCACGTAGCTGTAAAACACCCTATGAGAAAGGTCCACGTGGCAGTTGTGCATTGGGGCTTGATGTGCTTTATCAAGGCTGGGGCGCTCGGGTGAAGGAGTAGAAGCAGAAGTAGAGGTAGTAGTAGTAGTAGTAGTAGTAGTAGTAGTAGTAGTAAGAGAAGCTTCCAGAGACACATAATTAAAGGCCTGAATAAACTGCTGAAGGAAGAATCCTGTGTCGTGTCCTCCTTGCTGGCGAGGGGTCGCGACACTCGTCAGCCTCTGCTGCCCGCCTGCCCTTGGCTCCTGGCCTCTCCGTCTACCAGGAGCATCCATGGCCTCTACATCCAGCCTTGTGCCTCTGAGGACAGATGGCTGACTCTGGCCCTCTGGGCTCCCTCTTGCAAGGTCCTTATCTTGGGCAGAGCCCACCTGGACCATCCAGGATGCCTCCCCACCTCAAGGTCCCTGCGTCCAGCCACAACACCCTTTTGCCAACAAAGCCCAACGTTCCAGTCAGAAGCCAGGGACGGAGCTTCAGAGACCAGCTTGCCGTCCTTCCCACCCCCAGGCTGACACCAGGCCTGGACGCCATGCGGGACGGGCACCATTCTCCTACCACACAGGGCCAGGCGCTGCCCTCACCTGGGGGTCGGAAGTGGCATGGGCTCTGTGTCCACGAATCTGCCCCAGCGGGCGGGACATCTCCAGGGGCAAGTGACCCCAGCATGTCCCTGCATGGCACAACGGATGTGTTTCTTACCCACCACAGCCAGCTGCAGCCCCAGGACACTGTCCTCCAGGAAGCCCACAGGGACGCTGAGCCCCGGGGGAGGGAGGCAGGAGCTCTAAGCCTGCTCGCTCGCCTTGGCCTCGCCAGCAGCAGAGCTGCCTCTACATGAGAAGCAGAAAGAGCTCTCCCCAGAGCGAGGCGGGGGAGGCGGGCGCTGAGTCCTGGGGAGCTGGACCTGGAGGTCAGCCACCACCTGCAGCAGCGGGAAGAGTGCCTCTCCACTAGAACGGGGGGCGGGGGAGGCGCCACTATCTTCCGCCAGCACATGGGTCGCTCTGCACACCCATAGACTCTTTGTCCTCTGTTATCTGCTCCCTGCGCAAAGGCGCTGAGGCTGTGTGTGAAGTCTGGGCGCAGGCTGGCCGGCTCCTCTTTGAGGTTGTCAAGAACGGAGGACAAGGACGGCGGCGGGACGCTGGCTCTCCCTGGGGCAAGGCCCAGGCTGATCCAGACGCTCTCCACAGCAGCAGTCAGGCAGGGAGCCTTGGAGAGAGGCTCTGCCAGGGCACCCACCCCGTCCCTCTTCTCGCCCGCGGGCTCTAGGACCCCACCAGCAGTGGCCAGAGCCAGAGCTCAATCAGCCTGTCCTCGCTGCCCTGGCTCCTGAGAGCTCGGGACCCCGGGTCAGCAGCCTGGCCACGGGTGGGCTCCGGTTTCCTCTTCCAGTCCACCCAGCCCCGAGGTCTTGCCAGGCCCTTGTTGGGGCCACACGTTGGGTACAGAGGGGAGCTTAGGGTCCTGGCTGGTGGCAGAGCCACATCTCTGCAGGGGAACCCTTCCCGGGGTCACTGCACCCAGAGGTCATGCCGACTCTATCTGTCCTGCAAAGTGCGGTGGCCGCTCAAGCCCGTGGCTCTTCTGGCAGGCACAGCGCCCGTGGGCACCTCACGGCCTCTGCTGCCCAAGCGGAGCTCAGAGCTGCTTCCCAGAGCCAGAGGGCAGCGTTGGAGGCCTACCACCACCACACACTCCGTTGCCACTGCTTCCAGAGACACGTCCCCTGTGGGGCAGTGAGGCAAGTTTCTCGTGGGGTTGTGTGTTTAATTCTGTTCCCAAAAACAGTACGTTGACTTCCCCACCCCTGTACCCAGGAATGTGACCTTATCTGGAAATAGGGCTGTGCAGGTGAGACATCTAGAACAAGGTCATGCCTGGTCTCGGTGGCCCCAAGCCAATGACAGGTGTGTTTCTGAGACACCCAGGTACATGCAGGAAGCGCACCAGTGACCGAGGTGACCTGGTCCTGATGCAGCTGCAAGTTGGGGACTGACAGTCACCAGGAGCTTCAGGAGGACACAGCTCAGCACCATCTTGATTTGGGACCTGTCCCCTCCGGAGCTGTGACAAAGCAAGTATCTTGTGTAAGGCCCCCGGTTTGTACAGACTGTTACTCTGCACCCCAGAGGCTCTCAGGAGCAGCGTGAAGTGCTGGGCGCCCTCGGCCCCCAGGAAACCTGTGTCTGTCCAGCAGGTTGACCCTGGACAAGTCCTCCATGCTCAGACCCATCCCCTCACTGCACCATGAGGGTCAGCACTAGAACCACGCGGTACGAGGGTGAGGCTGTGGCGGGGCCAGCCAGCAGCAGTGCAGACTCAGGCAGTCGTGCAACAGGCGCAGCGACAGCGGCTCTTTATGGCTCTTGATTCTTCAAAGGCGGTTGGGACGTCGATCATCTGTGCCTCGGACTCTCCCGCACCCGCTGGAAGCGGCACGATGCTCCTTTTCAACAGCACAGTGACTTACAGGGGACCTGTGCCTAAGAACCAGAGGAATTCGCCGTGGCCCAGGTCCTGGGCTGGGACCAGCCTCAGGGTCGTCCTCCCTCCTCCTGGGTCAGGCTTGTCCATCTGCTCATCAGCCCGACTGTCCACAAGACCCACGTGGGAAGAGGACCGGAACTTGAAATCTACCAAGGTCACCTTCACCATGTGGCATGGAAAGGGTGCTCTCATGAAGTCGTCCCCACGTGGCACATCAAGGGTGGCTTAACCAGATCCAGAGGGGCGTGGCCGCTGCATCCCGGTCAACATCAGGTGGTCCTGCGGGAAGGGAGCCTGCAGCCTCCCAGCGCTGCCAAGTGAAGCATCAGGAATACAAAGGGAGGCTCGGCCCCGCCTTGCTGCCTCTCATCCCTCCGCTCTCCATCTTCAGAGTGAAGCACCCAGTGACAAGAGCAGGCGTGAACTCTAAATGGCATCTCAGCATCGGCTTCCTGAGTCACCTTATCCCAGCCCTGGAAGCACTGCTGAGGTTCTCAGGATGCTCCCGCTAACCCCGCGCTGAGTTTGGAAATTCCTCCCTGACGAACAGACTTTCTGCAGATACATCAGATCCTAATCAGCACAGGGCACAGCCCCCTCTGTGTGGTAGCTCACCGCTGATGTGGCCTTTCCAAATGATGTGGGGAGAGGATCATGCAGCCACTGAGGGAGAAAATGAAGTCCCCTCCTCTGAAGGACACCCAGCCACACACGATGTGCTGACCCCAAGGGCAGCTTCAGAGGGCAGCGAGGCAGCGGTCTGCAGCTGCTCACACCTGCCCCACCAGGTCCCAACGAGAAAGCCCAAGTCTGCTGGATCTGCTGCTGCCCAGAGAGCGGGTCTGAGTTCAAGTCCTCAGTGTGCCTGACGTCACAGGCCACGTGGGTTCAGCCACACCACTCTAGAGACCAGAAGTCTGAGTTAAGGTGTCAGCAGGGCCACACTCCCCTGGGGACCCTGGGGGAGAGTCCGTGCCTCCTCCATCCCAGATCTGGTGGTTTCTTCTCTCGTGGCTGCAAAACTCCCATCTGCACACACGGTGCTTCGTCTCTGTGCCTGAGTCTAAATTCCCCCTTTCACAAGGACCCCTAGTCCCTTTACAAGGACCCGGCCACCCTGCTGCAAATGACCTACTCGCCTTAACTAATTGCATCCTACAAGTCCTGACCCAGAGGTCACACCTGGGCTCTGGGGATCAGGATTTTACCATACGAGCTGGGGAAAGGGACACATTTCAATCCACAAGCAGGTGGAGGAATTCCTGCACCTCCCTGTATAATCACTAAGAAGAAGCCAGTCTCCCCACCATCCTCAGCCCTTGCCAGTCCTGAGGGTCAGTCTATGCAAAGCCAGGTGAGTTTCTGGATTGAATTAACTCCCCACCAACCAATTCCAAAGGTTGCATGAAATCGCTTGCTACAACAGGCCAGCTGTCGGTTCCTCAGACTGAGTGGGGCCAGGACTGGGCGGGGTGACAAGGGCAGCTCACTCTTCAGAGGTTCCTGGTTTCAAGGCCATGTAAGTTCAGGGTCAGCTCTTGTTCAGACCCACCAGTGAGACGCTCCTTAAAATTGAGGCAGGGAACCTGAATGGCCTCTCTGGGGCTTGCTCACCTGAGCCCTTGACCTGAGAGGCACAAACCATCGCAGACTGATGGACTGGTGTGGGTTCTTTCTGAGATCTGCATTGGACCCACACTTGAATCTCAGTCAAAAGTAAGCAAACAGAATCACCCAGCTCTGGAAGTCGGTTCCGCCAGGCCTCCTACGTGAGGAACAGAACAACGTAATTACTGGTGCCGGACCAGAAAACAGCCCCGGTATTGTGGGCATATTCCATTTCTTCCTAATTTGTGGCAAGCCACCCTCAGCAAAGAGAGCACAAAGCTTGTCTTCTCTCTTGTGCAGGCTTTGATTTAAATCCATCTGTAAAAAGACTGCAGGCAAAGAAGCCGGCCACGCCGCGGGCAGAAGTCACTTTCCATGTACAATGAGGAAACGGAATGGGCCTCGCGCCACACGCCCTTTATTAAAAGTTTTCCCCAGAAACTTCTTGCAAACAAGTCTTGGAGACAGCTACTTCTAAGGGCCGGGATGCATGTGTCCCTAGAGGTCAGCTTAACTGGGCAAATAAAAAGGCGTGCAGAACCGTTATTTTTCTCCCCCTTTGGTTTTGTACAAAGCAACAACATTGATTCAGGAAAAAACAATAAAGCTCTCTTTAGTTCCAGCAACTCTCGCCTTTAATCATGGCAAGAACACAAGGAGGAAAGCCCCCGTTGCCCTAACAGAGAATGATCAATAGAAGGTTTGTGGTGGAGGCCGCAGCCGCGCCAGCCCTCGGAGCAAACGAGCTGTGTGACAAGCCTTCCCCAGGCCATGTCTCCAAGGGCCGGGCTCCGGAAACCGCGTCTGGCTTTCAGGGCAGGAGGAAATGGCGTTTTCTGCCCTCTCAGCCCCCTCCGCTCCACGCTGAGCCAAAGCCGCTCCCTCCCCGGGACTGCAGCACCCGGGGAGAAGCACCCAGCCACTGTGCTCCATGATCCAGGGTCCGGGATGAGGCTTGCCTCTAGGGACGCCACCAGCCAATGTGGAGGCCCCGAGGACCCCTGGGGTGCGCAGAGCAGAGAGGCTCTCTCCAGGACCCAGGGCCACTTCACTGGGCAGGAACTGCTCTGTGGCGAGAGGGGCACAGACCCTGTGAGTTCAAGTGGGGGAGGCTTAACGTGGAGCTGGGGACCCAGTCCCCCCGACCCTGGTGAAGAGAGAACCCCGAGAGGGAGATGGGTCAGCAGGGCAGCACAGGCAGGGCTCAGGAACCAGGGAGAAGGGGTGTGTCCTCCTCCCTGGCCGTGAGCCCACACGACCCATAAACTGCTGTCCACCCATCCCGGGATCGGGGGCTCAGCCGTCTCGTGCTGGTTAGGGCAGGAGGTCCTCCTTCACCAACCGTGTGTGACCAGAGCCCCATGCAGGGCCAGGAGCTTACAGCACAGAAGCTGGTGGCCCACAGAGCCAGGCACAGCAGGACGGCCCCCGGGCTCCACACCAGAACCTCTCTCTGACCTTGTGCTCTGGGCCCAGCACAACTCCCAGGAGGACCCTGGATCTGGGCTGTTCTTTCCTGGGCCTCTTTAACAATAGGTAAATTTCTAGAGAGTTTAGGATATTCAAGAAAATCTGTTCTTCTGAGAAAAGGGTGTGGCGCTGAGCTTACAGGACGGGCCTGAGGCGAGGAGATGCAGGGAACCGAGAACGGGGAGTGAGCGGCACAGACCTTGGGGTGGCAGCGCTGAGGACAGAGAGGACAGTTGCATCCTGCCCTGCTCCGAGGTGTTTCCTCTGCCACTCCAGAGACTGCAGCAGGATGACAGGCGGAGCAGCTCAGAGGGAGGACGCGGTGGCTCTGGGGCCACCCTACAGGCCCCACTTGACCCTGAGGCAGCATGGCCGCCAGAGGAGCCCTTGCCAATCTCCCTAAGGAACCGCCCTCCCAACGTCAGGCCACCTGGTCTGTCTCCTCCACGGCCTTCCTCTGGCTGCCACCACCACCTCACATGTCCCATGGGCACGTCAGCCCCCCGAGGACAGGGACCTGGTCTGCCCACCTGTCTGCCCGTGCCTGGTGAGGAGCCCTGGATCATCCTCCATGAGCCCACAGGAGCGGAGGTCCTCCAGCTCCCCCGACTGGGGGTGAGCACAGAAGCCGGAAGCTTCCCAAAGAGGAGGAGCCCACACTGACTCCCAGGTGACAAGCGGAAGTCACATGTCCACACACTTTCCCACTCCTGCGGTCCACGCCTTCGAGAGAGTGTGGGGGTGGGGTGCTGCCACCTGCTTCTGACCCGCAGGATGCCGGAGACGGTGGGATGGCCCACTGTGACCAAGTTACTCCAGAGAGCGTCCCTAGCAACCGGGTGCCAAGGGTGCCCTGGCAGGTTGGTGACGCAGGAAGCCAAACTGAGGCTGCCCACCTGCAGGGAGCTTCAGGCCACCTCCAGGTCTGACAGGTGACTCCCAAGAAATCCAGGAAAACTGAGCCCTCAGTACTGTGGGCACCAGGAATGGATGTACAATACCTGCCCCCATCTAGGGGCAGACCCCTCCCCGGTCAGCCCCTAGTGGAAACAGCCAGCAATGGGGAACCACAGCCTCCCGAGACCCTCCACAAACTTCCGGTCAAGGGGTGCCCGCTCCTGCCCACTCCTGCCCTCACACTCGAATGGAACAAATCTCGTGACGAGTTAGTGACAGGGGAAGGAAGATGACGCCCAGGCACCTGCAGAGCCAAGCAGGCCCCGCGTCAGGGCTGGGCTGGGGTCTGCACATGGCTGCAGGTGGAGGTGAGCCTTCCGGGCAGTGGGGCGTGGGAGGACAAGCAGCCCCAGGGCAGTCCCCAGGGCCACTCCTAGCAGGCACTGGGACATTCACTCCAGACACGTGGTGCCCAGAGCAGGCCAGCTCTTCAGCAAATGAGGCAGACCACAGTCAACCTTCCTCCCTTAAGGGACCCCAGGGGGTTGTATCCTCCAAACCCCAAGGCCAGCGTCACCCACGTCCCTTGCCTGGTCACCTGAAAGTGTGGAACAAGCAGCGGAGCAGCCGAGCCTCGAGTCTTGTGCAGAGCTGAGTACACACCTCACTGACGGGTCACTGGAAACCCCGCGTCCAGGCAAAGCCCACAGACTGCAAGTCCATGGACAGGAGCAGCAGGTGCCACTTTAAAGAGCAAAGAAATAAGCCATGTGAGCAGCAGGAGGCAAGTCAGCACCACAAGAATTAGAGCAACAGGACACTAGAAAGTAGACCTGGAGGGTCTGGAACTAGCTAGCCAGCGTGGAGTCAGGACTAGTTAACATCCTGCAGGGATCCATTCCACTGGGAAGGCCTGCAATGGACATGAACCTCGTAGTGTCCAGACCTTCGACCAACAAACAAAAAAGAACTCTTGGAGCTCCACTGCTATTAAACTTTGCAGTAGAGGATCTAGCTGTGGCAATCAACAGAGAATAATAATAAGCTCATCCAGATTGCAAAAGAAAAAGTAAGACTGTCTCTATGTGAAGACGGTATGGTTTTTGCCTATTGAAAATCCTGAGAAATACACAAAGCACACAGAAGTGAACAATTAGAATTAAAGCGAAATCAACAAGGTAGAAGGATACAAGGCCAAAAATCACTGTATTGTAATTGATAAGCAAAAGTCAATTGTATTGCTACATACCAGCAATGAATTATCCAAAATGAGATTAAGAAATCAATTCCATTAACAACATCAAAATAATAAAATACTTTGGAATAAATTTAATAAAAGAAATGTACAAATTTCATACTGAAAACTATAAAACATCATTGAAAAAAGTGAAATAAATGAAGTCATCCCATGTTTATGAATCCAAGAACTAAATATTATTAAGATGCTAATAACCTCTCAATGGATATATAGATGCAACCCCTATAAAAATCTAATTTACCACTTTGTTAAAAATTGAAGGGTGAAACTAACATTTGTATGAAAATTCAGGGAACATGAAGAGCCAAAACAATATTTTTTAAAAAAGGAAAAATCCTGTAAGACTTTCCAATTTCAAAACTTACTATAACCTAGAGTAATCAAGATAGTGAGGCATTGGCATAGTATAGAGAGATAAATCAATGGGTCAGAATTGAAAGTCCAGATATAATCTACTTATTTTGGGTTAGTTGATTTCAACAATAAAAACAAGACCATTTAATTGGGGAAAGATTTCTTTTTTTCAACAAATGTTTCTAGAAAAACTGGATATTCATATGCAAGAAAATAATAAAATTTAACCTGTACCTCATGTTGCTTGCAAAAGTCAACTTTAATAAATCAGAGACATAAATGTCAGAAATGAAACTGTATTTCTCCTAGAAGAAAATATGTGATGAATCTTAAGTCTATCTTCCAACAAAAAAAAAACTGTGAGGCTTTCTAAAAGTCAGACAAACAATTTGACAAGACAGAGCAACATTAGAACCAGACTCAGATATGGCAGGGGTTTTGAAATTAAGAGATTGGGGTTTAAACAACTGTGTTTATTATGCTAAGGACCCTGATAGAAAAAGTAGTAACATTTAAGAACAGATGGGTAACATAAACAGAGAGGTGAAAATTCTAAGAAAAAAATTAAAAATAAATGCTAACAATCAAAAACACAGTAACAGAAATGGAAGAATATATTTGATGGGCTCATTAGTGTACTGAATATGATGAGGAAAGAATCTACAAGCTTGAGAATATGCCAATAGAAATTTCAGAAACTGAAAATCAAAGAGAAAAACTTGTTGTTGTTTTTTTAATGGAAGAACAAAAAATCCAAGAACTGATGGGAAACCACAAAAACCTAAGGTATACCTAATGGCAACAGCAGAAAGAGCAAAACAAATGAAGAAGTATTAGAAGTAACAATGACTGAGAATTTCCCCAAAATTCATATCAGACACCAAACGACAGATCCTATCATCTCAAAGAACACCATGCAGGATAAAGCCAAAGAACTACCCCAATGCCTATCAGACCCAAACTTCACAAAATCAAAGGTGAAAAAGCAATCTTGAAAAAGTTTGGGGCGAAGGAAACTCTTACCTAGAGGAGCAAAGAATCACACTTAACTTCTCAGAAAACAGGCAAGCCAAGAGTTGAGTGAATTATTTAGTGTTGAGAGAAGGAAAATAACACAGTCTGGAATTCTTGTTCTATAAAATTATTCTTCAAAATTGAATAAGAAATAAAGCTTTTTCTCATACATACAAAGACAGAGGGACTCTGTTGCCAGGAGACCTATCTTGCAAGAAATGTCAAAAGAGGTTCTTTGTAGGGGAAAAATATGAGTAGGTCAGAAGCTCAGGTCTCCATAAATGAAGAGCATCACAGAAAGAATAAGTGAAGGTAAAATAAAAGTGCTTCTTTTCCATATTCCTAAAACACTTTCAAATAATACACAGGTCAAAAAAGGACTCTCGAGAGAAATTGGAAAGTATTTTGAAGCAAATGAAAGTACAACTTCTTAAAATGTCTAGAATGAAGGGAATGTATGGGTGAGAGGGCAGTTCACGGCACCGCGTGCTGATAGGAGAATAGAAGGAGGATGTCAAATAAGTGATCTATGAAAGGGAAGAACAATCAGCTTCAAATTAAGTAAATGGAAAGAAATCGTCAAAATGAGAGCAGATATCAGTGAAACTGAAAACAGGAAGTTCATAGAGAAAATCAATGCAATGAGAAGCTGGCCCTTATCAAAGACTAATAACATCAATCTGCCTCCAGTCAGGCATCTAAACGGAAAAGAAGGCACAAATTACGCACATCAGAAATAAAAGAGGGACATTGCTGCAAAACCATCACTGTGGACGCTCAAGAAGGGTGGTAAATGAATACCATGAACAATTAACTCTGTACCCACCAACCTGAGAACTTGATGAAATGCACCACTTCCTTAAAAGACGTGGTCTGCCAAAACTCACACAAGAGGAAGTAGACAACCGGAAGAGGCCTGCACCTACTAAAGAAATTGAATCAACAATGGATATCTTTCAAAACAGAAGGCACTAGGCCCAGATGGGTTCACAAGTAAGTTCTGTCAAACATTTAAGGAAGGAATGACAGCAATTCTTTATATTGTCCTCTAGAAAATAAAAAGGGGGATCACTTCCTAACTCATTAAGTATACCCCATGACCTCTTGGGACTTATCCTAGGTAGGCAAGACTGGGTCACCATTTGAAAATCAATTAATGTAATGTATCACATTAATAGGCTAAAAAGAAAAATCATGTGTTCGTATCGGTAGATGTGGGGAAGCATTTGACAAAACTGATACCCATGTATAATTTTTTAAACTCAGAAAACTATGAATGGAAGTGAACCACTTCAACTTGATAAAGACCATCTACAAAGCTTGCAGACTTACAGATAACATATATTTAGTGGTGGGAACTGGAAGATTCCCTGTTATGATCAGGAAGGCAGAGACAGCCCCTCTCAGCACTCCTTCCAATACCCTTGGAAGTTCTAGCTAATGCAAAGGGACAAGAAAATAAAATAAAAGGTATGCTGGCTGGGAAGAGAAAACCAAATATGCCTTTGCTTTTATATAGAATTATTTTTAAAAAATCAACAACAGAATCCTCTGGAATAAGCAATGATAGCAAGGTTGCAGGATACAAGGTAAATATACACAAGCCAATAGCTTTCCTATGTATGAGCAAAAAACAAGTAGAATTCAAATTAAAGACAAGATACCATTTATAGTAGCACCCCTGAAGAATGAGATACTTAGGTATAATTCTAACAAAACATGTTTAATGTCTGAAACCATAAAATTCGAGCAAAATAAATCAAAGAGCAAAGTAAATGAAAACTATCCCATGTTGTTTTAGTTAACTTTTTTGCCACTGTGACCAAAGAATCTGACAAGAACAATTTAAAGGAAGAAAAGTTTATTTGGGGGCTCACAGTTTCAGAAGTCTTAGTTCATAAGTGGCCAACTCCATTCCTCAGGGAGGAAGGACATGGAGGCGGAAGAGTGTGGCAGAGTCTGGGCATGGCTACCAAGAAGCAGAGAGCTCTGCTCAACGAGGACTAAAACATAAACCCCCAAAATACAGGGACCCACCTCCTCCAGCCACAGCCACCCCACTGCCTCTATCTAGGGATTAGCACACTGATAAGATTAGGGCTCTCATTTGCCTTTGAACTTTCTTGCATGGCCTCACACGTGAGCATTTGGAAGACACCTGAGATCTAAGCCGTAACACATGTCCATAGGATGACTCTATATTGTCAAGACACCGATTCTTTCCAATTTTCCCTAGAGGTCAATGCAATTCCAGTCAAAATCCCCGTTATTCTATGGGTATCAACAAACTGACTCTAATACTTACATGCAGATGCCAAAACCCCAGAAGAGCCAACTCAGTACTGAAGAAGAACAGTCAGAGAGGAGCCCATCGGACCTCAGGGCTGTCTAACCACCTACAGTAATTAAGACAGCGGGTTTGGTGAGGGTAGTGAGGAGATGATGGGATACAACAGAGGGTCAGAAAGGGACCCTCAGAAACACAGTCAAGCCATTTTATCTTTCTCCCTGCATTTTTTTTGGAACTCTATAGTTGTACATACTGGTGGGATTTATTTTGACGTATTCTTTATGCACACTCTACTCAACATAACAGTATAATTTGGCCAATTTCACTCCCCAGCACCTTATCCACAGTCAACCCATCTTTGACAAAGGAACTCAGGTAATATGAAGATCAAAGTTCATCTTTTCCACAAATGTACTAGAACACGAGGACCTCCACATTTAAAAAAAAAGTGAATATAGACATCAACTTGGCAGCCTTTACAAAATTAATTTAAAGATGGATCACACACCAAATGAAAACTATTGAACTCTAAAGGAAATAATGCAACAAAGGCAGAATCCTTGATGGAATTGACAAACTAGACTTTATTAAAATTGGAACTTCTCCTCTGCAAAACACACTGTCATGAGCAGGAAAAGACGGGTATGTGAAGAGGTGCCCAATCCCCTAGCCATCAGAGAAGCAAGCCACAGGGAGATGTGGACTTAGGCCCATCAGGGCGGCTATGTTGCAAAAGCCAAGAGACCCCAAGTGTGAGTGAGGAGTGGAGAGGGGGAGCCCCGTGAGCCCTCGATGGGGATGCAGCCTATCATAGCCACCGTGGATGAGGGAGGAGGCTCCTAAAAACCTTAATAAAACCAGCACACAATCCACAAGCCCTCCTTGGGTGCAGACAGAGAAGGGAGCTGGGAGAGCTGTCTGCACCACATGTTCCCCACAGTGTTACCTACAAAGCCAGGACGGGAGAACAGCACCAGTGTCCACGACTTGTGACGTGCCAGCCATGGAATATTGTTCAGTCTGGAGAAGAGGAAGACACGGCCATCTGCA
Organism: Ictidomys tridecemlineatus; assembly: GCF_052094955.1. NCBI lineage: Eukaryota > Metazoa > Chordata > Mammalia > Rodentia > Sciuridae > Ictidomys > Ictidomys tridecemlineatus. The sequence goes on along the minus strand of NC_135488.1, from coordinate 19,096,896 downwards.
GCAGCCAGCGTGAACCTGGAGGGCACTGTGCCAAGCGAAATGAGCCAGACACAGAAAGAAAGATGCTGTGCGATCTCACTCACCTGCAGGACCCACCGTGCAAAGCCACAGACAGAGAACGTGGCATGGTGTCTGTGAGGGGCAGGGAGGGGTGGGATTACGAAGAAAGAGGTCCAGGGGTACAGGTTTGCAGTTGTGGGTGACGAAGCAGGCTACCGTTAGTGACCTCATCCTGCATACAGAGCATGCACAAAGGAACAGGTAGGTCTCAGGTGCTCTTGCCAGGCACAAAGAAAGTGACCCACGGAAGGTCAGAGATGCGTTACTTAAAGTAACTCTGGGAGGCGGTTCACTAGACACGTGCTTACCAAAACGTCAAATGTCACACCTCAAATATATATGTATATAAATTGAATTTGAAAGAATAAAATGCAAGTTTAAAAGAAAACAAACCCTACTGTGGACTGTGGGCCTGGCCTTTGGACGTGTCTGCGCAGGTCCGTCAGTTGGGAGCTACGGGCTGCTCTGGCGGGGGCTGTGCTGTGTGGGAAAAGGGGACATGTGGGGACCCCCTGGGCTTTCCACTCCATTCTTCAGGGAACTAAACTGCTGTAAAATATAAAATATGTCTTTTTTTTAATGGGCAAAGAATTGAATAAGTTTTCTCCAAAGAAGATGCACGCATGGACGTCCAATAAGCTCATGACAAGATGCTCAACATCACTGTTGCCAGGGAAACGCAAGTCGAACTTTGAGATACCATCTCAGACCCACACCCTGAAACCCCGTGAAGGCAGGTGGGCTGCGCTGATCCGTCTCCAAACTCGGATTAGCTGGTCCAGTAGCACGAGTGGACGGAGGGTCAGAGTTGGTGCCAGCCGCCACTCTAGACTGCTGGTGGCTGTCCTCTGCAGATGGTCAGAAGTGTGGGGCGTCCCACGTGTGTGCCTCTGTTCCCAAGGACAGGCCGCTGACATTCTAGGACCTGGATCTCCACACAGTGGACATGGCTCCTACTGATCTGGGATCCTGTTTTGTGCATTCGTCATTAGTGAACTTGGCCCGGCCTGGCCCCTCCTGGGCGAGGCTGATCCTCCCTGGCTCTGCACAAGGTGACCCCGGGCCTTCCGACTCCTGAGCCCTCGTCAGTAGCTGCACTTGGCTCTTGTTCCCGGTGACTCCAACATGTCATTTTCAGCTGCAAAGTGGCAGGTCCCTGGTGGCAAAGTACAGCTAATTAAAGGCTGGCACTGCCGAGACATTTGCAAGCCCGAGCACACACAAGTTGTTTCTGAAAGACTCCACCTCTCGTGACAAACGGAAGCTCTCTGCCAGGGGGCCAGGCAGCCAGCACCACCATGCACCCCAAGCCTCAGAGCCAGCACAGCCTCCCTGCTGGGCCCACGCTGCCTCCAGCCCCCTCACAGTTTCTGCTCTGGAGTTGGGAAGCTTCCCGCCCAGACAGAGGTGGACACGCCAGCCCAGCCCTGGAAACAAGCCATCACCCAGGGGCTCATCGGCACACCCATCAGCCTGCTGTCAAGAACCCGAGAACCCATCACAGCACAGAAATATTTGGTATCGATTTGATGGTCACCATGAAATATGGGAATGACTTGAGGATGGGCAGGGACACTGAGGCAGGGTGCCCAGCTGCCCGGCGGCCTGATGGAAGCTCCCTGCAAGATTTCAATCCCTGCAAGGGAGAAAATCAAAGCCATTTTGATGTCATCTCAGCCCTTAGGAAAGGGACTTTTATCAGCCACATCTGCCTATTTGGGTTAATTTATATTCTGCAGGTGCTGCCCAGTGGGAGAATTATACCCATCGACTCACTTCTGAGAGGTGCAGAATTGATCTCACATTCAGTTTGTCAGCAAGATAAATCCTTTGATTGGGGCCGTTTGCTGCCTCCAGCAGGACCACACTCCATTCATAGCGACAGCTCTTATCCATCTGCCTGCCTTCTGCTCGGCCGTCCCGCCAGAGGAGAACCCAATCCATGCCCATCCGGCTCCTGGCTGCAGACTCAGGGGGACACAGACTCCCCAGGCAGGAGGCGAGGAGCATGACCAAGAGGTCAGGAAAATGAGTCTCCTGGGAGGCAGGCCCTGGGTCCTCAGGAGGTGTCACCTCAGTGGCTTGCTGGACCGTCCTCTCCCTCTCCAGGGCACTGAATGCGCAGGTCCCAGCACACGCACACGTGCCAAGCTGCCCAGCTGAGGGAAGGACCCAGCACGGAGATGGTCTCTCTGTGTTGTGGTTTGGATGTGAGGTGCCCCCAGAGCTCCTGTCTAATGCAGGAACGTCCAGGGGTGAGGTGACCAGACCGAGAGCTGCGGCCTGACCGTCCAGCCTGGTTAGAATGCGCTGCTGGTGGGAGCTGCAGGCAGTGGGCCCGGCTGGAAGAGGAGGCCCCAGGCTGCCCCAGGTGGTGCATCTTCCCTGTGCTCCTTCCCCTCTCTCCTTCCTGGTGCCAGCAGGTGAGCCGCTGTCCTCCGCCACGCCCTTCCCGTGATGTCCTGCCTCACGTGGGGCCCAAAGCGACAGAACTGACCAACCGTGGACTGGACCTCTGAAACCTGAGCCCAAATGACCCTTTCCCCCTGCGTTGCTCTTGTCGGGTTTCTGGGCACACTGGGCTGGTGGCCACGGAAGCCACTGTTCTGAAGGTAGTCACTTGTCACCTCCTGGTGACAAGGGCCACAGCTTGACGGGTGCCCAACACTAGCCACCTGCCCGTGGAGGCACAGCACCTAGTCCCACACAAAGGAGGAGAAAATTCTCCCTGGGGGGCAAACCTGGAACAAACTTCCACAACCCCCCTCCAAAGTCTTTGACGCTGATGTGGGCTGTCTGTCTCCAGGATGGGGGCTCCGAGAGGCTGGCGCCTCGCCCTGGGTCCCAGGCCACGCCTCTCGCTGGGCCTTCCCTCTACTGGTGCTCCCCAGTGGAGCCTGGAACCCTGCCCCACAGGGGTGGCCCCCGCCGCTGCTGGGCTGGCCGGAGAGAGCAGCGTGGAGGGACTGGGGAGGGGCACCCTGTCTAGTCCATCTCCCTTAGCTCCGTCCTCCATGACTAAGAGTGACCCTCGACCAGTAGGACTTGGAGAAGGCAAGTGGGACATGAGGCTTGTGGGACATGTGGCTCTAAGGAGTCCAGCCTCTGCGCACCCCGCACCACCCTCCTGGGTTTATGTGCCGACCCTTCACCTGACCCTCATGCTGCCAGGAGCAGGGCCTAGAGCAGGAGGACCAAGGCCAGGGAGAAACCGCTGCAGCCCCTGCGAAGGGGAGGGCAGGGCGGGAGGTCACGTGAAGAAGAGCCCGGAGTCCTGAGAGCCCCAGGCCCACCAGAGGGGAGCAGGCTCCGGCACTGCGGGAGGCTGGAGGCTGGTGGGGGGGTCTGTGACAGGCAGAGCTGCCAGAGGCTCTGGGGTGGAGGGCTCCCTCCTGTGGGCCTGGCAGCCTGGGCTGGATCATCATGGGGACGCAGAGCTGCGTGACCCGGACAGCCACTCCTGTCCCAAGGCCTGGCCCTCCCTCTGTAAGACAAAGGACACATACAGGTTCTGGGGGGTGAGCTGATGCAGGCTCAGGCCACGTGAAGAGGCTCCTGCCACCGCAGGGAGGGTGTCCTCGGGAGGAGGGCTGGGGGGGAGGGCTGGGGAAGGGCTGGGGGGAGGGCCTGGGGGAAGACTGGGAGGAGGGCTGGGGGAGAGCTGGGGGAGGGCTGGGGGGAGGGCTGGGGGGAGGGCTGGGGAAGGGCCGGGGGGAGGGCTGGGGGAGGCTGAGAGGAGGGCTGGGGGGAGAGCCGGGGGGAGGGCTGGGAGGAAGGCTGGGGGGAGGGCTGGGGGAGGCTGAGAGGAGGGCTAGGGGGAGGGCCGGGGGGGGGGAGGGCTGTGGGAGGGCCAGGGGGAGGGCTGGGGGAGGGCTGGGAGGCATCTGGGGGCCCTGGAGGCTGATCCCTCAGGGGTGAGGGAAGCGAGGTGCAGAGCTCTGATGGGGACTGGCGACAGGGCTGGGGCCTGTGCAGGAAGAGGTGAAGGAGCAGGTGAGCCGCGTTCTGGACGGCTGGTGTGAGGATCTGCAGGCCCAGGGGCAGCACACAGAGGGACACAGTGGCTCTTGATAGAGAGACGTGCTCCCACCACAGCCCTCCAGCGGAAGCTCCTGCTTGCAGTCTGGACTTGAAGTCTGGAGGCACCCGGAAGCTCAGGGGGCTGATGAGGGCCACTTCTCCCAGAGGCTGAGGGACAGGAAGGAGAGCAGACGGGGGAGACCACTGCCTCTGCCATGCTGGCCCGGCCTCCGGGTCTTCCCTGGGCCTTCTGCCAGCTCAGTAAGGTCATGGGACACAGAGGAGCTCACGAGGGGCCTCAGGGCCTCCGCTGCAGCCTTCAGCTTAGAGATTTCCAGGACATGAGCAAGATAGAGCAGGACCCAGGGGGGTGGGAGGCCACACCTGCCTCCTTGCTCTGCGCTCGTCTCTACGGCCATCGAAACGTCAGGCCCTGCTAAGAGGAGATGCCAAGGGCACCAAGGGTGACCTGAATCCCAGGAGCAGCTGGCCTCGGACCCAGGGCTCCAAACTCCAATCCAGGGGCTCCTGTTGCAACCACAGACTGGGTGAAGGGGGACGGTCTGCAGGTCCCCAGCAGGCCCTTCCCCAGGCCCCCGCTGTCCTCGGGTTTCCGGCAGGTTCTCTGTGGCCCCCTCCCCACTGCAGCTCCCACTGGCAAATGACTAGAAATTGGGGCAAATTATCACCGATAGGATGCGCATCGGGAAAACAGATCAAGTCTAACATTTGTGCACTGACAGCTGACCTTTGCATGATTAACACGAATGGCTGCAAAGTGAGCAGATTAAAGGTGTCCCGCTTAATGGAGCGACGTCAGTGCCAGAGAGCGTCTGAGAGACTCGCTCACCTGAAGGAGAGAGGACAGTGGGCCCCCACAGCCTGGTCACCACCAGGGGAGGGCGCTGACCTCTCACTGGCCGGCCTCTGCTCACGCCTGCTCACGGGCCCAGGCCAGGGCTCTGTGGTCAGGGGCTCAGCTGCTCTCCGCCCCTGGCAGCCTGTCTGCGCCCACGCAGGGCCTCGGGAATGTGGGAGGAAGGTGAGAAGCTGCCAAAGGACTGGTGTGTTCCACCTGCCCCGAGCTGGGCGGGGGTGATGCCAGGATCAGGCAGAATCAGCTTCTTCCCGCAGCAAGCTCTTCCCCCAGGGCCTCGTCCTAGCGGGCAGATGAGCCCTGTGGCAGGACGGCGGGCTCCGTGCACACCGCCCGGGGGACACGTGTGCTCCTCCCCCATGAGCAAGGCATCCCTGCTGGCCACCGATCTGCTTTCTCCCATGAGCAGTACGGAAGCCCACAGCTGTCCCACACCCGATTCCAGCAGGGCGACTGACCCTTATGGGACAGAAGAGAGCACAGACTTGGCTGCCCATTCGGGGAGGGGCCGGGCAGCTGGGTCAGGTGGAAGGAGCCCCTGCCCCTGCCCAGAGCAAAGCCCCCTACTTGCTGTCACAGCTGGCCCCAGCTGCAGGCAGAGATGAGCGTCTCTCATCCTGGTTCACCAGATTCCTGTCCAGCAGCCTGGGGACAAGGGCTTGTTATGGAGTGACCTGTCTCCCCAGAAAGGACATGCGGAAGCCCTCACCCCCAAGACCTGTCCAGGGCCGTATTTGCAGCCAGGGTCTTGCAGGCATGGCTAGATGAGATCTTTGGGTGACCTCGTAAGAAGAGGACAAGGACACACAGGGAGGGGCCGGGTGAAGACAGGCAGAGCCTGCAGTGATGGGCCACCAGCCACGGGCACCTAGATGTGGGAGCTGGAGAGCAGGGGACCTGACTTCAGACTGCTGGCCTCTACTCCTGTTTTAAACCCCCAGCTCGTGGTGTGTCAGAGTGACAGCCCCATCATTTCAGTTTTACTGTCGAAAAACCAGGCTTAGAGAGGGTAGGGAAGTGACCGCAGGTCACAAAGCTAGTGGGTCCAAGCACAGATGCAGAAGCATGTTGATCAGGAGCAGGTGGCTTCCTCATGTGGGAGACCTAGCTGTCCACTCTCAGAGCCCCAAACTGCCCATCCTGGGCAGACAGGGACCCCGTGGTAGTGATTCTTTCTGCACCTGGTACAGCGCACAGCCTGTGCAACCCCCCTGGGCTGGGGTCCATCACCAGGCATAGGCAGTCTTTAAAGGGTTGGCTGAGAGAAAATGCACACTGGACCAGAACTTGAAGAAAGCTTCAGAAAGGGCAGAGAGCCCTGCCTTTACCTCCCAGGGCAGTTTTGCCAGGGCAACCTTCCCAGACCACCGCCCCATGGATGAAAGCTATTTGCATGAATAATTAACCAAAATTTCAAGGCGGCCTGGTGTGGGCTCTTCCCTGACCTGGTGCTGATCTGTCCTGAAACTTACGAAAGACAAAGTGCTGACTCCTGCAGAAACGGGAGGGTGCTCCACCTGCAGCCTGAGCAGACACAGCTGGTGCCCAAGTGCTCATCTCTGGAAATGCTGGTGGGGAGGCAGGGCCACAGTCTGCCTCACTGAGGAGGCCGGAGTCAGGAGCCGGGCGCTCGGAGGCTGATCTGACCCCAGGACACTGGAAGGGCTTCTTCTTGTTCACAGAAATAAGCTGACTCGGCAAGTCTGGGTTTTGCCTCACTCTCAGGTTTCAAAAGGAAGTTTCTAGACTCAGGACCTGCAGGTCCGTGGCTCCTCGAGGGAATGCAGAGGGGGGGCTGGGAGACATTCCGCACATGTGGCTGCCCTTCAGAGCCTGGCGGCCCCTCCACCCACAAGGGACCTCTGGAGACCTCCTGGGTCTGGCCCCAAGCTGCCCCAGGTGTGGGGGACCCTCAAGGCTGGGCTGGGCTGGGTGGGCCAGCAGCCTGAGGGGGCAACCAGGGGCAGGACGCTGCTGTCTGCAAAGCTCAGAGGAGTGCGCCTCCTGGACTTGGGGGTCCAGGTGGACAGTCCAGGGGGCAGCCTCGGTCGTAGACAGGGTGAGGATAAAAGGGGGTGAAAGGGCACCCCAGGTGCAGAACTTGGGCAAGAGGGGATGCCTGCCGCAGTCTGGCTGGGCACAATTCAGGAGCCACTTGTCAAAAGAAACGACTTTATTTTTAGAACTACAAACGCCAAACAAAACAGCTCCTCAGGAAAAACCCTCAGAGCCCAACTGCCACCACCCGCTTCCACAAGCCTCTCACCCACACCCCAGCCTCTCCACCTCCCACAATCCTCCTGCTCTTGAGGCCGAATGGCTGGGTCGTGTGGGCGGAGCCAAAGAAGTCCCCCAATGAGCAGCTCTGCAGAGGAGCCAATCAGCTAGATGTTGCTGGGGCCGCTGTGAGCCAATCATCAGCTGGCAGCTGGAAGTTTGCTGGAAGCTGGAAGTTTGCTGGGGCCCCTTTGGCTGTGGCTCTCAACAGATGCCTGAGGGTGGGGTTGGGCAGAGAGAGCTGGGGTGTCAGCTCAGGGCAGAGGCCTGTGGTGGCCTGTGGGGCCACTCGTAGGGTGGGGACTGCCTTGTGAGGCCTGGGCAGAGCCTGCAGGGAGGGACATTCTGGGCAGGGCCGGGAGCTGGGGCCAAGCACCACCCTGTGCAGGGTCTGCCCTGTGACAGGCAGCAGGACCTTCTCGTGGGGCCAGAATCACGGCAGTGGAGTCCAGCAGGCTGCGGCTGACAGCATGTGTCCTGTGGAAGGCCACCATGGCTGCCCATAAAGAAAGGCTTCGGGAAGGAGTCGAGAAAGCAGGGCATCTCAAGCCCAGGAGGTGGGGCGGGGAGGGCCAGGAGGAGTGGGGGTGGGGGCAGTGCTGGGGCCGAGGAAGCCTGGGCCCAGGGCCCCCGGGGGACTGTCCCTGAGCTGGGGAGCCACAGGCATAGGAGGAAAGCGCCAGCTGGGAAGGACAGGTCTTCTCCAAGGTAGGCCACTGGGCGAGGGACGTGGCTTCCAAATGTACAGAGAAAGCAGCAGAGGACACGGGCGCAGCTGCGCGGGCCCAGTACCTGTGGGGACCCCTGTGATGGACGCGGCATTCAGGGCTCCAACGAGGGTCAGCTCCTCTATCACCAGGAGGCCAGGAAGCCCAGGCTGCTGAGAAGCACCCGGCCAGCGGGGGAACCAGAGGCCACAGAGCCCAGATCTGTCTCTACAGAGGCCAGAGCAGCCCTTGGTGTTCGGCTCGGGATCACCAGGCTGCACACACCCCTGCTCTCGGCGGGCGGTACTGAGGGGAAAACAGTGAAACCAGAAAGGAAAGCCACAGTTTTCTTTCTCTCACAAGGTAAAAGTGACAGAGGAGCATTGCCCGGTACCAGAGGTTCCCCGCCCACCTCAGCACCTCCAGGCACCTCCCACCTGGGCAGGAGCTCTGTCCCCTCAGAGGCCACAGCACAGCCCCCTCCCCCACGGCAACCCATCAAGCAACTGTGTCCCTCCCTGACCTCTGGCTGGGCCAACCTCCCTGGCTGTGCCCTGCCCCTGGGCAGTCGCCCTCTTCTCCCCAGCCACTGCGCTGTGACAGCCACGCTCTCAAAGTGTCCCCACTGGGCCTTGGCTGCGAGCCCCACCCCTGGAGCCCAGGCCCACTCTGCAGAAGGACCACACGGTGGCCTCTCCCAGGAGCCTCCCTCCGCCCCTTCCCCATCCCTGGTGCTCCTTCACCTGCCCAGGACCCTTGTGTGGCCGGGGCCCACCCAGGCGGACCAGGGTCACCCCCCGTACAGGACCCTTCACATAGTCCCATCTTTGTGTAGATTCGGGGAATTAAGATGGACATCTTGGGGTTCATCATCCCGCTGACCACAGGACACAGTGAGGTCACTAGAGAGGGACAGTCAGAGAAAGAGGCTGAGCTGGAGGCCCAGGTGAGCTGGGCTGAAGCAGGGGGAGCTGTCAGGGAGGGGAGGCCTCAGGAGGTGGGGCCTGGGGGCCTCCCTGTGAGGCCAAAGTGCAGGCCCGGGGCTCAGAAGCTCAGCTGGCCCCTTGGGAGCAGCCTGTGGAGGGCGGGAGACGGCAGGGCTGGACGGATGAAAGTGGGGGCTGAGGCCCGAGGCTGAGGCCCCCCTTGGGAGGACCCTGTGGTGCCAGGAGACGGAGGTGCTGGCGGGCTCAGCTTTCTTCAGGGCCTCCCGTCCATCAACCTGCACCGAAGACTGTTGCTGGCCTTGGCCCCCTGGAAGGACCTGTGAAGCCCCAGAGTTCTCCCCCGCCTCAGCCAGGACCCACAGACGCAAGTCTCCAGGACAGAGGGGCCAGTGAGCAGAGTGGCCTCACGGGCCTCCAGCAGACCAGGGACCACAGTGGATAGAGGCCTGGCCAGGCCCAAGAAATGCTGAGAGGCAGGTGGGCCTCCGTGCACCCAAGCCACAGGGTGTTGCAGCCCTGGGGTCTCGTCTGGTCCTTCTCCCGTGGGTGGTGACCACAGGAAGCTGTCCCCTGCAGCGTGTTCCGAGTCAAGCAGCTCAGGTGGCTCCAAGGTGCCCGGCCTGCTCTCAGAAGCCAGGTCCCGGTCCCCTGCTCACCAGGCCCGAGACGAGAGCTGCCTTCACAGCAGGGCCCAGAGAGTCACGTGCGTTTTGTTCCAGCACGTGCCCCAGAGACCATTCAGTAAACAGGACGCAGGTCGCAGAATACAGACATTCTAAACACACCACTCTGATGGGGAGCGGCGCTGCGAGATGACAATCCCAGACAGCCCGGGAAATCTTGTAGGACCTGAGTCTTTCCTAAGTCGTGAGCTTGATTCTCCTTGATGGCTTGTGAGGCCGAACCTGTGACTAAGGTCCCACAGTCATGTCAAATGAACCACGAGTGACAAGACAATAATGTCCATTCTGAATAGACACAGCTGGACAAGCCCAGGCAGCATCCGGGGGGGAGATGTGACACAAGTCATCATTTCCTTCCGAGGGAGAGATTGTGTCTGGTTTTCAAGTAGGATCCTGGGGCTTTGTACACGGGGAAGAGGACCTTGGCCACGGAGCCCAGTGCCTGCTGGGCCAGCCCCTTTCCACAGTGCTGTGGCCCCAGAGGGTGGTTCTGGGGCAGGGGAAAGAAGGAAGGAGGAGTCCAGTGGTCAGGATGTACAGCTGGCCTCCTGTGGCCTCATGCCAGCTTGGGGGGGCTGACATGGGCGCCCTGAGTGCCCTCCTCCTGCATCCCCCAAGGACCCTGCTTTACAGGTGTCTTATACCCACCCTCCTGGGAGGCAGGCACTAGCTCCTGGGGCCCTCAGCTCGGCCTCACCCATGGCCCAGTGTCTCCACTGGGAGAGGCTTGTTAACCTGGCGCTGACCTGGGCTTTCCCGGCATCTCAGGGGCAGTGGCACCGAGCAGCTCAGAGGAGGTCTTCGGCCTCCAGTTTGAGGTCCACTCTGAAGGAGGGCGCAGGTGTTGAGAGAGCAGGGCTGGTGATGCCAGGCACCCAGGGGCGCAGGGCCGGAGTCCGGCGGGTGTTTCCGAGCACAGCCTGGGAGCAGGCCTGAGAGGCTCAATGTAAAGGGAGGGGATCGTGGGCGGAGGCCCCTAGGTTCCTGCGGGCATGGCAGCAACCAAGCAGAGGAAGACCCTGCTGACCACGGCCTCCCCAGCAGGGGACGGGAGGGCTGACTGCCGGGGGATGGCCCGGGCCTTTCCACTGAAGTCGCCAACACAGCAGCGAGAGCTCCCCCCAGTCTAGTAGGTTCCCGGCACTCCTGTTCTGCCCCCCTCCCTGACCAGCCCTCAGGGCTCCGCTGCCCCCCAGAGGGAGAGGTGAGCCCACGTGGACATGGCTGAACCTGTGACTCCACCCTCCCCAGCGTCCCAGGTGCCACGTACACAGCGTTCCCCAGCGAAGCACCATCTCAGGGGCCCCAGGGGGACCTTCAGCAGGAAACCTCTGCTGCAGCTTCTGACCAGGGGGTGCGGCCTGGAGTGAGCAGAGCCCCGACAGGCCAGGCAGGGGGGCTGTGGCTAACTCGAGTGCGAGACCATGTGGGAATACTCAGAGTGAAATGACGCAGCTAGAGCTGGGACTGGCCAGCGGGTTGACCCATCTGATGGACTGATTTAAAAGGACTTCTTACGAGGTGGTGTTGGCAGGCAGGTGGGGGATGGCCGGAGGAGGTGGGTCACCGGGGGCGTGGCTTTGGGGCTGTAACAGGTTCTCTCTCTTCCACCGTGATGGGCTGCCTCACCTCAGGCTTGGAGCAACGGAGCAAGCCTACCATGAACGAGCCTCTGAACCACGCCCCCCCTCCCCTAAATTGCTCTTCCTGAGTCTTTCTGTCACAGCCGCACGGTTAACAGAAGGCTTCCGCAGGACAGGTACGAAGGGAGGTGAGTCGTGAGTGGGCCAGGCCTCTTCTGGGGCCTTGACAAGGTCTAAAGCTACCGCCAGCTGGGTCCCCACAGCATGGCAGACGCCTGGCCTGGCACGGAGCTGCAGGCGTCAGGGGGCAGCGCGCATGTTGGCGGCTTGATTAGCAACTGTGCGCAATGCACGTCCATCAAGACATCACGACCCACACCCTTTCATGGCTCAACTGGGAAAGCAATTAACTTTTGGATTTGGTGGAAGAGTTGATGGATGTTATTCAAATTCTACTTCATGGAGAGATGAAGAGGAAAGTCGAGGGCCGACCCAAGCCCCTAGGACGAACAGCAGTGACCCTCTCAGAGAAGACCTTGTGTGTCGGAGCCCAGGACACCTGGGTTGGTGTGAGTACCTGTGGACACCCAGGTGAGGGTGGCCAGCTCTTCCGGCTGGCCGCTGAGTCCCCATTCCTGGAGGCTGGCGGTGGGGTGCACTGTCAAGGACGATTAGGGAATTTGGAGGGAAAGGAGAAAGACCAGAGAGAACCCGCCCTGGCCAGGCCTGAGGAGGGAGACCACCATGAGGCCACTGGACCGCTGACGCCCTGCCCCCAAGAGCAGGGACCCAGCAGGAGAGCGCTGCAGAGAGGACCAGCTGAGGACAGTCAGAGCCAGAGGGGCGACTGCTGGAGCATCCCTCTCTCAGTGAGGCAGAGGCGGCTAGTGTCCCCACAGTGGCAGGGAGAGTGTGTGTCGGGAGCTCCCCAGACCAGCTGGACACCCAGGAAGGAGCCTCCTCTCCTCCCCGCAGGCTCGGCTGAGCTCCACGCGGCTGCTCCGGGCCACTGCTCCAAGTTAGAGCACTCACCTCTCTCCAGAGGAGGAGCATGATTATCATTTATAATAAAAAAGGAGACTCAAAATAAAATGTCTATTATTATGCCCAATCAACCTTTATGGGAAGCCAACTGCCCAGAGGCTCAGCTGTGGTCACATCTCCGGGGCCCTTGGGTTTCTGAGTTAGGCTGTGTCTGATCACCTTCCAGCAAGTGCGTGATGCTCTGGGCCTGGGTAGATGGCCACCAAGCCCACCCTGGCTTCCAGCCCGTGCCCCGCTTTCTCAGTGCTGGGACCCGAAGGCAGGTTTGGATAAATGCCCACGGCTCACTCGGAGACACATGCAGGGGGGTGAGTGCAGGCGCACACAGAGGCCCTCACATCTTCCCGGGAGCTCCATCTCACACACAAACACACGCATCCCTCACGGCTACACAGAGCATGACTCTGACACGCTCCCACTGCGGGCCTTCCGCCCTCCCCCAAGGCTACCCCCTGGCTCTGCCATCGCTGCTGCACATGGAATTTCATGAAAAGCAAACCAGTTGCTTCTCCCTGATTACATTTCCTGATTTCTTAGAAAGCAAAATTGTAGTAATTGGTTTACATTAAGCATCATGCTATTTGAGAGAGGGAAATTAAATAGAATATCGTTAGATCTGATTCGTAGGCAAAACAGCTAAATAAAAGCAGAGGCAGGCATTTGGAAATGCTCCTCGAACACTAATCTTTGCAGGGCAGATTCAGCTCAAGGAACTGGCTACAGCGGAAGCCGTCCCTGCTGGGGGGTACAGGATGGTGTTGGGGGCTCCGGGTCCAGCAAATATTCCTGTGAGGCCTGGGGCTGCCCTGGGTTCAGTCCTCCTGCTGCTGGGCGTGAGCTGGGCCAAGGCCACTCCCTCTGCCCCCACCACGCTGCAGGCTCGGCTCAGTGGTGCTGTTCTGAAAGGAACACCGTCCAAACCCTCGTGGGAGTACAAGACTTTAAAATTCACCCACTCATCTGCTTCCAGGGCCGGGACCCCAGACCCACAAGCACTCATGGCCAGTGGCTGTGCCCCTGGGAAGCACTCAGAAGACCCCTCCTCCAGCAGCAGGGAGACTCTGGTGGCACCCTCACCTGGCGGGCTCCACGACAGCCACGCCCAGCGTGGGGCACAAGGCAGGGTCCTGGTGGGGTCTAAAGAGGTCCCTCCCTGGCAGAAGCCCGTACGGACTCCATGAAGGGCATTTAACGTGGAGTCCGCTGAGCGTCCCGAGGCTCCATCAGCACCTGCCCATCACTGTGAGCTCTGCCACAGTGACTAGGGACAGGGACGTGGAGCCCAGGGGTGGACTGACGCTCTTCTTCCCTGGGGAAGGCCACTGTTCTGTAACAATCCTCGCTCTAGGATGTGGGCAAGCGCAATCCCAGGGGAGTACCAGTCCAGACCCAGGTAGCAGCCAGCTCCACCGGGCTCTTCCCTTGGCCTTTCACCCTGGGCTGCCCTGCCTGGCACGTGGTGGCCTCTTCCTGGACACCATGGGAGCTGACTCTGCCTCCCTGAAGCTACGTGACCTTGGGAAAATCCCCGTCCTCTCTCGGGTCTTCTGAACACCCCGATTCTGGAGAGGCTGCTCCCTCCCCTGGGGACATCTTGGTCGTTTTAGGATCAAGTCAAGCGGTGACGCGGAGCTCTGTTGGAAGGAGGAGCTCTGCCCGTCCAGTGAGGAGCGGGGAGTGTAGGGAAGAGGCCTCCGATGTGTGGGGAATGGCAAGAGGGAGGCGTGACTCTGGGCAGCTTCGGGTGTGACGCAGGGGATCTGGTGTCCCTTGAACCGCCTTGTAGTACTGAATATTTCAGTGCAAGGTCAGCTCTAAGGTGGCCCACAGAAAGGTTAGGCCGGATCAAGTTCACACACAGCAGGGTCTCCCAGCCCGCCCCTGCCCTCCCTGGTCCACTCGGTGCCTCCCAGCGCCCTCCTCTGGTCCCATGGGCCTCGGGCTGGGCTGGGCAGCTCAGCCTCTGTACTCACTACTACCCCAGGTTCCACTGTGCCCAAGATTTCCCTAGTCTTGACCCCAAGTCCCTGCGTTCCAGGAACCCCCTGCCCTGGGGACAGCCCTATCCACTCCCAGTAGACACTACAGAGCTGCCCGGCTGGGCTTCTTTAGAGGGGACCGTGGGCAGGGTGCAGGGCAGCACCACCTCTGGAGGTGCCGTTCATCCGGCTTGGCTCACTGCTCCTCCAGGATAGCCTCCGTCCACACCTGAATTTGTTGCTTGGCCCACCGACATTTGTATTCAGAAAGGAGATAAGGGGGAAACTTTGGGGACGTTTAAATCCGGGCGGCGACTGCACCTTGTTGCCAGCTCCACGCAGCCCACACAGCCCCAGATCCCACTGCACACTGCCTTTGCGGCTATGCGGCCTGGGCCCGGTGGACGGGCCTCTCTGGGCAGCTGCATTTTCCTACTGAAGGGGCACCCCTTTCTCCACAGAAAAGCCCTCTTCACCAGGGCTGATTTAGGACTGTCAGCAAGAGAGTCCAATGTAGATAAGCTTCCTATTTCCGTGTCGCCCTGCTTACTTGGCCACTGGCCGGGAAGATACCAGCCCTCCAGGTGCTGGACACCCCTCACCAGTTTTTCACAAACGTATCCGGTATAGTACTTTGTAGAAGTGTGCAAACCAGGCCTCTGGCCTTGAGCTGGGCTTCACAGGGATGTCTACATTTTTAAGATAAGTTACAACTGGGCTCCATGGTAACAGCTGGCAGGGGGAGGAAAGAAAGGGGAGAAGCAGCTCTCCCTTCTCAGGTGTGGTCCTTGAAGGGTTAACTTGCCCAGAACAGTGAGAGAAAAAGCTGCTTTATGTGAACTTCTGCAGACTCTGAACCTCTGAGCCCCTCCCCTTACACCTGGGTATGAAACTCTGAAACTCCCTGAACTCGGGGTTCAGGGGATGGATTGATGACAGCAAAGGCTGTACCCTCTGGACCTGGCTACAGCCAAATAACACTGTGTCCTGCCGTCTTTGGTGGCCTGCCTCGTCTGTCCCCACAACACTGTCAGCCGGGGAGGACGAGGAGGAACCACTCTGGAGGGGGACAGGTTGAGGGGAGACTCCACACGGCCCCTCCCAGCTATCCTCTCTGGGCAGCAGGTGCAGCAGGAGGCCAGGTGGCCCCTGTGTTCTCCGGCACACGTGGTTACACTGAGGCGTCACCCCACCATCCGTTCATCTCTCCCTCCTCCTTTCCTTCCTCTCTGGGTCCCCCTCTGCCCTCCTCCACCCAGGTTCTAATTATCTCTTCAGAGCTCCCTGAAAGGGGCTTTGGAAACCAGCAGCTCGATGCTCTCCCCAGGGGCCTGAGGCTGGGACAGAAGCTGGAGTGATAAACCTTCTCCATTGAAGTCCTTTGTTTAGGAGCATCAGCTCCGCCTCACAGCGCAGCCTCACAGAGAACGAGGTGCCCTGGCCCGGAGGGGAAGCGTCTTCAATCAGCTACTAATTTCTTAAAATCTGACCAGATGAAAGGTGTCTGCATCCTTCTTGTGTCCATTCATTAAAAGTGAGTTTCTGCTTACAGCTTGGGGCAGAGCCCATCAGGAGCCTGGCGGGGTGTGTCCACGGAACCCACCAAGTACGGGGGCTGCTTCAGGTGTGGGCGCTGAGCTGGGCCCAGAGACGCAGGATGGATGCCAGGAGGCTGGACCCAGGGGCAGTCAGGACATCTGGAGCGGAGAGATTGGTCCCAAGTAGGTGACATCCAGCAGAAGGGACACTGCAGAGCAAAAATCTAGAGGCAGCCTCCAGAATACAAGGCTCCTGAGATTCTCAGGCGTGTGGTTTCCACTGCGGAGACATCTATGTGTTTTCCAAATGAAGAATCACATTGGTGAAATGAATTTGGTTGCCACACGGTCGTAGGGGATTAGGCTGCGTTCCCACGCTTCAGTTTCATGCCTCTCCCCACCCCCACAGGGAATCTGGGCACAGACCAGCTCTTGTGACCTCCTGGGGGGACACAGCTGTCCCCATCCCACCTGCTAACACCAGCCCTCCTAACAGGCCTGGCTCTTGCAAAGGTCTAAGAGTCATCCTCCCACCATGTGAGCCTCACACCCACCCAGTGAGCACTACCCTTCCCAGACCCGGCTCTGGCTCCCCAGCCTGCCCCCCGCCCCCTTCCTCTCTTCCTCCCTTCCCACCCCCACCCTAAGCTTCTCCATTTCATCTGCTACTTCTGTGTGATTTTCGTCTGAGAAGCTCCATGTCATCTCCGTCTGCTGTCTTCTTGGAATCAGGCGTCTGGTTGTATAATTCCAAATGTTTTCACAGAGCTGGTGCCTTTTTCCAATTATCAAACACAGTGTGTTCCCATCCTGTTTGGATAATGTAAAACCCTAAAATGCAGAAGAGAGAAGCGATTGGAAATAGAGCTTCAGGAACCCGATCACTGACAACAATGTTTCTTTCCTAGCAGTGAGGCAGGAAGGATGGAGAGGAATGTGTGACCTTCTGCAGCAGCCAGAGGTGCGCTGTGAACAGTCAAAGGTCCCGCCAGGTGGAGAGCCCTGGACCTGCAGCCAGTGACATCCAGTCCTGGAGAATCCTGACCACTCCCCCCGGACCCCACCCAGCCTTTGATCACCAGCTGGGTACCTTGTGTGGAGCACCAGGAAACCTGGACCAGGCAGAGAGGAAAATCTCACATGTCAAGAAATATCTGTGAGAGTTCTAGTCAGAATGAACTTGAACACACCCTCCTGCCTCCGGTGGGAAAGGGTGTGTGAATGCCAGAGTGAACCCTGGGGAGACCACTCCTCCCCAGCGAGGGGACGGGGCTTCCATAAACGGTGGCTCTGAGTTGAAATATCATTAGCAAGATGGTTGGCTCCGTTGAAATAGGAGTTCTTATTTTAATTTATATTGTAATGAAAGCTAACTGTACCGTACCATAAACACAAACAGCCCAATCTTATAAAAATTTCATCTTTATCTATTTTGGGGAGAAATCGTCCTGTCTGCCTAATTGAAGCATCTGTCATTCTGACATTAAATAGTGCCTCTCTGGTCCTTTTATTATATCGTGGTACATTTCTCACGGGCTGTCAAGTTGAAATAACGCTGCCCGCTTGCAGATCAAGGGGATAATAGGTGTTTTATAACGAGGGGGAGGGGATCCGGCTTGCTTGGGAGCAGAGAATGGCTTCGGCTCTTTCCCGGAGTCTGCTGCCCTAAAGGGAGCTTGCTCAGCACTGCTCTCCACGCTCCGGTAGGAGAAGGACCAGATGAGAAACATTTAGACAAGCATTAGAACTCGATTGCCGGCAGCCAGTCATCTGTGGGCTCCGGGAACGGCTTCAGGGCCCGCACAGCCGGGCGGGGCCTGGCCAGCCACTGCCCGAGTTCAGTGCCGGAGACTGAATCCCATTTACCACCTCGGCATCGTCAAAGCTCTCCCCCAGAGCATCCTACTCTTTATTTACTAATCTGTGAGCGTGTTCCGAAATATTTAACCCAGTCCACTCTCCATGTTAGAATCTGTCCCCTGAATAAACACTGCCCATAAAATCATGACCTAAAGTCCCCTACCTGCCGCAGCCCGATAGAGCCCTCCACAGTCACACCACAAAACCACCCCCTTCTGGGAATTCCGTGTTTCCAGGGAAAGCGCTGCATCGGGGTTCCCGGCTTTGAATCCTGTCACTCTGTGTGAGGCTGGCGGGTTACACAGCCTCCTGGCTGCAGCTTCCTGTCTGTGGAGCAGGGTTGGCAATAGCACCCGAGGCCACCATTAACATCTCCTTTATCGGGTCCAGCGCATCCGGACGCCTTTCATTTCTCACAGTCGTGGTGCATTAAACCTCTGCAGCTACTGCTGAGCCAGGTGATGCCCAGGAGAATCACGATGGGGGTGGGTGGCGGTGATGGTGTTAATGACGATGGTGGTGGTGAAGATAATGGTGGTAGTGATGGTGATGACTGTGATGAGATGGTGATGGTGATGATCATGGGTAATGGTGACGGTGATGAATATGATGGTGGTGGTGGTGATCTTAATGGAGGTAGTGATGGTGATGACTATGATGAAGGTGGTGATGCTGATGCTGGTGATGGTGATGAATATGATGGTGGTGGCGATGGTGATAATGGTGGCAGTGATGGTGATAATGGTGGCAGTGATTGTAGTGACGGTGATGATGGTGATAATGGTGGTGGCAATGGTGATAATGGTGGCAGTGATGGTGATGATGGTGGTGGCAATGGTGATAATGGTGGCAGTGATGGTGATGATGGTGGCAGTGATTGTGGTGATGGTGATGATAGTGATAATGGTGGCAGTTATGGTGATAATGGTGGCAGTGATGGTGATGATGGTGGCAGTTATTGTGGTGATGGTGATGATAGTGATAATGGTGGCAGTTATGGTGATAATGGTGGCAGTGATGGTGATGATGGTGGCAGTGATGGTAGTGACGGTGATGAGATGGTGGTGATGTTAGTGCTGGTGGTAATCATGATGGCCAGGTACGCAGCAAGTGGCCACCCACCTGGCACGTGGCCTACCTTGAATTCAGACCGAGGTAGCCACGCAGGCTACCGTGCACACCTCTCCTTGCAGTCCTCAGCCACAGGCCTGCTGTCCTCCTGGATGTCCAAGGCAAGGTCTCCTCCGTGCTGAGCTGGAGACTCCTGTGTGCGCTCTCCTGGGGGACAGCAGGTGGCTCTGGCTAAGTGAACTCAGGCCACAGACAGCCCGACCTCCAGCACCACTTCCTCAATGCAGTGAGCTGCTCAAAGAGCTGCCGGTCGCCGCGGGTTCCCCGACCTGTGCTCGGTAGCAAGGCTTTCCTGTGAGAAGGGAACAGTGGCGGACGGAGGAGTTTGGCTCTGTGGTTGATACGGGTGGATGATGCCTCATCTGTGTCCCGACACTTGAGGAAAGAAGCCAGTTCTCAGGGTCACATTCCGTCGACCTGTGAGTCAGTGGTGAGCTGTCCTAAGCCCCTCGCCTTTGGTTTAAGTCTTCATATTATAGTATTGTAAAGCGGTCTTCGTCTTACTTCGTAGTGCAGCGTCCTTTACACTCTCTCAAAGGAATCCAGAGTAAACGTCCCTGCACTGTGAGCCGTGAGAACAGCACCGCTGCAGCTCAGACCCAATGGAGGGTGAAAGATGGACCTGGCTTGTGGTGGTGGTGACCTGTGGGC
Source organism: Ictidomys tridecemlineatus (assembly GCF_052094955.1). Taxonomy (NCBI): domain Eukaryota; kingdom Metazoa; phylum Chordata; class Mammalia; order Rodentia; family Sciuridae; genus Ictidomys; species Ictidomys tridecemlineatus. The sequence continues at coordinate 19,077,539 of NC_135488.1, read as the reverse complement.
AGCGGGCTTCTCACAAGGCAGGTCATCTACTCAGCTCAGAATAACCCATCAAGCATGCGACCTAAAGGGCTCTTCGGCTGGGGTAGGGCCTGGGGTAATCGAGGAACAGGGCCAGCACACACGTGCCACAGGGCTGGCAGGAGTGCGGGGAGGGTGCGCCCAGGACAGCGGCACCCAGACGGCAATGTGCTTCCTGGCTGGCCGTGCTGAGCGTTGGGACGCCTGGAAATAAGAAGAGGGACCTCCCCGCTCATTCCTGAAAGCACCAGACGTATGCACACACACATACTCACAAGAGGGCACATGTGCATTCCAGTGCTCACGTGTGAATATTTGTGTGCAAAATGTGCACAAAAATGCAAACATGCGATCACATGAGTGATTTTTGACACACAGTGTTTGCATGAATGTGTACACATAGCCACATGCACAGGCATGTTTGCTTAAGCACAAGTGTGTATGCGCACTTACTCAGATGAACATGCCTGGGCACATACGTGCTGTGCTCACATACATCTCATACGTGTGTACACAGGCACAATGTTCACCTGAATGGCCACACAGACACACATATTTGTACACATGTATGCTCCAGTGAGCACATGCTCACAAGGACATGTGTGTGCATATGTGTTGGTGTTTGCACACGTGTGTGGATGTATACATGCAAGCATTCGTGTGCACACATGTCATGTTCACACGGTGTGTGTACATGTAAGTGCTGGTGCTTACAGATGTAGGCTCACACGTATGCAAAGGCACACCTGTGTGTGACTGCACATAGGCATATACACACGCATATACACCCACACCCTGCACGTGATGTGCACGCCTGGCGCTCTGCTATGTTTTGTCTACACCATCCTCAGCCGCAGGAGGTTGTGGCCGCCTTTCCCTATTGTCATTTCGAGAGCTCTGCCAGCAACTTTATTCTCCCTGGGGACCAATGGCCTGAAGCCCTTGGGATCTGGAGTGAGTTGGGGAAAGGACTGGGGCAGGTGGATGTTTTCTTGAAGAACCGCCCTGTAGACTTCTGCCTAAAGCATACGAACACCTTCAAGTGGTCTGGAAGAATGAGGTCAGGCCAGGGTCACCAAGTGCCCCCTCTCCTGGCAGCCACCAGCAGAGCTACGGGGCTGTCCCTTGAGATGGGACCTGGTGGCACCTAGGTCAACCAGGCCTATTCCCTGCCAGAGCAAGGGTCTCTCAGTCACCTGGCAAAGCTACAGGGTAGCACCCCTGCTGCCCACCTGACCAGGACCCAGGATTTAGTCTTGGATACAAGAAGTGCTCCAAGAAACATCAGCGAATGCCCTGCCAGGGGTGTCCTGGGGAGGTCCTGACCCTGGACACGCACTCGTGGCTCTGCAGAGACGGCACCTCAAGCTCAGCAGCCGGCAGTGGTGCAGATTCATCCCCCGGCGGTGCTGCAGGTCAGAACGAGCTACTCGGGTTAACACAGGTGCTGCCCACCCAGACCCGGGGGGCTCCGCTGTCTGCCCCAGCGGCTGCTGCTCCTGCTCTGCCCAGTGTGGGGATGGACCCGTGCCTGAGCACCCCAGGCAAGTGCTCTGCCACTGTACTGCCCCTCCGGCCCTTCTCCAGCTCTGAGGTGGCCCCGTCCCTCACTGACCGCCCTGCCTCCCCTTCAGGGCACCGCCCTCCAGCTCCTCTCCACGGCCGCCTTGAGCTGACTCCAACTCCTGCTTCTCCTGGTCTGGACTCCTGGGATGGCACTCAGCCCACCAGCTGGTCCAGGCTGCTCCCATTCCAGACCCTTCGTCTAATCACATCCACAAAACCCCCTTTGCCATGAAAGTGGTGAATGATGTTTGCAGGCCCAGGGCTCCTGCTGTGCCCAGAGCCATGCAGCCTGGGCAGCGTGCTGTGTGCAGAGCCTCTGCCCACCGCCTGCAGAGCATCTCCATGGCTGGCAGGGGCATAAGGAGGGGATGGCTGGGGTATGAGGTGGGCGAGGCCCACACAGATGGGAGCAGACTGAGGGTGGCAGGAGAGGGGACAGAACCCCAGAGCATGGCTGCAGGAGGGGTCTCCAGAGCCTTGGGGATAATGGCCCCAGATCCTGGGGTGGTGGGACCCAGAGCAGGGATTCAGTCTTGCTCCAGGCTTCCCCAAGAGGAGGCTGTCTGCCCACAGGACACTGTCCTTGAGGCTCTGGGTTTCAGTCCACCTGCTGTAGAAGATCCCTTTCCCCAAAAAATATCTGTACAGGAGGCAGCTGGGGGTCTTGGGAACCCAGTTAGAGGCAGCCAGGGAAGAAGGGGGCCCTCGACGGGGGACACACGCTCAGAAGGCCCAGCCCACGGAACCTAGGGAGCCCCTAAGCCACAGGGGAGGACTCAGCTGTGGACCACGAGAGGGGACCGTGCCCCCCCACAGCCTGCTCCCAGGCCCCACCAGGTGACAAGGCCAACTGTGTGCAAGGTCCCAATCATCCCTGCGCCCCCCAGTCCCCAGGCCATGCAAGGCTGGCACAGAATCAATGGGAGCTGGGGCCCTGTCCCATGCCCCCACTCAGACATCCCAGGAGTAGGGTAGTGTGGCAGGAGGTGCCCAAAGGCCCCTCCACAGAGGGAGCTTTGCTGGCCTCTGAGGGGCCCTGCCTGGCCGGGGAGACCCAGGACTCTGCCAGGAGAAAGCCCCAGCCCAGCACGCAGTGCCTCTGGGCTCAGGCTGAGCCAGCGGCGGGGAGGAGGGTGGCCTCAGAGCAGGAAGAGCGGAGCTGCCTCTCCTGACTGCCCGTGGCCAGCACCCGGTGTCTCCCTGGAAACCCGACATCTGGTTGGTCTTCAAGGGGGCCTCCTGCGAGGGCAGCAGCAAGGACCCCAGACCTCCTGGGACCCGTCTTTCAGCCCAGCCCCCCAGGGCCAGCTCTGGGCAGTGGGGCCTCTCAGGCCGGGGCCATCGGCAGGCTTCAGGTGGTGAAGGCAGGTGAGACCTGGAGAGAGCAGGGTGAGGTCAGGAGCCAGGCTCCCTCTGGCCCCCCTGGCCCTGACTGTGTGTGGAGCAGGTCCACAGGGGTCCCCGTTTCCCAGCAGGTAAAGCAGGCCATACGAAGCCTGTGGCCAAGGCGGCTCCAGGACCCAGTGGACGTGTGGACACCTGCCCCACCCCACCGTGCTCACAAACAGGACGGTAAGGGTTCCACGGAGGCAAGCTTCGGAGAGAAGCTGTCCTCATCCTGACAACCTGGGTGGCAGCTCCAGCCTGGAGACAGCTGGGAGGGAGGGAGGAGGGGCCGAGAGCTCGGAGCAACTACCCGGGCAGGCGTGTGCATCTGCGGCCGGCCCTCCTTCTGCACCTTCCAGTGGAGATGAGGCCCAGCCAGTGTCCTAGATTCCAGGCTCCCATCCTGGCCCCAGGCAAGGGCCGTAGGCGTTGATGGTGAAACTTGAAACAAACCCAGACCCAGACAACTCCGCGCTCCCATGATTGTGATGACCTGGGAGGGACTAAGGGAGAAAAGGTGCCACCCGGAACCCAGAGCCCTGCCACCATCCCCTCCCCTCTACTGCAAGTCCTGGAGGACAGACGTGCCTGCAGGGTGACGTGTCTTCCTCATTCCCCAGGGCGTAACTCCTGGCTCTAAGACCACAGCACTGCTGACATTGATGGATCTCCTGTGAACACCAGCTCCTTTGCAGCAACGGTGTCCTTGGCTCCTCCTTGGGAAGAGAGCACGCACCCAAGGGGCAGTGCCCCGGGTCCTCGAGGAGCTAACACAGCATGCCTGCTTCAACCTGGGGACATCACCCTCGCGGTCTTGCTGATCCATGTTGAAACACTGAAGATCCTGCCTTCTACATCACTCTCTTCCCATTCCTCCTTATTACAGTTGGAGCAATATACTGATTTTTTAAAATAGTGCTCGAAGGTAGGTGCCGTGGACTGAACTGCAATGGTGTAGGAGGTGGGGCCTCTGGGACTCCAGAGGCCCACCAGGGTATGGGATGGCGCCCTACAGAGGCCCCACAGACTTTCTACCACGTGAGGCACCACATGGAAACCGCCTGTCAGAGAAGCCTGAGGACGTTGGAGCTGGCGGCTCTCGCTCTCGGGGTGTTTCAGGGAAGGCTGTGCATGTCCGTGCAGCCCTGAGAAGGCCCCTGGTGTGGGACCCCGCACGGGCCAGCCCAGGGCCATGTGTGCCCCAGGTCCCCGGGAGCACTGGGCTCTGCCAGACTTCTCTCTCCGTCCACCCACTCCCCCAGCCCTCAGTCTTCTCCCGTTTGGGGCATCTTTGGGCCTTTCCCGGTTTTGCTTTTTTGTTGGCTTGTTGAACGCCGCGAGTGTGTCTTCTGTTCTGATTTGTGCTTTTTGTCTCTTGTGAAGAAATCTCTCCTGAAAAGCCACACCCCGTCCTCGAGTCTGTAAGAAATGCCGCTGTGGCCTGCAGGTCTGTGCCCCCCCTCGAGCTCAAGCCTGACCCCCAGGGCAGCGGTGCTGGGAGGCAGGGCCTGGGGGGGGCAGTGTCCCGGTGAAGGGCCCGGGGCCTTCCCTGTGCCACGGGAAAACGGGGCGGGAGGAAGCCCTGTGAAGCGGAGCCCTCGCCAGACACCAGACCTGCTGGGCCTGCGTCTTGGGTGACTCCAGATCTGGGAGCCAGGTGAGCCTGCTGTTTATCCGTGACCCCATCCAAGGAATCCTAGGACAGCAGCCCAAGCTCCCGGAGATGAAGTCAGATCAGGCAAACCCCGGGACAAGCGCGTCCATGTAGAAGTGACAGGAGAGACGGAGGGTGACCGCTGATGGGCGGGTGGTTTTCTTGGAGGTGCTGTCAGTGGATCGCGGTGACAGTCACATGGCTCTGAGTCTACACTGTGCGCCAGTGAACTGCTCTTCAGGTGGGCGGATCGTGTGGCTCTCCAGCGAGATCACGATAAAGCTGCCGAGTAAACTAAAAAGGAAAGGAGTCACTGCGTCCAGCCCACCCGTTGCCAGGCTCCTGTGGCGTCCCTCTGCTGCCCACAGGGCTCTCCTGGATCCGCCACGTCCTCCTGTTCCGTTTATTCCCAGCACCTCCCACCCCAAGCCCTCATTTCCCTCCAACAGAATCCTCCCCACTCGGCTCCCTGGGGCCCACGGGCTTTTCCCCTTCCCAGGAGGAAGGCTCTGCCACGCTGCCCGTCTGGGGCATGGAGAGGCGCTTCAAGGGCAGGGTGCTGCTCAGGGCCCATCCCAGCCAGAGAGGAGCAGGCAGTGGTCCTCATCTCCACACGTGGGGAAGCACAGTGACCCTCTGAAGCACCATGGCCCTCGAGGCTGGGGGCAGCATCAGCAGGGGGCCGCCGTGCTGTCCTCCCAGACCAGGGTCTCTGTGCGGCTCCTCCCTGGACATTCCTGCCATCCCACTGCCTGTGCCGGGAAGGAGAAGAAAGGTGCTGTTAGCCTGCTGGGAGAAGGTCACCTTTGGGGGAGACTTTGTCCAGGCAGTGACAAGGACCATCTCTTCCAAATAGACCTCTGTCTACTCTCAAGAGTGGGGTCTCCTGAGCTTCTCAAGCGGCAGGAGGGTGACCAGAGCTGGGTAGGAGCCTGAGGGTTTTCAGAAAGAAGAAGCCCCGCGGGGAGACCAAACATCCTGGGTCGGAAGGCCCTCCAGGAAGGGAGTGTGGGCCTGGCCTGCAGGGGGCTGCACAAGGAGAAGGCCCCACCCTGCCCCGCTGCCCGGCCTCTCTGCGTCCTGCCCTCTGCCCTCTGGTCGCTCTGCATACATTCATTCCAGCTCCCCAGAGGCCCACCTCTGGCTGCAGCCCCAACCTGACGCCAGCCCCCAGGTCAGACCTGAGCTCAGAGGCCGACCCCCAGGGTGCAGAATGGGGGCTGGGAGGAGATCAGAACCTGTCTGCTCTGCAGATATACGTCCTGGCCCACGGACGCCCTCGGCTCTAGCAGAGCCATGACAAAACAAAACCTCACACTCCCCACGTGGACCTGGGCCACGGCTCCAGGAAGTGGCTGTCACGTGGGCGTCTCCCTGGGTCTGCCTCCTCTTTCAGCTGCCCTGAGCCCAGGAGCAGGAGAGGAGCTCATCCGCCCCTGTCCCCAGGGCCCTTAGCGAGGAGGGCTGGCTGTGCGGACAGAGGCTGCCCTGTCTGCTGAAGCCACCTGATGGTTCCAACCTCCATCTGGTCTGCTCCCTGGTTTCTCCCAGGAGAGCCCTACACCCACATCCGGCCCAGGCCAGTCCTGTGGGCATCTCTGAGTGCACAAGTTCTGAGAGCTCGGTGATTGTGGGGAAGGCTGGCACCAATCAGAAACAAGTTTCCCGCTGCTCCTCCTTCCTGTCCTCCAGGACAGCATGAAGGGCAAGGAGAGGCAGGACTGAGACTGCTAGAATGTTCCATGGCCAGCTGTCCAGGGGGTGGAGTGTAGCTCCAAGGTCAAAACCAGACACACAGCCCTGAGACTCAACTTGGAGGGCAGGAAGAGGTTCACCACGCAGACAACGGCCGAGGCTGGGGCAGAAGGGCCCGAAAGATCCCAGTGGGGGGGCTCTGGGACCAGGCCCAGGACCATGCCCAGGCCCAGGCTCCGGGAAGTGCTGGTGGAAGGGGGCAGCGGGGGCAGCACAGCAGGCCTGGAGCAGAGGGGCCAGGGGAGAGGCTGCAGGCCAGGAGGGCAGCAGGTGGAGCGTAGGAGGATGGGCCACGGCGGGTCTGAGACCAGACCTGGGATGGTTCTCTGGAGAAAAGCAGGAGATCAGAGGCTGAGCCCGTGGGAGGGAGGGAGGGAGGCAGGAAGTGCTGAGGCTGGCCAGAACATGAGGACAAGGAGTGGGAAGGAGGGTCCCAGAGCTGGGACAAGTCAGGTCCTTCTCACTTCTGCAGGATGGAAGCTATCTGGCCCTGACCTCTCCTCAGCCACCGCTGGGACCCGCAGGGTCTTCAGGTCACTCTGGGCCCAGCCTGCTCCGCTGTGCTCTGAAGAGGCCTCTACTGCAGGACCAGGCCAGGGCTGGGCTCTGTCCGTTGCTGGCTCTGTCACCTGCTCATGTCAGGCAGCAGCAGCAAAAACAGCCACCACAACATCCCAGATCTCCTGGGCTTCCCATCACTTCAGCTTCTTCCTGGGACTCCAAGACCAGACAGTGAGGTTAAAGCCACAGGGGTCAGCAGGAAGGAGGTCCCCAGGCCCAACCACAGTGAGCACAGTGCCCAGAGCACGGCCTGCAGCGGCTCCCAGCCACACGTGTCCGTCACGCTGGCCCAGCACGGCTGCCGACACTACCCGCCCGCCCGGCAGGTGCAGACGGCCATGGGAGCTGTTCCGTGGGCAGGAGTCGCACTCTCCCAGTGCCCCATGTTCCCGAGGGAGTGGGCTACAGGCCGACATCAGAGCCCCCGGGCGTGTGGGGCCTTGGTCGCTGTCTTCAGGAGGGAGGTGCAGGAGGGCAGCAGCCACCTGGACACTGGGAAGGAAAGGAGCCCACTGTCCCCCTCTGTCCCTTCCACAGTGTTTGTGGATGACCACTGTGTGGCTGGCCCTGTGCTTGGGGACTGAGGGGCACAGATGAACAGCTCTCCGTAGGGAGAGGACCAGCAGCCCCAGGGTCCCCCGGGATGTACCCTCTCTCCTCCTGTGGAATGGGGTCCCGTCTGTTCCAATCAGACCTCGTCCCCACAGCCACGACACAGCAGCCCTTCCCAAGCCGCCAGAACTCTGAGCTGCCACACTGCCGGTCCCTGTCCTCCGCCTTTGGGACAAATGTGGTTCCAGTTGCTCTCTGGTGGCCACGAACAAGCCTCTTGGATGAAGAAGCCACCTTCCCTGGACTTTGGGAGCCGCGAGTCCCTATGGGTGATTGAGTTCCCACTGCCTCAGAGTCACGGGATCCCGACTTCAGGCACAGCTCCCAATCCCTCATGGCTTTAATCTTTTAAATAAGGGATCCGTCATGAGGATGGCTAAATCTGGACTCTCGTAAGACCACTTGTACCATAAATTCAACTTCAGGGAGAACAGAGTCAGATATGAGCTTTGGTGTTCAGCTTTTTAAAGAAAAGGATGCTCTCAGTACCCTGGTGACCTCATCCTCCAAAGGAGGAGCCTGCCATGTCAACACTGACTGGACGGTCCACCACCTCTGGCAGAACTGGACACCCCTGGGGCAGCAGGAAATAAAGCTGGTGGAAGGGGGCAGCAGGGGCAGCACAGCAGGCCTCTCGGGAGCCGCCTCTCGGGAGCCAGCTGCTTGGTAACTCAAGTGGGTCCTGGGTGGGGGCACTGGACAGTGGGATAAGAGCTCTTCATCCTCAGGACCACACCGTGGACACAATGGAGAGCGAATGCTCAGAAAAGAGAGACCGGCTGCCCCCGCTCACCACGGCGGAGCCTGATGGATGTTGCCCTTCAGAACCCCCAGGAAACTCTATTTAGAGATGGGGGGGGCGTGCAAACAAACATTCCCCCAGCTGGCGTCCCTTATGCCGAGGTCGGTAAATAATATTGTGCAATAACAGAAGTTATGAACCAACGGTTCTTACGGAGAGGAGAAGATATTGGCAAATAAAAACACTCAGTGCTGGAACATAAACCATCATTCTTCCCGAGACTGACAAATGGAGACACCACCTCGTCCACGGGAGGGGGCAGCCGTCGCGGACAGAGCTGGGCATGGGGCAGGGGGAACAGGGGCTGCCCAGCCCCCACCGCCTGTCAGCTGGGCTGCCACAGGCTCACAGGAGGGCACGCAGTTGCTCATCAGAGTGATTTGCTAGGCGTGGGGTTTTTTAATAAACGATAGGGGGTGGGGAGAAGGTGGGATTCCATAGAGCTTTGGCTTTTTACCTTTCAAATTAATAAAAAGAGCCACAGAAAGGAGGGAGAGCCAGGCAGGAGCGGGAGGGCGGGGAAGCGGGTGAGGGGGCCCTTCTCTGAGCACGCTCTCTGCTCTCCGCTGGTGTGGGACGGTCCTGCGCCTGGGTCAGCATCTGCCCCTCGATGACCAAGTTTTGCTTCTTTTTGTTCCCAAAGCCACACCTACTTTCAATCTGTCTACCCAGGCCACTGGTCCCCAGATGACCTGTCCATGTGGCCGTCTGACTTCTGCCTGCCTGTTGGGAGTGAGGAAGCCTATCACTAAGGTGCCCACAGGAGGGCCAGGTGGGGGCTGCAGACGCCCCCTGAACCCGCCCTCCTCCCAGGAATAGGAGGGTCCCATGGTGAGGCTTCGAGGGTCCCCAGGCAGGGCCCTCCTGTGCTGCCCACGACCCCCTCCCCCGGACTTCCTGGGTAGTAGTCACCCAGGAAGCAGCCAGTGCCCTGGAGGGGAGTCGCGGAAAACACTGTCCATCTCTAGGCCACCACCTACGAGTGCCCCCCATGCACCCAGATCACCCACGCCCACAGGCTCGATTCCTGAAGAGGGACCTGCCAAGGGGAACCACGAGGGAACCCGCCGTGGCCTCTCCATCCTCGTGCAGGACCCAGGTCGAGCAGCCCCTGGACAGAAGTGTCAGCTCCCAAATCACAGGCCTACGTCACCAGCCACCCCAATTAGCGCACTCTGTGGAGCTGAGGATGGGTTGATGATAAACAGCAGGCGAGGGTCATGAGTCAGGTGACGCGGTCGCTCCCCGCCCCCACCCTCGCCGGCTGCTCTCCGTGGAGCGGCAACCCGGGGCGGGCGATGACATTTAGTTACTTCAACTGGCAAGCGTGCCGTTCTTCCTGGCCGTTCTCCCCACATAAGATACAGACTGAGGTCCCTACAGCAGCTCCGAGGCCTGGCTCAGCCTCGGCAAAGGACTCAGCGCCCCTGGGTGGCCTTAGTTAATTCACGAAGCACCGTCCATCTGGGGCCCCAGAGGCCACATGTGGGCAGAGAGGGGCTCCACAGGCTGCTCTGAGCCACGCTGTGGACAAGGAGGAAATGCTCCCGCGAAGGTGGGTGCTGCTCGAGATCCGAGGACAGGGGACGGCCCTGCACTCCCCTCGGTGGTGGATGCCACCTTCTCAGGGCCCTTTAGGCTGACTCACAGGGGGACAGCCCAGGGCAGGCAGGGAGCAGCCCTGGGACACTGGAGGCAGGCTGTGGAGCCCGTGATGCTGACTTGGCGGCGCCAGCCCCTCTCAGGCCCCAAGAAGCCCTGCTCTGGGGGCGTCTGGACACCCGTGTTCTGCACCCTTTGCCTTCGTCCCCAGGTGCCACCTGCTCGTCGGGAGCCCCCCAGGAAGAGCCTCCCTCTCCAGGAATGAAGCTCAGTCGCCTGCCCTGAGCCCCAGGGAGCTGAGCAGAGCCACATAGAAGCCCACTGAACCTCCGAGGCCAGCAGGGGGCAGTGCGGCGGAATCCCCACAGGAGTGACCCGGGTACCTGCGGGCCCCTCCAGGAGGCAGGGAGGCAGGCAGGAGGTGGCATGCAGAAGGCTCCTGGGGGCCAGCCTCTGCTCTGCTGCTGATGGGGCCCTGTGGCCTGCCTGAGGGGACACCAGGCAGGACGCAGGCCCAGACCCGGCTCACAGGGTGCATCATCCACAGCCCCTCACTGTCCCCCCTGCGCCTCCTCTGCACTGATACTGCCGGGCACCAAGACCCTCTGCTTCCACAGAAGGCCTCCCAGGAGCCTGCCCTCTGAAGGTCCCCTCCAGCGGTTCAAGGACCCCGCGCTCACTGTAGACCCCTGTGGGCAGGTGCCCAAGCCTGGACGGTCAGTGGAGAGTGTGCTCACGGGATAGCACAGAGACAGCGCTGCCTGGCGTAGGGCACAGCCGGCTCCTAGGCCGCGGTGGGGGCAATCTTGGTGGACAGTCACTCACCACGCTACAAACACTACCGTAAGGCTCATCAGGCAGCCTTACGGTGTGACAGGGACAGGAGGGCTTCAGGGACATCCAGCTGACCCTCTCACAAAGAGAAGTAAACCAAGGTCCAGAAGGAAGTAGAGGTGTCCCCAAGGTCACTCTCTCAGAGGTGGGCAGAGGGAGGGGTGTCCCCAAGGTCACTCTCTCAGAGGTGGGCAGAGGGAGGGGTGTCCCCAAGGTCACATTCTCAGAGGTGGGCAGAGGGAGAGGTGTCCCCAAGGTCACATTCTCAGAGGTGGGCAGAGGGAGAGGTGTCCCCAAGGTCACTCTCTCAGAGGTGGGCAGAGGGAGGGGTGTCCCCAAGGTCACATTCTCAGAGGTGGGCAGAGGGAGGGGTGTCCCCAAGGTCACTCTCTCAGAGGTGGGCAGAGGGAGGGGTGTCCCCAAGGTCACTTTCTCAGAGGTGGGCAGAGGGAGAGGTGTCCCCAAGGTCACATTCTCAGAGGTGGGCAGAGGGAGAGGTGTCCCCAAGGTCACTCTCTCAGAGGTGGGCAGAGGGAGGGGTGTCCCCAAGGTCACTTTCTTAGAGGTGGGCAGAGGGAGGCTGGTGTCTACCCGCAGGGGCTCCATGGTTGCCACAGGGGGAAGGAGGAGGCCTGAGGAGTGCGAAGCTGAGCCAGGACTTGCGCCCCGTCCCGGGGACCTGCAGAATACAGTGAAGTACCACCTCAGTGGCCCATGGGTGGCACTTCCAAATCACACACGGGTACGAGTCCACTGTGGGAGGGAAGGTCATCCACAGGGCTGCCGAGTCCACCTGGCCGCTGACCTAAGAGTCTCGCCCTCACCTGTCTTCATTCAGTCTCGCAGCAGAACCGCTGTGGCACCTGAACGCCCTGTTTGCCAACCGCGGATCCGTGGAGCCACAGCCTCGTCTGACTCCAAAACAAACAGCATGTGGGGACAGCCGGGGAGCAGCTGTGAGCGTCCAGCCATCCTCTGGTAAGGCAACAGCAACACGCACAGACAGGTGGCCAGGCCACGGCTCACTGTCTGGGGAGGGAGGGCTGTAACCCCACTTAGCCCCTGCTCGCTACTCATGCTGCAGGCTCACTGCTGCTGTTCTCAGTGGATCAATAAACGCGTGAGTCTTGAATTTCTCCAGTGCCGTCTCTGTGCAGAAACTCTAGCAAACGAGGGCTCTCTGGGCCTCCAGGGAGCGTGAGGCTGCGTGGACGTGGTCAGCGAGCGCTGTGTCCTCCCGAGAGGAAAGAGCACGCTGCACCCCTCCAACGTGCACAGCTAACGTTAACCAGACGTGGAACTTCTGAAGAAAGAGCACAGAGGAGTTCTGGGGCCCCAAGTCTGTGAACCCTGACCTGATGACGGGCCCCCATTCCTCCCATGCTGGCCCCCGTCATCCCGCCCTCCTTCCAAGACACAGGGCCCATCCAGCCTCCCCCACAGCCCAGCCACCTTCCCTGGTGCCAAGTAAACTCCTGGCTGCCCAGGGGACCCAGCCCAGCCCCTTGGCTGTCCCCAAGCTCTCCAGGACACAGTGCCTCATCCTGGAGTCCTGCAGTCACTGCGCCCTCTGCCTCCCACCAAATGTAGGCAGATGGCAGCAGGAAGCCCATCTCCAGGTGCGTTGATGACTCCACACACGGTCCTACATCCGGTCCTGAGGTCACATCCTGGGTCTGCACAGGCCATGAAGGGTCATGGCCTTGGTGGGCGTCAGGTGAGTGGACCATGAGTGAGAAGGCGAGGCCTCCGGACAGCAGGGCTTCCCTCTGGGGAGAGGCTGGACCCTCCAGGCAAGCCTTCAAGGTCAGCAGAGCCCGTTTTCCTCCTGGGCTGAGCTGGGAGGAGAGCCACGCCCCAGGTCCCCTCATCCTCCTGGCACTCCCTGCCCCCCACCCCCGAGGCCCCCCGGGAGACAAAGTCCAGCTTCTAACTGCGGTTTCATCAAAACCATTCAGAAATCATTAACGTGCCTTTTAAATTTTGAAAATAATTGAGAATATTGGACTAAATGGCTCCATTAGAGTCTGAGTGGCATTGAAGTGGCCTGGAACAGTCACGTGAGCTGTGATCGACAGAACAGTGAGTGGAGGATTAAAGACTCCTGCTTCGAGCCGCTCCAGAATCCTCCCGGGGGCCCTGGGGGCTGGGGGCCCTGGCAGGGCTCTCCCAGCTGCCCCTGCAGGGGGTTCCCAGGGCCCACAGCTGCCCACACCAGGGAGAGGGGCCACTGTGACGAAAACTAAAGCACCCCTCTGTGCACGCTTGGCATCCACCGTGACTGCTGCTTTCCCAGGCTGGGGGGGACTGCACTGCTCTCTGCCCCTTGCTCTGTGGGCTTCCTTTCCATGCAGCGACGAGACAGGTGCAGGTCAGCACTCACATGCCCGGGCCCCACATCCGTCCACAGATCCAACCAACCTCAGGCCAAAACTACTCAAAACATTTTTTCCAAAATTTTCAGAAGCGAAACCTCAGTTGATCACACGCCGAGCATGGCCCTGAGCCCGCTGGAGTGCAGCCCACTCACCCGCCACAGCCCCCCACGGCTCCCTGGGCCCCTGCTTCATCCCATGCTGTTAGCCCAAGATGATTGTGTCTACACCAAGACAGAGATTGCTCCTTGTCCTTAGTCCCTAAACAGTGTATCACGACCCCTGTTTACCTGGTCACCTGGAGTCAACGTATTCAGGGGCACATGTGCAGGGTGCATCTAAATCCCACCCCAATTATAGAGGGACTTGAGGGTCCGTGGACGCTGGTATCCACATCAGTCCTGGAGCTCCACAGATACTGAGGGACGATAATATCCTTTCTGCAACTGAGGAGGCCAAGGCTCAGAGGAGCTGACCCCAAGTCCCTCCCGGGCCTGCGAGACCATGAGACCAGGTCTCTCCTGTGGCCTGGAGGTGTGAGCCTGGCCACGTCATCCGCTCCGCTCCCTTTGCCGTCTCAGAGGAGCAGGATGTGGGGACGCACAGTCAGGATGGCACTCACCAGCTGCCAACAGGTACCCGTGAGCCTGGGGCCCCCTGTCCAGGACTCTACTATCTCAGGGCCTTCCCTTCCCTCCACGTCCACCTCCCACTGGCCACGCTGTCACAGGGTCCCAGCTTGCGGAAAGGGAGGCTAGGAGATGCAACCGACCTGCACAAATGGCCACAGCCTGTGCTCTGGCCCCGAGTACTCTCTTCCTTCTTTGTCCCTCTCAGAGAACACCCAAGGCCCCATCCTTCCACCTCCAGCAGCTCAAAGGCTGAGCTCTCCTGAAGGTTCCGGCTCCCCTCCAGCAGGCCTGGGTAGTGAACTCTGAACGAGAAGGGTGATTATCTCACACACCCAAAAATCACCCCTGGGAGCAAGGTCAAGGTTGACCCATTCTGAGAAGCAGAGATCCAGAGAGGAGCAGCACCACCCAGTGGCCGAGAGGTGCTCTCGAGCGCCCTCAGATCAAGGGATCCCCAGGAACCCTCCAAAGGCTCTGGCACCCCTCAGGGGACATCCCAGCTCCAACCACACACAAGACACCCAGAAGTCGTCTCTGACCTGTCACCTGCTCCTGCCACCTCTGTGGCAAGCTCTGGAACAGCCACCCTGTGCCCCTTGCCTCCCGGGCGTTTGTACCCACTGGCCCTGCAGGAACAGGACCGCCCTCTCGGATCCTCCCGGCCGGAGAGCAGGCTCTGCAGCCTCCCTGGCAGCTCCTGCAGCTTCCCACAGTCATTTCCCAGCAGCTCTCATCAACCCGACGCAGCGGCCGATGCGTGGGGCTCACCCTCTGCCGAGGAGGCCCTGGAGGGGGGCCTCGGAGACTCTCTGCTGAGGGAGGGAATGAGAAACCACAGGGGGCTTGGCCGGAGCAGCACCTGACTCTGCCCACCGTCTCAGCATCTTCCAAAAGGATTCTGCCGCCTCCTCTCAACAGGAGACTCCAGTGGGTGAGGGGAGGGCTCAGCTTCCTTGGAATCCAGCTCCTCTAGGGTGTTCCACCGTCTAGCACAGGCCACTCTGGGGGACACTAGACTAGCCGCCCCACCACCCCTACAGCCACTTCCGGCCTCAACATTTCCCTAAGCACCGAACACTGGGGCCACCTCTGGGGATGTCACCACGGGGCACTCTGAATAGGGAGGCTTGTGGTCCCCCGGTCGGGTGCAGGGCCCTCTTCTCTGTTTTCACAAGTGTAGAGGGGTGACCTGGGTGTTCTGGCCCCCCACCATTCCCACACCTGGAGCAGGAGCCCCACCTCACACCTGCAGCAGAGGCCCAAGGTCACTACACCAGTGTAAACAAAGACAGTGGACAGTGGGCTCCATTTCTCCCCTCAACATCATTTCCCCAAGCTCGTGGCCACGCTGGGCTCAGCACTGTCCAGCAAGAGCCATAAAGACCTGCTCTTGTCAACAGATGTCAGCCCATGGGGCCAGCCAGCTTCACACGGTGTGAGGTCCCAGGCCAGCCAGGCAGCGGAGGAGGGAAGAGGGACCCAAGCCGCCGCTGGCCTGCACCCAGGCCAGCTCCCCCACACTCAGCCTGTGCCGACACTCAGCCTTGGAATCCCTGGCCACCACAAGTGGCAGTGACGCTGCCTGCAGCTTCCCCTTCCTAACAGCCAGAAGCTTCCTGGGAGCTGGGGAAGGGCTTGGGCAGGGCTGGCCCAGTTCTGGCGACTCCCTCCTCCCTCGCTGCAGGAGGCCAGGCTTCCCCAGGCCCCTCTGGAAGGCAAATCTGATTCTTCGGTACGTTGGCTTTGACCAGGGGTGACTCGTGTTTCCCTGGTGCCAGAAATGACAATCCCAGCAATGCCAACGAGAGCGGCCACTGAAGGTCGGAGAGTGGACGCTTGGCCCAGGAGAGTTTTGAGCCCTAAGAGGTCAGGCCTCCTGCCTGTCCTGTGACGGCTGAGGCTCGAGCCTGGCACAAAGAAGGCTGCCCACAGCGTTTGCAGAAGCAAGCTCAGGGACCCATCTCCCTTGGTGACCAGGGGCCCGAGCCCTGGCTACCTTCGCTTTCCCTGGGATGGGCTTGACTCTGCTCTGCTGCTGAGTCTTGGCTTCTCCAGAGAACTAACATTTCCTCCAAGACACAGGCTACTGGTCACAACAGAGACACAGAAGCAGAGGACACACTCCAGTTGCCCCCACCACTCACCCTCTGCGTCCCAGGCACCCTGCTCTTTCCCGTGGGCTGCAGGACCCCAGGGAAGGGACAGCAGTTAGTGCTGCACCCGCATCTCCCAGATGATGGAGTGGGGTCCTGGGGAGGGGACTGGTTTGCCTGAGGTCACCCAGCCAATCGGGGAGAGCCAGCTGGATGCTGGATCCTTTCCGGTCAACTCAGAGCTCCTAAGGGCCACTTCTGCTGGGAGATAAACCCGAAGTTCTGAGTCACTCTCAGTCTGGGAAGCTGGAGCTATCTTCCAGAACAGTCCTGCAGAAGTCGCCTGCTCTGGGGAAATGATTTCACAGAGCATCAGAGTCAAAATGGCGGGCCAGGGCTCAGTCACCCATCCCACAAGGGTAGCCTGAGGACAGCTGGTGGGCCCAGCTCACCGCCCGCTGCCTCCACGTCTCCTCTCATCCCATCCAGGACTCCAGGGAGCAGAGCAGCACCGGGTTCCTCTCCCCAAAGCAGGTGAGGGGCGAGTGCTCCTCCAGGCTCCAGACCCCATCATCTCCCCTCAGCCCCCGCTCCAAGCAAGCTCACTGAGCATCACCAGCCTTGATCCCAGATGTCACATTGGAACTGAGGTCCCGGCAGATGCCCACCAGCCCCAGCAGCCCATACCTGGGGAGAAACCCACATCTCCTGCTCAACCACATGAGGCCACCTGCGGAGCCGGGGGCTCCACACTCTCAACTAAAGGTTGAAAACAGCTCTCCTCCCTCCCCGCCCGGCCACTGTCAGCCCCATCAGTCGCCAAGGGCCCTCCAGCCACCAGCACCTTGTGAAGTATCTAAAAGAGTGAGCGGCGCTTGATGGGCTGCCTGGCGGCGGAGCCTCCGGTGCCACACTCCTCTGAAATGCATCGATCTGTGTCCGCAGTTCAAGGAAACTAATCTGGATCATAAAAGCCGGAGAGGAGAACTATAAAGCTCAAAGTGTGGTTTTTAGCAGGCACCGCTTTCAAGTGAGAATTAGTCATTGATCTTCTCTGATAAGTTCCAAAGAGGTGCCTGGGATGACATGATCCAAACTGGCACTGGCAGGTGACAAGCTCGGCCCGGGGACGCTCACCCAGGAGGGCAGGACTCCTCCTCCATCCCCCAAGGCCCAGGGAGCAGCTGAGGCATCAGGACCCCGCTGCAGAGCAGAGAGACCCCAGGGCCAGGGCCTGACTGACTGCAGCACCCAGCCTGAGGCCAGGAGCCTCCAACTGGGACAGACTGCACCCACCATCACCCCCCCAAGCTCCTGTCCCTCGCTCCCTGTGCTAGGTCCAATGGTGTCCACCCACAGTCATGTCCACCCAGAATCTCAGAATGCGGCCTTGCTTGGGAACAGGGCCTTTCCAACGTGACGAGTTAAGAGGACGCCGTGTCGCATTAGGACCAGCTCTGATCCCACGTCCTTTACAAGAAGACAGGACAGAGACGGAGACTGCCCGGTGCCCAGGGAGGTGCAGCTTGGGGTAACGCACCCACAGCCAAGAACTGCTGGCCGTGCATGGCCACCAGACTCAGAGAGAGGGGAGAGGGGTCTCCCCAGGCTTTGGAGGAACCCACCGATGACACAGGCCTCGGAGTTCTGCCATCAGAACCAGAACTTCGAGGGACACATGGCTGTGGTCATCAGCCGCCCAGGCTGTGTCCTCTGTCCCAGCAACCACAGGAAAATTATAGCACCCTCCCGGCTTCCAGGGTGGCCACGTGTCCTGCAAGAGAGGAGCAGGGCCCTCCAAGGACCAGGAGGAAAGGTGACAGAGACCCCCCTCCATGGCCCAGGAGAGATGGCAGGGTCCCCCATCCCCAATAGAGAAAAGCAGGGTCCCTCCACCCCCAGGAGAGACGAAGAGGGGGACCCACCCCCAGGAGGGACGAGAGAGTGCTCCTCCAGGGGCCCAGGGAGAGAGAGGCCCCTCCACCCCCAGGAAGGTCGAGAGGGCCCCCACCCCATGGCTCTCAAAGGGGCTCATGGGCTGCCACATTCCCCGCTGTCTGCCTGTCTCTCGGCCTGGTGACCGCGGGGAGCCTGGGAGTGCCTGCTCACACCTGCTTGTGTGCAGTGCTGGTGGCGTGTTGGAGAAGCAGCTGTTGATGGGACACCGTGGTCCCCACAGAGACTTCAGTCGGTGGACCTCAGAGAGCTGAGGCCCAGGAGGCAAAGACCCTGCGGAGGGCAGGACCCCCGCCCTGCTTCTCCCTACATGGCCCCCTGCCCAGGACTGGCCACATCTCAGTCTCTGCTCTCCTCCTGGGAGAGGGGCCTCGCGTCCCAGCCCTCAGGACGGGTCTTTGGAGGTAGAAGGTCCTGGACCAGGTCCTGGGGTCAGCACGTCCTTGGCCTGTCTTGTGGACAGACATTCCTTATTCCTTTGCCCACCTCATGGTGAAGGGAGGGCTGCCCAGACAGGGATCGTGCCTGGCAGGGGACATGACGCCCTTGAGGCCACCTCTTCTGGCTTAAGAGCAAAGAAAACCCCTTCCTGTGGCGAGCCCCAAGAGCTAGGCCAGGTGGACGCAGAGAGAACCCCGAGTCCTCACAGGGGTCCGCTGCTCTTAGCCCCTGTTCCCGGTCAGCCAAGCACCATGGGCTGGTCTTCCCACTCAGCTAACCCTAGGCCTCTGCCTGTTTTGACGGTTCTGATCAGACCCAGAGCCCTGCAGGCTCCCAGCTCTCCAGAGAGCCCTGGGCCTTCACTCACGGGGAGCAGGGGCAGGGGGCGCTCCGGAAGGAGGCGTGGCCACCAGAGCCAGGCTGGACACAGGAGGACTCAGGGGTCCTGACCCTGCTGGGGATATGTGTTCCTCCACCCTTGTCCTCGGGACCAGAGCCCCCAGCCCTGAGCAAGGTGGCTCTCCTGGCTTCCTGCCCCCTGGACCCTGGGCTTGCTCTTCCCACCCACGGCCTCCCATGCTGCGGCCCCCGTCTCCTCCAGCCTGGCGCCATGGCCCACCCCAGGAGGAGGCCCGCTCTGCTCCCCGCTTATCTGAGCCCCAGAGCAGAGCTGGGCTGCTCCAGGAGGGAGCCCCCCACCCACCTGCGGGGACACCCGTCAGAGGGACAGGCCCTGGAGGGTCAGCGCCAGCCACAGTGGGGCGTCGTCCCAGAATCAGGCTCTGGGTCCATCAAGGTGGGCGGGAGCTTCGGCAGGGGAGTCCCTGGGAGTCCCAAGTCGCCATCTGCTCACCTCACGTGTGACAGTCAAGGACCTCAGAGGCCAAGGAACCCAGGTCCACTCCTGTGAGAGGGACGCTGGTGTCGGGCCCCCCTGGGCAGGGAGTGGTGGGCCATCAGGCCTGTCCTCTGTGTCCCATGAGCCTGAGCGCACTAGGCAGGTGGAGGTGTCCCCTCTCCTAAGCCTTTCTCGGGAGCCCACGATGGTGAGGCAGAGCTCAGAGCAGCATGGACCAGCAGGTCACCTGCACCGTCCACCCAAAGACCTGTCCACGCAAAGTTCTCTGCCCTGGGAGTCAAAGGCCTGGCTTCCCAGTGCACTCCTGAGCCCGGGAGCCAGGACACACAGACTCGGTGGCCTTCCCAATAGGTGGCAGTGACGAGAGCCGTCCCCAGGCAGTGTCATGCCCAGGACCCTGGACAAAGCAGAGGGCATCGCTGTGCCAACTGCTCCCGATGCCGGTCCAGGTCCAGCTGGGACCTTGCCTACTCTCAGACACCCCGGGAATCTCCAGCCCTTGGGGGAGCCCCCTGCAGAGCACCCCGCCCCCACCCCAGTGCTTCCGGCAGAAACTCCGTGAGTGATTCGAGGGTCTCTGTGAGTCCCGTCTCAGGAGCCCTCACCCGTGTGGGTCTCTGATCAGGTGGTGGGGAAGCCCATGTATCGAGCTCTTATCAGCAGGAATAGTGCTTTAAATAGCAGCCTGTTTTCATGGCGTGTGGTGGAGTTTCTAAGCACCGCCGTCAGGCCAGCATCCGAGGCTTCCCCGGGCATTAGTTATGTGGAAAGTTCCCGTGATCGTCAGCTTTGGCCGCAGTACAAACAGCCCCCACCTCAGGCGCTCATGCCGCCCGGCAGCTGCCTTCCTCGTGCGCTCGAGGGCACAGGGGGTGAGCTCTGCTCTCCTCCTGGGCTCTGCTGGGCCCTGAGTGACTTTCACTTTGCCCAGATCCCAGGCTGAAGGGGACCCACAACCTGGGGACACTGTCCTCAGGGAGGGGGAGGGGACAGGAGGGGCCGAGGCCCAGGCACACACAGAGGGCGTCTGCAGGGCAGGCGTGAGAGCTCCCCCAGCGCCCAGCCGAGACCTCGTCAGTTTCCAGGCCCAGGCGGAGCCCCGGTGCCCACTCTCCATGGGCTCCGCTCCCCTCTGGTGGCCATGGGTGACAGGCGCAGGGCCGCTCAGTCTGCCCAGCGAGACGGGAGACCTGGGGGAATGTGGGCCGGGTTCCGGTCACCGTTCTGACCCACACGGCATCGTGACCGCCCACCTCACTGAGCGTCCTCGCCTGCAAAACACAAGAGCTGGGTCACGTGACCCCAAAGGTCACTGCCGACTCCGGCAGGCCACAGAGGTGTCCAGCCACCGTCCTCCCCTGACCTCAGCGGATTCCTGGGCAGAGGCCAGGCCTCAAGGGCACGCACTGCCCAGGGTGCCGGAGCCTCTCTGCCTGCTCCCTGCCTCGTCTTTCCTGGGCTCCCTGTGACCTTCTGGCTGGGCTCCACGAGCGGGCTTCACCAGCACGTTTCACGCCACGGGGAGCCGCCCGCCATCATGGCTCTCCGGCTGCTGCCTCCAGCAAGTGTACCCCAGCCCCTCCGCCTCGAGCTGGTCCCCCAGGCAGCTCCTCGTCCAGCTGCAGTTTCCCAAGTGCCCCAGGTCACCTCTCACTTGGCCTCCCCACAGTGGGGCTCCCTGCTGCCGAGTCCCCAGCCTGAGGGACCCTGGCTGGCCTGTGGCCCCTGCCCTTGACCGCTTTCCTGGGCCTGAGGGACCCTGGCTGGCCTGTGGCCCCTGCCCTTGATGGCTTTCCTGGTCCTGGGTAAAGCTTCAGGGAGACCGTAGGTCCAACCCCCAGCTCAAGCCTGAATCAGAAGCTCTGAGACTCCCGCACCTGCTGAGGAGCGAGTCAATCAGCCGCCAAGGTGGAGCGCGAGCAGGAAGCGCGTCTTGGGCAGCCAGGGCAGGTGAGGGTCCCCTCAGATGAAGAGCTGCAGCCCCTGAGGTTCCTGCCTCCCGGCCTGAGCCTTCCCTTGTGAGGTGGCATCTGAAAGAAACCTAACTCCAACCCACTACAGCTAGATGACAGTTGAAAGGGCCCTGCAGACATCACAGAACTGTGGGAAGAGCAGGAATAGAGACGGGCCTCAGGAACTGCTTGATCCAGGGACCAGAGTGCTTCAAGTCCTCTCTCTAAAACCTCTCTGAGCATGTCCGTTTCATCTCCTCCCCGTTGGAGACAGCCCTCTTCTGCTCCCCAGTCCACATGAAACACGGCGTGAGGCTCTGGTGTTTGGCGCCTGTCCCTGCTGCAGCCACCCCAGGAAAGGCTCTTCCGAATGCCCCTGTCTTCCACGTCCAACTCCCAAGGAAAGCTCTGAATGCCGTTGCGTAGGCAGGCGCCCCCTCAGGACCCATCGACTAGGGCAGAGGGGTGGGGTCCTTCGAGCGCTCTGTGACACGGCTCCACCTCGCTCCCAGCTGTCAGAGGGCCACAGAAACAGGCCTGGTGCTCAGCTCTGTCCCACAAACGCTCTGACGGCTCTCCTTGCTGCCGGCCACGTCCTTGGCCGCCTCTGCAGCCTCCTGTCCCTCATGCCCAGAACTGCCCCCGCCTGGTGGGTCCCCTCCACAGAGGACAGGCAGCCTCTCCGCCTGCAGCCCTGGGTCCTGCAGAGGCTCCAGGCTCAAGGTCATCTTCATCCTCTCAGATGCCCGCTGTCCTTCCACTGTCCACACCTCCTCTGCCCGGGCCAGGGTGCTGCTCCTCAGCTCTCTCCCCAAGGGACCCAGCCCCAGGGTCCCGGGCACCCCCTCATCTGGATTTCAAGACCTGGGAGCCAGCGGACTGACAGGTGTCTCTCCTGTTCCCATCGAGTCAGGGGCCATTAAAGCAGCTCCACCTTCTCCTGCCGCTGAGGGTCCCTGTGGACTCACCCCTCTGTCGCCAGGTTGAGAAGCAGAACCCGCTCACGAAACAGAGGAGCTCGCGGTCCCCAGCACAGTCTGCAGGAAGCCCGAGGTCCTGGGATCCTGTGAAGTGCCAGCGCTGGGCTTCCACGGCCCCACGGGCCACACGCTGCTTTGCAGACCCGAGCACCAAGTCATGGTAACTGGGTGGCTTGTCTGGAGCTCCAGCACAGTGCTGGGGGATGGCACGTGGCTTCTCTCAGTCCCCGAGACAGGCCTGATATGCCCCTGCGCTTCCAAGTGTCCGCGTGCCCAGCCCCTCCAGCCCCAGGACCGGAGGACCCAACCTGCAAGCTGGGTGCCTGAGGGCAGACACACCCCGTGTTCAGACCCAGCAACCTGCAGGGTGCTCCTGGCCCCTGTGCCCACACACAGGCCTTGATGGACCTCGGCACAGCAGCCACCTTGGACGCCCATTGGTGAGTGGCAGGGCCCTCACCCACTCCCAGCTCACAGGTGCAGACAAGCCCTGCCAGTGCTCCTCAGGGCTCAGCTCGTTGACTGGAGGAACCCAGGAGAGGGGGACCCTGCTGCCTCGGGTGAGGTGCTCCCTGCTGCCTCGGGTGAGGTGCTCCCCTGGGGCATTGTTGGTTTTAATTGGTTTGGTTGGAAAATACTGGAGAAGAGACAAAAAGAGAGACAGACTGGTCTTTGACAGCCGGTGCCGAGGTCCAGAAGTGGAGGGGACGGATTGGGTGGGCCTGAGTCACTGTTTGTCAACTTTCTCTCTGTGGCACTGAAAGACCCGACCCACACAATGGTAGAGGAGGAACCCTGCATTTGGGGTCCCCTCCCTGGGTGTGGCTGGGCCAGGCGGGGGCGGGTCTTACGTGGTGGAGACACAGAACATGGTGACCTCACCTGGCTGGCTCTGTCTCCCTGTGTCTCCTGCTCACGCTCTTCCCTGTCCCTCTCGCCCTCTGACAAGGCCACACTGGGTTGTGCGTGGAGAGACCCTCACGGCCAGGCACGGAGGGCGTCCTGCGGAAGCTGGACCCTGGAGGCAGGCCTTCCCCAGCCGGTGCCCCCACGAGCTCCTGGGACCCTCCCCTCAGCAGCAGCTGGTCCAGAGAAACCCTAAGTGGAGGACGGCTGAGCTGCGGGCCCCTGGCCACGGCATCCCCAGGCCTGAGAGCAACCTCTGGCAGGAGAGGAAAACCGCAGGCCGCAGCCCCGGAACCTGCCTGTGGGCCGTGCCCAGGCCGCAGGGTGCCCAGGCCGCAGGGAGGGCCTGTAGGTGGAGGATGGAGCGGGCGGGTGGGTCGGGAGCAGCTGCCCGCCTTCCTGCCCTTCCTTTATACCCAGCACCACAGCTGGGGGTCTTCACTGCTTATTTATGGTTTCACTTTCCCCTGGCATCGGGGTTTCCAGTGTGCAGGGCGGAGCCAGCCTCAGCTGTGGCTCATCTAAAATGCCATTAATATAAATTGGGACTCATCACCCAGGCCCCCGCAGCCATCCGTGGCCCAGCTCTGGCGCCCCAGGGGCCTCTGGAACACTCCACGGGAAGGGGCCGCGCTCCCCGCAGAAAGCCCACCACCTCCCGGAGGGCGTGCCGTGTGTCCTGAGAACAGCCTGTTCTGAGGCTGCGTCCCTTCTGTGGCGCAGGGCGGAGGGTGAGACGTGGAGCCCGTCACGGAGGAGCGTCCAGGCTGCACAGGGCAGAAGGGCCGGAGCCCAGGCCCCACCTTCCTCCATCAGAACAGCTGCTCCCAGAGCGGCCCCTCTGCAGATCCCGGAGGTGGGCGTGTGCCCGATGGTCTGAAGGGAGATCTGCTTCCGGCGAGAGAGCTCAGCCCAGGGGCTAGGAGTGAGCCCGTCCCTCCCGCTGAGGTGAGTGAGCGTCCAGCAGAGGGCTGGGCCTCCCTGGGGCAGGACCCCCACTGGTTGCTGGAAGGGAGGAGTGCTCCTGGAGGTGGAGGGCTCCCCACACGCTCTGCTGGGGTTGGGTCATGCTGAGTAGTGGGCCCTAGACAGGAGGGAGAGAGGTGAGAAGCCTCCAGGGAGAGGCGGAGCTGGCCAGGCCCACCTCTGCACACCCACCGTCCATCTGTGACCGCTCTCCCACAGGGCCACAGGCTCCGTCACACCTGCACCCCAGGCCAGGCCTGGTGGGAGGCACCTGAGATCAGGGTCAGGGCTCCTGTCCAGCTGAGGCCCAGGACGGCAGGTGAGCCCAGTCAGGTGGGCAGGAGGGCGGGGAGCAGGGGGACAGGCCACGGAGGCCCTGTTCCTTGGCAAGCAGCGGTCCTGGGAATTGTCCTTGGGATTCCTCTTGGAGAGGGAGGAGGGCATGGGAACTGGTGGCCCCCGACGGAGGTGCACTGTGACCAGGGATTGTCCTGAGATAGACCAATCGTGCGGCCTCTGGGCTGTGGCTCGGCACCTCACAAACAGAAAGCACTAAATCAACGCACGACACTGCTGCCCGGTTTTCCCTCCCCATGGCTCCGGGGCCCAGAGCTCTCGGCAGGCGAGGGGTGCGCCCCTCTTTTCAAGGTGGGCAGCTTTGAATGATGCCGTCACTGTTGGGCCTCTTCTCCGTCTGCAGGGACAACAGGTGTCACTCTTCAGTTTTGTGCTGGGAAAGGTAAGTCAGGATTTGTCAGGGACAGCTTGCTAGGTCACAGCTGTCACTCCGCCCTCCTGAGACCACCTGTGGGCCTCCCAGTGCCAGGCTGCCAGGTCACGGCCTGGGGTGAGGAGCCAGGGAGGCCCACTCCGGGAGGCCCCCAGCTTCTCCACATGTTCTGACACAGCCACCAGGTACCCTCCACACCAAGGAGACCCCCGCTGTGATTGTAGCATAGCAGCTTCTCTCCCGGTCAGCAGACTGTCACCAGGAGGTCAGCAGGAGTGTGCAGAGGGCCACTGTGGTCGGAGGCTTCTGTGGTGGAGGACAGATTACTCTTCCTCGTAAAAGCCTGTGGCTGGGCAGACGCCACTCCTCTGTTTTCTTGGTAAAATCCTGAGAAACCTCTGTGGGACCTAAAATCTGGGACAAAGAGCTACCGTTCCGTGCCCACCCACTCCACGGCCGTGGAGCCACCCCACTGAGTACGAACCTAAAAGAGTCTCCAGGCCCTGGGGCCAGAGAGCTTTAGGCATAGCCCCTCTGACCTCTGCAGCTAAATCAACATGCTTCCTGGAAAGGCCTCCGTGTCCAGCCTCCAGCGTCCTGCACCAGAGCCCCTGCCTGTCTCCCCCGCTCTGGCCACACGCGCCCGCTCGCCACCCCACCCCGTTGCTCCCACCGCTCGCGCCGTCTAAGTCATTGGAGGCCGACTGTCTACACCGCCTCTCCTGTGGCCACTTCTGTACCTCCCCGAGCCACTTTTCAACCAGGGTCCATCTCCGTGAACTCAGGACAGATGACACCAAACAAGTGACAGAGAGCACAACCGTCTGCCAACAAAGGACAACAACAGCCTGATGACTTTACATGAGGCCACCCGTGGGAACAGCGTCTGCTCTGCTTGGGCAGGTGCCGCCCCGGCTGCGGATCCTGCCCTGCCTTTAGGAGAGCGAGAGGTACAAAAGCTCAACTGAAGCCCGACACGGTGGCTCTGCTCCCAGCAGCCCCGGAGGCTGAGGCAGGAGGATCACAAGTTCAAGACCAGCCTCTGCAACTTAGTGAGGCCCTAAGCAACTTAGCAAAACTCTGTCCCAAAATAAAAATAAAATGGGCTGGGGACGTGGCTCCGTGTTGGGCTCGATCCCTGGTCCAAAAGAATAAATAAATAAAGCTTCACTGAGCGTCAGCACCACGTGGCAGAATCACTTCACTGCTTTCTCTGTCTTTGAAACAACCACCAACCAGTGAACTGAGCCTAGTTGCTAGAGCCACCAGGGTCACCAGGTCACCAGGGAGAAGCCTCAGCCTCTCCTTCAACTGGGGTGGCCTCCCCAGTGGCCAGCCTTGCTCCTTCAGAGGCCCCAGAGCCGCAGTGCAGAGGAGCAGTGTCACAGGGCAGCCAGCCGGGCCAGCAGACCTGAGCTCGCGGCTGCCCCTCCGCTGAAGGACGGGCTGGCCCTGCACCCACAGGGACTCAGGAGGTCACACCTGGGATCCCCGCAGAACACACCTGCCCCTGCCCTGGCCACTTGCTGTTATTAATGACCAGTTGTGAAACGTCCATCCCAGAGACTCGCCTTGCAAGGTGGCTGCCTGGCCACGTCCCAGCCTCCTGAAGAAAGCCACCGTCCCTCCTGCGAGCCACTGCCCCCTGCAAGCTGGGACATTAGGAAGCACAGCTGGGATCATGCCTCCCCAGTGAGGGCCCCCATGTCCCCCACTCCTGGGTCCACTTACAGATCGGGGCGTGAACTCCATGTGCGTCTGTGGCAGATGAAACCAGCCACGCTTCTGGCCTGGAGCAGGCTTCTTCCGGCTTCAATATTTATCATGTTTTTATCTTTTACTGATGGGGCCCAGGAGAGGCTGGGGGTCCATCTGGTTCTGTGGATGGGGTCAGCTGCGTGAGCTTCCCTCAGTTCCCGGAGGCCAGCTCCCAGCACCAGGACCCAGAGAGCCTCCTCCCGCCCCATCCGAGCTCCCTGCCAGGCTTCTCCTGTCCCCGAGGTCAGGAGAGCTGGGCCTCCCTGTCCTCGGTGCTGGGACGCCCCCCCACCTCTCTTCCCCACGTCAGCGGAGAAAGCAAAGTCCCCTCCCCCAAGGTGTTCCAGGCGGCACCTTGTGCCCCTGGATTTGGGCCCCCAGCCTTCTCCCCTCCCTTTAGATTGATTAATAGACCTTTAAAAATGTACCTGGGAAATAAATTGCCTGATAAAATAATTATCCCATATTCAATGATGCCTGAAACCTGAGAAGCCGCTAAGTGTGGAGAAGCGGTGACTAATGAGGGAAAGACACGCAACCAAGAAGGACGGAGCCACCCGCAGGCGCCCGCTCGGTGGAGTCAGGGCCCAGCCCGGCAGGAAGACCAGACGCGGCTGGGCGCCAGGCCACCAGCACCTCCACAGCAGCAGAGGGCGGGTTTGCAGCTCAGGAAGCCATGAGCAGGGTCAGCTGTCAGCGGTCAGTGGCAGCAACTTCACCCTGCCCTTGCCCAGCACCCCGGCAGCGCCAGTGTTGACCCAAGGTTCAGCACAAGTGGGGCACCCTGCAGGTGTCCCAGCCCCAGCGGGGACTCAGGTGAGGTTTGGAGGCAGGGCCTGCAGGGACCCTGGGGACAGGCAGGGGCTGCTCCTCCCTCCAGGAAGAACAGACTCCCCCAAAGATGGGGCAGAGGGGACCTCCAAGCCCAGAATCCAGTGTCAGGGGCCAGGGCGTGTCCCTCTTCCCTGTCCACCTGAGCCCAGTGGACATCAAGGAAGCCCTGCTGGGGACGCCGTGTGGTCCAGAGAGTGGCTGCACTGCTCACAGGAGGGGCTGGTGGAGAAAGTCCCCAGCAAGGCCAGGACCTGCCACCAGGGGCATCGGAGGGCATCGGCCCCCCCCATGCTCTGCCCCAGCACCAGCCCAACCCCAGGAAGGAGCAGCTCCGTGGGACCCAGGAAGAGGGTGAGCGTCACACACCAGTCCCCTGGACTCCCCAGGGAGAAGACGCTGGAGCTGCAGGTTCGAAATCCACTGGGCTCAGCCACACGTCTCCCTGGGTGGCTTTGATCTGTGTCCTTTCACCGTGATAAGCCCTAGCTTTGGGGGCGACCGTGAGTCCCAGTGAGTTTCAAACCTGCCCGTGGGCCCACTCTTTTGTAGTAAGTGAGGGTGCTCTCCGCGTGTCTTGGGGGATGTGGCTGTACCTGCCATGTCCCTAGACAACCGTAAAGAGGTGCAGCATCTGCGTGATCCTGGGCGTGTGAGCAGTCCCTTGCCCAGCTGTTCTCAGGCCCCTTGGACGGGCCCAGTGTGGACGGGAGAGCCGGAAGCGCTGCAGCTTGAGTCCCGCCACAGAAGTGATGAGAAACCCTCGTAAACAGGCTGAGAGGAGTCTCAAAACAGATGGGGAAATAACTTACCGCACGTGAGGCAGCCGTGCAAGGTGGGAGCTGGCCGAGGCCCAGCCACTCCTTGGGATCTGGAAGCCCAGAGAGCACTCTCCAGAGGCTTCTCCACCCCAACGGGAAGAGGCCCCTTTGATCTCACCAGGCGGGGCTCAAACACACCACCTGACTCCATGCTCCCAGTGACCCTGACCAGCAGGTGACCTTCCAGGTGAGGAGGCTCCAAGGAATAAACACCAACCCAGGGGCCAGGTGGTGGGAGACGCTCTGGGTCTGTCTCTGTCCACAGCTGGCCACCTCTTACCTCTGACCTACTATGCTCCCTGGAAAATTCCAGCGTCCACGGGGCCTGACATACTATGCCACTCACGGGAGCCACGGGCATGAAGCCAGGGCAGGACGTTTGCCGGGACTCAAGCCCTGGACACCGTCCTACCAAGATGGACCGATGGCTGGCTTCCTGTGAGGTGCAGGCTCCTCCCCTGTCTCCCAGTCCCCCCAGGGGGCCCATATACCCAGCGGATCACAATTCTTCACCCAGCGTCGGCTAACACACGGCCTCCTCCCAACCCCAGGCTGCTCTTCCTGGGGAAGGACGGCTCCCCCTTTAGAGATGGACAGGACAGGCTGAGCCCAGGAGCTGGCACAGCCAGACCTGGTGGAACCCCCTCGCTCTGCGTCTGACGGGTGCCCCACGATGCTGGCTGGGGGTCTGCCCCGGGTGCTCAAAGGCTGGCTGGAGAGAGAAGGTGCTCATGGCGGCGAGTACCAGAAGAGGCGGCCCCAGGCACACACCAGCAAAGGGGAGCGTTGGGAGCAGGTGATACCCGGCAGGAGCTCACAGGACTCAGCCACCTTCCCCCCAGCATGGCTCGTTGTTCCGGAGGCCTGAGAAGACACAGTCACAAAACCCAAGGGACACTTCGGCACGGGGTGCAGACACCGGGAAGGGAGGGGAGCATGCACTCAGGGGCAGAGGTACCGGGTTCAAAGGTCTCGTCATTTTTCCTGCATCGGACAGGGTAGAGCATCGGTGTGCTGACGGGGCCACCGTAGCAAAGTGCCACGGGCTGAGTGGCTTCACCAGAAAACTGGTCTCCCCGTCCTGGTGGGTGAAGGCCTGAAACAGGTGTGGGCAGGTGGGCCCTCCCCCCCACCCCCGCTCTCCTGGGCTGGCTACTGCTGTGTCTCCACATGGCCTTTCTGCTGTGCACCACGCTCCTGGTGTCCCCATGTGCCCCGACCCCCTCTTCTATCAGGACGCCAGTGAGCTCAATTCAACTCAATGACCTCTTTAAAGATCCTGCCCCCAGATAAGGTCATGATCTGAGGTCCCAGGGATTAGGACCCTGACATCAGGGTTTACGAAGGACACAGAGGTTGGGGACAAGTCAAAGGAGGATCTCCAACTTTCTTAGGGGCCAAGTTCTCCTCTGAGCCCCCAAACTTCACCTTCACCGTCTGCTCCCAGTGAAATGTTCACTCACCCAGAGCAAAACTGTCCCCAAGCAAGAGCTGAGGAGGCTGTGGCTTCTCCTAGCTGCGTTAACAGGAGCGTGTGACAGGAATAGCCGTGCCTGGGCCAGTGCCGCTCAAACACTGGCTGTGCTCTAGTTCCCAGCAAAGGGCACCACGGCGCTCAGTCTCCTCCTCACAGGGCAGGAGAGAGACTGGACATCCCCAAAGCCACCCCTCACCCAACAGGCCTTGACGCCTGCCTCTGTGCCTCAGTTTCCCCACCTAAGACGTGGGGCGGGGCGGGGCGAAACCTTGGCCAGTCCTGTGACCAGTGGCTGCACGGTGGCCCCAACACTGTAAACGGGGCCATATTGGAAATAGGGTCTTCACTGTTGTAAGCTGTTAAGACCCCTGCCCAGACACAGCTCCTGGCCGTCTTACAACCTGAATAGGTTGACCTGAATGGGTGACCGTGGCCATGGCACATGCCAGCCACAGGATGCACTGTGGGAACTCCCCATCGCAGAGTCAGCACAAGGTCCGTGTAGCACCAGATCCCTTCACTCATCCATTTATTCTTCTTTCATTCACTTAATCATCATCGGGCCCCTCCTCTGTGCCTATTGTGAGTGCCGGTCACAGATGCAGTGGGCACCCCATCTATGAACCCCCAGTGGGTGCCCAAAGCCACAGACAGTACCAAGCCCTGGATATAAAGTCTGAATCATAAATTGGGCACAGTAAGAAATTAACAGCTAAAAACAGAGTGGAACAACTGGAACAGTGCGCTGCAGTGAAGTGAGGGCATCATCGCTCATACTTTGCGACCCTGATTAAGTAACATAAGGCTCACTTGGACACAGCACTGTGACAGGATGATAGTGGACCTGATGACCAAGATGGCCACCTAGCGACTAAAGGTGGGTAGCATATACAGCATGGACACGCTGGACAAAGAGATGGCTCACACCTGGGGGCACCCTGCGAGATCTCAACCAATGCTCAGAACCCCAGCACGGTTTACAACTTACCGATTGTTGATATCTGGAATTTTCCATTGAATATTTCTGGTCAGAAGTTTACCACGGGTAACTGAAATCATGGGAGACGAAGCCATGCGAATGCAGGGAACAACTGTAGCTACAGCTGGTTGGGTAAAGGACGCGACTGTCCAGCACTCCTGTGGCTGACCAACAGTCTCCAGGGCTGGGCACCAGCGTCTGAGGGAGGGTCTTGCCCCCTGGCTCCCTCGAGGACAATGACCATATAGCTCATTAGGCACCTCCTCTGCTCGTCCACAGCAGCCCCACCCTGGAGGGGGCCTGGGGATCTGTGCGGGGATGTCAGCTCTGAGCCCATAACTCATGTTCAGTAGGCAAATTATTTTTCTTTGGAGGCATTAAGGGTAAATAAAGCCTTAATGAATCAAGCCATCTGAATGGCTATGGCTTCTTTAATTTGTAGTTTACAAGGTTCTTGTAAATTAAAAATGGGAAAAGAAATCCCTTCCCAGCCTGCGTGTACCTCCTCCGGGCAGGAACAATTTGGTTGTTTTGATTTTAATGTCCCTAAAGCCCTTATCTCTTTGAAAAATTATTCCTTAATTTTTATGAGGTTGCTTTGAGACGGGTGAAGTTGAACGATCGTTCTCTATCTTGTTCTCCTTGGAGTCTGAGCTCGCCGCTGGTGGTTATTGTTCCCTGGTGCGCAGACAAGGTGGGAGTGCTCATTGTGACCTGCTGGAGGCAACAAGCCTGGCTCTGTCACGCCCAGTGACATTCCTTCTTATGCCGCCTCCTGGAGCAATGGCCACCAAAGCTCTGGCCTGGGGGGACAGCAATCCCCTGGGCTCCAGATCCCACCCACAAGGACCGGCCAGGTGGGTGTGGCAGAGTGCAGGTGGCCAGAGCCCTGGGTGGGCTCAAGAGGGTTGGGGACCAGAGCCTTCCAGCACGGCCTCAGTGAGAGCCAGGGAGCGGCCCAGTGGTCAGCCAGGAAACACCCGCGGTCCAGGATCAACAAGCTGGGCTGACCGCCTTCCCTGTTGGCTTCCGTGTGGGGCACAGGTCACAGCAGAACTGAAGGAGGCACTGTGGGAACTCCCCACCACAGAGTCAGCCAGGCCTGAGGGTGACGTGGGAAGCGTCTGACAGGAATCTGGTGTGACCGCCGCTGTGACCCCGTTCCACCCCTGGGGCCTCAGGACTGTGGAGCAGAGTGGTCCCTCCAGAGCAGGACCCTGCTCCGTTGGCAGGTTTCCTAAGAAGAGTCTCGTCGGCTCCTCCACGGTGTGCTCAGCCCGATCCTGCCCTTGTCCCCTTTGTCAGCCCCCAGGGGGACATCAGGACCGAGGCTTGTCAGAAGTCACCATGCTGCCATCCCCCATGGTCTTAATTAGTCCTCAACCTCAGAAGTAGCTGGAGCTGGGGACGCACTCGGGTGTTCACTGCGTGACACTTTCCCATGTTCAACGATGTCACTCACCGGGAGAACAAGCCCGGTAGGATCTCACCCTCCGCTGATGGAGGAAGGAGGCTTCCGGCTGCTCTTGGAGTGGGCAGGGCTGGCCAGTGCGGTGCAGAGACCCCAGTAAGCCTCCCCCACAGAATCACATCCCCCAGAGCCCAGGAGGCTCCCCAGGGAAGGGGACCTCACAGCTCGTCCTGGGGCAGCTCCACAGCCTGGCGCTGCCCTCCGCCTCCTCTGCTGTTATCTGTCATAAAAATGGAACGAGGCCATGCTGGTCCCCAACAAGACCTCAGCTCACACAGAGGCAAGGACGCGTCAGAGATGGAGCCTGGCAGGCGGTGGCACGTCCCCAGCTGTCCGGGAGCAGAAGTCCCTCGTGCACACCAGCTCCCTGCAGCAGGTGCTGCCTCCTCTCCCAGCCTCAGTCTCTCCCCCAGGAATGAGCAGGAAGTGTCCCCTCCTGGTAGGACTGCAGTGTCCACCTGGTCAGCCAGCATGGGGGAGGCAAGTCCTCACAGCATGAGGCACAAGCTGCTGCTGTCCACGGAATCAGCACCAAGAGAAGCACCCCCGTGTGCCAAAGCAGGAGGGACGCCCCACAAGCCTGGAAGCACAGGGACCTCCCCAGGTGGCCCACTCCCCCCGGACACCAGCACCCGGGTCCTGCTGTCCATCCTGAAAGCACACGTGGAAGCCAGGGGACCTCACAAAGACACCCACCAGAGGGCCCACGGAGGGGCTGGGTGAGGGCTGGTGTGTGGCCAGGGGCTGCTCCTGCCCTCCCAGCACTGGGGAGTTTGCTGGCTCAGCTGCTTGTCCTGGTGGAGGTGGATGGTCAGGCATCAGCCTCCAGTGTGGCTCAGGCACGAGGAACGAGATCCCTGGGCACCCTGCGGTGTTCAAGAGCCAGGCTCCAGGTCGGCAGCCGTGGGCTGGCTCTCGCCACCACCCGTCCTGACATCGGGGCCCAGGAGAGCCCAGGGGAGGCGAGGGCTGGAAAATGACCCACAGGAGAAACGGCACGGGAGGAACCCAGGATGAAGACCCTGGACGGCAGCAAGCACAAGGGCCTCGTCCCGGTACCTCCCGGTTGTCCCCGCGCCGTGGACACTGACAAACGGAGCCCCCTGCACTCGAGGACACCGGGAAACAAGAGGGAGACAGCTGAGAGGGTGAGGCAGCAAGTGGCATCTGGCATCAGCCCCCAGAGTCACTCTCCAAGGGCGACACCTGACCACGGCCCTCTGCCAGGCCTTCAAGGTGACCCAGCAAGGAGGCGCCTGCATGTGACACAGGAGGAGGGCAGCTCGCCCCCCTGGCTGTCTGCCATGCCCATCCCTGCCAGGTGACCGGGGGAAGGGCCAGGTGGGGGCAGCTCCCCAGGGTGGTGCAGACCCCAAGGACATCAGGAGGAGCCTGAGGAACCGTCACGGCCCAAGGATCCTGCGGAGCTCCAGGACTGAACGTGACGTATCCTGGAATAGAAAAAGGACATTCGGTTAAAACTGAGGACATCTGGAAGGAAAAATGTCCGGACTTCAGTCAAAAATAACCCCGGGGAGTTTGTTGGCTGAGTGAGGAACACACCTGCTGGGGACACAGGACTGCGGAACCGGCCACACCCCTCCTCTGACCATCGAAACCCACTCAGAACCAAAGTTCACAAGTGAAAAACTCAGTTGAGGACGTAGCCTCCCTTTCACTCCCACAAGGAAAAAGTGTCAGACGGAATCGGCAGATCCGGCTCGGGGGACTGAGGGCCCAGGACAGCCCCACCAGCGTGCAGACGGGAGGGCCTCTCGGGGCAGGCGCTGCTGGCCCCGTGACCTCTGCCTTCACACACGCAGTCGGGGTCAGCGCTCGCGCAGGCTGGGTGCCAGGGCACAGTGGTCATGCTGGGCGGCAGCCCTGCCTCCCTGACTCCTCTAGACTCTGATCAGCACGTGACGATTGCACGTCCTTGCAGGGGGCCGTGTGATATTCCCACAGGTGTGCGTGACCGGAACGGATGGAGTCAGGGTCCCTGACGCTTCCACCTCGTGGTCCTACCTGGGCTGGGCCTCCGCCCCCTCTCTCCCAGTCCTTCACGAAGTGCAAGGCAGGGTCTTGTGGGCCGATGTCCCCAGTGAGCTGCAGATCCCGGGTTCCTCCCTAAGCCGCTGTCCACCTCCACTGCCCCGCCACTCCAACCTCTAGTGGCACGGCTACACACCCGGACCCTCGTTTGCCCACCTGGGCCCCGGGCAGCTGTCCTTTCGTGTCTGACCTGCCCACTGTGCAGTCAGCACCCTCGATTCAGGGCGAAGATCCCACAGCGAACACCAGCAGGGTGTGGAAGAGATGCCGCCCGCCCCGTTCCCTGCGGCACCACTCGCAGGAGCCACCGCGGGGTTGGCCTGGGTGCCCATCAGCAGATGAACAGATGAAGAAAACCAGAAGAAATGGTGCCCCGTCGTCCGCAGCCAAGTGGATGGGACTGGAGTCCATTCGGGCTTACATTAGATGAGATCCAGGGACCGTCACTGTTAGAGAGCAGAGGAGGAACTGTGTCCCACCACCACATCACACGAGAAAGAAGGATGGAAAATCTCCTGGGGAGAGAAATCTGTCCAAAACAGAAGTCTCAGTACATGAGGATATTTGAGCAATATTTGCACAGCTATAAACACAGGACCACTGTCTCCCAACACTTTCCGCTCTCCATCCACCCGCAGGTGACACCTTGGAGGCTGAGCTACACCTCCTGTGCAGGACACGTTAGGACAGGCGCAGACACCCATGCCACGTCCGCACCCGTGCCGGCTACCAGCAGGAGCGAGCAGGTGGTGGGGGCCAGCTCCCCACAGGGTCCCAGCCACTCTGCAGTGCCCCACAGGGACGGGTGGGGTGTGGGCTCTGAAGTCTGAGGGGCCGGAAGCTTTGGGAGACTGAAGGATCATCCCACTCCCTCTGCACAACTCTCCCACCACCTAAGACGAAGGTGGTAAGGACTAAAGAGACTGTCCGGGGCAACAGCACCAAGCCCAGATGTGGGGACACTGGCCGGGATTAGCCGACGCAGCGCCTCATAAAGAAAGGAGGGAAGGCCATTTCTGGAGACTGAGGAAAGGAGGCGAGTCCTGGACCCGCCCCGCAGACAGACCACACCAGCAATGGGAACTGACCCCCGGGCAGGGCTAGCAGGGCCTGGGGACCTTGCTCTGCAAAGCGGAGGCACAGATCACTCCTCTGATGGGGATCGAGCCCCCAGGGCTCTCCCTGCAGTGCACTGAGACACCCCCACACTAGTACGTCTGGAGTCCCTCCTGGGCCCCTACCCCGGCCACAGACAGAAGGGCTCGCCCGCACCACGCACGACTGTCCCGTTGCCAAATTGAGTGGTTGTGCTGCTCGGCAGAGCAGCGCGAGACCAGGTCCCACTGATTATCCCAGCTAGCCGGCTGGAGGCCGTCAGAGCAGGGAGGGAGGCGGCTCAGCCATCCAAACGCCACGACGCACTACATAATTAGCTCATCCATAATTGAGCACTCGGCTCCCATCACGTTGGTGCTCGTTAGTCAAAATCACATCTGTCATAACTCCACAGGTTGTTTTAAACAAATTTGGTTTTTTGCTCAAAGCCTTGTTTTCATTTAAAAAATGTGTCCTACACAAAGTGTCAAGAACGGGCACGCTTTCCGTGAGATAAATGGAATCTGGTCCCGTTCTTTCACGATGGCGTACGGCTCCCAGCCCGGGGCACTTTGGAGAGGCTTGGGGTGTCTGGAGGGCCCCCTGCTCGGCACACAGAGCCCAAGCTCCCCTGGATTCCCCAAGAACCTTCTAGACCCTTCACAGCAGGGAAGGCCCCGTGGGCTCCTGAGGCCCAGCCAGCTCACTGGGGGCACAGAGCCCCAGAGGGCCTGTCCCTCCACTTCTTCCCGAGAGGACAGGAGTAGTTGGAGCTCAGCCCTGAAGCAGAGGCGCAGATTCTGGCGTGATCCCAGGATCCCGGGTGATCCCAGCCATGTCTCTGGCCACCCCAGGTCCTACTCCTGAAGTGCAAAGTAGAGGGACATCCCAAGCCTGTGGCTGCATGTGTGGGATAAGAGGCACCTGGGCAGAGTGACCAAGGTCCCCAGGGAAGGCCTGGGCAGCTGCTGCTCCCGGAATCGGCCGGAGGCTGGAGTCCTGCGCTCCACCACCCACTCTGGTCCAGGAGTTCCTGATCTTCCAGAGGTTTTGAATTGGGGGCCTGTGTTTGGATGTCCCCTCAAACACTGCCCGTCCCTCCTCCCGTCTTCACAGCCCTGTAACCTCAGCACCAGGGCCTCTTGGGACCAGCTGTGCCCACTGTCGGTTCCCGCTGTCGGGTCCTGCATCCCCGGCGCCACCTGCAGCCCGTGTTCTGAGAAAGCCCCCGGGGGCCTGGCCGGCAAAGAGCCCCGCCACGGGGGAAGAGGCATGTGGTCCTGACAGGAAGCGAGAGGGGTGCCAGTGCTCCTCCCCAGGCCCAAGTGACTTACACGGACAGCGAAATCAGGCACAGAATGTCTACTTTCAGCTCCAGATTCTAATGAGTGGAATATATTACAATAACTTTATTAGAGAAATCGATGCACATCAATTCAATTTTCGAGTTAATTGCCTCGCTGAAGCTGCGGAGTGGAAGCACTGGCAGCTACATTACGCCTCTGATTTACGAGGAGCAGGCGACAAACCTCCCTCCAGCCGCCGGGTCTGTTTCTGCCAAAAAGCGGAGAATCCAGGAGCCAGATCCCCCACCCCACCCCAAGCCCGTCCTGCTGGTAGGCAGCCCTGAGGGGACCCAGGCCGGGGACTGACCGTCCCCCATGCTCCTCCTGGCATGGTGGACCGGAGGTGATGGCCAGACCATGACACACACGGAGATCCCACCCTCAGCCCTGAGACCCTGGGCACATCCTGGCCTCTCCCAGCCTGGGAGCCTCCCCTCCTAGGTAGTGGACAGGGCCCACCAGGCACAGGCCGCTTGCCAAGGTGCCCATTGCTATGGCCGTCTCCTGCCCCGCTGTTGGGTCTTGTACTTCCTGGTCCCTGGGCAGCAGTCCTGAAGCCAAGCGGAGGGTGGGAGGCTGCCTGGGCCCCGCCTGGTTTACACATGCAGATCACCATCCTCTGGGCTCCTGCCAGCACCTGAAGGCTTCCAGCAAGCAGACCCTGGCCCTGTTTCCCAGCAGGACGCCATCTGCTGTCCTGGGGGCAGGGCCTCCTTCTCACAGAGGGGGCAGAGGCCTTGGCATCCTCTCCATGGCCCCAGGGCATCCCCCAGTAAAGCCGGTGTCCGGCCTGGCTGGAGGCACAGCAGCTGGTCAGCCTCCCTGGTCAGCCTCCCTCCCCTGTTGAGATCTGGTCTAGCCTGACACACACCGGGCAGATGTCCCCCGAGAACTGTCCCTCACCGGGCCTGGTGTGTTACCAATGACCACGCAGGCCGGGTGAGGTCAGGGGACCAGCAACCAGTGGAGCAGGGGCTTGTCACCCATCAGTCACCAAGGCCACAGCCCCCCATTTGGACAGCCTGCCTCTCAGGACTGGCACCAGGCACAGGTCATCTGCAAAGCCCTGCCTCCACTAGGCAAAGACCACAGCATGAGGGTCAGCTGAGTGCATCTGGCCAGAGCCCCGATGTCCAGCCCTGCTCAGAGGTCACGGGGAGGGCCAGGCCAGGGGGAGACCGGAGCTCTCACCTCTGCCCTTTGCCCTCTCCCCACCAGGCCACAGAGGACTGGCAGCTGACCACAGGCTGGGCTCCAGCCGCTGTGTGGGGAGGGAGGGGCTTCCTGCCCTGGGGAGGCCTCCCCACCTGTGTCTCGGACACACCACCTGGGAACAGCAGCAGTGATGTCACCAGTGTCACCTGCAGGAGCCAGCCCTGTCTCCAGAGGCCAGAGCCACAGGAGTGAACTGGCATTTGGGAAGTTGCTGGGAACCCGGGGCAGGCCACCTTGGAACGCAGTGGGCCTGAGCAGGACAGTGGTTCTGGTGAGTGTTGGCGTCTGACTGGGGATTGGTGAAGGGTAATGGACT
Organism: Ictidomys tridecemlineatus; assembly: GCF_052094955.1. Classification (NCBI taxonomy): domain Eukaryota; kingdom Metazoa; phylum Chordata; class Mammalia; order Rodentia; family Sciuridae; genus Ictidomys; species Ictidomys tridecemlineatus. Next base: position 19,039,498 of record NC_135488.1, on the reverse strand, counting down.
CTGATCTCAGCAACGCTTCCGAGTGGCTCCATCTCCCGCCATTGATTCTGTGCAGAGGCATCACCTCCTGGGCTGGGCTCCAAGCCTGTCTGCGAGGGCTGGTCCCCTGGGAAGTCCAGAAGGCACACAGAGGGCCACAGCTGCCCGTGCCACCCAGCAGCCAGTGTGGTCACCTCCCTCTGTGGAGGAGGACCCTGAGACCCACCTGACAGCTCATGTTGCCCGAGGCCACAGCCAGAGGCCCACAGGCTCTGGGCCTCCAACCACAGAGGCCACCTCCTTCCCAGTGAAAGGGGACCTAGCTGGGGTCTCCGCCATTTCTGGACCCTCAGAGGTCCCACCATGGCTTCTGCGGGTCTCGTCCACTCCCTGCCTCTCCAGCTCTGCTTGAAAGAGAGGCCTGGCCCCAGGCCACCGTCCCTGAGGCCTGTTGAGCCCGAGCCCCAGGACAGGCCTCAGATGCGAGGAGGGGACGGCTGCTTCTCCCAGGGAGGTCAGAAGGGGCAGGACTGGCCGCAGAGGCCGTGGGCAGAGCGGTCAGTGCACATGGGGCCCACAGAGAGAGCAGCCAATCCAGACAAGTGCTGTGTGCCAAGAGGAAGCCACACAGTGTCCCTGTCCCCCTCATCCAGTGACAGCCCCTGCCCTCAGCGCTCCTGGGCTCCAGGGTGCGGAGGGACAGGTGGGGCAGGGGCTCGCAGGAACCCCGCGAGAGGCCCCCCACCCAGGGGGGGCATCGGCGGCTTCTCAGGGAGGAGCATAAGCCTAAAACTTAAGAAGGTCAGGCAAGGGGGGGCCAAGGGGTCCCTGGGGAGGGAGAGGAGACTCAAGGCCGAGGGCAGCCTCCGAGTGGTGCACGCAGGGCCAGAGGGTGACGGGTGAGGCTCGGGGCTGCATCCTGAGGGCACCGGGACTGAGAACCAGAAGTGCCACCTAGAGCCAGAGGTGGGCCGTCGGGAAAGGCGTGGAAGGTGGGCAGGAGTGCTCCAGAAGGGGGTGGAGCCCATGTCCCCCAGGAGGAAGCAGAGGTCCAGGATGGAGGGACCTGAACCGCCTGTGATCCGGGGGGCGGGGCGGGGGGCAGGGGCCGATCACAGAGGACGTGCGAGAAGATGACGGAGGAGGCCTCCGGGGGGCGGGGACATGGGCGGGGTGGTGTGGGGCCTTCTCAGAGGAGGCTGGTGGGAAATGGAGACTTCTGGGACAGGCGTCGGTGGGGAGGGACCAGGGGGGGACGCACTTCTCCGTGTGTGTCCTCAGACTGGATGGCTTTTCTCCTCGATCACCAAAGTGGCGCAGGAAGAAGCCAGAGGGAGACAGAAAGTCCCCGTGGTGTCACAGAGCCTGAGCCATCGTGGGTGCCACAGTCCTCCCAGCCCCCAGCCAGTGCACGACCACGGAGGCGGGACATGTGCCACCGTAACACGTGGTGCCTTCCGCAAGCTGTCCACCTGGCACTTCAGAAAGTGTCCCTCAGAGGCGCCACCGTCCCCACTTCTGGGCTGAGCACCCTGAGCTCCAGGGCGTCTCTAATCAGATCAGGCCCCTGCGACCAGGCCACCTGCAGCAGTGGACAGCCGGGCCCAGCCTCTGCGCGTCTTCTGTGCTTGCTGCGGATTTGGTGAGAGAAGCCCAGAACCCGCCTCAGGTCACCCCACACTCGGCCTGTCCCTGGAGCCACCCCCTCTGCGCTGTGGGCCTGTTGACCCTCCCTCCCTGGCGGGTGGGTCTCTGCGTCTCCATCTCCAGACTGCGGGCCACCTGCGTGTGCTGGCTCCCTCCCAGCTTTAAGGGAATGTCCCCAGCCAGCCCCCGCGGGCTCCCTGCTCCATACCACCTGTGCCCTAAATGGCACCCAGCACCGTCCTGCTCCCTGATGACCCCTGGCCCACCTAGCTCCAGAGGTCACCCTCCGGCTTGACGTGGCCTGAGGCAGGCGCTCACCACGAACCTGGGGTCCACACCTCCCTGGTGGGAGAGTGGGTGGCGTCTCTTTCTGCTTCAAATGCTCTCTGCGGTGACCTCTGATTCCTCCAGAAAAAGGCCCCTCTGTGTGCTGCTGCCCCGGGCATGTCGGGGTGCCCCTGCAGAGGCCCAGCCCACCCACCAGCGCCCTGACCCCAGAGGCTCTCCTGCCTCCCCTCCCTCCTCTCCCCTCCCTCCCTCCTTCTCTGCCTCCCTCTTCCCCAGTCTCACCCTCCCTCCCCGCTCTGCCTCCTCTGAGGCCCCACAGACTCCCCACTCCCAAGAGACAACAGCCCCACGTCTGCCCTGCCGCCTGCCTGAGTCCACTCTGGCTGGCCACTGCTGACGGGGAGCCAAGGTCCTCTGAGGCGGTGTACAGTTTGACCCACAGGCATTAGGACTGTGGGGCCCGCATGGTGCGTTTCTGGGATGATGGCGCACCCATGAGCACCCAGGGAGGTAGACACAACTGCACGCGGATGGACACTGCAGGAGGCAGGGTCCAGCTGCTGGGCCTGGTGCCAGAGGTGCTTGGGGAGGCCCCTGCACACACGACCAGGTGGCAGCTGGGCCACATGCATGGTCACAGCCAGCGTGGGTGTCCATGCCAGTGCCCTGGACAAGTCAAGTCCTGGCCTAGCACCAAGGGGACAAGGTGGCCCCGACAAACAGGAAGGAGTGGCCAGACATCTGACCTCTGCACACAGGGACTCCGTCCAGGACACCAGAACCTGCCTGGGAAACCGGAGCAGACATGTTGGCTTTGTCCACTCTCGGCCATCACCATTGGCCACCAGCTGCTGGCAACCACCCAGGACACGTGTCCCCGGCCCCGGTGCAGGCCTTCAGGCTGACTGCTGCTCAGAGGCCACTCAGATGTGTCACTGGGGTCGGGTGGGGGCTGGACAGTTTCCTCCCTTGGCCCTGGAAAAGCCCAATGCGCCCTCAGGTGAGGGCTCACGGAGCCACCTGGTCCTGCAGCCCACAGAAGTCCCTGTGTGACACATCTATGTTCAGGGCTCCTGCTGAGGCACAACCCTGTCACCTCCAGGCCCTCCATCCTCAGAGGCTGCCTCGGGAGCCCGCAGGCATCTGCAGCCCTGATCCACAGAGCCTGTCCCCAGGGTCTGAGGACCCGTGGTTCCATTCCCTGCCCACCAAGAGGGCGGCACTGCTCCTGCCTGCCCCACTGCCTCCCCTCCTCTCCTGAGGTGCTGGCCTGGGTGCCGTCCCCCACAGCACAGGCTCACTGGACACGCACAGGCTGGGATGCCAGAGAGCCTGCCCCAGAGAGCCCTCCAGACGGGTCTGCACCGCAGGGCTCCAGAAGGTGCCTGGGGACAGCAGTTCATTTGCAGCCAGTGACTGCAATTTCCTAGCTCAGAGACCTGAGCCCAGAAGCCAGCACCGTCCTGCAGCCTTCAGCGTTGGTCAGTCACAGGAGGGAGCGTGAGAGGCACAGGGACGAGCAGAGCCACCTGGGCCCACCACCACTGCAGAGGGAGCCTGCTGGCCCAGGAGGCCCCTGGACAAGGGCTCAGAGACCACCAGGGACTGTGCGCGGCCTCTGGGGTGATCCCAGTCGGCTCCCCTGCGGCCCGCACCCTATCACCCGGAGCCTCTCGGGAGGGCAGACTGAGCCCAGCTTTAGCTTAATGAATCTTAATGAGGGAGGCAGACCTCGCCAACAGGAGCCTGTGCTTCATCTCAAACCCAGACATCACTGACTCTGGGATGCGGGCCGCTGGGATTAGACCAGCTATTGCTGTCCTCCCTGCAGATGGGGACATCTCCACCATGGAACAGGCTGCGTCTCCTGGTTCCCCCACTTCCTGCTGCACACACCTCCTCTTCCCCTGCCTCTGTCCTCCCTCCTCCTCCCCAGCCTCCTCCCTGTCCTCCACCCTCCACCCCCCTCACCCTCCCTCTCCTCTCTCCTCCCGCCCTCTCCTCCCCCTCCCTATCACTCTCCCCCCTCCTCTCCCCCTCCCCACCTCCCCAGTCCTTCCTGCTCACAGACCAGGCTCAGGACACACACCATCTTGAAGTATTGCTTCAGGGTCAGCCTGCTCGCCCCCTGCCCCTGACCACACTCCTACAGGGACAGGTGAGTGGGGACCTGCCCAGCAGCCCCACCAGAAAAGCAGCTGGGACCGAGAGCTGGGAGGAGCAGGCACATGCCACGGAGCTGGACCCCAAGGCCAAAATCAATTACTGGCCTCCACTCAAGGCCAAATCCCTGCCCTATTACTCCTACTCCTATTATTCTGAGAATGAATCCTTCCTCTAGTCACCCTGATATTAGGTCATGTGGAACTACTGGGAGGGACAAATTAGAAATGGCTGAAACCACAAAGCAAAAAACGTTGGCGGACTCTAGCAGAGACCAATAATCTCTCAGCAAAAACACGTAGGTCACAAATAGATTGGGCATGTGGACCCACTCAGACCACTTAGTGAAACTGAGCTCATAATCTGAGTGAGGCAAGGGGAAAAGGAGAGTTTAGCATCAGGAGGGACAAACAAAGAAAACAGAATGGTTTGGGAAATCCAATGAGAGACTACACTGATAGTTGCCCTATTATCTCAGAAAAAAAGATTCCCATGCAGGTCACTGACTTCATTCTAACTGGCATAAACCCAAATGGACCTCAGACTGCCTCCAGCTTCCAAGTACTAAAAACACAAAGTAAAGGACAAGCAGCCTCCTGGTCAAGTTGCCACTCTCTTCCTGGCGAACACTGGCGGTTTGCGCTGCGTGCCTGAGCAAACTTGGAAACTCACACACTATTCTCAGCTAATCTCTTTAGATATGAACTTTTTGAATATCTAACTCCTTAGTGTTTCACTGGAGCTAATTCAAAAACCAATTTTATACACCTATACCAGGGACTGGCTAGGAACTTAGGATACAAAAACTAATGAAACAATCCTTGGAAATGCATAAAGGGTATGGAATCAATCCAACTGTGTTTGATCGGCCCTATGTAATTTAAGGACTAACCTGGGACAATATGCTTAAACTCTGTGAGTTTTAATGTTATCTTCTATAAAATGATGATCATGCTGTTGACTCTCAAACTGACTATAAGGATTAGAATAATGTACATCAAGTGTCTAGAATGTGGTAGATACCAAATTAATGGCACTTATTAGCATGTCTGTTGTAAAGTCCTATAAATGCTCTGAAGTAACAAAATCAAACTGAAAACGTCCATACTGTATTTATCCATGTCATCACCCATCCTTTTCTACCAGCTGAAAGTTAGGAGAAAGGCATATGCTCTTATATATTTTAGGAGCAATGCTTCTTCATTTTCATCCATTATCATATCTGCCTAGCTCTTCCTGTAGCAATCAGTATTCAATGCTTATAATTTCAGAAACTTGCCACAGATGTTCCTTGTGTTCATCAGTGCAAGGTGCCTGAAATTTGAGTTTTAATGCCTAATAGAATTTAGCCTTAGGGAATCAGAAATTGGCTGGACCTGATTCCCTAAAAAGCATTATTGCGTTCAAATAGACTCACTGCTCGGCATTGCCTCAGCTTTCAATAAAATGAATCTTTTAAAAAACTCATTGTACACAGGAGATTAACCACACTCTGAAGTCACCTTTGAATTAGGTATGTATGTTAACTTCCTCATATCATTTCATCATAAAGATTCCAGAAAACGTGCTACAATCTTGGAAACTACAGTAATCAGGCATCAGGCTCCAGAAAGTGCTCCACACAGTGTTATTTTCTGCCTGAAAGTTAATTTGAAGCAATTTGTATAAAAGAGGAGAAAGAACTTCAGACTAGGAGTTGGTCCTACCCAAGCTGTATTAACTATTGTGTGTCCTCTAGACATATGTTTACAACCTCCAACCCAAACCCAGGGCCTTAATTCAACTTCTATCAAATGATAGGTTCAAACTCCCAGGGATGACCATCTCATATCATCAAATTCTTGCTGTCTTATCTCATGATGGAGGGTAGAAGGGTAAGGGAGATAATAATAGGCTGATCTGGCCATATTAGGCCAGATTCTGTGCAGAGGCATCACCTCCTGGGCTGGGCTCCAAGCCTGTCTGCGAGGGCTGGTCCCCTGGGAAGTCCAGAAGGCACACAGAGGGCCACAGCTGCCCGTGCCACCCAGCAGCCAGTGTGGTCACCTCCCTCTGTGGAGGAGGACCCTGAGACCCACCTGACAGCTCATGTTGCCCGAGGCCACAGCCAGAGGCCCACAGGCTCTGGGCCTCCAACCACAGAGGCCACCTCCTTCCCAGTGAAGGGGGACCTAGCTGGGGTCTCCGCCATTTCTGGATCCTCAGAGGTCCCACCATGGCTTCTGCGGGTCTCGTCCACTCCCTGCCTCTCCAGCTCTGCTTGAAAGAGAGGCCTGGCCCCAGGCCACCGTCCCTGAGGCCTGTTGAGCCCGAGCCCCAGGACAGGCCTCAGATGCGAGGAGGGGACGGCTGCTGCTGATCACTAAACTCGTGGTAATGAAAGAAAACACACTTCATCTGATTTCTGTGAAAGAAAAGAGTCAGGTGAGGTCAACTAGAGAGTGGAGCTTAAGAAACCTACCAAGTCTTGTGTAACTAAAATTTCTATCCAATATCTCTCTTGTCTTTGTTCTAATGCTCACACGTTTTTGACAACTAGTTCCAACATACAATCAGCACAATTCATCAAAGACAGCATACTCAATTAGATAGTTAAAAGGGACTTAAACACACTTTGGGGGGCACTCCCCCTAAAGTGAGGGAAATAGCCCTGCACTAGACTATTCTGTGCATCCACACTTGTGTACAAACTGCTTCTTTTTTATAACTTCAAAAATTTCAGTTTCTTTTCCTCATCAAAATTACATCAACAAAGAAGCAAATTAGGGGCAAAAAGGGCAAGTTTCTTCCATACTTTCCTCAAGCAAAGTTTTTATTGTTTGCTGAAATGTGGCTTCAGTATTAACTTGTGTTGAAAATTGTTTGATTTCAGTAACATTTAGTCCAGCTACAGAGTCATAGACATATATTTAAAAAACCCCAAATAAATTTCCATTGAGGCTTACCAGGGCCAACTGGGTAGCTGACCAGGGCACCTATCAATAGAGGCATTAAAACATCACTGAAAATGTAATTAAATGAAGATGTCAGTATTTGTTCAAAGTCCTCCAAAAACACTATGTAGTTGAAAAGAGTTTCAGATAAACCACTTGGGATGGGACTTGAGACCTTTATGTGGCACACCCCAGAAACCTAAAGAGTCATAATCACTATTGCATCTGATGTGGCCACTTGGCTACATGGATTTGTTTTGTTGAGTATGATATGAATACTTGGAGCCAGAACTTATCTCAGAGGAAAGGTTGAGTATAATCACCAAGAACTCCTCCTCCTCCTTCCCTCATACATTCTCTGCCTCCCTTCTACATAAATAACAAAATTCTGGAAGAATATCATTTCAAGGGACATTGATTATTGCTCTACTGTGAGATCCATGTGTCCTGCTCAGGGAAACCTTTAGTATCAGGTGACTCTAAGCCTCAAGGTATTAGGAATTTATAGAAGAATAGGCTAGGGAACAGCATCCTTCCATATCTCAAGAAGTTATAATAATGCTTCTCAGCTGCAGGTAAAGATTCCTAGGACACCCGGTAATTAGGGTCATTCAAGGGGTCCAAGGTAACATGGAAATGGGTCTGGATGCAAAAATGGCTTGGCAGCCTCAGAAAATTTAGTACTAAATTGTACTTAAATTCAAGCCACTGTGAGACCTATTTAACAATAGATAGGTAATATAACAAGCAAAGAGATGCCCCTAAGAACTTCCTTCTCACACCTTCCAACAGTAAGCAGTGGTTGAGTGATATGAACTTAAGCCAATCTATCATATCCCTTTTTGTTTTTTTTTTAACTTTTTAAAAAATATTTTTAGTTATAGATGGCACCATACCTTTATTTTATTTGTTTATTTTTATGTGGTGCCGGAGGATTGAGCCCAGTACCTCACATGTGCTACGCAAGTATTCTACCACTGAGCCACAACTCCAGCCCTGCCCTGGTGTTATGTGTCCACAGCCTCCATGAGATTGCTCCCCATAAGGGCATTAATCCATCTAACAGGATGATTTTTAAAGAAAAGCATCTTTAACTGGGTTGTTTTTCTTGTATTGTAACTAGTGGAAATTATGAAAGCCCAAGGGGGCCTATGATAAGCCTTTTATTCTTTGGGGGATTCTTAATTCTATTCCTGGGCCCAAGTTATTCCACCAGAGAGCAATGCATTCTTATCTTGTTAGCTAAGACCTCAAAGAATAACTCTGCTGATTAAAGCTTTAATGTTATAATCCCAAAATTCCTTGTTTTATCTCCCCTCTTTTTGTTTTCCTTTGACTGCTAGGAAGACTTAGGTCAAACTTAATTTACAGTTTCTGAAACATTAATCTGCATTTTTGGCACATGTATTCTTCTTACCTGCATACTATGTTGTTGTTGTTGTCTTCTTTCTGCTTAAAAATGGCATTACAAATACATCTTTTAATTTAAACATGTCAAATATTTTGTGGAAGCAAATAAGAAACTCATCACATTCTCCCATTTTAGCTTTTCATCAACTGTGACAAAATACCTGAGAAAATCAACTTAGAGGAAAGATTGACTTTGGCTCACAGTTTCAGTTCACAGTTGCTTGATACCACTCACTGCTTTGGGCCTGAGGTGAAACCAAACACCATGGTGGAAGAGGATGGTGAAATGAAGCTACTAACCTCATGGCAACCAAAATCAGAGAGAAAGAAGAATGCCAGGGACAGGATTACACCCTCCAGAGCATACACTCCTTTTAACTAAGTCCCACCTGTTACAGTTTCCACCACCTCCCAATAGTCCCTTCAGGTATGAATTTATCAATGAACTAGTCCATTAATGAGAGCACAGCCCTCATGATTCATTCAATTCCCCAAAGCCCCACCACTGAACATTGGTGCTTTGGGAACCAAGACCTTGAAACAGAACTCTTTGAGAGACATTCCAGATTCAAACCATAACAAACTGTAAGTAGAAGATTTTATTTTTTTCATGAATCAATTGATATTTAAGGTACTTCTTTCTTGGTTTCTCATTAGATCATTACCATTATTGATAATGATATCATGATTGATACGCTGGAGCAGGAAAATTTCAAAGATTCAAAAAATTTTTTAATCTTTTCATTTATTGATTTAATGATGGATCCATATTTGACACTCTGCAATGGAGAATTATAGAATGCTCAAACAAGGTAGAATGAAGTTTGAGACGGGATCTTGAGGACAAATAAGGAGTACTCTTTTATTTAAAAAGATGGTATAATTTTTAATTGCATTACTTCTAAGACATGATTTATAATTTTTAAAAATCCAATAGATTAAATAATATCTCTGATTTTTCTTTGGTCCATTATGATTCTATTGACTCAGCCTGATTGTTTTTCCTTCTTGATTCTATTGGATAAGAGATATTGAAGGATGGATGAATGAAGTCATAATAAGGAAAAGCAGAGATATTTTTCTGAAGCACAGTATGTTAAGTCAATTCTCAGCTATACTCTGTGAAGCACTATTGTCCAGGAAGATGGTGACAGAGGTGTTCTGTGAAGGGGTTTCCCAGCTCTAATAAATTTGAAAAATACTATACACCAAGATCTCCTTGTTTACGATATTAGTATGTTAAAATATTAGTATGTTACTATTAGTATGTTAAAATATTTTAAATTTTTGCAATCAAGAAAGTTGTTTCACTTTACTTAACCTGTCTTTTCTCAAAGTTTTTTTTTTAAAGTAAGAAAGGCTGTTTCCATGGAATCCCTGTAAACATTATATTCTCAAATTTGTGTCACTAGTATCAAGTAGCTCACCCCCTTGTTGACTGAACTGGGAGAATTACAGGGACTTTTTGAAGTCTTGCCTATCACATCTGTAAAAGTGCTGCAGAGCTTGAGTCCTGCCAAGCTCCAAAATGGGTTGTGATCATATGATGTGGTTGCATCTTTGAGCTAATGCAACCAGTTTTTTAGTCTGACCAGCTGCTATCACAAAATACACAAACTAAGTAGCTTTTAAACAACAGATATTGACTTCCCAAAGTTATGGAGTGGGACCTCCAAGATCAAGGTACCCACAGACTGGATGTTTGGTGAGGCTTTATTTCTGGTTCTTAGATGGCACTTTCTAGCTGGGTTTTTACCTGGTAGAAAGAGAGAAATCTAGTCCTTGAAACTCCTACTGAGAACACTACTCCATCCATAAGGGTGCCACTCATAAGGGAGACCTAATTTCCTCCCAAAGGTGCCTCCTAACGCTTCACATTGCAGGGTTAGTTTTCAACATATGGACTTGAGGAGACACAAGCATTCAGCTGCCAGAACACAAAAAGCCTACCATCATTCCAGTTCACAGATGAGTAAACTGAAAATTTAGGAAGAGTTCTTAAACAGGCATTTCTCATGGAATGCCTGTGGTCAACAAGCATATGAAAAAAAATCAATATGCTTAGCAATCAGGGAACTGCAAATCACAACTCCACTGAGATTTCATCTCACTCCCCATGGAACCAACCTAAGTGTCTGCCAACAAACAAATGGATAAAGAAAATGTAGATTATATATACACAATGGAGTTTTACTCAGCCATAAAGAAGAATGGCAAATGGATGGAATTAGACACTATCGTGCTAAAGTGAGATAAACCATACTAAAAAAGTCAAAGGTTAAATGCTTTCTTTTATGTGTGGAGGCCAAAGAGGGGAAAAAAAAGAAAACCAAAAAAGAAAAACAGCTTCTCACAAAAATAGAAGGAAGACCAGCAGAGTAGAGAAAGAGGCTCAGGGGGAGAGAGGAGGGGGAGGCATGGAGATATACTGGGAAACAAAATCTACCAAATTATGCTCTGCCCATGCATGAATATACCACAATGAATATGGTTTTTATATGTAATTATAATGCACTCATTAAAATGATAATAACAATAGCAATAATCATACCAGAAGAGAGATCAATAGAGCAAGCAGTTTAGGGAGAAGGACAAGAGGAAGGTAAGGGGAATGAAGTTGATCAAGTTTTGTCACATGTGTATAAACATGTCATAATGAATCCAACTATTATGTATAATTATAATGTACCAACAAAAATATGAAAAGAACAACTTAGGTAGATAAGTTCACACCCTTAGGATGGCAGCTAAGTCTGTCTGACCTCAAAGACCATGATTTTAAGCCCTAAAGATGGGAATAGAGGAGAGAGTTTTAGAAAGCTATCTCAGTGAGGAGGTGGACACAAATACCTGGATTTCTCAGTAGTTATAGAAAGAAACTAAAGGGGCTACAAGTAGTATTGACTCCTTACCCATTCAATTCTGAAGGGAGAGAAATTACAATAGCCACGCAATTCTCCTCCTCAGGACTTTGTCAACCCATCAACTTGCAGTTCACTGATGGAGGACTATTACCTTTCAAAACTCACTGGCCCTTTTTTTATACAAGCTAATTCCATTATAAAGCTAGTCCTTCCCCGACTTGGTTCCCAAGGAATTCATTTCTTCAAAGGAGTTCAAATGTCACCACTTCTCTGTGAAGCCTTCCCTAATTGCTATCATCCCACCTCATTCCTCTGTCCTTCCTCTGTGATTTCCCAAACCACACTGTACGTCCTCACATATCACACAGCTCCAGCTGCAGAATCTTTGTTCATGTACCTGTCTTTCACTGTATCCTAAGTGCATATCATATATTTCCTCATATCCCAGCATTGAACATAGGGATTGACAATACTTTATAAATATTCCTTGAACAGATGCATTCATGTCTGTGTCAATAATTAATCAACCTCTACTGGTATGCTGCTATGTAATATGGGAGCATTTTAAAGTAAAAAAAATGTACAAAGCAGGAGGGAAAACTGATCCTCCTTTGAACAAATATTAAAATCCTTTAATGATTCATAGAATGATATATATAGAGATATATAGATAATGACAGCTAGCAGGAAGAAACTAGAGCTATTTATATCCAGATGCATAAATTTCAAAAATGTTGAGGTAAAAAAAACAAGTTGTAAAATTATATATGATTCAATATATATAAATTTTTAAAACATAAAAAATATTTTTCTTTGTAACTTACAGACAATGATGACAATTATCTGTATGTTTTAATTGCAGAAAAAAATCTTAGTAAATATGACAGAATAGATCTGATTAATAGATAGGTAGGATTTGGTGATTTTCTCTATACTGACTATTTGAAATATTGCATAATAAAGCCTTTATATTATATATCATCCTCCTTCCATCTTATACAATAACATGATTCCACCCAGGACTGGAAGAGGAAAAAATTTGAGAGTCAATGGTATTTCACAATAGGAGACTGAGGTCCATAACTATCATAATGAATGCCTCAGAGGAAGCAGTGGCAACCTGAGGCCAGGCAGATATCTAGGAGAAACTCAACCTTTGTTTCACTGGGCCAGGAGTGCCTTAAAGAAAATGTCATTGTTCCAGACTCAGAAGCCCTATACACTCTATCTTGGTTTCAGTAGAAGCCCCCTCCCCTGTGCCTAATTGCTGTCTCTCTATCCAGTCCTTTTCCAGTCAGTGAAAGAACTCCCCTCTGATCAGAAGACTAAATGGCCCAGAGCTGGATAAGTAGCACCTGCCCAGACATATCAGCTCACCCTCTCTGGTTCAAAGGCAGCCTGATGTCTGGCTCACGAGGAAAGCTCACTATGCAGGATTTCAGTCCCTGATGGCTTCATTCGCTCAACAAGGGATCTGCATTGACCAGGGAGGGAGCATTTGGACTTCTTGCTGTGGAATCTCAGAATTTCCAGCCCTCCCTGCCTTCCAAATTGAGTTGAGGTATCAAACTTATGTTCTGGTTGGTGTCCATTTTCATGATACTGGAGTAGGGAGAGAGAGCAAAGGAGAAAAAAAATGGGGATAGAGAGAGGAAGGCTTACACATCAGTTGTTCCTGGCACCCTGCCCTTCCTGGGGTCCCCATATCCACTCACCCTCTTTTTCCAACGGTACCCCTACAAACATCTACAACCTTCAGTCCAATCAACCTGGTGGGTTCCCCAGGAAATTGGAACAATGTTTCAATTTTTCAACTTTTTAAGTCTAAAACTTTGTCTTACCCTCAGAAAGTTTTTTTTTAAATCACACCATGTTTTTACATTGTAATTTGGAAATATTACTAAATATTAAGATACAATACCCTCACTAAAATAACCAATTGATGTCTGTTTAAGCAAGTCTCCCTAACCATCATTACTCAAACACAGGACTAAATAAATTCAATGGATATCTCAGTAGGTTCATTGTCCCTCACAAATCAAATCACTACTCTTGATAGTCACAAGATGGTAGCCATGACTCCAAATCACAGGTGTGTGTGTATGTCTACCTTCACAGTACATTTTGGGCACTTAGTTTATGCCAGGATTTGTGTGATGTGCTCAGACAGAGATGAATAAGACCCAGTCCTTGTCCTTCAGTAGTTGCTGTCTATATATTATGCCTGACGATTCTCATATAGCTTACAGCTTTAAAATGTATTTGACAGTCTTCATAACAGGATCCTTTGAACCTAACAAATGGAAATTAGCTATTTGCTTTGATTTGATTGGGTTGAATGGTGCCCATAATGATGTCTTTTACATTTTTATTATGATTACTTTCCTGACCTGTGCTGAACAGAGCCCAGAGTCTGTAGACAGCAATGAATCCAGAATATACTTTAAATTGATTAAAGAAATCTAATTGCCACTTACAGGAAGGCCAAGGTCTTTGCCGCCACAAATTTCGGTAAGTGTGTAGCCACTTATCACTCACCATTACGTAAATTATGGTTGTGCACAGGGACATGTATAAAGCTGGATGAAACACTTGACCTGCTGCAAGTTCAGTACAGCAGAGGTTAATCAAATAAATGTGTCTTGGAATATAAGTGTGGATTATCTTCTCTTTTTCAGAATTTGATAGTCCCCAGCATCAATAGCTCATTAAGGTTAAATGTTCTCCTGTAAACTAGTAACTGAACATTAATGACCTACATCTCTGATTTCAAAAGTCCACATGTAGATATTTCACATAAAAATTGCAAAATACCTTTAGAGATGATGACTAGAGGCACACATTATATCACTGAAAAGAATACAAGACATCTATAATGGCAAAATGGTATCTTTTAACAGGATGTCTACCTCTTCTTTGGGAAGACCACCAAACGCAACAACTACATTTTTTCAAGGGAATCTTAAATCTTCTTCTCCATTTGATTTGAGAATCCCTTCCATAACATACTTAGTAGATGGTTACCTAATGTCCGTTTAAATAAAACCTCAGCACTTCAAGGTACCTTTTGTGTAACCTAGATCCTAAAATTGTTCAGTGACCTTATTCACACTTCAGGGAACCATGAATCATAGTGGTGAAATATATTTAATTCAAAACCAGAAAACCTTTATGAAGCTCATACCAGTGGTGTGATCTTGGGCACAATTCTTATCATCCTATAAATCTCAGTTTCCCTATTTGTTATTTGTAAATAATAGTAATGGTGTTTCACAGAATTGCTATAAGAATGAAGGCGGAGGACAATATATAAATCCCTAAACAATGAATGGCACATAGTAAGTGCTTCATGGATACTCTTACCGTTAACAATCCCAGTTTTGATTTTTTGTTTTGTTGCTATCCTTACTTTCCACAACTGCTCCAGATCACTACCTCTGTTGACCACACCCCTTCTTCAAACTCTCTTGCTGTTTTCCACTACTTTCCTCTCCCCTTATTTCCCATGCATGCCCTTGAGTCTGCTCTTCATCCTCAGTTCATGTCTCTAATTGATACACAATTGGCAGCACAATGGACCATGATAGAAACAAGTCAGATATTAGCCACAATTGCATCAGGGACACTGCTACATTGATGTTCATAGCAGCACAATTCACAATAGCAAGACTGTGGAACCAACCTAGATACCCTTCAATAGACGAATGGATAAATAAAAATGTGGCATTTATACACAATGGAGTATTACTCTGCATTAAAAAATGACAAAATCATAGAATTTGCAGGGAAATGGATGGCATTAGAGCAGATTATGATAAGTGAAGCCAGCCAATCTCTAAAAAACAAATGCCAAATGTTTTATTTGATATAAAGAGAGTAACTAAGAACAGAGTTGGGAGGAAGAGCATGAGAAAAAGATCAACATTAAACAGAGGTGAGAGGTGTGAGGGAAAAGGAAAGAGAAGGGAAATTGCATGGAAATGGAAGGAGACCCTCAGGGTTATACAAAATTACATACAAGAGGAAGTGAGGGGAAAGGGGAAAAAAACAAGGGGGAGAAATGAATTACAGTAGATGGGGTAGAGAGAGAAGATGGGAGGGGAGGGGATGGGGGATATTAGAGGATAGGAAAGGCAGCAGAATACAACAGACACTAGTATAGCAATATGTAAAACAGTGGATGTGTAACCGATGTGATGCTGCAATCTGTATACGGGGTAAAAATGGGAGTTCATAACCCACTTGAATCAAAGTGTGAAATATAATATGTCAAGAGCTATGTAATGTTTTGAACAACCAACAATAAAAATTAAATTAAAAAAATGAATGGATAAATTAAAGGTGTGATTAGGAATGGGATGCTTACAGGGATGCAATATAACTTCTCACCAAAAGAAAGTAATAATTATAAAGGTAAAAGTTACAATTTGAGAGCAGAGAAGACTGACAGATGTCACCTTAACTACCTAATTGAAGCTAATTTCCATATCTTTTTTATGTTTATATATGAATACATGACCAGTGGAACTCCACATGATGTATAACTGCAAGAATAGGATCCTAGTTAGAAAAAGTTATACACCATGGATGTGTAACGTGTCAAAATACATCTACCTATCATGTATATCTAAGAATAACAAATAAAAAACAAAAAAAATAATAAGCTAATTTCACCAGAAATGTGACATTAAAGTCATGGTTTCCTGTTCACATGATGAGTACAGCCTCATTTGTGAGGCACTCCTGTCAAAAATGAACAAGATGAATCTCATGATTAGGAAACATCAGACAAACTCCAATTGGAAGATATTCTACAAAGCATTCTTTCTGCAAAATGTTTCAGAGTATCAAAAGTAAATGAAAAAGTGAGAAATTGTTCCAGATTGAAAGTGGTTAAAGAGACAGGAAAACAAATGCTCCAGGTAATCCTTGACAGAATCCTTCAGACGAGCAAGAGGGACAGAAACTGAAGAGAGTCTGTAGAATCGTATTATTATTTCCCTGTTCATTTTCTGATGTTTATGATTGCATGGTGTTTATGTGAGAGAATGTCCTTCTTCATCAGAACTTCATGCTTAAATGTTCAAGGACAGTTGGAGCATCAGATCAGTAACATAACATTCAGATGATACTTAAAAATGTGTATTATTCTTGGAAATTTTCTGTAAATTTGAAATTGTTTCAAGACAAAAAGAAAAAAGTTTCCTTGTAAATTTTGGGTGAAAGAACTTTATATTCTTTTCAGAAATCAATAGTAATTATTGCAATTGCTTCGCAAACATTCCAGGTGGAGAGGCTAACTTCAAGGTAAAAGCAAATCTTTCTGCCTCTCTGAGGTTACAATATTAGTCTATAAATGATGAAAGGGAAAAACAAATAGGAATTGACTGGGAAAAAAATGGAAAAAATCTTGAGGAGGTAAGACACTGACTGATAAGTGTATTAAACTCTTAGCACTCTCTAGCTCTTTAATAATTGAGGATATTTTTTCTTTTATAATTTGTTTTAATTAATTATACATGACAATAGAATGCATCTATGCACTTTGATATATTATACACAGATGGGATATAATTTCTCATTTTTCTGAGTGTACATGTTGCAGAATCATATTGGTCATGTAGTCACATATACACATACAGCAATAATATTTCATTCTACTGTCTTTCCAATCCCCACATCCCCTTCTCTTCCTTCCCTTCACTTCCCTCTACCTAATCTAAGGTAATACTCTTCTTCCCTAATGTCCCCCACCTTATTGTGAATTAGCATCTGCATATTAGAGAAAATGTTCAGCCTTTGGTTTGTGGGATTGGCTTATTTCCCTTAGCATGATATTCTCCAACTTCATCCATTTACCAGCAAATGCCATAATTTCACTCTTTAAAGTTGGGTAATATTTCATTGAATATACATATATGCCACATTTTCTTTATCCGTACATATATTGAGGGACATCTAGATTGGTTCTATAGTTTACCTATTGTGAATTGAGCTGCTATAAACATTGATGTGGCTACATTACTGTAGTATGTTGATTTTAAGTCCTTTGGATATAAACTGAGGAGTGGGATAGCTGGCTCAAATGATGGTTTCATTCCCAGTTTTCTGAGAACTCTCCATACTGCTTTTCAGAGTGGTTGCACCAAGTTGCAATCCCACCAGCAATGTATGAGTGTACCTTTTTCCCCACATCCTTGCCAACATTTATTGTTTTCTGTATTCTTGATGATTGCCATTCTGACAGGAGTAAGATAAAATCTTAGAGTAGTTTTGCTTTGAATTTCTCTAATTGCTAGAGATGTTGAACATTTTTTTTCATATATTTGTTGATTGATTGTATTTTTTCTTCTCTGAAGTTCTGTTCAGTTCCTTAGCCCATTTATTGATTGGGTTATTTGGTTTTTTTAGTGTTAAGTTTTTTGAGTTCTTTATATATCATAGAGACTAATGCTTTATCAGAGGTGCATGTGGTAAATATTTCCTCCCAATCTGTAAGCCCTTTCCTCACATTATTGTTTCCTTTTTTGAGAAGAAGCTTTTTAATTGAATCTATCCCTTTTATTGATTCTTGATTTTACTTCTTATGCTTTAAGAGTCTTGGTAAGGAAGTCAGATCCTACGCCAATATGGTGAAGATTTGGGCCTATTTTTTCTTCTATTAGGCACAGGGTCTCTGTTCTAGGGCCTAAGTCTTTGATCCACTTTGAGTTGATTTTTGTATAGGATGAGAGATTTTTAATTTCATTTTGCTACATATGGATTTTCAGTTTTGCCAGCACCATTAGTTGAATAGGCTTTCTTTTCTCCAGTCAATGTTTTTGGCACCTTTGTCTAGTATGGCATAACCATATTTATGTGGGTTTGTGTCTGTGTCCTCTATTCTGTACCATTGGTCTACAAGTCTATTTTGGTGTCAATACCATGCCATTTTTGTTACAAAAGTTCTGTAGTTAGTTTAAGGTCTGGTACTCCTGCTTCACTTTTCTTACTAAGGACTGCTTTAGCTATTCTAGGTCTCTTATGTTTCCAAATAAATTTAATGATTTATTTTTTCCATTTCTATGAAGAATGCCATAGGTATTTTAATAGGAATTGCACTAAATCTGTATAATGCTTTTGATAGTATGGCCATTTTTATAATATTAATTCTGCCTACCCAGGAACATAGGAGATCTTTTCATCTTCTGAGGTTTTCTTCAATTTCAGTTTCTTTTCTTGTAGTTTCCATTGTCTTTCACCTCTTTTAAGGATTCAACAAAATGCAAATCAAAGGATACATATATAAGAGAATAAGTGTTTAAGATTTTATATTTGTGTACGCACACATGCATTTTTGTGTGTACATATATGTGTATTTATTTATTTTTTAAATTTTTTTTAGTTGTAGTTGGACACAATATCTTTATTTATTTTTATGTGGTGCTGAGGATCAAACCAATACCTCACACATACAAGGTGGGCGCTCTACCACTGAGCTACAGCCCCAGTCCATACATGTGTATTTATAGAGAAGCCATAATAAAGTGTAAATGTCACTTCTATACTGCATTAGTAGAGCATAATTGTGCAATGGAATTTTAGTGAATGTATGAAAAGCCCTAACTTCATACTTATCCATAATTTCATTTCTAGAGGTTCATCTGGAAAATGTATACATAAAGAATTAGGTCCATGATCAAATTATCCACTATGGCATTATTCATTATAGCAAATATTGAAAATGTATTAGGTATTCAACAATAAGAAATTATGTGTTTCTGATTTATGATAAACCTATCCATAGAATTTTATGTATTTAAGAAAGTACTGTTATAAAGGAATTTGAAATAATGCAGGACAAATATTCCCAAAATAATATTAATTTTTTAAATAGGTTTTCAACCCATATATCCAAAATGTGTTAAAACTAAATTTATTATACATATATTCATTTTTTTTTAAAAAAAGACCTGAAGAAATATCACAAATGTTAGCAGTAATTGAGGTCCAAGGAGGCTTGGGGTCATTTTTCTTTTCTCTTTTTACATTTATTTATATTCTTTTTTTATTAATATATGCACAATGTTAGTGGCCAGAACAATAAAAGCGATCACTTATGGCAAAGACAGTCATGTCTCCTGTTTCCCAGAGCCCCTGACTCTTTCTCACCCTGCCTGCTAGCAGCACCGTGTTAACACCAGGCCCCAAACAGCCTTCCCCTTGTTGCTCCCTCTGCCATTTGAGAGCTGAAATTGTAAAATATTAATCAGACATTCTGCTTTTAGCATAATAAAATTCTGAGAAGCTATCCAGAGAGTTGAATTGTGTTATCGGGGGTATGTTTTGCTGTTTTGCCTGTTTTATAATCTGAGCAATGTATGTTCAACTCATAACTCCTGCCTGGCTGTGTGGTCTATCAACTAATTCCACAATAACAGCATTCTGCTTCTCACGCCTGTCATGCTCATTCTGCTTCTCATGCCTCCCATATCTCTCTAGCGAGCTCCCCTTTTAGATATTTGAATATTCATTGGAATATTTCATTTACTTAACTTCTTTACTATGACTCTTTACTATTCTTCCCCCAAGTGTTATTGATTCATTCATTCATTTGGTTATTGAGCTGTAACACATTTTTTATTAGGGATTATCATGTGCAAGTCACTGGAGCCACAAAGATACAAAACAAAACTCTTCCTATTTAAATGAGTACACAATATGGCGGGGATCAAAGAAAAAAAAAAACCCAACCACCACAATATCCTCTCATGATTGCTTTAGTGGAAGACTGCATGAACTTCAGTTTTCACATTGAAGCTTTTCCTAGTGGGGAGCCCGGAGAGGAGTTTGCAAAGTGAAACATCGGCCTCCAAACAAAAGAAACAACATGTTTAAAAGAAAGTAGGTTGAAGATGCTATTAGAAGCACAGAACAGGGAAAGGAGAGGTGGAAGGAAAAGAAATGGGAAATGAGATCTAACAGGTGGGAAGAGAGCAGTTCAAAAGTGTATCTTGTTATCTTTCCACTGTAGTTTTTCTACTCATTAATCCCATCCCACCCAGCCAGTGGTAATCAAATATGCCATTTTAAAGCTAATTCATCCCAACACAAAAGAAATGAGGCACAGCTGTTAAGAGCACACTGCTGGAAGTTCATTGCCCATGGACAGGTCTGGACATCCTTTTCCTGCTCACCACACACCTGGCACACAGTAATAATGCCCATAACACCATTTTCCAGATGCTCCTTCATCCTTCTCAACGTGCCATCTAAGCAAACAGCTGTTCTCTCCAACTGTACTCTGTGCTCCACTCCTGGAATCTGTTCTGATAAGCCCATTGATTCCACAACCTAATATTTTATAAATTGTCAGTTTTTAAATCCTGGCTCTTCGTTACTACCTTATTTGTTATTTGTTAGCTGAAAAAAATTGCACAGCATCTATAAACATGGATTTCTTCATCTTTAAAACAGAGGTGCATAAATAAATACAATAGAGGTGATATGATGGTCCTCAGAATGGGTGGTTATTATGAGGAATGAAGAAAATAGTAACAACAAGTACAACTTGGGTTCTGAATGAAAGTTATCTGTAGCTATAATTTAGTTATTGTTACTATTCATATCATTTTCACCATATCATATCAACACTTTTCATAAATACTAACCCTTAGTAGTTATAACACTAGTAACAATGCCAACATGCTAACTAGTTGTCATGCTAACCTGCTTTTGTTGTTAAAATCTTGGCTAGTATCACTTCTTGTCCACAATCCAAGTAGCCATTTTCCTGTCACCTGTTTGCTCCACGTAGCTGAGCAATCTTTGTCACTCCTTGACAATTATGTCACTTAGCATCATGTAAGTTGCTCTCCATGGGCATGACCTTATATTTTAGAATTTCTCCTCTGTCTTGGGATTCAGTTTGGAATTTTATAGATTAGCCATTTACATTACATTATATATATATATATAATCTTGTCCAGATTTTGGATTTACACCTGTGATTTCTCAAAAAACACATAAAATCTGGAGTGTCAATTATTCTGTAAACAACCAAACCAAATTAAACCGGACCCTGTGAATGCTTACAATGGTCATTCACTATATTGAGTACCTATTCATAACAGAGATACCAAATAGAACAAGTGAAATGGATGCAACGTGGCCACTTAATTACTGTTATGTTTTTCAGCCTGAGAGGACAATTTGACAGCCTCTTGGGAAATTGCAAATCATATTATATTGTCCCTTAAATTTAAATGGTGCCAGGAGTTTGGGATGACATTTTCAAGCAATTTAAACGTTCTCATGTTCAAAGCTCTTCTTTAAATTTCATAAGCCACCTACAATTGCTTATTTCCCACAGCAGTGAATGGTGATAGGGACCCAAATGATTACAAAAAGTGATGATCCTTACACCTCTGTGATTATTGCTGCTAACAGAAGACAACATCATCGTGCTTAGCAACTGGATGTCAAAAGGAACATCTGGTAGACTGTTCTGTACTGAACAGATTACAGACTTGGTTATGGAACCAAAAATATTTTAACATAAATAGCTATTTTAAATTTACATAATTACTCCACCAATGCTCAGTCATTGGCATAGATAAATAATAAATTAAATAGCTTTGGAATAATAGATTCTTCATCAATTACTTGACCAAATTCAATATGCACTCTCTAGTTGAATGACTCACTAGAGGCAATATAAATTAGGCAATCTGCAAACAAATAAATACCTTTCCACTTAGTCAATCACTGTAATCAAGGCAAGGGAGGAGGGTGGTTATCATATTTTTATTTAAAACTGAAATGAATAAATGAGTATTTAATAGTCAACAATTTTGCAATCTATAAGACTTGTTTTCTAGAATGTGGAACACTTGGTCTTGAAGGACCCTTAGTCCTCTTGCTGCAAATTAATATGAGAGAAATTCTGTAGAAAAGGCCACCATAAACACACACTTGAATTAATAAGGCTTCTGTTACCAATAAAGATGTATGTATAGAGCTTCTGAACATAATGAATTTAAAATTGTGCTTTCCTGTTCATAGTGAAGCAAGAGATGGGTGGATGGAGTAACCTCGGCAGGAAGCGGCTGAGATGGATCTGATCCCCATTCGTGTTCAACTGCTAACTCCAGCTATGCTCAAGTCTTGCTTGTGTGCTGGAAACCCACTTCTACTGTTTCTATGATTGGTGCCTATCTGATGCCAAGTTGGAGATGACTCTTTTCTAATCACCCTGTCCTGATCAGGACACTTTCTGTCTTACTTTGGACCACTATCCAGAGCAAGCTGACGCACCCCTCTGAGGTTTTTTAAGGGCCTTATATTTATGGACCCATCTTGGACTAACCTTGTAGTCCATCCTGCTCGGAGCAGCAACAGCAGCAGCAGCAGCAGTAGCAAGAATTTCAGGCAAAACATTTCCAAACAAAATAACCAGACTTTAGGAAGCAGTCCTTGAAAATTCAATGTATTTCAATGACGGCAAACGCTAAAATCTATTTAGCTCTTGGCGGAAAAAAGAACTGTATGGTTTGATAAATAGTCAACCCTTATATTTACATCAATTCTACCTTTCCAAATAATACTTCATTGTTGATGCCTAAGATGGAATTTATGTTGGAAATTCAATTTAGTGGCTGACTGAGGCAAACATTTACAATGTTTTCCTGAAAACCTCTTTCTCGGTCCCTAACCCATTGTCAAGTCTGTGGAAGCTAAAGATAGATGAAACCAGGTATAAACCTGACATTCATTGATGGTCAGCTTAAAGTTACCCTCTGCACATTAACTGGGATTGAACTATTGAACAATAGTCATTCATTTGTTCATTCATTCATTTCTCATTCCACTCAATTAATATTTACAGAATGCCTATTTATTATAGGAGAATCATTTCTCCTATATTTAGAAGAAAGAATAAAAAATTCTTTAAATTTTTTTATCCCATAAAACCTAAGTTAATACCCTACCAGAAAATTTTACTTATTGTTTCACTCAGCCAAAAAGTTAAAAAATCCATCTGTGATCAAACAAACTACCAATGGAACTATTTTCTGCATCAGCTACATGAAATAACCTCGAGGAATATTATATGGGTTTTTATGCCTTCATCTAAGAGAAGAATAAACAGACATGTTAAAATGTACCCCACTGGTATATTTGAAGGTTCATGCTCTTGTCTGTGTGAACTTTCCAAAGGCAAGATGGACATGGATCTCAATACGAAGATAAAGAGACTGTGAGGCCCTACTTTCCTAAGTATGGTGGTTAATACCCCAAACAACTCTGCCTCTAAAAACAATTAAAAGGCTATGTAAATTATTAAAATGTTTTCTAAAGGGACATCAGATGGATAATCAATACCATAAATATTCAAAGGCCAAAAATAAAGTGGAAACAGGAATTCAGAAAAAATGAGCAACATACTAAAGCCAGATTTTTGTCCCAAGGCAAAAGGTGGTGAATTTGAGCTTCATTAGTCATGGCCTCTTTGAAGATTGGGGAGAGGAGATAAAATAGGGCCCTGGAAGGCAGAGAATCCCACAGAGGACCCCATCATAAGAGGTTGGCTATCCAACAGCTGTGGCCACAGGAAATGGGTGAATGTGAAATAAAACTGCCTATCTCCCACCCTAAATAAAATAAGGAAACATCAGCTGTGGAGTTTCAGAGCTAAATAGGGAGGGAAAAATTCCCCCTAGAAGTTCTTAACTACAACTCAGCCTTCATAAACTCTTATAGCCCAAATCTATATTATCTGAATGGTCTAAAAACCTTCAACAAATAATTTAATGCAAAGTAGTATTAAGATGGCAGTTTCTAGAAGCCCCTGAAAAAAAAAATGGGAATACTTGAGTTCATAGTTAAAAACTATAAAACATACAGAAAAATAACCACTCAAGATATTAGATGTCAAAATTATTAAAGACAGATAAATGTAAAATATAAGCTAACTTTATTGTACTTTATGAAATAAAAGAGATACAAAATAAGTAAGAAGTAACAGTTATATTTTAAAATGATCAAAAAGATTTGGTAAAGAACAAAACTAAACTTGTATCTATATTTTTATTTTTATTTTATTTTTATTTTTTGGGAACCAGGGATTGAATTTAGAGGCAGTTGACCACCGAGCCACATCCCCAGCCCTATTTTGTATTTTATTTAGAGATAGGGTCTCACTGAGTTGCTTAGCACCTAGATATTGCTGAGGCTGGCTTTGAATTCTCAATTATCCTGCCTCAGCCTCCCAAGCTGCTGATTTTATAGGCATGTGCCACTGCACCCGGCCTATATCTATCTTTTTAAATGATAATGACAAATGTAGAGGGAATGATATGGTTAAAATATAACTTATCAGAAACCACTCCAAAAATCAGACTAAAATTTGGTTCTGGCAGGAATCATCAATGGATTTTTAAACCATTGGACAAAAGTTTGATAAACCACAGGATATCTACACAGTCTAAAATTTCCCTCCACTGATTACAAATTAGTTGTATAGGAAAATATAAAAATCTTATAGTAGAATCCTCATTAACAACTGACACCATCTTAACCAGGTTATCAAGATTAACAACCTCAATAATAAGAGAAACTGACATTTTTTAAATTAGGCACTGAAAAGAGAACAGTATGACTTAGATAGCATTCCCATTAAAATGTACCTGGAGCCAGCTGTAGAGGCACACACTTGTAATCCCAGCTACTCAGGAGGCTGAGGCTGAAGGATTGCAAGCTAAGGTTAACCTCATTAATTCAGCAATAACTATCTCAAAATCGGAGGGTGGGGGGGGATCCAAGATGGCAGGCCAGAGGGAGGCAGCATTCTGTGTCACTTGGTGACCTAGGACTCAAGAAGTGAGAATACTGCTTCTCTGCGAGTGATATTCCTGCTTCCACATAGAAACCATGGCCATGATGCCCCATGTAGGGCTGCAAGACTCAGCATCAGAGTAGGTCTGCCAACTACTTGCCCACCAAGGACTACCTGTGCCTGAGTGGACCATTGGCATTAGCACTCGCAAAAAAAACTTTCAGCCCCCCACCTGAGCAGAAATCTCGAATGCAGCTCCCACACAGGACACCTGGCAGCTACCCACATGCAGGATCTCCAGCCACCACTCCAGGTGACCCCCGTCAACCAACATGGGGCTCCCCAACCACTGCCATCTTGGGACTCAGCAATAGCTACCCACTAACTATAGCCTGCCTGCACTGAGGAACTTCACACAGGCTCTGAAGACAGCCACAGCCATGTGCTGCACTCCATAGACCCAGTCTCTGAACTCATCATTCAACATCATCACCCAGCTCCCCTCACAGAACCCAGCACCCCATTGCTGAAAGCAAATGCCTCCATCTTGGGACCCTTTCATCACCATCTTTAGTGGGGGCAACTCCCAGTGTGGAAATTCGGATGGCCAGGAGCCCAGTTCCTAACTCCTCCCTCTCCCCAGAAGCTGCTAACCCAACTCAGTGACTGCCCAACACAAAACAGCTCACAGCAGGGCAGGTGCACAGCTCGCCCAAAGCACCACACACAAGAGCCCCAGACAGAAAAGTCCCTTATTAAGAAGCAGTAAGCAAGAGGGTGAGTGTGATACAGTTTAGAGACTAACAGAGAGACCAGGAACTGGGAGGTCTTTATGTGAGATAAGGAAATAAGCCCAGGTGCCCATATCACAGGAGCAGGCCTCAAAAGAGATCACTGAGTTGCAGTTTCCCTTTGGGGACCCATGGGTACCATACCCCACATCCAGGTGCCCTCCACCCAGGACCAACCCTCCCTCCCTGGTTACCTTTACCATCCTGAGGGCGGACATAGCAGCTGACAACAGTCGACCCCACCTATTGGATGAGAAGGGAAGCAGGAAAGATACCGATCTCCAACCAAAACAATCCTTGTTTCTCCCTTTGAGATTTTTTCTTTTTTTTTTTTCTTCTCCCTCTCTATTCTCCTATCCTCACAACCCCAACATAAGTGAAACCAAGTACTTTGCATGAATTAGGATATTGAGGACTGAGACAATTGAATAGAACATTACAGTAGTGTAATATACTCTTTTTTCTTTTTAATTCTCCAATTTTTACTATTTTAATATTTTTTCGTTTTCTTCATATATTTGTGTGTTTGTTTTATCTACTCTGCTGTCTTCCCACTTACTTGTCTACCCAAAATTATTTCCTCTCTACTCACCTACTACTAACCATCCATTTCTCTTTCACACGTCCTAAAAACAGCATACTACAGGGACCACAGCCACATCAATATTTATTGCAGCACAATTCACAATAACTAAACTGTGGAACCAAACTAGATGCCCTTCAGTAGATGAATGGGGGAAAAATGTGGTATATATACCCAATGGAATATTACTCAGCAATAAAAGAGAATAAAATCATGCCATTTTCATGGTTGAAGTTGGAGACTATAATGCTAAGTGAAGTTAGCCAATCCCAAGAAATCAAATGTCAAACGTTTTCTCTGATATAAGAAGACTGATTCTTAGTTGGGTTGGGAGGGGGAGCATGGGAGGATTAGAGGAACTCTAGATAGACCAAAGGGGTGAAAGGGGAAGGGAGAGGGTATGAGAGTGAAAAAGATGGTGGCATGAGATAGATATTATTACCCTAAGTACATGTATGAAGACACGAATGATGTGAATATATTTTGTATACAACCAGAGATAAGAAAAATTGTGCTCTATATGTGTAATATGAGTTGTAATGCATTCTGCTGTCATATATAACAAATTACAATAAAAAATAAAGAAAGAACTGTCTCAAAATCAAAAAAATTTTGAAAAGGGCTGGGGCTGCACCTCATTAGTAGAGCACTTTTGGGTTCAATCTCCAGTATGGTAGGAAGGAAGATAGAGTGAAGGAGAGAAGTACAAAGAGAGTAAGGAAGGAAAGAAAGTAAGACTGCAACTGGATCCACATTGAGAGACATTTCACAAAACAACTTCCCAGTATCCTTCAAATATGTGATTATCATGAAAGATAAACTGTGGAAGCATACTAAAGATAATTAAAAATATATGACAACCAAATGTAATGTGTGACCCTAGACTGAATCTAGAAAACAGGGAAAGGATATTGCTAGAAGGACATTTTTGAGACAACTCTTGAAATTTGAACATTGGCTCTAGAGTAAATGATAGTATTATATCCATATTAAAATCTCATGACTGTGATAATTACATGTATTGAAGTATTTGAGGTAAAAGGCCATGATACATAAAACTTTCTCTTTATTGGCCTAAAGTAGAACAAATATGTTGGAGAAGAAAATTGTGTTATTTGGCTTTTTATTACTGTGACCAAAACATCTGACAAGAACAACCTGGAGAAGGAAAAAGGTTATTTTGGCTAACAGTTTCAGAGGTTCAGTCCATGGTGGGTCTACTGCATTGCTCTGGGCCTGAGATGAGGCAGCACACCGTGACAGAGGGTGTTGTGGAGGAAAGGTACTCAGTTCATGGCAGCCAGGAAGGGGGCAGAGGGGGTGAGGGGAGAAAGCACATGAGGAACCAGAGACAAAAAAACATACCCAAGGGCACTTACTTTCTCCAGCCACACTCCATCTGCTTACAGTCATCACTCAGTAATCCATTCAAATTATTAATCCATCCAATGGATTGATCCAATTAGGTTACAGCTCTCATAATTTAATCATTTTTCCTCCAAACACCCACTTTGAAACAGGAGCTTTGGGGGGAGACATCTCATATCTAAACCATAACAAAAATAAAGTGAGGATTGCCATAGTATATAACAAGAGTTATTTTGAATTGATAGCAGTTGCACAGAATAGAAAGATAGAAAAATCTACCAATGGTAAAGAATAATGAGCCCCTCAAAAAAGATCCTCACATACACATAATTTAGGTATACAATAAAGATGACATTTCCAGTCAATGTAGAAAGGATACCTTTTCATCAAACAGTTCTGTAATAATTGATGAATGTTGATTTAGTATGTAAATAAATACTAACAAATGAAAAACACATAAGCCACTTATAAAAATAATTCAGTAGTTAGCTGATGAAGTTCCTGTCTATGGCCCTCCATTTCCATCTAATCCAAGAAAATTTCTACCCTGTTTAGAACAATACCTAGAAACACATAAGAGACTCACCAAGGATAAGATGCATCAATAAGTTGTATATATTCCTACTGTGGGATACTATGCAAGTAAAGATGATCAGGCTACAGTTACATGCAATAATGGAAATAACTCTCAGGATTATAGTGTTAAGCAAACACCAAATGTTCTGTCTGATATGTGGATGCTAATACACAATGAATTAGACAAAGGGGAATGAAGGGAAGGGAGGAGAAATGGGAAAAGGAAATGTCATATACAACCACAAAATTGTGAAGTTATTCTCCATATATGTACAATATGTCAAAATACACTCTACTGTCATGTATATCTGAAAAGAACAAATTTTTTGAAAAATAATATGGTATTAGGCAAAAAATTAAAATACATAGAAGAAAAACAAAACCTTGGTTTTATTCTTGTCATAAAAAAGGAAAGAAAGTACAGAAATAGATAAGAAAAGCAAAGGGCCTCCAATATCATTAACAACTTTCTATTTGTCAAACTAGATGGTAGGTACACTATTCCAAAGTATATTTGTGATGCTACTTGCATTTTTTAAAAATATACTTCTATCCACTTGTCATGTTCAGAGCCCAGCTGTGCCAGGGCAGTGGGGTAAATTGCAGGAAAGCCAAAGAAAGTGCCCAGCGAGAGCATGCAAGACTTGTGATTACTTGGGGAAAGTTTACAAGAGACCAATGACTGTCCAAAAAGAGTCCACTGGTGACCTGCTGAACAGATAGCAGAGCCATCCCCCTCAGCATGTTTTGCCAAACATTGTCTCCTCTCCCTCATGGCACTCTGTCCAGTGGTGATACATATCCTCTCCATGGTGCCCTTAGTTGTGCCCAATTACCACTGAGAGGGCTTTGACATGTTAGGCTGGAGAAACAGTGATACTGTCAGCAGCATCTTGCTCAGTTTTCTTATATGACCATTTATCTCAAGGAACACTTGTCCTGGTGTACACACAAGAAACTAGAAACAGATGATGCTAAGTTGCCCTAGTTCCCAGGGTGCATAAGAGAAAGCTAGCATCCTTCAAGACAATATGTATCTGGACTTTCCAGCTCAGGATCACGCTCATTGTTCCCTTAACTTGTCGAGGTTTGGGGGAAGAGGAAGGTATCACTTGGAAACAGTGTTTTACTCTCCTAGTTTTCTTTAAGGATGATACATCACTTAATCATAACAGAAAAGGGGAAAAATAAGGAGGAAACATGTTTCTTTGTTTTGTTTTTATTTTTGTCAGTTCGGGGATCAAACTCAGGGCCTTGTGCATACTGAACAAGGACTCTACCACCGAGCAACATCTCTAGCCACAGGACTCTGTTTCCAATGATCAGTTCTTGTCAGAGAGAACAACTATGTTTCCGATATTGAGACTCCTGACCAGGATACCTAGACTGTTCCAGATGATACATGTATGCATTTTGCTTCTTAATCTTTCCTAGCAGAACCTCAAAGCACTCCGCCCCCGCCCCAAGAAATGCAAACTGTAACACATAATTTTATAAGATCAGGTCACAGCTTTATTTAAATTATAAAGAGAATGAGAAGACAACACATAACCTTGAAGGAGCCAGCTTGATGTGGCACTTGTCTGGAAGGTCTGATTAAGCCTGCGGATGAATGGGGCTGGGTGAATGTAAAATAACATATTATTCAGGATTATTAGTTAGAAAGATGTGCATTACATCTTTGGATGTGTCGTATTTTTCTTGTGAATGTCTTAGCATTCCAATGAGAATACCAACAGCATGCTGAGTTTTTCAAAGGTGTTCTCTCTTAGAATACTTGTACCCTTTCTTACCTTGTACCTTGTCAATGTCGTTTTTACTTAGGATAGTTTTTCCTCCTGCAAATTAAGATCACCTTCAACCATCCTCTTTATGGACAGTTTCTACACATGAATTGCAAGTTCATGTTCTTTCACCCTTACAAAAACTACTGGAGCCCAAGCTTTTGCAACTTTCCATCCAAGTAATATGAAAACAGCTGTTATTTACTCACTGACTCTCCTCTCATGACTAGGTCACAATGTCATGGTTCATTGATAGTCACTGGCACAATACTAAAAAAAATTTTGTTTGAATACAAATATTTTCATTGCATGAAAATATTATGGATGTTTTAATACAATAAAAATGATTCACTGTATATTTTCTTTTCAGGTCTAAAATACACAGTTTCTACAATACATAAAGAGTTGACATCTATTGGCTCTCCTGATAATGTTTTATAGAATGAATGAATGAATGATCAACTAATTGTAGAATTTTTTTAAAAAATAAGCCTTCTGGGTTGTTTTTTTAAATTTTTTTTAGATGTGAATGGACTTTTATTTTATTCATTTATTTCTACGTGGTGCTGAGAATCGAACCCAGTGCCTCACACATGCTAGGCAAGCGTTCTGCCACTGAACCACAGCCACAGCCCCTAACTGTCGAATCTTTATGTTAGACATCTTTGGTTTCTATTGCCAAAGCAGTCCTTCTTCTGATAATGACATTCCTAGTGATCATGGGAAACTTTTCCCTTCACACCTTTGTGACTGTGGTTCAGACTTTAGCTGTCTCAAACCTGCCCCCCCGCCAGCTCCTGACCTAAACACATGAAGTTGCCTGGTCGCTTAGCTATGTTTCATCTTTCTTCCATGTTGACTTTTTCAGGAATGGACCAATGACACAGTCCTGCCTGAGAAATAAGCAAGCACAGAACAAAAAAGAGCCAAAATAAGAGGAGGAAGTCACAGCCAAAGTCTTTCTGACATAGTTGAGCCATAAATTTAGCAACGACTGGTGATGATATATTTTGGGGACTTTTCAAAAATGTAAACCAATAATTCTTTTTTAGGTTAGTTTTAGGTTTACTTTGAGTTGTTTCTGATCCTTGCAATAAAAACTTGCTGATTGATGCTTTTCAACTTTTAATCAGCAACTTAGTCTGAAAGAAAAAATAAATTTATAAAGCTCTGTAGAAGTTAACTTATACTAATTTCCATATGCTGATGAAGGATTATATAAGTCCCCTGAGAAGTGGCAGTATGGTTAAAAACCTGGATTCACTGCAGATCTTCACCAGGCATCCAAGCCAAAATAGTAGGCTTGGGTTTGGGGGAAGAGGACAGAACTGTACACACACAGGGAGAGATGCTTAGAAATAGTGGCTGGAAGAAAACCAACCAGGAACTGTCCATGCAAAATTCTCATGGGAGAAGATGAGGACATTAATCTAAAGCAGAAACAACAGAAGCAGGAAGAATATACAATTTATTTCCTTTTAAAAGATGACTTCACAAGTGGCTGAAAGGATTTAATCATTTGCTTCTTCTCCAGGTTCATCTCCCAGAACCAATCCTCTTGAGCTCCGTAATTCAAGCCACCTCTAGCCACTAGTGAAAAGAGGTCATGTGAATTCTTTCTTCAACGGAGTCTCTTCCCTTTCCTTCCTTCTCTCAGCCTTCAAATGAAGCCTCTTCCTTCCTTTAAAAAGGCTTGGGGGACCCCCTCTCTACCTTACAACCCACCTCCAGCTGGAAGTGGTGGCTCATGCCTACAATCCCAGCAACTTGGGAAACGAAAGCACAAGGATTAAAAATTCAAGGTTATCCTCAACAACTCAGTGAGGCACTGAGGAAGTTAGCAAAACCCTGTCTTAAAATAAAAAATAAAAAGGTCTGAGGATGTAACTCAGTGGTAAAGTACCCCTGGGTCCAATTCTAAGTATCACAAAAAAGACAAAGACCCACCTCTATATGAAAACCTGGACTTGACCTCTGAAGAAAACATCTTCCTTATTTTCACACATTTTACTTGTCTATAACACAAACTCCCTTAGCAAAGGGACCTTGTCTAAGTCTCTCTGAAATCCCTGGTGCCCAGCACAATATTTAACCCATAATACAGTCTTCAAACAATATGAATTGATAAAATAATTGGATTTCACAAAGAAAGATTAAAGATGACCAAAACCAATAAGGTACTATAGGTTCTGTGTGTTCAGCAAACCCAAACAGAAGACTAAGCCAAACATCATCAGGCTAAAAGATCAAATAAATTCATCAAGCCTTTACTGTGGACATGGCATTGGAAAGGACATTAACTACACTTTCAAACAGATCACAGTGTGACCCAATGTGAAGCAGAACCTCCTCCCAGTTCCCATTCCCCTCCACCTCATACAGACTCATCCTTCTGCCAGGACAAGAGCCTGTCTCTGAGCCCAATTCATCTTACAAATGTAGCATGTGCTCAGTAATCAGAATGCTTTTGCTTTCTGTGGCTCCTTTATGGGCCTCTTCTGTACTATAAACAGCCTCAAAAAATGACCAAATATCTGCATGTGAGTGTCATTTTGTTATAAGTCGCTACATGTAGCTGAGTTTTTATTGAATAATTGTTGAGGTCTGTAGACAAGTCAAAATAACACGTGGTATTTTGCCAGAGAAATGTTAGAGTTCGTAAACAAGTCTGGATGGTGCCTGGCAAAATGCCAGAGGGAGTGGTTTGAGAAGTAACAAAAGAAAGCCATTAAGTGTGGAGATTCCTTATTGGTTGACTGATGTATCTAGTTTATGCTAATTAAGATAAGCTGTGCAAAATGTATAAATAGCTCTGTTGCCCTAATATAAACGGCTCCTATTCCTGCTGCATCAACGTACACAAGTTATTCGTCACCCCCCGGTTATTATGCTCTGTAGACAAGTCAAAATATCACGTGTTATTTTGACTTGTCTACAGACCTTAACAAATAATTGTTGTGATTATGATTTGATTTGACATAAGAAAATGATAACTCCCCAGGTTCTTTGAATTTTTCCTAAATTAAAAAAAAAAGTATTGTTAAGCACAGATTTAAAAAAAAATTCAGAAAGGGGAGACTAGAGATGCAGCTCAGTGGCACAGTGTTTGATTTGATTCCCAACATCACCGTAAAGCAAATAAATAGAACAAAATCATACAGGTAAATAAATAAAATAAAATCATACGGGGGAACTGAGGAGCTTATTACAAATATCTAAAGTACAGTAGAACACAAAATTAGTGTGGATCCAGAGTACAAAATTATAATAAATAGGTAGAAGTTAGCAGAAGGCAGATTTTAGCTTAAAAGAAGGAAGATGCATCCTCTAATAAAAGCTGTCCATCAGTGGAGTAGGCTGAATTCCAACACAGACAATTCAGCAAGCATCAAAACCAGAAATATTCCCATAAATCTTTTGTTTTACAGACATAAGATTGTTTTTGGCATTCTGAAAATGTAACAAAGTCGTAGGTCTCCCTTCTGTAGACAAAGAAATTGACAATCTTAAATGTTTTGCCCAAGGTCACATATTGACTAATAAAGTCTGATTTTCTGTTTCTTATGTAACATTCTTTGTTGTCTTAAGAAATAATAAGCGTCCTGCAGTTTCAAGTAGTGTTTTATTGCTATTTAATTCTTGATCTTCTAAGCAAGACTCACTTTTTAAAAAATATATCTGAGAGTTTGCCATCTTGGAAACTTTTAATACATAAGAATTTTAATGGTCTGCAAATTCTGAGGCAAGGGAGTTTAATTAGTTTTAACCAATTTTGCACACACACAAAAAAAGTTAGATATTAATGATTAGCTTGCAAATTGCTAGATCATCTGTATCAAGTGTTAAAAGCGTTAAATGTCAATATGTTATTACAAAGATAGTGGCAGTTGGAGGAATAAATGTCAAATTTCTCATTATTTTTCTTGAGAGTTTCGGTAGTAACCACCAATGGTAGCCATAATTAATAATCCTGTCTTTTTGATAAGAAACAAGTACTTGCATTGAGCCACAAAGTAAAATGAGCTACAGAGTTCCTTCAACTCCTATTATGGTTTATATATGAGGGACTCCCCAAAAGATCATGCGTGGGAGGCAATGCAAGAAAGTTTAGTGGTGAAATGATTGGGTTATGAGAGCATTTACCTAATCAGTGCATTAATCCCTGATAGAGATTAACTGGTTGGGGACTGTAGGCGGGTAGGGTTTGGCTGGAGGAGGTGGGTCACTGGGGACAAGCCTGTGGGGTTTACATTTTATCCTTGGTGAGCTGAACTCTCTCTCTTTGCTTCCTGGTGCCCTGTCCTGAGCTGCTGTCCTCTGCCACACCCACCATGTTTTTCTGCCTCATCTTTAGCTCACAGCAATGGATTCGGCCATCTAGAGACTGAGAGTTCTAAAACTGTGAGCCCCAAATGTTGGTGTTGTTGAACTTTTTGGTCACAGTAGCAAAAAAGCTGAGTAGAACAACTCCCTAAAGTTACCAAAGCACCCTCCCTTCCATGAAAGGGTCATAATTTCAAATTAAATTAGCATTGCAAATATATGTAGAAGTCAGAGTGACTAAGACTCTCAAAAAATGGGGGAAATAAGTACAGTAATTTGAGGAATAAAATTACAAACAACCAACAAATAATAAATAAAATATATTTTCTTTAGTCATAAGACAAAAATTCTAGTGAGATGTGATTATTTTTACATATCAAGCTGAAATGCTTTTAAAAATATAAGAACCATGCTGGGAATGATGTAATGGAACTAGAGTTTTGGGTAGCAGCCTCTCAGATGGTCCCCAGTAATTCCTGCTCCTCATATTCATACCTCATGCAATAATTTTTCTTCCCTCAAGTGTGGACTGGACTGAGTAACTCTCTTCTAACAAATAGAATAGAGAAAGGGTATGAAATGTCATATCTAAGACTACTTACAAACAAATTGAGCTTGCCTATTGCTTGTTCTCTCTCACTCTCCCCAACTCCCTCTGAGAGAAGCCAAAGTCCATATTGTGAGTTTGCCATGTTGTGAGAGACACACGAGACATGGAATGGATATCTCTGGACATGAGCCAGCAAGGACCTGGAGGTCTGCCAACAGCTACCTGGGTGAGTGTGGAAACAAATCCTCTCTCACTGAGCCTTGAGGTAGCATACCATGACCAACATCTTGCCTGCATCTCTGGGAGAGGCCCTGCCTAGGTGAATACGCATTGGTATCTGACCCACAGACACTGGCAGATGATAAATGCTTGCTATTTTAAGTTGCTAAATTTGGGGATAATTTTTTTATACAGCAATAGACAACTAATACTTATTCTCATATACTTCTAGGTTCTGGAAAGAGTGTGACAATATGTATCAGGATCCTTTTAAAGAGTTTATTTATTTTTACACCATAGTTCTACATCTAAGATTCGTTTGCAAAGAACGTGTTGTAAATAATTATTTACAAGAAATTCCAAACATGAGTTTGACAGTAAATCTCAAAATCATTACTCATAATGGTTAAAACTTGGAAATAAACCAAATATCCAAAATATAGAAAGACATAAAAATACAAAAAAAAATTTAAAGGCTATTTTTAAAAGAAGATAACTCTGGTAAAGAAAAGTAATAAAGGGCATTTTACCAGGTATTAAGACATTTTAAAGTTGCAGTAGCTATAACAACAAGATATTGGCACACAAATAGATGAATAAATGTACTTGAATAGACACTACAGAGACAGACACAAATATAAATTCATAGATGATAAATGTGACATTCAAAACAAAGAAGAGAAGATAGGTTTTTTAAAATATATAGTCAAATAGATGACCATCTCAAAAATAAAAACACAACACTTTAATAACTAATGTATCCAATTTTAACAAAGTAAAGTTAATATGAAACATAGAGAAAGATTTTATATGTAATCTTGGAAGAAAGAATATATTTCCTCAAAAAAATAAAAAACCTAGAGTCCACACAAGCTAATACTAATACTAATAACATAAAAATTTTTAAAATAACTGTTTGTTGTTAGTAGATATACATTAACAACACCCACAACAAAATGGTGGGGGGGAGTACATTGGAATTAAACAGCTAGTTTACTTCCCTTTTTAAAGGGTCCCCAAAACAAATTTTATAAAGATGATTAAAATATATAAAAATTGTTGACTGGCATAAAGAGTGAATATAGAGAAAATTAAAATAATTCTCCTACATAGCAAAAGATCTGCAAACTCTTCCCTAATGATAAATGCAAATTAAATGATGAAACAAGTATCATCTATGATAAATGACAAGATTCAACGTGTTTGGTAGTCTGAGTGTGGCAGAGCAGTCACTGTCAAATAGTTCAATGGAAGGATTCATTGAGGCAAACTCTCTGAAGAATAATTGGCAATATTTCTTGAACTCACAATGCATAGTCTCTGACTCTACATTCTATTTCTAGAATTATCCTACAGATACACTCACATTTGGATAAAAAATTGTAGATTCAGAGATACTCAGTAACATAGTTTTTAATAGACAACTAGATATCCATAAAAAAACTAGTTAAATACACTAAAGGACTTTAATACAAGGAGATAGTGTATAACCTCTAAAAAGAATAAAGTAGCTCTATATGTACTGATAAGGAGTAATTACAAGATATGCTGGTAAAATCAATGCAGAATTGGGTGAACATGCTATCACTGGTGTTCAAAAAAGTTGTGTGTGATGCACGTACCAGTGTATAATTTAACAGTGATTATAGCATGTATGTGAATAATGTTCATCTCTATATAGTGAAATTACAAATGATTTTTTGTGTTCTCTGTAAACCTTCTTTCAGTTTCTAAACTTTCAGAAATATCCATACATAAAATCTGAAGGAAAAGAAAGAAACACTTTTATAATATTCAGGTAATATTTCTGGGAAACACTATGTTCAATAATGATTTGGAGGTGGGGAGTCCTTGATTTTTTATAAAGGCTCTCATAGCTGAGTATTTTCTTCATGAAAGTCATGAAAAATGAACAATATATAGACTTTCACAAATGTCACAAAAAATTGATAAGGACAGAGAAATGGAAGAAAAGGTATAATCAATCTTCAGGTGCAACAGTTTGCTTTTCTGTTAAGTGTCTTTTCCAAAAGCAATTACTAAAGATGGAGTGAAACCTGCACCAAAAGAAAAACAAACAAGTCAACAGGAGTCTTCCTAGGCCTGCGTAAGTTGAAATAAGTCAGGCTGAGCATGAAATGGTGTCTTCCTTTAGAAAGAGAATGCAGAACGGGAGCAATGTATGTAGCGGTTTCAGGAAAGTCTGGGGCAGAAGCAAAAAGAAAAAAAAATCTTTACTCATTAATTTCAACCTGCCCCAAATGTAAACAACCTATTGACTAAGCTACAAAATGAGATGGAATACTATTCTGCAGATTTATAAGGCTATTGAAATATACATAATATTACAGAAACACTCCCAATTTGGTAAGCTGATCTTTATCTTCAGAATCCCATCCACCATATTGAGGCTTTCTTATAAGGATTCAGAAAAGGAGAGATGGCTTAGAAGAAGTTCTGCATTTTGGGTAATGGCTGAACTGATCGATTTTACTAATGCACAACAAAAAGAGATGTCATCAGGAGCAGCAGGGTATGATAAGTATTTGATTTAGCACATTGAGGAAGGAATGATAGCTAAATTAAAAGCATTTGACAGAAAGTAGGGGAGAAGGGATTCCTGAAACTATGTTTGGGACTCCAAAATGGTGGTTTCCCAGGGTAACCCCAGCCTACGTGCTTGCTCACCGATGCTGATAGGTGTGAGGAGTGCTCACATTTTGATAGGCGGGTAGAAGGCAGAGTCACACTTTCCCTGAGGTAAGAAAGGATTGCAATGTCACATCCCAAATTCCCAAGGCTGGAACTAGCAGCCAATGCTTTTTATTTATTTATTTATTTTTTAAATTTTTTTTAAATTTTTTATTTTTTTTATTGGTTGTTCACAACATTACAGAGCTCTTGACATATCATATTTCATACATTAGATTAAAGTGGGTTATGAACTCCCAATTTTACCCCAAATGCAGATTGCAGAATCACGTCGGTTATACATCCACAATTTGATTCCAAGTCCTGATGATCATCACCCACTGTTGGAGAGAAACTTCTCCATCAATCTAACTCTGAATGATGGCTGTCATGCACATCTAATTTTTCCATAATTCTGATGCCATTGTGTTTCAGACCAATATGTTGCCCTTGTAGCCTAAAGCATGGAAAGTCATCTGAATTTTTCATTAGCCAACATTATGTAAACAGTTTCTAAACAAAATTATATCATCATTATCCAAAGAAAATTTTCAGTCATTTATTACTGATTAAGCCTAAACAAAAAGTAGAATATGTGAGCAATTAATATTTATAAGCCCATTTTCTGTCAGCTGCAATGTCTGAGCAAAACTATGGGAAAATCAGTATATCATTTTATTTTGAACCACCAAGGAAATAGAATAGCAGATTCTAATAAATGGGAGGAACTTTTAAAGTCATTTAGTCCAGCATCCACTCTAACACCTAAATTGCTATCACAGCACCACTGACAGGTGGTATTCCAGCATGGCACATCCAGAAAACAAGAATTTATTAGTTAACAAAGAGAGAAGAAAATACAAACCTGCAGATGAGAAGCAAAAGAAATATGGACACATGAAAACAATTTCATCCACACAGAGAATTATAAGGCTGGAGATTTGCTCCTGTTTGCCTGATGTTAATTCGACACATAATTTGAGGGTTTGCCTACACATAGGACAACATCAAAGCTCTAGACTAACCACACATAATGGGGATTCCTTGAAAATGTTGTCCTCGTACTTAGAAAGAAATAGAATAATCATTATAAAATTCATAAAATAAACAGTTTGGAGGTTGAAAGCACCAAGATAAGAAGCCACTACTGCACTGCATGTCTCTTGGAAAAGAGACACAGATGAGCAAGGAGAGGGGCTGCCCCAGCCACGACAACAGTCCAGTAGATTAAGTCTTTTTCTTGCAGCAGTAAAATCCCTATGACCCTCCATGTGAACCACACAGGCTCAGACAGGCCTGACACAGAGGGACATATGGCCCCTCACTACTGCCCCAGCACATGGGAAGAAATATCCTCAACAGTAACTGAATTTCCTGTGTCCTAAGCTCTGAATGTTACAAGAGGCCAAGAGAGCAGTTTATTCAAGGCAATGGCTGTCAACTGTACAACTCTTACCATTTTCAAACATTCTATGCAATCTGGAAAAAAAAATTCAAAGAAAAAGAGAGAGCCCTAAATCCAGGTCTTCATATGCAATTCTTAGTTGCTTAAAATTGAGAGTATCTGCATGGCCTTCCTCCTGTCTCTACTAAGAAATTCTGGTGTTGGGAATTTGCTCTTATTGTTCCCTTTACTTGGCTAGGTTTTTGTGAATAGAAAGGGGCGTTAGGGACATATTGTTTTACTGTCCTTCTTTCCTTTAAGAATGACACACTTCAACACTCAGTATCTTAAAGTATTGTGTTGGGCAATTATAATTTTTTCTCTCTTCCTTCAGATTCCTTTATGGAAAACAATGTTCTTTCATAAACATAATTCACAGTTTTTCTGCCCCCTGGTTAAAAAAAAATTAATGGCTGCACACTACCAACAGATTTAGGGTTCAATATTGGTGTCCTCTTCAATTCATCACCACTTTACTCTCCTAACCAGGTCTACTTACCATCCTCCAACAGAGAGTATCCTGAGCTTCTGCGCCTTCATACATTTGCTCAAGGCCCTTCACCACCAGAAATCCATTCCCCTCCCTGTGCACATTTTATGCATATGACTATGGAAGACCTGTGGATTCTTCCATTGGCGGAGTCTGTTTCTCATGACATTCTTCTGGCCCTCATTATGAGCTTCCTGGTATAGCTGCAGTTTATATGTTTCCCAACAATGCTGTTACTCCACTCCTTAAGGCATCTTCCTTGGGTCTAGGATTGTCAGACAAAATAGAGAATGCCTAGCTAAAATTGGAATTTCAGGCAAACAACATACAAGCATATCCCGTGAAGTATTTCAAGTTCACTCAGGAGTAGAGGTTGTCAGCTACAAGTATGTGAATGCACTTAACACCCACACAGTTTCTATGCAATCTAAGAAGTTTTGTGCAACCTCTAGAACATAAACTCAAAGACTGGTATTACTTGAAATTCAAACTAACTGAATGTTCTATATTTTTATTTGCTAACTCCAACAACTCTACTGAGATTACCTATATCATTATAATTGCCCAACACAATACTTTAAGATACTGAGAGTTGAAGTGTGTCATCCTTAAAGGAAAAGAGGACAGTAAAACAATATGTCCCTTAATGTCCTTTTCTATTCACAAAAACCTAGCCAAGTAAAGGGAACAATAAGAGCAAACTGGGTCAGAATGTCCATATACACATTATCTTGAAGGACATGGCTTTCTTTCATGCATATTGGAAATCAAGACAAATTAGTGTCTTCTGTAGAAAGCTGCTTTCTTGCCTGCCTGCTGGTCATAAGTGGGGAGAAAGCAACCTAAGCCAGTTCTGTAATCTAACCTATAAAAACTCGATCTCTGCGATAAGAGGTGTGGATCAGAGCACTGTGGAAAAGGAAGTATTCACTCATGTGTCCGCCCCAGGGCAAATCTTCATGTGTGAATGGCAGCACCATTTTCTGGCAAAGCAACAATGACACTGTGTGAAATAGAGGTGTACCTGTCCATCCCATTGCCATGGATCTCCTCCATAAGCATTTCTTAACAAACCTTTTATCTCATGTACCTTCTCTGGGTGTTGTCTTTAATCTCTTGGCAACCTATTCCACTGCCCTAGCACAACTGGGCTGTGGATATTACATGAAAGTACATGTTGATTAGTTGGGGTACATAATTTAATCTAGACGAACTTATGGGTATGTATAATAGAATGTATAATATGTATGTATAATACAATGCCCAACATTTGATCTTTGGTTCTTCCTTATTTCAAGAGACCAACCTTTAATCTACCTGATTCTAGTCTGAATTAACACACACACACACAAAAATAACTGGGAATTTGATTAAGCTGAGTTAGTTCCAAGCAACTGGAGTACAGCTTGAAACTTGGGAGGGTTGATCCAATGCTGAAACCCAGAGGAACAAGTTCTAAGCCCCAGAAAAGGTGTCACCTAAGGTCAAAGTGTGGATGACAATGGAGAGCAGGCATGACTGGAATAGTAAGTTCAGGGGATACCACACGAGAAGTCTTATTCCAATGGTGTGTGACAGAGAATCTCATAAAGCAGATATGACAAACCTGACAGCAGTGAGGGGTTGTCCAAGACACTGAGTCCATTTGGACAAAATCCCTCTCTCAGGTTGACTAAATCAGTCCTTTACATGCTTACTTGCCATCATGTTTCCCCTGTGCCTTTCTTTAGCCTGTTCTGTTCACTTTCTCCTGAGAAAGTGAAATTCATGCCCATCAGAGTCCATGGTGGCAAAAGACATCCATGATCTTCAAAGGAACAATACCAGGTCTCCAGGTGGCACTGTTCTAAACAGACCAGAACTCCTTGCAGCAAACACACACAGACATGCACAGTCAGAAAATCTGTGATAACTTGTAGGGGACTAGTAAAAGGTCAGAAAACGGAGGTCGAAAAGGGAAGAGGTAGCCATACAGGTGTTTTATAAACCAGAACTTTAGACCTTCCCCATGAGATTCTTGAAATCCTTCTGATAGTACACTGTAGTTGCTTGATTCCTCCATGGTATTCTACTTCCCTGGAGGATGCTTTCTCAACTTTCACCAGGTCAACCAAAGCCACTGACTCACAGTCAGTAGGCCACAGAGCAGTCTTACTGACTGCTGGATGACCGACCCTCCAGAGTCGGTTGGTGTGGTCGATGCTCTCTGGACCTGCATGCAAATTCCAGCTGGGTTGCTTTGCCAAGTGCCAAGAATAAGGCTACTGAACCTCTCTGCACCTCAGCCTTAAAAGCTACAAAACAGAAGCCATAAAACCTCTTGATATGGGGTACTGCCTATTGAATGAAATAATGTTACATATTAAAACATAATAAATGTTGATTAATCCCCCCATCCTCTATGACAATTTATGGAGATTGGGGGGAAGGGTCCATTTTTAACAATGAAAGAATTTTTACATAGACAATAAATAGTAATCATCTTTTTAAAAGAATTTCTGACAGAAAAGTAGAAATGAAGGAAAATTAAGAAAATGTAAGGGCATGTATAAATTATTGATTCTAGATGACATGCAAGGTAAAGTAATACTAGAACTGACAGACACACCTACAGGGTCCTTCTTATTTTGCCTCAAAGTCTTGTGTGAAATTCAAACAACTAGAGGGGTAATAAAGAAATTGGTGTTAAATTTTTATATCTTAATAAAGATCTGGGACAAAGAATGATCAGCAAGTTAATGAGATTTTTCTAATGCTATTAATCTGAGAAATGCTGCAAATACCAGTAAGCAAAGATAAAAATAAAACACATAGGGAAAAAAAATACATAAGATGATCTTGGAAACACAAGCAAGATAAAGTTATACAAAACTCCGTGTGAAAAATGCTAACTCATTCAACTGAGACACTCACCATGCCCAAGGGACAAGAAGAAATAGGGAACTAATAATGATAAAAAGCACCAAGGGGCAAACAAGAATAGCAAATTAGAAAGAAGTTTATATTACAAGCTCATCCAGGGAAAAGCACGAATATCACTGTTTGGGTATGTGTCCAAAATCTTAATCCACCGAGCAAAGAAATGGTATGAAAAAAATACTGAGATTGCTCTGAGATGATGCTCCAAGTTTGGGGCTTCAGAAAGTGAAAGGAATGTGTGACAAAGAGTAAAATGCTACAAAAAGAGACACTAATTCCCAGAGAGAGAAACGAGGGCAGCTGAGTTGTTTGTAAGCAATGGAACACACACAAAATTAGTTCATAAATATGTGTGAATGATGTATATTAGAGGATGGCATTTTGTCTGAATGAAAATTAAGAAAGAGGAGAATCTTAGGATGGAGAAATGAAGTAGAATGCCTGGTTAAACCGATGGAGAGGGAAGCCATGAATCTAAAGCTTCCTGAGGAGTAACAGCAGGCCCATCTCTCCAGGCCTTTGGTGCCAGCTGAGACAAAAGGCTAAAGATAGTCCAGCTTTCTTGGTGTGATGAACCAGATGAGCTGTAGGGCCTTTTAGGCCAATTTATGAGGATGGGTTTATGGTCGGAAGAAACAAATATCCTGCTCTCAGAGGGAGCATCTCTCAAATAATAACAGAGCAAGAATCCTAGTTTCCTACAATTTTTTTCCCCCAGACCAAATCCCAAAACAAATTCTACTTAAATGTGACACTTCCATCAGCAAAGAGGACATGTGACCATAACAGATTTATTCCTGACAAAGGTCAAGGGATATAGGAGAGTTACACGT
Source organism: Ictidomys tridecemlineatus (assembly GCF_052094955.1). Lineage (NCBI taxonomy): Eukaryota > Metazoa > Chordata > Mammalia > Rodentia > Sciuridae > Ictidomys > Ictidomys tridecemlineatus. Next base: position 18,995,827 of record NC_135488.1, on the reverse strand, counting down.
GATGTGTTCCAGAACTCTAGAATAAGGAAGAGTTACAGTATTGAAAAATGAATTAAGTGCTGACTATCATAATGTCAAAGGTGCCAGAATTACAAAAGTTATGTGTGAGAGTCTTGGGATACAGGGGGAAAAAAGGGCAAAGACTCTATTAAGCTTTAGAAGTGAGAGACAGGGTCTCTCTATGGTCATGCAGGACAGATTGAAGTAGAGAAAATTCAATAAATACATGAAGAAGGAAAATAGAAAGGCAAAGGTGAAAGGAGGAAGGATGGAAGAAAGAGGGACCTACACTAGGATTCTATCTATGACATTTACTACCACCTCCCAAAGACTGCAGTGGGTAAAGCTGAGAGTTCTCAACCCAGAGAATCCAATGGTGCTTGAATTCTCTACAGAGCAACAGAACAGTGTAAGGATCTTATAGATATCCTCAAAGGGAAAGGGGGATCAGAGATTTAAGTAGTAAAATCATGCACTTTTTGTTATGTAACCATTTCCACTTCAAGAAAGAGCCTTTGACTTGCTGTTGAGCCCATGTTGAGAATGAATGACTCATCAGAGGAAACCAGGAGACACAGAAATGTTATTAGATTTCAACAACCACAAATACAGATACGCCCAGCAGCACCCCAGCATCAAGCGAGCATGGTACTTATGAAATCAGGTGTAGGTACATCCTGAAGCCATAAGGTGGCTCATCAAAGTCCTGGTGTGTTCACTCCTGAAACCTGAGTCCTAAGGGCTGAGTTATGACCTCTCCATCAACAGGCTTGAAGTTGGAGAGAAGTTCTCCATTACTTGCAAATACTTTTATCCAACCTGCTGGCACCCAGAAGTAGGCTACTGAAGTGGGTAAACATTTGAGTAGTCCTTCTTGTGGGCCTATTTGCTTAGAAACACAGACCTAAAATAAAAATTTTTTATCAGTTCATGGGCAGTGGTTAATGGGCCAGCCAGATTATCAAAAACTTGAAAAGGTCAAATTCCTTCGAGGATTCAGGAAAAGCAAATTTGGGAGCAAGCTCTGTAAATGGATGTATCGGAATGGACTCATAGTATAAGGTTATTTTTGTTCTGTATGAATGATAACCAGACGGCTCTCACAGGAAAGGAGTTTGTATAAACAGGTACTTGATAGTCTCTTTTTCCTTTCACCCATGCTTCCTCATTGGATTCAGGAACAAAGAGGCCACAGAAAAGGAATAGAAATTATGCAAGCATACAGATTGCTCCTCACCAAGACTGTCACTGTTGCATATCTATAGGTCCTACTTGCAATTGCAGATCAACACAAAGCTCTCTATATGGTACCATACCCCAAGGAGACCAGCCAGCCTCCAATGGCTTTAGTTGTAGCTCGTCTAATTGTTTTCTCTGAATGCATATATACCACAATCATGAAACCTATTTTTAATTTGTGGCTACTATAGATTCTTCTGCATGGAATAAGTTTGCATGGAGCTTCATATTCTTTTTTTTTTTTTTTCATGTTCCGTTCTATACCTTCTTGTATGGGTTTCAACTTTTCCACTTTTATCACTCATGATACAGATGTAGTCTTATTTGCACTGTTTTCATAGCATGGTGCTTTATCACTGTTCCTGTGGGGTGCAGTATTTCATGATTTCACCTTTCTCCAATGCAGAGAAGTTAAAAATATATTGTTGGTTCTTGATTTCCAAAATTAAGCCTTCGTTCATTTTCCAACTTTATTGAAAATCCTTCCTAAGTTTCTAAAGTGTTCTCTTAAGGTTATTATTCCTCTTGGAGAAAAGCATTAGATAGACACAAACTCTATTTTTTTTTCTTTTTTTGGTACCAAGGATTGATCCTAAGGGCACTTAACTGACCTGTATCCCCAGCCCTTTTTACTTTTTTTTTTTTTTTGAGACAGGGTCTGAACTTGCTATTCTCCTGCCTCAGCCTCTTGAGCCACTGAGATTACAGGTGTAAACCACCATACCGAGCACAAATCCTAGGTTTTTGAGTATCATTATCTAACAAATTAAAAGAATATGTATATACATGTGTACACATACACACACACACACACACACACACAAGTAATTTTATATTGGTCATATAATGATATTGTAGATGTATTGGGTTTTGTCAGTATAATCAAATCCAACTGTTTCTTGTAATTTTAAATGTAAATACAAGAAAATTTTAATATTACACCTGTGCCTCACATTTTATTTGTATTGGACATTAGGGGATTGCTTTTCAGTTCAAAGTTCAAGCTGCCTTCTCACAGCACCAGAAAAATAAAGTTAAAAAAAAAAGATTTGTCAGTATATTGTTTACATTCATGGAAAAATGTACATATGATTCATCAATTGATATGACCTTGTATACAAAGATAAATGCAAATGTCCCACTTACTGGGCTAAAACCCACTATTGTAGGATAAACCCTGCCTTAAAATACCTGCTAAGGCTCTGAGTTGAATTCTCATCACCTTATAAGTAAAAGTAAATAAAATGGCTGCAACCAAGAATCTGGAAAAAAAAATTGTATCTCATCTATCATGGAGAGAAAAAATGCTTGTGATTTCCTTGCCCTCACTTATTCTGGATTTAGATCTTTCATCGTTGATCACAATACCTGGTAACTACTTCACCAATCGGCCTACTAAACACTATAATCACCATCATGGTTAAAGCACACACTATTTCTTCTGATTGAGGAAATCACTTTGCAGTGAAAAAAATGTGATAGTAAGTCAATGCCCATGAGATTCCATTTTACCACATATGCTATCACCCGGAAGCAACTAACTTCACAGAGAATGGCCTACTGACTCAGTCTAAGTCCACTGACTTAGACACCAACTGGTGACCCTGAAGCATTCTCCAATGAGATATAAAATATAGTACTCTGAACCAGAAACCAACATATGTTGCTGTTTCTAGCCTATTCAAAAACATACAGGTCTTTAAACCAATAAGTAGGAGACAGAAACATCTCTTACTACTATTCCTAACGACTCATCTAAAGCATTATTAGCACCCCATTTCCCCAAGGGTCCTTATGTTTCAGAAGTAGCATTCACTAGGCACCTGATGGCACTACTAAATTAGAAGCTGAGATTTATCATTTGGGTTCCCCAGGTAAAAAGCCAAAAAGGTGTTAGGGTGCAGCATAGTGGGAGTGGCCTTGATCATCAAGAGCAAAGCAGAGGTGCCATTCACAATGATCCCTAAAAGACCTTACTATACTTCCATATCTAGTGGTAAAATTCACTGGAAAACAACAGCGGCCATGCACAGATGGGGTTTAGATCTCTTATAAACTGAGACAGAATACTGATAAAGAGTTCTGAATATCTGAAGTGGTGATGTTGCAGGGGACAGATGAAGTAAGACACCAAATAGGAACAGGAAGCAGGATTTTCTAGCTATAGCCAGATTCAGAGGGCAAAACTTTTGCTGTAATCAATCAATCCCCCTGAATCCCGAATTCAGGCAATTTCAGAACTTCATACCCAGCATGTAGGAGGAGAGGCTCAGAAGTTCACAGTCTGCAGAAGTTCACACAAAAGCAGCTTTTTCTTTCACTGTTCTGGGCAAGTTAACCCTTCAAGGACAACACCTGAGAAGGGGAGAGCTTCTCCTCTTTCTTTCCTCCCTCCGCCAGCTGTTACCATGGAGCCCAATTGGTAGCTTCTCTTATCTTAGAAATGTAGACATCTCTGTGAAGCCCAGCTCAAGGCCTTGTTAAATGATCTGTCTTTTTTTTTAATCACACTTTGCATTTGCAAACACACTTCTACAAACTATTATATTGGACAAATGTTGTGGAAAAACTAGTAAAGGGGCATTTAGCACCTGGAGTGCTGATCTCTTCCAGGCCAGTGGCCAAGTAAAATAGAGCAACAAGAAAATAGGAAGTTTAACCTCATTGAACTCCTTTGTAGAGACTCTTCTGCTGATAGTTCTAAAATCAATTATGGTGAAGATTTCTAGAGAAGCTTAGTTAGGATTTTCTGTGGAGAAAGGGTGTCACTATGGCTGAAGACAAAAGAATCATGAAGTAGAAAGTGGAGAAAAAATGATTAATCATAGAAACAAAGACTACAGTGCTTCTTAGCTGATTTTTGTCTTCTATACCTTCTCTTCTTTCCTCTACCTCTTTAAACATGATGTGGTGGTAGTGGTAACCTTCTCCCATGGCTGGATCTGAGGTGGACTGGCACACTGATTGACAGATGAGACGAATTTCACATAACTTCTTCCCTACTGTCCATACATAAGTTTCTTTTCCACCAGAAAATGCATAGAAAGAGAGCAAACCACAATGCTAATGACATTTTAACTTTCAATGAGTTAACTTCAAGTAAGTTCCTTGGGTTATTGCTCATGCCCAGGATGGGGGACATTCCCTTCAGAGTCTTGAATTCCCCTGTAGTAGTTTAGCTTTCTCCCTTTAACAACAAGATGGCCCAGATTCTCCTCACAGGAAGGTGTGAGGTGGGTTTGAAGGGTGCTAGCCTCCCCATGCCCTCTCTCCTATCTAACGTTTTGAGTGGTGGTTCAAGAAGAAGGGTATACATAACAGGTTCCAGCTGCAAAATGTTCCTAAGCAGAGCAAGAGTTAGTGCAGGAAGGTCCTTTAAGAGATTCCAGCAGCTCAAGCAAGAAGTGATGGAGGCTGGACTCAGATACAGCAGTAAATTGGCAGATAAAAGGATGGATTGGGTTGATATAGGGAGTTAACCGATCAGAGTTTGTGATTGGTCCGGTGAGGAAGGTGAAGAAGACAGAAACATTGGAAAGGGACCAAAAAATAAAGAGAACTGTGTTTCAGATAGAAATCATGGCTATTTCTTATGCTCTTCATCCCTCAATGGCCTCAAAAAATCAAATTGATTTTAAGTGATCAAAGTAGAGAATTAAGACTATGATCTCAAAAATATCTGTTCACTGCTTACAGATGCCTAATCTTTTTTTGAAAAGAAAAGGCCAAAGCCCAAGTCATCACTCTCCAATTAGAAATAAAGGGTTTTGTTAGTTTCCTTGGGATACCAAAACAAATTACCACAAACCAGGTAGCTTAAAACAAGTTCACTGCCAATTCTAGTGATCAGAAGTCCAAACCAAAGAGTCAGTAGGGCCATGTCCCTCCAAAGTCCTCAAGGGAGAGCCTCTCTTTGCTTCATTGAGGTTCTTGTATATCTGGCATTCCCTGGCTTCTGGTAAGCTATCCTAATATCCTGAATTAATTATACCTGCAAAGACCCTGTTTCTAAATGAGGTCATGATCACAAGTACCAGGGGTTTAGAACTTAAACGTACCTTTCGGGGAACCACATTTGACATGCAACCTTTTGTCTTGTGGTTGCTAAGTACCCACGAACATCTGAAAATCTGTTCTGGGGAAATATCTACAGATATCTTGAGTTAGAATATAAGCAGTTAACAATCAATAAGGATAAATGGTTGGGGTTACTGGATTTTTCTACACTTTGATGAGGAAGAAGAAGAAATTTAAAAAGGTATTCAACATGGAGGGTCAGGAGGGAGTGACCACTAGGTTTAGGAGAGGAGAGTATGCTAGGGTTTGCAGGCAGAAGACTAGGAAAGCTGCTGAAAGGTTAGAGTAGTGGCTCAAAAAAAAATGTACTCCAACAATTCTTTATTCACCTCAAACTGAGAAGAGACAACACAAGCTGTGAAACAGGTTTTGGGTTGATTGCTTGGATTTGTTATTTGTTAGCTTTTTTTTTTCTCCCCAGTCAAGTGAAAGTGCATACAAGCAACTTTGTGATTTATAATTGTTTTGTTTTGTATTTTCTCAAACATGGTGATTTCCTTGTAAACGGACATGTTTCCCATGGGCTTTATTAATCGAAGTGCCACTATAACTGCATTTCTGTCATTCTGATTTCTCCCTGTAGTTGCTGCTAAAAGCATCTACGGAATATTCACAGACTTTCTTCACTTATTTTCTGTATTACCCAATAAAGATAACAGAGCCATGTCCTCATCAATGAGACTCCTAAATCTTCATGAGCTATGAACCTATAGATGACTTTTGAGCATCTCTGCCTTTCGGACAATGTGTACTAATTAGACTCAGTTATTTGGAAATCTGGTTGCTCCAACCCTTACCCTCCAGCAGCCAAGATCAGCCTGGGGGCTGGGCTTCCTGAGAGGATGCAAGTTCTTGCTTGGCCCCTTTGATCCTGACCTCATGCTATGCTGAGGCTTAATCTCCTGAGCCATTCATTGGGCAAAAGATACACAAATGCTCTCTCAGCCTCTGGAGTCATTTCTCCATGGCCACACCAAAGCTGGCCTTTACTTTAACTTTCTGGACTTATCATCCTCTTTCTGGGGAAAAAAAAAAAGTATGTGTTCTTGGCCCTTCGTTCACTGAGACCCTCTTACTTCTGCATATTGACCCAGCAGCCACAGGAAGAACATAGGGGTCCCTCCATGATCCTTTATCTACCTCAGGATTTCAGCCAGGGCTACTGAGCATTGAGGTTTACGTTGCAGGACTGTGTAAAGACACTATGCTGGAGCCCATATTGTTTGACAGACACGTGATCATTTAATTTGGTACAAGAATAAGCGTTTTATGAGTTACCAATTTATTGTATGTGCTTTATGGAGGCAGGGGGCAAAACTCAAAATCTGGCACTCAAAATCTGAGATTATCTGAATTACTTAGAATGAGCATAATTTTCTAAAGTAAATTTTAAATTTATTTAATGAAAAACATTATTAATAACACAGATGAAATACATCTGTGTAGTTCTTACTGGACTGAGATTCAGGAAGCACCATATCATACACCAGGCACCACCACAGAATTCAGGGATTTGGGGGGCACCCCAGAGCACAGGGCTCCCCTTCTTCAGTCTCCAAACTCCCTGACGAATGGACTCCACTCTGAGTTCATTCTCTGCCAATGTAGGAGAAATGCTAGAGGAGAGAGTTTTCCATCACAGGCCAGTCTTTATTGAAGGAGGACTGGCAGAGGTTCTCTTGATGAAAAAAATAAGTAAACAAGCCAAAGTTCCCTAAAGCAAGAGCCACAGTTGACAAACACCAGGTCTTAAGGACAAACAGCAAAAAATTTTATTTCAGAACTTGTAATTTTAGAGAGTAACAATAACAAGCCAGTAACTGGAATTCAGTGTCTTGCTTCTGAACACTTAAACAATATTCAGTGCCCAGCTACTCAGGAAAGGAATAGCCTTTTGTTCTTTTCTCTCACATCTCTGTTATATTTTTCCTGAATCCTATGGGTCATACATGCTGTTGCTCAGGTGCTCCAAAGAGAACAAGAACAATTGGCTCCTTCCTGGACTGTCCCCAGCAAGCTCACAGGCACAAGGCTGCTCTCAACACTAGGTCTCTCCATCCTGATGTCAGTGTGAGCTTCTTTACTCACTTATACCCACTGGAGAACTTCTGATGGATTTTTGTTTCCCAAATGGCAAAACGATTGTTCACTGAGGACTTAAATGTGTATCATTTACCAGACATGGCTAAGCAGTCCCCTCCTCGCTAAGAGGTATTTGGTACAGATCAAGCATTGGCGTAAAAATGACTTGGAGCTGAGCAGCCACTAACCATTGGGGAATGTTCTTGTTCTTGCCTTCCTGGCAAATTTCTTTGTAATTTCCAAGAAACAATATATATGTCCTATGACACCTTGTCAAACTCATGAAACTATTTGCTTATAAGTCAGTCTTTCCCAACAACATGTGAGTTCCACAAGATCAAGAACTTTGTAGTGTAATTTTTGGAAGTATTTTAGATGTGCCTAGGTAAAATAAGAAAAAAGAGGCCAAGGATGGAGTTCAATTAGACTTAGGAATGGGGTGGACCAAAGAACCATGAGTTGGGAAAAACAATCACTCTCAGTGCCAAGGGATCTATTAAACACTTACATAAGGGGCTGTACAAAGAAGTTCGTCTTCCCTAAGAAGGTAGCAGTTCAGTCCTTCAGACACTCATTTGAACACTAAATGATGCTTTATAGAATGTTCACTAATGAAAATTACTTCAAAATGTGCTCAATGGAATATCAGGAAACTTCTAAAGTATTCTTTCATTAACTCATTTAATATTTGATTATGTATCTACTCTGGGTTCTCTTCTAGATGCTACAAATAGAGGTGACTGACAAGGTCTTCGCTGCCTTAGCATTTACGTGATCTTGAGAACAGCTAGGGCAGACATCCAAAATTAGAGTGAAGATTTGGGGGAGCAGCGTACCTACAGTAGGACACAACTGTAATCTTAGCAACTCGGGAAACTGGGCAGGAGGATCACAAGGCCAGCCTCAGTAACTCAGGGTAGACCCTCAGTCATTTAGTCAGACCCTGTCTCAAAATAAAAATGAAAAGGGCTGGGGTTATAGCTCAGTGATAGAGCACACCTGGGTTCCATCCCAAGTTCAAAAAGAGAAAATGGGAGAAGGCTTGGGGTAGAAGGAAGGAAAGGGAAATAATCGATGGCCATAAATGCTATACAGAGATTTGAAATAGAAGACACCAAAGGGGATGATTAGTAGGTATTTTACTTGGATCATCAAAGAGGGTCTCTCTTAGGTCTGATTGACCATAGGGAGCCAACGAGATCTGGTCATGGGATAAAAGCATTCCAGATGGAGGAAATATGTAGCACAAGACTAATTCCTAAAATTAAACAAATAAATAAAAAGAAAACACATGCCCAGAAAACACACACACACACACACACACACACACACATTTAGACATGACTTCAATAACTCTGATTTCAGGCTTCATTTGGAATTCCAGAATGAATCTCTCGTTACTAAGTGACATAAAAAGTCTAATTGAAAATAATTCTGAAATAAGTTTAAAAATACTAAAAATAACATAGACAGGACAAAATATTGCTATCTTGAAAGGAAATCCAAACTTACACTTTTGAATGTTCATTTCTACACCATTCTCTTAATATTCAACTTTGCTAAAATAAAGTTGAAATTTTCTTTTGGACTGATTACTGCCAAGTCATAGAAATCTCGATCCAAAACTAAAGTGAAACCATCAGAAATCCTAGCCAAGTCTGTCGAACCTTGGGTTTTCTTCAAGGACGAGGACATCTGTGGAGGTTATAGTATCTCATCAATCAACACAGCATCTATCAGGCTAAAAAAAAATCATGATCAGTTTTCCAATTCCATAAACAGACCATGAGAGTCCCTGAATGGCCAAGGAACATGGTCAACTTACTTCGCTGATTAAGGAATGGGCAAACCCCAGAAGAGAACCCAGGCACTCAGCCACAACCCTTCATTTTGCCCCGTGTACCCAGGCATCTGTTGTAAATGTAAATGAGATTGTGTTAGAGGGAACTCCAGGGCATTCCTCGCTTTGTTCTAAACAAGACTTCATACTAATGAGATGAGAATGCAGAGAACTGGGCCTGTGTTATCCTTTCACTGTTCCAGATACATCAGTGCAATCAGACCAGCAAAAACAAAATGGCCACAGGGTCTATAGATCTCAGTTTCCTCTGTTTCTCACAACTTCCATCCATAGAAGTCATTGTCCTGAAACTGCAGGAAAACAGGATCCAATTAACATCAAAGGAACCTGAATTAGTAAACACAAATTGCTGGGCCATTCTTACAAATGAGCTCTATGTCAGGCCACTGAGCAGTGGTAGAATCGGGAGCATAAACCAGGAAACCAGAGGTAAAAAAAAATCAAAAAGCAAAGAAGATAACAACTTGGAAATTAGTTAAACCTGAGTTTTACCTGAGTTTAGAAGCTCAGGTAAAAATGCTGAGAGTATAACCATATGTCTACAGAAACATAGGTCCCAATAGTCAAAATAAGAACATGAGTCAAACGCTGCTGATTAGCCAGGAACTGAGGACCACACAGATGGTGGAGTTTTAGGAATCAGAAGAGCAGACCCTAGAATCAGCAGCAAGGAAACAGAAACGGAGGTGATAGTTATCCAGTTTCTTAATTATGCCCCATAGGAACCCTTGTCTCATTGTTTATCTTTTATTTTAAAATAACTTGAGAATTTTATTTATTTATTTATTTATTTATTTTTGCTAAAAGGTGATAAAATGAACACATACTTATTTAGTTCCTGTCTCAGAAACTCACTGAAATGGACAATAACAATAATGAAAAACAGAGCCTGAAAATTGTGAAACTAGAGAATGGTGGAAAAAAAAAATCTTTAAAGAGTTCATAGTAAAAGTCTGTGTAAGGAAATTCACACCAAGTTAAAAAAGGATGCATAGTAGAAATCCATGCCTGACTCCACACCCTTAAGAATAATGCAGATTTCTCTTTAAAAGCAAAAAATAAGACTCCAACAGTACCCCCATTGAAAACCCTGTATTTGAAAAATGGGGTCAGATCAGAGTTGTGAGCATCAGTAAGAGCTACAAATATTAACTCAACAAGTAATTATTGAACAACTACTATATGCTAGAGTAAAAGAGCTGAGAATGCATTATTTTATACTTTTTTTTCTACTCAATTATCTGTTCATGAAAAAATTAGCTGAAGATGGATAATACATAGAAGCCAAAAAATCTATTTAACTAGACTAAATTAACTTTAAGTCAGCAAACAAAAAAACTTGACAGTTTCAAGATTTCCCACTCACCCAGCCTCCTGCCAGAGTGAACAGCTGACCAACATGGCACATGAGCAGAAGCTGAGGGTTCGGTCCTGGACATATGATTGGGCAGGTGAAGCAGCACAGAATGTGAAGAGGATACTTCTGAAGCAAGACTTCTTATTTTATCCCTTTGTCCCTCAAACAAATAGAGCACTGAAGAGTTTATTCTACCTCCAAGTCCAGTTAGCACCATTTTAAAGCTGCTAAATAAATTGAAAGAAGAATTAGAAGTGAAAGGTAATCCTACTATCCACCTCCTGAGTAAACAACAGGCGAGAGAGAACCGCCCAACACAGAGAATATTGAATATTAAATTTTAAACATGGCACCTGTGAAAACTTCATATTAAAATACCAAAACCAAAACAAAATCAAGGAAAAAAAAAACAGAAAGAAAGAAAGAAGACGGAAAAAAATGGAATTTTTAAAATAAAATATGCTATATATTTCTGAAAAGTTAGAAGAAAGGATTTTGAATGTTTTCACCAAACAGAAATGATAGGTATTTGATGAAATAGACATGACTACCCTGATTTGAATATTACACCATGTATACATGTATCAAAATATCACATGGCATTAAATAAATATGTATAATTTTTACATGTTAATTAAAGAATAAATTGAAAATTTTTAAATGATTTCTTTCTCTACAGGAAAAAAAAGGAGGAAGAGCAATGAAGAATCTACTTTGGAAGAACAAGAATAGTTTATTCCAAGTAACAGTTCTTTAAAGTACAGAAAACATCTCTACATAGATCTTTTCAAAGTCTTAAAAATCAAAGATGATTTGGACTTTACAAAAAAGGACATCAAAGAAAAGGCTCATGGGTGCAGCTAAGATATAATACCATAGAAAAGAAAGAAAAGGAATAATAAGATGAATAAAAACATTACATGGTACAAACTGTAGTGGAGCAGTAAGAAGGAAAATCAATATTGGTGAAAACAGGTGGAGATACAGAGGACTGGGAAGGGGAAGAACACAGAATGCAAAGGAAAAGACAAATGTACAAAAATGATCAGAGATAAAAGAGAGACTGAAACTGCTGTGGGACAGAGGATGTTGGGAACATGAAGTTGAAACAATAATTCTATCAAACGGGCCACTATGCTGACCCCCACATGCTTTCTTCTCCAAGAAGCAATTCACCTGCAGCCCTATCTGGTCTTAGTGGACAGGTGATATCACATTCCTCAGCAAACTACCTGTTCACTACAGGAGAAAAGCATAGGCCAAAATAATGTTAATAAGGGGAACCCAAGTTACCCCAAAGGAGGAGACTTCTGTAACTAGATCCTGAAACTCTGGGAGATAAGGATAGTTCCTCCTAACCATAAAATCTTTAAGAATTCAATTAGAACCAGTCAGCAGGAGCTAAGGTGACCTAGAGTGGCCATGACAGTGGGGACTCAGTCAAAAGTCTCTGGAAAATTCTCTGGGATCCCCAACAAAACTGGAGTGCAGGAGAGGTACATTGTCCCTCTCCTTTCTGAGAGGAGCCACTCTTTCCCTTGAGAGTGTCCTCTTCCCCTTTTCTTATCCCTTCAAAAAACTCATTCCAGTTACTCTGAACAACATGGCGCCCACTTGATGGTAAGAATTGAGGTTTCAAGGGGGGTCTTCTCATTGACTCAGTTTCTCGGAAGGCCTCAGCTCCATAACAAAACAAAGGTAATGGAGATCCAACATCTGAATTATAATCCTGAAGAAAAATCAGTATAAGTGAAGCAGAAAAATAAATAAGACAGGAATGGACAAAGGGAAAGGACTAAATATACACAAGTAAAATTTATTACCAAGCCATTGAAATGAAAGCATAATGAAGCTATGGAACTTCAAAGAAAAAAGTCTATAAGTAATTTTGCAGAAGACACGGAGAATCTACAAAAGAAAAAAACTAAACTTATGTTTTTTTAGCAATATTAAATGTCAGAAGACAATTGGAATAATGTCTATAGATGGGGGGAAATTGTTATTAACTTTGTTAATTGAATGATTAAGCTTTTGTGGTCTATGCTGTAATCAATTTTTATAAAATCCATGAGTTCCTTTAAAAAAATTTTTTTTGTAAGTGCTCTGTAAAGGTATCCGTGGCACATTCTTTAATTACTGTACAGTACATAGAAAAGGAAACCTCAATTTACTCTTTAATGGAAATGGCACAAATTTTCTGATCACAGTGCAATAGAATTTGAAATCCATAACCGAAGTGGAAATTTAAAATTTAGATACTTGAATTGTTTTGTTTCTTTGTTGTTGTTGTTTGGGGTGCTGGGGATTGAACCCTAGACCTTGTGTATGCTAGGCAAGTTCCACCACTGAGCTACCCCCCAGCCCCAAAATTAACCTTTCTTAAGACAAATTCTTCTGTTCGATTCTTGGATCCAAGAGTAAATCAAAAGGCATCAGCAGAGAATTAGAACCAACAAACATGAATGTAACACTTACCAAAACCTATGGGAGAAATTGACGCTATGCCATAGAAAAAAATCTATGACTTGAAACTTACATTACCTGACAAAAATAAATAGGCAGCCATTAAATTTTAATTGGGAAAATAACAAAATATACCTAAAGACAAATAAATTAAACATGGCTAGATGCAGGCAATAACATGAATGAATTTCAGCTAAAGAAACCAGACCTCCCCCTTCACAGTGTAATATCCATTAACTATAAGTTCAAGAAGAGTCCATCCCAACTTAATGGCAGCAGGGATCAGCAGGGTGATTACCTCTTGGGGTGGAACAGTTTGGGTTCATGCGGAAGAAGCAGGAAGCAACTTTCAGGACAGTGAACAGTTCTATTACCTCATCCAGGTGGTGTACACAAAAGTTAAAATCCACTAGGTTGTGCCCTGAAAAGAATGAATCCTGTGTTAATAAGTAATACTGAAACTTTAGAAAATTTTTCATTTAAAAATAATAATTAGTGAATTAGAGAAAAAAATGGTAAAATTGATAAATATAATAACTAGTTCTATGGGGAGAGGGTAAATATATGAACTAGGTAAACCACTAGTTTTGAAAAGGGAGAAAAACATAAATACAAAAATTTAGCAATAAGAAAATGAAAGGCCTGGAGTTGGGCTCAGCGGTAGAGTGCTTGCCTAGCACAGGTGAGGCACTGGGTTCGATCCTCGACACCACATAAAAATAAATAAATAAAGTAAAGGTATTGTGTCCATCTACAACTAGAAAAAAAAATTTTAAAAGGAAGTAATAGCTAACATTTTAAAAAGCAAAATAATGTTAAAAAATGCTATGTATATTTTGTTTCTAAAAATGTCGAAACCCTCAATCAATAGAAAACCTAGGCAAAGCAAAAGAAATGTTTTCTAAGAGCTAATCCTCACAAAAATCACAGACATACAACAATTTTGTGAATGAAATATTTCAGACTTTCAGGCTAATATGAAGGGTAACTAAGGCTTCCAGATTTAGCAAATAAAATAATAGTAGGCCCAATTGTATTTGAACACACTTATACTAAAAAAATTATTCATTGTATTCATTGTTTATCTGAAATTCAAATTTAAGAGGGCACCATATATTTTATGTCTACCTAGATGCAGAAAATGGCCTTATTACTTCTCCTTGGTGACTAGAGACAGTGACCATAGCTTTGAGGAAAAGATGGATGAGTGAAAATGAAGTGGATATAGAGACCCCTCCTATTTCACCACTGTGACTAAAAAATCTGACCAGAACAATTTGGGGGGAAGAAAGGTTTATTTGAGGGCTCACTGTTTCAGAGACCTCAGTCCACAGACATCTGTCTCACATTCCTCAAGGCTCAAGATGAGGCAGGATATCGTGGTGGAAGAGTGTGGCAGAGGGAAGCAGCTCACATAATTATCAGAAGCAAAGAGAGAGACTCTACTCTCCAGATATAAAATATATACCCCATAGCCATACCCCCAAGAACTACTTCCTCCTGCCACACCCCACCTGCCTCCAGTCCCCACTCCGTTAATCCCATTAGGGATTAGTTCACTGATTAGATTAGGGCTGTGGCCTGATCATTTCTCCTCCAAATTTTATTGCATTGTCTCACACGTGAGCTTTTGGGGGACACCATATCTAAACTGTAACAATTCCTTTGTCACAGAAACTCCATAGTATCATTAAAAACTAATGATGAAATGAAAAGAAATTGTAAAACAGCCTGGCCTTAGACTCCTCCACAGAAATATCCACTGCCAAAAGATGACACTAACAAAACAGGCAAAGTTCTGAGGGAATATGTACATCAAGAACCTACTCAGGAAAGAGTTGGTTCCTATTACAATGTTCTCAGCATGAACAAACCCAGGGAGGGCAGTAAGGTGCCCCCAAGGACTTTCTTGCAAATTTGACTGGATAGTGGAAGCAAAGCAATTGAAAAAAAATAATGAAGTTTCCTTAAAAGAATCACTGATAAGTACTGAAGACTTTAAATTATGGTAAAACTGGAAATTACAGAAAGTAAGAAAATAAATATGAACTTAAAATCACATAAAACTAATAAAACTGAGATGAAGAGAGAAATTATTAAAACTTCATCAATAAATTTTAGATAAGTCAAGTCAAAGCAAATATAATAAATCAAATTATTTTCTTTTCATGGTATAATTTTTCTTAAACTATAGAAGCATCTTTTAGAAATGAATATTTCATGATAAATTTTTTTTTCTAGATTCCTGAGGTGTCTTTAGTTTTAGTTATTTCAATTATTTGTTTCCATTCTGGTAAAATGTAATCCATAAAAAATTAAAACTGTTTAATTATGATCACGTTTCCAAAATTAATTTCATCTAAGTTTTATTTGTTCATTCAATAAATGTCATCATTTGAACACCTCCAATGTTCCACGAATCCTGCTTTTTGTATGCAAAAACACAGACATACACACACAGACACACACACACATACACACACACACAAGTGATAAAGAGATAAGTGGTGTATATCCATCTAATGTTAATGATGCTTTCTTTAGAATGATAGAATTTGGAGTGAGTCTCTGCTCTCTCCTTCCTTTCAAAAAGCTTGAATCACTTATAAGAAATAGGAATTATTTTACAAAACAATGTTACCAAGAAACATGGAAAAGGCTGGAAATTTAATTTTTAAAGGTCACATATCAAAACCTGTCAAAGAGTGCACCAAAAAGAACTAATATGCAAATCTCATTTGTGAATAGTGGACAAATCCTCAGTGAAAAGAAAAATTAATAGAGTTACACAGTACAGTGACAGATTAACACACTATAACAAAACAGGTTTATTCCAAGAATGACAAAAATAGACACTTCATGTTAATAGATTCATTGCTGTAAGTTTAAATGAGATAAAGCATATAATTTTCATATTAGATACTAAAAGCATATTATAGAATACATCATTCATCCTAAATGTTAATCAATAATAGGTCAGTAACTTTTCCAAACTAATAAAGCCAAAGGAAAATCAAGTGAGTATGAAGCTCCAAAATCCAAGTGAAGAAATTCAAGGAGAAAATGATCCACAGTATATATTCTAATATGCTTGAATGTTGGTTCCATGGAGGAGAAAAAATTGCTGTTGCCAAGAGAGGAGAAAAATCATAGCAGCATGGCCTTGGGAAGCAACAGGGAAGACGGTCCTAGGAAGAGCATAGACAATTCATCTTTGTAAAAAGAGCAAGGACATATCACAAAAGCACAGAAACAAAGGGGTTGAAAGAGGGAGTTCTGTGCTCTTTTAGCTTTTCAATGAGCAAGAATCAACAAAATCAGTGAAATTAAAAAGAAGGGAGGATAAAAAGGGGTATATAACCATTGTGTTAGTCAGCTTTCTGTTGCTGTGACAAAATACCTGAGAAAATCAACACAGAAGAGGAAAACAATATTTTGGTTCACAGTTGCAGAGGTTTCAATCCAAGTTGGCTGATTTCATTGCTTTGGGCCTGAGGTAAGGTAAATATCATGGTGGAAGGGTGCGATGGAGGAAAGCTGTCACCTCATGACAGCCAAGAAGAGAGAGAGAAAGAGAGAAAAGAAACGGTCTTGGTAAAAAATATACCCTTCAAGGTCAAGATCCATGACTACTTCCTCCAACTAGGCTCTACCTCCTAAAGGTTGCACCTCCTCCTAGTAGCACCACAGATGGCAATCAAGACGTTAGCACATGGCCTGTGGAGGACATTTCATACCTAAAACATAACATCCATCCTTTAGGATCATGGAAGAGTGATCAAGGAAAAAGGGAAATAATAAATAATTTGTAGGGCTCTGCTGAGTGCCCCCTTGGGACATATGATCATAAATTCAAAGAGCAGCCACCATAATCCGGTGATTCACCACAAGTATATTCATCCCAGGGGCAGAGGCAGAAGGATGGATTCCAGTAGGACAAGGGCTGTTCTAGAAAAGTACAGCAGAGGAAGGAAGAAGTCGAGGTGTAAAGGGACACACTCACAAACACTAGGGTGGGGCAAGAGTCGAGGGGAGACTGGTGAAGGTAAAAGATGGTGAAATTTTCTGCAACTAATGGATAAAAGGTTCTAATATGGTTACAAATGGTTGAAACTGGAATATTAGAATTAGACAGGAAAGAGAAGAAGGTGAAAGGTCAGAGATTGGGACATTAAAAGTGCAGGTTCTGAAGATAAGAATATAGGAGTGGAGACAAAAGATCATTAGAAATAAGGAAGGTAAGGTACTAAGAGGCCAGCATGATCATCTTCTCTTTCACACAAAATGCAAAGTCTTTGCTGACTGACAAGGCGCTACACGTTCTGCACAGACCCCACCCCCATTAACTCAGACCTTTTCTCCTACTACCCTTCCTCCCATCACTCTCTGAGCCAGGCTTAGCTCCCTACTCTTCCTTCAGCTCACCAGTGACATTCACAGCTCACATTCCTTTGCATCTGCTACCTTGGCCCAGAATGTTTTTCCCATGTGAACATCTCATGGCGAAATGTCACCTTCTCATTGAAAATTGCACTACCCACCACATCCCAACACTTCCTATCCCCCTTCCCTGCTGTCTTTTACCACAATCTAACATGCACACTATACTTACAGTGGTTCACTATCTCTCCAAGTAGGCCATAAGCTCCATGTGAGCAATGTTCTTTATCTCTTTCCTTTACTGCTACATTCCCAGAAATGATAAGAACATTTAGCACACAGTAGGTGATCAGTGAATATTTGTTGAGCAACTGAGAGAGAGAGAGATCGGTAAGTAAAAGAGTGAAGGAAGAAATTCACAAAGGTTTTAGGACTTTTAGGGAAGGCCTAGTTTAAATCAAGAGTAATACTACATCCTTTTAATGCAACATTTCTTTTTATGTAAAAATGTAACATCTATTAAAATGTCCTGTTTTTAGCCAAAAAAAATGTGATGATTAAAAGTAAAGAAACTCATAGGTGACATACAAAACTTCCCCAGGAAGGTTTAATTTTAGCTTTTTCACTCTCCTTTCTCATCCAACTCTCTGAGCAGCTCCTTAAAAATAACTCTCCCAAGAATCTTGTGTAGTTTTAAATGAAGCACACATGCCCCAATGAGAATCAGGACTGCAAGCAAAATCTACTTAGAAATTTTTGTGGCAGTTGCTAAAACATACTTACAAAATCATTTTTAAAAATTCAAGGTTTCATTCAAGTCATCCAGTCTAGTTAGAAGCACCAGAAACTCTCAAAAATAGATTTGTGAGATTAACTAAAATGGATTTTTTTTTAAAACTCAGGGCCCATTCAAGTAATACCAAAAAAAAAATGTAGTAGACTCATGGACAAGAGAACATGGGTTCCAAAATGAAGTTTAATGCCACTTGCTTTCTGTTATTCTTGAAGCTGCATGTACACTAAGGCTGATTCTGATGCGTCAGAACCTCAACTAGGCTGTTTCTTCAGCAGAATAAATAACCTGTGGGCTTTTCAGGCAAGGGAGTGATACACAACAGCTAAAAATGAAATATCTAAAAAGCCCAAGCACAATTTTTCTCTTCTCAATCTCTTCCTCTTCTCCTTCTCTCATCTCCCCTGCTCATTTGTCACCCTAGGCCTGGAACCCTCAGTGGAGAGCCCCTGTGCAGGGAAGCCTCAGCATTAGCTTGTGGGTTGGAGAGAAGCAGTGGTTCTGAGCAGCATACAGACATCACCAAGCCCTGAGCCCACTCACCTGGGAAATCAGCAGATCCTCCAGGAAGACAGAAGTTCTAGTTATAACCAAAACAGAAACAGGCATAAAATGAAATCTCCCAACTCAAGGACCATGTAACCTGCTGATACTCACACTAAGCAATCAATGAGAAAGCTATTGCCCTTCAGTTATTTGTAACAGTTCATTGATTTCAAGCAACTGAAACTGAGTTCTAGCCAAAAAAAAAAAAAAAAAAAAAAACTATTCCACGTGAACTTGGGAAGGACAGAAAATACAGTAGCCCCAGGTACTGTTATTAAAATCTTTAAATAGTCTCTATAAGGCATAACAACCTCTTTCCAATAGTGTGTCCCTTCATTCAAAACACAAGCTTCCTTGGAGACTGAATCAGCTTCTTTTAGCTTGAATCACGGAGACACCTGCAGGTCACATATGTGGAAGTCATTGTGATTGACAATTCCACTGGAATGCCTGGAAGAAAGAAGTGTTGATCCCCAAAGGAAAAATGAGAAACTGATTTTTTTTCTTAAAAACAGTGGTGTTTTACAACCCCTGTGATATGAGCAGACTACCCAAAGGTTTCAGAATACGAAGACCAAGAGATTTTGTGGCTAGACCCCTGGGGGAATATACATACTAGGGGAAGTAATTACCAAGAAACGGTGCCCCCGGGAGCCCATCAGAACAAAATAGTACCATCTCATCATAATACAGGTGACTTGGTAGACACAGCATGGCATGAACTAGGTGGTGGCAGAGGGAGGAAAAAGCTAACTTGTGAGAATACGAAGACTTAATCTGAGAACTCCAAAACTATCTAAAATGTGGAAAGCCTGAAAAATGAGATGAGGTTCACCTGTCAGTCAGGGTAGAGCACCATGTTCAAGAAATTCAGGAAATAATGTAGAGGTGCTAATAGAAGAAAAAGTTGGCCCAAATCTACATCATGTCAGCTTTGGAACCAACTTCCTTAACAAGACTCCTAAAACGTAAGCAGTAAAATCAAGAATCAACAAATGGGATGGATTTAAACTAAAAAGCTTCTTCACAGCAAAGGAAATAATCAAGAATGTGAAGAAAGAGCCTACAGAATGGGAGAGAAAAATCTTTGCCACCTATACCTCAAATACAACATTAATCTCCAGGGTATATAAAGAACTCAAAAAAACTTCAAACCCAAAAAATAAATAAATAAATAAATAACCCAATTAATAAATGGGCAAAGGAACTGGACACTTCACAGAAGAAGAAATATAATTGGTCACCAAATATATGAAAAAATGTTCAAGGTCTCTAGCAGTTAGAGAAATGCCAATTAAAACTACACTGACATTTTATCTCAGTCCAATCAGAATAACAATTATCAAGAATACAAGTAACAATAAATATTGGTAAGAATGTGGGGGGAAGGCACACTCATACATTGCTGGTGGGACTGAAAATTGGTACAACCACTCTGAAAAGCAGTATGGAGATTCCTCAGAAAACTTGGAATGGAACTACCAATGACCTAGTTAACCCATTCCTTGGTTTATAGCCAGAGAACTTAAGATCGGCATACTACAAGTGACACAGCCACATCAATGTTTATAGCACCTCAATTCACAATAGCTTAACTATGGAACCAGACTAGACGCCCTTCAACAGATAAACGGTTAAAGAAAATGTGGTGTATATATACACAATAAAATCTTTTTCAACCATAAAGAAGAATTAAATTATGGCATTTGCTGGTAAATGGATGGAAATGGAAAATATCATGCTAAGTGAAACAAGCCAATCCCAAAGAACCAAAGGCCAAATGTTCTCTCTGACCTGCAGATGCTGACTCACAACAAGAGAGGATAGGGAGGGAAAAAATATAAGTACCTTGGATTAGACAAAGGGAAATGAAGGCAAAGGAGGGGAAATGGGAATAGGAAAGATAGTAGAATGAATCAGACATTACCTCCTATGTGCATATATGAATACATAACCAATATAATTCTCCATCATGTACAACCAGGGCATAGAAGGTTGGTTGTGATAAAATAAGGAAAAAATCTGCAGCGGCACAGCCACTGCCACACTCAGGCCAAAAGCTCCAGCCAGAGAGGGCCCTCCATGAGCATAGAAGAGGGATGGGAAATTAAAGGAACCCACATTTTAGGGAGTCCTGAGGTGTAGCTGGGTATGGAATGTTCAGAGTCCAAGGACATTGCCTGACAAACCTGAAGGAGGCGCACAATATCCACAATATCCGTGTGTGAGGAAAGAAGCTGCTCTCCAGGAAGCACGCGGAGAACCAGGGAAGAAGCCATTTTGCAGCTACAGCATAGGGCTGGCAACCCAGGAAGCCGATTCCTGGCAAAGCCCAAATTTGGCCCGAAACACAGGCTGAGCAAACCCAAGCTGCA
Organism: Ictidomys tridecemlineatus; assembly: GCF_052094955.1. Lineage (NCBI taxonomy): Eukaryota > Metazoa > Chordata > Mammalia > Rodentia > Sciuridae > Ictidomys > Ictidomys tridecemlineatus. The sequence goes on along the minus strand of NC_135488.1, from coordinate 18,974,654 downwards.
TGACTTACAATGTGTTTAAGTGACCATGAGAAAATCAGACCTGGAGAGAGGTTTACCCAGAGGACAACTGGTCATGGAAACCCAGCCAGCGCTACCCCTCCCTTCCAATCAGACTGCTTGCAGGGCCTGCTGGGAGAGAGGCATTTATTTGGCCAGAACTCAGAAGGGTAGGGGTGGGAGAAATTTTTTGGATACTGAACCTAAGACCAGGGAACATGGGGTCCACAGGTGATGTAGGAGACTATGAATTGTCTCCCCACCACATGAGTGGAACCAAAGAGAGATGCCTGGGGTAAGTCTTTTAGCATGGACGAGAAAGTACTGGGCGCTGGAGATGCACTGATTTAAAATCTCCTGATCAATTAGTATTTGACAAAGAGGCTGTGGCTCCTAAAATGAGGCCTTGCTGCTAAACAAGGGGTGAGAGATCCAAGATGGTGGAATAGAGGAGGTCATATTCACCTAAACCTAAACCCTGCCTCCAGGAACTGTGCCTACAGGATTACCTCTCTCACTCCAGCAATTCAGAGGGTGGAGCATCACACTCCAGAAGACAGCACCTAAAACTGATGAGAGGAGAAGCTGAGAATATTTTGAACTCCAACAAAAAGAATTCTTTAATTTTTCATCAAGACATTTTTTCTTTTCTTTTATTATTCTTTTTCACTGTTTAATTGTGACCCTAAAGATACATGGACATTTATTTATAGAGTCCCCTATTTTTTTTCCTTCTCAACTCTAGCTTTTTCGAAGCCAGTTACTTTATATGGATTATTTTTTGTGAAATAAAATGTTTGATTAGGATATTTTAGTTTTGTCTAAAATTTTTTTTATTCTTTTAATTTTTTAAAATTGTTTGCTTTACATATTTTTTCTCATACTTGTTTCTCTTAATTCTCTCTTTTCTTCTGCTAACAGCCAATCACTATTGTTCTCTTTTACTCTTCCTTTAATCTTGTTCTTCTGTCTTCTCTCCTCCTTATAATCATCACATTATGTATCCCTGTCCACCATTTTGAAAACTTGCTGTTTTTATTATAGGCAATAACTGATAATATAATTTATGTTGATTGTGATAATTAACATTGTAGACACCATAGTAGGGACTATTTGGTTTACTGTTATATATTGTTTGCATTGGTTATTGTTATTATTTGTCTCCACCTAGACAGTGAGGTCATGGAAACCTCCAGAAACACTATAAGTTCACAGGGTAGAAACTTTACTGCCTCAGATGGATACTTGTAAGTGGGAAAACACACAAAGGATATGAAAAAGCAGGGGAACAAATCACCTGAAGTAAATCAAGATCCTCCAATAACAGAAACCATTGACACCACAGTGAAAGAAATATCAGAAAAGAAGTTTAGAATGCACATATTTAAATGGATCTGCAAAGTAAAGGATAATATAAGAGAGCAAACATCAAAAGATCACTTAATAAAGAGAAAGAGGGTCTGAAAACAAAAACAAACAGAAATCCTTGAAATAAAGGAAACAATAAATCAAATTAAAAATCTAACAGAAAGCATAACCAATAGACTGGATCATATGAAAGACAGAAGCTCAGGCAATGAAGGCAAAATATATAATCTTGAAAATACAGTTGACCACAAAGAGAAAATATTAAGAAACCATGAACAGAACTTCTAAGAATTATGGGATAACATGATAAGACTAAATTTAAGATTTATCAGGATAGATGAAGGTGCAGAGATACAAACCAAAGGAATGCACAATACTTTCAATGAAATAACATCAGAAAATTTCCCAAATCTAAAGAATGAAATGGAAAATCAAATACAAGAAATTTACAGCATCCCAAATGTGCAAAATTACAATATATTCTAATAAAGTCACTTTATTATGAAAATGCCTAGCATACAGAATAAGGATAGAATTTTAAAGGCTATGAGAGAACAATATCAGATTACATATAGAGAAAAAGCAAATGGATCCCAGCTGATTTCTCAACCAAGACCCTCAAAGCTAGGAGGTCCTGGAATACACATACCAAGCTCTGAATGAAAATTGGTGCCAACCAAGAATCCTATATCCAGCAAAATTAAACTTCAGATTTGAATATGAAAAAAAACTTCTATGATAAACAAAAATTAAAAGAATTTACAACCATAAACACTGCACTACATAACATTCAAAACAAAATATTCCATAAATATGAAATTTTTAAAAACTGAAAACCAGCAAAGGGAGAAACTATACTAAAGGAATAGTCAATCAAAGGAGAAACTAATTCAAATTAAACCAAATCTAAGAAATATGTCTGATAAAAGAAATAAGTATACTAGCAATTATTCTCAATAAAATTTTTTCTTGTGACGAATAGTGCTACGAGTATGAAATAAACCAAAATGACCAGGAACACAAATCAGATCTCAATAATAACCTCGAACATTCATGGCCTAAATTCATCAATCAAAAGACATAGACTAGCTTTTGGATTGGATTAAAAAACAAGACCCAACAATATGCTGTCTCCAAGAGACTCACCTTATAGGCAAGGACATCCACAGACTGAAGGTAAAAGGAAAGAAAAAAGCTTATTATTCACATGGATCTTGTAAAGAAGCAAGGATTTCTATATTCACATCAGATAAAGTGGACATCAAGCCAAAGTTAATCAGAGGGGACAAAAGAAGGACATTTCATACTGTTGTATATACCAACAAGATGTAACAATCATTATACCCCAAACAACGGAGCATCTACATACCACAAACAAGCCATTCTCAATTTCAAGACTCAAATAGACCATATAACAATAATACTGGGTTACTTTAATATACCTCTCTCACTACTGGTTAGATCTTCCAAACAAAAACTAAACAAAGAAACTATAGAACTAAATAATACAATCAATGGCTTAGACTTAACAGACATATACAGAGTACTTCATTGACTGAAAAGACTTTCTTCTCAGCAGCACATGGATTCTTCTCTAAATAGACCATATCTTATGCCATAAAGCAACTCCTAACAAATACAAAAAAAAATAGAAATCATACCCTGCATCAATCATACCAGATCCTAATGGAATGAAGTTAGAAATCAATAATAGAATTAAAAATAGAAGTTACTCTAACACCTGGAGACTAAATAATATCCTATTGAATAATGAAATGTTAACAGAAGATATCAGGAATGAAATAAGAAGTACTTAGAGGTAAGTGAGAATAGTGATACAATGTATCAAAATTTCTGGGACAACATGTAGGCAGTGTTAAGAGGAAACTTCATTGTATTGACCTCATTCATCACATCAAAAGAATAGAAAGTCAATGAATAAAATACCAAAATTACATCTCAAAGCCTAGGGAAAAAAAGAACTAATCAACACCAAAACTAGTAAGACAGGAAGTAATTAAAATCAGAGCTGAAATCAACAAAATTTACACAAAAGAAACAAATGAAGAAATTGACAAAACAAAAAGCTGGTTCTTTGAAAAAATAAATAAATTTGATAAACAGCTACCTAATGAAAAGAAAGAGAAAGAGAAAACTGAAATTAGTAAAATTGATGATGAAAAAGTAAATATTACAACAGATACTATCAAAATATAGAAGATAATTAGAAACTATTTTGAAATTTTAAAAAATAGAAAATCTTGAAGACATCGACAAATTTTTAGAGACATATGACCTATCCAAACTGAACCAGGAAGGCATACACAATTTGAACAGATCAGTCTCAAGCAATGAAAGAGAAGATGCCATCAAAAACCTAATAAAAAAAAGAAAAGCCCAGAATGGACTCTCAACTGAGATCTATAAGACCTTCAAAGAATTAACATCATTACTTCTCAAATTATACCATGAAATAGAAAAGAAGGGAACCTTCCAAATTTATTCTATGAAGCTAATATCACTCTGTTACCAAAACCAACAAAGACACATCAAGGAAAAAAAAAACTTCAGACCAATATCCCTGATAAACATATATGCAAAACTTTTCAATAAAATTCTGAAAAATCACATACAAAAACATATTAAAAATATAGTGTACCACAATCAAGGGGGGTTCATCCCAGGGATGAAGGTTGGTTCAATATATGGAAATCAATAAATGTAATTCATCACATCAATAGACTTAAAATGGGAATTATATTATCATCTCAACAAGAAAAAGCATTTCACAAAAATATAGCACCCCTTCATGTACAAAACACCAGAAAAACTAGGAATAGTAGGAACATAGCTCAACCTTGAAAAAGCTTTATTTTCTAAACCCATGGCCAATATCATTCTAAATGGTGAAAAATCAAAATAATTCCCCCTAAAAACTGGAACAAGATAGTTATGCCCTCTTTCACCACTTGTATTCAACACAGTCCATGAAACTAGAGCCAGAGCAATTAGACAAAAGAAATAAATTAAAAGGTTACAAATAAGAAAAGAAAAACTCAGAGTTGGGGTTGTGGCTCAGCAGTAAAGCGCTTGCCTAGCACATGCGAGGCACTGGGTTCGATCCTCAGCACCATATATAAATAAATAAATAAATAGATAAATAAATAAATAAAGTGAAGGTATTGTGTTCAACTACAACTAAAAAAAAAGAAACAAACAAATAAAAGAACTCAAAATATAACTATTTTCTGATGACATGCTTCTATATTTAGAAGATTCAAAAAATTCCACAGAAACATTCTAGAACTAATAAATGAATTCAACAAAGTAGGAAGATATAAAATTAACACCATAAATCAAATGCATTCCTATATATCAGTGATGAATACACTAAAAGAGAAATTAGGGAAACTACCCCATTCCCAATAGCAAAAAAAAAAAAAAAGGAAATCTAACAAAAGAGGTGAAAGATCTCTAAAATGAAAACTTCAGAAGACTAAAGAAAGACCTTAAAGGAGAACTTAGAAGATGGAAAGATCTCCCATGCTCTTGAATAAGCAGAATTAACATCATCAAAATGGCCATACTACAAAAGCATTATACAGATTTAATGCCACTCCTATTAACTCCTATTTTTTATAGAAATAGAAAAAGCAATCATGAAATTCATATGGAAAAATAAGAGATGCAGAATAACCAAAGCAATCCTTAGCAAGAAAAGTGAAGCAAGAGGTATCACAATACCAGACATTAAATTATACCACAGAGCCATATTAACAAAAACAGCATGGTATTGGCACCAAAACAGACACATAGAGCAATAGTGCAGAATGAAAGACACAGAGACAAGCCTGCATAAATACAGTTATCTCATACTAGGCAAATGAGCCAAAAACATATATTGGAAAAAGATAGCCTCTTCAACAAATGGTGCTGGGAAAATTGGAAATCTGTGTGTAGCAAAATGAAATTAAATCTCTTATCTCTCACCCTGCACAAAACTCAACTCAAAGTCTGAAGCACTAGACTAGAGACCCTGTGTCCTATTGGAAGAAAAGTAGATCTAAGTTTACATCAGCTTAAGAACTTACTTTCTTAGTAAGACTTCTAAAGCACAAGAAGTAAAATTAAGAATCAACAAACGGGATGAAATCAAACTAAAAAGTCTTCACAGCAATGGAAAAATTATGTGAAGAGAGAGCCCACAGAATGGGAAAAAAATCTTTACCATATGCACCTCAGATAGAACATTAATCTCCAGAATATAAAGAACTCAAAAAACTTCAATACCAAAAAATTTTAAAAAACCAAATAACTCAATCAATAAATGGCAAAGGAACTGAACAGACACTTCACAGAAGAAGAAATACAATCAATCAAAAAATACATGAAAAAATGTTCAACATCTCTAGTAATTAGAGAATGCAAATTAAAACTACAATGACATTCCATCTCACTGTAGTCAGAAAGACAATCATCAAGAATACAAGCAACAATAAATGTTAGTGAGGATGTGGGGGGAGAGTAACACTTATACATTGCTGGTGGGACTGCAAATTGGTGCAACCACTCTGAAAAACAGTATGGAGATTCCTAAGAAACTTGGAATGGAACCACCATTTGATCCAGTCATCCCATTCCTAGGTTTATACCCAAAGGACTCAAAATCAGCATATTACAGTGATGTAGCCACAGCAATATTTATAGCAGCTCAATTCACAATAGCTAAACTATGAAACCAGCCTTGTTGCCCTTCAATAAATAGATAAAGAAATTGTGGTATATATACACAATTGAATATCACTCAGTCATAAAAAAAGATTGAAATTATGGCATTTTCCAGTAAATGGATGGAACTGGAGAATATTATGCTAGTTGAAATAAGCCAATCCCAAAAAAATCAAAAACCTAATGTTTTCTCTGATATGTGAAGCTAATTCACAATAAAAGAGAGGGTATTTTGGACTAGACAGAGGGGAGTAAAGGGAAGGGAGGGGGAATGGGGATAGGAATAATAGCAAAATGAATCAGAATGAACCCTCTGGCTTCCAATATGAATACTTATGGAGGTTCAGTTCTCAAGCCTTCTAGGTATCACTCTGCAGGTATCTACCCTATTTGCAAATGATCACACGACCTGTGTAACTCTACAACATGTACAACCAGATGAATGAGAAGTTATACTCTATTTATTATATGTCAAATGCATTCTACCACCATGTATAACTAATTAGAACAAAGAGAAATATATTTAAAAAATAACAAGGGGTAGCAGTTCTTCTTTCCTAACTAAATCATTTGTTGAAGCCCAATGACTCCATGAAAGACCTGCCAATATTCAGCGTCTCCCTTTGGCAGTGTGAAAGAAGAAAAATCAGGTAACTGTCAAAATCAAAATTCTTGCTCTCCTAGATCTCCTATGAATATGCTCTTCAAAATCATGCTAAATCCATAAGTTGACTCAAAAAGATGAGGGCAGACCCTGCTATGAATCACATAGAAACCTCACAGCCTTGTCTCTTTCCAGCCATGCCTCTATACACATGCACATTTTTATACCTGTAAAACGTCGTCAAAATTAATATCTAGAGCAGGATTAAAGGAGAAAAAACATTTTAAAACTGTAGAACTTATAAATAGGAAATAAAAGCAGAGCAACAAGTCATATACATGCTGGTACTCAGTTTGCCTAGGACGTAGGTGTGTTGCCTCTAGGTTAAGAGATGATAGAAAAATCATCAGCTCTAGTCTTCTCCAAAGCCAGTCAGCCTCCTCCCTTTTGCCCCTGGGGCTTTCTTGACTCTGTGCTGTGTGTGGTCCCTGTACTCTCTGGGGCAGCACTGCCAGAGGAAGAATTCCTTGTACAGCTTTATACAGGTCCTGTCTTATTTTTAGAACATGCATATAGTAAATAAAAGTATCATATTGCAGATGAGAGGTGCTTCCAAAGGAGTCACTGACAAAGGAAAGACCATCCTTGCCTCCACTGCAGAACCTTTGGGTAGTCCATTAGGGAACACACTTAACTTGGCTATTTATATAACCAGTTGTATACCAAGCACTTATCAGAGGTAAGAGCATTTGAAAGCTTCTGAGCACTGTTTAGTTCCATGTTACTAACAGGATTGCATTAACTTCTAAAAATATTCTTCTGTTCCATTCTGACTTCACTTAATTAGGAATCTTTTGCTCCCAGTGAAGACCTTTTACTCTACTTCAACTCTGTATTTGGGTTTTACTGTTTACACAAACTTAGCTTCTATGTTTGGGGCAGCTAAATATTTGCTGTGAGATTATCTCTGCAGATCAGAATCTAATTTCTCCAGACTTGAAAAAGCTCTGGCTTCCAATATGAATACTTATGGAGGTTCAGTTCTCAAGCCTTCTAGGTATCACTCTGCAGAACCCTTGAGAGACCAAGGAAAGACAAGTTCAAAGATGAAGATTAGAATGTAAATCACCTAAAAGCCTAAGGGTTTCCTCATTCAGAGTTTAAAAAAATATCGCAGCAAATCATGTTCATAATTTCTGGGAGAAAATAATGAAAGACATTCTACATATGTTTTATATTGTTTTATATCTTATTGCTGTAGATTTGAGAACTAAGCAACATTGGATAGTATCTTTAATAAAGTACATTTAACCCATGAGAGCACTAATAATATATGTATTAAAAAAGCAACATTTCATAAAAAGCATGCAGTTCCATTAGACATAGCACATTCTCTGAGTCCTTTATGCTTTCCAACAGGATTTTGAAATGCCTTTATGATTGTGGGGTCATTATTGCTTGTTTCACCAAATAAGGCTTCACTATCTCAGTAATTATTACTCAGAGATTTGATGGACTCACAAGGAATTTGTTGTATTCTAGCACACACATTAGAATCTCATTTTAAATCATCAATAAATATAAATACAAAATTTTGCATTGTACAAATACCTTCTTACAAACGAATACAAAAGAGACAAGGGTTGCTAGGCAACCACCCAGCACAGGTCTCAGCATTCCAGGTAACAAAAAGACTACAACACTGCCACCACCTGAAGGTTTGTGCTTAAAGCAACAAAAGAACACTGGGTGGAGCTGACATGCAGTTCCGAACCATCACCATCCTTCCAGAATTTTATTTGAGCATATTTTATCAAATTTAATATGTTGATTTACAAACTAAGTTAAATGAACTTTATTTAGTAGTGCGTTCAGCATTCAAAATTCACCTGGCATTTAGGGCACAACTCGGTGATGCAGTCTGAAGGGGACACTACATACAAGCTCTTCTGCAGTATCAATGGGGAGGGAAGGGCAATGTCTCTACTATGTACTTGCCTTTGGTAACCTTCAAATTTGTCTCATTTCTTCAGTGTGCCCAAGACTTCCAGATATCCAATATCTGATGTTGGTTTTGTGGAGTTGGATGCAATGATGCAGCTTGGTGATGATTAGTTCAAGTGTCTGGCGTCCTGTAATATTTCTGCTCCTTCAATGGGGACCACTGAGAGAGAAGCCTGAAGAAGAAAATTTCAAAGTGTTGAAAAGAGTAGCCCCTGGGCAAGTACAGAACTCACTGAGGACCACCACCCAGGACTCCAAAGCCCATCACTGCTGTGTAAGGATTATAATACTTTCCTTTGTGGCACAGAATGGCATATGTAAGCTCACAGTTTAGAGTCAAGCTACCCGGTTCTACCACCTACCAGCCTTGTGACCTTTGGCAAGATACTTAAACCCTCTAAGTCCATTTCTTCATCTACAAAAAAGGAATTGAAAAAAAAGTGCCTACCACATGTCATTCATGTGTTAATTGAAATAATGGATGTAAAAGCCCTTTGCTTAGTCTCTGACATGTAATCAATACAGAATAAATATTTAAAGTATTAATTCTATTATGCAGGTCAATAATAAATAATGTTCTATCTCATTTATTTACATAAATACTCTCAGGGTTTTTATTAGCTAAATAGTCAGTGTAGGAATACTCTGTTCCAGTGTACAATGAAAACATGTACACTATTTAGGAATAAACGATGTCAGGCAAGAACATAAAAGAAGAACAGATTTAGTGTGATTGAAGGCCTTGAATGTAGCCATATACTTTTTATCATCTTGCATTACCTAAGGCCATATTATTATAGCAATGGATTTTGCCCTCACCCTCTGCAAAACAGATGGTATGTGTATCTTGGTCTTATGTGAGTTCCTTGCATTCACATACATGGAGCCACATAGGATTATATACACTTAGATCACCAAGAACATGAGATTTGGGGGGCTACTTTAACAAAAGAATATATGTGCAACTATAAAGAAAATTACATAAGTAGAAAATCAAGAACAATGCAGGAACTTGACACATCTCTATGGGCTAAGCCACAGGTTGTACAACTCAAATCCACCTGGTGTCATTTTGGTGCCTGGTGATGTTATCTTCTCTCTGTCCTGCTTCAAGTTGCTTCCTTGCATACTCACAGCTTCTGTTTCATGACATTAACTTCCATGTGACTCTTGGTGGCCTGCCCAACCCTTCTTCACAATGACTTTCATTTTTCCTTGGACATATTATGTTACCTGCTTTAAATCTGAGCTCAGAGGTGAAGCAGGCTATAGTGGGCACTGTGTTGGGGTGTCAGACCCCTCTCAGAAATGAAGGGACTTCTCCCGTAGCCACTAGGAGTGCCATGGACAGACAGCCCAGCTGTCAGCAATCTACAGAGGTTGCCTCAACTGAAGAGAGCTGCCTTTCCCGGTCATGTTCTTTTCCTGGGTGCTGGGATTGATGATAGAGAAGACAAAGACCAAGTCCTTGTGTCTCAAACTGAGACATCTCTGAAGGGTCACCTGAGCTCCGTAACTCCTTATGGTGTTTGATGAGCCCTGCTTTGAGACAAACATGGCCATTCAATTTCTGCCTCTGCCCACTCCTGTTCCCCTGTCTCCTCCTCATTCTCCTCCCTTCCCCAAATGTTGATCTCAGCAGCATTCCAGATAAAGTTCCCCAATGCTGATCTCCACCTCAGAGGCTTCTTTTTTTATATAATTTTTTAATATTTATTTTTAAGTTTTAGATGAACACAATATCTTTATTTTACATTTATGTGGTGCTGAGGATCGAACCCAGTGCCTCGTGCATGCTAGGTGAGCACTCTACCACTGAGCCACAACCCCAGCCCCTTGGAGGCTTCTTTTTTGGAAACTCAATCAGTGGTTGGAGATAACCCATAGGGGGGACACAGAGTCATACAGGTTGTCAAAAATCAGTCAGGAAGTCAGGCATGGTGGCTCACGCCTAAGCCCAGCAGCTCAGGAGGCTAAAACAGAAGGATTGCGAGTTCAAAGTCAGCCTCAGCAACTTAGTGAGGCCCTAAGCAACTTAGCCAGACTTTGTCTCGAAATAAAATACCAAAGGGCTGGTGATGTGGCCCAATGGTTAAATGTCCTTGGGTTCAATCCCCAGTGCCAAAAGAAATTAGTCAAGATACTGACTGGCCTCAGTTAAGGGCCCGTTCCTGTTCCATTAAGCTATGGCCAGGCACATAAGTTTGTGGGATACAGAACCCCCCTGTGGGGCCACTGGCAGTTCTGAGTGTGTTTCCTAGGGGGTGGCATATTTGACATGTCTCATACATTCTATTATGGATCCCAGGCAGGGTCCATAGGTTTGTCTGTCTTTCTGCAATGCATAGCATTTGGTTTATATCCTTTTTATCTTCAAAGCTATCACCACCCCCTTGGCTCCACAGAGATCCTTGCCTATGCTAGAACTTAAAGTGAAAACATCTCCTCCATTTGACTACAATCTAAAAATATTCACTTTTGAGTTTGAGAAGTTTACTGCTAATCATGACAGGGAAACTGAAAGGAGATATGTAAAATAGCAAACATAATTAATACATTAAGAAGCGTCGTTAAAGAGATTTTTTAGAAATTCAAGCTTATGTTATTGCATTAATTAAAGACACTCATTCTATAATACTGCTTAAAAATGTTTTTTTTTAAATCCCTTCTTTCTCACATCAGCAATGAATTGTATCTTTGTTCAGAACAAAGACCTCCATGTGCTCATTATAAAAATTAAAGTGACATAGAAAAGTCTAACAAAGGAAAAATATTACCTAAAATCCCACTGTCTAAAAATAGCCATAATCAACATTTGGATATAATTATAGTTGTCTGTCTATTGACATAGCCAGAAAGATAGAATGACTTGCAGTCAAATGAAATCATATACCTGCTATTTTAACTCTTAAAAATAGTTTTAATTTCATTAACCAAAAAAAAGAGACAGAAGTAAAATTAAAATAATTTCTAAATATTAAGTAAATGTTTCCCCATCATATGAACTATTTCCTAAAAGATCACCGAAAGAGACCACATAAGAGACTGGCTTCATGCAATTGGCAGGAGGGAGTTTATTGAACCAGCATGCTGGGGCTCAAGGCTCACTCAGGAAGGGAGAGCAGCCCAGAGCCCAGAGCAGAGGTCAAGCAGAGCTTAAGTACACTTTTTGGAGAGGGTGGGGGGCTTTGCATACATCAGAACAAATCATCATGAGGCTTGGGGAAATTGAACAACAACTCTGAGACATGATTAGTACATTCATTGGCGGAAACAGTCTGGGCAGGGGTGATTGGTCACCTCTAAGTGGGGTACACATTCAAACTGATTGGTTTTAGGGCCTCAAGGACTACGTGACATACTACACAGAGTCCCAGGTTATTAGACCACTAGTGGAAACAGTGGAAATATTTACTGGGCAGTTCGGTTATTATCCTAACAGCTACAGGGATTACAGGTTCTGGGGGTAGCAGAGGAATTTTAACAATACCTAGTCTTTCACTTTTTAACTCAGGCCCTGCAGCTTGGAAACTTTACAATACCCAGTCTTTTACACTTTAACTCAGGCTTTGCAGTTTAGAATCAGCTTAGAAATTTTACCTTTACAGTGGGATAGGGATGTAGCTCAACACAAAGTATTAGCATTCTGGGTCCCCAATACTCTCCTCCATCACCAAATCAACCCTAGAGTGTGACTACCCAGACTTTCATATAGGAATGAACCATATTTCTACTTTATGTATGCCATCTCATCTTTAGGTTTCTTTGTATATCATCCTAACTTCATCTTTGCTAATATCTCAACTAATATGATTATTGTCTACTCTGAGACCATAATTCCTGGAGTTATTTTGTCTTAATTCAGCATCATCAGGTAGAGTGCTCACTGCCAATGTCTTTTACCAGGGTCTCCATTCCTGAATTCTTGGTGATTTATTTAATTATGTTTGATGAGTTAGTTTGGCTTATTACTACTATAACAAATTGCCACAAATTCAGTGCTTAACACAAATTTACTCCCTTACCCTTCTGAGTATCATATTGCAAAGCAAACATCACTAGGCTAAAATGAAGATCCTGCCTTCATTTTATTTTAATGCCTTCTAAAGGCTCTGGGAGATGCTCCATTTTCTTACCTTTTCCAGCATTTAGAGGCTGTCTCCATTCCTTTGCTCGGGGTCACTTTCCCTCTCCTCAAAGCCATCAGTGTAGTGTCTTCAAGTTCTCTGTGGCCCTACTGCCTCCCTCTTAGTTTATAAGGACCCTTATGACTACCTGTGTACCACCAAGATAATCCAGGGTGCTCTCTGCATCTCAGGATCTTTAACTTAATTGGACCCGTAAAGTTCCTTAGCCATGTGAGAGAACACACTCACAGGTTCCAGGGGATTTAGACATGCACATTTGCAGGGTGTGGAGGCATTATTCTGTCCACCAGAGGTGGTTTGGCTTAGATATTGTAACATTTATTTTATTTCATCGATTTGAGGTTGTTCTCACTGGAAACGACTCCCAAGCACTTCATTGCCTGAGCTATTTGATACAGTATCAGGAATGTATGTTTCTTTATAGTTGACAAACATCTGTCTGAATGTCATAATATGGAATCATCTTTTTTTTTTTCAATTTAGCACATAGTGTTATACTAAAAATACTTTAAAGCAGCATGTTGGTTTTTCTTTGTATATGAGGCTCTTATTCTACCCTTATTATACCTTAAAAAAAATCTCTTTTAAGGGGCTTGGGATATAGTTCAGTTGGTAGAGTACTTGCCTTGATGCACAAGGCCATGGATTCAATCCCCAGCACCTCAAAAAATTTTTTTTCTTTCAAGTTCAACGTAACCAGGCTGTCTTGAGTCTGTTGCTTCTTGTTATTTTTTCCTAAGGTGAGGTAGCCTTTTTCAATACACTTACTCAGTTCTATCTTTTTTACAGTGAAGTTTTCTTCAAATATTTTTTTTACTTCCATGTGTTGAATTACGTATTTGAGGGTCAACAAGTTATCTTTACCTTGGATTATTTTTTCCTTCAGTTATCCATTACCTTAGTTTTAATTCCATAAATATCTTATTCTTGCTTATCTGCATTCATTATGTTTATCTCGAGCTGTTTCTCCAAGTTAGCATCCTTATTTTCATCAATGCTGCTATGCTCCTAAGTCTTCTAATCATTCTATTCCCTTTGTAGTGTGTTGGCTTGGTGCTCGATTTATTTCTTCAGCTTCCTCCTCATTTTATTAGCTATCGTCTCTTCCCTGAGATATCACCTTTATGAAGATGACATATGATTGTCTACTTCACAAAGTTACTAAATAACTGATAGCACTTAGGAAGAATTTTCTTTTGTTCTGAGCCATAGTGTCTCTTAGACGGTATTCAGTGTTTTCTCCTTTCTATTTTTGTTCATGCTCACTTTTAATTATTTTGGGGGTATGATTTTCTCATGGCATTACTATGTCTTCTCATGCTTAATCCTAGCTGCTTTATTCCAATAGTTTTCTCTGACATAATGTGGAGTACTTCCCTTTTACCACTGTGTCTAACACCTCTTCATGTTTTCTTCCAATCTTATTGTATCCCCAATTCAGCTTTCCCTAGTTGTTCCCCAAAACTGTTATTGGTTCCTTCATTGGCACCAACACAAAGGGAAGATAAAGTAGGAAAAGCAGCTCCCTGGACCAAATGAAGTTAAAAGTAACACCTTTGGCAAACTTTACAGAAACACGTGACAATGTGAAGACATTGTGCTAGGACCTCTCCATAAATCCCTGTGCAAATGAAGGTGTCTGAGTTCCACATTGTTACCGTCCCCTGTAAATCTACACCTGCAGGCAGAAATAGGACCCCTCCAGCCTTGGACTGTCTCTTCAATTTACATGAATGGAGGCTCTCCTGCCTTGTGCTTTGTCCTTATTTCAATACCTCCTGTCAGAGGAGAGGAAAGACACATCCACTTACTAGGTTTCTCTCCAGATTTGGAAGTAATAGACATTGCTGCTATAATGTGATTATGTATTCCTGAAAAAGTCTATTTTCTGAAAAATTATACACTAAAAATTAGAGTTTATGGGGGAAAATACATTTGGAACAGTGCACTCAAAACCTGCACCAATTTGGAACCCGATTACCTCCCAAACAATTCCAACACAACTAGAAATACAAGCACAGTTAAACATCCACTGACATGTGTTGGGAGATGATGCTCCCCAGATTCCCTGCTTTCTACATGGTCCAGACTTTCTGAGTAAAGGATCTAAAGGTCTTTTCTCAGTGTTTTAGTCAGCTTTTTCACTGCTGTGATTAAAGGACCCAGCCAGCACAATTGTAAATGAGGAAAACTTTTTATTCGAGGACTCATGGTTTCAGAAGTGTTAGTCCATAGAAGGCCGGCTCCATTACCTGGGGCTGGAGGTGGGGCTGAACATCATTTCAAGAGATGGAGAGAAGCAGCTCACATCATGGTGATCAGGAAGCAGAGAGAGAGAGAGATCTCCACTTGCCACATACAAATATATACCCAAAACCACACCCCAATTCCCACCTCCTCCAGCCACACCTTAGCACTTCAGTTACCACTCATACATCACTTCTCATATATCATTTCTCCTCTGAACCTTCTTGCACTGGCTCACACGTGAGCTTTTTGGGGACACCTCACATCCAAACCATAACATTCAGGCATGATTGAACAGAAAACCTCAGATAGAAAGCATCTTACTCTCCAAAGGTGTTCTTGCTCTTTCCAGAAGATATTTGCTTAGCTCCAGGATTAGGAGCAATAGCTCTGCAGAGGGGGAAATGAACAGTTAATCAGCAATCCTAATAAAGGCTCAGAGTCTCCTGAATTCAAGGTTTGTTTCCTATAATGAAAACCCACAGCACACAGGCAGTACCTGCCTCATTCTCATCTCCCTATAGGGATTCGGGTGTGAAGAGCAGATGCAAGATGTTACTCTGGCTATTATACTATGAATAGTAAGCTATATTCTATGAATAGTAAGCTATATGCAAAAAAATAGCCCTAGGAAAAGCCTGTTTTTCTCTAGCTATGAATAGTAAGCTCTGACCCAGGGGTTCTATATAAATATTTATTCCCCTATGTATGGCAGGCTAACATTAAATTACAAGTAAAGTTAAAATCTCAGACCCTTCATGGTTTCTGATTTAACACTAGTTTAACATTGTTTACAACCAACATCACAGTCATATACCCTTTTAAGTCTTGGGAATTTCTCTTATTTTTTAGATTTAGGTCCATTAAATTAAAACCCTGACCCAGTGAATAGCCTTTTTCTATAACCAATTTTAACACTGAATATAATGTCTTCACAGCTCCTTCATCTCAACTTACACTCTTTTCAAAAAACATCTTCACATTTTGGGAAACAATAGCTCTTCAACCCACTAAACTAGCTATTATTTGCACTCAAAGAAGTCACATTTAAAAATCTGAACATTTGGGGCTGGGGTTGTGGCTCGTGTTAGAGCTCTTACCTAGCATGTATGAGGCACTAGGTTCAATTCTCAGCACCGCATAAAAATAAAGATCCATTAACAGCTAAAAAATATTTTTTAAAAAATATGAACATTTTTTGGAGGGGGTTCTTAGGTTTTGCCTGGGTTTCCTCTTTAATTGTGGAGTAGTTTGCCCATGATCACTTCAAAATATTAAAATGAAGTGTGTGAGGGGTCACACATGAATTTAAAAAAAAAAAGTCCATTGTTCTGCATCAACAGATCCACCTTGAAAAAAATTTCTTATAGCAGAGAACATTGGATTAGGACTGAGTCTCTGGATATTTTTAAACACACTGGTTTAACCAAAGACCACAGAATATAGGCTATGAGATATACTCTACAGCTCCATAGTACTCTAGACAATTTTAGCCACCATTTTCAATACTGATATCAACTTGTTTTCCTTTTTTGGTTAGTTGCTACTGGAAAAATATTTTTTCTGGTCTTTTTATAAGTTTTTGTTTTTGGTGTATGAGTGTGTGTGTGTGTGTGTGTGTGTGTGTGTGTGTGTGTGTGTGTTGAGGGGGACATAATTTGAATGATGTGTTCTCTATCATGCTCCAATACTAATTTTTCAGTAGTTATACACGATGCACTATATAGTACGACATGAATAACCTCAGGCTAAGAATTAGGACACGCACCATAGTCTAGTTTTCTACTAAGGACCAACTGGGTAATTTTAAGAACGCATTCAATGTCTATGGGGTTCAGAAATACATCTGGAAATCTTTTAAGTACTAATTTAAATTGAATGAATGTTCATGTACTTCAAAATTCATGTATTGAATCCCTAAAATCCAGTGTGATGATATTTGGAGATGGGAGTTGTCAGAGGGAGGGGGGCCTCATAATGGGATTAGTAACCTTATAAGAATGGACACCAGAGATGTTCTTACTCTCTACCATGGGACACAGCTAAAGGGAAGCTAGCTGAAAAGAGACCTGACCTTGCTCTGACCTTGAGATTGGACTGGTTTGGGTCTCTAAAACTATGAGGAAATAATAAATTTCTGATGTTTAAACCACTTGGTCTATTTTGTCAACATCCCAAACTGATGAATACAAGTTCCTTCCACCTTAAAAAAAAATTTATGCTCAAGGAAAAATGGTATAGAGGTACTTTTTCCTAGTCATCCAACAAGTAAAACCCCTGGATATTATAAAACAAGCGTGAGAAGATGCTGAGTAGTGGAAAGAAACAGGTAGGCTGGCTAGGGACCTCATACCAGGAATGAGGTGAGTTCCCTGAGTTATATTTTTGCCTCATGTACCTATACTGACGACTGAGAAACTGACAACTCAGACCATTAGGTCCAGACAAATATATATATATCCCCAAGAAAAGCCTGTTTTTCTCTAGCCAAAAGACCAGGGAGGGGACAGCCTAGCAATAGAGAAAAGATAACCTTGAGACAATAGCTACTCTACTCTAGCCAGACACCACATACAAAAACCTAAAAGCCTGACCCCATTCCCACTCACACCAGAAAAGGTTGAGTGGGGAGCTTAGACTTCTGTTCTCAAGAAGCTGCCAATGCCCGAGCAGCTAACGCCTAGTACTGCCAAGATGATGTCAAAGAGGCCAAGTGGGACTGTCATCCCCACCAGGTAGCAATGACTCCCTCACCCATGGAACTGAGGGAGCCCAGCTCCAGCCCACCTGGTAACATCGGGGGCATCAGTCTCCCTCCCCACGGGGTTGCGCCAGGGAAGGCTGCTACTGTTTGAGTGCCCCACCAAAATTCATGTTAAACTTGAGTCCCTACGGGATATTAAAATAGTGGAAACTTAATCAAACTACACTTTTGAAGTGGGACCTTCGGAAAATAATTAAAATAAGCCCACAAAGGTCAGGCCAATAGGGAAGACCTGAGCTAATGAAACCAAAATCTGGAGATGAAACTCGACTACCTGCTTCTGCTGGCAGGTGGGACCAGTAAGACTGGAGCCCTCTACTACTGCTGGCAGGTAGAGTGCACATAAGGTTGCATACCTCTGCAGCCAAGAAGTGTCACAGCTCTTAATAGCAAGCTATGCCTTACAGTGTTGCAGCAAAACTCAGCAGTTTACCATCAGTATCATCTTCTTTCTGGGTTGTTGTCTTGTGAATTTGAAGCATGAAAGCCACAGGCCAGGATAAGTAAGTGAAAGAGTAGGATTTAGTGAAGAAGGAACAGAACTTTTGCAGTGCAAAAGGAAACCCATCTGAGTATGCTAGTCTAGAGGTTTATATAGGACTGGGGTCACTGCTATTGGTCCAAACTTATGCTAATTAGGATCTGAAAAGACTACTGGTGCCATTGGTCCGGACTTATGCTAATTAGGGTTTGGAAAAACACTAATTTTCTTGGTCCAAATTTATGCTAATTAAGTTTGGGAAAGTACTAATGGTATTGGGCAACTCAGAAGCCCCAAATTCCATTCAGGTCCATTTCCATTTTCTCACCACAGGTCAAGAAGCGAGAAGTTAGGGTTGGTGAATGGTCTGTGCTGGCGGTTCCCATCTACAGAGTTGCATGCAACGGGCGTCTGCAGTAGGCATCCATACTATGCCCTAGCCTAGCTGCAGAAGGTGACAGGTAGGAGAGTCTTGGCTCTCAGAGCCTCAGGCCCACTATACCTGCATGACAGGCTCCACATGGCCATAGGCTGTACTTCCCTCTTGTTATGGTTTGATTGTGAGGTGTCCCCCAAAATCTCCTGTTGAGAGCCACAGCCAAAAGGGCCCCAGCAAACTTCCAGCTGCCAGCAAACTTCCAGCTGCCGGCTGATGATTGGCTCACAGCGGCCCCAGCAACATCTAGCTGATTGGCTCCTCCACGGAGCTGCTCATTGGGCTGTTTCCCTGCCCTTTCAAACCACGGAGCTGCTCATTGGGGGACTTCTTTGGCTCCGCCCACGCAACCCAGCCAACCGGCCTCAAGAGCAGGAGGATTGTGGGAGGTGGTGAGGTCTGTGTGGGTGAGAGGCTTGTGGAAGCCAGTGGTGGCAGTTGGGCTCTGAGGGTTTTTTTCCTGAGGAGCTGTTTTGTTTGGCGTTTGTAGTTCTAAAAATAAAGTTAGTTTCTTTTGACAAGTGGCTCCTGAATTGTGCCCAGACAGACTGCAGCAATCTCCCATGTGAGACAATGCAAGCAGATTCAGAACAGAAATGATTGGGTTGCAAGAGTCTTAACCCAATCAGTGATTTAATCCCATGATAGGGATTAACTGAGTGGTAACTGAAGTGGTGGGGTATGGCTGGAGGAGGTGGGACTTGGGGGCGTGACTTTGAGTATATATTTGTTTGGTGAGTGGACTCTCTCTCTGCTTTCCGATCACCATGTGAGCTGCTTTCCTCCGCTGATGTTCAGCCTCGCCTTGAGCCCTGAGAAATGGAGGCGACTTTCTATAGATTAAGACCTCTGAAACTATGAGCCCTCAAATAAACTTTTCCTCCTCTATATTGTTCTGGTCAGGATCTTTTAGTCACAGCAGCAACAAAACTGAATAAAATACCTCCCTTGCTCCAACTCACCCAGGCTGCCACTGCACCACTTCACTGCCTCTTCTCAGCTGGGATCAGTAGGTTGGATGGCTGGCTTCTCAGCCAGGGAGCTGTGTTACTAGAACATTCTATTCTATCATGTGATGCCCTGTGCAGCCTCAGGACTTTGCTGAGAGTCCCCACCAGCAAGAAAACTCTCCTAAGCCTCAACCACCTGATGTCACCTCGGCTTTCAGAGCCAAGAGCTGAATAAACATTTATTCTTTATAAAACAACTAAGTCTGTGGTCTTCAGTTATAGCAATGAAAAGTAGACTAATACAGAGGTCTAGTGGGAAGTCAAAACTTTCACCACTGCCCAGTGGCAAGAAGGCCACTTCCTCCAAACCCTGTAGTGCCAGTGGAGGTCAAGTAGGGAGTACTGACAAGGTACCCTGATTTGTTCCTGCCAACAAGGTGATAGTAGGTCTGGTAGGGAATCAGAACTCTTGCACCCGCTCAACAGAAATGAGGATTTCCTCACCTCAGGTGTCAACAGAAACTAGATAAGAACCTATATATATTTCTACCCTTGTCTGGCAATAATGAGATGACTCTCTTTCATCCCCTTCCAGAGAAATGTCAGAGAAACCAGCTAAAATGGGAAATTTAAAATTAAATCTAGGGTCTTATATTATCCAAAATATCTAGATTTTAATAAAAATCATACATCATGCCAAGGAAGCTATCAAACTTACTTCAATAAAAAAACCACATGTTAATGGCATCAAAACAGATGCACAGACCAGCTGTACTAGATTGAGAGCCCAGAAATAAACCTGTCCCTACAGCCAACAGACCTTGAACAAAAGAGCTAAGAACACACACTGAAGAAAGGACAGTCTTTTCAATAAATGGTGCTGGGTAAATTAGAGAAACACATGCAAAGAATGAAACTAGACCCCTCTGTCTCCTCATATATAAAAAAATAAACTCACAGTGGACTAAAGACCTAAATGCACAACATGAAACCAATAAAAGAAAAAATAAGGTAAATGCTTCAGGACATTAAAATGGGCAAAGACTTTTTGGATAAGACCCCCAAAACACAATGGATTCCAACAAACTAATAAGCTTCTGCACAGCAAAAGAAACAATTAATAGAGTAAAGACACAGCCTAAAACTTTGGAGAAAATATTTGCAAAGTATATGTTTAACAAGAGGCTACTAGCCAGAATGTGTAAGTAACTAAAACAACTCAATACAAAGAAAAGAAAAAATATAATTAAAAAGTGAGTAATAGACCTAAATAGACATTTATCCAAGGAAGACATACAAATGGCCAACAGGTATATGAAAAATTACTGAATATCTTTAATCATCAGGGAAATTCAAATTAAAACTACAATGGGGGCTGGGGTTATGGCTCAAGCGGTAGTGCGCTCGCCTGGCATGCGTGTGGCCCGGGTTCGATCCTCAGCACCACATACCAACAAAGATGTTGTGTCCGCCGAAAACTAAAAAATAAATATTAAAAAATTCTCTCTCTCCCTCCCTCCCTCCTCTCTCAAAAAAAAAAACTACAATGGGATATCACCTCACTCCAATAAAAATGAAAAATATTAAAAAGACAAAAAGTAACAAGTGCCGATGAGGATAAACTCTTACACACCATTGATGGGAAAGTAAATTAGTACATCCATTGTGGAAAAGACTGTGGGGATTCCTCAAAAAAAAAAAAAAAAACACCTGCTGAGTATTATTTCCAAAGGAAAGGAAATCAGTATGTCATGCTTATTGCAGTACCATTCCCAAAAGCCAAGAAATGGAAACAAGCCAAATGACCATCCACTGATGAGTGGATAAAGAAAACACAACAGAATACTTCTCAGCCAGTCATTTAAAAAAAAAATGGAATTCTGTCATTTGCAACAATATGTATGGAAATGGAGATCGTTATGTTAAGTGAAATAACCATAACACAGAAAGACAAATGCCACATGACTTTACTTACACGAGAATATAAAAAAAGGTAATCTCATAGAAGCCGAGAATAAAATGGCAGCTACCAAAGCCTAGGAAGACCATCAGGGAGGGATCAATAGGGAAAGCGTGAACAAAGAGTGCTGAATAACAGCTGGATGAGAGAAAAAAAAAAGTTCTGGTGTGCTTTTCACAGTAGAGCAGCTTCTTTGAAAAAAAAAAAAACTAGAAGAAATTATTTTTTAATGTTTTTACCGTAAAGAAATGATAAATATTTGAGAAGGTAGATGGGTTTTGCCTGATTGAAACATTACACAGTGTACACATGTATTGAAATATCACATGGAACCTCATAAATATGTAGCATTTTTTATAAAAGTTAAAAATTAAAGAAATAGTCAATAGATGTCCGTACCAACATGGAAATGTTAAAATTATCTGACAAAGATTTTAAAGCATCTATTTTAAAAAAGATTCATTAGAAATTGAAAATAGACTTTTAAAAATGAAAAAAATAATTAGAAAGTCTTAGCAAAGACATATAAAGTCTCAGCAAAGTAATATATAAAAATGAGACACTTGGAAAATTTAAAACTGAAAAACATAGTAATCAAAAACAAAAGTCGGTGAATGGGCTTAACAGCAGAATCCAAAGGACAGAGTAAATCATCAGTGAATCTGAAGACAGACAATAGAATTATTCAATCTGAACAGAGAAAATATAGGCAAAAACAAAATAAACAGAAGTTCAGAGAACTCTGGAACTAAATACTTATAAATTAAATTTTAAAAGCTATAAATACAATATAAATATAAATAAAAGGTATATATCTATATCTGAAAGTTATAGCTATTAAGAAGCTAAATGATTGTAAATAGGCTAAAACCAAAGAAATACACCCAAACATATTATCATCAAATTTCTGAAAATTAAAACAGAGAAAAAAATTTTAAACTGTGAGAGAGAAATGAGACCTTCCTCATGAAGGGAAAACAATCTAAATGACAGAAGTTATCTCATCACAGAGTCCAGAATAAAGTGTATAACATTTTCAAGTCTAAAAGAAAATAATTGTGAACCCAGAATCTCACATCCAGAAAAATTATTCTCCCAGAATGAAGGAAAAATCAAGGTATTCTCAGAGAAAGAAAAACTAAGAGAATTGATAGGAAGCAGGAATATCTTTAAAGAGTAGTGACAATTTTTTAAATAGAAACAATTTTTTTTTAAAAAGGAATCTTGAAACACTGGGAAAGAAGGAAAAACATGATAAACAGAAATATTAATTAAAACAACAGACTTTTCTTCTTGAGTTTTCTAAATGATGTTTGATGAATAAAGTAACATTGATGTGGTTCTATGTATGTAGAGGAAATATATACATTATTTTATATCATAAATAGGGGAGGATATAGGCACATAAAGAGAGCTAAAGTTTCTGTGCCTGACTCAAACTGGTAAAATAATAATACTAGTAATTCATGATTAATTATGTATATATGAAATAATATCTATAGAACTACTAAAGTGCTATATAGAGAGATACAAAGACATTATAGTAAATCAAAATTTAATTATAAAAAATTTTCAAGTAATACAGAAATGAAGGAAAAAAGAAATAGAAAAAGAAGAAACAGAAAATGTAACGGCAGACTTAAGTCCTAACTTGTGAGCAATTAGATATAATGCATTTTATCTAAATAATAGCAATTAAAATACACAAATTGTCAAAGTGTATTAAAAACATGACTCGATTACATGCTGTCTCAAAAGCACATGTAAAATATAATGATCTTAACAGAGTGAAAATAAAAGTATGGAAAAGGATAGACTTTGCAAAGCCTTAGTCAAAAGCTAGTAGAAGTGACTATACTAATATCAGATCATTTCAACTTCAGAACAAAGAAAATTACCAGAGATAGAGGGGACATTATTATGTAATAATAAATGGACCAGTACTCCAGGAAGACACAGCAATCCTAAATGTGCATGCACCAAATCACAGAGCTGAAAATTTGAAATGAAACTCATAGAACAAAGAAAAGCGGAGAAATACACATTTATACTTGGAGAATTCAACATCCTCTCTCAAACATGGATAGAACAAGTATAGAGAAACCTGGCAAGGATATAGGAGAATCAACCTCACTGTCAGCCAACAAGATATAAACCAATCATCTTCCCTTCTCTAAATCGAGACAGGGATAGAGTATATATTTAGGCTTTAGGACATTCTTATTACTAGATCCTATAGAGGTAAAGGAAGAGAATAGGTAGAAAAATAAAAATAAAAATCTGCTTACTCCAAAATTCATGGCTGGTTCAGGAAAGAAATAGAACTAAACAGAAACTTGAATCCAAACCTTGCAAAAGGCATAGACTGGAGCCATTAGAACCCAGTAGCCTCTACACAGGAGAGATTTTCCTGTGTCCAGATCAGAACAAACCCAATATGAAAACTAAAGTTACTGTTGCTTTAATTATATTAGCCATTGAACTCCTATAAAGAATGAGTCTGAATCTACCACTAAAAAAGATAAATTCTTCTCTTTTAATTCTAGGATATGTTTTAGAAAATTACTTAATCCAAAGTGCTAAATTGCCCAGAAGAATTATTACATTTCCCCTAAGTGAACAATTTTTTTTCTTTTCTAACCAGTTGTATCAAGTCCAATTAAAAACAGAATATAACTTCCTAGATATTTAAAATAGAACAGGTCAGTACTGTAAAAACCTGAGTAATTTGCAGGGATTTTGTAATACACTAGTAACAGTGCATCAATATAAGTAAAACTGCTATTTGTTGAGTAACTCTCTCTTCACTGTCACTACCTCAAGGGATTTGTACCTTACATGGTGGCACACACCTATAATCCCAGTGGCTCTGGAGACTGAAGCAGCAAGCTCAAACCCAGCCTAAGCCACTTAGCAAGACCCTGTCTCAAAATAAAAAGGGCTGGGATGTGGCTCAGTGGTTAAGTGCCCCAGGGTTCAATACCTGGTACTAAAAAATAAAAACAAAAAAGGATATGTGTGTGTGGGCAGGGTGGATTGGTATCTGAGTTGGACAGAGAAATGTGTCAGTCAATTCCAAAGAGTTTTGTTGAATTATTCTTTGTCATCTGTTATTTCTCCCCTCCATATTCATCTTCTCAATATTTTCCAGAGGCCTGACATCACAGAGCAAGCACATTAGCATACACTTTTCCTCTTATATAAACTACTGAGTAATAAAGGTATTCACACAGTTCTCTTCAGAGACAATCCAAATCATACAAATTTTCTCCATAATTTAAGGTAAAATGCAATCTGAATCTATGACAAATGCATCCCACGGGGAGTTAAGCAACCAGAATGCAGAAGCTATTTAGCATCTGAGGTCCTCAGTTTCCTTAGTAGAAGAGGAATGTTAAGATCAGCCTTCTTTCTGCCTCAGGGGGGACTGTGCGATTTAAATAGTCCCATGTACACGAAATACTTTGAGTCCTTTGGGATAGCTGGATGACATGGTTGTTTGTTATCATATTATTTGTGGACGCAATTACATTGGTATTTCACCCAAGAAGGTCTTCATACAGTTTAGTTTTCTTAGACCTCTGTGGATGTGTTGCTTTTCATTCATTTCAAGAGTTAGAATTCAGACACTGGGATTTCAGTGATCAGCTCCAGTCATTGAACTCTCCCACCCCAATACAGAACTGGAGCGGAGAATTCCTGGCACTGAGCCCCTGTGGGCCTGGCGAGTCTGCCCTGGTGAGAGCTTCTGTGCAGTGTTCAGTTGCATTGCTCTGTTATGGGGAGCAGAGAAAGACTCTGTTCTAATGTTATTTTTTGACAGACTTGGAATTTTTTCAATTGGGGGGAAAAAGAGAGAGAATCACTGAACTGCTGGATCGAAATCATAATCTGCTTTTAATGGAAAAGTGAACTCAAAGTTTTTACCCTTCTTGCCCCTTCTTGGGATGCCCTCACCTCAGGTCCCCTGGGTGGGGGGTGAAAATGGGGGTAGGGGTCCCCTGCCTGCTAACTAGTTGACACAGCGTTCTTTTTTATAAACAGCTCTGCTAAAACGCACCCTCTCTGTGCTCTCCCTGACAAAGCAGGGCGTGGAAGAAGCTGTTTTTGGAAAGAACCTTGTGATCCTCAGCTCAATGGTTAAATGTTGGCTGACTGGATCTGCTAAAAGAAACAAGGACCATGTTCCTCCTCTGAATTTGGGGGATTTTCATTTACAGAAGGAGAAACTCCAGTGAGCTGGTACTAAGAAAATGAAATGGGACGCTGTCTTGGGTTGATTTGCTGTTCTCTGTGCAGCCTGTTACTTATATGAGTTGTGGGCTTAGTTGGGTAGTGGAAAAAGAGAAATCTACAGAAGCAATAAAACAACAGTGGCCCTCAAACCACTCTCTCTTCATTTAGTTTTCTGTTCTTGTGGAGTGGGGTGGGTGTGCACACCTGCACGTTCATTTTCTGTTCTTTGGCAACAAAGGAGAGGGGACCTCTGTGAAGCATTAAAACCTGTGAAGCTTCAGGCGTCATAAAATATTCTTTTTGATAACTTTCTGTTTTTCTTTACCTTAGGCACTGGTGGGTAGAGAATTTGGAATTGTGGCAGAGAACAGGGAACAGGAAGGATCTCCCCTCATCCTCTTCCTTTCAACTATCATCTGGAAATAGGAGACACTTTGCAGCCCAGTCAGTAGTATGTTGCTGGGGTAGAATTCTACAAGACCATTTGCCTGGTCATGCCCACTCCTGGGTCTAGTCAGTAAGAGCCCAACAAATTCATCTGGACCAAAAAAGGTGCATAAAGATGTGAGAGGATTTATGAAAATACTTAAACAACATGAAATAATTGTTACAATTGCAGGCTCTCAGTCACACCAACCTGGATTCTTATCTTAGATCTATCATCTATGAATTGCATGGTATTGATCAAATTGCTTCCTGCATCAAACCTGTCTATCTTCATAGCAGCCTTAATTATAGCAGCCCCAAAGTAGAAACAGCCCAAATGTTCAGCAGCTGATCAATAGATAAACAAAAGTGATATATCCATGCAATGGAATATTATTCATCCATAAAAAGGAATGACATACTGTATTTGGTACAACATGGATGAATCTTGATAACATTATGCTAAAAGTAATGAATCATACACAAAAGAATAAACATTATGTGAATTCACTCATATGCAATGTCAACAATAGGCAAATTCATAGAAGCAGATAGGACATTGGGGCTAGTCAGAAGGAAGGAAAGGGAGCAACTGCTAATGGGTAGAGAGCTTTTTTCAGGGTCATGAAATGTTCTGAAATTAGTGATTGTTGTGCAGCCTTGTGAATATATCAAAATTTACTGAATTAAATACTTTTTAAAATTGAAATTTTAAAATTGCAATTTTAGGGAGAAAATCCTGTTCATTATCTTTTAAACTATGTTGATAGTTTCTCTTTCATAAAATTTATAATAATAAAATCATATATGCAATGCACATCCACATGGTGACCAGAACATAGTAAGTGCCAAATTAGTGATCATTGTGAGAACTTGAGTCCACTCACCCCGAAGTATCAAACATTCCATGAATCATCACAAGCTTGCAATGGGTTCGATTATAACCTCCAGGTGTTCCCCACTGTGCCTTGGAAGTTGACCTTAAGCAGTGCAGCCAAGGGACTAAATTCTGATTCAGTCTGCATCTTCATCTACGATTCCCATGCCCATCTTACCCCACAAATGGCATGACCATATTTTACTAATAAAAATAAACTCAATTAAATTTGAATTTCAGAAAAACAAAAAAATGATAATTTTTAGTATATTTTAAATGTTACATAGGATGTACTTATACGAAAAATAATTTATATAGCATTTGGGATATACTAAAAGCATTATTTGTGCCTTATCTAAAATTGAATTTAGCTGAACATCTTGTATTTTATCTGACAATCCTACTCCCCAGGAGGTCTGCACTAGGCTGGAAAGCCTCCTTCTAGCCTCATAAGTTTTATTAGGAAGACTTAGTAACTGCCCATGTTCAGAGAACAACCTGGTGTATTGCATATTTATCAACAGCTTTCTAAGAAAGTCTGGACCCCAATGTGCTCTACTAAATGACAATCTTCCTCCTAAAATCCTGTATATCCATCCCCCACCTCGTGTATATGTGTGTGTGTGTGTGTGTGTGTGTGTGTGTGTCTAGAAACAGTGAATCTCTACTGAATCTGTTTTCTGTGCAGGCACCATTCCTCAAGGAATCAGCATCTGCCTGTGTTATGTCAATAGGTGAAGCAGATTAAACACTTTCAGTTAGAAAGGTTGCTCCTGTTGGGAATAGAGTAACTCCATTTACACAGATCCTTTCTGGGTAATTTCTACTACTCATCTCCAGCAGTAACTGAGGTCAGACCATAATATTCAATATCTGTGGTTGATATAGAAAAACACAAACACCTGCAAAAGTATTTTGAGTACAAAACATTTATTAAGTAGCCATTGTTAAGTATAACCTCGGCCATCAGGAGTTGTTGAAATGTCAATTGCCAAAAATCAAACCTTTAAGAATAAGGTAGGGGGGAGAAAAAGAATAAAAAAGAATAAGGTAGGGCTGGGGGTATAGTGTAGTAGTAGAGATGCATGAGGCCCTGGGTTTGGTCCACAGCACTGGAAAAAAATGAGGAGGAGGAGGAGGAGAAGGAGGAGGAGGAGAAGGAGAAGGAGGAGGAGGAGGAGGAGAAGGAGACTCCAATTATATAAACATAGTTGATCTCTCTGCAATTAAACACTTAAAAGTGGCTCATTATGATTCAGTTTGGTATTTTTCCATTCTTTCAGAAATTTTACACTACCAGGAGGTCTCTGACATTTTCAGTAGATGTTTCAACATGGTAGACCTCAGAGACAGGTGAGAAACATGACTTTTATTCAAAGAAGTGATCGTTCTTATGTCAGTTAGGGACTACTCAAGTCAATTATTCTATCGTTTTCCATCTTCAAAGTACCTGAGATAGGACTAGCTAAATAATTAACTGGACATAGTGAAATATGAAGATGAGGGCCCCTGGTTCAAAAATGATTAAGAATTTCAAAATAGCAAGAGCAGAGCATTAAACCAGGAACAGGGGCCTGTGCAAGTTTCCGTTTTCAGCCCATGAAGCAGATCTGACTGTAGATATCACATTTTGGGAATGCAGTTATTAGCATTCTCTTTCTCCACACCAAGTATTGAAGTCATCAGGTACATTGTGTGTATTATTTTCTTGATCTCATTTGATGGTTTCACTTAATCTTTGGAACCCTGAAAAGAATTTGAGTAAAATAGAATAGAATCTTAGTCCATTTTCTGTTGCTATAACAGAATACTTAGAAACTGAGTCATATTTAAAGGAAAGAAGCTCATTTAGCTCCTGGTTCCGGAGGGATTTCCAAGAGCATGGCACCTGTATCTAATGAGGACCCTTGTGCTACATTAATAATTTAGCAGAAAGTTAAGGGGCAAGCAAGTTGATGTGAAAGAGAAAGCACAGGGAGGCCAACTCACTTTTATAACAACCCACTCACAATAACCCACTTCTGAAACAATGATATGAATCCATTCAAAAGAGCTCCACCTTCATGACCCAATCACCTCTTATCAGGCCCCACAACCCAGCACTGCCACATTGGGAACCAAGATTCCAATACATGAATTTGAGGGACAGGTCCAAAACACAGTAGTTACCTCTGGGTGAGGAACTGAGTGGCTCCAGGACAGACGTGAGAGGAAGACTTAATATGTATGCTTTCGTGCCTTTTGTATTTGGAATCACGTCATGGAAATGCACTAGCTAGTTAAAAATGAATAAATAAAGTTAAAGAGAGGGTTTAGAGTCTCAGATCAAACCCAGAAGAGCCAGCCACATGCATTTTGAATTTATATACGCACCACCATTAGGGTGTTGTACTTTTCTGATTTTCCAGCAACATCCCTTAGTGGAAAGATAATTCTTCATATCTTAAAATATTCCAAGGTGCAATTAAGAGGATTTACAAGGTAAGTTGAATAGGGGAAAATTGTTTCTGTGCTGAGATACCTGCACCCCTTAACGCAGGGTGGTCTTTAATTTGAGGTCACTGTGAATTATGTGGCAGGACACAGTAGGACTTGGCAGTTTAGGCCTAATCAAGCACGACATTAGTCAGGATATATTTTTTAGGCTTCCATTTTTATGTACATTTCTATTTTCTTTCTATGAGCCTTTTAAATCCTAAGAACAAGTTCATGAAACTAGGCGGAATATTCTATTCTTCATCCCAACATGTAACAATGACTCCAAGAGAACTGAGGTGAAAACTTTACATTTCTTTTTTCTTTTCTCATTTTAAGTCTTAATGAATACCTCACTAGACACGGAAGTCAAATACTAAATTAAAAATGTATCAATATTCTTTTAAAAAGTAATTATTTTGCTGAAGCTTGAGGATCGAGAGTTCAAAGCCAGCCTCATCAATTTAGCAAGGTCCTAAGCAACCAGATGAAGCCCTGTCTCTAAATAAAATATAAAAAGGACTGGGGATGTTGCCCAATGGTTAAGCAACCTGGGTTCAATCCCTGGTACCAAAAATAAGTAAACCATGAATGTATAAGCTTAGAAACAAGTTCCAAGCCGAAATACATGTAAAAGATCACATAAAAGTTAATAGGCATAAACTTCCTGCATTCTACTAACATGACTACCAAATTTGCTCTGACCCATATTAACTCTAACATCTAGAATATTATCAGCCTCACCTAAAAATCACACCGGCACATATGTTCTATTCATGACACTATTGCTAAATGTAAAAAAAAAAAATCAGTAACAATGCAAATTATCAATGATAAGGAATAGGTAAGTTATCTACCCAAAGAACAGAATACTATGCAGCCAATTATTTTTATAATTGTTTCAAGAGTATTAGGACATGATAAAAAATTCAAATACCATGTTGAGTGAATGATCAGAACATAATTTTGTTGAATTGATCTTGGGAAGAGGAGTTAAGGAGGGTGCTACTATTTGAATGTGTTCCCATATTTCATATGTTGAAAACTTGATCCTCAGTGCAACAGTATTAAGAGGTAGCATCTTTAACAGAAGATTAGGTTCTGCCCTCATGAATGCATTAATGGCATTTATTATAGAAGTGGGTTCCTTACAAAAGGACCAATTTGGTCTCTCCTCTCTCTCCCTCCCCTGCCCACACCACTTTTCTGTTGCCCTTCTGCCTTCTACAATGGGCTGTGATCCAATAAATAAACTTCTCTTCATTATAAATTACCGTGTCGGTGGCATTCTATTTTTAGTAGCACAAAACAGAATGAGACAGAGGGTAATAATCATGTGTATTGGCATATATGATCAGACTGAAAGTAATTTTATTTTATTTATGATATTTCTTCTAGTTTTAAAAGCTTTTGCAATAAACATGTATTATTTTATAAAACTAAGAAAATTATTTAATTTTGAATTATTATTTTGAATAATCTTGAATTATTTAATTCGAGATGTTTCCCAAAACCAAAATCCTTGAATGCAGTCTGCCAATGTGCTGACATTGTTCCTAAATTTGGGGTTCACTCAGGTCCCCCAAAGACTAGACTCATAGTGCTCAACAATATAATGAATAAACAGAATATAGGCCTCAGTGATCTATAGAAACCCAACATCTGAATCAATCAAAGTAACCGATATGGAAGCAGTTCTCAAAATTAGCAATGCAGGAAAATATCAGGTCTATAAAAAATGAGCATGCTGGCCAAAATGAACAATTGTCAATAATGAAGGCTCATGTGAAGGTCTTTTAAAAAGAACAGTGGTAAATAAGGAAGGACGTATTTTTTCAAATTCAAGGCCCCTGGATGTTCTCATTAGTCACTAGACTCCACATACACAGGACAAGGCGAGCATTTTGACGAGGTATTGCTTACAGCAGTGTGTCACCTCCTGTAACACTGACCACCTGACCCCATCAACAGTCTGACCTGGGTTCACTGTGCTTAGGCAGCAAGAGCCTCAGTGACACCAAGGCAATAAACACAAGTTTGCAAATGTCCCTCATCCTTTGCTTTTGTGGAAATCACATTTTCTACTCAAGATTTCAGACCCAGTAAACTCAACTGCCGTTCTCAGCCATGTGCAAATGGGTCACACCTCCAAATGAATAAATCAGGTCTATTGAGCACTGCTGACTGACTAACGATATGATAAATGCAGCTGGTAGTTTAATGGAAATAAAGGTGGCATTACCAAGTGTCTGCCATGTGCTGGGCTCTGGGATCTGGACCCTGCTAACCTCCCCTAGCACCTCAGTAGGTCATTTCTCCTGCACCTGTGGCTTGGGGTGTGAGGGAGTGGCTTCCAGGTCTTTAAGAAGCAACATACAGATTTCTCTGAGGTCTTTACTTACTTTTAGAAACATGCTTTCTCTCAAAGCAGCAGAGAATGAAGCAGGTGTGTTTATATGCTCGAATACAAATTATTTCTGCCTCAGGAAGGAAACTTTTCAGCATATATAATTCCTAAGTATTGCTTTGAATGAGGGAATAATATAATGAATTTGTGAATGAGCAAACAAATGAATGAATAGATACATGAAGAACTTTGAGATCTCCAGGAGAGTCAAGACACTTATGATTCATCCAAGGGGCAGATAGCTTCGGGGAGCATAGAGCTGAATAATGCAGAAGCAAAGAAAGGCTGAAGGTCCCCGCACAGCAGTGCTTCTTAGCCCCCAGCTTCCCCACAACCCATAGACCCCAGAGACCAGGCCAGAAACACCGCTGAGGAATGACAAGAGAGGGATAAGTTTATGACTGGAGATTTGCCTGGAGCCATCATTGGCCAGAAGTCAATAACAACAAAAATAGCAGTAGTGGTACTTTTAATAATAGGTTTAATAATAGGTAACATTTTCAAGTGATGACCATGTTAACCTCGATAACTCAGCCAAGTGTCACAATAATTCAATTAAAAGGTACTATTATTAGCTCTATGTTACAGATCAGAACTTTGGCTTAGAGAAGATAATTAACTTGCCTAAACTGCACAGATTGTACTACGCTGTACATATGGTAATTAACTAGAGATGTCTAAATCAGATTTTACATTCTACAAAGATTTACATTAGATCATTTTGATCAATGTTTTTCAACCCAGCTGCTCATTAGCACCACCTAGCACCCTTCACATTTGAAATTCCTCTCCAAGGTTTTCTAACCGACAAGTTAAATAACCCCTTTGATTCCACAGTTTTCAGAATACACATGAGACCTGATCTTGATACTGAGACAGGAAAAACCCCTGAGGGACTTTGCCAGGCCTTTGGGTCACAAATGTCCTAGTCAAATAATTGTGCTGCCTCCCTCATTTGCAATATGGACTGACAGCTTAACTATCAGAAAAATGACCCCCACACACACACTTTCTAGCTATAGATTGTCTGAGATCACAAAAGGGCAAAATTACGATTTTATTTCTTCAAATTTCTTAACTAATGTTTCAATTGTGAATTGGACAAGGAAAAGATCACCAACAATTTGAATAAGACTGCGTTATAATAGAAAGTTCCTTCCAAGGAAAACACCCTGAAATAATTCATAGACTGTGAAAGCGGCATGAACATTTATGGATCATCCAGTTCAATGGTTCTCCATGCTGGCTGCACAGTAAAATCACCTGGAGAAGCTATTAAATAATACCAGTGCCAGATCCCATCCCAAAACATCCAATTTCATTGATTTGGAGTAGTACCTGGGAATTGGTAATTTTAAAAGCTCCCTGGGGATTTTCAACCACCATGTGGAACAACTGATTTAACCTAACACACCATTATCTGTAAAATGGTCTCCCTGATGCCTCTTCAGCTATCATGGGCAAGGTCATGATACATCTTTCCGGCTCAAATCTGCATTGAACCTGGACTGTGGCTTCTTTTCAAAATACCCAGGACTCTTAGAAAAGGTGCTATAAGACTTAAAGAAAAATAAATTTTTTAAAAAAAGGATTACAGATAAATACTTTAAGACCTACACAAGTTTATCACAATAGTTATTTTCCAATGAGCCCGTGTACTAATTGCAATTGTTCATTAAGAGGTTCTATTTCCCCTGCTTCGGTTATGAAGAGTGTGGAATTTTTCAGAGAAACCATATGGAAAGGTGATTGTGCAGATGCAGGCTAGCAGACAATGCTTTTGACCACTTAGGTTTACATGCTTGGTGTGATGCATTGAAAACCATTGTGGCTAATGAGCTGATCCTAATTGTGCTCATTTTCCAGCAGCCTTAATAGGCTTGTATCTGAGGAGACAGAATGTGTTTCTGGTCATTCATTCTAATCCCCCAAATCAAGGAAAATAATAGAAGTCCAACAGAGACCAGACCTATCAGGTGATACTGTGAGCAGGGAAGCATAGGCTCTTGACAGTAAACACCAAGGAGGAACAAAGGGAGATGCAGGAATTTGATCATTCTTTATCTGTAAACACAATGCCCACAAAACCCAAAATCTCACTGTAAGTGTAGATTGCAGGAGGCTACCATAAATAATCCCTCTTAAAACCTATAGAAAATAAACTATCAATAGCTGGATCCTACAATAGTTTAGTAATCTTTAGGCAGACAAAGAGTAATAGGTCAGTTTCACACAGAAAGTATTTCAAATTAGGGATGTTCAAAACTGTGAAGCGAATGTTTAGTTTTACTTTCCAAAACACAAAGTTTTAAGCCCTCCAGCAGAAATATTCATGCAAAGGGCTCATTTAAAATGTTATCTTTATGGTAAAAGGGGTTTCTTGCAGCATGTTAGAATCCAGCGCATTCAGTAAACATGGATTGAGTGTTTAGTATGTGATTTATTGAGAACATGATTTAACTGGGTCACCAGCTGGGAAATTAATTTGTGCTTTTTCTGTTTCCTCTTGCTGTAGATTCAGCCAAAAGGAAGGAATTGAGCTTCTTTGTTCCTTAAGTAAGGGCCTTTTGAGCACAAGAAAGAAAGAAAGGCTCATCTGCAAATGGGTCTGAGGCCAGGCGCTCTGATCTATCTTATGCTTCCTCAGGTCTTATTATTGAAAGAAGGGATAGGATAGGTTGCTCTGTACTGAGAAGACTAAAAGGGGACAAGAAGGAATGGTTCTATTGGATAACCCAGAATTAGGACAAAGCTTGAAGATCCTGCAGTGACTTGGAACAGGACCTTAGAGATAGCAGGCCCATAAAAGGTACATGTTGGGATACCAGGTTCCCAATCTGGGGAATCTACGTGAAGTGCTGTCATGTGGGGTCTCCACACAACCTGGTCAAGGACTGGGATCTGGAGATGTGGATCATGATGTGGGGTCCATGAATGGGCCCAGTGCCAAGGCACAGCACCATGTGACCATAAGAAATGACCAATGTTAAATAACCCTGGCCGAGGACCAGGAATTTCCTCTTCATAAGAATTGCAAGACTGCAGGCCCCTTTCAGAATGGTACAAAAAAAATCCACACCATGACTGTGCAAAACAAGGCCGATGCCTCCAAAAATGATTGATATTGGATTTCTCATTGATTTGGACATACGGAAGCTGATAATAGCTCTAATAAAATCCTTCTCAAAAGTGATAAAACAGTCCCTGAACATCACACACATTCACAAAAATTGGTATCTATAACATTTGTGTAAAGAACTTTATTAACAAATAATTTGTGTCGCTAAATTCACTTGAATATAATGCAATTATTTTTCTCAGTCATAATCTAATTTAGATCTTGTGTGACAATGTAAGGAGAGAAATGGATGCCTGGCTGGATGTCATTAAAGACTCCTCTCTAAATAAATTCCTACTTCTCATTGAGTTAGAAAACGATTTCCTGGAATCTTACTAGAGACCTCTAACAGGTATTTAATTTAAATGTGAATACTTTCTCTCATGTACAATCTCACTTATTGATTCTTTCAACAAATGTATGTATTAAATTCTCACGGCATGCCAGGCATGTCTATATGCAACTCTTCCTAGAAGCCAAGCTGTGCTGGTATTGTGCTCATTTTAATATAGTGGTTACTGTCCCCATCAAGTTCTTGGTTCATGAGAAGACAAGAAAATTTGTTGAAAAACAAAACTTGGTGTGTGCCACAATGGAAGAAGCACATGTTCTATAGTAGCAAATATTAGAACATAGACAGGTCAAGGGTGGGCTCTGGAGAAAGTGATAAAATGAGAGCCAAAGAATAGGACTAATCCAGGTGAACATTGTATATATTATAGTTTCTCATTATCTTTTTAATCACCAAAATGAGAACACAGTGTGAGTTTCAACATAATGAAGTCCTTCAAGACCAAGTAAGCACACAAATCTAAAGCATTTGAGTCTGGAGAAATATTCAAAAAGAGAAAACAGGAGGGGCAGGGTAAGCTCTCTACTATCCACACTGCTCTCAAGAAAGACCTTTCACTTGAGCTGTGACTCTGACCATCTCCAGAAATGCTTCATTTCTGGAATTATAATATCTCTCCCATGTCAACAGTACTCCCTTCTTACTGAACAACTCTCTTTGATGATGTATTAATCATTCTTTCATCACTGTAACAAACACTTGAAATAAATCAGCTTATACATAGAAAAGACTTATTTTCATTCACAGTTTTTGAGATTTCAGTCCCTGATCTATTGGTTCCATGGCTTGGGCCAGTGGCAAGGCAGCATATCACAGAGGAAGTGTGTGGTGAGACAAAACTGTTCACCTGATGGCCACGAAGTACAATAAAAAAGACTAGCTCTTAGAATCCCCTTCAAAGGAACAACTCCAATGATCTAAAGATCTCCCGCTGGGCTGGGGATGTGGCTCCAGCCGTAGCGCGCTCGCCTGGCATGCGTGCTGCCCGGGTTCGATCCTCAGCACCACATACAGACAAAGATGTTGTGTCCGCCAAATACTAAAAAATAAATATTAAAATTCTCTCTCTCTCTCCCTCTCTCTCATTCTCTCTCACTCTTTAAAAAAAAAAAAAAAAAGATCTCCTGCTCACCCACCTCCTAAATGTTCTACCAACTCCCAATAGCAAGAAGCTGGGGACCAAGCCTTTCACACACAATCCTTTGGGGGATGCAGAAGTACCATAATTCAAGAAGTTTATTAATTAATTGAGAAGTAAATGCAATGGCTAAAATACTAATAAACAATACACAGCAATATATAATTAGGTGAGGTGTGTGTGTGTGTGTGTGTGTGTGTGTGCATACACATTTGCAATTCTAAGAAGGAGCTTAAAGAAAAAGAAAAGATCGGTGGGAAAAAGTGAACAAATAATTCTTTGACTCCTGAGTTCAAATAGCTCTTTTATAAGTCAGAGAAGGCTTCAGGATGGGACGAATGAGACATGGGTGGGCCTTACAGGATGAGCAAGCCCTAGAGGCTAGGTACCGTCTACCAAAGTAAGACACAGGGCAGGGAATAAACTGAGAATCATCCTGGAGTCCAAGAGACCAGCATGCTCCTGGACTGGAGCTGTAAAGAGCCTCCAGGGAACAGTGTGTTTAAAACCTGAATTGGGGGTGGGAACAGAAACAATCAGGATTCAGTGTTCTTTAAAGAAAGTTAAAGGAGCAGCTACAATAGCCACGAAGCAATACATGAACATACATAGGGCAGCACATAACCATGACTGTGTTTGGTTGACAGTAGACCATACATACACACCAAAGTGGCCCCTTAACATCCTATTGTGTAGTGACGTTGGAGCCATCCTAGTCTGCTTAAGTGCACTCTGTGAGGTTCACATTTCCCAGAACATATCCCCATTGTGAAGCAATACATGACTGTCACTCTCTACCTAAGAACTAAAGAGAGAAAGCCGGGTGATGTGATTGAGATAAGGTTTGTCACTGAGTCTCCATATAAGTGTCTTTTGAACCAAGGCTTCAATGAAAAAAGATTAGAAGGAGGCACCTCCAATGAAAGGAATGGAATGAGCCACACCCAAAGCAAGATGTCACTGCCCCGCGTGGCCAGGGTAGGGGCAGGAAAGTCAACAGTGAGCTCCTGTGGGTAGTGAAAAGGGAAAGCTGAGAAACCTAGGAAGGCACCTCGGAGCATACC
This sequence comes from Ictidomys tridecemlineatus, assembly GCF_052094955.1. NCBI lineage: Eukaryota > Metazoa > Chordata > Mammalia > Rodentia > Sciuridae > Ictidomys > Ictidomys tridecemlineatus. Next base: position 18,936,874 of record NC_135488.1, on the reverse strand, counting down.
CAGGGAAACAGACAGACAGAGGGATCCTAGAGGGGGAGATGGCAGCAGGTACAGAAAGAAGTAGCCTAAACCATCACTCTGGCAAAAGGACGGAGGGTCCGGCTGTGTGGGGGAACCTATGCTCATTACTTGACAGATTAGAAATTTAATAATTATTGAAAGTCAAACAGAGGGGGGAAAGTGTTTTCATGGAGCTGCGATGCAGTTCATTGGTAGAGTGCTAGTCTTGGGTTCAATCCCCAGCACCCCCACCACACACACACACACACACACACACACACACACACACACACACACATACTTGTTTCCATGTGTAAAGCCAGGAGAAAGAGGGAGCAGACTGAAGGAAACTGGGATTGGAAAAGAGATAGCTTTGGTGTCTGGGGTCTGGACTCTACATCAATGTGCCACCCTGGTCCAGTGAACAGAAGCTATAAAAAGGACTGGTAAAGAATAGACAGTGAGCTCTCTGTGTAGGAGGCACACATTTGTACACTGGTCATAGTTGGCAACAATTTCACAATACTTCGTTTCATATGACTTCAAAACAGCTATCTTTTGAATTCTAATAAGATAAGCTTGCAATAAGCCCTGCTATACACTCTTGATCTCCTATACCTTTGCTGTAACTTTTAAAAATTTTTTATTGCCTTCTAACACACTACACAATTTCATGTATTCATCTTTTTATTTGTGGTCTACCTCCAATAAAGTGCAAGTTCCACAAAGGCCCCGAATTTGTTCACTATTGTGCCCTAAGTGCTTAGAACATTGTCTTGTATATAGGGGGCTCTCCATTAGACATTAGGTGGATATAGTACCGAGAGGTAAGTGGCTTGCCAAAGGCAGCAAGCACTGCATTATATAAGAGTATGTCCAGCAATTTCTAATCACAAAGATGTAGGCCAACAAAAATTTAGGACTCCGACTTAAGCCCTGGAGAAAGGCACAGCTGTAAGAAAGGAGTTTGAGTCCTTAAAAGCTACCCACCTACTGATCGATAAAAACAACCTTGCTGTTATAGGAATAAAAAGTAAAATTCTGTTTGGGTAAGCCTCTGAAATTTTGGAGTTTATTTGTTACAGAAACTAGCTAATACACATTTGAACATGAACTTTTCTAGCAGGAAATGAATACATGTGCTATGGGGGGGATTTGCATTATTCATTCAACAAACATGCTGAGCTCTTGCTATGGGCTAAGAACCCTGACGGGCATAGGGGATTCAAAGATGAGTAATAGAAAATTATTTCCCTCTAGGAAACCCAAAACTTACAATATCATGTTGTAAGTTCTATTGTAGAGGAAAGTAAAAGGGGCTGTTGGAGCCCAGAGCAGAGAGCCTAATTCTGTCAGGCAAAGAGAGAGAGGGATCAGGACACAGGATCTGACATTTAGACTCAGTTTTGAATTATGAGTATGATGAAGAATGGAAAAAGGAAATGTATCATTTTTGTGAAATGTTACTTGAAAATTTGATTCCAAATTATTTGGCCTTTTCCGTCTATATGACTGCTCCTAGAGTTTCATTAGAGACTATTTATATGCACTTCAGAGGTGAAATTGAACTTCAAATGACTCAAATAGATTGGGATATAATATTTTTTCTTCCTGCTAGAAGAAGTATAATGTGAGCCCGTAAGAGAGAGCAACAAGAAAATGACTGTTTTTCATTGTTGATATATCCCAAGTAGTTGATTTACTCCACAAAATACAGAAATAAAAGCCCTTTATAATCACCTAAGAAAGCATCCGTAGGTATTTCACAATTCTTCCTACTGGCTAGATGATAAAAGGATCTTAGTGTATTTGAAACTTAGGAACCAGAAAGACCTTTCGTTGATATTCCAGAACACCTTATGGCATTTGTTTTATTTCAATTTACAGAGGCCTTCATAGTGAATCAGTGCTTTTGAGAAGTAATTAATCTTGACATTTATTAAGTAATTTCTCATATTTAAAGACTGATTAAGGTTCAGTTAAGATAAATATTGAGCAATATGCTAAATAAGAAGTAAGTTTTCACAAACATATAAACACATATGGAATAGCATCTGGAAGTGGTCCAGCAGACATCCCATGGTGGTGGGCGTGTAGCAAAAACAAGTCTATCTCATTATTTTTGGCACTGATTGGGTCCTTTGTTAATTCATCTTGCCTAATTCTCCTTTTGTGAAATAAGAGGGATGGCAGGAAACTAAAGTGAGGGCAAAAAGAAAAAATAAGACTAATGATAATGATGAAGGAAATTCCTTTTGAGAGATCTTTTTCTCAAATAGTTTTACAATTGATATCCCACTTGGTCTTCTTGAGAAAACACAGAAGCAAAGATGAGATTCAAGATGGCTGCTTTGGGGAAGGCTGCATTTCCAGTTGCTCTGTGGCTCAGGATTTGAGTAGTGAGAGTACTGTTTCTCAGCTAAGTGGGTTAAAGAGGGGATTCACTAAAATTCAAAATCAGACACTCAGAGTCTCTTAGAGATGAGAAATTTAGGTATATTGAAAAAAGGACCAAAAAAAAAAAGTACCCACTTGAAGCCAAGTAGTTTGTAGCAATGGCAGAAGCACTGACTTACCAGAGAAGGGAGGGATAACATATAGAGATGAAAACAGACCAATCTGGCACAGAAAAACCTGCAGAACAGAAAAGAAGCCTGAACTTAACTGATCCAGAAGCTGCACAGCAAACTGGTATTTGGAGAATGCTTTGGGTTTCTCATCTGGCACATGGAGAGTTCAGGAGGATCCATTGTAAGAAGCCCACAGTGCAGCCTGCTGCTGTGGGGGCCTGGGGGGGGGTCATAGCATGTATTTCTATACTGTCCTGGAAAGCACCTAATATGTGGCCTACCATATATCTAGCAGAATGTGAGTAAAATAGGCACAGAGAAGACAGTAACCAGGGGGATTAGAGTCAGAGATATGGATGGGGGGGGGTCTAACTTGCTGTCACTTTGAGTCTGGAAGCTCACATGACCAGAAGAAGAGCACAGAAAAACTGAAATACATGAATACATGCATGTAGACACTTGGAAAATGCATAAATACACTTGGGAACTGAGAATGTATTTGTGAGCAGTGACATGTGAGAGACCTCTGGAGGGTTAAATCCCCTTCCCTACAAGTAGAATTCTTGAAAATAAGGGTATGAAGTTAATGTTTACATGTCCAATGCTAAGACTCCCATCTCTTTTAATTTGACTCCCTGAATTCTAGAAACAAACATATGTTCCCTAGACAGGATATGAAAACACTCTTTTTCTGGCTAATTTGACCAGCCTAAACAGAAAGACTTAAAGACTCTGTATTCTGGAGTCCTTCAATGGGAAGACCCAGTAAGATCATTCTATGGTGTGTCCCATTAGGGACAGTCACCAATCATCCACTCACATTTGCAAGTCTAATTTCCTACTATTATATATGAGGATCATTAGATACATGAGAAAATTTCTAGCATTAATGTCAGACACCAAAATTTAACTAATCAATTTAAAAAGTAACTCAAAGGAAATATACTCTTCAGAGAGCAAAGGATTAAAAACTAATGTAAATAAACTCAGAAAAATAAAAAAGAGATATCATATCTATGAAACAATAATAGAATATTATCAAGACAAAGTGAAGCAAAATAAAACTCAGTTAAAATCTAGTACTAGAAATTTAAAATAGAATAGACAGTTATTTGGAAAATAACAATGAATAAATTTCCCAGAACAGAGCAAAATGCCAATGTAATGACAAATATTTTTAGACAGAAACACTGAGATCCAGCCCAGAAGACCCGTAAGCTGAGTAGTGGAGTTTCTAACAAACCAGAGAAAATGAAGGAGAGGAAATAACTAAAGAAATAATTCAAGAAAATAGCCCAACGCTGAAAGACATGGTTTCCTTGATTATTAAAGGTCAGCACCAGGGGTAAAAATGGATATTTTGAAATTTCAGAACAGTGAGATAAAATAAAAAATATATTACAAATTCCTACAGAGGGAGGAGACATGGTTCACCTACAAAGTTTAGGGAATCACAATGACTTTAAGTTTCCTAATATCAACTATGGACAGAAGAAAGCTCTGCATTAAAAATTCTGGGGGAGAAAAGTAATTCTAAGATTGTATCATCAGCCAAAAATTATGAATCAAGAACAAGGGTAAAACAGAAATGTTTTCTTTTCAAGGTCTTAAAGTAAATTTCAAAACATTTATATTCAAGTACCCTTCTCTGGAAGTGAGTGATTCCACCAAAATGAAGGAGTCAACCTAGAAATAAAAAGATAGAAATGACAGAAAAATAGGGCTCTGAACAGGAGGAAAAGGGTATCATCAGAGAAATCATAAGAAATTCCAGCATGTCAATGGTACAGCAGCTAAATTTTATTAAACTAGTCTGGACCACTGCAGGTCAGAACCAGCCAAAAGATTCTAAGAGAGTGTTTCTTCAAGATGGTGAAATTAACTAGCTGATTCATCTAAATAAATTGCAAAGGACTTGGAGGAAGTAGAAGAGTTTAGGGTTGAACTAATGATAAATATGTCTATGGAAAATAAATAAAATGTATGCACAAACAAAAAAAAAACACAATTATTAAATCTAGAAAAATAAAAAGTTGGAAGGAAAGAGCAGAGTACACACCTCAACTGTGAATTGTCATAATAACAGGACTGAATAAAGCTTTAATCTTAGCATAATGGGGAGAAAGATGAATAAGGAGTTGGGCAAAGTGACGAAAGAGAATAAACCTGCTGCTAGGAAGGCAATATATCATATCTAAGTCTAAAAAATCAAGAGATAGAATTATGAAATTACTCTTTAGAAATATGGTGCCAGGCTGGGCACTGTGGCGCAAGCCTTTGTAATCATAGTAATCACAGCAACTCAGAAGACTGAGGTAAGAGGATTGCAAGTTCAAAGCCAGCCTCAGCAACTTCCTGAGACCCATATCAAAACAAAAAGGGATGTGGATATAGTTGAGTGGTAGAATACACCTAGGATCAATTCCCGGTTCCAAAAGAAGGGAAGGAAGGAATGAAGGAAAGAAGGGAGGGAAAGGAGAGGCAAGGGGAGGAAGGGAGGGGAGGAGAGAAGGGGAGGAGAGGAGGGGAGGGGAGGAGGGGAGGAGAGTGGAGGAGGGGAGGGGAGTGGAGGAAGGAAGGAAGAAATAGGGTGAAATATACTAAAAAAAGCCATCAAAAGAGCTTAAGTAGTTACCCTTAGTGAGGAGGAAATGGAAGGTAGAGGAGACTTCTGTTTACTAACCCTGTAAAACCATTTGGCTGTTAAACTGTGTGAACACAGAACTTTGATAAAAATAAAGGCTGAATAAAAGGGCTATAATATTTTCATTTTAAAAATCAACAGGAGAAAAATGTAGCTGAGAAAAGAGAGACTAATGTCAAAATGACTCAGAAGTTTCAGATTGAAGTGACTGGTTGGATGGGAAGTCCAAAGGAAAGGTTGGATTTAAAGGGAGTAACAACTATAATTCTAAAGGTATGGCATCAATGGCAATGAACAGCTATCCCGTGACACAAAACCATGGAGCCATTCTGTACTTTAGGACATTAAGGCTGCAAAGAACCTTGAAGATCACATTGCTTCTGCTTCTTGTATCCCTTCTAGGACCTCCTTTGAAAGGGCTGCCCAGCAACAAATCCTCTGAAATGGAAATGAGAACAACCACTCCATTCACAATATCCTCAAAAATAATAAAATACTTGGGAATCAACCTAACAAAAGAGGTGAAAGACTTATACAATGAAAACTACAGAACCCTAAAGAGAGAGATAGAAGAAGATCTCAGAAGATGGGAAAATGTACCCTGTTCATGGATAGGCAGAATTAACATCATCAAAATGACGATATTACCAAAAGTTCTCTACAGGTTTAATGCAATGCCAATCAAAATCCCAACAGAATTTCTTGTAGAAATAGATAAAGCAATCATGAAATTCATATGGAAAAATAAAAGACCCAGAATAGCAAAAACAACTCTAAGCAGGAAGTGTGAATCGGGTGGTATAGCGATACCAGACTTCAAACTATACTACAGAGCAATAGTAACAAAAACAGCATGGTACTGGTACCAAAACAGGCAGGTGGACCAATGGTACAGAGTAGAGGACACAGAAACCAATTCACAATATTAAAACTAACTTATATTTGATAAAGGGGCTAAAAGCATGCAATGGAGGAAGGATAGCATCTTCAACAAATGGTGCTGGGAAAACTGGAAATCCATATGCAACATAATGAAACTGAATCCCTTTCTCTCGCCATGCACAAAAGTTAACTCAAAATGGATCAAGGAGCTTGATATCAAATCAGAGACACGGTGTCTGATAGAAGAAAAAGTTGGCTATGATTTACATACTGTGGGGTCAGGCTCCAAATTCCTCAATAGGACACCCATAGCACAAGAGTTAATAACAAGAATCAACAAATGGGACTTACTTAAACTAAAAAGTTTTTTTCTCAGCAAAAGAAACAATAAGAGAGGTAAATAGGGAGCCTAAAACCCAAGCACAGCAGATCAGAAGAAATCCATTCTTACAGAGCAATATTGTCACTCAATCTCTGCATAACTTTGAGATATTTTGATTTTGAATTTCTCATTTCAATCTTCTAAATGATCAGAAAATCAGTGTACAGAAACTATATAAAACTGCCAACCATATATACTATATTGTAAGTACATTTAGTTTTTTTTCTAAATAAACAGAAGAACGGCAGTTAAATAGTAAAAAAGAAAATCAAACACCTGGAAGATTAGTAATTTTATATATCTTTTACCCCAGAAAATATATAAACAGATTATAACTTTTCTGCATGTCTTAAAGGCACATTTTGTTCTGACCACCTGTATGTAACAGTGGAATTTCAAACGATTAGGGCAATAATATCTGTCCAATCCACATATTGTAAAAAGTCAATGCCACTAAAAATTTTACCTCTCCAGGACAGCATTGGAAGACAACCTCTCAGATCTGTCTTTAAAAATCATGTTGCTCATTGTTTGTAAGGTTGATAATATTGCAAAATGCAATGCTTCAACCGAGAAGAAAATAATCTACAACCTGCTGACTCCTTTGATATACAAAATGATAAGTCCTGTCAAAGAGACTGGAGGCTATGGAAAATCTTTATTTTTTACGAAATCTATTAATCGGCCTTTAGTGTAGCCCTGCTTGATGCAAATTGTACGACTTGTCAAGACTTTTGTTTAGTCAGAAATAAAAGGCTTAGTGGATAAAGGTTTGGCCTTTCCCTACTGGTTTTCTGCCAAACTGTGACCTAACATGAATGAATTGGTATTGAGTGGGGCCTCTAACTCTGTAATTTAATGCTGACAGTAATTAGCTAAGAAGGGGGTGTTATAATGAAAGCCCAGGGCATGGTGTTTATGTGATTTTACCCAGCTGCAATAGACGACACCTTCTTTTTCTGTCTTTTCCACTTACTACCTCTGAAAAGGGAGAAGGTGCAAGTCATAAAAGATCCTGGCTGCTTGGCTCTCTGATAAATCTCTGGGCAGTGAAGACCTTGGCTTTAAATTAGCTGTCAGGCATCAGCCATCTCACTCTCCAGCTCTCTCTGGAGTCAGCAACAGTGCAAAGATGTTATAAATGGATTCATATGTCTTGATTAATGCCTCCTTCTGTAAACAGACTTTGAGCATAGAGCCCTGACGTAGGGATGCCCTGTTCTAAAGGTTAATTGTCACATCGATAGCATATTCAAGACATCCTTTTTTTTTCTTTTTTGCACTTCTGCTCTTTTCTTTTTGAATTTCAAATTATCTTAGAGTAAATGAGAAAGAGGAAGCCTAATAGCAGAATCCACATCTATTGTTAGACACTTCCTATATAAATAAAAGGTCTTTCCTCAACATCCATCTCATAAAACAGAGGAAATCCTCTGTATGGTTTCAGATTGGCCCTTAAAAATTGCTTTGGCAGAGAAGGTCCACACCTATGCAACTCCTCTGTGCCTTGAGCTTGGGATAATTTGCTGGGTGAAATGGAGCTTTTGCATCAAGTAGTCTAATGCTAGGAGCTCCAAGTATTCGAACTATAACTCAGTGTTACAACCAAACACAGAGAAAACTTTAGACTTGTTCTTCTCCAACTTCTGCCAGTCTTTGTGTTGCCTGAATGTCACTCAGTTACTAGAAGAAAAAATTAAAAAGTGAAATTCAAGGAGATAGAGGGGGAAAGAGTATGGTAATACATTTTTACTTCATCACAAGCTGTAGTTCAGGGAGGGACTGTTGATAAGAGATTTTTGTCACCTCAATTATTCCCAATGAATTGGAAGCAAATATTCCTTTCAAGTGTGTATTGACACTGTCATTTACTCAGCTTTGTAAAATGTTGACATAAATTAGATGTTTGTTTACTCTACCCCAGATAGGAACAAAAATAAAACACTTTGATAAAAACAACTATGTAATTACTTCACTATCCTAGAAAATAAGCAATTCTACCTAAGATTAATAGGTTACATTAGTCCGTTTCCAAAAGAAAAAATAGTACGAAAGCAAGACTTATGTGCAAGAAATTGGTTAGGAATTCCAATTAATTCTAGTTACTTTTTCAGAGTCTTTTTATTCCATGTACAGACTATGTTTGCATAATTTAATTTTGATTTCCAGAACATCAATCCTCTCCGTGTTCAAATGAAATAGACAATACATATCCCTAAAATTGAGGGCTTGTCCGGCCATTTGCCACTGTGCACCTCCAATTACTGCGTGTTCTTACTCTATGCTATGGTTCTACTTTTGCATTAAAATTCTGCTATAATAAAAAGGATTCTAATGTAATTTGTGTGAAATCAATAGTCAGTTGATATAAAGATTCACAGTGGTCTCTCTATTCTCTTGTCCTGTGACAGACTTCCAACAGGAATCCATCATACCAGATAAATCGATCATTGGAACTAGTAATCAGTAGATAGAGAACACACTGGGACACCCCCTTGGAAAAATAAGTACAATCAAGGTAAGCCAAATACACAATGGGGAAAAAAGAATATATTTCAGGCCTATAGGAGTAAAGAGTTCAGTTAGAGTCTACCTTCTCATTATTCATTGCACAGTTGTTGAACCTGCTTGAGCAAACAAAAAGAAATTCATGACTATCTATTGTTTTAACTTGCAAAATATTTGCTAATATAATACAGAATAAAAAGGCAGATCTTGAGATTTTATGTTCATAAAGAATAGTATAGATATGATGAGGTAAGGGTGCATGAGTAGCAACAGGATGAAGGGTTACTTTATAAATAATGTGCTGCAAGGGAAAATACTGGAGAGTGAGATTGAACAAGTTAACATATGTGCACACACAAAGATGGCATAAGGAATCCTGCTATTGTGTATAATTATAATGGCTTCTGGGATGACAGGCTTCACCGCTGCACCCGGCTCCAGGAGGAAACACCTCCCAGGTGGGAGCCGGGCCCCTCTGCTGGCTGGCTGCGGGGTGTGCAGAACTTAGCCTGCCAACTCTGGCACCTCAGGCCCTGGAGGAGGCACTGGGCCACATGGACCCTGCGCACAGTCCTGCTTCCCTGTCATCTGTCGGCTTGAGGACAAGGCCCGCCTCGGAGGGCAGAGAGGGGATGTGTGCCAGGGGGAGGAGGAAGGCTCCAGGCCAGTCACTGCCCTGTGCTCCTGTGTCCTGCTTCCAGAACCAGCACCCTGCAGCCCATGCTCCACAGCACCCACCGGGACACAGAGGTGACCCACTTCAAACCCAAGGGATGCCCCAGCCCCAAGGAGAGGACCCAACCCCACACAGAGCCATGGACAGCACCAGATCTCCCATCTGCAGGTGGGATCTAGAAAACTGTCCAGTGCACAGAGATAAAGAATAGAACAGAGCTGAGTGCGGTGGCTCAGGCCTGTAATCCCAGCAGCTTGGGAGGCCAAGGCAGGAGGATCGCCAGTTCAAAGCCAGCCTCGGCTACAGCAAAGTCCTAAGCAACTCAGCGAGACCCTGTCTCTAAACAAAATTCAAAATAGGGCTGGGGATGGGGCTCAGTGGTTAAGCGCCTCTGAGTTCAGTCTCCAGTAACAAATCAAAACAAAAAAAGAACACAACAGTGTGCACAATGGAGAGGAAGACAGAGCAGTGGGCAAGCAGAAGGAACAGCCAGGAGCCAGTCACCCCGGCACTTGAGGACTTGAGGTCTGGCCTTGATGACACTGTGGACCCAGGTCTCTTACTAAGAGTCGATCTCAGGTGCTCTCACCTCAAAATAAAAGATGGACAGTTCTGTGGGAGGATGGACTTGTCTGGTCTCCCTGCTGGGCACCCCGACTTACAGAGAAGTGTTTCAATTCTGTGTCCCCACACCCAGGAGCCTGAGCCCTACAGTGAGCCTCACCCGGCCCCCTGCAGCCGCCATCCAACCTGCCTGCCCCACCTCTGCGGGAGGGCGTTGCTCCTGCCTCCGCCCCAGGGAGGACTTGTCTGAGGTCTATTCCAGGACCCTGTGTGGCTGGGTGACGTCACAGACACCTGCCTACCTGTCTTTTTATCCCAGCTACAATAGGAGCTCGCTGGGGCCAAAAGCACATCCCTGAGGGCCAGCTCCCTGCCAGCGTCTTCTGAAAGACAGAGGGAAGACCCTCCGGAGAACCGGCAGCCTCAGATCTCCCAGGAGCCGCTGTTCATGTCCGATTCTGCCTCCAGATTCACCCCTGCCCCTCCGCCTCTGGTCTGGCCGCTGCCCTGCTGCTTTCCTCTCCCTGGTAACTTTATGAGACAGGGCCTCCCATCAAGCAGCTCAGGGGCCGAGGCCGCCCAAGTCACTGGAGAGTGGAGGGGAGGCTGAAGGTGGCCCCAGGCAGGTGGGCGAGGCTTGCTGTGGGACTTGGTCCTCCTCCAGGGGCGCTGGGGGACGCTGAGCTCTTTCAAACAATTATTAGAAATGTTCAAGGTGTAAACACCGCCTTGAGCTCGAAGACGCTGCAACCACTTGCCATGTTTTAGTGCTAGAGACCCTTCCTCATCCAGCGTCCGGGGTGCAGGGCCTGTCCTGCCTCCGCAGACACAGAATGGCCAGGAGGGGAGACCACAGCTCCAAGATAGATACGTCTTCAAGGGAGAGAGGAGAGAGGAGAGAAGAGAAGATGGATAGATGATAGAGGATGGATGGATGGATAGATTGATAGATAAATGGATAGATGGATAGATTGATAGATAAATGGATGGATGGCTGGGTTGATAGATAAATGGATGGATGGATAGATTGATAGATAAATGGATGGATGGCTGGGTTGATAGATAAATGGATGGATGGATAGATTGATAGATAAATGGATGGATGGATGGATGGATGGATTGATAAAAGGAAGGACGGATGGATGGATGGATACATAGATCATAGATAGTAGATAGAGGATAGATAATAGATGATAGATGGATGGCAGACACTGACAGACAGATGGTAGACAGATGATAGGTGTAAAGACAGGTACATAGGGAGATGTTGCTAGAGAGACAGAAATAGGTAGGTGGGTGATAGATGAGACAGCTGGACAGATCCACAGACAGGTAGACAACTGGTTAATAGACAGGTGGGTCACAGCAGTGGAGAACCGGAGAGTCCTTGTGGCAGCTGATTTGCTGCCTGCAAAGCTGGGCTCGTGTCCTCTGTGCTGACGTTCATGATGAGACCCCCAACAGGAGCCTGGACACCGCAGTCCTTCTCGCAGTCTGGAGCCTGCGAGGGCAGGCAAACTGGCAGGACTGTCTCCTGGCTGTGGACACACCTTCTGTGACCTCACGTGGGGCACAGGGGTCACCTCTCTGGTGATTCTCCGTGGAATGGCCCGATCCCTTCAGGGCCCCACCCTCCTGGCCTCGTCCAACCCTGCTCCCCTCTCCAGGGCCACCTCCAAATCCACCACCTGGGGGCTCAGGGTTCCCGAGTGTGAAAATCCAGCTCTCCCTGCTGCCCACGTGGCGCTGGTGCCCAGCCGCTCTGCTCAGGGACGGAGAATCCCTCAGGCCTCCTGTGCCCAGATGGGAGAACCCAGTGTCTTTACCTACCACCTCGCCCTGGGGTGACGCGAGGCTTTCAACGGGTACAACGGCGGCTCGCAAAAGACTCGCCCAAGCCCTGATCTCTGGAACCTGGGCTTGATGTTCTGATTTGGAAAACACGACCTTGAGAGCAGATGTGATTCGGTCAAGGTCTGGAGGTGAGACTGTCCCGGTCATCTGAATGGTCCTACACCCAGGGACAGGGCCTCTACAGGAGCCCAAACAGCACACGGTGAGAAGATGGCAGGGGCCAGCCGCTGCAGAGCCACAGGGACCTTGAAGAGGCACAGGGCTCTCCCAGCGCCTGAGGGGCACGGCCCTGGCCCCCTTGCTGAGGGGCTCTGCCTCAGTGAGAGCGACTGCCGCTGTCCTCAGTCCAGGGGCAGCTCCCATGGCGCCCAGCAAACCCACACAGGGTCAGGTGCTGAGCCACGGAGGCCCAGGTGAGGCTCAGACTCGCCCCTGCTGCCTCTGGGCCAGAGAGCGTGGCTTGTGCCGTGGTGGGCGCTAAATAGAGAAACCATGACAGAAGAATCAGAGTTGATTTTGTAAGGAAATCTTGTTTTTGGAGAGTTTAATTTTTCGTTGTTGTTCCTTTGGGGTAAAAAATAAGAAAACAGATTTCCCCATTCCCAGGCAGCATCATTAAGTCAGTGTGGATAGCAGAGGCTTAATTTGTCCCAGCCCTGTACAATTTCATCATTCTAGACTATTAAAATTTTTAATCAAAGGTTTCAGTTATTAAACTGCCCGAGGTTGGCAAAGATTTGCTATTATCTTACATTAAAATCCATCAGGATCTAAATAAAATGAAATTAATTTGAGATACTGAAAGGAACTCAGGCCAGAGGAGCATTGGTGTTTCCGGGGCTGAGCCGGGTATGGCAGGTGCTGGAGGGCCCACCACGCAGCCCCCAGCACCAGGAGGGCACTGAGCCCCCAGGAGACCTGGAGCCCGAGCTGGGGAGGGGAGGATCCTGGAGACTGGGCGCAGCCGATGGCTGTGTCAATGTGCAGGCGCCCACCCAAGGCCCCACCCCTCCTCGCTTCTCTGTCTGCCTCTCCACTCCCTCCTTGGTCTCTCAGCAACTCACAGGTCAGATTCCCCTCTGTGTCCTCCCAGCAAAGTCCCCGGCACCCTTGTCCCCAGCGCCAGCCCCAAGCCAGCCTTCCAGGGAGCTGCCCAGGCCGAAGGAGGGTGCCTTCAAGCACAACTGCCCGAATGCCATCAGCATGAAGCTAGGCTTGTCCCCGTGAGGGGAGCAAGTGTGGCCATTGCAGCTCAAAGCAGAGTATCCGCCTCAAGACCAGCAGAGGAAGCACTGGAAAGGAGCCTGTGAGCTGGCGACTCTGAGCCTGGGCACTGCCCCGCTCCCTGCTGAACACGGCCTTGGCCTGTGGACCCAGGGCTGATCACATCATCCCAGCCCTGCCCCGGGGTACAGAAGAGACCAGTGCCCTGCACTTCCATTCAAGAAACCGAGACCCCCAGCGGCCCAGGCCTGAGGGGCCGCCTGTGTGTGCCATTAGAGTCCAGCACCTCTTCACCACACCACACCCACCTTGTCTCTGTCCCCGAGAGCTGCCCTCCGAGAACCACAGAGATGGCTCTCGGGACAACCCTCAGCCACCTCTGTCTGTCCAAAGGGAGCCCCAGGATCCTCCCACACTTTTGTTATCTGTGGCCTGTGCTTCTGTGGTGGTCAGTTCTGTGTCCACCTGGCCGAGCCACGACCCAGGCCAACAGTTAAAGGCTAGAGTGGCTGTGGCTGTGAAGGTCTGGGGAAACAGAGGGCCCTCCAGAATGTGGAGAAAGAAAGGAGGGAAGGAAAAAGAAAGACGGTAGACAGACAGACAGACAGCTCTCCCGCTGCCCTGCGTCCCTGGAGCCCTGGGCTAGCACAGCCTCCACCTCAGGCACAATAGCAGGAGGAGACACTTCCAGGGAATCCGGGAGCTGTCCAGCACCTTGTGGGCTGGCCTGTTGGGCCATCCTGGGTCCAGTCACTTTCCCTCACAAGAGAGGTGGTTCTGCCTCAACTGCACCACCCACAGGGCAGGCGGGGTGCTGGGCACGGATGGACCAGGGTCATCGCCGGCAGCTTGAGTGGCAGTGCCCACCCCTCAGCAGATCCAACCTGTCGGGGTCCTGGAGGGCTGGGTGCTCCCCCACATGCTCCACCCGCAAGCCCCTGAGCAGCCCCCTGCCACATGGTCCACCTCACGTGGGCTCGGAGCTCTCTGGCCAGCTTCAGCACTGCCAGAGCCGACCTGAGCCTCACCGGAGTGCTTCCTCCGTGGGTCCTCCTGACCCCAGGACAGGCCTCCCTGCCCCCTCCACCCTGCGCTGGGTACCACCGCTCCAGACCGGAGCTGCAGGCTGGAGACCACGTCCACACCCAGCGTGGCAGCCCCAGCTCCCTGAAGCTGCAGTCTGCCCAAGGCCTGGAGAGTGTCTGCCATCTTGGGGCTCCTCTGATATGCCGAGGTGACCCCCTGAGCCCCCGTGCCCAGCTCCCTGTCCCCAGCAGTCAGCAGAGGAACATCCTCGGCAGCCACCCACGGAGGCCACGGCCCAGGTGACAGAGTGACTACCCTCCAGGGGCTCAGCCCTGGTGGAATCCTGCTCCACAAGGACCCAGCAGGCACCTGAACCCACAGTCCACCCTGCCTAGGCCAGCATCCTGCGCAGGACAGAGAGGCTCCCTGGTCACCTGCCCCACCTCCTCTGTGGGTCAACCACGTGCCTCTTGGAGGAGGCTGGTTCTGACCCTTCCATTCAGCTGGGCCCATGCGTTGCGTGTGACCCGCCATGGCTGAGTCCCTGCCTCCGCGGAGGCTTCCCGCCTCAAAGGGGGCTTCCCGCCAAGCCAGAGTCAGCAATTATCCTCTAGACAGAGAAGGGAGACCCAGAGGCGTCCTGACAGAGAGCCACGGGAGCCATGAGAAGGGGGCCGAGGAGGGGAGACCCTGAAGTACGGGGTGAGGGAGCCTCCTGGGGAGGCTCAGCGGAGCCTGGGTGTGGGAGAGCCACGGACGTGCACGGGCAGGGAAGGAGCCCAAACAGCTCGGAGGTGGGAGCTCAGGGAGGCGAGGACAGAGGCCTGGGCACAGAGGTGGGAAGAAGGGCACAGCCCCGGGACTCGCAGGCCGGATGAGTAGTTGGGGTTTCCTGGTGAAGCCCTAAGCAGAGCTTCCTGCAGACCACACCTGCAGGTGACCACTGTGGCCCCGGGTGTGAGGAGCCGTGAGGGAGGCCTGGGAGGGGACAGTATAGGAGGCCCCACAGGGAGGGGGCTGGGAGGTAGGTGGCCGGCCAAGAGGTTAGACCCTCTGTCCCTGGTCCAGATGTCAAGGTGAGGTCACCAGCCACAGGGACAGGGCAGGGAACGAGCAGACGGCTCCCCTAGAATTAAGCCGGAGACCCCAGATGTAGCTTGAGGGCTGTAGAGAGAGGATCTGACTCCGGGCAGGGGAGGGTCTGGTGTCCTAGAGCTCTGTCCACCTGAGCTGCGAGGAGACCTGGCCCTCAGCTTCGATGCGGCAGAACAGACGGAAGGGACCAGAGGAAGGCCGAGCCTCCTTGAGGGGACGGGCACCTCCTGACGGGGACCTGGCTGTCCAGGGGGAGGCCTCTGGGCAGGTGATCCACCGGCCAGTGGAGGCAGAGACAGGCAGAGGTGGGAGGTCAGGCTGGACTTTCTCAGGGACAGAAAGCAAGGCCAGAACCGGGGGCCTCCGACTCACGGTGGGGGTTACACACAGGGTGGAGGGGCTTCAGGCTGTGGCATCTCGGAGTGTCCAGGAAAGGGGGCAGCACACGGGGAGGGAGGGTGCTTCTGCAAGGCCCAGAGAGGTCTGCAGGGCGGCCAGGGCAGGATCTAGCGGGATGGGGGTGCTTGGAGACAAGGGCACTCTCAATGATATAAGGGTCCATTGACCCCCAAGACCAGCACCCGGACCTGGGCCACCACCTGGCTCCACACTTGACCCCACTGTCCACACAGGGACGCCAGGCACTTCCCTCCTCTGGGTTTCTCCTCAGGTCAGAGCAGCAGGGACCGGCCAGTCGCCTGCTTCAGAAATCCGGACGTGTGGGGAGGCCTTTGATAACGAGCACATGTCGGCCAGCCTGGGGCCCCCAGACCCGCCACCTTGGCAGGAGGCCGAGAGGAGAGGCCCTGCTACAGGCGCGGCGACAACGGGCAGCCTTTTAAAGAACAAGAAGAGCCGCGGCCCCTTGTGTTAGTTTCTGCAGATCGCTGCGTCAGAGGCACCAAGCAACAGAGCGTCACCTTGGGCTTGGTTGTACTTGATCAGAGACACAAAATCTAATAAAAGAGTTTGTCAGGGCGACCTCATCTTATTACAGAAAAATCAGCATCCCTGGACCCCACGCCCACCCTGAGAAGGGGTGTGCTTGCCGTGTGTGTTTGTGTGTGTGTGTGTGTGTGTGTGTGTGTGTACATGGTGGCTGCCACTGTCACTAGCTGGGGGCCCGTCCTCACTGCCTGTCCTTGCAGACCCCCCTTTCTGTGCTGTCCTGACTGTAGGATGAGGAAAACAAGCAGAGCGTGGGCCTCACAGGCTCAGGACGAGACCCACCCTCTGCATGGGGTTCAGCAGACACCTCAGCTCAGCCCACGCCCAACCCATGCAGACGGCTGGCTGTCCCCTCCTGTTTCCATGGCCCTGGCCACATCAGGAACACCCATGACAAGGTGCCATTGAGGGAGCTGGGACACCTGGGTGGCTCCTGCGATAGCAAGGAGCCCTACTGCGTCCTGGCCACCGTCCTCCCACCTAGGGACTCAGAACCAGCAGGCTCAGAGCCCAAGTTAAGGCCCCAGCCCATGAGGACACAGACCTCCAAAAGGTCTCCAAAATTAACCCTCTGACACTGTCCCCAAGCCCTTAAGAGCAGAGCTAAGGAAGACGTAGCCCTTACACCCCTCAGACACAGCTCAGAATCGGTCATTTTAAATAAACCCTATCATGGATGGTAATTAACCATGGAAACGTGGAGTGTGAAATGGAAACTATCCTTTTGCCAAGCACACGCTGGTTGGAGGTCTGTTTACTCTCCATCCTCTGGGTGACGTGCGAGGTGTCTCAGGCTTGTTTTCTCTGCTGTCTGCTGATGGGTGCTGAGGCCCAGGAGTGGGGTAACCACCGCGCAGCCCTGTCTTGCAGGACACCAGGTGCCTGCACACTGGGCTCTGCTGGGGCATCTCCTGGCCTCGCTGGCTCGCTGCCAGGAGCTCCAGCTCCCGTCCTCTGGGCTGCTCTGGCTCTGACCTCCGCATCATGTTACCGCCACTCTGCGGGTTTGTGACTTCCAGAGTGTTCATAAGAACTTTAGTGTTCACTGGGCACAGTGGCACACGACTGCAATCCCAGCGCTCAGGAGGATCAAGGTCAAGGTCAAGGCCACCTCAGCCACTTAGTCAGGCCCTAAGCAATTAGTGAGACCCTGTCTTGAAATTTTTAAAAAGGGGGTGTGGGGCTGGAGATGTGGCTCAGCGGTTGGGCACCCCAGGGTTCAATCTCTGGCACAAAAATTTAAAAGTTAGTATTCCCAAAATTACGATTTTGTAAAAACTATCCTTGTGTCCATTTGAATCTTTATTTTTTTGTGGTTGGAGAGTGTAGTTATTTATTGACTCTTAGAAATGTGTGGATGCGTGATGGCCCCAAGTGTGACGCGTTCCGCTCCTTTGTGTGTGCATGCCCTCTGTGTGTCAGGGAGGCTCTGTGTCTGCCCAGGAGGCTACACCTCTGGGACTCGGACTTGTCCGTGGGTCTCCGTACTTGGCCTCTCTCTCTGCCCTTTTAGAAGCTGTGCCTCTGGGTGAGTAGGTGATGGACAGAGCTGTGGATACAGTTGCATCCTATGCTCTTCTCTTGTTTCTGAACCTTGAGTCTGGGTCTTGCCTATGTTTTGTGGACTTCACAATGATGGTGATGTCCCCCCGTGAGGCAGCCTGAGGGGGACATGTGGGCATGACGCATGAACACCCAGGTCCGAATACGGCAGCCTGTTAATGTCAACTTGTAGCTCTTCCAGTTTTAGTTCCCACAAGTCTCCAGCCTCAAGTGCCAGGGCACCTCGGACAGTCTCCCAGAGGTCCTGCCTGGGTCTCTGCCCAGCACCAGGGGACCTCTCTCTGCTGCACAGAAGGTGCACAAGGGGCTGGAGAAGAGACAGAAAGTTCTGGGCTCCATGACAACCCCCCTCTGGTGGAAGTCAGAAGACAAATGTCCCTCCAGAGCCCAAGAAGGAGCACAGGTCAACCAGAGAAGCTCTGCAGATGCAGACGCAGCCTAGGGAGACCCAGCAGGCACCCCATGGTCCCTGTGACCGACAGCTGCAGCAGGAGCCTGAGGGGGAGTGGGGAAAGAGCAGCCAGCTTCCCCGACAGCTTTCCAGAAGGATGGCCCTGCCTCATCCATAGGCAGAGGAGACCGGCAGGGAGGCCCAGCTCCAGGGAGGCCCAGCTCCAGGGAGGCCCAGCTCCCCTTGGAGGGGACCTCACCCACAACCAACCTTCAGCTCCACGGCTCTGTGCGAGGGAGCCTTCAGGGTCCCGAGTTCATGGGGCAAAGGGGGCCTGCGAGGCCATCTGCTTAAGCTGCAAGGACTTGTCACCAGGACCTGCCTCCCCTGGTGTCTTGTGAACAGGACCTGCCTCCCCTGGTGTCTTGGGGGCTATTGGCTTGGGAAGAGCTAGCTCGTGTAGATTGGCCACAAGGCACCAGATTTTACAGCCAGCGCGCCATCGCGGGAGGCCCCAGGACCTCCCTGTGCACCTGAGACTCAGAGGACCAGCGGTTACCTGTGTGAGAATCCACTGCCGACTTCCTCCCCGTGCAACCCGTCTCCACAGCTGAGGAGCATCGTGTTGCTATAGCATGAAACAATCGCTACAGTATCAAACAGGTTTATGTATGGAGGGCTTCCATCTGTCCTTCCATCCAGACGACAACCTTCACAATTCCTCCAAAACTAGAGCCTAGGAGAGCGATCATTCTGGTCTCCTACCCTCTTTCCTGAGTGTCCCCAGAGCTCCATGCTGACATCTGAGTCCAGCCCTGGTCCCCGCAGCCTGCCCTGGAAGCATTGCTTGGAGCCTAGAGCACTGCCGTTCTCTCTCTCTCTGGCTCTGGGGCATCGCCTGAGCTATCCCTGCATCTTGCAAGGGTCTAAGCTAAAATCCACCCCACCCAGCTCCTGCAGCCTCAGGCACTGACTTTCCCAGGAAGCCACAGCCAGCTGGTGACCATCCTGGGTCTGGACACTCAGAGCCCAAACTCACCAGGCCAGCACAGAGAGCCCCCAGGAGGACAGCTGGCTGCTGGGCAGGGCCACACCAGTTGCCCTGTGTCCTGGTCTGCAGGACCCAGGAGTCCTAGGAGGCCTCGTCTCCTACCTGAGGAGTGAGCGCCCGGTGGCTGCTCTAACAGATGGCCACCCGTAGGTGGCTTAAGGGAGCGGATGCTTGTTCTCTTAGAGCAGGAGGCCAGAAGCCAGAGCTCAGGTATGGTGGGGGCGGGGGGCTGTGCCTCATGAGCCTCCTGCAGCTCCTGGTGCATCGACAGTCCTGGGCTACTCCAAACCACCTTATCTCTGCCTCCCTCTTCCCTGGGCCTGGGTCCCTGTCCTCTCTCTACAGGACACCACTCAGGGGGCCCTGGGTCCCATCTCCTCTTCTCACAGGACATTGTTCAAGGTGTTCACAGCCCATCCCGATCTGGAATTACTTCATCTAAAAACTGCATGTACAAAGTCCCTGTTTCCAAAGGCTACCGGCTGGGTCCAGGTGGCCAGAATTGAGGGACACCCTAGAACCCACTGCAGGAGTTAAGAACAGGGGAGAGTTGAATCTGGGCTCGGGTCTGGAGACCACTCCTGCACTTTGTACCCTCGGGTCTCTTGCTGGTGACCCCACTCCTCAGCCTCGCTGAGCCTTCCTTCTGTCACCCTGAAAAATTAAGGCTGAACTTGTTTTATGGAGCTGAGAGGATTGAGTGTGTGGGCGTGGTGTTTAGGAAAGCAGAGGAGAGGGTGGATGAGGGCGAAGAGTGAGTGAGTGGGTGAGTGAGTGAGTGAACGACTGAATGAGTGAATGAATGGGTGAGTGGGTGAATGAATCAGTGAGTGAGTGAGTGAGTGAATTGGTGAGTGAATGAGTGAGTGGGTGAGTGAGTAAATGGGTGAGAGAGTGAGTGGATGGGTGAGTAAATGAGTGAGTGGATGGGTGAGTGAGTGAGTGAGTGAGTGAGTGAGTGGGTGAGTAAATGAGTGAGTGGATGGGTGAGTGAGTGAGTGAGTGAGTGAGTGGGTGAGTGAGTGAGTGAGTGAATGGGTGAGTGAGTGAGTGAATGGGTGAGTGAGTGAGTGAGTGGATGGGTGAGTGAATGGGTGAGTGAGTGAGTGAGTGAATGGGAGAGTGAGTGAGTGGATGGGTGAGTAAGTGAGTGAGTGAGTGAGTGAGTGAATGAATGGGTGAGTGAGTGAGTGAATGAGTGAGTGAGTGAATGAGTGAGTGAGTGAGTGAATGAGTGAGTGAGTGAGTGAGTGAGTGGATGGTTGAGTGAGTGAGTGAGTGGGTGAGTGAGTGAGTGAGTGGGTGAGTGAGTGAGTGAGTGAATGGGTGAGTGGGTGAGTGAGTGAGTGAGTGAATGGGTGAGTGAGTGAGTGAGTGGATGGTTGAGTGAGTGAGTGAGTGAGTGGATGGTTGAGTGAGTGAGTGAGTGGGTGAGTGAGTGAGTGAGTGAGTGAGTGGGTGAGTGAGTGAGTGAGTGAGTGAGTGGGTGGGTGAGTGAGTGAGTGAGTGAATGGGTGAGTGAGTGAGTGAGTGAATGGGTGAGTGAGTGAGTGAGTGAATGGGTGAGTGAATGGGTGAGTGAGTGAGTGGGTGAGTGAGTGAGTGAATGGGTGAGTGAGTGAGTGGGTGAGTGAGTGAGTGAGTGAGTGGGTGAGTGAGTGAGTGAGTGGGTGAGTGAGTGAGTGAGTGAGTGAATGGGTGAGTGAGTGAGTGAGTGGATGGGTGAGTGAGTGAATGGGTGGGTGAGTGAGTGAGTGAGTGAGTGAATGGGTGAGTGAGTGAGTGGATGGGTGAGTGAGTGAATGGGTGAGTGAGTGAGTGGGTGAGTGAGTGAGTGAGTGAGTGAGTGGGTGAGTGAGTGAGTGAGTGAATGGGTGGGTGAGTGAGTGAGAGTGAATGGGTGAGTGAGTGAGTGAATGGGTGAGTGAGTGAGTGAGTGGATGGGTGAGTGAGTGAATGGGTGGGTGAGTGAGTGAGAGTGAATGGGTGAGACAGTGAGTAAGTGAGTGGGTGAGTGAGAGACTGCAGGAGCCTCCCACGTGCATGGCGCAGGTGGGGACCTCTGGAACTGATGGCACCACCTGTCCCAGTGCAGCCCCTGGCTTAGGCATTCAGGGTCCCTGCTGTCCCTGGGGAGGTGGCAGAGGCTCGTCCCTGGACCTGGTGAGCAGTGTGATCTTCAAAGTGGGGTGATGTTTGGGCAAACTCCACCTCTGTCCCCTTCGTCCCTGCTGTGCTGCAGATGGCTCGGAGTGGGCGGGGAGAAGGGCTTCTATTTTCCTGGCCAATAGAGTTTATTTTTGCTCTAGTGAATGACACATGAGCGTCTGAACAAACTGCAGTGTCTCCTCCGGGAATCACTTTGCCCCTCGCCCTGCCCTTCCTGGCTGGCTGGGGCGGCACCCTCCTCCCAGCACCCTCTGCCATTCATCCTGCGGAGGCAGATGGAGTACAAACGGGGGCCTGGGGGGCCTGTGAGCTCGAGAGCACTTAGCGAGGAACTGGCTTTGCAGCCATAAATCGCAGGAGAGCTCGGGACCACCCAAGCTGCTCTGTAAATAAAAACACTAAGTGGTTTTCCAAGTGTTTGATTTTTCAGCTGAGGTCTATTCCCCTACTAAATTTTCGTAAAGGCCCATTTATTCATCTTTGGAGGAAAATATATTTAGCAGTGTCCACTTGGTAGCGAGGGCTTGAGCCTGAACCAGGGAGAGCCGCACAGCTGACCCACAGCAGGCCATGCTCCCAGCCTCGAGGCCGGTTTCCCCACCCAAAGAACAGGAGCAGAACGGCCGCCTTCCACAGGACTCCTTTCCCCGTGGAAACACGGACACGGGGCCAGCAGGACACACATCGGCACCCGGGACGTGATGCTGACTTCTATGAGAAGTCGACTCGGCAGTAACGTGGACGCATCCTGGACCACAGCCAGAGGAGCCCCAGGACTGGGCTTAGCAGCAGCACAGTGACCAGGGCTGTGTGCTGACCCAGGGCAAGGTGGCCATTCTGAAAGACAAAGGAGCTCCTTCACACCCAGACAGGGCACCTGGCCAGGAACACCTTGTGTGGTACTGGGTCTTGATGGTCCTGTCCCATCCCACTCCGCTGACCACACACCTGCCGAGGGACTGCAGGCCCCTCCTCCGGCCGAACCACACCTGAGTGGCTCCCTCCCTGACTTGCTGTAGCCAGCCCCCGTGGCCACCCCACAGTGGACACCCAAGCCCAGTCCATGCTGGGCTCTGACACACACAAGCTCGCACTCTCTCTGCCTCTTCCCTTGTCGGAGAAGGGACTGAGACAGAGCCTGGCCCTGGGGTCCCCTCAAGACTCAGCAGCGCCCTCGGGGACTACCATTGCCCCCATCAGGGACACACAACTCCCTCCTGCTCAGGGTCCTGTGTTCTGGAAATTCCTGGGTCACAGAAATGGAGCCCGAACCTCCTGCCCCAGGGTTTCTCTTCTGGTTCTGGAACCCAGTGATTCAAGAGCCGGAGTGGGAACCCCAGAGTCGCTCTGTGTTCAGGACGTGGTGCTGGGGGTCAGACCCAGGCCTGCATGCTGGGCAATGCTCTGCGCTGAGCTACCGCAGCCCTGGGGCTGGTTCTTCAACCAACGTGTCATCTGTATTTCCTTCCAGTACTGCTCTGTTGTTCCATGGCAGACTGGGACCTCGTTGATCTGCTCCTGGGGCTCCGTTTGTCCTTTGACGAGGCCGGGGAGGTGCAGTGGGATTGTTTGGCCTTGCCTGACCTGGCCACACACAATTGGTCACCACGTCACCGTCTTTGACAGGGACCTTGGGTGAGAGATCTGGGCTGCTGGGATGGCTTTAGAACATCAGCGCTATGATCCACGTTTGAGCTCCGAGCCCCTCGGCCGCACTTCGTTGTTGTTATTATTATCAAATTATTTTAACCACGATTAGTTATAAGTTCTCCCAAGCAGAAAGGCCACCTGGAGTATGCAGCAAAGGCAGAGAGGACAGAGGCTGTCCCTGCCTCACCTTCCCCACTCGACGCCCTGGGAAGGCAGGTAGAGCTCCCTGTGGACACGCCAGGCAAGCTAGCTGGGGTCCGAAGGACCTTCCCTGGGGACAGAGCTCAGCTCTCAAGGCCAGCATGACTCCCTGCCTGCTCAGCTCACCCTCCCTCCCGGAGGGCCCCGTGAAGCCAGGAGGATGCTGGGCATCGTACACAGGCTCAGGGCCAGCCCAGAGCCCAGGGCCGCCTCCCTCCAGCCCCGCACAGGCCAAGTTTGGATCCAGGTGTGATGCTGCCCGCCGGTGGCACTGCCCCTTTTCCTCCTGAAGACAGCACTAAAGCTCCTCCTCAGCATCAGAACTTACTGGGCCACGTCTCCCAGATGACTCTTTAGCAAGACAGCCTGCCTGTTCCCCTTCTATTAACACCTCTCGGGCCACCCTGCTGGGTGACAACAGTGCTGTCCTTCAAAGCATCCAGCTGCCTGCCAAGCCCGCGACGCCACACAGCAAACACCCCTGCTACAGGGAGGGAGAGCCATCCCCCACCACAGGACCAGGTGCCCCAGGGCCTTCCCCCTGCTGCCCCTCCCATGCCATCCACTCCCCCCAGCCATGCCCTCCCCCCGATATCCCCTCCTTTTGCCCTCCCCCATAATGCCCTGCCCTCCCCCCAGGCCCTCCTCCACCATCCCCCACCCAAGCCACACCCTCCCCCTTGGTAGCCCCTCCCTGAGGGAGCCTAGCCTGACATGGCCTCTCCAGAAGTGACCCTGGGAGCCGTATTTGGAGCCCCCATGCACTGTCCTTGGGCCCCTCTTGGATCCTCGACCGCCATCCCTCGGGACCCTAGTCTTGTGATGAGACCCCTGTGGCTCGGAGGAAGTCCACGGAGGACCAGGTGGCAGGCTGAGTACAGGGGCCACACACCCCCGCGGCTGCAGTGGAGCCGCTGAGCTGGGCCAAGGGGCCCCGGGGAGACCAGAGGGCGCAGTGTCCAAGGCCGGGCAGCCGGCGTGCCTCTGCCAAATTCAATTTATGAAAGAAGACGCTCTCCGTGCACTGGGGGCTTCTGTGGCCCACTCTCCAGGTGCACAGCCTCTGGCTGTCACTGGGAATGAGCTGTCAGAAGTATTTAAGTGAGATCTCCCAGCCTGGCGGAGGAGGCCCAAGGCCACTGTACAAACCACAGGTGTCCTCCAGCACGGACAGCCCTGCCCCCCACCCAGGGCTCACGCATCATGACCAGAGGCAGAGACCCACAGCCAAAGACCCTCTGCTGCCCACCAGGCCGTCCTGTCCCTGCCTCCTGCCCGGGACCCTGGGTGCCTTCCGCTGTGCTGTCCCCGCACCTCCCTGCCCTGGCCCTGACATGCCACCTCACCTCCAGACCGACTCAAGCCCAGCCTCACCAGGAGCCTTCTCCACCCATCCCCTGTCACCTCCTGTCCCCCTCGGAGTCCTTGCCCCAGCACCACCCTTGCTAGGGTGTCCCCTACAGAGCTGGGATGCAGACACAGGGCAGGGTCGGCCTAAGGGCCCGATTCCTTGGGGGTGAGGTCGAGGGAGCAGAGGCCAGGCCAGCAGGAGCCCACCGTGGTCGGTTGGCATGGGAGGCAAACCCGAGGGCCTGGGCAGCACCCACCCCAGGCCCAGCCCCTTCCCTGACCTTGACCCCCAGGGGCCTCTGGGAGGGAGAGTGGGTCAGAATGCTGAGATGGGCACCAGGGCCCTCGGGTGTGTGGGAGCTGTGGGGAGGGACTCCTGGTGCTCCTCTACCTCAGGGGGCAGAGGGGACGCGTGGAGGGAGAGTGTCCCAGGGGCCGAGGCTAATCAGGAACCCCGCCTCCCCAAGGGACCGCCGCTGGCCTGAGGAAGCAGACATCTGCGCGTGCGCCACCACGGAGGCCCCGGCAGGAGCGCCCACCCGAGAGCTGAGTGCAGCCCAGGCAGCAGCCAGCTGTAGACAGGACCCCTGTCCAGGCTGGGCCACGTCTGGGCCAGCAGAGCGGGACACTAGCCTGCCGCCATGGCCTTCTGCTTCTCCAGCCCGGCTGCCAGCCCTGGGAGACACCAGCAGAGGACCTCCTGACCTGTGGGGAAAGAATCCTGAACCCACCACCGCTGGTCTCCTCGGCAGTGTTTATTCCTCCCTCCTCATCTGGGAGGGGCCACAAGTTTCTGGGAAGTGACCCTAAGCAACAGACCAGTTCCCCCACCCCGAGACCCTTGCCATAATAAAGCTTCTCTTCTTGTCAGAAAGATTTTCCGAAGGGTGTCCACAGGAGAGCAGAAGCTTCCTGCAGAGGGCTTTGTGGATGGTAGCTCTCTCTCTTGTAAGCCCCACTGCCACGAAACCACCCCCTGAGGATGAGTCGAAAGCAATTTCCAGGCTCAAGGTCCAAAGGTGTCTGGGCGTGAGCCCCTCTGCACCGCGGCAGTCTAAGTAAACCCGCGTCCTGCGACTTCCTCCGGTGTCTAGCCTCATGTGTCCTGCGTCTCAAGGACATCACAAGGTCATCACGGGCAGCGCCTCCTCCTGTGCGACACAGGCTTCAATGCAGTCTGTAGGATTCCTGTGGCTTGGCCAGCTTCGAAGCTCAGAGTTGAAGGCCCCACATCCTGCCTCCTGGCCATGCAGCCTGGTGACGATGGCATCTGCCCAGCCCCTTCAGAGAGTGTCACAGGGTTGGCTGGTTTTGAGTCCCTGTCCTGCAGGACTATTTGGGTGGCCTTGGAGGTGTCTTCTGAGGTCAAACTGTGCAGGCCCGGGAGACAAGGAGGGTGAAGATGTGGGTCCAGGAGCTGCCTGGGGGTGTAGGGGACAGGCAGCCTGGGGACCTGCCCCGGGGCCCTCCTGTCCAGGACCAGTGTCAAGCCTGTGTGTGCCTCCTGCCAGCGGGTCATTTCATGGTTTTATACACTGCTGATGGTTTTGGCTTCTGTAATAAGAAAGCTCAGGGGGCGGTTCCCGGGGCTCTTGCCAGGCCCTCAGCAGCTCAGCTCTTGGCTGCTGTGGTCCAA
This sequence comes from Ictidomys tridecemlineatus, assembly GCF_052094955.1. Classification (NCBI taxonomy): domain Eukaryota; kingdom Metazoa; phylum Chordata; class Mammalia; order Rodentia; family Sciuridae; genus Ictidomys; species Ictidomys tridecemlineatus. The sequence continues at coordinate 18,910,490 of NC_135488.1, read as the reverse complement.
GTACGTGGGGTTGAAGGGCGGCTGGGCCTCCATGCAGAACGCTGAGCACGGCCCCAGGATGACACGGAACGCTGGCCTCGTGGCAGAAGTGGGGAGAGCACCGGCAGGGCCAAGTCCAGGTCAGCACATATCCTCCTCTCCATGTCCCTCCTAGAACTGGGACTCCGAGCAGAGGTGGGCCTCTGATCCCCGGGCGCCCATGACATGTCACTCCTGGTGCTTCCCCAGCACTGCATCGTGACTGTTGGCGACTCCCCAGCAGCTCAAAAGCATCCCCAAATGCACCTGGAGAAAGTCCAGGGGTCCAATCAGAGGCCAGGGCTCAGCTGTGTCGCCCAGGCCACCTGGGAAGTAGGGCTGGGTGCCCCTTTGTACAGGCAGCTCCCCTGAGACCCATTTCAAAACCAGAAAGCAGGGCTCACTCCCTGACAGAGGGAGAGACGAATGCCCCCTCCAGTTTTGCTGAGCAGCTATTTGGTCCCCTTCCAAAGCGGTGCTCTAGCCAGAAAAATAGAACAAGAGCCACTGTGGGGGGAGGCACCGGCCTGCCCACGCTGCCCAGACCACTTGATTGTAATCCTCCTTTAAACCTCCAAGAAAGCCCGACTGTTTCCCTCGTTTCACAGTCAAAGCAACAAGCCCGAGATGGAGGAGTGGCCCGTCAGACCCCACTGGAGTGACTAAGGCCTGGGCTGCTGGTGCCAAAGGTCCAGCCGTGGCCGCCCTCTTTCCGATAAACAGGCAGTTTTTTTTTTTTAATTTCATCCTATTTACTAAAATCACACTTTAGATCATTTTTAAAACAGAGAAGTGAAGAAACCTAAATCCAGACCCACGCCCCCTCCCCCGGCCTCACCAGCCCTGAGGATGCAGCTGGGGGCGTAGCACCCCCCCTCTGCTCCCGCGACCTTCCCCCTGCTCCCGCCACCTTCCCTCTGCTCCTGCGACCTTCCCCCTGCTCCCGCCACCTTCCCTCCAGTTGCTTCCCCCTCTGGGGGCTCCGGGGGGCTCTTCTTCCTCCCCACAGCACACTGGGCTAGGACACAAGCTAAAAACCTCACGTTACTTGAGGACCCCTCAAAAGACCCTGTCTCCACACTCAGCCACATTCTGGGCCTGAGAGAAGATGTCTTGTTGCCCTGAGTTGCCCTCGTTTCTTGACCATCCCTCTCCGTCCTGCCTGCCTAATCCTAGACCTTTGAGACAGATGTCCAGAGGAGGGTGGTGCAGGGTGGGGACATGAACTTGCTCTCTTTCCCTGTGCCCTCCGTAGCAGGTGGCTTTCATCTTCAAGGTTGCAAGATGGCTGCATAGTCCCAGGCATGGCGTGCACATCCCAGCAGGAGGAAGGCAGAGAGGCGAAAGCCACCTCTAGTTGACGATTTCCTTTTGCTTTTGAAGGGACGTCTTCTGTAGGGACTTCTGCCTACACCTGTTTGGCCAGGATGAGAGCCCCGCTCCTTCCTGGCTAGCTGCAGAGAGGGCTGGGTGGTACCTGTTTCCAGGGTGCTTCCCTGATCACAGAGGACAGCGAGGGGCCTCTGAGACGCGCCCTGGGTCCCCGCATCTGGGAGTGTTTCTGGGGGACACAATCACGTGATACGATATTAAACGAGAGCATCCCATTGGGCCGCCCTCAGCTGCGGGTGGCTGGGACAGTGCCCATGCCAGTGCGTCCTCTCCTCTCCATCATGCTCCGAGCCTCATCTACTGAGTGAAAACCCCCTTCTGCAGGGGTGGGCTTGTCCCTTGGCCACTGCCCCTCCTGTTTTATAGGTCCCCAGACTCTTCCTGGGTACTTGGCTTCCTTCTGTTGAAGGGGGCTTGCTGTGGTGAGCTGGGCTCCTGGCAGGGGGCGTGGTCTCCGTGTGGCCCCTCCCCTCCCCTCCCCTCCAACACCCGCCCTGCCCTGTGCCTGGACCTCATCTCCCAAGCCTACACAGGGTGCCTGAGGCATCTGCTGCTGTTCTCCCTCTTTGAGGTCCTTTCCCCAAGCCTCACAGGAAGAGGCGGGAAGACTGAGCAGAAGGGACTCCTTGGCTGGAGGAACAAGGACCTTGGGGCTCACAGAGTGGACGCCTTCTTCCTTCTAAACAGGGACTGACCCGCTGCTGAGGCACTTGCTTGGAGGAGCCCTGCCTGCCCACCACGGCTAAGAGCCCACCGTCAGCTCCCGGTGACCTGGGCACCCGTCCTGAATGGAAGGCCAGGTGATGGGTGGAAACAGGGGAGGGAGGGAAGATGGACAGACAGATGATGGACGGATGGAGAGACGGATGGATGAATGGATGGTGGATAGATGGACAGGCGGACGAACAGAGAGATGATGGATGGATAATGGATGGGTGGATGGGTGGATGGAAGGACAGATGGAAGCCCTCCATACATAAACCTGTTTGATACTGTAGCGATTGTTTCATGCTATAGCAACACGATGCTCCTCAGCCGTGGAGACGGGTTGCACGGGGAGGAAGTCGGCAGTGGATTCTCACACAGGTAACCGCTGGTCCTCTGAGTCTCAGGTGCACAGGGAGGTCCTGGGGCCTCCCGCGATGGCGCGCTGGCTGTAAAATCTGATGCCTTGTGGTCAGTCTACACGAGCTAGCTCTTCCCAAGCCAATGGCTGTTCACAAGGCACCAGGGAAGGCAGGTCCTGGTGACAAGTCCTTGCAGCTTAAGCACATAGCCTCACAAGCCCCCTTTGCCCATGAACTCGGGACCCTGAAGGCTCCCTCGCACAGAGCCATGGAGTTGAAGGTTGGCTGGGGGTGGGACCCCTCCAGGGGCCCAGGGGTGGAGGCTCAGCGTCCAGGTGCAGGAAGCACAGCGATGCAGGATGAGGCTCCTGGCCGAGGCCCCCATGGCCTGCAGGGCAGAGGTGGCTCTCGTCGCCGCCTGCACTTCCTCTGCCTTCCTGGAAGCTCCCGCCTGATGGCACCTGGGGGGAAAAGACTTCATTACAGCAAATAAATCAGACGTGAATACCACTCGGACTTCCAACAGTAGCTGCTCCGCATGCTAAGGAGCCTGCGAGGCAGCAGGTCTCCCACCTCCAAGCAGAGCACGTGAGGGCTGGCGGTGCCCAGCAGGCACGTCCACACCTCCTGCCCGCCGCTGTCCTCTCCAAGTAGCCCTCCGCCCACAGGACAGACTGGCAAGACAGAGGACTCCATGTGTGACCCTGGTTTTCCTGTGGCCTGTGTTGCTCCAAACAACGCTGCATCTACACCGAGGAGATGGCCTCTGCCCGCTGGTGGGAAGGGCTGAGGGGACAGCTGCTCCTGGCTTGGCATGGAGCAGGGTTTGCTGTGGGAATGAGGCCTGTATCCTGCCTGGGGCCTTGTCCCCAGAGGGACCTCAGGTTGTGTGCACTGAGCTGGACGGACAGCGTTGCCTGGGCCTGCCCTACACGCCTGTTTACAGTGGTGACCCCTGAAACACAGTCTCCTGGGTGGCCCACACCCTCATCACTGGTGGAGACCCATTCCTGCCCCTCTCTGACCCCATGGCCTCCTACCCTCTCCACGTGGACCTTTGGAGCCCACTGGATCTTGCCCTCTTGCTGTGGTTGGAGGCCTCGGGCCTCCACATGCCCAGGCCGGTGTGAGCCTGTGGGAAGATAAGAGGCCCCCTGCAGGAGAGGCAGGTAAGAGAGGCCGCGCTAGACCTCCCACCACTAGCCAACCTGCCTGGAGGCCACAGACACGTCAGCTGGGCAGGGACCAGAGGGCCCTCCACGGCCAGCCACAGAACCAGGAGAGGTCACCAGGGTTGTGTGTGTAGTTTGGAGCTGCTGCATGTCTGGGTACCGTGTTGGGCAGCTGAAGTGAACCCATGTGGCCTGGACACCACGGTGGAGGTCAAGGGGGCCAGTGAGCCCAGCGCAGAGCAGAGGCCAAGGCGGTGGGCAGGAAGGTGGCCCCTCTTAAGAGTTTGCACAGGTGGGTGTGGAGAGGCAGCCACTTCTCATCCTCCCTCCCCTCCTGACGCACACAGGCCATCTCTTGGTGCTGAGAGGGGCCAGGGGACCCTGGGGGGCCCACCCCATAGCAGATCTAGAAAGCCCCCTCCTCTGGGACAGTGCTGCCAGTGGCCCGTCCTGCTGCACCCTGGATGCAGGAGCCTGGCTCAGCGCAGTCCTTGCCCCTCTGCCAAGAGCTCTCCTTCCAACTGATGGTGCCCTCCCTCACCAAACCACACAGGTCCTGCTGCCCAGGGCACATGCAGGAGAGCCAGGCCTCCCCTTGGACAGAGCAACAGTGGGGGTTGGCAGCTTCTGACACAAACTCAGCTCACCCTCCTTCCTCCTTGTTTTAAGGTCAGAGAAAAATGGCTTCTCGGTTCTGCGTTGAACACACCACTGACCTTGGTGCAAAATTAGCAGGTATTTTCTTCCTTATTGAAGCTGTCACAATAGGGATTGGCCCCAGGTCCTCCTGGGCATTGCTCCATATCCTTGTCCCAAGTCCTCCAGGATGCCATAGGAGGTGCCGTCTCTGGAAATGTGCTGGGATCCCAAATGCCCAGGCAGCTCTGTGCGCACACACCTGGGATGCGCTGGAGCGGGAAATGGGCTGACCCGAGGTGTGGTGGAGGACTCTCCTTTGCCTGAGTCCTTGGCCGTATGGCCAAGTGTTTAAACACATGAATTCCATCCAGAATTCTAGAGCCCAAATCCCAGATCAACAACTTACTCTATAGGATCTTAGGCAAATCCCTGCCCTCCCTGAGTCTCAGCTTCCTGACTGTAAAACAGGATGACGGTCCCAGTCACCAGCCCTCCAGATCCCAGCGAGAGCTAATGAGTGGTACATATGGCGCCCTGTATGCTTAGCACATGACAGCAATTGCCCCTGGCAGTTCAGAGGCGCAGGAAGGGGCGGGCGAGGAGCTGGAGCCGCGCAGGTGACCACGTCTCCCCGCTAGTTTCAAGTCCCGGGTCTGGTACTCCTCATCCTCAGGAGTCCTTCACTAGCACTCTCAGCCCAAGCTCTACAGATGAACAGCAGCAGGAGAGGGGCGCAGAGGCCCGGCACTGACTCCTTTTGGTCTTTATTTAAAGGAGGATGTGGAAATCCGCAGAACCGAACAGCCTAAAGTGAGGCTACTGAGGGGATAGGATTTTTTAAGTAGAGATCAAAGAGGGAGGCGGCTTGCGGTGCCTCCACATCTGTGGCAGCTCTGAGCCACTCTCCAGACTGCCTGGAGCTGCTGTGGGGACGCGTGGCCCATCAGTCCAGCCCACGTGCTTGCTGGGCCATGCAGAAACCGAGCACAGGGCAGCCCACGGGGAGAAGGAAGAGGAGCCCACTGCATTGAGGGCCGTGTCCTGAAGGGGCCCGACCCTGGTGTCACCACACCAACCCTGTGACCAGCTGAGGAGGGCAAGAGCTGTGCCCTCTGCACATAGGAAGCTGGGGCTCAGAAGGACGTGGTGACCCGTTCAAGCTGCACCTTGGACAAGTGCACAGCCCCGACACGAGCTTTTGTGCCCTGACCCTGAGAAGATGGCCTGGGCTCCCAGGAAAGGCACAGACAATTGGGGAACTTTTCACATCCCCAAACCCGGGGTCCCTCATTTTCCCTCTGGCAGAGCGGTGACCGCTGACTGGCCCTGTGCATGGGGAGGACTCAGGAGGCCCTGGCCTGGGGCCACCTGCTTGCCACCAGCTCCTCTGCCTTCACGTCCTCACGTCCCGCTCGGTCCCATCTGTGATGAGGCCTCTGCGTGAGCAAGGTCAGGCTCAGCACCTCTCCAGAGAGCCACGGCAGCCCCTGGCCAGCGCTCCTGGGCCCCTCCTTTGTGAAGGGGGAGCACTGTGTCCTTTCTCCGGTTGGGGAAGCTCAAGGGCGGCAGGCAGGAGAGAAACTAGGGCAGGCTTCTCAGAAATGCAGGAGAGGAAATGCCCTCCCAGGTGATGTGCTTAAGCCATCCCACGGGGAGCACTTTGTTTTTGATGGGCCAGCTGACGTTTCCTTCCAGGAGCCCAAACTGAGAAAACTGGGGCAGGCGCTATTTATCCCAGCCAGAGACTATAGCATCCTGTCCCGCCCTACCCAGCCTCCAGCAGACTACTCGACCGAAATGCAAAAACAGGAGTCGGTGCGAGGCTCCTCCCACGCCGGGCAACAGCGGGCAGGCCGCCTTCCCCTGTGCCAACAGGAGCTGACAAACAGGTCACCAACAGGGCCCAGCTGGTCTGCTTCCCTCCGCTCTCCAGGTACAGGTGCGGTCCCCCCACCAAGAACGCAAGTCCCTGGGGAGTCAGGAGCTGTGTTGAAAGGCCGGGCAGAGGTCGAGGAAATCAGCACTGTTCAACAAAAGCATGAAGCACAGCAGGAAGACTTCAGGCTGTTGAGAAGGTGTTCAAGTATTTCAAATCCATTCTGGATACAAATCTGCACCCTAGTGGGCACAGGGGGCCTGGTGGTACTCCAGGCTGTAGCCCCGCAGCCCACCTAACTTCAGTACCACTGAGGTGGACAGTTTCCCGGGGCTGCTTGGGTGCACTGTGTGGCTCTGCTTTGGGGTGCCAGGTCAGGGCTTGCTGGGAAGCAATGGAGGCCCCTTCACCTCAATATCATGGTTTGGATCCAGAGTGTCCCGGCTATTGAAGGCTTGGTCCTGCTGTAGCAATGTCAAGAGTCGGGGCTGTCGGGAAGTGACGGAATCATGAGAGCTCTGTCTGTATCAGTGGCTGATCCACTGGTGGCTGAATGGACTACTGGGTTGGTGGAGGCCGTAGGGGGGCCTGGTGGGTGGAAGCGGGTCACTGGAGCTCTGCAGTCGGGAGCTATGTCTGTCCCTGTCCCCTTCCTGGGATTGACCTCCCTTTAAAATATCTGCACCCAAGACCTTGTCCGAGGCTCTGCTCCAAAACCAACTTAGAGAGTGAATCTCAGGTGGCTTCTGGAACTGGATTGTCCACCTGATGGAGCCCTAGGTGACACTGCTCCCTAAGCCACCCTGCTAAAGTTGGCATGTCAGGGGGCGGCAGGGGGTGGTGACCCTCTGAGCAGCATCAGGGCTCCAAGTCTCCCACCGAGAGTGTGTGTGGCAAGGTGCTGGCAGGCAGTGGACACAAGCCTCAGCCTAGGCAGTGACTGGCACTAGAGCAGGCAGCATGGTGACCGCAGGGCCAGGAGAGCGGCTGCCCGTGAACAGCCTCAGACTCCACAGAGAGAATGGAAGCCGGGCCCACAGATTCAAGTTCCAGGTAGCTGTCAAAGTCGGGACACCTCCGCGGCACCATTTAAAGTGACCCCTGTGTCTCGCAGCCAGAGGACAGATGGTGCTGAAATCAGGCCCATAATTAAATCGAAGAGTGAAGAAAACATAAAAGAGACTGAATGAATGGCTCAGGGGTTGGGGGGCACTGAGGAAGGAGCAGGTCCCGTGTCCAGGCCTGGAGGCGAATGTGGCTCAGAATCCTAGGCTGTGCAGCGCCAGCTGTGAGAAGTGCCATATTCCCTTCCCAGAGGAAAGAGCCCCGGGAGGGGCTGAAAGGCAAGGCTTCGGCGGATGGCATCCTTCTCCTTGGGGTCCCCTGTCCTCCCATTACCTCCAGGCCCATAGCGAGTGTCGGCTATCAGCACAGCCCGGTCAGGTGGTGAGCGACACAGGGGAGCCGGAGGGCAGGGCTGCGGAGCTGCGGCTGTGTGGGGCAGCTGCGGATCCCAGCCGAGGTGGACTGTGGCAGATGCTCTGGCCTGCCCAACTTCAGCACCACCCTCGTGGACAGTTCCCGGACCGTGGAAGGGATCCACTTCAAACCGTAACTCCCGCGTTCCCCACCAGGGCTTTCTCCAAAGCTGCGGAACGTGCCCCCACCGGGCGCCCCTCAAGCAGTGAGGATTGGGGTGGGGGGTAAGCGGGGGCCCGGGCAGGCTAGAGACAGGAATGTAAATGATCAGATTCCACTTTTGACTCGCCGACCTCAATGGTCAGAGATTGAGGAGACCTTGATCATGAGGATGGTTGACGTCCTCCTTTTCTGGGGATAATATTTCAGCTGACCTCGGTGACCTTGGCTCACATGACTGTGGCTGTCCCCGCCTCTGTGACCCCCGTCTCCTCCTCAGTCCCCTCGGGCCCTCCAAGTCCAGTCACGGAGAGCGGCACAGGTCCTTGGCTGCCTCACGCTCTCCCGCCTCCCAGCTCAGGCCCCAGGACTCGGCCCCTGGAGGAACTCCCTGCCCACCTGTGACTGCCCTGGGCCATTCTAGCCTGACCACCCTCCCAGGGCGCTGGCATCCCTCTGCCCGAGGAACACCAGGTGCTCCTAGGACTCCCTCCTTGGGTCACCTGCTGTCATTATGGAAACCTCGTGACACTGTCTATGGACTTGGGCGCAGGGACCTTGGACAGGAAGTTTCATGAGAACAAGGACTGGGTCCCTCCTGCTCCTGTAGCCCCAGAACCTAGTGCAGCTCAGGGTGCAGAGCAGGGGCACAGTGACGTCTGCTCAGAAACAGGGTGGGTGTGACGCCGTCACATCTGAAAGTGCGAGAGCCGTCCACTCGGGAGCGTTTGGTCTCCCAGGGATGCCATGGCTACACCCCATGGGTCCAGCGCTTCAGCCAAGAGAACCATGAGCTCCCCCGGTTGGAGGTCTATAGCCCAGGTCTCAGCAGGCCACGCGGCTGGTGTGTGGCGGAACCCGCTGCCTCCCTGGCTGCTGGTGCCCCTCGGCTGGCGGCCCTGACGTCTCACGCCTTTCCCCCTTCGTCCTCACTCGACATTTCCCTCTGGTAAGAAGGGCCCTGGTCACGTTGCAGCCAGGGCTGCCCCAATGGCCTCACCTTAACCGCATTTCCACAAAGACCCTTTCTCCCAACAGGGTCCCTTCACGGGTCCTAGGAGTCAGGGCTTGGGCCTTCAGCGTGGGAGACATGGTTCCACTCTGAGCATTGCCTGCGTGGGGACGGAGACTGTTATGTCTTCACGGTGGCCAGCAGACTGTCAAGACCCCCGGCATCGGCCCAGGGTTCAGCAAATGTGGTGGGCTCAAAGCCAGGCAGGAAGGGAGGGCCCGGGTCAATGGGCCACGCATTCTGCCCTGGACTCAGGGCGCTCACCCAGCACACTGCACCGACAGTCCTGTCCCCTCAGAGTCCCCCTGCAGCTGCCCTGCTCCCTCGCATGTAGGGTAGCAGGTCATTTGGCCAACAGAACATGGGGGGCTTCAAGTTTGTCCTTCTAGGCCAAAGCCATTAAAAGCAGGGTGCCCCCCATTCCCTCCCAGTGATGGTGAGGGCTGGGACGCGGCTCTCGGCCCGAGGGCTGTGAACCTGGATGAGATGAATCGCCTGCTGATGTTTACGAGGCTCCTCTGACACAGCCCCTCCTTCAGCTGAGAAATGGGCCACAAACCACAGAGGCACCTTGACGGTACCCAGGGCTCAGTCACAGCCCGAGATCACAGGCATATTCGTGTCACAACAGTGACTGCAGACACATGACACTCCTCACTCCCTCAGATTCCTGGAGCTTAATTAGACCTTCATCTGGTGTTGGACGCATCCATCAAAAAGCCCTGCGTGACTCCTCAAATACGTGTGTAGATATTCTCACAAGGACCTTCGGCGTTTCCTTTGTAATCATGTATTTTTACTTCATTAATTTTGAAATCTTATTTTTCAAGGGATCCACAGACTCCCCCTGGCTGCTTCATGTATCCATGGCACCAAAACAGGGTCAAACAGAATGCCTGACCTACGAAGAGAAGGCAGAGGTGGGGGGAGTCAGGACCCGCATCCTGTCTGGGAGGGCGGGAGCAGGACCTGCATCGTGTGTGCAGAGCCACTGTGGACCAGCACACCTGCAAAGGATGGTTATGAGGGGGGAAACAGAAGCCAACTTGGCAAAGCCACTGTCAGGACACATTTGTTACAGCAGCTAGATCCTCCTCAGCCTGACTGGTAAGTTGCCGGACCCACTGACCACACAGTTGTATCCACAGGCTAAGCTACCATGTGTCTTCTCATGGAGAGGAGTCCACTGCCCTGATGGATGGCCAGGAGCCAGCTCCACTCCCCCAGGAGCCCAGGACCCAGCCCAGGGGCCTCCCAGATGCCACACCTCTCCTGTTGTGAGCTGGCGCCAGGTAATCACGGCCAGCTCCACTCTTGATCCTGGAATGAAACCAGCAGATGTCAGTGGCCAAGGAGCTGACGCTCAGGAGGAGGGAAACGTACCCCAAGACTCCGACCTTGCCCAGTGATACTGTCTGTGGGTCTCTGGCGTGCGCAGCCTGTCCCACAGAGTGGCCTGACTGGAGAGTCCTCTTCGTGCCTAAACCAGGTTTTCATCACTGTGACCAAACATCCCAACAAGAACAACTTAGAGGAGGAGAAGTTTATTTTGGTTCCCAGATTCAGAGGCACAGTCCGTGGCCAGCTGACTCCCTTGCTCTGGGTGCGAGGTGAGGCAGAACTCTGTGGGAGAAGGGTGTGTGGAGGACAGCTGCCCAGTTCATGATCGCCAGGAAACAGGGACTTCCGATTGCCAGGCCTAAAACAGAAACCCAAAGCACACCCCAGGGACCTAACTCCTCAGCCAACCCTTACTGGCCTACAGCTTCCATCCATTCATTCAAACTATTAATATGTCAAGTGGATCGATCCATGGATTAGGTGATGGATTCTCGTGACCTGATTACCTCCCCTCCGAACATTCCTGATGTCGCACACGTGAGTTTCAGGAGACACCTCCTATCTAAGCCATAACAGTACCCCCCTGGCACCCCGGAGCTCATGTCCATCTCCCAAAGCCAAACACGCTTAGTCCCTTTCCAGGAGTCCCCATGGTCTTGTTCCAGCATTGCCCAAAAGGCCAAGTCCAAAATGCCACCTGAGACTCAAGGCGACCTCTGCTTGTGAGCCCCTGTAAGGATCAGAGTGAGTCACATAATATAGAATGGCACAAATGAACATTCCACTACAAGAGGGAGCAGTGTGGTTGTAGAAAGAAGGCATGGGTGCAGGACAAGGCTGAATTCAGCTGGGCACACGTCCTGCAGCTCCACGTCCAGCACCTGGGCACACGGCCTCGTGATGAGCTCTGTGTCTGTGGCCTTGCTGTACAGCCCACGCAGCCTCTCTGGTGGCCTGTTTCTGCTCCGTGTCTGCTGGTCCTCTAGCAGATGTCCACTTTACTGGCTTCTAGACCCTGGGGGTCTCCATGGTCACTGCTCCTTCCTTTTCACATCTCATCCCCACCTCGAGGGCCGCCTGCTGGGACTCCCACCCTCTCCCTTGCTGGCCTCCCAGGCCTTTCTTTGAAACTCTGGGGGATGCCCCCAAGACCTTCAAACTCTAGCACCCTGCACTCCTGCAGAGCCGGACCCTCGTGGACGGTTGTCCAAGATCTGCCACCATCTGGAATAGTAGCCAGGCTCCCTGGGACCACGGCTGCAGTGACCTCTCAGTGCCTGAGTGGCTCCACATAGTGGAACATCTTCCAAGGTCCCCTGTGCCAGCAGGATGTCCCCATGGTCTTTTCTCAAAGGAATTTCTCCTTTTATCCCCTTGAAACGCCCTGAGCCATCTTTTCTATGGTCTCTGCACAAAGCCCTTAGTGTCTCTTTAGGAGACGGAGTCTCTTTAACAACCTCCCTTTCCTTGGCCTTCATTGTAAACACACTTTTCTGGTCAAATTGCAAGTTTTAAAGACCCTTCCTCTCTACTTTCTGCTCCTGTTCTCGCAGTGAACCTGCTACACCCACAACCCGACGGAGTGCCGGGCTGCCTGGAAATTTCTTCCACTAGATTGATGCGTCCATCGCTTTCAAATGCACCCTCCCATAAGGTCTCAGAACCTGGGCCAAGTGTAGGAGCTTCTTTGCTGGAAGGTAAAGTGAGTAGCCTGAAGTCTTACACCCAGTCCTGTCCTCCTTCCCTCTGTGACCTCGTGATCCCAGCCATGACTGTCACAGTCTATTGTCATTCTGCTCGTCTAAGCTCTCACCAGAGTCCCTGCAAGCTCTATTTACAGTGGCCTAAGTCATCTCCATCCCGCATCTCCAGACTTTTCCAAGCTCCTCCCACAAACCATCTCAAAGACTTCTGAACCACGTGGTCAGATGGTCTACAGCACCAAGCCTACTTCTCGGGGCACATTGACATCACTGTGGCCAACACGTCTAACAGAAAAGAAACTTGGAGGAGGAAAAGTTCACTTTGGCTCCCAGTTCAGACGTTCCATCCATGGTCAGCTGACCCCACAGCTCTGGGTGCGAGGTGAGGCAGAACAGCAAGGCACAAGGATGGCAGAAGCTCGGGGGAGCAGCCCAGTTCGTGAGAGCAGGAAGAAGAGCGAGCTCTGCTTGCCAGAGACAAGATGTAAACCCAAAGCCCTGCCCCAGGGACCTAATTCCTCTATCCACCCCCTAACTGCCTACAGTCACCATTCATTAGTCCATTCAAATTATTAATCCTTCAAGTGAATTGATCCACTGATTGATTAGGCTATAGCTCTCCTAATCTAAAGATGTCACCTCTGAATACTCCTGCGTTGTCTCACATGAGCTTTCTGGGGATGCCTCATATCCAAACCACAGCACCCAGCCGGACAGCTGTGACTCTCTCGTCCCAGCCAGGCCTGAGCGAGGAGGCCACGCAGCCTCAGAGCACAGAGCATCCTCTGAAGCCCAGGCTGCTGCTGGTCAGTCCCCTTCACTGGTGCCTCCACACAGGTTCCCACTGTGGCCTCTAGCCCTGCCTCCCCTGTGGGAAGGAATGCAAATCCCCATAAAGGGGACCAGCACAAGCCACCCTTTATATGCCATTGGAGCATAAGGACTATTTTGAGCTGAAAGCAACTAAAAAATCGCAAAACAGGGAGACCTCTCTGCCCTCCCCTTTTGGGCTAAAAGCAGAGAATAAACTTCCCTTTTACAAGGGAAATTTACATTTGCAAAGGTGTCTTCCTGCCCCCAATTCATCACCTGATGCAACTTGAGTTTACATAACAGATCTTATTAGACAACTGTGTGAGTCAGCTCTCAGTCACTGTAACAAAACACCTAAGACAATCAACTTAAAAAGAGGAAAGATTTACGTTGACTCCGGAGGGAGTTTCACAGGTTTCATTCCATCCATGGTCACCCTGCCAATGGCTCTGAGTCTGTGGTGAGGCCGAACATCATGGCAGAGACTTCAGTCAGAATTTTTGTTGCTGAACCAAATGATTTGACAAGAACAATCAGAGGAGGAAAAGTTTATTGGGGATCACAGATCCAGAGGTCTCATCCACAGATGGCTAAGCCCATTGCTCAGGGCCGCAGGTGTGGCAGGACATCAGAGTGGAAAGGCGTGGCAGAGAAAAACAGCTTAGGACATGGCAAACAGGGAGCAGAGCGGGCTCCACTCACCAGGGACAAAATATACCTCTCATGCCCCCAGGGACGTACTGCTCCTGTCCCGCCCCCAGGGTTACCACCCATTGGTCCATCAGGGGATTGATGCACTGATGAGGTCACACCTCTCATAATCTTATGATCTCATCTCTGAACCCCCTTGAACCATCTCACACATGAGATTTGGGGGACACCTCCAAAGCTGATCACATCATGGTGGCATGGAGGCAAAGACAGAGGAAGAGGCCGAGGTCCAAGTGCCTCTTCAGGTTACACCTCCAACAACTAAGCAGCTGAGTTTTTAAACACATCAGAAATAATACATAACTGTCCCTGGTCCCTCCTAAAGCTTCCACACCTCCCAGGGCCACCACAGGCTGGGACCAAGCAGGGTAGGACTCTGAGGCAATGCCCAGCTGGGAGCCCCAGGCCCCAGGCTGCTCCCCTCCTTTCCTCACAGAGCGGGCTCAGGGGCCTCCTGCCGAGCCGGGTCCAGCCTGCTTGGGGGATCTGACCTGAGCTTGTGTTGACGTCTTGAAACAGAAGCACCTTCCTCCTAGTGGCTCACATTGCACCACCACCCCCTCCAGCCCCATTGCTACCACACGAGCCTCAGCACCTGCTGCTGCCCTCCGCCTGCAGGGGCCTGGGAGCTGTCCCGGTTTTCCCCATTGGGTCACTGCCCTGGCACGAAAACAGGAAGACACCAAGCCTGGGCCAAGAAGGAGCTGCACCCCTCACCCTCACCCCTCACCCCTCACCCCCAGCCCCACCCTCACCCCTCACCCCCAGCCCCACCCTCACCCCTCACCCTCACCCTCACTCTGACCCTCACCCTCACCCCTCACCCCTCACCCTCACCCCTCACCCTTCACCCTCACCCTCACCACTCACCCTCACCCTCACCCTCACCCCTCACCCCTCACCCCTCACCCTCACCCTCACCCTAACCCTCACCCCTCACCCCTCACCCTCACCCTCACCCCTCACCCTCAACCTCACCTTAACCCTCACCCTCGCCCTCACTCTCAGCCTCACCCTCACCCTCACCCTCACTCTCACCCTCACTCTCACGCCTCACCCTCACCCTCACTCTCACCCTCACCCTCACCCTCACCCTCACCCTCACCCTCACCCCTCACCCTCACTCTCACCCTCACCCTCACCTCTCACCCCTCACCCCTCACCCTCACCCTCAACTCTCACCCTCACCCTCATCCTCACTCCTCACCCTCATCCTCACCCTCACCCTCACCCTCACCCCTCACTCCCCCTCTTGTCTGCACAGGAGGAGAAGGACAGCTATTATGCACGCCCTGCAGGGCAGTAGGCTGCCCGCCCTCAGACTAGGCTGGCTGAACACAAGGCATGGCCATTTCTTGGAGGGAGAGCCCCAGTCCCATGTGTGCCCAGTATGCAAGGGGGGCTTAGAGGAACTGGCCCCTGGGTCCCCCCACCAGTCTTCACAGTAGGGACTACTTCCTGCTGCCTTCCAGATGAGGAAAGAGGCCGAGAAGTTAAACACCAGACCCAGGCCACCTGCCAGTGGAAGGAGGGGCAGGCGTCCCCTACAGGCACAGGTGCACCCTGGAGGAAACGGTGCAGCCACGCCTTGGGCACGCTGGCCCCCTGCCCCGGACTCCTGCACACTCCGAAAGCTTCTGGAGCCTCTCCTTGCTCCCCTTCCACATTTGCCAGGTCAACTCAGGGCCCGTCTGGGGCCTGTGTGGAGCTTGGCCCTGGGAGGCTCTGGGCTTCTTCTGCTGTTTGAAAACCACCCTCCAGCTCAGCAGAGGGGTCTGCCTGGCCACAGACCCAAAGCAACAAGGTGAAGTGACCATGGACTGAAATGTCTGAAACCATGAACCCAAATAACCATGTTCTCCTTAGGATGTCCCCCTTATCTATCTCAGGCATTTGTCTATCACAGTAATGGAAAGCTGACTAACACAGAAAATCGGGACCAGGAAACAGGGTTGTTTCTGTGACTGTATCTGAGGATGTGATTCAGAGACCTTTGGAACTGCCTTACAGTGGGAATTGGGGAAAGTCTGGAGGAGAAGGTTAGAGAAAGCCCAGATTGCTATCAGCAGATCTTGATGTGCAATTCTCGTGAGGACTCAGAAGACCAGAATGCTGACAGGTATGCAGACAGTAAAGGTCAGGTTGATGAGGTTTCCGAAAGAATGAGGACTCCATTGGGATTTGGACTAGAGGTCATTCATGTTCCATTCTGGAAAATAACTTGCCTGTGTTTTGTCCATGCCCTGAGACTTTGTGTGAGGCCAAATTTAAAGGTGATGAACTAATTTATGTAGGAAATTTCAAGGCAGGACAGTATTCGGACAGTGGGATGGGTGTTGTTGCTTTTATCCATATTTACAGTGAAAATTGGGAGCAAGATACAAAGCCGAAAGATTTGAAAAACTTGCTGTATATCCAGAAAAGGAGTACTAAAAGTTGTATCCAAGGAGGTTGTGGTTGCTAAAGAAATTAACACTATTAAAATCAAGCCGAGCACTGTGGACTGCGTAACAGGAAGAAAACTGTGAGGGCATCTCTTGAATCAGCAAGACCCCATCTTTGCAGGTCCAGAGATTTGCCTGAGAAGAGAGACCCAGGGAGGGCAGCATACTCACACAGAGCTGTCCAGGGATGATTTTCCCAGGATCTTTTCCCTGTGTTCGGCTATCCAAGCCCTCAGGAGCTCCTGCAGTGGTGGTCCATGCAGGCTGGCTGATGTTCAGGCCAGTGGCAGACCTGGTGTGCAGATGTGCAGAATGCCAGGGGTCCTGCAGGCTTCTGGGATTTCCAAGGGAGGCCATGCAGGGTGTGGCAGGGTCAGGATCCCTGCAAGCAACCCCTGCCGGGGGGGGGGGACACAAAACTGAAAGAGAAAGGAACCCAGCAGTGTGGACCCCAGGAAATCAGAGATGCCAGCACCCCGGAGCTTGCTGAGAGCAGCTGCAGGTAATGTGGAGGGCCAGCCCAAGAAAGAGGCCATGGGCTGCAGCCAGGCCACAGGGGGACGCTGCCCAGACACTTTGAAGGTCACGTTCTGCCACTGTGTGCTCCGGGTGCCACACGTGGAACTACAGGATTTCATGTTTCCCAGCTGGATTTGATCTTTCCTTTGTTCAATCTTTCTTCTCTACTCCCTTACACCTCCCTTTCGGAGTAGGAATGCCTACCCTGCGCCCCTGTATCTTGGAATCATATAACTTGTTCTTTTGATTTTCATAGCTGGGAGTTGCCTTGAGTCTCAGAGACTTGAGACTCGGCTTTTGGCAAATTCTGTCACTGTTTAGACTTTAGGGAGCCCCAGAGATTGATGCTCTGCATTTTGCATATGAGATGGACATGGGGGCAGGCAGGACCAAAATGTTATGGTTTGGATCTTCAGTTTCCTCCAAAGACTGTGTGTTTAGGGCTTGGTCACAGTCCTGAGGCACTACTGGGAGATATGGAAACCTGTAGATGTGAGGCCCAGTGGGAGGAGGTCCGGTCCCTGGAGGAGTGCCCTCCAAGGTAGTGCTGGGGGCCTGGGGCCCTTGTCTCTCTCCTTGCCTTCCAGCCACCATGAGGTGAGCAGCTCTGCAGCTCCATGCTTCTTCCATGACGTATCACCTTGCCACAGGCCACAGAAACCAGGCACTGAAACCATGAGCAAAATAAGCCTTTCTTCCTTTTAAGTTGTTTGTCTTGGGCATTTTGTCACAGCAATGGACTCTGAGTAAGACATCAGGGTCAGATGATGTCATGGGGGGTCCCACCTTGGCACTGGTGGCCTTGTAAGAGGAGCAACATGCTCACTGTGTCTCAGCATGTGACAACCCAGCAGGAAGGCCCTCACCAGATACCTGTGCCACGCCCTTGACCTTCCCACCCTCCAGAACCAGGAGCCAATAAGCCTCTGTTCTTTGTGTGTTATGTGGTGTGGAGTATTCAGTTTTAGCAACAGAAAATCAACTGTGATGGTCAGTTTAGCCGCAACCCCCCAGCCCTGACGTTCACTCTTTGCCATCGACCCTCTTCCCCTGAGTTTCTGCCTCTGGCCAGAACCTTTGCCTCGTCCTTTCTGTACAAACGTCCTGTCTAACGGGGGCGTGAGCCTTCTGCTCCAGCTCCTCTGTGGGTCTTGGTTTTCTTGGGAAGACTCCTGTGCACGTGGACGATTCTAATATAAATGTGTGTCCTTCTCCTGTTAATCTGTCCCGTGTCGATGTAATTCTTAGCCTCAGCCAGAGATGTCAGAGGGTAGGGAAATTCCTCCCCACACACCCTCACAACCAGCAGGAAGTGACCGGATGGCTGGGAGACCCTGTCCCTTCCCCTGGGCTGCCACCATAACCTGGTGGACACCCAGCCCCGCCTCCCCACTGACACCAGGATCTGGGGACAGGACCACAGTGGGATGTGCCCGCGTCTCCTGCCCTCCCACCCACCAGGTCTGTGCGAGGGGATAATGATCCATTTGTATTCATAATCCTATTGTTCAGAGGATTAATTAAAAGGCAAGAGTATTTTTAATCATCTGTACTAATTTAGGGGAAGAATTTAGGAATATAATTGTGTTATCTATAACTGAGGAATTCACACAGATCCCTCTTGGAATCAGAATATTAATATCTCTCCATGAGACTCTGTGACTTGAGCAAATCATCGCAGTCGTTCCTTCTAAATTAGCCAAATTAAATGAGGATAATTTAAAATGTTTGCCTGGGCAGACAGCAGCCATGTACCAGCAAAAAGACGGGCTTTCTCCCCAAGTTTAGGAAACCCACGTCTCGGACAGGCGGGCAAAGGAGTGCCAGGCCCCACCCAGGACCTGAGCTGGGGCTCAAGCCACAGGGCAGAGGACAGCTGTGTCCCTGCAGATAATGCAGCAGGGAAGTCAGGTCAGCAATGGGCTTGGGAGGAGGGATTCCCCCCTGGGTTTCCACCTGAGCAGCCCCTTGAACCTTGGAGTGGGTGACCCACAATCTCTGTCCCCTAAGGCCAGCAGGAAGAACCAGCCCCCTGTGCAGCCAACAGACACAGACAACAAGCAGCCTCATGGGGAGGCGGCTCAGCTGGCCAGCACAGAGGACCTCAGACTGTGCCTGGGTTGGTGCCAGCAGAGCAGCCAGCCTAAGGACACCACCTACCTTCTGGGGGGAGCGAATGAGACCAGGTCAGAGACCCCGCAGCAGTTCCAGCCACCAAAGGGCCGGGGACAGGACCTTACGCATACCAGGCCATGGGGAGAAAAGGAACTCAAAACTCCGGGGCTCAGCTCTCTGCCACAGTCCTCCTCCTGGAAGGACTCCCCACACAGTCCTCCCCGCACAGTCCTCCCATGGCCTGGGGACTCGTGACTCGGAGCTTCTTGTCCTTATTGGTGCACACAGGTCCGTGGCTCAGCCAGGGATAGAGGGTAGTGTGATTTAAACACTTAACTGCATACACACACGAGCACACCCACTCCGGCCATCATACATGTTAATGCACACACTCACCGGCTCACGCCAATCCTGCTGCTGGTGTGTACCTGCCAGGGACTTTGGGCCTCTGACCCTTTCTGTGAGGTGAGAGCGATATGGCTGGTCCAGTCTGGGGTGCAGCTGGGTCCACACAGCTGAACCAGTTAAAGCTCAGCACCATTGGCAGGCAGGACACTGACCCAGTGGCCCTTACCTTCTCCTGCACCCCTCCACTGCCCTCCACTGCAGGGACTGTACGCCCTCTGCCACCCGGCACTGTCAGAGTGGCCCTGTGTCCCACCCAAGAAGAAGGGATGTTTGTTATGTGTCTAAGTGTTGAGTTGTGGCCAAAGGACTAAGGAGGGGAGGAGCTCAGGGACAATAGAGCAGCAGGGACTGTCACCAGGGCAGGTGTCCTCTCTCCTGACTCTGTGAAGGGAGGCCTTCCCCGGCACCACCCAGGTCATGTGACCAGGGAGGAAATGAGGAGACACCACGGCTGAGAGCTCTCGAGGACACTGTACCTGCAACAAGAGGGCCCTGTGTGCACCAAGGACCAACAGCTCCAAAGCACCTGTGTCCTCCTGGGCCCCCACTTCACAGGGGCCCACGGACTCCTCCCCAGGCAGCTCCTTCTGGCCTGAGGCAGAACCCACGTGTTGATCAAGCGGAATCAGCGCTCATGAACACACAGCCCTGACCTGGGCAGCTGGGGAAGGCCCGCTCTCCGCCCAGCCCTGAGCTCCGGGGATGAGAGGCCAAGGGGAGACATCAGCCAAGTTGTGATCAGAGTGAGGACACCCGGGCCACCAGGATGGAGCCAGAGTCAAGTCAGCGTGCGTGCCGGGGACCAGCCCCCTGGGGCCCCTACTCATTGTCGTGGAACAGAGCGAACCACTCTCCAATGCAAAACCATGGCTCCCAGGTGAGCAGAGACCAGGGCAGAGCTCAAGTTCAAGGTCACATCCTGAGCCCCTCTGCTTTTGAGTTCTTCAAGCTGTCCAGGGGAAAGGGGGTTCCTGGCGCACCACGCCTGGCTGACCCGGAACAGGAAGCGCTTCCTCTGCCTGCTGAGACCCGTGCAGGGCGTCCTCAGGAGCTCTCTGCAGGCCAGCATAGAGCCCGGGCACACAGCCTGGTGTGGGGGTCTGCCCTGAGAGCCCCCCGCCATGTCTGCACTAGCCTGTGCTCACCCAGCCTGTCCTGCCCACCACACACCCAGAGCTCCACTGCCCACGGACACTCAGTGAGAGCCACCCTGGGCCAGCCTTCAGGATGGGAACAGAGAGGCCACCCTGGCCTGGTTCATGCCACCCTGGCCTTGTCCACGCCACCCTGGCCTGGTCCATGCCACCCTGCAAAAGGAAACCTGGCTTTGCCTAATTCTTGAGAAGCTCACAAAGCTATGGCCACAGCATTGATCCCCTCTGTGATGGCCCCTGGTCTGGTGGTGATCCTCCCCCCCACCACTCAGCACCCAGTGGCCACAGTCTCCCTGGGGAGAGAGTATGTCACAACAGCACAGCAGAGATCTGAGAGATCCTTCTGGGCAGAGCAGCAGGGCGGGGGGAGGGTGCTGGGTGTGAACAGGCACAAGTGCAAGGGAGGGCGACAGGAGGCAGGTGCCAGGGAGCCAGGGAGGCCTTGCGCACCAGGTGGGGAGTCAAGGGGCTCTACTAGCCCAAGCACCACCCAGGTTGGAGGAGGAACCCTGTCTGTTGCAACAATCAAGTGCAGGTGGAGGTATGGACCAGGGAGTGACAGTGGCCGTGGAGAGAAACCCTCAGAAATTACTGTAGAGATAGGAGGGGAAGGGGGGAAGGGGGGAAGGAGGGGAAGGGGGAGCAGGAGGAGCAAACGGGGATGGCATTTTAAATGACAAACCAAAAATATGGCAGTCACCTGCCACCTGCCACACAGAGCCAAGGTGTGCAAAGTCACGCAGCTCTAACAAAAAACAGCGAGCACGGACATCTTAAGTCCAGCTGCTGAGGCCGTGGTCCTGGAGAGCCACAGGCATTGCTCGACACCAGGCAAGAGAGGTGCCCACCGCCAGCCAGGTACAGCTCCAGGCTGGGCCAACATCAAGGTGCCTGAAGGAGAGAGAGGCGGAGTGTGCACCTAGGGAGGGCGACAGACAGCAATCAGCAAGAGGCCAAGCACTGGTGGTTGCAGGCTGAGGGAAGGGCTAGGCAGGGGAGGCTGGGGGAGGCCGGCAGCCAGGGAGGCTCACCGGAGGGTGTTTGGACTGAGGCCCCTGCAGGAGGCAGGAGGCGCCAGGGGAGCAAGCCCTGGAGGAGCCACAGGCCTGCTGCTCTGGTCTTTTGTCCCCTGACCTGGTACCCGGAGAAGCTGCACTTGGAGTGAGTGGGGAGGCACTTTCCCCTCCTCTCCTGCCTGGGAGAATTTTGAAGATCTGACATTAGTTCCTTTAGTCCACAGTGAAGGACAAAGGCTGGGAGGGGCACGGGGGACACGTCCAGGAAGAACCATCAGGAGGTCATAACTGGGGCAGAGGTGGGCTGAGGTCCCAGGCAGCGGCCTCATCAGGGCCCTTAGCTGAGATAGGAGCTGGAGGACATGATGAGGAGACAGGTGCCAGGAACCCCCTGTGCTGTGAAGGGGCCTGGGGCACAGAGGCCCCAGGACAGGTGCTATTGTGAGGCCACTCTTAACACATTACCTGTCAGGGTGCGCTCGGAAACGGGTCCCCTGGTGGAGTCCAGGATGGTCCAGGGTCAGGCCTGGAACCAGTCCAAGGTCAACCTGGAGAAAGGCTCCAAGCAGGGGACTCCTCCCGCCCACCTGGCTTCCTCTGCCCAGCAGCTGGCCCAGGAAGTGGCCGGCCCTCCAGGACTCCAGAGCCGCTGTGTGTCTTGTGCCATATGGAAAAGGAGCCATGCTCACTGAGAACCGACAGCCTCTTCAAGCCGTCAGAGCTGCTGCATGTGGAGTGAAAGGGGGGGAAAGACAATTTACAATTGCAAATTGGAGCTCCTCTCCAGAGCCAGTGATGATCTCGCTCCAGAGACAGATGGCGAGGAGTGTTCCAGGAACGCATTTCAACACATGACGGAACAGCAGAGAGGTGGGGCCAGTGAGGCCCGCTGCCTGTCACTCCAACTTGAGGGGATGTGGGGCTCCCTGCCCACCTGCCTCAGAAGCCCACCATCCCCCTCCACTCTCACTGCAGAGGGGGCCAGAACTGCAGAGCTCCAGGGCCCAAAGCCCACAGGCGCAGACCCCAAACTCATGTGCCACAGCTGTTGGCAGAACAGGTGGGGACAAACCAGACCGACTCTCTCTGTGGCTTTTAAGTGAAGGACAAGGAGGACAGACGGTCCAGGCTGCGTGCCAGAGCTCAGGCCCATGTGTGTCACACAGGAGCCCCACTTGGAGGGGGGACATGGAAGGGAAGGGGAGGAGCCCACAGCCCCTGGGCCTCAGGCAAAGAGAAGGGGTGCCCGTCCTGGGCGCAGGGCCACCCTTGCTCCCAGTGCTGCCTCTCTGCAGCCGGCATTGCTGCGAATGGGTGGTTAGCAGGACTGGGCTGTCCCTCCCAGAGCCCCCTCACTATGCAGCTGCCCGAGGCCCGCCACATGCAGCGAGAGTGGCTCCTGCAGAGAGAGTCCTGGACAGGTGGAGGGAGGCCACCCGTCAGGGTCCAGGCTCCGAGGAGAGGAAACTTTGGGAGCCTGATGCCAGCCCAATGCCACAATGCAGGTCCAGCTTAGGGGCCTGGGGTGGCCAGGTGAGTGAGGACAAGGACACAGCCCCACAGGATCCCAAAGCCTGGGTCAGGCTGGTCAGGGGAGAGGGAGTGGGAGGAGGATGTTCCCTGCGATCAGAACTCCCTGCTCGGAGGCTGGGAGGGGAAGCTGCAGTGCGGCCAGGCTGAAGGGTCAGCCAGCTAGAGTCTTCCATGAGACGATAACAGAAAACATCAGGGAGATGCAACAGACACACAGTGGTGCAAAGGGCCTGGTGCCCACTGGACAGAAGAAAGGGGAGAGAGGGAGGGGACGGGCCTCCTGACCCAGCCCCTCAGCCACTGCGAGGTGGAGAGAAGGGAAGCCCTGAGGACCTGGAAGGACCCCAGGATGCAGCAGCCTCTGTGGAGGGTGGACACGGTCAGCACCAATCCAGCAGATTGCACGGGTTTGGGGTGTTCGTTTTTAATGCACCCCCTGCTTCTCCCTAAGGGGTAAAAGGTAATGAATAACGTCTTAGCATCACTTTTGAAGAGAGACATTGTAAAATCCCAAAAAGACCTTCTAAAGGGCACAAGAAGAGCCAGGGTGTGCCAGGGTGTGCCAGGGTGCGCCAGGCTACGCTTCCGCACGGATCTGGCTGGCGCTGCCCTTCTCAGGGAAGACCCTGGGCAGGGAAGGTGAGGCCCGGCTGCCTGGCCACCACGGCTCTGGGTGGTGTGTGCCCGACTCTGCACCAGGCTCTGCCCTCATGCCCCAGGCCGTCTGGGCCCGCAGGCCCCATCGTTCCCGGAGGCTGGGCCAGGAGGCTCTGGCAGAATGGTCCCATGGTGCTGCCCTGGGAACCTGTGCCATGTCAGGGCCCTTGAGGAGGTCACAAGGCCCAGGGACTTGGGCCATTGTGGTCACCAAACACGCAGGCTGCCGCTGGGATAGCGTCTTGTTTGAGACACTGTCCCGAGCAAGTAAGACCCGCCGATGTGCTCAGTCCTTCGTTTATTCTTTCGTGAATTGGGAAATTAATCCTGCAAATATTTACAGAGAGCTTTGCAGAGTTCTTTGAAGGGGAAATGAAGTTGCTGGCGGAGCTCCCTCCCTCGCCCGCCTCCCGCCACACGCTGGCTCCATGGGAGGTTTCAGGCCACTTACAAAACCTGCTCCTTGCTCCTCCAGCCGGACACTGAGGCTGGACGCTGAGGCCAGGAGGTCAGAGCCCCCCCGCTGTGGTTGAACCTGGAGAAGAGCCTTGGTCGGCTCCTTGGGGCTGACGGAGCAGCCCTGTGGCTGGCGGCTTCCACAACAGGGTGCGCGTCCCCATGGTTCCGAAGGCTGAAGCCCAGGATCAGGGGTCCCCGGTCAGTGCCTCCTGGGGCCCCTCTGCTTGGCTGGTAGCTGCCGTCTTCTCCTGGGACCTCACATCATGTGCCCAATCTGTGTGTCTGTGTCTCAATGTCCCCTCCCTATAAGGACATCCATCAGGTTGGATTAGGGCCATTGTAATGACCTCATTTTACTTTAATCATCTTTGGAAGATCCCGTCTCCACATGAGGTCACAGGTCAGGTACCACAGGTGAGAACCTCAGACCTGGGGCTGAGTCACCAGGGTCACAATTCAGCCCAGAACCATCCCTGAGCCTCACCCGGAAAGTCGGCATGATGGCTTCGGTCACACGGTCCCCAGGCAGACCTCCTAGGTGGGGCACGGGCAGCACTGTGAGCTTTAAAGGGCCGTGCCTAGGGTCACCCTTTCCTCTCCAGGGACAGGGAGCAAGACAGACAGGGCTCCGATCTCCCTGCAACCCTCTGGACACTAGGTCTCGAGGATGGGAGGGGACACTAGCATGTCCACCAGCAGAGAAAACCCTTTAAGAAAGGCCAAGTTTCCTTGAGAAGACGTGACCATAAGGTCAGCGCCGTCTCCCCAGACAACCGCTTCCCCGGCTAATTATGCGGCCTGCCTGGCTGATGGCACTGGATGCTAACAAGATGAGCTCTTCAGAGGTAATAAAAAAAAACGGAAGTAAAAAAGGCGTCCCTGGGTGGGAGGGCTTTGGCGTTCCATCTGAATTCCATAATGAATAATTTATATAAAAGCTTTATTGGAGCCCCGCGCGCACCACAGTAAATGTTCCACGAGAACATACGCAAATATTTCAACACCGATGTGTCTCTGGTGGCTTCAGCTGACGGCCCGAACCAGATTTGAGCTGCTGCATTGCTTATTTACGAAAAATATCATAATCTTGCTTTTATTTGCATTTTCCCGGCTTGCAAGGGGTGACGGATTCTCCAGGCAGGGCAGCCGATGCAGCTGCTGGGTGGGCTCAGGAGGGAAGGCGGGCGGGATGGGGGCAGGAGGTGAGGAGAGGGCCTCAGCACCCTTCACCCGCACAGCAGCACCTAGCAGAGGGACAGAGGGAAGGAGCCTGTGCTTTCCAGAACGTGGAAAGTGCTGGGCCACACATCCTGAGGGGTTTGGGGGTTTGAGGAGACCCAGTCGCTCAGCTTTGAAAGAGGAGCCCAGAGAGGAGGGTTGAGAGCAGGAGGCCTGGCAAACCCTTCTCCCAGGTGGTCACGTTCCCAGGTTCAGCACAGGGATGGAGAACCAGAGCCCAGTAGACCCCAGAGTGGATGGGTCGGAGCTGAGAGTCCAGGGAGACCAGGCCAGCTAGAGTCTGGAGGACAGGTCAGAGAGGAGGCAACTGACTTCTGGAGGTGTGCAGAGGGTCCCCTTCAAGGGTCAAGCAGAGCCACAGATAGTGCGTGAAGGTGAGGAAACCACCCAGGGCTGGGAAAGGAGCAGCCAAAGGATTAGAGGAAATGGTGCCCCTTGATCATGGGGGGGGACGGACTGTCACTGTTCCTACCAGTCAGACTGAAAAAGCTCAGCTCCAGGGAAGCTCTGGGTAGAGATCAGAAGGAAGTGCCTCAGTCCCAGGAATAATTAACCGTGGATCATACACTGATCTATCTCATCTATCAAGTCTTAAACATAAGATCTGCAAGGATCAACGTGTTCCCACATAAGTCAACTGCATCTCGGGTAAGCTCAAAAAGAGTTTGGAAAGACAAAAGCAAATTCAGCACCAAAAATGTAAAACTTCAGTGTCTGACACCTGATCAAAAACTTTAGTCAGGCAAAGAAGCATCACTATTATCACCATTATAACTCATCGTAAGCTCATAAGTGGCATGAACATTAGAATTAGCAGGCAAAAACATTCAAGAAACTATTATAAGTATATTCCACATGCTTAGTTAGAAGCATGAAAAATATAAAAAGGCCCAAATCAAATTTCTAGGCATGAAAAATACACTGAATATCATTTAATAGCAGATTAGACACTGAAGAAGGAAAGATCAACAAACTTAAAGAATAGTAATGAAAGTCTCCAAAACAAAACTCAAAGAGAAAAATAATTTTTAAAAATTGATGTAGCCAATGATGAATCAACTGGAAGAGAAATTAGGAAAACTCTCTCACTCACAATAGCTTCAATAAAATAAAATAAAATGCTTGGTAATCAATCTAACAAAAGAGATTAAAGACCTCTATAAAGATAACTATAGAACACTAAGGAAAGAAATTGAAGAAAACCTTAGAAAATGAAAAGATCTCCCATGTTCTAAGATGGGCAGAATTAATATTGACAATATGGCCAGACTACCAAAGGCACATACAGATTTAGTGCAATTCCTATTAAAATCTCAAAAACATTCTTCATAAATAGAAAAGGCAGTAAAAAAAATATTTGAAAAATAAGAGACCCAGAATAGCCAAAGCAATCCTTGGCAAGAAGAGTGAAGGAAGAGGCATCACAATACCAGGCCTTAATTATACTACAGAGCTATAGTAACAAAAGTGGAATGGCATTGGCGCCAAAACAGACATGAAGACCCATGGAAGAGAACAGAAGACACAGAGACACATCCACATAAATCCAGTTTTCTTATTCTAGTCAAAGGCGCCATAAACATACATTGGAGAAAAGATAGCCTCTTCAATAAATGATGCTGAGAAAACTGGAAATCCATTTGTAGCAAAATGAAATTTAACCCCTATCTCTCACTTTGCACAAAACTCAACTCAAAATGGATCAAGGACCTAGGCTCTAGACCACAGACCCTGCACCTACTAGAAGAAAAGGTAGGCCCAAATTTACATCATGTTGGCTTAGGAACCAAATTCCTCAACCAGACTCCTAAAGCAAAGAAGTAAACTCAAGAATCAATAAATGAGATAGTATCAAACTAACAAGAGAAGATAGAACCATCAAGAATGTGAAAAGAGAGCCTATGGAATGGGAGAAAATCTTTGCCACCTTCACCTCAGAGAGAGCATTAATTTCCAGGATATATAAAGAATTCAAAAAACTTAACACCAAATAAGCAAATAACTCAATAAATAAATGGGCAAAGGAACTGAACAGACCCTTCACAGAAGAAGAAATTCAAACTGTCAACAAATATATGAAAAAAATGTTCAACATCTCTAGCAATTAGAGAAATTCAAATTTAAACTACACTGGCGGCTGTGGTTGTGTCTCAGTGGTAGCGCACTTGCTTAGCACGTGTGAGGCACTGGGTTTGATCCTCAGCACCATATGAAAATAAGTAAATGATATAAAGCTAAAAAAAATTACATTGTGATTTCATCTCTCCAGTCAGAATGGCAATTATCAAGAATACAAGTAACAATAAATCATACATGGCAAATAGGACTGGGAATCGGTGCAACCACTCTGGAAAGCAGTATGGAAATTCATCTGAAAACTTAGAATGGAACCAAAATTTGACCCAGTTATCCCACTCCTTAGTATATACCCAAAGGACTTAAAATCAGCATACTACAGTGATGCAACCATATCAGTGCTTACAGAAGCTCAATTTATAATAGCTAAGCTATCGAAACAACTTAGGTGCCTTTCACCAAATGAATGGATAGAGAAAACATGGTATACATACACAATGGAATATTACTCAGCCATAAAGAACAATGAGATTATGGCATTTGCCAGTAAATGGATGGACCTAGAGACAATCGTGCCAAGTGAAATAAGCCATTTCCTAAAAACGAAAGCCCAAACGTTCTCTCTGATATGTGAATGTTAACACACAATAAGGTGGGAGGGGAGAATAGAAGTTCATTGGATGAGACAAAGGGAAATGAAGGGAAGGGAGGGAGAATGAGAAAAGAGAGGAGAATGAACCAGACATCACTTTCCTGTGTTCATATATGAAGACATGACCAATGAAACTGCACATCACGTAAAACCACAAGAACGGGATCCTAATTACACTCCATGTATGTATAATATGTCAAAATACACTCCACTGTCATGTATGTCTAAAAAGAACAAATCAAAAATTGAGTATAGAAAATTTATGTAGGATTAGTGAGCTTGGGAATAACTCCAAGTTGTCTGATGTCAATGTAATTAGAATCTCAGAAAGAGAAAAGGAGGATAGAAAATCTATTTGAAGAAATAATGGCTAAAAACACCCCAGGCTTGATGAAAACCACATATTTACTATTCCAGAGGCTCAATGTACCACAAGCACAAAAAAACATAAAGGCACATCATAATCAAATCGCAAAAGAGAGTTACCTTCAAAGTAGCCGGAGGAACACTATCACCTACAGAGAAACCTAGTTTAAAACGACAGCAGATTTCTTACTGAAACAATGTGAGCGAGAAGACACTGGGTCAACAATTCCACAGTAATTAGTTGAAAACTATCAACTAGAATTTCATACGTTGAAATGTCCTTAAAAATAAAGGCAATGATTCAATCTTCAGATAAGATGGCGTAATGATGCCCCATCTGGTTTCCTCCTTGGGATACAACTACAAGACCTGGGCAGATGTGTGGACTGGGTACTGGGGGACTCTGGAAATTAATTGCAGCAGACAGAGTAGGAAAGAAAATCAGACTTCGGGGTCTCACCAACCAGCAGTGAGAGTGCAAGTTTCCGCCTGTGTGGCTTGGCCTGAGCGCAGGGCAGCTTCAAACCCAAAATGGGCCTCAGCTCACACAGAGAGGGCCCTCAAATTCCAGCTCAAGGGCTGGGAAGGTGTCTCCTGACGCTGCAGACCCCCACATCCTTGCTCTTCTGTTATCTCCGACCCCAGCCCCCAGGCAATCCTGTGGCATTTGGGGCAGAAACCACAACAGGAACCACAAGAACTGAAGCCCTGAGGGATGAAACTTCTCCAGTTAGTGGAGAAGTTTGATCTGCAGGGTCCTGTTCAGGACGCGGTGGCCTCAGCCGTGTGGCCTGCGCCGCGGACCTCAGAGGAGAAGAGGTAGCCTGACCCACAGGCTCCTGGAGAGGGAAGGGGAGCCCAGGTGACCTGGGGGCAGGAGGCGGTTTAGAAGGGAGACCCACCCAAGTGTCAGGTGTCACTGACTCTGTGTCCTTTTGTTTTCCTGTGGCACCTGTGGATTCTGGGGTTTAAGTCCTCGCTTTAAAAACCCTCTCCTGTTTCCTTCTGTGTACCTGACCCATCATTTTAAACCATGTTCCAAGGTCACTTTTTGGTGTATGTGTGGTTCTGGGGATTGAACCCAGGGCCCTGAGCCTGTGAGGCAAGCGACCTGCCTGAGCTCCACCCTCAGAGACCCCTGTAAACTTCTTCCTTTCTGCCACGGGGTCAAGTTGCCAGGGCTGACCTCGAAGGTTCCTCTTGCCTCAGCCACCCTGGTGGCTGGCATGACAGGCGTGCACCTGGGACTGTCACGAGCCTGTGATGGGAACTCATGTGCCTCTGTCCAGAGCTGAGCATGGTTCTGCAGAGCTGTGCTCCAGGCTCCCTGCAGGGCTGTGGAGGCTTCTGCTGCCCAGCAGCCCTGGTGCCATGGCCAGGGCTCCTCCCAGCCGAGGGCAGGCAGCTGCCCATTGCTGTAGGCTGACCTTATTTTCTTCTTATGGCACTCATACGTTCTCTGGAGTATGTTGGATTGTTTGTCCATTAGGAGTCTAACAGGTCCTCTAGAACCTTCAAACAATTAGTAAAATTCCTAAACAGTAAGTGAGCATGCGCAGAATTTTGGCTAATGTTTTGGGAAGAACAATGTTGGATGATATTTTCATGGCTTAAATATATCATCCAACATGAAGTTACATTTTATTACTTACAAAATAATAAAATAATGAAGCAATACCATGGGCTGAGGCAAAATAAATCCTCAGGATCTTAGGCATTCTATAATAAATCTGCATCACTTGAAATATAGAGTTGATCATCTCTGGGTAATGAAATGGAAGTAAAGGTATCAAAGCAAATGATCATCTGTTTCCAGTTTTCTGTGATTTGGTTCAAGTGGTAAAGTGGTGATATTTATTAATAATAGATCAAATAGATTCATAATTCTTTTAGACTACAATTAGATGCCTTCAAACTTTAGGCTACATGGGCACATTTGAGAATGGTTATAGCCATTCTCTCATCCTTTGAGTCATTCCCCTCCTATGTCCTGTGAGACATTTTCTATGTGAGGCTTTAAGAAGAGAATATTCTGTAAAGAAAACCTTATGATCTGTACATTATAAAATTGAATGGGTTCATTCAGAAATCAAAAGTTCTATTGAAAGATATTTGCATTAGCCAAATAAAACCAATTTCTGGGCATCCTGGTGAAGACAAGATTTTATCTTTATATGTCTCATTGTCTCTGCCTCACGACCAGTGCGAACTTCATGAAAGAAGGTTAGGTTCATAAGAAATTGCGAGTGAGTTTTAAATTAAAGAGAAAAGATTCTCATTACCTTTCACACAGCTCTGAAACGGCTTCTCCTAGCTCCCGCTTCTGGCCACCTAATGTGGTGGTGAGGTTTACACAAGAAACTAGGGAGAGAAAAAACGGCAACATGGCGGCGGGCACGAAGAGATCAAGTCTCTGACCTCTTCAGCTGTGTGGGCATAGGGAGTCGTAATCTGTCTAAATGGTGTTTGCTCAGGATAACTAGGCAATGCTGAGCTGACGTGGAACTGGGGCGAGCAGTGTGGGCCTCTCAGAACACACACCGAGCCCAGATCGGCTGAATTCAAGCTCCCTCCCGTTCGCCTGCTTCTCTCAGACAAACTGCTGTGACTCAGCACTAACGATCCCACGGAAACAACTGGTGGGCCCTCATGAACTTACGGAGGTAAATGCCAACTGAGCCTTCATAGGCAGTTGCCACAGGATTGAATTGGGGCTTGGGAGAGACAGTCAGGACCTACCCGTTGCAGTGGTCACCAGGCAGAGGGAACGAAATGTCACCATTTGCATGGGATACCACCATGGCAGAGAACTGACTTCACCAGAACGTGGTGGAGGAGATAACTTCATTGAAACCTGTGGCTACAGGTGTGTAATCCCCTAGCCATCTCCACGCAGCAGGGAAACCTTAAGGGCCCCTCCCAAGTCTCCCATGAACGCAATAGCCAGACTCGAGGCATGGAACTCCCGGCTACTGCTCCCACCAGTGCTGACAACTGAGGTCTCCTGCACCAGCTACCGGGGGTGTGGCTACCGGAGGGCAAGCAAATTCGCTGGGGATTCTCCACCCCAAACTCCACAAACTTAGGGTCTGAGGGAATGGCAAACAGGGAGAGTGTGCCCAGGCATTCATGAAAACAGGCTCCAAGGAGCAGCAGACCTGGCGTGTAGCCAGTATTGTGGTGAACGTCACCTGTGAGCGGGTCCTGGCTTGAGAAAAAGTGGGGAAGTGACTACACACAAGAGAAGGCCCTAGACACTCAGGGTTGGAGACCCGCCCAGTCTGGGAGGAAGAGCTGCTGCACAGTGATTGGTTCCCACCTATTGAGAGGAGAAGCTTGACCCAGTGGGCACAGCTCCACCTACTGGAAGAGAAGTTAATCAAACTCTAAGACTGCATTTATTAATTTTTTTAAATTTTTTTAAAATTTTTTAAAAAATTTTTTAAAAATATTTTAATTTAATTTAATTTTTTTTAATTTTCATTTTCATTTTTTATTACTATTATTATTTAAAAATTTTTTTCTTCTTTATTTTCTATTTTTTCTTTTGTCTTTTCATTTCTTTTCAATTTTCTTATTTCCCCTTCCTTGAATTCTACCTGCTTACTCTCATTCTCTTTAGTGACTTCTTCCCTTCCCTTCTAATACCTTTTCTCCCAAGCATCAAATAAATTTATAGGAGTAAACAGTAACTCAGCAGTCAAACAGAACAAGAAGTAACATGTGCAGCATGAAAAAGCAAGGAAGAAAAGGAGTACAAACAATGCAGGACAGCCTAAATATTCAGGAGGACCTAGAGTCATCTGAAAAATGGTCATATAAAGAACTCAAGGAATACCTTAGACAGATGGAATGGAACCTTAAAGAGGATACGAGACAGCAAATTCAAACAGTGAAAGAACACATTGAAAATGAATTACATAAACAGATAAAAGAAGAAGTTAAGCATCTTTATCAGGCTATAGAGATTATAAAAAAATCAAACATTAATTCTAGAAATGAAGGAAATTATAAACCAAATTAAAAACTCAAATGAGAGTATCAACAACAGATTGGAGCAAGTAGAAGCCAGAACGTCAGATAACGAAGACAAAATATATCATCTTGAAAAGAGTCTAGCCAACTCAAAAAGGCTGGTAAAAAAATCACGAGTAAAACATCCAAGAGATATGGGATAACATAAAAAAAAAACAAATTTAAGAGTCATCGGGATAGAGGAAGGTATAGAGATTCAAACCAAGGGAATGAGTAACCTACTGAATGAAATAATTACAGAAAACTTTCCAGAAATAAAAAAGAAAATGGATATACAAATTGTAGATGCATACAGGACACCGAGCATACAAAATTACAGTAGACCAACGCCAAGACACATTGTTATGAAGATATCCAATATACAGAACAAAGAGAAAATATTAAAAGCTACAAGAGAAAGGAGGCATATTACATTCAGGGGTAAACTAATAGGGTTAACAACGGATTTTTCATCATAGACACTGAAAGCGAGAAGATCCTGGAACAACGTATTTCAAACACGGAAAGAGAATGGATGCCAATGAAGAATTCTATATCCAGCAAAATTAAGCTTCAGGTATGACAACGAAATAAAAATCTTTCATGATAAACAAAAGCTAAAAGAATTTGCAGCCAGAAAACCAGCATTGCAAAGTGTCTTGAGCAAAACACTACACGAGGAAGAAATGAAAAACAATAACCAAAACCATCAGTGGGAAGTCCCTCTGTAAAGACAGAGGGTGGGGGGAAAAGCTAATCATGGAGAAACAAACTAAAATTAAAAAAAAAGATAAATAATCAAACATGGCTGCAAGTACAAACCATATATCAATAGTAACTATAAACGTTAATGGCTTAAACTCTCCAATAAAGCGACATAGGCTGGTAACATGGATTAAAAAAACAAATCCAACAATATGCTGCCTCCAGGAGAGACATCTGATTGGAAAAGACACACACAGGGTGAAGGTGAAAGGTTGGGAAAAAATATATCAAGTACACGGTCCTTGTAAGCAAACAGGGGTGGCCATCTTCATATCGAATAAAATCGACTTCAAGACTAAGTTAATCAAAAGGGATGAGGAAGGACATTATATACTGTTAAAAGGAACCATTCACCAACAAGACATAACAATTATCAATATTTATGCAACAAATAATGGTGCTTCGACAGTCATAAAACAAATTCTCCTCAAGTTCAAGAATTAAATAGACCACAACACAATAATTATGGGTGACTTCACACACCTCTCTCACCATTGGACAGATCCTCCAAACAAAAGTTGAATAAAGAAAGTATAGAACTCAATATCACAATCAATAACCTAGACTTAATTGACATATATGGAATATATCAACCATCATCAAATGGATATACTTTTTTCTCAGCAGCACATGGATCCTTCTCAAAAATAGACCATATATTATGTCATAAGGCAACCCTCAGTAAATATAAAGGGGTGGAGATAATATTGTGGTGAGCCGTTCCTGCGGACTGTGGTCGACATTACATGATGGCGCTGGCTCCGCTGTGGTCTGTGAAGGACAACTCCGTATCAGAGAGAGTTGGCGTGTTGTCAACTCCTTATCAGAGAGAGTTGGCGTGTTGTTTTCTAGCACCCTGTGAGAAGGGTCCACGTGGCAGCTTCGCATAGGGGTTCGCAGTGCTTTCTTAAGGCTGGGAGGGGCATCCGAGAATTATTAGGAGAATTATTAGAAAAATATCAAGGGCCTGAATAAACTGCTGAAAGAAGATTCCTGAGTCACGTCTTTCTGGCTGGCAAGGGGGTCGTGACATAATATCATACATTTTATCTGATCATAATGGAATGAAACTGGAAATCAATGATAAAAGAAGGAAGGAAAAATCCTACATCACATGGAAAATGAACAATATGTTACTGAATGATCAATGGGTTACAGAAGACATAAAGGAGGAAATCAAAAAATTCTTAGAGTTAAATGAAAATACAGACACAACATATCGGAATCTATGGGACACAATGAAAGCAGTTTTAAGAGGGAAATTCATTGCCTGGAGGTCATTCCTCAAAAAAAGGAAAAACCAACAAATAAATGAGCTCACACTTCATCTCAAAGCCCTAGAAATGGAAGAGCAAAACAACAGCAAATGTAGCAGAAGGCAAGAAATAATTAAAATCAGAGTGGAAATCAACGAAATTGAAAAATGAAACTATTGAAAAAATTAACAAAACTAAAAGTTGGTTCTTTGAAAAAATGAATAAGATCGACAGACCCTTAGCCATGCTAACAAAGACAAGAAGAGAGAGAACTCAAATTACTAACATACAGGATGAAAAAGGCAATATCACAACAGATGCTTCAGAAATACAGAAGACTATTAGAAATTATTTTGAAAACCTATATTCCAATAAAATAGAAGATAGTGAAGACGTCGATAAATTTCTTAAGTCATATGATTTGCCCAGACTGAGTCAGGAGGATACACACAATTTGAACAGACCAATATCAATCGATGAAATAGAAGAAGCAATCAAAAGACTACCAACCAAGAAAATCTCAGGACCGGATGGGTATACAGTGGAGTTTTACAAAACCTTTAAAGAAGAATTAATACCAACACTTTTCAAGTTATTTCAGGAAATAGAAAAAGAGGGAGCTCTTCCAAATTCATTCTATGAGGCCAACATCACCCTGATTCTGAAACCAGACAAAGACACCTCAAAGAAAGAAAACTACAGACCAATATCTCTGATGAACCTAGATACAAAAATCCTCAATAAAATTCTGGCGAATCAGAAACAAAGGCACATCAAAAAAATTGTGCACCATGATCAAGTAGGATTCATCCCTGGGATGCAAGGATGGTTCAATATACGGAAATCAATAAATGCTATTCACCACATCAATAGACTTAAAGATAAGAACCATATGATTATCTCGATAGACGCAGAAAAAGCATTCAACAAAGTACAGCATCCATTTATGTTCAAAACATTACAAAAACTAGGGATAACAGAAACTTACCTCGACATTGTAAAAGCTATCTATGCTAAACCTCAGGCTAGCATCATTCTGAATGGAGAAAAATTGAAGGCATTCCCTCTAAAATCTGGAACAAGACAGAGATGCCCTCTATCACCACTTCTATTCAATATAGTTCTCGAAACACTGGCCAGAGCAATTAGACAGACAGAAGAAATTAAAGGCATAAAAATAGGATAAGAAGAACTTAAATTATCACTATTTGCAGATGACATGATTCTATACCTAGAAGACC
Source organism: Ictidomys tridecemlineatus (assembly GCF_052094955.1). NCBI lineage: Eukaryota > Metazoa > Chordata > Mammalia > Rodentia > Sciuridae > Ictidomys > Ictidomys tridecemlineatus. The sequence continues at coordinate 18,875,194 of NC_135488.1, read as the reverse complement.
CAAAAGGGTCTACAAAAAAAACTACTAGAACTAATAAATGAATTCAGCAAAGTGGCAGGATATAAAATCAACACGCATAAATCAAAGGCATTTCTGTATATCAGCGAAAAAACTTCTGAAACAGAAATGAGGAAAAACACTCCATTCACAATATCCTCAAAGAAAATAAAATACTTGGGAATCAACCTAACAAAAGAGGTGAAAGATTTATACAATGAAAACTACAGAACCCTAAAGAGAGAAGTAGAAGAAGATCTTAGAAGATGGAAAAATATACCCTGTTCATGGATAGGAGAACTAACATCATCAAAATGGCGATATTACCAAAAGTTCTCTATAGGTTTAATGCAATGCCAATCAAAATCCCAATGGCATTTCTTGTAGAAATAGATAAAGCAATCAAGAAATTCATATAGAAAAATAAAAGACCCAGAATAGCAAGAGCAATTCTAAGCAGGAAGTGTGAATCAGGTGGTATAGCGATACCAGATTTCAAACTGTACTACAGAGCAATAGTAACAAAAACAGCATGGTACTGGTACCAAAACAGGCAGGTGGACCAATGGTACAGAATAGAGGACACAGAGACTAATCCACAAAGTTACAGCTATCTTATATTTGATAAAAGGGCTAAAAGCATGCAATGGAGGAAGGATAGCATCTTCAATAACTGATATTGGGAAAACTGGAAATCCATATGCAACAAAATGAAACTGAATCCCCTCCTCTCGCCATGCACAAAAGTTAACTCAAAATGGATCAAGGAGCTTGATATCAAATCAGAGACTCTGTGTCTGATAGAAGAAAAAGTTGGCTCCAATCTACATATTGTGGGGTCGGGCTCCAAATTCCTTAATAGGACACCCGTAGCACAAGAGTTAATAACAAGAATCAACAAATGGGACTTACTCAAACTAAAAAGTTTTTTCTCAGCAAGAGAAACAATAAGAGAGGTAAATAGGGAGCCTACATCCTGGGAACAAATCTTTCTTCCTCACACTTCAGATAGAGCCCTAATATCCAGAGTATACAAAGAACTCAAAAAGTTAAGCGATAAGAAAACAAATAACCCAATCAACAAATGGGCCAAGGACCTGAATAGACACTTCTCAGAGGAGGACATACAGTCAATCAACAAGTACATGAAAAAATGCTCACCATCGCTACCAGTCAGAGAAATGCAAATCAAAACCACTCTATGATACCATCTCACTCCAGTAAGATTGGCAGCCATTATGAAGTCAAACAACAACAAGTGCTGGCGAGGATGTGGGGAAAAATGTACTCTTGTACATTGCTGGTGGGACTGCAAATTGGTGCGGCCAATTTGGAAAGCAGTACAGAGATTCCTGGGAAAGCTAGGAATAAAACCACCATTTGACCCAGCTAATGCCCTTCTCAGACTATGCCCCGAAGACCTTAAAAGAGTGTACTACAGGGATACTGCCACATAGATGTTCATAGCAGCACAATTCACAATAGCTAGACTGTGGAACCAACTTAGATGCCCTTCAATAGATGAATGGATTTCAAAAATGTGGCATTTATACACCATGGATTATTACTCAGCACTAAAAAATGACAAAATCATGGAATTTGCAGGGAAACGGATGGCACTAGAGCAGATTATGCTTAGTGAAGCTAGCCAATCCCTAAGAAACAAATACCAAATGTCTTCTTTGATATAATGAGAGCAACTAAGAACAGAGCAGGGAGGAAGAGAAGGAAGAAAAGATTAACATTAAACAGAGACATGAGGTGGGAGGGAAAGGGAGAGAAAAGGGAAATTGCATGGAAATGGAGGGAGACCCTCATTGTTATACAAAATTACATGTAAGAGGTTGTGAGGGGAATGGGAAAATAAACAAGGAGAGAAATGAATTACAGTAAATGGGGTAGAGAGAGAAGATGGGAGAGGAGGGGAGGGGGATAGTGGAGGATAGGAAAGGTAACAGAATACAACAGTTACTAATAGGGCATTATGTAAAAATGTGGATGTGTAACCGATGTGATTCTGCAATCTGTATATGGGGTAAAAATGGGAGTTCATAACCCACTTGAATCTAATGTATGAAATATGATATGTCAAGAGCTTTGTAAGGTTTTGAACAACCAATAAAAAAAAAAACTAGGGAGAGAGGGAGAGCACGCCAGGGAGTGAGCTTTTATTGGTGAATAAACAATTCAAGGGAAAATCCCATCCAGTGAAGGTTAAGGGGGAGCAGAATCCCAAGGTCAAGGACAATGATTGGGTCTTCAGGTCAGTGGCCAGGAGGCATCTGCAGGGACAAGCCCTGGGACCTTGGAAAGGGTGGGGAATGGCTCTGACACATCTGTGTTTGAGCGTCTCTCACCCTGCCAGGGAGGTAAGTCAAATCACGTAGGAGGATGGCCTCTCACAATTGTCAGTGTTTTTTCTTTTTGTTGTTGTTGTTGTTAGAATGAAATTCATAAGTTGGCATTCCATTTTTTTCAGATGTGTAACTAGATGCCATTTAAATTACCCACTCTTAAATGGTAGACATTTTGTACATGAACACTGCCTGTCTGCACCTTTTTGAACAGCCAGTCTGGGCTCAGGAGCCCAAATACCAATGGTTAGCTGGAACATGTTCTTTATTTGGCCTATCCGTCAGTATCCCCTGAGGTCATCTGTTCAATGAGCTTCGTTACTCCTGCTCCCTCACTGGCTTTCATAGAAACCACATACTGTCTATGAATCAGGGACACCAATCCCACAACATTGTGTTCTTTGAGTATCCAAAGTCCCACTTTTCACTTCACCATGCCTGACATAGGCAGTAATATTTATCAGCAAATGTGAGGTTTTCAAAGATCCAATTCTGTGTGCTCCTTTCTCAAGGAGCATTAGGCAAGGATATAGCATACATAAATATTAAAAGGCTGTAGTTTTTAAAATGTCATCCATTGAATAGTTGATACATGTCTGAGATACTTTTTATTTTGGAGGAGGTATTATTTAATTATCCAACAGTTACATAATAGTGAAATGAGACACAAAGAATAAAATGCATCCATTTTATTCTTTGTGCCTGATGAATTTTATGAGTAAGGATAAGATACTTCCTTGTTCCAATGAAGATGTTGCCCACTTCTGTGAATGGATGTGGGGTGTCACCTGCTACTTGCATGTCTGCATGTTGTGCTTGACACTAATATCATACTTGGCAGGTGGCAGAAAGTCAATACTGAAGTTAAGCTCTTGTGTTCTACCAGTTGTGCTGCAGATCCTTGGTGTGCCACCTTCTGCAATCCATGCTGCTCTGTTCATGTTCCTATTGACTTCCTGGTGGTGAGTATCATGGTCTCCTGGTCTTGAGAATGGCCAAGCATTGCTCTGTGAATGTGGAAGATGGGCATGTGGAAGGCTCCAGGGAGGAGGGATGATCATGTACTCTAATCCATGTGCCTGTTTAATGACCTGTTTTTCTTCTTTGGTTTTAAGGGAGACAAGGCCCTCAGACACTTCTGTGCAGCTGGGAATGCAGGCTTCTGCTTCACCCTGAAGGAAGCGAAAATGCTCTCTAAGTGTACATCATGCTTAATTTTATGGAAGAATTCTACATCTAGCCAAACCACATGAGATTTCAAAAGCCAGCCCAATAACATTTAGAAGATTCATTCTCCAAAGCAGAGTCCTCCCTGTTGAGAGACTTCAATGTGGAGAAAGGAGAGCCCCTCTCTCCTCAGACTCCCTGCTTTGACAACAAGTGCACTGGAGAAGTTTGAATCAAGTGGGAGGTACATGGGCAGGCTTCCTGGATGAGGCCCTATTTAAGGGAGGATGGGATCTGAGGAGTGGACCAGAGAGAGGAAAGATGGGAAAGGGAGGGAAGCTGGCGAGGGCAGGGTGGCAGCATCACTGGAAAAGAGGCCCCAGGAGGAAATGCTACAGACTCTCAGTTGAAGACACCCGTGAGGGCTTGAGATGTTTTCAAGCACAGCCTTCCTTGCCAATATGTGAGCTTCGTGTTCTGCTGGACTTGGATGAGTTTAGTGATAAATGACATGCAGGGACCCACATGCAACAAACACATTTACTGATGGCACAAGGGCTTCAAAGTGAAACTGTGTCTGCCAGTTATTACACATCATTCTGTGGCACTCTAGTTCAAACAGGGACAGCCACAAATTGCTCACTGGGAACCCTCTTTGCTGCCGCAAGTGGACGCTGCTTGCATGAACCGCTTCACTTCTGAACTTCTAAAGTTTTCCTGAGCAAGCACATTCAGAACCCACTTCAGGCCCAATAGGAAAAGTGTACCTAGAAGAGAGCCCTTGTAGCTCTCATCACCAACTTTAAAGAGGAAAGCTGCCCTCTGAAGAAAATCCATTTGCCAATGTTTCACTGAAATCAATGGTTCCCCCTTACTCAGAAAACAAAATAGAAACGCAGGAGCCTTCATGAGGGGAACCTGCATTTCTAATGGAACAGATACTTCAGAGAGAAAGTGAGAGTGCCGGCTCTGAGAAGCAGTTCTGCTTCATGCAGCTTCAACCAGAAACAAAACCCAATGTGCTTACAGAGAACAAGACCGTTCCTTCAATTGGAAGCTGCCTGCACAAAATGCTTCCATTCTGCACTTCCAAGCTTTTCTCAGCCAGCACGTTCAGTCAACACTTTACACCCAAAGTGCAAATTGTGCTACCCAGAGAGCCCTTGGACCTAACATCATCACCAGTATTCACATGGAAAGTTGGACGGTTGACAAGATCAATGGCCCAGAGTTTCATTGAAATCTTTTTCTCAATTTTTTTTGAAAACTCACTGGAAATGAAAGGCCCACAAGCAACAAACTCTGCTTTATACAAGACACAGAAACTTCTAAGTAAAGCCCGGGACTGCTGGCTCTAAGAAGGGGTTCCAAATCCTACTAGTTCAACCAAGCCCAAATCCCAATGTGCTCTCTAGGAACACTTTTACATCTTGCAATTGAAGCTGTTTGCATACCCTGCTTCTCTTCTGCACTTCACACTCTAGAGCTGTTTGCACACCCTGGTTCTCTTCTGCACTTCACACTCTTCTCACTGAGCACATTCAGAGAACAGTGCAGGCTCAATATCCAAAGTGCACTAGCTGGAGAGCCCTTGTACCTTGGAGCAGTTGCTCAGATAGGTCTGATGGGTGGTTCAATTCCTCCATGATTCTTTGGAATCCATTCCTCAAACGGATTCTAAAAACTATCTTGAAATTGCATGAGCCTGACTACAATGACCTCTGCTTTATTGAGTGCATAGATGGTTCCAAGTGAAATGGTACCATCATCTCTGACAAGAGGTTCTGCTTCCTGCATGTTCAACCAGGGAAAAATCGCCACGTGTTCACTGAGAACAAAGCTACTTGTGCACAAAATTTTTCTGTTTGCCCCCTACATATGCATCTCAGGATGCACATTCAGAACACATTTCCTGCAAAAAACATGAGAAAGTATCCTTGCAAAAGTCCACTCTGGTCTAGCATCACCAACATTGATTAGGAAATGAATTGCACAGGTTTCATTGTATTCCCTTGGTCTCCTTTTTCTAAAAACTCATTGAAACTGCAGGTGCCTGACAGCAACCAACTTACCATTGACCAAGAGCACAGTTGTTTCCAATGAAAACTGTGCCTGTTAGCTCTCAGAAGCCATTGGATTTAAGGCTTCTTCAGCCAGGATCAAAGCTCAATGGGCACGATGAGAAAAATGTCATTTCCTAATGTGGAAGCTGCTTGCCAAAATTCTTCTGTGCTGCACTTCCAAAATATTTTCAGGAAGCACACTCAGAGCACAGTTTCAGCCGATATGCAAAGAGTGCTAGCAAGAGTGCCCTTGGACCTAGGTCAGCAACTTGGAGAACTGTGGGCCCACTGGGAAGAGCAATTCCCCAAGGTGGATTGAAATCCATTGCTCAATTGTTTGTCACAGAATTCACTTGAAATCCAAGTGCCTGCCTGCATTGAACTCGCACTGACCAATTGTACAAACACTTCAAAGGGAAACTGCCACCTCTGAGAAGCGGTGGTTCTTCATGCTAGTTTAAGTAGTGACAAACCCCAATGTGCTCACTGAGAATAAAATGAGCTCCTGAATGTTGAAGCTTCTGAGAGACTGCTTTACTTTTGCACTCCCAAACTACTCTCAGCAAGCACATTCAGAACCGAGGTCAGGCCCAAAATACAATGTTGGCTGACAAGAGAGGCCTTGCACCCAGGATCACCAATTTTGAGAAGGCAACGAGGACTGCTGAAAAGATGAACTCCACAAAATTCCATGGAAACCCACTCATCGGAACTTTCTGAGAACACTTGAAATGCAGGTTTCTGCATGCAAGGAACTGTGTGTGACAGATGGCAAAGTTTGCCAAATGCAAACATGCCTACCAGCTCTGAGAAGCCATTCTCATTCACACTTCTTCAACCTGGGAAAAATCCCCATGTGCTCACTGAGAACAAGTTAGCTTGTGCTACTTGAAGCTGCTTCCACAAACAGTTTTACTTCTGCACTTCTAAGCTGTTCTCATCAAGCACATTCAGAGCACAGTTCAGGCATGAAACACAAAGTGCACCAGAAAGAGATCACCAACTTGCAGGAGGAAAGAGGACCAGCTGAGAAGATCAGTTCTCCAAAGTCTCACTGACATCCACTTATCACATTTGTTTACAATATACACTTGAAGTGCAGGTACCCAAATGAGTGAACTGTTTTTGATCAATGGCACAGAGGCTTCAATGTGAAAGCATGCCTGTCACCTGTAAGAAGCAGTTTTGCTTTCTTCTAGCTCACACAGAAGAAAACACCATGTGCCTACTTACAACAAAGTTAGTCTTGCAAGTTGAAACTGCTTGCAGCAAATGGCTTCCATTCCCCACTTGCAGCCATCAATGGTTGACAGATGGCACAGAGGCTTCAATGTGAAACCGTGAATGCCAATCATTACAAGTGCTTCTGACACACTCTAGTTGAACCAGGGAAAGCCCAAAGTGGTCAATGAGAACACACTTTGTTCCTGCAAGTGGAAGCAGCTTGCATAAACTGCTTCAGATAGAAAATTCCAAGCTCTTCTCAGCAAGCACATTCAGAAAACAGTTCTGGCCCAATGGAAAAAGGGACCTAGCAAGAGGATCCCATACATATGATTACCTTCATAAGGTAGCTTCCCAACTTCTGTGTGGAACTGTGTTTCTCCTTGGCCCTTATGCTGTTTTGGAGACCACTAGCTCAGCTTTGTGCAGGATCATCAGACCTGGACTTTTGGCAAGACCTGTACAGCCCTCACACATGCTCAGATGCTACAGGACTTTGCAGACCAGTCCAGACAACAGTAGGCATCCATTCATTGTCTGCAGTCTACAGATTCCTAGATGCATGGCATTCATTATCATCAAATGCAGAATTTTCATCAAAAACCATATATATATATATATGTATGTATATATATATATTTCCAATCTGAATCAAGAAAATCAGAAATATCCCCAAATCCAAAGAGTGGATCTCCTTTGTGATGCTACCAGTGGAAAATTCCACAGCTGACCTCATGGGATGGTACACAGTGAAAACACAGCTGCATGAAAAATATTACATGACATGACCTTCTGGTTATGTAGAAAGTGGCATGTGAAGTACACATGCATGTCTTCTTCAGACATGGGATTCATTTGCAAGACACCTTATCAATGGAAAATACTCCAAAATGGGAGAAATCAGAACCACATCTCCAAAGTATTTCAGAAGAGACCAACTCCATCTGTGTATCTATCGCTCAGTCAGTGTGTGTGCTCTAGTGTGTGTGTGTGTGTGTGTGTGTGTGTGTGTGTGTGTGTGTGTGTGCGCTCTAGTGTGTCTTTGTTTGTATTTGTACCAAGATAGCCGATACTTCATTGCCCCCATTGGAAAACTGACTCAGATAATGCCATCTGCCAAACTCCTAAAAACCAAACTTCTTGCTAATACAAGGAAACATTCCTTCCTGTTGGTTTGGATGTGTCCTTTAGGAATCACTGCTACATTTAGTATACTCAAATCATCACAGTAGATCAGGAAACAAAAACATATATATTTTAAAATAATAATATATTAATGGAAACAACAAATACAGGATAGAGTAACAACTATGTTACTAAACAAGGTCAAGGACAATGGCAAACTATAGATACAAACTTTGAAGAAAATAATTATCAATGTAAATATTTCTGGGCTGCCTCAGCCCTGCCCAGGCACACAGCAGCAGAATGGTTTTGCAAGCATCCTCAGGAGGGCTGGAGCCTTCTTTGTAGGACGAGAGGGAGGTTGAGGCTGGATCCACTCATCATTATTTTGGGGGTGGCTCCTTTTCCTCAGCACGAAGATGGGTTTTCTGTGAGGGTTCTTTGCGTAAAATACGTTGGCCTGCGCTGGAATCCTCAGCTCTGGAAAGAGAGGGGTATACAAAATAAGGTGGCTCAGGAGGTGCTCTCTGGGACACCCCAACATCTGAGAGCCTGTGCCAGAAAAGGCCAGAGCCACACACCTGAGAGCTCTCCAATTCAGCACCAATACCAACAAGACAGCCTCCACAGTCCTCCCTGAGGAAGAACTAGGCAGAGCACTTCCACAGACCTAATGTCGGTTCCTACCAAAAGCTTTGGACTCCAGAACATCCCAGGTCCTCTTACATCTGCCAAAGTACACCACTAGGGTTTGCATCTGAAATCTCCCACAAAAGGCTCCTGTGCCGAAGATTCAGTCCCCACATGAGCCATCTTCATGAGTGGGTTTGGAGGGAAGCATTGGATGGTGAGTGCTCTGGTGTCAACATAAAATTCTCATTCAAGATGAATACACTACTGGGAGGTGGGAGGGACTGGAAGAAAGGTTGAGCGTGGTTGGAGGAAGACCTAAACAGGGGTGCGCCCTGGGCAATAATACCTTGTTCCTGTAGGATCCACTGAATCCTCATTCTCCAAGTAGAGGTCCTCCTTCTCCATCTTTCTCTCTCTCCCTCTCTCCCAGCCTTGTTCTCTCTCTCCCAGTCTATGCCTGTTTGGCAAGGGCTGAGAAGCTCTCCACTGCCACACACTAGAGCTTTATAGACAGCCTCAGTACACAACCAAAGAGAAAGTTGTGAAAGCCAGAGAAAAGGCCTAGGATTCCTCAAGTATGGCCACAGTGAGGACAGGCTGACCAGCACAAATACCACATTAGAGCCATGCTTCTGCATTGGTGGAGCCCGCCTCCATGTGAACCAGGCTTCTGAGAATGGAGGCCACATTCCAAATGCTGCTCTATTGAGAACAATGGTTCCAAAGGCCAGCAAAGGGAATGCTTCCCTCCAACATGGTGTATGGTCCAGTGGTGCCATGACCCCAAGTGGGAGAATACAACAGCCCGCTTCTCCTTCCTCTGAACACGTGTTTCCTGTCACCCTCCTCTAACCTAGAGCCTGTTCTCCATCCCTTCTGGGTTGGATGTCAAGATCTCTGCTATGAATTTCTAAGGCTACCAAGGCCCCAGACAGACTTCCTCTTCCATTGATTCTACTAACCTAACAGTAGGTTAAGATAGGAGACAAGTGATTCTAGAACTCATAGGGATGGTGGTCTTCAGCATAAATAGGCTGGGATAATGACTGCTGTGGTGTTTGGCTCACAAAAACCAACCAACCAACCAACGAAAAAGTGCTGGCATTATTATCAGATGAGCTTTGTGGCTACGTGCTCAGGAAGCCCTCATCTGACTCTAGTTAGGGATCATAACCTGGCTATTGTGATCACTCCTTGGCAAGTGAACTCAGGTACAGAAGACCATGGAATTTATGCAAAGACAGATGATTCAAGCTGTCTCCCAGGCTGTGTTTTCTTCCCAATTTCATCCTGTTACTGCTTGCTAGAATCCTGGCAATGCTCTGCCAAGGCAGAGGTTTTCTGGTCACACAGAAGGCTTTCAATCCTACTGCTTCAGTCCACAAAATGCCAGTTCCCTCTTTAGCCCATGCATTCCATGTTCCTCTGAAACCACTCCTATCCCAGACCATGAAAGCATACTGCTCCTGGAAAGAGGCTTTCCTCCTCACTCCTCAAAGATGTCAGCTTTGGATACCTGTTCATGTACAGGGGAGGCACCTGGTGGGGAGCCACAATATCCACTGGGGTATACCATTGGACCTCGAGACCTTCCACCAGCAGAAGTGCAGTTGGCTTTGTTCACGAACCCAACACACCTATTGGAGTGTTCTTGGGGGTCAGAGACTACACTTTGGTGCTAAGAGTTGACCTGAGTCCACATCCTGACCCTTGCTCTCTGTCATCTGATTGTCCCACTTACTCTGACGGTGAGAGATGATTTGGCCCAGCTCATAATCCTCCGGCTTCTCCTGAGTAAGCAAGTGTCGGTCGAGGGCCCTGCGGATGACGACAGGAGCCCGATCTTGGCAGGTCACCTGGAGCAGCATGGGAGACAGGCCTTCAGGAAATGGGCCTTGAAGTGACTACTCAAGGACAGTGGGCAGGGGCATTCTGGAGGCACCTCCACTCTAAATACAAGGGCAACATCCATGACCCTACTACCTGAGGCTGACCTCCTCCTCATCGCGTGGGCTCTTCCCATAGGCTACTAGCCCAATCCTTGTACATAACTTCCTGGACCTGCCATTGCTCTTTGTGCAGCTGCACTTCTCTCCAAGTGAAAGGACCCCACTACCTGCATACAGATGCAATCTCATCCCACAAGTTGAGAGGAATTGGACAATAGCCTCCAAGATCCCAGGTCAGCCCGAGGATGCAGGCGGCATTGGGAATGGCCTAGGCACAAAACCTACAGGCTTTGGTCTGGATTGCCAGGGCCCAAATCAGACCCAGGAACATGACCACACACAGGAGTGCTGAAACATAGCCACGAGAGCTCCTGGCCTCCAGAGGCTCAGTGCTGGCTGGGGTGTAGGAGGGCACCTCATCCAGCAAGGGTGGTCATTGGGTTACCTGGACATTTAGTGTGCTTGTTCCACATCCATACTGACTCTGCAGAGAGACCCTCTCAGCTCCTTGTTCAAGGAACATGCAGAACCTCACACTGCTGTCCTCCTCCATAGATGTCAGCATCCCATAGAGTGGAACCTGCAATCTAGGTCCTGGCCTGTTCTCATCTGTCACCTATACCTGCCTCTGCCCTTCTGGACTGCATGCTGCCACCTGACACACAGACTCCCTCAGACATGGTGGTGGACAAGCTGCTGCTCTCCCTCATCTCAGCTCCAGCCCTTCACACTGACCTCTCCCTTCTTGATTCCCATCTATCCTCCTGATCATCCAGAAGCTCCAAATTCAAGAGGGCATGAGTAGTCCATGGTATTGGACCAGTGTCTGCTCCCCACCCAGGTGTAAGCACCAGGGGACACCCCTGCTCCCAGGCTTACCAGGACCTTCTTGGCCGACTTTGGACTTTGTATTTCTAAGTGGACACGAATTAAGCAGGTGTCTCCCACCTGCTTGTGGGAATGCGGCCTGGAGGACTTGCAGGTTGATTCTGAGAACTGTGGGGGATGGAACATCAGCAAACCCAGAAACAGAAAGCCACCCCAGCCTGTCAGTTGGCTCTATGGGCTTCTAGCACATATGTCCAGGTGCTGAGGCTTCTTATTTCCCCAGGTGGGAGTGGAATGGCAACACAAGTACAGCTTGAATAAGGTAGGTGTTTACCTCCTTTCTCTTGACCTCGCGGCGTTTCCTCACGATGAAATATTTTATCCGCGGGGTCCTAGACTGATACATGGGTGAGTGGTCAGGGGCCTTGATTTCTGCAGAGCAAAGTGGAGAGAATTGTTAGATGGCACTCAAGGATTTTACCACAAAACACACACAACCCCTGAGAGTCTCCGCCAGGGCGAGCCTGCACCAGAATTGAGAGCCCTCCTATCCAGCTACAGTGCCACCAAAGACTCCCTCAGTGATTCTTCCCTGGAGAAGATGATGTACAGGATTCTAAACCAAAAGAGCACCAGGCAATGGAAACAGCACCTTGGGCCCAGAACTTCTCAGTGCAGGTTGGATCTGCCAAAGGGACACTGCTAGGCTCTGCATCAGGATTGGCAAAGGCTCCTGTGCTTAGGCCTTTCTCCCCAGGGCAGCCATGCTCACACATGGGCATTCAGGGAAGCGTTGGATGGTGGGCGAATTCATCCCCTTGCCCTGGATGAATCCACTCATGGATGACTACGTGGAGGGGAGGTGGTATCCATCAGAGGTGTGTTGGGCATGGACATGGGAGGACTTCAGCAGGGTGGTGCCCTGGAGAACTCTATTGTTTTCTAGGTTCGCTCTCCTTCCCCTTGTTTCTCATCATGAGCTGTCTGCTTGGTACTTTTATTCTGGTTTTTGTTCTACTTCTGGCTCTTCTTTCTGTCCTGCATCTTCTTGTAGTTCTTTCTGGGTCTTCTTCTTGTTCTTACATGGTTCCTTCTTGTTCTTCTTCTTGTGTATCTCCCTCCACCCTTCCTTCTGTTCACTTCCTTCTTTTTCTTCTTCTTCCTCCTGCTCTTCATCGTGTGATCCTCTCCCCACTCAGTTGTGTCCTCTTTCTCCTCCTCCTTCTCCTTATATCTCTGGCAATGGTGGGGCATCCTGAGGAGTTCAAATCTATCACACTCTTCTGCCCAGATGCAGCCTCTGTTCAGTAGTCCAAGATGAAATCAGTTCTCAATCAATGGCCAGGAGTGAAACCAAGACCAAAGACAAGTGACTTCCTTTCTTTGTCATTGTCACAGTCAGGAAAGACTTCCTAACAGACATCGTATTCTGGATAGGCTTCTACCTGTGGAAGTCCGCACCTCATCTGGACCAGGATTGCTAAAATAGATTCCACCTCCATAAAGTTTCCCCAATGAAAACAAGGTTTCCAAAATCTAGGAGAGGGCCAGCATCACTGCCACCCTCCTGCCATAAGACATAGATGCCATCACACCTAGTGGGTTCCAGGCCCCCCGTAGTCCTCCCTTTTGACGTCTGTTACACACAAACCTCCCCTGGTCTGGAGCCTGCTCTCAACTGATGCTTGGGTTGAAAGTCTGTTTCTGAAATCATCTTCGTAGATTCTCAGTTTGGTAATTCCTTATTGACTGGCTTATTTTTGTACTAGGGATAAAACCAGAGGCAATTAAGCACTGAGACCATTCCCAGGCCTTTTTACTTGGGTACAGGGTCTCCCTAAGTTTCTGAGGTTGTTTGGAAATCCCCATCCCCCTGCACTGCCTCCCAAGTCCCTGAGATTCGCAGACACTGCCCCTTGCCCAGCTCCTTGCACCTCAGTCTTCCTCATGTGTGAGACAGAGCCAACCCAAATGAGGTGGTGTGGGAAAATTGGAAAACTCACTTACGTGCCCGACAGATGGTGGGTTCTATTGTGGACAGGCTGGGATGGTGAAGGCTAGGAGTGTTTGGCTCACAAGAAAGGAAAGAGCACTGGCATTGTGGACAGCTCAGCATTGTGGCCTCTGTTCTTCAGAGCCCTTCTTTGTTGCTGGAAGGAATAATAACCTGGCCATTCTGATATCTTCAGGAGATGGGCACCCAAGCACAGAGAACGTGGAATTGTTCCCGAAAGAACCCAAACAGGCTGTCCCCTAGCCTTGACTTCCTCTTCACTGAGTCCTGTTCCCAGTTGCTGCAATCCTGACATTCCTGTGAGTAGGCAGGACTTCTCATATCCTGGCCATGGATTGGGACCTGTGCTGCTTCCGTCCATAGCAATGCTGATCCAATCAGGACCCATGTTCTCCTCCTCTTCATTTGAAGGCATCCTTATCAGTGAGCCATAAACCAAACTGATGATGGATTGAGCCTCTCTCTGCCTTGCCCTCATGGATATTAGCTTCACATTGCCAGACCAGGTCCAGGGGAGAACACATTTAGGGAGGTTCAGCAGCCCCCTTGGGCCTCATTGAGCACCTCCACATTGGACACGCCCATCACTGCACTTGGTCTCCTGCACCAGGCCCACCACACTTTGGTATTTTGTGGCCAAGGCCCACTTTCTCTTGGCTGTGAGTTATCCTGAGCCCACTGTGGATCATGTCTCCCCACTGTCTGATTGTCCTACTTACTCTCATGCAGAGGAATCATTCTCAGCAGCTCAAAGTTGTCCACATCCTCATGCTGCAACAAATTTTGGTCCAAGGCCCTGCGGATGAGGCTCTTCACTGTATCCACACTGGTCACCTGGATCAGGGTGGAATAAATGTCATCAGAGAATGGCTTTTAGAGGAGCTACCCAGAAGACTGTGGTCAAACATTCAGGAGAAATCTCAGCTACATATACAAGGGCACAATCTTGTTATCCTGCTACCTGAGTGTAGCCTCCATATAACCCCTGGGTTCTTGCAACGTGCTACTAGAACAATCTTGGTACAAATATCTGCCTGTACCTGCCATCTCCCCTCCCCCTGGGGAGCCACATTCCACTCAGGTCAAAGGACCAAGCTGCCTATGCACAGACACACTCTCATCTCACTGAGACGAGAGCAATGGGCCAGGGATCTGTGCACCAAGTGTGCTCTGGGGTGCAGGCTGCCTTTGTGCGTGGAAGAGGCAGACGCACTGAAAATTTTGGTCCTGACTGCCACTACACAAAACAGACTCAGATACAAGAGTGTGTACTTGAGTGCTTCATGATAGCCTTGAGAGGCCCTGGCCTCTGGAAGCTCGGTGGGGGTCTGGTTGTAATGATGTACTTGACTCAGCACTGGCAGTCACTGAACGTGTCTTCTCTGAAGCTGGACACCTGCAGCATTAGCGTGTCTACTGCACATCCATAGAAATTCTGCCAAGAACCCCTTTAGCTCCGCATTTACATACATGCAAAGGCTAACATTCCGAAGCTTTGGCATGACCCCCCAGGTGATCCCGACCCCAAATTCCCACACCTAGTCATGCTAAGGAGGTTCTCTTCCCTGCTACAAGGAACACATCCCCTCCTACACATGTGACAAGTCACTGCCACCTCCTCTGCTCCAACCTCACTCATTGAGAATACCAAGTTCTAGGCACTGCAGCCTGCACCCTGGACATATCTCTGACTTCATCTGTCCACAGAACTTCCGTCTGCACTTCTGGCCTGCAAAACCCACACTACAACACCCACTCACCACTGGAGCTGGGCATGCTGATGCTCTCCCTCCTCAGGTCAAGCCCTTAAGATGGACCTCTCTCTTCTTTATTTCCCACCACAGCCCCGGGGTTGGCTGTGTCTCCTGCCTTCCACTGTGTGGACACCCAGGAGGCAGCCCTACTGTCGGGCTTACCAGGATGCGCTTTGACTCTCTCTCGCTCTGTCCCTCTAGGAGGACATAAATAAAGCGGTTGTCTTCCACCTGCTCGCTGGAGTGAAGCAGTGAGGAGCTGCTACTGGTGACTTTTCTCATGCAGCACTCATTGCTTTGGGTGGCCTGGGGCAATGATCCTGCAGCCACTGCAGAGCTGCTGCTCACAGCTGCTGGGGTCCTGGATGCCACTGCCACAGAAGGCTCCAAGAACTGTGGGGGATGACAACATCAGCAAAGCCCAGCACCTGCACCCCACACAGCCTGGCAGTTGGCTCTGTGGGCATTCTACAACATCCATCCAGAACCTGAGGTTCTTGTCCCCTTGGAGGATGTGGAGTGGCACCAGGAGTAAAGAGTGAAGAAGGTGACTGTTTACCTCCTTTGGCTTGACCTTCAACGACTTGCTGGCATCTGTTTCCCGAAGAAGAAAGTTATAATGCACTCCTCCAATCAGGCTGTAATATACTTTCGCATCAGCAGGGACCCTCAGCTCTGGAGAGGCAGGGGCAGAGGCGTGGTAGGTGACACTCAAAAAATACACTACCCAACATCCCCCACAACTGAGAGCCTCTGCCAGCTCAGGTCTCACACGCAGACCTGAGAGCCCCCGAATCCAGCTACTGTTCCACCAAAGACTCCCCACTGATTCCTCCCTGAGGACCCTCTATGCACAGGAGGTCCACTACAGGAACACCTTTCAAGGAAATAGCCCCTTGAACCCCAGACTCTCTTAGTTCACGTTGGACCCAACAAAGAGAAACAGCTAGACTTTGTATCTGGATTGGTCACAAAAGACTCATGTGTTGAAGGTTTTCTCCCCACTGCAGCAATGATCACAGGTGGGTTTGGGGAAAAGCATTTGATGGTGGGTGCCTCCACCTTGCCAGTGGATTCATACACTCATACAGGGCTACACTAATTGGAGGGGTATGGTTTGGAGGTGTGTTGAGCATGGGTGGAGGATGTCCACAGCAGGGCTGTGCCATCCAGAGCAATATATTTCTCTTGAATTCCCCACTACTGCATTTCCTGCTCATGAGTATAATTCTCATTCACATTTTTAATCAATGTATTGTTATACTTCTTGTTCACCTTGTGTTTCTCCTTCTTGTTCTTGTTCTTCTTCATCTTCTCCTCATGCTTCTTCTTATAGTCATCTTGAACTTCTTATTCATGGTCTTCTCCTTCAACTTATTTTCATTTTTCTACTCTTCCTTCTCCTTCTCCTCCTCCTCCTCCTCCTCCTCCTCCTCCTCCTTCTCCTTCTTCTTTCTTTCTCTCTCTCTCTCTCTCTCTCTCTCTCTCTCTCTCTCTCTCTCCCTCCCTCCCTCCCTCTCTCTCTCCAAGAACAGTCTACAAGCTGTGAAGGGTTCTATTCTACTACACACTTCTCTCTAGAAATGGCCTCTGGTCCTAAGTGGACTCAGTTTGCAATGAATAAAAAGATTGGAAGCCAGAAATGATTCTTCATTGAACTGCTTTTCTCATGTACTCATCTAGGTCAGGAAAGGCTGCCAAAGTAGGCACCCTGTGGTTGTCTGTCTTCTTTGACACAAGACAAAGAAGCCTCTCTTCTTGGCCCTTTGTGGATAATAGCTTTGCAATGCCTCCTCAGGCCAAGGAAAGAACACGATAGGCAGGTCCACAGCCCCTGGGGAACATGAAGAACCTGCAGATTTATGCCCCATCATTACACTTTGTTTTGTGCACAAGTCCCACCATACTCTTCCTGGGCATTGGGCCAACGCACACTGTGTTTTGTCTCCCAGTTATCGTGAGCCCACTGTGACTCACTGCTCCCTACCCTCTGATGGTTCCACTTACTCTGATGGTTCTCGACAATATGCAGAAGCTCATAGTTTTTTGGATCCTTCTGCTGGAGCAAGTGTACATCTAAGGCCTTGCGGATTACGACTGGAGTCCTGTCCTGGGAGGTCACCTGAGCAGGGTTGAAGAAAGCTCATCAGAGAGGGAATTTGGGAGTAGCTACCCAGAGGACAGTGCTCGAGGACAATCAGAGACAAGAGAGCTCTCAACACAAGGGCACCATCTTGATACCCTGCTACCTGAGGCCTTCATGTGAACACGTGGGGTCTTCCTATGAGCCTCTAGTCCAATCTTGGTACAAGAGTTTGCTTCAACCTGCTATGCCCTACAGGGACAAGGGAATAAGGACCAAAAGGCACACTCTAGTCCCCACAGATGGGAGGAATGGTCCAGTGGACTTCCATATCCCTGCTCTGGTCTGGGATGCAGCTGCATTTTTGTGTGGACAAGGCACAAAACCTAGGTGCTTTGGTCTTGACACCCAGGCACAACACACACACGGACTCTTTAATGATAGGCATGGAAGCTGCTGGGCTCGAGAGTTTCAGTGCTTGCTGGGGTGTCAGGAGTTTTGGACCCAGCAGGTGCAGTGGTTCAACATGGCTCCCCTGGAGGTGGTCACCAGAGTCTCATGATGGATACTCCACACCCAGGAAGATCCTGCAGAGAGACCCGCTAAATCTCTATTCACATACATGCAAACTAGGACACTAATGGGCCCCTCCAAGGCCCCCAGTTGTCTGTGACCCACACCTACCCACCCCAATCATTCTACAATGGCTCCCTTCCCTTCAACCAGCAACATATCCCCTCCCACACACAAGAAAATGACTGCCAACTCCTCTGCTTCAATATACTCCTCCTCAATACCACGGTTCAATATACTCCTCCTCAATACCAAGGTCAGTAGAGGATGGCCTGTACCCTTGATATTTCTCTGACCTCCTCTGAACCCAGCACTCACTCCTGCACTTCTGACCTGCACACCCCCAAACACGCAGGCCCACTCGCACCCAGACCTGGCATGTTGCTGCTCTCCCGCCTCTCTCTTCCTCACTTTCTGCTCTCCTTCCTGACCTTCCAAAAGCTCCAGTTCAAGAAGACAGGCCTAGTCCAAAGTGTTTGCTATGGACTCGGTCTTCCCCACTGTGGGCTCCCAGGAGACTCCCCTGCTCGAAGACTCACCAGGATGCTCCTATACTGTGTTGTCCTTTCATTTTCCAGGTAGATGCGAATGACGCACCTGCCTCTCATCGGATTGGTATATTTGGGCCGTGGGGAGTACTGAGTGGAGACCCCTGATGTCCTGGACTCCGGCTCTGCCCCTTCCCTGGGAGAAGGCTCTGGCTCTGGGGTTGGCTTAGGAGCCGTGACAGGAACTGAGCTTGTAGCTAGAGGAGAAAAGATGCCAACATGACTGCCTTGCCCTGACCTTCACACAGACAGACAATACCCCTGCTGCCAGGAAGAACTCAGACCCTTAGCCCACACAGGACCTCTTTGCAGACTGGGGTCACTTCCTGAATGGACAAAGGCTTATCCTAATTTCCAACCCAACACCAGGCATACAGACTCCCTGCAGTGGAACAACAGTCAGACCTTTCCTCATATACCCTTAGGTACTCACCACAGTCCGCCTGGCTCTCAGGCTCTGCCTGGCTTGATATGCCATCTTCAGTAGGGGCCAGCAGGTGGTGTGCTTGGTGCTCCAAGTTAAAGCCACTCACGAGGAGCCACACATATGGCAGCAGCTGCTGCAGACTCAGAGAGCCTGGAGGCTGATGGGAAGCCTCGGTGTGGAAGTTCACCCAGGTCCCCAGGAAGGAAGGTGAGGCACTGTGGGGAGGCAGGTGTGGAGTCAGCAAAACCCTGGCCTTGCCTTCGCCATGGCCTCCAGAGCAAACCTCTGACCCTACCCTCCTGAACCGTCCCTGGTTCTGAACACACCAGTCCACCTCAGGAAAGACACAGTGGCTGTACAGGCAGGGACAGGACAGGTCACTAGGCAAAGAACCTTCAACGAAGGAGCGTTAGATTCATGGTATGACCAGCTCTCCCCTCCTCTGGGCAGGCCCAACACTCTTCTTCCTCTTGGCTACCTGCTCTCCAACCTGGAATGCACCTTCCAGGAGTGTCTGTCCTCCTGCCCACTCTTCTCAGGGCTCAAGAGACACCTCCTCCCCTGGCGAGGGCTGCAATGCTACCTCATTCTCTGTGAGCTCTCACTGAGTCCCCCTGAGTAGCGGTGGACCTCTCTTTTCCCATGAATGCAGACCACATCTCTGTGGCCCTGAGGGAGGACAGGGAGGTGTAGAGTAGGGGATCCATTATTCCAGGGCCTTCCCCAGAGGACCATGACTACCTACAACTCCCTGCCTTACCCCTCCTACTGTTGAAGCCCCACACCTTACACTGCAGGCAGAAAACTGAATTGGGGAGAGCAGTCTTTCCTCAGCCTTCCCAAGTCAAATCACCTTGCAGGTCCCTACTCTAGAAACAGGAGCCCACCCTCTTGACCCCAAGCCCATTCCATGTTGAAGTTGGTCCAAGGGTCCACCATAGTCACTGAAGAGGACAACGTGCAGTTATGCCCCATGGAGTCAGGGATGCAGTCACATGTAGGATATGTACTCATGGCACCTGCGGTTTGAGGCTGACCCCCATGAAAAGGGACACAATGGCAGTCATTTGCACCCCATTTTTCACTGAATTATGAAACACGTGACTGGAAACGTGTCTTCACACAGTGGGTGCTTTCTCCATGTTCATCAGTGAATGAGCCCAAACTGCTGATTCCCACATATCTCTGGGTGTGGGAGCTGCCATGTCCAAAGCCCCTGTCCAGCTATGTCCCAGCTAGGATGCTCTGTCCCACTATGGAAACTAACATGTCTTTATTAACCCAAAAGTGCTTTTCCAAGGCCCGAGTTTTGAGACGCCTCTGGCACAGATCTACGTTCTTCACAAAGCCAACATCACACCAGAAAGACCACCTGGCCTTGCTGAGTCCACCTGGGAATGAGCTCAGTGCACACCATTGAGCTGTGGTGCCCAGTGTGTGGGGAGTGCTCCACGGACCTCTGTGGATCAGCTGGAGTCAGAATGGTTTCTCTGCCTGAGAGGGGAAGTTCACTCCCCTTGCAAGGCTGTGGCAGGCACCTCCAGGACTCGTCCCATTCGGGGCTGACATTCCACTATGAGTGTGGTCCTCTATCTCATTAGGTATCACAAACCTTTGGGTCCCTGAGAGGTACATGGCAGCCCCAGAACCCAGGCATGAGGGGGCTACACACTTGGGCTTGGTGGTCTGGTGCTTACCTTGGGAACAAGAGATCCAGCACCTGCTGGGTGGGGATGAAATCCCAGGAGATTAACCCCATGTTGCTGCTGAAATGTAGGTTTCTCCCACAAATGACAGGCAGGAGCTCATTCCTAAGCTGGTCCTGCCTATAAGGTTCAAGGCTCTGTACCCTGAAGGGCTCCTCCGTGTTCTCATCATTTTCACCCTGGGTTGGGACCAAGAATGGTGGGTTCAAAATGGAAATGGTGACAAACAGAAAAATGACTTGTGCAAATACACTAGAGTCAAAGCACAATGGGACAGTTCCCATCAGTACAAACACACACACACACACACACACACACACACACACACATACAGAGTCAGAATAGGAGTCCTGGGCCATTCATCAGGGATTAGACTAGAGGGCCTGCTGGGCTCACCTGCCCTGTGCTACTTACTGTTATTCTTGAGCTCCTCTGCGACAATCTCCAGAGGCTCTGGCGTCTAAGATGAAGCCTCACCCAGTGCATCCACAAAAGGGCTAGTTGGCCCCCCTGAGATTCCTGGGAGCCTGAGGCTCGGCATTGTTTGCAACCACAGGAGAACATCCTTCTCACTCCAGTTTCTCCAACCAAATGAGCTCGGATGGCTTGGTCAGTTAAGTGGGTGCCTGGATACCAGGGTTCCATGTTCTGTTTGATCCATTGTCAAGGCAATGATGTCATTTCCTGTGTCCATACCTGAGCCTCTTTTCACATAAGACCACTTTCAAAAGCCCTATGGGCTGCTGATTTCTCCTCCATGCCTACCCATCTCAGGTGCGCAGGTGTTCGCCAACAACTACCCAAACATCCCCACCAAAATCTGCCCTGCTTGGTGCCACTAGAGTTCCAGCTTGGAGCCTTCAAAAATGCATTCACAACTAGTCCTTCCCTCTCAGCAGCTTTTGGACCCTGGTCCCATTAATGTGCAACTCATGCTGTGCCCAGTCTTTTCTGGAAAGTAGGGTAGCATCTAATCTCTAGGGTTTATTGTGTCTATTGGCCCATAACACCCTCTATTCTCTCTGAAACCAGAGATGGGACTCACAGGTGGCTAAAGCACAAATGTAGAGATGGGACAATCACAAGAAGGGCAGAGACAAAGAATGCACCCCAACTCAATCAGGCCTGTGTCCCACACAGGAATGTGGCCAATGTCCGTCCCATCGTGGCTGCAGTTCCCTCTCTACACCATGGCAAGCTGGAGGGGACTGAGATGCAGAGGCTGCTCCCCTCTGCCATACAACTTCCCAAGGCTTCTCCTAAGATTTCAAAAGGGCCAAGTGTGTCTAGTGTTGGGGTCTCACAGAGACTCCGAGGTACCACAGCATCCTGCTGCCCAGAACCGGTTCACCCCTCACCTCAAGGGGGCTCAGCCTCTGGATTCATGGGAATTGAAGTGGGTACAGGTGATGGGATATCACCTCCAAGACTGAGTTATGCCAAGTCCATGACCCCTGTCTGCATCCCTGTCTCCAGCACCACTCCCCTCTCTCTCTTTCCTCCTCAGAGCAAACAAATCCATTTAGCAAGTGTGTCCTGTGATAAAGACATGACAGTCACCCATCCTCTCATTGCAAAAACACTGAGGCTCAGCCAACATGGATCCTACCAGGAACACAGGCATAAACTCAGAGTCCGATCCTCCCAGCCGAGCCTCAGTGGAGCCTGGACTCCCAGCCTCCTGAGTCAAGGAAACAGAGGTGCCTAGCCAAGCCACCTTGGATGCAGCCGCACAAAAACTGAACTCATCAATGCCCCTTGCTCTCAGTTGTGAGTAAGAGGGGAGGTGGTGTTTCACAACCCTGGACATCAAGTGCAGTCTCCAGGCTTTGGGGTGTGCCCTGGCCTCTCTCTATCTGCCCAAGCCCTCCAACTCACACTGGCCTTTTACCCAACCTCCTCCTAGGGCCAAACTCAATCCTGCCTCTCAATTTCTGCTGCCTTCGCCAACACACTGCTCCCCAAAATGAGCAGGGCTGGCTCTCTGTTATCATGCTGGTGCCAGCAGCAATGCCACCCCACTGACATAATTCTGAGTCCCAACCTAGGCACTCCAGCTGTCTTTGCCACACCTGGCCTGTTTGGGCTCTGGCTCTTGCTCTTTTCTTTCATGTGCATGTGTTTTGAGGTTTTGAGTTTCTCCCACTGCAGAACTGCAGCTGTAGCAGGGTAGAGCTCATGAGGGTGACATTCTGAGACACATCCAATCCCATCAGGACTGTGAACTGGGGTGATGCTGGAACACAGTGATGAGTGAACACACGGGAGGTGGTTGGACTCACCTTGCCTCTGAGTGGCTTCCTTTCAGGACAGGAATGTAGGGATGGGAGCCCCTGGCGTGGGATGCTTTGCACAAGGCGTGACCATAGGCTCTCTTTCCTGGCAAAAATGGCTCCACTCAGCATGGAGAGCACTGTCATTCCTGGTGGCTAACAACAGCCCTGGACCCCAGAAAGGAACCCACACTCAAGGTTAACGTCCGAGTGTGCGTGTCCTCGAGGAAATGAGGTCTCCTGATCCCAGGTGCAAAGGGGTAAGTCCTCTAACTCCAGGGGCCATGAAGGGACATCTGAGTTTCCCTTGTCCTTCTTTCCCTCTCTGAACCCATGGTGTCCTCACACTAACCACAGTTAGGACCCTGGCCTCATTCCCCAGTTTGGATCATTAGGCTCCATAAAGGACAGTCTCTAAGATGCTCAGTAAACCACCACCCTCTGCACAACCCATAACCCTATTCACCCAAGAGGCAAGAGGATTTCTATTCAGGAAAACCAGGAAAGGGAGAGCCTTTCTCAAGGACACAAGGACATTAGTGAGTGAGGGAGTGATTAATGGATGGAGAACTATTTCCACCACCAACTTCCAGGAGCATATATGGCCCTTTGGGCACAGGTACGGACCCTTTTTTTCCAATCAAGTTTTTCAGAGAAGTGAGGCTGCCTTCTAGATGGCACCTCCACACTAAGGGGGTCTCCTACTTCTTCCACATGTATATATTGCAACGGGCCTCCCACTGTGCATCTGAGAACACTCTGTGGGCATCTGTAGCCTTTCAAGACCCCAGAAACCATGCGGGCACCCCAGCACCAGCAGAGCATTTGTGCACATCACAACAATCACCCCGGGTGAGAACTCTCCATTCCACTCTGTACTATGCCCTGCCATCTGTACTGATCAGTCCAACCCCTCTCCTTCCTGTTTCTTGATTATACTACCATGGTTCCCACACATGGATGCCAGGGTGCTTGTGGACCCCCAACCATTTGGGTTCCAGGAACAAATGCCACAGTGGAATGTGTTTGCGAACTTCTGGATGACGGGAAGTCCCACCCTCCAGGTTTTCATCTTCAATGTAATGAGTGCAGAGGGAGCCAGGAGGGCTCTGTCAGGTAGAGAGGTGGGAGCTGATGGAGCCTCAACTAAGTGCCAAGGACTCTGGGTTCAGAGCTGATGTTATGTGGAATTGTTGAGAGATGTGACGAAAACCCAGCTCACTATATGCAGAGACAGCAGATGCCCTCACGTGGTCAGGCTGCTGTGCTAATCAGAGCCCCAAGATGTTCCACAGGTGTGGAGGTGGGGAACCCACGTGCCAGCCCAGGCTGCTCCTGAGCACCTCTACCTGGATTCGAAGCACGTGACTCTGCATCAGAGTCATCACATCAATGTATCCAGGCCCCCCACCCCAAAAGTTCTCTCAGAGACACTGAAGTTCAACTGGCTCTGGATTTGACCTTTTCTCTGGGATTCTGGGGGCCCATTAATTAGGAGGTCACAACAATTCTCAGCACACAGGCTGAGCCTACTGAGATCCCAGGAGTATCCAGGCATTGCTTCTATTTATAGTCCATCATGACCCACGACACTGTGGACACGTATTGCACTCACTAAAGAAACCACCAGGCCCAGGGCCTTCGTGCCACTGGCCTGCAGAGATCTGGAGGAGCAGGCAACCTATAGGCTGCGTGGAACCAAAGACCCTAGATCCTGAGATCTGAGCTGGACACACAGGTCATGTGCGCAGTCACCACTGTCACTGAGAGTGCAATTGAAACACCCGCAGAGTTAGCAGTGGACCTGGTATGCCCACGAGTGAGGGTGATCTGCATTTCTTGAAAATGATCGTGTCCAGAGAAAGGCAAATTTTGTAGGATTTCACTTATCTCAGATTCTCAATTATCAGGTTCATAAAAAGTAAATACCATGTTCTTTTCCTAGGCCTCAAGGGCACTAGAATTCAGCATTGATGGCAAGAGTATGTCCACGTGAGTTCTGGAGATGCATGGTGGTGACGCCTATACACCAACATGAACATGCTTAATGCCACTCAACTGTGTACTCCAAAATGGTTTAATTACAAAACGGATGTTTGGTGTCAATTACCACAATGTAAACACTTGGGAGACTGCTGATTGACTTATCTTAGCATAGTTTGTGTTGTATTGGCACTGGGTAATTCATAGCACAGATTTTATTTCTCAAATTTGGGAGGCTGGAAGACCAAGACCGGGGGCCAACTTGTAAGAACGTTCTTGTTGTGTCCTCCTGGGCAAGCAGGTGAAAGAGGGACAAGGGCTGATTTGAGAAGCCCTTTCCCAGGGAAGGAGAATCCATGGCCTAAGCACGTCTTCAAGTTCCCACCCACTAACACATCATAATGCAGAGAGAGCATAGAATGACAGCCCATGCTCCCCAGAACATCCCAACTTTTGGCATGAGTCCATTTCTGCAACATTTCACAAGTCATGATTTTGGATAAGACAAGAGTTAAGCTGAACACAAGGGGAGCGGGCTCCCTTCTCGTCTGCTGCTTGCAGTGTTGCAGGTGGCCTTACAAGCCATCACTGAGGTTCTGCACAACAGCTCCGACTGCCCCCCATCACATCCCCATGAGGCTGACTCACACACAAGTCCTGAACACTCCCAAGCCCAGAAACCAGAAATGTTACAAGAAATCCAAGGGAGATTTGTTCAAAGTCAGCCCAAAACACCAGTCCACACAGGCTCAAGTCTCTTACAAAAGTGCCCGAGTAATTTGCATTTAAACCCTGCATATCTTCTTCCTGTAGCACTTCCATTATCTCCAGATGACTTCTGACACCTAATACAATGAAAGGGCAGTGTGATTCTCTGTAACACTGTAAGATCCAGGAAACAATGAGGAGAGAAGTATCTGTCCAGAGAGACACAACTCCTTTCCTAATAGTTTGGATTTCCAGCTGGTGGGGATCATGGATGCAGAAGAATGGGTGCAGGGCCAACTGCACTTTCTTGCTTTGCATTGAGGGGAGGAAACACTGCAGCCAGGATGAGGGCTTCTAGGAGCTGATATCCTTCAATTCAACATCTGGACACATCTGACCTTCAGGCTGGAAGACTTTCTAGCAGGGGATCCAAGGACTTGCCTACTGTGGAAGGAATCCAAAAGAATAACTTACTTTAAAGGACATCAAAGAGGTTCAGGAGGGAGGGAGCCAACCCAATTGTCTAGACCACTTTTAGAGGTCAGGGGGTGGGTTCCAATGCAAAACACCGCAGTCCCATAGAGAATTCTGCAGTGTGTTGGTGATTAAGGAGAATGTGTGAATCCAGGGGTCACTAGGTCCTCTCAGCCATAAGGAGGGAACCTGCCATAAAGGAACTAGGACAAGGGTGCGAGGAATGCTCACTGGGGGGAGATCTGAAGGAAGGAAAGTGTACTCATTAGAAAAGTGTCCCCTGAAAAATTCTTAGCCAGCCAAAAGTCGTGCGAACTTGTGTGGAAAAAGAGTCTTTGCACAGTGATGAAGCTAAGAGCTCACATGATGGAACACGGCATCAACTGGGACCAAATCCAATTTCTGATATTCTTGTAGGAAGAGGAGAGTCTGGACCCAGAGACCAGGGAGACTTGGGGATACAGCCTAAGTGAGGATGGAGTCAGGAGGGGATGCCCATATGGGAACCACAGATCGTGGGCAGCAGTAGGAGAGTGGGAAGGGCTGGGAGAGTTGGGGGGACAGTCCCCTTGAAACTTGGGAGGGGTTATGGAACTGGGACAGCCCAACACCTACTGTGATGAGCCTCTGGAGCTCAACGGAAGACACATCCTCTGTTGTCGGCCACCCAGTTGACAGAGTTTGGTTGCAGCAGCCTAGGACCCAGCTGAAGGTCTGAGTTGTTGGCCATGCAGGTTGGATCTGGACCACAGACACCCTCATCAGAGACTGTAGGGTCTCAGCCCTGAGGCAAGACAAGCACCAAGTCAGGCCAGGTGGGGAAACGGCGAGGCACACACTCTGGGGGCTGGTGCCTGTGTTACTGGGAGCACTTCTGATCCCAATTCCCTGATCTGCTGCCAACACAGGCTACAGAGGAGGGTACAGGGACACAGACCACGGATCTGCCCCACTCAGTGGGCCCAGGCCAACACCACACCCAGCAGCCTCGTGCCATACCCAGTGAGTCTCGAAGCGGCCCCCTCTTCCCATCCTGAGAGCTCTTCCCTTCCTCATGTGCCACTAGCTCCCTACTGTCTCTGGCAATATCTACTCTGTGAGATGACAACATCCATGGGTACTGCTCTCTCATCCCAGGACAGTGTGGTCCCACACACCCTGGTGAAATGGGCCGCCTGGAAGCTGGACCTGGAGGTTGTTGAGGCTGAATGGCAGGTATGGTCCTCTGGCACTTTATTATTTAAGTTAAAAACACAAAAACAAAAACAAAAAACGGGTCTTGGTGCTCAAAAATGTTTGATTTGCATATTCTCATCCCCTAACCCCAATATTTTCATTATTTCCTCACATATGAAATCTTACTAGGAGAAAGTTAATTTCGTATTATACAAAGTTGATTGAAATAACATTGGTATAAATAATCAATCACCATACTTTCAATTTTTGTTCCGCTTTCCTCTTAGAAACCACATGGATACAAGAGAACAGAGGACAGACTCATGGAAATGCTTGAAATGACAAGAAGCTCCCACTCAAGCTCAGCATTTAGTCCTGGACAGGGTAAGACCAGGCCACTTTGACATCTGTTCCAAAGAGTCTACCAGACAGAATCCTCTGACTGATCCCTGACTGAGCCATAGGAACTGGCTAGAAAAGCCTTGATATCCTCAATACATTCTTCACTTCAGAATACTTGACAACCATTGATATCCATCTCTCGTTACCTTGTTCCCCAGCCAACCATTCTTCAACAAATTCAAAGGAGCAACTCATGCAAGCACACAGAGAGAGGTGTTCACTACACACATCCATGTGTGAAAAAGACAACTGGTATTTCTTGTTGGGGCTATTTCAAATGAAATCCCTTCTGCATGACCTCCACAAACAAAAGGAAAATATTTGTGAAATTCCCACATAGAAGAGAAGATACACTTGCCAAGGAGGCAGTGCCAAGAATTTTGACACTGCAAATGTAGAGTGTGTGTTTAGGAAGCAGTCACAGTTTCCATGAGAGAGTCCCATGAAATCAATTGGGAAGATCCATGCTCTAGCCCTACCATGCACGTGATGTGACTTGAAAGAGTCATTTAGTCTTAGTAACCATCATCACTAACCACTAAGTCAATGAATAAAGGTCCTCAGGTGTCAAGCGACAAAATGTGGGATGAGCATGGATGAGGATGGGTGGGAGAATCCTCCCCCTCTAACACAATTAGGGAAGGATGTGCTGCCCTCAAGTGGCTGGGGGACCTGGGATCCTGCCACAGAGGGGGATTCCAAACCTCACATCCCCTGACCCAGGCCAGAAGACCAGGTAGAGTCCAAGGACCCTGGGGTGGCCCAATGGCAATAAAGGTCAAAAGGAACTAGGGATCTGCCTGGACCCTCAATCCCCTACTCTGAGCAGGGCTGCATGACGAGGCCAGAGGCCATCCACAGCAATCTGCCTTTATAGGAAAACAGGGACTGCAGGCTGCCTCTGGCTCACTGAATCAGGGTGGTATTTTCATAAAGCAAGACCACTTCCTCACATTTGACCAGCAGCTCATGCGCTGACAGCACAATGGCTGGCTTGACTCAGGCCCTGAGAAATAAAATAGAAAATTCATAGCAAACACATCTTTAGCTCTTCCACATCATCAGGGGGTGCGATTCATTTCCGTCAACAAAGGGGTCTGAAATGGTGTCTAAACATGCTGGGGACTCACCTCTGTGTGAAACTCTTCAGGAAAAAGGGGATCAAATCTCATGAAGCAACTCTTCTCCCTTCTAGCCCATGGGCAATGCAAGGAACCTGCATGATACCAGAGGCTCACTTCTCTCTTCTGATGTCTTCTGGAAATGAATCATTAATGCTTCCTTCAAGGTGAAGCAGAAGCCTGCATTCCCAGCTGCACAGAAGTGTCTGAGGGCACTGTCTCCCTTAAAACCCAAGAAGAAAAACAGGTCATTAAAGAGGCATATGGATTAGAGTACATGTTCAATGATCCATCCTCCCTGGAGCCTTCCACACGCCCATCTTCCACATTCACAGAGCAATGCTTGGCCATTCTCAAAGACCAGGAGACCATGATGCTCATCACCAGGAAGTCATTAAAGGACTCGAACAGAGCAGCATGGGTTGCAGAAGGTGGCACACCAAGGATCTTCAGCTCTGCTGCTACAACACAAGACCTTAACTTCAGTATTGACTTTCTGCCACCTACCAAGTACGATATTAGTGTCAAGCACAACATGCAAGTAGCAGGTGACACCCCACATCCATTTACAGAAGTGGGCAACATCTGCATTGGAACAAGAAAGTATCTTATCCTTACTGATAAAAATCATAAGAAACAAAGAATAAAATGGATGCAAGATTTCTCATTTCACTATTACGTAGCTGTTGGAATTCCCTATTAAAAAATACTTTCTCCAAAATAAAAAGTATCTCAGACATGGATATTCAATGGATGACATTTTAAAACTATGGCCTTTACTTAATATTTATGTATGCTATAGCCCTGCCTAATGCTCTTTGAGAAAGGAGCACATAGAATTGGATCTTTGAAAACCTCACATTTGCTGATAAATATTACTGCTTATGTCAGGCATGGTGAAGTGAAAAGTGGGACTTTGGATGCTCAAAGAACACAATGTTGTGGGATTGGTGTCCCTGATTCATAGACAGTATGTGGTTTCTATGAAAGCCAGTGAGGGAGCAGGAGTAACGAAGCTCATTGAACAGATGACCTCAGAGGATACTGGCAAGTAGGCCAAATTGAAGAACATGTTCCAGCTAACAATGGTATTTGGGCTCCTGAGCCCAGACTGGTTGTTAAAAAAGGTGCAGACAGGCAGTGTTCATGTACAAAATGTCTACCATTTAAAGGTGGGTAATTTAAATGGCATCTAGTTACACATCTGAAAAAATGGTCTGCCAACTTATGAATTTCATTTTAACAACAACAAGAAAAAAAAAACCAGACAATTGTGGGAGGCCATCCTCGCACGTGATTTGACTTACTTCCCTGGCTGGGTGAGAGGCGCTCAAACATAGTTGTGTCAGAGCCATTCCCCACCCTTTCCCAGGTCCGAGGGCTTGTCCATGCAGAGGCGTGCCTGGCCACTGACCTGAAGACCCAATCGTTGCCCTTGACCTTGGGATGCTGCACCCCTTAACGTTCACTGGATGGGATTTTCCCTTGAATTTTTTATTCCGCAATAAAAGCTTACTCCCTGCATGCTCTCCCTCTCTCCCTAGTCTCTTGTGTAAACCTCGCCACCACATTAGGTGGCTAGAAGTGGGAGCTAGAAGAAGCCGTCTCAGAGCTGTGTGAAAGGTAATGAGAGTCTTGTGTCTTTAATTTAAAACTCACTAGCAATTTCTTATGAACTGAACCTTCTTTCATGAAGCTCGAACTGGTCGCAAGGCAGAAACAATGAGACATATAAAGATAAAACCTTGTCTTCACCAGGACGCCTAGAAATAGGTTTTATTTGGCTCATGCAAATAGCTTTCAATAGAAATTCTGATTTCTGAATGAACCCATTTAATTTTATAATGCACAGATCACAAGGCTTTCTTTACAGAATATTCTCTTCTTCCTCTTAAAGCCTCACATAGAAAATGTCTCACAGGACATCTGAGGGGAATGACCCAAAGGATGAGAGAATGGCTGGAACCGTTCTCAAATGTGCCCATATAGCCTAAAGTGTAAAGGCATCTAATTGTTATCTAAAACAATTATGAACCTATTTGATCCATTATTAATAAATATCACCACTTTATCACTTGAAGCAAATCACAGAAAATTGGAAACAGATGATCATTGGCTTTGATACCTTTACTTCCATTTCATTACCCAGAGATGATCAACTCTATACTTCAAATGATGCAAATTTATTACAGAATGCCTAAGATCCTGAGGATTTATTTTGGCTCAGCCCATGGTATTGCTTCATTATTTTATTATTTTGTAAGTAATAAAATGTAACTTCATGTTGGATAATATATTCAAGTCATGAAAATATCATCCAACATCATTCTTCCCATTAGCCCAATTTCTCTGCATGCTCACTTACTCTTTAGGAATTTTACTAATTATTTGAAGGTTCTAGAGGACCTGTTAGACTCGTAATGGACAAACAATCCAACATACTCCAGGGTATGTAAGGGTGCCATAAGAAAATAAGGTCAGCCTACAGCAATGGGCAGCTGCCTGCCCCAGGGTGGGAGGAGCCCTGGCCATGGCACCAGGGCTGCTGGGCAGCAGAAGCCTCCACAGCCCTGCAGGGAGCCTGGAGCACAGCTCTGCAGAACCATGCCTAGCCCTGGACAGATGCACATGAGTTCCCATCACAGGCTAGAGTGACAGTCCCAGGTGCATGCCTGTCATGCCAGCCACCAGGGAGGCTGAGGAAGAGGAACCTTCGAGGTCAGCCTTGGCAACTTGACCCCGTGGCAGAGGGGAAAAAGTTTACAGGGGTCTCTGAGGGTGTAGCTCAGGTAGGTCACTTGCCTAACAGGCTCAAGGACCTGGGTTCAATCCCCAGAACCACACATACACCAAAAAGTGACCTTGGAACATGGTTTAAAATGATGGGTCAGGTACACAGAAGGAACAGGAGAGGGTTTTTAAAGCGAGGACTTAAAACAAAATCCACAGGTGCGACAGGAAAACAAAAGGACACAGAGTCAGTGAGACCTGAAATACCTGGGCAGGTCTGTCTTTTAACCTGCCTCCTGCCCCCAGGTCACACTGGGCTCCTCCATTGGCCCTCCCCTCTCCAGGGGCCTGCGGATGGATCAGGCCACCTCTTCTCCTCTGAGGTCCAAGGCGCAGGCCACACTGCTGAGGCCACCGCATCCTGAACAGGACCCTGCAAATCAAAACCCACCAGCTGTGACCAGCAGCTCCGCTGAGGAAAGCCCTTAGGTGAGAACCAGGACAGCGGGGTCGGGCGGTGGGCGCTGTGGGGACCGCCCTGGGCTCCAGGGGACAGGCAACCCGGGGCCGAGGTTCCAGGGCGGCGTCAGAGTCCTCCTGGGGTCCCAACCTCCTGTGGGCTTCTAGACCTGGGCCGCTCCAGGCCAGCTCACCTTCTCTGCTCCTGGATACCGGGAGCTGGACCCACCACACCTGGAGCTGCAGCCCCGCCTCCAGGGCACTACTTCCGGGCTCCTCCCACACAGAGCTGTGGGGGACCAGGCTCCAAGTTCCCGCCCTGGCATAAGCCCCGCCCCCGTCTCCCTGGGGAAGGTGGGGCCCTTGGAGCCCTGCCAGAGGAGCTGTCACCTCAGGTGGTGAGCTAAGGTGGGACAGCAACTAACTAGAGTCCTCACCTGTCCCCAGCTTCCTAGGAGTTAGGCCTGTGGCTGCAAAAACGAGATCCAACTATATGCTTTCCTATAAGAGACTCACTTTTACACTCAGAAGTTATAAAAGAAATCTTAATTTTATAAATTAATCCTCTATCTTAATTAACTCCAGAGTTTTAGAACAATTATCCTAGGGGCCACATTCAGGCTTCCAGCTGGCTGGAAGGAAACGGTGATCATGACCCTGGGCTGTCCTGGGCGAGGGGATCCCCGTTCCTGAGCTTCCTGGGAACTGGAGCAGCACCTTGCCCACTGTCCAGAAGCATCAAGGCATGGTGCAGGCCAGTTTCCCCCACTTCCAGGCGGGAGCAGCCTCAGCCCTCTTTGAAGCCACTCAGGTTCCCATGTCTACTCCTGACCTAGGAGCCGAAGACTGGCAGCCTCAGTGCCCCATGTGCACCCAGCAGTCATGCTGCGACTCCAGAGGCTGTTCTGCCCCAGGCCCCCATGGCCTGTGTTCCAGCTGCTGCTGAGTAACAGTGGTCGCTGTGCTGCGCAGGGGAAGGCTGAGCCCTCCTTCCTTCCTTCCTTCTCACCCCCTCCTTTGCTGTTTGCTGCCCACCTCCCTGTTCATCTGTCTGGCAGGCTGGGCACTCCCACAGTGGGCACGCCTTTCCTTCTGGCACCTTCCCACTCCATGAGGCAATGCTGCTTACCTGTTTTTTTTTTTTTTTTAAATTCCTTTAGAGAAACCTCCTGACTTTTCCAAACCTAAGATGGCCAGAAAGTTCTGTGTCACCAAAGGTTAGCTGAGTTGAAGTAGTAAGAACATATCCTCTTGACCTCACACGGGGACCAGCAGTCTCTGGTGGCAGAGGTGCTGTGATTGGGGTGAATGGGCCTCAGGTAGGCCATATCCTATTTATTTTTAGCAATAATATAACAGCATTAAAAGAGAGGAAAAGAATGCATCAAGGAGAGTAACTAAGAACAGAGTAGGGACAAAGAGCATGAGAAGAAGATTAACATTAAACAGGGATGAGAGGTGGGAGGGAAAGGGAGAGAGAAGGGAAATTGCATGGAAATGGAAGGAGACCCTCAGGGTTATACAAAATTACATACAAGAGGAAGTGAGGGGAAAGGGAAAAATAATACAAGGGGGAGAAATGAATTACAGTAGAGGGGGTAGAGAGAGAAGAGGGGAGGGGAGGGGGGATAGTAGAGGATAGGAAAGGCAGCAGAATACAACAGACACGAGTATGGCAATATGTAAATCAATGGAAGTGTAACTGATGTGATTCTGCAATCTGTATACGGGGTAAAAATGGGAGTTCATAACCCACTTGAATCAAAGTGTGAAATATGATATATCAAGAACTATGTAATGTTTTGAACAACCAACAATAAAAATTAAAAAAAGAAAAAAGAATGCATCAAAAAGGCAAAGGGAAGTCCATTTCTAGCACCGCCACACACACGTGCACGTAGCTTCCTTCTACAGGCCAGCGCTTCTTGGTGCTCAGAACTCAGAGTTAAAATTCGGAGCTTCCCCTCCCCTAAGGGGCTGAGAACCTGATCACTGCAAATTGAACCCTTTGTACAAGAGCTCCAGAACGAGAGAGGTAATTCCTATTTAACCCTGAGAGAAGGCTAAACAATATAGAGCACTAAGTTAGATCTGAAACAGCTCCAGAGTCAGAAAGCCAAGCCTTGGGGAGCCTGAGACACCTGTGTGCTCCCTGCCACGATGACAGCGCCCCCTAGCCTGTCCCAGCCCAGCCAGCTCGCTGAACAGTCTGCTGGGCCCCTGTGCAGGACCCTGGAGCTCTCTCCAGGGAGCAGGGGTCTGCCCAGCTTCATCCGCATTTTCAAGGTCTCTTGACACCCACAGGCTACACTCATGTAAGGCTGTGGGCTGGGGCAGCTAGGGCCCTAGGGGACAAAGGGCTCTGAGACAAATACTGGGCTTCCTGCTCTTGGCGCTGCTGCTCCACTGTTCTGTGCTCGCTGGCGTCCTGGAAAGACCCCTCGTGTCTCCTGGGAGCAGAGACATGGCTGAGCCAAGGTGGAGCTGGTAGGCAGGGCAGGTGGGGCTGGAGGTGGATGCTCCTTGGAAAGAGAGGAGAGGGCTGCAGGTGCCACACTCGCTCCCTTCTCTCTGTAGGTAGCAGGATGGGTGGCGAGGATGCCCAGTTGGGTCAGTCCTGCCTTTGCCCCTCCAGGTGCTCAG
Organism: Ictidomys tridecemlineatus; assembly: GCF_052094955.1. Classification (NCBI taxonomy): domain Eukaryota; kingdom Metazoa; phylum Chordata; class Mammalia; order Rodentia; family Sciuridae; genus Ictidomys; species Ictidomys tridecemlineatus. The sequence goes on along the minus strand of NC_135488.1, from coordinate 18,840,780 downwards.
GCAGGGCAGCAACATCCTAAAGTTCACATCTGGCCCCTGACCTTGACCTATGTACACCGCAGCCCATGGTCCACGGCTTTGGAAAGGCCTAGGGCCTCTGGTTTCACTGCCATGGCCTGCTGTCGGTGAGCCAGCCTGTCCCTGGGTCACAACAGCAGGGTGCCCAAACCCACCCTTAGCATCACCAGGGACGCACACGGCAGGATCCCGCCATGTGCAGAGGCAATGCCAGGACAGCCCAAGTCTGGGTAAGGGGCAGGGGCGGCAGCAGCAGGGCGCCTGAGAGGCATGCTCTGATATCAAAGGTCTGGGTGCCCGTGTGCACTACACTCAAGCGAGAGCCTCAGTCCCTGAGGTTGGGGACAAGGACCCAGGGCCCTTCTTAGTAAGCCAACACACAGAAGAGTGCTCCTAGTTTCATCCACCCCCTGCACCACAGTCAAACCTGACCTTGAGATGGTGAAGGGACTTAAAAGCTAGTATCTGGAGCCACAGAAACTGCCGGAAGCGCTGTGCTGACAGGGCAGCGGGGGTGCCCTGGGCTCCCGGAGGAGCGGCTGGCAGCAGCAGCAAGAGGGAGAACTAGGCCCCATGGGTCCCGCTGGCCCCTGACAAAGACCACTACTGTGCTGCTTCTCCTCACACTGGGAAAAAAACACAATTTTCTGAGAAAAGATTTGCCAAAAAAAGGGCCACGAATATCCAGGAAAAGAAAAAAGAGGCGGGGCAGGTAAGGAGAGATTAATCCCCAGGAGCACGTTATTAACAGTTACTGAAAGACTCAACACCCGTGTGTGATGACAAGCACCTGTCAGCTCTGGAGAAGGAACAGGGGATATTTAAAGCAAGGCCCTGACCCAGGGGCGGAAGCCTCCACTCAGTCTGCTTCCCCTGCTGCTCCCCAACCTGCATCAGGCTCACCGTCTCCTGTCCCCTGTGTGACCTGGAGGAAGGCCCTCTCATCCCTCCAATCGGTTAACATCTGTTTTAAATTCCTCAGTCCTCTTCATTTGAACAAATTTCAGGAAATGGCAGCATGTATCTACCTGGTGTGCACTGACATTTATTTGGATATAAAATAATTAGGATATAGATAATTATAGCCAATACCACTGTGTTTCTGTATAGCCAGGGACTATAAATATGGACTAAGTGTTTTATATACTTGCTTTCAATTAAACCTCATTACAGCTGGAGGGAATTGACATTGCTATTATCCCCATTTTAAAGAGGCAGCTACTGAAACCCCGAGAGAAGGTTACATGACTACAGGGGATCCAGTGAGAACTGGAAGCTCTGGGATCTCCCCAGGAAAAGGCAAATGAAACCATGGTGAGAAACTGCTGTTCACTTTTTAAACTGGTCTAAACAGAAAAATCATACCACATGCTGCCAAGAACACGGAATCACTGAAACCCGTGCACAGAGAGGGGGAGAGGGTCAATGGCACAGGCATTCAGGGAAGCAGCCAGACCAACACCAGATGTAACAACAAACCCTCTGCTAGGCAGTCCTACTTGAGATGTAGGTAGCCTCACATCCACACACGCAGAAACGTGTATGCAAATATTTAGAGCAGGTTTATTTATAGTTACCCAAACCTAGAAAAACCCAAATGACCACCAACTAGAGGATGATAAACACATGGTGGCATGTCCATCAAATGCAGCAGTAACCATTTAGAATGAACAGGAACAAATCACTAACAAAGGCAACAGCGTGGACGAGCCTCAGATGTATGATGGTCCAAGACGCCAGACTCAGAGGCTGCAGGCCGCAGGCCACATGAGTCCACCTATGGCATCTGGGAAAGGCCAAAGTGCTGGGGAAAAAAACTGAGGAGTGCTTCCCCAAGTCCAGAGCTGGGAGCTGACAACAGAGGGACACAAAAGAACCTTTGAGAGCAAAGGGAATATTCTTTGGATTGTGGTGATTGTCACGTGATCGGTACATTTGTCAAAACTCCAGGAACTGCAACCCCCAAATCATAAATTTTACTGCATGCAAGTAAAACCTAAATAAACCTAAGATTAAAAAAAAAAAAAAGTTCATACTGTAGTAACTTGGCCACATCAGTGTTTATAGCAGCTCAATTCACAGTAGCCAAGCTACGGAACCAACCTAGGTGCCCTTCAACAGATGAATGGATGAAGAAAATGTGGTATCTATACACACAAGAGAGCATTACTTAGCCTAAAGAAGAAGGAAACTATAGCATTTGCCAATAAATGGATGGAACTGGAGATTATCATGCTAAGTGAAATATGCTAGTCAGTCCCCAAAAACCAAAGGCCAAATGTTCTCTCTGATATGCAGATGCTAAAGCACAATAAGGGGAGGGGAGGGAAGAAGAAAAGTTCATTGGATTAGACAAAGAGTGTGAGGGGGAGGGAGAGGGGCTGGAAATAGGAAAGACAGCAGAATGAGTGGGACGTCACTTTCCTGTGTTCACATATGAACCCACGACCAGTGGAACTCCACACTATGTACAACCACAAGAATGGGAAGTCGCACACCATGTATGTAGGATATGTCAAAATACATTCTCCTGTCCTATAAAACCAAAAAGAACAAGTAAAAAAAGATTTCCCTGAAGATAGGCCCAGGCATTGGTAAGTCTCATTTGTTCAAAAGTAGCTCAAGGATTTATTACCAAGTCTGTCACTTGAGCTTAGTGTTAAAGAAGAGTAAATGATGCTAAGCTTTATTATTTTTCTATTTCTCTTCTGCTCTTTGGCAAAAATAATTAATTAGGTAAAAAGTAAATGACAAGAGACAGCCAAGCAGGGGGGACCCAAGGCAGATGCGACCTGGGGCCGAGTGCCCCGCGGTCACTGCCCGGGAAGCGGGACGCACCTGAGCATGCTCCATGACCTTTGGGTGAGAGACCTCAGTTTCACCAGGAGTTGAGGCTGCCTCCGCATGGTCATCATCTGCTGGAAAACACTGCCTTGCGCTGTCAAACAGAAACAGACCCACAGCTGTCAGCGCTCGGAATGGGTAAGACTATTTGTTAAGACTATTAAGTGACAGGTCAGCACAACTGGTGGTTATAGCAGGCAGGAGGCGCCCACATCCCTCCGGCTGTCAGAAGAGACCTGGCGGTGACAGACACCTGCGGCCTCCCTACAGCACCCCTGGCCACTAGGGCAGATGGCCGCAGCAGCACGCAGGGAAAGGGGGAAGGGCACATGCGGCCCCAGGAAGAAGCACCTACACCCCAAACCCCAACTCCTTCCTGTTCCAAGGAGGAGAGAGCCTGCCACTGGGGCAGCAGCCTGGGTTGGTGTCCTGGACCACACAAGGACGGGAGGGCTGAGGCGTGCGAGGGGGCTCCAGCCGTCAGCCCACAGCTTCCCGAGGGAGGGCCCATCTGTGCTGCCCTCCACTCCCTTCCCTGGTGTCCCCTGGCCAACAGACATACTGACGGGTGCTCCATCTTCCTGGAGGGTGAGGTGGCATGCATGTCACGATTTCAATGCCTACACGCCCTGACCCTGAAATGGGCCATCTCTGAGGAAGCCGGCTTCACTCACTCTGTACCTGCCACAGCATCAGCTCAGCGTTCAGCGACAGAACTAACGCAGGGCCCCATTTCTCACGATTTTCAACATTATAGTCTTACATGTGCTACCAAAATAACAATCACTGAGATAAAAATGACTAAGATCACATCACCAAATGGCACATCTTAAAACATGGGAATCCAAGTAGAAACTGTCATGCTTACTGGAATACGGCTGCCTTCTCTGAAGCCTCTGCCATTTGTTTCATCTTTAAGGAAAAGGAGGTGCCACGGTTTGGATCTGAGGTGTTCCCCAAAGGCCCACAAATTAAAGGCCTGGTCACCAGCCTGTGGCACTGAGGGAGAAGGTGTGGGACCTTTAAGAGATGGGGCCTTATGGGAGGAGGCTAGGACACTGGTCAGTTGAAGATACTGGACCCCAACCCTTCCTCTGAGTCCTGGCAACCATGAGATGAACAGGCCTCCTCTGCCATGTGCTCCCACCTTGATGTCACAGGCTCAAAGAAACGGCCAAGCAATCATGGACGGAAACCCGTGAAGCAAAATAAACCTCTTTCTTCTGAAGTTGATTATCTCAGGTACGTTGTCACAGTGACGGAAAGCTGACAGAAGGCAGCGCACCACTGCAGTACCTCTTCTGGACACTGAAGGGTCCACTTCAACACCTTTTTCATAAGGAGTGCCACCATTCAAGAAGAGCTCGTAAGTCCTGTGAAGGAATAACATACTATGATGGCTGCGCATGGCGGGCATTCCGTAGACACCTGAACCAGAAGTGAAACATTTTTAGCACAAATGTATTCATTCTAATTATGTCTCATTGATGGATGAGAATGACAGTGTTGACCCTTCCATGGGGTGTCATCTCAGCAAAGAGACTCTGTCCCAAGCATCAACACAGGAAATGTACTTATATGAAAATGAGAAAGATTTCTGTTATTAAGATGGGCCTGAGGCTGTAGCTCAGTGGTAGAGCACTTGCCTTGCACACGTGAGGCACTGGGTTCGGTCCTCAGCACCACATAAAAATAAACAAATAAAAATAAAGATGTTTTGACTTGAATGACTTGTTAATAGCAAGTAATTACTGTTTTTAAATGTGTTGAATCAATATTTGAAATTAACCCATTATGAATTTATATGATTTTTAAAATAAAACAGTAACATAGATCGTTGTAAAATGTTGGAATGGGGGCTGGGGTTGTGGCTTGGAGGTAGAACACTTTGCGTAGCATGCGTGAGGCACTGGGTTCGATCCTCAGCACCACATAAAATAAAAAATAAAAATATTGTGTCTACCGATAACTAGAAAATAAATATTTAAGAAAAATGTTGGAATGGCATAGACAGGACACGTAAAAAGTGAAAAATTCCTCTGTCCTTCCCCCTACTTCAGTAAGTCTCCTGCCCTGACTGTCACACACCCTGTGACTCCCTGTGCCTCACAATACACATCAGAATGCTTCCCTATCGACCGAGCTCCACCTTCTAGGAAATAACTGGGACCTCACTTTGCCAAGGTGGAATTTTGGATGTTTCCTTATTTTTTTCTTCTAAGTATAAGTGAAAACCCTGAACATATTTTTTAAAGAATCATAAGAAACTTGAGTTTCTGTATTCACTCCTGATAATGGGGCGCCCCTCCTGCTCCGGCTAGGATGAAATTAGAAACTAGGGTTCAGTGGTAAGGAGGCTGTGCAGGGCATGTTATCCAAGTTAATCCTCACCAGGAGCTTGTGGGGTAGGAATTATTTCCCCAGATTAAAGGTGGGGGGAATTTGGACACTATGGCGCATACCTCCTGTTATACAGGCAGTGTGGGACCCAGCACCCTGAGTTTCCGTAATGACAAATTTAGAATCTTGATCACCATCCTCCCTACTGCTTGTCCATCTGTAGCCCTCTGTGAATGTCCTGTTTATATCCTAGACTTAGATCTTTATTTTCCCCATTTAAAAATTCAGATGAGCTGGGTGAGGAGGCACATGCCTATGATCCCAGTGACTTGGGAGGCTGAGGCAGATGGATCACAAGTCAAAGACAGCCTCAGTAACTTAGTGAGGTCCTACGTAACTCAGCGAGACTCTGTCTCAAAATAAAAAATAAAAAGGACTGGAGATGTGGCTCAGTGGTTAAGCACCCCTGGGTTCAATCACTGGAACCAATAAATAAATAAATACAAATTCAGATGATCTTTTACTTATTAGTTTTCAAGGGCTCTTTTTACATTAGGGCTAACAACATTCCAACTTTGTGGTATGCATGAGGATATTTGCTTCTAGCTTGCACTGTGCTTTTAAAGTTTAAATTTGCTTACAGGAGGGCCGGGGCTGAGGTAGAGCACTTGCCTAGCAAGTGCGGGGCCCTGGGTTCAGTCCTCAATACCACATAAAAATAAATAAATAAAGGTACTGTGTCCAACTACAACTAAAAAATAAATATTAAAAAAACTGCTATAATTTCAATGTCCTACACAGATTCACAGAGGACCTGGGGACCCTGGACTTAGCTTTTGCACTGTTTTCAGCATGGTGGAATGTGCCAGTACTTCAGGGAACAGTCCCAGCAGGCAGACAGTGCAAGCATATTCTAGAACATGTCCTATGTGTCCTTCTCCCTCTCTGGGGGAGGGTGTGTGTGTTGCTTTCATACACTACTTTATACAACACTAAAATCAACATTAAAAGCCCTCGCCCCAAAAGCTGTTGACATGCCAACAGAACAAACCTGAGTTCCTTGATCCTAAAAAAAGAACTTCTACAAAATCACACAACTGCTAGGAATTCGCAGAGCACTTACTTTGCTGGTATTGGAACGCCACTGGCATCGAAGAGCCTGAGAAACACCCAGCCGCAACTCAACTCTCCTCTCTCACCCGTTGACTGGGAAATAAAACAAGTCTGAGAAACAACATCTGAACGAGTCAAAATTATAAGCACATGCAAGCCCCTGAAAGGAACAAGGCCAGTATCCCCGCTTAGGGCTAAGCAGTTCTGCCCCAGAAAATCAAATGAAACGTGGTGGGTCCCACGGTACAGCAGAGGTGGCACTTTAAGTGATGCTCACCTTTTGTCAAAATTTCCCTTGAAAATCCCTGAAACTGTTGATGTGCCAACAGGTGCCTCAGGAGCTGAGCACTTCCTGTGGCATCACCCAGAGGCACATGGGTGCTCCTGAATCAGCAAGCTCTGTCTCCCTGCAGTGGACTGTGGGGATTCAGCATGCAAAGGCCTTGACACCTGGAAGTCTGCCCCACTGTCCACTGCCAGAGGCCACTGGGCCTGGCTCCGGGCTGCTCCTCTCCTCGCTCTGACTCATCTGCGACTCCCCTGGGTTTACTTGTCCTAAAGAAACCCAGGATGATGCAGTACACAGGGTACCTGTGGTGGCTCTGGGCTACGAGGGGCCGGGTTCCTATACTGCATTCAGATGCTGCTAGGGGGTGGGAGATGGAGGGCTGCTAGCATGGCCACGCCTCGGCTCCAGCAGTTCACATGACACCATGCTTCTGGTGTTCCCTGCACAGAACCGCCACTTGGCCAGGTCTCTCAATAAGAATTGCTGACTGCAGGGCCAGGTGCACTGGGTCCTGGGGTTGAAGTGCCATGGTGCTTCTGATCACTTTCTGAAAACCCCTTCTGTTCTGAATTTCCATTCTTTAGGAGCTCTGGCGTTCACTGGTGCTACACATGTAAGCAGGTCCTGTTCATCTTAAATGCCACTGAGAAAGCAGCACTGCATAAGAATCATGAGCACTGCCAGCTCGTTCCACCAGAGATGAAAATCCCACCTAGGGAAACCCTCCAGGACTTCACTCACAGACACACACACTCCAGCACTCCTTTTTTTTTTTGGGGGGGGGAACTGATCCCAGGGGTGCTTCACCACTGAGCCACATCCCCATCCCTTTGAATTTTTTATTTAGAGACAGGGTCTCACTAAGTTGCTTAGGTCCTCTCAAAGTTGCTGAGGCTGGCTTTGAACTTGCCATCTTCCTGCTCAGCCTCCTGAGTCGCTGAAATCACAGGCCTGAACCATGGCACCCAGCCTGCCAATTCCCTTTTAACTGGTATATTATAAAGTGACATTTATCTTGCGTCTGACATACATTGCGAAGAAATTCCAAGTTCAAATAATATTCCCAGGTCTGGAGATGAAGAATTGGACCTGATAAAACAGTCGCCATGGAGCAAGCATGGCAAGAAGCCAGTGACCTGGAACGATAAAGAAACATGGGTTACTGACCACAGTGCACAGTGGGAAGGGGCGTTCTGCCCCGTCCAAGGCACAAGGCTTGTGCCTCTGCATTACCACAAAGGTCTCTTAAGGAAAGTTAAGAGCAGACGGACTGACCCATCCACACCACTGACTTGGTAAACACACTCAGCTCCCTTGTTGAGGGAAACACCTTTCTCTTCACTTACTTTTCTCTGAGCAGGGCTAACATACAACCTGTGCAGCAAACCACCCCAAGGTGCTCAAGGCCCACTTGGCATATGCTGTAAGGTTTTTATGCCAATCGCTGTTCATTTTAAACAGAATTGAGTGGCTGGGCACACATGTCTGCTGGGCTTTCCTGATGCCTGCCTGGAACAGGCCCCCTCCCCTTGGGCTCCTCCCACCCCTCTCCCTACACAGCATCCATCCCCCCCTTCTTGCCTATAAAACCCTACCCCGTCTTTGAGGTCTAGTTTTCTTTTACAAAACCTCCTGAGGCTCAAGGGCTAGAATTAACTTCCCTCTCCTCTGTGTTTCCCAAAGCGCTTGGAGACCCATATCCTCACAGCCTGCCTGATCAGAGTAATCCATAGCGCCCGCCCCACAGGGCCACTCTAAGGATTGAATAAACCAGGGACCCAAGGGCCTGTGCGTGGCTAGAGCATCCTAAGTAGAGAGCATTCTTATTATTTGCACCTGTGTTTCTTCCCCACTGACATACAAGTAAACCCTCATGCACTAGGAAGAAGTGGGCACGTAACGGATACCTCAGTTCATTCAGGAAGGTGACAAGCACTTTGTTATTCCTCCCAAAGCTCACCTTTATATCCTGAGAAAGCATGACACACAGCTGTGCATCACAGAACTGTGAAATGACAGACCCAAAGATATGTGGTGTGTCTCCCTGGAGGCAGGGAGGTCAGGAGGTCAGGAGGCCACGCTCACTTTCAGGCATTGTGCTGTAGTCAAGCAAGGATGCCTGCGGCACCCAGCAAGCTGCGGGCCTCACTCACAGCCAGTGCCCTCTCAAGGAACCCCCATTTGTGTTAAGATCTTTATTAGGAGAAGGGTAATTAGGGTGCAGTAACAAAGGGAGTTAGTTGAGGGAGGGAAGTAAACACTCAAGTAATGAAACCTGGGGGTGGAAGTAGGTGAACTACAGACAATTTGTATTATTAAAAGAACAGAGAGACATCTTGGATTCACTAGCATCCATCCCTGCGAGACTGACTCAGTGGTAGAAACCTTAACCTCATCCCAGTTCTGACAGTCCGGAGTGTACTGGTTCCCTAGGCGGCACCTTTCATTTCATCAGAGGAAAACACAACTGTCATTAGTGCAGTTGTAAGACTCCATTTCTGAAAAACACTTCACTTCCTAAATTTTATCTTCTTGTCTGCATTTTTCATCAAATGGGCATTTCCTAAAATTGAAATCCAATGAATAGGATGATTCATTGGAATTATAACCTTGGTGAGTCAGAAACACAAATAACTTTAATCAAAGTCCTCCTAGAACAGTAAAGAATCTAAGGGTTCACATGTGGCTCCATGTGCTCTGTGCTGAATGTGATGCTTCCACAGCCTCGTCTTAGGTCTTAACTGCTGGTCGCCTAGGAGGAAAGCAGGGTGTTTCCTGTTCTGCTACTCAGCACATTTCTTACCTGGGGAGAAAAGGTCCAGGTTTTGGGCTTTTTGGGTTGCCACGTGGCCCTCACAGTGTGAATGTTGCTCAGGACCTGAAAGATTTTCCGATTTCAGATCAGGCTGTAGGAAGTTCTTTGAAACATCACCCTCTTAGTCCCAGATAATTACCAGTGGCTATATTGGTCAGGGCAGAGGGAGAGGAGGGGCTTCCATTTTTTATTTCATGCAGTTCTGTAAGATCTGGGTTTCTTTCTTCATCCAATATAGTATGCATCTAACTTTTCAAACAGTGAAAACAATGGTCCCAATACTTATTAATAAAACAATGAAGGAGCTGATAAAATAGATTCACATTTGTGCCCTTGTGACAGTAATAAACCACATCGAGTGAATACTCAATATCTGAGATATGCTTACTAGAAGAGGAAGTGACACTTTAGGTAGAAACCTCAGAAGCCTAGAGGACTAAAACAGAAGATCTAACACTTGTGTCATCAGAGTCCCAGAGGAGAGGAGTTTAAAAGGTACTGTAGGAAATAATGGCTGAAAAATCCCCAATTTCAGCCAAAGACAGAAACCGACAGATTTAAGAAGCTGAGCAAATTCCAAACAGGGGAGATCCAAAAGGATTTGTGCCAGGTACACCACACTTCTAAAGTAAACAGGAAAAAAAAAATACACTGAAGGTAGCAAGAGAGAAAAACAGCCAGGTTAAGCCAGGGGAATGACTCAGATGGCAGTGGGTGTCTCGGCAGAAACCAGAGGCCAGGAAGAGGTGGCACCACGGTGTTTAAGTGGTAGACTAAAAGAACTGTCAATCCAGAGTCCCACATCTAGTGGAAAGGTCCTTTAGGAAGGAAGGGAGACAGATACTCAGATAAAGCTAGTTTAAGAGAATCTGTCACCCTGAAGGGATGGTTAAAGGATACTCTCTGTACAGAAGAGACAAGCTAAAGAAGGAATCTTGGAACATCAGGAAGGAGATCAATGGGAACAGTAAAGATCTGATTAAATACTACTAATTTCTCAGTTGATGGTTAAAGCAAAAATTGTAAGACTGGATGATGTGGTTTCTGTGTATGTAGAGGAAATGTGCAAGTCAGTTGTGAGTGAATGAGGACAAAGAGAATTAGAGAGAGGTACAGTCTCTGCCTCTCTCCAACCAGAACGCTGCCTGTGGTCACTGTGATTAGCTGGGTGTATAAAATGACACCTACAGCAAGCACCCAGGAAGCCACCCAGAGAGACCACTCAACACCACGGATAATTCAGAATGGAGTTCTAAGAAACGAATAAGCCACACGCAAGAAGGAGGAAAGAGAACAGAGGACAACAGGGAGAGAGAACAAAGCCGGGCTCCCTCCCAGCCCTAGAAAATAAAACAAAAAAGAAAAGCAGGCAGCAGACCCAGAGGCTTGAGGCTCCCCCCGACGCTGAAGGTGTGGGTGCACCTGCCCTGCGAGGACGGTGGGTGCTGGGAGGGCGTCCTGAATTGGCACTGCCCAGGCTCGACAACAGAGCTTTCCTTTGTAATAGGCTAGATTTGTTAAAGAAGCCTTCAAAGAGCAAATAATGCAATTTTCTAACTATTAAATGTGATGCAAAACTTCTCGATTTCGAACTCTGATAAAAATTAATTTCATAAATGAACTTCTAGGATCTGGATATAAAATGAATCCCATATTTTCTGTTATTAAAGTGAAATTCTAGTTTTTGTTTTCGGTTCTCACGTGAGAACAGGAGAGTACAGCAGGTCCTCTCTTCTTGGTCACTGCTGACACCTCCTGGCGCGTTTGCGGTGGTGCTTTTGTGCACAGTAGCCCTGTGGTCACCCTTACTCCAAGTTCAGGTGGAAGAAAACCACCAGGGCAGCACCACACACAGTCCTCCCCGAGGCCTCCCTACCTGTGTGCGTGTGACCATGGTCTATCCAGGGGTGGATGTCTGAGACCTACTGCCCGCTCCACACCTGCTCTCCCTCCACCCTCCACACTCAGCCCACCACCAATCCCGTTGATTCCCGCCTCCTGCATCTCCCCCGACCTGATCTCCACCCAAGCTGTAATCGTCATCACTCTTTTGGTTGCACTTATTATGCTCCATGTGTTGTTCTCCATGCTTTACTTATAATAACCCAGTTTGCTCACATTGATCCCAGGAGGCACAAGAGGAGGAGCCTGAGAGCAAGGTCAAGGTCCCATGTTGTGCAAATGCCAGTGCCAGGGGCAATCCTAAGCAAGCTGGATCCAGATTTTTGCTTCTTCAAGATGATGCCTATTGTCCTCTGCCTGCCATGCCAGGGCCCTGCCCCCAGTGGTCCACTTGAGTCCCCTCTGGCTGCCCTCTCCTCCCTTTAACTTACCTTTTCTATTTATTCTTCGGAGAGGAGCCAGAGATCTTTCTAGAACATGAATCTCATCATGTCACCTCCTTCAGTGCCCTCTGCTGTTTTTAGGACAGACGCGCACTGCTTCTCACACTGCCTGCCTTCCAGACACTCCCTGTCAGGATTCCACACTGGCGGCCACCCTGCTCCCCCTGGAGTCCCCTCCCCAGAGGGCCTCTGCCTGCACATCCCACGGAGGCCTGGGGCTCCTCAGCTCAGGGGGTGAGGCTGTGAGGAGCTCTTCTGCGGCTCCCACCCACTCTGGGAACCCCTCTAACTAGGCTTTAGCTGACATCTACCAGACTGTCTGTTTCACTTCCACTTTGTGATTAGTACAAAATATTTTCTAATTTCCCTTTGACTCATTGATTATTTAGAAATCTGTTAATTTCCAAGCATTTGAAGACTTTGCCCACGGATCTTTCTGTTACTGATATCTAGCTTAATCTCATGTGCTCAAAGGCCATACGATACCTGGCTCTCAACTCTATTTTAGACTTGTTGGGGTTTATTTTCTGACCCAGTTCCACCTGTGTAGACTGGTGGATATTCCACATGCACTTACAACATGCTTCTTACTGTTTAGAGGTGAAGTGCTGCTCAATACTGATCCTACCTAGGTTGTCAATAGGTTAATCAATTCCTAATATCCTTTCTCATCTTCTGTCTGCTTGTTCTATATTCCTAAGGGAACAGTAGTGAAGTTTCCAATTATAATGGTGGCTTTTCCCATTTCTTTTTTCAGTTCCATCAATTTTTAGGTCATGTGTTTTGAAGCTCTAACATGGTGTGACTGGGTATGTATCTACTTTGTTTGACATTTTTTTTTTTTTAATGCACTGGGAGTTGAACCCAGGGCCTTGCAGATGCCAGGCAAGCACTCAACAACAGAGCCACATTCCCAGCCGGACATTAATATCTTGAATAGTGAACCCTCCTCCCTTTAACTTACCTTTTCTATTTAAGGTGGGCTTCTTGTATGGAGCATCTAAGTGGGTCTCTCACTGTAACTCTTACATTCCCCTAATAATGTATTACATGTTAGGTATATTTTTATATGCCTATTGGTTTCTCATGTTTTCTTTTTTGAAGGGCCTGTTCAAGTTTTTGCTCATTTAAAAAACTGAGTTATCTTTTTATTTCTTAGCATCCTTGACTTGTTCTTAATCTTAGACTAAAAAAAAAAAAAATTCTACATTTCACTGTCAATGAGAGAAATTTAGGTTTTTCTTGTTCTTTATAAATTTGAGGAAGTTCCCACCTGTTCCTAGTTTGTAGGGGATTTCTTAAAACTCGTGAATGGGCACTGGAATTTGTCAATGTTTTTTCTTTGTTTATTGAGATGTTCACATGATTTTTTCTTGTCTACTAATATGATGAAATAACATTACAATTTCGCATGTCCAATGCTGGATGCACAGGTGTGTACATCTGAACATGGGGAGAAATTCCAGCTGGTCGAGCCCTACTGTCCTTTCTATAAATTGCTAGATCCAACTTGAGAATGTTGTTTAGGATTTTAGTTTCTATATCCATGAAGGATACTGGTCTTGTAATGTCATCATTTGGTGTCATGTTTTTCCTAGATTTAGGAAATACGTTAGGGAATGTTTTCTCCTATTCTTTGGAAGAGTTTGCATAAGATGGGTATTATTTCTTCCTTAAATGTTTGCGGGAAGTCACTAGAGTGAAGCCATAAGGACTTGGATATTTCATTGTAGGAATTTTTTTAATTGAAGTTGTAATTTCTTTAAAACAGAAATTCAAATTTTCTATTTCTTCTTATGTCAGTTTCAGTAAATTATGGTTTTTTATAAAATTATCTATTTCATCAATGTTGTCAGATTTACTGGCATACAATTCCTTATAATATCCCTTATTGTCCTCAGTGTCTGCAGGATCAGTAATGATGTTTCTATTTCAATGGGAGATATTGATAATTTGTTTTTTGTTTTGTTTTTTTTATTTTGTACCAGGGATTGAATTCAACCACTGAGCTACATCCCCAGCCCTATTTTTTTTTTTTTTTTTTTTTTTTAGAGACAGGGTCTCACTGTATGGTTTAGCACCTCACTGTTGCTGAGGCTGGCTTTGAACTTGCGATTCTCCTATCTCAGCCTCCAGAGCTGCTGGGATTACAGGTGTGCATGTGCCACCTCACCCGGCTTTCTTTCACTCTTTTTAGTCAGTCTTTCTGGGCATCTTTCAATTTTATTAATCTCTTCAAAGAATCAACCTTCATCTCCATTGATTTTCTCTTCTGTCCATCTGTTTTCTATTTCATTAATTTCTACTCTTTGTTATTTCCTTTTTTCTACATTCTTAGGTTTAATTCACTCTTCAATTTCTAGTCTCTTAAGTTCCCAGCTTAGATCACTGATTTTAAACCTTCCCTCTTTCTAGTATATGCAATTAAAGCTACGAATTTCTACCTAAGCACCACTTAAGCTACATCTCATGAAAGATACATTATTTTTTTAGAAGTCATTCAGACTATCATTTGGTATTAGGTAAAAAATGGTCTTTTAGGAATCAGGGAAGAGTTGAGCAGAAAAGGATTCCAGGAGACCTCACGGGAAATGGCGATGCTCCATATCTTGCCTGGGGAGCTGGATATACATTGCATTTTCAAAAATGCAATGCTCTATACTTAGACCTGAACTATACACAACACTAGAAGACAGGTACCAGTCCCTCTCATAAGTGAAGAAATCTAAGGCCCAGATGGGTTAACTGTGTGTGTACCAACATCACACACTGAAGAGCCAGGGTTAACCCACTGCGGTACCACACACTCACACACACAGCGCACTCCACATTTAATGTGTGGTACCACACAAGGGCTTCTCCATCATCCTGTGTGAGATGGTTCAACTCAGTGAGCTTACCTTACTGCCATCAAACAGACAGAGGCAAACATGTCTGCTGAGCACCTGGATGCTCGTTCCTGGGAGAGGAATCATCTTACAGCTCCACAGGGTGAGGATCAAGGAAACACGACTTGGCCTTGACTTAATCTGAAAGAAAAACATAAAAACCTATTAATAGTGGTACAAATCCATTTCCAAAGCATCATTTGTAAAATACAGCTTAAGAAGATATACATAGAATACAAAAAGGAAAACTTTTACATGGATATACATACACAGAGTTTCAATAGTCTGTTCAAAATCAAACCCAGTTATTTCAGGTAAATTTTGCATAAAGTTATATTTGAAATATTTGCATTTTTTTCTTAACTACTTAAAAACTTCAATGAAAGACTACTAGTACTAGCAGGTAAAATATATGACCTGACCCTCGAATCACTGTATTCTAGTCTCCAGGTCCATTCCCATACGATGTGAGGAATTGTAAAGAGTTACCCTAGCATGACAACCAAGATACCTGGCATTAATGTCACCCAGCTACCTCCTCTTTGGCTCTTAGATGCTTTGACATAGAATGTCATGTTTGGTCTGACTGTTCAAATCTATTTCAAAGATAAAGGTCAGATTGTGAATACATAAACTGGCATTCTGTATTTTTATTTTTAAAGAACAGCTTCAATCAGCTAAACTTTACATTCTGCTTTATGATCACAAGCCTTTTCATTTAAATAATTTATATTGTTGCAAAAGATAAGATAATATCAATAATCTGTCACCTTGTTATTTAAGTAATGAGAGCTGGGTTTTTAGTTCCCGGGCACAAGTTCACAGCATTAACTGTGATCTGCTCAAGCACTGGTGCACCAAGCAGCCCCTCTGCCCAATCGCAATACAGCACCTCCTACTAAGGTGCCAGTTGATGCTCAGGGTGAGAGGATTAGGGGCACCCCCCTAATCCTGCACCCCCCTTCCTACCACCCTGGCCAACACTGAGGGGTAAAGTCAAGGTAAATGGGAAGAGAGTGACATACTCTAATGCAGTTTATATCTGTTACAGGCACATATAAAGTAGAATTGGCAGACTTTCGTTCTGAAGGGTTCACAGATCATTAAATACCTTTCCTAGGGTCAAACTCAGAACATATCTGCTTTCCTTCTTGTGAATAATAAGAAAAGTGTACTCTTCAGGAACAGAATTTCATTGTCACAGGTAGCATCCTGAGCTCCACCATGTCTCAAGTACTGTCTGATTGTGGTCAGAGTGTAACCCCCACCCCCCCACTGTCAGTCCTAGACCACTTTCCATCCCACTCAGCTTGAGCCAGTGGTGTACAAGGCCCGCACAGCCTGGGCCCTGCTTGCCCAGGTTTCAGTGTATTCCTCTTTGCCCTGCTCGCCCTGAAGCTCTGGCCTCTTTACTGTGCTTAGAACACCAGGGATAGTCCTGCCTGGGGGCTCTGCATCTGCAGTTCCTCTGCTTGAAAACTGGTTCTCCGAGGTGGCTGCATGAGTAGCTCCCTCCCTATTCCTCTATGCAGGCATTACCCTCACCAGAATCTTCCCTGTTCACCTTCTCTGAAATCTAACCCCTTACTTCAATATTAGCCCTTTCATTCCTGGGGGGATTTTCATTGTTTTGTCAAGATTCCATCTCTAACGATGTAGAATGGTTGGTGCCCAGCATCCAGCAAGCAGGCACCAAGTCTCAGTTGAATACAATGAGTCTCCAGCTGTTTCAGAGGGCCTACCCTCATTAATAGTCAATGGAAAGAATGCCACAGCCACCTGCAGGGGGAAGGGAACACCCACACTGTCCCAGGTAATTTAATAAACTATGCACACACTTCCAGTGTGGTGCCAGACAGGAGAACAGTATTTGTAGTTAAGCTTTGAATCACCTTTCTTACTCGACCCAACTAACATGACTCATTTTAGATTAATGTACTGAGAAAGTTAATAGAAAAACTTGCATAAATTAATCTTTCAAGGAACTCTGAACTGATAAGATATTTACAATTAATACCATTGTTTTCAATAGTCTGGGGCTGAAATAACCCCTGGATTCTAAGAAGAGGATTCCTAACGCTTAGGTTTAGTAAGGTCAGAAGGCTTCCTGTCCCATAGCCCCAGTACAGCCCAAGGAGTGTGCCCCAGCAGGCCAGGATGAAGAGACCCCTATGAAGCTCACCTTCTTTGGTCTCTGCTCCACTCTGTGGCTGGAATCCATGAGCACTCTGACTCATACATCTGGAAGAGAAAACCCTGAGACACACAAGAATCAACATGTCTTACAAGAGAGTTTCTCATTAACTCTCAAGAAATAATAGTAAAAGAAGCTGGTCAACAATCACAGCCTGTTGCTGAAACACAGATGGAGCTGCTTAGATCCACGGTGTAAATAAATGAAATGTTTTGTCTCTTCAGTTCTTTTTGAGGAAAACACTCTTACAGATAAAGGCCAGGCATGGAACACTAGTATGTCGTGTCACTTCTGTGTCTCGGCACCATAACAACCAGCCCTCCTTGTGGCAGGACAGGACAATGGCTTCCTAGTTCCAATGGGCTCATTTGCTGTACAGCATAAGGGGCTGACTGGGCACTGATGCCCAACAAGGTGGAGGCACTGATGTGCTTCAGCTGAGCGAATACCTTTCTGATGAGCCCACAGCCTCAGGCTAACATCCAGATTTTAAAACAATAGCTACCAACAAAGATAAGAAAGCTATGCAAACCACTTGCATTAAAGCTGTGGTTAAGTACACTAGGGGCAGGGGCCTCGCCTCATACTGCCCAGGATTCCCTTAAGGAATGTCATTAAAATGTGAAGTAAAAAGCACAAAGCACTTTTAATTAAACAATATCATATCAAATCACAAGTTACAAGACAGTCAAAGTGACTGAAGATAAAAACAAACACAACAAGTGATGTGACATTAATTCTAATATCTGAAGCCCAGAAAACTCTCAAAATTGGGGAAAAAACTTTCACAATAGTGTGGACGTGGCTTGTGACATGGAGTCACAAACGTCAAACCCATACTGCTCCGTGGGAGGACAAAAGGAGTACGAGGGCATGCCAGCCACTGCCTGGAGTAATGTCCCCTGCAGGCCTTGGCCACAGCCAGGAGGCAAAAGGCAATTCCAACTATAGGTGTTTATTCTTCAAATACAGAGCGACTTGCGTTTCAGGAAATTTTAATTTATAATTCAGAAGAAAAGTATGAAGACAAACAAATCTAAAATCTAGAAGAAGGATAGATCCCTCTAAAGAAGTATAAAATATTCAAGTTTGAAAATTTTGGGCTCAATGTTTTGATAATTTTTTTCAACAACATATTCATATAAATCATTTTAGCTGGGTATGGTGGCACACACCTGTAATCCCAGCTATTCAAGAGGCTGAGCCAAGAGAAGCCCACGTTTGAGGCCAGCCTCAGCAGCTTAGTACATACTCTCAGGAACAACAAAACCAAAAAAGAGATGAGGATATTGCTCAGCGATAAAGCACCCTCAGGTTCAATTTCCAGTACTGCAAGAAAAACATTTTTTAATAGAGATACCCCATCTCTTACATAATGCTCTTGATACTGCAGGTCATAAAAAAGAACCTGACAGATGCCATTTATACCACTCTCATCTCCAGGACTGGCTTTGACTTACCTGGACTCTGTCACTGGCTGGGCTGTCAAAGGAGTAGGAGGAGCTATGCTCTGGCACACTGCTGGGGACACCAAAGCAGGAGGAACAGCATCTGCCGCAGGAGGAACAACAGGAGGCACCTCTCCGGGCTTCTCGCCCAAGTTCTTTGGGGTTTGCTGATTGAGTGACGGAAGACATGGAGCACCAAGTTCCCACTGAGCACCTGTGCCTAGCCCCACACATGCTGAATCCACCTTTCATGCCAGACAAACAAAGGAACAAAAATAAACCACAAAGACCAGAATGTTATTATCAGGTATTAGAGCTTTCAAAGCATGTGACCCTTATCCTTCCAGGTGCTTTAAAACACCTGGAAATTTTCAACAGTGACGAAAAAGACCACTCTAAAACATAACGAATGCTTTGTTGCTTCCAACCCCGGCTGTGAATGCCACTCACACATCTAACCATTGGAAAATAACCAGCCTCTGCAGTTATATTAGTATTTAAGAAGTGTCTTGTTTCTCTTTATTAAACTGAGGGAAAAAAAAACAATAAATCAATGTTACCAAACGCTCACAATGGTGTTCTCTTAAACTACCCTTGATAGGCAGCGTCCTCTTCCTGTATATATGAACTGCCTCAGAAACAGGGTTCATGGTGGGAAGGATTAGACTAAAGGTCTTTGTTTTTCTGATCACAAGTACATAGATTAGAACTAATGTTACCAACTTAAAAGACAGAAGGGTTAATTCCTTGCCCAAAAAGTATCCTTACAAATTGTTAGGAAAAACATCAAATGTCTAGAATATTGTTTTAAACAATAACACTAGTTATCAAAGAATATAACTTAAAACGACCTACACCATTTCCTTACCTACTAAATTAGTACAGATCAAAAATAATTGTACACCCCAACTGGAGGAGGAGCCCAGCCTCCCGCCCGCACGGTAGGCAGACCACGAGGCCCGGAGAGGGGGCCCAGCCGCCCACCAGCGAGGTAGACAGACCACCCCAACTGGAGGAGGGGCCCAGCCGCCTGCCCATACAGTCACCTGACCGAGCTCTGGACAAACATAGGTCTCCCCTACCTCATCAAACACCTTATGAGAAAAACTGATGGAACTCATCTTGGAAAATCCCACCAACCCTTAAAACCCAACAACCGGTGGGCGTGGCTACAAGTTGGGTTCTTCAGTGGATCAGGCACCTGGTTTATATCTCAGAGAATAAGAGTAGAGAGGCCACAGGTGGAAGCTCAAGTCCTCTCATACTGACTACCACCACCACCCTGAACCCAGAGACTCAAGCTAGGAATTGACAATGCCACCAACTGGAAGAAAAGAAAACAGAGTTCTGAGAGACATTTTTTCTTTCTTTTTTTATCTTCTCTCTCTCTTTTCATCCATTCATCCAGTCTCCTCTACCCTTCCCACTCTGGTCCTCAAAACCTCAACATATGTGAAACCAAGAATTGTGCATGAAAAAGGTCTTTAAAAACTGAGTCACCAGAATAATATAATATAGAGGAATTCCATATGCCCCACCTCCCTCCCCCCTTTTATTTTTTTTCTCTTATTTTCTTTTTCCCTCTCTCTTTTTTCTCTTTCTTTCCTTGTTATTTGTTTTTCTCCTTCTTACTCCCTCTATCCCAACAGACACAACATAATCTATGGGACACAATGAAAGCAGTTCTAAGAGGAAAATTCATTGCTTGGAGTTCATTCCTTAAAAAAAGAAAAAAACAACAAATAAATGATCTCGCACTTCATCTCAAAACCCTAGAAAAAGAAGAGCAAAACAACAGCAAAAGTAGTAGAAGGCAAGAAATAATTAAAATCAGAGCTGAAATCAATGAAACTGAAACAAAAGAAACAATTGAAAAAATTGATAAAACTAAAAGTTGGTTCTTTGAAAAAATAAATCAGATCGACAGACCCTTAGCCATGCTAACGAAGAGAAGAAGAGAGAGAACTCAGATTACTAGCATACGGGATGAAAAAGGCAATATCACAACAGACACTACAGAAATACAGAAGATAATTAGAAATTATTTTGAATCCTTATACTCCAATAAAATAGAAGATAGTGAAGGCATCGATAAATTTCTTAAGTCATATGATCTGCCCAGATTGAGTCCGGGGGATATACACAACCTAAACAGACCAATATCAATTGAGGAAGACAGGGATGCCCTCTCTCACCACTTCTGTTCAAGAAGCCATCAAAAGACTACCAACTAAGAAAAGCCCAGAACCAGATGGGTATACAGCAGAGTTTTACAAAACCTTTAAAGAAGAACTAATACCAATACTTTTCAAGCTATTTCAGGAAATAGAAAAAGAGGGAGAACTTCCAAATTCATTCTATGAGGCCAACATCACCCTGATTCCTAAACCAGATAAAGACACTTCAAAGAAAGAAAACTACAGACCAATATCTAATGAACCTAGATGCAAAAATCCTCAATAAAATTATGGCAAATCGGATACAAAAACATATCAAAAAGATCGTGCATCATGATCAAGTAAGATTCATCCCTGGGATGCAAGGCTGGTTCAATATATGGAAATCAATAAATGTTTTTCACCACATCAACAGACTTAAAGATAAAAACCATATGAACATCTCGATAGATGCAGAAAAAGCATTCGATAAAGTACAGCATCCCTTTATGTTCAAAACACTAGAAAAACTAGGGATAACAGGAACATACTTCAATATTATAAAAGCTATCTATGCTAAGCCTCAGGCTAGCATCATTCTGACCGGAGAAAAATTGAAGGCATTCTCTAAAATCTGGAACAAGACAGGGATGCCCTCTCTCACCACTTCTGTTCAACATAGTTATCAAAATACTGGCCAGAGCAATTAGACAGACGAAAGAAATTAAAGGCATAAAAATAGGAAAAGAAGAACTTAAATTATCACTATTTGCGGTTGACATGATTCTATACCTAGCAGACCCAAAAGGGTCTACAAAGAAACTACTAGAGTTAATAAATGAATTCAGCAAAGTGGCAGGATATAAAATCAACATACATAAATCAAAGGTATTCCTGTATATCAGCGACAAATCTTCTGAAATGGAAAAGAGGACAACCACCCCATTCACAATATCCTCAAAAAAAATAAAATACTTGGGAATCAACCTAACAAAAGAGGTGAAAGATTTATACAATGAAAACTACAGAACCCTAAATAGAGAAACAGAAGAAGATCTTAGAAGATGAAAAAATATATCCTGTTCATGGATAAGCAGAACTAACATCATCAAAATGGCGATATTACCCAAAGTTCTCTATAGGTTTAATGCAATGCCAATCAAAATCCCAACAGCATTTCTTGTAGAAATAGTCAAAGCAATCATGAAATTCATATGGAAAAATAAAAGACCCAGAACAGCAAAAGCAATTCTAAGCAGGAAGAGTGAATCAGGCGGTATAGCGATACCAGACTTCAAACTATACTACAGAGCAATAGTAACAAAAACAGCATGGTACTGGTACCAAAACAGGCGGGTGGACCAATGGTACAGAATAGAGGACACAGAGACCAATCCACAAAATGACAACTATCTTATATTTGACAAAGGGGCTAAAAGCATGCAATGGAGGAAGAATAGCATCTTCAACAAATGCTGGGAAAATTGGAAATCCATATGCAACAAAATGAAACTGAATCCCTTTCTCTCGCCATGCACAAAAGTTAACTCAAAAGGGATCAAGGAGCTTGATATCAAATCAGAGACTCTGTGTCTGATAGAAGAAAAAGTAAGCTCCAATCTACATATTCCCTAAAGACCTTAAAAGAGCGCATTATAGGGATACTGCTACATCAATGTTCATAGCAGCACAATTCACAATAGCTAGACTGTGGAACCAACCTAGATGTCCTTCAATAGATGAATGGATAAAAAAAAATGTGGCATTTATACACAATGGAGTATTACTCTGCACTAAAAAATGATAAAAGCATGGCATTTGCAGGGAAATGGATGGCATTAGAGCAGATTATGCTAAGTGAAGCTAGCCAATCCCTAAGAAACAAATACCAAATGTCTTCTTTGATATAAGGAGAGCAAATAAGAACAGAGCAGGGAGGAAGAGCATGAGAAGAAGATTAATATTAAACAGGGATGAGAGGTAGGAGGGAAAGGGATAGAGAAGGGAAATTGCATGGAAATGGAAGGAGACCCTCATTGCTATACAAAATTACATATAAGAGGAAGTGAGGGGAAAGGGTAAAAAAAAAACAAGGAAGAGAAATGAATTACAGTAGATGGGGTAGAGAGAGAAGATGGGAGGGGAGGGGGGATAGTAGAGGATAGGAAAGGCAACAGAATACAACAGACACTAGTATGGCAATATGTAAAAACGTGGATGTGTAACCAATGAGATTCTGCAATCTGTATACGGGGTAAAAATGGGAGTTCATAATCCACTTGAATCAAATGTACAAAATATGATATGTCAAGAACTATGTAATGTTATGAACAACTAATAATAAAAAATAAAAATAAAAAATAAATAGAAGAACAGAAAAAAAAATAATTGTAATATAGGTTTACTTACATATTGCTTATATAATCTGCTTGGAATTAGAAATGTGTCAGGTTTCAAAATTTTTCAGATTTTGGGAATATTTTCATAGACTAGTTAAGCATGTATCCCTTATTCAAAAATTTGCAATCTGAAATGCTCTCAGATCCACAACTTTCTGAGAATGGGACATGACACTAAAAAAGTTTCAGATTTGGGAGCTTTCCAGATTTCAGAGATACTTGACCAATATTCAGTTCTGAAGAAAATATTTTAAAAAGAATAATCAGAGACTTTCTCTACCAGATAGCAAAATAGGAAAGCTATAGCATATATACAATATGGAAAGATCAAGAAGAGATATACTCTCACTCCTCTTCTCTATCCAGAATTCACCTAATCCTCCCATGCTCCCCTTCCCTACCCCACTATAAGTCAGCCTCCTCATTTGATTTTTTGGCAATTGGAGAAAGGGAGGGGGCAGGGGATTAGCAAGGAAGGTGGAATATGATGGACATCATTATCCAAAGTACATGTATGAAGACACGAATTGGGTGTCAACATACTTTATATATAAACATTTATGAAAAATTGTGGTATATATGTGTAATAAGAACTGTAATGCAAAAAAAGGTACATATATAAAGGCATGAATTGGCGTGAACATACTCTATATACAAAGATAAGAAAAATTGTATTCTATATGTGTAATAAGAATTGTAATGCATTCTGCAGTCATGTATTTAAAAAAAATCAATAAAAGAGTAAATATATATATATATATATATATATATATATATGTATAAAGAAGAGAGATAGTGACTAAAACAAATATTAGAAATGGATTTTGTAATATAAAAACTTAGTATGTGATAAAGATATTTCGAATAAAGGGGCCGAGCTGGTCAATAAATGATTTATGGACAACTGGCAATTCATTTTGGAAAGTACATCTTCATGCCACCTCTACACAGGAAAATCCTATAAAGGGACCTGGAGGACCAGACCCTTAGGGTACTGAGTATGATGGAGGGACAGAGCTGTGCATCACATTTGTTTTGTTACAACACGATTCCCAAGAACAACAGGGATTATACTTGTAAAACCGAGAGTCAGAATGATCCAGGACTTTCCAACACCAATGGTAGAAGCCAAAAGGCAATGGGCAATGCCTTTGAAAACTCTAAGGGAGGCTGAGGCAAGAGGATTGCCAGGTCAAGGCCAGCCTGGACAGCTTAACAGACCCTGTTCCAAGATCAAAAGCAAACCAACAGAAAATGCACTGATACTATAGCTCAGTGGTAAAGTAACCCTGGGTTCAATCTCTAGTACTGCATAAAATCCAAAATGACTTGAGGGAAAATGATTTCCTTCCTAGAACAGTTCTAGTCAAATCATCAACCAGTGTGAGGGTAGAACAAAGACACCATTAGACAAGCAAGAGATCTCAAAAACTTAACCCAATACATGCTTTTTAAAAAAGTTATGAGAGATTGTGTACCTTTAAAATGGGGACCTTAAGGAAAAGCAATGGCATGTGAATCAGGGATATACCACCAGAGAGAAGCAGGAAGAACCACTCCTCAGAGGCTCTGGGAGACATCTGGCCAAGAAAAGGGAATGGGAGTACATCTGATGTATTGGATGTGATTAATGAATATTTTAAGTTTCTTCAGAATTTGGGGATAGATGACTGATAAGTAGCAAGAAAATACATAAAAACAAAACAATGTGACAATTATTTTAACAATTGCTTATATCTATCAAGGGAAAAAACAAGTTATATAAAAATTGAAATAAACATTAAAAATGAAAAAACCCAATAGAAAAATAGACAAATCCATCAAAGTCAATTTATTTGATTGGTACCAGGGATTGAACCCATGGGTGCTTAACCACTGAGTCATACCCCCAGCCCTTTTTATTTTGAGACAGAGTCTCCCTAAGTTGCTGAGGTCAGCCTTGAACTTGTGATCCTCCTGTCTCTGTCTCTGGAATCACTGGGATTTTAGATGTGTACCACCACACCTGGTTTTATGGTCAATTTAAAGAAAAAAGAAGACAAAAAGCCACTAAATCAATTAAAAATGTCCAGTACCACTTGTAATTAAAGAAACAGGTGGTTGAAAATACTTAGGATAACTAACATTATCAAAGTGTATGTGAGAAACAACTAATTTTATATACTATTGATATGAGGTAAAATGAAATTTTTTAGAGGACAGTATTTTAGGTGCACAAACTTCAAAGGCAACAGTTGTACTTCCATCTTTTCTAGAGAAACAATCTTGTATCATGTTTGTAACAGTCTCTGTATGATGTTGGTACCTGCCCTGCTGTAAGTATGACAGAAGACCATGCTGCAGTGGGTAAACTGGGTCTCTGTGCAGTAATATTGAAAGATCTATAAGATATGTTTGTAGAAAAAGCAGAAAATAAGTCTTATTTATATGGAAAATTCAGCTGTGTTCATTTTTATGTGTGCTCATGCATAGCATATATCTAGAAAAAAGATAAACTTCAGCAATTAGCACTGAATAAGAACATTCGTGGATATTCATGTATGTTTGAGTCTTCCCCCGACCCGTGTGGGCAGCTGAAATTAAGGTCACTTGTGTGAATTTCCAGGGACATCAAATAAAACACAGACACACACTTTACCTTTAAACAAGCTTCAGGACACGGCTTTTCTGCTCTCGGCCTCAGGCTCCCCAAATGGGGGAGCAAGAGAAAGTCACCAGAGGCTGGCGAGAGAGAGCAAGCACATTCAGAAGTGGGCTTTTATTGGGGGAGACCCTTATTCTTAGAAAGTTCCATCCAAAAAAGGCCAGAAGGGGCAGGGTTACAAGAGACAGATGAGTGTAATTCAACCCAAGGGGCCATGGAGCAACACACCTACATCTGAAGGCACGCCCTCAACTTCCTGGACCGGGGCAATGTCCAGGTCACTATAAGATGTAGTGACTGGTCAAAGCCTCTCGGCTCCAGGATGGAAGGTGCAAATCATTCAGAGTGGCTCCCCATAGTTGGGTATACATACTTATATCTAGTGAATGTTCTGGCATAGATTTTGTGTATATATATATATATAACACACACACACACCTTTCATTCAATATTAAAAAAAAATCATTGCAGTCATGAATTTTCTATCATTTTAAAAACATGCATTTAAATAAGCTATACCTTTAAAGTATCCTATGTCATAGACAGACATATACAATGTGGAAGATTAAGCAAATGTAATATAGCTTAAATTATTCCCAATCTCTCCCATTCATAAATAATTTCAAGAAAATATGTGGCTGTAATATTCATCCCTATTTCTTCTTCCCACACAAGACAATGGCAAACAGAAATATGTCTAGATGACAAATTATTGGAAGTCTATAGTCATTGTATGAAAGCCAGAAAAAGGACGCTAAGTGCTAATGTGTGAATATATAAGCATGGACACACACATACATGAAACATCAGCCCTCTATTCTCTAAATTCCTTTGTTCATTCTTCATTTGAATGTCTTTCTGAATCACACAATTTTAAATTTTGGAAAGTTACTAGCTAGAATTAACTCTAAAACAGGGCCTAGAGAGCCAACAATCCCCACCGCTGGGCACAGGACGCCCAGGTCAGAGCATGTCTGTACCTTAGGCTTTTCCTGGACACTGGGCAGGTCCTCCTGGGACAGCTCCACCACTTGATGCAACTTCTTATGAAGCTCATCCATTTTCTGCTTTAATAGCTGCTCTTCAAAAGCATTTGCTTCTTTCTTTTTCATATAATGTCTGTCTTCATTTACTTAAGGGAAAAAAAAAAGGTTTATATGCAAAGCTTAAATTCAGTTCATCAGAGGAATACATAACAAATGGATAAAGTCCAATTTTAAGATGGCAAGTCCTATTTTAAGATGGCAACATTTTTTAGTCTTTTCCATATTTACAATCTTTATATGCCCTTAGCACAGTAACTATTAAATTCAGAGTATAAGTTACAAAAATTTATGATGATCAAGTCTATCTGGTAATAGCACAGTATCTTATTAAATGCTTCTCATAAAACAATTGGGGTTGTGCTAATCATTTGAAAATAATTGATCATTTTAGTTTTTAAAAAAGATACGATTCTCTAGGAAGTAAAAGTAAAAGAGCTGGGGCATCAAGCATGCTGTCAGTCACACAGCCCAAAATTGGCTCATGAGACAAAGTAGACTCTGGCTGGACACTTTCAGGCTGTGGCATGTGAAGGAAAAAATTATCCAGGCATAACTCAAAATGGATCCTCCAAGAATACTGACTGACTTTTTGTTGTTGACCAAATATGAAAAATAATGAGCAAAAAAAAAAAAGGCTCACGGAGTGCATATGGTCCAACACTATAGACAGTATAAAAGTCCCGAGTGGAGCAAGGGTCCATCTTCCACATGGTTATAGCAAGAGCCAAGTGCAAACGCTGGTATTAAGGCACACCCTGTTCCCTGTAGGGAGCAAATCTCAGTCTACTCTGCAGTCTCTATGACTAACCCTAACCCTAACCCCTAAGACAACACTTTGATCAGGGGTCTCCTTCAGTATGTTTTGTTTGTAGTAGGTACAGAACTTGGAAAATCTCTTCTGAACTTCAGTTCCTTTCACAGTACAAATGACTTACAGCTTTAGAATAACTGTATACAGAAGTTCAACTCCATACAGATAATATTGAAAACATTTAAAATACTATTTCACTAAGGCTAAGGTGACACTGGCATGAATATCTAGCTCAGGGCTGGTTCAGCCATGGGCTCGGCTGTCAATACGTGAATACAAGTCTTGAACAAACATAGCTGCTACGCTGGTGTTTAACAGAGACCGCTAGGCTTCTGACAGGACGAGCTAGAGACATTTTTTGAAGTCTTTCAGCATAGTCAATTATTTGACCAAAAATGTAATTACTCATTATTTTAACTGACATAAAAACAACTCAAAATATAAGACTATAAGACCAAATACCCCATTGTTCATGCTTCCTCCGTTGATTGTATTTCTGGGCTCTCAGTTCTTCAAAGGAAAATTCTGATTCTCCATGAATAAGTTTTTCCTTCCAATACATAACGACCTGTTGAACATCAGCTCTGGCTCCTGAAGATGAGGGCACAGAGCACTCTGATTTAGAAATCACGATCACCCTTTGTTCCCTATAGGGGAAAACACATCACTTACAACAGTGTATGGAAATAATTCTGGAAGGAAACTAAGTAATAAAACTATGCAATGATTGTACTTGCATATTTGACTCTTTATCACAAGCTGAAGGTATTGCTCCAGACACTTCTGAACCCTAAAATACAGAAAACAAACAGAAGCATTAACTTACTAAAAAGAAAACTTCACACGAATTACCTCATAAATCAATATGACAATACATGAGTAGAAAGGCTTCTTAATCTCCAGTAGATTTCTACATGTTCTTGGTAAAATTTCAGTTAATAGCTAAAGCTTTAGTTTGCATCATCATTGGTAGTATAATTTTTGCAACAAAAAGAGCCCATAAACCTTTATAAAAAATCCATTAAAAATTTCTTCTGGTATTACTGAGGTTGTGGATGCCAACAGCTGAAGCTCTGGGTTTTTAAACTGGCTCCAGTTGGGTATGAATCAAGGTAGGGATCCTGGGCCTATGAAAGAGGGAAGCAGAACAAGGAGGAAGAGGATCTTGGTAGGAGAAAAACTGCTGGGGAGGAAGTGAACAGGAGAGGTTTATGGAGGGGGCCCTTAGGTCCCATAACAAGTTATATTTGTGAGTTGAGTATAAATTTAGGTTAGATGGCCACGGGCCCAGAAAGCTGACATGGGAACGGGCAGCTGACATGGATGTTAAGTCACAGGAAACAAGGTTAAAGAAAAGAGATGCCAAGGTGGATACAGAAAGGAGCCAGGAGGACCGTTCAATACCACTCCTAGTTTCTGTACAACCTATAATAGTCACCATTACCTGATTCTTAGAGATAGAGGCTGAGTTCTTTCCTTGACTTGATTTTGATGGTATCATTTGGTTTAAAATTAAAGCATTATGCAGAGGTTCTGAGGGCCTAGCTATAAGGGAAAACAGGATAAAATAAGGAGAAATAAGAGAAAAATCACAGTAACCAAAATTATCACACAATACATCCCCTTGATCTTTCAGTAAGCAGCACAAGAAATAAATCAATTCAATCACACTGCCTCAGAAAATGGAACTAAAATATTTTGTAAGTAAGTATTTTAGAGACAATTTCTGACCAAATCAAAATGTTCAAGAAGTACTCCAAATAACTGTAAAACTGGTTATTTAATAAGGATAGGATAGTCAATGCAAATTGCTGAAATGTGGTATTTATTTCTAAGGGAAATAAAGCCCTGCCATGTTTCCTAAAATTGCCATCAAATACATTTGATTCAATTCAGAACAGATGGAGTTCAGAGTATCTCTTTTTGATTTTGTTTTTTAAATCCCCAAAATAGAGTGAAATCATCAAGTAGATTTGTCTCCTTTAAAGTGCATTATTACCAAAGTGTCTTCCCCATTACCTGAGACAGTATAGTTTGGTTTTTGTTAAATACTAGAAGGATTTGCTTTTTAAAGGGAAAAGAAATCAGCAAAAATTAGCAACTAAATTACCAACAATCTGACGCTGCAGAAAGTATTATTTTACCTTGAGCTGGCAAATGGGTTTCAGTGAGACGTGTCTGAAATAACCTAAATGATAGAAAAGGCATTAGTATAGATTTTAAGTTTACAGTCTAATATATACTGTATTAAAGTAGAAATTAAAGGTAACAGCTTACTATATGTTAATAAAGACCAAGGTTGAAGTAATATAGTCAGACAAAATGCTAGGAATATTTTCATATTTGATGTACATATATTAAAAAAATTCCTCAAGTCTGTAAATGTTATAATAGTGTTTGGACTCCTACTTTGGTTATTTTACCCATTTGGAACAAAATGAATATTAATATTTGGGAGAAAGAAGTGAAAATACAAAGCTTAGACCACTTATTCAAAAGGTATCTAGATCCATTACTGCCCATGCTCTGTGAGGACATCTCAAACGGGCCACTTCACAGCATTTTTACACATCAACTCTGTGGAATTATATGCAATTCCTAAGCCTGACATTGGTGAGTAATGCAAGCAAGAGTGCATACTAAAAAGAGAAGAGATCCACAACCAAATGCTAGACCTTGTTTTGCTCTTAATTCAAACAAACTAATGGTAGCAAAACCATTTTACATGATGGGGAAAGACTGAAAATTAGGTGATACTGAAGAATTACTTTTAATTTCATAGGTGAGATCATCTACTAAGATTCTGTAAGAAATAATCTTTTGGAGAACTTATAGTAATAATTGGGATAAACTATTTAGCTAATTCGAATCTCCTATAAAAGTCTTTAGCACAGAAAAAACATGATCAAATGTAATAATTATGGAAAGTAGGTAACGGTAACATTTCTGAGCAGTTTCTTTTCTTTACTCTGTAGTGACCAAATTTTCTACAAGGTTTCCCCATAAAATAGATAACAATACAATGTAAAAGCAAACATTTCCTCTCCAAGTAGGAAATGCTAGGAGGAGCTGTACGTAGAAGCTACCTGTATTGCTGTTGCAAGAGCTCTTGAGGTTCAGCCTGGTTTTGAATTCCTCTCCGAAACACAGCACTGGCCTGCTGCAACTCCCCCTGGGCTTCCAGATGCCCTGCCCAGGAAATGTACAGAGGAGATGACTGGATTCCAATCCCCGGGTTGTACAGAAACTCAAAAAACTGATGTGGGTCACTGTTGTATTCAGCCTACAGGAACCCAGAAGAAAAGCACAGAATAACAATGAGGCAAGGGTGGAGGAAAGATGTTAAGAGCTGGGCTGGGGCTGTGGCTCAGAGGTAGAGCGCTTGCCTAGCATGTGTGAGGCCCTGGGCTCCATCCTCAGCACTACATAAAGTAAAATAAAGACATTGTGTCCACCAATAACTAAAAAATAAATATTAAAAAAAAAAGATGTTAAGAGGGGTGCAGTTGGATAAGAAGAATAATTTCTAATGTTTTAGAGCATAGTAGGGTAACTATGGTTGGCAAATAATATTTCAAAATAGAGGGGTGCATGCAGGAGACAGAGCCAAACTGGCATTTATGAATGAATGTTCCCAACACAAAGAAATGATAAATATATGAGGTGATGGATACTGTATCCCATAAATGTGAACAATTATTATGTGTCAACTAAAAATTTTAAAAATATATAAATACCAAAATAAATTAAAAAACAAAAAAACAGAACTGCTAATCTGGGTCAGCCCAGAATCTAGCTGGCCCTCCACCTTTCTATATTTGTGGAGGCTTGAGGATATACTATGTAGGCGAAGGTGTGTATGGTTCTCTGGTCACAGCCTAAGTTAGGATCATTCCTTTCCTTGATATTCAATATCCCCAAAATTACCCAAACTACTTTTCCTTAGATAGTAAGTCTATAAAAACCCATCACATGAAGTATTACTTGTGTCTTGCTCTGAGCTTGCTCAAGGTCCACAGGTGCCTCCAAACAGTACTCTGTAATTCAGTGAACGAATTCATGTTTGCCTTATCCACTCCACTCGTGATTTTTTATATCTCCAAGCCTTTAACTTCCAGGTCGAAGAGATGCAATCTTTAGGCCTGAGCCTTCATTCTCCCCTTAGTACTAAGTGTAGTTTCTGAGAGCCAGAACGCTCCCCACTGTTTCCTCCCTGGAGCTCTCCTGGCACCTGGGAGTTTCCTGCTCATCACGTTTCCTACCCAACAAACCCTCTTTTACTTTTTTGGTTTCTATTCCATGTTGGAACATGTACAAACTTGAAATAAAGGAGAATTTAAAAACTGAATCAATGATTCACTATACAGAGCCAAGGCTATACACATCTCTAGTAATCCAACTTTTAAAAAGTTATGACTGGAAACAAGAAATTAAAATAAAAGGCAGTCTAAAAGATCTTAAAATATAGGTCAAAAAACAAAAGTTCAACATGATTACAGATTTGATTATCGATATGAAAGTATACTCACAAATTTTAAACAATAATTGATGAATCTTGGGTCATTGTGGTATCTCTTCGTAACTAAAAATTCCTTCATTAAATGTTCTAGTAGCATTATCAAGTAGTCTTTATTATCAGGAAAATTCTCTTCTACCCACTGCATATAGCTAGAAAAATATGGATAATGTTAATTTTCCATAGTACAACATATAGTTGGTTTAAAGGAAAAAACAAAAACAATGCCCCTACCCCTCAAATCCAAATACTAACCTTTCCCATTCACCAAGTGGGTCATTTCCTTTGTAGCTCTGCATATGGGCTTCAAACATTCTAGAACAAATAAAAGAATGCACATGAAAATTATGGATAATTTATAAGAGCAAAATATTTAATTATATATGATTTATATCATATATTATGTTTATATTAGATATTTATCATATATCTATATATTGTATTATATTATATAATATAATATATAGGTGATTTATATACCTTAAAATAGAAACCTTAAATACCAACATAAAAGCTATATAAAATTTAAAAGAGCTCTCAGAGGTGGCCAAAAAACTCAAAACAGTCAGTATTTTTCCAGAGGAAAATTCATCCCTAGCTCTATCCCAGGGTCTCCTGCTTCTGTCCCTGGTCCCCAGGGTTGTTAACCACCCTGAGGGTCAGTGCCTGGAAACTTGCTGCCCCTTCTCCTAACAGTGGGATATAAGCTAGACCCTGCTCAGATCCCTTCTCTTGCTTTCCAGGAGTACAGCGGAGACTGAGTTGGAATAAGATCCAATAAGGGCTTGCCAGCAGGTGGATAAACAAGATTCCACAACTGGACACTCTAGATAGAGTTCATTTCCTGGGCCCCAATGTAACACAAAGTTCCTGAGGAAGAAAAGGTGATTGGCAGTTTTCATGAATCAGTCACTAGAATTCCCATAGAACTGTTTCCCTGACTTCCAAATACCCAAACACATCTTTAAAAAAAAAAAAAAAAAAATCAACCAAGCAAAGCAAAACTCTTGTGGCAGTTCAGGTGCTCATGGGGCAAACAAGCAAAAAGAAATCAAATAGTGTCAGGTTACATTAAGTACCAAGAAGAAAAAACAAACCAAATAGAAGGGGTAAGAGTTACTATTTTCAGGAAGGGTGGTCAGGGAAGGCCTGCCTCTGAGGGCACTGACGGGATACCACCAGAAAGCCACAGAGCTATCTTGGGAGAAAACGGTCAAGGCTGAGAGAACTTCAGGAACCAGCCTCTTCCAGGAACAGAAAGTGAGCCAGTGTGGCTTTAGTGTGATAAGCTGGGGAAGTTCTAATTTGCATTTTAAAAGTCTTCCTTCCTCCATGTGAAGATGGTAGGGATAGGAAGCTACTGAAACACCCTGGTGACTGGTGGTGAGTTGGACTACATGTGGGGAATCTGGCACCTCTCTTAGGGCGAGGAAAGGACTTCCTGATGGGACTGTGTTCTGGGTATGAGTCAAGATGAGAAGGTCTCCTAGGTTTGCTATCTGAGAAATCATTAGATTTTTTTTTGAAAAAGGGATTTTAAAGCAATACTTTGGTAAGAGACAAGAACACCCACCTCAAAATACTTCTTTGGCATATTTCAAGGTGGATAGTCAGAGAATTGCAGGCAGAAATGGCTCTGAAAAACTATTCTAAGAAAAACTTGCATGAATTCATATTAGCAAGGTAAACAGATTGATTTTCTCTAAGTCCACCTTAACTCCTCATTTCCCTTCTGTTTTTTATTTTGATGCTCCCAGGGTCCTGCACAGGATAAAATCTGTATACCTTTCCCCTTATTAATCTATTTATTGTCAATTTATTCCACACACTCAATTAAGGACCCTCAGAAAGTAGAGAATCTTAAACTATACTTTATTCTAGCTATCACCTCCACAGACAAATGAAATCATTGTGTCTTAAGACTAAAAATCCAGAAGCCATGATAGGAAAAGCCAGAAAAGTTCAACTATATAGTAATGAAATGCTTCTACATGTCAAATAAACAAAATTTTTTAAAACTTTCCAAGTCAAAAGAGAAATGATAAACTGGAAAAACAAAAGGACTTCTAAAAATTGAGAAGCAAAGTTATAAACCCAATTTTTTAAATGAGCAAAGGGATTAAAAAGCATTTCACAAAGAAATACAAATGGCTCTTAAACTTGAAAAGATGTTAAACCTCTCTCATAAGAGAAATTCACTGTCAATAAGATACAACTTAATCAATAGATTTTGCAAAACAAAAATTTTAAACACAACAAAAGTATACAGGTAAGAAATGGAAGCAAGCACACTCAAATCTTGCTTGTAGGTATCTTACCAATATCTCAGATGGATTTGCTCTTCATCCAGGAAAAACACTTTCAGGAATCTAGAAAACTGATACATCTGGGTATATGCAAAATACCATTGCCATATGTACATTTTTTTTTAAACTACAACACTGTTTGTAACAGCAAGATATTGTCAACAACCCAAGTGTCTGTCACTGAGGATTTTTGGATCAATTATGGTATACGCAATATTAAACAGTTGTCTAAAAAATTTTTAAAAAACGAGTGCTATGTATTGATAGAAATCTCCAAGGATATCTTAGGCAAAAAAAGAATGGAATTGCTCTGCTACATTTCATGTGAGATGAAGGCAGGAAATGTACACATACAGACACATACATATACATACATATATATACACTTTAATAACGTTAAGTATTTATATGTCTAAGAAGAATCGCTTGAAAAAAACTAATAAATAAATAAACAAAGGATATATATGATAGGGTGAGAGTAGACAGGTACAGGAATTGTCAGTGAATACTTTCCAAATCTTTCTAAAACCATACAAATATATTATCTATTTTTAAACCTTAAAAATGATTATTTGTAAATTTGAATCTTTCTCATGCCTCATAACAGAGGAACAAATGCCTATAATGCCAGGACTCTTCCTCCAAAATGTGTAATGCCCAAAGTAATTCATGTTCACACCAACCACATTCTCCAGGAAAATGGCTTAAATACACTAATAATAAATCAACCCGTTCATTAGAGCAAATTAGTCTTTAGAAAGTCAAAATAAGGGCTGAAATACAGATTTCCCTTTAAAAATGGGGGTAGAGGGATAGGACTTCCAAAGAAAAAGTCTTAAAAGATTTTTATTTTGAGTATATTGACAACTTCGGTCTTGTGATCCCCAAATATCTGGTAAAACTAACCCGTTTTACTTCTGCCACATATGATTTAACCGTATCAAAATTTTTTTTTTAATCACCGGCTGGGCAAGTCACACAGGCCATGGGAACTTGTCAACCGTTGGCGGGACGGAATAGATCAGTTTAAGTGCTGTGTACTAAAGACTTTTTAAAAGAGCAGTAGGATTATGAGTAAGAGAGCTATTGTATATTCTCTCCCTCTGTCGTATAATTTTTAAATGAGTGACTTAAGACACGCAGGGCGGGGTTTTGGTGGACTGGACACTCTCCTCCCACAGCGGCGCCCCAAGCCCACGGATAGGTTCCCTTAAGGAACAGCAAGACCTCCAAGGGCCTCCCAAGCTGCCGCAATGCCCCTAAACGGTCCGCATGGCCGCAGATCTCGAGTCGCCAGGGTCTCAGTGGGACCACCCTCTACTCGGTGACTCGGAAGTGGCCCGCAGCCTTAAGGCGAGGGGGGCCCAGACCAGGAACACAGGCAGGTCCGTGCCGAGGGCCCAGGGGCGGAGGGCCAGAGCCCTAACTGTCCCAGCCCCCTCAGGGGCGCAGAGTCGGGGAACATGTGCTCGCGGCGCCCACACCCCACTAGCCGGACACTCACTGAAAGACATTTTCCGGGTTATCCATGGCGAGAGGACGCAGGCCGGCTGCTGGACCACAGACAACGAAAGCTAGTAGCACCGCCGATTTGAATCTCCCGCGAAGCCGCAGTCGCGGTGCCGAGCGTTGGCAAAGCGCCTGGCCATTGGCTGTGGCAGCAGACGGTCTGGCCAATCGCCGAGGCCGTTGCCGGGAGACCAAGTTTCGCCCCCTGCGCGCCGGCGGCCTCTTCCCACTTCCGGCCGGCTGAAGCGAGAAGAGAGTGTGCGGCCGCTGGGCGGCCAGGGAAAGCCGGTGTGGCTCCCGTGTAGGGATTTCTTTTTCTTTTTTCTTTCTTTTCTTTTCTTCTTTCCTTCCTCCATCCCTCCCTCCCTCCTTCCTTCTTTCTTTCCTTCTTTCTTTCTCTCTTTTCTCTCTCCCTCTCTCTCTCCCCCCCCCTCTCTCCTCTCTCTCTCTCTTCTTTCTTGTTAACTTTCCAAGTTGGAACTGGTTTACGTAATGTCACGACGAAGACATCTTTCGAAGGAAGACCTCGCAGGACTGCAGGTCCCTGAGAGGAAACACTACGCAGCCCTGGAGTCCTGAGAGCCACGACTCTCTGTCCCCTTTGCTTAAACTGCAGTCCTTGTGCCCGGTACGTGGAGCAAGGAAAAGCGGTTCCACCCGCTCCAGGCCGCTGCGCGGGGAAACGCCCGCCTGAGGATTAGGAAGGAGGAAAGGAAGCTGTCGTGGTGGAGGCCTCCCCTCGTAGGGGCGACTTTCCATCCCGCGTCCCGGGCTGTCAGGAAAGCACCAAATGACCCAGCCAATGAAGGCCTCCTCGCGGATCCTAAAGTGCTGTGCACTGGAAAAACCTGAGTGGTCTTGGTTTACTAACTGTAGCATAAGGGCACGCATGCTTTTAGGTAATTTTCTGGTTGGCAGCGTTAATTATGCATGGCATGTGAAGGTGGTGGTTTGGGACCCTTGAGACCTCTGGACTTGGCTGATGTAAAAGACTGGGTGCCCAGGAGAGAACAAGGGCTTTGGAGAGGTTACAGAATGCCAGGGAGGAAGTTTTCAGCTTTTTTTTTTTTGGTTAGGTCTAGGCATTCTGGAGACCGAGTTCTCAGGTATTATAAAATCCTATGATCAGTGTCCAGGTATCCAAGAAGAAATAGAAAATATGTGATGTTCCTTAATTGAGAGTGAGTGGAAAAAAGTTAATCTTCTCTGCCCCTTGGTCTTTAATAACTTACCACTCTACCTCTCAAGGTTGTTCAAAGACTACTTGACAATGTAAGTGGAATATAAAGTACTGTTCATGTGATTACCTTCCTTTAAGAAAGAGGTCTTGTGAATGTTCTAGCTCCCTTAGGCTTCTCAAGTTAAATTCCAAAAACAAAAAATATATATATGGCAGCTTCTGGAAATCCAGGTACTGAGTCTGGAATTTCTTCCAGCAGACCCATTACTTTGGAGCTATAAAGTGTCTGACTGACGGAGTTTATTACTCAGAGAATGCTCACTTTGAAGTCTTTAAACAAGTGCTAGTTTCTACTAACCATCACTAGAACTGAGACATTTTTCATTCTACCAACTCAAGCATCTGATAGTGGCTCAGTAATCAGGAAATGCTGATATTCACCATCTGTCGTGAAGTAGGTGCCATTAGACTTATACCTAATTACAACCTTAGAACTTGAAATTAAGGAACTAGTGATTTTTATCTGGGACATGAAGATACAAAGAAAATGTCTAAAAGTGGTGTATGTGTATATTAAGAGCCAGGTGAGAATTAAGACCGTATCTGCCAGGGGAGGTCAGAGAAGTGGGGAGGTAATGAGACCTTCATACATGTAAGTCTTCACCTGGGAGGTAGGGCTTAAATGGGCCTTGGATATAGGTAGGTAGGAGAGAGTCCAGGAGAGGTAATTCCAGGTGTAAATCTGGATTAGAGGGAGATCACCCTTGAGGACTCATGTTAATGAGTAAGAAGTCCTATCTCAGGGGACTGGTTTGATATTTTGATGTCAAGTCGAGTGCTAGAATAAGGAGTTCATATTTGATCACATTAGTAACAGGTCTTTCTGGAACAACATGTGTTGTGGTTGTTAAGGGCCTTATGATTAGTTATAGTTAGCTCTACCTGTTTTCTGCAAGCCGTGGAGATTGTCTGCCCTCCTTTTCTTCTGCTACCAGGAGTTCCTCTTACACTAAGCTTGTGCATGGGTAAGGTATTCTGCATATGCTTCCACACTACCCTTTATGAAGGCACATTGACTCTCTTTTTGTGTTTTATTTATTCTAATTTGTTATGTACAACAGCAGAATGCAATTCAATTCATAGTACACATATATAGCACAATTTTTCATGTCTCTGGTTGTACACAAAGTAGAGTCACACCATTCGTGTCTTCATACATGTACTTAGGGTAATGATGTCCATCTCATTCCACCGTCTTTTCTAACCCCAACTCCCTGTCTTCCTCTCCCTCCCTTTTGCCCTATCTAAAGTTCCTCCATTCTTCCCATGCTCCACCCCCCCCACCTTCCCATTGTGAATCAGCATCCTTATATCAGAGAAAACATTCGGCATTTGGTTTTGGGATTGGCTTCCTTCACTTAGCATTATATTCTTCAACTCCATCCATTTACCTGCAAATGCCATGATTTTTTTCTCTTAATGCTGAGTAATATTCTATTGTGTATATATACCACATTTTCTTTATCTGTTCATCCATAATGCCAATTTTCATGAGTGTATCTACAAGTAATAGTAATAAAATATGAGGGTTGTCAGTGGTGATTAGAAACTGACATTTTTTTTCTATGAGTGACATCTTGGCTTACTTGGTCTCTTCCTTTTGTCCATACCTAGGGAAGTTGCCCTCTGCCATTATTCTGAGGAAGAATGAAAATTATTCTCCTCACAGTGTGTTCATCTCGATATCCCCCTAGGTTAATTAACCCTGTGGTGTCTGGGATTTTGGGGGGATAATGGGAAGAATGGGAAGTATAGGCAGAAGAGAGTGGTTTGCAGATTTTTTTTTTTTTGTACCAAGGATTAACTCAGGGGCACTTAACATCCTCATCCCTTTTTATTTTTTATTTTAAGACAGGGTCTTACCAAGTTGTGTAGGGCTTTTCTAAATTGCTGAGACTAGCTTTGAACTTGTGATCCTCCTGCCTCAGCCTCCCAAGCCACAGGAATTATAGGCATGTACTATTGTGACTAGCTAATTTTCAGATTTTAAATTGGTATTGAGACTAATGGAATGTAAAGAGGGGAATCAGATTTTATGAAAGTAGAGTTCTGAGAACACAATGATGGTTTTGATAACTAAAAAGAGAAAAGAATAAAAAGTCATTTGGGAGGCCTAGAAGAATTGACGGAAACAGTCTATTGGATCCAGAGAAAGCTGTAACTTTGATTGGAGATGTGTTGAATAGGATGGATGTGAGGTTAATCCTGGTTGTCGACCTGACTGGATTGAGCAATACCTAAAGAACTGGTAAAGCACACCTCTAGTGTGTCTGCGAGGGTGTTTGCAGAGACAGTTGGTACAAGGATCTGCAAGAGGGGAAAGACCTGCCTGAATGTGGGCCATATTGTCCAATATGCTGGGGATCCGCATGGAACAAAAAGCAGAAGTGGAAAGTTTGCACATGCACCTATTTGAGTCTTCTTGAATGGGTACTGCCATCACCTGCAAATATTAGACCAGATTCTTTAGCTTCTGAATGTGGACTTGGAATCTCCAGAGGACTTCATGTCTTCAGCCTTGGACTGGGGTTGCATTATTGGTCCTTCTGGTTCTAAGGCTTCTAGTAGCAGCAGCAGCAGCAGCTTCTTCTTCTTCTTCTTCTTCTTCTTCTTCTTCTTCTTCTTCTTCTTCTTCTTCTTTTAAGTTGTAGATGGACACAATACCTTTGTTTTATTTATTTACTTGTATGTGGTGCTGAGGATCGAACTCTGTGCCTCACATAGACTAGGCAAGTGCTCTGCCACTGAGCTACAACCCTGCCCAGCTTCTAGCTTCCTGGACTGAGCAACTGCTGATCTTCCCAGCTCTCAAGCCTGTAGACAGCCTTTGTGGGGCTCTCTGACCTATCCAGCCTCTGACTGTGTAAGCCAGCCTGATAGATGTCCTTGTAATTACATATACCTTCCATTCTCCATTCTTCTGGAGAATGCTGGTTGATACAGGATCACCAAGCATTTTTCATTCTATAAAATATACAGTAGAAGAAAGAGACAGACATGGTCCACTGCCTTCTGGAGCTTATTGAAAGGAGTTTCACATGCTGCTTTCTGAAGCTAGAATATATATATATATATTTTGCCTAAGAGTCTTATCTCTACAAACCAGGAATAAATGAAGAACCTAAGAATAGCTTTAATACTTCAATGAAAAAAATCTATAAACTCTTAAATACTAACATTTTACAAAAATGAATGCAAGAAAAAAATACCAAAGAACTAGTAAATGTGCTGCTCACTTTAAAAAAAAAAATCTCTACTTGGAACCTTGTGTCATGGACAGGACTCCAACATCCATCTCATCTAACAATTGTCTTTAATCTCCCTCTGCTCTTTTTTCTCAAGCCTGAGGTGAGAGTGCAACAATTCTTGTGGTATATTGAGTCTGTTAAATAATAATCCTCATTTCATTAATCCACCCTTTGTGTTATTTTTGGCATTGCCATTGCTTCAGTGTTTGTCACCTTATGTCCCCAAACCCACCCTTGAGGGGAGAGGAGAGGTTTTGTTTGAACTGTGTGAGAGCACAGATCTGCTGTGTCTAATCCATGCCTTTCCTGAGTCAGATGTGGAAATGCTAGCTCTTCCTTTCAAACTCTATTCACCTTATAAGCTGATTTTAATATTAAAATTCCGTCCATCTAAAATATCTCTTAGATTTGTCTAATTTTCTTAGGGAGGCCAATAAGGAAATCATTTTTATTTGTATGTGGACTTTTGGTGACTTTGCATTCTACATAATTTCCAAACTTTTTGGAAAAGAAAACTCAGGTCACAGGGTAATAAGCCTCACCCTTGATTTTCCCAAGACACAGCAAGTAAGCAAATGACCTAAACTCACAATCTGTGTGACAGTTTGCTCATCTGCAAATGAAAAACGAAACCTATATCCTTTTCATCATGTTTCTTCGACTTTCTGTGTCCTTTAATCTCATAAGATTTTCCACTTAATCCCTGATTTGTCTTGGGAAGTCACATGATGTCAAAGTGCAGTGTTTAGAGAAGATTGGAGTAGTTGTAGGGCTGGGGTTGTGGCTCAGAGATAGAGCACTTGCCTAGCATGTGTGAGGTACTGGTTTCAATCCTCAGCACCAAATAAAAATAAAGATACTGTATCCACCTATAATTTTTAAAAATAAATAAATAAATAAGAAGATTGGAGTAGTTGTAGAAAGCTAAAGAGTAACTTAAGCGACTACCAAATACTAAGATTAAAAAAAAAAAAAAGATAGCTCCATCTTGGAATTTTTTTCCCACCTGAGATGTGTTATGACTTTGAAAGATGTCTATGAGATTAAGGCCCAGTATCTTCTCTGTCACAGCAGCCTGGGAACAAGAACAGAGTCGCCAGGAGCAGGGGACTGAAACCGAGCTTCCTGTCCCCAACCAACCTTGAAAGGAATCTTTGGTAGAATGTGCAGTCCAGCATTCATGCTCATATTTGTGTGAAGTACTCAAGTGAATACCAAGTTGTTTCCCTTTTAGTCCCTCTTCTTTCTCGTTGCAGGTGGCTTGTTCCTCCTAAGCGCTCTCTTGCACCCCTGACACGTGGCTGCTCATCTTCCCTCCACACTGGCTACTTGACTCTGCTTCTTCAGAAGGCCTCTCCCTTGTCAGCATGGAGCTCCTCCTTTAGCGGCTGCTTCTGAACACTGGGTTGGATCCTCCCCTTGTTGTACATGTTATACTAATATAGTTTCTGGGGCAAACTGTCCTGTTCATTCTTAGAAACAAAAACACATACTTGAAACTTTCCCTCCGTAAGGGCATTTTCCTGAATTCGTATCACTCAGTCCCCCCCCTCAACTAGGCCCCTTAAAACTGAGTTGCTATAGTTTGGATCTGGAATGTCTGCAAAGGTTCAAGTATCCCCAGCTCAGGGTTATTGGGAGGTGGTAGGAAACTTTGAGATGAGACTTGCTGAGAGGCTTTCTGATCATTGGAAGCATAATCAGAGTAAGTATTGAAAATAATAATTTGGCCTTTTTATTTGGGTGAACCCAAATGTGAGACACTTGGAGGCTGCTATGTTTGGGGTAGGTATCCCCCAAAGGTCCACATATTAAACTCTTGGTCCTCAGAGTGATGGCAT
Source organism: Ictidomys tridecemlineatus (assembly GCF_052094955.1). Classification (NCBI taxonomy): domain Eukaryota; kingdom Metazoa; phylum Chordata; class Mammalia; order Rodentia; family Sciuridae; genus Ictidomys; species Ictidomys tridecemlineatus. The sequence continues at coordinate 18,798,770 of NC_135488.1, read as the reverse complement.
TAGAACTGTTAAGAGTCAGGGTCGAGTGGAAGATCCTTAGGGGGCCTGTAAAACCCCAGTCCTTTCCTCCCCTTCAGTTTTACACCACAAGATGCTCCTACTATGATGTACTGCTTCACCACAGGCCTAAAGCAATGGGGCCAATAGATCATGGACTGGAACCTTCAAATCTGTGAGCCAAAATAAACCTCTTCTCTTTATGAGTTTATAATCTCAGGCAGTTCATTATAGCAATGGAAAGCTGACTAGGGCCAAAAGAAATAAGAGATGGAAAAATCAATTATCCAAGAAGTAGTAGACCCCCTTTATGATCATTTCTTGTATTTGCATTAAGTTTTCCTGTGGTATCCTCTTAAAAACTTCAAGCTTTCATTCTGTTCTGCTCTTATCATTATTTTCTCAGTCTAGCTGCATGTATATCACTGAATAAACATTTTCCTATTCAGACCCAGTTGGCTTGGTGAAGGTTTGGATGATATTAAAATTTGAAATCACTGAGAACCCACAGAGATCAGTTTTCCCCATTTTGTTAGCCTCTTTGGTTTTTCTAAAATCTACGGTGCATTTTTATCAATATCCCTCAACTTTTTCATTAATTTATGTCATGATACAGTAATTGGTACATATTTGGAAGAACACCAGTGGCATTTCAAAGACTGATAAATCTTTCCAGATATTTTAGTTGCAAGGAACAAGAAACCTAGCTTGAGATAATTTATTCACCATAAAGTAAACTTACTTAATAACACAATAAACTTACTTAATAACACAATAATTCTGACTGGTGGGTGGGCTTCAGGTAGTTTGATCAGGACTCTTAACTCCCTTTCTCTTTAGTTTTCTCAGTTCTATTTCCTCTGTATTGGTTTTGTCCTCAGGCTGACTTTCTTCATGGCAGCAAAACAAAAACTACTTACTGCACAGTCCCAAATGCCCCAAATGTCACTCCTAACTAGTTAGATTACTTTCCTTCCCATGAAGCCTCCTCAGAAATAGTTATATGCCCTCGGAAAATCTGGGGCTTTGGGAACTGAAATGGGAAACTTTTGCTGGGGAGGCCCTTTCAGGTATACAGCAGTCTCCTTATAATCACAGTTCTCCTTTAAGGGGAGGTGGCCCGTGCCTTGTTAGGGGGCCCTTCTTCCTGCCAAGAAGGGTATCCACTATCTAAGAAATAGAAATCTAGAGTAATTATTAAAGAACAAAAGACAAAGTTGGAAAGACAGTTTCAAAAAGATGGAGCCTTGATAGGTCCAGTCCACACAGGAGCTGGAGCTAGACAGCTAGAAGGTGGCTCCTGTGGTTTATTTAAGGGGCACATCAAAGGCAGGGATAAGGTTTCAGGGATGGAGTCTTGCCTTGTGATGTGATGTCTTGTAGTCAGCAGCTTGATTGGCATCTTGGCAGGTCCCACCCATTTCAGAGGGCTGTGCAGCTATAGCAGGGCACCCCATCTCTGGTGCTGAGTGGGACCTTGGGCAGAGCTGAAGTTCACCTGCATCAGGAGGTCTCTACCTGTAGAGGTGCCATGGGAAGTTCCCAGTTCCAGACCTGTCCCCTCACTGGGCTGTGATGCTCCTCACTGGCTGTGGTGTCCATTGTCCACATACAGACCAAAGATGGATCTTGACACTGTGTCACGTTGAAGAAGAAATTTTAAAACCACTGGAAATAAATGGGTAACTCTGGCTAACTGCAAACTACTGACCCACAGTTGCTTTGGTCATTAGTGGGTGACTGCTCTTCATTTTCTTCCAAAGACAGCCTTGACCATCACATTGCTATGAGACCGTCACATTGCTAATGAGGTGCCAAAAACCACAGGGCCTGCTTACAAGCCCAGTAGAGGGCAAGCTGGGGGGCTGGAAGATGGTGTCCACCTGTCCTGTGTTCTCTGGACTTCCATGGCATTTGGAAAAGAAAAAGAGATTTCAGAAAACACAATGCCCTGTTCTATTTGGATTAGCTTTTCTTGTAGACCCTCTTTTAGAGAAAATTGTGTTCCTCCTCTGAAACTGAAATATAGAAGTTCTAGCCCCAGCACCTCAAAATGTACCTCTTTTAATATGCTATCTTATAAGAAGGGAAAATTTGAACACGGACACCTGAAAGGGAGGACAGTATGGAGAAGCAGGGAGAAGGTGGTCATATGCCAGCCTGGGACAGAGACCTGGAACAGATCCTTAGTGGTCCCTGGAAGGAACCAACCCTGCTAATACCTTGGTCTTGGACTTCGAGCCTCCAGAGCTATAAGAAAATAAATTACTATTGTTTAAGCCACCCAGGCTAGGGTGCTTTGTTAGGGTAGTTTGCTCCAGCAAACTAATACTGACCTCCAGCGTATGTCCCAATCTGGCCTGTTTCCCTTCCCTCTAAATGCCAGTTGAACCAGCAGAGGTAGGGGGTGAGGTCTGACAGGTAGGACATCTGATGGAAGTTAACAGCTGTCAAATCACCTTCAGCAGGAGGAAGAGAAAGCAGCTCCTGGCAAGCCAGAGTTGGCCTGGCACCAGCCGCTGACCTGGGCTGTTGTGCTGAACATGAGCAACTGCACTGAATGTTCTCAGCAGAACACTCACTGGATTGTACCTGCTCTTGGCAGCACCCAATCCTTGAACCCCACATCCCTGCCCACATAATCACCAAACACAAGACCAGATCTTGTAAGTTCTTCTGACACTTTCTTTAGGAGATATGTTCCCCTTAGCAAACTGTCTCCCTTGTGGCAATGAACTAATAAACCTAACATGCTTTCTAGTTGTCTTTGATAGACAAGAGTTTCAGAACCATTCTGACTTTGTTTTATATACACCTGAGTCATTGGGGTGCCTCCGCCCTACTCTACCCCACCCAACCAGGTCATTTTATACAGTTTAATGCCATTATACAACACTAACATGTTTTTACTATCATTACATTAATAGCTTTTGTACTGATTTTATTATTGAATTTTTCCCTTTGTTTCAGGTGGAATTTTTTAAAAAATATTTAGTTGTAGACAGACACAATACCTTTATTTTATTTATTTTTATATGGTGCAGAGGATTGAACCCAGTGCCTGATGTGTGCCAGGCAAGCACTCTGCCACTGAGCCCCAACCCCAGTCCTAGGTTGGATTTTCTTAATATAGAATGTAGTATAGGAGGAGGGATCCATTTTAGATTTATAATTGTGATAAATTTTTTAAAAACTCTTTATAATTAGAGTTTCATTTTAACTTTTAAGTTTTTGAGTTTAGTCAGCTGCCTACAAGAATAGAATAAACATAATCCTCTTGTCTACAAACATAAGAGGTCAGGGATGAGCTCTTGTAAATAACCCTTATTCCCAAGGTAACTTTTGTATGTGTTGGTTTAAATATCATTCTTGATGCTTTTTAGGGTTTTATGTGAGCTCCTAATGGGCTAGCATTTTTATCCATTTTTATCAGGCCCCATCAGCCTGAGTGCTGCAAAACTAGGGTCCCCCATGGGGAAAATGGCCCTCTCAAGTCATCCCTTGCCAGTGGAATTGACAATGATTACAGTTCTTTTGGGAAGTGCTATCAATATCTATCAATGACAAGCCTACCCAGCTCACTCCCAGGAAGAGAAGCCATGGAGTAAAGCACAGTTGGGGATAAGGGGTGTGTATAGGACACCCAGTGCCTAGTGCTCAGCAGCCCAAAGCTGGAGTGAGGCGTGTGCTCAGACACGGGATGGCAGTGTGAGCTGTAAAGCAGTCAACCTGGAATCTTACACACACTAGAAGGATCGAGTCTGGTTTGCAGCGATAATCTTATGCTCAGTTCTGCCCAAAAAGCAAGAGGCAGAGGCAGGAAAATAATTCCAATATTGTAAAACAAAGGTGAAAAATGCATATTTCCACATGATTATATAACAGAGGTACAGATAAGAAAGGATATTGTTATTAGTTTTATAAATAGTTGGTTTACTAGGAAAAGGACAGAGATGTGTAAAGAAGGAAATAGAAATAGGGAGGGGAAAATGGAAATTTTCAACACTTAATAAACTTTCTGAGTAAGTGCAGCATTAGAAAGAAGCCAGAGGAAGAGCAAAACAAGTACGGCTGGGGGTGGAGAGTAATAAAGGCAGCAGTAATAAAGTTCCCAAAAGCAAGCAAGAGAAGGTCCCCCAGAATAACTCCTTGAACTACCTTAGCATCAGCATCCCCGGGAAGAAGTGGAAATGATGCACCAGAGCCCACTCATTGTGTTCATTATGCTTGGCTGCACTGAAATTTGTGGAGCAGCCCATATCATCAAGAAAACTCAGACATGGTGGGATGTTTCTCTGGTTTTACCCTGTTATAGTTTTTGAAACCTTGCCTCCCTTCAGTGTTTCCCTCTTCCTAAATACAGCTGGGAACCCCTAAGCTAGAAGAGGGGCTGGGTTATGGAAGAAACTCTTACCCTCTGCCTCCCCACCCACCCCTATGTCTGGGCCTGTTGATGTCCCCCATGCCTCTGCCTTTACTTCAGAAAATGCATGGTACAAACTGAGCTGGAGGAGAGGGTCCAAGTCAAAGAACTTGCCAAGGAGCTGAGACTATGAAGTAAGGGACAAAGCTTCAATTGTGCAAGACAGGATGGAACCAGGAGCCAGCAAAGAGGCAAAACGTGACCTGAAGCAAGTGATTTGGGAATCAAGATGAGAAGGTCCTGCTGAGCCCCATTAACAGAATAGGGCTCACAGCTCAATGGTGCCCTGGCCAGAGGGTGTGTTAGGTCACCTTAGAGATGCACAGCTCACATGGAGAAACATGTATTTTCATGCAACCTAAGTGGTTACTGCACATAATTTCCCAAGTGCTTCTGCTCTCAGAGTGAGTGTTTCCTGTTGCTCATCTGAACTGGAGCCACCTGTACTATATGCAATTTGAAATTCCCCACTGGACTCCTGCTTTGGTCTTCATGGCATATTTCAGCATAAGCATGGAACCCTTTCTTGCTCTTAGAAGCCTACCTTTCTGAGCCCAGGATTCTATTCTAGTCCCTGCAGGTGAACTTGCAGCTGCCACACTTTACAGGTACTCTTCCCTGGATTCCTCATGCTGGGCCTTGGTGCACCTGCTAGTCTGAGCTTCTGACACCAGTCTCACAAATGGGGTTATTTTCTAGGGAATAGGGTCAAACCCCAGCACCATTTGTTGAAAGACTCATCTTTCTCAATTTAATTTCCCTTTTGAAAATCAGTTAACCACAAATATGTAGGCTTATTTCTGGACTCTCATTCCATGATCTACATGTCTATCTTTATGCCAATACCACACTGTTTTAGTTACTGTAGCTTTGGAGTAGATTTTGAGATCAGGGTGTGAGTCCTCCAACTTTGTTCTTTTTCAAGGTTGCTTTGGCTATTTTGCTTCTCCTCTAATACCACATGAATTATGGATCAGCTTGTCCACTTCTCCAAACAAACAAAGTCATTGTTTTGATGGTGACTGCATTGAATATATACAACAAGTTGAGGAATATTCCCATCTTATCAATACTGGTCTCCAAACAAGAACACAGAGTATCTATATTCAGGTCTTTAATTTCTTTCAATAATATTTTATAGTTTTCAGTAAACAAGTCTTGTTACTTAGCTATATTTATTTCTAAGGATCATATTCTTTTTGATGCTATTGTAAATGGAATTGCATTCTTAATTTCATTTCTTGATCAGTCATTGCTAGTGTGTAGAAATACAATTGATTTTTATATATTGATCATGTAACCTGAAACTTGACTGAATTTATCAGCTCTTAATAGTTTTGTGGTTGACTCGTCAATGTTTCCTATATGTGAGGTCATGTCATCTAAAAATAGTAAGTTTTACTACTTCTGTTCCAAGTTGGGTGCCTTTCATTTCTTTTTCTTGTCTAATTGCTCTGAATAGAAATTCCAGTGCAGTTTTAAATAGCAGTAGTGAGAGCAGACTCTTTGTCTTGTTCCTAATTTTAGGAGAAAAGCTTTCAGTCTTTCATTATTAAGTGTGATGATAGATATCCCTTTATTGGATTGAGAAAATTTCCTAGTTTGCTTAGTATTTTGTTTTGATTTTTATCATGAAAGGTAAGTTCTCTTTCTGTATGGATTGGGATAATCATGTGTTTCTTCTGCATTCTATTAAAACAATGTATTGCATGAGCTGCTGTTGTGTATTCATTCACTCTCTTGCATTCATGGGATAATTTCAGTTAGTGATGGTGTATAGTCCTTTTACTATGAGGCTCAGTTCAGTTTTCTGGTATTTTGTTGAAGATTTTTGTCTGTATATTCTCTAGAGCTATTGGTTGGTAGTTTTTATTTTTGTGATGTGTTTATCTGGCTTTGGTATCAGGGAATACTGGCATCATAGAATGAGTTGGGAAGTACTCTTTTCTGAATGTCGGAGAGTTTAAGGATTGGCATAATTCTTCTTTAAATGTTTGGTAGAATTCTGCTGTGAAGCAATCTAGTCTTGGCTATTTCTTTGTTGAAAAGTTTTTAAAAATTATTGATTGAATCCTTTTACTTGTAAGTTTATTCAGATTGTTTATTTTTTTTTCTTGAGTCAGCCTTGCTAGTTGGTTTCTAGGCATTTGTCCATTTTATCCATGTGACCGATCGTGTTGGTGTATAGTTGTTCAGAGAGCTCTCTTATGATCCTTCTAATTTCACTAGAGATGGTAGTAACACCTCCACTTTCATTTCTGATTCCCTGCACCCACTTTTTCAGACTTGTTAAAAGTTCGTCTCTTTTTTTGAGCTTTTCAAAGATTTACCTTTTGATTTTACTGATTCTCTCTACTGTTTTTCTGTCCTCTGCTCTAGTCTGTTTGCCCTTCTGCCTGCTTTGGGTTTAGTTGCTTTCTTTTTCTAGTCCCTTGAAATTTGAGGCTGGTCACTGATGTGAGATCTTTCTTTTACGTAGGCAGTTACAGTGCATTTTCCTCCGCCCGATGTTTTCGCTGCAGTTCACGGTTTTTGGTGTGTTGTTTTATTTCTCAAAGTATCATCTAATTTTTCTTATTATTTCTTTTTTACCCATTAGTTGTTTAAGAGTGTGCTTTTTAATTTCTATATACTTGTGAATTTTCTAAAATTCCTGTGTTACTGATTTCTAACTTTATTACATTGTTTTGGAGAATACACCTGGCATAATTTCATTTGTTTTACTTTACTGAGGCTTATTTTTTAAATATTTATTTTTTATCTTTAGGTGGACACAGTATCTTTATTTTATTTTTATGTGGTGCTGAGGATCTAACCCAGTGCCTCATGCATGCTAGGTGAGTGCTCTACCACTGAGCCACATCCCCAGCCCCACTGAGGCTCATTTTGTGGACCACCTGTGGTCTATCCTGGAGAATTTTCCATGAGCCACTTAAAAACAACATTGATTTGGCTGCTGTTTGGTATAATGTTCTACATATGTCTATTAAGTCTAGTTTCAAGGGTTCTCCAAGTTTCTACATCCTTGTTTGTCTTTTAAAAAAAAAATATTTATTTTTTAGTTGTAGTTGGATACAATACCTTTATTTTGTTTACTTATTTTTATGTGGTACTGAGAATCGAACCCAGGGCCTTGCACATGTTAGGCGAGCGCTCTACTGCTGAGCCATAACCCCAGCCTCCTTGTTTGTCTTTTATTGAGTTGTGCCATCCATTATTGACAGCAGAGCATTGAATTTCCCAACTATTCTTGTTGAGCTGTCCCAGCTGTGGGCTGGAGGCCTCAGTTACTCCCCACATGGACCACTGCCCCAGGACTCTTGCATATCCTCATGGCAGGTAGCTTTCCCCAGAGTGAGGGATCCAAAAGAGCATGGCAGAAGCCTCAATCTGTTAGTATTCCTTCATATCTTTTGGATCTCTGTTACCAGGCACATACATTATATATTCTTCATGAATTGATCCTGTTGTGAATGTATAATGTCCTCCCTATGCATTGTAACGATTTTTGTCTTATAGTCTGTTTTGTCTGACGTTAGTAGCCACTCATTCTCTTTGGGTAAATGTTTCAGGGAATATCTTTTTCCATCTCTCTAATTTCAACTTATTTGTGACTTTAAAACTAAAGTGAGTCTTTTATAGATAGTACCTGACTGGGGGATGTTTATCTATTCTGCCAATATCTGTCTTTAATTGGAGAGTTAATTCTATTTACATTTAATGCAGTTACTAATAATTCTGCATTTTTTATAAGTGTCTTGTATCATTTTATTCCTCAATTCCTCCATTACTCCCTTCTTTTGTGTTAGTTGTTTTCTTGGACACCATTTTGATTGCCTTCTCTTTTCCTCTGATGATTATAATTAACATAATCAAAAATTTTGAATTTAATTTTACTCATTAATTTCTTTTTGAGACAAGGACTTTCTATGTTGCCCAAGCTGGTCTTGAACTCAGAGGCTCAAATGATCCTCCAACTTCAGCCTCCTGAGTAGCAGATGTGCTCCACCACTCCCAGCTAGTTAGCATCATTTAGAACAATTTAGCTCAAACCAATGCCAACTTATTCTCAATAATATACCAAAAATATTGCTCCTATGTATTTCTGTCTCCTCTTATTTTATTTCTCTGGGAGGAAGTGGAATTAGGTTGTTTTCCTTTTTGGATGTCTCCAAAACATCAGTGATCAGCATCAGCATATATGTCATTGTTATTAAGAGGCAAAGAATTGGAAAGAGAATTAAAAGACTCAGAGAGTTAAAGGTTTCTATGATGGTTTTCTCAGATCAGCAAAGCTAGAGTGAGGTATTCAAGCTATTCAATAGCTCATATCTAGGATTTTGCTCAACTCCAAGTAATTAGAAATTTTATTGTTAAAATTAGGTGTGTTCCGGGGTTCCATATCTATTCACTGGTTTAGTAATTCATTAGAAGAAGTCACATGACTCACTTATAAAATTATATAATTATAAAATTATACTTACAGCAAAGTGTATTGCAAAGGATTCAGTGCCAGAATGGTAGATAAAACATAGTCATGGGTGAAGACTGAAGAACTCAGGCAAAGGCTTTCTTCCCTCTGCACAGGTTATACAGACATACTTTTTTTTTTTTCCAGATTTGAAATGACAAAGACACATGAAAAATGTCTCTTCCCAGGGAAGCTTACTTGAGTTCTTAAACAAAGCTGATCACCTGGACATATCCCTGGTACATATCTGCTCTGTGACCCATGCCATAGACCTCAAACCAGGCAGTGGGTGCATAAAATAAAGGCCATGTTAACTAAAAATGATCCTGATTATCTACTACACCTTGCCTTAGTGCTCTGGGCACACAGGATAATGTAGCTTGTGAACATTCCAAGGGTTACCTCTTAGATCTTGACTCCAGACATCCTCAGAGAAAAACTAGGAGTGTGTGAAAGGGGCCTTACTGCATTAGCATTTTCCTTATGAGATGTTACCATACAAATAGAAGGTTGGGTGCTTGCTTTAAGTAAGTTCACGATTGTGCAGAATTTATGAGTGCCGTAGAGGAAGAGTGTACAAATATGACTAAACAAATATTCCTCAAGACCAAGAACACTGAAATGGAGTCATCTATGCACATGCGTAGGTTTAGCCATTGAATTTCCCAGGCATCAAACAACTCACGCCAGCTGTTCATTACCAATATTACAGATTCCTTCGTGGTAGCAAAGCTGAGCTTTCTACCCACTGCTTGCCTTTTGGGGAGAGTTAAATGAGTGGAAAGGCAAAGAAGAACCCAGACTCCAAAGGAATCTCCTGAGGTTGAGTGGTACAGGACAGTGATGGCAGTGGTACAGGACAGGTCCACTCTGAAGCTCCTTTGGCACTTTCCTGCATCTCTAGCTAGAACCAGGTGCAGCTGGTTCAAGACAAGCACAGCTGCACATGCCAGGCACATGCCATCTCTGCCTCCCTGTCAACAACACTGCCCTCATGCCTGGGCCACATGCCTCACTCAGGGGAAAGCCCCTCTCTATTCTTCAGGGGCAGTGCTGCTGTGACTGTTCTCCCATCCACTCTGAGAGCCGGGCTGGGTCCATCACAGGGTCCCTGCATCCGGCCTCTGCTGGATGGCAAGAACAAAGTCAAAGTTCTTCATCTGTCACGAGGAGTCTGTCTCTACCACCTTGCCTCTCTCTCCAAGAATCCATGCGGTACCTGGGATGGATTATGTCCCCTCTTCCACCCTGGAAGCATCATGCTTGAGGGACCCTCACTTCAATTTTTAAGATAGGAAAGCAGAACTTTAGGGAGCTTAAGTGTCTTGACTCCGGCCATAGCCATGAACTGTGAATGTAGGCAGCCTCCTCAGGAGCTCCCTTAACTCAGATCTAGTGGGGCCTGGACACACATCCTTTTGAAAGCCTCTGCTTGATTTTCTTTGGGCTGGGTCTGCTATCTCTCCAGCAAAATCAACCAGTTCCTCAGCCTCATGTCTTGGAGTAGATTCCATGGTTCTCCCAGGGGCATTCTCTATCTCTTCAGTGGAGCAAGTTCCCTCTTGGGGAAAAAGGGCCCTTTAACTTGCCTGGTGTGGCAAATGGCTCACTCTGACCACAATATGGTCATAGGACATACTGTGTGCTCTGATACCATTCTACCCAGATGGGGGGAGGTGTTGGTGATATGGTTTCAGGGGTTGGCTGCGATGCTTCCTGTATTTCCCAGCTGTTCTTGTAGCATCACACCCCTATGTGTGGTGGGGGGGGCTGCTGCCATTGACAGTTCAGATACCCAAAATAGTTGTCTCCCCAACCCATGCTACACTGCTCAGATGTGCCTACAGGATCTTCAGTGGCTTCATTGCCTCCTGGCCTTGGAACACTCTTGTCTGAAGGACTCCAGACCTTCCTAGGTGGAGGGACTAAAATCTACCTAAAAAATCAGCTGCACAGAAATGCCGAGAGGAGACATGACAAGATGGAGTCAGCACTGTGCAGGGCACCTACGTCAGGTCTGGGGCCAATGAGTAGTTCAGTTTGATTGTCTGCTTTCGTATCCCCTCCTGCTGCCTCCTGTAGGTGCTGGTGAGACTCTTCCTCCTGGGCTCCCTTGCTCTTGTTCTTTTGTTATTTGGGGTGTAGTTCTTTCTGGAATTCTCTCTCATTTTTTAAAAAAGTTTTTATGTAATCTTATTTGCCTTATTGCTTATGTAAGGGTGCTAAAGTAGGACAGGAGTTGCGACATGGAGAGAGACAGATTTTGTAAGCTTTGAAAAGTGTTTGAGGCCAGGGGCTGGGGCTGGGGCTCAGTGGTAGAGCGCTTGCCTAGCACAAGTGAGGCCCTGGGTTCATCCTCAGCACCACATAAAGATAAATAAATAAAATAAAGGTATTGTGTCCATCTACAACTACAAAAAAGTACTTTAAAAAAAGTGTTTGTATCTTTTATTTGGATTAAAACTTGATATAACATTTGCCCCTGTTCCATCACTTGGCCATCATTAAGTCAACAAATCTCCCGAGAACCTAACACCCAGATTTCTTTATGACTTTTCTGTTTTGTTTTTAAATTAAAAAGCTCTTTTGGGAGGGACTTATTTTGTGTTTTCTCAGTTTTCTGGTCCTTTCTGTTCCAAAGGAGATCTGTGGCAGCCTTTCCCAAGGAGACCCTCCTATAAATCCATTTGACTGACTTCAAGAAGCTGACTAAATTATTTAGCACCGAATCAGTTTTCCTGGAGTGTCCAGCATTATCTAAAGGACCAAGTTTCTATCCTGATTCATACATATTTTCAATGACACTTATAGGTTTTTTTTCTTTGAGAAAATTATACTGGAACCATGGGCAGTTTCCCCAAATGTTTTCTTTCTAGATACATTAAGAGTTGTGAATGCAGTCTACCAAGACTTGCAACCATATACCTCGACCATGGTACCATTGAACTGTCAGATTAAAATGGCAGGAGGGAAGCTTCCTATCCTCTTGGTGACCATGGGGTGGGGTGCAGGTGAGAAACAGGGAGGCTACGGGTACCTGCCCTTTCATTTTCTAGGTGTCCTGGAATAAAAATAAATAAATAAATAAAGATTTGTGTCCATTTACAACTAAAAATATTTTTTAAAAATTCTCTTTCCTTTTCCTTATGCCCATTTTGTTGTTGTTGAAATACTTGACCATTTGCTATGCATTTTTAGCTTTTAGCTAAGTTCATCTTTATGGGATCTCTTAACATGACTTTTTTTCCCTTGTATTTTTTAATATGTATATATATATTTGTAGTTGGACATAATCTTTTTATTTTATCTATTTGTTCTTATGTGGTGCTGAGGATTGAACCCAGGGCCTCTCACATGCTAGGTGAGTGCTCTACTGCTGAGCTACAACACTGGTCCCTCCCTTGTATTTCTGATATATCATTTGCCTGACCTAGAGGCTTTATTAGATTTGTGTTCAACCTTTTTCCCCTCAGAAAAGTTAAATAGGTGGATTTTTGTGCTTTCCATTGTGTCACCACAGGAGCCAGAGTGTCTGGTTGTGTCATGGCTAGGGAGCTTGGTGTTAGCAGTTTAATCTGACTGTTACCACATACTTGCCAACCTGTCATTAGCCAGTGTTAGTAGCCCTGATGACCACTACCTATCCACCTCCATCATCTCCTGGGAATTGCCAGATAATGATTTCAAAAGTTTTATTCTTTCACACTTATTTACTGAAATATATTCATAAAATATACATCACATATTCCAGGTGAGAATTGTGACAGATGGGAAAGGGCTGCTCTGCTGTGTCAGAATGATCTGGTTGACCCAGGTCTCTGGCCTCATGTTTCCCTGGGCTGAGGAATTTTGCAAGCTATTTTCAATTTCGTGTGTGTGTGAGTGTGTGTGTGTGTGTGTGTGTGTGTGTGTGTGTGTGTGTGATTTAAATCCTTTCTTAAGCTGTTTATGTTTTTCTTGTTGCTCAAATTGGGCATTTTGGCTGGTGAAGGACTCCTGTGTCCCTTTGACAAAACTTCCAGGATGACATCCTTGCTTTATGGCACTGCAGAGACACTCAAGTTTCATCTCAGACATTCCTGCCTTGCCCTGGAATCAGCCTTTCTCCAGGAGCTCTGGTTCCCCTAGTAGGGAATGGCATTTTGAGATCTGAATCTGGGTGCTGGGTGCTCACTGCTGTGGGGTAGGTATTGCTTCTGGATTTTCTTCATGAGCAGAAGTAGCTCATGCAAGTCAGTGAAAAATAAACAGTGAAGTCATACTATTTCCAACTCAAATTTAAGATAAATCCAGAACTGGCTGGACTGTCTCTGTGAAGTCAGGACCAGAACCATCACAGTTCACACCTAATTGTTTCCAAGAACGGAGTGCTTGGGAACCCTTGATGCTAGCCTGCCTGCTGGGAACTTTAAGGAGCATAAGCATGTATTCCCAGCAGGAGGCCACTTGTGCCTGTGGGCCTCATGGAGGCCAGAGTGAGTCCATCAGAGTCCACTTGTGGGAAGGCTCTCATCCTGGGGAGAAGAAGAGGCTGTTGTATCAGGGGTGATCTCATAATGAAGCCATGGCTGTTTGGAGGCGAGCTCATTCCTGAGGACAACATGGTGGCTGTTTCAGGAATCTGTCCCTTCCCTCTCCCGGAATTCCTGTCTAGCACTTGGCATAAGTGAGAACAGTAAGTAAAAGGCTTACTTACATAAAAACACTGGGGAAGACCAGTTTTCCCATTGCAAATGTTGTCCCTTGTGATGACATGAAGGAAAGCTGTGTTTCCTGGTTCTTGTCCCCACCCAGTACCTTCTATCCCAGCCCAGGGCTGCATGTGGGGTGGGGAGGTGCAGAGGTGCTCATGATCTATAGGAAAAGCCTCTCAAGGTTCCTGGAGAAGAAAGATGGAAGGGCTTGGTCAGGGGCTAAGCTCTGCATAGTCAGGAGCCAGGTAAATCTGAGTAGTAAAATACCTTTACTAGAACTCCAGAAGTACTCTAGCTGGGCAGTATTGGGAATTAGGCAGACATTACGATATCCACATTTTTCTCTCTTCAAACCTCAGTGCAGTGGCCAGATGACCCATAAGATGCCACACTCTCATCTGAAAAGAAGGTCTAGTTGGACAAGCCCCAGGGGTTGGAACTCTTAACATTTTTTTAGTTGTAGTTGGACACAATATCTTTATTTATTTATTTTTATGTGGTGCTGATGATCAAACCTAGCACTCTCACATGGTAGGCGAGTGCTATACCGCTGAGCCACAACCCCAGCCCCCAACTCTTAACATTTTATGGCTCCATGACCTCTACAAATCATACTGAAGTGTCCCTGGGAACAGGCTGCTTCTGACCACAGAACCCTGAGTCCTAAAGGTAGTGTGTAGTGTTTGTGCCCTAAGCCTCCATAAGAGCAGCATCCAGAACGTTTACTGAGGCCCCTCAAGTTAGAGCAGTGTGACATAGGGCATGACTTTGAGTTGCATGAGCCCTGGATAGGGTGCTTGGGAGGCCACCAAGAGCTGTGTGCCCTTGGGCAAGTCAGTCAGCACTCCTGGTCGTTCATCTATGGGTGCAGCTTAAAAGAAACCTGCCCACCAGATCCACATCAAGACCCACTTAGCTGCTACATGAAGGCTCCTCTGTAAATGCCCAGCTGAGGGCCCTGCCTTGCCTCAGGGCCCAGAAGCACCAAAGAGCAAAGCCCAAGGCAACATTATGGCCTCGGGCTTGTACTATCAGGCAGCTTCTAGGGATATCATTCAGATATCAGCCTTTTTGGAGGAGTCCATCCTCAGCACAAGCCCACTGACTTCCTTTGTTCCCAGGTTCTTACTTCCACCTTTCTCCCCAGGTCTTCCCCAGCATTTTTCATGGAGGATCTCGGAGCCTGGCCAAGGGAAGCAGGCCCATCTGCCTGTTGTCCTTTGACCGCTCTTATGCTACTGACCGCCTAGAAGGAGAATTATTAGCAGAATGCTTTTTTGGATATTGCTGTGTAGAGCAGCTGGGTGGGTGGTGGAGTGGGCAACACTTCCCACCAGACTCACCAGCCATAGCAGGGTAGCCATGTCCTCATATAGTTGCTTGGGACACTCCTCTCCTCCAGCAGCTGGCTGATCAGTGCAGTACTCGACCCACACTGAGTCAATCAAAGTCAAATTATCACAATTGGAGATGAGGAAGAAACGAAAGTATTTCTGATGTCGAAAGCTGAGGAATGTGGGGCTGGGAAACTGTGAGCCTCTATTATCTATCTGCTGGGGACTTAGGTCTCCCCAGAGACCAGCCTGATTTAGGGGAGGAGGGACAAGAGAGGGAGAGAGATCCAGAGACGGAGAGTGAGACTGATAGAGTTGAGGCTCCTGGTCTCAGTGTGACCTTCTGACCTTCCCCAAGTATGATGTCCAAGTTTTTCTGGAGTTTTATGAGCCAATATATTTCCATCTTGCTGAAGAGAATTCAAATTGCTTTATAACTGAGAAAGTTCTGGTTAATATGTTAGTTTAGAGAAGCCATATTTGATTTTTCCTCTCTCTCCATATACACTTGTGTACACATGTGCATCCCCCCACTCACTTTTCTTCTGACTCCTTTAGAGAAATGTACCCTGTTACCCCTTAACACTTCAATTTGCTCCTAAAAACAATAACATTCATTTAAAGACCCATAGTACAATGATCAAAATCAGAAACCAACACTGGCTCAGTGATATTATGTAATCCATCTTGTTTAAATTTCACCAATTGTTCTAACAGTGTAGGACTCCACTATGCAGCAGGGTTGAGAATCAGAGTCTGAACCAATGTCTCAGGCCTGGCTACCCAATAGAATCACTGGGGATGAAGAAGAACTTTTAAAAAAATTCAGATGTCTAGGACCTATCTCTAAAAATTAGATTTACTGGTTGGGGTATATGGGTTTTGCCACTTACTGAGCATTAAAAAAAAATTGCAGGCTACTCTGATGCATGGTTGATGTAGAAACAAACCCAAGTTCTAAGCCAATTATGGTTTTTTTTCTTCCCTTGTTGGTCAGTGATTAATTTGAGGTGGGTATACTAGGTTGAATAGTGTTACCGAAAAAAGTTAACGTCAACGTGGAATTTCAGAATGTGGCCTAAAAATTTGGAAATACAGTTTTACAGATGTGATTAACTTGAGGTTGGACTGGTGTACATCTTAGAAGAAGGAGACTTAAAGACACACAGACCGCAGGGACGAGGGCCTGTGAAGATGGAGAGAGAGATCAGAGAGATGAGCTAACGCCAAGGAATGGCCAAGATTGCCAGGAGCCACCAGAATCTGGGCAGAGGTGAGAAGGTTCTTCCCTGGAATCAAAGCACTGCTGACACTTTCTTTTCAGACGTCTGGCCTCCATGTCCGTGAGAGAATAGATTTCTGCCGTTTACCGCAACTGATTTGTGCTCATTTGTATGGCAACCTTACAAAACTAACCCAGTGGCCATGGGAACTAGATAAGCCAAGGCAACCCGAGGGTTTCTACTGAATCATTTATTTGACCACTTTTCCTTGCTATTATTATTACAAAACATTCACAGGACAGGTGGTAGTCTTAGGACACATTGATTCTTCTAGTATCTTCTGGATAGGCCAGAATAAGCTTCTTGCTTCGGGGTGCCCTTTATCAGCTAGTGGGGGATCTGACCCATTCTCTTGTACTTTGATGTAGCAGCCTGTGATCCTTTAGATGGGGGTTGCTCAGATAGACAGGGCCTGGGAGTGAAGAGGTGGCTTGCTGGGCATCCCTGAAGTCCATCAACAAGGGTTGATGTCAGACGTTTGATTCTATTCTTACCACAGGGGCAAGTGTGTAGAGTTTGAGAGTCTTAAGGTTGTTTTTTTTTTTTAATATTTTTTAGTTGTAGATGGACACAATACCTTTATTTACTTCTCTTTATATGGTGCTGAGGATCCAACCCAGGGACTCACACATGCTAGGCAGCTCTATCCTTGAACCCACAACCCCAGCCCCAGGGTCTTGAGTTTTAATTGGTCTTTATTGCCACAAATATGCTTCTGAGGTTTAATCTTTGTTGCTAGTAGTTGGGAAACAGTTGCCTCTTCCAATCCTGAAAATCCCTGCACTTTCCAATCCTGCTTGCAAACTGACGATGTCTCTTCTAAGCTGGTGACAAAGCTTATAATGCCTTGTCAGACACAGCCAATGGCAATATTCACCTTGTGCTTTCAGTGTCTCCTGGAGCCATGAGCTCTTTAGCCATGAGTGGTGACAGTTTTGTTAAATGTCAAATATAATATGAAGCTCCTTCCATCCCAGGTTCAAAGCCAGTGTTTTGGAACCTGGTAATGTGTTGGTTTATATGGCAAAAGTGATGTTGCTGGTCTTAAGGACGTTGAGACAGGAAGGCTATCTTGGATTACCTGGGTGGGACCAATGTAAATGGGTCCTTATCAGAGGGAGGCAGGAAGATCAGAGTCAAAAGAAGATGGACCATGCAGGCAAAGGTTGAAGTGATGCATATTAAAGACAAGAAGGGTCCTGGAGCCAAGAATGCAGACAGCCTTTAGAAGCTGGAGAAGACATGGAAACTGATTTCCCTGTGAAGCTCCCAGAGGGTGACCAGCCCTGCTAACACCTTGATTTGAATAGCCTTTGAAGACCCATTTTGAACTTCTGGCCTCCAGAACTGCCAGAGAATATACTTGTGTTGTCTGAAGGAAATTAGTTTGTGGTAATTTGTTACAGCAGCCAAAGCAAACTCATACAGATGGCATCCCCTAACCTAAGGACAGCAGACCACACCCACAGTGGTCATCTGGCCAGCAAACTAGTGTTTAGAAGAAGGGGAACAGCTAATGTTTCCTGTGTATTTAAATGCAGAGTCAATAAAGCATATGAGAGTCAGAAGATAGGAAGGAACGTTTTCCACTTAAGTTAGAACTTATTTGTCACTGGCCATGACAACGACAGAAAGGGAGGTTTCTGGGAGAGGAGGTGAGCATTCCAGTTGCAGCCCCCAGCTCCTGGATGGTGATCCTGTCGCCTTGGGTCCCCTCCTAATCATGGAAACATAATACCGGGCTGGTGGTGGCAAGGATTGGAGCCACAGTGCAGCTGAGCTGGGCCCAGAGCCATGGATCTTGGGAGCCATTCATTGGGGGAGATGGCTCAGACCAGCACCCCTCCTAAGACTCACATATTGTTTCTTGTGACCTACAAACCTGGAGGGACAACTGACCAGCCCAGCACAAGGGGATAGAGAGCAATGCAGGAGCACCTAGGAAAGTTCTTTGTTTTGCACCCAAGGAGGGGCTCCGCGCAGGGCGATGAGGGGAGGGAGGGAGCAGTCATCGGGTATGCGGGTGAGCAGCGAGAGGACAAGGCGGAGAGGGGCCTGGTGAGGTGAGACGCAGAGGGCGTGCCCTCCAGTTCCCACACCCGGGAGCTCCTAGGAAGCCCGGAGCCAGACGCCAGCGGGATGGAGCCGGCACAGGACCTGGGACTGGGGGGGGGGGACTCCTCTCTGCACCGCTACCTGGATGGCGAGTTCTGGAGCCTCAAGAACGAGCTGCGCAGGCTTCTGGGCGGCTGCCCGCTCTTCCGGCACAGGTACTGCCCGTGATCGCAGCCCCTGTGATCGCAGCCCCTGTCAGCGCCATGTCCCCTCAGTCCCCAGGGCGTCCCCTCAGTCCCCAGGGCGTCCCAGTGGGAAGTTCCGCGCAAGGGTGGCGTGAAGTGTGCCTGTGAGGAGAGACAGACCTGATCGTCACCTCTGCAGATGAGGGGCTTCCCTTCCCCACGTGTCAGGGAACAGTGGGGGCGAAAGGTGGGCGCAGCGTGCCACAGCGCTCAGCTGAGTGGAGGGAAGGATTGGCCTAAAGGATTCTAAACCTGCTTCTGAGTCCCCACCCCGCGTGTCCTACCCCTGGTGAGCACAAGGGGTAAGAAAAGGAGATGGTGTGGGCTGCAGGGATGGACTGACCCTGCCAGGGCGTGCCTTGGGTCAAGGGCTGAGGACTCCCAGTGCCCCCTGGAGTACTGTGTGCAGAGTGGGCAGCTGGACAGCAGCAGGTGTACTCTGGTTTTAAGGTTAGGTTCTACAATGTCATTTGATGCCATCACAGCCCCGAGAGGTGGGCAGGAAGTTTGGTGCAATTCATTTTGGGTGGAGAAAATGGCTCAGTTACTGGCAAGTTCTGGTCTGGACCAGAACTCTGCACTGCCTCCTGTGGGCTCTATTTTCTCCTGAGTCCTATGGGGCAGGGGGCTGGCTCCTTTCAGGGGTCTGAAAAGACCAGCTAGAGCCATTTCAGAGTTTTAGCATAACAAATGGCACTATGAGGGTGAAGAGTGAAACTAGGGGTGGAAATGGAGCGAATTATATTCCACGCATGTAGGAATATGTGAAATGCACGCTACTGGGCAGCTCTAACTGACCCAAACTGGACAGGTCGCTGTGTTGGCTGAGTGGCTCATGGCCAGTTAGCCCATGTACAGGTTCTCTCTTAAGTGAAAGGGTAAAGTTTCTAAGCTGGAAAGCTTGAATTAAAATGTAAAAGATTAGGTATTATTAAGTTCCTCTGTTACACCCAGAACCTGAAATTCCTGAGATAGTTAAAACAACACCCTACTGGCCATTTAGCCTAGGGCCCTGTGCAGTTAGTCACAGGGCTGAACCAATCAGTTTGAATGTGTACCCTGCTTAGGAGTACCCCCCCACCTGTTCCCGCCAATGAATGTGCTAATCACGTCTCAATTATCCCAGCCTCTTGATGATTTGTTCTGATGTATGCAAAGCCCCCACCCCCACCCCCCTGCCCTCCCCAAAAAGCGTACTTAAGCTCTGCTTGACCTCTGCTCTGGGCTCTGGGCCCTTCTCCCTTCCTGAGTGAGCCTTGAGCCTCAGTGCGCTGAATTAGGATCCTCTACAATAAACTCCCTCCTGCCCATTGCACGAAGCTGGTCTCTTGTGGTCTCTTTCTCCAACGATTCACCGGATCCTTACATTAGAAAGTGCTGGGCTGAGAGGGAAGGAGATGGCTTCAGTACAAGTAAACATGTCCCTGGAGAGGAATATGTGTTCCTGCATGAGGGTCACCCAGAAGGAAGGTGGGAGTTTCAGGGAGTTGAAAGTGGGAGGTGTGGGGTGAGTATGTCCTTGAGGGTCTCCCCACACATAGTTTTTTTTTTTCAGAGTAGAAATTAGAAGTTTATTAAAGGACAGCAGAAAAGACTTCTCCCTGAGGAAGAAGGGGACCCAAGAGGTGGAATCCATGGAAGTGTGGTTGTTTTATAGTTTTGGTGATGGAATGTAGGTGGGAAGGGTTAGGACACAGGTGGGCCAAATGGGCAGGAAGGACTTTTGGGATGGGCTTATCACTTCTCTGGGATGGGCTATCTCCAAATCTGTTGGGGGCTGTTCATTAACGTTTCTTTGAGGTGGACTTTGGCCTAGGGCCTTTCTGGGACTTCATTAACATTCCATGAGTTGTCCTGTTTTCCCTGAGTCATTCTCAGCATGGCCTCCATTTTAGATTTCACTCTGTATTAGACCCAATTTACCTAACTACACTGACTACCTAACTTTAAATCTGGCTTCATTCCCCCCTGTAATTTGGGAACTCCTTACTGCTGTAAGGAAGGGGGGCGAAGAAGATCTTTCTGGCTTCTTCAGGCTGAAAAGGGACGATGTGTTGGGCAAGCAGTTTGGAGTCCCCTTTAAAAATTGGGTCTATCGAGTGGTCCATGATAGGCTGGAGGGCCATTTGAGTGATGGGTGGTCTATAAGAGAAACAAGAATTCATTAATACTGGAACCATATTGATGTAGCAATAAATCCCATAGCACAGGAATATGCCAATGAGTATGATGGCAAAGACAAAGACTAACAATGTTTACCACCAGGAAGTACCAAGAACCAGGAGCTAAGATATTGTTTCCATGACAAGGTTGCTGAGGACATGGCTTCTATCTGAGCATGTAAATCTTTAAGGATATTTGTCACATTGCCAGAAATGTCAGGGATGTAAACACAACATTTAACTTTTAGGGTTACAGATGTCCTTCCCTTAAGGTGCAGTTTAATAATTTAATATCATCTGATCTTGCAAAATCCTTTTACTAGTATGACCTGTGTCTAATAGAGAAATCTTTAATTCTGTTACTTAGGGCTGGATAACCATACTAGCAAACATTAAGCCTACCTGTGTTGGTTAGAAATAAAGACCTTAAGCTAAAAACTACTCTGGCAGTTCCTTTTGATAATTATCAGGCATTCCTGTCTGAGAATCTCTTTTGTAGCCTCCAGTTTACTTATTTATGGAAGTTACATTTAACTATTATTATTAAAATGTACAGGAACAGCTGTGTTTTGGCTTTGACTGTCTTTGCTAAGTGTTTAAGATGAAGCAAGTCAAACTGACTTTTGTTTCCATCTATTGTTAACAGTCAGCTGAGTTACCCTGGGAGTCCTCAGGAACTTCACAGCAGCTTCTCAGTTCTGCTAGTGCCATTTGCGCTAGGATGGGTCCAGGCCTTGCTTGACCATGTGGCTTCCCTCGGAAGCATCAGGGATGTCTCCCTTCTTTGATGACCCTCCTCTTCACAGCAAATGCACTGATTGGCTTTCTGTCCTCCACTGGTCTCATTAATCTCCCTGATCAGGAGGTTATGTGGCCTAGAGTTGCAGAGCTCTTTGGAGAAGTCCCCTATTCCCTGATTCAGACTGACTCAGAGGGCAAGAGCCAAATATTGGTTTTCTTGGCCCTTTTGATTTAACTTTAATTTTAAAACTTAATCTTAAACATCTAGCAAATAAGTTAACAGCCTTATATTAAGGGTACTGGGCTTTAATACCTATCTCTCTATCCTGTAGGTGATGACTTATTATAACTTATTATCTTAAATTAACCCAGGTTGTGTGTTCTTAAATCAGTACCTCTGCAAAACATTAACAGGCAATCTTTAAGCCATTTATGAGAAAACTACAAAACAAAACTAACTAGGGTAAAAACATTTATCTGCCTTAGGTCTTGAAGGGGGAAGGGAGTATGTACTTTGATTGGCCCAAATTTTTCTCTTGATTCTTTTTCCTGAGTGAGTCCAAGATTTTTTCTCTTTATGGCAGATATCATAGCTAAGTCTACTTTACACTGTTGGCATAATTTCCCTTAGAGCAAAGAAAATCTGAACATACAGCACCTCACACCATTTCCTTTTTTGTAAATTTTATCAAACTGTAAAATTGTATTAAAATTGATATTTTCCTCTGGTGGCCAGGTTTCTCCATCAGAGAGTTTGTATTGAGGCCAGGCCAAGAAAATGAGTCGCCTTTTCTTGAGCGTCGGAGGTTCAGATTTATCCCAATTTTTCAATACGCAGGCTAGTGGTCCACCTGGCATATTGGAGAGAGAGAAGCTCCCGTCTGAGTGAGAAGAAAACAGGATTCAGGCGCCCCCGCCTGAAGGGGGCTCAAGAGAAAGGAACCTTAAGAATCGTCTGAGAGTAGCCCAGACCAGAATTCCGCAGTTGTTCCAAACTCCTTCCTCCACCTCCACGCATCCGAGGCAGACCGGGATTCAGGACACTGTGTACTCATGCCAATTGCTCTCCGGGCCCAGACAGAAAAGTTGGAAGCGGCTTTGGCAGAACCCAACATGCCTGCTCTGTATTGAACAGGTGATTGAGAGCTGCCTAGGCCGAGAAACCTCTCACCCAAGTCTTGAAGAGTGGCGGCTGCACTAATTGCGTTTAAGTAGCCATCGGGTGCCCACCTTACCCTCCAGAAAGAAAGAGAAAGATGCACCTCAAACAGACATGGGGTGCGTACACTTACCTTGGTGTAGAATCTCGGTCTGGGACCTCCAATATGTTACTGCTGTTGACCAGTGACGAGTCCTTGCTTCCCTGATGTTGAAGAATAACACCAAAGAAGCACGCCGAGGCAAGGTCAGAGTAGAAATTAGAAGTTTATTAAAGGACAGCAGAAAAGACTTCTCCCGGAGGAAGAAGGGGACCCAAGAGGTGGAATCCCCCCACACATATATTTTAAAGTCATGGTTCTCAAAGTGCGTTGCTAGTTTCCACCGGGTACACAAGACCCTTTAAGAAGGTTCACAAAATTCAAAGTTATTTTTACATTTGTTACTGGCTTTTTTCAGTTTCATTCTTAAACTATTGTACAGTGGCAGCTTCCAGAGACTACATGATGTATAGTTTTCCAGCAAATTAAACACAGGAGCAGAGACTGAGACCCCAACTGCCTCTGTTAAGACAGACATTAAAGGGAAATATATCTTATTTTTGTTTTGCTTTGGAAAATAGTTATTTTCAGACACACTTAATGGACCTATTGTTACTTACAAATGATTTAAATATTTGAAAAACTTTGTAATGATTTCAAAGCTCTTTGGGGACTAAATTTGAAGGGTGTGAAAGCCCTCTCTGCCTATCTGCTTCTACACTCCTTAATGTGTTCCTGGGATATTGCCTCTTTGCCCTTTCAATTTAAATAACTGCAGTTTAAAATATGGGACAGAAGTCAAAGATCCAAGATACTGATTTTGGCCAAGTAGAAGGCACTTCCTAGTGACCTATACCACCTCAGTGCAGGGACCCAGAGAAAGCCAGCCCAGCATGCAGAGCCTGGTTGCTGAGCCTGTGTGACTACCACTGGCCACTGGGGGACCTCCCCCTCACTGGGCTTGGCTGCTGGGTTTGGCTCTGTGGTAGAGCACTTGCCTAGCCTGCAGGAGACAGAGGGTTCCATTCCCCCGCACCTCAGAATGAGGAGAGTATCTGTCTTGATAGGTCGTCTTGAGCATAGACGAGGAACTGTTGAGGAGACACACTGGCTGCATATGATAAGGGAAAAAAAGGAAAAAGGAAAAAGACATCTTGTTACCTTAACAAACACTTTGCCATTCTTTCTATGTCTTGTTTACTTACTTCATGATTTCAGAGTTGTAGTAATAGCATAGACATTTCATATTCTTTTTTCCCCAAATGGTTAAAGATTCTGATATCTATTTGATATCAGAAAAACTTTGTCATGAAAGTTTGAAAGTTCACATTGTACCTCAGGTTCCTCTCCAGATTACAAGATAGTGATCTTACCTCTGGATGTATTAACATCCTGCTAATGTAAATGTCCACAGAAGGCCAGAAATAAACTGGACCACTCCCCAGACTAGGGAAGGCCTTCTGTGGTTAGTCCCCCCATACCCCAACGGGCCTTTGAAGTTAAGAGGGTGTTGGGGTGTGGTGTGGCGGTGTGTATATAGTGGAAATCTTGAACAGGGTCAGCCACTCTCAGGACATGAGAGCCCAGGAAACAGTTTCCTTCCCAAAGAAAAGAGGTGGTGAAATTTCTTTTGCATACCTGCCCTCCTTCCTTCCAGCAAGGGTTTGTTCCTAGGTTGCTCCCAGAAACTCTGTGGTCACAGCCCAGGCCCCCCTCTTGGGATTGTTCTCCCCTTTCTTAAAGATTAGCTTAACCTCAGTTTTTTTCTGTTAGTGTGTCCCCCAGACTCTGGGACTGTCCCAGCTTGCTGAAGGCCATCCTACCCTATAATGCATACAGTGAGAGTGTTCTATTTGCCCCAACAACAGGAGGATTTTGGATAACTTAAGGCTTGCTATGGATGTGGTTTCTCTCCCCATGGACTTATGTATTGGAAGCTCAGTTCCTAGCTGAGAGGTGGTGGGGTCTTAAAGAATACTTGAAAAACTTTGTTATGATTTTCAATGGGATAGATATCAATAGGTATAACACACCAACTAAAAGCTCTTTGGGGACCTAGTGGGCGGTCACAAGACTGGCCCCTTCCCATTCTCTGATTTCCTTCTTTCCATGGGATCTCTTCTCCCATTGTGACACCATCCACCATGAGATCTTCTCCAGACCTGAGCAGAAGCCCATGCCAGGCCTTGAGTTCCAGAACTATGAGCCAAATCTCTTTTCTTTTACAAAGTTCCCAGCTTCAGTGATTTCGTTATAGTAACAGAAAATGGCCTGATACAATGCTCCCATCAGGATTTGTAGGGAATATGAAAGCCAACATCACAAGATTGGCTTTTTGAAACATTTTTTACCTTTTTTGTTGAACAGAAGTTCTCATAAGGCTGGTGAGTGGGCATGCTCGGGTATGGGCATGCTTGGGTACAGGCATGCTCATATATGGGAGTGGTACACATCCCTCAGTGGAACAACTTAAAGAGCCCCTTTAATGTTTCCCTTCCCTGAGATCTTTCCATGCCCTTCCTCAAGATTCCCCTCCCCTTCTCCTGGCAGCTCCCTCTCCCCTTCTTTCTCCTCATTCCCTTCTCTTTCCTTCCCAAGAGCATTTGAACTTATCTTTTAACTTTTCCTGTTTAGTTTATTCCTTTAGTCTTATTTATCCATGCAAGTGTTTCATGAACACATTCTCACTATGAAGAGTCAAATAACAGGGAAAATTTGAAAGTTTCCTAAAATGTTCCCTCCTCCAACTCTTTTTTGTTGTTGTTGTTCTTGTGGTGGTGGTAAAATACACATAACTTAAAATTTACCATCTTCACCATTTTTAAGGGCACAGTTCAGTGGCATTAAGTACATTCATAGTGCTGGGCAGCCATCACCACCATCTCCAGGACTTCCCAAATGGAAGCTCTGTACCATGAAACAAGGGCTTCCTGTTGCCTCTTTCCCAGCCCCTGGCAACTTTAATATTACTTTCTTTCTTTCTGAATCTGACCTTCTAGGTCCCTCCTCTCTAGGAATCATACAGAACTTGTCCATTTGTAGAAGGTTTGCTTTACTTTCCATAATGTCCTCAAGTTTCATCCATATTGTAGCATGTCAGAAATCCTCCCTCTTTGAGGCCAAATAATATTCCATTGTGTGTACATGTCTCATTTTGCTTGTGTGTTCATCTATTGGTAGATATTTGGTTCCCAAACCACTTCTAATCCATTTGCATATTTGTAGGAACTTTTTAACTTCTTTTTCTATAAGTTCTGATACACATGTGGACATTATTTTGTTATACTAAACAGGGTCTTACTATGTGTCCTTTCTTCATTGATGTAATGTGTGAACATACCTAATAAATTATACTGAGTTTGTAATGAAAATACCCTTCACCTGCCAGACCCCTCTCTATTTCATTTCCTTTCCTCTCGGGTAACCATTTTAATTCTTTCCTATTATTCCTATGTTCTTTAATTCCATATTCCTAAGTAATTGCTTGGATGGGCACTTTAAAAAATATTTTTGGTGCCAGGACTTGAACCCAGGGCCTCAAGTCTACTAAGCACATAGTCAACTATTAAGCTAAACCCCTGTGCCTGCCTCTTTTTGATTATAAACTGTGTTTCTGTCACAGAAAATGAAGATTTCTCACTATAACGTATTCTCTGAAGATCAGTGTACTGCTATTTTTACTTACATCATACCCAGACTTAGATTGTTCTGACCATTTAAATATTATTCCTAGCCAGTCCCTGGTACACCATGTTTCATTCCTTTCTGTCATAACTTTATCATTTCTTTCCCTGGAGATAGCCATCATGCCCTTTACCCATTTGCTTAGTTTTCTATACATGTCTAACTTACTGACCCCCACACTAGACACATCTGTCACAATTGCACTCCCCTCCGTGTGGTCAGACCTGTCAGGTAATCCCTGTCCTGCTCCTTCCAGCCCCCTGTGGACTCATGCATCCTGGAGCCCCCCTTCCATGGCCTTCCGTCTGGCCTGACTGTTTCTGTGTCTTTCACATCGCCTTCCCAACTGCCTTTGCCTCTCCTCTGTTTCCCCAGGCTTTCTCTTTCCTAGTTACTCTTTGGGGAAGATTAGAGATGTTTACAGATTCTTTAACACTACTACTCTTGAGAGGTGTGATTTGTCCCTTCTTCTTGAATAGGTCACATCTTTGCCAACAGAATGTAGCTAAAGTGAGAGTGCACCAGTTTCCAGGCTCAGATACCTCTCATTTCCTGTTTCTTGAGGCTGTCCCTGAGCCATCATGCTGTGAGGAAGCCCAAGCTGGTTCATCTCTCACTTCCTGTCTCTAGAGGTTGGCCCTGAGCTGCCACACTGTGAGGAAGCCTAAACTAGTCCTTGTAGACAGGACACATGAGAGAGGTAAAGAGATGCTAACATTCCCATCTGCTCCAACCCCTCTTATTTTCTGTTCAGGTTCCTCATAGGAAAAGTAGTAAACTAAAATAACAACTCATTGTTGTTTTAAGTCATTAAGCTTTAAGGTACATTCCTACACAGTCAAAAATAACCAGAACAACTCTCATCAATTAACTTAAGGAGAAAGGTATACCTAGGAATTATTATTTTTTTTTTGAGACTTTTGAGATTTTTATGTCTGAAAATGTTTACTATTCAATCAACTGAAAGTTTATCTGGGTATAGGATTCTAGTCTGGAAATAAAATTTCCTTCAGAATTTGAAAGGCATCATGCCATTACTTTCTAGTATCCAAAATCACTATTAAAATATCTGACTCCTTCTGGTCTGTGACTTGTAACTATAAAATGCTTTTTTTCCTCTTCCTTCTGGAAGCTTCTTTTTAGCAATGGTGTTATGGAATTTCATGAGGAGATGGTTTGACCCCTCTTTCTCTCTTCATTGTGTTGAGCATGCTGTGGTCACTTTTAATAAGAAAACTCATGTTCCTGACCTGTCTACATTGTTCTCTTATCTAGGGCTACTTTTACTCAAAGGTTGGGACCCCTGGGCTTGTTCTCTAATTTTCTTATCTCCTCTTACTTATTGTCCATCTCTTTATCTTTCACTCTACTTCCTGGGAGATTTTCTCAACTGTATCTTCCAACTCCTCCTCCTCCTCCTCCTCTTCCTCCTCCTCCTCCTCCTCCTCCTCCTCCTCCTCCTCCTCTTTCTTCTTCTTCTTTCTTTTTTCCCTTAGTATTAGAGATTGAACTCAGGGGCACTCCACCACTGAGCCACATCCCCTACCCTATTTTGTACTTTATTTAGAGACAGGGTCTCACTGAATTGCTTAGCACCTTGTTGTTGCTGAGGCTGGCTTTGAACTCAGGATCCTCCTGCCTCAGTGTGTGGCACCATGCCTGGCTTCCAACTCTTATGTTTTAGTGTCTGCTATCATATTTTTAATTTTCAAAAGTGTTTTTAAAGTTCTTTGTTCCCCTTTTAAATAGCATCTATTCTTGTTTTCTGGTTATAAAGTATCTTTTTTTGAGAATAGTTGATGATAATGTTTTAAATTTGTTCTTTTTTTTTTTTAAACACATGGCCATAGAATGTTCAATGCTAATTTTTGAGGTCTTCCCTCTTATTCTTCACTTTGCCTCTGGTTCCTTTGAGTTCCTTTTCCCTATTGTTGTTTTCCCCTCTTTTTTTTGTTGGGGCTTTCATTGAATGTCTAGTCAACATTGAATATTTGTTCATGACTTGAGAAACATGAATAAAATGAATCCAATGCTGACTGCTGACCACAGACTTTCTTGACCCAGAGAAACCTCATTTGGTGGATCAGGATTAGTGCTTTCTTTTGGACAGGGCTAATTTCTCCAGAGGTGAATCCGCTGGTCTCCTGAGAGACTGTGAGTAGATGACAAGGGACAAGCCCTAATCCTGGAGCCTGGGATCTTGGAGATGAGCAAGGGAAAGGATAGTGTGTAGGCTCCTCCATTCATGACTTCAGGCTGGTCAGAAAACCGTGCTCCTTTCTTGAGACACTGGGTTTCTTTTCTGGGCTGTGAGGGAAGCATCTACTCCATGCCTTTCTCTGGCTTGTAGATGGCCATCACCCTGTCCCCTACCCCTGTGTCTTCATGACATCTTCCTTTGTGCCTATGTGTTTTCACATCTCCCTTTCTAGAAGGATACAGTCACATTGAGTTGGGGCTCACCCTAATGAACTCACTTCAACTTGTTTACTTCTGTAAAGACTGTCTCCAGATCCAGTCATGTCCTGAGGGACCAGGGGCTCGGGCCTCACAGCATATGAACTTGGGGCATGGGACACACTCAAACCCATAACAGGTGGTAAGTATTGCAGACAAAGAACAAGAACTTGTGTGTGTGTGTGTGTGTGTGTGTGTGTGTGTGTGTGTGTGTCTGTCTGTCTGTCTGTCTGTCTGTCTGTTTGGGTAAAATGCAGTTTTATAAATTTAAGTAGAAACCCCTTACCTTTGACCTCAACTGGAAAGCCATTTCTTTAGAAATGCTGGATCCCCGGCCTAGTCCTGGCTGCCATCAAACAGGGTTTCAAAGAATGCCTGTTGAGTCAGTGAGTAGGGCTGGGGCCAGAAGGGATGCCTAAGGAGCCACCTCACACCAGCCTCACATAGATCCCTCTATAGATCTCCCTCTATGCTGCTGTGTGCAGTGCCCTGAAGCATGGTGAGGGCGTAGGGGGCTGGGGGTATTCCACGCTCTGCTACCAGGGGTAAGAAAGGAGGGCGCACAAGGATTCCTGAACACTTTCTTGTTAGTTCGTTTCATGAGCCTGCAAAGGACAGTGTTTTTCCAGGTCTTTCTCAGACTCTGTGACTCCTGCCTGTGTATCAGAGATACATTGGCTTCTTCTCCTTCTCCTTCTCCTTCTTCTTCTTATTTTTGGTACCTGGGATTGACTCAGGGGCACTCGGCCACTGATCCACATCCCCAGCCCTATTTTGTATTTTTTTTTTTTTTTTAGTGACAGGGTCTCACTGAGTTGCTTAGGGCCTGGCTAAGTTTCTGAGGCTGGCTTTGAACTCACCATCCTCCTACCTCTGCCTCCTGAGCCACTGGGATTACAGGTGTACACCACCACACCCGGCTTAGCTGGACTTTTGATGCTGGAAGGAAACAGTACAGGGGGTGGGGCGAGGAGAGGGTCTGAGGATTGGGAACAGCTGCTTCTGTCTTCTCTAGGGTGTATATCCATCCACTAAAATGATGATACATAGGTTAAAAAGAAGTCACACAAGAACAAAGCATGTTTTTGATATGGGAAATTCCATTTGGCTCTTCAAATATCTGGAAGCACCTCCTCCCTAGTCCAGGTACAAACAGTCACAGGACTGCTGTATGCTTTCTTCACCACGTGACTTACTGAAGAGCACTGCCAGCCTCTTATACCTCTACCTTCAACCTTAAAATAATTGCTTGCTAGAAAAAGTGTTGCTAACTATGCAAATAGACCATTTTCTTTGCCTCCCCTCCTCCTGGACCAGAAGTTCTAGGTCTGCTGGAGGAGGAGAAAGTCCCCACGCCCCTCAATGTCTTGGGACCTGATGTTCCTTAGTGGCAGAGCTCCTGGAAGGCCTTCTTACTCCATCCACTTCTAGAATGTGGGCATTGAGAAGGAAAGAAGACAGGTCATGGGGAAAGCTCCTAGTTTTCTTTTGTATCATATTGAAGCTTGGAGCTTCCCCATCCTCTCAGTAAGAATAACACATACAAAGATCCACTCAAAAAAATGGATTGGAATTCATGTGTAAGGCTTGAAATTGTAACTACTAGAAGAAAGCAGGGGAAAGGTTTCTTCATGTTGGTTTTTTAGTACAATCCCCAAAACACAGGCAGCAAACCCAAGAATAAACACTTGGAATTGCTTCAAACTAACTGTGAACCACACTCCTGGGAAGGGGGTTAGTACTGAAATTGTGTAAGAAACTCAAATAACTCAATTGTAAGAAAACAGACAACCCAGTTCAAGCAGAGACAAAGATCCTGACCAGGTATTTCTCAAAAGAAGACCCACAAATGGCAAGCAGTCTTGAAAATATTGCTCAACTTCATTAAAAATCAGAGACATGCAAATTAAAACCATAATGAAATTTAATCTCACACCTGCTAGAAGGGCTATTGCAAAACAGACAAAAGTGTTGATTGAAATCTCTCCACCACACGTTTGGTGGAATATAATGGCTGTGCAAACAGTATGGGGGTTTCTCAATA
Source organism: Ictidomys tridecemlineatus (assembly GCF_052094955.1). Taxonomy (NCBI): domain Eukaryota; kingdom Metazoa; phylum Chordata; class Mammalia; order Rodentia; family Sciuridae; genus Ictidomys; species Ictidomys tridecemlineatus. Next base: position 18,767,981 of record NC_135488.1, on the reverse strand, counting down.
CATTCAATATAGAACTACCAGCAATTTCACTTCTGGGCATATAGCCAAAGAAAATGAAATCAGCATGTTCCAGAAATATCTGCACTTCCACGTTCATTGCAACATTATTCATAATAGTCAAGATGTGGAATCAACGGAAGAGACATTGATGGATGAATGGATAAAGAAAATGTTTGTCTATTTACACACACACACATACACACTGAAATACTATTAAGCCTTTAAATAGAGGGAAATCTGTTGTTCATAATGACATGGCTGACCTTGGAGGACATCGATAATAAACAGGTACAAAAAGACAAATAGTTCATGATCTCACTTAGAGTGGAATCTAAATAAAGTTAGCCTCATGGGAAGCAGAGAGCAGAGTGGTGTACCAATAGCTTGGGTGGTGGTGTGCTGAGAGCCATAGCCTAGTAGGAATGACGCATGGCATTTTTGGTTGAGAGGTGCCACCAGCAAGCTATTGAGATGATAATGGTTATGTTAAGATGTGTATTCAATTGGATATTAGACCCCTGCTGTCCACCTTCCTGGAGAGTTCCCCTTGGTTGGGGAAGTGTGAGAGGAGGGATTTCCAGAGGAGGGATTTCCGGTTGGTGTGGTGTATCCCAGGAGAAGGCCTCATGCGTGGCATTCGCGGGAGTTTTGGAATTGGAAATAAAGTTTGAAAATAAAGTTTGGAAATAAAGCAGGAGCTTGAGTGGCTCATGATTTTGTGCCCAGCCAGACTGCGGCAATGGTGGGCCAAGGATTGGGGAGATGTTAATCAAAGGATACAAAAGCTCAGTTAGACTGCATAAATAGTTCAGGAAGTCTATTGTACAACAGAGGGACTATATTAAAGAATTATAGACCATATATAGTTTATTGTATACAGTTGTGTGTTGTTTACAATAAATTGCAAAAGGAGCAAATTTAAATGCTCTCACTATAAAAAAGTAATAAGTATGTGGGGAATGATGTGTTCATCAGCTCAATTTGGCCATTTCATAATGTGTACATATATTAAAACATCCTATTGCATACCATAAATATATACCATTTTTTATGTGAATTAAAAAATGTATCAAGCATCTAGTCTGTGCCAGACATTCTTTTTAGGGTATTAACTGATTTGTTCTTCTGACACCTCTAAGAAGCTGGCCTTTTCCAGGTCTGCAGGTGAAGGAAGGGAGCCATACAGGTGAAGATGTTGCTGGAAGTTACGGCTTTTTGGGGTATTCAGTGGTCACTCCATGAGGACAGTCGTGCTCCAAATACCAGAAGGCCCACTGAGAAATGTGGGTGTGCCCAGCCTGTGTATGGGGAACCCGCAGATGACGTACCAGCAGTAGGTTCTCAGGGAGATGGTCCCCTGCCTCCTCCCTCTGCCCCCTCCTCTCTGCTTTCTTTTTTCCTTCTCTCTTTCTGGGACAAGCTGAAACTCACGTAGCACATGACAACTATTTTAACGAGTGCAGTTGAGTGGCATTTAGTGTATTCACAGTGTCGTGCAACCATCACTTCTCGCTCATTCCAAAATAGTTTTATCACCCCAAGAAACGTCCTGTGACTGTAGATAGCCACTCTCTGTTCCTTATTCACTCTGCCCACAGGAGCTGCTCCTTCCTGTCTCTGGGGCTTTGTCTGTAAAAGGTCACAGTAGGGTCGTGATTGTGTCTGGCTTCTTTTTCTGGCATAATGTCTGTGAGGTCCGTTTAGGGTGGAGGCCCTCCACCCGTCCCAACTGTGTCACATCAGTGCTTCCTTTCTTTTATGGTTGAATGATATTGCAGATAATTTCCTAACTTTAAAAACACACCTTTGTGTTTCTCCCCAAAGTCCTGCAATCCCGTCTGGTTTGTTCTGTTCCAGGTCACGTGGGGAGGGTCAGTGGGTCTGGGCCTTTTGGCTACCTGATCCCTACTATTTCTTCTAGTATATTCCTTCCTAAAAAACGGTCACAACAACTGTTCTGATTTATTTTCCCTGAATTTACTAATTTTCCATAAGTTACATTACGCCACGAGAGTCAAGGATTTGAAAACAGCCCAAGTTGAGGGTCAGGAGGGCTGCACGGGGACACTGGGGTGCCTCTGGGCCTCTGGGTCACTGTAATCCAAGGTTAATGGGGACGGAGGTAGGGCTGAAGGGCAAGTAAGAACTTGGTACCCTTCTCTTCAGGTCACCCAAGGCCCCTGTGTCCTCACCCAAGCTTGAGGAATTTCTCTCAGCTCTCTGCTCTCTGGGTGTCACCCTGAGAAGCCCCTCACCGGCTCTCCCTGGTGGCTTTGGCAGCAGCCACATCACCCCGTGGAGGATTCATTCTCCAAGTGCCCCTTTGTGGGCCTGCGAGGACGGGGGAGGTGAGCCCGTGGCGTGTGCTGGTGCTGTTGTGGCTTTCGGATGCCCAAGCTTTGGACTTTCCTCTTATGACTGTGAGCCACCAGTGAGTATGTGCGGTACCTGCCCCGAAGAGCTCTCAGTGTACTGTGAGAGTGGAATGGCTTCTGGTCACTCAATTGAGAGAGAATAATGTCCGTTGTTCTCTTAGTTGGGAGACGTGAGAGTGTTCTTTGAAACACGTGGAATGAGCACATAGCTAGAACACTGGACACCTTGGAAGGGCCCAGAAGGCCCGGGGGGTGACCGGGTGAGAGTCTAGTTCCTATGGGAGAGTGTGATCCTCTAGGGAGAAAACAGGTCGGGACAAGTCCTTTGTTCCTCTGAAGAACCAGGACTTTGAGGGGTGAGAAGGAAGTGTGGCCATTCTGTATGAATGTGACGTGAAAGTCCCCCTCTTTTCTCCCACCTGTTCTTCCTCTGCTCCCATCAGTGAGATCCAGCCAGCTGACCGGCCAGCACAAGGACACTTCCTGGCCTGCCACCAGGTATCCTCTTGATCCTGTTAGGGACTCTCTTCCACTGGGTGAGTTCCTGAGGTGGAGGCTATGGGGCTGCAGGGCTTCTCAGAGGCCGACCCTGCAGTAGAGAACGTTCCACCCCTAGGCCTTGCCTCCACCACCCCTCCAGCCTGCAGCCAAAGCACCCTGGCAGGTGGGGAGGGAGGGAGGGGAGAGCCAGCTTGATCACTTGCCTGTGAAAGGCACTGCACCTTCATGGGGCTCTAGCCCAAGGCATGGAGGTGGGGGCATGATTTTAAAAATTTATTTATTAAAGATAGTGATAAAGGAGAATCATTGTGGTAAAAAAAAGAAACCCAGAGAGAGGACAGATGGCTGAGAGGTGGGATCTGCAGGACTTGATACATGTTTACTATAAAATTGTTATAAATTATGTTCTGACTTAATGTGAGAACTCCCTTCAAGACAGTCCTAACCCTTTTCCTTCCCACGAGGCGAGGTGCTAGTTAACTCAGCATCCGTCTTCATGTCCGCCCCCTCCCAACATTCTAGGTTTTCATTTGGCCACTCGCCATTCTCTCACAGGTTGTACGATTTGAAAGGCAGCCAGTCATCTCACCTGCCTTGTCATAGGGAGCTCTGCCCACTGTCCCCCAGCCCAGAAGCCACAGTGAGCATGGCTACCTGCTGGCCACAGGAGATGGTTTAAGAATAGTCATTTGACCTGATTTTGACCAATGAATTATGAGGAGAGGTTTTATGACTGCTCCTGGGAAAGGGGCTTCCTTGCTTATTGGAGAGATCTATCATTTGGGGCAGGGTGGAGTTTGAATGTGAAATTAGCTTTGGTGCCGCCATTCTGTCACCATGAGGGGAACCAGCTTTAGGAGGAAGTGACCCACAGAAGATAGCAGGGACACTTGGAAAACCAGCCTCTACCTCAGAGCAAAGCCTGTCCAAGGAGGGGACATCACCTTTGACTTGGAAAGACCCACAGAGCACTCCTAGGCACATTCCCACCCTGATAAGTGGTTTATCTACAAATAATAGGAGAGATCTGCTGCGCCAGGTGTCCCTGACCCAGTCAGGCTAGGTGGAGACCCATAGCCACCCCCTAGCAGCCACCAATCAGCATGAGACAGGGAAATACCTGGGATGCCAGATGACCCTCCCAATAGTTTATGGTGGTTGATAACATGTTGGGAAACCATGTAGTTCAGCATGTACACACCTCATGGCTTAAACCAATCAGTTCAAATAAGCCTCCCTCTTATAGTAACCAAGCACCCCTACTCAACTTGTTCCCTCCAGTGAATGTGCTAATCATGTTTTAGAGTTGTTTTATGATTTTCCCGCGGTGTGTGATGATTTGCTAAGAGATGCTATGATGTATGTGAAGTCCCTGCCTTCCCCAAAGAGTGCATAAAACTGCTGCAAACCCTGGGCTTGGGGCCTCTCAGCGTCACCAGTTGCTGTGTGCGGGTGGAGGACCAAGCTAGCTCTCAATAAACACCTCTTTGCTGCTTACATCTATCTTGGTCTCTGGTGGTCTTTTGGGGGTCCCGAATTCGAACATAACACACTAAGTTTTGAGGACACCCTTGAGCCACAGACTCAAGCCTTCCCTGAAGCCTACCCCAAGTCTGGCCTCCCCAGCTATGTGAGGAAGCAAGTACCCTTGACAGTGAAGGTGACTATAAGGTGGTTTTCCTTTGCTTGCCCCCTACAGTGGCATAAGTCATGGCTCTTGGGGCAGAGTCAGAAATACAGCTCACTTTGGCTTCAGGTCTGGAGGCTGGAGGCCATCTGCTTTGGTGGCACTGTCAGGGATCCCCGGCTCTGGGATGCAGGCACCTGCCCAACAGCTCCACAGCCAGGCAGGAAAGGAGCGACCCTCTGGGTGTCCAGCCAGCTGGCTGATGCCTTTCATTGACGTGGTCACTGCAGACAACTGCAAGGACTGTGCACCCTGGAAAGAGTGGTGGTCACCAATCCAAGCCTCGTGGTATCGGGAGAGGAAGGGGTGCCTGCTAAAGAAAACTGGAGTGCCATAACTCAGAGCAGGGACCAAGGATGCCAGACAGACCAATGCTTCCCCCTCGTCTCCAGATCATTGTAGTCATTGAAATTATGTCACAGGAGAATCTGGGACATTTGCAATTCTGCCTTCACTGGAAAGTTGGGCCAGTTCTGCCACCTTCCCTTGCTGTGACTTTGATCTGAAGAGAGCCTGAAAGTTGTGAGAGTCACAGTGGAGTCCTTGTGTCAAACACAAAATGAGTAAAGGAAGCAGGCAGCTGAGAAGGGAGGGCCCTCGGCACACACACCTTTGAGGATAACTATTGCAAAGACCCCCGAAGGGCTTTTGCCCACATATGCCTGTTATAAAAACTTTTGCCAAGGACTTTCCAAACAGCAGTTTGCTGCACAAGTTGCAAGAACAGCTTGTGGAACAGCTAGCCAGATGCTCAAGAATGCTTGCCTGACACATGCCGCTAGGAGGGACTGTCTTCAACCCCTGTGATAAGCTCCTGTGGCAAGTGTCTTTGTTTCAAAATAAATTATGTAGCGACAATGCACTGTTTCTTTTTGCCTTTAAAAGCTCCCTCTTGTCTTAACCTCTATGGGTATGCCTGTGTGTCCCCATAGCATGAATGTCCCAGGTCACAATCCTCTGCTACTCCCAAATAAACTCAGTACACCTTAGACAGGCTCTCTCCGTTTGTATTTAGGTTGACAATGGCAATACATTTGCTCCTTTTGGAGGAGACTCTCTGACTGGTTTTAAAAAGAAAATTTTACCTGTGTAAGGGACCAGGGTCTCGGTAAAGAGACTAGAGGCCACTGACACCCATTCCTCAAGAATGGCTGCAATTGGGAGGGAGGTGAGCCCATTTTCAGTTGACACTAGTCTAACCATGTTGAGATCATAAAACTCAGAGCTTCTCCTGGGTACTTGCTGTTCAGCCAGAGGAGGGCAACTGTCTGTCCCCTTCTCTCCCTGCAAGACAGGTGGGACTCTCCTGCATCTCCTCTCAGTGTGTCTTTTGTTGACTGCTAGGTGGAGCTTTGCTCTGTTAAGCTCTCTTCAGGGCCTCTTCTTTGCATTCTTTTCATTATAGCATCAGACTGACAGCGTGTCCCCTCTTTCCTCTCTGCGCACCTGGGGTTTTGCAGTGCTTTCATTCCAGTCATGGAGAAGGGTCCCGAACACGACGATGGCTGCAAGCAAATGGCGACTGCTTTGCCAGGCAGCAGAGAGAGATCAGCATCCCTTCCTAACAGTGCCTTTAGGGAACAGGTGCAAATCTGCATCCTGACACTGTCTGTGGACTTGGTGTGGCAGGCGTCACTGGAGAGACCCCAGGTCTCAGCTTGCTCTCCCACTCCCTCCCGGGAGCCATGAGGGAATACTTGGCTTAACCTCTTTGTGGCCCTTCAGAGATCCCAGGCCATGACGTCCAGGTTGTAGCTGGCTCTTGAGGTGATTGCTGTGTCCATCTTCCTACCTCCCACATAACTGTAAATGGAGAAGTAAGTGGACAAGTGACTCTGAAGTTCCAGCAGGGGGCCCTGGCTCCTGAGCACGTTGCCTACCTCATGTGAGTGGATTGGTTGTTGAAGATGATGAGTTTCTTGGTCTATTTTCTGTTGCCATAACAGAATCTATGAGATGAGGTAATTTATGAAGAACAGAATTTTATTTGGCTCACAGTTCTGGATCCTGGGAGTTTCAAGGGCATGGAGCCAGCACCTGGCGGGGGCTTTTTCACTGTGTTATAACACTGGGAGGTGGGGCAAGTGTGAAGCTACGGTCTCTCTCCTCTCCTCACAAAGCCACGAATGCCACCCGGCCCCCACCTAACATTCTCTAATCCCAAAGTTCTTCCCTCCAAATGCCTTTATGGAAAATTATGAAATATGTTTTTGGGGATTAAGTTTCCAACACAGAAACTTTGGGGGATATGTCTGAACCACAGCAATGAGTTTGCGCCGTGAACAGCAGCAGAATTGTGTATAGTCCTATTCCATCAAGACGTCCTTTGAGTAACTGTCACATTTACAGTACAACCGGCAACAGGGAGCGCACTCACCAGCAGACTTAGCCACCCCATGAGCAGAGCAGAGCCTCAGATAGGAGCTGAGGCCTGGCTCTATCCATGGACCCTAGGACCAGGTGTCCCTTCGACACATTAACTGGTGTGCCACACATCCACTTCTGGCTGTTTTTGTTTATTTTTTGGTACAGGGGATTGCACCCAGGGGTGTTTCACCACTGATCTCCATCCCAGACCTCTCTATTTTATTTTGAGGCAATGTCTCACTAAGTTGTGGACACTGGCCTTGAACTTGTGAACCTCCTGCCGCAGCCTCTTGAGTTGCTGGGATTGCAGGTGTGCACCCCACATCTGGCTTCCTCTTGTTTTCACAACTAACCCCTTACTGCCATTCCAGCCTCAGTGCTTCCTAAAGGCATCCTAAAACAAAACCAAGCAAAAATTAAAATACAAAACAAAGCAAAACCAAACAAAAACCCCTCTCCTGTTTCAAGGATCAGCCTCCTTTCTGAATCCAACATTTCCCTGGAGGTGAGGACCTGTGTGATACCCTGGACTGATCAGGAGCTGCCCCTGCGGCTGGCCGTGGAGCCATATCATCATGTCACGGGAGCAAGTGTCCCCAGCAGCATGGACAGTGACAGATCTCTGCCCACTGAAGAAATATTTTTTGCACTGTTGACTGTTTGTATTTTTGTTGTGGGAGATTGTGTTGTACGTAGCTTCTGCTGGTTTGGTCATATTTTTCCCTGTGCTTCCTGCCTGCTCCCTTCCAATCTTTTCTATCATTTCCCCACACCCCATTCCTCCATCCAGGGGACTTCCTCTTTCTGCCCAGGACACCTCATTTTTGTGTTTTCTTTTTTCATTATGGAGGATTGAACCTAGTGCCTCCTGTGGGCTAGGTGAGTCTTGAACCACGGAGCTACATTTCCAGCCCTTTTAAAATTTTGTTTGGGGCAGCATCTCATGAAGTTGTACTGGCTGCCTGGACCTTGTGAGCCCCCTGCCTCAGCCTTGAGTAGCTGAGATCATAGGTGTTGCAGGCAGGGCCACCGCAGCAGGCCAGAACTTCACTTCTTAGAATGTCATTGGGCTGAGTGCTTTGATTCTCACTCTGCTCTCTGGCTACCCCTGCAGCTCATCCTGACAGAACCAGGTAAAAGTAGTTGTTAGACCAAAGGCTTAGAAACCACAGAAATCAACCTTGCCCTCCCCCAGAGGCAGCCACAGCCCTGGTCACTGATGACTTACTGAGAGTGTGTAAAATTTTCTCTGTGTCACACTGAATGGGCACCCACCTCTCACTCCTCTGACTCCCATGCAACGTCCAAGCCCTCTGAGGACAGAAATAGCCCAACTTGAGTTCCTAGTGCTCAGCATGGTGCAGGGGCTTAGTGAGAGCTCAAGGATGGCACAAGAGAACAGGACGGGTCCAGCAAAGAAGGCTGGGAGGGGACCTCCCTTCTTCCATGTGCTCCCGAGGGCCAGGAGCTCTGGGCACAGGGCTGTGGGCTGGAAGTGCCTCCTGTCGGGATCCTTCCCCGGTAGTCCTCTTTTCTTTCCTTTCCTGCTCTCTCTCTGGTCTCTTCTCCTGCTGCCCTTGTAGACTTTGGCAGTTAACAAGTATACAGCTCCCTGGTTGAGTCTTTTCACAACTGAAATTAAACCACAGGCCTTAGAAACCCTCCTTCGCGTTTTCTCAGCCACCCTTGCCATCTTTGACAGTCACCACAAGGTGATTCAGCAGTTTCTGTTTCTGTTCTCAGTTCTCTGGGCCTGTGCCTGTGGCTCACCGGGTGGGCTGGGCCCAGGTAGGAGGCTCTGGGACAGGAGGTTGAGTTCTGGTGGTGGCTGTGGTGTTACTAGAAGGCAGATGACTTCTTTGCTCTCTGCTTTTGGGGAATCGTTCTTTATAGCCACCTTTAATTTGCACCTCACTTTGTGATGGAGACTTTTCCTACTGTTTGGTGCTGGTTTGGACCCAGGGCCTCTGCACAGCATGTGCTCCACCACTGAGCTACACTCCCAGCCCTGGAACATCCTCGATTCTTGCTGTTGTCAATAAGAAGAGATTGATTGTGGGAGTTATCATGGGCTGATTTGGAGGAATCACCTGAAGCAAAATTGCAAAAGGTACCAGGCAAAAGGGGCAGATTCTTAGAGCAAGGTTGTGCCAGGAATCAGGTTGATCTGGGAGTTTTTGCTAATGTTTCACTTCAGAACTTTAGAACGACTTGATGTCTAGAATCACAGGTGGCCAAGGGCTAGGCACCAAGGGTGTTCCTTGTCACGAGAGCATTTAAAGTTGGTGCCTGAAGGTTTGTTTTCCACTAGTCCAAAATTGATTTTTTTTTGCTTAGATTTTTAGAAACCAAATGAACACGGTTTTTAAGGGTTTCTAGTTTTTTTTTAAATTTTATTTAAATGCACAAAGTTCTTTTTGTTGTTGCTGTTGTGTCTTCTAAAATGGACTTTTTTTAGTTTTTAATTTATGGGAAAGTTGCAAAGATAGTTCTGGGAGTTTCCATGTACCTCTCTCCTTTCCTTAACATCTTACATAAGCCCCAGACCATTCGTCAGAAGTAAGAGTGCAGAACTGATCCAATACTACTAATCAACCTCCAGACTTTATGGGTTTCCCTCTTCCTATCCAGGATCCCACTCAGAACATCAGCTGTGCTGTTGTCACCTCCCCTTTTGTCCTCTGGTTTGTGACAGCTTGTCACTCTTGTCATGCTCTTCACGACTTGATTCTTCTGAAGGTCAAGTATTTTCTTGGCTGCCCCTCATTTGGGTTGCTTGTGTTTTCCTCATGTCTAAGACTGGCATTGTGAGTTTGGGAAGAAGACCAAGAGGGGAAGTGTCCTCTGGTCCCCCATGGTCTATCACCTGGCTGGTCAGCTGTGAAGTTAACCTGGGCCACTGGGCTATGGTGGTGCTTGTCAGGTTTCTCCATTGTAAAATTACAACCCCCTTCAGGAGGCTCTTAGTCTATTTTATGTTGCTATTAGTGCTGTGGACTGGGATATTTATACAAAAAATAAATCCATTTCTCATGTTTGGAGGTTGGGAGGTCCAGGATGGAGGGGCTGCATTTCTTGGTGGGGACTCTATGGAGTCTCAGAACATTGACGGGAGAGACAGAGTAGCTGTGCTGCTGTGGTTTGGATATGGCCCGAGTGTCTCCTGGGTCCATGTGTTAGAGGCCAGGTCCCCAGGTTGGTGATATTGGGAGCTGCTGTAGAACACAGAAGATGTGCGGCTTAGTGGGAAGTTCTTAGGTCACTTGCTGCCCTCACAATGGGATTAAGAAGGTCCTCATGCAACCTCTTGGTAGTTCTCCAGAGAGGTTTGTTGTAAGGCCTGAGTCTGGCCCCACCCAGCCAGTACATCTCGTTCCAGATGTGATTGTTTGCTGCCACCCCTGCAGTCTGCCATGAGATGACCCATGGAGGGAAAAGCAGGAGGTGGGTAGGTGTCAGAGTCTATGCTATGCTGGCTGGAATTTGAGCCCCCAAAACTGTGAGCAAAATAAACTTTTTTTTCTTCATAAATAGGTAGCCTCAGGTGTTTCATTATAGTGAAAAAAAACCTGACTAATATACTTGCTAGCTTGGAAGTATATTATATTTATAAAGTCCCTAATGCAATCATGGGGGTCCCTCTCTTTTTACCTCATCTAATCCTAATTACTTCCAAATGCCATCAACATATAACTTTGGGGATTAAGTTTACAGCTCATGAATTCTGGGGACATATGCAAACCATAGCAGGAAGCAGGTCACTAAGTATGACAAGAGGATGGGTGGGGGACGTCACCCTCCCTCAACTGGCTCTGTGTCCCTTGATGGGCCACGTTTGGTCATTAGTTGAACATTCCTCACTTTCTGGAACTGTCAGGTACTCCAGACCTAGATTGCGTTGTCCTGTCCCTGCCAAAGAATCGGTCATTTCTCCAAGGAGCCCCTGGTTCCTTTTAGTTGGAAATTGCATTTAGAAACCAAGATCTGGATGCAGAGGCATCTCTTACATAACAAAATAACGGCCCTGCCGTAATTCCCCTTCTGGTCATCTACTTTTCCCCAGTGCTTTATATTAAAACATTTTAAACATACCGTTAAATTGCAAGACTGACATTCAACATCCACATATCCGACTGAGGTTCTGCCACCAACATGCTACTCTACTGGACCTGTCACACATGTACACTTCTTCCTGGACAATTCAGCATGTATATCTTTTATGAGACTTCAATATGCATTCAGGACTTTTTATTTGTTGTGAAATTTCATATAATGAAATGAAAAAAATCTCATTCTCAGATTTTTGACAAGTGCAGATGTATGGAATCTAAATACATATGAAAATAGGCCCACTACCATCACCTAGAAAGTTCCCTCATGCCCTTCCCAGTGCATCCCCGCCTCTAGCCCCCTGGGGCACCCACCCTGGTTGTGTTTTTGTTCCACCACCATAGGTTAGTTTTGTCTGTTTTGAGTTTTGCAGTAACTGGAATCACACACAATTAGTTCACTTGATGTGTTTTTTGTGACATATTAATTCAATTTGACCTTAAACAGCATTGAAAATGAATGCAGTACAGATGTTAGAGATGACTCTCATGGGTCATATGTTGTGAAAGAAGCCATCCACAAAATAACACATAGTGGGTAATCCTATTTTTACTATTCAAAAGAAGTAAAAAATAATTTATGGAGTTGCAAACCAAGGACAGTGGTCAGTACTGGGGAAGACCATAGAGGCTGCGAGATCTAAGAGGACGTTCTGGGCTGGTTGGTGCTGGAAAGGCCCTTCATTGGCATGGTTGGGGGTCACAGTGGGTCTGCTTTGTGGTAATTCCCTGGGCTGGAGCTTTATAACTCATGCCTTCATTCTTGATGGATCATATTTTATTAAAGAAGTTTTAAAAATAAGATAGTAGCTCCTGCCCATCAGTTTTGTATGTGTGCATGACAGTGAAGCGTGCATTATTTATCTATTGCCATATAACAGATTACTTCAGGATTTAGGAGCCCAAGAAGCAACACATACTGCCTAACACAGTGTGTGGGTCAGGAATTCTAGCATCTGGATAGCTCTGGCACAGGTTGCATTTAGGACTGGAAGATCCTCTGGTAACATGGCTATTGGCTGGAGTCCTCGGTTCCTCTCCATGGGCCTTCTTCACGAGCCTGCTTGAGTGTCCTCACATCATGGCAACTGGCTTCTTCTAGTAAGTTACCCAAGAAAGCTCCGAATAATGTTTTCTAGTTTAATATAGGGTACCCGTGTGTCTGAGCACATTGTTGCTAAATCTGTTTGGTGAATAGACTGCAGTTTATTGATGATCGATCTTGTTCTCCTGCTGGTGGACATCTAAGCGGTTTCCAGTTTGGAACTTTTTTTTTTTAAAGTATGTTTTTTAAAAAAATACATTTTATTTATTTTTATGTGGTGCTGAGGATTGAACCTAGGGCCTTGCACGTGCGAGGCGAGCACTCTACTGCTGAGCCACAACCCCAGCCCCCGGAACTTTTTAAGATAAGTGGATATAAGCATTCTTCTATAAGATTTTTTATAACCCTCTCTTAGGTAAATACCTAGGATTGTAATTGTTGGATCACAGAGTAGTGTTATGAAATCTGTTAGATCTCTTTCCAAAGTGGTTGCGCCATTTTACATTTTTTTGACAAGGTAAGAGAGTTCTCAGTGTTCCACATCCGTGCCAAAATTTGATGTTGTCACTTTTTAAAAATAAGTTTTGCCATTCAGGGTGGGTGTGTGCTGGTACCTCATGGTGGCTTTAACTTGCATTTCCATGATGCCTGGTTGTGTTCAGTACTTTCTTGTGTGCTTGGCGGCCATTTGTATGCTCTTTTTTGTGAAGCATCTCTTCAAATCTTTTGGAGCATGCCCCACTACCCCACCCTGGGTATGTGTGTAGTTCTGAGGAATTTTATCCCCTGTGTAGTTTTGCATAATCACCATGATCAGCGTCAATGGCACCATGGAGAATCTTCCTTGTGCTTCTCCTGCAGAGTTAGACCCCTCCACAGTCACCCCCTGACAGCCACTGATATGTTCTCCATTACTATAATTTTGTCATTGTGAGAATGTTATAAAGTTGCAATCATATAGTATGTAATTTTTTTTTTTTAGAAATCACATAATTTATTCTGTTGTATAAAAAAATTCATCCTTATATAACAAAATGTCTTCTTAGAAGAAGGAATATATTATTTCAGGTCATAAATAACCAGCAAACACACAACTGTTGGCAACTAAATAAACCAACACTGGTGTTTTCCACCAGTGGTGAGAACAGACCTGCTCAGATCTATTTACAAGATAGTACAGTACTGAACACAAAAATTGAGGTATTTGGTTCTTCTAGGAGTAGACACATTTGTGAAGGCAGACCGCCTACGGGAAAATAAATAAGGTATATTCTCATACATATATGTCATCGGGAATGGTAATACTGGTAGGTATGTCAAGCATCAAGTTTCTAGAAAAAACGGAAGCAAGCAAAGAGAAAGCAGCTCACACACAGAGTCCTTTCTCTTCTGCCCCATTTTGTCAGAGGGACTTGATGTACCCACTGTGTCCGCAACGTGCTGAGTTCAGCAAATGTCTTGACGCTGTCACCATGGCAACTGCTCAGAACCCAGGGAACTTGGGTGAAATTAAATAAATAAGGACCAGCACCCACAAGCCCATCTCCGGAGTTACTGCCTCTCTTCTGGAGGAAGAGCCTGTGGTCCTGGAGGGATGGAATCTCCTCACCTCCAGGGCCTTTCAGCAGCTGGGGGAGGTGGTGATGGGGCTCTGAAGGTAGCTGAGGGCACTGTTCGTGGAGTGGACAGGGATGGAGACAGGGAAGTTGAAGACGGTGGTGGTAGAGGTGCCCCGGTCTAGCACAGCCATGGCAGGGCTCCCGGCCTCGGCGGAGCAGTGCGGGGCAAGCACCTGGGACTCGAACTGCAGCAGCTGGCCCATGAAGCTGAAATTGGGGGAGATGATGCTTCGCCTCTGCTTCACGAACTCAAAGGCCTCATCCAGCTTCACCCGGTTAGTCCTTATGAGGTAAGCGAGGCAGATGGTGGCTGACCGGGAAATGCCCGCCTGGCAGTGGACAAACACCCTTCCCCCTGCATTCTTGATGGAATCTATGAAGTCTATGGCCTCGTTGAACCAGGAGCTGATGTCCGCCTTGTGGTTGTCCTCCACAGGAATGCTCTTGTACTGGTAGTGGCCCTCAAAGTGGTTGGGGCAATTGGCCGAAACATTGATCAGGGCAGTGATGCCCAAGGCATCCAGCATGTCCTTGCGGGAAGCATGGTAGGCACTGCCCAGGTACAAGAAGGGCAGGATCTCCACTGGGCCACCCTGGTCGTAAAGTGGGGTGCTGCAGGAACTGCATCCAGATTCTGCGCTGTCAGGGACACTAGTACTCAGGGGAAGGCTGAGCCCCATGGGGGTCGACTGTTTGCTACAGAGCTCCGGACAGGAAGCTGAAAAAGCTTCATACCCTCCTTTGAGGAAGAAGACTTGCGCGGTCCGCGCCTCGCGACAGAGCGCTCTAGCGGCCAGGGCCAAGGTGCTGTCGCGCTTGGCGCCGTCTACGGCGACGCTGCGTTCGTCCAGCAGAACCACGGCGTGGTAGGAGCCAGCCAGCAAGCGGCCGCGAAGCTCGGCGTTGGGCCCATGGCGCCCTTGGCACGGCGCCGCACGACGGTGCTAAAGCGCACGTTGACGGAGCCGGCGATGTGGCCGGCATTGAACGCGAAGAAGGAGCGGCAGTCCAGCAGCAGGCACTGCGCCGCGCGCTCCCGCAGCAGCGCCCGCAGGCCTCCGGCGTCAAGCGTGCCCACCTCCATGACCATGGCCGGCCCCAGCGCCCCCAGCGTGCCGGGTCCTCGCTGCTCTTTGTCCTCGGAAGTCAAGGGTAGGGCGGCGGCTTTCGAAGAAAAGCCCGACCCTGAGTCTCTGCGCCGAAACAGAACCTGCTCTCGGACCTAGCAAGGGGTGCTAGCGGGACTCTGGGCCTCGCTCTCTCGCTCGCTCGCTGCTATCCCATCTGCCCTGCGATGGGTCCGAGGCGCCGGTCTGTCGTCTCTTCCTTCGCACTCTAGTATGTAATTCTTTTGTGGTAGGATTTTTTACACTCAGCATGATGCTCTTGAGGGTCATCCATGAGTCACTAGTTTATTTCTTTGTGCTGCATTGTCTGAGGTACCACAGTGTATGGGTTCATTCTGGCTTACAGGATATCTGGATTGTTTTCAGTTCTGGGATGACTGCAAATAAAGCTGCTGTAAATATTTGTGTTTAGGTTTCTTTTCTTTCCTTTTCTGTTGGAAACAAAATGTTTCATTTCTCTTGAGTGAGGGCATTGGCTTGTATGAAAAGTGTAAGGTGAACTTCATAGGAAACTGTCAAATTTTTCTGAGTGACTGTGGCATATTACGTTCCCACCATCAGCAAATGAGAGATCCTGTTGCTTGCATCCTCATTAATGCTTGGTGTGGCATTTTTCTCTTGGCCACTTTAAGTGGCATGTATGATTGGACTCCTTTTTAACATGGTGCCATGTGGCATGGCCCTGGTTCAGGGAGTCAGGTCACCTGGTGTCTCTTATGCTAGATGCCCATTGCCCACACCTCTCTGAGGGAAGGCAAAACTGGTACTTTGGTTTCAGTGCTTGCCGGTGTCTTGCTTTAGTGCAGAGACCCTCAAACTTGTTCTTAGTAATGAGATTGTTTTTGTCAAGAAGAATCCTGAACAGAACAGCAGTGAATAAGTCAGTGGTGGTGGATCTGCTGTGGGTAGCCCTGGGCCCTCCTGTGCTTCACCATGTCCCCATAGTTGTGCCAAAGATGTCCCCTGGCATGGAAGCCTGGAGACATGATCCTGGAACTAATATCATTAATCCTGGGACTTCACAAGTTGTCACTTAATTCTGTGGGTCCTCTGTAAACTGAGGCGTGGGGATGGTATTTGCCATATTTCTGACTTCTACATATCTTCTCTCTCAAGGAAAGAGAGATTATAGATGTGAAATACCCAAATTATTAAGTATTATTTATATGTCATTGTTATACAAATAGTATCTAAAATAATCACCCAAGATTGCTGGGTGTGGAGGTTCATATTTAAAGACAGAAATTATATAATCAACTACACATGTTGCTTAGTCATTCAGAGCTCTTGGGAGTTTTGCTGAAACTCTGATTTTTTCCACTGCAGAGATTTTTTGATATCTTTTTTCCTTGAAAAATATTAGAACTTTAGATATTTAGAAATTTAGAAATGTTCAAGTTTTCAGGAAGAGTTTCTGAGAGACTTTTCTTGGTCCCAGTGTCTGTTGAAATGAAGAACAATCCCCCTCTAGTGGTTGATTTGAACTGTACAATTTTAAGTACATTTCAAGCATCATTTTATTGAATAGGTATTATTTTAACAGGGTTCAAAGTTAGAAGTGTAAAAAGGTAGAGTACTTTTCCCTATCTGCCCGATTTCTGATTTCCTCACCTTCATTCCATGTACACAAAAGGCAAATACCATTATTCATAAGTAAGTAAGTAAATATATTTATCTACTTTTTTTGGACATATAGTATTCCAGTAAAAAAATAATATATTTAATTGTTTTTACCTTTGTTTTCATTTATAAACACTCGTCTTGGCAATTTTCTCATATTGGTATGTAAAGAGATTTTTTTCTTTTTACTTACCATTGCAGGGATTTTTATATTTATCATTGCAGGGATTTTTTACATTTTATTAATTCACTACTATATTAATGGACTTTTAAACATTCACGTGTTGTACTATTGCAAATAACTATTTATGTCTAAATAACATTATGCTCATCCCTAGGACAGCATTTGGGAGTGGGGATGGAAAGGATAGGTCTGTAATTAAAGTGCCTCACATATCTCTGATGAGAAACTTATTTAATGTACAGAACTTGGCTGTGAGTGGTGGAGAAATGTTTAGTAACAATCTGTTTATCTTACAGTTTTAAAATATTTTCTTTGAATTTTAAGATAATACAAATATAGTTTTTAATACTTTTCAATATGATTTTTGGATCCCTTGGCCAGTGTGTATAAATCTGCACATTAATGGTCAGACCTTATGTCTTACTTTTCTTCATAGATTAACAGAATTATTACTAGAATTTGACCCGTATGAAAAGTTTGGTTTTATTATGAGCAGGAAGCTTAACAATGTGAGAATAGATGTGAATTTGGTGTTTTAAAACAGGTGAATAACACCATGCCACATTAGAGCTACTGACTGGGAAATGCAGAGGATGTAGCTAAGGATTTATATTTCAGAATCTTGCCTATGACACAGTTCCTAGAGGCTCTTCTCTCTAGTCCTCACAGGCTGGCATTTCTCTTGATTCTCATTCCTCTTGTTGCTTACAGAATGCACAGGTAACAAGGAGTGCAGATTGCATATGTGAAAAGGCTCCAGCTTCTGTTATTCTATAGCTCGGTTCAGTTGTAATTCTACAGCTTACACAAGCTCCTCACATGTGTGAGGCCACTTTGGAGGGTAAGTTGGAGGAATTGCTGAGTCAAAGGCAGGTTCTTCTGTAACTTGGATGACAGTATTGTCTAGTTGCCATACACACAGGACCGGTGCCGCTCTATACTCTCACCCTGCCCCTCCCTCCCCAGGTTGGCACAAGAGGGAAGTCCCTCCTCACAGCCTGGTGACACGGTGTGTTAGCAGACTGTCTGCATTTTGTTCATGTGACACGTGAAAATTAACAGCTTGGTACAGTTGTAAATTGTGCTTCTCTTATTGCATAAAAGAGCAGGGATTTATATATGTGTGTGTGTGTGTGTGTGTGTGTGTATATACACACACACATACAGGTTGTGTTTTCTATTTTGTGGATCATCTGTTCAAATCATTTGTTCACTTAGTGGTCTGTTTTTAATGAATCATAGGAAGCCTTTGATTAGAAAAATGGGCCCCTTTGCGATGACATCAGTATCTTTTTTTTTTTTTCCTCAGTTTGTCATTTGTCTTGACTGTTCTGGTATGTTTGTCATTCATAAAATTTCTATTATTAGTCAAACTTAACCATCTTTTCTTTATGGCTTACAAATATTGTGCCACATTTAGAAAGGACTTTTGGATTAAGTTATAAAATAATTCTTCATGTTGTATTTAATACTTAGTGGTTTTGTTTTCTCCCAGATAAGTCATTAATCTATTTGGAATTTATTCTGACATTTGATGTGAAATAGGAATCTGACTTTCTTTCTTTTTCCAGTTGGCTACCCAAATGGAACATCTCAATAATGTTCTGTTTGTCCATGATTTGATTTACCAGATTTGTCTTGCACATATTAAGTTTCATATATTTTTACTTCTGTTTCTCAACCTTTTAATCATATTCCATTGGTCTATCTGCCTATTTCTTCACCATATGAATTTCTGAGAACTTACCACATGTCTTATTATCTGATAGAAATCATAACTCCTTGGTTTTGGAGTTTTCTTGATTATTTTTGTTTCTTTTTTATATATGATTTTAAATTTCTTATTGGCATCTTAATTTGGATCATCTTCAATGTATAGAGTGACTTAGGGAGAATTTTTTTTATGTTATTGTTTTAAAAAAAGTGGTGCGCATTCCTATTTGTTTTAGTTTTCTCTTGTGTCCTTCAGCATGATTTGAAAGTTTTCTTTATGTAAGTTCTGTAAGTTTTATTTTTATTCCTTTGTTTTATTACTTTATTATTTTATTTTATTATTATTATATTCTTTTGTTTTATTACTTTGGGAAGTGGGGTCTTTTCTTTCCTGTATTTTTCTAACTGCTTGCTTAGATATCTAAATGAATGCTGTTGGTTTCTCTGGTTGATTGTGTATCCTGCTAGCCCTTCTTGTCTGTAGTGGGGTTTAGTTGGTTGTTTAGGGGGATTCTGGGTATACAAGCATATTAGATCAGTAAGCCAAGATGCAAAATTTAGAGGCTCAAAACAACTGCTGTTTGTTTTTTTCTTACATCAGTTACGCATGTGTGGGTGACTGGGAGGATCTGCTGGTTTTTACTGGGCTCACTCAACGCGTGGCAGCCAACTGCAGGTCGCATGGGCAGCTCCGTTGACCTTGCTGGACTCTTTCTCATGGTTAGGGCTGCCTAATGATAGGCAGGCTGGTCTAGATCACCTTGACTGGGACAAGTCAGCTCTTCTCATGTGTTTTGTACTTATGACCCCACCCACCCCTGTCCCCCCAGGCTAGCCTGGGCATGTTCTTAGATCATCTTAAGCATATTTTCCTGAGTATTGAGCAGGAGCTAGAGAGAAACAGAAATATACAAGCACTTTTTCAAGATTTTGCTTCTTTCAAGTCTACCCATATTTTTGTCACCCAAGAAAGTTACAAGTCCAAGTGCAGATTCAAGGGCTGGGGACATAGACTGTGCCTCTTCTATAAGAACTACAGTGTCCAAGGGCAGGATCAAGGGAAAGCACTGGGGACGAGGGAAAGGGAGGGTAGAGCAGGCTGAGCACAGGCAATTTTTAGGGTGAAACAATTTCTGGTTTTGTGGTTCTCATAGTTTCCATTAGAAGAATCTGATAGAAGAGCAGCAGATGGGAACAAGATTCTTTATTCTTATGCTTGAGCATAAGGTCGGCAGCCCATGGGGGACGGAAATCCCAGGCTTCCTCAAACAGAGGACAGAGGTGGGCAGGATGTTGCCTCCTGATGTCATCACATGTACAGGTGGGCTCTTAGTGCATCTGCGCTCTTCCTCTTTACGCTGCAGGTGTCTTGTTACCATCTGAAGTCTCCACCTGAGGGTGTGATTAGTACTGTGCCAATACTGTAAAGGTGACTGCAGGCTAGAACAGTGACTCCGGTTTGTGTGTGTTTGTTCATACCACCTGGAACCTGCCTCTTATCCTCTAGGAGAGTCCCTAGTGTCTTTTTCAGAAGGCACATACACTATTGTCCTGTATCAGTAGATTTAAAGTTTAATGACTTTGTTTTCTGTGGCTCTGGCCTCTTGGGATCTCTGCTGACCACGTGGTCTTTGCAGGCTGAGCAGGCATCCCAACCTATCACCTCCAGGTGTGTTATCTTAATTACATGGCTTTGAAGACCGGTTCATTTTTTTATTTATTATTAACTCTTGATTTTCTGGTTTACCCCATAACACCAAGGCTGTCTCATTTTCTCCGGAGAGGTTTCACTCCTTTAACCTCAAGGCTTCTGTTTTTCAGGGGGGTTCCAACTCTTTCAAAATAATTCTCATGATATCATAATGGGGATGCAGGTCAATAGAAATGTTTCCAAACCTCTAGAATGCATAAGAATAAACTCTAATATAAATCCTGAATTTTGGTTGACAATGATGTGTCGATGTGTATTCCTCCTTGTAACAAATGTGCCACTCTGGTGCAGGAGAGTGGTAATGGGTGAGGGTATGTATATGTGAGCGTAGGGAATATGTGGGAAATATCTCTGTCTTTTCTGCTCACCTTTGCTGTGACTAAAAAGTCTATTTTTAAAAACATCATGAGAATTCTTTTTTTCTTTAAATATTTATTTTAGTTGTAATTGAACACAATATCTCTATTTTATTTATTTATGTGGTGCTGAGGATGGAACCCAGGGCCTCTCACTTGCAAGGTGAAGGCTCTACCGCTGAGCCACAACCCCAGCCCCATGAGAATTCTTATCTACTATATTTGCCTTTATTTTTTACCAATTCTTGTATTTTTTCCTTTCTGAAGGTCCCAGCCTTCTTCTGTTGAGAGCCACAACCAAGTCAAGATGGTGCCTGGCATTTTGCCAGAAGGAGTGGTTGGGAGGTGACACCAGCGAGCCATTGGGATGATGATAATTAAATTAAGCTGTGTATAATTATTAAGATAATGACTGATTGCTGTAACTGGATGATGCTAAATTGAAACAAGCTGTGTATTCAGTTGTGTATATAAACCTCTGCTGTCCGGCAATAAGGCGGCTCCTGCTACCTGGGGTGCCCGCTACTTTTGAGTTCTCGCAGAGTTCCCGTTGAGTTACCGTTGGTTCTCACAGAGTTTTGGGGGAGTTCTAGAGAGTTCCCATGGGGTTCTGGCAATAAAGGAGTTCCTGTTTGCACCTACAAGTGGCTCGTGACCTCCGGGTTATTTTTGATCCCAGCCAGACTGTGGCACTGTTACATTTCCTTTTTGTTTAGAGAACTATCTTTCATAATTTTTAAGGGTAAGTTTTGCTAGAAAAATTGCTAGTGAAATGATTTTCATTGGTCTGAGAATGTCTTTATTATGCTTTGTCATTTCTGAAAGATATTCTTGCTGGATAAACCAGTGCTCTTGGCAGTTTTTTTGCTCCAGTACTAGAAAAGGGTCATGCCACTTCCTTTAGTCTTCCATGTTTTCCAATGAGAAGTCCATTGTCATTTCAGTTGGTATTTTCTGCAGGTAATGTATCATTTCTCTTCAGCTGCCTTCAAGATCTATTTTTTTGTGTGTTAGTTTTCACAATTTGGTTGTGGTATGTCTTGGCATGGGTTTCTTGCAAATGTATGCAATTAGTTATTTATCCAGTTTCCAGAATCTGTAGATTCATAATATTTTCTTCTGCACTTGGAAGTATTTTTTAAAAATATATTTTTAGTTGTTGATGAGCCTTTATTTTACTTATTTATTTATATGCAATGCTGAGAATAGAACCTAGTACCTCACACACGCTAGGCAAGTGCTCTACCACTGAGCCACAACCCCAGCCCTACTTGGAAGTGTTTTTGCATTATATTTTATAATACTTTTCCAGTCCTACCCTCACTTCTCTCTCTCTCTCTCTCTCTCTCTCTCTGTAGTTGTAGATACATATTTTATTTGTTTATTTTTTTTTGGTGCTAAGGATCGAAACCAGTGCCTCACACATGCTAGGCAAGAGCTCTGCACTGAGCTACAGCCCCAGACTCACTTTTTTTTTCTCTTTTTGAAATCTTGAAAATACAGATAGATATTGGCTCTGTTGTTTTTGAGAAATATTTGTCTTATTTTTTACTCCATATTCTCTTTGTTGCTCAAATAAGATAAATTCTACTGATCCGCATCTTAGTCTCTTTAGACTGCTGTAACAAAATGTTTTAGAATGGTAAGCTTGTAAAAGACAGAAATTTCTTTCTCATAGTTCTGGAGGCTAGAAATCCAAGATCAAGGTTCTGGCAGACCTCATACCTACTGAGGTCTGTCCCTCACAGTCCCTTCTCAGTAAGTGCTTACATAACAGCTCTCTGGGGCTTCCTTCCAAAGTGCATGTGGGCCATTCAGGGAGGCTGTACCCTATGATCTAATCATTCCCCCAAAGTCCTACCTTCTAATATCATCACCTTAGTGATTAGGATTCAACAAATGAATTTGGAGAGAACACAAATATTCACACCAGAACAACCTATTATCAAGTTCAATAGTTTATTCTCTGTTACCTACACCCTATTATTAAGTTCATCAGTGAAATTTTTAATTTGGGTTACAATTTCCATTTTGTGCTTTTTAAATAACCTGTGTTTTTTTCCAGAGATATAGTTTTGTTGTTGTTGTTGTTTTTAGGGGAGCAGGGGCACACTTAAGGGAGTGAAGCTTCTGGGGTAAAACAGGGAACACACATTTATGGGAGAATGTGGACTACTAGCAGAGGGACAGCCAGATATATATATATATATATATATATATATATATATATATATATATATATATATATATATGTTTTGGGGGGGGATGTGATTTTTTTTTCCTATTTATTTCAAGGGGATTTGTGATTGCTTACTGAATCATTGTTAAGATGGTTGTCTGACAGAGACTAATCCACAAAGTTACAACTATCTTATATTTGATAAAGGGGCTAAAAACATGCAATGGAGGAAGGATAGCATCTTCAACAAATGGTGCTGGGAAAATTGGAAATCCATATGCAACAAAATGAAATTGAATCCCTTTCTCTTGCCATCCACAAAAGTTAACTCAAAATGGATCAAGGAGCTAGATATCAAATCAGAGACACTGTGTCTGATAGAAGAAAAAGTTGGCTACGATCTACATATTGTGGGGTCGGGCTCCAAATTCCTTAATAGGACACCCATAGCCTAAGAGTTAATAACAAGAATAAACAAATGGGACTTACTTAAACTAAAAAGTTTTTTCTCAGCAAGAGAAACAATAAAAGAGATAAATAGAGAGCCTACATCCTGGGAACAAATTTTTACCCGCCACACCTCAGATAGAGCCCTAATATCCAGAATGTACAAAGAACTCAAAAAATTAAACAATAAGATAACAAATAACCCAATCAACAAATGGGCCAAGGACCTGAACAGACACTTCTCAGAGGAGGACATACAATCAATCAACAAGTACATGAAAAAATGCTCACCATCTCTAGCAATCAGAGAAATGCAAATCAAAACCACCCTAAGATACCATCTCACTCCAGTAAGATTGGCAGCCATTATGAAGTCAAACAACAATAAGTGTTGTCGAGGATGTGGGGAAAAGGGTACACTTGCACACTGCTGGTGGGACTGCAAAATGGTGAGGCCAATTTGGAAAGCAGTATGGAGATTCCTGGGAAAGCTGGGAATGGATCCACCATTTGACCTAGCTATCGCCCTTCTCGGACTATTCCCTGAGGACCTTAAAAGAGCGCACTATAGGGATATGGCCACATCAATGATTATAGCGGCACAATTCACAATAGCTAGACTGTGGAAACAACCTAGATGCCCTTCAGTAGATGAATGGATAAAAAAAATGTGGCATCTATACACAATGGAGTAATATGCAGCACTAAGAAATGACAAAATCATGGAATTTGCAGGGAAATGGATGGCATTAGAGCAGATTATGCTAAGTGAAGCTAGCCAAGCCCTAAAAAAACAAATGCCAAATGTCTTCTTTGATATAAAGAGAGCCACTAAGAACAGAACAGGAAGGAAGAGCATGAGGAAAAGACTAACAGTAAACAAAGACGAATGGGAGGAGAGAAAGGGAGCATATGGAAATGGTAGGAGACCTTCAATGATACACAAAATTATAAGAGGTTATGAGGGGCAAGGGGGAGGGAAAAAAGGGAGAGAATTGAACAACAGCAGAGGAGGTAGAGAGGGAAGATGGGAGGAGAGGGGAGGGGAGGGGGGATAGTAGGGGATAGGAAAGGTAGCAGAAAACAACAGTCACTAATATGCCATTATGTAAAAATGTGAATATGTAACAGAGGTGATTCTGCAATCTGTATTTGAGGTAAAAATGGGAGTTCAAAACCCAATTGAGTCAAATGTATGAAAGATGATATATCATGAGCTCTGTAATGTTTTGAACAATCAATAATAAAAAAAAAGATGGTTGTCTGAGAATCTTGGTCAGAGTATTCAAATATCTAATTATTCTCAGTATGAGCATCACACAATTAGTGACAGAGCCAGTACTCACACTGGAGTGAGGTTCTTCCAGGCTTGGAGTCTGCTTTGGATGGAAACATTTTAGATGGCAGAGATGGGACATCTCCTCCCTGGTGAATTTAGGTTAATTGAAAAGTAGACATCCAGGTGTGCGAGAGACTTATGGGGGAAAACACTTGTCAGGGGTGAAGGGGAGGGACTGGATGGGTGGGGAGAGGCTCCAGGTTGCAGACAGCAGAGTGGTGGCTGTGAAGGGAGTGACAGGGACCAGGTGGAGCTGGGACAGCCTCAGTACAACACAGCCCAAGCCTTTACCACCGTTATGGCGAGGTCTCCCTGGACCAGCGGGCGTCCTGAGCAGGGCTTGCCTGCTGGGCAGAGGTGGATGACTGAGAGCATCGCCCCGTGGTCATCTGGGAGCAGCAGGAGACAAGAGGAGCCTCAGGGGTACTCTGGAGTTAGTTCCATGGTGTGGCGGTCCATGAGGGTCTTTCTAAGTCTGCCCTGAGCAACTTTCCTTATGGCAACCACAGCAGGTCACCCACATCCCCATCTCCACAAACGCTGCTCTTGGGCCATCACAGACTTATCATGTGTCTGAAATCTTTAAAGGCCTGCAGAGGGGAGGAGCTGCAGACTTATTTTGAGATGGTCGTGTCAGGAAATGCTCCCTTTTCCTTTTCCAGTTGATGCCATTTGCTGACTCTACAGTCTGCATCACACACACAGTGTACACAGCGTCCAACAGGGGATACTGCAGGCTCTGCTCAGCAATGCCATGTCCTAACCCCGTGGTTTCTGTTCTGCATAGGTATGGTTTGAGTTTGGATGAGATGAGAGCTCTGACAGTTCAGAGAGTGAAGTTTATCCTGGGTCATCCACTGATAAAACGTGCATTTCAGGAACAGGTGAGTGTCCTTGTTAATTTTCTGTGGTGGTGTGGCGTGCGCGCTTGTGTGTGTGTGTGTGTGTGTGTGTGTGTGTGTGAGTGAAAGAGAGAGATTTCATTTGGCTTGCTTTTGCGATGTATGCAAACTCATTTACCTTGTTCTGGGGCATGCTGACAGACCAGGCCACTGGGTAGGGGGCAACTTCTTCAGACCCCTTCTCTTCCCTGCTCCCTATGAACCTCACTTACCCCTTCCCTAGGTCCCCATGTCCACTTCTTTAAGCTCACAGGCTGGGGAACAGGAGAATCAGCAGAAGTAATGAAATATTTGTTTTCAAAATCCATGTCATTTTAGGCATAAAGTCTAAATAGCTGATAAATAGAAATAACTCATTTTAGAGGCTTTTAATTGGAAGTGTCCAAAGTTTGTCTAAAAAATGCATTCTAAATTCAGTGATATTATTTTAGCTAATTTTAGCCTCAGGATAAAGAAAGAAGGAAAGAAGATGCTGATTGAAGGTTTCCTTTATGAGGCTGTAGGAGCCATCTATTTAAGTGAGGTTTTAAGTCCATTTCCATTTTATTCCGTTTTGCGGCTTCCTCCACATACCCCTTTTCATAAGGAGAAAGTACTGAAGCTCCTGGGGCAGCGTCTCATTGGGAGGGGCCAGAATGAGGGTGGACTGTGGCATAGATGATGTCCGGGAGCCAGCGCCATCCATCAGTGACCCAGGCCCCTTCATGCCAGGTGGAGGGAGAGTCAGAGGATCAAGGGTGGCTCCTCCCCATTCTGGTGATCCCAGGAGACCCTTCTTTGTGGAGTGTAGATCAGAGTTGGGCGGGGGAGGGGGTGTGTGGGATCCACCTGAGAATAGACCCCCCGATGAGCCTGCTCTTGAAATGTCCTAGCCACCTTGAGGCTGGCAGGGGACTATGGCATCACCCCAGAGGAGCCTACAAGGACGTCTACCTGGCAGAAGAGCCCCCCACATGACAAGAATAAGGCAAGCTTGCAGAGCCTAAAATGTCCTTTCACACCAAGCAGATTGGCAAAGATTTTCAAGCCACCTAATCACCTCTTGCCGGAATGTACACATGTAGCTGTGAATGAAACCGAGACTAGAAGGAAAAATCCGGCCCTCTCTGCTTCCCGCACGTTCTCCGAGTCCAGCCTGCCCAGGCGCTGGGAGCCCGGCTGGTGGGTGAGCTCTTGGCACAAGGCCAGGCTCCTGCTTCTTTAACCAGCCCTACATGTCCGCGGCTCAAGTTCATGTCAGCGCTCAGAGCCGGGACCCCTTAATGAGGCTTGCTAATTGCTGCAAGCCTGACCTGCCGAATATGGAAGATTAGCTTTTGTAATCCTGCCCCTGAAGCGTGTTGAGCCCTGAAGCCAATTATCCTCCTGTTTTCAGGGCTCCCCTAGTGGTCTAAGCGGCTGGGATCACTTTCTGTCCTCAGCAATTGGGCACAGTTCCTTGAACAGGCACGCAGGATGGGCTCTAGGTGGCCCTCCGGTCCCCTTCTGTTAGTTACCTCGCCGACTTGGCACCTTTCTCCATGCGAATTCTCAAGAGCCAGTGAACCCGAAGGAACTCCACCGGCCGTCAGCACGGCAGGCTCGTCGCATCGTGAGGATGTCACAGGACTCAGCAGCACATCTGTGTTCGAAGGCTCTCAAATTCCACCCCATTAACAGCTGGAGGAGCTGTCCACGTCCAGTAATTCTAGAAGTGTTCCATGATTCATCCCGCCTCTTAATAAAACCATGGAGTCATGGCTGTCCAGAGAGAGAGCCAGGCCCTCCCCTCTCTCCCTGGCCCCCGTTTCAAATTAATTTTTGTGGGTGAGCCGATGCGCTCCGAGGCGGAGGCGCCGTGTGATGTAGGAGGATGACGTTCTCAGGCACAGATGAGGAGGGAGCTTCATTTGTTCCAGGTCTCTATGGACAGTTCACAGGCCAAGAATAAGCCATTAAAATATTTCCACTCTGTGTTCTCCCCTCTGACCATCTGTAATGGATTTGGGATGTTCCAATAAACATAAAGAGAAAAACACGTGCGCACTCAGACACGTACGCACGACCCGCACGCAGCGTGAACAGCCGGTGCACTCCATCCGGCTCCTCCTGCACCTGTTTGTAGTGACCTCACCTTTGTGCACATCAGCCAAGAGCTCTCTTGTTCCCCTCAGGATTCCAGGATTGGGTCTTGGGGGCGGGAAGGGGGCAGAGTTGTGATTCCTGGTGTCCAGATAAGGAGATAGACTAGGTTGGTTGTCCGCTTTGAGTGACAGTGCTGGGGCAGGAGCTGGGACTCCTGCCTGGAGAGCCTTGTGTGGGCAGTATTCCCAGGAATACCTCTCCCTGGAAGCTGAAAGAGGCTGAGATCTACCTCAGTCATCACTGTAACCATCATACCGAAGCTTACTGAGCACCTATATTGTGCCAGTCGCAGTGCTAAGAGCTTTAAAGGGATGATTTCTGTGACTACATCACATCCCTCATAGTATTCCTGTTTTACAGGTAGGTAACCAGAGCTGAACGGCTGGCCCGAGCTTGGTTATATAACTAGTGGGTTGTATATGTAACTAATAGAGCCCAGGTTCAAGCCCAGGTAGTCTGCTTTCTGAGCCAGCTTCTGTCTGGTGGAGTTCACCCCTGGCTGTGTGTTGGAGCCCCCTGGGGAGCTTTTGCATATCCTGTTGTATATAGGCTTTTGCTCAGGCCAATCAAATCAGTATTTTCATCTGCCAGATGATCCAGTATGTATTGGGGGTTGGGTACTGCTGTGCTTTGTTTCTGTTTTAGTCAGCTTTGTGCTGCTAAGACTAACATACCTGACTTGAAAAATTGAGAGGAGGAAAAGATTCTTTTGGCTCATGGTTTTAGAGATTCAGTCCATAGTAGGCTGACTCCATACCTTTGGGTTGAGGTGGGAAGGTTGGCAGAAGGTTGTGGTAGAGGAAAGTCACTCAGTTTGAGACAGGCAGGACATAGAAAGAGCTTTTAGTGCAAGGGTCCAGGGATAATATAATCCCCAAGGTCATGCCCCCATTGACCTACTTCCTCCAGTCACAACCTGTCTGCCTATAGTCATCACCCAATAATCCATTAATCCATCGATTAGATCGCCAGTCTCGTGATCTAATCATTTCACCTCTGAACATTCCTGCATAGTCTCACACAGGAGCTTTTGGAGGACATGTCAACATTTCTTTCCAGTCAAGGGACCCAGTTGAGGTCAGCTTGCTCTTGGCCAAGTGTAGAAAGAGTTAGGAAGAGAGATGTGAGCAGTGAAGTCCCCACCCCCACAACCATCTCCTCTCCTTTTCTGAGTGCTGATCTTCCACACACCCATGAGCCACATGGCTGGGGGCATGATATCGTTACCTGAACCAGTGATTCTCAAAGTATAGTCTGAGGGCCCTGGGTGTCCTTTCTTGAAAAGTAGATGTCTAGCTGGGCATGGTACATGCCTGTAATCCAAGAGACTCTGGAGGCTGAGGGAGGAGGATAGTAAGTTTGAAGCCAACTTGAACAAAATAAAAAATAAAAAGGGTTTTAGCTCAGTGGTAAAGTTTTCCTGGGTTAAATTCCCAGTACCAAAGAAAAAAAAGAAAGAAAGAAAGAAAGGAAAGTAGATGTCCAAATACAGTATACGTATGTGACACTGTATTTTTATCATAAACTTCAAACAAAGCAACAATTCACAACAAACTGAGTGCAAAAGCAGATGCGAGAGTCTAGCTATCTTCTTTTGGGTTGGATCTTTAAAAAATTAGCAAAAAATGTAAAATGCTACCATCCTTTCATAGAGTCTTTTTTGAAATTATGGTTATTTTTTTTTATAAAAATTATGTCATTTATATTAACATAATTGATTTATTGTTAGTTTAAAAATTAATAAATAAGTTAAAAATTCTCAGTTTTAATTACTAATTTGGTAAATTGCTAAATATAATCTGCAAAAAAAAAGTCCCATTGGAATTTTCAGTAGTTTTTAAGTGTAAAGGGATCCAAGGACCATAAAATGTGAGCACTGTTGATCTAAATCATCTGCATTTTCCTCAGGAAGTCCAGTCTCAACAACTTGGAGGGGAATTAGCAGAAGATTGGTGTGTGTGTGTGTGTGTGTGTGTGTGTGTGTGTGTGTGTGTGTATTATACTTATTGTAATTATCTATATTTGAACAGAATTTTAGATAATCTCAGAATTTTTTTTAATACTTAGATATTTAAAGAGGCATCAGGTAGGTGATCAGATCAAAGGTGGAATAATATTCTAAGGTCAGCTTACCACCAAAAGCTTTCCTGATTAATCTCTGAGAAAAGAAATAACTTTTCCCAGGAACCATTTAAATTTGAGCTTTCGTTGTATTGCAGAAACTTAGCTGATCAGGAAACATGCCACGAGTCTGAGGACACCTGTCTGTCACTGGTCATTCATGGCAGCCCGTCCCACCAGCCCCCACCCTATTGCTCACAGATACCAGCACCAGCCCCCGCTGACCCTGCAGACCTGGCCATGCACACCTCCTCCCAACCCGAGCCCCGTTCTGGTCTTGACCTGCTTACTCAGCTCTTGGCTCTGTCGCCCTGGCCTTGGCTTCCTCCTTGGCCCTCTGGCTTCTGTTTGTCCTGGAACCCAGACTTTTCCTAGTGGGCTATGACAGGCTGCCCTAGATCTTGGTCCTATTTGCTGCCTTTGGCAGGAGTCTCTGTCCCAGCTCCAGCTCTAAAAACTTGGACATTGGCCACTTGGCCATGACTCTGGCCAGGCCAGCCCTGTCCCCATGGGATACTTGAAGGATTTGAGTGGAGATGACAGGATGGAGTGGCCTGTTTATAGAAGTCCCTCTGTGTAGATTGGCAACCAAACTGTGTTGTCATCTGAGATGGCCAAAGAGATTACTTAAAAGGGCACACCAAGGAGTGAGGAGTGATTTAGGACCTTCCCAAGGACTCCAGTGCAGCTGGAATCGTGGTGTTATTTATTCTTTGACAATGCAATTATTCTGCACAATTAAATATTTTATTTTTAAGGCTTAATTATCACTCTTGCTGTGAAATATTATGTCAATAATATCATTTGCTTATCATCCTCTATGTCCTTTCTATGTGCCAGGTGAAGTGATTCATTAATTTTACAAATATTTATTGAGCTCTTACATGAGTCAGGCATTGTTCAAAGGACACTGAAAAATGCAGGCAAAAATACCTGTCCTTGTGGTACTTACATTTTTGTGGGGGAAGAGACAGACAATAAACTAATAAACAATACATTTATGGCATATCAGTGATAGATACTGTGGATAAAAATCAAAAGAATAAAGTAAGTTTTCTCTGTTGTCAGATGATATATGTTCTTATATATAGAAGAGCCCAATAATTTAAAAAAAGACCCTTCTAGAACTAATAAATGAATTCATGAAACGCGCAGGATAAAAATCAACACACAGAAATAAGTTGAATTTCTATGTACTAATGATGAACTATTGAAAGGAAACTGAAAACAATTATATTTATAGTAGCTCAAAAAGAATAAAATACTGAGGGACAAACTTAACAAATGAGAAGAAAGCCTTATATATTGAGAACTATAAAATATTGGTGAAGTAATTGAACAAGACACAAACAAATAGAGAGGCATCCCATGTTCATAGATTAGAAGATACTATTGTTAAGATGTCTGTAAACAACAGAGTCAGTGCAATATTTTTTTTTCCAGAAATAGAAAAATCCATCCTAAATTCTAAAATTTTTCTGGAATCTTAAGGGACCCTGAAGAAACAAAACAGTCCTCAAAAAGAAAAACAATTTAGAGGCTCCACACTTCAAATAGTGGAACCTCCAAAACTTACTACAAAGCTATAGTAATTGAAACAATAAGGTACTGACACAAACACAAAAATATAGAACAATGGAATAGTTAAAGAACACCAGAAAGAAAGCCTTACATATGTGGTTGATCACTTCTGAGAAGGGTGCCAAGACCATTCAATAAAGAAAGGAAATATTATCAACAAATGGTGCTGGGACAATTGTAATGGTGTATGCTCCATATACAAAAATTAACTTAAAATAGATTAAAGATTTGGGCTGGGGCTGGGGCTCAGAGATGGAGTGCTTGCCTAGCATTCGTGAGGCACTGGGTTTGATCTTCAGCACCACATAGAATAAAAATAAAGATATTGTGTTCACCTATAACTAAAAAGTAAATATTTAAAAAATAGATTATGTGGGCTAAGGTTGTGGTTCAGTGGTAGCGCACTTGCCTAGCATGTGTGAGGCACTGGGTTCGATTCTCAACATCACATATAAATAAATAAAAATAAAGGTCCATTGACAACCAAATCAAAAAATAATATATTAAAGACTTAAATGTTAGACTAAAGCTAATAAACTATTACAAAAAACCCATTGGGTGTGGCAGTGGTTTCTTTGATAGAAACAAAAACATGTTTTTAAAGATAAACTTATTTTAAACAATTTAAAAAAAAATTTAATAAAAATTTGTCTAAAACATGAATTGGACTACATCATAGTTAGAAACTTGTGTGTCAAAGGGGCCGTGGTTTGAATGTATCCTCAAAGTTCATGTGTTGGAAACTTAAGCCCCAGCATAATGCTTAAGTGGGTTAAGGCAGTCAGTGGGTTCCGGATAAAATGAGTTTGGCTACCTCCACATCCCACATGCTCTTTTGTCCTTCTGCCTTCCACCTTCCACCATGGGATGATACAGCAAGAAGATGTTTTCTTGATGTGAACCCTTGAACTTTGGGCCTCCCAGTCTCCAGTACTGTAATAACTAAGTCTCTGTTCTTAATGAATTACCCAGGCTCCGGTATTGTGTGGTAGCCACACAAAACAGTCTAACAGAGTGAAAAGACAATGTTTGCAAATCAGACATCCCATAAAGGATTGATGTCTGGAGTATATTGAAGAACCCCTATAACTCAACAAGGGCAACAACAATAAATAACCAGATTTAAAAACAGTCAAAGGACTTGAAGAGAGATTCCTGCAGGGCAGATGTACAAACGACCAATAAACACATGAAACAGTGCTCAACATCACAGATCATTAGGGAAATAGAAATGATGACCACGAGGAGATACCACCCACACCCATTAGGACGGCAGTGTAAGGAAGCAATAGCAGCAGCAGCAGCGGCCAGCAAGGGTTGGAGAGGATGTGGCTAACTGGGACCCTGGCACATTGCCAGTGCCTTGGTGGAACTATAAACAGTGTAGCCTCTGGGCAAGACAATGTGGCATTTCCTTAAACAATTAAATGCTGAATTGCTGATGACCTAGACATTCCATTTATTGGTACATATCCCAAAGAATAAAATTAGGGACTCAAACAGATATTTGTATTACCATGTTAACAGTAGCATTATTCACAATGGCCCAAAGATGGAAACAACAGAATTGTCTATCAACAGATGCATGGATGAACTGAATATGGTGTATATACAGACCTACAATGGACATTGTTTGGCCTAAAGAAGAAGAAAAATTTGATGCTTGCTACAACATGGATGAATCTTGAAGACTTTATACTAAGGGCAATAAGCTAGTCACAAGAGGACGAATGCTGTAGGATTCTATCTGTTTGAAATATCTACAGTCGTCAAATTCATGGGATAGAAAGCAGAGAGGCCATTTCCAGGTTCTGAGGGGAAATGAGAATGGAGAGTTATTTTTTAATGGGTGCAGAGTTTCAGTGTGGGAAGATGAAAAAGTTCATGGTGTACTTAGCACCACAGAACTGTATGCTCAAAATGGTTGAAATAAGTGGAGTGTGGTACACACCTGTAATCCCAACTACTCAGGAGGCTAAGGCAGGAGGATTGCATGTTGAAGGCCAGTCTCAACAACTTAGCAAGACCCTGTCTTTAAAAAAAAAAAAAAGGGCTGGGGTCGTAGCTCAGTGGTAGAATTCTGTCCCTTCTGGGTTTAATTCCTGGAACTGAAAACAATAGATGGAAATAATAAATTTTATGTTATGTATATGTTGAAAACATTTTTAAAAAATCAAGAATCTAGAGGTGCTGGGAGAGTTGGAGAGATGGAGGTGCTCCATGGTTAGGTGAAGATGCCTAAGGGGATGGGGAGTGAACTAGGTGGGTGTCATGGGAATAGCATCCAGGCGGAGGGAACAACAGATATGAGGGCCTGAGGGCAGGCGGGAGGGTCCTGGGCTTGTTAATGGAGCAACAGGGCACTGTGGTGGGAGCAGAGTAGGGGGTGATGGACCTGGGAGGTGGTGGGGAGCTGGAACTTGAGGTGCTTTATAAGAGGTTTCTTTGAAGTGGCTGAAATGGGAGGCTTGGAGGGACCCGGTGGAGCAGGATATGATTTGACATTTCTCCAGGATCCCCTGGCTTCTGCTGACTCTATGAGAGCAGGTCTGCACACAAAGATGAGTTGCGAGGGTTTTTCAGTCACCTAGGACCAAGGTGGTACTGGCTGGGACCAGACTGGCCAGTCAGGGTGATGGACGTGGCTGAGTTAGAGGCTGCTGAAGGAAAAGCAGTGGGATCTGTTGAGTGATGGATGTGAGAGAGTGGGAGGGAAGAACGGCACGTTGGTTCCATGATGTTTTGTCTGAGCAACTTGAAGGACAGGGTATTGTCCACCAAAGTGGGGCCATCTATTGAGAGCCACAACCAAGTCAAGATGGTGCCTGGCATTTTGCCAGAAGGAGTGGTTGAGGGGTAGCGCCAGCGAGCCATTAAGATGATGATAATTAAGTTAAGCTGTGTATAATTATTAAGATAACGATTGATTGCTGTAACTGATGATGCTAAATTGAAACAAGCTGTGTATTCAGTTGTGTATATAAACCTCTGCTGTCCGGCAACAAGGCGGCTCCTGCTACCTGGGGTGCCCGCTACTTTTGAGTTCTCGCAGAGTTCCCATTGAGTTCTCACGGAATCCCCGTTGAGTTCCCGTTGAGCTCTCGAATAAAGTTAGTTCCTGTTTGAACCTACAAGTGGCTCATGACTTCACGGTTATTTGTGCCCAGCCAGACTACGCCAGCCATCCAAGCAGATCTGAGGTTAAGTCAGGAGTTAGCCCTGGGATGTGACCAACAAACAGCTTGAGGAGCGTGGGACCAACAAACAGCTTGAGGAGCGTGGGAGGTCAAGGGCATAGAGGTGAGTTAGAGCTGTGAGGCTGGGTGGGTCCCCAAGGCGTGTGTGGTGATGGAGGAGAGGAGGCTCGAGGACTGAGCTTGTCTGGTGGTGAGAAGGACCAGAGAGGAGACTGGGAAGGAGCCAGAGAAGTAAAACAGGGCTGGCAGGTATTTGGCACCCAGAATCCCACTAAATCCCCTGGTAAATCCACAAGTAAGTGTGACCCTCCAGTTTCCAGGCCCAGGTAATGCCTAGAGAGAGAAGTAGCTCAAGTGCAAGAGCTAAAGAGCAAGGGAGCAGGGCAGGATTCAAACCAGATCTGCGCAGACCTGGGTGGCCAAGATATACCCCGCCTGGCCTTCTGTTGAGGTGCAGAAAGAGCAGAGGCCTCCAACTTGAGATAAATAGGAGACCATCCCTGTTTCCAAGGGTCTAGGATTTGCTATGCCAGGGCTGGTACAAATCAGCCACAGGGTGATGGCCAAGGAAGGGTCAAAGACAGCCTAGCAAGGCCAATCAGGTGGACACTGAGCACAGCAGGCTGCTCAGAGCTCAGTGGCGACCTCGTGTGTGTGATGGAGGAGGTTGCCCTAATCATGGTACCTGGGGAGAGGCCAGTCTGACTTCAAGGGTGAGGACAAGGTGTTGTCATTTATGGCCATCCAAACATGGCATGTGGATACCATTGGTGGTTCCCAGTGGCTCCCTCCCTGCCAAAGGATAAAGCTTGGGCACAGGCACCTGACCTGAGAACCTCCCACCAGGGCCACTGAACAGGCAGGGAGAATCAGGCATAGAGAAGCAGGTACGAGTCCTGGGCCTCCGGCCCTGAAGCACTTCAGTGCTATTTCCCCCAGTTCCTGGCAATGGAACCAGCTTGGTTCTTAACTGTTACCAAGTCTGTTTCTCTGCCTCCCACTGATGCCATGAGATTTGGAGAAGTGTCAGTTACAGATGGACACAATACCAAGATTAGCAAACCCTCACTGGGAGAAATGCTGAAAAATTCCTCATTATCAAGGTGATACCTGTTCACTACAGGAAAGTCAAAACTACATATAGGCAAACACACACACACACACACACACACACACACACACACACACACACACCCCAAATGTAACTGGTAGCAGGATTGCATATACAATCTGTTTTCTCACCCAAATGGAGTGGTCACCGAATAATTTTCTTACCATTTTGTGATGGTTTCAGGTTTCTGATTTGGGAATCAGTTGGACAAGGGCTCATGTCTGGCTCCTTCACTGAGAGGCTGTGGCCTGAGGCACATTTCTTACTTCTCCAGTTCTCAGTTTCTTCCTCTGTGAATTGTGGATGCTGACAGCACTTACCTTGAAGTGCTGAGGAGAGGCGTGAAGGCATGTCACTAGTGAATGTTCAGACTGTGCTTGGGCACATATGAGTGCTGGGTGACTCCCGATGACATTGCCTGACCAAACAGTTCTTAAATAGCCATAATTCATCTTTCACAAAGGGAAATAATAACTGGGACAACATTTTCTCATGGCATTAAAATTAATGGAAAATGCTGTAGGTTTCACACTAACAGAAAACTAAACTCACACATCAAACTGGTCATGTCAATAGGATATATTCACTATTAGATGCTGTCAATATAATAATGACTTTATATGCTTTTCAAATCAATCCTGTGATTACACTAATAATTAGAAAAGTTTCCCAAGTAGTTAGGTATTTGGTAGGAAGCATATGTTGCTAAGAAAAGAGATATTAAATTTGAGATGAGAATTTGGAAAATGCTATATGTCAGCAGAATGCTGACATATAGCATTTTCCAAATGTTGTTACAATATGTAAAGGACCCTTAGACAGAGCCACAGGAACGCCACCTCTTACTAGTCTTGTACTGGGTTTCCTGGAATAGTCACAAGCCCCTCAGGAGAAGAACATGGCTACTGCCTTTGCTTCCAAATGCTCCCAGAACTCTGTGCATGGAGACACTCTACCTGTGACGCCCAGAATCCACCAGGGGACAAGGGCCAGATGTGGAGGCCACGCTGACAGGCTTAGATTTCTTGCAATGGCAAATGAGGTCAGTGGAGATTTTCATCATGGAGGATGGAGGGAGGAAAGAGACACACCATGATGCTGATTTTAAAATGACTATAATGCCATCATCAGAATTTACAGATTTTTCCAACAACCTGTGGAAATGCAAAGGACCTAGGATATTTGAACTAATTCTGACACAGGACAAAGTTGGAATACTCTCATTACATGATTTCAAAACCTAATACAAAGAGACTCAAAAGTATATGGTATTGATTTGGATAGACAAAGAGATCAAGGGCACAGACATGGAGAGTCCTTGAAAGTAACTCAAATATTTATGATTAGTTTATGGGGTAACTAATGTCTCTATGGGGTAAGAAATGTCTTTGTAATAAATGGTATTGGAACAACTAGTTAAGCATATAGAAGAAATGTAGCAGAAAGATACCCTTTATCCCTTCCTCACACTATACACAATAGTACTTGGGGTGTATTATCTGCCTAAGCACAAATTCCAAAATTACAATATTTGTAGAAGAACAAAGGAAAATGTCATTGTGACTTTAGGACAGGCTAGGTCCATTAGAGAAGAATCCTTCTGTGAAAAACATCAAATATGCACAAGCCAAAAAGTAACAAATTGACTTTCATTAAGAATTAAAAGCTGATACCCATCAAAAGAAATCATTAAAGAAATAAAAAGACAACTGCAATATAGGAAAAATATCAGCAGTTTATTTATTTAGCAAGGCTTGTATCTAGATGAAAATTTTACAATAACAACAACAACAACAATAATGAAAGATCCTAGTGCCTGATATTTGGGGCAGGGTGGGGGCAGAGTCCAGCTGGGAGGCTGTTATAATAGTCCAGGCACAAGATGGCCATGGGGAGACGAGGCTTAGAATCTTGTGGAGGGTTAGAGATGATGAGCTCAGAAAGCAAGAGCCTCCCGTGAATCCTGAAACCCACTAATCTGTGCATTTTACTCTTTTTCCTCTTTATAAAATCATTTGAGGATCATTCTCACAAAGGACATAGATTTAGTAAGACTAAAGCTATAACTAAAAATTGAAACAGAAATTAGGAGAAGCAAGTACGCCAGTTTGGAGACTCATATTAGAAAATGAAGATAAGAAAACTCTGCTCAGGACTCTTGGCTGGGCACTTAACCCAGGCTGCCCACCCAGTGCAAAGGGATCCACGGGGACTTCTGACATCAGAGGAAGGCAGCTCAGATCACCACACCCAACCAGTTCCGAATCACATTGGTTTTCACTGAGGAAGTATATATGTCTTTTAGGGACTCTGGGGGTTTAGAAAACCAAAATTTTTGCAGATTTTGTAACAGAATACTAAATCACAGAGTTCTGCTACATTGAGTGCTCTGAAGAGCAGTACTTAAGGAAAAACTTGATCTTCCTTCTGTTCGAGTCTGAATTTATTAAGCAAAAGTATAAATAGCATGGGCTGTAATTTCGGATGAAATATAAGCTTGAGTAGTCTACCCATATATTTATAGAATTATTATCATTTAAAATTGCTACCAATTTACACGATGACATGGAGATTGGTTTGGACTGAATGTAGCAAGTGTAAATGAAGGCAGCATTGATACAAAAGAAATGCTGCAAGAATGGATGCAGACAAAAACACGTT
This sequence comes from Ictidomys tridecemlineatus, assembly GCF_052094955.1. Lineage (NCBI taxonomy): Eukaryota > Metazoa > Chordata > Mammalia > Rodentia > Sciuridae > Ictidomys > Ictidomys tridecemlineatus. The sequence continues at coordinate 18,729,905 of NC_135488.1, read as the reverse complement.
TATTATTGATTGATTATGACAAGTATAAGTAATTCAGTTAGTGGTGCCAGTTCAATGAGAGAGAAACTTGTCAATATTGAACATTCTTTAATTATGAACAACTAGCCAATCAGAAATGAAAGAAGAAAAGAGAGAAATTATGTATGGAGAAGATTTATAAAATCTATACCAGTCAGGCAGTCTGTCAAATGAAGCCTAGTCTCGGGTTTGGAACTCTGGTTTGACTTCTTGAAAATGGACCAGTCCAAATGCACGCTTAGGTCAACATCACAGAATTAACAGTCCACTCCTGTTGGCATTTCCCATCAGGTCCAATAGCACAGGTGGCCATCTCGTGTGGAGACCGGGGAAGGGAAGTAATCAGCATAAACAATTTATGATGCTCAAAGATGGCCAAGTTTGGGCTGATTCTTCAGCAAATGTGTTTGCAATTTATTTCAGACTGGTGAGTAAAAATGACCACAGTTTTGAATACCACTGATGACAAAATTATACTTCGACAATTGACAGTATACATTAGGAGAATGAAATATGAAGAAAACTGTGAACTGTTGGCGATTCTGAGAGACTTAGACAGTCAATTCTGAGAGACTTAGACACTTCTGAGGGTTTAAGTTTGAGCAGAGTAGGTGGCTTAAGGCAAAGGAAAGTCCGCTGCAGAGGACGACTCTCAGGAAGTTATCTAGGACACCCAGCAGGTTGACCTTAGGTGCTCTCTGGGGACAGGGTTGGTGGTGCAAAATTGGAGTTGATTTGTGAGGAGGCCCAGCCACCTGGAGTACTTAATGATGAGGACAGTGAGGGGTGGGGAGGAATCTGGATGAGGAACCTGGTCAGTCTGGTTTCTGATCCTGGCTCTGTCACCTGCCAGGTGCCACTGGTTAGACAAGTCACTTGCTTCCTTGAGCCTGAGCTTTTCCATCTCCTACCTGGGGTTAGGACTGCCATAAGGATCTGTGCAACAAAGGATACTTGGGCCCTCTGAGAAATCTGCAGATATCTGCAAAGGTTATTTTGTATTATTTACTAGTAACCGAATCTCCAGTGTGAGCCCAAGCTGGAATCGTGCAATGGTATATGCTGCAGCCTGGAGTTATTTTAGGAAATAATCAATACAAGATGCATTGGGTCAGAGCCATGATAAGAGTCATAAATCTTGACAGTTGCTGTTTGATAAAATTAATAACGCTTGAGAGAAACATAAAAACCAACGGGAGAGGAAACATAGAGTGCATTTGGGGAGAGAGCTTATTCCAGTGTGGAGACAAAGCCATCCAGGGAGGCTGGCTGTTATCCTGATAGTAGAGAGTCACTGTGCACACAGGCATGTGTGCACACCCAGGAACAGACACACACACATTCACAGTTGTCTCCACACGCACACACATACATAGGTGTACGTTTACAACCCATGCACAGGTAGGCATGCACGCTTATGTAAATGTGGATGCACAACATATGTGTATGCACACATGTGCATGACTGTAGTAGACATACATACACGCAGGTATGGTGTTGTGGCTGGGTCTCAGAAGAACTGGTCAATGAGGACAAACGGCATTCATTCCAACAATGGGCAGTTAGAGTTTGTCCATTCATGGTATCTCCCCCTTCTCAGGAAGTGCTGGTTGCCTCTGAATTATTAAAATGTACCAGCAATGGGGGCTTGGCCCCTCTCATTTCCTGCTGGCAGAGGAGCAAGCTCACCCACTGTGCAAGAGAAGAGGGCAGTGAAGCGAGACCAGGACCTCATGGTTTTAATGCCTCAAAGCCCAGAAATGGCCTCTGGTTAGGAAAGCAAAGAATATTGCTTTACCTTAGTCCAGAATGTTCCCTAGCCTTTTCAGACCTCTGTTTCCAAATGGACATAGTCACCTGGGTGTGCATCCTGGGGTGCCTGCTCTGCTGAGGGAACTCTGGCAGGCCAGGCCAGGGCTGAGCCTGGCTAAGGCCAAGCAAAGCCCAAGCAAAGCCCAAGCAAGGGGTGTCTGTCACCAGTGCAGGCGCGGTGGACTTGCTTCTATGAAAGAAAAGAGTGTGTGAGCCCTACATGCATGTTCTCAGAAACTAATGGCCCCATGGAAACAAGAGGAAAACGTTTGCTGCAGTGGAGTGTGGGGTTGCTTCTTAAACAATGACTTTTATTGTGTTTTATTGCAAAAGTAACATGCAGGCCAGGTGCGGTGGCACAGGCCAGTAGTCCCAGAGCCTTGGGAGGTGGAGGCAGGAAGAGCCTGAGTTCAAAGCCAGCCTCAGCAACAGCAAGATGCTAAGCAACTCAGTGAGACTCTGCCTCTAAACAAAGCACAGAATTGGGCTGGGGATGTGTCTCAGTGATGGAGGGCCCCCGAGTTCAATCCCCAGAACGCACCCCCTCCCCCAACGTAACATGCACATATTATAATAATGGGGATTTCAAGGTCAAACTACAAGGAAACCTTGACATTGGTTCTATCATGTTTGCAGGCAGAGAAGATGAAGAATTTTGTCAGTCGGGGCCTGGTCATCGGGGAGGTGCTCTCCACGGCCGACCTGGCCACCAGTGTGAAGGTGAGCTCTCAGGCCCGGCAGCCTGCCTTCCCCTTTAGCCAGCGCGCCCGATCTGGTTTCCTCTGCTTTTCTTTTCCTATCGCTTTATCCTGGTTGTAGCAATGAGTTATTTTCATGGATCTTAATTTTATGAAAACAGTCTCATCACCTTTTGTGATTCTCTCTCTTCACTTAGGTATCATCGCTAAAGTCCATCCCAATGTTGCAACTCACTGTTCTTCTTAAGTAAAAAAAAAAAAATTTAAATATTTTATTTTGAAAATTAAAACTGTATTTTGAAATTATAATATTTATAGAAAGTCACAAAATTAGTAGATCATGTGAAACCCGTCTCCCCCAATGGTGACATCTGGTTAGCCATAATACAAACATAAAACTGGTAAATTGACATTGGTACAATTCTGTTTAATGAGGATACAGACCTTAGTTTTCACATACACATTTGTGTATGTGTAAGTCTGTGTGTGTGTGTGTGTGTGTGTGTGTGTAGTTCTATGCAATTTGACACCATAAATAGATTCAGTAACCACTAGTGTCAGGAATGCCTGACACTAGAGGCCATGTCAGTATTATTGCATCAACTCAACCTTGTGTGTAGTTCTATGCAACTTGACACCATAAATAGATTCGGTAACCACTCTGCAATCAATCTATAGAGCTTTCTCATCATTACAAAGAATCTTGGTGGTGCTACCTCTTCGTAGCTGTATCCATCCCCTACCTCACCGCTGACCTTTAGCCACAACAAATCTGTTCTCCATCTTTTAGTTTAATCACTGGGGGAATGACATAGAGAGGGTAGTTTGTTCATTTTTACTGCTACATAATATCCCTTTGCATGAATATATCATAGCACTTATCCATTCACTTTCTCATGTTGCTTGCAGGAATTTGCTAATGTGAAAAATGCCACTGTGAATACTCTTGTGCATGTCTGGCATTGAACATTGGCACAGGCTTCCTTTAGCTATTTAACTAGGCTTGGACTTGCTAGTTAGAGGAATGCCTGACACTAGAGGCCATGTCAGTATTATTGCATCAACTCAGCCCTGTCAAGAGCATACACTCCAATCCCAGGGTCCACATCCTCTCCACACCTGGAATCCTCAGGCTTCTCCTTTTTTGCCAATCCCATGGCCAAAAAATGACATCTCACTGCTTTGTGAGGAGCTCACCAAGGGTGGTGAATGGACTAGCTCAGGTAGAGGGACCTCCGTAGCCCTGCGTGGCTCCCTGAATCCCAACAGAGGCTTAATTCCAGGCTTAATCCCATGGCCCCACCTTTCCCCTCTGGCCACTGTTGGGTCTGAAAACATTCCCTTGTACAGACACCTGGTCTTTTTGTCTCCAGGGGAAAGATTTGTCTCCTGACAAAGAACCTGAAGATAAATGATGGGGCAGGAAGCCAGGTTGCTTGGTGGTGAGTCCAAGATGGCGGTTAATTCAGTTCCACATGGGCATTTTCTAGGGGTGAGAATGGAAAACAAAGAAATCTGTGCATACTGATCTGTGCAGAGGGGTCCACCATCAGCCCTTTTGGGGAGAGGCTGGCCTCCCTGTGATTCTTCCCTCCTGGATGGAATGGCTGTGGCTTTCAGAGAGAAGGGCAGTCGACCAAGAGACAACAAACAGCTCCTCCTCTCAAAAATGCTGAGGATCCCAGTCCAGGCTCATGGTCCCATCCTGGGGGTTCCTGTGCTACCTACCCCACTACCCCTCCCGACCCCCTTGTGGTCTTGCAGTGAGCTCAGGGACAGAGTTGTACAGGGAGTATTGGAATGAGCAGGGGTCAGACCTGAGACCTTGCAACAAAGGGCTGCCTGTGGCCCCTGCTTAGATCCTGGCTCAAGCGGCAAACTGCAAAGGAATAGCACGCGTCAGCTGGGAAAGTTTGAGGAGTGCACTTCAGGTGATGTCAGAGGACCTGTGTGATATTTTTAGGAGGGATAATGGTTTTAGAGCTGTTTTTAAAAAGTCTTTATCTTTTACAGATGCATAAAAAACATTTAGTGATGAAATGATAGGATAAACTTCCCCATAATCCTGGGTGTGGGAAGGGAAGGCCATGGTGGAGGGAGATGAAGTGACATGGACCTCGAAGCTGGGGAGTTACTGCTGTTTGGGTCCAGAGTTTCCTTCTGGGATGATGAGAAGTTCTGGAAATGTAATGGTTGCACAGCATTGCGAAGGGACTCAATGTCACTGAACTGTACACTAAAAGTGGCTAAAAGCTTTACAGTATTTTATCACCATAAAGATGACTTAGTTAGCAATAGTTACTATCAACTCCACTGATTCCCCACACATCAGTCACTGTGGGAGATCGCTTCCTGAACTTGGAGTCCTAGATAGTGGGAGAAACCTGTGCACCCTGCCCTGAGTCTGGCCTGGAAGCAGAGGCTCTGTTCTGTTCCTGCAGGTGGCAGAGAGCTTGCCCAGGAGGGCCTGTACTGGGCTGGGAACAGCTTTCGTGAGCTCTGGGTGGATCAGGGGTTCCAACCAGCCCAAGAGCAGCTGGCAGCCCTTGCTTTTCATACGAGCTGGCTGTCAACCTGGTGTCACCATCAACTCACAAAAGTCATCTGCACTCCTGGAGCTGGGCCTCGCCCAGTCTGTGTTCCTGCAGAGGCTCTGTGTTGCCCTGAGCGCTCTGGACAAACACAGTTCTGCTCACGCATCCCAGTGCTGGCAGGGCTGGGGCTGGCTCAGAGCCACCCAGAGCAAAGGGCTAGGAAGGCCAGAGAGGTGCCAGGGACAATGGCTGTCTTCACGGGGGGCTCTGCATTCCCCGTGCCAGCTCAGGAGCCGCTCCATGGCCCTCCACCAAACACGTGGATGTACCCGGGGCCTCCGAGGCCCGAAGGAGCCTAATGCTTCCTCCCTGGCTGCACGTCGGCTCTCCTCTGCTCTCTACTCTCCATCGCCCAGCTCTCTGTCAGTCTGCTGGGCTGCCCTAACAAGGTGCCATGAACCAGGGCTTAAGCCACAAGATATGTTTTCCCACATTTCTGGAAAGCCCAAGACAAGGCTGCTGCTTGGCGTGTCCTGGTGAGGGCTCTTGTGGTGCGCAGGGTGCCCTCCTCCTTCTGTGTGTGCATGATGAGGAGACAGGCTCTGGTCTCTCTTCCTCTTCTCACATGGGCACTAGCCCCCGTGAGGGTTAGACTTTGTCTATCACTAAGGTCCCAAGTACCATAGCACTGGGGGCAACGATCCAAAATAGGAATTTGGGGGCACATTATTGGTCCAAACACTATCTTTTCTGGGGTCACTGTTGTCTCAAAAGCCATTTTCTGTGCTTCAGTGCATCCCACATGAGACGAAAAGTCCCCGAAGGCTCCAGAGGCCCTCCAGGAGACCCACTGTCATGATGCTGGGTAAGAGGGGCCTGGCCTGTCACAGCCCTGGCACGGCAAGCTTCCTGAGCATATGATGGACCTCCAGGGCTCCCTGTGGCAAGGGAGCAGCCAGACAACAAGAGTGCACGCCCTGTGTCTAGGACTTGCTGGTCATGGTCCAGGCATTCCTACTGTGCATGTACCTTAGCTGTCCTTCTGTAAAGATGGTGCCACTGTGGCCCATCCACAGGCTTCGTACAGATCTAAATCAATAACGCTACCAGGCTGGCCTGTCACAGGAGCTTGATGAGTGGTGGGGACTGTGACCCCTGAGATGTGGCTGGCAGCCTCCCCAGCAGTGGTCCTGGGAGGAACTCTGTGATTGGACTGAGGAGGAACCCACACGTGTCTCTGCTCTGACTGGTCCCAGTTTCCTTCTGGTCCCCACCTCGGGGTCAGAGGCCTGCTAGGCCCACCCCTTGGCCTCTTGGTCGTGTCCTCCTGCAGCTCTCAGTGCTTAGGTGGCTCCACTGTGTCCTTCAGAGGCTCCTGCCAGCCCTTGCTGGACACTCTGTGGTCATCACCCAACCCCCGGCACCAGATGCAGAGTCCTTTCCTTCTCCAGGTTTGAGAGGACCGAGTGGGAGCATTCTGAACAGGCCCTCTGGGCACATGTGGGGACTAGGGCCTTCGTTAGGCACCTCTTAATCTCCTTGCTACTGCTTGCCCCAGTCTCTCTCAGAGGAGATGCACCTCTCAGCATCCTGTCCCTTGAGGTCTGCTGGGGCAGGACACCAGGCAATGATGGCAGCGCGGACACACTTCCACTTAGGGGCACTTTGGATGGATGCCGGCCTCAAAATCTCCTCCCAGCTCCTCCAGGCTCCTCCTCTAAGCCACCCACTGCAGTTGGTGGGCCTCCACCCCCTGGTGACTCTGGCTAAAGACCAGGGATCTCCCAGAGTCCTGTCTTTCCTATTCCCACCAAACACTGCCCTCAGCTTTGTCTCCTGTGTCTGTCCTGATCCCTCTGGTTCTCTCCCTAGGGACCCCCTGCCACCTTCCTACTGGCTCAGCTGACTGGCCATGCCTCTCCCCTCCCCCACAGCTCCTGCGGGAAGCTGGGAGGCAGGAATCACCTTTTAGACCCCACCAGGGGATCCAAGCTTGGTATGGTTGCCCGCCATTCACAGAATGTACCTTTTGTGAAGGAGAACCCCACACTCAGATCCATAGTGTGGATGGGGTCTCTCAGATGCCTCCTCTGTTTACTGGTGTTGTTCTCTGAAAACTGACAGCCGGGGCTCCTCCTATAGCTAGAGAATGGAAGCTTTCAACATGCAGCGGCAACACTGTGATTCTCCTTCCTCAAGACGAGGAAGGATTAAACCTAGAAGAGGAATAACACTGTGAAAACTGGGTCAGCTACCATCCAGATTTAGGGGTGGAAGATTAAACTTCTTGTTGTTTGAGTAAAATATATTTTGTAAAACTTTACTTCTAAGATGGCTTAGGGAAAAATACATGCAACCCTTGATGTCATTTCCCTAAGCTGGCAACAGCAGGGTCATGCCGAGTGCCCTCCGTGATCCTGTAGGGAAGTGTGTTGAGCGGCCAGGGCAGTAAGCCTCTTCCCAGGACACTGGGGTTCTCCAGATGAAGGACACTTTCTACATCGAATGGGATTTGTGAAGTTTGCTGTCCCAGTGTCAAGAGTGTTTTAGCTGGTGTTGGCTTAGAGTTGATGAAATCACATCCCATAGAGCTGAGATTAGTGTCATTGTCATAGAGCTGATGGTGTTCATCCAGGCTGCCCATGTGTGTGGGCTGCAGGCAGCTCATCCAGGTGCCAAGGATCCCAGACTAACGCCCACTCTAGACTTGCCTGAACAAAGAGGGCCTTGCTGGGCCCTGGGGGCAGCTGGCTTCAGGCGGGGTGCGCGGGACCTCTGGGCCACCTCCTCCCTCTCCTCATCCCCTGTGTGTTGGCCAGCTCATGGCAACCTGGCCACCAGCAGCACCAGGACTCTGTCCCTCCAGGTAACAGCTCCTTTCCCCCGGGGGAACCTTGGATGGACCCATCCAGGTCATAGGGCCATCCCTGAGGCCATCCTTATTGCCAGGGGCATGATCCACCGTCAGCCAGTCCTGAGCTACAGACTCTTCCTAAAGCTGGGGACGGGGTCAGCATCACCCACAAACCATTTGGATTTATTCCAGGGGAGAAGGGCCCCCTAGAGGATCACTGGGGCATGTGGCTAGGAGGGGCCAGAATGCTGACCCTCGGGCCAGCCAGCGTCTGTGCCCATGAGTCCTCTGTCCTTGCAGTCAGCGGCCAGCTCCCTCCAAGTGGTCCTGCTGCACAAGCCTCTTCTTCCCCCTCCTTCCCTCTTTCCCCTCTTTTCTCCCCCTCCCCTTCCTCGTCAGCAGCACTTTTCCAGGGCTCATGAAGACTGGGCCAGGTGCCTGGCATTGGCTGTCACTGAAGGCACTCCTTATGACAGTGCTGAGGCCAGGTCATGGCGACATTATGAAACCCTACTAGGCATTAGGCGGCTTCCGTTTGAACTGCAGCTTCCCGTTCTGACCCTCTGCATCCTCCTCTGTGAGGTGGGCATGGGGATGTGTCTGTCACAGTGTTGTGAGCCTCAGGGAGCTTGCGTGTGTGAGCTCCATTTGTCACATCAGGCTCCACATCACTCATCTAGATTTCACAGCACTGAGTACTAAACTGGAGCAGAGCCCCGGCTGACTTGTCCCAAGCTGTTGACTTGCTCTGACTCACTCTCCCATCAGCCTGTTTGCTGACATCTTGTGACAGGGCTCACCTCTGCAGATGGTGGTCAACATCTGGCGTCATTGCTCCAGATATTTTTCTACATACCAGATGCTGCTTTCCCAGGAAACACCTTCAGAAGGGTGACCACCTTCTGATGGGGTGAACCAGGCTGCCCTGAGAAGGAGAATTGAGTCTCTGTAGAGTTAGGGGGCAGCTGCTAAGAGCCACAGCCAAGTGATATGATGCATGGCATTTTTGGTTAAAAGGTGACCCAGCTAGCCATTGAGATGATATGATTATGTTAAGATTTGCATTCATATGGATATTGGACTCCTGCTGTTCACCTGGGCCTGCTACGAGACTCCTGGAGAGTTCCCATTGGTTGGGGAAGTGCAGTAGGAGGGAATTCCGGGGGAGGAACTTCCTCTGGGGTTCCGGGAGAACACCGAGTGAGTGGTCGGCAATCTTCCCGGGCGCATACGGGGCATTAGCGGCAGTTTCAAAAAATAAAGTTTGTTCCTTCTTGAGTGGCTCGTGATTTTTGTGCCCAGCCAGACTGCGGCAGGCAGCCTTTCTAAGAGAGGGACCCACAGGCAGAGAGCCACTGGAGCTTGCCAGGCAGTGAAGGGGAAGGGCACGGAGACTACTCACCTGTGGGATCTAGGTCAAGTTCAAGGTTCCTGGGATGGAGTTTGCCTAGTGGGTTTGATTGTCATTAAACTGCCTACCCTTGCTAACAATGCTTTGCATTTTCCTTGTTTCTAGTGTGGAATCATTTATTGGCTATTTGGTGGTGCTGTGAGGAATCTTGGAAGCCCCAGACATGTCACTCAATGGCTGCAGCCACTCAAGGTATGGCGTGCACCTGAGCAGGGAGCTTCTTCTATGAAGAGCCTCCAATATCTATAGTAGTTAGGGATGTGTGAGTGTCTTAAGAAAAAGAAAATAAAAGAACATTTGGGTCAGCAAAATTCTTGTTCCAAATGGGAATTTCAAGAGTATCTTCTTTTTTAAAAAATAAATTTTTAGTTGTCAATAGACCTTTATTTTATTTATTTATATGCAATGCTGAGAATTGAACCCAGTGCCTTACATGTTAGGCAAGTGCTCTGCCTCTGTGTTACCACCCCTGCACTCTTATCTTAAATACTGTGCTGATTCTGCCATCTTGGTAAGTTCACGTTAGTTGTCATTACTTCTCCCTTTGTCACCAACATTCTGATGGTCTGAGGTCTGCAGCTGAGGCTCTGACCAGCTAGTCACCTTCTCATATCTGCTGAACTGCAGGAGCAACAATACACCGGGATGTTTGCAATGACCGAGAGGGGCCACGGGAGCAACGTGAGAGGGATCCAGACGGAGGCCACCTTTGACCTTGTGGCTCAGGTGAGGAGTCTGTACCATGTTCCATGGTTCAGGGCAGCGGGTGACCTGTACAGACCAGACTGTCTTTCTTCCTGAGCCCAACTTTATGGTGTGAAGAGACTAGTTCTGCAGTCGTCGGATGGGTGAACTGGGCAGGCCTGAGGACACAGGACTGAGTCTGTGGAGTTGGGGGGCCTCTGCAGGAGACAGACCTTGCACAGAGAGCTTGCCAGGTAGCTAAGGGAAGGGCATGGAGACTCGTCACACTTGGGACCCTGCTCTGTGGCTGAGGAACTCGGATTCAGAACAAGCGTCTATGTGTTTAGGTGGAGGTAGACACAAGCTCAGCCTCCCTGAGCCTGATGCCATGCGACACCACGCACCTCGCTCGCACTCACCGGCTACCCGGTGGAACGGCTCCACAGGGACAGCCCTACAGCTGCTCTGCCCTTCCCAGCAGCTTCAGGTGGAGGACGCTCAGAGCCGTGTGTGTTTGCTACTCTCTAATGCTGGAGCATCCTCAGTGCCGGGCTTCCTTACCAGGAGTCAAGTCCTCCAGGATGGCACAGTAGTTCTCAGTGCCTGTGAGGGGTCCAGAAACCCCCGTGGATGCCCAAATCCATGGATGCTCGAGTCCCTTAGAGAAATGGTATTGCAGAGAACCCATGCACATGTTCCTGTGTAGTTTGAGTCATCCCTAGGGTACTCATGATACCTAATACCATGCAAACGTTGTGCAGAGTTGCTAAAATGCATTGCTTAGGGAACAGTAGTAAGAAAAATGTCCATGGATGTTCAGAATAGACACAATTAAAAATATTTTCAAGCCAGAGTCGGTAGAACCCAAGGATTTGGAGGGCCAACTGTATCAAGCAATGTTCTCACGGTCACCTGTGGCCACAGGAGGCTGCACAAAACAGTCTTTCTCTACTTTTACTGAACGTGAAGAACTCTGATATTTTCCCTTCTGCTTGTTTCTCCTCTCCCTTTCTTGTTTTTTTTTTTTTTGTTATTCTGTCTTTCCATTTTCTTCTTAATAGTGAAATGAATATTTTGGTGAAGACTCTCTATATCAATCTGTCTCTCCATCCTGGGTCACAGCCTGCAGTGTGAGTCCCCACTTTGTAGAGGCCCCCTCTTTAGCAACTGCTCCCCCTGAATAAAGAAAACAACTATTTACTTATTTCACCCATTTTTATAGTTTCTTATTTGATATTGGGTATCCTGAAGGACTACTTGAAGGGAGCATTACATCTTGAAGTTCTTTCTACAAGTGAGCCTTTGTAAACCTGCGTGTGTAGGCCTGTGTGTGAGCACAGTGTGGGCGTGGCACAGGTGTCCATCTCTCAGCCTGTTCCTTTTTTCCCTAAGCATGTCTTTCTGAACCTGGACTTTTGTCTACAGAGTTTTCTTGACCACAAATGCTACTTGGTTCTTCTCTTTTGTTTTGGTTTGGTGCTGGGGATTGAACATCCACAGCCTGTTTTATTTCTTATTTAGGGACAGGGTCTCACTAAGTTGCTTAGGGCCTTGCTAAGTTGCTGAGGCTGGCCATGAACTTGTGATCCTCCTGCCTCAGCCTCCCAAGCCCCTGAGATGACAGGTGTGCACCACAGTGCCTGGCCCACAAGTGCTGCTTGGAAGTGGCCACCATGTAGGATGACATCCAGGTGATAGCTGTATGGAGGGTGCTCTGCTTTCCCTCCCCCTGATGTTCATTCTTTGCAGTAGCCAGTGATGTCCAAGGTCATGGGAAGAGCAGGAGCGGGTGCTGCTATTCAGAGAGCACCTGGCTTTGCAGTGCTGTGTCCAGCTGCCTCTGCAGGGTGCTCTGTGTTCTGTCCAGCACCGTCCCTCAGGCATGACGTTCAGAGGCTCCCGTCCATGGAGCATGCATGTGCTAAGGTGACTCTAAGCACTCTGTGTCTCATTGTGTCGAATGTCCTACAATCATATAGAAAGGTAGTGTTGTCCCTGTCTCACAGATGGGGAAACTGAGGCTCAGGGGGCTTCAGGAACTGACTAGGGTCATGCAGTTAACAAGAGAGTCTCAGATGCTGGCTGGACTGCGCTTCACAGTGTGGCTTCTGCTGGTGACGGCTCACTGACCTACATCTTTTTGGTTTTGGCCAATTTCTTCCTTCCCCAAGCAGCAGTATCCAGGTCACCTTGCTGTCATTAATGGGGGAGGAAAACCACCCACAATTGTTATTTATTTGTTTCTCTTTACAATTATTCCCCCCCCCCAAAAAAAAATTTTCTGCATTGGTCCCATTTTCCCAACGCAGCATAAATGACCCTGCTACCTGGTGACTTCAGCAGCTGCCACTTTGTGACAGGGGAATTTTGGAGTCGCAGTTATGACGTGGAGATTCTGGTGTGCGCTCATCTCCATGGGATGAGAACAGCCCGTCTCAGACGCACCCCACTGGCAGCTGGTGTGGCAGAGGGTGGCTTTCGCCCTTCGTTGGGTCTCGTTCCTCCTTTGTTTCCCTTCTGAAATGCCAGGCCACGCCAGGAGCCGCCCTCCCTCCAGGACCAGGGAAGCTCTCACGTTCTGGTGACTCACTCCTATGAGTTGGTTCTTCTGTTTGTTTATTTATTTATTTAGTTTGTGGGGGTGTGTGTGGATGGGCTAGTGGTATGGACAGTTAAGAGGTAAGAGAGAATTTTATTTTTACTGGCAAAAATAAATGAGGTTATGAGCTCTCTGACCAAAGCAGTTATTTATTTTTTATTTTTTATATTTTTAGTGCTTGGCCATTTTGCTGGCCTTCAACAAATGGTTACACTAGCAACCGGCACACATGGTGTGTGTTATTTAGACCTAGTTTTAACACCAGCATTTTGGCTGATGTAAATTTTCCACATCAAGCATCTTGCCAGAAGTGACAAACCTCCTTCCCGGGGTGTGCCAGATGTTTATGGGGATGGTGGCCTCCAGCCCTCTTCCCCGTCCCACCAGACCTTCTCTGCCAGGCCAGGGTTTCCTCTGCTCCTTCCCTTACTCCCCCACGGGCAGGTACCCCCACCACACAGGTTGCTTTGCCGATCTTCCCACTGCACCGGCCTTGCACCTCTTCTTTGTGAGGACTCCTGGCTGGCCAGATAAGACAAGGGAAGCCTCCAGAGACTTTTCTTGAAAAGACTCAGCTTGTCCATTTATGTTTCTGAAAAGCTCTTGCACATGTTAGAAGTTTCCCCGTACAAACCGATGTCAGAGAGTGTTTTCTTAGGCCTCAAGACTGTGTTTCTTGGCCTGAGGCAAAGTGCAGTCTATATACTTAATAATCTGAAATCTGAGATCATCTTTGCATGATCAATAGCTTGTCAGTTTAGTTCAATCCTCTTCAGTATTGTCAGCTCCAATTATATGTGCAGTTTCCCCCTCTGTCACTTCCCCTGGGCTCCCTGACCCATCGCAGGAGCTCTGTGCCCAAAGCTGACAGTGTGGCCCTCTCCTTGGCGAGAGATTGGAAGGTGACCCATGTGGCAAGCAAGGCTGGGGAAGGCCAGGGGCGAAGGGCGGCATTTCCACGGGGATCCCTGTTCAGGCTTCCAGAGTTGGAAACAGAAGACTGAGTTCTGTGCAGAAGTTGAAAACAAAATGCCTGCGTTTCCTCTCTGCCTCGTCCCAGTGACACTGGTGCTGGAATCGTGGCCAGGTCATGGTGGCAAACTGCATGGCACGTTCTAAGATCCTTTTCCTCATGATGTGGAGAGAGACCCATTGATGGGTGCTTCTGTTTTAAGGTCTTGGGTGTGAGAAGCTTTTGGGCAACAGTTGCTTATGTTATTCATAGGCCAGAAAAATGGCTGAGCAGATTCTGGACCCATCTATCCAAAGGTTTTAATGATTTCTTTTTCATAAAAATAAAATTGTTCAGGCTGCTATTCTAAGCAATGGAGGGACTAGGTCAAGGTTGCCAGTGTATCTGGTCTGCACCCAGGCACAGTGTTGGCCTCCGGTTAGCTGGTTGGGTGCTGTTCAAACAAAGGCCCATGCCAGGGATGCAGAGACAGCCCAGGCCTGTGAACAGTAGAGGGCAGAGAACCAAGAGCCTTGCCCAGAAGGGATAGGACAAGATGAAACACGCAGATGTGGGGCTTGGAACAACCCATCCAGGGCCCCGATCATTGGATGTTTCCTTCTTTCATCGGGACCTCCCAGGTGGGGTGTTGGATTATTTTATTCAAAAGTTAAAACCTCAGTAGGAAGTAGTCTAGAGAGAGAGAGACGCTGATCACTGAGGAAGGATAAACCATACTTTAAAACCAGGCAGGCTCGGCTTGATGGTATCAGAAAGAAAGATCAGGAAGGGTGAAGGATAAAACCTGGGCACTTGCTGTGCTGGAGGGGTCATGCCCTGAAAACTCACCTTGCTGAGTCTGAGCGCTGGCACAGCTGATGGCCTTGGCTTCACCAGGTGGAAGTGTCCGAGTGGGTCTGTTGTCATAGTGTTCTCTGTGTTGAGCCCAGGAGCTAAAACGGGCCATGTGAGGGAACACTCCATGGCTTCCTCTCTCTCTCTCTGCAGGAGTTCGTAATCCACACACCGTGTGAAAACGCCCAGAAGATGTACATCGGGAACGCCATGTGTGGGAACTATGCAGCCGTCTTTGCCCAGCTCATCATCAACGGAAGTTCACAAGGTTTGTCACTGACATGGGAGCCAGAGGATTTGCTGTACTGTCTCTCTTTCCCAGTGAGTACTTTACATGGAACACCACTTTGCAGGGCTGTTTCTATCTTCAGTACCAACATCATCTCCTGAGTGGAAATGATGATGGATTTATCCTTATGTTCTGATGTTATTCCCTTCTGCATGCAGTGCACAGTGCAGAACTGAAGGAATTCTGGGATCAAAAGAATTTCACTCCATCCCAGGAAGTGCGTCAAACTTTACTCACATCTTTTGGGAGTTTCCTAAGGGTCTCTGTTGCCTCCCTCAGGGCCCCACTGTTTCATCGTTCCCATCCGGGATGAGAATGGAGGCTTGTACCCAGGAGTGACAGCTATTGATATGATGCACAAGGAAGGTGAGTCCCAGAGAAGGCAGACCAAACCAGCCTCATCCCTCCCAGCTTCTTGAATTTCCTAGTAGCAAGGCAGCTACTGGACACTGTCCATCTTCTCTGTCCCTTTTAGACTTGGGCACTCGGAGGGCAGGCTCTGTGCTCTCTCTCTGTCCCCCTTAGCCCACTGTGGTGTTCATGCCCACAGGCCCTTGATGACGTCTGAGACTGGCACAGAGCATTAGTCTGCTAAGGCTAAGCAGGGGCTTCAGCGCCAGCAATTTAGCATCTCACGGTCCTAGAGACCAGAGGCCTAAGATCAAGGGCAGTGAGGGAAGGGTCTGACCCAGGATTCTCCTTGGCTGGGAAATGATCATCTTCATGCTAACATCCCTGTGCATGTGCCTGTCTCCGAATTTCCCCTTCTTATAAGGACACCACTGTTTACATTAGGGCCACCCTGTTGACCTCTTTTTAACCTGGTTGCCTCTGTATGAACTCTCTCCACTAAGGTCACGTTTATAGGGCTTAGGGCTTCATAATATGGATGGGGGAGCACAGTTCAACCTTAACACTCAGTGAGACCACACTGCGGCCGTGGCCATCTTTAGCCAAGGACCAGCCAAAGCCAAAGAAAGAGGTGTGAGGGGCTTGGTTGTGGCTCAGTGGTAGAGTGCTTGCCTAGCACGTGTGAGGCACTGGTTCAATATCGGCACCATGTAAAAATGAACTAATAAAGTAAAAGTATTGTGTTCACCTACAACTAAAAAATTTTAAAAAAGAAAGGAGTATGAGAGTGAAAAAAAAAAAACAAGAGAAGAGAGTGGGGATAGAAGAGGGAGAAGGTCATCCCTGGGGGAAGGATAGAGTTTCATCTCCAAGGGAGCAAAACTAACCATTCCCACAGAGGCAGGGCTGGGCTGCAGGTGGGTTTGCTAGGTTGGGTTTGCTGGGTGACCGGGCCCTGGCTGGCCCTGGCCCCTGGAAAGGACCTTGTGCATCATGTGTTGCTGAGAACAGAGAGTGGGCCGAGCTCTTAAAAGGTCTCTCCAGACATTGAAAACACTGGCAACTGCGGAAGGTCAGCCTGGTTTCCTTGTAAGCTCCAAAATGTACCGTGTCCTTGTCAAGGGGTGAGGTTCGAATAAGATCTTTTATGAAAGAAGGCATTTTTGCCTCTGGATTAAATCTCCCTAAGATTTTTTTTTGAGCAACACATAGACCCTAGCGTCTGACCACAGGTGCCATTGGGAAGTAGGTCTGGCAGACTGTAGGACACTGCCCCCCTCCCATGTCCTTGTGGCCATTTTCCTTGTCTTGTGGCATTTGCTTTCATCAGTTCCCCCTGCACGCTGACGATGAGGCCCTGGAGGCAGGAGCCCTGTGGTTCTGCTCTCCTGGGAGAGCAAGCTGGCCCGCCATCGTGCCTTCCTGTCCTTTCCTTGCCTAGAACTCTCCCTTTGAGAACCACTGTTACTTCTGGAAGGTTCTGGTGGGAACCTGCCCGCAGCCTAAGCCTCGGAGCTGGCAGGCTGCGCAGAAGGAAAAGCACACTCACTGTCCTCTGTACTTATGGGGGAGTGGGCTGAGTGGGCTCAGGAGACAGACAGACCGACCACATCCTCACCCCTCAGCCCCAACCCAGAGCATCAACAGTTGTAGAGCAAAGGCTTGGGAAAGGGCAGGGCCAACATGGCTGATGCCTGGATTCCCTGCAGCTGCGTTCATTTCTGTTCTCCAGGTCTGCACGGTGTGGATAACGGGATCTTAATCTTCAACAAGGTCCGGGTACCCAGGGAGAACCTGCTGGATAAGTGAGTGGTTTTCTTCTCAGCAACTCTGCAGATGCTTGCTTTTCTCCCAAGCGAGGCCCGTCTTCCCCCAGCCTCCCTGACAAGCTATCGATAACTCACTGGAAAAGGCAAAGAAACAAATAGAAATAAATGAAAATGATCCAACTTGCCGTTGCCCAGATACAATGATTGTCCCACTCCAATGTGTCTCTCTGGACTTTCTAACACGTCAACAAATCTAGAGAGATATTTCAGATTTTACCAAATGAAATTTTTACCAAATGAGGATGCTGTCTTTTTTTAAGACTTATAATTTCCATTTAACATTATTTTACAAATATTTTAATGTAACAATAAACACACTTAGGCATTATCATTTTTAACAACACTATGCAGTCTGTTAAATAAATGGTCTGTAAGTTTTGTCATCGAATCCCTTATTGTTGGGCACTTAGATTGTTCCATTCCCCCCTTCGCGCACTGATTGTTGCTGTCCCATCCTTTGTGGGTTGTGAGCGTTCAGGCACTGTCCTTCCGCTTGGGAGGCTGTTAAGACCATTGCTTCCTGGAGGGATGAGTTCAAGGTGCTCACTTCCCAGTACCTCACAGTGAGGTCAAGGTGAATTCAACAGTGAGGTGAAGGCTGCTTTCTCAGGTGCATTCTAGGGATGAAGGTTCAGGGGTTGGTTAATGATGCTTCCCCCACCCCCAGAGGCTGGAAGCACCAATTACTTTTAACTTTCTCAGCAGAATTTTCCTTATCCTATGAAAGTCCTGAGCCACCCTCCTATTTGGGTCTCTGACAAAGCCAACAGTCGGTGTGTGGATAAGCAGCTGTCTCCCTGGCTGCCTGTGGATTTTCCTTGAACACTTTACTCCTTTTTGCTGCCTGCTAGTTCTTGTCAGCAGATAAATATGGTAGTTTAAGAAAATTGTGTGGGAAACAAACTTAGAAGAAGCAAATTTTGTTTGCTCTCTGCCATGAACTGGGAGGAAATAGAGTGGAGACAACTAAAGAATTATTGCAGTTATACTGGTGGATACCTAAGACCCCCAGCTCCTCTCAGGGGCCACCAGTGCCCATGACAGCAGGTCTAAGGACCACCAGCATCCCCTGGAGGTGTCTGTACATCTCCAGGCCCCTGTCAGCACCACCCCACGTTGGAGGACGGGGAGGAGGGAAGATCCCTGTGTCCCACCACTCTGATGAGATCTTGGTGGCTTGGCCCATCCTCCAGAGGCCAGGCAGTGCCTTAGGAATCAGAAAGGCTAACATCACAAGAAAGAAAAATGATCATGAGCTACAGTATTTGTAGAAGATATGAGGATTGATAGTCTTTCTTTGATAAGCAATATTTGAATTTAACATAATTTTATAGGTATTTAAAATGCCCCTAAATGCTGTAGGACAGTGTGTGGCAAGAGTTTGAGTTTTGAGGAGGAGACCCACATTTGGGATCTTGGTTTATCACTTGATAAAAAGTGGGCCAGTAAATAGATGTATGGAATCAGTACAATCCCTATCAAAATCCCAGATTTGTTTTGCAGGAATTGAAAAATTGATTCTAAAATTCGTAAGAAATTATAAGAAGTCCAGAATAGTCAAAACAATCTTGACCAGTCAAAAATAGGAGGACTCACTTATGATGGGAAAACAGTACAGTGCCATTGTCATCAAGACTGGTATTTTGAACAATGGAAGAAAGAGTCTTAAAATATGTCCTCACATTTATGGCCAATTAATATTCACGTAGGGTGCCAAAACCATTTAATGAGGAGAGAAAAGTCTTCAGCAACTGGTACTGGTACAACTGGATATCAGATGCAAATGCATGAGTTGAAGCCCTACCTCACACCATATCTAGAAGTTGACTCAAAATGGTCACATACCTAAATGTAAGAGTTAAAACTACACAACTCTTAAAAGAGATCACAGGTGTGAATTTTTGTGACCTTGGTTCAGGGGAATGACACTGGAAGGATAGCTCACCAAACAATAAATAAATAAATTTATTAAAAATTAAAAAATAAATTAGACTTCATTAATTTTTTTTTAAAAAAGACTTGTATATCAAAGTGCACTATGAAGAAAGCAGAAAACAATCTAGAGAATAGGGGAGAATATTTGTAAAATATTTCATTAGGACATAGTATACAGAATATAAAAATAACTATTATAATTAAATAATAGAATGACAAATAACCCAATTAAAAAGCATGCAAACATCTGAAAAGACATTTCTCCAAAAAATGCATATAAAGTACTAATAATGGAAAAATGCTCAACACCATTGTCATCAGAAGAATGTGAATCAAAATCATGATGAAATACCATCCACAGCACTAGGATGGCTATGGTAAAAGAGACAGATGACACTAAGTGTTGGTGAGGATTCGGGGAAGCAAAACTATCATGCCTGACTGGCAGTGATGTAATGTGTTGTCATAGGTTTGGAAAAATCATTTGGCAGCTCCTCAGTAGTTTCACAGTTATCAGATGACCCAGCAGTTCTATCCTTACATATGTATAAAAACATTGTTAGCATGATACTAAAAAAATAGATGTGTACACAAACATTCATAACATCATTATTCATAATAGCCCCAAAGTGGAAATAACCCAAATATCCATCAATTTCTGAATGAATAAACCAAATCTGATAAATGCTCACAATGAAATATTGTGCAGCCATAAAAAACAATGAAGGACTGATACATGCTACAACATAGATGAACCTTGGAAACATGCTAAGAAGCCAGACACAGAAACCGGATGTTATATGAGTCTGTTTATGTGAAATCTTGAGAATGAGCAACTCCAGAGAGATATAAAGTCGATTAAGGGATACCAGGGACTGAAAGGTGGAGAGTTTGGAGACTGACTGCTATTGGTATGATGTTTCTTTTCTGGGGATAAAATGTTTTGGAACTGGATAGTAGTGCTGGTTGTACAGCTTTGTGAATACTCTGTTGAACACTTTAAAGGAATGAATTTTATGGGGTGTGAATTATATCTCTTAAAAAAGTGGGCCAGGTTGTACACGCAGTCTCTGGTATGGTTAAATGATGGTGGTATCATGCCTCTTTTTCTCAGGGGCCATTGCTGGGCTGCAGGTTGGTGGTGGCTGAAAACCTGCCCTTGTCTCCGTGGTCAGCCTTTCTCAGACTCTCCTGGGAGTCCCTCAGAGGTGGGGATTCACACAGATGGACTCATATAATGTGGGGTCTTTGTGTCTGGATTTTTTCAAGCTTCACCTAAATTGTAGCGCGTGTCAGTGCTCAATTTCTTTTTATGACCCCAAATATTTAGTGGTATGTCTACATCATATTTTGCTTGTCCTTTCAGCAGCTGATGGACACTTGGGTTGTTTCCACTTTGGGGCTATTATGCATGATTGTCCTATGAGTCCAGCCTTTCACGAACCTCCTGAGAAGGCCCGTCCCCCCACCCCAAGCTTACTCTGCTCTTGTTCTCATGAGGGAAGTTCTCATGCAAATCGGTGCACTTCCTGGGCATAAGGGAGCCACCCAACTGCACCTCTAGAGCTGCCAAGCCTTCTTCTTTTGTTAACCCACCTTTCTTGTCCATTCTGCTCTACTCCTTCCCACAGGTTTGGTTCCGTGGCCCCAGATGGGCAGTACCACTCACCTATTAAGAACAAGAGTGCGAGATTCAATGCCATGTTGGCCGCGCTGACCCCTTCGAGATTGGCAGTGACTTTCCAAGCTCTGAGCACCATGAAGGTAGTTGATTCTTTTTAATGGACCTCACTGTTCATTCTCTGCTTATTCTGGGGGATGCGTAACAGTGTCAGGAGCGGAGCTTCCTGAGCCCCAGTGGTGTCATGTAGCCGGGATGACTGGTCACACTCTAGAGGGAGTCAGTTGGCCACACAGGTCACGTTTTTGTGTCCTTCTCAAGACAGTGTCCCATCCATCCTGAGCTGCTAATCATGGTGGATGGAGCCTGGGCAGTGTGGCCACAGAGCCACAGAAGCTGACCCAAGGAGACTGGGTTGTTCAGGACGAACACACCTGTTTCAGTTTCCTGCAGGTGAAGGTCAGGGTGTCTTAGCTGAGTTCATGGGGCGTGTGGATCTCAGGGGCTCTTGGGGACAGTCCCTGTCACGTGTCGGAGTCCATGAGGCCAGATCTCCAGAAGCCATCTCTGCCTTTCCTCCCCCGTATTCCTATGTATTGATTTGGAGAGAGCAGCAGGAGAGAAAAGTTCTGGAAGGTTCTTTCTCTCCTCCGCATGGGCCTACACTTCTGTGTTCTCCAGGCCCTTCCGTCTTCGCGTGAGGGAAAGCCCTCTGTGACCTCCCCTGAGCCTAGTGAAGCTGCAAG
Organism: Ictidomys tridecemlineatus; assembly: GCF_052094955.1. Taxonomy (NCBI): domain Eukaryota; kingdom Metazoa; phylum Chordata; class Mammalia; order Rodentia; family Sciuridae; genus Ictidomys; species Ictidomys tridecemlineatus. The sequence continues at coordinate 18,708,717 of NC_135488.1, read as the reverse complement.
GAAGACAGGTTCTGCAGGAATATGCCTTTGTGTCTTCAATCCAGCTTTCCCTCCAGAGGAGTGACATTCCTGTAATTCCAGGCCTGACTTCAGTCACACATGTCTGAACTGCAGACAATCTCTCTTCATTCGCTTCTCCTTCGCCTGCCCCGCCCCAGCTTCCCAAGCAGTGCTCCTCCTGCCATTGAATGGTGGAAGCCACATGCTAGGACGGCCCGCAGCCCGGCGCCCTCCCGTGGCGCCCATTCCTGTGCTTGTTTTGCAGTGGCTCTTGCAGTGGGCTCAGTTGGGTGTTCTAAAGTCCCCTGTCAGGAACCATCGGACAAACGAGGCCCCGGGAAAGCCTCACGAGGAGGCGTCCAAGAGCCAAGGGAAACTGGTTCTTCAGGTCTGTAATAGAAACGCTTTCAGCCATGCTCAGGAAAGAGGGAAGGAGAGAAGGCAGAGGAGTCCAGGGTGGCATCAAAGAGGAGACGAAGGAAGAGCCTGACCCGGGCTTTCTGAAGTTGTCCCCAGCACCCCTGCAGCCCTCAGAGCACACTCTGAGCATCCTGAGGAGAGTATGGACACAGGACAGATGCATGCTTGCTGGTGGTGACCGCAGAGGCTGCTGGGAGACCCTGTGCCCCACAGGTGTGGAGTGGGTGACGGTGTGAGGGTGCTCCTGCTGCCAGAAGCCTGGTGGTTCCCTGAGCTCCGTGTGGGGTCACGTGGCCTATGGTGTGAGCAGTGAGGGCAAGGCAGGGGGCGACCTTCCAGGAGAGTCTTGGTTCTCTATGTCATCAGATCTGGCGCAGTGCGACGGGGATAGCTCCGGGAGAGGAGACCAAGGGGTGATTCTGTGTTTTATTTTTGTGGTCCTGGGGATTGAACCCAGGGGTGCTCTATTGCTGAGTTACATCCCCAGTCCTTTTTAATTTTTTTTAAATATTTGTTTTTTAGTTATAGGTGGACACAGTATCTTTATTTTATTCTTATGTGTTGCTGAGGACCAAACCCATTACCTCACACATGCTAGGCGAGCGCTGTACCTCTGAGCCCCAGCCCCAGCCCCCTTTTTTTATTTTTTATTTTAAAACAAAGTCTCGCTAAGTTGCCCACGCTGGCCTGGAACTTGCCATCCTTCTGCCTCAGCCTTAAGTCATTGAGATCACAGGCAGGTGAGGTTCTTGTTCTCTGTTCCTCTGGACATAATCAGGGGTCAGCACCTGTCCCCCAAGAGCCATGTGCAGACTGATTCCTCGTTGGGTATTTGACGTGTGTGCTTTGTTCCTGGCAATGGATGGTCATGATCACCATCGTAGTCTCTGAAGTCAGAGATCCCTGGGCTCCAGCCTCGTCCCGCGTGTGACCAGCAGCAGGGCTGTGGGCAGGTCAGTGGTCCTCTCTGAGTCTCACTGTCCTTGTCTTCAGGCGGGCCTTGGGAAGATGGTGAGGCAGGACAAAGGGATGCATACGCATGCCCCACAGCTCGGAGCTGATGGAGACACGTTGGTTGTTGTTGCTCCTGCTGCTGCTGTTGGGAAGGTAGGCGTTGGCAGTGGGAAAGGAATAAATGGCTTTCCCATGAAACACATGCCTTCAATCCTGGCCTTGGTAAGGCATTCTGAAATGTTTTGCAAAGATGCCCAGAAAGAGGGAAGGAGAGAAGAATCCCTTTGATTCCTGGGTATCTAAAGCAGAACACGGTAATTCAGAATTGGCACCTTCTCTGCCCATATCAACCTTTCCACTCAAAGGAATTGAGTGGAAAGTGTTAGTCAACTTTCTGTTACAGTAACAAAATACCCAAGATAATCAACTTATGAAGAAAAAAGGTTTATTCTGGCTCACAGTTTCAGAGCTTTCAGTTCATGGTCAGTTGGCCTATTGCTTTTGGACTTGTGGAAAGACAGCACATTGTGGGTGGAGAAGAGTCAGAGGAGACTGATCAACTTTTGTCAGCCAGGGTGTAAAGAGAGAGACAGGAAGGGGAAGGGGTCCCAATATCCCTGTCAAGGACATGCCCACAATGGCTTAACTTCCTTCTACTAGGCCCCACCCACCAGAAGTGTCACAGGCTGGTGACCAAGCCTTTGATGTGTGGGCCTTTGTAGGCTGTATAAGATCCAGACCACAGCATTGGGGTAAGGGGGAACCTGCCCAGAGCCTGGCAGGGATCAGACCCCGTGTGTTCCAGGCCCTGCCATGTCGTCTGGCTGGACAGCAGCCCTGGCGGCTGTGATGTCACCATGCAAGTCTCCATTGAGGATGGGCTCAGAGGCCTCCTTGGCGGCAACTCCTCCTCCTGCGGCTCAAACAGGTCCCAGATGTTTTCCCAGCTGAAACCTAAGATGGTCCTGCTGGGTCTGCTCTTGCTAATGAGTGGAAAAACAGATCCCTCTGTCCTACATTCATTCTTGATGTATTAGAAAACTGTCACCGTGGCTCTCCACAGTGACATTCGCTCAAGGTCAAGCATGCCCTGCCTTTCAGGCCTTGCCCAGATGTCTTCTTTTCCACGATTGTCTCTCACCACCACGGCAGGCCTCCGTCCTCTTGGATTTTCCCTCAAAGGCTCACTGTAATCCCCGTCCTCTAATTTGTGTCCAAAATGCCAGGCCAGATTAAATGATTAGTGAGGACAGGAGGCCAGGGAAATGGAGATGATTGCCGGGAGGGAGGGGCTGGGGGGGAGGGAGCTGGTGCTGGGTGAGTGGGCAGGGTGGGGAGAAGGGGGAGTGGGAAGTGGAACCCAGGTCTGTCCCTTTGGATTGGTTCTGCACGGAGACAGCACTTTAGCTCATCTTGAGCTGGCCCCCACTTGTAAAGGAGTTTCCCTAAGGGATGCCCTTAGGAGCTGGGTCCCATCCTGGGAGTGTCTGACTTGGCAGCTCCGGGGTGGGGCTAGAGAATCTGCGTTTCTAGCAGGTTCCCAGGTGCCATTGAAGCTGTGGAGGGGTCCTGCCCACCTGTCCCTGGGAAAGGCCTCCAGACTCCCCCTCGACTGCGACTGCGGAGTCCTCCCGAGCCCCTCCCCTCCCCAGCAATCATCCCCGTTTCCTTGGACTCGTGTTCACCGAGAACTCTGCACACAACAAATGGGTGCAGTCGTAAGTGTCCGGCACCATCCCAGCCACCTCGTCCCTAGGATCAAGTCCAAGCTCTCCCCCACCAGCCCCCTCTCCCCACTGACCTTCCCTCCTGCTGTTCCCTGCTTCCTCCACAGGTGGGCATGGCACGAGCTGCTCATTTTCAAATAATTTCAGAGCTCCTGCTGTCTCTTCTTAAAGGCCACAGCCTGCATGTGGTCCCTGTGTCACCTGTGCCCAAGGCGTCACACACCTCTTGCAACCTTTACTTCAGTTACAACCAGCTGGTGTTTGTTAAAGTCACCTTGAGGATTAGGGCGTCCCCATGAATTGGGGCGGGGCATGTCACAGTGCAGTCCATAACACTTGGCCACCCTCATGTGACTGTATTTGGAGACTGTGTATATAGAGAGGTAACTAAGATGCAATGAATAGGGGTAGGGTCCTGATTTGATAAGACTTGCATGGTGTCTGTGAAGAGGAGACACCAGAGATCTCAGTCCCCATGCACCCAGAGGAAAGGCCACACGAGGACAAAGTGAGAAGGTGGTCCTCTAAACGCCTGGAAGAGAGACCTCGTCAGAAACTAACCTGCTGGCACCTTGACCTTGGGTCTCTAACCTCCAGAACTGTGAGAAAATGAATTTCTGCGTTTTGAACACTTGGTCTGGATGGCCGCTGGAGCAGAATGACATATAAGCCAGGTTAGGAAAGACTCCCAGGGGGCGTTCAAGACAGCAGCCAGTGGAGCTGGGGTCCTCTTTCTCACCTCATTCCAGAGCCCAGGGCTGAGCCAGGCAGAGGAGTGCCCAGTAAAGCTGCCCGCTGAGTCCAGTGGAGTGGAGTTGGCCTGCATGGAAATAGCTGGCAAGTCCTACCCCCTCCAGACGCCATTGGGAGGCCACAGAGCGCCAGCCTCCCTGGGCTTGCACCTGCCTCTGTGCGACCTCCAAGAGCATCTCCACTTCTCTGGAAATAGAGCTGCTGTTAGACTGCAGGGACGTCATGTGAAGGGTTTGCAGGAGGGTCTGCGGGCACCAAGCCCTTGACGCCTGCCCTGCTGGGATCACAAGGCCTGCAGAAGCCTACCTACTCAAGCTCAGGCAGACCGCTGGCTAAAATCACCTCCGAGGTTCTGAGGGTGACAAATAGAATTTGTAACTCAGGCTCACCCCTTGGCAGAAGCTGCCTAGAGCTGAGGTGAGTTATGAGGCTGAGCTGGATGTGGGGCAGCAGCCGTGGGTGAGCAGTGTTGGCCCTGAGTGGGGGCTGGGGACCGCAGGGCCCACACCACTTGGCCATCCTCCTGGGGTTCTGTGAAGGCCGTGTGTCTTAGAGAAGGGTGGAGAGACTGATGGCAATCTTCAAGTCATACAAGGTTGCCGTATGCAAGATGGCGGTGTTTCTGCAGCCTCCTGGAGCTGACGGGAGCGCAGAGGGAAGACTGGTTTCAGGAGGGACTCTTGGGACCTCTTGGAATGTGCCACAGGTGTACAGCCTGTCCTGAGCACTGCTGGGCATGAGTGCAGGGTCCGGGGAAAGTGCAAAGTCCACTTTTTCAGGGGGTCTCTGGCCTCTCTGGGTAGGGATTTGACAGTACTCTGGAATGACTTTGCCAAGACTGTTTGACTGGATGCTAGTTCACAGTGGATCAGAACCAAAAGGAGGTCAGGTGTGCAGGGCTCCTGAGCCTGAGGTGGTTAGTCTCAGGCCAGGGAGGGCCTTGCAACCCCCAGGAGAGCACTGGAGCAATCACTCGGCTTGTGTCGCACTGGCAGGCACAGCAGGCGCTGATGCCATTCCAGGATGTCCCAGTGCCGATGTTCTCACTGTAGTGTCTGACTGCTGGCCACAGTGCTGTGTGCTGCAGTCACCAGCCAGGGATGAAGCTGGTCAGCTGGCATCAGAGTGTGGCATCCCATCTGTCCTGATGGCTGTGAATCAGGTGCTGTGATACGTTCCTCTGAGCCAAGGAGCACTCAGCTCCCTCAAATTAGTAATTATAGTTTTTATGACCACCATTACAAAACTTTCAGGGTTTTGTATGTTTTCTTCTTGCTGTGAGGCCATCTACTTCTATTTTTCCTGGAATCACTTTGTGTTCATTTCTTCTTGTAACTTAAATTGATCTTATTCTTACCATTACTAACAGGATATTCAGTGGGGCAAGGATTGTATAGTTTTATTCAGCCTCAGGGCAGGGTCTCTTAGAGCATGCTGTGGAAGTCTTTTTACTCCCTCTTCTACCCACCCACCCATCCATGCCTTCATCCATCCATCCATCCACCCACCCACCCGCCCATCCATGCATTCATCCATCCATGCACCCATCCATGCATCCATCCATCCATTCATCCACTCACCCATTCATCCATCTACCCTTTCATCCACTTACCCATCCATCCACACAGCCATCCACTCATCTATGCCTCCATCTACCCACCCATTCCACTACAAAGACTCTGAACACAAAGATCAATTAACATATGAGTTAGTAGTTAATGGAGGAAGCTGTGGAACATTTTAGAAAAGAGTAGTTACCTACAGACACCACAGTTTAGACACCTCCACCCATCAGGCCTGTATGTAGGACAGGCCAGAGACAAGCCCCATCCACCAGAGCCTGGTCTCTTCCAGTAGTAAAGGGCAGATTAAGCAGCATCTCTGAGGTCTTGCACACAGGAGGGCTCAGTGCAGGGATGGCCTCCAGCGGGCCAGCAGGAGTGGAAACCTTCCAACCATGAGCGTGTGTGGCTTGGCATGATGGAGCACAGAGTGGGGAGGCCATGGGTTCCTAGTGCACAGTCCAGAGAAGGCATGCTCCTACACCCGGTGTGAGTTTGGCTGAAGTTGCCAGGGCAGAGTTCAGTGGCACTCATTTGCTTGGCACTGTTGGCCTGGCGGGTCCCTGGCATGTGTCTTCACAGAGCTGTGTTGGAGAGTGGAGCTCAGGCCTGTCTCCATCACGCTGAGTATGCTTTGAGGCAGGGCCGCTCTGTTCATCTCCTTCCGCTCAGGCCGCTGCTGCCCCTTCAGCGTCCTCACACAAACAAATGTGGGGAGCAGAAGATCCAGACTTGCTCAGCTGTTGGAAAGCTGGATGGAATGAGGCTCCCTCCTTGGCCGCTGGGAGTATGGAGTTTCCTTCTCTGTTGTGGAAACTTCCCAGAACTGACCACCAGGGGGCGGCAAATACCAACCTGCTGCCCACGTCTTTTGACATTTTTGTATTTACTTTCCGTGTGTCAGAAGCTGCTGGGATTTTGCTGTTGCCAGTTTATTTAGCTCCTTATCAGTTACAAGTGCTGCTTTTTAAAAAGTGGACAATGAAAGAACGAGGTTCACCAGCTGAGTAATTGTTAGGCTCAAGACCAAGATGGTAAATAAGATGTGGAGTTATTTTGATGACTCTTCAGGGCAGAATTTGACTCATAAATGTCTCTTAAAAAAACATAAGCTTGCAGCATTTTGGGTGGATATGAAAATGGTTAAATATTTTTGTGGTGTTTCTATGGAAGCTGTTTACGTTTGTAACAACTGAAATTTAAACATTTGTCTTTTTAAAAGATTTATCTACTGCCCTCTCCCCCAAAGACCAAGGAGCAGAGATGAGTACAACCAGAGATAAGCAGCACATGGCATGAGGATTTGAAATAGATGCTTGGAAGGCTTCCATTTTGGACTTGTTTCAATTCTGAGTGCATGTTGACTGTCTTCCTCTTAGCACTGTGGAAGTGGGTGACCTGGAACAGGGGTGTGTCCTCCAGAGACAGGGGCGGATCCAGGTAACAGGAAACCACAGCTAGGTGGATCCAGGTAAGAGGAAGCCACAGCTAAGTGGGGAGGGCTCCAGGATCACACCTGCAGGAGGGGACAGGGTGGGGGGTAGGGAGGACACCCCACACGGAGAGACGTCATAAAGAGATAGCGGGCAATATTTTTGGTTGGAAGGGACTTCAGAGATCAGGGTCCAGAGCATGTCCTTTTTTTTGTGGGGGAGGCTAGGGGATGGAACCCAGGGCCTCACACTTGCAAGGCGCATGCTCTACCACTAAGCTCACCCCAGCCCCACTGTGTGTCTTACAGAAAGAGTTCTAAGTGAGGTCGGTGGGGCTCTGCAGGGCAGCCTAGAGTTGGCATCCACCCTGTTCCTACTGAGTAGGGTATCTGGGTCACATTCACAGAGGGACAGCCTGGGAGCACAGGGTGGGTAGGGGTTTTCTGTGCTGAAGGAAAGGAAAGTCCTTGGGCATTCCTCCTTGTTTGATGTGGCCTGAGAACGTTAGATGCTTGTGACTGTGGCAACGTTTCAAGGAACGCCGCTCCCTTTGACTGAGTCAGCAGAGGCATTGGGACCCCAGCGTCCTGAGGCCCGGGTTGTAGGCAGGGCAGCTGGGAGGGAGGTTGTGCAGCTGCCTCTGAGTGCCCCGTGTGTCCTTCTTGGTAGGGGGCCGGCCTTCCTGGGCTCTAGCAGCTGGCTCGCCTGGAACGGGTAGAAAGGGGCCCGGGCTGCAGCTCAGAGGAGCTTCACTGCCCTTTGGAGGTCCAAGAGCTGCCTCTGGGGATCATGGTCTGCAAGGTCAGCTTGGATGGTTGATGGCTGGCCCATCGTTGTCCTCAGCAGCTTTCCTGCCTGAAATTTGATTTTCCACAGAGGATGTGTCCTGGTGAAGATCACCGTCCCTCTCCTTCACTCCATACCTTTGTCCCTTCCTTTAGTAGATCACATAAAGGGATCCACTCATTTGTATTGAGTGCTTCCTATTAAGGGACCATGGTCTGAGCATTTCACACATAATTACCCATTTGATGGCCTCAGTGGTCCTGTGAGATGGGTGCTTTCTTGACTCCCAATTTGTAGATGAGGAAGCAGAGACCTAGGAAGATATAACAGTTGGCCCAGATCTGCAGGGCTCACACTCCAGCAGTCTGGCTCTGGGGCCCGGCCCATGCCCAACACCAGGATGGCTTCTGTGGTCCTCAAGCAGGAGGTCTTTGAGGGTCCTGTGCCAGTCCTGATCCCTGGTGCTCCTAGACCGCCTAGTATTTGCTTTGGTTAACCGAACCAAACCCAAAATTTAAAAAACGTGGTGTCCACACTGAAAAACATGGAGATTCCACCCAAACTGGGATTTGGCAGAAGCCAAATGGTGAGTGGCCGGGCTGGAATCCAGGCCTCCTTCCCCACTGGGACCTGGGATCTGATTTAGTTTTTAGTGGCACTGCCAACTTTGCCTGGCAGCTCTCGGTCCCTGTGGCCCTGAGCATCTCTGGGCTGGCAGCAGGATGGGGGGAGGCGGGTTGTTCCAGCCTTCATATTGATGTTCTTTATGGGAAAAGGACCATTATGATGGACATTTATTGTAGCCAGGGGAATTTTATTTTATTTTTTTTGGCTCAAGCCAATGGAATGATTTTGAACATCTCTGCCTACTACAATGAAATTTAATAAGGCAAACAAAGTCTGTACTTGCTTAGATAAATTTTAAGAAGTAAAGTGGTCCATTTAAATTTACGTCCACAAAGCCCTTATATTCTCTGAGAAGCAAATGGTTGGTTGTTAAGTATGTGTTCTACATTTCTTGATTTATTAACTTTAGACATTTCTGCCTCTCTGCTGTGACAGATGAGAATCTAGGTACACAACATCCTGCCTTTACCTCTTGTTTCACTTTTTTCCCCTTCACAATTTTTGATGTTTACATTATTAATTTTAATTCTCCCAAGAACTAATGGGTTAGTTATAAATATCCTGGACCTCCATTTCCCATCCTAACCACTTCATATCTTGACTCCTTGCCTCTCCACTTCTGTCTGCGGAACCATTCATTTGTATGCTGTCAAGACTGAAGCATTTAAAAATATTTTCTAGGACCATCATCTAGCTTTTGGACCTTTGATTATATTATTAAGGCCAGTCTTGTTCACGGTAGAGCCATGTAGTCTGTGAGGCTCATATTTCTACTCTGTATACCAAGTGTCAAAACACCATTACAGTTTTGAAGAACAACACTATTCCTAGCTTCTAGGTCAAATGGAATCACTTTTCTCATACTCTGCGAATTACTCAAAAGCCTGTCATGTTTTTGTTAGCTTGATATTTAGATAATTGTATTTTGTAATTGTATTTTTGTTTTTGATTTCTCCTGGAATTTTAAATTGCCTTTCTTTTTTCTTGTTAGGAGAAAAAAATATATGTCTTCAACACCATAACAATAGTGTCTTCTAGCTTCTGATTCTTTTTGCCTGTTATATGGAATCCATCCATTATTCTCATTGAAGATCTAATGGTGCCCACTGATTTTTTTATTTTAATCTTGACTAATTATATCTGATGTGATCTATAGCAATCATCATCTAAGTATTTTTCTTTTGCAAGATTTTTTGAAGTAAAAAAAACTTTTCCAAATCCTCTAGTATCTTTTTGGTTGGGTTTTCTCTGGTTTTATTGTGATATGTATAGAAGTAATATCTTGTGGAAGGGTGTGTGGATGATAATGTTTTGATTCCTTGTATGTCTGAAATGTTCTGCATTTTGCCTTCACATTTGATTGACATTTTAGCTGAGACTTTTAACTTGAAAATAATTTTCTTTAAGGGTGTTCCTCCATTATCTTCTTGCATTAGATCCACTCATGGAAAATCCTGTTTTCCTCTGTTGTTACCTGAAAGTTATCTCTGCAAGCTATTTGTTTGAATTTTTCTTTTTCTTTCTTTCTTTCTTTCTTTCTTTCTTTCTTTCTTTCTTTCTTTCTTTCTTTCTTTCTTTCTTTCTTTTTTTTATTGGTTGTTCAAAACATTACAAAGATTGCAGAATCACATTGGTTATACATCCACATTTTTACATAATGCCATATTAGTAACTATTGTATTCTGCTACCTTTCCTATCCTCTACTATCCCCCTTCCCCTCCCCTCACATCTTCTCTCTCTACCCCATCTACTGTAATTCATTTCTCTCCTTGTTTTTTTTTCCCCATTCCCCTCACAACCTCTTATATGTAATTTTGTATAACATTGAGGGTCTCCTTCCATTTCCATGCAATTTCCCTTCTCTCTTCCTTTCCCTCCCACCTCTCATCCCTGTTTAATGTTAATCTTTTCCTCCCGCTCTTCCTCCCTGCTCTGTTCTTAGTTGCTCTCATTATATCAAAGAAGACATTTGGCATTTGTTTTTTAGGGATTGGCTAGCTTCACTTAACATAATCTGCTCTAGTGCCATCCATTTCCCTGCAAATTCTATGGTTTTGTCATTTTTTAGTGCTGCGTAGTACTCCATTGTGTATAAATGCCACATTTTTTTATCCATTCATCTATTGAAGGGCATCTGGGTTGGTTCCACAGTCTAGCTATTGTGAATTGTGCTGCTATGAACATTGATGTGGCTGTATCCCTGTAGTACGCTCTTTTAAGTTCTTCAGGGAATAGTTGGAGAAGGGCAATAGCTGTGTCAAATGGTGGTTCCATTCCCAGCTTTCCCAGGAATCTCCATACTGCTTTCCAAATTGGCTGCACCAATTTGCAGTCCCACCAGCAATGTACAAGTGTACCCTTTTCCTCACATCCTCGCCAGCACTTGTTGTTGTTTGACTTCAGAATGGCTGCCAATCTTACTGGAGTGAGATGGTATCTTAGGGTGGTTTTGATTTGTATTTCTCTGACTGCTAGATATGGTGAGCATTTTTTCATGTACTTGTTGATTGATTGTATGTCCTCCTCTGAGAAGTGTCTGTTCAGGTCTTTGGCCCATTTGTTGATTAGGTTATTTGTTTTTTTATTGTCTAATTTTTTGAGTTCTTTGTATACTCTGGATATTAGGGCTCTATCTGAAGTGTGAGGAGTAAAAAATTGTTCCCATGATGTAGTCTCCCTGTTTACCTCTCTTATTGTTTCTCTTGCTAAGAAAAAACTTTTTAGTTTAAGTAAGTCCCATTTGTTGATTCTTGTTATTAACTCTTGTGCTATGGGTGTCCTATTAAGGAATTTGGAGCCCAACCCCACAATATGTAGATCGGAGCCAACCTTTTCTTCTATCAGATGCATACTCTCTGATTTGGTATCAAGGTTCTTGATCCATTTTGAGTTAACCTTTGTGCATGGCGAGAGAAGGGGATTCAGTTTCATTTTGTTGCATATGGATTTCCAGTTTTCCCAGTACCATTTGTTGAAGATGCTATCCTTCCTCCATTGCATGCTTTTAGCCCCTTTATCGAATATAAGATAGTTGTAATTTTGTGGATTGGTTTCTGTATCCTCTATTCTATACCATTGGTCCACCTGCCTGTTTTGGTACCAGTACCATGCTGTTTTTGTTACTATTGCTCTGTAGTACAGTTTGAAATCTGGTGTTGCTACACCTCCTGATTCACACTTCCTGCTTAGAATTGCTTTTGCTATTCTGGGTCTTTTATTTTTCCATATGAATTTCATAATTGCTTTATCTATTTCTACAAGAAATGCTGGTGGGATTTTGATTGGCATTGCATTAAACCTATAGAGAACTTTTGGTAATATCGCCATTTTGATGATGTTAGTTCTGCCTATCCATGAACAGGGTATATTTTTTCATCTTCTAAGATCTTCTATTTCTCTCTTTAGGGTTATGTAGTTTTCATTGTATAAATCTTTCACCTCTTTTGTTAGGTTGATTCCCAAGTATTTTTGTTTTTTTGAGGATATTGTGAATGGGGTGGTTTTCCTCATTTCCAGTTCAGAAGATTTGTCGCTGATATACAGGAATGCCTTTGATTTATGCGTGTTGATTTTATATCCTGTCACTTTGCTGAATTCATTTATTAGCTCTAGTAGTTTCTTTGTAGACCCTTTTGTGTCTTCTAGGTATAGGATCATATCATCCGCAAATAGTGATAATTTAAGTTCTTCTTTTCCTATCTTAATGCCTTTAATTTATTTTGTCTGTCTAATTGCTCTGGCCAATATTTCGAGAACTATATTGAATAGAAGTGGTGATAGAGGGCATCCCTGTCTTGTTCCAGATTTTAGAGGGAATGCCTTCAGTTTTTCTCCATTTAGAATGATGCTAGCCTGAGCCTTAGCATATATAGCTTTTATAATGTTGAGGTAAGTTCCTGTTATCCCTAGTTTTTCTAATGTTTTGAACATAAAGGGATGCTGTACTTTGTCGAATACTTTTTCTGCATCTATCGAGATGATCATATGGTTCTTATCTTTAAGTCTATTGATGTGGTAAATAATGTTTATTGATTTCCGTATATTGAACCAGCCTTGCATCCCAGGGATGAATCCTACTTGATCATGATGCACGATCTTTTTGATATGTTTTTGTATACAATTTGCCAGAATTTTATTGAGGATTTTTGCATCTAAATTCATTAGGGATATTGGTCTATAGTTTTATTTCTTTGAGGTGTCTTTATCTGGTTTGGGGATCAGGGTGATATTGGCCTCATAGAATGAATTTGGAAGTTCTCCCTCTTTTTCTATCTCCTGAAATAGATTGTGGAGTATTGGTATTAGTTCTTCTTTAAAGTTCTTGTAAAACTCTGCTGTATATCCCATCCGGTCCTGGACTTTTCTTGGTTGCTAGTCTTTTGATGGCTTCTTCTATTTCCTCACTTGATATTGGTCTGTTTAGGTTGTTTATATCTTCCTGACTCAATCTGGGTAGTTCATATGTCTTAAGGAAATTATCAATGCCTTCACTATCTTCTATTTTATTAGAGTATAGGGTTTCAAAATAATTTCTAATTATCTTCTGTATTTCTGAATTGTCTGTTGTGATGTTGCCTTTTTCATCCCATAAGCTAGTAATTTGGGTTCTCTCTCTTCTTCTCTTTGTTAGCGTGGCTAGTGGTCTATCAATCTTATTTATTTTTTCAAAGAACCAACTTTTAGTTTTATCAATTTTTTTGATTGTTTCTTTTGTTTTGATTTCATTGATATCAGCTCTAATTTTAATTATTTTTTGCCTTCTACTGTATTTGCTGCTGATTTGTTCTTCTTTTTCTAAGGCTTCGAGGTGTAGTGTGAGGTCATTTATTTGTTGGCTTTTCCTTCTTTTAAGGAATGAACTCCATGAAATGAATTTTCCTCTTAGTACTGCTTTCTTAGTGTCCCAGAGATTTCGATATGTTGTATCTGAGTTTTCATTTACTTCTAAGAATTTTTTAATTTCCTCTTTGATGTCTTCTGTAACCCTTTGTTCATTCAGTAGCATATTGTTTAATCTCCATGTGATGTAGGATTTTTCCTTTCTCATTTTATTATTGATTTCCAATTTCATTTCATTACAATCAGATAAAATGCATGGTAGTATCTCAACTCCTTTGTAATTGCTAAGACTTGCCCTGTGACATAATATATGGTCTATTTTTGAGAAGGATCCATGTGCTGCTGAGAAGAAAGTGTATCCGCTTGATGTCAGGTGGTATACTCTGTATATATCAATTAAGTCTAAATTATTAATTGTATTATTGAGCTCTATGGTTTCTTTATTCAACTTTTGTTTGGAAGATCTGTCCAGTGGTGAGAGAGGTGTGTTAAAATCTCCCATGATTGGATAGGCAGAACTAACATCATCAAAATGGCGATATTACCAAAAGTTCTCTATAGGTTTAATGCAATTCCAATCAAAATCCCAACGGCATTTCTTGTAGAAATAGAGAAAGCAATCATGAAATTAATATGGAAAAATAAAAGACCCAGAATAGCAAAAACAATGCTAAGCAGGAAGTGTGAATCAGGCGGTATAGCAATACCAGACTTCAAACTATACTACAGAGAAGTAGTAACAAAAACAGCATGGTACTGGTACCAAAACAGGCCGGTGGACCAATGGTACAGAATAGAGGATACAGAAACCAATCCACAAAACTACAACTATCTTATATTTGATAAAGGGGCTAAAAGCATGCAATGGAGGAAGGATAGCATCTTCAACAAATGGTGCTGGGAAAACTGGAAATCCATATGCATCAAAATGAAACTGAATCCCTTTCTCTCGCCATGCACAAAAGTTAACTCAAATTGGATCAAGGAGCTTGATATCAAATCAGAGACACGGCATCTGATAGAAGAAAAAGTTGGCTACGATCTATATACTGTGGGGTCGGGCTCCAAATTCCTCAATAGGACACCCATAGCACAAGAGTTAATAACTAGAATCAACAAATGGGACTTATTCAAACTAAAAAGTTTTTTCTCAGCAAAAGAAACAATAAGAGAGGTAAATAGGGAGCCTACATCCTGGGAACAAATCTTTACTCCTCACACTTCAGATAGAGCCCTAATATCCAGAGTATACAAAGAACTCAAAAAATTAGACAATAAGATAACAAATAACCCAATCAACAAATGGGCCAAGGACCTGAACAGACACTTCTCAGAGGAGGACATACAATCAATCAACAAGTACATGAAAAAATGCTCACCATATCTAGCAGTCAGAGAAATGCAAATCAAAACCACCATAAGATACCATCTCACTCCAGTAAGATTGGCAGCCATTCTGAAGTCAAACAACAACAAGTGCTGGCGAGGATGTGAGGAAAAGGGTACACTTGTACATTGCTGGTGGGACTGCAAATTGGTGCAGCCAATTTGGAAAGCAGTATGGAGATTTCTTGGAAAGCTGGGAATGGAACCACCATTTGACCCAGCTATTCCCCTTCTCAGTCTATTCCCTAAAGACCTAAAAAGAGCATGCTACAGGGACACTGCTACATCGATGTTCATAGCAGCACAATTCACAATAGCAAGACTGTGGAACCAACCTAGATGCCCTTCAATAGACAATGGATAAAAAAAAATGTGGCATTTATACACAATGGAGTGTTACTCTGCATTAAAAAAATGACAAAACCATAGAATTTGCAGGGAAATGGATGGCATTAGTGCAGATTATGCTAAGTGAAGCTAGCCAATCCCTGAAAAACAAATGCCAAATGTCTTCTTTGATATAAGGAGAGTAACTAAGAACAGAGTAGGGACAAAGAGCATGAGAAGAAGATTAACATTAAACAGGGATGAGAGGTGGGAGGGAAAGGAAGAGAGAAGGGAAATTGCATGGAAATGGAAGGAGACCCTCATTGTTATACAAAATTACATACAAGAGGAAGTGAGGGGAAAGGGAAAAATAATACAAGAGGGAGAAATGAATTACAGTAGAGGGGGTAGAGAGAGAAGAGGGGAGGGGAAGGGAAGGAAGGGGGGATAGTAGAGGATAGGAAAGGCAGCAGAACACAACAGACACTAGTATGGCAATATGTAAATCAATGGAAGTATAACTGATGTGATTCTGAAATCTGTATAAGGGGTAAAAATGGGAGTTCATAACCCACTTGAATCAAAGTGTGAAATATGATATATCAAGAACTATGTAATGTTTTGAACAACCAACAATAAAAAAAATCTCCCATGATTATTGTGTTGTGGTCTATTTGACTCTTGAACTTGAGAAGAGTTTGTTTGATGAACGTAGCTGCACCATTGTTTGGGGCATATATATTAATGATCGTCAAGTCTTGTTGGTGTATGGTTCCCTTGAGCAGTATGTAGTGTCCTTGTTTATCCCTTTTGATTAACTTTGGCTTGAAGTCTATTTTATTTGATATGAGTATGGACACCCTGCTTGCTTCCGGGGTCCATATGAGTGATATAATTTTTTGCAACCTTTCACCTTCAGTCTGTGTATGTCTTTTCCTATCAGATGAGTCTCCTGTAGGCAGCATATTGTTGGATCTTTTTTTTAATCCATTCTACTAGCCTATGTCTTTTGATTGTTTGAATTTTTCAATGATGTTCCCACGTCTCACTTTTTGCTTATCACAATTTATTATTATTATTGTTATTATTATTATTATAGCTTTATGGTTACACATAGTAGTGGGGCTCATCCCAACAAACTCATACATGCATGGAAATGGATTTCTGTTCATGATCCCCCCTTTCCCTCCTCCTTTTCCCTCCTGTTCTCCCTCCTGTCTCCCATTCTCTTTCTCTACCTAGACGTCCTTTCACTCATCTACTAATTTGTATTTGATTGGTTCTTTATGTTATCTAATCCTTCCCTCCCTCTTTATTTTACTCTAACTTCCACATATGAGAGAAAACATTCAACCTTTGAGTTTGAGTTCAGCTAATTTCACTAAGCATGAGATTCTCTATTTCAATGCATTTACCAGTGAATGCCATAATATATGTGTATATTACATATCTATATTATATAATGTATATATCATAATTTCTTAATCCATTCATCTATTGACAGGCACCTGGGTTGATTTCATAATTCACTTATTGTGAATTGTGTTGCTATAAACATTGATGTGGCTATGGCACTTTAGTATGCCAATTTTAAATATTTTGGAAAAATACCCAGGAGTGGGATAACTGAGTGATCTGGTGATTCCATCCCTAGTTTTTTGAGGAATCTCCACACTGCTTTCCAGAGTAGTTGTATTGCAGTCCCACCAACAATGTACAAGTTTTCTTTTCTTCCTACCTGCTTGACTCTCAATAGGATGCCTCAGTGTGGAAGTTTGTCTCTTGTTTTTCTGGAAACTTTTCTTCTAGTAGTTCTTCAGTAATTCTTTTTTATCCCATTTTTCTGTTTTCTCAGAACTCTAATTGTTGGGAGGTTGAACTTTTAGCTTGAGTGCCTCTCTTGATTTTCCCCTCATATTTTCCTACAGGAGTTACTCTATATTCTGAACATTTTTCTGATCGCATAGTTTGTTTGCACAGTTATGTTTAACCTTGAAGAGCTTTTCCTCTTATTTATTCTTTTTCTATATTAGTATGTTATCTTCTGTATGTGCAATTGTGCTGTAATCTCTTTGCTGATACCAACTGGATATTGCTTTTCAGAGTTCTGTTTCCTGAGTTATCTTTCTGTCCCTCTAGAGTCAGTTGGGGTCAATTAGAGGCATGCAGAGGGTTAGGAAGCCGAAGGACTAGAAAATAGCACATACAGTCAACATGAAGTAAGTGCTTTCAAGGAGTTATGGGCAGGACCTGAGAAAATCACCAAGGTTAACTCAAGCCATTCAGAGAAGAGTTCCCCAAAGACAGTATGTTCTTCGTTTTTAAGGACAAGAATAAATTATTTCAGAAATAAAGAAAGGGAAGGACAATCCAGGAAAAGGGGAATGTATGAAGACACTGAAGGGTGAAGCAGTGTGGTCCAGTTGTGGGTGAACAGAGGGCTTAACATGACCCAAGTTTGCATGGCCTGCTCGAGAGGCTGTGGTGGGGAAACACTGACTAAGGGGACAGGTGAGCCAGGGCCATAATGCACAAGCACTCATGATCTGTGGAGGGCCCGGAGAGGAAGATTCACCTGCAGGGGAAGGACCAGAGGTCTACTGACTATCCTAACAGGAACTCACAAGATGGAGGGGGTGAAGGATGGACAGTTGGGACTATGATGATAGTCTAAGCAAGAGAGGATATGCAGAAAGTGTGGAAGGGGCAGGGGGACAGGATATGATGCATGGGCGGGGCCAGAACAGAGAGAGCAGGTGGGGTGACTGGATGTGAGGGGTCAAGGGTGATAGCAGGTCTGGCCTGATGGCTGTGTGACTTGAACAGGTCTAGGGAGTTGGGAAGGGTCACACCTCCTCCTCTCCCATCATTAGAGACAGTGTTTCCTTAAATACCCAACTCATTTGGGCTTCTGTAGACCTGTTCTGTCCCTCTTCCTCTTTCAGTTCCCCTTCTTCCTCCTCCCTCTGGGAGCAAGTACTGAATGCACCAGTGGTTTGGGCACCAGTGAAGGTCCTTCCAGGAGGATGCCTCCCTCTCTGTCTGTCACCTCCAGGGATGTGTGGGCATGTGTCTAAGGCTGGCTGCAGTGTCAGCAAGCCCTTCTAAGAAACCCTCCACCACTTCCTCCAGTCTGACTTGAGTCAATTAAAAAAGGTGACGTTTTAATCTCTGTCTGCCATTCCTTACTTTATTTCTCAATTTGTCCAAAGGTCATGTGGTGGTGGTGGGGGGTGTTGCCCATATTCAAAATGTATGTATTACCATGTCCCAAATAAAGAGCACAGCTCTCCCACCTCTAGCTGCTCTTGGAGAATACACTGTAAGTTGAGCATGTGGAAATCCTGACTGCACTGTAGGGAATTCCCTCTGGATCACGCTTGACTCACTTTGGAGGGGTTGTGGCTGGGGAAAAAGGAGGTCAATTGAGGAACAGGAACTCCTTGCCTGCAAGGTTGGCCCTGACTGGGGGCTCCAAGAACTTCTGAGGAGCCACATTTATTTGCTGCTCAGCAGATTCAGGGGGAAGGAGGTCTTGCTTGGGGTACCTCACCTCCAAAGCTGGTCATTGGGAATGTGAACTTCAAGATGATAAGAGTGCCTCTCTTGATTTTCCCCTCATATCTCTTCTTGGTCACCGTCGACTCTCTGGTCTAGAATAGGTCCTGGCACCCAGTAAGCACTCAGGGAGCAAATAGTGAACAAACGGACGGATGAGTGGAAGGAAAAATGGATGGACAGATGGATGAGTGGATGGATATATACTGACGAAGGGAAGATTTCCTTGGTGGAGAATAAATCAGCCCAGATCACAATGCTATGGGGATTGGGAGTGGGTCATTTGGTGACTTTTAATTCATTTATTCATTCTGTCGTGCTGAAGACTGGATCCAGGGGCTGTGCCTGCTGGGCAAGAGCTCTACCACTGGGCTACATCCCCAGCTCTTATTTGGTGGCATTTTAAATATATGAAGAGCCCTAGAAGCCTGAGCTGAATCTCTTAAAGGAACAAAAGGAAACATTTTCCATTTCTCACACGTACATCCAGACCTTTGTTTTAGAGCTTTGGGACTCGTGCACACCAGGGGATTTCGGTCTGGGCAGGCGTGCGCATGGGCAGGAACTACTCTGTTTTTATTTCCTCAGTGCTTGCTTTCTCCTTGGCCGCCCTTGCAGATTGCTCATGGCTGAGCCTCCTGGGTCTGACGACATTGTCAGTGTGACTGGAGTGCTATTCTGGGCGAATGATGCACAGGTCCCGGAATGGTCTCTGTTCTCTAATGACAGCCGTGTAATAGGTTTAAAGCTTCAGAGAGCAGCCCTGGCCCCAAACTTTGGAGGAGCTGGGCTAGGGGGATTCTTCCTGGCGAGGGAAACTGATCTCAAACTCCAGCAACACAGACCCTGTTGCAGTTCCTCAGGGCCACGTGTCCTCACCTCTGGGCTCTGCACAGCTTGGCCCTTTGGCCGGCGACTCTGCCTGCTTCTCGCTGTCGTCCCCCCAGTCCTAAGTCTGTACACTGATCCCCAGGAGTCTCCCACCCGGCTCTACCTGTCTGCAAGAGCTCTCGTCGCTTCCGGCTCCTCCCAACTGTTAACCGCCTGCTTCTCCAACAGCTCCAGGATGTAGGGACCTCACTTGGCACCGAGTACCTGGGAGGCCCTCAGTGGGTATCTGTGAACTGAAGTCAACATGTGCCCAGCCCATCCCAAGCATCTTTGTTGTAATTTGAGCAAAGGTCCATGAGAAGCACAGGAGCTGCCTTGTGCTAATCCTGTCTGCAACGGGCCAGGCTCTGGGCGCTCACTCAGTGTCCACTGCAGCCCCACCACGCTTCCTGTTGCACAGAGGGAAGATGGAGGCTCCTGGAGGTGAGGCAGCTTGGCAGGGGCAACCCCCTCACGTAGGGCACTTGTGCCCATTCCTGTCCCGAATGACTGGCAGGTCCCCACAAAATTCCTCTTGTCAATGACCCTTTGTTTTGAGGCTACATTAGAAAAGGAAGAAAGGATATACTGGGGCTCAAGTAGAGTGCCTTGGGTTTGTTTCTGGAAACTTCCATGCTCTTTACTTAGGTAGTGGTGCTTCCTTTGACCTTGAGGTTGACCCACCCGATGTGACATTCCAAGGATTTCATCCTGCATACCTCCAAGGTTGTAAGAGTGGTCGGGACTGGAATGTGGTTCTTTCTAGGGATCTTCTAGGTCGGGTGGTCAGGGTGATGGATGTGAGCTCTGGGGTGACCCTGCTGGGTCATGTTTTCTTTATTAACATTCATCTGGTGATAATATCGGAGCTGGTAGACTTTTTAAAAAATATTTGCATATCTCATTTCTTTGTCTAATTAGTGTGGTGAGAACAGTGTCCCAGTTTTCATGCTTGAATAAATAGCTGTCATGGTGGAAGGCGCTCAGGGGCTGGCTCACCGCAGTGCTCTCTTCCTTATGTTTTCCATCTCAGCTAAGCTCTGCTGCAGTCCACGCTCCCAACTTGTCTTTAAAAAGAACTGATCTTGTCAGCCAAATGTGTGACATACCTCCTCAGCTCAGAGGACACCTTTGTCAGAGCCGTGGCAGGAATCTGAGCATCCCGTCACTAGGGCTGCTTAGTACACAAAGCCTACTCTGTGCCTATGTTCCACTTTCAAAGTAGGCAGCATAGAACAGGGGGAAGGATTCAAGTATGGCCTTCCTCTGCATGACCCACCTTCATGACCTTGCGAATCCTGAAGTTGATTCTTTGCAGCCTGGCCAAAGGGGAAACGGTACTGTAAGTGCCAGGTGCCTCTTCTTCAAACCTAAAAGTGGTGTCCCCATCTCCTGAGGCTGTGGATGGGATTCTCTGAACCTCTGTATTATGGTCGTAGGGTCCTTTGTTCCTACCACAGAGCCCCCTCATAGACTTTAGTGTGGTCTGGTTATTTCCAGATGTCACCTAGTTGGTAAGAGGTGGACCTGAGATTTGAACCCTTACCTGTGTCCATATCTTCAAGCCAAGGAGACCGCTGGGATAGGGGTGTGAATGCTTGTGGGGCTGAGGCAGGGTGTTTTAGAAGGAGGAGGATCTGACATGTTTTATTCCAGAGGGAAATGAGGAAACAGGGAGAGGTCAATGCTGCCACAGAGAGGGAGATTGCCAGAAAGGAGTGTCGCGGGGAGACACAGGACATGACATGAAACACAGGTGGAAGGTTGGCCTTGGAACCAGAGACACGAGAGGCAGAGTCTGAAGAGAGAAAAAGCTTCAGAGAAGTGAGGACAGGCCAGGAGATGAGTTCTGTCCTCCCAGGAGTGAGGGACAAGTCAAGGCCTGGGGAGCAGGAGCCGGGTGTGTGTGGAAGCTTAGGAAGAAGAGGCTCGTGTTAGCTGGATCTCCACACTGTGACAAGCTTCCTGCAAAGGTCAAGTTGAAGGAGGAAAGGTTTATTTTGGCTCATGGTTTCAGGCCATGGTCAGTTGGCGGTCTTGCCTGGGCCTGTGGAAAGGCAGAACATCATGGAGGAAGTATACTGCTCACCTCATAGTGGCAGGAAAGCAAAGAGAGGGAGAAGGGGCCAGAGTCCCCATGTCCCCCTTGAGGGCACACCCCAATGACCTAACTTCTTTCCACTAACTGTACCTCCTGAAGGTTCCACACCCCCCCACCACCACCTCCGTGGCATCACAGGCTGGCAACCAAGCCTCAACACATGGCCTTTCAGGGACATTTGGAATAGCAGGGCCCAGTCTCCACAGTCATTCAGTGCAACAGAGTGGGGGGGGGGCAGGTGGGCATGAAGAGGGCCGTGGGCTCCAGTGGAGCTGGGATGCTTGGTCCTGCAACGTGGAGGTGTAGTTTGAACACAGAGGTAGGGAAATAGAATGGTTGGGTTAGCCCCGGTTAGGAAATTCACCAATTAGGTGACAGAATGACAGGGTGTCACTGTGAGGTGACATCTCCTGGGGAAGGTATGACTCGGGTAAGCCCAGGAGATGAGGGTGGGAGGGGGTGAAAGGAAGGGAGACTGTGGTCAAGGGAAACTTTCCCCCTTCCACCACTATTGGACACCAACTGCCAGTGAGTGACATTGGCAGTCCATCTCTGTGTCTCAGTGCCCAACAAATATGAGGCATCTGTATGGAAAACTGGATGGCAAGACTGGCTGTCGTACCTGGATTTCACCCAACTGTGACTTGAAGTGCAATCCATTAAAGGTGGACTTTCACCTGGCCTCCTGGTCAGGTGCAGGGACGGTCCTGCCTTTCCTCAGTTCTTCATTCTGTCCTGAGTGTGGAGGGGGTGTAAGTGGGGGATTCCCAGGGGTGAAATCCCTCTGGAGGAACATTTAAGATCTTTGCCCCTTCTCTTTCTTGCCTGTTTGTGTGAGTTTCTATTCATCATGAAGTTGCCAGCGATCAGAGGATCTCGAAGCTTTGAGCATGAAGACTTCACACAGGTTGCCTGGGCTCCGACCAGAGAATGGGTTGCCCAACGCTGCAGGTCCCGAGATGCCACCTCCCACCTGGGTGGAGAGGAACCTCTCCCCTGGATGTGGCTCAGACTCTGATGCCCTTGGAGCTAAGTGGGACCTTTGCCAAGACCTCTGGGGCCAGGCAGGTGCTGTCCGTCTCTTTACTGCCCCAGGTCAGGTGGCTGCCGACTTAACACGGCCAAGGTAGTGTTACCGACTTTCTCAAGTTACTCCCCCACCTTCGTATGAGCACCCCGGCTTTGAATGTGAGCAATTACCCTGCCCCTCCTTAAGGGTGAAGAACCTACGTTATCCATTTGGAATTCTTTCTCCCATTTATTCATTTATTCAATTACTTCTTTATATGTAGTATAAATGTACTTTTGGACTTTTAATTTGCACTTTGGGTTATAATCGAATACTACTTCATTTATTTTGTTGTTTAAATAGTTTCAGCTTCAGCTTTTGAGAGCTCTTTTATTTGGCTCTTATTTCCCCGTGACATGCTAGTGTGTGTGTGTGTGTGTGTGTGTGTGTGTGTGTGTGTGTAGACTTTCTTCTCTTTATATTTAGTTATCTATTTTTATTATTTTCCCCACATTTTTATTGTGCACTACAGTTGTACATGATGGTGGGATTTGTTGTGACATATGCATACATGCACAAAATAGAACAATATCATTGGCTCCCCAAAACTTCTCCCCTCCCTCCCAACCTCCCATCCCCTAGTCCTGTTCCTCTACTGATCTCCCTTTGATTCTCATGCGATCACTGTCCCTCTCCTTTCTTTCCCTTTTTCCTCTCTAGCTTCCACATGAGAGAAAACATACATCCCTTGTCCTTCGGGGTTTGACCTTATTTCACTTAACACAATGGCCTCTAGTTTCATCCATTTTCCAACAAATGACATAATTTCATTTTTCCTTATGGCTGAATAAAGCTCCATTGTGGATGTATACCACATTTTTCTTTATCCATTCATCCGTTGATGGCACTTAGGCAGGCTCTATAGTTTGGCTATTGTGAACCGTGCTGCTATCAACATGGTATGCGCGTGTCACTGTAGTAAGGTGACTTTAATTCTTCAGGATAAATACCAATGAGTGGTGTAGCTGGGTCACATGATGATTCCATACCTAGTCTTTTGAGGAGCCTCCATACTGATTTCCATAGTGTTGTGCTAATTTACAGTCCCACCAACAGTGTTTTCCCCCATTCTCTCTAGCATTTATTATGAGTATTCTTGATGCCTGCCATCAGACTGGAGTGAGATGGAACCTCACTGTTACTAACTTTCTCAAGTTACTCCCCCACCTTCATAGGAGCACCCCGGCTTTGAATGTGGGCAGTTACTCTGCCCCTCCTTAGGGGTAAAAAACCTACATTATCTATTTGGAATTCTTCCCCCCTCCTTTATTCATTTATTCAATTACTTCTTTATATGTAGAATAAATGTACTTTTGGACTTGTAATTTGTACTTTGGGTTATAATCGAATATTACTTCATTTATTTTGTGGTTTAAATAGTTTGCATTTCCCTAACTGCTAATTTGCAGAAAGCTAATTTGCAGGAAGCCCTTTCTTTCTTTCTGGTTTGCCAATGGGCTCCAGCTCATCTTGTGCTTTTCCTGCCCCAGTCCTAGGAGCCCTGGTATCTTCTATTGAAGAAAGCTTTGGGAAGACAAGATTTGGGTGCTGTGAATTTTCTTGGCCACTGGAATGTTGTTACCTCTGGGCCTTCCCAGTTCACAGAGCAGGGAAGGTACCCGTATCTGTACGTTTGCACTAGTGTGCATTTATGTTCAGTGAAACACGAATCTACCATACGGGTCACTCCAGCCTTCTGTCATTGTAGCTGCTCCTACAGTGAGAAGCCTGGCTCAGGCACCTGCTGTCCATGTGCTTGGCTGGTCAGCTGCAGTACATGCACTTGCTGGCCCCAGGGCTCTGAACTCACCCCTCAAGAAGTGACGCAATCGTGTGCAGGCCAGTACTCATGTGCAGCTCACTCACTTCAGTCCACGTTCAGCTCCAAGATCACTTCATTGAGCACCTTGATCTCCCAGCTCCGCAGTCAGGCTCTTTTATCTCAGTCTGGATTCTGCCGTGTGATGTGTTTTAGTGGCTTGCATTAAGTTCCACTCTTCATGCTTAAATTCTATGGGTTTTGACAGATGCAGAGTTTGATGCATCTGCTACTTCAGTGCCATGCACTTTTGCCACCCCCAGCAATCCCCTGTGCTTCACCTGTTGGGCCCTCCTGCTTCCCTAAACCTTGCCAGCCCCTGACCTATTTACCATCTGTCTGGTTTTGTCTCTTCCAGAATGTCCCATGAGTAGAATCATATAGCCAGTGGCCTCTCCGAGTGTCTTCCTGTACCTGGCACTCTGTGTTCATGATCCCTCCTGGTTCTCTACTGTTGCTGAATGTTTTTCTTGGTGTGGATGTACTCCAGGCTGTTTACCAGGTACCCTTTGAGGAATATCTTGGTTGTTTCTAGTTTGGGGTGATTATGAATAGAGCTGCCATAGATTTGTGTGCAGGTTTTTGTGTGGATGTGATTCTTCATGATGTGAGAACACCATTGTTGGGTGATACTGTAAACTATCAGTAGCTTTCTAAGAAACTGTCTTTCAAAGCAACTCTATCATTTTTGTATTTTCACCAATGATTAATGAGCAAGATTTTGTTCTGGGTGTCAGATAGATGTACCCCTTCTGATAGGTGTGTAGCAGTATCTTATTGTTATTTTAATTTGCATTTCTCTGATGGCAAATGATGCTCAGCATATTTTCATAGGGTCCTTTGCCCTTTATATTTTCTTTGGTGACTGTTCAGATCTTTTAGCCTATTTCTTTCTTTCTTTCTTTCTTTCTTTTTTTTTTTTTTTTTTGGTACTGGGAATTGCACTTCACTCCTGAGCCACATCCCTAGCCCTTTCTTTCTTTCTTTCTTTTTTTTTTTTTTTTGGTACTGGGAATTGCACTTCACTCCTGAGCCACATCCCTAGCCCTCTTTTTTGGTATTTTATTTAGAGACAGGGTCTCACTGATTTGCTTAGTGTCTCACTGTTGCTGAGGCTGGCTTTGAACTTGATATCCTCCTGCCTCAGCCTCCCAAGCCACTGGGATTACAGGTATGTGCCACCATGCCCAGCTCTTTTAACCTATTTTTAAAAATATTTATTAATTTTTAGATATATTTGGACACAGTGCCTTTATTTTATTTACTTATTTTTATGTGATGCTGAGGATCGAACCCAGTGCCTCACACATGCAAGGGAAGTGCTCTGCCACTGAGCCACAGTCCAAGACCTCGACCTCCATCTCCTCCTCCTCCTCCTCCTCCTCTTCCTCCTCCTCCTCTTCCTCCTCCTCCTCCTTCTCCTCTTCCTCCTCCTTTTTTTTGAGGGGGGGAATATGAATGTCCAGGTGCTGGGGCATCCTTTACCAGGGAGACTGTCCCATCTGATTGAATTGCTTTTCTGCCCTGTCAGAACTCAGTGGATTCTGTCTGTGTGGGGCTATTCCTGGGTCCTGTGTTGTGTGCCTTGACCTGGGTATCCACACTGTCTTTAAGACTAAGTTGCCTTCATGCTATAATTTTGGAATAAAATAGTGTGAGTTTTTTTTAAGCTTCATTGTTCTTCAATATTGTTTTGGTTATTCTAGATCTTTTGCTTTTTCCTATAAATTTTAGAATCAGCTTATCTATACCTATAAAATAGCTTGATTGTATTGTGATCACAAGAATTGATAACCTTAGTGGCACTGCATCTTCTAATTGATAAATAGGCTTCCTCTTCTTTTATAGACCATCTTCTGTTCCATTTTTAAAAATCTGTCTCCCCCGTTTAGATGGTTCATACTCATCTATCTTCAAGCTCACTGACTTTTTCCTTTATTCTCTCCGTTCTACTGTCCAACCTGTCCAGGGACTTTTATTTTCAGAGATACTGTTTTTCTTCCATGTTTCTTGTTTTTATCTTCAACTTCTCTGTGGAGCGTTTTTTTTTTTTTTTTTTTTATTAAATAGATCATACATTCTTTGGTCTCATGGAGTATGGCAACAATATGTACTTTAAAGATCTTATCTGGTAATTCCAGCATCTGGATCATCTTAGAATAGGCATTTACTAGCTGTCTTTTCTCTTGGGAATGGGTCACATTTTCCTAGTTCTTTGTAAATGAGTAACTTTGGATTGTGTTCTGGACATCGTGATTATTTTGTTTTGAGGACTCTTGAGTGATGTTATATTCTTCTGAAGAAAGTCAATGTTTGTTTCAGCAGGCAGTTAACCCAGACTCAAGGCCTGACCTTGAACCTCATCCCTTCTTCTCTGTGTTCAAGTCTCAGTCCAAGTCCTTGAGCTTTTCTGCATGGCTTTGAATTTGCACGCGGTCTGGGGGTCAGCCAGAGACCCAGGCAGGGTTCAGGCGCAGACTTGGGATATCCCTCTCTTGCTCTTTCTTCTCTTGAGATTCCTCTTTTTGCTCCAGGGACTGTGGTTGCCTTGGCTGATTCCCTGGGTTCCTCCAAGAAAGACAACTGTTTTAATCTCAGAGTTTTACCCACCCATGCTGTGCTAGTCCTTAACCATGGCCTGCTTTCAAGAGAAAAACTGGGAAAACCATAAGGCAGCAAGAACAGTAAAACCCAGGAGCATTCCCAGCCCCAGGTGGTTTTTCCAGTGCCGACCGTCCACTTGTTCCACTCTTCCTGGGGCCCTGGTCCTGGGTGTGCCCAGCAGCAGGAAGGCACGGAGCGACATTGGACAATGAGCAGACTTGGCATCTCTTCAGAACACTCAGCTTGGGTTTAGAGGGCTTAGGCCAGGCTGATGCCAAAGGACGGTGATAGCCCCAGCAATTCCCACAAAGCGGGGTGACTTTATTTAATTGTCTGTTTCCAAATTGGTTATTTATCAGCAAGGGATGACAGACATTTTTGGACAGGAAGTTCTCTTTTTGCCTCTCTCCCCTCCTGTGTGTCTTAGGCAAGGGCCAAGGTGAACCTTTCAGAAGCACTTCCTTGTTCAGACATCTTCCGCACCTCTCTGTTGTCTCAGGGTCAAGCTCCCACAAACCCCCATAGTCTGACCCCAGCCATCCCTGCATGTTCAATCATCTTCTAGCTTGTGAGCTCAGGCAGGGAACACTTGCTGAACTTCTATCTCCCAATCCATAAAATGGGAATAGCATGGTTCCTGATCAGAGTTGTTGACAGGATTAGATGAAGTGCTATTTCTGCAGCACATGGCATCATATTTGACAGGCAGAAGATGCTCCTTCATACCACCCATGGGCACATTTCACTCCAACTTCCCACCTGGCTCAGATTCTAATCTGAACTTTATATTTCAGATGCATTGAAAGGTGTGTTTTCACACAGAGAGACACACCGCTCTTCCCACTTTGTTGGTGGTAACACTGGAGTGTAGCCATGGGATGGCCATATTGATGTTAGAGACATGTCACGTTCAAGTTTGAAGACACCAGGCTTTTGCCTGAGATTTGGGGAATTTATTTTGCTCTTTTCTGTTTTGACTCTTTTAAAAAGCAGTTAGGCTCTTTGCTGTGCAGTGCACCAGTAATCTCTTCTCCAGCTACTGGAAAACCTTTCTGCGCAGTCCGGTGCTCTGTGCAGATGGGGCTCCTATTCATGGTGAGGAAGCTGCATGGGCAGCACAAGAACATGGAGTCCCCAGAGATGGCTGTCCTGTCAGCTCTCAGCATCTAGGAGGCAGATGCAAACTTCGTGGGACTTAGGGTGCCACATGGAAGTGGAGGTGATACAAATTCCATGATTTCAACACACACTCACAGAGCTCCACTGTGGGTCTGGCCCTGGACTAGATGCGGGGTTGAACCCCCATCCTCCAAGAGTGTGCAGGGCGGTGGGAGGAGGTCTGTGTGTAGCCAGCAGCCCCGACATGTTCCCTGCAGAAGTGGCCAGAGAGGGATGCACGAAAGCCAGGGTGGGGCGCGAGACCCCCAGGGGCTGTGGCATCTAGGGCTCTATGTGAATGAACTTTGAAAGGTGAATGAGGTCCCTGAGGGCTGCCAAGATGCATGTGCAGGGTGGAACAGTGCTCTGCACTTTGAGATCGGGGTGACGTGGTGTGCTGATGGAGTCAGAGGCCAGGTGGTCAGAGAGAGCCGGGGTCAGGGAGGTGGCTCTAGAGCCTGCCTTCATCTCCTGGCCACAGAGAGGACCAGAAGCCTTTTCAGCTCTGGCTTCCTGCTAGAGGGAGGCAGTCCCTTTAGAAGTTCCTGCTGTCCTTCCTGTGAGGGAAGAGGACACTCCAGAGCTGCTCAGCTGGAGGGATGCACTGACCCCAGCCAGGGGCTGGGGGCGTGAGCTGTGCATAGTGGGTGAGGGAGGGACGCGTCTTCCTTTTTATGAGGTCGTCCCTCAGTGTGGAAATGCCTGTCCCTCATGTTCTTGCTTCTTCAGACTACCTCCTAGCGAGTTCTCGTGTTGCTGTACCATCTTCTTCACTGTAATTTATGTTGGCAACAAACTATCGAGTGATGTGTAACTGATGGAATTCTTCTCCCATTAATTAGCAGTCTGCCTCTCCTCCGGGGCTGTAGTGTGCGTCTTTAGATTCCCCTTCTTTTACAGTGTTTCCTTAGGGACAATCTAAGGTATCAAGACCTTCGTGACTCCTCCAGACATTTTGTCAAATTGCTCTCCAGAAGAGCTGGCTGACTCATGAAGCTGCCTGTGGTGTGTGAGTAGCTGCTTGCTCCTGCTACTGTCCCTGGGCTGTTCTTCCTACATCCGGTCCCTGCAGATGTCAGTGGCTAAGAGCAACCAAGCGTTCGCATTGTGCGGAGGGCTTTGCACGCAGGTGGCTCAGCCTTTCCATCAAGTCTGTGAGTGAGGAACACTGCGGTCCCCAGGGAGGGAAGGGGAACCGAAGCACAGAGTGTGTCATGGCCCAGGTTATGGGGCTAAGAAATGGTGGGCTGGGCTGGGGTTAGGTAGACTCCTGGGGAGCCCTTGTTGCCCGAGGCTGTCCCCAGCTTGCCTCTTGCTGTTTACACGTCCATTTTGTTTGTTTATTTTGGCGAGGTTGAGGGTGTGCCCACGTGTTTGGTACTTGGAATTCTTTTTTTAGTGACTTTTCCTCTTATGTCTTTCATAATGTTTTATTTGCTGAACTCTTCACACCCCACTGCTCCCTGGTTTGGCGCCAGTGCATCCCAGTGTTGATGACATCTGCTTCTGGGGCGGGTCCTGTTCTGGTCTTGGCGGAGTCAAGGTGCCCTGGCCTCCTGCCTCCAAGCTCTGCAGGAGCTTTGGAGGAGAAGGTGTTGCCTGATTCAGGTTCCTAGGAGACAGGCATGAGGCCGAGTACGACTGGTGTCTCCAGACACCTGGGCCTGAGGACCTGAGGCCTGCTTCCCGAGGCTGGTTGGACAAGCACCACGTTGGTTTCAGTGTTGGCTCCACGTTTGTTTCCACTAGTCCAGCAGCTTGTCTTTCACATTAGCCTTCAAAACTTTCAGATCTGGAGTACTAGGTTTCTGAAGAGTCTGGGAAGAGCCTATTTATTCCACACACACACACGCGTGCCCACACACTCACATGCACACAATGTGTCCCCTTCTTTTCCTAAACTTAAGAACTTAAATGTGCTTTTTTCCAGGGAAGAGTAACGTTGTGAAATAAACTCAGTAAGTGAAGAATGTGTGGTACTTCACTTGTTCGACCCATCTTGCTGACTTTTTCCTCTTTTGGTGGGAATGACAGAAGGGGCTGCAGTCCACTGGGGCTGCCAGGCCTGCCCTTGGCCTCTGTGAAGCTGGGTGTCCTCTTCTACCATGGGACAGTGAGGAGGCCCCTCACTGTTGAGGATCGATGCCCCTGAGAGATCCCCAGGCTGAGTGCAGGTTGCTGAAAAGCCATTAGGAGGGTGAAAAATGCAGGGTGCTTCCCTCTGAGCTGTCTCAAGAGTGCCACCGTCCCCTCCACCACTTCTGACAGCTAACACCAGCTTGGGTGGTGCCCAGCATGCTGCTAAGCTTTTTCCAAATGTCACTGGTGATTCTCAAACCTGATGCCTGGAGGAAAGCCTGACCCGAGAGTTTCTGATTCAGTGGGTCTGGGGGATGGGGCCTGGGGAACTTGCACTTCTCACCATTTTCCCCAGAGACCAAGACTGCTGGTCCACGTGTGTGAGGTCTGAGTTCATCTGCCTGAATCGGCCCATGAGAGGGAGGCGTGCTCATTCCACAGCGAGGAGGCAGAGGTACAGGAGGTCAGGGGCCCTGACCACACAGCTCCCGGACGCTGGCCACCAGCATCTCTTAGGGAGTTAGCTTATCAGTGGAAACCATGAGAGCATAAGGAAGACCCCAGGCTGGGGGTGAGGGAGCTCTGGAGGGCATAAGGGGGCTTCTGAGTCAGGCACAGAGGGTCAGGGAGACCTGGGGTGGTGCGAGGGGAAGATGCTCTGGAGGGTGCCGTGCCGGTGGCATGGGGTGCCCTGGCTCAGCAGGAGGGCGAAGCAAGGACAGTAGGAAGGGGCTCAAGACCTCTGCTCTGTGGGGCTTTCTCCCTGTCCACCTGACCTGGAGGTTGACATGTCCAGGTGCTGGCTGTGTGGACTTTCCCTGCGCGGTGTCTCTATCCATGTCAGATTCTGTCTGCCATGTGGCTCTGAGCAGGGGACTCTGCTCCTCCGTGGATCTGCGTGGGAGACTGTCCCCGCTGTGGCTCTGCTCCCATGAGGCTCTGTCCACGCTATGGCCACAGTGAGTGCCGTCTTCTCTTCGTGCCATGCTCTGTCTGTGTGTCTTTCCACACGGTGGCTGTGTGTGCATGGCGTTCTCCTCACACTGGGGCTCTGTTTGGGGTGCGCGCTGCATCTCCTCCCCTTCATGTTTGTTTTCTGTAAAAGGCAGGGAAGAAGCAGTTTAAGAAGTGCAGAAAAAAATAAATAACAAAATTCCTTATTGTGTTTATTTTGGGATATTGTAATATTTAGACCCTTGAAAAGAAAAAAATAAAAGTATAAAAAAAAAAAACTCCCATAAGGAGGAAAGGGAAAAGCCCTACAAGGAACATGGTGGCTCTTTCCAGATTTGTCACCAGCGAGTGAGTTCAGGTTTGAGGCTCTGAACACCCTGGGGGTGAGGCGGGGGTGCATGGCTGCACAGAGACTCCCGGCAAGGTTGCAGACGGGTGGCCCCCTTGGCTGAATCCCACGGACATGTTTTGTTTGGCTCAAATGGTATTTGAAAAATATTCAAAGTAGTTTAAAATGTGGGAGTTTTTGTAATAATCCCCCTGGTTGCTAGCATTTCTTGAAGAACCGGGAGTGCCAGAGGAGAGTGGCTGGTTGGTGGCTGAGGAAGGACCTGGCTCTGGTCACAGCCCTGAAGCCCTTGCAGCATGGGTCCTGGGGCCCCGGTGTGCCACCCTGGTCTGGGGAGTTCTGGACTCAGAGCTGCACTTAGCAGCTGGTGACTGTGGGGCCGGCACTTCCTAGAGTCTCTCCCCTCACCTGATGGCTGGTCAGCCTGTGTGTGTGTGTGTGTGTGTGTGTGTGTGTGTGTGTGTGTGTGTGTGTGTATAACAGAGAGAGAGAGAATCTCGAGCATGCAGCCAGTGCCCAGCTGCACAGGGACCAGCGGTTGTTGTGGAAGAGGCGCTCAGTGGCCATCCATGGACATGAAAGGGAATTTCCTGGCTGCTTTCTGTGATCCTTTAAATCATTCCTTTCTTTAAGAAAAATTTATAATGTTTCAAAAATGTGTTTCTAAAAATTATTATTATTATTTTACAAGATCTGCATCGTCTGCATGGTGCTTTCTCAGTATCTGGCCCCAGCTGGAGCACTTCTGGGTGTTTTATGGCAAATTATTCTCAGATTACCCTTTAATGCAGGAAGGGCTGCCTGTTGTCTGAGCTCTCTGGGCCTTACCAAAACCCTCCGACTTGATACAAAACAGCTGCCTCGGCCAGCTGTTCCAGAAAAGGAGCATTTTCAGCCTGAAGCAGCAGGAAAAGGGGTTTTGTAGCTGGTGGAGATTTTGAAAAATGCTAAATTACTCTTTCTTTGCCATTAAACTGTGATTTAATTTTGTGACTAACAAATTGTGTAAATCTGAAAAAGAAGAACTCGGTGTTGCTGTTGGTTACGTGTGTTCTGGCAACACTTGCATAGGTCCTGAGGGGGCTTCCCCAGGGAGGGCAGCAACTCCGCTGACCTCCCGTCCCTGGGCCTCAGCCTGGCTGGGCTGGGGTCAGGGGTCAACCGCGGCCTCTCTCCCCTCTCCGGGGTCCCTGCTGAGACCAGCAACAAAGGGGTCAATTGTCTGAGGCCTCCCTTTGTCTGAGGGGCTGCAAGGGCAGCTCTGAATGCCACAGTATTGAGGCATATGCATAAGCAAGTAAATGCACATCCTGTGAGTGTGTACGTGTGAACCTGTGTGCCTCGTGTGATGGTACCTGCCCATGTGAGCAAAAACATGCATGCACGTGTATGCATATGAACAAGCATGTTGCACATGTGCACTACAACAGTGTGCACATGTTCAAGTATGGAGGTGTGTATGTGTAAGTGTGCACCTGCGCATGAGTGTGTACAAGCAGATGTTGCACACGTGTGTGAACGTGCCTGTGAGTTTGTGCGCTAGACTTAAGGGTATTTCTGAGCTGCTGGTGCATCTTAGCAGGGTGAAGGGCCTCAGAGAGGCGGATGCTGTTCTGAATGGATGCTGTTCTGAATGCCGTGGGAACATCGTCTCTGATTCCTCTCTCAGCAGGTCTCGCAGTTGCCTTCCCCTGGGTTTGCCAAGGTCCAGAGCTCATAGACCTCCCCTCTCCTTTTCCTCTGTGGGAATGAGACAGCAGGCTCAGGCTCCTCCTCTCACCATTCAGAGGACAGCACTGCCTCATCAGCCTGTTGGGTCTGTGATTTCAAAGCAAGACCCACAAGAACTTTCCTGTACTGTTCCAACCCTTTTCAGGGCTGTCTGGTTGGATTTCTATGTGTAGTTTCAGCCATGTTCAGAATGACCATTTAAAATCTCCTGTTCTGGCCCATGTCCAGTTGTTTCCAGTGTAGCCCCAGGGCCTTTTGCCTGTGCCCCACGGTCCTGATCCCTAGCACGGCCTGCACACACCGAGGGCTTCAGAGGCCTTCGATTGGTCTGGCCTTGGGTGTGAACTGACCCTGTCCACTGGAGTTTCCATGATTCACAGTGCTGTTCGTATAAAGGCGTTCTTTTAAAAGCAACAATAAAATCAGATACGTTTGATTCAGAAGCCAGGAAAAGATGAATAAAAACGCTTCATTGAAATTCACCTTTGCCAAAGACTTACCTCCCAGCCCCTTTCTGCAGCTCAGCTGCCCCAGGATCACTTTCTCTGCTTTTCTAATTCTTCCCCTCCCACCCTCATTTCCTCTCCCTGCTCCAGCATGGGCTTATCTTTCAACTGTGGAAAAGCCACCCATTAAACTGTACTCCAAAGCTTATCAAAATATTCAGTCAGTAAAATTATCTTATAATTAGCCCAACTGTAAGCCAGAACTTTCTAACCCCAGGAAATGTAAAGTGACGCAGCATGTAAAATCTGCAAATTGCTCATCCTGACCTCTCTGGCTACAGTTTCAGCTTTTCTTTCTTTCCCAAAGTAATTTCCTCCTCTTCTTCAGTCCCTGAGGCATCTTTCTCTTCTATTTGCTGAAATCTCAAAGAAAACCGATTCCTTGCATAATTGAGATAGATAATGGAATACATTCAGGCGAGTGTGCTATGAAATCAACTGGATGTGTTCTTCCAGGCTTTCACTTTTGCACATTATTTTTGTAAATTTAAGTGTGATTTCCTTGGTTCTCGGTGACTCACCTTGGTTGGTGCTTGCATTTGGGTGCCTGCAATGGTAACACTCGGGGAGTCTTTATGGAGCTGAGCCAGCCCAACAACATCCGGGGACTCTGCCGTTTGTCCCACTGGACCATAACGTTGGACTTTCTTACCTCAACTTTTACTTTGTTCTCCCTCCTCTTCTCTCTGCCCTGCCTGTCCCAGCCGCCCCCTGCCTGGGGTCCCGCCTGACATCTTGCATCATTCAGTGCCATAAACATGCCCCCCCCCACACACAGGGGGATATCAAGGACACCACAAATGATACTTGGGGATTTCAAGGTGCAACTTAGACCTTTTGCAAAGAAATGATATTATAGACAACCTTGGGCTCTTAATTGCTGTGAGATTTAAGTTCCTAGTGCAACAGTTGGACAGGTCTGTGAGGCTTCTATGTGAATAAAGCTTGTTGGGCAGTGATGATCGCTTGTTCCATGGTGAAATACTTTCAAAGTTCTAAAAACAAGTGGAATAATTAAATTTTGAAACATTTTCATTGTTAGAATCTGTAAACAAGTCAGGATGGCGCCTGGCATTTTGCCAGAGGGAGTGGTTTGTGAAGCAACTCCAGCGAGCCATTAAGTGTGGAGATTCCTTATTGGTTGACTGCTGTATCTAGTTTATGTTAATTAAGATAAGCTGTGTGGAATGTATATATACCCCTCCTGTCCTACAATAAACAGCTCCCACTCCTGCTGTATCAACGTACACAAGTTGCTCGTCACCCCCTGGTTATTTTGCTGCAGCCGGACTGCGGCATTTCATAATTAAAGTTTTGCCTATATATTGTGCTAATAGCAATAGCTAAATAAATATTTGTAGAGTTTTCCTTATCTGTTGGGGATTGGCACACACACACACACACACACACACACACACACCAATGCAGAAAAGATGCTTCATGCTTACATTTCTTGTGAGAAGTTAATTATTTGGTCATTGTACAGATGGGGAAATTGAGGCTCAAAGTCTCAGAATCTATCGTCCACCTTGTGTGAGCTAGCTGTGGCCCAGGCTTTAGCATTTGACCCCCCACATTTGCTTAGGAGGTTTCCATGACCCTCCCTACAGAGAAAAGAGGAAGTCACAGCTTCACCTCAGCCTGCAGTTGCTGCTGTGTTCTGCAGTGGCCTGCACGGGCTCTTGACGTCACCTGAGCATTTCAGGCTAAGTTTTTTTGTTGCGCCCAGGGCTGGGTCTTGAGTTGGACCTTTCCCAGGGGGCCCATCTCCTTGGTGGCCTGGACCCCACTGATGTTCCTGGGGCTAGGAGGCAGTGAGGGGTCCCCTGGTGGCTTTGCTGTCCCAATGTAAACCTTGCAGTTAGCCACAGGCTGCCTCCGGTCCTTCCACTGCTGACGCAGAGCTGAAAGAGCCCCGTTCGGGACGTCTTTCCTGATGAAGGACACCTTCTCTTTAACCCATAAGGAAATATTTTAGGCTTCTTTAAGACCTTTTCAAAACACAATGATCACTTAAAAGCAACGTCGAAACTAAAGATCTATCATTAAATGTGCTACTTATGAAGTATTAGCAACAGAGCATTTTAGGAATCTTTTAAGAAATATTTGACTCTATTGAGTTAATTTTCTTGTGAATCAACCTGTCCTTGATATTAACTAATTTATGCTTCTTTCTCTTCTTCATTACAGCTTGGGTTGACCATCGCCATTCGCTATAGCCACAGGTAAAGCTTTATTTATTTATTTATTTATTTATTTATTTATTTATTTATTTATTTATTTTTAAAGAACTGTGCTTACGAGTTTGGAGCTTTTAATTTATTCCAGTCCTAGCGTTTATGAGTTTATTTTTGGTGGCTGCTCTTCCATGATGTTAATGGCACCGATGAAATTGTCCTAGGTGCTTAATTGGTAAGAGAAAATTGCTATTCAGAAGAATAAGGACTCTATGCAAAACTGGTGGTAGGTGGAACATTTCTGTTAAAACACAAAAATGGGAAGCTCCACAGCAGGGACACAAAAGTGGTTTCTGAGTAATGTCACCTGCCTAAGAGTAATAACCAAAATCAGAGGTGCCCTGCGTGTGAGGCCAGGCCAGGCCAGGCCAGGCGAGCCCCTGCCCCGTCCCCACGGGGCCTCTTCCTCTTGTCTTGCCATGTCTGGCAGTGGCAAAAAGCCTCCATTTTCATCTTGCTGCAGGATTTCTACTTTGGTCTCAACTGCATCAAGTTTATGAAAATGCTTGTACTATCTAATGCCCTCTCCTACCACAAACGGGCATCCTAGAATGAACTCTTTCCTGTTTGCAAGCATCAGCATGTATTATACACTGAATTAAAGTAAGAGCCAACCCCAGTGAAGGGCGACAGGCAGTGCTGACAAACTGTGTGCATGGCCTCCCCAAGAACCACCTTTGGGTAAAGGCTTAGGGCTCAAGGGACATTGTCACAAACTCTCCACAAACAACCCAGAGGGTTACAAGTTCACCTCCTAAAATGCCTGTAACAAACTGTACGCATGGTTTCAATTTAAATGTGGAATCAGATAATCACTAAGACCCAGAGAGACAGACCCTGGCTCTGTGCAGATATGAGAAGGCAGAGGGCCGGCCTGGCCTTGGACTCCTGGGATGAGTGTGTGGGAGGAAAAGTGTTCATGTCAGACATTTCCAGGGCCTGAGGAAGAAGCTGCCTCAGAGAAGCTCATGACTGTCCAGGGGCAAAGAAATGTCTTCCCCTACCCATCACTAGGCTCATGGCTGAGCCACACAATGGCAGACAGGTAATGGGAGGGGGCCTACCAGGTTACTTCATGGATGACGCAGGAGCCTTCATAAGGAAGTGGGGACAACGTTGGAAAGTGGGTGTGATCTGATGGTAATAACAGGGCACCTTGGCTTCCTGTTTGCTCAGTTTCTTCCCTGTTCCTGTGTCTTCAGACATCCAGAAGCTCTGCCAGGTCCTAGCAGGGCCCCATCCAAGATGCTTTACCACCTGCTTCAGGGGAAGGGTGGGAACGTGAGAGCGACCTTCCTCTTCTGTTATTTTCTCCAAGGTGCCACCTCTTAGGGTAGTGTGTCCGGCGCCCTCAGTTACCTGTGTTTCTAGGTCTGCTGTGTGCACGATCCCTGCACCTGTGGGAGCACATTGTCCTGCAGAGGCCTGCCATTCCCTGTCACATAGCCAGGCTGCTGCGGGGAGAAGGTGCCTGAGCAAATGTGGCGTGGACGCAGGACCCCAAAGCTGATGGGATACCTGGTGTGTCATTCTGGGGCGAGGGGTTGGAAGTGTTCTCTCAGCAACTGTCAAGAGGCTCTTTTTCTAGAGTGTTTTAAATGTGGACTGCTCCAGAATGAGAAAGGTGAGGGGGCGGGGAGAGGGAGAGGGCAGGAGAGGCTGATTTTTCTTGGGCTCCGTTTTTCTCTGTCACCTGCGTCCTGCAGGTCAAGGAAGGGAGCAGCCCGTTTCAAGGCAGGAGCCAAAGGTGCCCCTCCTCTAAGAAAGCCAAGATGGCGCTCGAGACCGGGCTCCTTCCCGAGATGCCTAGGGTTGCTTTCCTGTGGCTCTGTGGAGAGTCGTGGCTGTGTGGAAACTCAGTCTATAGGTGGGTTGGGAATAAAGCCTTCTCATTCGCACTTTGCCAGGCTGAAGGTCTTGGGTCCCTGCGGTTTAGGATTGGGTAAGGTGGCAGAGCAGGGCAAAGCTGGAGAGGGGCAGGCTGCCTGGGACCTTTGTCCCTGCTCTTGTCACGACTAGGCCAATGGCAGAGATTTGTCTCCCCTCCAGAACCCAGAGGGGAGGCCTGAAGTCATTCATGTTGCCACCAGCTCCCTGTGCGTGGTGGAGATGCCTGCCTGGGCTGAACCTGGTCTTCCCTCGGAAGGGAGACTGCCTCCTTGCCCTCCACTGGGCGTGGCTGCCTCTGCCTCCTCCTGGGGCTGGAGGTGCTGCTGAGTTCTGGAAAGAGCATGCTGCCCGGGGGTTGCCAAGTTGTCATGGACCTTCTGCTTTGGTTCCTCTTTCTCCAGAGCAGCATGACCTCATTGAGCAATGTGGTGGGGAGACAGTGGTCAGAAGGCTGCGCAGAGAAGTGGACATTGTGAGCCGTGGCCTGCAGGAGCCAAGAGTCGGCTCTTGTGAGCAGGGGAAAGTGTGCAGCCCTCAGGGCCCTGTGGGCACTTCCCTGCCCAACCTTGGGGTCCTGATGTTGCTTCAGACTTCAGACTTGGGAACACGGAGGGAAATTTCAATTCTGAGTCCTCAGGTTGGTCCCTGGTGTGTGCGTCAACCTCCCTGGTTTGAGGCATTTCCTTCATGACACTCTGTCAAGAAATCAGTTGGCCAATAGCCACTGGCTGTCAAGGGGGTCAGTATTACCCGGGTTCGCCCCGTGCGCTCTGCCTCTCACCAGCCGAGTGTTTTTGGACATTTGCCTGTCTGTCTCGTCTTAGGCTCTACAATCTGCTCTCCAGTTTGTCTTGGGCAAATTCCCTACCCTCTCTGATCCTCTCTTACTTCTTACCTGGATGTACCTATCCTGGGGGCTGTGGTGGAAAGTATATATTATAGAAAAAGCTCTGAGGCTGTGTCAGGCTCCTGGAAGGCCTGAATGCAGGTGGTATGACTCTGAAAGTGTTGGCCATCTTAGTGGCAGGCATGGGAGGACAGTGGCCCCGAGGCCCACCATGTCAAGCCTCTGCCTTATAGTGAAGGAGCTGGTGACAGCTGACAAGCCATTTTTCAGAGAGCTTAGGGCTTTGGAATTGCTCCTCTTGTGGCTAAAGTCATGGAGCCTGCTCCTGTCGCTGTGACTGCCTGGTCACTAAGCTTGTGTCATGCTCATGTGCTCTGTGGCCCAAGGTCTGACGCGCCCTAGAGGTGGCTCACCCCGCTTCACAGTCTGGAGCCTCTGCTGGAGGCTGGAGGGCGGAGAACCCCGTTATCTAAAGTCTGGTTCACTCACGTGCCTGGTGGGAGACGCTGGCTGTGGCTGGGCCTCTGCTGCTCTCCACATGGGCTGGCCCGGCTTCCTCACTGCACAGTGGTTGACTGTCTCTGAGTGTCCCAGAAAGAGAGAGGGGCAGGTGGAAGCTGCCTCCTTTCTGTGACCCAGTCTGAGAAGTCACAAAGCATCACCTTATTGCATTGGTTGGAGCTGTAGCCCCTGCCCCCCACTGCCTGTATTCTAAGAGAGGAAGTGGAGACCATTCCTCTTAGCTCAGGGAGCCGATGACTTTGGAGCATGTGGGGCAGGAGGGACCAGTGGCCCCTGTGGAAGGTGCAGTCTGCCACCCAGGCTGAACGAATGCCAGAGGCTATCTGGAGCACTGGTGAGAACTTGAGACACCGTTCTTGCTGCAAGCTGCTTATTCGTTAGGGAAGCAGAGCAGGCACATGGGAGGACTCGAGAGGACACATGGGAGGTAAATGAGCCAAGGCTCCTTAGAGGAAGTGGTCTCCAACCACCCTCTTCCTCTAGAGTGAGCAGTCACAAAGGCAGCTGTGTCACCTGCATGAGTCGGAGGGCTTTGGGAAGAGAAAAAAATGAGTAGAAAGTGATTGTAGTAGCTCAGAGATGACTTTGGAGCTTGGCTGGGCTTCTGTCAAAGCAAAGCTGTCTGACGCACACAAGCCACGATGCGGAGAGCTACTGAGCCCTTGACCTGTCTGAGGACTGACATCCTCAATACTATGGAGACACGGAGGGCATTCATTACCAAAGGATGTGTTCTCCGAAAATTGTTTCTGAAGTAGAAAGAATTCTTATTTTAAAACTCCAGGAAGTCCTGAAGCATCTGTGAGTTTGTGGTGGGGAGGAAACCCACCTTTGGGAACACCTCAATTGCCAGGAATTGATGTCACTTGTGGAGGTGTCCCTGAAGAGCCATCTGTGGGTCAGGCCTGTGCCATCTGCCCTTCCTTCTCCATGTCCTTTGTCCCACCTTTTCTTTGTGGGTATAGGAAGAATTGGCCTTTTCTCTCAGAAGCCTGCAGGCCACTGTTGCCTGGTAGTGGCTCTTCTGGCCCTCTGATGTGAGCCTGCCACCTACTTCTCCCCTCATTCAGGAAGAAGAAGATGATGGATGAGAGTTTCTAGTTAAGTCCCTTCTTTTCAAGTCTCCTTCACTTTTTTGTAGTAACTGAAACTTCTCTCCTTTTGTTTGTTTTTCGCAAAATAAGCTTAACATTTGTCTTAGTCTGTTTATGCTGCTATAGCAAAATGCTATAGATTGGGTAATTTATAAAGAGAAAAGTATTTCCCACAGTTCTGGGGAAGCCAAGGTTAAGGTTCAGGCAGATTCAGAGTGTACTGAGGGCTCCTTACTTCCAAGATGGCAGACTTCCAAGATGGCGGACTTCCAAGATGGCACATTCTCTGGAGAGAGCAACATGGTGTCCTCACAACATGGTGTCCTCACAGAAGGAGGAAGAACAAGATAGCCCAACACTAGTGCAAGTTTTTTTAATAAGGTCCTTTATTCCATTCATATGGAGGAACCCTCATGGGCTAATCACCTCTTAAAGACCCTGCCTCTTAATACTAACATTGGCCATTAAGTTTCAACATCCGAATCTTGAAAGGGGCACATTGAAACCATAGCATAATTTTAACCATTTTTAAGTATTATACTTCAGTGGCAAAAAAGTACATTCACATTTTTGTGTAATCAACACCATTATTCATTTCCAGAAATTTTTTTTTTTGTCGTACCAAACTATAATTCAATGTCCCCTTTCCCTTTTCTTTGTCTTCTCATTCCCTGCCACCATATTCTACTTTCTGTCTCTGTGAATTCACCTACCCTAGGCACCTCACATGGATGGAATCATAAGTATTTGTCCAAGTTCGTTAGCTTGTTTCAGTTAGCATAGTGTCTTCAAGACCTGACCGTGTCGTAGCATGTGTGAGAATCTCCTTCCTTTTGAAGGTGAGTGAATTCCATTGTACGTATGTACCGTGTTGGTTTTCTCATTCATCCATCAGTGGGTGCTTGGGTTATTCCTGCCATTTGGCCACTGTGAACATGGGTGTGGAAATACCTGTTTGAGTCCCTCTTTTCACTGATACCAGAATGGGATTCGGGATCCTAGGGTAATTCTAAGTTTAGTCTTTTGAGGAGTAGCCACGCTGTTTTCCTTTTGATTACTTCTTAAAATGGCGTTGTGCCTCATGCTTACGCAGTTCCAGGTCACTCAAAGGTTCATGCTTGCTATTGAGAAATGGTTCCCATTTCCTTGTCATGTTTACCCAGAGTCCAGATGCTGAGATTGAGAGCTTCCTAGGTCTTCTTCGTGTGAGGAAGGTTACTTCTGGAAGACAGGTTTGGGACTTGGGGTTTGAATCGCCAGATCTGTTTCCAAAGTTCTAACTGAAGGGCCAGGGCCAAGAGTAATGATGGAGACAACCCCAATTGACCTCTAGAATAGATGGAGGTGGAGGTGGGGAAAAGGGAGGAGGCAAATGTGGTTCTAGAATGACAGAACTAACTTTTGCAGAGGAGTGGATTTGGGGGTCTTAAAGGAGCTGAGTGTGACAGGAGGAGAAAGAGTCTCCAGAATCTTGATCTTGATCTTGATGAGCAGGCAGCACCCTCAGGCTGCTACAGACGTAGGGTGGAGTGGGGGCAGAGCTACCCCAGAGCAAGAGGGGCCCTTGCGTGGCAGCCCCAGGGCTGCCTTGTGCATGCCTGTGCATGTGCAGGGGTGCGATCTTCCTTGTTAAAGTGAACAGTGTTCAGGGTAGGAACCCCTGCACACATTTGCACACATACCTCCTCCCACTTCTGCCCCAGAAACCGGCAACTCCTGCTAGACCAGCTATTCCAGTTCTGTCTGCCTGGTTCAGCAGTGTGTGTGTGTGTGTGTGTATGTGTGTGTGTGTGTGTGTGAGAGAGAGAGAGAGAGAGAGAGAGAGAGAGAGAGAGAGAGAGAGAGGTGTGTGTGTGGGGGGGTGATATCGTGTGAGTGTCATTGAGACCCTGAGACCTGGTGCAGGTAGGGTGCTGAGGGGTCTGGAAGTGAGGCCACCATGGTCATATTCAGACAGCATAAACACAGGAAGCAAGAAGAGCGTCAGCCGTGACTGACAGTGAATTTCATACCAGATCCCACTGTGCGCCATTTATTATCCTGCCTTTTAAATTTATTTTTGTGAAGTCAAGTCATTTTCGCAGAGTGGAAAATTGCCTCTTGATGCTCATTCCCCACTGTTTGGCTTGAGGTTTTCGGGTGGAATCCACACAGTGGTGACAGCTGGGTAACCCCCAGAAGTGCCCTTTGCAGATAACAGCTCTTGGGGCCCCACCGCCCACACAGTGGGGAACAATTTCCCCACTGTGTGGGTGTTTTTTGTTTTGTTTTGTTTTTTTCTTTTTCTACAAGATTGAAAGAGTTAACTGTTCTTCCTGCCTGAGGAAACACAGTCCCTCCTGGTGGTACCCCTGGGGTGATAAGGAACGAGGAAATGGGCCAGAGGGGGCATCTCCCCTTAGCTCTCCTTCTCTGGCCACGTAAACCAGCAGTGTGGAATTTTCGCACCTGCTGCTTATGCCCATATTTCTTAGAAAAGCTCATGAAATTCGGGGACAAGATGAGAGAACTACCCATAACAGGATGCTTCTGTTGGTTGTCTTTCTTTAGTGAATGAGGAAGGAAGCAGATTTTCCATTCGGTGGCTTTAGTTCAATGGAAGTCCGCAGGGTGTGACTTGTGGACAGCACCCAGCAGTGGTCCTTGCTGGTTTCTCACAGGTCCTAAGAAAAGCCCATTTGGTCTCCACTGAGGTCTGTCCAAACCTGACACTGAAGTCATAGGTGCCACCTCCCTGTGAGGCTTCCAGTGCCCCAGGAGCTGCAGGGGGAGGGAGAACTGGGGACCCCGAGAGAAGCGGGAGTGTGTCTATGTGCAGTTTGGCGGTCCCCGACTGGTACTGTTGTGGCCACGTCCTCATGAGGAACTTGAGGACCTGTAATTAAGCTGTCACCCCAAGACCACGTGTGTGTGTGTTCTGAATGAGCCCAGATGGCCCAGGAAGAAGGGAAGGGGTCGTGGACTCTTGTGTTCTGACTTGGATTAGAAGTGGAGTTTGAAGTTGGCAAATGAATCAGAGAGCTTATTGAAGGGACAGGCAGCATCAAGAAACAAAGGGAATTGTCATCCTGAAACCTAAAGGGAGGGAAAGACAGAAGCAGGGCCATGGGGCCTATTGGAGTTTGAGGTCAAGTGTTGGCAGATACCTAGCGACTCCCATTTGCAGCTGGTTTGATCTTGTGGAGACAGCTGGGGGAGACTCTTGTTCTCCAAATTTTGTAAAAATAAACAAAAATGTCTTTCTGCCCTTTTTTCCCCTTCCAGGGAATAGATGTCTCTGTCACTGGCGCTCTGGCTGACTGTTCCATCTGTCTCTCTTCCAAACTTCACAATGAGGCTCTGACCAGATTTGTACAGAGTTGCCAAGAAATTATTAACCTTAAATAATCTTAGAAGCAAAGCCGTCTTTTGGAAGGTTGCATTTTAAAGATAAATATTGCCCCCAAATGGCAGACCATAAATACTCAGAGTGTCCAGGTCCCATGGTCTTACTTAATGAGACCCTTGAAGGCTGAGGTTACATTGCTGTGTGTGTCACTTTGGACCTTGGCATGGGGCTGTGGGTGTGCCTGCAGAGTACAGGTGCTCTTCAGGGCCTGGGGGAGTGAGGGAGTAGATGGATGTGTCTCCCTGTGCCCCTCTGGTCTTCCTGTAACCCCTTGTCTCTTACCAGGAGAGTGGCCTTGTCCTTTAGGAACTTTCTGGTCTGACCACTCAAGCTTGCTCACTGTCATACCCACAGGGTGAGCTCCAGGGGATCTTTGGCCTGCCAAGAAGGGGGACTTTCTCAGATCTGATCATTTCCTTCCACTCTGAAGCCCCACAGCTTCCACACCCAGAGGTCAGAGTCCTGGGCTTTCGCCTGGCGTTCGAGCCCCCATTCCCACCTCATACCAAGCTTCCTGTCCCCACCACCTGATCTTGCTATTGCCTTTGGAAAATGTACTTCCCTCCTCTCTTCCACGTCAGTGAACTCCCACTCACCCTCCTGTGGACCCTGGGAGGTCACCTCCTTTCCCAAGATTGATTGGGAACCCCCTCTTCTCCCTTGGTCAGGTGTCAGAGTCAGATCTGACTCCACCTCTTCTTTACTGCAGGCAGCAGGGGGAAAGGCCGACTGCAGGGCCCGCTCCACACAGGCCCCTGCACATCAGCACGTGGCTGCAGCTAAGGCCACTTACGTGAATGTTGTGGGCCTGGGAGGGTCGTGGAGGAGGTCTTTCTTTTATGATATCTTCCTGAAAGAATGACCCGTTTACTTTT
Source organism: Ictidomys tridecemlineatus (assembly GCF_052094955.1). Lineage (NCBI taxonomy): Eukaryota > Metazoa > Chordata > Mammalia > Rodentia > Sciuridae > Ictidomys > Ictidomys tridecemlineatus. The sequence continues at coordinate 18,664,251 of NC_135488.1, read as the reverse complement.
AGAAGAATAAGGTGCTCAAATCAAATTGATCTCGAGATTCAACACCATTCAAATTTAGATCCTAGTGCAGACATTGACAAGTCAGTTAAAACATTTGTCAAGGCAAAAGTACTAGACCAGCCAAAGCAATCTCGAAAAGGAAAAGAACTAGATGTACAGGACCTATTTTCGAGACCTGCTGTAAAGCTACAGTAATCAATTCAGTGCTGTATTGGGGAAAGGAGAGACATACAGGTCAATGAGACATTTATGTACGTAAGACCCTTACCAAGTTTTTAAGAACTTGTATAGCAATGGACACGCAGGGATCATGGCCTAAACTTAAAACCTAAAACTGAAAACCTTCTAGAAAAAAAACCTAAGAAAGAGTCTTGATGAACTTGGGTAAGGCAAAGGTTCCTTCAGACACAGAAAGCACCAACTATAAAGGAAAAAGTTAGTAAAAATGTTATTTTATCCAAATTAAAAACATCTGCTCTTTGAGAAACACTGCTAAGCAATGACACGACAAGCCACAAATTGGGGGAAAATAGTTGCACAATACAGATCTGATAAAAGAGTTGTATCCATAATGTATATAACTCTCACAGCCGTACCAGGAAAACAAGACAGCCCAACTTTATAAATGGGCAGAAATGCCTCAGCTGATACTTCATTAAATAAGATATATGGATCATAAATAAAAACATGAAGAGATGCTCCAATATTATGAATCATTAAGGAAATGCAAATTAAGGTGATTATGCACACTGTATATTAGAATGGCTTAAAGCCTAATATTCTCCCTACCAAGAAACACCTCCAGACCACAACCAGCCAACAGACAATGTGAAGTGCTGAGTGACTGCCACCCTGACCTGTTGCTGGTGGGAAGGCAAAATGGCACTGCCACTGTGGGAAGATGTTTGGGTAGTTTCTGACAATAGGGGTCACACTTCTAAATGCTTCCTCAGGAGAAATGAAAACATTTGTCCACGCAAAAACCTGTATGCAAACGCTGATTGCACCTCTGTCCATAGCAGCCTCACACTGATAACACTCCCAAGTGTCCTTCAACTGGGAGGTGACCCACTGGTACACCCACATCATCAGACACCACCAGCAATAAAAGGCACGAGGCTAAGAGAAGCCAGACTCCGAGGGGCACACACCACGTGACTCCATTTGTAGGACAATTAGGGAAAATGACAGAGGAGAAGAGATGCAGGTGGAGGGCCTGACCAGACATGGCCTGAGGACTTCGGGTGACATTTGAAGCCTTGATTGTGATGCTTACCGTACTACCTGCATTTCCCCCAAACTCATCCAACTCTGACACCCGAAAAGGGCAAATTTGCTGTAATGACATGACGTCAGTGAACTGGAACCCAGGAGAGCTGAGGTAGGAGCCCCAGCTCCACTTTTCAAGGTGCAGCCACCTTGTCTGAGGACGTGCTTCTGGTTCTGTCTTCCAAGGGCCTCTGTGTCTGGGGCAGGCTCTGCATCTGGAATGATGCCCGTCTCATGGGCCCCGGGTGAGGCCTCAAGTTCATGTTTCTGCCCACTTTATCACTTTCAGCAAGGGCAAGCTGTTGGCTTTCCACGTAAACACAGGTGCAGTCCCGTCTTATGTCAGCTGTGGACATTGCAGATGGAATGGGGCTTCAGGGAGGCCCTCTCACTGGGGCGGTGCAGCCCCAGGCGGTCAGATTTGACCTTGTCCTTCACCTACAGGCTGCCAGGCAAAGAGCATGCAAGGGGCCGCCAGAGTCGGCTCTCCAGTCTGGGGTCCCCTGAGCCCTCGGGGGTGCTGGGAGGACGTGACAGGCTTGGCTTCTGTTCCTCTGTGGGGCGGGAGCAGGTGCCCGAGGTCACATTCCAGGAGGTGCTGCTCATCTCATCCATCTGGAAAACTCTTCGCTGCTGACCTCTCCCCAGAGACGGGGAATGGGGTGCAGCTGTTCACAGCTCTCGCCAGTGAGAAAGCTGCCCCGCGTTCTGGCTGGGCGATCGCAGCAGGTGTTACCCCGACTCCCGCTTGGTTGACTGCCGCTGACCAAGTGGCCAAGGGCAGAGGGAGATGAGGCTGGACGAAGCCCAACAGCAAGGCTCATTACCGTGCTGAAAGGGGCTGCCATGCTGTCAGGGTCAGGGCGGTGGCCAGGCCAGCTCTGTTCAGGGCAATGGTCAGGGCAGCCCGGCCAGGCAGGGGGAAGCCCGGGTAGACTCCAGCGGTATTTGAACCAACTGCTCCTGCCTTCCCCAGGTCCCCTGGGCTGGCTGCTCTGCAGGGCCCAGTGGGTGGCAAGCCTGTGAGTCTGCAGTTGGTCGGGCAGGGAGCTCATCCAGTTCATCCAGCACCTGCTTGAGCTTCTGTCTGGAGGGACGCTGACGTGCTGCGGACCTGGCTCACAGGCTGACAGTCCATGACATTGCCGTAAACCTGGCTTCTGATCTGGACTCCCTCCTGCAGGGCCTCTCTGGAGTTGTGATGCATAATTAGATTGGCAAGGAGGAACTGGAGGCTCTGGTAAACTAGCCACAGAAAGTTCTAGATTTGCCTCCTTCCAGTCACTACATGCCTTCCTTGTTGGCAACTTGCTGTATGAAATCCACTTGGTCTCACATGTGGCTCCAAGGTCCTGCTGATCAAGAACATGCTACAGCCTTTACATGACACACAGGGCGGAGCCTGTGGGGGTGCAGGGCATCTCTGAAGGGGCAGCCTCTGCGTCACCTGCAGTGAGCCCAATGCCGAACTGTGCTGAGACAGCTCTTTTCATATTCCCTGAGGTGGCTTATCACTTAGGTTTTGCTTCCTGTTGAGGTTGGTAGAGCCTCCAGGGCCACCCAGAGAGGCACTCCCTGCTCTGTTCCCGCCCACGCCCTGTGTCCCCGGGTGCTCACTACATCCAGTGTGCTGGGTCTCCTGCAACGGTGCCTCCTCTTGGTATTTATGTTCCTTCCTCCTAGGTCAGTGGTTTTGTGTCGGGGTCATTCTGTCTCTAAGGGACATCTGGTGATATATTTGTTGTCCTGACTGGAAGCACATTACTATTGGCATCTATCTAGTGTGTAGGTCAAGGATAGTCAGTGTCCTGCAATGCGTGGGACAGCCACTTAGAGCACCAGCCATCCAGCCCACAGCGAATAGTGCCTGGGGGCCGGGGGCACAGGCTGGACTGAGAGCTCCCGGGGTCAGCACAGTGTTTACTCCTCTTTTGATCTTTGGGGCTTGGCAGCACACACACACACAATGTGCTCAGTCAGCATAGACCCAATCAAACCTTTTATTTAGAAGCTCACATGCTGTGTTGGTTTTTGTGTTGATAAAATATTTTTCAGTATTCCCTAAAAATGTTTTTTGTTCTATTTGTTGGCTCGGGGGGAGGGGATGGTGCTGGTGGTGTTTCATGGGTATAAATAAGAATCAAACCTGTTTGATTAATCATTCGAATGGATGGGGAGGGGTAGCCCCTCCAAAATGAAAGCTCCCCCAGAATCCCTTATGGTTGCTCGTGCAATGATACAGAGATATAAACTGGCAAGAGGACAGCCCGCCCTCTGGAGCCAGCCCTCCAATCTCCCTGTTTGGCTTTCATTGGAGGCTCACAGGAAAGTCCTGCCCTGTTAATCAGCCACTAGCTGCAACGGAGCTGGAAGGTCATTGGTTATTTCACCTTGACTCCTATTTCCATTCTCCCTTTCCTCTTTTCAATCTTAAAAGAAGAAAGAAATGCAATCCTGGAAAAATATTTAAAGAAAAATTCAATTGAGATTTTGAATTGGCTAAATTGACTATAGGTCAATTTGTTCATTCAACCCGTACTCGCAGAGAACTCATTGAGGAAGGCAAAACATATCACGCCCGCCTCAGTGGCCCTGATGAAGGTGGCACCCAATATTCTAAGGCTGGGGGGTGCTTGTATGGGGAGGGTACCTCAGCCATGAGGGACTCCACGGTATGGGCTGGAGCAACTTCTGGATGAGGAAGAGGAGTTGGCAGACAGACACTGGGTAGAAGTATCGTTGGTACTGTTAACCTGAATAACGTTTAGCCTAAAACCACCTCCATACCTAGCTTAGGTGTGCTTAGCGTTTCTCTGTGGACAGCGTACTTAACCTAACTCGATGCGTAAGCAGACTATAACCTAACTGGAAGCAAACTCTCCAAACAAGTAGCTGAGTCTCAACCAACCACAGCGGCCAAACCTCCAGCCAATCAGGGGCTGAGAGCTGCCCAGGTACCATCATATAAGGCAAATGCTGACAACAATCAATCAGGGTGTTCCTGTAGGTCACTTCTTCCCTGGGTGTAAAGCGCATGTGGGGCACTGAGTGTTCTGAAAGATTCGAGGTGCAGAGTTATCATGAATTTTTTTCTTTACTGAAATGAAGTTGGCTAAATTTAATTTGTCTAAAGTTTTCCTTTTAAGAGTACACATTCCAGACCCCACTTCTGTCGTTAGCTCCTTGTTTTCCACCAGGCAGAGCCCTAACACCTCTCCATCAAGGTATACATGACCCAGGTGGGATTTGAACTCAGGCCTTTGACCTTGACCCTCTTGTGCTTATTTGTTGGCAAGCAGCAAGGCCATTAAGTGATGTCCGTAGAGCACCCGAGCCGGGAGGGTAGGTGATGTCCATAGACGTTTACTCTGAAACGTGGTATTGTAAGCAACAACTGAGTAGCTACTGAAGGGTGGTGAGGCGATGCACAGTGCGGGTTGAGGGGTAGAGACCACAGAGGCTGACCACCTGGCTAAGTCTGTAAAGCCCCTGCTCAGTCTCAGGAAAGTGTGGCCCCTCCTCAAGTGATCTCAGAGGGGCCCTGGCTTTCTGAGCCTCTGTTTCCCTTTCTGTGGTCCCTGACCTTCAGGTATGGGTCAGGAGTCAGAGGTCAGGTATGTCCCTGCTCAGCCTGCTCCCTGGGATCTGCCACTCCCATGGCCAGGAGTTGGGGTTCAGGTGAGAAAGTCACCAACCTGTGCTCCAGGACACTCACTTCCAATGGAGTTAATTGACCCCAAGGAATCTGTTTTTCCTGAAAGGAAACCTTCTAGAATATGTTTTTAATCATATATCTTCTGTCATGAAAGAAGTTAGGGAAAAAGGAAATACTAGGTGTTGGAGAGAAAATTCCTCACAAAAGAGCATCTGCTTTTTTCTTTTATACTTGTTATTTAAAAAAAGAAAAAAAAAATCTGAAAGTAATGGAAAAAGAAAGTGATTCTTCCCCTCACCACCGGCTGCCCTGACCTTGAAGCAAGTCTTGATGTGAAAAGAGAGCCAGCGCATGTGGGGCACTGAGTGTTCTCTCTAGGTAACGAGTGGCCGGAGCCGTCCTGGTTTCACTGCCACGGGCCCACGAGGAGGGCGGACTCTGTTGGAGACAAGGGCGTGGAGGAATCGTCCCGGGCACACAGCTGCCTAATGAAGACCTTGCCACAGCCCACCGTTGTCACAGCGGCCTTCACCCGGCATAGCCATGCACACAAGACCACTGGAGAAGATGCTCCTAGCCTGCCAAAGAGCAGCTTTACAAGAGAAGACACAGGCTGTACCCGACGGCTTGCCAACTCAGCAAGGTATCAAGTATGTGCTGTGGGATAAAAGACAAGACCCTGGTTCTAAGGGAACACAGGATGGACATCTCAACCCAGAGGACTCGGCAGACTTTACAGCTGCCCTCATCAGGACTCTGATGATGCAGCAAAGAGCACCTAGTGACCACCTGAGCCTCAGGGCTCTCCACTCTCTCCTCCCTTTGTCCGGGGGTCTTTTGGCGTTAGGTGGGAGGCCTTGAGTTCTAGCAGGAAGCCCCGGCTGGCTCTTGTAAGCAGCAGGAGAACTGTTTTCTCACTTACCGATTCCTGAAGTGAGGCAGTGCAGAGTGGTCATTTGGGGACTCAGGGACATCCTCAACAACCAGACTTGCTTTGATCTTTCCTCTCTGTAAATTGCAGCCCTCTCAGCCTGTCAGTCTTGTCTGGCTGACTCCCTCGTGGTCACAAAATGGTCACAAAATGAGGGTCTTTCTATCACATGCAGGTGTAATAAGACTTAGTGGAAGAGGTAGATCCATCTTTTCCTATATGCTACTTTGTTACTTTTTATCAGTATGGAAACTGTAGTTTTAGGAACCCTTCAAGAGATTTCCCCATTTCTCATTGTCCAGAGAAAACCGGCTGGGCATTTTTAAGGCCATAACTGGTGAGGGGAATTGGAATCCTAATTGGGTGAGTGAAGCCCGGTAGATCTGTGGAGGAGGGTGGATTACGTGAATCATGCTGGGGTTCTGTTGCAAAGGAGGAAGGGAGGGGAAGTGCGAATGACTGGAAATGCTACTACATGTTTAAAAAGATTTTTTTTAATGGAATATTTCCAACAAATAAAATATAACAAAGTGGATTCCCAATGACTTTTCTCCCAGTGTCTGCAATTATCAACATTTTGACAGTGTCCATTCATCTCTCTCCTCCTCGTCCTCTCCCGCTGGAGTGTTGTGAAGCACATTCCAGGCACGCATTGTTTCTGAGTGTGCTCTTTACACATGTCAAATGCTTCCTAAATACCTGGTCACTGACCCCCCAAGAAAGCTGTTTCAGAGGCAAGAAATTAGGGAAGCCTGAACTGGTATTAACTACTTTTTTTGCTACAAGAGAAAAGACAAAATTCCTTGAATGGCAGGAAAAGGCAGTATTCGGACGTTTCTCCAAAGCCTTTGTTCTGGCTGCATCTGGAGCCCTGGGGTTGTGGGGAACAGGTGTCCTGAGACATTGAAGCGGGGAGCACAGGATCCTCCTGAGCCCCTGACCAGACATGGAAGGCAGGTGCAAGTTCAGCATGGAGTTTGCCACTTGCAACCTCAGGCTGGGGAGGCGAATGCTTTCTAAGAGTAGCTTTTGGTTGGTGACACCTGTTTCTCTGTGTTAATAGATTTCTGGGTGAGGTAGAGCCAGTGATGTCACCTGCAGGTGTGCGAGCCTGTGGTGGCAGTCCACTTCCTGGCATTGGTTTCGCAAGGCGTTGCTAGCCACATCTGTCCTCAGCTGTGAGGGTCTGAACGCTTGCAGGCTCAAGAGAGAGATGTTTTTAACCAGAACAGAAAGTCAGAGATAATGAGTCAACTGCGGGCTCCGTGCAAACATATGTACTTTCCCTATGGCTTTGGCTGATTTCATTCAGTGATGGAACAAAATACAAATGTTGTTTCTTTAAAATATCACGGTGGCAGTCAGGGTTTGTTTCCACGCACCCTTTTCTGAGTTTCTTAAGCCCACCTGTTGCATTGCACATTTGAACGACTCCTCTTCCTCCATCCATCTCAAACAGGAAGTGTGCCTCCTTCTTTCCCCCCAGTTTTTAAACATCTCTTCCTTTGAAGAGAGTGTGCCTGCTTCATGCGGGGTGACACCTTTGTTTCCAACATAAAAAAAAAAAAAAAATCTCACCATTTCTCTAAGTGCCAGCTTCTCCATTTCTACTCGACAATGAAAGGTCACGATGCAAAGAGCTCTGTGTTCAGGACACGTTCAACTCGGGCTGATTTTATCTGCGTGGGCTTTGTCAAATGTTTGTGTTTGCACAGGGAGTTTAAAAACAGAAGTCTTTTGCATAACTATATTTGAAAAAGCTAAAGAGGAGGGGGAGAGAGAGAATGGAGTAATTGTGTAGACCGATGCCGGTGGGCTCCACGTTTGGGTAGCGGGCGGCTGGCGTGGCAGTTCGCAGAGCCTTCGGGTAGCTTTCTGGAATGCTTATCTTGTGGCCAGGGGTCCTTTGTTACGTGCTGCGTTTCAGCGCGATGTGAGAATCCATTCGACCCCAATACATTTTATCTGACATGCACAGCTGGGTTGCTGGAGGATAGTCCAGGCCATTAAGAAGAAGGCAAAGAAAACACAGAAGATCTATTCATCAGGACACCATGAAGGAGAGACTTGCTGGGTCAGAAGCACACCTGGAGGGAGGAGAGACAACTGGGCGCAGGGCGGAGGGATCGCAGCTGCTGTTGACTGCTGCTGTGTACAAAGAGCTTGCCAGTGGTGGAAACTGATTCCGTGTCCGACGTGTGCTATCTTGCTTTAGGGCCCCCTGCCATCAGGGGGGTGGGATGGTGATATGAGTCTAACTTGCTGAGGGTCTGAGCCCACTAAGTACAGGGGCATCGGGACTATGGGGTGTGTGATGTTCACCTTGCATTTTGGCACAGGCCTTGAGGTTCCTGGCCTGTGAGTTCCTGCTAGGACTTCCCAGGTACCCCTCAGTCTCATCGAAGCCTGGAATCCTTGAGAGTCAGTCCCATGCCCTTCCTCAGCTTCAGAGAGGCCAGGGGACATCAGCCAGTTCACCCAGCCTGCCTTCTCCAACCCTGTCTGCCTCTTTCTACTTCCTAGTTGTGATTTTGCAACTATAGTTTTGTGCTCTGTTCTTACAGCCAGGAAAGAAGCTTTCTGCTGGGGTGTGTGTTGGGGGGGGAGGTTGGGGATGTCAGGGGTTTACCACCTGAACAGCCATTTTGGTGTCCTGTGTGGAGACCTAGGAGAGATCTCTGGGTGCTCAGCTGCAGGAAGGAGCCAGGGCTTCTGTGCATCACTTTGCCACTTGGATCTTTCCAGAGTGAGAACAGCCTGGGCTGAGACACGCAGTTCAAGGTCCCCAGTGTGCTCACAGGTCCTTTGGAGAGAATCAGTGTTACTTCACTCACTCTGATGATCTTGGTGTAGAAGATGGAGTGCTGGGGTGCCCAGGACGCTCCTTTATGGCCAGGGTGCCAGCCTGCTCTGCAGGGCAGGGATCATGAGCTTTGGAGAGACAGACACGGATTTGGGGTCACGTTTGGGTGCTTCTGCGCATGTCGAACACTTCACAGAGACCCCGCGAAGGAGCATCCAGAAAGCGGCATCTTGGGGATCACAGATGGAGAGGGTTCGTTGAAGTGTCCTCCTGGGTCCACAGAGTTCTGTGTCCTCCAGGAGCCTCCCACAGGAAGTGGGAGTAACTACTGATCCAAAGTGGACAATGACTCTCACCAGGGCTTCCTGGAGGGATGCCAAGTTTTGTTTGCTTAAACTATGTTTTCAGTATTGATTTCTCCAGATGTTCCTGCTCCCAACCAAACCAGGTTCCAGCCGTATCAGGCATTTCCAGAAGACTTTTACTTTCTTTTTTTGGTTGTGGATGGGGCTCCCTGAGATTTCCCTGGCATATTCAAAGTACAAAACCCAAACCAAAATAAAACCTTGCCAAATGAGGCTCGACAAGACTGACTTCAAAACAAACATCACAAAATCCCCAAAGCAAGTGGCTGCCCCCGCTGGGCAGAGTGGAGGTGTCATTGGGTTTGCTGAGCTCTGGGAGGGACCACAGGGAGAAGGGCTCTCTGGCTGCTTTTAGGGCTGTATTTGTCCCACTCTCCCCTTGTCTCCCCCACATACATTTTGCTTCTTGACCTGGAACGGAGAAACTCAGAGTCTAACCCTGGCTACATGATTAAATGTCCAACTTTTAAATTCACACAGAGTGGTTGATGGGAATTTCAAAACACAGGGTTAAATTCTGCTATTACAAAGATGGAACAAAAGCTCTCTGTCTTTCGGAGGTCACTAATCCGGTGTTTGCACCTTATTGTCACTACGTAATGTCTGAAAAACTTGGAATTATTTCCAATTAGCGGGTCTCAGTGGGTCTTGCTCTCTGTGCCGTTGACCCCTAGTGTTTGTTTAGCAGGATTTTCTCGCCGGCCTTCACCTTGCTGAGCATTGTTTTGCTGTCAGGGTCCCTGAACCACTCCGATGACCCCCACAGAAATGTCCGTGTGGCGAGATGGGGGAGCTGTTGTGAATCTTGCGATGACAGATGGCAGGGGCTATATAAAAGAAACCTCCGTGAGCTTTGTGAAGGGGATTTGCACGCTTGGGCTCTTTTTTTTTTTCTTTCCATCCTGGGGCCACTTCTGTGACTGCTGTCAGAGCAGTGTTGGTGCCCATTAGGCACTGCGAGGCCTCCCGAATCCACACACACTGGCTGCCAATGCATGGGGTCCTTCCTCGTCCCCACAGTCAAGCCCCAAGCAGCCCAGAGGTCTCAGCCACACGCAGTAATGGGAAGCAGGTGCATCCCTGCAGAGTGGCACCTGGAGCCCTGGGGTTTGGATGAGAATTTTACCTGATTTCTGGAGAGATTAGTGGACCAGCTTTACCAGGAAGGAGAGCGACAGGGGTGCCTTTGGTCCTGCTTATAAAATGGGTGTGTGTAATGAGCTACCTTCCAGGCAGGAGCTGGGAGTAGAGACCCACAGAGATGTCGTTCATGTATTTGAGCAAAAGTCCAGAGAAAGAAGGACTAGCAGAATTTTGGAACTGATGCAAACTGTGAAATCCTGTTTTGATCTCACTGAGTCATCTCCTGGACTCCTCTTGTAGCCCCACCCTAGCACCATGGTGAGGGCCATCCTTGTGCCAGGAAGGAAGAGCCCCCTATGAATGGGCTGTGGCCAGCCTGGAAGGGCAGGAGGACCTCCTTTTGCCAACTTTTATACATTAGTAGAAAGCCTGGGTTTCTAGCTTCTTTGGAAAACTGGGCAGTCCAGCAGCACCCTGGCTCTGTGGCATAGGGCAGCCACCAGCAGGTGCACTTCAACAGGGTCACACAGCTTTCTTTAGTTTTTGACGTTTTCTTACACCTAGCCCACTGTCCTCATTTCCCTTCCTAATCCAAGTGGGCATTTGAGTTTGCAAATCTGATTTATTATGATTCTCTTAGAGAAACTGAAATATAAATACAAAACAAGACTATTAGAATCTACCCTAAAAAAATAGCCCAAGATTGCATAAAACATATTGGAGCAAAGGTGTTTCTCTGTATTATTCATGACATACAAAATTGGAAACAACAATATGATCACTAAATTATGATGTGTTCCTACAATGGAATATTATATGGCCATGAAAGTATTGTTCAGGCAGGGTTTGTAATAACATGGAAAAAATGCTCATGATATAGTGTTGAGGTTTGTTTTTTTTTTTTTAATTTGACACAAAATTGTGTTTGTGTTTGCAGCACATTACAACTATTTTCCAGAATGTAAAAGCAATATGCCTTGAATAATCCTGGGAGGAAATTTGTCAGAATATAACAGTGCTTGCTTTTCAGTAATGAAATTAACTGTGATTATTTTACTCTTTTATTTTTTCCAGCTTTTTCTAATTTTCTGCAATGAATGTATATAGTTTTTGTATTCAGAAAAAAGAAACATTATCAGAAGCTTACAGATATTAAAAATACAAACAACAATAAGTGTTGGCGAGGATGTGGGGGAAAAGGCACCCTCATACATTACTGGTGGGACTGCGAATTGGTGCAGCCAATCTGGAAAGCAGAATGGAGATGCCTTGGAAAACTGGGAAGGGAATCACCACTTGACCCAGCTATCAGTCTCCTAAGTGTGTACCCAAAGGACTTAAAAATAGCATACTACAGGGACACAGCATATCAATGTTTACAGCAGCACAATTCACAATAGCTAAATTATGGAACCAATCTCAATGCCCTTCAGTAGATGAATGGATAGGGAAACTTTGGTATATATATACATATATGCAATGGAACATTACTCAGCATTAAAAGAGAATAAAATCATGGCATTTTCAGGTAAATGGATGAAGTTAGAGAATATAATGCTAAGTGAAGTCAGCCAATCCCAAAAAACCAAAGGCCGAATATTTTCTTTGATATGAGGATGCTGACACATAATGGCCATTGTAGGGGAGTGTGGGGGAAATGGAGGAACTTTAGATAGGGCAAAGGGGAGAGAGGGGAAATGAGGGGACAAGGGGGTAGGAATGATGGTGGAATGAGTTGGACATCATTACCCTAAGTGCACATATAAGACACGAATGGTGTGAAAATACTCTGTGTACAATCAGTGTCTTGAAAAATGGTGCTCTGTATGTGTAATATGAGATGAATTGCATTCTGCTGTCGTGTATAACAAATCAGGAAAAAACTTAAAATAAAATAAATTATACTTTCCTCTCCAAAAGAAAAAGTGGTAAATAGAAGAAAAATATAATTAGAAGCCCTCAATATTAGGAGATTTCCCTGTGAGTCTCCCAGCTAGTTGTTGGCAGGGCAGGTCCTCAACCCGAGTGAGTTAGTCAGGTTTCCTTTGCTGTGAAAAAACCTGACAAAGGCAACTTAAAGGAGGGAAGGGTTATTTGGGCTCATGGTTCCGAGGCCTTAGTTCATGGTTGTCTGACTTGGGTTGCTCTGGTCTGAGTGGAGGCAGAGCATCATGCTGGGAGGGGGGGGAGTGAAGCTGCTCAGCTCCTGGCTGCTGGGAAGGAGAGGGGCCGGAAGAGAAAGAGAAGAAGGACTAGGAGTGGATGTCACAGAGGGGAGGAGGCTGGAAGCAAGATACAGTCCCCAACGGTGCATTCCCAAGGAGCCCCTCCCTTCAACTAGGCCCTCCTCCTGCCTTCCCCCCACCTCCTGAGTCCATTCACATTATTAATCCATCAAGTGGATTAACCCACTGGTAAGGTCAGAGCCTCGTGATCCAATTACTTTCCAAAAGCCACCTTTGAACACCACTGTGTTAGGGGCCCCTGAACATGCTGTATTAGGGGCCCCTGAACACTCCTGTATTAGAGACCCCTTAACATGCTATATTAGGGGCCCCTGAACATGCTGTATTAGGGACCTCTGAACATGCTGTATTAGGGACCTCTGAACATGCTGTATTAGGGACCTCTGAACATGCTGTATTAGGGACCCCTGAACATGCTGTATTAGGGGCCTCTGAACATGCTGTATTAGGGACCTCTGAACATGCTGTATTAGGAACCCCTGAACATGCTGTATTAGGGGCCTCTGAACATGCTGTATTAGGGGCCTCTGAACATGCTGTATTAGGGGCCCCTGAACACTCCTGTATTAGGGACCTCTGAACATGCTGTATTAGGAACCCCTGAACATGCTGTATTAGGGACCCCTGAACATGCTGTATTAGGGGCCTCTGAACATGCTGTATTAGAGACCTCTGAACATGCTGTATTAGGAACCCCTGAACATGCTGTATTAGGGACCTCTGAACATGCTGTATTAGGGACCTCTTAACAAGTCTCTACACATGGACTTTGGGGGACATTCCAAAGTTAAACCAGAACTCCGAGTCCCTGGTTCCAGATGTAGATGGACTCGTTCCATTCCTTAAGCCTGGGCTGCACTCGGCTGTGACCTGGGGTATGGCCTCCAGTGCTCCCACTCAGAACCTGTGTGGTCTCTGTGGTGAGCCTGTTTCTGTGGAGCCTTCCCTGTGCCTTCCATCTGGCTGTGAGGAACAATCTGTAAGAACAAGGCAGCTGTGACCCTGGAGTAGATATCAGAGCAAACTCAGGCACTGGCCTGTGCTGCCCTGGGCTTGCCGATGGTATGACTTGTGGGTGCACCAAGGCCAGTTATTTCCAGTTTCTGCTCTTCTTCCCTTTTCTGCCTTTCCCACTGTGGCGCAGGGACAAGTCGAAGCTACTCAACTCCCTTCACTGGAACAGAGAAGTGATGCTTTCATTTGGATAAGCCCCTGAGGAAACCCGTTGACCTAACACCCCAAATCATAGATGATCAAGTGCCTGGAGATCCCCAGTCTCCTTCCTAGCTCCTGTCAGTGACTGCTCTGCTGACTGTGGTCAAATCTGTATTTTCTCAGAGCATTTTTTTCACCATGTCCAGTGGGAAGGGGAGCATTTCCTGTTGGATGATTTTCCATTGGGCACATGGGGTGGGTCTGGTGAGATGGAGACCCTCAGTAAAGGTTTCCAGGGTCCCCGAGGAGGAGGAGGAGGAAGAGGCAGCCCCAGCACTAAGCACAGAACATCTCCACCTCTCAAGACCCAGGTTTCACCAAGCTCATGGGAATCCAAAGCCATTCCTTCCTCTATGGCAAGACACTCAACTGCCCAGGGATCCACCCACCAGGACATTCTCTCTAGAAACGTCTTTAGGAGGCCAATCTTTTCTAGGCTTGGTGACTTTCAGGATCTTTAGAAGTGCCCTTCAACTAAGAGACCCCAGGGCTCTCTTACCCGCACAGAGTAGCTGGCTCACTGTAGCTGAGACTGGCTCTGCCAACATCCGTCCCCACTTTCAGCCTCTCTCGAGCTCACCAGGTCCCACCAACTGCAACGCAGTCTGACCCCTGCCCCTGTGCCTGCAGAGCCAGCCAGCCACCCGCCCGGAGCTCTGGGGCAGGGAGGACTGCCAGGTCCGTCCTGAGCCACCTTGTGTCCAGGTTCCCTGGCTGGTGTCTCGTCAGAGCCTGGTGGCCAATGCATCTCACTCCCATCAGGCACCTGTTGGCTCAGGGTTTCCTGCGAGGGGGTGGGGTGTGTGCAGATGGGGACCCCGGGGGGCAGGCAAAGTGGCCAGGCAGGCAGCTGCCTTCCTGTTTGGTGGACAGATGGCTTGATTTCTTACATATTTCTCTTTGGTGCCGTTTTCTGCATTTTTGAGCTTCTGAAAGGACTTAAAACTTAGGGCCTTCAGGAGAATTTCTGGGGCTGTGAACATCAAAACAAACTGGAAAGACAGGAATCTGTTTCCCAAGCCCAAGTTTCCTGTTACCAAAATAGAATTGTGTGTCTCCAGTTGTAAATGCTGAGGGAAGGGAAGGGGTGAGTTTGGGGTCCCTGCCACCAGGCCAGCGGGGCTTGGAGGGGAGCACATGGCTGTGTGTGCAGGAGGAGGGTCGGGCTGGAACTCGCCCCAAGGCTTGTGTCCTCAGATGCCCCTCTCGAACCCTTTCTTTTTTACTTTAACTTTGCATTTCTCAACCATTGAACTGTGGCCTGATTTCACATTCTGAAACTAAGTGTGTCTCAACTCGGTGAAAGAAAGGCTGTTTCAGAGGACCATGACTCATCCTCTATTTTGAGCCCCATGAGAGGCAGCCAGCCCGAGAGACACTGAAGAGATGAGCAGGGCTGATATTTTCAAGGTGGTTATGTCTGGTTTTTTAAATTTTATTTTTTAATATATAAGTGATACAAGGAATATATTCTATTCTAAATCCCAAGTTCTCCTTCACCCCACCTGACCTTCCCAGAGGTCAGCGCTGTGGGTCTTTCCACATTTATGTGAATTCATTTATGTGTATGTGTGCATGGAGAGGGATATATGATTTTATTTGTGCATATGTGGGGTTTTGCATATAAATGATAGCATAATCTATAGATTGCCCTACAACTAATTTTTTTCTCCACAGAACCATATTTCTTGGAGACCATTCTGCATAGTTAAATAAAGCTCTGCCTTATTTTGAACCGCTGATGTTGCATCCTGGGGTGGGTTTATTTAACACATCCCTCTGGATAGGTAGAAAAGAATGGACATTTTCTGGCCTTGAAGGATGAGGCGAGCTTTGCCGAGTGGAGAAGGGCAGGGGCAGGCCTTGCTGGGAAGGGTGCAGATCCAGGGCACAGAGGTGTGGTGTGGGGAGTGTCCTGGGGTGGTGGGGAGTGTAGTGGGCCTAGAGAGTCAGGCTCAGGGCAGGGAGAGGAGGGAGGTGAGAAGAAGGCATGGAATCAGGAGAGGCCTTCAGTATGTGGCCTGGGAGTGTCTTCCGTGGCTGTCAGTGAACCAGAATGCCAGCCCTGCTCTCCCTCTGGAGCCAGGGGCCTGTCTGGAGAGGAGAGGCTGGGGGCCAGGGGCCAACAGAGTGCGGTTCCTCGGAATCTCTGGGTGCCAGTCCATCCACCCACCTACCTTCAGGGTTTCTGAGTTTCAGTTTTTCAGAATGATCTGTGTCTATCTTACCCATTCTTTTAACTTGGATTTTGGAAAGTGTTGGCCTGTGGATATTGGGGGCTGGGAGTGGGGAGACAGACTGCTTGTTAGTGGATCTGAAGCCCCCTGCCACATCGCACCGTGTCCCTTACTCAGTTCCACAGAAATATCTCTAAGGAAAGGAGGGAGCAGTGCCCCACAGGACAGGGGACAGTGTCAGGGTGTCCACTCTCCTAGGAAAAACTTGTGCAGATTTCTAGTTTGCTCTCTCTGCCCTGCCTTTGTGTGAATGTTAAGGGAATGCATCACAAATCCCCTGAGTCCTGTGGGCAGGTGTGCAGGCTCCTAGGGCACAGTCACTTGCCATCCCAGGCCACCTGCCTTACCCACACAGGGTGGCGAGGCTCGGGAGGCTCTTATCTTGAAACTGTTTTGTCCATGCCAGGGGTTGCTGGAGGTGGCATTCACCCAGGGTCCTGCCCATGGTTACAAGGAGGACCCCTGGGTGGAAAGCACTGAGGCAGGCCAGCATTGGGTGATAGGCGTCCAGTGTAGGCCCAGGAGAGAGTCAGTGGACATTAGCACCAGGAGGTGTGGCCACAGCACAGAATCACACTCTGCACAGGGCAGGCAGTGGGGCAGGTCAGGTGCACAGGGTGTCATGAATCCCAGGTGGCAGGGGTGAGACTCTCCTTAGAGGCTTCTCCAAGCACCATCTTATCTATGCCTCTTGACAACCCTACCGTAGAGGGACTAGATTTATCCTTGTCTCTTTTTAGGATCTATAAGTGGATGGCTGGTGGGTGAGTGAGGGGCCAGGTTTTGACCAGGCACCCCTTCAACCTCCACCCCTGTCTGTCTCCAGCACGGATAAGGTAGTGTCAGAGGAGTGGTGAGCTCCTCTGCTTAGCCTTCTGGTGGCCCTGGCTCCTGCCATGGCAAGAAGAGAATGGGCCTCCTTCCATGTAGAGTGGGAGGGGTGCAGACCTCCCAGTGTGAGCTGCTCAAATCCCACATCTGTCCAACAGGTCAGTTGTATGCACAGGGACATCCTCTAGAGAAATGACTGGGTCACCCCAAGTTTGGGGATGTCATTGAGGAAGGTCATGCAGCCTTCTCTTATCTAAAGTTGAGACTGAGGACAGGGCATGAGGTGGCTCTGTGGTGCTGGCACCCTCCATGTGGTACTAACCATTCCTAGGGCCTGTGCATGCCCTGACCAGGCTCGGTGCAGGGCCTGATGCTTGGAGCACTGAGCTGCTGGGGGAGAGGCTGTCAGGCTGGGGGACATAACCCCATGTCAGAGCAGGAGGGGTGGAGGATGCTCACATGAGCAGAGGACTGCTTGCCTCAGGTAAAAAGACTGCAAGAGACAGACCTCACCCCAGGCCACCTGTGGGGCTCTTTGGGGGCAACAGGAGGCATTGGAAGCAGACACAGAGCTAAGAGGGGGTAAGGGGGCTGCCCACAGCAGGGTGGGTGGGCATGACATTTGCATGCTCTATGTTGATAGGTATCACCAAGACAAGAGAGTTCTTTGTTCTGTGACTTCAGGGTCTCTGCAAAGTGCCTTTTTCTCACCCTTGCCCCAACCCTGGTGTCCTCTTCAGGTGGCACCTGATGTCCCCCAGTCAGTGCTGGGTAGAGGCCCTGGGGGCACAGCAAGGCCTTGTTGTCTGTGGCAGTCTTCTGAGTTACAGAGCAGAGTTGAGTTGTAGAGACAGAGCCCCTCTGACCTTCAAAACCTGAAAGATTTACATTTAGCTTTGGCAGAAAAAAGTTTGCCAGCCCCTGAACTAGAAAGTACCAGGAGGAAGCATTTCCTCTCTGTTATGTATTTATTTCCCATTGTGTGTCTTCCGCTCATGAGGACGAGATAACATGGCAGCCTGCGTGCTCTATGGTGACCCAGGCAGCCTGTGTCCAGAGGAAAAGGAAACCCTGTGTGTCTGAGCTGCATCAGCCTCGTGGTTACCTCCAAAGTGTGGAGTTCTGTCTGTCTTCAGCTAAGTCTGTAGCGTTCAGATAAGAGCCACCTGATACAATCCATTTGTGCAGATCCCTTAGAAGGGTGATTTCTTACCAAACTAACATAAAAACAAGGACAAAGGCTATAGAACTTTCTAGAAACATCTAGAAAACAAGCACAAGGTCTTGGCAGAAGCCTGGCCTGCTGTGAGTAACCCCAGGCCTGCAGAGAAGTCAAGGGCAGATGCTGTGCTTCCTGCAGAGCAGGGGAGGCCGGGACAGCCCGAGGGCTGACTGCAAGGCCAAGGTTGGATAAAGCTCTGCCTCTGCTAGCTTCAACCTGCTTGGCAGCCGGACTATTCTGACACCCAGGAGAGGACAGGGACAGGAGAGGACCACACCTCCCACTGCGGGCCATGCCCAGGTCAGGAAGGCCCACTGCAGCAAGCAGCTAAACCCACCTGGTCTTTCTGTCTCACTCACCTGTCACCTACCAGGCACCTGAGTTCTGTGATGTGGAGGACCATCCAAAATCATTGCCCAGACTATTACTGGTCTCAGGTGGCAGTGAGGAGCCACCAAAACACAGAAGAAGAGCCACAGAGATAAAAAAAAAAAAAAAAAAAAAAGCTCCAGCTCAGTTCTTCAGTAAGCAAAGAAAATGAGTAGGAGAAATCCCACCTGGTCCTGTTGCGTGGGACAGAAGTGCACACTGCCAGAGAGGAGCCGTGGATTTCCCCTTACAGGAGGGCAAGTGGACCGGAGACGCCTCCCGCTACCACACCTTGTGTGTTGCCCCACTCCCCACCACTGTGACAGCATATCTGAGACAAACAGCTCATGAGGGCTGATAGCTCACAGTGTCAATCCCCGGCTTTGGGGCCTCTGGTGAGGCAGCGGGCAGAACCATGTGGCAAAGGAAACTGCTCGCCCCGTGGCGGCCAGCGGGCAGAGAGAGGCAGAGGGGGTGGAGGGATCCCCTTCACAGATATGTGCCCAATGACCTCACTTCTTTCCACCCTTCCACCTCCTATATGGTTGCCACCTCAACGCACCACAGCTTCTCGATTAAGCCCTGGACACCTGGGGCTTCAGGGAACGTTCAGGATCCAAAAGACAGCAGAACTCAAGCCTCAGAGCCCTGGGGGAGGTGGGTGTGGAGGTTCAAGCCCCAGCGTTCCCATCTGACCCGTCCAAAGGGAACTTCATGAGGTTCAATATGGATGCTGAAATTTCTATGGTGGCTCACAAGAAGAATAAAAATAAAGTATGTATTTCCAAATGAGTAGAGGGAAAAACCAGAATGAGAGGAAAAAAGAATACATACTGTGAAAGATAAAGGCAATCTAGAATAAAGTGAAAAGTGACACTCCCTTTGTCCCCTCCCTGTCCCTGCCCATCTTTCCATAATCTCAGGGAACAAGTATTCTCATATAGGGAAGCATATATCTGCAGTCAAATATTTATGCATTCAAATATTTATGTGGAAATATAAATATATATATTCTGTTACTTGCTTTCTTTTAACACTGCAGAATGTCTGAAATCTTTCAGTAAAACTTATGTTATTGTTCTACAGTTTAGATGCACTAGAGTTTATTTGACTACTTGTTTATTGAGACATTTCTGTTTTTATGCTTTTATTTCTTTTGTTTCTCCTCCTCCTCCTCTTCCTCCTCCTCCTCTTCCTCCTCCTCTTCCTCCTCCTTTTCCTCCTCCTTTTCCTCCTCCTCCTCCTCTTCCTCCTCCTTTTCCTCCTCCTTTTCCTCCTCCTCCTCCTCTTCCTCCTCCTTTTCCTCTTCCTCCTCCTTTTCCTCCTCCTCCTCCTTTTCCTCCTCCTCCTCCTCTTCCTCCTCCTTTTCCTCCTTCTCCTCCTCCTCTTCCTCCTCCTTTTCCTCCTCCTCCTCCTCCTCTTCCTCCTCCTCCTCCTCTTCCTCCTCCTTTTCCTCCTCCTCCTCCTCCTTTTCCTCCTCCTCCTCCTCCACCTCCCCTTCCTCTTCCTCCTCCTCCTCCTCCTCCCCTTCCTCCTCCTCCTCCTCTTCCTTTTCCTCCTCCTCCTCCTCTTCCTCCTCCTCCTCCCCTTCCTCCTCTTACTCCTCCTCCTCCTCCTCCCCTTCCTCCTCCTCCTCCTCCCCTTCCTTTTCCTCCTCCTCCTCCTCCTCCTCCTCCTCCCCTTCCTCCTCTTCCTCCTCCAGGGATTGAACCAGGGGTGCTGAACCACTGAGCTACATCTCCAGGCTTTTAAATTTTGTCTTAAGACGGGTTCTTGTCAGGTTGCTGAGGCTGGGTTAGAACTCGGCGATTCTTCTCCTGGGTAGAGGGGGTTATAGGCGTGCACCACTGTATGAGGCTCCTAAGCTTTTATTTCACCATTACACAAACATGCTGTGGCGAACAAGCTCATACACGTGTGCTTGTGCCCATGGGTGATTGTCCCTGTAAATTGGGTTCCTGGAACTAGAGTTGCTGCATACAGTGAATGATTTGAACCCTGCCAAGCTGCTCTAAAAAGACTCTAGCAATGAGCCCTCTGAGGCTGTCAGAGGCGTCTTCTGCAGTCACTAACACTGGGTCTTGCCAATCTTGTTAGCTTTGTTTCCTTATCAGTTTTGGATTTCTTGAATTCCTTACGAAGAGCTTCTTCATGTTGGACCATAAAATTTTTCTAAATTTTTCTTCCAAAAATTTTATACTTTTCCCTGTGTTTGGCTTTTTAGCTCATCAGAGAGTTATCTTGTAAGTTTGTAAGAGATAGGAAGCTGGTATTTTTTTTCCAAGTGGAGCGCCAGCTTTATCTACACTGGTTATCGAGTAGTTCATGCATACAGGAAGTTGTTGCAGGACTTTCCATAGATCTGGAACTTTCCATGGATCTATGTGCCATAGATCTGGGACTCTTCCTGGAACACATAAGGTGTCAGTCAACTTTCTGTTGCTATAATAAATACCAGAGGCCAATCGGCTTATAAGGAGGAAAGGTTTATTTTGGGCTCACCGTTTTGCAGGCTCCATTCCTGGTCTGTTGGCACGTTGCTTTGGGGTAAGTGGTGAGGCAGCACATGGTGTCAGAGAGTGTGTGGTGGAGAAGCTGCTCCCCTCAGGGCAGCCAGGAAGTGAGAAAGCAAAGAGAGGGGCTGGGTCCCAACACCCCACTGACCTTCTCTCTACTCTTCTTGAAAATCTCTGCCAAAGAAGTTTCCTGCCCTCCCCATCATTCTTAAGAGTCATCCCTAAAATTGGGGTGCACGCTTGTCCACCATGCCTAGGATAGTCTTGGTTTGCTTCTGGGACTCGGTAATTTTCAATAGCCTCTCTTCAGTCAAGTGCCCTCATGGGATGGTACACTTCCTTGGTGGGAGGCCTTTTGTGATCTGGCCTCACCTGCTGCCCCAGTATCCTCTTGGATCCCTCTGCTCTCCATTCGAGTCAGACTTTAAAAAATTCTCTCTTTCCTGCCTCTGGGCCTTTGCACATGTAGCCCCTTTCCTTGAATGCTGTGCTATCGCAGCTCCTATGAGAACCCCTCCTTAACCCTCTGCCGTCTTTCCTAGAGCTCCTTTCTTGTGACCTCTTGTGACTGAAGTGGCCCACCAGCCATTCCGGGGCATCACAGTGGTTTATCTTTCATGACTTCGTTTCAACCTGAACCATTGCTGGTTACCATGCATCTTGTCCTCCTCCCTTTGGTGTTTCACTGCCGTCTCCTCAGCTCTAGGAAGTCATGGCACTTAGTGAGCTCTCAAGAAACACTGTTGGCAGAGTAAAGATTGAGTGGTAAATCTAGTTTGTTTTTTTTCCCCCACTAATGAGGCCAAAGGTAGAAAGACTTACATGAAAGTTCTCACATCTCCAGTGTCAGAAGGTTTCTCTGCTAATGGACCTCTGCATTTTTATGTCTCTGGGAGGGACAGCTCCCAGACCTGGAAGGTCCTCCTCCCCACCCCTGCCTTCTGCAGCTGGAGCGTGGTGTGGTCCTCCCAGAGAGGAGAGAGGGTGCTCATCGGCTCAGGGTGCCTTCGCAAGCCCTGGTCCAGGGCAGGTCAAGATCCCTGTGAACCTATTAGAACTTCTAACTTTCTATTAGAACTTCCCACTTTAGTGGCATTTACTTCATGTCTGTTATGGATGGAATGTGAGTGAGGTATGAGACAATGCAAGAAGGTTCAGAGGAGAAACGACTGGGCTGTGAGAGTCTTCACCCCATCATTGAATTAACCCCTGATAGGGACGAACTGAGGGGTAACTGAAGTGGGGGTGTGGCAAGATGAGGTGGGCACTGGGCGTGGCTTTGGGGTATATATTTGTATCTGGCGAGTGGACTCTCTCTGCTTCTTGATCATCATGTGAGCTGCTTCCTCTGCCACGCTCGTCTGCCATGATGTCCAGCCTCACCTTGAGCCCCAAGGAATGGAGCCGACTTTCTATGGAGTAAGACCTCTGAAACAAGAGCCGTTAAATAAACTTTTCCTCCTCTACAGTTGTTCTGGATGGTCCTTTTAGTCACAGCAGCTCAATAGCTGACTAAAACAATGTCCAAAGTGCCTTGTGCTTCTCTCTGACCCCTCCCCAGTCCATGGAAGGCCTCTGGCCCCAGTGCCCTCCTGCATCTATAAGAAAGGCAGGGGCACCTGCCCCGTGACACTGCTTCTAAGGAAACCATGGAGGTCACTTAGAACCTAGCCACCCAGAAGCCCGTTGAAACTCTCCGCTGCCCTGCCAGAAGTGCCTTTCCCAGGAGCCCCGGAGTCCCGCTGGCTGCTCGTGTAGACCCAGGGGAGAGGGCCTAGTCCTTGTCCCACGAAGCCTCCCACACTGTGTGCCGCAGCATGATGGAAATGCAATCTGAAAAAAAGTGGATTTGATCCTCCAGTAACTGAGGAAGGCTCTGACTCAGCAGGTGCCGGACCGCAGTAAGGTCAATGTGCTGTAGCTGTGTTAGGACTCTCGTGAGGACGAGCAGTATCGAGCCTGTCCCAGCCTTGTATGACAACTGTATTTGTGAGTGTCTCCAGGGCTAGAGCTCCTGCTGGACTCTGGGCTTCACTGAGTTGGGTTTAGAAGATCCTTATGGAAAAAAAAACAATGGTTCAGAGTAGCTTCCTTTAGTTTTTCTTTCAACAAGTAACTAGACTTTAGAGCCAGATGTTCCTGAGCCTCCCTCAGCTCATGGCAAGACCTCAATGGCAGATAGCAGATATTCACCTTTCGATTCTCTAGACCAAGCGCCCAGTCTAGCCCTCCGCCTGTTTCCTATAAACAGAGATTTACTGGAACATGGCTCTCATCCTTTGTTCCTGCTGCTTTCCTGCGGTGGCAGAGCTGAGTAGTTGTAGTAGAAACCCATGACCCACAAAGCCCCAAATAGCTGGTTCTTTACAAAAAATGTTTCCAAACTCATCAGAGGTGGATCTAAAATCAAAACCAGGATTATCTTATGCCTGTTAAAGCTCATTAGGGTGCAGCAGTTATACCAGAAGAGACCACCCGTGTGACTGAGGATGGCCAGGTCTCTATCATGAGCAAATGCAAACGGGGACCAGCATGGGCCCCGTGAAGTGAACACTCAGGGGACCCTGTTGGCCTTGGGGACAGGCTGTGCAATGCCCACTTTCCTGCTTCCTGTAGTTTTCCTAAGCACTCTCTGTTGGTAAGGGATGAAGAGTTCTTCCAGTTTGATTTTAGTATTATCGTTATTGCAATAACTTTCTGTCTTTCATATTTATCAAAATCATTAATGCATGCTTCCTTTGTACCAGAAATTTCTCTTCTAGAAATGTACCTCAGCATATACTTCACCCTTTATATAAGAGGAAATATGTGGATTTAAGAATAGCATTGATTTAACAGGACACAATGGCACATGCCTGTAATCCCAATGACTTAGAGACTGAGGCAAGAGGATTGCAAGTTCAGGGCCAGCCTAAGAAACTTAGTGAGGCCCTAAGCAACTTAGCGAGACCCTGTCTCAAGATAAAAAATTAAAAACAGCTGGGGGTGTGGCTCAGTGGTTAAGCACCCCCTGGGGTACCAAAAAAAAAAAAGAATAGCAATATTTGTTATCTAAACATAATATAAGCCCTAAGGATCTATTGGGAAGGTCGATTAAATAAAAAGCAGTTAATTCATATAGTGGAATATCATGTGGCTTTTAGGAAGAAAGAGGTAGGGGAGGCAAAATTTTCCCCTGCCCTCTTAGAGCATTTGGCTGTGCCCAAGTATTGAACTGATATAAAGCAGACCAACAGGAGTGAAGCACACACATTTATATAAGGGTTCCGTGACATGGGAGCCCTTATAAGGAAGCAAGGACCCAGAGAAGTGGCAAAACCCAGATGCTCTGGTGCTAGGGCGAGCAATGAGAGGCAAGGGTGGAAATCAGGCTATGTGGGAGCTAAAGGAGATAAGAGTGGTCTTAATGACGTTGTATGTACAGAATTCCCTTGGCTGTGAGTTGGAGAACGATTCCTTTCTTTTGTACAGGGAGGGCTTCTTTCACAGGGGAATGTTTATCTCTGTTTTGAGGAAGAAAGAGGAGATTGGGTAGCCCTTGTTGCATCTGCTGTTTTTTCAAGTGTCTTTTGTTCAAAATAATTCTTTTGCCAAGGTGTTATATTTTGGGGTTGCATATGATGCCACCTTTCAGCACTGCCATAAAAAGAGCTCCACAAGGTGTTAGTAAGTAAAATAAATAGATAAAATAAGGCACAGAATAGTGGGGACTGTTTGTGTGAAGAAAAAGATGGTAGATACATGTGCACAGGTGCACGCACATGCATGCACACAGAGGGGGCACATGGGCTGTCTGGTAAGACACAAAAGAGACTGGCACCTGTGGTTATCTGTAAGGGTAGGCTCTGTGTGGGAGGAGGATATCATTTCTTTTGATAGGAATTTAAAACCATTTGCATAAATTTTACTTTAATGCTAAAAACAATTTTTAACCACGATTGGCCACATTGGA
Organism: Ictidomys tridecemlineatus; assembly: GCF_052094955.1. Taxonomy (NCBI): domain Eukaryota; kingdom Metazoa; phylum Chordata; class Mammalia; order Rodentia; family Sciuridae; genus Ictidomys; species Ictidomys tridecemlineatus. Next base: position 18,639,557 of record NC_135488.1, on the reverse strand, counting down.
CTGCCGTTTTCTCTCACGGGCCCTCCCTGTGATTCATAGCACCCTTCCCCACAGCCTGCGCTTCCCCTGAGATCCTTCTTAAGGCCAGGTTTCAGCACTGGATTGGAGGGAGCCTTGCAGAAAAACTCTGTTGCCATCTCAGATTACTGTCCCCTCTCTGGGCCCAGAGTCATCCCTTTCCTTTGCTGTTCAGCTTTCAGTGATATTTATTGAGCCCCTGCTGCAGCCCAGACCCATTTCCCGAAGACTGCTTTTTGGCTACTATTTCTTACACTTGTTCCTGAAATCTGCCAGTTCCTGTGCTGGCTTCCCCTCTGACATATCCATATGGCCTGCCAGTGCACTGCCCCAGAATCTTTTTCAGTGATTCCTGACCCACAGTCCTAAGGATACTCTTTTGTGAGAGGTGGGTAAGACGCAGCGTAGTGAGCGCTGGTGGGTGTTCATAGGTTCTGTTTATGTCTCCCCTGGCAGGCGATCTGCCCCCACCCATTTCAGATGATCTGGGGTAGGTAAACTTTGGTCCAAAAGAGAAACTGTTGAATTCATTAGAATGTTTGAATTTTCAGATCTTATTGTTGTGAGGAGTAGAAATTGGCTTCTTTAAAAAAAAAATCTAAATGCTTTTGTATAGGATGAGTCCAATGTGGCCAATCATGGTTAAAAATGAAACATTGTTTTTTTGCATTAAAGTAAAGCATGCAAATGGTTTAAAATTCATATCAAAAACCACAGGGCACTGGCTTTCAGGTCATCTGCATCCTGTGATCAGGTTTCCACTTGTCCATGAAAAAGGAGTAAAAAAAAACCCTCAGCTCTCGCCCCAGCCTTGTGCCCACCTCCCAGGGAAGGGAGCCTCAGTGAGACGTAGTCGCTCCGCATTATGGGATGGCCAGGGACATTTCTAGTATTCCAATCTGGAGAAATAATTTACAGGGACTTTCAAAGTGTGAGTGGCCTTTCTAGTCTGGGTAGGAAGCCCAGTATCCTCCTTTTGGATAGTAGCCAAAATTTTCTCTTTCTTTCTTTTTCATAATGAGAAGCTTTGCTCCCTTGCTTGCTGACAGAGGAGGGTGTGTATTTACCTCTCCTTATAGGCACACAGAATTCCCAATGTTCATTTGAAGAGAAAGACAATTATTTGAATAATCTGAATAAATAAATATTTTAAGTGATTCCTACAAGACTTTACCTGCTGATAAATATTTAGTGTACTTTTAATGATTAGGCTGCATCTGTTTTCTCTCTTTTGTAGTATGAGATTTTATAGTCAATAAAGTCTTAGACATTTGCTTCCTGTCAGAGATAATGGCCTCCTGGCTGACCCACCTCCAACCCCTGTCCCCCTCCCTGGGTACTTGCCAGCGGGTCCGATATCACCACACGGTCACTCAGCAGAGGGCTAGAGGGGATGGGATGTGTTGAGGACCAAGTTCCAGCATGATGGTGGCTTATCTTGGGAGCTCCAGCAAATGAGTTAGGTTGGCTGGGGTTTGGTTTCTTCCAGAAATCTGAGTTTACTAATACCTCCCTGGAAGGATTATTTTACAGATTAGTGTCCATGACTGGTGTGAATACACAATTATATAGTCGATCCATAAAGTCTCATTTTCTTTCTTTACCCCACATACACTTACACCTAAGAGCCCAATAATAAGCAGAACCTCCAACACCCCTCCTTTCCCAGACTCCAAGAAAAAAATCCAAGAACCACAGACTAATGGGGCCAAGGTTTCATAAGGCCCCACAACAAAGTCCTCCTGACTTATTGGCCTTCTTTGTCCTCATGGTAGAGCCAGAAGTTGTTCTGATTTGGGCAAACCTTCAATCCCTCTTCCTCCTCATTTTCTTGGTTGGTGATTAGCGACAGTCACCGCCACACCTGCAGGACAGGGAGGAAGCACCATGATCTCATCTGAACTTAAGTTCCTTTTGTGGTTTGCTTATGAGGAGCAAATTATAGATTCAAATTATAATGGAACTTGAAGGAAGTTTTTAGTATCTGGGGGAAAACTGTGACAGAAGGTGCCATTTAAAACTTATGAATAATGTACAAGCAAAAGGAGATTCATAGTTACAAGAACAAACCTGTCTATCTAAAGAGAATTGCAGCGAAGCCCAAAGATGCCAGCCCGGTAGCTTTCGTTCAACAAATTAGCTTAATACCAAAGCTAAATTTAGAATACCTTCTGCATGGAATGCTTCTGAAGCGGGTTATGTCTTCCATTTCAGAAGTCTTCTATTTTATCATCAAAATGAACATCTGGGGACATTTTAATTGCTATTTTGCACTCGATTCTATAGAATCTTCAAGCAGCCTGTGCTTTTGCCACCTGGCTGCACAGACTGTCTACATGTCTAGGCAGAGATGTGGATGTGCTTATCAGCTCGGCGAGCTTCCTCTGTGGAGACCAAAAGCCCAAGAGGAAGTAAAACTGCCCCAACTAATTATTTTTCCTTTCCTTTTTTTTTTTTTTTTGACCCAGGGACTGAACCCAAGGACACTTAACCACTGAGCCACATCCCCAGCTCTATTTTTTTATTTTGAGACAGGGTCTCTCCAAGTTGCTTAGAACCTTGCTAAGTTGCTGTGGCTGGCTTTGAACTTGTGATCCTCCTGCCTCAGCCTCCTGTCAACTGTTTTTTAAATAAGATGTATTGAGATGTGAGCACATGCTATAACATTTGCCCACATAATGTCTCCAATGCATTACAGTATATATTTTAATATATTCAGCAAGTCGTGTCACTACCACTGTGATCTAATTTTACAATACTTTTGTCAAGCCCCAAAGAAACTCCAAACCCATTAGTAGTCACTGCAATTGCCTCTCTTCTTCAGCCTTATGCAAGAACTGATTTTTCTGTTTGTATAAATTTGCTGATTCAGGCATTTTGTTGTAAAAATCATGTAATATATGGCCTTTCGTGACTGATGTCATTCACTCAGCCTACCATCTTCCAGATTCATGCATGACTTAGTATGCATTACACTCTCATTCCCTTTTATGTTCCAAATAATATTCTTTGTATGGATATACTACATTTTATTGATCCATTCATCATTGAGGGGCATTGGATTGCTTCCACTTTTTGGCTATGGTAAGTGATGTTCCCATAAATAGGCATCAGGTTTTTGTGTGATGTATGTTTTTTGTTCTTCTATCTTGTAGTGACATGGCTGGGTTGTATGGTAACTGTGTGTTCAATATATTTTGAGGAACAATCAAACTGTTTTACAGCTAATTTTATTTCCCTAACGATCACTGGACATTTATCAATATATCACTGAATAATGATATATTGAACATTTTATGGGCTTATTAACCATTTGCATATCTTTTTTGGACAAATTGCTACTCACATCCCTTACTTGTTTAAAAAATTGGGCAATTGATCTTTTTTTTAGTGAATTACATGAGTTCTTTATATGCTCTGGATACTATTCCCTTATCAGAGATACTATTTGCAAATATTTCTTCTTATTCTGTGTGTCATCTTTGACTCTGTTTGATGGTGTACTTTTGAAGCACAAAATTCTTAATTTGATGTGGCCCATTTTATTTCTTAAGAATCTACTCCCTCAACAGAATCATGATTTACTCCTGTGCTTTTTTTTTTCCTAAGAGTGCTGTAATTTCAGCTCTTAGATTTAGATCTATGATCCATTTTAAGTTGATTGGTGTGAGGGAAGGCTCCGACTTCATTCTTTTGCATGTGGATATTCAGTTGTCCCAGCACCATTAATTGAAAAGATTGTTCTTTTGCTATTGATTTGTCTTGGCACCATTTTTGGAAGAATTGATGAGCCATAAGTGTAAAGATTTACTACTTCTGGACTCTTAATTCTACTCCATTGATCTATATGTCTATCCCATGCCAGTACCACACTGGCTTGATTACTACTGCTATATAGTTAGTTTTCAGGTTGGGAAGCAAGAGTTTTCCAACATTATTCTTCTTTTTAAAGATTGTTTGGCTATTCTGGGCCCCTCCTATTTTATGTTTATTTGGAACATCTTGTCAGTTTCTGAAAAATAAGGCATCTTGGGTTCTGATAGGAATTGCATTGAATCTGTAGGTTAGCCTGGGCAGTGTTTCTGTTTTTTTTTTTTTTTTTAAATCTTCCAACTCACAAACATGAGATGCCTTTCCACTTATTTAGATCTTCTTTAATTTCTTTCAATAATATTTTATAGTTTTTAGTGAACAAGTCATGCACTTGTTTTGTTCAATTTATTCTTGTGTGTTTTATTCTTTGATGATATTATAAGTGGATTTATTTTTTTATTTCACTTTGTAGTTGTTCATTTTCAGCATAAAATTAATTATGCTGAAATTTTTCTATATTGATCTGATATCATGCAACCTTGCTAAATTTGTCTATTCATTCTAACAGTCTTATAGTGGATCCCTTGGAATTTTCTATATATAAGATCACATTATCTGAAAATAGAGTCAGCTTTCTGAATACCTAAATAATAATTATAGAATGCTCCTTTTTATCTCTAGTAACTTTTCTGTCTCTAAGTCTATTTTATCTGATACTAGTATATTCACTCTCGATCCCGTGGTTGCTGTTTATAAGATACATCCTTTCCCATCATTTTACTACTAATTTATTTGTATCTTTGAATCTAAGTCTGTGTGGTATAGAGAGAATACAGTTGAATCTTGTTTTAAAATCTGCTATGGCAGCCGGGCACAGTGGTGCATGCCTGTAATCCCAGCAGCTCAGGAGGCTGAGGTGGGAAGATTGTGAGTTCAAAGCCAGCTCCAGCAACCTAGCAAGATCCTAAGCAACTCAGTGAGACCCTGTCTCTAAATAAAATACAAAATAGGGCTGGGGATGTGGCTAAGTGGTCAAGTGCCCTGAGTTCAATCCCTGGTATTCCAAAAAAAATAATAATAATAAAAAAAAACTAGTATGACAATCTCTGCCTTTTTATTGGATGCTTAATCCATTCAATTTTCATTTTATTCCTGATGAAGTTGGATTTACATTTTCCTTTTTGTTTGTACATCATATGTAGATTTTGTTCTTCTGTTTCTTTGGCTGCTTTCTTTTGTATTTTCCAGCATAACACTTTGATTCTTTTAAATGATTTTAAAGCTATATTTTTTGTTTTATTAGTGGTTGTTCTAAGGCATATGGTATTCATATTAACTTATTAGAGTCTACTTTGCATTTACACTAACTAAATCCCAATCAAATATAGAAACTCAACTGTTCCCTCTACCTCTGTCCACTCTTTCCATTTTTGTACTATTATTTTTACACATATTCCATATTACATCTATCGGTATTGCATACATGACAGTATATTTTATAATTATTACTTTATGTAATTTCATCTCTTTTTAGAAGAGGAGAAATGATAGCAAGTATATATTTATAGGCTTTTTAAAAATAACCTCTTATTTACCATTTCTGGTTCTCCTAATTTCTTCCTGTGGACTTGCATTACAAACTGGTGTCAGTCATTTCCTTGCTCACATGTAGCTTTGTTCCTACCCACTTTTGTGCAGTTATTGTCAAACATGTTACATTTTTTATGTTATAGGCCCTGCAATACAATTATAATTATATTATTCTATGCAAATAATTTTATGTTAAAAATCAGAAGAAGAAAGGAATGTACAATCATACTATCTTATGTAATTGCTGACATAATTATTTTACTGGTGCTCTGTTTTTTGTACACTTCAATTGCTATAATAGTTTGCTTTCAGTCTAAAGAACTTCCTGTTGTATGTTCGATGAGTCTGCTATTAATTATGCAATTAATATCTTGTTTCTGTTTACTTGAGAATATCATTATTTTTAAATTTTGAAATGCAGTCCTGTTGTCTGCTTGCTTTTCCAGCACTCTCCTGTGTTGGCCTGATTCTGATGAAAACTCAGTCGTCCGTCTTACTGGTTTTCCCTTGTCTGGGATGAGTTCTTTCTCTCTTACTGTGTCCAGATTTTCTCTTTGTCTTTGGAATCAGCCTTTCTCCTGTGTCTGGGTATGGATTTCTTTATGCTTATCTCACTTGAGCTCACTGACCTTGGATGTTTTTTCATCAGACTTGTGAAATTTTTCAGTCATTATTTTTTTTTTTCCATTTTTTGCTCCTCCTTCTCCTTTGGTTCTTTTTGGTATTCATGGTTTTGAACATGGGTAGGCTTCCTGGGTCTCATTACTCTGAGACTCTGTTCACTTTTCTTCTTTCTGTTTTTCTCTCTCTTTTTCAGATTGCATTAATCTCTACTGATTTATGTTCAAATTCACTCATTTCTTCTAGCAGTTCTAATCTACCAGAATTTTTTCATTTAGTTTTTATTTTTCAACTTCAGAATTTCCATTTGTTTATAATTATAATCTGCTTATTGGCACTATTTATTTGATTAAACATTGGCATCAGACATACTTTACCTCTTTAAACACAAATTCCTTTAATTTTTAATAACTTTTAATAAATGCCTTATTTTTGCTTACTAAGTCCACTATTTGAATTGCCTCAATGATAATTTTTATTGCTGGCTTTTTTTTTTCCTGTGTATGGCTCACACTTACCTATTTCTTGGAATTTTTTAATATATTTTTTAAACTGGCTGTTTTAGAAAGTACAGTAGAAACTCTGGATACGATCCTCCCTTTTGGGCTTGTTACTGTTTGCTTGCTTATTTGTTTAGAGACTTGTGTGGACTATTTCAATTAGATCTTTTGTCCTGTAGTGGGGTGTGCTATGATGCCGCTCCTGAGAGGATACAGCCTTATACCAGGGACAGTCTCCCTGAGGGCCTGGGACGACTGGTTTTCTCTGAGCTTTGTTGGATGGTTCTTCCCATCCTCTTCCCATGAGCTTCTGTATGGCCTGCCTCTCTTGCTAGCACACAAGTTGCTAGGCCCTATGAATCATGAGGTGATTGTTTTTACAGTCTGTTCCTCTTACAGTGAGGTCCTATGGAAGGAGTAGGGTGTGGCCAACTTTTGCAGCTGCTCAGACCCCAGAGAGCTCTTAGCTATCTCTTTTCTAGTTCTTTCCATTAAACTTCTTCCTGATTGATCTACCATTTTGTTACACTATCCTCTTTCATCCTGCTACTAAGAGAATAGTAAGTTTCCAGAAGCTCTTAATTGTGCCTGACCAAGATTGTCATTGTAATAGCACTCATAGGCTTAGTCTTTCCCATGCTTTGTTCCAAAGACTGGGTCTCCTTAAGCAAACCACAAAGCCTCCTGTTCTTATGGTCTTACTCTCTTCTGGTTCTGACTTGGTACCAGGACATTAGAACTACGGGTGGGACAGTGTCTTGCTTTCCCTGAGTGACACCTCTGCTTTACAAGCAAGGTTTTGAGCAGGAATGATAGCTACAGGTTTTCTCAGTCTATCCTTCCTGTGTGAGGCCTCCACCCCAGAGGTAAGCTGGAGCAGGATGTTCGGATCTAGTATTTGTGACCTGCTGGGTCTGCAGTAGAGTTTGTGCACTATGAGTAGGAAGTTGGGTGGAGGAGAGGAGCCCCAGTCCTCTCAGATGTACCTCCTGGAATAGAGCTTCTGTGACATGGACCTGGGAGTGGGGGGGGGTAGGTGGAATAAGAGATGCCAGTACTGCTTCCTCTAAGGTAAAGCCACAGCCCTAGGCTAGGAGCCAGGGTGGAGGGAGCCCATTTGGCCACAGCTGCCTGGAATAGGGCTTCTGTCAACCTGAGCTGTTGGTGAAGGGAAGGTACAGATGAGTGGATCATGACTCCAGTACTATAGGCTCTCACTCTTTTTACTGAATTTTACTTTTTCACTCGCAGTATACCCTAGGACAGTTTCCAGAGGCCTTACGTGTTGTTTTAAAATAATTTTAAGCAATTAAATGAAAAGTGTGTTGGTATCAGTACTGTTGCATGCAGGCCAGCAAAAGTAGTGGAGTCCAGCCAGAGATGAAAGTTGGGTTTCCTTTTTGAGTGAAGTCCAAAGCGCGCTGCTATCTCACTTCCAGTCCATGAGAGAGGTGTGCGAGGACCTGGCCTCCTGACTCCTGGCAGGCTCTGTGGCCCAGCCTCCCTAGCCCCGTGAACCTTTCTGGAAGGCATTTGCTGGGCTGTCATTTTGAGTTTCATTCTTTGGCATCCCGTGATTTGGATAATTTCCAGTATCCTAAGATCTTACACAAAAACTCAGATGACCTTGTAAAAGTTTATTTGCTGACTGTATCCTTGCAGAGCAAATGAATTATTTTTGTCACAGGCATAATACATTGTTACTTTTGGAAATGCTTCTTGTAAAGTAAACAATAGTCAGTTTATTTTCTTTTTAATTTTCAATTATATGCAAGGATACATCAGTACAAAAAAAAATAAAATGGGCTTGTCACAATCCAGATGACAGCACTGCCCTTTGGGATGGCCCAGGAGACGACTGGGGCCAGGAACAGGTCAGTCAAGAGAGGGTGGTAGCCAGATGTGGGTTGCTAAGGAGGAAGGTCCTGAAGTGGGGTTCTGGGAATGTGTTGTGTATTAGGTACCAGGCGAGTGCACCTGTGGCAGTGGGTAGCATCCAGGGGTCCGACCTTTGGCTGGACTCCAGCTGAGGGGACTTTTCGTTGCTGTGTCGTAGACCTTGACCACAGATGTGTTCATCCAACACCAGATCCTGAACATAAGTCGGGGTAACTGGGTGGCTAGAAACCTTTAAATGGAGGATGAAGTGTTTGTTTTTTGCTGAGTTGGGTGGTTACTACAATGGAGATCCACTCCAAGAAATTTTTTGCCCTTCGAGAAATATTCCCTGAAATCATATTCTGTTGCCAACAGAACGGCGATGTTTGCTGTTACTTATTATCTCAATTGTAGAATCAGAGATGGACAGAGATGCCTGGAAAAGGCCATGGTCTTGGAGGCTCAGGACTTGTATTTGTTTCCTGGCAGATTAGAGAATACAGTGGGAGGAAGGTTAAAACAAGGACTCATCTGCCAAACCATTGGAAGGAAGAGGGTCTAGGGAATTGTCAGGACCCGGGATTGGCTATTTTAAGCAGATAAAACAAGAGTCTGTTCACCTTCAGAGAGCCTTCTGGGGTCAGCCCAGTGGCACTCTCCAGAGGTAACTAGGTTGGTAGATTTATTCCTGTATTCCACTGGGGTAGACTTACATCTCTCACCCCTGTTCATCTCTGAAAGTTAGAATCAGCCACAAAATAACAACAGGTGAAATTTTTAAAAAGTCACCTATCCTTTCTTAGAGTTTGAAAAATATGACTAATGGGGAAAAAGTCCCAAAGTGAAAAAGTTAGGTTATATTGATTACATAAAAATAAGAAATATACAGACTCCAAAAATCAAAACTAAAAACATGACATAGTGGAGAAATATCCAAAAAAATATGGCTGATATTGGTTTAATTTCTCTAATATATAAAGAGCTTCTAAAATAAATAAGAAAAACTCTAACCCCATAGTACATAGACTAGGAAATGATATGAAAGACAATTTAAAGAACATATGTATGGTTAATAAATATGTAAACAAATTAAATTATTAATAATGAAAGAAAGGCAAGTTAAATGAGGTAATAGTTGAATTAACAAAGATATTTGAAAGAACAACACTCAACTTTGCCAGGAATGTATTAAGATAGGTATGGTTATATACTGGTAGAAAGAATAGATTGATAAAACCTTTCTGGAAAGTGAGTTGATGATATATGTCAAGAGTTTTTTTTTTTTTTTTTTAAAAAACTTACATTCTATGATTCAGTAGTATTTTTTCTAGAAATTTAAGGAAATAATCATTAAAATTATAATTTCAAGTATATTTAGTGATATGCATAGAATAAAATCTTAGGTAAACAGAAAAGCAGAACACAGAACTTGCATAATGTTCCTGATCAAGCATGTTAGTATATGTTAAAGAGTCATTATCCCTTGATTATAACAAACTGTTTCACTTTTTCTGACACTGGGGTCACTATAATTTTGCACACATTTTCCATGTAATATTTTGTTGTTCCTAGTACATTATTATTAGGTCAATATACATCTTTAAGATGTGGCATATCTTTTAAGAAGGAGAGCATGGGGCATATGTATTCCAAATTAGTATCTACACATGATTTTTTCTCTTCTGCCTCCCTTTATTCATATGAAAGCTAGATAAATCTAATAGTGTTGGTTTCCACACTTATACCAGTTGAACAAAGGTAGACTTTCTAAAGTTCAAATCTATGTATTTTATGTTTAGAAACTTGAAATGGGACTTGCGCTTGTAGGAAGATCAAGTAAATATATGATTCTTCCCCTAAGGACAACTACAAAGTCTGAATTGTTACATATGAACAAACCTGATAAGACTCAGAAAGGTAGAGACAGGAAGGCAGAGCAGCTGGGACCCCCAGGTCTGAGGAATGGTCCTGTGGGGATTTCCCTGGTTTCTTCCTGTCTTATGGATCTCAAGCTAGGACTAGGTTCTGGTGGAACCGAAACACCAATGGAAATACAAAGACATGTACGTGCCCCAACAAAACCTGTTTTTTCCTCCTCAAAGACCAGAAAAGAGACCACAAGACAGGAAAATTTCAGATAAATACTGCCCTCCTTTAGTCTAACACCACAGAGAGCTGAGACCCCATACACACCCATGCCCACAAAAGCCAAGAGGGGAGGTTAGACTGTCACCCTCTGCAGGTGCAGAGTTATGACACCTTCTGATGTCAGAAGGCCAAGTCAGAAGCTGGGATTTTCATCCTTGCCAGAAGGTAACAGTCCTTACCCCTGTGGTCTTGAGAGATATCAGTAAGGAACCTGCCTTGCAGGTCCTCCACCTCCTGCTGTGGTGGGAGGGAGCAGGCTGAGGGGAGTTAGAGCTTTCTGGAACCCAGCAGAAATGATGCATGTTCACTGATGTGCAAAGGGGACTGTCCGAGGAGCCAGAATGCCCACCCCTCTCCTGCTGTGTGGAGGAGCCCACCCCATCACCTGGGTGCTAACAGAATCAGATTGGGGAGCCTGGATTTCTGCTTCTGCCTGTCAGAGTGACTCCTTTCCCTACCTCAGCAGTGCCAGAGGAAGCCAGAGGCTTAAATAAGATCCAGAGTGGCCCCGGATAGTGTTAAAATGTACGAGTTTCAGTGGAAAATCACCGATCATACCATGAACCAGGAAGCCCTCAAATGGAATAAAAATGACAACGGAGAGATGCCAACATCAAGAGGGTAGAGAGAGTAATTTGAAAAATATTCACCTGAAACATAAAAACATAGAAAATTTTCTCAAAAAATAGAAAGAAAATTAATATAAAGGATGCGTCTGGGGTTGGGGCTGGGGCTGGGGCTCAGCGGTAGCACACTTCCTGGCATGTGGGAAGCACTGGGTTCGATTCTCAGCACTGCATATAAATAAATAAAGTAAAGGTCTATCAACAACTAAAAAAGATATTTTAAAAAAGTAATATAAAGGTAAACCAGACAGGCATTTTAGAATTAAAAAAAACCCTAAATAAAAATTATCAGTGAGCCAGGTGCAGTGGCGCCTGCCTTTAATCCCAGCAACTCGGGGGGCTGAGGCAGGAGGATCACAAGGTTAGGGCCAGCCTCTCCTGGGTTCAATCCCCAGTGCCCAAAAAACCCCCCAAATAAACAACAACAACAACAAACTAAACCCAACCAAAATAGTGACAACGACAAAACCCCATCAGTGTATGTGCTCAGGAGCACAATGGAGAGGACCCAGGGAAGAACTATGAACTGAGAGACAGAGCAGTGGGCATCCCCAGATCTGCATAACACACTGGACCTGGGCTAGGAGGAAGGACGGAGCTTGAGCAACCTACGAATTAACAAAAGACCTAGCGCTGTGTCTTCAGAGTCCCAGAAGGAAATGAGAAAGAGCAGTGCTGAGAAAATGCTCAGAGACAATGGCCAAGAATTCCCCAAATGTGCAAGGGGCATAACCCACAGATTCAAAGAGCTGAGCAAACCCCATAAAAGATGATCTCAGAAGGCTGTGGGCTGTAGCTCAGTAGTAGATCACTGGCCTACCACGTGTGAGGCACTGGGGTCGGTCCTCAGCACCACATTTAAATAAATAAATAAATAAATAAAAGTATCATGTCCATCTATAATTTAAAAAAAAAGATATCCGCATAACATATATCACAATGAAACTTTAGGAAACTAAAGGCAAAGGAAAACCTTGCAGCAGAGGGAAAGGATTGGAACCACAGCAGATGTCTCATCAAAAACCCATGGAGGCCAGAGGAAGTGGCCTGACATTTTGCAAACGCTAAAAAACTATGACACCAGAATTCTACATTCAGTAAAAATGACATTTAAGAATGAGAAGGAAATCAAGACATTTTCAGATGGAGGAAAACTGAGCTTGTCACTAGCACACTTATCCCAAATGAATAGCCAAAGGAAGTTCCTTAGACAGAAAGGAAAAAGCAGAAGAAGTAAGCTTGGCTCATCAGGAAGGAAGAAACAACAAGGTAAGCAAAAAGACACACACACAATAGATTTTCCTTCTTGAGTTCTCTAAATTATATTTGACAGTTGGAGCAAAAATTATGACACTGTCTGTTGTGGTTCTAACTGTAAATAGAGGAAGTATTTAAGACAAGCATAACCAGGAGAAGGAGATGGAATTTCACTTTAACTGGTGAAATGACCCAATTTTGTAGTGCTAATTTATGTATACGTAATGTTATACCTAGCATAACCACTAAAAAAATGCTATCCAGAGGTACACTCCTGGACACAATAATGCATCAAATGGAATTTAAAAAGATGTTCTTGTAAGCTAAAAGAAGGCAATAAAAATAAATCCAAGAAATGAAAAACAGAATACAAATTAAGAAGGGAAGACTTTATCCTTAACATATTAGTAATTACATTAAATGTAAATAGTCTAAATAATTTAGGTAAAAAAAAAAAAAACAGGTTGGGGCTGGGGATGTGGCTCAAGCAGTAGTGCGCTCACCTGGCATGCGTGCGGCCTGGGTTCAATCCTCAGCACCACATACAAACAAGGATGTTGTGTCTGCCGATAACTAAAAAATAAATATTAAAAATTCTCTCTCTCTCTCTCTTAAAAAAAAAAAACAGGTTGTCAGAGTGGATTAAGAAACGTAACTAATCTCTATGCTGCCTTTAAAACATTCACTTCAAATATAACAACAGAGGCAGGTTGAATGTGAAAGAATAGAAAATGATATTTTATTCAAAGATTAGCCAAAGTAAAAACAGGAGTGGCTCTATTTATTTCATGTAAAGTAGACTTCAGGGAAAGAAATTACCATAGACAAGGAAGGATATTGAATAATGATAAAAGACTCAATCCATCGAGGAAATGTAGCAATCCTAAATATGTCTGTAAAACATAACAGTCTGCATTATATGAACCAAAACTAGTAGCACTGAAGGAAAACTAGACCAACCTACTTTTGTGCATCTGTATGGCTCTCAGGATGGAACCCAGGCTCTCATGTCTGTCAGGCAAGTGCTGTACCACTGAGCTGTGTCTCCAGCCCACCCACCCTCATTTTAATTGACACCTTCAATATCTTCTTTCAATAATTGATAGATAACTACATAGAAAGTCAGCAATCACATAGAAAAACTCAACAATGTGATCAACCAATAAGATCTAATCAGCATCTATGGAACAGTTCATGCAACAAAAGCAGAGAACACATTCACTTCAAGTACCCTCCTGGAATCACCAAAATAACATATCTTGTGCTCCGTGTGTGTGTGTGTGTGTGTGTGTGTGTGTGTGTGTGTGATTTTATTTTGGCTTTTCAGTTACTGGTGATCGAACCCAGGGCCTCATGCATACCAGGCAGGCACTCTACCACTGAGCTATAGCCCCTTCCCCAAGAGGGAAGTTTATAACAATGAATGCATACAAACATTAGTAAAGAGGAAAAGTCTCATATCAATATCTAAGCTCCCAACTCAAGAACCTAGAAAAAGAAAAAAATAAACTAAAAGGAAACAATAAGTGAAATAATAAGGACTGAAATAATAAGGATGAGAGCAGAAATCAATGAAGTTGAAAATAGAGAATAATAGTAATAAAGCAAAGAGCTGATTCTTTGAAGCAATAAATTAGATAAATCTCTAGCAATACTGTCAGAATGGGGGTGTGTGTAGAGGGAGAGAGGAGACAAATTATTATCAGGAAATTAAAACAAAAAAATAAAAAATAATTATTATCAGGAGCCGGGTGCTGTGGCACACCTGTAATCCCAGCAGCTCAGGAGGCTGAAGCAGGAGGATTCATAGCCAACCTCATAGCCAACCTCAGCAAAAGTGAGGTGCTAAGCAACTCAATGAGACCCTGTCTCTAAGTAAAATACAAAATAGGACTGGGGGTATGGCTCAGTGGTATAGTACCCTTGAGTTCAATCCCCAGTATCAAAAAAACAAACAAACAAACAAACAAAAAAACCACCAAGAGTTACTATCAGGAATGATCCAGGGGTGATTATTAAAGGCACTCAGAACATCAAAAGAATAATAAGGGGATGCTCAGAACAATTCTGTAAGCATAAATCTGAAATTCTTAGAAGAAGTGTACTAATTCTTCAAAACCATAAAATACCATAACTCAGTGTGTAAAACAACTAGAATAACTCTATAACTACAAAATAAATAGAAGTCATAATAAAACTCCTAAATAAATAAATCTCCAGCATAGATGATTTCACTGTAAAATTCTACCATGCTCTTATTTATTTATTTGGTACTGGAGATTGATCCTGGGGGTGCATAACCACTGATCCATATCCCCAACTGCTTTTAAAATTATTTATTTTGAAACAGGGTATCACTAAGTTGCTTAGGGCCTCGATAAGTTGCCAAGGCTGGTTTTGAAATTGTGATCCTCCTGCCTCAGCCTCCCAAGCTGATGGGATTACAGGTGTACACCACTACACACAGCTTCTACCAAGCATTTTTTTTTTAAATTAGCAACATTGAGAAAATAGAAGAAGTAGGAACATAGTCCAATTCATTTTATACAGCTGGTCATATCATGCTTCCTGAACCAAATAAAGATAATATAATAAACAGAAATTACAGAACAATGTCTCTTATGAATGAAGACACAAAAATATTTTTTTTAAATCAGAAAATAGAAGTTAGCAATATAACAAAAGAATTATACATTATGATCAAGTGGGACTTATTCCAGGGCTGCAAAGTTTTTTAATATTAAAGAATTAATCAAGATACCCTACCATATCAACAATCTAAAAAAGAATTCTATCAATTGATACTTAAAAGTCATTTGGAAACTTCAACATATTTTCATGGTAAAAAAAACTCATTTAAATAGAAGAGAGGAATAATTTCATCTTGATGAAGAGAATCTACAAAAAAATATACAGCCAATATTATACTTTGTGGTGAAACACTGAGTGTTGTCCTCTAACATAAGGAATATGGCAAGTATATACATTCTTGCCAATACTATTCAATATATTGGTAAAAGTTATAGCCGGTGCTCTAAGACAAGAAAAGGAAATTAAAAGCATATAGTTTTGGAAACAAGTAATAACACAGTACTTAGAATGATATGATTATTTACATAGAAAGTACTGTCATGTGTAACTAATGAAAACAAATAAAAAATTGAAAAAAATGACCAATGTGATTCTGCAACCTGTACACTCAGAAAAATGAGAAATTATATCCCATCTGGTTCAAATGTATGCTACATCAAGGTCATTGTACTGTCATGTGTAACTAATTAACACAAATTTTAAAATATTAAAGAAAAAAGAAAATTTCAAAATTTTTATTAAAAAGTCCTAGAACTAAGAAGTGAGTTCAGCAAGGTCAGAAGATACAAAATACACATACAAAGATCAATTTTAATTCTGTACACTACAGTAAACACATGGATACTGGGATTAAAATATAATACCATATATAGACACACACTGCTTAATAGGGGCCCAGTCTGAGAAATGTATCATTAAGCAATTTTGCCTCTATGAAAATATCACAGCGTGTACTTATAAAAGCTAAGCTATGACATCACTAGGCAATGGAATTTTTTGGGATCACCATGAGATATGACCTAGACCTTATTATATGGTATTTGACTTAAAAATTACTCATAAAATTGAAATACTTAGGTGCAAATTGAACCAAACACATGTGGAGTTTACATGCTGGAAACTACCAAAAAAGTCAAAAAAGACCTCAATAAATAGAGAAGTATCTCATGTTCGTGGATCTGAAGACCTTGCTGTTGCTTCTGGAGCCTCTGGACCCTCGTTAGTTACCTTGAAATTTGGAGATGAGAAGGGTTAGTGGGGGCACCAGCTAGCCTTCCAGCATCTCAGGACATCCTCGCTGTCAAGAATAACCTCAAGCCAGGCAGAAGCATGGGGACAAGCACACACTCTGCAGTGCTTCATTACGTGGCCGTCATCTCCTGGTGCTCAGTATCGGTGAAGGGGGACCTGGAGATGTTGGGGTGCAGCCTTTGTTGCCTGCCTCCCACTGCCCACACTCAGGTCAGGCTTGCTCTCTTTAGGATGGTAGCAGGCTCTAGCCACTGACTGGGCACCCAGGATGTACCAGGCATTGCCCCTGCCATGGAAAGTCAGAGAAAGAGAACACACAGCCCGGAGCCCCCAGGGTTGACCCTCTGGCTTCCTCACTCTCATGACTGAGGTGCTCCTGAAAGATCCCTGATGAACGGCATCTCTGTCCATATGTAATTTTTTTTAAGATGTGAAAATAACTCAACAGTGAAATCATTAGCCCACCCCAGGCAGCCTCAGCTATAATTTATGGCTCCGAGTCTCCCGTTGTTGTAATTTTGTATTCATTAGGACGCAATTTTTTTTCAAGAAAAACTTCAAAGAATCACAGTTCTGTTGATTAACATTAGCCATTATGTCACTCACAGAAATTGCTAAGTCTGTAATTCTGAAAAGTAAAGTAATTTCTCTTGTGTGGGAACCAATTGAATGGCATTCAGGCCCCTCTCTGGGTTCCGCTGATGGCTCTAGAAAGATCCTGCTGCTTCTGTGGGAGACTCTGACCACAGCACCTTCTTTGGCTGTGTTTTGCCCATCCTGTCTGCACCAGGAATTAGGGGAGAAGATCAGCTGGTGTTTTCGGGTACCTAATGGGGCAGGTGTTGTCAGAGAGCTTTCCAGTACACAGGGATATGGGGGTGTGTGGGTATGCACTCAGTGCATGCACATGCGGCACTTCTAACACTCAGACAGCTTCTTCTCTGAGCCATTTTATTATCTTTAAGTTGTGGGATTTAAATTGAAGGACTTTTCTCTTCACCTCAAATCTCTTTGCAGCAGTTTTAGTGAGGCAGAGTAAGTTAGTCGTTTGTTTGAGTTAAAGGGAGGAAAAAGACTGCTTTGGGAAAAAATTATAGAGGTTTTTCTTGACCAAGAATGAGTGGAATAGCGGGTGATCTTAGAGCCTCAGGGGCCATGGTGCTGACTGTGGTGATAACATCTGCTGTGCCTGGGACACCTGCTACCTGTAAGCGTGGTGCCACCTCACTTAGCACAAACTGATGATCAGCCCCAGTTTAGGGTTAAGGATCCTGAGGCTCAGAGAGTTCATGTAACTTGCCTAAGACAGCACATTGGCAGGTGCCAGAGCCTGGATGCAAACCAGACATGTCTGATCCCAAGCCTGGGCTTCTCACCACTCTGTCTTCTGCCTCCTCTCCTGGGCTGCCTGTGGGGACACAGCCACTTGATCTCTGGATGTGCTCCCATGGACAGCACAAGGCACCAGAACAGGACAAGAACAAACTCAGCAGCCAGACAGCCAGGTTCCTGGGGTGTTTGTTTTCAAGAGGTTTGAACCAAAACATGATGGATCAGACCCACTCTTGATTGTAGAGCTGAATCCTCAGAGAAGAACCTGGAATTGGCCAATCTCAGAAGCAGGGTGACCCTTCTGGTCCTCGCCAGCCAGGATTATAACATCAGTCAAAAACGACCTGCTCAGAAGAAACGTGGCCCCAGTGTGCAGATTTCTCCTGCCTGAAGGGCCTCTAGCGTCTCCATTGGGGTCATCTCTCAGCTGGTGGGAGGAAGAGGCCTGACCCTGACCAGCTGTGATCTGCAGCCTGCTCCAGCTTGCTCTGCTCTTCCAGTGCTGGTGGGTGCAGAAGTCGGTCTTGGATAATGGAGGGTCAGTTGCTGCCAGATACTGGCCACAACTTCAGATCCATGGGTTTCTGGTTGGGGAGGATCTTTTGTTCCTAGGATTTTGATCTGATGTGATCTTCGGGAAAGGAAAGAAAAGAGTGAATGGTGGGCAAAGAGGTGCCCTCGGGCCAGGACAGTGTGGTCTCCATGTCTGTGTTTGCAGGCTTGTGGACACCAACATCACAGCAATGGACCTTCATTTCTTTCTGTATCTGAATTAGTCACATGTTTAAAAAAATTGTCACTGTCATTGATCTCATCATAATCATCTCTTCTAGTATTTGCTGGCTTTATTATTGGTAGACTGTTAGGGTTGGGAGAAAAAGTACTCAAAAGGAGTGAATGTTATTTGCTGGCATTTTGAGAACTCTCTTCTTTGGAGTCAGTTTGCATGTTTAGTCACATCAAGACCACCATGAGAGCAGGGTTTATCTATATCCCCCTTACTCGCACACATGCACAGCTTTCACCTCCTCTACAGACAGACCCAGAGTTGCCCCCTGGAAGAGTGACAGCTACAGACTGGTGGGGACAGCCTGCCGAACCTGATTTCTTAGGGCAGGTTGGCTCAGAGCCCAACGGACACATCCCGAAACACTGTGCCGTAAATGCACAAACATAAAAGCATGACTTTTGTGTGCACTATCTCTTTCACAATCCCAAGGTTGACCCCAAGGTAGGATGGATTGGGGTGACAAGTGATGGGGCTGAGAGTTGGGGTGTCTGGATTGTACACATTTTTAATAATAAGAAGCCAGGAATTTTTACACCCTGACTGGCCATTTGGATCCAATCTGCTGGGTCCAGTCAGTGGCATTAAAGTGTCCTGCTTTGTAAAATATTTGCCCTTTGAGTTTCTATGTCCAGGAGTGCCTGAGAGGAGGAGGAAAAACAGGAAAAGATGGGTTGTGGCCTCACTGAGAGGTTGAAGTCTCTCTGTGGAGGCCTGTGGGGAAGGGTTCAGGGCTCAGCCTGGGCCTTCAAGGTTCCCCTGAATCTAGTCTGCATCTGGGTCATTAGAAGGGAAGGTGGCCGTAAAGAATGTGGCCTGGGCCCAGGAAGGAGCTCAGCTTTTGTCGGAAGGGCTCAGCACCTTGACAGTGAAGGGGGATCCCAGGATTACCTGAGACCAGCCTGAGCACCTCAAGACGTCTCAGGGCCAAGGGCAGAGGCCACATGCCTCTCCTTCCACGTGACGGGATGCCGTTCGCAGCAGCCTGATGCAATGATGCCGCAGAGCGGGAAACATGGGAAGCAATTATCTTTTTAGTAGGTCACTGGCTTCCTTTGGGAGAAGAGACCAGAGGGAAAGCTGGGAAGGCGGGCACTGCGGTCCCCCAGAGGCTGTGCCTGCAGTAGCTGTCTTGGTGATTAACAGCCGTGTCACTTTCCACGAATGTTGCTTTAAGCAGCCGCGTTCAAAATTGAGTGGGAATGAAATAAAACAACCCAAAATAAATGCTTCCTCTATTCCTTAGGAGTTGTTGGAACCCAGAAATAGCTCTTTAAATCTGTAATTTTAAATGGCACCATGCACAGCACTCTCTAAGCTCCAGGTTTATTTTCGCAGAGATATCATTGCATGTACAATGTCCTGTTTTTTTGTTTTTAAAGACCATGAAAAAAAATGAGCTAAGTGACTCTGGGCTCTTTCAGGAGTGGGTGCAGGGAATGCATTGGGTACTGAAGTAAAAATTATGTTTACAGAGAAAAATATAGCCTTTACATGTATTTTTAAAGAAAAAATAGTAACCCAGTGGAGGAAAAGACCAGGAAGAATATTGTGTCCGTCTAGATCATAAACTGGAACAATAAAAACCTCTGGCAGGCAGTAATTGCTGGCCAGCTGCAGGGGTACAGCTGTGCCCAGGGCAGCATGCCAGGTGCTGGCAACCAGAGGATGGGCCTGGCTGGCATGGCACCCAGCTCAGCCAACGGGTCCTGAGAGCATCCATGAGAGGTGGCCGCAGAGTGGCAGGGCAGGTTCCTTCACAGGCCAGGCCCTCTGAGTCTTGAAGTCCTCTCTCTCTGCCGCTTCTACTGCAGCCAGGCTGCCAGCTTGGAGACTGACAGTGGCAGTCACAGGGCTGAACCTCTGGCTGCATCTCCAGGTGGGAAAAGGGTCATCAGCCTTTAGTGTCCCATTTCCCCCTGGAGAAGCCAGACAGAGAGGCATAGAAACTACTCAGTGCTTTGGGGACTGGCAGCATCTTAGGCCGGAGGGAGGGAGAAGTGAGTGAGTGATTGAGTTGGGTGCTGCTTTCTTCTGCCCATCACTTCTTTCGTTCTGGTCCCTGGCAAGAAAGGCAGCAGTGAGGTGGGCTGCTGGCATTAGGCGAGGCTCCTTTTCTGCCTTAGTCTATCCCTGCCCTATATGCACGCTGGTATTTACCCAGCACGTCAGATGTTATTTATTTATTTTTTCAAAACATCTAGTAACATTCCAGGGGGAGGATGGGTGGTGGGAGGAGGGGTGGGCGTGGACTGTGAGAAGGCAGGATAGTCAACCTGCCCTCTCGCTTCCCATCTTTCCTGAGTGCTTACCCCCTTGCCTGAAGGTAAGCAGGCCTGCCATCGGTGAGCTGTATGTTTTAAAATGTGAGTTTGCTATTGTCGAGACACGGTGAGGTCACCAGCTCAGAAAAGGAGCACTGTGGGGAAGACAGCTCTCTGCTCACACTTCAAGAGGAGGGGGTGCGCCATGCCTCGCAGGGCCTCCTGGGGAGCTGAAGGACTCAGGGAAGACAGGCCTGGGCCTTTACGGTGGTTCCTGCAGGGAGCAGTGGGCCAGGTGGGCCGAGCAGGGGAGGACTGCCTACTTTGGATCATGTTAGTGGGTTCTGAGGCCTAGGCTGCCTGCAGTTGCCTGGCACCTGGCCCTGGGTGATGAGAGCAGGGCCACAGTAGCTTCGTGTGGGAACCTTATAGAGGAGGTGGTTAGGTGTGGGCTCTGGGTTCCTGAGCTTGCGTTTGAGAGATGTGCCCATAGAGCATCATTTGCTGCCTTTGGATTAGCTAGCTGTGACCCTTCCCTGGGAACTCCACAGAGGTGTAGTGCAGCTCCTCCCTGTCAGCACTATACAAGTCACGCAAGGCCTGCCTCGTGGCCCCTCTGTGGGGGAAGTCTCTTTCTGCTCTGTCACCCCAGTGGAAGTGCAGGGGTTAAAGAGAAATGGGAACATGACAAGGTCCACCTGCGAGGTCCAGGGCAGGTCTAGGTCCTGCGACGACCAGACAAGGCTCGTTGTTAGAGAAGTACCCATTTATTGAGGAACAGCTTTGCACATTTATAGAGCTGGGGGCGGTTCAACAGAGCAGGGTATTGGCACGGGGCACTTTCCGATTGGTGGGTAAGGATCATGAGGGTCAGCAGGGCTCACCATTGGGCGGCACAGCAGGCAGGTGAGGCCTGGCATCTGAGGTCTTGAGGGGGACACTGTGCCGTGCTTCGTCTGCATTTCTTCATTCTCAAGGTTCATTCTTCCTCCTTTTTTCTGCTATTGAGTGCCTACTTCGTGCCATGCCAAGGCAGGTTTCACAGGCAAAAACTGAAAATTTGGTGGATGCTATTTAAAACTGTATGTTTGAAATGGCTTTTAAGCAAATCCAAACCTAAAAGGTGTGATGATTGATCACTTCTTTTGCTGTCTCCATGTGATTAGAGTGCCCTGAAATGATCTTTTGGCTGCACACAGGAAATACTGGTGATTGACAGAGGGTGGGAGATTAGGCCATGTTCAAGGCTCTTGCGGCACATGCCACCTTGTCTGAGTCTTCTCTGTATCCTGGGCTGTGAGCTCAGTGGCTAGTGCTTGACCACCTAGACCCTGATAGATGCTAGCCCCTAGTACACTGCTGGACATGATAGACGCCAGCCCCTAGTACACTGCTGGACACAGAGCAGATACATAGATGTCCCCTGATAAAATTTTAGACACATCATTGATAAAGCAACTGTATAATCATAGCATTTAAAAGTAAAAGTTCAGACAGTGAGGAAAAATGTAATTTGTAAAAATGACTGTATCAGACCATTCCAGCTTCTGTAGCAAAACAATAGACATGTTTTTCTGGTTCTGGAGGTTGGAAGCCTGAGATCAGATCTGGTGTCTTGGTTATGTTTCTCTTTCTGGCTTCTAGATGGTGCCTTCTTGCTCTGTCCTCACATGACCTTCCCTCAGTGCATAAGTGAGAAAGAGAGAGCTCTCCTCCTCTTCATATAAGGCCACCCATCCTATTGGATTAGCACTACACCCCATGACTTCATTTAACCTTAATTACCTCCTAAAAATCCTATCTCCAAATAGTCACTTGGGGGTTAGGGCTTCAACATGTGAATTTTTTGGGGACCCAAATTAAGTCCACAGCAATAACCTAGTATTATGATGGCACCATTATTGGATCTGTGATTTTTGCCTCTTTTCTGGTCTCACCATGATCCAGAACCAGCTGAGAGCTTTCCTTATGGCCTGTCCAGCCTCTCATTTGGAGCCACGCCCTGCCATGGTTGGGAGTATGCAGGGACAGAGGGAAGGACATGGACCGGGGGCAGGGTGGGGTGGTATTCCTGGGACAGTCATCTGTGGGTGGTTAGATTGTGGAAAACAATCCGGTGCTCACAGTGTTTGCCAGTGGCTGCCCAGCGCATGCTTGCCATTTGTCCTCACCACCTCCCTCCCCGGGACATGGCCTCTTGTTACTTCTAGATGCCTTCCGTGTGAGAGACATTAGGGTGACTTTGTTTTGATTACAAATAAAGATGATATCAAAATATAAAATTACGTTTAAGAAAGCTTGTATGAAATAGAAAAGTTTTAGAAAAAAAATGGTCTTTCCCTTTTCTTTTTGAGTGATTGATAGATATCCCCGGTCTAAGGGTGTCTGCAGCACAGGTGTGCTCTGGGCATTTGACAGTGGGCACTGTGTATGTGTGTGTGCCCGTGTGTGTATATGTGCATGTATTGTGTCAAATGTCATTCTTTAAGAAATCAACATCAGCAAGACGTGGTGGTGCATGCCTGTAATTCCAGCAGCTCAGAAGGCTGAGGCAGGAGGATCGCAAGTTCAAAGCCAGCCTCAGCAGTTTAGCCAGGCTGTAAACAACTCAGCGAGACCCTGCCTCTAAATAAAATATAAAAAAGGGTTGGGATGTGGTTCAGTGTTTGAGTGCCCCTGGGTTCAATCCCTGGTACACACACACACACACACACACACACACACACACACACACACTCTCCATTAAACTCTGAACTGCTTGAAGTCGGAATGCTGCCAGACTCAGGTCCATAGAGCACTGGCCTGCAAAGGGAGACTGTGCAGCAGGCCTTGGCTCTTTGCCCGAAGTCTGCAGCCTTGGGCTTCTGCAAGGCTTGTCCCTGGCCATTGCCTGTGGGGACCATCCCAAGCCATCTTGTATGCTCCTCTGAGGAGAACTTTGGTTCCCTGGACACAGCTGCCTCAGAGTGCAATGCAGCCTCTGTCCTCAAGGCACAATGGACTCGCGGCGAATGTGGAGGGGCCTTGCACATAGACCCGCAGGGGGGTGCTGAGGCACTGGGAATAATGACCCACCGTGAAACTGACGGGAGCATGGGGTTAACGTCGCCCTCTGTTGAGGATGCCCTTTTGAAATATGCTCTGGGGTATGCCTCCTAGCCCATTAATGATACCACAAACATGGGAAAGCTGGATAATTAATGATCACAGGGCACGTGGAACTGCAAAATGTCATGTAAATGCTAAGGATAAAAATTACTGTGTATTAGATACATTCCTTTAAAATATTCCATGGTGGGAAGATTAATTTTCAAAGAGTCCAAGAGTTCCACCAGGCTTCCTTCAGAGTCTTGGGTGTCTTATTATTTGAACCCCTTTGAAGGAGACCCGGGTTTCTGTATTACGCACTGCTGGAAAACAAAGGGTGGGGAAGCAGATTTAGCTTGGGACATGAATTTGCCCACCACATTTTGGTGAAAATTTGTCATTGATTTTCTCTAGCCGGAGGCAGTTTGGGCCCAAAGCCAAGGAAGAGGTGAGGATCATCGAGCACCAAACACAGACGCTCCGGCTGATGCCTCACCTGGCCACAGTGCTGGCCCTGACCTTTACCAGCAGGTGAGATGGCCCTGGGGTCGTTTCTGTCCAGGCGAATGGGAGGCCCTGGTATTAATAAGCACTAAAAGGAGAGGCAGACACTGGGGTCATTTCCTAACCACAAGCTGGAAGGAGCCTGTGGTACAAATCTGATGACCAGGGTAAAGGTGGGGGAACAGCGGGGCACAGTGGCACTGCCTGTAATTCAAGCAGCTCAGGAGGATGAGGCAGGAGGATCACAAGTTCAAAGTTGCCTCATACACTTAGTGAGGCCCTAAGCAATTTGGTGAGACCTTGTTTCAAAATACAAAATAAAAACCAAAATGGGCTGGAGATATGGCTCAGTGGTTAAGCACCCCTGGATTCAATCCCCAGTAACAAAAAATAACAATTAAATAGATAAATAAAATAAAAAATAAAAGGGAAAAACAATTGTCAGTTATCTATCAGACAAATGGAATCCAAGTGAATTTGAGAAAACCCAAATCCAATGCTTCTTGCCACTTTCTAAACATAACAGACTTGAACAGTTAAAATAGCTCTATGTTCTGATAAAAGTTCTAAATCAACAGTCAAGTTTTCTAAAGTAGGTCAAGGTGTGTGTGTTGGGGTGGGGCGGAGAGGCAGGGTACCGAGGACAAGGGCAGCGATTGATGGTGCCTTCAGGGTGCAGGGCAATTCACATTTCACCCCAGGCTCTCCCCAGGAGCTTCTCAGCAGCTCCTCCTCAGAGCTGGGATGCTGTGGGGTGTCTGTGTGAGTATTGTCACTCCTGCACTGAAGGCTAGGAAATTCGGGCTCTGCCTACGATCACAGGGCCCAGGAGTAGGTGGACTGGGAACAGGTCTCCAAACCTGGGTCCTTCCTCCTGTGTTCCTCTTCTCTACATTTGCAATGCCGCGCTAGTCATACTGTGGATCACTTAGAGTTGGCATGTGTTTGAAATTTACACACTGAGGAGTGACAGGTCCTGGGGTCTGTAAGGTGGTGAAGGGAGGGATCTGCCATATCAGCATGCTGCTGACTGGAGGGGTGGGGATGGGGGGGGGCTGCCCTCTGTTCCTGTTGCACAAGGCTGGAGCAGATGCCAGCCCTGCAGGGTGTCCCAACAGCGAATCCTACAGACCCAGCTTCAGGCAGCAACAGGAAGGTGGAGCCACGCTACCTGGAAAAAATTTAAATTACTTGCATCCAACATCTGTCATTTAAAATATTTGGAGAGTTTTTGAAATTTGCATATAGTAAAATGCATGGTTTTTAGTGTATAGTTCAGTAAGTTTTGATAAAAATACATATTCATGTAGCAAACATTTCAATGTCACAAATAACAACCTTTGTTGCAAATATGCCACAATGGAACCCATTATTCTATATAATAAAAATGCATTTGGGCTGGGGATGTGGCTCAAGCGGTAGCTCGATCACCTGGCATGCGTTCGGCCCAGGTTCGATCCTCAGCACCACATACAAAAAACAAAAATGTTGTGTCTACCGAAAAACTAAAAAATAAATATTAAAATTCTCTCTCTCTCTTTAAAAAAATGCATTAATAAAACGAAATTATGATACACACAGTGGAATATTACCGAGCCATAAAGAATGAAATCAGCCAGGCATGGTGGTGCATGCCTATAATTCCAGCATCTTGGGAGACTGAGGCAGGAGGATCGAGAGTTCAAAGCCAGCCTTAGCAATGTAGAAAGGCCCTAAGCAACATAGTGAGGCCCTGTCTCTAAAAAAATATAAAAAGGTCTGGGAATGTGGCTCAGTGGTTGAGCACCCCTGTGTGCAATTCCCAGTACCAAAAGAAGGAAGAGGAGGAAGTGGAAGGGGGCGGGGAAGAGGGGAAAAAGAGAAGGGGGAGGGGGAGAGAGGAGGGGGAGGGGAGGAGGAGGAGGGGGAGGAGGAGATGATGATCATCCTGTCACTTGCAGGCAAAGGGATGGAACTGGAGGATATCATATTAAGCTAAATAAGCCAGATACAGAAAGACAAATATCACGTGTTCTCCCTCATATGGGAACCTAAATAAAAGGATGTCAAAGTAGGATCGTGAATATGAGGGACTGGGAAGGGTTCCGGGGGAGGTGGGAGGAGGATGGAAGAAGGGTCAGATGGATACCGACAGTGCAGGCTGCATGCACGCAAATATCACAGTGAATCCCATTAATGTGAAAAATTAATATGCATTAATAAAAATAGATATAAGTAGAAAAGCATCAACATTTCCCTGGGAAAGCTCCTCAGGCCCCTCATAGCCAGCTTCCACCTCAACACCAGCAGAAACAGCCAGCTTCCTTTCTTCCTTTCTTTCTTTCTTCCTTTCTTTCTTTCTTTCTTTCTTTCTTTCTTTCTTTCTTTCTTTCTTTCTTTCTTTCTTTCTTTCTTTCTTTCTTTCTTTCTTTCTTTCTTCCTTCCTTCCTTCCTTCCTTCCTTCCTTCCTTCCTTTCTTTCTTTCTTTCTTTTTTTTTTGGTGGTGGTGGGGTACTGGGGATTGAACTCAGGGGCAATCGGCTACTGAGCCACATCCCGGCCCTATTTTGTATTTTATTTAGAGACAGAGTCTCACTGTGTTGCTTAGCACCTTGCTTTTGCCAAGGCAAGACAAACAGCTTTCAGATTGCTCTCCCCCTAGCTTGGTTGGTCTCCTCTAGCACAGCAGGTAAGTGGAATCATAGACCATATGCGTTTCCTTCAACGTATCCTTTTGGTGTCCCTCAATGTTCTTGATGGTTGGCTAATTTTTATTACTGAATAGGAACATTAAATGGACAAACTCCAACTGGCTTGTCTATTCTCCCCCTGATGGACCTGGGAGTGGCTTCCAGGATTTTTATCCAGGATGAATAAGACACAGTGAATACTCTTGCACAATACTCTTTCATTTTTCTAAGGGTAAATACCTAGAGAGGACTTTCTGGCAAATGGATAAGTATACGTCCAACATTCTAAGAAATTGCTAGTTTTTCAGAAAGGTAGTACACATTTTTGGTCCCTTTACCCATTTCTAAATTGGGTTGTTTGTTTTCTTGTTGATGGACATGTAAGTTTTTCATATATCCAGCATAGAGTTTCCAGTACAAATATTCTAATAAATTTATTCAAATTGTTGCTTTTTAAAATTTAATTTCCAATTATTTGTGGACAGTGTATTAAAAAACAAACTATTTTATATATTGACCTTATATCCTATATTCTAACTAAATTCACTTGTTAGATTTAGCAGTTTCTTTGTGAACTCTAGGATTTTCTATATACACAATACATACATAGGAATAAAGAGTTTCCTTCTTCCTGCCACTACTGATGCCTGTGAGTTTCTCCTTGCCTTAGTGGCCTGGCTAGCCCCCTGCACAGCACTGGAGAGCCATGGTGAGGGCAGACGAGCCTCCCCTGGGATTGATTCCGGGGCCGCAGGCAGTATTTCTCCATCCGTAGTGAGGGCTCACTGCAGGAGGTTTTTAGATGCCCTTTAGTAGATGGAGCAATCCCCCTTCTAGTTGGATGAACATTTCGATCATGAATCTTGACAGCAGAATTTGTAAAAACAAAATGAAACAAAAAAAAAAAAACCCAATCTGACTTGCCTTGACATTGGGTTCTGTGGGTCTTCCGACTTTGCTCTTTTGCAGAACTGTTTTTCCTATTACAGTGCTTTTTGCCTTCACTTCTTGAGTGGTTTATTTATTTCACCTAACTGTTGAATCTATGGCCAGAGTGCTGGGTGGCATTTTCCCGATCATCTTTTTACCATCTGTGGGGTCAGTAGTGACTTTCCCTCTTTCAGTCCTGATACTTTGTGTCCCTCCCTCATCAGTTTGGATAGAGGTTTATTGATTTTGTTGGTTTTTCAGTATTGAAGTGATTGTCGTTGGTCTGGTTTAAATTTAATTGATACCTACTCCACTCTTTATGAAGTCCCTTCTGCTTGCTGTAACTTTGCTCCCCCCCGCCCCGCCCTCCGCCCTGTGAAAGTTTACATTACTGTGTTGAGACCTTTCTTCTTGCCTAATATAATCATTTAAGACTAAAACTTCCCTCTAAGCATTGCAGCTGCAGCCTGTTTTGATACGTTGTGTTTTCATTTAGTTAAAAATAGTTAAAAATTTTCCTTGAAACCTCCCCTTTGACCCATGGATTATTTAGAAGTGCTTTCATAGTCCAAGAACATCCTTGGTATGAGTTCTGTTCTTTGAAATTTATTGCACTGTGTATATTTGTGGTGTGTGTGTGTGTGTGTAAAGTGTTCCACGTACACTTGAGAACAATGTGTGTTCTGTGGTCAAGAGAAGCATCTCGTCGAGTCTGCCAGTTCCAGCTGGTGAACTGGGCTCTGCAGATTGAACGTCCTTTCCGATTTTCTGCCCACTTGTTCTCGGTGAGCGAGAAGGCAGCTGACTTTGCCAACCAGGGTAAACTTGCCTGTTTCTCCTTTCAGTTTTACCAGTTTTAACTCCAATTATTTTGGAGGTTGTTTTACAAAAGAAGTTCTAGGTGCATGCACATGTAGGATTGTCATTCCTTCTTGGAATAGTGACTGTTTGTCCTGATGTGATTTCTTTCTTCAGCCCCCAAAACATTCCTTGTCCTGAGGTCCGTTTTTGCATACAGCGTAGCCACCCAGGGCTCTGGTTTAATGTGTTCAGGGCACTTTTTTCTTTACACTGTAGTTTAGCCGACCCTGTTTTTAAAGCAGTTTTCTTGTTAACAGCAGATAATTGGGTCTTGCTTTTTTATCCAATTTGTCAATCTCCAGCTTTTGACTGGTGTGTTTAGACCAATTGTACCCAAAGTGATTACTGATATGTTTGGATTCAAGTCTGTCCTACTATAATTGATGCTTATTTTTTCCATCTGTGTTTTTTATTTTTATTTTCTGCCTGCTCTTGGGTGAACAGAACGTTGTTTATTATTCCATTGTGTCATTTTTATTGACATATTATTTATACTTTTTAAAAAGCATATTTTAATTGTTGGCCCAGGATTTACAATATACATCTTTAATGAATCAGAGGCCATCTTCAAAAAATAGACAAATTCTCCTGTTGAGTAGGGCCCTTAAACAATGTATTTCCAAATCTCCTCCCGTCCTTCGTGCCATTGTTACCCCAGAACACATTGTTCCCCTTGGATACCCTACAAACTCTCAGTATGCTGCTCTTCTTTTTCTTTTCGATAATGGTGTCTTAAAGCAATTAAAACTAAGGGAAATTTTATTTTATTTTATTTATTTCTTATTCCACTTCCAACACTGTTACTTCCTTTGCATAGACAAAGGTTCTAACTGATATCTGGTTTGCCTTTTGAAATTTCTGTTAGCTTCTAACACGGAAAGGTCAACTGCCGTGAATCCCTTCACTTACATTTTTTGAGACGTCTGTTTCTCCCTTCCCTCCATCCCTCCATCCCTCCATTCTTTCCTCTCCTCTTCCTCTTTCTTTCTGTCATTGAAGGACATGGCCAATGACACAGAATTCTAGGCTGACTCTCTTTCTTGAGCACTTTAAAGCCTCCACTCTTCTCCTCCTTGATTCCTTGGTCCCTATGAGAACAGCCCTCTTTCTTCCAGCTGCTTCCTTGGATGTAAATTTTTTTTCCCACTCAAGCTGCTTTTAAGATTTTTCTTTCTTTCTTTCTTTCTTTTTTAATTTTTAAAGCTTGCTTATGATGGTGTAGGTGTGGGTTTTTCTGTCTATAATGTTTGATGTTTGTTGAGCACTTGGAATTGAAGAGTTGAAATTTTCATAAAATTTAGACATTTTTTTCTCCATTATTTCATTAGGATTTTTCTCCCCATTTCTTTCTTTTCTTTCTTTTGGGGATGTGAGCATGCAAATGCTAAACTGACTCGCACTGCCCCACAGCTTACTGGAATTATGTTCTTGTTTTTCTGTCTCTCTTTTTAAAATCTCTCTCTATGCATTAATTTGGACAATGTTCATGTCTCCCTCCTTGGGTTCTCTGTTCCTTCCTTATGCAATGTCCAATCTACTAAAATGTGTTCGTCACCCTTTGGAATGCAGTTCTCCAAGCCTTCCTGAAGTCTTCGCTGTGTGACAACTCCATAGGAAAATGATTTTACTTCATGCATTTTTTAGTGATATTATCATTGGAGAAAAATACCTCTGGTATCCTTCTGTATCAGAACCCTGTGACATTTCTTCTGACCTCATCCACTCCACCTGAAGTTGTCATTAACTCTGAACAAGGCCTGCCTCCTCCTCTGTACCCCTTTGACCTCACCTTCCCAGCTCTGCTTCATCTGAGCCAGAGTTGACACATAGGTGTTTGTGAGGTTTTTTGTTTTGTTGTTTTGGTTTTTCATTTTAGCAGTTCTCATGGATCTTATTCAATTCATATTGAATCCATCTGATGTGCTTTCCACAAAATAAAGACTCTTGTCACTCTCTCCCATTGGTTCTCATTCATCTGGGGTGGCCTCAGGAGTTGGGAGTGGGCATGTTTAAGTCCCGCTGCTATGATTCTCCTACAGCCAGAGCTGAAAGCCATGGGATCGTTTTAAGGAGTTGCCTCACGTGACCTGCAAATTTTACAAACAGAAAAGAAGTGCACTACTGAATTGTGATGAAAGTATAAGATGAATCCAAACAAACCTGAATTTTTTAATCAGAGAAATTTTTACATCCATAGAAAACAAAATTCCTTGATTTTTGCCCAGTACAATTTGACACTATTAAGAAGAGGAAATAGCTCTTCACTTCTCAATTGAATATCTACAAACCTGTGACAGTCGTTCCTAGATCCCATTACAATGGGTCCCCTATACACGCCACATTTATAAATTCATTTGTATATCTTCATCTTTATGCATAACTGAAGTATCAACTGCTTATATCAACATGTTTCCTTTTTCTGCATCTGTTTTTAATTTTTAAGCTAGATTTAAGCTTAATATTTCTTGATTTTATAAGAGCTACATTATTATTGTTATGAAATGAAAGTTTCTCTTGATTTTAGGGAGATGCCCTCTCCCCACAATTCCAAAATCAGACTGACAGAGAGAGAACACATTTGCAGCTTTAGGTTTCAAGGAGAGAAAATAGAAGCACCTAATAGAAACTGATACAGATACCCCGGGGCCCTTGATGTGTTGTACATAGGCCACCCTGTTGAACAGGACATCAAGCCAATTGCTCCTGGACCTTCCTGGGTTCCATCTTATGGTTTGGATGTGAGATGTCCCCCAAAAGCTCACATGTAAGACAATGCAAGAAGGTTTGGAGGAGAAATGATTGGATCATATCCTTAACCTAGCGAGCAAATCCCTGATGGGATTAACTGAGTGGTAGCTGGAGGTGCGTGGGGTGTGGCTGGAGGAGGTGGGCACTGGGGGCGTGGCTATGGATCTGGTGAGTGAGTCTCTTTCTGCCTCTGATCATCATGTGAGCAGCTCCCTCTGCCACCTCTTCTGCCATGATGTCCAGCCTCACCTTGAGCCCCAAGGGATGGAGCCAGTCTTCTATGGATGAGACCTCTGAAACTGAGTCCCTAAACAAACCTTTCCTGCTTCACAGTCGTTCTGATCGGGTCCTTTAGTCACAGCAGTGAAAAAGCTGATGAAAACATGTCTCCTTTCACCCCCTGTTCTCTGGCGAGCTTGGGGTTCCCTTGGTGACTCCTTTCCCTCCATCCCCGCATCGCAGAAGGGGTTCACTGCATGGAAGATCTGATCACAGGCCCCCAGGAAAAACCTAAGTGGAGGAGGAAGAATGAGGGAAAGGATGTCTGTGTGTTAAATCAAAGTGAAGTTTATGCTGATCACCCTGAGCCGATGGTGCCAGTGTGACAATGAATCAAGGGTGCCACGTTGTACCTTGTGAGTGTGTGGAACTATTGTATCAACCCAAATAATAATAATATAACCACAAAAGTCCAGGGATAAGCTGGCTCTTCCTGCTACATAGGCTTTCTTGTTTTTTCTAGTTTACTGCCCCTACTGCCCCTCTTCCAGTTGTGAGGAAGGAGCTTAATCAAATTAGTTGTAACATGACAAAAAAAAATGTGCCAACTTCCTCTCCTCCTGCACACGCCTTTTCTTTCTCTTTCTCCACAAAGGTTAGCAAACACCGGCCCTGGTGCCATCTCCTTCTTGGCTGTCTGTGGATGCATGCCTCCAGTCAGTTGGCTTCAGGTCTCAGTGTCTGGGAAACTTGAAGCTGACCAGTGAGAGGGTCCTTTGGTGTTTTGAGCCCTACTGAAGCACGGGTACTTCAGATCTTTGAGAGCATAAATCTGCAGTTAGGAAACAGACCTCCAGCCAGGTTGGTGGTGGGCCCTGCTTCATCTCCCATTTCCTGTAACAATGACAGGAGTGGTCCCACTCCACAGTGGAAAGGCAGGTGACAGAGTGAGGTGGGATGGCTTCCATCAATGCACATGTGATGATGCGTGTCCAGCTGCTGTATGGTGCACTGCTGGTTGGTTACTGGGTAAAATCTAGACACCCAATTCAATTTCAATTGCAGATAACTAATGCAGCATGTTTTAGTCTAAGCACAGTATGCTTACACTAAAATTTATGCCTTGTTTACCTGAGATTCCAATTCCCCGGCATCCTCTGCTGCTGTGTGGGGCCTGGCAGCTCACTTCCTAAGCCCTGCACATGCCCTGGGTGGGGGCCGGAGCTGGGAGGCCTGGCTGGGTTAAGTCCCTCCCTGCAGGCTGCTTATCTGCTCCCATCTGCTGGCCCTCAGTGAGAATCTCCAACACTCTCTTGTCTTCAATCAAAGAGGATGGAAACTGCCCTTTTTATTATTATAATGAAATACCCGAGTCAGTTTACTTTACAAAAAAAAAAAAGGTTTCATTGAACTCACAGTTAGTTAGAAGGCTGGAAGTTCAAATGGCACATTGCAGGTTCCTGCCAGGGCCCATGGCTATGTCACACCATGGCAGGAATGCCCGGGCATCTCTGTGTCCATGTGGCCTTTCCCTGCCCTCACAAAGCCACCAGGAGTCAATCATGGGGGCTCCGCCCTAATGCCTAATCTCACCTACTCATTTCCCAAATGTCTACCTCTGAACACCACTTGCCGCTGAAGTTTCTAGTTTCTTAATTTCATTAACATAAGATTTGGGGGGATAAAACCCCTGCATGATTTTGGGGGGTGGGGGTGCATATTCAAGCAATGGCAGGACCTGATGTCTTTTGGAGCCTGCTGGCCTGGGGAGAGGAGCCCCCTTGGTGCTCAGCGCTGGGCAAGGCCTGCTGGGTGAGGGGAGGTCAGCTCTGCAGGGAGCCCTGCAGCACTCCCCTGCCAGCCTCCTCAAGCTGCTGCACCTCTCCCTCCATCAGATCACCTGTGTAGCAGGTGCCTCTGCAGACCTGGAGGTTTGGGCAGCCACTGCCAGGTCACAGCCCCACCTGGGTGACAGGGAAGCCAGCTAGGACTCCTGTTTCCTGCCTTTGGCGTGGGTGTCTGTGCTTGGGTCAGCTTCTCAAGCTCCCTTCATGGGGCCTTTGATAATCAGGGACTGCTCCTCACTGCTGAGCCCTGGCTGTGCCCTGCCAGCCTCCTGCCCTACTGCCTTGGCAGCAGACACTGCCACGTGGGTCTCACTGGGCATGCGTGCTACACCAACCATGAGGCCATCTGTATTCTACCAATGAGCAGTCACCTTCCTCGAGCTTGTCTTTCTGGGACACCTCCTCAAGATGGATGGCACATTTCCCACCCCTGGTCCTTTTCTTGGCCTCCAGGACCTGACATGTGCACCTCTCAGCTCAGCACCACCTGCTGTGCACGTTATGCAGCCTCCCGGGAGCCCCGCCACCTCAGCAGCCGATTCCACTCCTTCATGGTCCCCCCAGACTGCTCATCCCTTGGCTCTCTGAATCCTTCCAGGCCACGGATCCTGAGAGGGGCCTCATGGAGGAGACAGAAGTGAAGTCACTGAGGGACAGGAGTGGCCGGGCTGTCCTGGTCGACATCCCAGCCCTGGCACTCACAGCCACGTGGGCAACCACTGAAATTCTCTGGATGTGAAGTCGCTCATTAGAAACGGAGTGAAGATATCAGTACCTACTTCTGGGTGTTGGGGGGCTGCAGAGTCAACACACGAACGTGCTTAGGACAGGGCCTGGCACAGCCTCAGATATTCCAGGCAATGCAGAGCAGAGTCTCTGGGACTCTACACTTGAGGCCTCAACCTTGATCCCTTCATTTGCTAATCGTGCAATGATGGGAAAGTGACTAACATTCTGTGTCTCATTTCCCCGTCTCTAAAATGGGAAGAATAACACAAGGTTATTAGAAAGATGAAATTTGATATTTGGAGTTGATATTTGGACATGCTCAGAATAGGGTACACCATGCTCAATAAATATGAATTGTTCTTATGGCCATTGGCCCCAAGACTTCTCAAACTTTCTATCATTTCTACATTCTGGTGATTTTACCTCCCTCTTCTGTCATGTCACTGGGACACGTCCTAGCTCAACTCCCCTAACCCCATCCTCCTGAAACAAAATCTGAATTCTCACTGGGACCCTCCTTTATCCCCACCCCCGCAGCATCTTCTACCCTTAGTGAAACTCAATCTCCTTCCCATGGCCTCGGAGCCTCTTCCCCCTGCCTGGCACCTGCCATTCCCCCACCTCTCTCCTCTGCTGATTTCCACCACAGGCTCTGTGCTGGGTTCTTTCGCTGATATTTTTCATGCCTGTGCCCTTGCTGGGGGACCGTCCCCCGCCCCCAGCACTCACCTCACACCCTTGCTCCACCTGGTAACTCAGCCATCCTCTGAGACACAGCTCAGGGGGTCACTGCTCCGAAGCCAGCTTCCCTCCTAGGGGAAGGCCCAGATAAGCTCCTTGGGTCAGCAACCTGGGCCCCTCTTACTGTCCCACTACTACTCTTGGTTTGAGGTGGAGACCTCTGGTCCTCAATTTGGCATGTTCACATCTAGTAGGGCCTAGCTCTCTGCACACATTGTTTCAAGAAAAGCAGTGAGACGACCTTGCAGTGACATCACACTTGGCCACCGCGCTGGTTGGAGTTTTGCATGTTGACTATTCTTTCCTGTTGTAAAGGAGTCTGGAAGTAGCTGGCCAGGAAATTTGCTACAGAAATGAAATTCCTAGTTTAGAAAATGATTAACAACTTTTTAAAACATTGATTTTTGTAGTGCATCAGTCCAAAAGATTATTTTAGGTCTGCGTTTTATTTATTCCTGGCCACATGGGCAGCTTAGGCAGTCCAGGCTGGGTTCCAGGCCAGGAGGGCCACAGCGCCATCTGTACCTCTGAGATTCAGCTGGATTTAGTCATCCCCTAGGCATTCTTCCTACCCAATACCTGTAAGGATAACATTAAGATAGTAGCTGACACATATTCAAGTGTTTGCCACGTAATAGGCCCTGGGCTACCATTTTATATGTAGTAACTCATTAATGTCTCAAGGCAACTCAACGGGCAGAGATTTCTCTCTATTTCATTGTTTTGTGTTTTTTTTGGGGGGGGAGGAAGTTTACTGGGAATTAGGGGTGTTTAACCACTGAGCCATATCCCCAGTCTTTTTTATTTTGAATTTTTAGAATTCTTGGGGCATACTGAGGATTATACTCAGGGACACTTGGCCACTGGGCCACATCCCCAGCCTTTTTCAAAATCTTATTTAGAGACAGGGTCTCACTGAGTTGCTTAGCACCTGCCTTTTTGCTGGGGCTGGTTTTGAACTCATGATTCTCCTGCCTCAGCCTCTCAAGCCACTGGGATTATAGACATTTGCTACCGTGCCTGGCTCTCTGTTTTCAATTGATGTTTTTACAGTACCTAGATAGATGTGTGCCTTGCACAAAGTGAGGACTCATTGGCATTTGTTAAATTGATGAACAGGTGGAATGACACTCCTCAGTCTGCAGAAACCTCACCTGTGCTCTGTCCTCATAGGTAAATAGAATCAGGGTAGCTGAGCACCTTAGACACCCTTCATCCCCCTATGCTGCCAGGACCACACTGCACTGTTAAGAATGCAATTCCCATACATCACTGCCAAGAAATCGTATCTGATCTTTTTATGCAAAATAACTTGTAAATTAAATCCAACCCTCTCATTGACTTTGTGGCTTCTGAGTGACTGTCTGCCTTCTTCCTGTACCCTTGTGTGGTGGGGGATCTGCACTTATTTTCTCTTCACCTGTTGTTTGAGTGGATGTTGATGAGGACCACAACCAAGTTAAGATGGCGCCTGGCATTTTGCCAGAGGGAGTAGTTTATGAAGTAATGCCAGCGAGCCATTAAGTGTGGAGATTCCTTAATGACTGATTGCTGTATCTAGTTTATGTTAATTAAGTTAAACTGTGTATAATTATTAAGATGATGAGGATTCCTTATTGGTTGACTGCTGTATCTAGTTTATGTTAATTAAGTTAAGATATGTGTAATTAGTTGGGTATATATGCTTCTATGTCCCATAATAAAGTGGCTCCCGCTACTACTGTATCAACCTTCACAAGTTGCTCGTCACTCCCTGGTTATTTTGCCTAGCCAGACTGCGGCAGATGTAACTTCTAAACAGGTACTTGGCATGTCTAAAGATCTCACCTATTCAATAGATGGGCTTACTAAAGAGGAGTAAACTTGCCACAGGGATCCTTATTTCCTAATTTACCTTCTGGACCAGTCTGAGCCTCCTATTGCAGATTTCTTTAGACACTCCTCCTGGACCCTGACACCCTGTCTGTCTGGCAGAGGGCTTCTGTAGCAGGACATTTTCCTGGCAGATTAAGACAAGTTACAGCCCAAGGCAAGAGTAGTGATAGCATAGCA